>NC_137740.1:61911758-64311758 GCF_963264785.1 Psittacula echo
ACCTGTGCCTGTGGTGGGTACTTGTTCTCATGTGGACTAGAGACCAGCGATTAAACGCGCTCCCGTGCCACTGGTGAGCAGTCACAGCACACCAGTTTGGACAACCATGTGTTCTCACTGAGCCCTGTTGTACTGTGCAGTAATTAAAAAGTCATGAGTCCTATTTAAATACAGGGCATTGTGTCCTAAACCTTCGAGTGCCTGTGGGGGTGAGTAAGCTCATTCTCCGAGGGTGTTCTCTGCTCTGTGTACATGCACCAGCTTCATCCAAAGGATGTAGGAAATGCCAGATCCAGATACATGAATTCCACTTAGTTTTCGGGGTTTGTTGTTTGGGGTTTTTTTAAATACATCACTGATGAGTTCGGGGATGGCAAAAATTAGTAGTAATGAGCTAATTACTATACCAGCTGCCTACAAAGAGGGGTCCTGTAGGCAGACTCCTTCTGTCCATTTGCCTGCTGGTTAAACCACCACTCTAGAAATTACAAAACAAAACTTGTTTTCCCTTTATAAACATCTCTCAGCATCACCTTTATATGGCCCACAGCACCAGCACTGCCGAGCTTTTAACTTCTCAACAGCCAGCCAGAATCTCCCCTAGCACATTCTAACACATTTTACTGGCTCGAGCAGGGTAGAGCACAGCCATCTCCTCACGCGGATGCTGCTGAGGACGGGCGCGCCATCTGCATGCCTCCCGACGTCCGAAGCCCCTTCCCAAGTGCCAGCCCTTTGAAAAGCCAGCCTGTTCCTCTGATTGATTCACTTTTTAATGAACTGGGAAAGCCTGTGAACTTAAACCCCGACACCTCCACCTCCCTCCCTCCCGCGCTATCCCTGCAGCAATGTGCTGATTATATTTCAAGTTATTATGGGATTAATACAGCTGCCCCCAGTGCCTCTTTCCCCTGAACTTCATCAATAAAAGTTGTGTACTCTTACGCCAGCTCATTCAGTTGCTCCTTGAATCTCTCCATGTAACCTGTGGTGTGTCGGCAAGGCTGTATCATATCAGCCTTTCAGAGCTGCCAGTGCTGCTAGCGGTTTAGACCCTACTTGTGACATGGCCTTCTGTAGGCTTTGTCTGTTAAGAGGACATCTTGAGCTCTGCTACGCACCCTACCAGCTCTCTAAGCGGGTAGCACATACTTAGCACTATTGAAAATAGTGAAATAAGGTAATTCACACAAAAAAATAAGGAGATTATGCCAGTGTCAGCTTTGTTTGAATTCACAGTAGAGCTATAAACCAGACTGTACACAGGCCAGTTCAAGTAGAAGGAAAAAGAGAAGGTGAGGAAAGCAAAAGACCTAGACCCAGCACAGCCCAGTATTTCACACATGGCATTTCTTTCTACAGTACAAGCTTCAGGTTTACTTTTTTTGTTGTGTTGTAGGTATTTTTCCCCCCCCAAGAATCCCATTTTCTAAACCCATCATTAAAAATGTAATTAACTGGCTTATTCTTTGGAAAATGTGCAATTGTTTACAAAGGAATTGCCACACAAGCTGCCACCTTCAACTGTGCTCGAGTGGGAAGTTATGCTCTTGTTTACAACTGTGCATCAATTCCACAATATATTTAGTTTTGGTACAAGTTACATATAAGATTCTTATGGAGCTTAATGTTGCAGCAAATAACACACATAGTAAGCGAGTAGGATTTATCACTGGCTGTAATGTCGTAGTGCATATTCTAAACCTATATGGTGAATGATACACACGCACACACATGCAACCAAAATGGAAATATATTTAGTTTAAGAAGTGATGAATTGTGTTTGCTTTCATTATTCTCATTTTGCGTTGTAGGAGAATGGAGATCAAGCACATTCGTGAGAAGGGTGACTGGTTGGGATCGCATGCGGGAAGCACCACACTCACTGATGAGCAGGTTAGATAAGAACTACGCTTTGCTACCCATGGCACGAGAGGGGGGTCCCTCAGGAGTGAGGGACCCAGTGTGGCTGGTGGGACTCCCATTATGTCCCAAGATGCTCCCAGGAAGCATGAAACATAGATCCAGGTAAAACATCTCCCCCAGGATGGTTTTTTTCCAAACTACATTGTTGGGATTTTCCCCTTTAAACTATTTTGTTTTATTTTTCCCTTCTGGTCTCTCTCACAAGCACAGAGGCCGGGTGGCTTTGCTCAAATAACGCATCTACAGTTGTGCAATATCTTTTTGAACTATAGCAATTAAACGGAAAATAGAAAAATCAGCTCAGCATCCTGTTTGGATGTAATTAAAGGTATAATCTGTTCCATTTGAATACTTCAGTGCTTACCCTTCTTAAAACAACAAATAAGAATAGGAGCTCATTTGCAATATGGGGTTTTTTTTTTCTCCAAGCCAGCTAAAAAGACTGAACTGATGAAGCAGGAATAATTTTTAAATGTGGCATAAGCACAAAAATACCAACAGCAGCTTTTGAGTGGCTGCTGCAGATCCCACGTCTGAAGGGAGTTCAGTAACAAGGGATATAAGCTTTATGGCAGAACAACTTCCACTGCTCAGTATCAGCGTCTTGGTATGGCTGATATAATTACCTACCTATATAACTACCTATATAAATACATCAGCCAAATACATCAGTGGAATGAATATCAGAGGATACCCAAAAATACAGAAGTGGGATGTATATCACCTCAGCCTTTTCGGGGCTGTTTGATCTGCAGGTTTTTTCCTAAGAATAAAAGACAAATACCACATTCATCGCCCCTTTGTTTTCTATAGGCAGCTGATGATTTTACAACACAAAATTAGCCTGTTAATGGCTGGCTTATGAATTTTAGCTGGTTTTTTTTTTTCCTCCTGTTGGACATTTCTCTATTGCTCAAAGAAATTGAAGTCAGGTGTAAAGTTAATATCTGCCTTGTTCATTTATTCATATTGTAAGCAATCAAGATTTCCCCAAATCATAGGGCAATCTCTCGCCTTCTGAGAATTAATATAGGCCCTGTTCTCTCAGTTTAGTTTAACAAACCAACTGGCGTAAGTTCAATGGAACCAACGATTATTCTGAGAGGTTACGGCGAACCGCAGAAGTTGTTAGTGAAAAGCTTGCTTGTAAGATCCCCTAAGAGGAAAAGTACATGGATGTTCTAGAATGTAATTAACAGCGTATTCCAACACTGTGAGACAGGAACATCAGCTGGAACCTGCTGCACACGGACAGCTTCAGCTTGCCCAGCGGCCACCACTCCTGGAAGAGCAAAGGACACGAGGAGCACCAGAGGGGGCCGCCCACCGCTGCAGAGAAAGGCACCAGTGCAGGTTCTGACAGCAGGGTTCCTTCCCATGCTGCTTCCCGTGTTCAGCTGCTTGACTCCCTTCCTCCTTCCTTCATGGGCACTTCACTGGCTCCAGGACCCAACCAGGCAGAGCAACACTTCTCCTAATGTAAGTTTTTGTCTCCACTGCATCATCTCCCTCTCAAAAACCAAAGCTCTGTGGAGGCAAGAACATCTCAAGCTATGCTTTGGGCTCACTGTTAGGGTTCATGGGGCTGCTTCAACAAAATGATTGAGGTTTTTTGGTTTGGTTTGCTGGGGCTTTTTAAGTTCTGTACATATCAGGGGATAAAATTAAAAAAAAGGCCTAAAAAGCACAATAATATTTTTCAAACATTTTTCATCATTCAAAAAGAAATGGATTTCCAGGCCCAGCATCTGTGAGCTGGGGTGAACATCTTGTGTGGCAGGGAACTGATTGAAACAGATAAAGTGATTACAAAAATGTAAGAGCAATATTACATATGGGATCAAAATGGCACAACGGTCTGTGAGGCCTGTATTAGAGCAGTGGATATGAGAGTTCAGGAGGTCCTTAGCACCTGTGAGAATTTCCAGCCCTCCTGGGTGTGTGTGCTTTGCTGTTGGAAAGCCCAGGCCCTTTTCAGGACTTCAGAGGCTTGAAGCCCTCACATAGCATTCCTCAAGCATCATCCTTATTACAGGGACAGCTCTTGTTTCAGCCACTGCACTTCACATCTTTTCTGAGCTGGCTGAACAGTGTGGCGTGGCCTTTCCAGTCACTAAAATTCTGCAGTTTATTGCTTTTAAGACAGTAGCACTGAGAGGCCTCATCAGAAACCCAAAAAACTCCAGCCTTTGCGATGCCAGGCCCTTGCTTGCCCTTCAGTGGCCAAGCCACAGGTGAGTAGGGGCAAAAAAGCACCATGAGCCACCAGGCAGGACCAAGTCTCACATCCTCAGCCACCGCCTCAGACCCTGTGCAGCCTCCTGCACGCCAGGAACATTTCTGTGAGCTTCGTGCTAGAATTGTTGTTAAAAGAAACACAGCAGAACCTGACTTGTTAAAAATACCCACAGAGGAGGGAGGAAAATAACCTTGCACACAGCTGCGTCTGCCTCCAGTAAACAGGGCTTTTATCAGGCCTTGGGCTCAGACATGACCACTCTGCTGCAAGTGAGTGAATTCCTGACTCTCAGCTGGGCCACTTTGGCTGAGGTTTAAGCACAGGCCTTTCACCTGCCACTTCCCCAGAGCCAAGACCCTGCACACGCTGGGTGCACGTTCCCCATTCACCCCTAATGCAGCAGTTTGCTCAGCAGCACTCTTCTGCCCCACAGGTCACCCTTCAGGAGCAGGGCCGGAGCCATCCCACCCCCCAGGAACAGCTCTGAGAGACAGGAACCTGTTTCTAAACGAAGCAGCGCTTATCTCATGCATGCCACAGGTGTGATGTCATCCCCGCCGGCAAAGGAAGGAGGATGTCTGCAGCCTCCACCATGCAAAGAGGCAGGAACTGAAGTGAACATGTCTGAGACTTGGTTAGAGCCTGGTGATAATTAAGAACCGTAATTACCGCTGCAGAGATAATTCCTCTTTGAGTTCTTACAAACAAGTTTTTAATTTGCACCAAAAATTTACATTCCAGGTTTCGGGTGAACCACGAGCGCTGTGAGCTCGGCGGGGACTCGAGGCAGGGGCTGGCGGGTTCCGCCAGGCTCGAGGGCAGGAGCACCGTGGCTTCCCGGGAATGGCGCAGGCAAACAACGGCCGGCAACCCCGGGTGCGCACAGGTGAGCGATGCCGTTGCTTTGGAGTGCCTCATCTGTTGTACGAGTGCGGCCGTGAAAGCTGCGGCAGATAAACTTCTGCTTTTTATTAAAAAGGAAATCCAAACCAAAACCCCAACCAACTTATAAGGTAATTGATTGGTTTCTCCTAGGCTTTTATTAGTTGTGATTAAGGAGCTCGAGTAGCCCTGTTTACACAGCTCTAACAAGTCAGGACCTGCAGTACATTATTGGCTTGCGGCCCACAACTTGCAGTCCATTCTCAACAGAATCAATCTGGAGTTGAAAACATCCCCTGTAGGAAGCGTACACATCCCTGCTTATACAGGAACAGAAAACAGTAATAACTTCAGGTCCTGTAAGTTGCAAGTGCAACTCACAGAGATCAGCCCTGACTTGTCATTGCTCTCAGCATGTTCGTGATGAGATCAGAGTGCTTCACAGAGGACTCGTACTTTCAACTTGACAAGGGACAGAGGTGAGCGTGTTACACTTCACTGTTACTTGCAGCTCAGGCTGCAGAAATAAATGGAGAGCTCCTCACTGTTTAACATGCAGTCAAAGCAGCGCCAGTCTAAAATGGCTGATCAGTAATACTTTAATTGCAGTTTCATAGAAACAAATTGCTATTTAATTGCAATAAGCTCTTGTGTGGCTTAGCTGGACTGACAATAGGCATACACCTGGTACTAACAGTAACATGCAGCAGCAGTGGTTGTCTGGTACTTCATGTACGGGAGGCTCAGGCAGTGAAATGGGACCCGGAGCACTTAATTTCACACTGAGGAAACGTAATGCTTAAAAAATAGAGGCACATAAATGTTCCTATCTCAGTTTTATTGGTTATTTAATAGAGCTGTTCGGCTTGGAGATCCTTCCAAAAAGCCTCACGCTAGACAAACAACTGCCAGCCAAAGAACCTGATGGAAAACTTGAAATTCAAATGCTCTTTTGAAAGGTCTGATGGTGCTTGACAGCCGCTCACAGTGTGCAGGACGTGGTGCGGTGTTGGGTGCCTCTTCTTTCTTAGTATTTACCCTAAAATTAGATGATGCAAATTTGATCAGTGTTGACTAACAGGGCAGCAGGGAGACACCCTCAGTGTGGTTAATATTCTAAAGCTGTGACTTAATTTCCTGGCTTCATTTTGGTGAGACATTCTCATTTTATATTTCATAAGGTACCGCGTAAGCTGTTAAAATATTTAAAGATAAATCATGTAGGACTGAACAGACAGTATCTTGTTGCAAACAGAATTTGGTTTGGAAAGGCTTAATGTCCGCCTGCCTGCCAGGACGCGTAAATCTCGTCACAGACAGCTGGATAGGTAAAAACATTAAACCCATTTAGAGGGCCGTCTTTTTACAGAATTGTTTCATTAATAAGAGTGACAATTTCTATGATTGAGGCGTTCAGATGCAGCATTGACAGAGCCTTTTATCCAGGTTCACCAGGACGAGTTCAGATCAGAAATGTTTCCTCTGGTGTTCTTTAACCGCGTTCATTCCTGAAAGTGAGGGAAGCTCTTAGTGAATGATCAGTTGTGTGACTTTTCCGCAGCACTAAATGCAGAGGGTGTGTTTCAGCCCCGGCATCACAAATGCATGGGAGAAAAGGTGCACAAGGACCTATTTTTCCTTACAGATCTCCCCAAAAAGTGAATTTTCACAGAAGGACAAACCTAAGTGGTGCCAGCAGCCTTCCACCCACACCTCCCATCCCCATTTGAGCCTGGTTTATTGTCTGAAATACCTCTGGTTTCACGGAAGTGTTTTACCTAAAGCAAGAATACTACTTTAAATACATTCTATTGTATATTCATAGCTCCATTAGTCCTCCTCCAATTTAGCACATCAAAGCAAAGGCTTCATCACTCGCATGTGGATTATGCGAACATGAGTGACATTTGTAATCTTATAGGTCTGCAACTGAAGAAATGCTTTTAAAGTAAGCTATTAAATAGGTAGCTGTGCTTTACAAACGAGTCATATAATAGTTTATTTAAAGCCGTTAATGAACTTCAACCTCACCAGCACTAAATGCGATACTACCTTACTTACTGTTATTAGCTATCTCCTTAGCACTTCGAGGTTATATTGGACAACCAAAGATCTGCGCGTTAAACACCATACCTTGACTGCTTACACTGAAAGCGTGTAGAAAGATGTGTACAGTCTCACCAGTGCTTGAATCTGATATTCACATGCCTTCAGGTGTCTTTTCAGAGCAGCACAATTTGCAGGCCTCTCCTTAAGGACTTCAACACCAGATCAAAAAGCTCAGAAACTTAAGTTAAAAAACAGGTAAGTGCACTTAATGAAAAGGCCATGCAGAGCTTCAGTCGCTTTATTGCTGTGTTATGCAAGTGTTTTTGTCTGTACCGCCTGATCATCTGTATTACGATATTTTCTCTTCTCTGCACCAATCCTATTTTTCCTCAAGCACTGAAGTGTTAAAAGAAGCGATTCAGCAGCCCCCAATGTGCTGGAGGTCAAGAAATAGAACCTGGAAATAAATAAAGGGAGAAATCTGCTCCTGGTTGTTCAGACAGACAAATCTATACATCAGCTTTTCGTGTTGTGGCATCACACCACGGAAGAGTCAGGCTCGCTCCGTAACCGAGCGCGCTGAGCAGTGAGCACCACCTCAGGAACAGAATTAACAAGGAAAACTTTGTGTATTTCACATGTATTAGTCTCCTGTAAAAGCAGAGTAGTTGTTAATATTGATTTGTTATTAATTGCAGCACAGGCATGTTCCGGGTGCGTGCGGTTTCCTGCCATAGATCCCTGTTAGTGTTCTTGCCATAGATCCGTTACTGTTCCTGCCATAGATCCCTGTTACTGTTCCCCCATAGATCCCTGTTACTGTTCTTGCCATAGATCCCTGTTACTGTTCCTGCCATAGATCCCTGTTACTGTTCCTGCCATAGATCCCTGTTACTGTTCCCGCCATGGATCGCTGTTACTGTTCCTGCCATAGATCCCTGTTACTGTTCCCGCCATGGATCGCTGTTACTGTTCCCGCCATGGATCCCTGTTACTGTTCCTGCCATAGATCCCTGCTACTGTTCCTGCCACAGATCCCTGTTACTGTTCCTGCCACAGATCCCTGTTACTGTTCCTGCCATAGATCCCTGCTACTGTTCCTGCCATAGATCCCTGTTACTGTTCCTGCCATAGATCCCTTTTACTGTTCCTGCCATAGATCCCTGTTACTGTTCCTGCCACAGATCCCTGTTACTGTTCCTGCCATAGATCCCTGTTACTGTTCCTGCCACAGATCCCTGTTACTGTTCCTGCCATAGATCCCTGCTACTGTTCCTGCCACAGATCCCTGTTACTGTTCCTGCCATAGATCCCTGTTACTTTTCCTGCCACAGATCCCTGTTACTGTTCCCTCATAGATCCCTGCTACTGTTCCTGCCATAGATCCCTTTTACTGTTCCTGCCATAGATCCCTGTTACTGTTCCTGCCATAGATCCCTGCTACTGTTCCTGCCACAGATCCCTGTTACTGTTCCTGCCACAGATCCCTGTTACTGTTCCTGCCATAGATCCCTGCTACTGTTCCTGCCACAGATCCCTGTTACTGTTCCTGCCATAGATCCCTGCTACTGTTCCTGCCACAGATCCCTGTTACTGTTCCTGCCATAGATCCCTGTTACTGTTCCTGCCATAGATCCCTGCTACTGTTCCTGCCACAGATCCCTGTTACTGTTCCTGCCACAGATCCCTGTTACTGTTCCTGCCATAGATCCCTGCTACTGTTCCTGCCACAGATCCCTGTTACTGTTCCTGCCATAGATCCCTGTTACTGTTCCTGCCACAGATCCCTGTTACTGTTCCTGCCATAGATCCCTGCTACTGTTCCTGCCACAGATCCCTGTTACTGTTCCCTCATAGATCCCTGCTACTGTTCCTGCCATAGATCCCTTTTACTGTTCCTGCCATAGATCCCTGTTACTGTTCCTGCCACAGATCCCTGTTACTCTTCCTGCCACAGATCCCTGTTACTGTTCCTGCCACAGATCCCTGTTACTCTTCCTGCCAGAGATCCCTGTTACTGTTCCTGCCATAGATCCCTGTTACTGTTCCTGCCATAGATCCCTGTTACTGTTCCTGCCATAGATCCCTGTTACTGTTCCTGCCATAGATCCCTGTTACTGTTCCTGCCATAGATCCCTGTTACTGTTCCTGCCATAGATCCCTGTTACTGTTCCTGCCATAGATCCCTGTTACTGTTCCTGCCATAGATCCCTGTTACTGTTCCCTCATAGATCCCTGTTACTGTTCCTGCCATAGATCCCTGTTACTGTTCCTGCCATAGATCCCTGTTACTGTTCCTGCTATAGATCCCTGTTACTGTTCCTGCCATAGATCCCTGTTACTGTTCCTGCCATAGATCCCTGTTACTGTTCCTGCCATAGATCCCTGTTACTGTTCCCTCATAGATCCCTGTTACTGTTCCTGCCATAGATCCCTGTTACTGTTCCCTCATAGATCCCTGTTACTGTTCCTGCCATAGATCCCTGTTACTCTTCCTGCCATAGATCCCTGCTACTGTTCCTGCCACAGATCCCTGTTACTGTTCCTGCCATAGATCCCTGTTACTGTTCCTGCCATAGATCCCTGTTACTGTTCCTGCCATAGATCCCTGTTACTGTTCCTGCCATAGATCCCTGTTACTGTTCCTGCCATAGATCCCTGTTACTGTTCCTGCCATAGATCCCTGTTACTGTTCCTGCCATAGATCCCTGTTACTGTTCCTGCCAGAGACATGAGACCTCAGAATAATTTTTCCTCGGAATTATTCTGCACTGAGCAGCCAATGGGAAAACCTCTCTTTTCAAAGCTTAGGGGAGGCTGGGTTGCTTTTGGGGGAGCAGGTTTTGTTTGCTCACAGAGAACAGATCATACTTGAGATCAGTAAGTGCTCAGAAACAGCCCAGGAAATGTGGTTTTCTTCCCTTAACATTTTTGGTGTTAAGAAGTACAGCACACGCAACTTTATATTGCTCAGATCAGAACAGCTGTCGTACTCCATGAATACTCAGTTCTGGTGCTCAGCATGAGGTACAGGCCCTGGACTGGATTTTATTCTGTTCCTCTTTGACCTCTTAAGGTACGTACACACGCTGTCCTGCTTCTGTATTGACAGACACACGTATGCCCTCAACACAGGTGATGCTGCTACCTGCATGTGTCCCATCCTTCACTGCAGCATGGATTGAATTGTAGGAATTAAGACCAAATTTAGAATTAAGGACCAAAATGCAAAATACAGATCATTTTGAAACAGTGCTCTGTATCCTTGCCAGAAGTAACATGGTTTAACAGACTTTTCACTGGCATAATAACCCCATCCAAACCAAGAAACTACTTTTAAAGGTAATCAGCAGTTCAGGTAATGACTGCATGAGATCGAGTTTCAGAGTTATGTTTTTGAGCATAGTTACAAGCAAGGCGAAGCGTCCGAAACCCATCACTCGATTCAGTGTTGTTTTACTTTTTTATTATTTAAATACACCATACTAGAGCAAATGTCTCTGAAAATATCACAAATAAAAGATTTTTCTTCATTCAGCAAATTAGAAGTAGGTGAAAATCTCTACACAGGAGCTGCTATGAGCCTGACTTTTTTTTCCTTTTCTTGTTTTTCTTTTTGCCATGGGAAGTAGCAACATTAGGACAAAAACACTTACATGCATACATACATTGTATTTTACAGAGATACAATAAAAGTGTTTGTGATAGAATATCACAAAAGCCACATCTTTTATCTCATGTTCAGTTTGATTGCAACACATTTCCTTACAACACTTAAATATACAAAGAGCAAATAGAATGTTGTTAAGGTAAAACACAGGGTACAAACTGGCCAGTGCCCTGCTAATTGTTAATGAGGGTAGAAAGCAGATTTCAATGCTTCTTGTAATTAGCTTCATTAGTCATCGTCCCCACCCGCCCCCCAAGATGTCCTCCGGTGGATCTTTTTTCATTTCTCTACAGTCTCCCATTAGCCCAGGTTCATGGAGTCCTTAATGTTCATATTCAGTCATTTTAATACACCAATAAATGTGGGAAGGGCAATCAAGAATAAAGAAGGTGCAATGGTATGGAGCTGGCATTGATGCTAGCTACAAAGGTGACTTGTCTACTTGGAGACATGGGATCCATCTGTGATGAACAAAATCTGAGATGAAGGCACGCATTCTGCATTACTCTGACCTTTTAGCAGACCTGTAAGAAATAAAAACGGGTATCTTAGCTAGAACACTAAATTGGAGATAGGAAACTACAACATGACTGCTTTTCCTTATGTGCTAATCTCTTTTTTATTAGATTACTTTCCAACTGTGACTTGATTAAGGCTTTCTACACTATCCATTGATAACCGCCACCATTTCCACTTCAAATAGCAAAGAGAAACATCTTCTTTCCACAGTTTCACTACCAAGAAGAGCAGATGGGAGGGGAGAAAGACAAAAACAACAAAGAAGAAAGAGGGAGATGACACCAGTAAACAAGAAGTGAGTGCACTGTCTGGTAACAAATCGTACAGCGAGTAAGGTGGGTTTTCTGGGCCCCTCTTAAACGGGAAGCAACATTACTCCATGCCTTTGAAGAAGCTCGTAACATGATCTTATAATTGGAAGAAATAGTGTGTAAAGCAAATAAGAAGTGCAGCCAATATCCTCCCAAGGCAACTTTGGTTAATGTGCTGCATTGCACAAGAGCTAAATATAGAGATTTCAGGATTCCTCCCCCCACCCCTTTAAAACTCCTCATCTGGTGCGTTAGTTAATGTTACATAAACATTTTAATACATGAAGTCAAACATGTGCTTTCGCACTTGTGTTAATGAATTGTGGTAATTAAAAGTGTCTAACTCAATAAAAATCTAAACTTTCATGGATAAAATAGAAATGATCATCCATAGTCTTCAAATACAATCTGTTTGCAATTACCAAAATGAAATAATATATATATTAGATTTTTATGGGGTTTAAATGACATTTTGCACTTCCCAGGAAGTTCTTTTTTCACCCTTTCTCTAAGTTACTAAAAGCCTGAGGTCTATTAGTAACTGCAACCCCCCACTTTCAAGCTAATTAAAGTAGTAGAGGCTTGGAGGTTTAATTCCCCAGAGCTGAAGCTCAGTGTGAGAAAGGTAATTTGTCTGTCCAGAACAAAGATGAGGGAGCAGCCAGCAAGCATATTTAATAAATGAGCATCAAATATCCTCTAGTATGGACACAGACAACACCAATTATGTAACTACAAGGGAATTGTTGAGTGATATGTAAACCAGAAGATTTTTAAGATCTTCTCTGAGAGACGTAATCTAACTCATCCTTTATTTAACAGGACAGAAGCTGCAGACAAGCGTTTGCTACGAACACTGCAACCGGGGGAAAATTTACACTCGGAGGAGGTGGTAACACTGCTGCAAACAAGAACCACTACAGGAACAGTACGAGTACAGCAGAGAGAGTCCCTTCACGTGGAACAGCGCATGGGGCATCACGCACGGTGAGTCTGCGCTCTGCAGGCAGGCAGGACTGCGGTCAGAGAACACAGACTGCTCTCACATGGCACAGCAAGCTATGGGGAGTTACACCTGATGTCTGCAAATTGCCCCGGGGAGGCAAAAGGCAGCAACAGCCACCAAAACTGGGGCACAAACCCCCTTCTGCCTGTGCCAGTCACCCACAGGATTAACCTGCAAACTGTATGGGCACAGCATCAAGTCGCTGTCACCTCCGCCTATGCAACAGAAATGGGGGTTAATGACAGGAGTCTCTCTTGAATTTAATAAACCCCCCCTATGCATGTTCTGCTGTGTCTGTAATCTCCAGTGGCAGAATAACCTGGAGACTGATTTATCTTTAATGTTTAATAAGAAGTATCTGTTACAGCCAACACTGTCATAGTGGAATCATTTTAGCGGCCCTGAAACACAGCTTTCTGGAAAACACCTCGGATGTACCCATCTTCACACTGTTAAAAAGCCCCTCCCAACACACAACTCTTGGCACCTGTCCCTGCAGCTTCCAAAACCCGGGAATATCTATGAACTACCAACCTGTCTCCTCACCTGTATTTCAGTTTTCTGGGGTTCAGGTGCTCTGCAACTCTCCTCTGAGAACTGGCAGAATTTACACGATTTTCTAGAGCGATTTTAATATAAAGAACCCCGAACTATAACGTCTCCCCCTAACCTTCTTCCCAGTACCTGCCCATGTGCCTCAGCACTGGCTGCAGCAATGCCGTTACCTAATAGAAACTTGTTCTCACTATTTTCTCTTTACTTAGCTTCTATCAATCAGGTGTCTGCAGTTGTGAGCTCTGCAAACGCAGTCCAATTTTACTTCTCTCTCCCATGTTCTATGTTCCTCATCATGTCTACTGCTTTTATTGCAACTAAATCATTTTTATGTTTTGCGAAGGCATAGTAAGAAACTGATAAAACTAAATGACAATTTAGACACCTATTTGAAGTTACATTAAACTTTACATTCGTAGAGGACAAGTGGATAAACCACTGTCAGCCCGGTAAACCTTTTACTGCGGTGTATAAAGATGAATGGTTTTACCTCTATTTTGAAATGGGATAACTATAAATATTCATTTACCAGATTCACTGCTCCAGAGGCTGCATCACAGATTTGTTTCATTAAAATTCACAACAGTATAAATCTATGAATCTTTAACTGTATTTGTACTTCCTTGAGAAGATGCTGCACATTCTCCTCCAATCTTAATTATCTTTGTTCTGCCTAATGATACAGGACTTTTGTACTCGACTCTCTCATCACCTCCATTGACAAATTAAGTAAATAGAAAAGGCCCACATTTTATTTTGCTGTAATTACATTCCCTGGGTAAGACTTGAAAGAATACTTAAAATTAATCAGTAAATTTATGCACAGAGAAAAAAACCTAAAGCAAACACCGACATTGAAATGGAGAACAAAACAACAACATCACGGACATTACCAACCAGTTTGTGTTCTCTTGGACCTGTTTCTCCACAAGCTAAAAGCACTAAGAAGTACTCTGTACGCTGCAGACTGAGCAGCCCAGCACTCGTCCCAGATTTTTTTAATCTCCCAAATTCCTATTTGCAGATAAATGTTATTTTTTGTGCTGCGTACAGACATTAATGAAGTTCCTATTGTAAATCTATAAAGAATTACCAACTGAAGTGTGCAGTTTTTGTTTCATTGCAATAACTCAGTGCTGTGTGATTGCCTGGGTTAATGATGAAAAAGTCAAATATACTATCAGAGCTGATGGAAAAATCTATCACCAATCTGAAATTAAAATTCATCTGTGGTCAATAAGATTTAATATCCATGCAAGTGGCGCTGTAAAGAGTAAATGAATCAATGTCATCAATACATAATCAGTATGAAATATGATGTGAATAAAATTATGTGCAAGAGTCATACATTCACTCTTTTCTGGACCAGGGTGGAATGAACAGTCTCTTAACTCAAGGTTGACAGTAATTGTTACAAATTAGGCGCAGCAGTTATCAAAATGCACTCACTTGCATAGCTTTAGGACTTATTAAGGAGATTAAAATAGATCTAAAACTATCTAGTTTCAGAGTTACAGGACAACTGTTGATCAGGGATTTTTTCTTCTTCTCCTCTCCATGATTTGTACAGTCATTATTTACTCATTTAGCTAGAAAGCAGGAGCTATCAACCACTGAGATACACAATCTCTAGTTGAGCTATTAGTGTTATGGAGCGATAAGAAAAGCGCACTTTGGTTTTTAAATCAGAGTTATAACACACAAAACAGACAAGAAAATACTCCTGAAAAAGTAACCCAGGATGCTCCCTCAACTAAACCCTTGAACAGTGAAGTGAAATACACTGGTTCAGTTCAGGAACCTTCTCTTCACAAGTCATTTACTTCCACGCTAAAGGCTCTCATTTTCCTCCCACAGAAACCTGCTCTCTTGTAGCCCTTAATTTCAAGGTTATGGAATAAAATACTTCTCTTTGTTAAGAGTTTGTATTTGCTTTGGACATCAGGAGTTCAACAGCTGTACAGCTGCACATGCCCAAACCAAAATAAACTGACTCCCTCCCCCCCGTATGTCATATTTAAAAGGTTAGTGCTTTCTCCCCATGCCCCACACCTACGCTACTTCAGTAAGTTTGGTTACTTAAAGGTCTCCTTGCAGGGGTGGGGAACGTCTGCTATTAGAATGAAAAGAAATTGATCTTCATTTAGCTCTAATAAAGCTTATTAGTAATTGTTGGGTATTCACCTTCTGGTCTGGCAGTAGTGGATTACTCTGAAGTGAATTCAAATGGCCATTGATGAGAGCTGTAGGTCTATCATGTTCACAAAATAAACTGCCATTGATGTAGTGAAACCGATCTCCGGGGACCAGGCGATTCCGGCAGGTAGAGCATGTAAAACACTGAGGAGGGAAAGAGACAGCGAGTGAGACCACAGCACAAATTAAGTACGCTGCGGGTTTGAAAATTACACTTCAGAGACCGCGAGTGAGTTGAGATACGGAGCTGCTTGGTGTCGAGTAGCTCCAAATATGGCATTAGTCTTACCTGTTGGGACTGCAGTATGTAACTCAAGTACAGTTCTACCGATTACGAGGGAACAAAGCTACACGTTAAGGGAAGCTTTATAATATATACTCCTATTTCCAGTTACTGCTTTGCATTTCATTCACAAGCAGATGCAGATTCCATACTCAAGAAGCAGGGCAGCACTAATCAGCTGCTAAGTAAAAGCACACCGAAAAAGCCCCTCACCTTCAGATGATAGACGTTGCCCTGTGCCCTCATGACCAGCTCACTAGCAGGAATGGACTGTCCACAGGCACTGCAAGCACCACTGTTTCCAAATAACCTGAAACAGAGGTGATGATCATGAATAATTTAATACACAGGAGGCTCCGAGCGTTTTTGCGCCTCGCCGCAATGGTTTATTACACAACTATTTTAGACTTCTGACCCCCACCTTCCAACTTCCTTACACGTCGTAATATGAAAAAGTGTATTTTTGTGTAACAACTGGGAGCTTCACCCCACCTCGGATGTGGCTGCAGCGGATTTAATCAGAAATATTGACTTACACCTCTGGAAACACAAACAATTCTGTACTACACACATTTGATCAGATTACTGGGTTCATCATAAAAAATAAACGATACAATTCATGACTCGAGTTTAAATGCATTGTGTCCTTGAAATTATATGAAGAACTCTTTTGTACTTTAATCATATCTTGAGATATGAGTCATCAAAAGGGTTAAGAGGATTTGATTGTATATCTAAGAAGACATCATGCTCAGTGTATTGAAACTCCAGTAAACCTCCATCAGTGCAGAGTTTCCATTAGAAACTCTCTGCTATCCAGGTTGATATATAATGTGTATGGGTTAACCTTTTCAATCATGGTGTCAACACTTTAGATTTGCCTCTGCTCATCTCTTTCATCCTAACCTTCTCTCTCTCTTGATAATGAAATGCTTGCTCCAACTTCCCTCTATCTGCTCCTGAGTCCACAATTTAGATTACTTCATCTCTGCTAGCAACAAACTGAATGAAATTTCGATTTGAGCAGAAAGTAATTTACCGGGATCTGGACCCATTTGTCATCATATCTCTCTGGGTGTTTGCTGTATCACTGCAGTTTTCCTATGCAATCAAATGAGACCACAACATCTGCCATTGGGGGGGGGGGCACGCGCGGTGGGGGAAGGGGGAAATAGGCACAAGAGTGGTGAAGAAAAATATATACATAATTCTTCAATCCATTTAAAGGCGCAACGCATCGATTCAAACTAGAATACAATAACCATGATCGAGTTCCACCTCTACAGGCTGCGGCCGCTGGAATTAGAAACCCTTTATTTGCTCTTGCGCGTGTCTCTAATACACACAAATATTTATTAAGACTACCACACTCATCCCCCAGTAAAGAAGGGAAGGGAACAAGCTGCCAGGGTCACAGGCCCGCTTTGCTGCACCATGTAAAACACAGTAATAGGATTTACAAATTAGCGTATTGGTGTCATAATAAATATTAATATTTGCATCTCCTTCCTGTCCAAATGAAGTCATAAAATTCTGGTTGTGTCAACGCAGGACACGCATTGCCACAGAATGCCCGCAATCTGAATGACTGCAGCGGGCCTCTCTATAAAAATAATTGCTTTGAATGTTCAGGAGCCGAGCTTGCAGAGGAGGCTTGTCATGTTCAAACTACTAATTTGCTGTCGCCACTTTATTGAAAATAGCCTGTAAGTTGTTATTAAATGTATCGACTGAACGACAGAGAGAGTAGTAAAACTGCCCCTTAAGATGGCTTTTAATAGGAAGCTGAGAAACAAATTTTGCAGCAGCATCGATTTGAAGAGTTCAATCAAAACTCCATTTCAAAACTAATTAGTCTGAGATCCACGACACATTGACACGTTCTTGCAGAATCACGGTGGCTACAAAGGAAAAGCCGAACTAAGGCACTGGCAGGACCTCCAGCCAAAGGGACTAAAGTGGCCGGAAACTAAGGGCCCAGTATCAGGGCATCTTCCAGACGTAGGAGTTACATGATGGGAGTACTGAGGTGACTTCCAGAGCTTTACCGTACCCATTCTCCTGCCTCCATTGTTCCTGGGAATGAAGTTGGCACGGGGAGCACTGCGAGCGGCGGCAGCGAGGCACGGTGGCATTTCTAGAGCCAAGACCCCAAACACGCAGGGTAAGGTGCTACCCAAACACAAGAGTAACCCACCCACTGCAGGGGAACAAACAACTGGTCCAAGGGAACCCAAACCTGGCAAGCAGCCTCTCTTAAGCCCTCGTACACCACCCAACACAGCCTTCGGAATACTGATCTCACTGCACTACTTGTCTTCATTAAGCATACATTTGTTACACAGCTCAGTTCTCTCTGGCTGGAAGTGGTCGTACACCTTGAATGTCTGTGAATTCTAATAAATGCAGTCAAACTAATCCAGAGGCTTTCCACACATCTTAGGTTTTTCCCTAAGCACATTCCCAGAACAGTTCTGTTCACATTCCCAGTTCTGTTCTGGGAAGTCACTTCAGCTGAATCTCCTACTAAAATTCCTAAAAATCAGTTGCAAAGTCAGGACACCCTTCCACTGCTTTGTATTATTTACCAGGAAAATGGAGCTTATTTTCCTTCTCTCCTGTTATGAATGGTTTTGGTCTGTGATGCCATTAACAGCAAAAAGGTTTTCTCTTTTAAATACAAGGTTATTCCTCCTTCCCGGTAAAGAAAGTCTTCCACAGTAACTATTCCTTACTGAAAAAGTTGTTTCACATGGTTTCTGCGAGGCTGGAGAGCTAATTATCTAACCAGGGGGACTGTCCAGGACAGTATTTGATTTAAAAGGCTTGAGGCTTTAGGTGCTCAATTAAGTAGCTATCGGTCTCAGACTGGACTTTAATGGGCTCTTTTCTCTTTAACTGCAGCAATGGGTAGAGATACCCCAGGTCAGGCTAATTAAAGCCAGGGGACTCTTTAATTGTGATGACAGAATTGGTTTCAGTTTCCTCTTTGGGTCCTCAGTCCAAGAAGGTCATTAATATTTCAACATTTGGGCAATGCAATCAATCACAAACATCAAGAGGTTCCCTATGCAGACAAGGCAGCTCTTCTGCACTTAGCAGCATTTTACTGAGCCACCTTAAATTAACTACTGTGTGGTTCCAACACGGCATTCCCCACACCCCCAGCACGAAAACACTCCTGGGTTTTGGGGTGGATTGGGTTTGGGTTTGAGAACTTTTGAGAGGAGTGGGAACGAAGCAGCAGGAAACCTTTCCAGCCCCGTTTCCCGTCTCGCTGCTCAGAATTCAGTACCAGCAGAAACGCATCTCCAGCAACTTAAACTAACACAAGGTTCCAGTTCCTTCCAAAACTGTGGAGACAGACTGAAGTGCTGCGACTGCTGCACAACACAGTGAGCATTTGTGCCCACAAACGTCTATCCAAACCCTAGCGAAAAGAAATGCACATCCAGACCCACTGATCCAGAAGCGATCGGTGTTTCTGTACATTCCCTATATTTAATCTACATTCTGCACCAGCTATATTAAATGTAACAAAGAAAGGCAACACAGAAATTACGCCTGGAGCCAAGTCCATTAAAGGTACTTCAGAATAACTAGAGCCCAAGCACCTTAAAAGCACCAGAAGCTATTGATACTTAAAAGGGGGGCTGTGCATAATGGCAAGTGCTGCATTAGAGAAGGGGAAGGAAAGGGGAAAAAAAACATCCAAATTACGCTTGGTTAATTCAGAGTAACAGATCTGCCCCCAAGTGAATTGGAGGCCTTGAATTAATTCTGTTATGACAAATCAAGATAAACGTTCCCCCTAAATTGCATGCGATTTAATTAATTTTTGAGATCCTGGTGGTTTTTTTTTTCTCTCCTAGCTAATAGTTCACATGCTCCTGTGCTGTCATTGTGCTTGAGTGGGCAGACTTCAAAGTGATATTAAATAACCAACTATTAGATTTACCTAGCACGTCCTATTGGAAAAGTGCCATTTAATTACCTAGCCTGTTCAATTAAAGGGACAGCATTCCCTGAATATAGCAGCTTGCCGCTGATTACCAGGGAAATGAACCCGCTGCCTGCCGGCCCCTCCGCGCACTGCGGGACTGGGGGTGCCTCGCGGCAGGGCCCCACGCACCCGCGGAGGGACCCGCGCACCCGCAGAAGCACCGGGTGCTGCCCCTTTAAGACGCGCCCGGGCAGCCCCCCCCGGCCCCCCTTCCCCACCACTCCCTGCTCGCTCTTAGAGGCCAATTTTGTTAATTAAATGTTTTGTTTGCGACGCGGCTCTCATTCATTTCGGACACGTCATTGCGAGCAGATCTAAGCCAGGGACCAGATCTCATTAGATAAAACCTATCAGAACTAAGAGAAAATGGAGGAGACACTAATTAAAGCTTTTAATTGTGCGGATTCGCTGCCACGCTGCTGCTTTATCTGGCATCCTAAGGTTGGGAGGGCTCCGCTCTGCTCCCCTCCCTGCGAGCGCGCTGCTCGCCCTCGGGAGGGAGGGGAAGGGACCGGGATTTTCGCCTCCCTCTCTGTTCCCAGGAACCTTGGCTTCCAGTGAAAGCCGCTGCTGCAGCTCCACCGCTGGAGTCTGTCCTTTATTTCGGTCTTCTTTTTTGGGGGGAAAGGGGAGCGGGCTGTGTTGTTTGAACAACAAAACCCCACAGACAGCCTCAGACGGGTTAAAAAGCTCGTTAATAAACGGCCCCATAGTCCTGGCCCGAAGGAGTCGGGCCCCCTTCACCTGGCGCCCGTCGGGCCCATCAATCCCCGTCCCCATTTTGCGGTGTGCCCACGCCTTCCATTAAGAACTGCGCCCATGGCTCCTGCATGGAGGGGGGGCGGGAACGCACCACCGAACAAGCCCCACAGAGGAGCAAGAAGAGGGGAGGATGGCAGAGGGGAACCGGCGGACCTGCTGCCAAACGGGTGCCATCACCTCCACAACCCAACGAGGCCCTTTCCAGCAAGGAAAGGGCGAGCCAGGGCCTCGCTCCTGCAGCGCAACCCACGTGGAAGCCCGCGAAGTCCATTTCCAGCAGGAAAAGGCTCCAAGTTAGCTCAGCCCTGGCAGGCCAGGCCGCCCTACCCCACCTTGAGTGTACGGTGTCCAGTTCAAGTTTCAGCAAGCATCTGTCAAGAGTTATTTTTGCAAGTCAAATTACACAGATCTAAAGAGAAGTCAGGCGATAGAACAAGGAGATCAATTCAAACCCCTCATCTGATAAAGCATCCTATTCATAATCGCCTACATTAAAATAAACGAGTATTAATTCCTGGCAACACAAAACCAGAGGGCTGCGATAAGCCTGCCTGAACTTGCCTCTGGGACACAGTGGACGCATCTTCTCTTTTTAATTAGTAGTAATCAGACATGGGGGTTTGTTTGATGGTGCTGGTCGAGTGATGAATCTGTACTATTCAGTGCATCTGAACAGTAGTGTCAATTTTTCCACTTCAAACTCAACTCTCCCTAACACCGTTCTGCTCTACTTAATTACAGTTCTGCCAGGCTTAGGCTTGTTGCTTAGGACGATGACCACAACGCGCCATTAACCCCCCCTCGTGTCTGATTTTTTAGCATTTCTCTTTGAAAACATGCCCAAAACTATCAAAGCCACAGCCCCCATTCCTAATAGACACTGCGGGCCATCTCCTCTGCTTGACTGACACAGCCACGTATCAGGACAGGCGCTGCACTGTCAGAGTAACTCAGCCTTAACTCCATCCCTTTAGAGGAAGGAGGTTGCCATGCGTTTGCACACCTTCAGCACAGTCCCCATCTCCCCCAACAGAAGTCAAGTTCCACAACATGAGCAAACTTGTAACATTCGGTGGCTGATTTTCTCTTTTAGAAAGGAAGGCAAAAAGCGCAACTTTTTGGCCATCGGGGAGAAGGAAAAACCTGAGTTAACTCTTGACATTTACTGTAAATGAGGAACCAGAAGCATTTAAACAAAACACAGTTTGTTTTAACCGAGCATTTGTGTTGTGCCGGGAAGGTATGGGGCTTTTTTGTTGGTTTGGGTTCTTTTTTAATTACTGAATGTTGAAATAGAACACCTCCTTGAAGCATTCATGTGCATCAGTCTATCAAACCATTTACTCAAATTAAATGTGTAATCCTTCAAAATGCCTCCTTTTAAATTAATGAGTTTAAGTAGCTTGAGTTCACCTGAAAAGATCGCATGGGCACCTGACCTCATGAATTCTTCCTATTAATTATATTGGGAACTTGTTGGAAGGGATACTCTGCGTAATCCTACTGTACCCCAACAGATGCGAGATTAATCAGGCTTAGTTCCCCCTACCCAAATCTGTGGCATTTAAAGCAAACGGCTTGAAAAACGAAACAGACAAGAAATAAAGGGCAGGAGCACATCCCTCTGCTCCCATCTCCTGCATTCTCTATACTGGAAGTTAAGGAAAAATGTCGGTTCCACACTCCCCTGCAGCAACATGAAGACAAACACCGTGCCACTGCTTTTGGCTGTAAGTAGAATCGGTGGCCCTGACGGTTAATCAGCTCTTTCAGAAGGAGAACAGAGAATGAGTCATTCTGTTTCCACTCAAAGGAGTTTAAAGGTGCTTATGTAAATATCATAATTAATCAGATACTAAAGGCAGGCATTTCATTATTTAGCACCTCTGCCACAGCCTTATTTAAGCCCTACGATTTTAACATTTACCGTTCAGATATGCACGCTTCTCCTTCAGCACTACAACAAAGCAGATTAATTTAGCCTCTCTGATTGCTGTTTATTTTTAGTTAGGACTTGTTTTGTGCTGACAAACCACTTTAAAGTTACAGTCGTCGTTCCGCCCCCCAACTCTTCCCTCCACTTGGCAGTCGCAACTGTGCCCTGGGCTAGGCGCTGACATCCGCACCCGCACGTCTCCCTGCTCCTAATGAAGGAGCGATCCCGCAGCAGCCCACCCCTCTGTCCCGCGGGCGCCCACCGCCAGCCATTAAGGGGAAGAAGAGGGGAGAAGAAAGGGAGGGGTAAAAAAGGGCAGGGATGAAGGGAGAAAGCGCTGCCCGGCCGCCGCCTCACCTGATGTAGTCGTTTCTGCAGAGGATCATGCCGCTCTTGGTGTAGCAGGAGGTGCCGATGTCCCCCAGCTGGGCCTGGCAGCAGGAGCACTTGAGGCAGCGGCTGTGCCAGTAGCTGTCCATGGCGTAGAGCAGGAAGCGGTCGGCGATCTTCCCCCCGCAGCCGGCGCACCTCTTCCACGAGAGGGAGCCCGCCGTCACCGGGGGCGGCTGCGAGCTGCCGCCGGGGTTCACCATGGCCTGCGGAGAGACACGGGCGGGTCAGGGCCGGCGGTGCGCGGAGCGGGCCCGCAGCCGGCGGGGAGCGGCGGGCGCAGGGGGCAGAGCCCCCCCCGCTCCGGGCTGCTGCAGCTGCGGCACAAGTCGGGCACAGCCCCGGCGTTTGTTTTGCTTATGGGAAACACGGTGTGTGAAGAGTGAAAAAGGGAGTTGTGAAACTGGTTTTTCAGTCTAAGAGAGACGCGGCAGGCCCCGGGCGGCAACGAGGGGCTCGGGACCCGCCGGCCTCCCCGCGGCGTGCTGGGGAAGGGGGGGTCGTTCCGTTTGGGTTTATTTCGGAGACATAAAAGCACGCCGAGAAAACACTCCAGACTGAGGACACTGGCCCGAATAATGGATCATTGAACTTCAGGACGCCTGTTAACTTCCTACGCAAACATACTCAACTTTTGTCTCGCTAATCTGCCCTCGATCAGCAGTTTAAATGCTAAAGCTTTGTTACTCCCCCCCCCCAAAAAAAATAACATATATAGATATATATATATATATAACAAGGCGGGGGGGGGGAGGGAAAAGCTGCCTGGCCTCGGGAGAGCGGCAGAACCGGAGCGCTCCGCTGGAGCCACGCCGGCCGCCCAAACTGCGACCACGGGCGTTTTTCACTTTCTGATGAACGCTCCATGCGAGCAGGACAACCCGGAGATAATATGGGAATCAATTCATAAAGCTTACTCTAAACCGATTAATTTGTTGCCTTCAATCCAGAGCCCAATAAACTCCCGGTGTTCCTCCAGTCACTTATGCTATAAAAAGATCAAGTTATTTACTGCCAATTAAGCAGCGTGTTTTGTCTTTGTCCTCTGTAAGCTGTACGTGCTCATGCCGAGGCATCTGGCTCTCTGCTAAGGACCTTCAGAGCGATACCTCCAGAGCAGCGAGCAGGAACTTTTCCTGCCACCGGCCCAAGTCGGCGACAGGAGAAGCTGGGGCCGGTTTCAAACACACATTTCCTCAGAAAGAGTACCTGGAGGTACGTCCAGTGACTGCACAATAAACCAGAAGAACTGCACCAATTAAGCTGTAACAAAAACCCCGAGACTTTGGAAAGAAAACCACTCTAAAAGCCATTAGCATTGCATTTATCCGAACGCATCATATACCTTTATGTAAATTGATTTCTGATGCATTTGTTCAAGGAATTGCCTTTTGTTAGTTTCCAGCTACCGCCTAAATGAATCTGCATTTCCTGCTCCGAGTCTTTAAACCGTTTCCCTACGCTTTAAATCACTTCGGATTTCTTAAAAGAAAGGCTCCATGCCACCACCTTAGCCCGTCTTTGTCGAAGGCAAACGTATATAAATATAAAATGGGAACCGTTACACTGAGAAAACCGTCCAGTAACCCCATTAAGCTAAAGCTCTTAAGGACAAGCAATACCTTAATGCTGATTAAATCTAAAAAGATGAATCAAGAGGACTGACCAGAAAGTGACTCCCTTGATAACTAAGGACGGGCCCTCATCAAGTTTCATTTAGAGTTGGGGGGGGGAAAGCTTTTAACTTAAATAGGCTTACTCTAGTAATTACACAGCCAAGCAATTTAGGTCCTGGGATAGGAGTCAGTGAAATAGAAAGCAGAGCTGGAAGCTAGAGGCAAAATAACCCCCCTTTTAACAGCGTCTCTGGTGTTTTTTTAATGGAGACCAAGGGAGGGACAAGCGGAGAGCTGGCAATTTGTAGTACAAAAATGGATGCTTAATTCATGTCTTGGTTTTAATTAGGTGATTCACCGGATTTCTCTTGGATTGAAACAAAAGACCGTGTGGGGGGCAGGAAGGGAATTGGAGAGGAGAGAAACAGCGAGCTCACTTTGATCTTTTCTGCCACTGTTTCGGCACAGTGTTTACTACGGGGGTAGCGGGTGCCCCAAGCTTCCCCCTCCCCATCCCTTCCATTCACGTCCGCGGCAGCAGAGCCCTTCCAGGCGGCGGCTCGAACCCGGGGGAAAGGAAAAGCCTTTTCGAATGGCAGCCGCCGCCAGGCTTTGTACGCGGGGACCGCGACAATGCCCGTGGCTCGCGGCTCCCCCCGCTCCGCTCCGCGCCCCTCCGCGGCTGCGGGCAGCGCGGGACGGCGGCGGGCAGCGCGGGCATGCGACCGCGCTCACGTACGCTGGAAAACAAGGGGTAACGACCGACACTTCTTACCTGCTTCCCCTCTATATTGCAAAAGGCCGGGGAGCAACGCCGCTCGGGGTGCCTGAGAAGGTCTCCTCGCCAAGAAACAAACACAGCGCTCGGCCTCCCTCTGGCTTGCGAGAGCGCTGGACGCAGCCCCCCGCCCGGTAAGGGGCAGCCCGGGCTGGAAAAATACAGCTATTTCTATGAGAGGCGTCCGCCCGGGTCCGTCCTGCAGCTCGCGGTGTCCGGGAGGGGAGCCGCAGCGCTCAGCCGCCCAGCCGCACAAGCAGGGCGCCGCCGCCGCTCGCTGCTGCAATCGCCGGGCAAGTTTGGCAATGTGGCTTCACTTTGTACCGCTCCCCCCTCAACCTCCGCCCCCTTCGCCGGGCTGTGGCGGCTCCCGGGCCCACCGCCGCGCCTGAGGAGAGGGCGAGAGCCGGCGGGGCCGGGCGCGGAGCCGGGGCCGGGCGGGAATCCTGCGGCGGCGGCGGCGGCGCTGGCGGGACGCGGGAGGAGGCCCCTGTGTGAGCGCGGGTGTGTGTGTGCGCGCCGCGCGGTGCGCTCCCCGCCGCCTCACACATGTGTTACTGACAGAGCCGAACCCCAACTACACCCCAGCTCGGCCCCGCCGTCAGCCCGCCGCAGCCAATCCGCCCGCGGCTTGTTCAGGCGGAATAATAAAACCTGCCAATCCCCGGGAACACAAAGGAATGAGCGAAAGGGGAGGGAAAACCGAGCTGAGCACAGGAGGGAGCGAGGAGG
Organism: Psittacula echo; assembly: GCF_963264785.1. Lineage (NCBI taxonomy): Eukaryota > Metazoa > Chordata > Aves > Psittaciformes > Psittacidae > Psittacula > Psittacula echo. The sequence continues at coordinate 61,937,612 of NC_137740.1, forward strand.
AGGGCGATGGAGGGGAGGCGGAGCCAGGTGGGCAGCGGTGCCTGCCCGGGCGCTGAGGGACGCCGCCCGCCCCGCTCTGCTCCCGGCCGCCAGTTGAGGAACTTGGCTGACAGAGGCTGCCCCCGGCCCGGCCGGCCGCGGCCGCCGCTGCCCGTCAAAGCGCCTCCCGGGCGCTGCCCGCTTCTCGCCGGGGCGCTGAGGGGAGGTGCGGCCCGCTCCTCGACACCGTCCTGCCGCCCTCCCGGGGCCTGCGGCCTCGTCCTGCCCCCGGAGCCCGCACCGCCGCCCTCGGGGCGGGCTGGCACCCGCGGTCGGCGCTTGCCGGGAAGAGGCTGCCCTGCTGCCCCCGCCCCCGGTGGAGGCGGAAAGCGCAGGGGAGCGGTGCCCAGGCATGCCTGTCGGGGCACGGCCTGATGTCCGCAGTCCCTGCACCGGTTTAGAAGAGTTAAACTGCCGCAGTTGGCCCGCAGTTAGCAGCATGGCTTGTTGTTTGAGGAAACAGCTGCATCTCTGGGTAAGAAGCCCAGGGATGATAGCAAACCAGGATTCACACTCAGTAGGAGCACTTAAAATTGAGAAAAAGCAACCCCGCCTATTAACCCTGCTTGTTTGAGGACTAAGCGCAGGCAAAAGTACGGTACCAAAGAGTTAAAAAAGACCCTTGAAACAACACAAGTGTTTCCAAATGTGCCACAATTAGTGGCTGTTATCCCCTAAGCAGTTGCACCTGCCAGCGTGGGGCCCTGCCCAGCTGCTGCGATGGGTTCCTGCCTGGTGCTGTCTGATGTGGGGTAGCCGTGCTTCACTGTGCAGACCACTGCTAGGACATCCGATCCATTCCACACTTCCAGGATCTGTGGAAGAACAGAAAAACTTCATGATACCAGTTTCCCGATTGCAGGCTGCTGCCGTAGGGCACAGCCAGTGCAGCGAGGACAGTGGGAGAGGCCAGGCCAGGCCCTGGGGTGTGGGCTGGGGGGGTACAGTTAATTGCTGTGGTCAAAGTGATGGCAGTGTGACTGAATCACGAGTTTGCGTGTGTCTGTCTGTCTGCTGTTAGTGTTCCAAACCCGTTCCTGCGGGTGGCTAACGCAGGAGCCATGTACCCGCAGAAGGGTACGGAACTGCAGCCGGCAGACCGGGTGTACAGCTGCGTGCGCTGGTACAAAGGTGCAGTGAGTGCCCCTGTGCCAGGCCGAGTGGTAAATCTGCCTGGGGAAGCACAGCCCAGGTGTACCTGAGCCACATCGCCACCTGTGGGCCTCCTCCATGGCTGCATCCCGGCCGTGGCTGGACCACGGCATGCCCAGGAACCACTTAAAACTTAGGGAAAGCATGCCTAGCTAGGAAAAACGTACCTGGGAAAACACGGGATAGCACAGGTAGGTTTTGTTTCTAACTATATAGCAAATGAAATACTGAAATCCGAGCATCACCACAGGTATGATTTAAATGCAGGGGGAAAAGAAGTCTATTTCTGTCTTTCTGGGATATGTTCAGAGTCTGTGCCTAAAGCTCATGGACGGCTTCCGCCAGGAAAGGGAGGAGAGGACTGTTGTGGTTAAAAAGAATGAATTTTTTTAGCATAGGTCTATGAAATATATCATCTGGATGTAATCTCCATGTACGTATTACATTTAAACATGGTCAGCAGTTTTAGATTTGTTATTTAGGATCTGGTACAACTTAAAATATATAAAGTAACAAGGCATGCTGCAGATAATCAGCAGTCACTGTTATTCTAGCTCTCTGACAGCTAAGAGCACAAGAATAGAGCAAATGCCAAGCTAAAATAAAATCTAAGTTGTCTAATTATCCAAGCCTGTAATGGCTGGAAGCTACCAAATTCAGGCTCTGGAAGAGCCATCAGGGCCTCTCCTCATTGGAAAAGATATTCTACCAAGAAACTCTGCCATAGGCACTAAAATGTTTACTAGTCTTAAAACTGATAGTGATACAAAAAATGGGAACTACCTTCTCAGGAAGCAGAGTTTTAAATAGCTTAATGACATCTTCGAAATACGATTATGATGTTCAGATCTTTTTCTGAAATCACTAATTTTTGTGATTAATTTTAACAGAGGAAACTGTAACTGAGAGCATTTTGCAGAGCAATGTTTTTCTGATTTTTCTTTTGTGCAGCATCTGCTGTTGCTGTGCTGTCATCTTCGTTATGTTTTTCATTGTCTATGTGCCATAATGTAATTAGTTAGTTCAACATCATCTGTGCTATTAGATGAGATGTTTCTATGGTAAGTTAACATAGTTCTGTGTAATTGGTAGATTTCAGCAGTAGGCATGAATGTATCCATCAACTTTAGGTCGATTTGAGTCCGCAAGATTTAAATTCACTTGGCATACGTTATCCTCGAAGACTGTTAATTTTGGCTGAATGGATAAAAAACACAATGCAGAAGAAAATCTGGCTGCTTATGTCGTGGTACTGTTGGAGTCAGGGAAAGGAAAGCATAAAATTGCTGGCTTAGTAGTTGCAATCTGAATGCCTGGAAAATGTTACAGCCTGTGAGCCAAATCACTCTTAAACCTAGACATGCCCCTGAGATAGCAGGTAGTCCAGAATTCATCAGTCTCTCCGCTCATGAAAGGAGTCGTGGTTCTCTCCCTAAATACTGCATGCCTATGGGACTGTCTTTTCCTTTTCTCATTAGAGAGAAATGTTGGGGCTGCTGATTTGTCTTGAGATCTTCCATGCTGCACTTTGTTAGTCCTCATGTCTTGCAGGCTGCACCTTTCGAACAAACAATTAGACTCTTAAAACTAACCCTCTGACCCCAGTCTCTTCGGAAACAGTGATGAAAAATCAACAGCCATTTGCTACTTTCAAGTAACACTTCCTTTTACTCACATAGGATTTTCTGGTTTAGGGCCTCACACAATTTAAAAGCCCAACTGGATTAAGTATTTAAGTCGGATATCCAGTGATATGGGAGAGTACGCATCCTGGCAGACGCCGGGAAGAACCCTGGATGGCTTTACTCTCAAGTGTTCTTTTCCAAGCAGTAGACTGTATTGGTTGCCCCAAAGAGCAAGATAATTCACTTTTAGAAATATGCGTATAGATTTTGACTTTGCTTATAAATACATGAGTAACTTTATTTACAGGAACCCAGAACCATGGAAAGTAATTAGTAAGCATGGTTCGCTTAGGTAAGGGCTTGCAAGGCCCTTTTATCATCACTGTATCCATAACTTAGGACAGGAGCCAAATAATATAAATGTCAGTAATTATAGATATATATTTATATTAACAATGAAGTCCACTTTAGGAAGAGCTAAGGCTATATTTGTAATGACCTCATATGGCTAAAATTACGTGCACTAATTTGTCCTGTGCACATTCCTGTTGGGAGAACTGATGTATAACCACAAGCCAGCAGTAGCAGAAAGTCCTGGATGTGAGTTTTGTGACTGAAGTCAAAGACATCAGAGTTTGAAATGATATGTAATTTATGCTTTAAATTAAAAGTCTCTAGAGGCCACTAGAATATGCATATATAATAAGTTCACTACATAAAAAATCCTCCAATTGGAAATGCTGAATGAATTTGAAAGAGGGCTTTACACTCCACGGTCTAATAAACCACGGCACTTTTCAGTTAAGATGATTTTGACATTCTTAAATATATACTGACAATTGATTTTTGTGATGACATATCTGTAGAGTGATCTTTTGTCACAAATATCAACATGTAGTATTATGATTCGGATGTCACCATCTCTAACAAGGAAAAAAAACCCTTTGACAAATACTTAAAAATATAAACTCATGTAGAACTTACCCTTTAAAGTAAAAAATGTTCTTTACAGATACTTTCATAGAAGCTGCATTAATGTGTTGCCCCTATTCACTAGTCACTATAACAAACAGTCAGATTAGAGCACAATTTGGTGCTGTTTGAAGGCCCAAATTATAGCTAGAAAGTAGCCACTGAGCTACTTTAAATTTACAGAACAAAAAAGATCAGCTGGATCTAATATCCTACTAATTCAGCTGACCAAAGTGCTCTTACCTAATGTAGAGGCACACTTTTATAACACCATCATTTATGCTTCTGAATGTTATAGCACCGCCACTTCTCTTCAGTCAGAATTCACTTCAGAGAATTTCAGCAGAGAAAGTAAACGTGTCTTCTCTTTCCTCTGGGAAAAGAAATCATGGAAACATTAAATGTTTTCTACTCAGAGCTGGCTCTTTATTTCTTGTAGCCATTTTTTAAATATTTCCTTTGTCAAAGGAAGGTTTGCACTTGGGTATGATTTCTGCAAACAGACCTGTGCAAAAGTTAGTAAAAGCAATGTGCTGGAATCGTGTCACAATAAAAAGTGAGACCTTAATTCTAACCTGTATTATTTAATTAAGTAGCCGAGTAAGTTTAAATATGCAGAAGAAATGAGTATTATGCCTGAGTGAATAAACACCATATTTAATATTTTTGATGGTGTTGTTCATGCATAATACCTTTAAAATTGCATTGAAATTATTCTGAAAGATGTATGTCCAGTAGCAAATCCTATGTCATTAGAGTATCTGCCTGCTATGAGTGTATCCAGGAAATGAGTTATTTACTGTAACTCACTGCCGTGGAGGAATACATCTGATATCACTGTGAAGTTCCCATAAACTTTGAACGATGCTGTAACTTACAGAAAGGTCCGTGACTGATTTTTCCACTTATTTTGCACCTATCCACAGAGAAGACCCTTGTGATATCTGACTTGGTCTATAGTAAACCAGTAGAGGAACATTTGCTCAAGCCATTTTCTCTGTAGGTCTTCAGGGGAAGTCCACAGCCTAGAGTTTCAGAGGATTTCGTTGTATGATGCATCACAGAATCATAGAATGGTTTGGGTTGGAAAGGACCTTAAGTTCATCTAGTTCCAACCCCCCTGCCACGGGCAGGGACAATCAATGGGAAGGCACAGTTCTAGCTAATACAGCTAGATGTTTGTGGTGACTGTTTCTGATGGTGATTTGACATTAGCCATTGTTTCAAAGAGCTGAGAGAAAGCAAGGTACAGGCTGAGAACTGAAACACATGACAGGGATCTCCTGCTGAAGTCATCTTTTAAATTTAAGGGCTACCAGCACATATGGGAAAATGGAGGGTTACAAAACTAAAGAGGAAGAGCAGGCTGGTGACTTGTGTCTGGCAGAAATGCCTCAATACTATTTGATTTGAAATTTACATAGATGCCAGCAGTTATGACACAACTGTCACTCTAAGTTCACTTGACTGGACATGAAACAATAACGACAAACAATCAGAGTGACAGTTCTCCTATTCTGCAGTGAGGTTCTTCCTATCTCAATTCTACAACATTCCTTCTGTTCCCCCTGCCAGACAAATGTGCTTCTGTTATTATGATTTCTCTGTTTGACTCGGCGCAGCCTTGCTTTCAGGAAGAGTTTCTAAGCTTTCTATTCAGTTTTTTAGTCATACCATTTATCAAAGCAAGAGTTTCTTAGTAACAGTTTTTAACTCTTTAATAGTTACTTTGCTGATGTAATCCATTATTTAAAAAGATTTTCTTGGGTAAGAATATTACATTATTTTTCATCTAAAAATATAGCCCTCTATTTTTCTTAAGCTGTTTTTCAGAACTGGAGCAACTACTATACTCCATGACCATAACTCTTTTTATCATGCTACTATGATTCAGTAGCTTTTGCTGTCTTATAAACAATCTTACAATTAAGAGCTAATGTTAATGGAATAGATTGTTGTCATAGGATAATGGTTTCCTGCTGCTAGATAAATGCTGTGGCAATGCTAGGACATTGAAAGTAATAGTGAAGACAAAGCTAAGAGATTTATTTTTAAAGCAGGTGCCACAGATCCAGTGACACCATTCTGTTACAATTGTTTTATTTCTATTTCACTAAAAGACTGATGAAGATGGAAGCATTTTGCCTGATGTATGCAAGTGCAGCAAAGTGACAGCGGCTCATTTCACTGTAACTGAATAAGCTGCATTGCACTTGGCTCAGGAAGAGATTTATTGTGCAGCTCATCCAATCAGAAAACAGTTTATCCATTAAGTACAGCTTTAAAATATGTCGTATTTCTATGAACAAGATGGGGCTTGATGCTTTCTTTCACAGAAGCAGTTAGGCACAGTTCACAGAAGAGGAGGAAAGTGAGGCCCTACCGTGCTTGTTCTGCAGGTCCATCCAGAAGCCCCCCTTTCCTCTGTGCCACAGGGACGGCACGCTGGGGAGGGTGAGCCCATCCATAGCGTGTTCCCCTCCTCCTGAATCAATGGTTCCTTGTCTTCCTTCTTCTGCGTTGAGGGTGTTGCCTCAGTGTTAGCAGTGCAGAAATGGCAGCATTGTTCTTACCAGCTCTGCTGTGCAGGCAGGAGAGAGGAAAAATTTTTGCTAGTGTAGCGTTTCCTTGGAGTTCGCAGGATCCTGGAGTTTTGGAAAATATGCCTTCTTCCTTTTACATGACTTTGAAAACTGCTCAGCCCTGAACCCTCCAACAGAGGACTGTGAAAAGCAGAGCTCCTAAAGCTTCCCAGGCCCTCAATCTTGCAGTAAAACGTCTTGGATACCCCAAGTATGCAGCTCCCACAATACTGGAGCCAATTGTCAGGAAGTGCATGGGATCTATTCACTTCAACAAGCTTTCTCTGGACAGGTATGTCCCCGTTGCCTGACTTAGGCCTCAATAGAGGTCTTTTCTTTTGAACTATGGAGCAGCTATTCCAAGTGGTGGTGTTGTAGCTATGACAGCTTAAGGACATCCCAGAAATAATAAAAAATAGGATCCCTCTCCACAAACCCTGATCATTCCGAAGCATCTTTAAAGTTATGCTGTAAACCAGCATAATGACTTTATATGACCATAAAGTCTCTGCTAGGACTAATTTTATTACTAAGGCCCACGGACCTTGACATCAAACCAGCAACTCATTGTTCCAAGGACTTAGTCTTGTAGCTGCTCACAACACAACCCTGAATTAACTTCTAAGACCAGAGCTTGAAGGCAGTAAACAACTTTAACCTTTTCTCAGCCCCAGACACATCTCACAAACAGCAGTTCAGTAAATGCATAAAGTTCACTTTAACCCATGTGCAGGCATTCTAAGAACTAATTCATTCTTCACTTTCTGAGTTTTAAGAAAATTTTTATACTAATAAATGGGCAAGTGTTACAGCACTTGTGCCAATGAGCTGTCAGATAAGGCTGGTCCTCTGCTGAGCCTTGCTCTTTACGAAAAGCCAGCCCCAGAGAGAACATCATAAGAAAAGCAGAAATGGGAGAGACCTGTGATCCCAGCAGAATGAGTCCTGGCAGCTGTGAGTTCCGTCAAGTCATCTGAAGAGCACGCAGGCTACAGAGCTCCAGCAAATACATCATCTTCCAACTAGATCGCCTTAGCAGCGGTGTACTAGACTTGATCTTCCAACACTTGTGCCTTCCAGCATCAGGCTCCTATCCAGAGCTTTAGATTCACAGGGAAGTCCTAGAAGATGGAGAATTTCCACATCTTTAAAACACTGGAGTCACTTACCTACGTACCTGCAAGGACGTGACTGTAAGTACTGTAAAGTCCTATGATTTTATCAAAATATTTGGAGTATCTATTTAAAGTTCTAACTCGGGAATCACAGTTTCATGCTAATCTGCTTGCAGCTTTTTCTTGTAGGAACTTTGAGTCTTCCTGGTGAGGTAAAAACATTAATTCTTGAAGATCAACCCGAAAAAATAAAACTAATTTCTTCACATCCAGCGTTTTATTTTTAAAAAATAATTCTTCATTTGATCTAATAAGGAGTGAGGACTCACAACTTCGGAATTTTTGGGACTATCAGTATGGAAAGCAGTTGTCCTGTCACCACATACTGGATCTGCTCAAGGAATCCTCCTGGATTCAAGGAATTATGAAACCTATTTTGTCAATAGGCTTCTCTATATCACACAGGACCTCACACAATCAATCAATATTTAACTTCCATACTGCATATTGCTCCCAGAGAGGGCCAGAATCCCCATGTCAGTTATCCTATCCCAAAGCGAATCCCCAGCCTCTTGCAGCTCTTTTGACTAAGGCAGCTATGTATATCCCGCCTGGATCCGGCCCAGATGCTTTATTTCTATTGCATGAGATGATTAATTATGTGGTTTCTTTCTGTTTGTCTGATAGAGGCTGGGGTAAGGGAGTGATGGTTGCTTAGTGCACTATTATTAAAAAGCTCCTTTTGATAGCCCTGAACAGGCTTGAGTTGAGTGCCGCAACTAATCATAGAGCTGCTTACTTGGAAATGTAATGCTTGTTAATACTATACTGTACTTTTAGAAGTAAACTCATTTTTGATTGGATAGAGTTTAACTATAATCAGTAATTAAGGGTCAGCCATCCAGTAAACTCATTAGTTTACACCAATTACATTTGGTATAGTAACTAATGATTTCAAGGATCAAGCCATTTATTTCTAAGCTTTCAAAGTATAATTATTGTGTAAATCAGATAGAGTGTAAATCTTTTCCATACGTTTTGGTTGGTAATTGAGAAATAAAATGGTTTCCAAATGTATTCTCTGTCCAGTTTTTGTTCTGCAGTAGATCTCTCTGGGGACTCTTTAAAGTATATGGAAAAGGTGATGTCAACAGAAGTGTACGCTGGGCAAACTGAGCCAGCATTAATTAATAGAGATGAAAGAGAAAAGCCAGCCCCTTGCAGATCATGGTCAAGGCCTGAACGTGGACATCACACCTTAAATGACAGTTTACAATCCTAAGCATGAGTCACGCAGATTGACAAGTATTCAAAATAGAAGAGAATTAAAAATCCTGTATGTTTAATGTATTGCCTTCCCAATATGCAATCTTTAAGATGGTGTAATCTCTGGAGCATTTTGGTTTGAAGTTTAATATATAGTTCCTCACATCCACATAACATTTTCAACATGTTAAACAAATTAGGCTCGGTTACAGAAGTTTTTAGACATTTACAAGTTGCTGTTCAAGTAAATTTAATATGTGCAAGCGAAGTTGCTCATGCACTTGTTCAGTTAGAAAAATGCACATTTGGAATGATTAATAAATAAACCAGCCTTTCCTATCCCTTCAACTTCGGTGTTTATTTGAAAGCAATCTACTTTAAAAAGACATTAATATCCCTAGAATTATTATTAGAATAATTGCTTTTACTCTTCTTGGAACAAACATTTTTTCTTATTTCCCTTCAGCACAGACAGCTTTCGACTCAGATATAAACTTCCTATTATTATTCCCCACTCCCCACCCCAAAAATGAAGAATAGGAATTATACACTTTTCACTAAGGAATAATTAATTTGTTTCAAGTATTAGAACAGAGAACTGTAGAATCACTTTGAATGGTAGTCTCTAAGGAGTAGCATTGTTTGTTCTCTTCGGTCTTTAATGAGCTTTAGTAAATGGCCAGGAAAAATTACCTTCCTTCTGTAATATGAGAGAAGCGAAGAATGAAGGAAGCTATAGAATCCCTACGAGAAAAGGGAGCAGCCACACACACACACAGAGCTCCCTGTACCACATCGCTTCCAATGGTTAGTGTTCTCCTTTGGAAAGGAGCACTAGAGCTCTATTTTTTCCATTACAGTAAAAACATATAATGTCCCTAATATTTTTGTAGCAGAGAAAAAATTCCTGGATGTCTCCCACATACTGACAGTGTCTGGCTTGTGCTGGGGGACAACTGCCTAGAGCTGAGCTCTGGAAGTCATTCTGGCTTTCCCTGCTTTGGCATTGATTTTGTCTTTTAAGATTCCTTAGGCTATTTTTGCCATATTTCCACCTTTAAAAGCAATTTCCCTTATAGTGCCCCAGCCTGCTGCCCTATCTTTTAACAGACTTCTTTTCCCTCCACTGCATATTCATTGTCACTCCTATCCAGAATGGTAACTGAGGCAGCAGTTGCAGGTGCTTGTTTCAGCAATGGATACAGATCTGTCACCATGGATAACAGAGCATGTTCAGGATTACCTTTTCCTTCCATTCCCTCCAGCCTCCACATACATCCTCACTACCTAGTCCTATAATGTGTCAGTGGTGCTGAGGCCATTGCTTCTTTGCGGTATGGAGGGGAAGCTCACCCTCAGCAGCCAAGTCCAAACAGCACAGCCTAAAAGGCTCTTGTGGAACAGCGGCTCTCAGCCATCCATCCCGTTGGAGTTGTTCCAGTTTGTATGGAATAATTAAATATTAACTGGATTGCCATGTGTGCTTGTTCTCAAAGCATTACTGAGAGCGAGAAACCTGGGTTCTGTTACCTCTTCCAGGGAATACTTTGTGTTAAGTATTTATTGGGACAGGCCCTGGCAGACATGGTTTCCCCACCCAGGTGAGCGTCCCCATTACAAGGCTGACAAGCCAAGCCCAAGCTTTCCCACTTCAAGAGAGGACTGGGGTCACAGTCCTCGCAGAACAGCTGATAATCTCTCAGGTAGAGTGCTAATTCAGGGGGCAAGAGATTCAAGTTCCATCTGCCTCAGGCAGAGGCTGAATACAAGCCTCTCCTATCTCGGCTAAACTGCACCAGCCAGGAGGCTGAACCACAAAGGCTTGGGAGAGGGAGAAGGGCACGGGAGCAAGGAGAGACATGCAGAAGGCAGCAGCACTATCAGCCACTATTGTGTGAGAAAAACCTGGCATGGGTGTTCAGTTCCTAGAGAACAAGCGAGGTAAGCAGGTAAAGTAACGCATGGTGTTACAACACCTCAGTCTGATCGTGGCCCTGGATCATGGGAGGTGCTCTCATGGCAGACCTCAGATTGCTGACTAGAGTTCAGGGTCATGAGGGATGTGAAGGGAGATGATGAAAGCGAGGAGAGCTGCCTGGACCCATCCGAGACATTTAAGGAAAATATAAAGTAAAAAGCTGCTGGCAAAGTAAAAATCATTTCTATCATGGGCCCTCTTCAGTGCAATTGCTAGAGAAGAATAAATGGAGAAAGATGGCTGAAAGATGATAGGAGACAGTGAGAACAGGACTAGTAAGTGAGGCAGAGATGATGGAAAGAAGACAAAGAGGACAACAGGAGGACTGGACAAAGAAAAAGGAAAAACTATGACCAAGACACTTCACCCCGCATTGCCTCAATGTTCTGGCAATAAAAGAACACCAGTATGAGAATCACAGAGCATTTCAGTAACTCTGAAGTTCATAAACATTTAGGAGACATTTAAGGGCCCTGTTGATCAGGACTGTGTTAAAAAGCAAGCAGGAAAATTTAAGATAATGCTCTGACAAGTCTGAAGCGCTGCTATCTGGAAGGAAAAAAGGAAAAGGACTTGTGTGCTTGATTTCGTATGTGTAACTGAGTATTAAAATCCACACCAAGCACACTTAGGCTTTTTAATAGTAGAAAAAATTGGGCCTATTTCAGAGCAGGGAGAACACATGGTTTAAGGCATGCAGCCACTCTTTCTTCGGTAACAACCTACTGTGACTCCTATAATTTATTCCTCCCAAGATTCATTTGAACATCTGCAGTATCATTATTTGAGTTTGTTATACTATTAGCTTTAAAATTTTATAAGCCATACAGTAGGATAGGTGACAAGTTGAAAAGTTAAGGAGGGTTAATTTAGAAGTTTTAAAGCAAAGCTATTTTTGAGTTATACAAGTGCAAAAAAGCATCTGAATCCAAACCTCCATGGTTACATTAAAGTAACTCAGAAACTGCTGAAAGGATTTTCGTCAAACTTCACTCAAGACAAATCCCTCTGGGCTAAGACCAAGCATGAGAATTTAACTCAAAAGGTGATTGTTGTCTGAAGGGAGTTTTCTCTTCCCCCTCTTCCCCTCCTCTCCTTTTGCTTGTTTTGTTTTCAGTGTTTTTTATATATATATATATATAAATACATATATATATAAAAGCCCTGAAAAATAAGGGTCTGGAGTGTAACTGTTTCATATCAATTTTATCATTATAATAAGAAAAATGCTGTTTGTAAACTGCCTTTTTATTAAAACCAGACCCCCTGCTTTGCTTTTAGCTCTCAGTACCCACCTCTAGCAGGCATTTGGTAATGGTGTCACTGGGTTGCTCAACAGTAAAGTATCAAGCTGTACTCTCAGCCCCATCTGCAGCTTCTTTGCATGCCTCAGCAGCTCAGCGCAGCTATAATACTACCCTAAATGGACAACTGAGGATTCCCCTTAACAGGAAGTCTTTGGAGAGCAGAGAGTCAGCAGCTCTACAGCACTCTTTTCTCCGCTTCTCATCCCCAGTTCATGGGAGGTGAATCACACTCTGTACCTGTAGGCTGACCCAAACTAGGTTTTGATTTCTCACTGGTCCAGGTTTTGGAAAGCAGAAAGGTAGCTGGTGGTCATGCTTTTTTCAGCTCACTATTAACTCAGTGTGTTTGGCAACCTCATTCATTCTTCTCCTTTACAGTTCAGACCAGGGAACTCACCTAATTGTGTAGTGGTAGGAACCCCTGTAAAGGAAGAACCTGAATAACAAAGGTGGAAACGTCTATTTTCTTTCTGAAACTCCTTGAAAGCAGTTCTCTCTAGCAGGAGCATCATGAGTCCTGGTAGCCTGACATTGGGATTAAAAAGACAAAAGACAGTGGATTTTCACACACACACACACACACACCCCCGTTCATTTTGACTCTCCCCCACATTGTGTTTCTACTAATTGTCCCATAGCAGACAAGAGCCTTTCCCTGCCGCTTCTACCCAGGCTTGTTTCTGATGCTCTGGCAGCACCTCCCACAGTTACTCACTCATTTGTTGGTTTGTTTTTCCATTTGCAGCTTTTGCCCCCTCGAAAGAGCTGGCTTGCCCAGGGAAACAACAGTAACTTATTTCATTACAAATGCATTTAGAAAGGCATTTCAATTGTTCCTTTTCATTTAGAGCAGCATCCGAATTTGGAACTTGTGTGAAAAACTGAAGGAGAACATTTGGAATAGATTGGCTGAAATAATTCACTACATTTAACCCAGGCAACTCAGATACATGCGGAAACAGCTTCCCTTGCCTATCTTCCATATACATGACCTGGATTAAAAGCTGCTTTGGGCAAGGGCCAACCCATTGTCTGTGGCCCTAACACAATGTGGCTTGCAAGCTGTGGCAATACTGTAATACCTAGGGACTTGTTTCAGGAGACCCTGATTTTGGAAACAAAATACATGATTTGTATTGATGACTGCTAACATAGAATAGTGTGAATTATAGCTGAAATGGGTATAGAGAGGAGCATCAGGAATCCAAAGTCTTGGGTTCAGTTCTCACTTGTTTTAATTTGAGGGACGTCTACTGTGGCAAAATAGAGAGGCCTTAAAGTTTGTATGAAGATGCAGTAGCTTACAGAGGGATGAGCAGGTCCTGGAAGCTCCCTGCTGTACCACCCTCCAGGAAGAGGGAAATTTTGGCAATCATTGAAAAAAAGAGAGAAAATGTTAAAAAATACATCACAATATTTAAATAATCAAAAGCTTTTCCATTCATAACTGTCCCATCTGCTCTCCACCACCAAACTTCTGGGGTATCATTTTTCAGGCAGCACTTGGCACTCAGCACTTGAAGCTGTCTGCTGCTATCTCATTCATACAGTTTTTTCATTGCAGGTCAATATTCTCTGACTAGGTTCAGATTAAATCTTAATACACCGTTCATCTGGAAAACCCCAACTCCAAGCACACTGAAAAATTGCAAACATAAACAGTGCAGTTTCCATGGATGATGATGTATTAAAATGTATCCCAAAGGGATGAGTGACGGGAAAAAGAGGAATGTGAAGTTACGATCACGGAAGAGAATGCCCTTCTTTTTCAGCTGAGATTTTATGTGAGAGTGAGGAGGAAAGTGGCAAAGAGAAGAAAGGGCTGTCTCCTCATTGCTGGTTCTGCAGCAGAAAAGATTTTCACATTGGCCATGGTAAAATTAGGCAGAGAAATAGCAGATCTGAATATTGTACAGGAAGATGTGAAATGAGAAAGAGTTCAGTGCAGTTCAGCTATGGCAAAATATAATGAAGGCAAATTGAAATAGAGCTCAAACTGGAAGAGATGAGCTGAAGGAACCTAATATGAAGACATAAGTTTAATTAATAAAAGCAGGCAGAGCAAGCTGAACAGAGAATACTCATTTAAAATGTCAAAATATATTCTTAGTTGTGCCCACTAAGGTAAAAATAAAGGCAAGGTATGTAGACAAAGCATGAAGGTTGAGGGGTGTAAGAGGGGGTTCAAGGATGGGAGTACTGAGAAGACCTGAGACTGCAGAGAAGCTCTTCTGGGAGACAACAGCACTGTCTTTAGTGCTTGTTGCTGCCTTCCAAGTACCCTACATACTATTCCATTAGGAAAAGGGATCACATATTACCTCCTAATCTGTTTAAGCTATGTCAGCCAGATTCATTTCACCTGCTGATGAACATGGATATGAGCTAACCAGGCTGGCTTTACTTGTAGTGCATTAGGGAAAGTTTGCTTGGCCTCTTCTAAAGGCAAAGCTATGGGGAGGAACCAAAGGCAAGCTGCAAAATGGGGTGTAGTTTTCAACTAGTAAATAGCCTAACACAGTGCAGGAAATTTGGTCTAGGAGAACAGATGAACATGTAAGACTGGAACCAATCCAGCCATGTGGAAGGATGCAAATTTCTTAAGACTGAATAAGGCTGAAGGAAAAGGTTATCATCAGCAGTACACAGCGCAAGAAAAGTCCATGTCTCTACATCTTACTGATATGAGTAAGGAACACTTTTAAAGATAAGAGGTGTATATATGTGCTTGGGAGAAATAGCAGTTACTGGTTGGTTAGTAACTAGCAGGAACCATAAGAGAAGAGACAATTTTACTGTCTCTGGTGCAACACAAAACTGTAATCTATGCTACTTAAGCTTCATATAGTCAGCATTTGCAAATGCCAAGTAATCAGAAACTTTACCAACAAAAAAGCGAGCAAAGTTGAAGAGCACTGAACATCAGGGATCACTGGAACAATATACAGTGGCTTTCACTTCAGGGTAATAGCTTAATATATTCTTCCCCATCCTGGCCTACTACTACTAGTAATAATAATGATGAGGGACATAAGAAGGGGAGAGAATATAAAAACCAAATTGGGTAAGGGAAACAAACAGTAAACACAAGTGATGCACAAGACAGCTGCTCACCACCCACTGACCGACACCCAGCCCAGCCTGAGCAGCGGACCTGACCAGCCCTTCCATGTGACTCCTCCCAGTTTCTACGCTGGGCATGACGTGCTGTGGTATGGAATACCCCTTTGGGTCAGATGTCCTGTCTCTGCTTCCTCCCAGCTTCCCATGCCCCTCCTCACTGGCAGAGCATGAGACTGAGAAACCCTTGGTCAGGGTAAGCATCACTGAGCAACAACTAAAACATCGGTGTGTTATCAACATTGTTCTCAGACTAAAGCCAAACCACAGCACTGCACCAGGTACTGGGAAGAGAATGAACTACTCCAGCTGAAACCGGGACACCTGTGTTTCTTTAGGGACTCACATCAAGTGAATTGGTACTGTTAGAAAGCACATCAAAAACTGAGCTCGCATACCATTAATTTGCTTCTATTATCCAGAGTGGTTCTGTTCTCCAAGGTGAGTAGATCATGAGGAGTTTGTTTGGCTTCAGCTATTGCTATAACAATTCGAAGAGAGGAAACAAGAATTTTGCTTCTAAAAGTGGATATATTTTAGAAACATTAAAACAACATCTTAAACTGAACCATAGAAATAATTTTGGTAGCCCCTCTGTGGCACTCCGTGTAATTATAGCTAAGAATAATCACAAATCACCTTTTTGTTAGAGAGGCAACCCCCTCTGCTTATTTTAGAGGGACTGCAGCTCTAAACCCTTTGCAATTACTTTTATAACTATCTTCTGTGTTATCATTTAGATTGAGGCTTCTAATATCTGACTCAGTAGGCCTTCTGTTGTTTAGTTCTCCACCATTTATCTCCTTATTTTGGGTGCATGTCATTCACATTTCTGCAAAATTCATCTGAAACCAGTAGTGTCCTGTTCATGATACTGGTACTTTGCATTGCACATATTAAGAAGTAGAATTTGCTATCCAAGCCATTCACAGAATATTCTCATACAGCACATAATTTGCCAACAGCTAAATTAATCTTGCTTCACAATGTGAGGCTGTGTACATGTGGTTTCTGATACAAAAAGCTCCAGTGAAATCAATGTTACAGGCATCATATTAACTAGGACCCAGCTTTTTCAGGTCCATGAAGCTTAGTCATGTGCCTTCTAATTTAGAACTCAAATGTAAGCAAGAATCTCAGCTCTCCTTTTTAAACAGTGTGAAGTTTCAATCCAATTTACCTTGCATAGATGAAAACATAAATCAGTAGCTGCTTTCCACTGCACATACTAATTTAATGAGCTAGGGATTTGACCACATGTGTATATACACTCTGAGAACCTGAAGACCTCTCCCTCTCTACTGCATTAGGTTTGGATGCGTGCCAGAGAACTATCTACAAGCAAAAAGGAGGAGGGAAAGGCAGTCTGGCCCATCAGTTAGCACCAGGTTCTAGAACAAGGGCGTGAGCCACAGGTCAGGGGGCAAGTGCCATCCATACCCTGCAATTGATGATCAGTCAAAGAAAAGCACGTGCTGCTGCAAGCAGCACCTCAGCCCAGACAGCAGCCCCAAGAGGACAATGTGTGGGATCACCACTGCTCAGCTGGAGAGGGCTTTTCCATCCCTTCCCTCAGTGAGGAGGGAATCCAGTACAACACAGATGATCTGGAAGGAAGCTTCAGGAAGAGTACACCACTAAAGCTTCCCCAGACCTACATTTTGGGTCATTGCCTGATGTACTACAAAACGAAGCACATTTGGGGGTTTTGTCAAAGAAACTGTAATGACAAATCTGTCAAATGCAAAATGAAGTTGATAACAGAGAGAAGATAAATATTCTGCACAACTATTTATACTGCATGACTTTTGTTGACCTTAGAAGACTGTGACCCGAAATACAAACTCCAAAACAGCAGTGTCTCCTCACCTTCTGTCTCCTCTTTTCCTTGTCTCAAAGACCATTGTCCAGGAGGGGTAAAGCTTTGCACTTACCGTTCTCAGGCCTCCATGCGTCTGAGTCCATTGATAAACAGCTCCTTTTCACTGAACTAGTCTAAACCAATTCTCTTCATACACTTGTGCAGGGAACATCAAATCCCAAGTTGTGTCAAACAGTGAAAACAGACTTCTTGGGGCAGATGTTCTGAGCAGATAATCTCAAAAACATGACTTCCAATGCCACGTGTCTTTGGCTTCACAGAGGAGGATGAGGTAAAGCTGGGGAAAAGCAGAATAAAACTAATGAATAGGGGTAAGGTATAGAAAAACAAAATGCTGCTGGAACATTAATTCATCATTTACTACAAGAGCAGAGATTACAATACACATTGACATAGCTACTGGTTACCTCTGGATAGATTCCTCCCTGTCTGCTACCAGAAGAATGAAATCTAGCCCAGACTTTGCTTAGGTGCCGAAGGAAAAAAGGGCATTATATTAACCATCTCTGTGACTCTGAACAACAGAATCAGTAACAATCTTCACACTTGAAATTCACTTTCAAAGTGCACTTAGCTTAGTTTATCAGACCCAGCTTGTTAAAAAAGAAAAAATCAGAAGCCCTGTGATGTGAGAACAAGTTACACTGAGGAAAGTCACCACGGCCCCAGACTGTGGGATGGGAGGGAGGGCCATCTGCTATCAACATCTAGGAAACGTGCTTTGGGTGGAAACCTTCCTTGCAGCCTCAGGCTCAGAGTAACTCAGGTTAGCTCTTAAGCTCTTGTTCTCCCTGTAACTCTGGCTTAGAACACCTCAAACCTAGGCCTTGCTGAAGGCCCCAATGTACTCTCCTCTAAAGGCGGGTAGTTCTTTATGCTGGGGTCTATTGGTGGAGTCATGCTGAAATCAAAAGACCAGGTCCAAGAATCCCTGCTGTCAGGTCCCAGATCATGGTATTACCGATGCTTGTCCAGCAAACACACAGAGGTTTCCTCCCTTGCAGAAACAATTTGATTCTATTTCTTTCTCTCTCTTAGCTATATGGGAGTGTCATTTAGTTTTGCATATTTTCATTATGCAAACTCACACTGGACCCAGCAGTACAAGCAGCCCCTTCATTCCGCTGGTGTTTGGCTTCTGATTAGAAATGATATCAGAAGGTAAATGCAATGCACAGGCAGGTTTGCTGTGGAGTAACGAGGCTCTAAAACCATACACCATGCTACGTCGACACCTCAGAAATGTTGTACCAGGTTAAAACTATTTTTGGTAATTACAAAGAAGCTGAAAGGAAAAGCATCCCCTCAAGCTGACAACATGCATTTTATACAGAAAGAGACAAGATATGAGACCGTGAAAATTGCACAGACACAAACAGTTGAGATGTAACTGAGAGGCAGAAAAATATATTAAAATGATCATTGATTGAGCAACATGGAGAGGATTCTCTCAGCAGGAGAAAACAGATTCTTGCAGGCCTGTGAGAAAGCACCACAGACGCCATTCTTGTGACACTACTTAAAACTTCCACCTGAAATCGTAAAGCCACTTCTGGATATTGATGTCTGTCTCTTGATACAGCTATTATTGCTTTTGTTTTCTTTACAGATAGAGAAAACAGGTTTCTGGAATGAGTAAAGGACTTTCCTAAGGTCAAACAGGAAGTGAGGGACAAAATCAGAAACAGTCAGTCTTTTTCTCTATCTACCCTATTAGCAGATTGTAGAGCGAGGAAGAACGATCTCTTCTCTGTGAAGAGGTAGGTTTTGCAAGGAAAATAACAAGTTCCACGTGTCTCCCCAGCTGATATTAGCAATAGTGAAAATCTTATTCTGCAGCAAAACTGCCGATGCAGCACTTGTAAAAAAACCTCCAAATTCATGTGCAGATCAGAAATTGCCGGCGTGCCTTCAGCAGCTGCAACTACCACACACTGTCAGGGAGTCATCTGAACGCATCAGATCCGACTTGGGGGTAGGCAGCAAAGCCCAGATGGCTCAGTTATGCACTAAGCCCTCATGCCTCATGTGGGGAGAGGCAATGCAAGGTTGGGACCTCGCAGGTTTGTGCAAGCCCCAGGCTGAGATGGGGCACACCAGTGCAAAGCCCCACTGGCCCTCCTGCAGTGCTGGGAAATAGAAAACCCTGACAGGACCTACACACGTGCAAGTGTTTAAATACTCGTTGTTGGGGACTACAGGAAAGCCTACGATAGACATTTTGCCTTGGGATGTTTTCTCTACTCTATTTCAAAAAAGCAATAAAAATATGTGCTACTCTGAGGGCTATTTCTCTGCTTAACCAGCCCCTTTATTATTATCCAGCTTCTCTCAGAATATACCCTTTCTCCCAACAAGCCTCTACTGCTCCAAAGGGCAAGGCTCAGGTCTCAGGCAGGAGTTGTCGACACGCACATTTTCATTCGCCTGACTTCCGTCCACTACAGGTCACACCGAGATGGATTTGAGGGTGTCCATCTGCAGGCCTGGACAAAACTGACCCCTTCAGCTGTGTCAGGTAATCCTCATGCACAGACCAGCTGCATGGGACACGAGCTACACCATCCCCGTGGTGCTGGAAGCACGCGGGGCAATGAGGCTTCCAGGAGTGCTGGTCACCCACATCTCCGGCAGAAACCAGCCAGAGATAGCTTGGAAAGCCCGGCCTTTTCATTCTCCAGAATTAAGACTTTGATTAGATGCTGGCTCAAGACCAAAACTCCATCTGAAATGCTTTAGACAACCCATCTGCGCTCGGTTTGGGAGGCTGAGGAGCGCATGCTCCCTCCCCAAACCCCTGTGGTCCTTCACGAGTCCCCCTACCTCGTGATAAATTTCATAATTATTCAGCCCTTACTACCGACACCAAAATTCATCACTCAAAGCAAGTTAGCTGAGATTCATTAGAATGAGACATCTAGTAGGCACATGTACTTTATTAGCCTCTTACACCAATAGTTTTAATTAGGTACATATTTCACAGCTCTAGAACTACTCGAGTGAAGGGCTGCTTTTATCTCTTTTATTTACAGTAACAAGCTATCAAACAAATACCACCATAATTAAACTCAGATGGAAAAAAAAGGAGAAAAAGGAAGATATTTTAGGGTTTTTTATTAGGGGGTGACCTATTCAAACCTCAGGTTTGGTAAAACTAAGGGATGTTATGTAATTAATGAACAAAATACCCTGCATCTGAGCAGGATGGTGGGGCAGGGTGGCACCTGGCAGGCCCTTCCTCCATGTCACCTTCAGGTAGGGGAGGAGAGCTCTCCCTTGGATAGATACAGCCGTGATGAGAAAAGTGATTAAAATCCAGAACATATCTAAATTATTAATGAGGAATTTAAATGATGTTATAAAAGAGGGAAATACAGGCGAAAATGTTACACATTCATGGAATTTTTACTCATGCATAATAATAAGTTGAAAACACTTTAGTTATAATGCTTCCTAAATTAAAGGGCGGGGAGGGGGGGAACACACGATGCGTTTCTCGGGCCCTCCCGCGCCGCCCGCCACTCGGCGATCAAGGGCGCCACCTGCCGGGTGCTGCGGTGCAGCGCGCCTGCTGCCGCCGCCCGGCTCAGGCCACCGGCTGCTGGGGCCCTGCCGTGCCCGTGGGCTCTGCTCCAGCCCGGGGCCGGCGCGGCTGGCCGTCGCTGGGAGCAGTCCCAGCAAAGGGTGGTTCCGCGCAGGGCTGTGGTGTGACTGCTGCCGCCCTACGCTGTGGTTTGCTTTCCCACGTACAGTGCAAAGACAGGTTTTTAACTTTGCAGGTGATGAGAAAGGAAATAATCAGGTGAGAAGAGCCCCTCTCCGCTACCCTGCATACACGGAGCCCAACACACTCCCCGGCTGCCGCTGCTGCTGTGCCCGTGGGGTAGCCGTGGGGTAGGCGTGCTCCTTCCCAAAACCCCATAGGGCTGCCTGCTTGTGATTGTGCATGCTTGTGAGCAACAGCAGCAGTTGGTACCAGAGAAAAGGTTTCCCCAGTCGAAGCAGCAAGTGGCATGGACCTCACATAGCTATATCTTTGTCTAAATCTCTGTTCAGGCTATTCTGTAAAGACTTCCCGTGCTGTCTATCCAGACTCCCCGCACCTAAGTGCTGTTTGCGTGACCTACAGTTTCGCAACACTTAAGGGCCTCATCTTTAAAGCCCTATTTTTTTATACAGCTATTTGTATCATCTACCACAAATTCCGGTCATCACTAGCCTCTGCCATGGCAGGGGAAGAAACTTGCAAGCCCATAAAAGCAGCAGTCACTGGAACACAACCTTAGCCATAAAGTCTCTTGGACCTGCTTGTCCCTCCGGCTGAATTCCTTGGGGACATCTTGTACTTCCAGGTGCCTTTCAGTTCAATAAAGCTGCTTTTGGTAACTCTGCAAAGCAGAGACCCATCAGCCGATTACAGTGGCAGCAAATAAGGCAAGAACAATCCCAGGCCATTCTGGACTGTGAGGTCTATACAAATGCTCTAAGTCCTGCTGAATGCTAACTGGCAGCTAGCACCAATTACCGAGTAATGGGCTCTCCACATGCCCCTTTACTTAACAAGTAGACACAGTCTGCACTCACTTTTGGAGCTTAGTTGTCTCTGGTTGTAACACCAGCTGAATGCTTTGCAGCGGGCTAGCCTCACAGTGACTAAAGCTCAGATCGTTATAGTGAAGTCTCAACCAAAAGAAACTGCCACACTCTTCCCAATTGGATCAGATGAAATAAAGGCTCTTGGACACAGTTCCTACCTAGGAGCCTGCCAGAGCCTAATAATTGCAACATGCTGTGATTCTAAAACAAATGTGTCATGGAGAGACACTCGGGCTATTTCGGAGGGAGGTAAATTTGCCTGGATGAAGCTCTTCATTAGCACAGTGTTCTTTCTTCCATGGCTCCAGCCGCTTCTGATCCCTTTCTCCATGGCTCTGCACACAACACATTTGCTATCATGAGCCACCAATTGGAGCTGTGGTCCCTCTGGACAAAGCAGTGACATTCAGGTCAGAAACAAAAACCTGTGCTCTCCTCTTTTGCTTCCTATGAAATCTCCAGTGATCATATTCTCATTATTCCTTTGCCTGGACAGCGCTGCCTGAAATTTTCAATGAATTTTGGGCACTATTCCGTCACATTTTCTGTCACAGGAGAACTCATTCCCTGTCTTTAGCTAGAGGGAGATGCAAACAGGGTTTCAGTGAATGCTCTTGAGCTCCACATTTTCTCCCTAGATCTTCAAAAGAATACGCTGAATGGAAGATAACAGAGAAGATCCCTGTGAAATCATGGCGCAAAAAGAAGTTCCTGCCAAATAATCCAAAAGCATCTGAGATAGTTTCCACAAAGAAAGCAGCAGGGATTCCTAAAACACAGTTCCCGTACATCCTTATTAGGAATGTGACACCATTACTTTCACAGCTAACACTATGAAAGGCTGCTGAAATGTTCAAAGGAACTTTGGTAGGTTTGCTTTTCTCATCGCAGGACAGAAGTTATCACTAAAGGCCTTATGAAAAGTAAGAAACTTTCACAACCTTGAGTCTCTGGAGGCAGCAATTACATACAAGCTGTTGTCCTCAGTTTATATCCTTCAGCTGGTTTACATTCCTGACACTGGGAGGAGGGCATTTGTAGCCAGGTAGTTAGCATCAGATTATTGTTTAATGCAACCAGCTGCATGAGTACAATGCTGTGACTGAGGCTTCTACATGCATGCAAGTCAGCAAATTCAAAACCATGGTTTCTGCAGCAGCCATAAATTGCACCCCATCTGTTATGGACAGTATCATAGACAAGGAGCCATCTCTCTGTGTACCAGAAGAGAAAGACCAGCCACTGTATTAAAGGCCAACTGAAGTTTTAGGCACCCCCTAAAAAGGCACATTAAATTCCCACCTCTTTTGGTGGGAATATGGTTTATTACCATACACTAAACTGATGCGGTCATCTTTACCTAAAATTAGTTTCTTCCTCATTTTAAATCTACATGTGCAGCACAGTGAAGTAATGATGACTGTTCCACACTCCTTCCTCATCACGTATTTTGCTTCTATGCCTTGACCTCCTGTTAAATGTAGTTACCAGGATGGAATTTCCTTTGGTGTTAGTTCTAAAGTACATGTGGGAGGTGGAGAGAACCCACTGACTGCACTAGTTCATTGTGTGAACCAGGCAGTAAATACAGATGTGGAACTCCATATTCATGCCTCAGCATGGGTATCTCTTCAGTGTCGCACCTGCAGGTATTTATAAGCTCACACACTGAAATAAATGCAGCAAGTGTGGGTGTGTAGAGCTGCACCTGTGCATGTAATGAGACATTCAAAGAAACACACCAAGTTTTGTTGCAATCCCACTTGACAACATCATCGTACATTCTGTCCTGCGTGTTCAGGAGCCTTATCCCTGCTGCTGAATCTTTCTCTGCATTGGGCTGGAGTGCCCTATGTACCCATCTCCTGCTCTCATCCCTGAAAAAAACCCCTCCTGTCACTTCCTCACTGCTTTCATTATAAATACCAAATCATGTGAGCCATCTGCCTGTACAACTTCTGCTGAGCTTAATGTTGCTGGAACTGAAACTGGGCACAGAAGGCAGTATGCACACCCTTTGGGCCTGCTTATTTGCCTGCTTCATAGAGATCATATGGGCTTTCCCTACAAGGCAGCTACTGACTGGCAAGTCCTGCTCTGGCACAGAAATATTTTACATCCTGGAATTGGTATTGAGAGCCCTCTTTCAGCCAGTGAAAGGACACAAACCTGAAACCTCATGGTTTATGTGCAGTGTAGAGCCCAGTACTTCGTATATTAAAACCACTATTACATCAGTCAGAGCACAAGGAGTACAGACATTGTTCTCCCTGTTTTTCAGAGGAAGAAACTGAATGAAGGTATCCAAGTAAATTGCCAAAGTAAGCATCAAACATTAGGCTAAATTTAAGAACATCCCTACTTACCTGGGATTTCAAGCTGTGAAGTAATTTAAAGCTCCTTCAGACTGAACAATTGCCTGCCAAGATGGGTAGGCATCTCATCATGGGTAACCACTGGACATTGACTTAGAAACCTTTGGACGTTGTGTTGCAGTTCTACTCCACCATAAAGACATAAAGTCTGTATATCTGTACACATTTAGGGTAACAGGAACAATAAGAAGTATATTTCTTTTGCACACTTTACAACCAGACTCGGCATTTCCTAATGGCAGCCGCCATTTCTGCAGAAGCAGAAAGCACTGCCTAGTGTTTAGGCCAATGGACTATGAGTAGAGAAATAAGTCCCACTCTGATTTTTACTCATAACTGGCTAAATCAGTCAATCATTCCATGCCTTAGTTAATGCATCTATATCACAGATATTATAATATCTCAAATTACTTCCTTTCACCAAAAAAGAGGTCCCCTCTTTGCCCAGCCACACATTCTGTTCTCTCTTCCCTTCTGATGGACGCTTTGGCAAAAGAGACATTTGTTTTATGACATTTACTGCGTTTGTTGTGCTGACATCACAGAGTCAACAAGAACAAGTATTTATACTTCTATTATGCCTTCATTGAACTGAACAAGGTGTTCAACAGGACATTTTAATTATAATCCCACTTCTAACAGCGTGAGTAAAGGTGTTTAAAAAACACAATCAAGCATGAAATAGAACAGTAAACATGCCATTTCAATTACAGAATTATGTGTAAGCACATCCCTGCACAGCACAACATTTGAAGACTGCAAGAAACGCTAAAATCCTATCTGAAACCCTGGGAAGTTTTGTGCACAGGGCTGAAGGAGCCAAAATGTTCTCTCCTCATGCTCTTTTGTGCACTTACACTGAATTTTTCACTCCAGAGAAAATCTCACAAAATCCCAAATTGACAATTTTGTACAGATTTCCATGGAGGAAATGTAGCCATGAGCTTTTGTTTTGCATTGCAGTGTCATGTCAGACACTTGATGTATTTGGGGAGCTCTTTTTTACTTCCCAGCCCAATGGTGCTGAACTTGAAAAGAAGATGCACTGGCAGATCATTGCATTGCTATCCACCTCCAGCTACCTGTACCAGTGCAAAGTGTTCTCCATCAGGAATGCAAATACTGCATCATGTTTACAGATACATGTGACCCACCAGAAACTTCTGGACACCTGTGGCCCCTCTGGGCACAGCAGGATACTGGGCTGCCCTGCAAAATGCTATAAATCCCATAGGGTGCCAGGAGGGAGGATTTCATCCCCCTCTCAACACCACTGCACTGTGGACACAGAGACACTTATTCAAGGAGCTTCTGAGCAAGTAACTGATGCCTCAATTTGGCAAGGTCCACCATCTCTCCAGTGAATCAACACACACTGCTTAGAATAATACAACAAGGTTGTCACAGAAGCCTGACAGTTAAGCCTGACAGTTGTGACAGCCTGCTGTCACTTAGGGCTTTTTGGCATTGTAAGCAAAAGAGAACATAGGTGTTTCCAATGATGAGGGCTGGGGACAGAACAGGGAGGCCTGTTCTGTCCATGTGGAGGCAAGAATGCAAGGAAAAGGCAGCTAAGATGGGAAGCTCTGATGGTCAGGGGTAGACTCACCAGCTTTTTGCAGCCAGATGGGAATGTGGACACTGCTAGGTGGGACTTTCCTTTGTCCTTCAGGCACTCCAAAGCAGCAGCACAATGCCCGCCTGCTTCTCCAGCACTCTGGAAGCACAGATGAAGCATACAGTGAGGCCACACTCATTTTGCTGTCCCGCTTGGCCAGTGTGTAGAGCAAGCTCGGATGGGCAAGTGTCAGGAAGGCCTGGGCACAACACTGTCCCACTAAGCAAAGACTGAAACCTTTTCTTTCCTGTACGTGATACCGCTGGGCACTGCAGGAGCAGCTGCCAATACAGTGGCAATATTCACTGGCAATACAATGAATGCTCTTACCAAAGCACAGCCAAACTACCCCAGCCTGTCCTCTGCAGCACAACGGGAGACAGTTTCTCTGCACAGCCCCAGTGAGGAGAAAACTGGAACAACTCGCATTTCTGCCATGCAGATTAGACTTGAACCAATGCTGGATGCATTAAGTTCCCAAAGACATCTGCAGATCATAATGTAAAATCTGGTGCTATCTCGTGATCTGGACTATTATCTTTTCCCTAAACCATACTGTTGTGTTGAACAGCCCATGCGATTGTCTGCAGTATTGAGTCAGGTTCTAGAAAACCTGACCTGGAAGTTACACTGTTATTATGATTTGAAATTAATAACTTTGAATCTCTAAATACAGCAGATAATTAGGTGAAATATATAAGAATCAGTATCTAATAATCTGCCACACATACATGTAACAGCATTTAATTGACAAGAAGTTATACAGGCATCCGTAGGTAATTAATAGCACAGCATTAGAAGTTTGAGTGCTATTCTTGGTTTGAAATACACTTTGTTCCTCTCTCTCCAGCCTTTCAGAGCTGAAGGGAGAACTCAGCATATTTTTTCCGTTTCTGGAAGAACCTGTCTTTCTCAAAATGTCAGAGCACCTCATTAGTGGAGGCCTTGGTTAGCTTGTAGATAGCTGGCAGAGGTGTTTTGTTGTGCTTGTTCCCACTTCGTTTTTCCCTGCTATTACAAGTAAGTAGAAGTAAAAGCCTAGTTTTCATTGCCTTTAATGGGAGTAGAATCTGCTTTTCCTTCATAGCTATTTTCCATTCTTCTCCTGGCACTACAGAGAAATGCACGGGAGGTGAGACACAGCAGAGAGGTGACTTGGCGGGGAGGATTCCAAAAGCCAACACTAAATGCAGATAACATAATTTTTTTTACCAGTTATGCACATTTACAGGCCCTGACAGAAACTTAAGAGAAGTTCTCCACTATATGCAGAAGTCATTAACTGACATTTAAATTTGGGAAGTACAGGAAATATGCAGAAACCTAAAATTTAAGGCCCACATTTAACATCTCTTTACTTAAAGCAAATCAGGAAATGGGGCAAGCTTGTGAAGTTCACTTATACTAGAAGAAATGAACACAAGACCTACCTGATTCTTGCATCTTCTCGTTGAATGCACCACTTTTGTTAAAGGAAAGCTGTGCTGCTTTTGCTGTCTTTCAGAACTGTTGGAGACACTTAAGGTCCTCCCCAGCTTCTGGATAAATCAGGTTCCAACCTCTACAACTGAACAGATTCACAGAAGGGTTTCTCACCACCAATTATAACTTGGAGCAAATTAGAAATTGTGATCATAACTAGTTAGTCCTGAATAGTTAAGAGGTAATGATGCATGGGAGGGAAAATATCTAATCAGATGAAGAGATAACGTTCAGGGTCACTTTTAGAAAGCCGTATGTTATTATCTGTACATTCAACACAGAAGCAAGCATGGAGCTTGGCATTTGAAAGGTCAAATTTGAAATTGAAGCCATTGTTCAAACAACTTCCTTTGCAATAAGAAGCAGAAACAGCCTAAGTGAAGACAATCTTAGTCTGTCATCCAGCCCCCTGTTTGGCTCCTCTGGTCATTTCAGGAGCAGTCTCAGGGCTGGTCTACCTGTGCCTGCCTCCATTAGGTGCTTGTTTCTCTACCCCAGGCACAGGCATGCCCAGAGGCTGAAGCCTGTGCAGGATGACTTCCTAACCATAGCTCCTGGGCGTTGCTGAGCCCCAGAGCCTGAGCTGTGGCCTCTGCAGTGAACAGCCAGGACATCATGCACTGCTTTGGGGCTGAGCACCTGGATCACCAGCCAAGCTCACAGATGGAGAGGGAGTGGAGAGCATGGACACCAGCTCATCAGCAGGCCCAAGGGTTGCACAAGACCTTGCAGGCACGAAGGTAAAGGAGAGTGAAAAGGAGGTAGCTGAGATCTGGTACAACTGCTTTGCAGAGTATAGCCACAACAGGACCTGTAATCACAGAGAAAAAAATGTCTGTCTGAAGCACTATTTCTGCTTATTGTGTAAATAAAAGAACTATGACTTCATGTCTCACACTTCAAGAGACATACTCTCAGCCTTGTTTTCTTCCATATCAGAGCTCTAAGAAATCCAAAATGTGTCAGTTTTGGCTTGAGGTTAGTCTCTAGGAACAAGTAATGTAACATTTCCATCTATCTTTTCTACTCTTTTGGTGGTTTTAATTATACTAATATGCTATGACAATTTGAACAAGACACATCTCAGCTTCTGGCCTGCTCTGTAATGGTTCAGCTGCTACATGTGCTCCAGCATATTTTGCTCAGACAGGCTGCTGCCGGAGGCAGAGGGGAGGCAGAATAGTGCCCTTCTGTCATGAGAGGTTTCATTGCTCTGATCATTGTATGTTTGACAGATTCTTTGTCAATGTCAAGTGTCTTTTGTGGTTAAGCCCAGTAAAGCTAAAACAAAAGGTCTCCTAGATATTAGATGTATAGTGACATTACTGAATTCACTTGGAGGCAGTAATTTTTTGTCAGCCTATGAAAAGAAAAATGGAGCTAATGGGAAAACAAAAGGAAGATGCTGGCGTGCCTTTTTAGCTATTTTTGTTTATGTCAGACGTAGTGATTGACATCTGGCCCAGAACACCCCTTCAACCATTGAGGCTGGTGTCATGAAACAGAACAAAGAGAAATTGCCAGCCAAGAAAACACCACTGGCTCAGACAGCACTGCTTTTTGTTTATTTTCTTTTAAGTGCTTCATTTTCAGTAATCAGTATCATTACACGAAAGTAGTTCACTCACTTACACTCCCCCCTTACTAATTGGACTTTTGAGTTTCCTCCGTGTTTGCTTTCTTCCTGCCCGCTTCAATGGCACCAGAGTGCTGGTTTGGTTGGATGACAGTCTGTCATAACAGTGATGTTTGAGGTTACTGAAAACTGACGTGAAAAATACAATCCACTGGCCTTTAACTGAAATAGCAGCTCTGGTTTTTGTGGAGTTGGCAGGCAGCGTTTTTAAACCCCTTTCACAGTGAAGGCAGTTACATATTTTTCTCTGTATCAAGCAGTTCCATCATGAAGTACATTATCTACATCTGTTGTTATATCAGGATATTGCCTTTGAAGAACAGTTTGCTGTTTCTTGTGTGGGCACTTCTATTGTTGAAGAGCCCTGGAAGGGTTTAATGGAATTTCGTGGTCATTCTCCAGGGCCAGGCCAATTACAAAGCTTTAACATTTATTTAAGAGTGACTCTGGGGAAATATCAGTGACCAGAATAGGTCCTACAGGCACACAATACCAAGGAGTCTTTGCCACAAGTGTTCTGCAAGTGCTGTAGAATTTCAGAGACTTGGGGGCAAAATTATCTGTTAGCAGGAGGAAATTATGGCTTAAACTTCTAACTTCATCTTGAAAGTATGATGCTGAACATAACAGTAACAAAGGAAGACTTTTCACAAGGTGAGAGCAAGGCACTCACTCCATCAGCCACTTCCCTCCATTCAGTTATATGCTGAAATCATATCAGAACTTTTACCTTACCAAAAAGATCTTACTCACTTAAAAAATGCAAAGAGAGTTGGCCCTTGAATGCATCCATCATGTGCTGGAGCTAAACGTGCTTGCACCTTTGTAATAGGGTACCTTTTGGTCTTGAACACTGGGGTATATTCTTCTATAGGAGCAGCCACTTAACTCCCCTCGGCATTAATGGCAGATATGCTTACATGTCGAGTGGTGAATTTCTCTCTGTCTCTTTGCACAGTGCTCTAAAAAGAACTTTGAAGAAATTGAGAGAAACAGAGAGCGCAGTATATTAATTTGAAGGAGATGAAAGCAGTACATGTCATTCCTAAATTTCATGGAAAATGCACCGTTGGTAACAAAGATGAGTAGAAAATTTCAAAATCATTTTGAGCAGCATTAAAATCAGTCTACCTGATTTTCTGTTTACCCCTTCTTTTCAAAGCACATACATTAAACTCATTTTATGCTTATAATGTATATAATGATTCTAGACAACATAAGAAGGACACTGGGATTCTTCCTGTTTCAACGTATAAAGTGGCAAGCCAATTTATGCAGCTTAAACCATTGCTAAAGAAGATGTATCAAAAATTGCCTGTGATCATTACAAATAACAGCCTGAAATGTTCACAAGAAGCTGTTTGCTTATCATATTTTCATTAAAACATCTTTTCACCTGCCTTGCTTTTCCCATGCCTGTAACCTGCATTGTAATCAGTCTTATTAACTGAGAACATAAATATGATTTATTATGGTCTGATAATGGAAGCTGCATGGACGAAGAGAAGGGATATATTGTCCTTTGATAAAACGGCTCTTTTCTCTCAAATAGAGCTCTATCATGAGAGCATGCAGAATGTAGTGAGTGATTATTTCCTGAGGGTGAATGATGGCAGAACCCTACAGAAAATCTTCTTGTTGGCCATGACAGCATCTGAGTGTCCCCAAATCTCACCGAGTTTGACAACCTGCAGACACTTTTGATGAACTGTATTCTTCTGTCAGAGACAGCCTGTCTGGAAGGAGAAAAGGGAACCTTTATCGTCTGATCTGCTATTATTGTCTTGATCTTTTATAAGCAATCTCTAATGCACATGAATATAATATCCTTTCACACAAGTGCCAAACATAATAGAAATGTAGTTAAAGGACCCTTTTCCCAGTTATGTAAATGTCCTAATACCATAATTAGAAAAGATGGTTTGTGAATGATAGCAGTAAGGAAAGGGTAATCAAAATGTTTTAACATTATCTTTCTGTTTTAAAGACCAAAATCTGTGATAAATAGCGTTTATGGCAGATATTGGGAACCAGCTTGTGCTGAAGCTTTTACCTAAAAAAGAATAGTTTTGAGTGTAAAACTGGTATTATATTTTCATAAAACACATAAATGGCAGCTGGTCTTAAGCCAGGAATGATTACTGGCAGATAGGACTTAAAGAAAATGAGTATTCCACTCAAAATCCCTCCACGGCTGTTAGAGAAGGAACAAAGCGTTATTATTAAGTAGTGTATTTGGACAAAGGGGTGTTCAAGACCAACTAAAGTTCGCCAACAAATCTCTCTTTTATCTACATCCAGAAGAACAAGCATAACAAAATCTTTTTCAATTAACAGCTGTACGCCTTAGCAAAACACCATCTTTCTCAGCTCAAGCAGCCTGGCTTATTTATCACCAAAAATGCAATGTTTGGGGGGGAAGGTTTCCAAGCTGCCCAGTAAAAGCAAGATACTTGCTTTTGCATTAACCTTTTGCCATCTGGAGCTGGGATGTCCCAATATTAACTACTAATGGTCTTTTGCATTACCAGTTGGTGTTGAGAGAAGTCCCAATTGTCAGAGTCAAAAGGTTAATCAGCAATTTCACACCGGCGATGTGGTCAGAGCTCGCGTGTTACTGCCTGAACAGGAGGAAGAAGAAAATAATGTCATTAACAGGAAACTACATCCCAACGCTATTAAATCTCTCTTGTATGTCTCTTTTTTTGTTGTTGTTGTTAGGCAATATTTCATGACATATTTACTAAATCCTCTGACTTTTTACAGGACTTTGCAAAACTTTGCTGAGAAGTCTAGGCCCAAATATGTGACCAAATTGTTTGCTTTCTTCTACTTTTCCTAAGGAAATAAATAAATACATGAATTTTTACTCACCAACTATTCAGCCCAGGCCAGTGTGAGTCTTCCACGTCTGTTGCCAAGGGACATTTTAAAATCCCTACCCAACTGGGGCTAATTCAGCCTGAGAGTTGTGTCCTGTCTCCTGGAGGTGAGGACACCTGAATGCCCACTCATCAGGGTCAATTTCATAGTGCAGATGCCATATCAGGAATGAAGTACATCCAATAGCCAATACCTGAGTGTAGACTTTTCCCTCCTGCCCTGTCCTGTCTTGATTGTAGGGAAGAAGTCAATAGCAGCATTCCCTTAACAAATGCGTGTAGCGATATTGTTTCATGTGAAAGTACTCACATAAGCAGCCATGCCAATACCTCAGCTGGCATCATTTGACCAGAAATAGCCATAACGTACTTTGACTTGTGGCCCAAGAGCTCTCCAAGCCATAGCAAAACCAGATTTATTTTCCAAAAGAAAAGATAAAATAGTCCTGAAAACATTACAGCTTGGCATTGGCTACCACTAGCAGTGTTCCCACAGAATGACTTCTCATTTAGCCTGGCAGTATCTGAAATTGTTAACCATTGTTTAGCCTTGATCAAAAGCCTTCTGATGTCACCATATGGATCAGGTCAGTTGTTCCATGTTTTAGAGACATCCTATCTTTTCCCTACAGCTAAGACAAATAAGTAGTGAATCTTGCCCAAAACAACATCTTGTGGCCTGGATATTTGCTGCACCACATAGCTCCTCTCATCTCTTTCTCCAGTTCCAACAAACTCTAAGGCTAAAATCTTCCCTTTCTTGATTGCTTCAGTTTTAATGGGGACAGGATTTTACCCTTAAATGAAGTATCAATCTTTCCAAGTGCCCTATTACTTAGTCCGCCAATTAGCTGACTATGGAGCCTGAGTGTCCTTGTACATCTTCCCAGTCCCCATACTTGGCTGCATATGTTTATGCAATTAGAAAGGGTGAAAATCTAATAAAATTAGGACAAACCTGAGTGAGCCATAATTCTGTTTAATCTCTCAAACTGGATTGTTGAAAGCTTGCTGAATTCCCCAAACCTCTCTCAGGTGCCAATGAATGAGTCAGTATCATACCAAAGATCTCACTGCATAGCAGATGTAAATTGTACTTCCAGAATCTCATACACACCCTCAAATAATGAATCTAATGTCTCTACAGTAATGTCGGGGGAGGAACAGGGCGAAGGGGAAAGGCAAAAAAAGCTGTTTCCTCCAGTTACCAGCACTGTACTTGGTGGCCCAGAGTGTAAAACAGGAGAACACATGGCAGATTTGCACAGGGAAGGAGTCGTCACTTTAAAGGCCTGTGCCTTGTTACAGGAGTATTAGAGCAATCCCAAGCCTTCTACCTCCAGGGGAGGACTGCTGACTATCACACTGGGCTTTGCTAGATCCCCCCAGCAAGCCCTGACAAACTGAACAAGATGGGAGAATGAAGCTTTCTTTCACCTCGATGTGATGCCTCTACAGACTTTGAAAAGCCTGGTTTACACTTTGTTTTGTACTGCAGCGGTAACTGGTGGTTTGCATAGAAATAATCATCAGTCTGGAATAATCCCAGACCACTTCATACCTGTGTCCTCTCATCACCCACCATTCAAGAGAAGCCAGGAAAGGAAGCAAAGAATGATTTTGGCTAAAATTAGAGGGAACTTTCCTTTGAAAGGGAGACTAGAATTACTTAGAGCATAGCAAAGTAATTAGTAACTCTGTTCTTGGAAGAAAGATCCCAGGATCTTTTATCTCAAGTTGTGAGGGCTTTGGTTTTGTATCTAAGCCAAACTATGTCTTTGTTGCAGAATGGGGCTCTTCAGTATGAGGAGGAAAACGTAAGGGTTGTGGCACTGGGTCCATAGCTCAGACGAAAATGTTATCTGCAGATCAACCAAGTCCTGCTCTTTTTTCCCCCACCTATGTTCATCTTCCTCTTAGACTTAATCTCCAAGTATGTGCCTTGTTTACTCTGTGAGATGTTACAGAATTTCAGCAGGCCAGAAAGGTTTTCTATAATCACACAGCTGAGGTACTGCTCCCACTCACACTCTTTGGGATGCTGAAGTCATAGAAAAGAGCTGGAAGGGATTATTGATAGTATTCCCCAGGTTTTTGATTACTCCATCATAGAAATCCTCCAGTGATGGAGACCTTGTCACTGCTTCAGTCAATTATCCCAACAGACAACTGCCCTTTCCTAAGTGGCAAATACAGTCTAATAGTGAGAAAGACTAACTGTTTTCTTAGACATTATATGTTTTGCTCAAACACAACTTGAATGTATTTATGCCTTTCACCTTGTTTCTCCTCCATTAATTTCTGTCTCTGCTCACTATATTTTTTATTTCATCTCTTTATATGCTGTTTGGCATCCTTGTATTTCTTCTCATTTTTGCATCTTTCCAAACAGATGAAAAAAGGACTCGTGTGGCAATGGCCTCACTAGAGACCTGTTATCATCTCCCCAGAGGGGAGCCAAAATGCCACATTTTCATTCATTGCATCAAAACCACTTTTCTTAAACAATGAGAAATTATACAGCCGTATTCAAATTCAGGTCTAAAGGTGTTGTTCTTGATGTGCAACTGAAGAGCATAGCTAGCTATGGGAAGCACATGATCTGCTCTGAACATCCACATGCAGGGGCAGGCCTCTAAAAAGGGAAATCAGAACTCCTGACAGTCATGTTAACAAATGACTGTTCCTGCTTACTGCTTTGGTGTTTCATGTACAGAATTAGTTACAACACAGGTCTGGACCTACAGGTTCAAGAGCACCAGATTAAGTGACTTTGTCTCTAATTTATGCCAGGGAAAGTCCCATCAAAAAGAGTTAAGGTGGAGTATCACCATAAGCAGAGAATTGTGTTACTTTCGTCTCCTCAAGTCAGCCCCACTGAATTATCTTCATGTGGATGTAATACATAAGTACGGTAGTGTCCCTGTGGCACCATAGGATGCTCGGCCTAACAGGTATTTGGGGATGCCAAGGTAATCTGCAAAATTCAATGCAGCTCAGAGACCAGTGTTTCTTCAAAACCAACTGGTTCAACTTATTCTTTCAATTTTTTGACAGAAAATTATCAAAGTAACAACTACCTCTGCCATGGCACAAAGCAGTATGATAAATAAAGGGGAGAACTAAGGAAAGCTTACTTTACATTTAAGAGTAGCAAACAAGTTTGTTTTCCAGCACATCTGTTTCACAGCACATTGTTGCTTCAATATGAATGTTTTCAGCTGCACTGTTTTCCTATCTGCTTCAGCCAGGGTCTGTGCTTGAAAGGGCTGAGTGCAGTGGTCTGAAGCAAGACTATTGTGATATATCTGATAGAGGAGCTGTTTGCGTTAGCACTGAGGATCGGCTGCAATGAGACCTCAGACTGTGCCTTTCCATGGAAGGTCTGAACATAAAGTAGGGAAACTAAACTTGGTCTTGGGAGGCAGAGGTTCTTTGTCCCCTGCATGATCTCACACAACATATTTCCTCTCTCCAAGCCCCATTTTTTCCTTGAAATAGGGACTGACAGCTTCCTGTCTTCCCTCTCTGGACTTGTGGCTTTTTTGGCTAGTGGCTGTTCCTGATTACGGGTAGGTCTGATGACTGTGAGCCTGACCTCCACGAGGCCTCTGGACACTTCTGTATTATATTTGATAATGAAGCCTCCTGTCTTCTCCAATCAAGACAAACAAAGTAAGTCAGAGCAGAGGAAACCGGCTCAGCACAACATGGCAGCCTCGGTAAAGGAAAGTCAGAGCCATTAGCTATTGACTGTTACAGAAATACTGAAACTGCGGCAGGGATTTCTTTTTTTCATTGCTATTTAGGGATTTAAATGAGATTTTTAAAAAAGAAAGAAAGACAGAATGTTTAGTCTACACTCACTCCTTGCTGCCAATACAGGCTATCATATAAATTACTTAGACACTTTTAAAAATACATTATTTACTCAATAACCCATAATGGGTCCAGAGCTCCTTTTACACGCTATTATAGAAGTACATAATTGCTGAATTTTCAAATGGATATTTCTTCTAGGCAATAGTCTGTAATGGCTCCTTCAAAGCTCTTAGGCTTTTATCATATGAAGGCCTAAGTAGAAAATGTTTAGTTCACTGATCATTGACCTAATAGAGAGCAACAGCTTCTCTGGAACAACTATTGTCTGCTAGGGCAGATGATGTATGAATGACATTTAAAGAAATTCTTGGAAATATGTGCTAGGGAAAAATTACTGTTCATGTGCAAAGCAAATACTGCTGATGAGGTCCTCAGAGTTCTTTTGCTTGGTTCTGCTTGCTTTAGTGTTTTAGTTTCTGTGTGAGCTCAAGAATGAAAGAAAACAGTTTTGTGTCTGAAATGAGAACTCAATCTGGGACCCATTCGGATCAATGTGAGATACTTCCATGTTCTTAGAGGTCATTGAGCTCAGTTAAACATTGTCTCAAATGAAAATGAAGGTAATTGGTACACATTACAATGCAAAAAGAGGAATTCTGAGATCAGAGAAGTAAGGGATGCTGCAATGGGGCAAGTCACATTTCTTAAAGTCATACTGAACATAGGAAAATGTCCAGGCCTATTCTGAGCTTGTTCCAGAAAGGAAATAGGCAACTTGACAGGTTTTCAGCACTATTACTATGAAACTCACAATCATTGAGCTGCTGTTCTCTACTTACATTTAGCTTTGAAGTCTGTTGCTTCCATTTCAGACTCAAAGAAAGGTTCAGGTTCCTAAAAGCTTGGTGTAAGAAAACACATTTTCTCTCCCTACACATTTTGGGCAGTAAAGCCCAAGGAGGCACTACTGCTGATTAAATGTCAACTGGGTCTAAGCACAGGACCAGAGGATGGATGTGAGCGGGGGGCAGTCAGGCAGAGACCCTCAGAAGGACACCTCCAGCTCTGAGCCTTATAGACCAGGGAAGAGGTCCTTGCTGGGTGGCACAGCTCCCTCAGGAGCTGGGGCCGGTGGCAAGGGGAAGCGCAGCTCACCAAAGGAGGCTACTGAATAGGCTCAGGAGCTGGATGTGATCTTAACACCTTGTGCATCAAATCAGACCAATTATCCCCACCACAGAGCTGGTTTGTATGGGACCTGACACGAGAAGCTCTCCCATGCCTTTTATCAGTGGATTTCTCCAGCCTAGTAAGGCTGCCTGGGACTCCAAGTATTCTGGCATGATTAACAGAAAAACCCACAGTTGCTGGCAATTCTAATAGTTCCTTCTGTTTGATGCATCTGATCAAAATCACAAACCAATATGCAACCAGGCTGCACCAGTTAGCCTCATCATGCAAATGAGGCACACTTGCAGGTGAACTTATTAGAGATCAAATAGTTTTAGGCACCACGGATAATGAAGGCAGAGTGCTTATGTTGCAACAGTCAGAGCTGGAATTTAATCATGTTGTTGATACCTACTGCAGCAGTGAACAAACACAGAAACAGCCACAAAAATCAAACCATTAGAATGAAAGGAAGGTATAAACCAGACAACTAATAATAATAATAAAAAAAGACCCAAGCCAAGAAATATAGTGTTTTCAAGACGGAATAATCTTGCCAGTTAGATCTGGAAAGACTTGAAGCCCTGCTCCTTTTGGCTGAGCAGGTGAAAAAGTGGGGGTTGCAAGGAGAAGCTGATGGGGTGTCACTGCCTGGTCCAACAGAGAAGTGGCTCCTACGTGCCTGTAGGGTTAGCCCTGCAAGGGGAGAGGGGAATACCTTGCAGGATGATGCTTGGAAATCAACATAGCCCATGTTGGGGAGCAACATCTCCTAGGTAAGAATTCAGAAAGAAAGAGAGAAACAGCCTTTGGGGGGAAGTGGGGGAAGTGGGGGAAGTTATAACAGAAGTTACACAACTGCCAGGCTAGATTAGCAATCTGGCAGACACTAAGAATAAATGCATTCTGCAGAGGTATGAGCCTCTTCTGTCTCAACAAACCCCTTACATGCTCCCACCATACTTCATGCAAACACCTAGGGAGACTCCAAGCAGATCCTCAAAGAGCAAAGATGAGATCCAGCAGGTGAAAGCTGCAAAATGGAAACATTTGGATTCCTGTTGGCAGACAGAAATGGCTAAAAATACAATTTGGCATTTCTTCTAATACCAGTTGGTAGTAGGAAAGCTTTGAAGATGTCAACAGAAAGCCCTAGAGGTTAGAGGGAATGATGTAACCACATGTGACATAACGCTTGGTGGGGAGATTTCCTGGAACTGATTAGTGCCATTCACAATAGCAGCCAGCAAGAGTGTGAGGACTGGGTGAAGGCCCAGGCACCATTCAGGTGTTGGGTATTTTTAATTCCTCTTTTAACCCAACGTCTGGTCTCACTGTTTAAGAGGCATAATAGAGTAACTGCGTGGTATTCCCATGCAGCTTTGTGTGGGAAGACTTTGAAGCAGCATGCTCACCAGCAATGTGCAGCTACTTCCACACAAAGGTTTGCAGAGAGACAACTGCAGAGGTGGAAGGACAATGAAGACTCCCGGATCTTCCTTCCTCTAGAATATCCTACCCTCTACTCCTCTCTTATTCCTTGAAGTACAAGATGCAGTCAGGTCATCTTCATCAGTGTATTATTTTATGCCTAGTCTATATACAAAAGCTATGAAGTACCATCTATATTTAATGAGAGGCCTCTGATCTGTGTGAGTGGGTGGAAACTGATAGTGAGTGACATGGATGCTGACAATGGCACACAAACTCCACGGCACTCCTAAAACTTTTAATTGCATTTTAAAGCAATGTAACAAGGCAGTGTTTAATGAGTACTTTGTTTAAGAAATTCTGAGTTTATAAGCTAATTAAAGAGAAGGAAGGGCTACTGCACTAGGGCAACAACTCCAGGCTGCTGAGTGTCTATACTACAGCAACGTGTAGATTGGATTCAGTTGGCAGCCTTGCAAACCTCCAGCCAGCCAGCATGAATGATCACTTGGGTTTTTTTGACTGGTAAATAAATTATTATTATCAGCAAGATTATGTTACTAGAAAAAAGAAAAGGATAGGCAAGTCTTTTTTTTGCCAGGGCTGGTAAATTTTCATGACACTCTTTGCAAAGCTGTCACATGGCTGGGTTAGATGAAACTGGAAGGCTTTATGTGCGTAGCATTTAACTTTAACCATTCTTCATGGAAACTTACATGGCACATAATTTACATATTCAATACCAGTGACAATTTACTTCTCCCATCTGAGCAGGGCTTTCAACTATGCCACTTGAACTAAATTAATAAACAGTAATTAGAGAATGTTGTGCGAGCGAGCTGTTGATGTTGAGAAGATTCTAATCAACACCTTCTTTTAAGGGCCAATTAAAGCTGAATGTATGCAATATAAACATCTTCTTGTATTTAGACATGAACTGGCGAACAAGGTAAGAAAAATCAGAACAATTACAGCAGGTTAGACATGATCCAATGGAATGATGAATCTTCATTAATTGTGAAAGCAGCAGGAATCTCTATAAAAACCGACACTGGCCACCTTCCATGGGGAAGCACTAACAACTTGTGCAAGTGCATTCTGACTAGGATAAACCTTCATGCTTTCATTGACAGGCTTTTCTCTGAAAGCAGCTCTGCATCTGCCTCCAATTTCCACTGCAGTATTCACCTGTCTGTAAGACAACCCTGCATCTAAAGCGGGTCCAGAGCTGCAGTAGAAAGAAGGCTTCCCTGGGGGGAGGCAGTAAAGGCAAACGTACCTGTCCCATTAATGTTGCCCCAGAGCAGAGCGAGAGGCTCCCCAGCAGGTGATCCTGGGGAAGACTGGCACAACTCAGACACCACTGGTGGGAATACAGCACAAGGATGAGCCTGAATGAGAGGTAAAGCTGCCCCAAATTGTCTCACAACTATTACTGGGGAAAAGCAGCACAGGGGCAGTTACACCAGAGCAGCTAATGAACTTGCACCTGTTGCCTCCTTCACCCCACTGGAAACATAATGTGGTTTATTCCTGAAAGGTGAGTTTAAGACAGCCCTTGTTTCCAAAATTCCTGAAGGACAGAGGAAAAGCCATCTTTGATTTAAACGCAGATGATCTTTAGTGTACCAAAGGGAGCTGCAGTAGCACCACAGGCTTGTGTATCACCATTATGAACTGTCAGTATGTTAAAAATAAGCATAATTTCATCCAAACCACAGCCCACTGCTTCCTAAAGCACATCAAAAAAATTAAAAAGAAAATCATCTAAGCTGGTGCAATGAAACGCATGCAAAATTTGTCCTCCAAGTCAGAAGATACAACAGGCTAATAAAGGTAAGGGAAACATCTGTTCCAATACTGCACCAGTATCATTTGGAGAAAATGACTGCATCACTTATGGCCATTTGGTATCCAGAAATACTACAACAGTTATAGGATGT
The DNA here is from genome assembly GCF_963264785.1 of Psittacula echo. NCBI lineage: Eukaryota > Metazoa > Chordata > Aves > Psittaciformes > Psittacidae > Psittacula > Psittacula echo. Next base: position 61,977,605 of record NC_137740.1, read on the forward strand.
TGTCACCTCAGGCTCTACTGAAATCTACCAGAATTTTACTTGCTTAAGAACTATAGGATTAGGCACATGATCAGTGTTTCTTCCCTTTGAAAATAAACAGTTCCACTTAACCAGTGCTGTGGTGGTGCGAGATCATTATCTTGTGACAGTAGTTGGGTCCATTGGCATTATCTCCTAATCAGCTATTTAAAAATATATGTAAGAGGGTGAAGGTGGGAAGTGGACTTGTAAACCTGACAGATCTGATATGTTCTTACAAGCTCTGCTAATCCCAACCATTGAAAAGATATTAAGAAGGCCAAACCAGCACTTTAAAGAACAGCACAGCAAAAGCCTCACATCTTGAATTCCAGGAGCTTAGCACGTAGCAGCAGGGCTCTTGCGCCCAGAGCAAAAGTCCTTGGGCATGGGAGGGGAGTGGGAGCAGGGAGCACCAGGAAGCAGTATGCCAAATGGGAAACCAGCCCTGGGAAGAGGGCACCACTGAAAGGCGGATAACCTCTACACTGTGGTCAGCCCTACATTACAGTAGCATCATCACCTGAGGTGTTTGCTGTGGGACGTCGGAAAAGCCAAACTCAGAGGAGTTTACCAGGGATGAGAAAATGCAAGTAATACAAAGGGAAAAGATCTAACAGACTATGTTAAATATCCTCTGCACTGTCTCTATATCCTGAGAGATTATTGTGTTTATAGGCACAAAATCATAAAAGCTTTCTCCAAGATGCTTCATAAGATATGAGCAGGTCTGGGATTTCAGTCTGTGCCATGGTAAGAATGAGGAAGCTGTGTATTCTGCTATGATGGACTCGTTCTTTCTCTTAAGAGGTAGGTTTAATTCCGTACCAACTCTCTGTGTAAAAAAGAAACTAGGACACATGTATACATGACAGGTCATTTTGGAGGGACTCAGATGTGGGCAAGAAGTGCCCCCTCCGTGACAGTATTCTTCTAACCTTCAGCAGAGCTAAGAACTATCATTTGTTTCTGTTTCTGAGTTGCTTTTAAACAACAGTACAGTAAATGTTTCAGTGATTTTCAGGCTGTTCTGAACAGTGGAAGGCAGCAAAGTAAATGTCTGAAGAATACTGATAGTATGAGACAGGCTCTAAACTGCTGTCTACTCCAAAGTCTGCAGTTCAACTCAGTATGCAGCATGCACTATGGTTTTTATTCTGATCAGATGGTATTTCTAGGCCTGAATCTGCTTGCAATAAACATGGTCCATCAGTAACTTCACAGCAAATGGAGGAAAAAAAATGATGTAAGCAGGAGAGGAATGAGCCTACATTAACGTCCTCTGAAGAGTCTTGTTTCCCATTGAAAGTTCTCTGGTGCCTAAAGTCACTTCTGTCTTTTTTTCGCACCTCTTCAAGTCCTCTTGGTGAATAAATTAAACGAAATACCTCAGTTGCTCTTAAGACTTTTTAAATGCAAACCAAGCCTCTTGGTTTTTCATACCTGGACATCTACTTCTTAAAGAATGCTATTGGATAATGTCTCTCTCTTTCGAGGCTGGTGCTTTGGCCCGTGTGCACCCTTTGCACTCCCTAAGGCTCATGCATAACTGTAACGGACGATTAGTCCAAGTAAGTCTCCAGCAATTTCAATGGCTTATGCAAGAGTAGATGGGGCACAATATGTAATTTCAGCTTTTTTTTCTTGTGAGGGTTTTCAATCCTTCCATAACTAAATCATTTTATCAGTTTCTCTCTTTCTTTTTTTTCAAATTTGTCCCATTAAACTACAGAAGTGGAACATATTCATGAATAGTTTCTTTCTGCTTTAACTCAAGGAGTCCCTGACATAACAAAAACTGGTAATTAACTGGCTCGAAGACTTTTACAATAGCCTCTTTAAATAAGTCCTAGTATGCGGCACTTGCAGCACTGCCTCCACATTGCTGATACCACTGCAATGCGCCCTCTGTTAAACAAGGCTTGCTGCTCTACCTTTGTACCAATTCCTGGCTGTTTTCTCTGCTTCTCTCCTACTTGGAAACACCAATGTCCTCCCATATCTCTTTGTGTGGCAAAGGCTAACCAGCTCCTCCACGATGGGTCCCACTTTGCTTTGTGCCCCTTCCTTAGACGCTCTGGTATCAGAGGGCCATTTGCCACCAGCATAAGGACAAAGTGGCAGGCCTCCAGTGGCTGGGCACAGCTCAGCCTCTCCTAGCTAGTGTCATGGGCTGCTCTGTGCTCTTGGTGCAGAGAGATGTTGGCACACTTTGGCAGTCCCCACTACCTGCCCCCTGCTCCACACCTACTCAGAGCAGGAGGGGCTCTTCCTGGTAGAAGAATCAGGCTTCAGTTCTTCAGATTTCACTCAGCAGTGTGTGATTTGTTCTGCTGCTGCATGCTGGCTCTAAGCAGAGTCAGTTTTGCCTACTCATGCTTATCTGCCCTGATTACAATACATTCTGTTTCTGATGAAAATATTACTCCGATGAGTGTTTCTATGGCTCCACCATACTTCTGTGCTTCCTGCTAACTAGCATGAGCCTTATTGCTGCAATTCCTAATATTTTGCATCACTTGTAGATCTAGCAATTCAGTTTGTAAATAGCATGAAAGAAAGTATTAATGTATACCTTCCTCCAGTGCTCCAAACAGACTGGTTCACTGTAAAACAATTACATACATATGTGCTAGCCTATACTTCTTGTAAAATCAAATCATGTAAGGATGCCTCAGCCAGAACAAGCCATAAAGCTAGACAAGGCATGGAAAAAAAACATTCCCAAATATGTACTGCTAAGTTACAAAGCTATAAAAAAATTAAAGCAAAATTGAAAAGGGCAAAGGAGGCAAAATGTAAACACAAGCTTTTATACACTCTCTGCAATATAAAGTGAATGTCATTTTGACATGCTGGTATCATGAGCTGCCAATGTAGTTCAGAAAAGTAAGGGATATCTCCAGAATTATGGCAATGCTGCTTTCATGCATCAAAGCCGGTTACAAGAGCTATGTCTGTGGTTGCCAGGGCTAACTGCCTACTTGGAAACTAAACCAGGAGGAATAATTTCTTAAGTAATCATATTTAAAGTGTCCAGAAAGATTGTGAGTCTTCAGAAACCCCTTCTGAAAAGCAGCCCTTTTAGTGGGGGCTCACAACCACCCCTCTCAGTGCAGCGACTGCCTCACTGCAGCTGGAAGCCCCTCAAAACCTGCTGCACTCAGGCCTTCTGTAGGATGTCAATGAAGCAATTGTAACACAGCACTAAGTTGATTTTGCGCCTTTGAAAAATCTCCTCCTTAACACAAATACTCCATCACTGTCAGCTGAACACATTTAACTCTTGAATTAATGTTATTTTCAAGGGGTCAGACATGTGACAGTAACAACAATCTTTTGCCAAGCCATGTACTTCAGGTTTGCATCTGAATTTCCCCAGAGCCCGGTATTGTTTAAATACAAGTAACTGACTCCACTCATCACTAATGCAAAACTTCTGTTCTCCAGACTCCTTCAGGGCCCTGCTTGTGGCTTCCTTCCCCACGCAGGCACGGGGAGGCAGATCCACTCAGTGCCCTTTCCCACAGTACATATCACTTAGCAGGTCAGAGGGACCCAACAGCCAGCAGCTATGGTTAACAGCAGTCAGTTTTCCTCATGTTTGGTCCCCATCCCAAAGACTGCCAGGTGTTTCAGCAGAGGTTTAGATGGTAGCCACATGGTTTGTTAAAACTCATGCCTCCAACACGCTGCAAGCACCAGGCAAAAGAGCAGGAAAAGGCTCTGGGAAGAGGGATAATAGCTGCCTACTCTCATGGCTGGGGTCTCACAAAGGGAGAGTAAACAAGTCTGTGCTTTAAAGATGGTCTATGTGATATTACACTGCAATTGTACATAACACCAAATCAGTGCCCTGTACAGTGTCTTTTGGTGGTTATACAGATCTAGGACGTTCAGAAGTATTTCAGGAAGTGCTATTCATGGAGGTACACGCGGCTGGAAGGAGGCTTTGGTGGAAACAAGTAGTGTCTCTGCCCCACTGCACCAATCCTTGCAACTCTGGCAGCCATCAGTGAGCTGCTAGTGGGCTTTGGAATGGGTCTGGCATGCGTGTGGTGCCACAGCCCAGTCCCCATGGTAGGCGAAGTCGCAGATTTCTGTAGTACAGTTTCACAGCAAGCCTGCTCTCACTCAACTAACTATTAACAATATTACTCAAGTAATACTGCCCAATATAACCGAGTAATACTGCATCAACATTGACATTATTTTTCCCTGAGGATTTGGGGGGGGGCATAGACCCTTCTCCAGACCTACCTCCAGGGAGCTGTATATGGCCAGTTCCTGGGACTCCCTTTGTCTCTGTCTCCCAGTAGAAGTGGGGTACAGACCCTCTGTCAGTTCAATTTTCTCTTCCAGCCTGCTTTGTAATTCAGATAGTGTTTCGGTTCACTTGGCTGGCATGGAGTATTTTCACCACACCCTTATCTCTTCAGGCAAACAACCTCTTTTCTAACCTCTGGCAGAGCTAAACCTAGTGAGAAGAAACAGTAGTTAAGAAATAATAAATAAAGCCACCCTGAAGAAATACCTACACAAAGCAAGATGAATGGGCATCATCTACCTGGACAGTGCGGCTGCTAAACATGGCAGGGATAAATCAGACATGTCAGGTGCACTAGGATGAACAGGGAATGACATTTCTTGAAACTGTAGTTTTATCTCTGCTTGTTTGGATCAAACACTTGTAATAGTTGTGGATTAATTTCCTTCCCATAGTCAAAACAATAAAAGCCAGGCACCATTTTATTAATTTCCAAACCAGTGTCAGATAAGCTGAATTGCATTTAAAAAAGTAAACACCCTGCCATAGAATTGGAGGATATGTAAGCGTTTGGGGTTTTTTCCTGTGTCTATAAAAGGAGGAGGTATTTAGCATTATGAATAGATTTCATTTTGTAAGTTGTGCTATGAAGCACTGATAAGGCTACGGGAAAGCAGCAGAGATTGAGGCAGAGCAGGAAGAAATACCACCCATATTAGGAGACAGCCACTTACTTAGTCGCTCCTATTTGAATAAAGATGCCATTGTTCAGGCAGAAGAATGCACATATTCACAGGCCCAGCACAAAATAGCTCAGTGTATCTAGAACTCCAGAAGTGTCCAAATTACAGCCCCAGGGCCAGAACTGCCCTTGAGTCCTTCTGAAGAATGACCCTCTGCTTAATTAATCAGTGCTTTAGCTGTGAGTGATCCCAGGACACGCTTTTCTCAGGCCTTTTTCTTAGCCCTGCTTGTTCAGAACAAACCTTTAAATGTTCTCTGGCTGATTTTTGACCATTTTTTTCCCCTTTCAAGATTATTATTTCCTGTTTTACTGTGAAAGCTCATTAGAAATGAAGACCAGCATCTAGATGATCTCAGTTCAGTTTACTTGGATAAGGGATGATTGACTCAGACTGGAGAGACACTGGCTCCCTTTCAAGGCCTACCAAAAAAGATTAAGTCTACAGAGTCCCAGAGTATTGCTACTGCACTTTTCTTTCCATGTACTAAGGAAGAATTATAGCAAGGCTGATGAGTTTGTACATGCCATTCTGTTAGTCATATTTGATCCCATCGCCGTAATTCCAGCTGTTGTGCACGGGATCCTTACCAAGATCTCTTTCCCGTTTACTTTGCACATGGCAAGTTTGAATTTACAGTGCTCAGAACTCCTTCTCACTATCCTAGTCCAGGTTGTTTGGATCCTCATACAGCTTTTTTTCTGCCTGGAACAGAACTGAGATACAGTGGTGTCCCATATTAAATCCAAAACACAGCCTTGTACCAGGTACTAAGAAGAAAATTAACTCTATCCCAGGTGATATCAGGACAGATGGCAACTAGAAATGCACAAAGACACTGAAAAATACCGTGCAAAACTTCTCTCCAAATTGGGCTGCACCTTGTCTACCTAGGTTTGATGAGAAAATTAATCCTATTCTAACTGAAGCTGAAGTTCAACAGGGAAAGTCAAACGTTTTGCTTAAAATGAGAACAGCAGCATCCTGTTCTTTTGAACAGTGATCTTTACAGTGAAAACCAAGTGAATTTTGACCACCTTTACAAACTTGTAACAAAATATACAACCTAAAAAATGTCAAGGTTTTAAAAAAGTCAGCATGAATGTTTTGTAAAGCTATAATGATAATATAATCTGCAGCTTGGGAAGCTGGAGCCATACTGTTTGATAGGCCCTATCTTATGATATCCAATATTAAGCTAAGTAAAATGATATGACCGGATGGCCTAACTAAATTTAGTAGTCTGGTGAATTGCCACTCTACTAAATTTAGTCAGCCCATAATGGGCATTAGATATCTACAGTCCAAATGATAAAATCTGTCTTGCTTTTTTAGGCTCCCAGCAAACGCACAAGATGCTATGGTGCACTATTAAGAAATAAGCAAATCTGCAAGGGAAACCAGGGGAAGGGGGAATCAGGACCTTAAGGAACACAGAAGGAATCAGGGTGTGCAAATCCACATCCTCATGCTCAATGCTGCCCCGACAGCAAGCAAAGGTGCATGTGTGGTCCCTAGCTACGTGACCTAAAGGGAGGAGAACAGGAGGAGGGCTCTGTAGGTACACACGAATTCTCCCACCCATAAAGCAGCCACTCCAAACATAACTCTGAGTTGGAACCATTAGAAGAGAGTGGTTAGAGGTGGGAGCTGGGCTCTCTGAGCCATGCTGCTTGTACAAAGCATATGCTGGCTGCATTTTTGTACCATTCCGTCTATATTTTCCATTCTGGGCTTTGTAATCCTGATGGTAAACAGAGTGATATATTTCTACATAGATTTACATGCATCTGTGAGCCAGCTTCACAGCCATGAAAACTGCTAAGTCACTTTTCTCAGAACCATATTGAAGGTGTTACTTACACAGTCCCTGCCCCTTAATGGGATTTCTGCTTCTCAGTCCATGTGTGCTGTGACCTCTCTACTGGTGTGAAACCATGTAGGACACCCTTTTTTTTTTGAATGTGGAACCTAATAGCGATTAAAAAGGAAGAACCACAGCATTATTCCCCTGTCCTTAAAAGAGTTTCATCCTTCTGTCCTCATACAAGAAGCTGCTGGGTGCCCCATGTAACCCAGTGATACTTCTTGACTGTAGACAAGAAACAGTGTCCTTGTCCTCAGTTCAGTTCCCAGAAGAGCAATGGAGACATAGCCCTGATATTGAGCAGGTTCTACAGATGTAGCTTTATACTGAAGGTTGAATATCACAAACTGTAAGTTAGTTGATTCCCTTCCTACAATAGGCAAATGTAACCTGTCTGAAGTTCTGTATGCATCATTCTCTGAAAGAAGCGATTTTCTTGATCATGGCTGGGTGTACGTGTTCAACAGGCAGAGACTCACAACAGTGGTTGCAAAAAAGAATCTATCTCAAAATATTCAGTATAGAAACACCCCATTTCCTTAATCTTTTACACCAAAATGGAGCAAACAGCTCCTGGGAAAAATACTTTGTCCATAGAGGGGGGAAGGAAGCTTCTAAAATAGAAGCTAAGAAGTAGGTATGAAAATAAGATCATTACAGCTATTATTCATATGCAGTCCATCCATGTAGATACAGTGTTTTAGAAACAAGAGTAAAGAGAGGGACGGAGTCTCAAAATTCAAAGCAATTTGTTCATTTGTGACATTCCAATTTTCACTCAGAATTTATCCTTTTGCAAGACTTTTAAATCTAAGTTCCCAGTAAATGGATGTGGGAAGTGTGATCACCCTTTCCGAGTCCCCTCCTTGCAACTTTTGGGAAGGTTGTCCGTTTTGACCCCAGTTGCATTTGGAGCTTGCATAGGTCTCAAACGCACAGGGCTATCACAGCTATCACAAAGCACATCCATTTCAATGCCCCAGCCCACTCCTGCCTCGAAGAGGCTGTCACAGAGGAAACCTATTAGACACCCGAGAATCCAACCACAGCATCTAAACACACCAGGAATCAGGGTGCCCTAGTTCTGCAGCTCACACAGTAACTTGTTTTTCTTTTTATAATTATGTCTTAATCATTCTTTATGCTGAAAAAATCATCACATATTTACAACCAGGGTCTATTTTAATTTTTATCTTCAGATCACTTTCTATGTGGCCTCATACTGCCATTTCCAGCCCAAATGACACCCTTCCTGTCAAAGCCAATTTGGATTTCTTTTCTCAAACACCAGTTTGCAAGGTATTTTTGTCAAATGATTTACTCAAGTTCAGATGTTACAAATAGACCTGCTGGTGTACAGGCAGAGCAGCAACTCTGGATCTGACCCAACAAGTGTTGGGTTTCTCATTGCTGTGTTTTGGAACTCTGTAACAAAACCTCATTTGTATAACATGGCTTCATAACCCAGCAGATGTGACGCTTGCCTGCTCACTCCAGTAGTGCTTCTCTCTTGTAGTACAGATGAATACTCACTAGCCAGTAACCACTAGCATCATTTTTCCAAACATGATTACCTTTTCTGTGGCTGCTGTTGCTTTTTCTTTTCTGCTATGACTCTTCCCCTGTCTGTCATGTCGTTTCCAAGCTACTTGCAAATATTGGGGAAAATGCATTAGTTTCACATTGCTCTTAAGACAAGTTTTATCCAGACGTGCTCATTTCTGTATATTCATGTTTTACAAGTTTTCTCTTCCTCACTTTTTAATCAAACACCTGCTTTCACAAGGCCTTTGCTTCTTCCTAATTGTCAGTCCTTATTATTTTTGTTAAACACTGGAGTTTTTTCTTCAAGAAAAAAAGTGGTTCTAGTGCTCATCCATTTTAAATCATAATTAACTTCATTCCTTCCTCATTTGATAATGGGTCTATTTTCTCTCCAGTATTTCCTTTTCCCCTGATACATTCATGAAGTCTCTCTTGTTTCTCTTATTCCCTTTGGCCAACTTTAACTCGTTCTGCCTTAAGCTGGGGAAAGGAAAACTTCACAACACAGCGCTTAGAACTTCCACACCATTTTATACTTTCAAAGTCTTTTGCAGACACCAACTCCTTAACTTTCAGAACATGCCAGTGAGGTAGAGGAGTATTAACAGCTTTATTTTGACAAGGAAGGTGAAGGGGAGGTCCTGAGTAATCAATGCTGACTGTAGAGGGGCTGTTCTAAGGGCCAAAAACCCCATCTGTGTGCTCAGGCAAGTAGACAACTCAGCTGCTAGTGGGCACGGTATCATCATCACCAAAGTCATATAGCTGAGCTCAGGGAAAGGCATGCAAAACCTCTCTTTCAGCTGCCTTTATTTCAGTGTATTTTTTAGGTGAAGACTCCGCAGAGGTTACCCACCTAAGGTTTCTTTTCAGTTCTGCTGGTCAGATGTTCCTACACAACATTAATACATCTGGTTAAAAACGCTGTGGGAGAAAGCAGTACAATTGTTTGCCTAGAGGATATCTTAAAAAACTTGCTGTAGCTTTATTCAAGTGCCTGACAAACATCTTTACTCTTTCATAGCCATTACTCTTAGAAAAACGATTTCAAAACCATATGCTCAAGGTGCTTGAACTGAGATTTAACTAGCCCCATTTACACAGGGGCATATCAAGGATGTATATTCTCATGCAAATATGCCAGCTTGGGCTTCCTGCAATTTTCTTCAGTTTTGTTATACCCACACAGCACTATACAGACTTCTCACACTGTTCCTTAGCTTGCGGTCCATGGACCACTGGTGGGCTACAAGACATCAGGAAGCGGTGGATGAAACAACTGCATGTCTTCCAAGGAAGACTGAAAACCTAAGCCATACAAGCATGTTTCAGTGAGCTAACAAAGAGAAGGGGGTGAAATCAAATTAACAAATGAACAGTCAAAGACTATTTTAATTTTTAGCTGGTTTGCAAATGAAAAGCATTGTGGTTAGATGTGCAGCACAGCCTGGGGATAGTCTTTTCATGATCCTAAACAGTGGTTAAACACTGGTTTGCGTGTCTGGAAATCTAAAAAGTTCAATGATTTTCATGAGACTTTTTCTTCTAAGCTGGTGTCAGCAGCATCTTCATCACCCTTGCTTGAACTGTGGTGCATCACAATACTGCTCCCTAGCACAGAAGGCCTAGAGCTTATTGTAACCTTGTACACTAGCTGACCAAGGGGATCCTTACTGAGCATTCCAAGGAGTCCTCTCTCCTTCTCTTTGCGTCCATGCCCCCCTACATGCCCCCCTGTCCTGGTTTAGCAGTAGCAGTCATTTTTTCTCCTTCTTAGTAGCTGATGCAGCACTGTGTTTTTGACTTTCGGCCTGGGAACAGAGCTGATAACACTGATATTTGGCCTGACCAAGGACTTTGTGAGTCTCATGCTCTGTCAGGGTGGAGGGGAAGCCGGGAGAAAGCAGGGACAGGACACCTGACCCAAACTAGCCAAAGAGGTATTCCGCACCACAGCACGTCATGCCCAGGATGAACTGAGAGTTACCCGGAAGGGGTAGTTCACTGCTGGGTGGGGGTGAGTTATCGGTCGGCGGGTGGTGAGGTGTTGTATTCTCTTCCCTTGTTATTTCCTTTATCATTATTATTATTGGTGGTAGCAGTAGTGATTTGTGTTATACCTTAGTTATTAAACTGTTCTTATCTCAACCCATGGGAGTTGCATTTCTTCGATTCTCCTCCCCGTCCCTCCAGGAGCAGGTGGAAGAAAGGGTGATGGGGGGAAGTAGACTGCGTGGTTCTGATTTACGGCCTGGGCTTAAACCATGACACTCCCATGTCTCTCTCCCATAGGCACAGGGATGACATGTTCCCTACAGCCAGGGGCTTCCAGAAGGCGAGCTAGAGCTGGTGCCATGCTGCAACTTCTAGGGCTGCAGCCAGATGAGGGGTGGAAAGTGAGATGTGATGGTGTATTTCTTCCACCTCCAGTGCCTTTCCCAGAAAGAAGTCCAAGTTAATTCCTGGATCTCCATTTGTGTGTGTGTGTGTTTACAGAGGGGAAAGGTCTGCTCAGCAGGAGAAGCTTAGCACACAGCCTGCTTAGCACTTCCAAACTGTGCTGGCCAAGTACCCAGTTCAGATGTTTATGGAGGTTTCTTTCTGAGGGCTGAAAGCTTGCATCTGTGCTTTCAGTTCAGGTTCTCCCACAAATTTGAACAAAAAGCTTGTAAACTTCAGCATCTTCCAAATTGCCCCATGTAAGTCACTACTGAAACCATATCCAAATGGCTCCCCCCTGCCATACCTTCCACAGAAATGACCTAAACTTTGTCAGGTTCACATGTCCCTAGAGATGATCTCATTTCACTGCTTCAAAAGAGCTTTGGTCTGCACAGCCTGTAGCAGCAAATTTACACTTCAAAAAGCAGACAGCTTTTTCCACATCTTATTCACTTAATGGGTGAGAATGTAAAATTAGTTCCGTTGCTGATGAGGACCTTGAGCCAAATGAAAAGTGTTCATTTGTCAGCACAGACTTACAGCCTGAAACATGATTATATAGCTAATCCAATAATGGGTTTTGATGCTGAGCATTTATTTATATACAGTATGTCTTGTTATCTGTTGATAATCAGGCTCTACAATTTACTCTGTTTTGTGTCATTAGACATAGCAACATCTTCCAGACATACTACATTTGCGTGTCAACATATAAACACACACAAAACCTCTCTGATGAAAATGCTCTCTTTGCCTATTTGCCTTGAAACAGCATTTGAATTGGAGCTTTTTGTAGTTTAAAATATTAGTAGCAAATTAATCATTTTCAGACTGAGAACCCCTCTGCATCTTAGAAGTCTTAATAGATTAAAACTCAAAACATAAATTTTGTTACTTTATCTATAACATCATACGAACTGATTTATTCTTTTTCTACCTGATGTGAATTCCAATATCTAATTATCTCAGGTATACATTTTTATACATTAAATGGTCCCTGTCCTAAAGTATTCCACGTCCTCACATCAGATGGTGTCTTCAACTTTGGTAACTATGCAAACACTACTATTTGATGGCTGAATAGATTCATCTTTTATAGAACAGAAAGTAAGTATAACTTGTTAATGTTGATATAGGGCATAGCTCCTACATTAAGTACATTGAAATTAAACAGAAAACCAGATAGTAGTTTGCTTTTTCTGTTTCAACTTTCTGACTAATTTCTGTTGCTACCTAATACTCCCGCAGTTGTGTGTATGACTGTAAATATCTAACACTGAATTACTGGGACAGTTTACTCCTCATTTAAATATAGAATACATAAAATTCTAATATTTAAAATGGGGAAGCATTTTAATAGCTCTGCTACAGCATGATACACTGTAACATTCACCAGATATTATAAAAAGAAGTCTATGGGAAAGTAAAATCACTCCAGAATTAAGCTGGGAGTTAATTGCAAATGTGGGGCACACCTGCAAACTCTGTGAACAATCCTGCAACACTACACAAGGCAATTTCTGTGTCGAAGGATAGCTCTGCCTGCAGACACATCCAGGAACACCTCTGAAGGTTGGGTGAAGTCTCCTCTAAATTTGGCACTCAGGAACCTTTTAGAATTAAAGCTATTAAGTCAAATTTACCTCAAAGGACACTGCAAATCAAGGGTGCAGGTGAGATGCAAATGATGTATGAGCCAAACTCCAGCTTTGCCACTGCCACTCCTCCAAGCAGGATCAGGCCTCCCTGTGTGCTTTTGTTTAGCTGAAATTTACTCTACAATAAATACTTATATATTGCTGCAACATGATGTTTTATTGGGCTGCACTAGTTTACTAAAAACAGCAGGCTGGTAATAGCAGTGCTTGTGGTTTTGCCTGTAATTCATTTGTGCATGGTAATGCACAGGGAGAGATATGATACAAGATAATAAGGCAAATTAAAAAAACGACTAAACTCGGTACTTGCAATCTCCAGTATATTAGGACCATGTTCAGGCAGGCTGATTCTCTGGGTATTTTTATTTCTTGTTTTACCTCAGCAAGGTAATTCATTAGGTATTCGCTTGGGTAAAGAATAAATGAATATAGCATACATTACATGCTCACTTTAGTTGCAGAAACAAATCTTTCCTGTACCCGCCAATGTAATCTTCAGAGTTTTCGTTATATAAAACACCTCAAGAAAAATGCACCTTGGTAAGATTTACACTTTATTACTCTAATGATTCTACAAACACTGCCACAATGTGATGAAAGGCAAAGCAGTCCTGATCTGATTGAGAGCTAATAAAAATCAGTACTGAAAACTGAAAATAGCACCCTTATCATCTTTCTTTCATTTAGCCCTGATTACTAGGGGATTATAATGCAATCACAGCTATGTGTGAGAGGTAGCTATGGGAACCAGTTTTAACTGTTTATCTAGCCAAAGATCTTAATTTAAGTTTGAACACTCTGATTCATTTATATGTAAGACACCAAGGAGACAAAATGCAGAAGAAACAGATGCTCACTTGTTCTTTCCATTTAACTTCATAAGCTACCAGCCAATTTGTCTTTCAGGGACAAAATTAATTTCTGATGACAATGTGAGCAAGTAATAAACCGAGAGTTCCTGTCCTGGGAAACTTGTTAAGGCCGTGTAATGTTCTGGAGTTATTTAGAAAGAAACACTTCGCTCATAGACTGGCAGGGACATCTGTAACAGAGTTTTCTTTGTCCCTCTGCTGTTACTCATTTCTGAGGGCTTTATGACACCTTTTCCAGAGGTTGATTTGAAAAAGTTCAAAAGGAAACATATTGCCCATTATTTTTTTCCTGTGGGGTATTTTCTGTTTCAGACCACTCTTTTTTTTTCTGCCCTTCATATTCACAAATCATGCAAACCTCAACCTACTTGCTTTGCTACTTACACACGGGCAGGGAAAGCAACCATGAGCCACGAGAGCTACCAAAATGAAGCAAAAATTATCAGAGGAAAAGAGTGTTTTCAGAAATCCTGAGGCAAGTCCACACCTGAAAACATCTGTCAGAGCCCTGAGGAAAGGTCTGTTGCACATTTATACGGAAGGAGCTCTGCCCATTAATGCTGTTAACTCTGTTAAGCTCCCGTCATTAGCAGGGGACGATGCCAAAATGAGGGTGGGGAAGAGGAAAAGAAGGCATGAAATCCACCCTAAGAGCTTGCCTTTTAGCATGGGCTGTGTACACATGCTCCTGCATCAGTCAGATGATGAACAGAACCAAAATGTTCTCTATCTTTCATTATCTGTGCTGGCCCTCTTTCCCCATTTCAGTATTTACTTCACATGTACAGCTCTTTACTCCCGTAACACTTTTCTGTCATTTGGCTCGTTTGTTGGGGTTTTATCCCCGTGCCTGGCAGTCCCTCCACATCTGAGGGTTTCTCTTAGGTAAATTCCTACAGTCTAATGTCTGTCCATTAGCACATTTAAAAGCGCTCCTTCTGCTGTGCTTAACTTTCATTTACAGCTTATGTGCTTCATATGAATGTTCCTTTTCCAGCAGTAATCTTGGAGAAAGTTTAAAGTAAGTTGCAAAATGTTTCTTTTTCATCTAAACAGGGAAATGAATTGAAGAAAGGAAGAGAAGAGCCTGAAGGTTTAGCTCTTTCAAATTTTAAACAGAATTCAAAACACTGTTGGAACACATCTGTCAGAGAAAGCACGAGAGCACCTGCATTTTAAAAGCGAATCTCTTCCCTAACTCCTTCCTTGATAATAGCTTGCACGAACAGCACCTTTAAACCACATCAATCCCAGACGCGTTCCATCTATCCAGTTATTATTTCCCTTGGCACTGAAGTGCAACTACCTCTAGACTGAAGCTTCCCAGCAGTGTACAGCACCACGGCTCACAACAACAAGTGATCCAAACTATTCAGCTGAAATTATAAACCAAGGGGAATTTTAAAGAGGTAGCTCAAACCAGAGCTCTGCCTGGATCCTGCATGGGACAATACTAACTCTTGATTTAAAGGCCAAATGGTATAAAATATAAGCTGTAAGAATGAAGTTCGGAGAGGAAAAAATAAGAATTAAATGAAAAGTATAAACTTTCCCATGGTTCTGTTTGTATTTACATAGCAGGACCTCCCCAGCACACCGCCTGAGCACACAGTACATGGCCTGCCTCTATCTGCAGGGAAGGGTGCACCATGGTTCAGCTGTTTCCTACCACTCTTCTTAATCTGCGGTTAGTTTTCACTGATCAAGTTAGTGCTTCAACACACGTATATCCAAGGATGGTGGCTTGGACATTAGCTGAGCACCAGTAAGGGTGTCACCAGCAAGAAGCACTGCAAACTTCTTACCAGGGGGACTCACAGGAAATTTCAGTCCATTGCTTTAACGGTGATGTGTTTTTATACCGTCTTTGCCACACAGCTTTGAAGGCTTGTGTGTAAAGGCAGGATACTTACTGAGGCCATACAGATGGAAACAGAGCATTAATTCAGGTTTCAAGAACATAGAGGAAGGAGAGTTCACACACTTTAGAAAAAAACCACAACATTTTGCAAGTTAAATTAGTGCTTGGGAGAGATGAGATCAGCCAGTGCTCTGACACCCTCTTGCACAGGCAACGGGAGCTGCAGCAGGGACATGACAGCAGTGTCCCTCTAAGGGGAGGCTGATGAAATTACCCATCTAAGACACTCCACAGGTTGGGGCATATTGATTACTGAGGTAAATTTAATAGAAAAGAATGCAATGATACAAAGAAAAGCTCTGTCAGGAAGGTTTTGCTGTGGGAGGTTTGACTGGTTATTTGTGGAGCCCAGTGACAAGTCTGAAAATCCCTGTTGTCCTGATGGGAAGCACAAGTCACATTAGGGAAAAAAGAAAACGGTTTTCTGGGATACAAGGATAGGAGAGAGGTGGCTGGGGTAGGGCTATAGGTTATCAAATATCAATCCTCCACAAAGCACAATATTAATGAGCATGCAAGTAAGGTGGAAAGTATCCTTACTTAGATTTAAAGATCCTAAACCAATAATGTGGCTTAGTCATAAAGTACAAATATTGGGAACACTGAGCACTTCAGTTCACTTCACCAGTCACTCAGAGGCCCTGGCAAAGTGGCCCAATAAAAGCAGTTTAAAGTGGGGAAGTGGAAGGAGAAAGGATGAAACAATGGGCCAGGGTGATTTTGGGAACCCCATTCCACAGCATCACAGCTGCCACTTTGTTTCCTGCAAGGGTGTGAGACCTGACTCAGCACCACAGAGCACGATTTCTTACAGACATAATCTTAACATTTGCAGCAGTCTAACGATTTACTTTCAAGAACTTGCAGATCAGGAAGACATTAGTAGAACAATGAAAAACTTGGCATCTGAATAACTCTATAATGTATTTCCAAAACCAAACATATTTTCCACTCTTGCACAAAACTCAATATAGTATAATATATTACACATTTCTATGCAGAAAGTCTTACATAGCCTGACTCCAATTCAACAGAGCTGTAAATCTGGGGGTTGGATATCTGAAATGCAATTCTGATTAAGTTAAGAAGTGGAAATACCACAGCTGGGCTGGAGTCAGGTGAGTCTGAGAAAAGAGGAAGAGTCCATAAGCCTTTCTAAAAAGTCCTCAATACAAACTGAACCTATAACATTGCCTTTACGGTGTTGAGCCCACAAGCCCAGAAAACAACAAACTTGTTTAGGGTGGGAGGTGGTGAAGCAGAATGCCTATGCCCTGGCTCAGTTTAGTGTTTTATAGATTGTAACCACCATATTCCTGCTACAACAGAAGCAAAGTGAGCTCCCTTGGCAGTACATTAGGGTTCAAACTGGCAACAAACAAGAAAATGTTTCTTTTAGCTCAAAAAATCAGTGCAAAAAGCCTATGTGAGCTATGTGAGAGCTGAGCCACTAATACCTCAGTCTTTAGTCAGATAATCCCAGACTGATTCACCTCTGGTCCTGGAGGGCACCAATCTTTGGAAGACCTACCAGTCAGCAGATGCTCATCCTATCTGCAATGCTTCAGTAGAAACCAGATCTTCATTTCATGATGCATAAAGGCTGTGAAATCCATGAAGCTCAGAAATCTCAAGGACTACAAAATAAATCTACTCCTGTGCAGTGCTAACACAGGAAATTCCAGTGCGAGGGAATGCAGCCTCTGTCCAACATACCACAACCAGTAGAAGAATGTGGCTCCAGAGGAAAAAACTTTTAACTGGTTCCTAGTGGGCTTGTCCATAAGTCGACATTGCATTACAGTAACAAGCCTATTGATTTATGCAGTCATGGATGTATTTCTGCTGGCTATTCCTGCAGCAGAGCCACATTGGACAGCCTTTGAGGCACTCCATGCAGGCAGCTCACCTTTCACCTCTGAGAACAGGCATATGCAAAACATGTAAAGGGTGATTTCCTTTTCCTGGTGAGCTTGTGGGAGGCAGGCTATACTGTAAAAAGCAGGAGATAGTGTAATAGCCCCTCCCTTTGAGAGAAAAAGCTACCCTCAGGCTACTTGCCTCTCCCCCTCCTTGTGAAGCCGGTAAAAACCATCAACACCAAACATATTAATTTAACTAAGCAACAAATATAAACTGAAGCATAACATAGAATCATAGAATCATAAAATAGTTTGGGATGGATGAACCTTCAAAGCTCATCTAGTCCAACCCCTGCAATGAGCACGGACATCTTCAGCTAGGTCAGGTTGCCCAGAACCACATCCAGCCTGGCCTGGAATGTCTCCAGGGATGGTGCATCCACCACCTCTCTGGGCAACCTCTGCCTGGATTTTACTGCCCTCATTGTAAAGAATGTTTCCCTCACATCCAGCCTGAATCTTTGAAGTGGTCCTATTTGCACTTCAACACAAAAAGCCCTGCTGTGATTCCACTTAAGGAAGGGGAACACCTTTCTCTTTCCTGAACAATCAGGTTTTGGAAGCAGGCATCTGAAGTCCTGATTTCTGAGGCAGGATTCTAAGAATTCCTGCCAAGCCCCATCTAATTTCACTGCAGAGAAGTGCCAAATATGATAGATACAATTGGAAAGGAAGTGAAACTCCCAGCTTTTGGTGAGTACCAGCAAATGCTGTGATGCCCATGGCCCTCAAAAACTCCCTTTCAGCTTAAAAAAACCTGATTGCTCTGTGGTGCTGAGGAGGGCTGGGGACATGGCACCGAGGACCCTTTTCCTCATTCCCTTTCAGAAGGAAGGGTCTGCCTCTCCTCCATTCCACCCCTCCTCTCCCCTACCCTCATGGAAAATGCTTTTCAGTGTCTCCTGCAGCTGGCAAGACTGATACACATGATAATGTCCGTACCAGTCTACTAGAAACCTGACTACTGAGACTTGAGACTCAAACCATGGAGACCATACGCTGCCTTAAGAGACAACTATTCTGGAAACATTGGGAAAAAAAAGGGAAAATATGAGAACTGGATCTTGAATCTGTCATAGCTCCAATCACAGTATCTTGTAGACGCCACTCTCATCTTTTCTCTGATAAACAGGTGGCAACAGAAAGCAAAAGATGCAAACCACGGGCCTGAGAGCCCCTCTGAAAGTGTCTGAGCCTGGGGGCATTGCAAGGGTTTCTGGTGGTAGAGCATGTGGTGGGGTGCAGGTCACAGCATTCATCACTTCCTTCCTTCCTACCTGCCTCTGCGGCGCAGGGCAGGGACAGCATGAACACACCTTGTGCTTTGAATTTCTGGCCCAGGACTGTCCCTTATAGTAAGGGTTTTTTTAGGTTTAACAACAGTATAAATGTCAGCCAGTAATCACAAAAGTAAAATCCACTCCTGCTTACAGAAGGGCTCTCTCCATCACCCAGCCTGAGAACGACTGTTACAAACACATGGCAACTGGGTTGTTCCAGCTAGATGAAAGGCACCAAAGCTGAACCAAATGTTTTGTCAGCCCTCATGGGGGAACCTTGTAAAGCCATCTCCCATCCTGTAACCGTTCTGTGGTTAAATAGTAGCTTCAGTTCTCTGATGTTGCAATCCAGCACCTTTCACAGGCATCAAATTCCCTCTAAATTAATTCAAAAGAAAAAACCCAATGCATTCTGCTTAGAGTTATTTCTATTGCCGAGTTACTTCATATGAATCTGATAACTAGTTTCCTGCTACAGAGATTACATCTTGAATACTTAATGCCAATTTGAAAATTTTTTAGACAAAACAAAAATAGATCTCAAACCTAACACACACAGTTGAGCTAAGTGTAGAACATTAATGCAAGGCATGACTGGGAAAACAGCAAGTAAATTGGAGGAGGGGAACAGATTCAATGGATATCTCTCAGGGTGAGTACATTCTGTAACCGGTCATTCAGGCATTTCTGGTTCTGAAAGTACATTTTTCTTAGCATAAAAATCTCCGAGTTCAACAATTCAGAAGAAAAAAGCTTAGAATGAAGGATAGAGTGCAGCCAAAGGATAGCCTTTAACAACCATTTCAAAATGAAATCTAAATATGCTTACATATTAGATAAATGTTGGCTTCCAGGGAAGCTTTACAACACTTTAATTCCATCCTGGACTGGGGTATATGGAAATGTTTTGAATTTCCATGTGTCCAGAGCTCTCTGCTAACCTAACACGCTGATATTTCATATAATAGAAGCTATTTTTTTCCCTAAAGTAACTCACCAGGCTCTCTTTGGTGACTTTTCTTTCTTTTTTCCTTTTGAGCTGCAGTACAATTTCATTAATAGGACTACACAATAATTACTCTTCTCATAGCCTCATCAGCTACTTATAACTCAACAGCCCTATTTTTTTCCACATGGATTCCAGGATCTGCAATTTTAAAGAAAATGTCAGAGGTTTTTTCCCCTTCTCATTACTTAAAGCTCAGCAAAGCTAGTGGGTTGCATATAGGTCAAGCTTCTTCTCACTGGCCGCTCTCACTCTCCCTCATCCCCAGCACATTTAAGTTCTTTGGAAGGTTTTCTTGCCTGCATAGCCAAACCTGCATTGGCTGATCCATGGCCCATCACACAAACACTTCACGTGCACACAACACCTGTAGAACAGACAAATTAACGCTAGCCTTAACTTTCCCTAGCTGAAGATAGTCTAATGTGAGCAGGGAGACCCAGCGAGTTGTCTGAATGCTCCAATGGCCCAGGGAAAGTGTGAGCAATTGTACTGCCTGCAGCAGATGAGCAAAATGCAACCCTGAAGTCCAAAATATCAGCCCTAGCTGAGATTTGCCGACACCTGAGAAGAGCAGACTGATACCTAGCCCAAGATGTGCCAGGCATCCCTCCATCTGCATTTTGTCCTTGTTCGTATACAAGTAAAACACATGAAAGAATCCCGTAACTGGCTAAATCTATCAATGATTCTGAATGAGAAATAATATATTAAGAAATGCCTCTTGACACTGTACCTTCAGGCTGATCCAAGCAGCCCGTTTCCCACTGCTTGCCCCGCTGATGCTGTGGCAGGCTCCAGCTCATGCTGCACCCAGCCGGCAGCGGTGCCAGCCCTCCTGCAGCACCAGGCTGTGCCTCGTCCTCCCCTGATGTCCCAGAGCTCCTCAGAGACCTGCACGAACAGTGGCAGTGGTTCCTCCCCGGGCAGGACTGCTCAGACACTGCTTTCAGCTTAACACACAAATCCCTCTTGAGAAAAGTATGTATGCAGTCCTTAGGCTCATGGGTGCAGCCTGCATTGACCACGGGCACTGGTGATGACAAGCTATTTACCCACACAGACTTAAGAGTATTAATTTGCAAGCAATGGACAGAAACAGGGCTGTAAGCCAACCAGTAATATTTAGTAGAGCTGATGCCATATGTCACATATTTAAGGTCTTACTTGAGCAAAACACATGGCTTAATGCTAAGCCCAAGGGTGACCCAGTGAAGCCAGTTGCACCTCTCATAGTCTTCAAGATAGCTACCTGGAGAGCTGCATAAATAGGCTTTTTGTTAATTTACTGTAACTTTTCCTTTATATCAGCTTTCTTTTTCAGTCTCTGTGTTTGAATTTGAAGGAAATCACATGAAAAAGTAAAAGATAATTGAAGTAGGATTCATAGCAAAGAAAGCAGTACTTTGAATTTAACAGCACCTAAAATTAGGGAGAAACTTGAAGACCAAAGAAAATGGCCCACAGTGCTAAATAACTTTTGTAGCTGTGCATCGCTGTTCACGATGCCTTAAAGCAAGTCCATCACTGAAAGCTGTACTCTTGTCATGAAACCCTATACAGTCTGGTCTAGCTTCCTATGGCTAATGTCTCTCAAAACAGAAGAGATAAGGAACAGCAAGCAAACCTGCTCAGCGAACAGATATGAATCTGAAGAGACACCCTCTCCCACAAAAGCAGGCTACAGATAAAGGTTAAAATAGGTGACCTGACTACTTCAAAAAGATGAAAACCCATTTGGCTTCTGCACACTGAAAGGATTGCACACTGTAACTGCTCATCAAGCAGGGGCACGCACAAACTCTTTAATACGGCTGCCCAAGCAGTAGCCCAGGAAGAGCAGCTTTCAGTTTGGCAGCTGGATTTGGAGATAATCATGTGGATATGGGCACTGACCTTTCTGCTAGAACAGATAATAGAACAAAAAAGAGGAAGATGCCAAGGAGATACTTGATTTCTTTGGGTAACTGTGACTTGCAGTTTGTTATCATGCTCATGTGGAACATCAACGGGGTTTGGGGGTTTTTTTGTGACTTTTTAGGGAAAATTGATAACATCAGCAGTCAGCTATCTCCTGCTGCCACTGTCTTGGTTCCTAACACAACTACTAATTCAGACCTGATGCACTCCTTATGATCACTTTGGGTCAAGGCCTGGGGTAACAGAAAATGATTGCAAAACAAGGCAACTGTCCTAAAAGAAGGCTGTCCCAGGCACTAACCTTTTGTCCAACCAAAAACCTGCACTACAGATCTGGTGTCCCTCTTTGTATGTCTCTGCTGCCGAGGACCATGACTCCTCTGGTCAGGTGGCTGTTCCCTGGATGCAGGAACCTGCTCACATCAGCTTTTGCTTTCTCTACAGCATCAGGGAGAGGTTTCCCCACCTTTGAAAGACTGAAGTGGATACCTCATTAGGCCTTGATTATCCTCCAGCAACTGCTTAGATTTCTGCCCTGTTACCGATTTTCCTTTTTTAGCAGAGGTCGTGCAATGGGCAGTGGCTGTCTTGTCTTCGTTATAATGCATCATTTGAAACTTTTCAATTAAGCTTCAGATCAGGCCACAGTACTGAGACCGTTTTAACGAGGATGAGTAATGACCTTGTGCTGCACGTGATTTCTGGCACACCATCAGTTTTAATTCTTCTTGATCTTACTGTAACCCTTTGATACTTTGGATCAAGGGTTCTCTTGAAATGCTTTAAGCACATCGTAGGACTTTCAGGGGCTGTTCTGACACGGTTTCTATCCTACTTGTCTCAACATAGCCAGACTGTCACCTGTAAGTTTTCCATATAAACTCAAATTGCCAAAGATTAAAAGGGAGCTGAAAATCTGGCCTGTGCACGGAACTAGGGAAATGTGGTGTGGGTCCCCAGAGTAAGTGAACCGAAGGAGGATTCTGCTCCAAGAGCAAGGTAACCCCTTTCATGTGCCACGCCCAAATACAGCAATGCTATGATTAGAACAGAAAGCTACATTATGCTGGAGTAGTGACTTTAATAAGGACTATTGAAAGCGAGAGTTCTAGAAATTCAGACTTCCCAGCTAATAGCTGTCTTCACATTACACATAGGTCAAACTGAAACTCTGAGGTTTAAAATGCAGTGTAGACCCTCATTCAGTTAAGCCAGTGATAGAAATCACATTGGCATCAGCAAGATAAAGATCTCACCTTTAAATTAAGGGATATTTGGACCAAACCCAAGCCTTGTAGCTGGAACCAGTTTCTAAACAAGCTGTGTGTGGATGAATCAGATCAAGCAGATCATCCATGGTATTTTCAAGGTGCTTTTCCAGGTTTTGGAAATTTTGGGAAATGAATCTGGATTTCCTTCTCTGGTGAGAAGGAACAGAATCTAACCATAAAATTCATCTCAGTTTCCCAGAAGCCCCTCAACTTCTCCAAGGTCTATGGTTTCCGAATGGTGGACACAAGATTTCTATGAGCATGAGACAATGAATCAGATACAGATTTGATCATAAAAACTCACATAATGCTTTCGTAGCTTTAGGTATAAATGTTTCACAATGTCTGGATGCACAAATCCTCAAAACAGAGTCCTTTTCAACATGAGCAATCGGTTCCTATTAACAGCATGAGACCAAGCACCAGATGCACTGAGGGGCCAGACTCAGCATCCACAAGGGAGAGAAGCAGCTACAAGCCCCATCCCAAACCATGGGCCGTACTTAGCTTTTTGAGGAGACAGGCAGTGGGAATGAGACTGCAGCCTATGCCTCACAGGCAGGTATGTGGGAGCCCATGGCCCTTGTCTGTCCTGTCAAGGTACTACACTTGCTGAGTTTGCCAGAGTGGTGCGAATTTTTAGGTAGCTGTTCTCGTATGGAATCTTCCTTCCAGGCATCCCAAAAGCTCCTGTTCTGGCTCACAGGGCACATATGGGCTGTTATCAGCTGAGCAGGCTGATTTATGTCAGGCCGCTGACAAAGTCTCAAAGGCTTGCTGCTAACAGAGCAAAGCAACAAGAGGTTCAACAGCCCCCCTCCTGCTATAGTACCTTCTTTTTGTTGTTCTTGAAGCTCTTCTTACATGCAGCATGAGGGGGTTTATCTGCAAACGTAGCAGAGAAATCCATGTGTTTTATTGCAGTTGGATGGCACTGCCAGGGTACTGCAAAAAAGCTCTCAAACATGCTATCAATCACTTGATTTATGCAGGAGGTGAGCTTTATTGGTATCACACAGTATCACAGTATCACAGTATGTTAGAGATTGGAAGGGACCCCAAAAGATCATCTAGTCCAATCCCCCTGCCAGAGCAGGAACACCTAAATAAGGTTACACAGGAATGTGTCCAGGCGGGTTTTGAATGTCTCCAGAGAAGGAGACTCCACAACCTCCCTGGGCAGCCTGTTCCAGTGTTCTGTCACCCTCACTGAGAAGAAGTTTCTTCTCAAGTTTAAGTGGAACCTCTTGTGTTCCAGTTTATACCCATTACCCCTTGTCCTATCATTGTTTGCCACTGAGAAGAGCCTGGCTCCATCCTCATGACACTCCCCCTTTATATATTTATATACACTAATAAGGTCCCCCCGCAGTCTCCTCTTCTCCAAACTATAGAGGCTTTAGTCACCAACTGAAATAGTTTGCCTTGCATTACACACTTTACAGGAGGACCTTTTCACTGCACTTGCTTGGTGGCTTCTGCAGCCCTGGTAGCAGTGGAAAGAACTCATTTCCCAAACTGAGATTATTGGACAGAATATACTTTTTTATTTTCCTAGGATGTAACCAGTGAAAACACTCTCATCTGACACTTTCTTGGCTGCAAGAAGAGCAGATCAACAGTACCATTAGTGTCCTACAATAGTGAGCACAGAAAAGAGATGATGGAACTCAATGGATATTTCACTCTAGACAAAATTATCATCACTACGTCAGGGTTGACTTCTTTGATAACCCAACACTGTCATCACACCTATTAGCATGAAAAAAGGCAGGGGTCATTTAGCACAACCCTATTTACTGTGCACTGGAAACACACCTTCCAGCTCCTGCAAGTCTTAACAAAGCTGCAAAGAGCAAATCACAGCAGTGTGCTGTATCCTCATTTCAGGTCCTCTAGGCAGCAATTATAAAAACTGGTTGTGTTATCGCCACATTTCAAACTCAGAGTATGGCCATGCTGATGTGTGGCTGGCTCTAAAGCCCAGCAGAGCTTGATCTATTAAACACATAAAGGGGTCTGTGTGTCAAAGGAGTCTGGCCTAATCACAGGACAGAAACCACAAACTTCCAAATTCAAAACCCAGGTTACTTTGCTATTTAACCAACACTTCAGAGCACATCCATACATTTCAAATTTCACACTCTAATAGGAATACATAGCAATGCTCCTTTCAGAGGTGTTGCATTGATTAATAAGCTTGTCACCAAGGATGGAAATTGCTACATAAGTGTTAAGAGCTGTTAACTAACAGAAGACAATTCCATACATTCTGGTGGAATCCAGAGAACTCCAGCAAAATTTATGAGTTTCATTTGCATATATACTCTGTCTGACAACAATGATCAAGCTGGTGAAAGTATTTCAAATGTTTGTTATGCTCCATGACTGCAGAAAAGAATTAGACTGAAAATTCTGGCTCACAGGGCAGGATTGTGCCTGCTGAAAAACCTTTAATTTCTGAAATATACAGGGAGCACAAACAAATATTCCTCTCATCAAATTTGCTCATGCCTCAATGATATTTAGCTTAATAACTGTGCAAAGAAGGAACAGTATTGATGAAGTTAAAGTACAGAACAACATTCTGCAAGAAAACTGCTAATGGTTCCCGCTTCAGCCACATGTCCTCATTAAGGGCTCAGGCTTCTTGGCAAACTAGAGAACATCTGTTTTAAGCATTTCTAGCTCAGTTTTGCTGTGATTCACCTCTGATGCCACATCACCAACATGAACCACTATGGACCACCTGAGACTTCCCTGACACAGGACTACAGGCACTGATTTTGGATTCTCAGAGGTCAAACTATGGTTTTCCTCAATTAAACCATATGATCAATCTCTGTATTTCTAGATTGTATCATCCTTCCTTTGAAGACTTCCTGTGGCAGAGCTTGGGGATTAGAAACTAGGTCCTTAAACACTTATTTCTATGCCTTTGAAACCATGATTTCTCTTGATCATCTTAGTCAATAAAAAAAAGGAGCAGTTGAGCAAGACTAGAGGCTTCTGCCTCCAGGACTTCCAGAGAAGAGGCCTGCTGAGTTTATGAGCTAGCAGATGGGAGGCTGCAAGAGTCTCAAGAACATAGGACACTTCTCTGACACTGGCCTACTCTGTGATGAAGCAAACAATTTATTCCAAGATATTTCTGGGTCAAAGCTGTCTCTTAATTTCTGCTGGCACTGCATCCCCCAGCACGATGAGGTCTGGATGGCTTTAACCCTGTCTCTTTCGTTCTAACCAACCATTTGCAGATGAAGAGAGATTTATATTTCTTTCCATTATATTGCTATGGAAAGAAAAAAAGTGGGAAAAAAGCCCCCAACCAAATGGCATAATTTTCTGAGGTATTTGTACACACCCATTTTGCCAAGGGATGTGCCGTGAACTGCTGAAAATGTGAGGTGGCTGTGAAACAGGATGTTCTTGTGTTTATGAAGAACCACCAGCCCTTTGCCTTTAACAGAAGATCTGTAGCCTAAACAGGCAGCTTTAAGAGCTCTCCCGACTCAGTTGCAATCAAGATACCATCTACTTAAATAAGCATTTGTACTCCCAGTGATTTTAGGAGATGAATTACTGATCTTATTACCATAGTAAATACCCTTGAGGCAATGCACAGGCCAACAGAATATTGCTTTCTGCTGGTACAGTACCCATTTCCAGGAGAACTCTAGGAGTATTTCTAGCCACATGGTAATAATAAAAGATTTGTTTAGCCTATATTTGCCAGCAAGTCCCATTTGCAGAAGTGGCTTTTAAATCTTTGACGCTGTTCATGGGAAACAGCTTGTCAGCTATGAAAATATTCCTACCAGCTCCTGTATATCAGCCTTACTGGTGGGGTAAAGAGGCTTGCAGGTGGCATAGCTCAGTACCAAGCAGAGTAAGCTTTCAGCTGATGTGATGACTGGCAGAGTAACATAACCTGGATAAGCAAAAGTGGTTCTTGCCTGCCAGCAGAGGTGCAGCGTGCAGTGCCTATTGAGGCTGTCCATTGAGGACAGTCCCCTTTCCCTGCATAGTTCTGTGTCCAGACAGGCAGCAAGAGCCAGAGACGGGCAGGGAGTGGCAGCATATGGGAGGCCTCTAGCTCAAGCACACTCCATTTATTTATCACTGAACCATCATCTGGTCAACAGGAAAAGTTGATAAAACTGTTGCCTCCAGGGTTCCATTCTCCTTGGGAATAAGGAAAAGGTGAAGCTGGTTAAGGTCAGTGCACAGGAGGCCCTACTGAAGGCGGGAGCAGGTTGTCCATGAATTACTGAGCATCATCTGGTATCACAGATAAGCAGAATGGGTAAGAGAATAGGCAGGCTCTAAAATAAGGGATGGATTTAATTAACAATTGCACAGAGGGAGCAGACCGTAGCATTTTGGCACAAGGACATCCTATATCTGACAGTTACTTAAAGAGACAGGGAGCACCCTATTATAAAAAAATGTATTACTCTCCATGTATTTTAAAAATTACATGAAAAACAATCACATTGTATTACCCGTTCTCTCCAGAGCTGCCTGGTTACACCGGCACTGAGCAGCACAGCCTTCACTGCAGAGATTCTGCACCGGGGCGTATTTAAAAACATTGGTCCAAACTTGGTCGCAAAAGTACAACTCTGCTGAACTCAGGGGGTTGTGCAGATGTAACTAAAGGCAGATGTTGATCCATATTAACGAAACTATTAAATACATCAATCTTACCCAACCATCTGACGCCTTTTCCCATTTCCCAATATTTTGTTTCCCAAAAGTTTATTTAAATTCAGCCAGCTGACAACTTGCAAGCTTCTGGGTAACCCTTTTTTGTGATTTCTGGGTTGGGTTTGGGTTTTTCTCTCTTTCTCTTAAGGTTATTATTAAAATGTTCAGTGAATCTTCTAATTATTTTGAAAGTTAAAGATTATCATTATGGCGCAGTTCTAGCTGTTCCTCTCTTCAGTCAGTAAAAAACAACAACAAAACACTCAAGGAAAGAAGCTGAAACAAACCTAAATTAAATTCTTTGTTTTCACATATCTTTGCAAAACAATGAATTTACCAGCTCCTTACCTCATGGGTCTGCATTCAAAGAAGAGCAGACAAGTGACTGATGGTCCCAGCCTCAGTCCCAGCAGATGTTTAACCACATCCCACAAATCAGCGCAGCTCCAGTGGATGGACTCTCCTCCCAGGGAGCCAAGCATGGGACACACCATTGCTATGGAAAATAGAAAAGTACATCCCTAAAAACACCTGCTCGAGTCTGTTTTTCATTCACCTGAATAAAGCACTGCCCAGTCATTGGAAACAATCAATGAGGGGGGGAAATTATTTACTGATCAATCTATAGGAAAAAGGCTTCACAGAGTTCAGAGCTTGCCCACCAGTAATGCATCTGATTTTCTATGCTATTATGCCAGCTTTGAGACCACTCAATATGACCTACTCTGGGAATTTTCACTGATGACAAGCAAGACCCATCACTCTATCTTTGTCCTTTTCTAAACACTTCCGTTTCCTAGAGCCCATCCTGTAGAAGTAGATGGCTCTTTCTGAATCAGTTAAAAATCACTGCTGGAAATTATACTTTTTAAAAAAATGGCCACAGCAAAGTTGTGATCTGAATGCATAAGAATTTTTTGAATGAATAGAGCCCTTAATATTTGGTTTTTCCTAATGAAGTAAGGCATGAATGTAAAAGGATTACTATTCCCGTAATGTTCAATTCACACACACAAAGTGTAATTCATGGAACCTGGCTTTAATTTTTTTTCATATAAATAATTAATGCTGCATTTAAAGCATGTTAAAATGTTTTATTTCTTAATCAGCTAATTTGTCTGAGAAACAAAGATGCCTTTATTTTCCTTTTCTTTGACTAGAGTTACTGTAGTAAAAGGTCCCCTCTAGCTTTGGCCTTCACTCTCGAGTTTGGTGCTGCCAATTAGTTTTCTGAAGTCACTGTTTTATAAAATGTTTCTCACTTTTTTCGCGATGTAATTGAATGTCTGTACATCACAGAGTTTCTTGTGTTCAGACACAGGGTGTTAAACATTCTTTGGGTTGACTTGGGTCAGCTTTAAAAAATCTCAGACACTGAAACTTGAGAAGCAGTCGTGTGCTCTCGTGTTTGCTCCACATCCTGTTAAGTATTAAGTGGTTATTTAAAATAGAGTTATACTCAGCAACTGACTTAAAGTGCTCGATATAGTTTACAAGACGATTAATTAAATGAGAGCGTTGCATGTGATGCACATGTATTTCCATAATCATTCACGTTGGCCTATAGTTGCCCTTTAATTTTCATACTAATTAAAGTAACACATTGAACTGCAAATTGTAAATGGCTGCATTTCTCTGTAGATGTTAACACTGATGTAAGCTGAATGCCGAATAAAAAACCCCAAGAATCAAGCATAGTGTTTCTTGACTCTGATCCATTCGAGTTTCCCTACTCATTTCATTACTGGACCATGTTCATATTTTAATAAGACTGCATTTTTTCTGTGTTTTCAGCCCCGTATTTTTTTGAGGTACAATGTGCTTATTTTTTGTATTGTGGTATCTGGTTAGCTGGTTTCCGTCTGATACAACAGAGCAGTTATAGAGGGTTCGCAGTTACAGATTAGGTTTTTGAAGTGGCGGTGGGACTGTGGTTTGCAATCTGATGGGCAGAAAGAAAGAAAACTGAAATGTGCAGTAGTTTTACCTCTTAATTACATCTGACCCATTATCCTCCTTGACTCTTGTTCAAATCTTGACACGGCTGACTTGGAACCTGCAATGCAAACCGGAGGGCTGTATTTTCAGGTCACATCAAGGAAGAGGGAAGTTACTCCCTAGAACATTTACTAGGACTTGGAAAAGAGAACCAGCAGATAGGAACAATTCTGCTGCGGCTCACACAGCTGCTGGTGTTTCAACTTGGCATATGCTCTGATGGGGACCACTGCATCCACCTCAAGCAGTCTCTAGCATGTAATGGACATATGGCAATTGCTATTGAATGAAAAGTAACCTTGGACTATAGGCATATGAAAGACACCTTTAAAAAAAAAATAAGAATCCTTGACAAAAACCCCTGTGTCAGGGCCAACAGCTCAAAAATTAACAACTAATCACTCCTTTCAGTGTGTCCTCCATCTAATTGCTTCCATGATGAGGTGAGGGGTTTTTTTTTCCTTTCAGAAATGAGCATTATAAAAGATTTCTTTTTAATTTAAAATGAAAAATTCCTCCACTCCCAGGTGACCTATCCAAGAGAAATAATAATAAGCACTCGATTGCTCAGAGAGCATCAGCTCTCACACATATTACAAGGCTGAGCGTTCATGCTCTCTTACACCCTCCCACCCCGCTTCCTTCCCACAGCGTGTCCTATCTCCAGATCCTAACTTGGCTCGGCCCAAGATGTTATTTGTTAAAATTAACTTTCAGATCAGGCTGGAGTCAGCGTACTTGGCAACGAGGAGAAGAACCAAGTCTGCAAGGGAGGGAACAGCTTCACGAGGCAGAGAGGGAAGCTGCAGCCCCAGCAGGGGTATTCAGGGAGGGGAGTGGGCCACAGCAGTGCTACAGCAGGACACAGCAGCAAAGACAGTTTGTCACAGCTGCCTTCAGCACCATGCTGTCCCAAGTCCCTTCCTGTGGACTAGGGAAAGGCTTTCCCCTTTATCTGCTCCCAGACCCTGAGCTGCAGCCAGGCAGGGCTGCGTCCCGGATTCTGCCTTCGTGGAGGCACCCCAATGTGACCATTTCTGTGACATACTTTATTCTAGCAAAAGTCTTCTGAAGTTCTGTCATGGCAATGCTGAACAGCCACGCACTGCAAAATGAATGGAGTCACGCTGAGGGAAGACTGATAGACTATGGTAATAATGCAAGACCTCTTTTTTCCCCTCATGAACCAAATTTCCCGTACATTTCTGGAAGATTAATTTAGATTTAGAGATGGTTTGAGTGAGGTACTGGAAAAAAGACTGTAAATGCAAGGCTGGTTTCTACCTGACCTTAACTACTACATTAGCTACCATTGCTCCAGTACATTTATATATGGAAATGTACATGCACTTCAGCTTAATTACCTAAGAACTCTACAAAAGAAAGCCTTTTAAATGTTTTAAAGGCAAATTCAGTCTTTCCAAGAGCTATACAACAGTGTATCATCCATTGACTAATTAACAATGTATTTGAGAAAAAAAAATATACTAACTCTCAGCTACACGGACACAGTCCTGTTTGCCTTAAGTAGGTGATGCATGTAAACATGTGCACATACAGAACAAAGTAGTAATTTGAGTTTGTTGGATTTTGTTATTCCTTTGAGACTGGTTGTTGTAAGTCTAACATTAGATTTATTTTTAAGTTTATCCTCAAACTCTCTTGTAAGAAAGAAGGGGTTATAAGGGGGAAAAAAGAATCCTAAAGGAAAAAGCTCTTGAAACTTTCTGACTCCTGTGACACAAAAGGACTTGATGGCTGCTATGTTTCTGAGTGGGAGGTCCAGCAGACTCTTCATCTGGGACTCAAATTTCCTCTCTCTTGCTCCCCTAACTTTCCTTTGCACTCACCTACCAAAGACAGCACAGACTCTCCGCTCCTCTATTGTAGCCTGCAGAGATTGCCTTAGCTAGGATATGGCTGGTGAGGTGCAGTTGGGTGATTTCAGTTGCTGTCAGGGCAGTTTGCTTTGCAGGGTGCCAGCCTGGCACTGCAGCCCAAGTGGGACCACTGAGTAACCTGGAATAAAAGCAGGGTTGAGAAGGGCTGCTTCAGCTCAGCAGGGTGCTGGGCAGCTGGGAAGAGCACTTACACAAAAGCCAAGGGCCTGGGAAGTCTTTCATCTTTCCAAAATCAAACCCTTTTTACACAGACTCATGACAGCTGGCTATGATGAGCAAATTAAAACTTATTTCAAAGTTACTCTTGGGCACAATTGTCAGGCTTTCATTCAGGAAACTCTCTAAACAAGCTCTTAACTTTAAGCAGGTGCCTAAATCCTGCTGAACACAGTAGGATTTATACACCTGTTTTAGTGCTGTCCTGGGCAAAGATGGCCCTCAGCAAGTGGTATGACACATTCCAGGAGTCCCAAAGTCCAGATGGCTTTTTCTCATCCACATTTAGCTGCCAGTGCCCAGCCAGCACTGGGATCACACCACCACTAACCAGATTCTTATTTTAGTGCACATCCTGCTGTACTGCAAGCCTGCTGCAGCACACAAATCTGAGCATTAGAGCCACCAAAGAAGGTTCACAGTCACAAACTGCCACTGTGGATAGCAATGCTATTCTTTCTGGCCACAAACAGCAAATTAGAGACATTCTTTGAAGTTGCAAGTGGGGATTTTTTTTCATTTTGGTTCTTCTGAAGGCCCTCATTGCTGTCCTGGCACATCAGAAGCCCCAGCACCCAGAAGTCCTCTCCTACCACAGAAGCAGAGTGTGGAAAGGGAGCACATTCGTGGTAATCACCTTCTTTCAAGATACAGGTGAGCCTCAGCAGCAGCAAAATTAGCATACTGAGAACAGCTATTCTCACCCTAGAGTAGCAAACTGCAGAGATGGTGGGAGGAGAAGGGAAAGAAAAAGGGGAGGTTGGCAATATGAGAAGTATTAACACTGACCTAGGCAAGACACGAAGTTGAAAAGTAGTAAGTGTTTTCAATGAAAACCCCTCCATGTTTCATAAACTTCCAGTCATTCTTGGTACTTAACTGAAAAGCAAAGCCAAAGTTTTCATTTCTCTTCCCCTGCCAGCAAGAGGAGAATGGAAAAGGAAACAAAGGGTCACCACTAAGCTTTCTAAGGTCTTTCCTTTTTATACTGAGACTTGCTGTGGCTATTTTTTCATTATTTATTTTCACTAATATAAAAGATCTCCAGAAAAGCATTTGCTTTGGTTAAAACCAAAATTAAACCTGATCTACTACTGAGAGAAAAAAACACAAGTGGCTTTAAGAAAGCCAACATCTGTATCGGTGTGCTTATATATAAAAGAGGGTATGTGTGAGTCAAAAATGCACTGACAAACCAGCATAGGTCAGCAGATCTGTTGGGGGAAAAACGAAAAACAAAGGATTTTTATCAATCTTTCAGCCCATTCTTTATTAGACCTTAATGAATCAATGGGTCAAAGCAAAGGAGGGAAAAAGTGGTTCATCTAGGGAACTAGTCTACCCTTTTCAGTCGGCTGAGATATCTCTTAAGCAGGAACTCAGGTTTAAACCAACACCTGCCTCATGTAACACATAAAGACAGACATTATTTCTTCAGAAAAGAGTATTTGTAGGACTACCTTTTCTTGGAAAAAAAAAAATTCTAAAAGAAAATATTGCTAATACTCACAAGGTAAGTCACTGAGCATGCTTGAATGAGGACAACCAGGCAAATCTTTTGGGTTCTGCTTGAAGACCATCCTAACACATATTGTCAATTTTAGAGAACTCAGTGCTCAACCAGCTCTTGAGTTGGGTGACGTTGGTGGATTCAGATAATGACACAGCTGTGTTGACCATTAGACCTGTGAGCAGTAATTGAACCATTTAACTAGATTAGGTGGAAGTTTGGATTTAACTTTTTTGTCCCCATTGATTTTGGCTAGAAAGCTGATCAGTCCCTAAGATCCCACCCTTATGCATGACCAAAGGGACAAATTCAGTTACAGCAATGCAACCTCAGTAGCATCAGGAAAAGTGAAAGGCTTCATCCCTGTGACGGAGGTTGGCACTTGAGCCACAGTGGTCAACATAACAGATTGAGCCCTGGCAATACTCAGCAACAGAGTCTGGACCCTAAACTAGCATGTAACCCCCCTGCAAGAGCTGTATTGCAGAGAACATAATGAAAGAAATGGTGAAGATGAGCATCATGCCTTGAAGACATAAATGATCACTTGTGAAGAAATTCAAACGCAAAAACCCCATCCCTGTTTTCCACGGCACACGTAAAGCATTCCTGCCCCGCTGGAGCCAAGCCAGCACCACGCGCGGCCACATCCCTCTGTCCCAGCACAGGCCCAGGAGAAGGAAACATGACTCGGAGCCAGAGTTTTCTCCCCTGTTCACTCCTGGCTGCAGGGGAAGTCGACTTCCCCTGTGCCTGGGTCATGGCAATGGCAGGGGACAAGGAATGCTTCCCCAGGCCTTGTCCCTCTGCAGGATTTTGTGCAGCTCAGGGGCATCTTGAAGACATTTGTCTGATTCTTACCTTAAATACAGACCATGGATCCAGGAAGCTCCTGTTATGGCCCTACGAAAGGAAAGACAGATTTATTGCTTTGTTGATCTATGGCACATCAGAAGACAATCTTACATCCTAAAGATGAAATAGTAGATTTCAACTGAAGTATAGCAATCAGCAATGAACAAAGTCCGATTCCCAATATTTGTCTATTAAATAACATATAATACCCCAAATTAGCTTACAATCACAAACCTCCTGATTTGGGTACTGTTAGTTATGGCTGGTTCTGTAACATTACTAAGGGAACTCTGTTACCTGAAGTGTGTTTTGATCTGCATCACATTCACCATTTAGCCAAGGAGAGCAGTGGTCCCTCCACTCCCCTGAATAACTCTGTGCAGTTTTCATGACAGGACGCATCCAGGAAATATCAAGCTGCCATAAATATCTTGCCTTATTACAATAATAATTATTTGTCTCTACTGCTTAAACCACTGTTGCATGAGAAAGTTAATTTTTCCAAGGCACTGGGCGGGATACCCTTCCTGGAAAACACGCTGTCAACAGGAAACCCAAACACAGTGCTAGGGAGTTATCTTAAGTAGATTTAAATAATTAAATCCAAAATTCTCCAACCACTTGCTGTTTCAAATTTATTTCTTTAATAACAAGCTTGTTTCAGCAACACACTGGATTCGGGCTTCATTTATTCAAAATTTAAGGTCTGTCCCACTTTGAATGTTATTTTAAGTATTTAGGGGAATTTTTGTGCCTGTGAAAAAGAAGAGATTGTTGCATTATAAATTTATTTCCTCTGCTATTGCACAGGCCATGCACTGCAGCTGTGAAAGTGCCATAAGAGCCCCAGCAGTGTCCTTAAACTCAACGTAGATGGGCAAGCCTTCGTATTCACACAAGGAGGAGATGGCCTTTGCTTAGGTCTTCAGCTACAAGTAGTTACTAACAGTGATGCTGACACCGCTTGGTCGCACCAAAGGAAGAGGGGACATTTAATGATGGCAATGGCTGTCCACTGGGGAGGCAGCCCAGGCCTCAACAGCCATTTTCAGGTAGGACTTCCAAGAGGGGCAGAGTCCAGTGCCCGCATTGCTGCACAGAGCGGCATCAGCAGCTCCTCCAGCAGGTGCTACCTCGTAAGGAAGGGCTCAGCGGCGCTTGCCATCCGCATGAGCAATTTCACAAACAAGCGAGTTTCTCACACGTTCCTCATCACCTCCAGGCATTCATATTCTTTTAAGTACAGAAACATTAATTAGATTTTGACCACAGACCCCGGATTTGACTTACCCTGACAGGGTTTCCATTAGTGTAATCTGTAGGGGAATTCACTGTTTTAACATCTGTGTGCCTAAGGCCTATCTCACATTTACTGCTGTAGTCTGAAAAGCCTCCCTTGTACGGCTGTGTGTTTCTTCATGCTCCCAATTTCACAGAAGTCATTTCAGCACCAAACGGTAATTAGCAAAGGGATGGGCCTCGGCTGACATGAATGCAATTTATTGTTTTCCACAAGGCCCTGAACCGAGCAAACAAAGAACAGAGTCTTGCTGTCTGGCATTTTATTAACTTGCATTGTGCGACGTACCTTACTGAAGGGAGATCCCTGAGTAAATGCAGCAGCTAGTATGCAGTAACACGCATGCTTTTGAAGAATATTAATTTCAGTTCAATTAGGCAAGTTTTGTGGGACCTCAGCCTCTAAAATAGGACAGCCACTTTTATAATTATCTCCTGTATTAACTTTATCACCACCCGACTTTTTACATAAATGCAACCTTTCATCTTTAAAATGCCAACACTTCTTCAATTTTGGCAACCGTACAGCATTGCTAATTATTTGCTCATTATGTGTGGTTAACTGATGAATCATTAATAAATGAATGAATGGCTAATATATTTTTATGGTAATTGGAGATATAACTGATTGCAGACTTCCTTTGCTTCTCAAAACTGCCCTGAATGAGCAGTAGCTGCTTAATTGTTTACAGATGATATTTATGCCACTGACAAGCTCTTCCCATCGCTGTGGTTTATCAGAGGTGAGCGCTCCCTGTGCCCGCTGCCGTGGGCATGGAAGAGTGATGCTCTCCCTTCCCTGCAGCGTCACAGCACACGGGCACACACATGCATTTGGGATGGGTTTCCCACCAGCTGCCCGCCATAGCTGGGAGCAGGAGTACTGACACCATTGCGTTTGTTGTCGGCATTCCCAAGTAAGACCATAGCATGACGTGGAAATGATGCCTTTCTGCAAGTGTTCTCCTGCAGCCTGGGTGTCTGCAGTGAGTACCACAGACAGGGCAGAGAAACCAGGCTCCAGTGACATTTTGTTTTAACTCCACACCGTGCATTACAGTAAATGGCTTATCTAACCTCTCGCTGCCAGCGTGCAGTTAATGAATTCAGAGATAATTGCTGGGTTGATTTCTTTCTTTTTTTTTTTCCTTTTTCTTAATAACCTATCTTTCTATAAATCATTCTTAGGGTATACACATCCAAAACACAGCAGTTAAATCGGCTTGACAATTCAAATCAAAAAGGAAAGATAGCGAGATGGCCAAACAAGGCTCCTTTAGCTATGCACGCACGTCCAGAAGATCAAGTTAAAAATGCAAAGGAGATTACCAATTCTTAATTATAATTATTTAACCAGGTGGGTAGTTTCTCTAATGAACATTTCTATGAAAACAGAATAACTAATGATGGCCTTAAAGAAGTCTTTGTCTTCCCATGTACTAATGATCACATTTATAAATATGCAGGAAGGCCCCCATGTACATTGCTAATGATAAGTAATTAAGCACCAGGCGTCAAAAGCTATAGAAAAGGGTCAGGGCAACGCAAGAGAAAATTAAAAATGCAATAAAATAAGTTGTGGAGAAAGATTAAATTTCTAGCTTCTGCAGGCCTGCCTATAAAGAAAGCTTTTCCCCCCTTCAGTATAAACCAGGGCTACTGTGGGGTATCAAAACAAAATCTTCTAAGCACTTTCATTAGATTTTACTTGCCTCTGTGCTTGTGCTCATATTAAAAACAAGTGAACCACCAGCCATTTAAAACAGACGCTACATTCAGTAAAGCTCCACTTTCAACGTTTATGAGAAATCACTGTGGCTGAGATTATGACTATCACCAACCTCCTCAGAAGCATTTCAAAACTCCTGATGAAAGAAAACAGGGCTGTATTAAAATCAAAACCTGATTTTGTTACCATGTTTTCAATTCAGAGGCCTGCGCGTGAAGGGCCTGTGATTCGATCCCTGGTGGGATTCCTGCCAAGAAGACTCAGACCCAAGGCACACAGAAGCCACTGAACCCACACCACACAAGTGTTAAAGGTGGTTTCCAAAGGAAAAAGAAACATCTTTGTGTCTCTAAATGTAAAGCCATTAAATTCAGGTAATGCCAACACACTTACCTGGGAGCTTGGAGGCCCCTGTGCTCTGGCTGCCCTCCCTCAGGCACCTCAGCTCCACAGATCCTCGCCACAGCCAATCCCCCCACACCAAAACCCACTTTTCTGCTGCTGCAGTTCAGGGTTCAACAAGAAGACAGCCTGAGTCTGAAGATAATAATGTCCCATCATTATTTCTCACTGAAAGCAGGATTAAACTTGTTTCTAAAGCAGTAAAGAGTGGAGGGAAGGAGAGATGGAGCGAGGAGGACACAGACCAGCGCCGCCATTTGCCATGCCCCTCACAAAATGGCGCCTGTGTACCTGAGGCAGCTCCGCTGTGCTGCAGGGCCACAGCCTCCCTCAACACTCCCCCATGGGCAGCAACTTCACCAGATTGACCTCAAATTTAACCCATGGGTTAGATTAAAACACACAAAGTCCTTGCATTTAGAGCCTGTGCACACTGTGCCATTAACTGCAAATAATGCTGAGGCATTTCTGTCAGTGCCTTTCCCACATTTCTAGCTTTCTAGGAGTTCTTTTTGAAAATAATCTCCATATTTGGCTTCCAAACTGACCTTTCTTTGCCTCACACCGGGTATTCCAGCACTGCCTATAGCCCGGCTGCAGCTCCGGCTCTCACACGAAGAAGCCCTTACCGGGCAGTGCAATGCACATTGACAAGTCAGCTTGGTTTTCACTTTAAGGGCTATGCAGGACAGCCTGCTTGAGCTGGGGGTTGGAATCGGATGATCTTAAGGTCCTTTCCAACCCTATTCTATGATTCTAGGATCTCTGAAGGAGACATCCTCCGGGAGTTCGCCATCTCCTTATTCCCTTTGGGAGACAAGCATGAGGGACAGCCGCACCACCGCAGCGCTGCTGCCATGGCCGCGGTGTGCAGGGAGAGGGGACGAGTATCTGCGTTACTGCCTGCAAACAGAAGAAGGGCAGGAAAAGCTGGCACTGAATCACAGTTATCTTCAATTAAAGAAATGTTGATCTTTGAAAACACGTCTCTGTTACTGACAAGCTCTGAAAACCACCGCTCCAAGCCTGTCACTAAAACCAAATGTTACATGGGAAATATTTGCCAGGATTCAAAATTAGACCTACACATTACTTACAGATGTTTCAATGAAAAACACTTGAAACTCAACCACACTGAGTAATAAACCCCACAATAGTGTATTTTTTTTTATACGTCGAGTTAATTTTTATTATATAAGTAGCCATACGAAGAAGCCATTGCATACTGCTTAAATTAAACGTGGAGGAATGAAATCAGCAGTATCCCTTTACAGCATATGGTCCAGCAAATCAAATTATAAAGCTTTCCACATCTCATTAACTGCAATGAGTACAGTGAGATTTCTAATAAGTCACTTCTTTTTCATGTGAGAGGTGAGCAGTGACTTATTGCAAGCATTCTCACAGGATGACCCTTGCGCTGAAATTAAGAGCTAATCTAAAATGGGAAAGGTCATTTGGTCAAGTCTGATCATAACATTTCCTCGTTATTGTTTTAGTTGGCATTGGAGCACATGCTTTCCCGGTGCACCAGCTGAAAAATGCCTTTGATAATTTCACTGACAGTGAGTAACCCACACACTGCCATTTAATGAGTTTGGGCTGGATTAGCTGACAATAAAGAATACAGTATAAATGCTTTTATAGAATGAGGTTTTCAGCAGGAAAACGTCACACAAGCACACTGTAACTAATTTGTTCGCATTCACCACCGAGATGTCGGTCCAAAGTACTGCTCTGGTGAAAACCCCAGGTCCCCAGGTAGACAGCACCCCGCCGAATCTCAGCCTGCCCTTGGACGGAACCTGCTCCCTGCCCACCTGTAGCCGCAGCTCCGCTTGCAGCAGGCATGCCAACAGGGAACCGCATTCAAACGCTCACTTCCTCCTCTGCACAGAAAATCAAATCACTGTACAATAGCCCATCACGTGGCTTTGCTTTATGTGGATTCCTGATTTAGTGGCAGATCTGGTCCAGGAACTGAGGCGTTCCTGGCTCCCTGTCCCAGGCTCAAATCTCTAACCTGAATCCAATCTCCCTTCCGCCATCAGCCTGAAATTGTTTGCTATAGGATACGCTGACCATAAAAACACAGCATCGTGCACAATGAGAGAAACATCTCAAGACAGTGGAAAAGAGAAAGCTCAGCCAGGCCAGCTGAAACACTTGGGAGGAAAATCAACAGGCTGTTTTTAGCAATTACCAAGTTGTTGGCTGATCTGATGGAGCTGGGCAGGAAATTCCATAGTTTTGGAAACCATTGACAAAAATGTTCTGGCACTTTATTCTCCATTTTGTACTTGAAGAAAACGCACTGTGCCCAAAAAGCTCAGCGTGCAAAGGCAAATGGGAGAAAGCTTTGCAAACGAATATGGAGGTGCATCTTCCACGGTAGGAGACTCACTCAAAGCCTTCTGATGCATCACTCTAACGACTGGGCAGGAGAGGGAACGATCATGTTCCCGCCAGGACGTTTCACTTGGTTATTAACCTTGTGGAGAATTCTGGAGGTCTGTAAACCAATCCTCAAAAGATGGGTTTCCTATTTGGTCTAAAAACACTGCCTCACTTTTGTGCGGCCACTACTGAGACGTCTGAAACCAAGCTACTGTTTAGATTCATTTAATTCCCCCTTAATGTTCATTAAATACTAAGTTGTTATTTTAGGGCACCTCGAGATGAGTTCGCTAGAGCCAATCTTTGAGAAAAACAGTGCTTGAGTGCAAACCCCAGCGTGCAGGGGATGCTCACGTCATTTCCTTCCAGCTAATTTGAGCATCCAGCATCAAACCCATTCAGAAGCCTGAGGTCCTCAGGCCCATGAGTGGGGACCAGCAGGTCACTGCACCCACCCCAGGCCCCTGGAGGGGGACACAAGCTCAGAGCATCTCCATCAGATGCCAGGCAGCAATGGGCAGAGGCTAAGCCAGGGATCAGTGGCAGTGAGGAGGAGAACAGGAGAAGGAGGATGGGCACCATGAGGCTGTCCAGTCCCACTGCCCCACAGTGGGCACCAGCTTCACTGCCAGCTTGTGCATCCCACGTCCCCTCTGGGAACAGCCATGCCTACCCTCACCCTGCTTTCCAAAACACTCAGTGGGTTGGGGTGGCTTTATTAAGTTGTATCTGAGAACTGAGGGTGGGTAAACCTTAAGACCACGAGCTGGAGCAGTGACACGCAGACTGTAGAGTGCCTGAAATAACAATCTCCTTTCTGGCAAACATGGGCAGATCTCACATCTCACTAGAATTAACTTTTGACCTCCAGACCTCAGAGAGTCAG
The DNA here is from genome assembly GCF_963264785.1 of Psittacula echo. Lineage (NCBI taxonomy): Eukaryota > Metazoa > Chordata > Aves > Psittaciformes > Psittacidae > Psittacula > Psittacula echo. The sequence continues at coordinate 62,018,240 of NC_137740.1, forward strand.
GGCTTCAAAAAGTGCAGCTTGGCACTGAATTGCTGCAGTTCTCATGTGCACACAATTGGGTAATGATGTTATGCAAAAGTTCAAATTCATAAAGGCCAGAACAATGTACTTGAAAACAACCTGAGTTGTTTTCCTGCAGTGAGTTAAGCTGAATGCAACAAAAAACAACGTCCCAAATAAAAGCTCTGCCTCTTCCTTTGTGCAATGATTACATTGTCCAGAGTACAGGCCTCCAGCACCCCCACTTCCACAACACCGCCCTTAGCTGAAGAGCGACTGCAGAAGCAGGACAGTGTACGATGGCACGGTTGCACGGCCTCCAGTGAAAAAGGATCTCATATAAGAAGGCATTTGTCCCTCTTCAGTGAATTCTTGTCGTGCTCTTGATTGCACCTTGTTACTACATTTATCTAACCACATATATATTGACATTCTGGGTATATGGGGGAAAAAAGTGGGAAAAGCCAAAGTGATGATACACTTGAACACAGCACCCTGTAGCTGCTTCGGAGGGATTCATCTCCAAAACACAGGGAGCCCTTAGTGAACTTGTGGCTCCTACTTTGAGACCTTGGCCAGGCTGGTCTGTGTGAAGGTTCAGGGCATATGGCGTGGGCATGAGGGCACCATCCAGGCTCATCAGAGTCACAACCGAGCAAAGCTATCGCTTTCCAAACACCAAATGTAGGCAATTGCTATTAGCATTTCCATGCATGTTTTACTTTAAATAGTTGCTGGTTGCTCATCCTTCCCGTAGCTGAAAATTACCTACATACCTAAACGCATACACTTGTTATGTGCCTGCATATATTTATTTTAAAATAGCTTATGCATTTATAACACAGGGACACAAAAGTTCTCCGAAGCTTGTTCCTAGAGGGGTAATAACACAGAAATATTTAAGATGATTCAACAGTGGACGGCTCAGCAGATGTCTCCAGCATGGTGCAAGACATTAACGTCTGCTGACTCATCATAGGAGTTAATTCCTGCCTGGCTCATGTTCCCGTCATCTCAGCAGCAATTGAGTACTTGGCGAATTTTCTCTCATCAGGAGTAAATGTTATCACAGACTTGTGATTACGTGCTATTTGAAACTGGTAGGGCTAAAGCCATATGTGATAATAAAAGGTAATTGTTTACCTTTGAAGTTGATATCTAAGGCCCTCGCTGCACTCTGCAGGAAATTGGGCCAGTTCAGGACTGCTCGGGCGGCCGGGCTGTGCCTGACACCCCTCGGCAGGGCGTGAAAATGAGGTGGGTGCACGTGCAGGAGTTGAAACAAGCTAGCGGCACTTTTATAGGCTTGTTTTCCCCTACCGGGTGAAGCTGAACACAATAAAACATTCAGTAAGGAAAAAGCTGCCCTTTACTTAATGCAATGACATGTCTCCTGTGGAGTAAAGGAATTTTCTGCTGGTGGAAGGATGAGCGGCGGAATACCATCTACGCACCCCTAAGATACCCGAGCATAGATGCAACTGTCACAGTCATGATGGAAGGTATGGGAGTGTGTTAGTGCAGGGGCACTCGGTGGCTTGAGCCCAGCCCTCAGCCAGCAGCGCTGCCACCTTTGCAGGGTCCTGCCACACTGTCTGTGAGCGGTACCCAAACACCTGAGGCAGTGGTTTCCTATGTGCACAACCACCATGTCCTGGGACACAGAGCAACCATCCTCACCTCCACATCCAGGACAGGTCACCTCAGCATCCCAGCTTATGAATGCCCGGCAGGAGACAGCTTTTTTGGTGCTCCGAGGGCAGTTCTTGCTCCAGCAGGCAGAAGCTGGGGTGCCATTTCACAGTGACCTTAGGAAGTGGAGTCATCAGTGCCCAAAGCTGGCTCTCCAGAGACTGGCCTGGCCATGGGCAGCCATAAGTTGCAGCTTCCCTGATCTAAGAAAGAGGGAAAGGTGTAAATCAGAAATACCAGTTGAAGGGATTTAGTGTTTGTAACATGTGCCATTAACGTGTTGTTAGCTTTCACAACCCATTTTCAGAGGATTATAACTACTCCTAACAGAAATGGCCAGGGAGATGAGAGTCTCAACGTTTTTGCCTGCTTTTCCTTATTCCGCCTTATTCTCCCAAACAATCCACATTGGAATTCATAAATAAAGACATATGCACATTTGGAGCACGTTCAGATCAATTATCCTACATCTTTTTTTGGAGCTGGGAAGAAGGTATATTGCCTAAACGCCAATGCCTATGGATCTTTAATGTGATGCTCAAGAGATAATTACTTCTCATGAACCGGAATGAGTCTGGCCAAAGAGGTTGAACACATCCAAGATTTAGCTGATTTCAGTGCAGCTAATTCTGGTTGAGGTTTTTTTCTCCCCCGCTGGACACACTGTCAGATGTAATAGAAATAAGCCCCACTGAAACTGGCTGAGGATACGTATCATATTCTGATTGGTAACAGATTTGCAGATGATTGGAGGGGGGAGGAGATTTTAGTGAAAAACAAAAGTCAGTTAAAGCACCATTATGGCTCAGGCATAACCCCCCGTGAAACAAGAGCCTTTCCTACAAGGGATCCTCAGATGGTAACGTACCTCCTGCCCTGGCACAGGATCCCAGAAGGAAGCGAGAGGAAAGCATTTGCTGTAACCCTGCCCATGGCTGAACGCAAGAAAACTCTGGCGCCAATGGGACTTCTGGAAAAAGAAGAAAAGATTAGGTTTGGATTCAACTGAAACCTAGGAGCGTCAGACCTGTGGCAGTATGCTTTGTGGGTAACCTACAGGGAAAGGCAAGGTTCAAAGCCACAGTGAAGAAAAGCTGCCTCTATTACTTTACAGAGGGAGAAGCATCTTAAGTCTCCTGTACCAAGGCACGGGAAGGGGATATTCCTGCCCTGCAAAGCAATGCTGAGCCCAGCTGCCACGACCACAGCGAGTTCATTCCCACAGCCTGCTGAGCAGCTCCTCACCGTGGGGCTGCCCTCCAGAGAGCTGCCCAAAACAGGGCTGGGAAGTGAGGAAAGGAGCTCCCGGGCGGCCCAGCTGTGCCCTGACTACTCCATCCTGCTGCAGATGAGTCATGGATGGAGCCGGAAAGGAAATAAATGCAAACACATGGCAGTCAGAATGGCTTGCACAGAAAAGAAAACACTGGGCTGGAGCTGCTGTAGGTGTGCAGCAGGGAGTCAGTCCCGTGTGGGACGGGCACCTCTCAGCACACAGCTCTTTGCAGCCCTCTGCCATGGCAGGGGGAGGTATGAACATTTCCTGACTTGAAAAAGATGCTTGCCAAGGTCAGGCTAAATACCTCATTTCTTCATAGCTGGGTTTTAAATGCTCAATTTACATGGTTCCGTTTGACATGAGAAAGGATGGAAAAGGGGAAAAAGGGCAGGAAAGCAAAGGGAAAGACAGCAACCCCAGATACAACAGGAGCGGAGGGAGGTAAGAGGGAAAACTAGCTGGAGAGAATACATCTGTCTACTTCTAGTATTAAGCGCAAATATACACTTAAACATAGAGTCTACAAATTCAAATATGGAAACAGCATATATTTATCCCATGACACTTTTATTTCCCTTCCTCATACAAGGGCTGTTAAAGGGTTTATAATTGCACTACCATAATCTCACCTTTCCATAGCACCTCCCTGCAAAGGAAGGTGGTAGCTGAGGGAGTAATTGTGGTGTAGCAGATCCCTGCTGCAGAACCTCCATTTCCTTTGCTTTGCAAGAAGGCTTTCAGCCAGGCCTGGTCTTGCTTCTCCTCAAGACGTACCCCTGAAGCTGCTTTTGCTGAGCTTTCTGCTCTGATAGGAGTGCAAAAACATCCTTAGACCATCCCTGTAACTGTTATTTTGGTGGTCTGACAGCATCTTCTCAACAAACTAAAGGGAAAAGACTACCATATATTCAATAAGAGCTCTCAACACTTAATGGGACAATGGCAAAGATAAAATTACTCTCCTGGCAGACTTCCCCTAACTCCCCCCGGAATGATGTGACTTCTTACAAACCATGCTGGTGCTGCAGCTTCCTAAAAGTCATAATGATTTTTCTCTAAGCACAGTCAACGTAATGATTTTTACCAGACTCCTCAGTCTGGACCTTGCAATGTGCTCTTGGGCCTTATTCCTTTTCCTATCTGGGAAGACCTTTCCCTAAACAAAGAAGAGGTTCTGTTTTAATAACACAACATGTCTCCAAAGTCAAAGAAAAGAGTCAAGATTAAAGATACTCACAGAGCAGGGCCATGGCTTTTTAAATGCCTGAGTGATAAAACACTTCAGCCCATTAATATTAGCACTTCAAAACGGAGAGGATTCCAGTAGTTATTCCCACGAATACTTTTCAAATGTATATCATGGATCTCAGGTTCTTATTTTATGATGAATACACACATTTCAGGTGTAAAGGTGTAACAGAACCACGGTGTGTTTTGTTAGCACGAGGTGAGATGCTCTGCTCAGCTTTTGCATGCGGATTCAGCCACGATTTTAAGCATTCAATTCCAGCCGTATGAGTCCTTAAAATTCCCTGCAATATAATTATACTGATGGGAACGCAGGAAGATAATTGCTTTTAGAGAAAACTTTCTCTTTTGTTTCACATTCATCTGGCTTCCATAAATAGAACAGGAGACCTTGAACAGCAGCAATATGCATCCATGTGTCTCTAGCTATTTGTTTACAAAGCCAGACCTTGACAAATGTAATTTGCTCAATAAAATTAAAAAGGATGCACAATAATTCATTTAGACAAAAAGGCTTGAAAAGGAACATCACCAGGAGCGTGCCTCATCACAGGAAGTGATCAGCTGATTCCTGAAGAACTGGCAGGTGCTCTCCTTTTGGAACGCAGCAGTGAGGTAGTCCTTAGGAGAGGAAAAAAGTGAGCTAGGAATCGGCGCAATTCTTTATTCAGGCAATAATTATACAAATTAGATCCATGAAAGCCAGAGAATGACTGTGCCTTGAACCCTGTCCGTGTGCATAGAACAATGGAGAAATTAATAATTAAATCTATTACATATGCTCATAACTCAGCACAAAAGATACTTCACCAGCTCAAACAATTCCGCATTTTCATTTGAATAAAGCTTTCATGCATTTTTTCTCATTATATATGTATTATATTTTAAATTTAACAGCTTATTTTGTTGCCTTTATGTCCTGAATTAATAAGGCCACACTTTCATGCACTAATGTTGAATAGCATTAGCATGCTTTACAATCATTACTTGGGGAGGGGAAAAAAAAGATCCCTGCTTTCCCAGTGGTGAAATCAATTTGCCCATAACTTCCTGTCTCCCACAGCATAGCCTGAAACTTTGTGCTGCTTTTCTTACTCAAAGACTTGTTTATACGTTCTGGCTGCAGACGGGGCAGGATCTGAAGGTTACACTTTTCTGTTCAGTTTGCACAAACAGCTCAAGAACAGACTGAAATCTTTCCAGCCAGTTAAAGCAATTAGCAGCCAGATACGCCGGCCCAATGCTATTTCCCTTGCAAGGGATAATTTAGCCTCAGAAACACAGATGGCTCAGTGAGTTCTGACCCAGAACTATTTCCCTCTGGCCAGGCAGGGGGATGCAGACACCCACAGGGCTGGATAGGGGCCGTGGAGCAGGGCAGGGGCTGCAGAAGCAGCCCACTCCACCCCTTCCCAGCTGGGAAGAAGGACCAGCTGTGGCATCCGAACGGCTGTGGCATCTGAACGCTGAGGGTGGAGGGAAATGGAGATGGGGGAGGAAAACCACCGAGAGAGCTCAGATGTGAAGAGTTCCTCCCAAGCCCTGCTTCCTAGACGGAGGCTGACTCCAGGCCCTCGCAGCCTGCAGCCCACGCAGGCCCTCCGAAGGCTGCCAAGTCAAATAACGCTAATTGCATTACAGATTGCGAGCAGAATTCGCTGTTCTTTTCAACTAAGCCCAAGACTTTCCACTTCCATTTTGTTTGGGGAATTCAAGTGGTGTTGCATACTCCTACCGCCAGCCGGGACACGGGGCGAGGAAACGGGTGGCAATCGCTCACTCGGAGACCAAAAGCAGATCCATGAACCTGAGAAACCAGAGAGGGGAACTGAAGGAGCACACTGGAGACTGGCAGCGGTGGAAGTGGCTGCCTTGGTGGAGGCTCGCTGCCCCTTGCACAGTGCAGCATCACAGGGGTGTCTGGACCCTGGCCCGGTGTGTGCTAAGGCTGCTCCCTGGGTACCACGGGGGCAAACACCCCATCTCAGGGGGCACGACCATAGCTAGCAGTGCTTCCTGTATGATTTTCAACTGTCCTGATCATCACGGCACAGAATCCACCCCCAATTCCCCAGTGCCTTTTGGAGACAATTGAAAAAGAGTTAAAACTTCAGTAGGAAAACCAGATGCCCTTATTTAACTTAGCAACTTTACATCATCCTATTATTTCCTAGGAAATCTATGATACAGAAATGCATGCGTGCGTCCTGTCTCTTTTTGCTTAGTTGCACATGTCACATTCAAAATCCCTAACGCTACCCAGTCTCAAAGTTCTTGGCAATTATGAGGATGGCTCCTGTTATCTGGCAGCTCCAAGGAGAAATGAACTCCAGTTTCTGCAGCGAACAGGAATTCTGACAAACCCTCCTCCAGGAAGCCTGTAGTCCTCGTGAAAACCTCTTCAGGATTGCTAACCTCACTTCATCCACTGCAATGTAACACACATTTTGCACTGCAGCATCCCTTTTGCTCGCGTTTCAGCTGAACAGAGATGTTATACTGCCATGCTTATTTAAGCAGAAGGGTTATCACTGTTCTTCTGTCATACAACATAATACAGCTTCAAGGTGCAATAAGAAGCCAAGAAATATGCCAAAAAGGCTGGGGAAAATAAACAATGTCAATTTGCTCCTGTAAGTATCATGATGACAAATTTACTGGGTGGCTGGTGAGATAAAATGCAGCACTTTAAATACCTAAACTAATCGATGGAGAGCACCGAGCGGGCAATCCATTTTCTGAGAAGGGCAACCTTTTAAGCTTAATTCCTCATTCATATAAATACAACGCAAGGACCGTTATTTAACTTAAAGCAGCCTTTCACGGTATTGTAATAATTAGGCTCCATTTAGCACTAGAATTAGCCACCAAAAAAGACACTTTACTTGGAATAAGGGGTCAAGGGAAAACAGCGGCCGTGTTTATCCCAGCGGGAGGTCCCGCCAGTCCCTCGCTGTGAGCGCTCAGCACTGAGCACCATCTCCACTGCTTCCCATCCCGCCCGCTGGAGGTACCGGTAACGGGGCGGGGGGGGGGGACGGCGGGGCCCGGCGGGGAGGGGCGGGGCTTGTAGGGGAGAGGCGGGGCCAGACGGCGGCCCCGCGGTGCCGCTCCTTGTGCGCCATCTAGTGGCGGCGCGGGGGCTCCGCAGGGAGGTGGCTCCTAACCCAGGGAGGTGATTCCTGACCCAGGGACGCGGTTCCTGTCCCCGCCGCGGTTTGTGCCTCTTTCGCTGTACAGGAGCCTCCAAAGGGAATGAAACGATTCGGATGAGGCCGCGCCCGCTCTCGGAAGCCAAGGGCAGAGGGCAGCATCACGGGGGGAAGGCAGAGAGCCTGCGGCCGCCGAGCTTGCAGCCCCGCCGCTGCCTCTCCGCAGCTGTCTAGAGCCTGACAGAGACTGAACTTAGCAGTTAATGGTTTATCTGTCCCCAGGCTCAGCGCTGAATGCCATCAGATTAAAAGACCGGGCCCTCTGGCAACAGTTAGATCGATATAAAGCACAAATGATCTCTCTGATTAACTGTTAACTGTACAATTGCCACCTCCTAAAAAGGGACGTGCACACACACACGCAGGGTATCTGCAGCAGCCCTCCCCGCACGCCACCAAGCACGGCACTGCCCCTGGAGCTGGGCAGCCACACATAGGTCCCTGGTTGCAGAACGGGGGCTTGGTGAGGAGCAGGCCCCCAGCACCACGCGCCCAAGGCTCCCTGGCAGCACAGGACTCCAGTTATTTGTTGGTCAAATCACTCCATACATTAGCGTCAACAAAAAAGCCTTCCTGCATGCCCTTGAGGAAGTCACTGGATCTTGCCATGCCTCAATTTTCCCCGTTGAAAAACAGAGCTAAGTACTTATTGTAACTGCATAACAGCACCGTGAAAATCCAGTGCTGTTTCCATTATCCTCATCGCTGACTATTCCTCCTTTTCTAACACATTATCTGATTTCTGTCCCCTGATGGCCTCAACTGCTACTCCATCACCCTTCCAAGACTGCTCAGAGAATAAACAGAATGTCTGTGATTAAACAAAGAAAGAAGGGTTTTGCAAACCTTTCCCTCCTGTCAGTGACACGGGCATCACCATCTGCTGAGGTCCAGCATCCAAACAGGGACAAACACAAACCATCTGCACAGTCCTGGGACAGACAGAGCCCCCGCAGTATTCATACACGTTCAACTTCACCAGGAGGAAAAGGATTAGCAGCACTGCTGGTCAAAGCGAAGGAGATAGCACCAGTTCAGAGCAGCTTTCCCGTGGCCACACAGGAAATCTGCAGTGAGATGGAGGGTATGACCAGAGGCTTGTGATCAAGGCTCACTCTGGGAGGAAGGGCTTCTGAGATATGAATATAGTGAGCTTAATGCCTTTCTCTGCCATAACCTGGCAGCAATGCAGTTGCAGTTGGCCTAAGGGTGAATTAAAAGTGAATTCTCTCTCAACATTTGCATTGGAGTTCTTTGCTTTTGACTGTTTCTCACAGAAACAGAGCATCGCTGAAATCTAGTGAACTTAACTCTAAAAAGAAAACAAATTCTTCTGTCTATTGCTAAAAGCCACCACAAAACAGGTCTTTTGCTTTCCATGACAGTCACCTGCAGCACGCAGCCGTGGAGGCTGTCCCGGGTGCAGCCAGCAGCAGCTCCAGGCAGGAGCCGATTTCACTGGTTTTCCAAAGATAAATGCACTAGCACAGATGAGCCCTGCCTGAGAAGACCAAGAAGTAAGAGCAAACACAGGAGACATGCGAGAGCTCCGACAAGGAGGCCAAAGGCAGGGGGATTGCTCAGAAGTGGGGACAGTGGCAGCGTGCTCCTGGGAAAGCACCACAGATGTCACAAGCCCTGCACAGGAAGATCCTTGTATAGCCATAGAAGTGGAAAAGCTTCTTTTGAAGGTGGGGGAGACACAACACAAAGATATGTAGAAACACCCGGGTTCATATAAAGTTTTATGAGGAGAGTTAGAGTGCACTCAGCCTGTAAAGCAGCCTAACAGTAGAGGCAGGCCCCCGTGATGCACTGCCTGGGCAAAGGTACTTCGTGGTGCTGCATAAGCAGGATATGCTGCAAGTCTTGTGAGAAGGATACCGCTGTCAACAGGTGATTGAGGAGCCTTTCACATAAGGAGCAAATGACAGACCTTGCCAGGGATGAGCAAGGCAAAAGGCAGAGATGGCCATTTACCTTGACATGTTTCTTCCACACAAGCCTAACTAATTGCACCCGTCAAAAACGAAAAGCAACACATGGCTTTTGTTCCCTCCGATAACGATCAGATAGGGCTCTTCCTGTCTTCTCCAGCAGCCCTTCCTCCAGCATAGCATGCAGAGGAGGAAGAAAATACAGCTTTGAAGGTCAGGTAATGGCCTAATTAAAGCAGAATTCCAACTATAACGCTGCGGCGGCCCTGCCCTTTTAAAGCGCAGTGCTGGGTCAGGCTGTCAGTTGTGGTTTAGGGCACTGGTGCTGGTAGCACACCCCTAGTAATATGCTTAACGTGGGTCATTTGACATTCAGGCTCCTCAATAATTGCAGCAAGTATGAAGAGACGCATGTTAACCCTAAAGCAAGTTTCTGTCCTGTGAAGGGCACCTACCCCCAGCCCCATTGGAGATGAGGAGAGCTTTCAGAAGCCAAGAGAGCAAGCCTTCCCTTCAAAATCCAGACCACATGGTGGATGATCAGGGAGGGGGAGGACAGAACAATGGCCTCTGCAACCATGGTTGGGCACAGTTTAAATGTGTTTCTTGCCCAGAGTCCCAAAAAAGGTCCTGTGGGCATCGCTCTCTAAAGCAGATGTGATGCCCTCAGCTTGCTCAGGCACACATTTATGGGCCAGCAGTATTTCTTTAGAGTGCAGGGGAAGGTAGTATTCCTTTTGACAGCATTACTGCATGGCAAGGGTAAACATAGGCCTGAATATATATTTATGAATATAAAATTAAAGGGGGTTTTGGCATGATCTCAGTCCAATATCCTCATGCTTTCATGCTGCATGCCTAGTCCTTGCTGGGGCAGGGGAGGATGCTTGCTTTTTCAAAATAAAGCAAAAGTAACCCATCTTTACCCTGTTAAACATTAGTAGAGTTTGGGCAAGAGGGATGTTAGTCTGGGAACACAAGTGGGCAGGTTCTATGTAATGCCATGTCTCCTCAGTTCTTCCTGCCAGCTGCTCATCTCACCACAAGGCTATCTGAACAGTTCACTAGACAGCATCCAAACACCACTGCTCTCAATGGCTACAGATGCCTAAAAGGATCAGATCATCTTCTCTGACCTTTTTCTCCCATTTTTTTTAAGTGGTTGGTATAGCGGATGAACAAAGAAGGTAATCATGGCATTTCTGTCCTCCAGTAACACAGAACCTCAGAAGCAAGGATCAAACTTAGGGGGGGAAAGCAGGCACAACTGCTGCACTCTAATCCCCTAATGCTGCCAGCACATACAGCAGTTCCTGTTCTGACCCTTTTCCAAACGAGTCAAAGGAGCTAGTTCCAACTCTCAGATGTTGCTGTATTTCCCATTTCAGGGGCTAGCATTCATTTTGGAGTCCCAACGAACAGCATCTTGTACCCTGGTATGTCTCTTCGGCCGACAACAGCAAGTTGGAGGGATTCACGACTCCCAGACACCCACACGTGTTCTTTGACCCTTCGTGGTGCCTGAAACACGACAGGCAAGCACAGAAATTAAATTCCATATTAAGACATAAATTACTATTTTATTACATTAAAATGCTTGAGGTTAGGACACATTAATTCGGAGCATTAGTCATGCCAAGGTAGGAAGTTATATGAGAAGAAGATTAGCAAGGAAACATAGGAGCAGCCCTTGCAGGGCTCAAGAGGTCTCAGCTGGATTGCTGGCTCCTCCACAACATTCTTGCATAGCTGTGGGCAATTCACCTATACCAGCATCCTTGCTGTATTTGCAGACACTGCACTCCTGGCTTAGGAGTGCAACAATAAACCCAATCTTGTTGTTGCTCTAATATGAATCAGTACCAACACGCACCAGGTCAAGGCCCTGTTTCTCAAACCTGTTCCTGTTTGCTGTACCCAAAGCCTCACTGCAGCGCTCTTGCTGCTGGCAGAAACGGGAATCCAGCTGGACCATTCACTGCCCTGCATGGGGCATCCCTGCTGAAGTGCCTGCAGGAACACAGAGTAGCTGGGGCAAGGGGTGAGCAGCCACACAGGCAGCAGGAAGGATCAGGAGATGCACTGTCTTAAGACAGATAAATCCCACCTGTGTTTCAGTGCCTTACATCTGATACAGCACATCAGTACCAGACTTCTTAACAAACACATTGCAAAGGATAAGAGGCCTCTATGCAATACTATCTGGTAACAATCAGATATTATGACAGCCACATGCCAAAACTGCTTACCAACACAGACTTCCTTTTGATCTGCAGCACTACTGGTTTATTTGCCAATAAAAATATTTATGTGTAATAATACTAACACAGCTTTTACACCAAGTTATCTACAAAGAACAAGCATCTATACTGCTCCCAGGTAGGAAAAGATAGCTCTTACCTGATGGAAACACTATTCTCTGCTGGAGAGATGATGATGATGACAGATGTCCAGAGACGAGTAGAAAGACGAGAAGTGCAAGATGCAGGAATTCACCTCCTCCTCCTCCTATGTTAGCCTACTCGCTTCACATGTGCAGGGTACAACATCTGTCTCTGATGAGTAACTGTGGGGAAATTACTTAAACTTCTCAGTTATGCTCTGTGTCATCTGACAGACTGGAAAATCATCATTCCTAAAACCGGACACCAGTATTCCACAACTAACCTTGCTCCTGCCTTTTGATAGGCAAGTCTTCATCCAGCAGCCAGCTTTGCCCATCACCTGCATCTTCTTCACAGAAATTTGAGACATGAACAAATGTTAATAAATCTTAACTATTTGATGTCTTAACAGAGAGCTGATGGATCGGCAGTTGAAGCCTAGAAACCAATCTGCAGAACCCCAAGAAACACTCCTAATCTGAATGCGGTGTTCAGAGAACAGAATCCTATCAGTTACGGAAGTGATGCGGCTGGGGTTTTGCACCAGCTTTGGGCAGGTGAAGAATTTGGCTTTGGTTTTCATTTATATTGCTTAAGCATCGTTTCCCAAAAATCTTGTAAGACTCTATGGCTGGCCTGTGTTTTATGGCAGCAACATCCCATGAAAAGCAGCTATTTAGCCCTTGGGGGTTCCCCCTGCCTCCCCCGATTTGGGAAGAACAGCAGTATGGGGGGTTTTATGAATTATATGGAAAGAGGAAACCACCCTGGGCAAAAAGTCTATGGTCAGCAGAAGCAGCACTTTGTCTTCAAAGCCTTAGACACAAGGCTCCCAAATGATTAACGTCCCTAACTCACATTTTTCTTGCAGATGTGATTACAGAAGAGAATACGAAGAGCAAACGACTTTTAAAAGAATATTGTTACCAATGCATTTTCATAACAAGGAACAACAGAAAACAATTACAAACTCAGATGCCAAACTGCTGATGGATGGTAATGCCTTGGCACCAGAACTCGATACTCTGCTTTCCTAGAAAGTTATTGATACTTGCTCAACCTGAACAAAACAACACACGAACAAGTCATTAGACAGCTACAAATTTACATAAATACCTACATTCAGGCTCCACATTTGAAAACCTGACAAATACCGTTATCACAACACTTACTTTGCATCGCTTTTAGTTATGGAGTATCACAGACACCAAGAGATTTTGGAATATCCCATACGGCTGCAATACGCAGGTCCTCATTTCCTGGTCTTCTGCACTATCTTTGGAACTAGGCAGTAAGACTTCCAGTTATCAATCATTATTTGAATTTGGACAAGCAAAAGGAGGTTGGCATGGGGGAGCGGCATTTAGCAATGCAGCCGTAGAGAAAAAAGCACATGCTTTGGGATTTAGAACACATCTTCTTCACTCGCTTGAGAAAACACAAGAAATGGGTTGAAATCAGCACACATAAGCAGAGATAACATAAAGAAAGAAGTTTGAACAACCATCTCAGTATCTGTGATAAACCAGGACATCAGGGCTTCTCCCTCCTCTCAGCCACAAGGCATGTGCCTCGGACTGTCACTGTTCTTAAAGGAGAAATTAGCTTTAATATCAGGATCTTTCATTGCAGAAAATTGCTTTCTCTTTTAAATTGGTTTCCCTATGTACTCAAACAGAGTAAAACCAAAACTGGACTGCTCAACAGATGCTGAGAGGCCATTTCAGATACACAAGGAAGATGGGTTCGAGTGTCTGCCTGGGCATGCTTTGCTCCCTCTGACTACGGACAAGGTTTTTGAGCTTGGCTTACAAAGCTGTCTGCCAATCTTTTTTGGCTTTGTAATTCACTCTCCATTTATCTCAATATGATCAAGTGATGAGAGCTATGACTATATATGTGTAGACACACGCGCACATATATAGGTAAGAGGACATTCCTGGATGGGTGAGCTGGGGAGGAGGGAGTATGGAACTAAAGTTACACGTGGGCCTGCTGCAAAGCTGTAATTAATAAAACCTGTTGATTGCAGCCTGATTCTCATCTTGTCCTGCACAAAGATGTGAAAAACCCAGGCCCACAAGTTATACAGCCTTGCTAGATGAAGTGACTGTCAGATACATCAGGTATCCAAACCATTGCATGCACAGCCACTAGCGTGCACAAGCTAACTCAGTACAACACGTGAGCACTACCTCTGACGTGCAGGATAGGGACCTCTATTGCCACCAGAGGCTCAAAGGTGATCCTGAGTAAACACCAACTTTGATAAACTCCGTATTGGAGCATGATCTCATGTCCTACAACAATACCTGCAAGATAAGACTTGTCCTTTGGAAGGCTTGTGAAGGAATGAAGCCTATTGCACTATCTCACAGAGCCAGCTGAGAGAAGGGAGAGGCTGAACACAGATGTCACACTCTCACACATTTTTCCATACACTTGGGGAGGGGGAAACCAAAAGCACTGACAAAGAATGTTTGCTGGGACGTGGGGGCACTGATACTTTCCTGTTTTGCTCTGTATTTAAGGGGAAAATTCCCTGTTTGTCTTAAGAAAAACAAAGTTTTGTGGAAAAACAATGTTTGTAGCAATTATTACTAGAAGTAAATCTCAGGTTTCCACCCAGCTCTCTGAAGCAGCCTTTAGTATTAACAGATGGCTGGTTGGAATCTGCCCGAGCCAGTGAACTCATTCTGTATGGACACCAAACAAAGGCACACAGTTTTTGCTTCATACAATCTGAGCATAAGGTGCTTTCTCCCAGCCTTCTATCAGGTAATTACTATTTTATCTTCAAGAAGGAAGCACCTCAAATGCAGAGCAGACAAGCCTTTCAGTCAACATAACCTGCTTTTCCAGATCTATAGCTCAGCTATAAATAATACTGGAGCAAAGCGCTGGAAGCATGGATTTGGGCTGGGGTTAGAAGCAGGAGGCATTACATTTGTTAGTATACAGGCCCTGCTTATAGTAGCAGTGGCCTTGATGGCTGCAAATTTGAGTTTCTTAATTCAGTCAAGGGAAGGCACTGAAGACCCAAAGCAGATGATAGGGCCGAAGATAGCAGTCATAGCTGTTGATTTAAGGAATTACTGCAGTCTCATACAGTGAGATATTTCTGCCTGCACTTTCCTCTGTGTTCCTTACACAGATGCATACACATCATTTCTTACTGTATCTACTGTTACGTATTTGCCTGTGTATGCACAAAGAGATTGCAGTGAGGGAGTCCTGACAGAGCCAGCCTGTAACTGCACAAGTCTCTAGCAGTTAAGCGTTCCTCTTCCCCTTGCCAATTCTCCAAGTCACGCAACATTTTAAAACTTATTAAATTCTAAATAAAGGAGATTAAGGATGCCAAATGCTATTCTGTGCTAAAAATGGCAATCAATATTTGTCAAGACAATAATGTCTTCAGGGCCAGAATACCACTATTCTCTAAACTAAGTTTTCCTTTCTTTGGTAAAGAGACAGTTCATCATATTTTCCAGTAACCACTGCATCAAACCCAGAACTCTGGGTGAGTTAGAGCATTTAAATTATCGTACCAAATTAGGCATGTTTCTCAAAATAGAACACTGCTTTTCCTTATTAATATTGCATTTCTGTTTGAAATACAATGCTTTCTTAGTTGGAAAGCACAGAGGAGTTCATCTCAACAGGAGGGTGAAACAACAGACGCATGTGTACAGCAAGGTAGGGAACCATTCGTTAAAGCATCACAGGAATGCGATACCTGCGTAAATCGAACTATAAGCACAATTCCCATGAATCACCATTTCAATCTATTTTGTTCCGAGATTGATTTCTTTTCCCAGGAAGATGATGGGTAGTTGTTCTTTGTGCAATTATTTTGACAGTCATGTTTATTATGAGAAGTTAATGTCTGTGCGCAGCAAATCTGAGAGTGGATTCGGGACCAGCCTTGTAAACATGCAGAAATCGGGCAGAGAATGTTTATCACAGTGTTTTCCACTTTTATGAGGATGCAGTTGGTTATTATGACAAGGTGAAAGGTCTCAAAGCCTTCATTTTTAGGCCACAGGTGTTCTTTGTAGAGGGTTCTTTTTAATAAAGAGTATTATTAGTCCTTTAAATTAACTCTTATTGAAAGTTACCACATCTGCGTTATGTGGTAATGAAGCCAGGGGGAGGTCATAGCAGGGGACTTGTGCTTGAAGAAAACATCTGGACATTGCTTTGACATTCACTAGCAACTTCTTGTATTTTATTAAGAAGTAAGGAAATTATACTGAAATCACATGCAAGATTCAAACAAGAAATAAAATGAAAATACAGGACCTGCAAAAAAAGTCTAGCTTTGAACAAAAAAACCCCTTTCCCTTCTTTCACTCCCCTCCCGTGAACTCCGGTTGATGAGATTAATACCCAGCGCAAATGGCAGCACCAGTTGAAAAGCTGTTCAACCAGTATTTAACACAGATGTGTAACACTGCCATCATTCTGCCTTTCCCAGGAGATGCTACTGTCATTTTAAATACTTTCTGTATTAGAACTTCTTTTGGCCTTCCCCCCCATTTTGTTTGCTATATCATTTCGTAAAGAGGTGCAGCAACCTTAGGAAGTCCTGTACCTTTATATAGGCAATTTTTATCTCCACTTCCTCCTGGCTGATTAAAGCAGAGAAGCTTTGTTTCCTGTGCACAATTACACCTACCCCTTCCACCGATGGAAGGAAGGAAAAGTCTGCTTTCAACAAAAGGGGGATTCGAAAGCCATCAAAATCCTCAACTGGAAGGTCCTAAGTAGCTGCGTGATGGTTCTTAATCATCAAGGCTGACAACTATTTGACAATTTAGGAGCTATTGCATTAAGAAGCTTGGCTGGGTCTGATGACTGTCCAGCTCCATCGTGCATGCAGCTAGGAATGTTTACTGGGCAGCAATGGTTGCTGTATGCACTTCAACAGTGCAGTGTATCCCATGCTCACTGTATTTTCTTGGTTTAAGTGCTTGCTTACAAATGCAAGTGAAGTTTACTTTCTGTTCAAGTTCTTACATCACATTCATCACTGTAACTGAGCATCTTCCAGCACCACTGTAAGCGGTCAGGTCATTCAGTCCCTCAGGCAGGGAAGCACGCACGTACCAATGCACTGGTTTAATGCCACTTTTCTATTCTTACACATCTTGAGTTTAACATGAAGAACTTTTCACTGATGCTTTCAGCACAGTGACCCTTTGCAAATCTATTACATTTCTAGCCGGAAAGCACAAAGTACATTCTAAAAGCCTATAAATATATTTGGTTATAGCTATGTGAAATCATTACAGACAAGCTACCTTCCAGCTCACCCCAAAATCACAATAGCTGCAGACAAAGTTCACAGTACTGCATAACAACAGCTTCTAGGGGGGGAAAAAGGAAAGCAGTTAATGTGAATGTGACATGCAAATATGAAGACAGGACACCAGACTTCTTTCCCCTTCCCATTGGGTGTTTTATTTTATAGCATTTGCATTAGGTAACCAACTGAAACACTTCAACAACAGAAAGCTGGCAGCATAGTAAGGAAAAAATGAAGGTTATTTTTCAAACAGCTGTGACAAAATGGTTTCAAGTTGGAATAGTATTGCACAAACGAATCAGTTTACGGAAGGTGAGTGGGAGCGAGCATCTTCAACATGGATTGTGAGGAAAAAAGGCACTATTCAGCTCTGTGTGTGTGTGTGTGTGTGTGTGTGTTCAAAAAGAAACAACTCATGACGCACAATCCATGTTTCTCGAAATTACATTCAGTACTGCTTTAGAAATGCTCACAAACCTGTCTCTCTTTACCGAAGCTACAGAAAGCTGCTGATGTAAATATCAGACAGTACAAGTGTATGAACATTTATAATTACGCTCCAGAAAAGTCTCAGGAAGAGGACTCTTTCTATAAACACTGCTGCAAAGGTTACGTAGTTGCATAGGCTTACAGTAAAGGAAGCATCCATCCAACTAAGCAGCCTTACAGTTTCCTTAAGTTTAATCTCTAGTAGTCATAAAATATGCTCTAATTCTGAAGAGCTAAATTGGCAGTGCACTTGAACCAGGCTTTTCCACTGACTGCTTATGCAGCACAGCTCAGACAGCATCATCTATACCCCTTTTTGTCATATATGTGGTCAGCAACACCAGGGAAGCTCAATACAAGATTTGAACAGAATTATAAAAGAACTGAATTTTCCCCAATATAAAACAGAACCATAAATAAGCAAATGTTTATTCCTGGAAAGTAAAAATAGCGACGTATCTTCAGAAAAACTAAGTACCCAGAAAAGGCATTTCCAATGACCAGGGTGGGCTGCTTCTTCCTCTCCCATATTGTATAGCTATAAATTTTCATGCCTGTTTGAATACGAGGCCATGATCAGCATATCGCTAATAGAGAGACTGCTTGAAAATCAACTCGGAGCAAGCAGGAATGTGCACATAGGATACTCTGCACCCTAGCCTTGTGGCTGTCTGTAGATGCACTAATAAGAGTGAAGTTCTTGCTGCATGGCTCCAGAATTATTATAGGAAGGAGCTAAAACCACTGTTGCTCTCCTGTTAGCACTGCCCAGTGCTCAGGACATGCTGTGGGTATGGCCATGCTGTTGCCAGTGCAGCTGGACCTCATGCCATTATGCTGACATCAAGAGTTCCAACAGGGCTAAAGTTTAGCACAAAATCTGGGTGTTAATCTTGTACAAAAGTACAGAACAGTGTAACAAAACCTACTCTAAACTATAGTGAGATGAGCATTTCAGCACCTTTCAAATGAACTTAGCCCTGCAGAAAGCCAATCTCCTGTGCAGAGACTACAGTGACTTCAGTTACAAGATCCATGTTTAGGAGGCTGCATAGTAAGTTTACTGATCGTACAACCTGCAATAACAAAAATCCATGTATTGCTGCTTTTCACTCCAAGTCATTAAGTGAAAATTCACAAGATAAATTCTGTTTATATACTGTAAAACATTTTTAATTCCAACAACTTGGATTGTTTCCATTTCCAAACAGAAGAGGAATAAAACAGGTTATTAAAAATGTGTAAAGCTCCTTTTCCTAAACTGTCTTTTAGGAGATCTAAGTTTGATAGTTTTCAATTGAAAGGATTCTAAAAAGTTCACAGTTGCTCTAGATATAAAAGTAGACAGTCTTGATTCCTTCTGTGTTCCACAGACAGTCACATCGTCAGAGCACATCTGGAATGAAACCTCTCAGTTGCAGCTAGAATTCTTGCTTGTCTCAACCCTGCCAGTTCACAGCAAAGGACGGGAAGCAATATCTGATTAAATAAAATGTGCTTTCTGACATGACCTATGAAAAATATATTGCTCATTTAAAAGTAACAAAAGTTGCATTGTTCTATTGTTTTCTATTATTGTTCTTACTGAAGACTCAGAATGAAGAAAATCTAAATCCTGGAAGGAAACAGAAATTAAAGACAACTTTTTAAATGTCTTACAGAATAAAAGGGGTTTCTGTAGTGCCTACTGAAACCAGCAGGTTTGCCTATCAGTTTTCTTGTCAATAGAGAAGCATCTGTCTACATACCTATTTCATTACTTAGATGAATATTTTATGTTTTCACTTACTAAACTCTTCTGCTCTCTTAGAGGTGCTCTTCTGAATATTCTGAAGGAGACTCAAGAAGGTAAACTGATCCAAATTCCTCTGAAGGAGAAAAGAGATAGTCAAAAGAAAATCTATCGTAAAACTAACAGTGAATGAATAATCTTTTCTGGAATTATAAATATTCATTTTATTTCCAAAAAGTTACTGCTTTACTATGGAAGCTTTTAGATCTCCATTAGCTACTTCTTGTGTATGACTTCTCAGTTCCTTTCTTTAGCTAGGAAAAATGCCTTCATGTGTGAACTAACACATCCTATTCCCAAGCACGCTGGCATTATTAATGATATCAATAGACAAGAACTGGAACAGGAAATCTTATGCATGGTTCATGCTATATAAATGGTAAGCTATCAGAAGGAACTTCCCTGATTATTTGGGAAGAACAAAGAGAGATCTATTTTTAAAAATCAAAGGGAAAAATCCAAGAAAAGAAAGAAAATGCAAGATGTACCTGATAGTCTCTCCCTATCCTCTCTGTCATCGGGCTGTTGCTTTTGGCTGCAGACAGTCGGTTCACAGAGCATTTTCCATTTCCTTTGTTTTCATTACAAGAACAAGCTGGTTAAAGAAACTCTACTTGGTAATTTTAAACTAAGCATTCAGCATCGCCCCTTGGGAATTTAAACCTTTACCACCATTCCTTACTTTGTCTCCTCGGTGCTTTCCCCCATCAAACTCTGTGGAAAGCACTTCAAGAAAAGGCAGGTGTAAGATGTATAAAAACTCAGATCTTTAAGAAAATTCAACAGGAAACAAATTCTTACAGTTCTCCACTGCCATTTGCTCTAATGCAGTGGCCCCAAACATCTGTTTGCCAATTGCAATTTACTTCATCTACCAGGTGTTTCACGCTGTTAATAATGGCAACTCACAGATTTACAATAGTCACATAAGGCAGTTACATAAATACAGTTATGTCAATCAAGTTCACTGCATCTTTCCCAATCAGACTACACATGACATTTTTCTTCTTGTCTTCTTACCATAATAAAAGGATGGAAACTACATTTCTGCAAAGAGAATCCCTGGACAACATTCTGGTATTGAAGTCAGAGAGGTCACTGAGGTGCATTTCAGCAATGTCCAACAGTTGTAACTCAACCACGAAGTAGATGTGATGTTTTTCACTTCACACATAACAGAACGGGTGCAAAAACCCCACTTTAAACTAGTTACTTTAAACCTTTTGGTCCAAATACATAAAATAAGCAGTATTTACAGCATTTTACTCCTTTTGTATATGCAATGCTTTAAAACACATTATAAAGCACCTTAGTAAAAATATTCTACAGATAAAAGTATCGAAGTAGTAGGAAAACCCTAACCATACCACAGCTCACTAATGGAGTCATAATATGGATTCACCAATACCTCAGTTTACAATTATTACAAAGAATCCATGGAGAAACTTAATACTGAGTTTACGACTTTTATACCACTGTGTAAGGATCAACTAGAACTGCAGACAATACCAGCTTTCTTCACGGTTTTCCCAACCTCAGCCAGTGGTGGTGGGGATAAAGAAACCAAAACCAAAACTGCTCCGATTCTTTAGCTTTTTACAATATTAATGTGGAAATGATGTTTGAACGCTCATGATCAATTGTCATTTGTAAAGAAAACCACATAGATAAATATGGGCAATTGCAGCAGCATTTCTCAGCAGAACATGATTCACCATCCCAATTAATATCATGTGACATGATTCACAAAAACAAAGCACAGATGTCAACCAGTTATTAACACTATTGGATGCGACCAAATTTCCATGTTGAAAGCTGGGGAAAATTATTTCCTCTTCACAGAAGTATCAATGGAAAGAAATTGCTCTGAAACTTAAAAAGAGCATCAACAGAAGCATTCTTTTGTTTGGATATATTTTCAACTAGAACTGCTGTGTATTAATTGCTCCAAATTAAAAGTGTAGATTTCTTCAGGTAAAGGATCTTAACTCCCACTGAAAGTATCAGATAAAAGAAATGAAGCCTTTGCTTCTGGATTACCAATGTAGTTAGCCAGTATCCAATGCCCTGGAGGTGATTCACAGCCCACTTTTCTCAGATCTATAAGGAAATGTCTTGAAGGTCTACAAGCAATCTAGTTTCCACGGCTGAGGACTAAGATGACAATGTGACCAAAGATTGAGGTCCATCAATCTCACCATACAGTGTTGTTCTTAGTTTGATTTAGGGTATATCTTTTCATAGAAAAAGTTCTGAGCCAGAATATACAATTCTCCATCTTTTTCCCGAACTGCATGTGCTCTGACAAACTGAAACTGCTCCAGTGCAAACTCATAGAACTCATTCTCCATCTTCCAGATTTCAGACTGTTGTAGCTTGGCAATAGTTTCTTTTGTGGGAAGTTTTTTCTCAGTTGTTTTCCTAAGATGAGACTTCTTTCCTAAACGCAAAAACGAAAGCAGGAACTTCACTTTAAAGTTCATGGATTAAAAGATGTTTACGGTCCTTTTACTCACAGAGTTTTATCCTCTCAGCATGTTGATAAACTGCATTAGAAGCGACAGAATTTCATCCAGAATTTATTAACATAACATGCAGGGTTGGAAAATTGCAGTCTCTTGCACTAAATGTTAATGAATTTTGCATCAGTTCTTTCAATTCTTCCTCCTTACTTTAATAAACCCAGGGAATGAACACTTCATTTAAGGAACAAGATTACTCCACATAATGTACTTGGAGCAAGATTGGTCTTTCAAAATTAATTATTTAGATGTTAATCTGATATCAACTGTTAAGGATTTTAAAGGCTGCAGAGCAAGAGACTTCTTACATGAGACAAAGATGACCAAAATGATGACAGCATTTTCCCTAAGAACTGCTATCTGCTGCTTTGTAATAAACTTGTTAATACTACGCATCTAGACCCTGCACATCAGATCCTTTTCTCCTTCTATTTGCAGGCAGAAGCCCTGCCTAACATGGACCTTTTCCTCATCCTAAGTTGCATGGGCAGTCCTCCGAGAAACCAAGCTACTAGCTATATGACAAATGTCTTACTATGATCCCGGGAAGACAACATGTACTTATGCCTTTGTATCCCTTGGGCCTTTCTGCACAGCCAACCAGGTTGCATCAAGCACAGGCTTGTGTAAGGCAAGAAGATACTTTGGCTGCCCTCAAACATTTGTATTGAGAGTCTTTTAAACATGTAGGAACATCAGCCAACTGAGAGGCAAACCTGGCAGAGATTCAAAACTATTCGTCTAAGTCTAAAGAATTCACATTAAAAAACAGGGATAAGAGGATGAAAAAAATCCATGGAATCCTTGAAAATCAGCCATTTAAATATTGTAAATACCTGTCCGGTACAGTTCTGTGGCACCCCTGAAGAACCGGGGCAAAGCTGCCTCCAATAACATGATAAAGTCTTCAAGCTCTTCAGTAACTCCTACTAGGAAGTATTCATTAATCAGATTGTATCTGGCTTGTTCCAAAGCCCATCTGCTTCCCACATTCCTAAAATGACAGAGAACAATTACAGCAGGTTCTGATGTCAGCCAACAATCGCTGGTCCCTAGATGGAGATTATTTTGTAACGGGACATTTGCATAGGAAAGGGAAGGCTCACTTCAAGTTGCAACCACTCCTAACTTCATTTCCCTTTGCAGTTTCTCCCATCTGAGTTCCTACCTAGAAATTTGACTCCTCTACTTACTTTGATTAATAACTCATTTACTAAACCAACCACATGCGTATAGGGTTCCTGTCTCTATTAATGCAATATTTGGAGGATCTACATTTTCTCACATCAATATTCAGTCTCCACTTTTCCATTAGCTACCAGAAATGGTTCTGGTAAGAACACATCTTTCCCTTTTGCATCCTAGAAGCATAATTCTGAACTAGAAAGTCACTGCACTTAACGGAGGGACTTCCCTACTGAACAACAGACAGAAATTAAACTGACATTGTCTTCCTCCTTTTATAGCTCTAGACAGGGTGAAAAGATAGGTTCAGAGTTCTTTCCTTTTCTGCTTCTCCACCTGGCCCAGGCATAGATAGGTCTGATCGACAGGCACTGAAAGAGGAGCTCTAAATGACCACGTGCTTTGCTCATGTTTGGATGAAGAGCAGCATTGACAAATAATTGCCCTTGATTTCACTCAGAATCCTTCAAATTGCTTTCCCCCCCCCCCCCTTGTTTCCCTTTAGTTCAATGTTTTAAAGCCTGTGTCATTGTTATAAAACATGCTACATTGACAGGTGGACACTATTTGCCTTTGGTTTGGTTTCTTCTGCATAACATTGACTACTAGATGTCTGGTAAAGGTTTAAGAAGATAAATTTATCCTGATCCCGATTATTTTGCTCTCCCAAGAAACTCAAGGAGCTTGAACAAAATATCTCCATTCAGAAAGATGGATATTGTAGCCTGACAGAAGAGAAGAATGTCAAGACTCCAAATCTACCAAAATTATTGTTAAAATGGGAAACATCTGTTTTCCCTCCTAGCACTGCTGATACAGTACACTAACACACTGCTTGTTTCAAGAGCTGCAAGACTGTTATATTAAAATGCATCTTCAAAAGAAAATACATGACTAAAGTACCTGCTGCTTCACTCTGTCCAGTCCCGCACACTTTCTCCAACTGTGTTACATATTCAGGTTTGTTAAGTTTAGCTTTTAGCACTGATATACTTGACTAACAATTTAAGCTACATTTCTCTCCCTACCAGCATTCGGAGCTGTGGCCACAGAAGAAGGGAATTTGAAGCCAAAGTTTCTCTGGAGCACAGTCTGAACCTCCAGCTGCCACACATTCATCAAAGGTCTGGAACAAAGACAAAATGGAGCTGAGCTTTAAAATCTTTCATGTGTATCCCGCATCCCAACCTAGTTAGTGGCTAAATGTAGTGGGGACAGAAAAACACAAGAGATGATGTGAACGAAGGAAAACCAGTACATTTCCAAGCTTTGCTTTCAGGGTGTTATTAGGAGTTACTCATCTCAATTCAAATAGTATTTGGACACTCTAGAATTAGAGCTAATGAACAATTTGATCTTACCTGGTTCATTTGATACACCTTTAATATAATCATGATAAAGGCTGAATGTCAAAACAAGCAAAACCAGTCAGTAAGTGTTAACATCATTTTTTTTCCCTTACAAAATAAGTCACTAAAGATAGAGCACCAATTGCCATCAGGATTTATGTGATACTGCAAACAGCTGGATCTTTATATGATAGAACACTGTGCATTTTGTGCTGTAGGTTAAACAATGTTCTATTCCATTTTAAATATGACAAATAACTGCCATTGCAGGAGCCAATTTATTTTTGGCAAATACAGCACTGCTCTACGTGGATAGACAGCTGTAGCAACACGGAGATTCAACTGCAGTCATGCAGTTACAATAAGAACTCCATTAGCATTGGAAAGAATTGGTAAATACTTTGCCCAGTCACCATAAAGTATTCACAATATTCCTATTTCTAAGCAAGGTGTAAACCATGTATCTAGGAAAGCTTTTTAAGATATTATTTAGTAACAAATAAGTGACCACTTAGACAACTTTTTAGACTGTTTCTTCTGTCTGGTTTCTGTTCAAAACAACTATTAACAAATATATTTGCCTAATTATTCAGTGTTAGAACAAGGACAATGCCCTTTGCTTCTGTTCTGAGGTAAAGATCCTAAAATAATCCGAAAAAATATACTGATACCAGGCCAAAGCAGGGATTAACATGCGGTGCCTAGGTCCACATTGCACTTGGAGCTTAGAATAGCTCATACATGTCACATATCACAGATAAAAACTCAGCTTCACTAGGAAAACAAGACATTGGTATGCTTTCTTTAGCATAGCTCTCTAAGAGAAATTCTGCACTGATCTATCATGATCTATTATAACATCAACATTACTTAAGAACTGAAATGTTTAAATCCACCTCCTAACTTATGAGCATATATACTAAGTATGAACTAGCATCTGTCAAAAGAAAGACTCCTTTGCTTATACCTGCAGGTTACTTTATAGTTAATACACAAAAGCAAGTAAGGGATTTTCTAAGTAAGATTAAACAGGACACACCTCCTTCCCCATTTTCTCTTCTATACTTACCTCAACTACTCCACCCAGAGATTTTATTGTAAGAAATACTTGTCTCTACAGACCCTGTTCTTGAAGCCAAGCTATCTGTAACTTTGGAAGCACGGGATATAGGAAGAAAATGAATGAAGAACTCTTCCATATAAATGAGGTATGGATTGGTAGGGGGTGAGGGTGTAAAGTCCATTAAGATTCCCTCCCATTTAATAAAGGAACAATGGACTTCCATTAGGAAGAAAGTTTTGATCTTCTTTACTTTTCATTTGAAGAGCTCTTAGTGAATCTCCTATAACACAGATTAGGGTAGATATCAGTGTCATAGACACTGCGATTGGGCCAAGCCAGTTTTGAGCTTAAAGAATTTTATAGCTAATGTATGTAAACCTGATACCATCTATATATGTACAGTTTTCTTGGAAACACTACGGAAAAACAGGATCCCTAAAACTTGGCATAGCAAATCAATTTCACTTTATACAAACCAGAGCTTCTTACAGGACAAGTTAAATCTGTATGGCAACAACGAAGTTTCAGACCTAAATAAAGTGGCACGATAGTGACAAAATGAAAAGAAAAAGCATCTTTAATAGAAAACCATAAATTTTTAATGCAGTGAATTACAAACATTATAAATAGGAATGCATTTCCATCAAATCAGAGCTTACAGTGCAGTCTACCAAGCAGTAGCATTAGGGATTTTGCCTTAATGTTTCCCAGTGACCACCTAACAAGGCTGTTTGGACTCTAATTCAAAACTAAAACAATGCTATTAGTACTTAGTAAAAAGTGTGAAGCTTAAGTCCTATAAAAAGCTTGGACTTGGTAGCATGGTCAGCTTTCCAACTCATTGATCTCCACCAGCACGGAATTCCACTGACCAAATGATGCTCCTCATGAACAGTAAGAGAGTAGGCTACAAAAGATGAGATTCTCTTTCTTTTTAGAAACGCCTTTATGACACCGCATTACTAAATCATTTCTGTAGCCAGTGCTATGAAGATAGATTTATTTAAGCTTCATTTCAATGTGGTTTGCTTGAAGCTTTCCTCTACCTATGCTGTAGGATGTCGGGACAAACTGAACAGCAGTAGCTGAAGATGGCGCCAAACCCTAAATAACAGAGGAGCAGCTAGTCATCAACTGGGAAGACAAGAGGAATGCTCTGCTCCAGACAGTCTAAATACACTGTTTGGATGGAGGAAGTGCACCCAAAATTAGTAGTCACATTTCTTAGTTATGCTGTGTATATACTAAGCTGTATTCAGTATGATTTTTGATGAGTTATTTTTCCAGTGTCTTTCAGTATTCGCACATTCTACACTAAATTGCTAACATTACAGAAAAAAAAATAATCAGTTTACTCAAATATTGCCACTGACATTTTAAAGTGCTTGGCTCTGTAATGTACAAAAGCCCTTTCCATCTACTAAAAACTTCCACCCTGTTCTAACTATAGTTTTAGAAACTATATTCATATGCTGAATACCTCGCTTTTCTTCTTCATTTACAAGCAGTACAAAGCAACGTGCTCCAACAAATGTCTTCCTGCAAACCATGACAGTGGATGTGTAAGTTCCTTCTGCAATAAATGTATTATGAAGTCCGAATGATGTTGTCCTTCTGAAACTGTGTTAGTAATCAAGGTTTGAATATACGAAGCTGAACTACTCCTATAGCCACCTAAGACAGCTGGAGGAAGTCTAGAAACCTGTGATTAAAACTCCATAGTCTGCAAGAAGACTCTTCACACAATTCCACTGCAACATTTACTGTTCGTTTTAACGTTGCTAATTATTAAAAAATAGCAGTGAAAAATGTCTTTCAATCTTCAACAAGAAGAGATGCAGAATTCTTATAGAAGAGGATAAGCTTTAACTTCATACTTACAACCCCAGGTACCTGAAAACATTCACAATTGTATTTAATAACAAATTGTATCATTACGTGAATTTATAAGGTTACACAAAATGTTACACTTAGTGTACTTCATGTTCCACTCTGGTCTAGCAGAGACAGGAAAGGGAGAATACAACTTGCAAAGCCACCATCCCCAAGACTGATACAAGAAATACTCAGCTTCTATCAGGACATTTTTAAATGGTTTTTACACTAATTTTGGTAAGAAACCACATATAATGAAGTGTCTTTTACCTTTTTATCCCCCTGTTTTCGCCTCCGTAGCCCTGGTCTGTAATCATCTCCAAAGCGCAGGAAGTAATAATAAGAAACTAGTCGTTCTATAGGATCTCTTATGACATTTATGTAAATTGGTTTCTTTTTGACACCAAATCTAAAGTAAAAGAGGGAAAAAAAAGTCTTTTAAAGGCCAAATTAGAGCTTCTCATTTAATACTTAAAAGCTTGTCTCTATTGACACAACTGAAATCTACATACAGAGAAGATGATGGTGAGAGGAAGTTTAATGATTGCTTCCTCTCACCTTCGTTACCCAGTGTGTTACGTGGATGTGAAAGTCAGTTCCATTTCAGCTTTCTTGGGACTGTGAGTTATTTATTTTTTTAAGAGAAGCAAACAACCCTTAAACATCCTCACACAATAGATAACAAAATGTTTATACAACCGTCCTGGCTCTAGAAATGCCTTAATGAGTCTAGCAGCCACCTACGTGTTTATAATAAGCATAAGGAAGTTTGATATTGATTTCCTGCCCTCCTGAACTGTGCTATGCAATGCTGCAAGTGGTTTTCTTGGCAGGTCTCCAGTTGACAGAGACATGATTTCTAACAGAAGGCAGGCAGAGCGCAGAGCCCATCCATTACCTGGGTTGCATCCATATGGCTATGCTTATTAAATAAAAGCCTTAAATAGTATCTGTAACCATATTAACTTCTCTATCTGAAAATGTAACATTTTCCCTTAGACATTTACCTCAAGCAACTTTTGATTTACTGTGGTACGAACAGGAAGCCTGATGAAATGAGGTGGTAAGCTCATAGGACACGTGAGAAAGATTTAAACCACCGAAATGGTTTTGTGCAAATGCTGCCTTTCAATGATCTACATTCAAGGCAGCTTTTACGACACATTTCTCAGTTTTATTTTCTTTTCCATCTGAGACATCACTGTGGCAAATAAATATGGTATCCAAACATTAAAGAGATTATACCACAATGGGAATGTGTGTCAGGTGTGGCACCATTATTGTTCAAGCGGTACTCTGTAAATTGTAATACCAGATACTGCTCACGTGAGGAATCTTAAGTTGCAAAAGCTGAAGAACAGAAACACAGAATAAGCAGCAGAGAAGAAGTTAAAAACCCCCACAATTAAAAGGCATTACTGTGGCAAAAGGCCAGCAATACAGATATGGAAATTGTTAAAGGCTACAGAACAGCAACTGGTTCTTCAGATGTTACCAGCAGAGTACCAATGCATTAGACTGTAGCAGGTAAAGGTGACACTGCTGACATCTGTCTGTATGCCAGCTCTTACTCCTCAACGTCTGCAAAACAGAAGTGTGTGCATCAAAACGATTCAAAGTCCAGGCTTTGAACTGCACCTCTTTCAGGTCCACTGAAGTGCTCGAGACATGCACAGGTGTCCCCTTCTACAGGCTCTACTGCAAGTGCTGGAGAAGGCTGGAACAAACCATTCTGATCATGCAGCAGCCTTAACCAATAATATGTTTCTGAGTGTTAAATGAAGGGGTCAGAGCCCTTGGAAACATTTGTGCTGGACTGTACGTTCAAGTGGATTTGCACATGACCTTGCAAACCTTGCACCAGTTAGGATAACATAAGGTACTTACTACTACAGCTTTATTAGTAATTATAATGATTTTGTAACTGCATTGTCAAAGAATGCCAGAGTTTACTAGAGAAAAAAGGGAACAAGGAGGGAGAGGGAGTGGATCAGAAATGAAGAAAAAGAGGAAAACAGATTTAAACTTGTATTACTGCAATTTTTACATGGATGGGTTATGATAACCTGTTCTCAATACCATAAGGCATTGATTGAACGCAGTACTTTAAGCTTCAGCGTATTTTAAGAGGTTCTTCTGATACCTGACTGTGGACCCAAGCCTGAGATCTGCGTATAAGCAAGCATTGACTTGTTGCAAATACTTTACATTTCTCTACTCCAAGAATGTTCACTACAAAAACACACCTCACAGCCTGAAAAGTGTGAGCCCTGCCAAGCACAGCCAAAGTATTCAAGGTTTTAATTATTTTAATAATGAGAACCCGACATATGAGAAAGCAAGCTCTGTTGGGGGAAGGGGGCTGGGAAATAAACCATTTAGGGGACAGGATAACAAACAGCAAGTGCAAGGATAACACAGTCCTAGAGGGAAGGTGCAGATGAAAGAAATCTGTGAAATCGCTCAGATGCTCTCTAGATGTAAAGTAATTATTTTATTTTAAATGTTGGAGTATCTGAGGATGTTTTCAGCTTTATGAAGTGAGCAATGTATAGAATCATAGAATGGTTGGGATTGGAAAGGACCTTAAGATCATCCAGTTCCAACTCCCTGCAAAGGACAGGGTCACCTCACACTAAACCATGCCACCCAAGGCTCTGTCCAACCTGGCCTTGAAATTAAATAACATTCCTTCCTTCCAGAAAGC
The DNA here is from genome assembly GCF_963264785.1 of Psittacula echo. Classification (NCBI taxonomy): domain Eukaryota; kingdom Metazoa; phylum Chordata; class Aves; order Psittaciformes; family Psittacidae; genus Psittacula; species Psittacula echo. Next base: position 62,048,285 of record NC_137740.1, read on the forward strand.
TGTTACTCAGCTCAAGGGTGTATTAATGTTGCAGCATTTTAACTTTAGAAGGCAGAAAAGCAGCTAATGAAAGTTGATACATTTTATTTTATTGAATGAGCTGCAATTAAGACTCCAAGCTAGTTACTTTTTGTAAACTTCAAGGTTTTACTTGGTGCCATTGGTATCCAGCTACTGCTGTAGCTTTTAGTATTTTCTATTATATAATATGCTGCACTGGGAATCCCTGAAGCTCTCACTTCCCCATCTCATTCTTTGTAATCAAAAGCTAGAATTAAAAATCAGTGTACATAAGAGAATAATTAAAAGCAATGACTAAACAAAAGAAGCTCTTACACACTAAAACCCTCATTTCATTAAATAAATCATGGAACCATAGAATAGTTAGGGCTGGAAAGGACTTTGAGATCATCCAGTTTCAACCCCCCTGCCATGGGCAGGGATGCCCCACACTAAACCATGTCACCCAAGGCTCTGTCCAATCTGGCCTTTAACACTGACAGGGGTGGAGCATTTACCACTTCTCTGGGCACCCTGTGCTAGCACCTCAGCACCCTCACAGGGAAGAGCTTCTGCCTTATCTCTAACCTGAACTTCCCCTGTTTCAGTGTGAACCCATCACCCCTTGTCCTATCGCTACAGTCCCTGTGAAGAGTCCCTCTCCAGCATCCTTGTATTCTCCCTTCAGATATTGGAAGGCTGCATTGAGGTCTCCCCACAGCTTCTCTTCTCCAGTCTGAACCAGCCCCAACAGCCTGTCCTCATATATAAATGTTTTAATACACAGAAACATAACATGACTGAGGCTTGACCACCAGCAGGAGGTGAAAGTACTGGTTACTATTGGCTGTGCAGCCAAATATGCTGCGACCTGAAAATTCCACTTTCAATTTTCAATGATCTTCTGCATGCTGCAAGTGCAAAATGAAGCACTGCTTACTAAGCATCTGAAGCAAAACTGACTTGTCAGTTCAAGGAGAGGCTTCACAAGACTGAGCTACTGAGGATCACTGCTTTAGATCCATTAGCAAAAATGAGACAAGGGAAGAAACACATGAAAGTGTGAATACAGATATGATCCTGAACCTCTGAAGTCACTGAGAGGATTTTTACCCTGTTTTCCTTTAGATTAATTTTAGAAGCAGCAGGACTTAACTCCAGAAGAATTATTTCAATGCTTTTTATGGCAAGTCAAAATACTATAGGCCAGAAAACTGCTTTAAAATACAATTTTTAGTATTTTGATACAGTATATAGGGATACTCTGATAGAGAACTACATAACTTAAGAGGCAGGTGGTATTACTTGTTATATGAAACACACTTGAGAAGTACTTGAGAAGAGAAACATACTTGAGAAGTATCTTAAACTTCCCAGAATGGGAAGCAATCCTAAAGCAGAACTGCCAGTGTTTTAGAGAAAAGCCAGGATTTTCAGTAAAACAAGACTGTAATTCACACAAGGAATACCAAACGCAGCATATAAATAGTTTTGAAATGAGACTCGGCTACACTTTAACATGCAAAAAGACAAGAGAAAACTGTGAAAATCAACCCCAAATACTGCTCAGCACAGGAATTTCAGCGAGTGAACGTTTCAAACCTCAGCTGTCACACTGTCATCACTAGAGGGCACTAATACCCCGGCCGCATCCAAGCAACCTCAACTACAGTGCTACTCAACAGATATATCCAAGGGTAACATACTTGGCAAAGTCCAAATAAGATATATGGCCATGGTAAAATCCTGGTTTCATTTCCTTCCAGGAAGTCACATTCTTCACAAATCGGACCTGTAAAAGACAGCAGAAAGTGTTTCAGTACAGCTGGAACACACTGAGTTTCCCCACACGTGGCACCCTCTGGTTTATAAATCTTACCATGCATTACAAAACAAAATTCTATTTTGAAGATGAGCAAAGAATTTGTGCAACCTAAAATAGACTTTACTTCAAGCATACAGAGGACTCTGCTTATAGCATCACAATTCAACGATCAGAAAGTAAACCAAAGCAGAAGACAGCAATCAGAAAGGCAATTCAAGAAAAGCTTCCACAAAAGCATTAGCAAGACAAACATTTCGTTTTTGTCAGTCCATTTTATCTGTCATTGGAAAGGAATGGGGAATTCCTTCAGCAAGAAGTAGAAATGCACGTACACCTTTGATGGAATTGTCTGATCTGTAGTTAGTCGCTTAAATGAAAGCCTACCTGATTTACAAGCAAGTTCTTCGACCGATTTTACTGGAACAAGAAACAAATCTCATGGTTCATTTGCTCCCCCATCTCAAAATGCAATGCATGAGTAATCCAAAAATTGCATAAAGGTATATACAGTGCAAATTAGATTTATAGCTTACCATTCTGAATTGTTACCTTATGCCTAACATTTCAGTGAAGCTTCCATGTCAAAGCACGAAGCAGCCCTTCAGCAAGGGCTGATAGTGCAGTTAAGGGCAAACTTTACGAAAACAGGAATAGCTTTCGACTTCAAAGAACAAAGTAAGGTACACACCCCAAACTAGAAAGGATTATCACATTAAGTGGGATATGCAAACCCTAAAATAGCTTGGCTTTATGAGATGAACAGAGTATTTTAACATCAAAGCACTTAACTCGGAAAGTTATGTCAAAACTAGTCAACTGGATAATAAAGAAAAGATGATGAACTTGTGCTGCCTGGGCTGTCTGACAATGATAGGCCACTTGTGAAGCTGCAAATGAGAAGACAGCATTCCCTGCACGTCTACAGTATCTTTTCTGTTATACAGTGACAGAGATAACCACGAAGATACTGAGGTGAGACAAGACAGTCAAAAAGGGAAAGCTGGAGAGCTCAAGTCAATGCACTAACATTCTGTAAGGTCTAATGGATTGAGAGTCCTGAACATGATACTTATGGTTTACTATCACCAGCCAACCGAAGATTTTAAAAGGCAAGACCCGCTTGCTTCTGTTTCTTCAAATGTGCAAAACTCACAGTCTAAGACTTAAAAGGTTGATAAAACTTACTTATTTCCTCAAACACTGGCTCCTGGACTCTCCGGTAAAAGAAATGTACATTCCTTTATGGGAACAGGCAGCATTTATTTTTTCAGTGTACAACTTTCACAGTCTGTGGCATTTCACGATTTAAGCCATATACTGCACATGAAAATTGTGGCAGATCTAGCACTGCGCAATGTTACACAATTGTGTTTCATAAACTGCACTGGCTTTTCTGCCTTGTTTTGTCCATAGCACAAGCTGATACAGATCTATAAGACTTTGAATTCACTTGATCTACCTTTACTGCTACTGAAACAAACCACACTTCCATCGACTGTACCTTTTAAAGACTAATGACACGGTATTTTCAGTGCAGACTCTCAGCTATAAATACTTCTATACCTGAGAAAGAAGTTTCCTAAATGCAAAGTATACATTATCCTCCCTTCCATCACCTCCAAGCCCCAAAGAGTCACAGTGTCTAATAGACTAGGACTAGGCACAGGGAAATGTTAAGCGCAAAGTCCCAAGGGTCAGTTCTGTCTCAGATCCTTGTGCCACCATCTGGCATCAAACCTTAGATCTTCCAGTAATGGTTAAAAAAATCCTTTATTGTCTTTGTCATATAATGTTGTTGTCTGCTAAGTGAAAGCCTTTTTATGAACACAGGATGGGTGTTATAGCCTTTTATTAACTTCAACACCAGGCAAGCTAAGAGGCAGCTAGGAAGGCTTTATAAGACAGCTGTGACATTTTTGTCTGACTTAAGATGGACCAACCCCACATTGTGTCCTGAGAATACCGGTTTTTAACACCTATAACCAGCCTGCAGGCAAGAGATTCCCCTCAGCCCCATTCGCGGCATTTCAACAAACAGAATTGTTCCAGGTCACAGATAGCCTAGTAAGTCTGGATTCACACATTTTAGGGCAGAGATGAATATTGCTTGCTGCTTCATACTGTTAAATATGATCTATTTTACCTTTCTTTTCAGGGCTTAACAGATAGTGGAGCTTTCAAGAGGCTGAGCAAGCTTCTCCATCTAAACCCAACTGAATAAAATGGGAGGTTATTTTAAAAGTGCAGATAGACGTGAATGGAATTCCTGGGAAGCTGTTTCATGGTGCTTTTATATAATCGGCTCCAAAGTTGCTTCGCAGCCTTTAGTAAGTGAGAAATCAGCTGAGCTTCATTGAATTAAAAAGCCAGATCAAAAGTACTCTGGGGGCATAAGATGTCCTGAAAGGTAAGTTAAATACATTCAGTTTCTAGGACGATAAGAATTTATAACGAGTCCCAGTGAGCCAAAAGGGAAAATGTAAAATCAACCAGCATACTTGGTCTGAGCAAAAAAATCCCTGGGAAATGGGTATGTGCAGACCAAAGTGATGTGGGAAGCCTTCATCTCTGTCCACTGCTTCCATCAGTCCCTCTTCTCTGTGATCTGAATAGAACATCCACACCCTCTGCCACCAAAAGGTGGTATGGTCATTACCCAGTGGCCTGGTATCACATGGATTTTGGATAGCCCCAGCTTTTCCTGTCATTACATTCCAGTTTTGTTTGTCAACTGCTGAATAACTGACTCAAAATTACTAATAACTGGGGATGAATATCACCAGCACAGCCTGGTGAGGACACATGAGGATTTTCCACTCAAATATGACTTATGACCAACAGACGCAGTGTCCCTATTAAAAGAAATCTCAGTTCAGATTTCAAGACCAAGCATAATGGGATGACTGAATGCAAATCCCTCTGCAGGAAGGCACTGGTAGCTTAGTTATCCAAACTGTCATATAAGGTAGGTCTAAACCAGAAGTTTAGGAACACTGGAAACAGGCTAGCAGCACACCTTTGGCTGCATGCCATAAGAAACCACAAGCAAGTTCAAGACAAAGGCATCTGAGAAGCAATATTGTGAGATGGTGAAAAGACAGAGTTCACCAGTTCAGCTGTGGTGCAGCCAGGCATGAACATGTTCCAGCCTTGCATGAACAGTTCTTTCTCAACTGACAGTACTGAAACACAGAAGGGTCACAAGGAGGCTCAGGGAGTGCAAAAAAGGCTGAATAGATTAGGCTTTAAACTCCCTATTTTCACAATCTGTGTGAAAGTCCAGGGGTATGGAGTACATAGATGGTGGAAACCCCTTGCAACCTTGGAGGTTGGACTAGATGATCTTCAAAGGTCCCTTCCAACCCAAACCATGGTGTGATTCTGTAACTGGCACAAGTACAACAGCAGACACTAGTGCTCACCAGGCCATCTAACTCCAAGAGAAAAACTCTTACATGTTCGGGAGCACATGAGAGTACTTCCACTTCTAACAGTCACTCCAACCTTTTCCTTATTCCACTTCAGACAGCCACTGTCGGAAGTGGAACTGAAGTCAGTATGAGTGTGCTATCCTCTGAGAGACCACTGCTTTAGAATACATTTGGTGGCTTTAGAATACATTTGGAAGCAAGATTATACATTTTCAGGTGCTCCTTTGAGAAAAAATGGAGAGAGAAACCACAGGAGAAAAAAGAATGAGGAACAGAAAATAGCAAGCTGATAATTGTACCATGGCTTTTCTATGTTCACAACAGCAGTACAGAGAATGTGTTCTTACACCCTCTTTTCTAACACTATATCAAGGATTTACGCTGTGAGACAGAACAGTAATTTCATTTTACATGTTTTAGATGACAATCTCACCATGTAAGAACAAAGCTGAAGTTTGTGTGGTTGGTATGCCATCCCGCGAGCCATACACAGGCATCCTTATAGCCACAAAAAGTACCAGTACTGAAACATGCAAGCAACAAGTAAAATCCAACAAAAACCTACTCTGATTTAATGAAAGCCGAGTGTTTTTGTCACAGACCACACAGGTCAGAAACGGAACATGGGCAACGTGGCACTCAGTTTGCTGCAAAGAAAAGGCCCAACCTGTGGAAAGAGGGGCAGTTCCCAGGATCCTGCTGTCAGAGAAGCTGCAAAAGAAAGGAGGTCTTGCTGGGACAAGTTCCATCTGAAACTAAAATGGATGTGTTAGGGACTCTTACTGGACTATCTCAAATCAGATACGGATTGTACGTGGAGTGGATTTTAAGCAGGGGTTTTTGCAGATGCGTTCAGCAAGTAAAGATTTCACCTATGGACAGAGAACTTAAAATCTGTTACAGATTTAGAGCAGTTTGGAAAAAGAACAGAACAAGTACTGCACAATGGAGGGCTCACTGTTTTACAAATCTATGTCAGGCCCAAGGCGATCTTCATCTTGTTTAGGGAGATTTGCTTTAACAAACAGTACCACTGATCAAACAACTTTGTCTCTATATGTCTATTTTACTACTGGTGCATATACATCTAATGCACTCAAATGAGCTATACTGATGAAGGTGGCATGTATTTCATGCAAACCGAAGCCCACAAAGAATAAACCTCACCAGCTACTTGCCATCTCCAGAATTCTGCTTTATCACTTCTAATGGCAAGTTGCTATCTCGATATACTACAGATAAACATTCTTGTTTGAATAACTATGCAACATGTAAAGGTTTTCATTGGCAGCATTTCCCAGTTAATGGCTACCAAAGAAGAGGAGTAACAACTGCCTAATTAAACAACATAACTTACCACCTTGGACAATGGCATGGTATCAAATGAAGGTAGGACTGCCAGTATTGTATACATGGCCAGCACTGATGGATTTTCATCTTTTAATAGGTAGCATTATAATTATAATATTCCCTCTAATATTAGAGGGAAAAGGAGGAAGAGAGTTTCTGTTAGACAAAACTAAGCCAGTAGAGAACAAATTTATACCACCAATGACTCGCTTTCCTATCCTTCAGGACAGACCCCTACATTTCAAAGAGACACCTTGACAGCAACAAAACTTGCGCTTGGAAGTGCAGCTCTAAGTGTGACTGACTTGAGTATGATTTTTAATTAACAGATACAGGCTTGATAAATCTTCTTTTGAAAACTCACTCCGCTGTTAGTGCACAAGTCTTTCTTGCTCTATGCAGTAGACAAGAGTATGGGGCTGGCTACCAGGTTGACTCTCGGTAATCTCAGTAACCACATATATCACCTTCGTGTTTAGGAAAAGATTTCACACCATCAAAAACCCAACAATAACACAACCCCACTATCACAAAAGAGGTTCCCAGTCCTGCCTCAAGTACATTCAATGTCCCCTGCACATAGATCCCTACCTCAACCTTTTTCCAACACAGAGACCTAAAAGTGGAAGGCCTGTTACCATCTGCTTCCCCTTGCCCTGCTCCAGCAGCTGTGCTGAGCTGCTTCTGCCTGTAGGCATGCACTTAAAGGAGCTGGAAGCCTCAGTGCTGACGTGCTGCAATGCAGAACAGCTCCTGCCTCTCCTGCATATCAACTTAAGATCATCGGCATAGAACCAGTAGCACATTCCTGAGTGTGGAAACCTTTGTTTTACAGACAGGGCTGATGACATAGTGATGTGTCAGACCTCTGACCTGCGTTCCCTGCACGTGCACTCACCATGAGCAAAACCAGACTACTTGAACAAAAAGGCCCTCCTCCCTCAGCATACCCCACCCCAAGAAAAACAGAGCACTGATCCTTCATTGCCTTTTTTAATACTCATCATCTGATGCAGTGGTAGCCATGATCATTTCTAGCCTGGGACTACACTGATTTTAGTGAAAGCTTTAAGTGAACGCAAAGTGCCCCATCCTTTGGAGTTTAAGTTATTTACAATCACTTCCTTCCTCCTGTTATTATCACCTGTGAGACATGACCAGACCTAGTATCAAAAACAGAAACATAACCCTGACAGCAGGGCACAGTGCCTGCACTACTCACAGACGAAATCACATAGGACTGCATTCACTGCAGATGGAGATGACAAGCAAATACTATTACACAGCCAAAAGGCAGACATTTGACAACGCAATAAACTTTTACAGCTGTAACAACAAAGGTCATTTCTGCCCTAGCTGTGTCCCTTTTGGCTTTGTTTTCGGCTGATAAACAGATACTTACCTCCTCCAGTAGCCCAGCAAAAACCTAAACCTATTATTTAATAAATAACATTCATTCTTTACAAAGAAAACATAAATGCATTAGAATTCTCTTATATTGGTAAATGTGACATAAAAGCCAATTCCATAAAAGTTTGCAATAGCAAAACATTTTCTGTACTTCCCCCTTGTTTAACAAAGACATCCCTCCCAGATGCAGCAGCTTACCTGATCTTGCAGAGACATAACAGGATTATTTTTGGTTGTATTGATATGTAGAACATGATATTTGTTCTTCGCACAAAGATCATAGGCAATATTTGTGAAGGAAGTGCTGGCAGTCTTAGGTACTCGGTTGTAAATAATCACCACATCATCTTCTTCATCCAATGCCACATCTTGTCGGGGGCCATCTACTGTATGACGTTGTTCTATTTCTCTGACTTCATGTCTTGCAATAGCTCTTTCTGTTAAAGGATGGCAAATACAACATTTCAATGTAAACATCACCAGTTCTGAAGTTCAAAGCATAGAGAATGCAAAAACCTGGTGAAAAGCAGTAACTCCTCAGCAATAAAGGAAACGCTGTCATATCGCTTACACATCTGAAGCAAAACTTAATCTATAAACTGTATGAATGATACAAGGTGAGTTAGTCTGACGCAGAACACACAGACTAGAAAACAATATGCTTAGGGAACACATACATATTCTATGACTCCCACTGGTGTTACTGAAAGCCATCGTCTCTAACGAAAAACGCCTATAACACACTATCAAAATGGTGACGTACCCAAAATGTCCAAAATAATGTCTATAAAACACCTATTTAAAAATGATAACAGAAGGAATAACTCAAGCAATTTGGAGAAGATGAATTTGCTGAAAACAGGAGAAATAAGAACACTACAGGTTTAGTCAGCTAACTGTGTACAGGCACCAGAATTCAGCTGAAAGCACTCTTTTGTTATTTCAATTGATACAAGCCCCAAGTGTAAAGCATTACAATAGATGGGTTTGCAAAAATTCAATTAGATTTATTAATTTCAAGTTTGACAAGAACAGAAGCAAGAGGCGCTTACAAATCAGTTAACATCAAGGTGAGCAGTGATCTCCGAGTACTGAAATACATCAAATGCATCAAAAAGAAAGAATCATGGAAAAGCAAGCTATGAACAAGTCATTTTGGCAAGGTGAGTACATTGCAAATAAACCATTCTTCCTTTTATACAAAGGGCAATACCCTAAGTAATTGAGCTCTGCTTCAAGTGCTAAAAGCCTATTTGGAAAATAAAACCCACAGTATTACAGCACTTTGGGTTTTTTTGCTGCTGCTGAATATCAGTTTCTTTGTGCTGATTCAGACATAGCTTTATTCTGTTCTGGGTAAGTATATACTTTAACACAATTTGTAATACAGATGTCAAAGCATCTTTTCTGATTCATTTATTGTGATACTGCCTTCAATAATGTATTCAAAGAAATCTGTGTTGGCTAACAGTGCAAGCTGAAGTCAGTACCACAAGAGTAACCTGTAGTTCTCTGTATCATGTTCTTACACAGGGTATAGCTCTTTCTGGATGACAAGCTTTTAACAGCAGCAACTCTTGGCCTTTACTTCCCTTGCTTCCTGTAACCCAGCTCCTTCTATTCTCTTTCACCACGTCTCTTTAATTATAACGTAAAATCACTCTTAAAGCAGAATCATTAAGCTGTGAACACTACTAGCCTGTAATTCCACATAAATTGTCTTCAGCCACAAACTTCCATCTGTCTGAAATGCTTCAAAGCTTAAGCTCACTCACTCTCTCATATGCTCGTATCTCACACCCCATAACTAAGTTACATCAGAATGAAAATGTTTGTAGAAAATGCTTATTGAGTATATCTCAATTTTCCACATGACATCTGTTGCTCCCCACTACATCAGTCACAGTTTTTGCTCCTTCCTTTCCCGTTTGCTACCTCTCCCATCACTGCTGGCAAACGTCCTATTTTGGAAAGAGATGAGGCAACAGACTCAGGTTTCATCTATGTGAAGACAATTACAACAAGAAAGGACAGGCAACTCTCCCCTTCCTGCCAGTAAGCAATTACAGGAAGCATTTGGTAGGGGACATACTTAGCCACATGGCTGCCCAGGGCTACATGGATATGGAATATCAACCTAGGGAGGCTAAAATGAAACCAATTAGATTTGTATTTTCTACACCAGGGTAGTAGTAGATCTCAGCTAGATTTGAATAACTGCACAGAACTCCAGGGTTGATGAGGCTGGCTGGTGTGGAGAGAAGCTTCCCTTTTTCTATGTGAGAAGTAAACATTTGTGACAAACAGGCATGACTTGCAAGAGAAGTGATGAGAAGTGCTCCTCTAATGAGGTATTTGAAACCATGATGATTCAAGAATTAGTGTGATAAGTGCACTTTAAAGGCTATGCATAAGATATAAAAGATGCATAATTAGATGCAATTAGCAGAAAGGCTATGGCATACAATCACCTGCAACTTTGCAAGAAGGGAAAGCAAAAAGCCATGTGAGGAGGAGAACCTTCCCAAGTGTGAAGTACACAGACAGTTCTATTATCGAAGACAAGGAAGCTTTCAATTTAAAATTAAAATGAAAACTAATCCTTAAGATAAACAACTGAAATCACCTTTTTGAAATAACTGCAACAGTTAGAAACCAAAAGCCGAGATGATGTGCAGGACATAAACTGCTGAAGAGCAAGGGAAGCTAAAGCTAGTGAGAAGCAAAGTGTCTAACCTGGCTTATAACATTGCTTATATGTTTTTAGAAGTACGGCAGAAAATGCAATGTATGCTTCAATGACTCTACATGTGGAAGATACAGAGGAAGCTGATGCTATTTATTAAATACATTTTGTTTACCAAAAATCTCCTTATTAACTTGGATTAGGAGAACTTGTCTATATAAGGTTGGAATAGCTTCACTGAAATAAATAAATAATCACTTTAGGTCATTTCTTTCTTATCAGACATCCTGTGGATAAAATTAAGTCCTACAGTCTTATTGCTTTCATTGCACTCGATTTAAACTTGATTTTGTAAGGAAAACATCTAGGCAAAATGAACAGGAGCCAAATGTCTAAACAGGGTTAAGACTGTCCGCACCAAGTTTGACACTAATTAACTCCATCGATTTCAAAAGATAAGCCACATTTAAGCAAGTGGCACTTTGACTACCAGGCAAATTTTCATAGTAATATAATACAGGGTAATTTTAAGGCATAAAATATTCTGTCCCCCACTTTTTTATTCCTGCCTGTTTAGGTTCACTGTAACAAATAATATAATTACTATACAGTTGGAGAAAATGCTGTTCTGTCATCTGTAGTTGTCCTGCATGCCAACTTCCATCAACTGCGAGAACAGTTTACACGCAGGCAGTACCAGATATGATCAGCTTAATAAAGGTTGCTACATTGGTTATTTATCAGCAGACGAATTACTTGCAGAAAGCCTTCAGTTGGCAGAAGCAGCTTGTTCCCTCAGCTATTTGTCTACATGTTCTTTGAAATCCTCCTTTATCACATTTCTGTAACTGACAGCATCTTCATGACTTCTATTTCTTGAGCCATCCTCTTGTAGCAATAAACCAGCAAATACCATTGCTAGCAACAAGTTGATTTGCCAGTCAGATGCTACCAGAGAAAAAACATCTAATGTGCATCTCTGTTTTCTCCTTCAGCAGAAGCACCGACAACAACATACAATCTGTACGACAACACTGAGTACGGGAAAACTGCACAATTATGTATCAAGACTGCTGCCCTTTCAAGTCAAAACAGTTTGTCAACAGGTTTTAAAGTTATCGATTGGAGAGAAACAGACCAAGTTTGACTTACTCTTCATAAGAGACTGTAGTGATAGGACAAGGGGTAATGGGTTCAAACAGAAACAGGGGAGATTGAGGTTGGATATAAGGAAGCTCTTTCCTGTGAGGGTGCTGAGGCGCTGGCACAGGGTGCCCAGAGAAGCTGTGGCTGCCCCATCCCTGGCAGTGTTCAAGGCCAGGTTGGACACAGGGGCTTGGAGCAACCTGCTCTAGTGGGAGGGGTCCCTGCCCGTGGCAGGGGTTAGAACTGGATGATCTTAAGGTCCTTTCCAACCGAAACCATTCTATGATTCTGTCATTGCTTGGCCCTATTTGTTAGGATCTCGGCTAATAAAAATCACCTGTGAAAATGCACCAGACCCATACATACCTATAAAAATACTTAAAACCCCAACTAAACAGTATTTACATAATTATAGAAACAAATCACTGTGTTCATAAGCAGCCTACATTCCTTGCACATTCAAAGAGATGAATGTCTTAGGTAAAACAAGCTTATTAGCATTTACTTCAAATCCAAGTGTTTACTGCGTACAAAGTATTATCTTCCCAAAGAAAAGAGAGTGGCATGGATTTTAACTTAAAGTTTAAAAAACCCAAACCATTCAAATTCCTTACATTTTCCACAAGAGTGCAAGAACCTCCTGGGTTTTTTTTTAACAAGAATATCTATCAAAACTAGAAACTCTTCTTTCCCCTATAGCTTAGCACTTACCACTCTCGATGAAGGATATATTTTGAGCCTCACTGGCCATCAAAGTTAAGTTAACCGAGTATGTGGAAGAATCATTCAGAGCATACAGCTCTACTTCCCCAAGCTACGCTCTTTGTTCTCTATTTTCTTCTCTATGCATCTATGGATATTGTTTAGGCTCTCTCCACAATGTGCCTTATGCGCCTGCCATGCTTCCTTCTGAAACCTCCCACTCAGATACAGAAAGGCTCACTCCTAAAATAATTTTTACCTCATAACCTTCAAGTGTTGCCCAACAGAAGAAAAAGATGTGGATTCAAACTTCACTCACGCTGACCTGACGCAAAGGAACAGGACAGCTACTATTGATGGCACCACTCCTGAGCAAACAGTTGCTGTGTACCTGTAACAGTGGATGCCACTTCAACCCAATAAGCAGGTTTCTTCCAGTGGGGAATAATATTGAAAGCCAGCTGACTTGGTGTCTCAGCTTCCTTTCCACTGTGCTCCCAGGCCAATTAGGCAAGCAGCTGGTAGTCTGAGGCACTGAGCAGCTCTCAAGCTGTTTCCCTGCCCAAAAGCTGCATTAAACACATGATTGGCCTAAATACTGAACTCGAGCAGGACCAAAACCCTACTCACTATTGACTCCTTTCTCTTCTGATGCAGAATGAAAACTAAACAGCAGCTTAAAATTGAGCCATAATTACGTAGCAAAGTTAATGTCCTGATTCATTTTGGAATTACATACACCAACCATATACACATAGCCTCCATCCTTCACTGAAACGCTGCCTCCTCTGGGAGCCATTTAGCAGCATACTACTTCTAAACCAGCGCAGTGCTGATGTATGTGGATATCAACACTTTGGGGATGCAGAGGAGGAGAAAAAGAATCAATGGTGCTGTGACAATTTACGGCCATGGAGGATTTATGTCACTACACCCAATTAAAACTGCAGGAAAAATATAGCTCAAATTAATAAAAAACTCCTGAAGATAAATTTGTTCAAGGCATCAGTATTAACTTACCAACTCTTTCAAAGACCTTCAAGCATAACAACTCTATCCTACTCTAGATACTAACAGCAGAGCCAGTACATTGGTTCTTTAGCAACTTCATGACTTAAAAGACCAACATGTATTTTGGGCAAGCTTTTGGGTTCTCCTACATTTTTTTTCCTCAGTAAAAATATTGCATGAAGCCTGCTGTCTCTTTATCGCAGATGAACGAACATTTATTACTCTCAAAGGCAATTCTGGGTGAGCCACTGGGGCAGGGAGGTCAGTAAAGCACAGCAAACCCTACCTCCCTGCTCCAGCAATTGAAGTGCTTTTAAAACCAGTCCAGGGGACTCCAGATTCCCTCAAGTGTGACCCGTTACAGCTACCTCTAAGTGACAATCCTTAAAATTGTCATTAACTATTCATTTTCCCATTAGCATATGTAAATACACATATTACAATCAACATTAAGAAACAAGGAAAGCAAAACGCTGGCTATTTGATAGAAATACTAACTGCCAGTCTTGCACCATCTCTGTTTATCAGAGCTGAGTGATTTTCTGCTGGTAAAGCAAACACAATTTGAGTGCGAAGCGATACAACGCAGGCACATTTACTCCCATCGTAGCAAATTGTTATTAAGATAAATAACAAAAGGATTGCTAAGAAACAAAACTGCCATTTCAATTCAGTTCTTTCAGTCACCAATGAAACCTGATGCTGGTGAGAACACTGGTACTCAAGCAGCAGGCAACTACTTCTAGACAGAGGAGAGATGGTCCCATTGCGTTCCTGCCCCACGCACACACACACCACTGCCAATCGCTTCACATCTTCAGATACTCTGGTTAATAGATACCATCCCGGGAACCACACTTGTGGAAATCACTGCTAATGCCATATGCAACAGCCATAAGTTGTTCTAGTTGAAGAGAATAACTCTGACATTTTGCTTTCTTCTTTTCTTAGATATTTTTCGGTGTAGCTCAGAACAAATTACCTACTTAAAAATATCTTAACCCTTAAGACATTTCGGCTATTTGCATTTCAGACAAAAGAGACCGTTGGTCTCCCTTGCAAATCTAGCTATCTTAAAGTAGCTTATTAAAGATCCATTAAAACCTTTATGGTTTGTATTTAAAAAGTCCTCAAATTCCAGGACACCCTGAGCATATACATGCTCTGACCTACAGCAAGTGAAAAACATGTGCAAAGCACATACAAGGAGGGAAACAAAGCACAAATCATGCCAGAAGAGGTTTTCTAAGTCAGTTCAAAACCCCTATGTCCTGGGTTCAGCAGCAGCAGTCAGTTTTTCTCCTTCTTAGTAGCTGGTGCAGCACTGTGGTTTTGACTATCGGCCTGGGAATAATACTGATAAAGCCGACGTTTTCAGTTGCTGGTCAGAATGTTTACCCTGACCAAGGACTTTGTGAGTCTCATGCTCTGCCAGGGAGGAGGAGAAGCCAGGAGGAAGCAGGGACAGGACACCTGACCCAAACTAGCCAAAGAGGTATTCCACATCACAGCACGTCATGCCCGGGGATGTAACTGGGAGTTTCCCGGAAGGGCACGTTCTCTTCTCTGTCGGGCTCATTTTCGGTGGGTGGTATCGTATTCTCTTCCCTTGTTATTTCTCTTATCATTATTATTATTGGTGGTAGCAGCAGTGATTTGTGTTATACCTTAGTTACTGGACTGTTTTTATCTCAACCCGTGGGAGTTACATTCTTTCGATTCCCCTCCCCATCCCTTTGGGGGGGGGGGGGGAGTAGAAACTGTGGGGCTGACTTGCTGACTGGCTTAAACCACGACTTCTTCCCCTTCTTAAGAATTCAATTGCTTTAGTGTCAAGAGATCCTAGTAACTAACTGTAGAAATTCCATTCCAGCTTGGGTTTTTTCCCCAGTAAGGCATGAAAAGATACAGGTATAAAAAATCTTCTGTAATAAGGCCCAGCAGTTTAGCGAACAATTAAAGTCACCAACATTGCCAAAACATTTTCTTTGCTAGTGTTTGACTGGCTAATAGTCAGAACAGAAGGAAAAAGAACAGTCCAAACAGAAGAGAATTGTATCCAAATGACAAACTTTAAACTCCAACAAATGCACACTGGAACTAGTTAAAAGCAAAAATACACCACCCCACACCCCACCCCGATAATTCAAAGACCAGCAAGGAGGCACCTCCAGCTACGTACTGAGATCCTTAACTAAAATCTAATGCAGTAGCTGCCTGAACATTAGAAGTGATGCTAAAAAACCTGCTATATATAGTCTATATATATATGTGTATATATATAGACTATATATAGCAGGTTTATATATATATTATATATAATATATTATTAAACATTATTATATATTATTATATTATATGTATTTATTTTTATATATAGAGAGATATATATAGATATATAGTCTACGTATATATAGCACATGATATCTGCCGTTTAATTTCAAGATAGCATTTTTTGCCAGGGCTTCATTTTGAACACGTAATACGCAGAAGCATATTGATTAGTGTGTAGTATTGTTAAGGGTGTGATATTAAACTAAAGTTCACCCAACAGTGAAGTCCCTATCCCACATATACGTCCAAGCTGCTTTTAACATCAGAGCTCCCATGTCTCATTTTCCTGCAAATTTCTTTAGTTGATCACCTGTATTTTGTAAGCTCTGACCAATGTTTGTTTATTACAGTTAACATAACAGCCTTCCACGTTTTTTTCTTCCAGCATTCTGTTGGGCAGAACATGTTAATCAAACACTATATAAGTTGTGGCCCTTTTTTGATACAAGACCAGATATACCACACGTTCTATGAAGTCAATCTGTATTTTAAGTATAGAACACATGCAATAGCTAAGGGCCTACATCTCAAATAGTCCCAGGAAGAGCAAAGCTAAACAAAAACCCATGAAAAGTCACAGATCAGATGAATCATAGAACGGTTTGGGTTGGAAAGGACCTTAAGATCATCCTGTTGCAATCCCCCTGCCATGAGTAGGGATGACTCACACTAGACCATGTTGCCCAAGGCTCTGTCCAACCTGGCCTTGAACACTGCCAGGGATGGAGCATTTACCACTTCTCTGGGCACCCTGCGCCAGCGTCTCAGCACCCCCGCAGGGAAGAGCTTCTGCCTTAGGTCTAACCTGAACTTGCTCTGTTTCAGCTTGAACCCATCACTCCTTGTCCTATCGCTACAGTCCCTGATGATGAGTCCTTCCCCAGCATCCCTATAGCCCTCCTTCAGATACTGGAAGGCTGCTCTGAGGTCTCCACGCAGCCTTCTCTTGTCCAGGCTGAACAGCCCCAACTTTCTCAGCCTGTCTCCATATGGGAGGTGCTCCAGCCCCTGATCATCCTTGTGGCCTCCTCTGGACTTGCTCCAACAGCTCCATGTCCTTTTTATGTTGAGGACACCAGATTGCATTTATAGATTAAAGCTTAGCTACCCTAACAAGCACGGTTACTCCCTGAAAAAAAATATAGCTTATAGCAGGTATTTTTGTGCAATAACATCCAATAAAACAGGAAAAAAAAAGGAGGTTTCACTCCACCAACTATGAAATCTTGAAAAATTTGTAGGTAGTTGAAAAGGAGCACACTAAAACCACATCTTCAGCTGCAATCATAGCATTGCTACTGTGACTCCCAAGTATTGCAAATGATACTAAGTACAAAGTTACATAGAAACTTCTCTGTAAGAAACATTTTAGGCAACACAGTAGCAGTGAGATTTAAAAATAACCCTAAGAGAAACAGTTCCATAAACTCTCCAACTTGAAGCTGAATTGTCATCTTGACACAAGTGCTGAATTCAAGTTAATCCATCAGCACAACAGCACACGCAATAGACACCATTCAATGGCTTTTTCCTCCCAGTCACTTGCAATTTCAGGTTTCTTTAGCACAAGGAAACTTGAATAACAGACTGCTGTAAAGAGAAGGATCACACAAGGAAAAGGTTTATGGCTTTTCAAAACCCCCAAAACTGTCAGTAAACTGTTATGAAGCGCTGTGACTACAGGAACAGCAATGAAAAATACTTGGAAATCAAGGACTTATTCTCCAAACAATAAACTACAGCTGAGTATGTAACAGCAGGGCTCGCTCTTATTTATAGTGCCTTAATATCGTAATGTAGGTATTCAGTGTTAGCAGGAAAAGTTAATGGAACTGTTTTCTACGGGGATACAGTTGTCACAAGCATTCCACTATACAAATGTGCATGTCACTCCTTCAAGCAAAATCCAATTCAAATAAGGAAGGAAAGCAAGATCAATATAGATCATCTGACTCCATTTAGTAAGGTAGCCTAGAGACTGTTTTGTTATTTTATACAAGCTTTCTCCAAACATACAATTGTTTACTTTTCCTAAAAGGGTACTGGTTAGTATAAAAGCAAAAAGGATCCCAACCTGTCTGTTAACATCATTGAAAGACCTCTATGTACAGCCAATGCTGTATTGCAATAAGTCACCATCACATTTAGTAAAACTAAGTGGCAAGTTCTACTGTTATTTCCAACACCTTACGCTTATACCCCTGCTTGTCTTCACACTTCTTGGTTAAACTGACCTCATCTTGAAACAAACTATTTCCAACTGGTCTAGCAGCCAAATAAAAAGAAGGAGAGAGCAAACAGCACGGCCTCCTGGTCAGAGCGGCAGCTGATGTGGTTAATGTAGAAGAGCTAAAGGAATCTCAGGACATTAGAGAACCAAGAATAACCTCATGATAACTTTACGTAGTACCAACAGCATGATGTTTGCTCAGTTAACATTGGCTGTGTAGAGACTAAGCAGTTACAGAGATAAACATGATTTCCAACCTTAATGTAGTTCTAGGAGTTTGTGTAAAGTCACTGGAAAGAAGCAGAGATGTCTGCATGCTGAATGAGGCCCACTGCTGGCATAACAGAATTCATTTTAATTACATTTCTCACATACTGACTAGATAAGCTCTCGAGTCTATTTGGCTGTTTTCTCTGTGAAAACCATTTATCTTGCTCTTAGTTTCATTTTAAGAACTTCAATTGCATTCTGTACTTTGGTTGCTTCATGCACAAATCAAAAGGATGTCTTTTTTTTCCCCAAAAACCTTTTTCTTCTTAGCGAACTGTTAATCAAGAAACCTGGTAGCTCACTACATCCCAACATACTTTACAAAATACTGCTTTATTGGTTTATTCCAATCTTAGGTTTGCAGCCTAAAGACCTCATCTGAGATGGAGATGAAAAAGATAAGCACGAATAAATACAAGCTCTAACAACATACACACCGCTCAAAAATCACATTTCAGGAACCTCAAAACCATTTTAAGTAAATGAAAGTACCAGAAACACTCTTTTTATTACTATTATTAAATGCCAGAAATACCACAAACACTAAATTAATTAGGTTTCAAACTATTCTGGAAAACTCTTCTTGCTACATCCTACACCTCTTCACACCCGGGCTTTAACATATACTCACGCTGAACCAGGAAAACAAATACACACAGTATCTACCTGGCTCTGAAAAAAATCATCACCTGCTATAAAGGTAGCTCTTCCCCTCAGACTTCCAGAGGATGAAAAGGAGCAGTGGCCCAGTGGACTCCTGGAGTCAATAGAGGCAATATCACCAGGGAAAGCTTTCCGGTCCTCACAACACGTACCTTTCCCAGCCATACTCTGTAAGCTTAGTTGGGCTCTCATGAGAGAAGCCCGGATGAAATCCCCAGGATTAGTTTGAAATCATGCATTAGAAAACACTTGTGACAAAACTACCCAGTTTATGCAAATGTCCTGGTTTAGCAGTAGCAGTCATTTTTTCTACTGGTGCAGTGCTGTGTTTTGACTTTTGGCCTGGGAATAATAATGATAAAGCTGATGTTTTCAGTTGCTGGTCAGAATGTTTACCCTGAGCAAGGACTTTGTGAGTCTCATGCTCGGCCAGGGAGGAGGAGAAGCCAGGAGGAAGCAGGGACAGGACACCTGACCCAAACTAGCCAAAGAGGTATTCCATACCACAGCACGTCATGCCCAGGAGGTAGAACTGAGAGTTCCTGGAAGGGCTGGATCACTGCGGGGTGGGGGTGAGGTACCGGTTGGTGAGCGGTTGTATTCTCTTCCTTGTTATTTCCTTTATCATTATTACTATTAGTGGTAGCAGTGGTGATTTCTGTTATACCTTAGTTATTAAACTGTTCTTATCTCAACCCGTAGGAGCTGCATTCTTTTGATTCTCCTCCCCATCCCTCCAGGAGCGGAGGGAAGAAAGGTGGGGGGGGGGGGGTAGTGGACTGCATGGTTCTGATTTACGGCCTGGGCTTAAACCACGACAGCAAACCTTCAACGTCCATCTCCATGCTAAGAACCAGTGGCAGTCATACTCAGTTCAAATACAGTTGCATACCAACAGCACTATTATAAAACCTCGTTGCAGCAGATATTGATTAGCAAAATCAAATTGATACAAGCAGAAGCTTTATCTAGTTTCATGTCAGTGTGAGACGGAGCTCCTTGTCCTTCATAAAAACAGAAACAGTCCAGGATTGGTGAGGTGTGCAGGAAAGGGGCTTTGTACAAAGAACTTCCCACTTCCAGCTGCTCGCTGAAAAGCCTCTGGCTGTTAATCATGATTCAGATTGGATTAAGCTTTTCAACTGAAAATAATGTTTTTCCTACATGCACGAGAAATGTTTTGTTCTTTCCCCAAGTCAGTCCTTTGTTGAACAAGGAGGACTCCATGATGAAATTTGACCAGAACAAACAAAACAAGCAATTCCCTCACTGCATCTTAGGTAGCTGTTGCAAAAAGGTAAACCCCATTCTAACCGCTTGGTCAGGCCTTTGGTCCCACGGCAGTAAGGGATACAATAAGTTTGTATTCATCAATCTCCAACAATGCTTCCTGACTAAACCAGACTGCAATTCTTCATTCTCAGGAGGTACACCCACTGAACTTTGTAAAAGTCAGAACTTCAGGAAGTTATTCTGGATAATGCAATGCCAGTGAAATTAACTCCAAAAGAATTCCTACAGTAAGACCAGAGAAAAATGGAATCAAGGTGCTCTTTCAGTATTTCAAATTCATTAAAATATTCATTTTACGAAGGCCCCTGGACCTGGACAGTTTATTTAGCTTTGCATATCATTTTGTTGGCAGTTGATGTAGAATTGCACAGGATACAAAATCCTGACTGGTCTTGGAAAAGAAAACCCCAACCACCCAAACCCACCACCAGGAACACCCCCATATTTGCTCAGACTATCTTTTGCAGATATTAAGACTAAGTTGTCTGATTTTATTTTATACAAGCAAAATAATCTGCTTCCAACAATAGTCAATGGCCTAAAATCTAGCATTAACCCATTTCTAATATGGCTGAAACCTGTAGAGCTCTGTAAAGGAATAATCCTTTTTGTGTCATTCAGAGAGAAAGTGTTCAGAACTATCAAAACCAAGCCACTTAAGAGATTTCAACTTGATTGTAAAGAATACAATACATGGTCAGCACTGATAGGAGTAGCAATGCTAAAGCCATGTTTTGAAGCAAAGACTTGTTGGAACTTCATGGCCTGTGTTCCCAAACATAGAAGGTGCCTGATGCTGGTAAGTAAGCGCTCTTGCCGGAGATGCAGGTATAGGTATTGGTATTATACAGCCCAGAAGCAGCTGTACAGCTGTAACATTTCCTTTCAGTACCAGTATTAAAGCTACTGAGGGCATCTAAACCAGGCTTTTACTCTCTGTTCTCCATATCTCCATATATGAACCCCAAATTTCCTGAGTTGCTTTAAGTCTCCAGGGACCACAGATGGTTTCCATACATCTATTTTAAATTTGCCTTGCTGTTGCATTAAGTCACCATCCTCAAATTCCACTAGCCTCAATTACTATTTTTGTGCCCATGAATAGTAAGGTTGAAAAGTTCATTTTTATGTTAAGTTTTAACTATGTAAGGATATATGTGTATTTTAATATCCGTTGGCAACTCAAATACAGCATGTATGGAAAACCACACTCAAGTCTTCCTTTTTGCTATATGAAGTGGAAGTTGCTTCTTTGGAGGTATTTAAATCCAAGCAATTACTTGGGAAGGGGACACACACAACAACACTATTAGATTCTGTGGGAGGACATACTAATTGATACAGGTTTTTTGTAAGAAATAGTTTATTTATCTAGGATACTTCAAAGCAAAAAAGACCACTGGTGAATTCTGTTTCCAGGGAGATGATATAATACCTTCCAGAAACATGGCACACACTGAAGTTATTCTTCAGACTGAGTGAGCAGAGGAAAACATGAAGAAGACTTCTTTGCTATGAGATAGACTGCCTAGAAACATGCTACATAACGAAATAGAATATAAATATATAATATAAATATAAAATATCTAAAACATATAAAATACAAATGAATTTTGACTCATGATCCTCTGCAAACTTAGTTGCAGTGATTAGACAGGGAACCACCCTAATAGAGCTCCAAAGACATCATATCATGGCAAGAATAATTCAGACATAAGTTTGGGCAGAAAAAAAGGGAAGAAAAGCCAAGAGGCAATAGCCCTTTATAGTACCATGTGGTTCAAGGGAAGCTCCAGGATAAGTAATAATGAGAATGTGCATACTCTCACCCTTAATATCCACATTCACCCCAACACGAATTCATGTTAAGTTTTAAGGTTATTCTCAGCTCTTTGTGCCCTTTTCACTGGACATTTCTTACAGGAAGCAACAACATCCCTTCTCAAAAGGCTATACAAAGGAACCAAGCGGCTGTGTAGGGGAAAAAGAATGAAAGCTCCCATACAAAGAGTTCAACAAATTGGCACTTTGAAATACGTAACACACAAACTTACCATGTTTGGTAACAAATAATTTAGCAGTACAATGTGCCCATTACGGAATAGCATCTGCATGCCAGTCTCCTTCAACTGCATTATCTCATGCCTTCTTCACTATTTCAGGGTTTTGACACATCTTCTCCCTCTGTATCTTTCAGATAGCTATAGCCTCTCCTCACACACTCTTGGCACCCTGCTAATAATAATCATACACCTCTGCTCACAGTCTCCCATAAATCATTGAGGTTTATAATGACCTGCTCAGATAGAGCAAGGATCACATTTCTACTGCCTGCTTGGCAGGCTGGTGTTAATGTACTTCTCCCAAATCCTGGCACCAACAAACCCTTTTTAAAGACATACATAAAAGCCACGTTGCTTCTGCACATTTTCAAGTGCAATGTCACTTGGCCTTTTGATTCAACACACAATTTATCCTTCAAAAGGAGGAAACGCTTTGGCTGTGTGTAAGTTGTAAACACATACCTCTCTTGCTCATACTAAAATCACTTCTGAAGCCTTCTTACTTTTACGCTCCCAGATAAAAGTAACTTCTCTTAGCTTCAGAACAGCCTCCACAAAATATTTTCACACCTCTTTCGACACCTAGTTCATACCATGCCATCTTCTTCTCAGGAAGAAGAGGATATCATGGGCTGACATCAATTTGCAGGATCAGAACTGACTCAGGGTAAAAATTCTCACTGTGTTTCAAACATCACCATACCAATGAGAAAATGGGTCACGTTTCATCAAAAGAAAACCCTGCATTGAAATTGTTATAGATCCAGACTTCACATCTCGGTATGCTACTAGCCCATGGCCAACTGAGAAGAGAACTCTCAAGCAGAATACAGAGCCGTACTTCAGTACATATGCGTATCTATTTCATTCAGCAAAAGTATGTTCCATTTAAAAGAGGTTATTCTGTCCAAGTGGCCAGCCTTGTACGTTCCCAAATGTGGACAAATCAGCCTAACGATAATTGGGATACTGTTAAAACAGTAGCCATTTCTTCCAGAGGCTACAGAAAAGGCCTCCCTCTCTAGTCAATGTTACAAGCCTGCAAATTCAACAGGTAGCAGAAATTTCACTTGACTTTACATGTGTCACATAAGCCATTTTAATTGTAACTGAAATGCAAAATAACTGGAACTTCAGCAGCTTTTGTATGCCCCATAAACTGTTTCTAACCTGCTCTCCAGCTGAGCTAAAATTTCAGCAATCGATTAACTTCTAGAAACTACGTATATAGATGTACACAGTAAGATTTACTTCAAAATATAACATTTTTCCAGACCAAAAAAAGCTGCGCTGCCACAGCTCTGTTCTACTTTTCGTGTCTTCCAATTGCTCAGAGAGGGGGGAAAATGTTGGTTTAAGTGTTGTGGGGTTTGGTTTTGGTTTTAAATCATGGCTCTCAACATCTTTGAAGCAAAGCAGTTTCATGCTGCTTCTGTCCAAGGAGGCAAACATGACTTTGCATCAGAACACAACAGACATCTCCCTTACATCAGAGGAAAGCTGTCGCAAGCCGCTGTGATGTGCCTGGCAATGGGGTAACTGACAGCAGTTTAATGGCGCTGTCTAGCCCAGCAGAGCCGTGGGAGTCAGACTCGCTGTCTCTGCACATCTGTTGTGGATAGATGCAGTTGAGAATAATCCCTGCTTTCAGCCCAGATACTAACTCATTCAGTAGATTCATCAAAAAAGCAGCTGAATCCAATGGCTTTCATTTGACAAAATGATAGATCCATGCACCCTCATGACCACATATCCATGAATAGTTCCCACTTCTGAACTTCAGATGGATTATTCCCTCCTCCTCTGCAAAGGGTCACCCTGTGCAAAGCCTGCAGCCACAGGAAACAAACCGTAGGAAATTAGAGAACATTTTTGAATTGATTACAACTGAGCTGCAAACCTTACACAAAAATTCATGTTGAGGTCATTAAAATGTCCGCAACAAACCGCCCTGGTGAAAGGAAATCCAACATGGATACAAAACACACTTCCTTTTGGGCAGCCAGAACCCTTGGTAAGAATTATTTCAGCTATTCCAAAGCTCTCCACTCATGGGCACTTGCAGCCCAAGTTGGAAGCCACAGACCGCAGCCTGGCCCATCCACCACACAATACAGTTGTCCCTAAGTTAGTCCTGAAGTGGTAAATCTTTAAATGCTTTTTATGTTAATTTTATCGTTCAGATTATAATTAAAAGTGAAAGATGAGAACTCCTACACACTAAAGATATTGAAATGCAACTTGATTGCAAAGGTTATAAAGAAAAACAGTAATTTACTATTTATCACAGGATCATAGAACACGTCGGGTTGGAAAGGACCTTAAATGGCATCTAGTCCAATCCCCCTGCAACAATTTACAGTCAGTCACCCAAGAATCAAGACTGACACATGATCAAGAGCATGAATAACACAGGTAAGCTGTTTCATTGGCTGCCTTGTTTTCCCACCATGTAGGTACACCTGGTTCCCATTACCAAGCCTTGCTTCCCAGCTGTGAAGTATGGAAATTTCATTTGAGAACACATGCTGACATACATCTTTCAAGAGCTAGTGTGTTTTAGCAGTTTTATCAATTACTCCTAATAACTGAGGAAATGACCTGAGTTGTCAGAATTAAAGTGATACCTATTACCATCAGTGCTCTTCAATCTACTCCTCACTATCTGGGAAACACCGCAGAGATCACTGAAGTTAGCTATTAAAAACCATTTCAGCAACAGTTTTCTCTTCCTGCTGCCTTTTTCTTTCCCTCTGAATCTAAGGATGCATTTTGTTTTCTTATTTTATCATGGCAGTACAACTATTCAAACCCTTCTTTTAAAGTACGCTGGCACTGGAAAACTGAGGCACTATCTTAGCTAATTAGTGGGAATTTTTGCATGGAGGAAGCTGGCTTTAAAATTAGTTACTTTGCTTCAGAATTAAATGAAGCACTCATTAAAAAAAATAATTAGTATGTACAACAATCGTTTGAAAGCCTATCTCCTGCTACAGGACATTTCTATTGGGCAGCAATCTGGACTGCATTATAGAACACTATTATACATGAACAGATGGAAATCATAAAATGATATTTAGCTACAGATTTCCTATCAGAAACTTATATAAAAAAAGAAGGGGGGGAAATATGCTCAACATTTTCCATTAGCCAACATCCAAATGCCTATGACACAGCAACCTATTTTTAATGCATATTTTTTCAAGTCCCTTGCATATAAGATAGGCATAAGTAAGATGATGTTTTCACCCTTAAGCACACAATACAAGATAAAACCTAACCAACTGTCCACCAAAGAACACACAAGAAAATGCATTTCAGTTACAGCTAAAAATTAAGACTTCTTAGGTTTGAATTCTTACTTTTGGCTGAACACCACTAGAAGTCAATGAAGCTCCACAGAGCTTCACAGATTTGCCACAAGAGCTGATCATGACCCAGAAACATATTAAACTTACCCATTATAAGCTGTAATGAACTGTCTTGGCTAAAATAGTAAATGCATTGTTTATTTCCTTCAGATATGAAAGTTACTTGGGTAGAAAAGATCAAGGTGCATAACATCAACTTCGTATGAAAATAAACTGTTTCCTCAGTTTAAGGGCAAAGCATGATCAGTTGTTGCAATCAATACAACTAGTTTGAAATACAGCCTTGTCTTAAATTCCACTTAATCAGAACCTTTTGCTTCATTGGCAGGACTTCAGAAAAAAGCAAATCTTAATGTTATTAAAGCACAATACAGAGATCATTATAGAAAGGTTATAGTAAAAACCCAGGGTCAGAATAACGGTTGATGAACATGCCATTCAAGAGGAATGTGGGGGTAAGGGAGATAAGACACAGATGCAAAGGGTGAGGCACTCCTTGAAGTACTTGGTATACCTTATTAAATAGATTGTATTCAGTTTACTGTTCAATCTATATCAGTGATCAGAGCTGTATTTCACAACTGATAAGTAGATATGTAATGCTACCTGAAAACAAATCTCCCAAATATTTCATCAAGACCTCAGGACACATTGAGCACTATAGGAATGTTTCCTTTCACATTTAAGTCAACAGCAGCCTAAATGTTTAGGCTGTACATAGACTGAATTTGCTGTTCTCTTCCTCGACTCACCTATGAAAGATTTTTATCTTATTTTTCCATGCATTCAGCTTCTTTCATTTTATTTCTCTTTCTGCACAAATGCAATACAGGCAAAGGAACATGAAGACTTCTCTCTTTCTCAGTGGTCTTAAATACAAACCAACCTTCAAGATCACTGATGACCTCCAAAAGGAGTTAAGTAACAGAAGGCCTTACTATTAATTACTCCAAGCTAAACAACAGTTAGGGCTCCAAGCACACCCAAGACAATATTCTTAACTCCTCAATCAATGTGGTGAATTCAGGAGGTCAAAGTATATTATACATAGGGAGGAAGAAAAGGAACTGGAAAGAAAAAGTGATGTACACATTGGTTATCAATTAGAATATGCTGTATTATTCCACATCTGTACTAAAAAGCAAACTTTGTACCCAGAATTTACACGCAGACACATACAGTTGTATAGAAGTTCAAAAAGTCTAGGTTATTTTGGTGAGAACTGGGAACACAGTCTATACAGAAAATAAACCTGGCAGCTCACAGCTATCTCAAACTTACCCTTGGGAAGGGCATCAGAGTCCTGCAATATATGTCTGGACACAGTTAATAAGCCTAGTCATTAATACTTAACAATGTTGTCCCTTTATTTCACATTATGAAGCTGAATAACAACTCTGCTGCTAACCCAAACCGGACAGAAGGAGTCTTAGGCTTTATTGAAAATCACCAATAAAACACAAACATAGTTCTAGCAAGTTAAGTTAAAGAAAAAACAGTCAGAAACCCACTAAAGAACCTGGAAAAATGTCTCAGAGAGCACAAAAATATACCCCTGTAGAGTACAACAAAAGAATACATTTCTTTACAACGGAGGTAAAGAAACAGTGCTACTTCCATAAAAAAATAGCCCAAACCAAACAGCAGTTTCAGAAGCTTTTAAAGTTTTTCAGGTAGCTTTTAACAGACTTGAATGAGGACAATCTGAGGCCAGAGGATCTCATCTTCCAACCATCAGGCTTATGCAATCAATTGCCTCAGCCTTTTTTCCATGCTTGCTTTATCAAAGAATGAACACAAATGCTTGTTTATAAGGCCTCAGGAATTTGAGGAGGAACGGGCATTCAGCTTTCTCTGTACAGAAGAATGAGAGTCTTCATCTACCTTTTTATATGTAAGGCAGTTCAGATAACATTAGGTCTTGTCTTAATGGATTTTGTTTCAGTATCTTCCAACTCAGAGGTAATAGAACGTGACATACAAAAGGCTTGTGAAGCAGGCTGAAAACACTGAGGACATCGCTTTAGCTCCCCTTAAACTCCTTCCAAGCACAAACTCCTGCTCTAGAGAATGTACCTATTTCTATACAAATAATCAAGACTTTTCTTTGCCCATTTATTAGAGACTGAAAAAAGAACCAAGAACACAGAACCACTGATCTGTTCAGAGAAAGTATACTGGCATTCAGCAATATATCAAAGTCAGGAAACGGAGAATTTTTCAATACACTTGGTATTTGTGCTGGCAGACCAAAGTAAACAAGTTTGTTGGTTGCAGACCCATAAACTAAAGGGGAGGAATATATCATCCAACTCCTTTCTTCTCAAAGCTCTGCCAATGAAAAGACAAGAGCATTTACTTCATTTGGCAGAAAAAAGATCTAGTACTCAATTATAATGCCTCCTAATAGAAACCCCCAAAAAGCAACCAAAAAACACCACACAAAATGATTCACTGCCACCAACATCAAAACCTGCTTACCAGTACACAGTTAGGCCAAGTACTTTGCAATAAAGTCCAGTGTTGTGAGTTTTCAGCTAGAATTGCCCTACTTGCGCTCTGTTCACAGTTTCTAATGTCTTCTCAAACCCACCTTGCCCCCCATCACTGGCCTCATTTTAAAGCACCAAGCTTCTTGCTCTTCAAATTCCAGTGGCAAATCTCCACAGCATTCCCTAAACTCTCCTGCTTCTTATTGAGCTTCTTATTGAGCACACTGAAACTCCTACTCTTCTAAGTACTCCCAAATGTTAACAAGCCCACATCCAAGTTGCTGTTGCCTAGTTTCCATTCATAATTAAAAGCAAAGCAGTCGCAATAAAGAAGCTGAACACTTATGGACAGAAACACTATTCTTCTCATCTAAGAATACCCACACTTTACTGATGCAGAAGCAGTCCCCAGATTAAGATAATGGCAGTTGCAAGATAGCTCCCACAGGACAAACACACCTACAGAAAATCAACAAAAACGATGCTTTTCTGTGGTTAAAAGAAGAGTTTTGGTCTACTTCACATTTCGCAGATTCTATCCCATACCAAACATTTGCTTCCACAACTTTCATTTTTAAATGTTTCATATCTTTGGGAATACAAAGATGCTTCCTGGAAAGATTCCACATCACTCCGAAGAAGCTGTGAACACCAGACAAACAAAAATCACTTGGAAACATTTATTCTTAAGCTCATAAGAGCTTAACTTATGAAGATCTGGATAATCACTATACTGTGACAAATAAAACTATTTGGGCTTTTTTCAGTCGTTTTTGTTTTATGCTCCATCCTATATTATTCGAGATTGATCTCCTAATCCATGTTAGCCATGTGCATTTTTATGCTTACATTTTGCTTAAAAGTGAGAGAACAGAGAATGCAAAAATCTTCCACAGAATAAAACACACTGATACAACAAGCATAACAATGCTGCTAATACAGACTCCCCATCAGGGACTGTAGTGATAGGACAAGGGGTGATGGGTTCAAACTGAAACAGGGGAAATTCAGGTTAGAGCTAAGGAAGTTTTTCCCTGTGAGGGGGCTGAGGTGCTGGTGCAGGGTGCCCAGAGAAGTGGTGAATGCTCCATCCCTGGCAGTGTTCAAGGCCAGGTTGGACAGAGCCTTGGGCAACATGGTTTAGTGTGAGGCATCCCTACCCACGGCAGGGGGGTTGGAACAGGATGATCTTAAGGTCCTTTCCAAGTCAAACCATTCCATGATTCCATGACACAGACTAGATGCTTGAAACAGGTGTGTTAATCATAGTTTCACTCTTCAACTATTCTATAAAATGAAACCAACCCTGGAAAGCCAAAAAAAATACAAAAACGTCAAATGAAAAGTATTTTTCAAGTTCCAGAGATGTAATATTCTGCTGCTCATACTGGTGGTCTACAGTTGTGCAGCACAGATATAGCATACTTACGCAAATGAAACCTATGCTAAGGGATCAGTATCTCCATCCTTAAAGTGCAGAGACCCAGTGGGATATCCAATGACACCAAAATCTGAACTTCCTCTGAGTGGAAACAATTTTGCCAGTAAAAAAACCTAAAGAGTGCTCATGTATACTTGAAAGAATCAGTTAAAGACACCAGACTTCTGATTTCAAAGTGAAAACGCTCACTCTTCCTTCTCTCACAAGGACAGCCCATTGTCAACATTTATTTTAGAAGCAGCTATTGCACATCAGCTTGCAATGCTCTTCCCAGCACTGAATGAATTTAAAGATCACTCAGACCCTTCAAAGGTTCACAACAGTGAACTGCTAATTCATATCCTTTCATAAGGAACCTGGATTAGCACTGCAGTTTCTTCTTAAAAACAAAATCTTCACATTATACACCATCATATTCTTATTATATAGCTTCAGCTATGTACAAACTTTGTAAAACAATGATTACAAAGAAAAGGGTTAAACTCTCTGTAAATCAAAAGCAGTAATTGCCTTTACAAGGCTGTTCACTGAACTTGTGCTTCCTTACCAGCGTATCTGCTTCTAGCAAAGTGTTTGTAATAGAGGTGACAGCAGGTGTCATGTTTGGCTTTCCCTAAAATTCCAGGTGTCAGTGCACTACCTGTCAGCTCCTTTGGACTCTGAATTGTGGTACACAAGAGCTCAGATAGATACAATAAAGGCCTGGAAGTACCATTCCATACCAGCTATGAGGAGGAGCCACATATCAGCTCCTCCTCAGCCCTACGTCTCATCTTACCTCTTATTACACACCTCTCTCCATCGGTGCCTTAAGCCAGTCTGGTAAGCCATAAACAAGAGACATAACTTTCAATGAGGACACTACAAAGAGCTGAAGCAAACTGAGGACAGATGTACTTTTTCAACAGCTGCATCGAAATACAGCCTAATTCATCTACGAGGACCAAAGAACAATTCCCAGTTTGATCCTCTTCTGATTTCTGCCTCATCTGCGAAGCAATGCTTGGGGTGAAGAGGAAGTTCTGAGAGAAAAGCTGTTTTGTCAGAACTGCCTGGCACTATGGAAAGGTCACAGCCATTTGGACTAAAACCAAAAGGTTTGGGATGGCAAAAGCCAGATCACTATATATGCTTTGCATAAAGGTGATCAAGAGAATATTTGAAGTTTTCTCAGCAAATCCAGGGACTCTAATCAAACAATTCACAAGAGTGAAGTCCCCATATATAGATTGATATTAGCAAGAGAAAGTAAATAACCATTATTTTGCTATTACCAGTATTAGTTCCACTTTTTCTTGCTGTTGTCCTACAGCTGTACACACAGGCATGCTATTTTTCCAAGTTACGTGAACTTACTGCAGAGTAAAAGGTGCAGCCCAAAGCTCTATGATAACAGATGATTTATCTCAGTGAGATGCTGATAGAAAACAGTGGTTTCTACCTGTGAGAACCAAGATCAGGGGCAGAATTGCTCCACACACCCTGCACTAAATCTTCATGACAACTAAACCACTGGGACACAGCTGGACTACTACATTCACTGATACCTGGTTCTACTCATATTGGAACTCCAGTGAAATTTCAAAACAGGCCCAGAAGAACCATTACGGCCACAATTAGTGCTAACAGATGAAAGATGCTGCCACAGAAGCACTGACAACCTAGGTTTGTGCTTCAAATGACTTGCTAAACACCATTCAGGAATCCAGCAGATTCTTTTTGTACTGTTGATCATTTCCCTTATAATCCCATTCTTACAATATGCCTGAAAGTACTCATGTTCCTATGGTCTCGCTCTGTTTGCCACTGAAAAATGGTAAAAAGCACATTTTAGCTGTTTCTGAAAAAAAAGAGGGTATGTGTATATATAGAGGTGAATAGTATGCTTTGCTCTTTTTTAAACAAACAACGGTACTGCAGAAAGCAAAGCAGCAAAGTGGGGGTTTCTGGTTGGTTTTCTAATTGGTGGTTTGGGCTTTTTTTGTTTGGTTGGTTTGGTTTTGGATTTTTTCATTTCTTTTCCCCTATATTCTCATCCTTTGTGTTTTTGACCTTTCCGTTCTACTTCCCTGTGCACTGCCACATCATCTTCTGGCCAAAGGATTTCCTTCTCACAATGGGAGCCAACACACATTTCACTTACTTCAAAATCTCCCTCCAGCAGAAGCTTCTTTTCCCCAGTATGGTTTAGTGGTGGCCTTGACAGTCCTGGGGTAGTGGCTGGACTTGATGATCTGAAAGGTCTTTTCCAAGCTAGCTGATTCTGTGATTCTATGATTCTGATTACATGCTAAACGCTAACTTTTTGGCTGTCAATTTAACAAAACAATGACATACATGACACTCTTGGAATAGCAAGTAAAAAAGAAAAAAACCCACAAACACTAACACACACATTCCCTAAAGAAACCCAAAAACTGCACACCAGAAAAAAAAACCCAAAACCAATCAAAAACCAAATGGACAATTACACAGTCAACCCAGATTGCCTGGAACTGCCACTTTCCTTTCAAATTAAAGTATCACAAATTATTTTCTTATCGTTCATCATTGTTAAAGAAAACTCACTATTACCAGGAACAGAAGAAGCAAACAAATGAGAACAAGCAATACTTTGTCTAAAAGTAACTATTTCTAACTTTCTCTGTATTTCTCTTTAAGCTGATTAGATTTCTACAGTAATATTAGAGAAAGGAGAAAAAGAAAAGAAGACAACTGCTTCCTCTGAGCTCTGAGACAAATATCTTTGAAGATGTTTATAAGCACTTGCTATTTCTCTGGTTCCAAAGATGAAGTGATACCAAACTACCAGAAAAGAATTATCACTCCATGAATAGCTAAAAATGGAAAGTGATCATCTAAATTAAAAAGGTTGAGAAAGACGAGGGAAAGTTCAGATAGGATTTATGTCTTGAGAGCAAGCAATAGGAATGAGTTATAAAATATTGATCTATAAAACATCTTAAAAGAACATTTAATATAGAACTTGTAGAAGGGAGAGTTCAGATCAGTTTTCACTGTGACAGCAATTTGTAGTTTAAACTATTTGTTAAATTTGTTAGAGATATGCACACACTAAAAATTAAATTTAAGTCTTGCCCTTTTCCAAATGCTAAGAAAAAGTGCTTGATTAACATTATGGAAATGTATTCCTCTTTCCATCATGACCAAGCAGAAAATGTTCATTCAGATGCAAACACAATATGCTGAGAAAGTGTCAGTCCACTTCTTTTGAAAGTTATTCCTTAAGATAGGCAGGCACTACATTAACACAAATTTCTATGACAATAAACCCACAAAGATCTGAAGCTTAATGTGGGTTGGAACAATGGGAACACTCGCATTTCCAGACTGACTTTTAATATACTGCTACATAAAGTTTCACGACTGGTGATGGTCTGATTCCCGTTTTGTGACCCAGCATCTGAGACAGAATTTGTTGGCTCTTCCCCAGCACTGCTGTTGCTTTAATCAAAAATTCGTATGTATTTTGAGAAAAACTGCTGCATATTTACCGTTTTTATACAATAAACACTAAAACTACTACTGCTACAGTTCGTTTTAGTCTGATGCTACTACAGCTACAGCTCATTTCAGCCTGATGCTTACACTGCACTGAAAAGTAGAAATTAAAATCATAAAGATGAAATAAACAATGTGCTTTTTCACAGATTTAAATGCACATGAGAAGAAGATACTACATGCCAGTCATGGAACTGGCAAAGTTAACAGCAAAATTAATACAGCTCCCGACTTGAAATTTTCTCTTGTAAAAATCTTCACAAGTGTGATCAGAGAAGCCATTTATCACGTCAAAGCATTCTACACATATGTTTTTAAAAGCAGCTCCACAAGGATGGCACTACGTTTTCATACTTGGCCAAGCCTCATGTCGACTCAACATACAGAAGTGATTCTTTCCCTGCTCCTTCCTCCAGCCACCCACCCAGATTCCACAGCCGGGAGAGTAGTCAGAGGTAATGCACCTGGCAAGAATTTCACTCAATGTAAACTAATTCGCATCTGAGTTTCTGATAGCTCACAGTGCTTGACTGCCCAACCCCGTTCCTAAAAACATCTCTCCAAATCTACAGTGGTTGTTTTTTTCCCCCTACTTCAGACCTGCTCTTTCCTCCCTGGAATCTGCTCTTGTTTCCTCTCTTTCACTTCTGCTGAGAGGGAAAAAAATCCACCACAGTGTAATTACCAAATTTAGAAATGAGTGCAACGATTTACTAAATGAATATTGGCCTCAAAGCTTAAATTCTTAGCAAGGAGATTGTTTCTAATGTTGAACAGGGACTGTTTCATAGAAGTAGTGAGAAAGAATAACACAGCTGATGCCAAGAAAATTTAATTGCATTTATCTGTTTGATTCCAAGCTGGAATACTCCTAAAATGAAGGATCTTTGGTATAGCAGATTTTTAAAAGTAGAGAGGAAAAAAGAAAGGAAATATTTCTTAGAAGAACCTAACTAGTATAACACAATGGTCCTTATCTTGATCACTGTGGCTAGAGCATTTTAGTGCAGGGTGGTGCTTTCTTTTATCTTAGGAGTTTCTGGAAGGACCACAATGGACACAACTGCCATGAAACATACATGCCCCCAGAATTCATGGATTTAATCTCCCACCACTCCTTTGAGATTGGAAGATGTGCCTTTCCATTTCATAAATAAGGAGAGATAGCACAAAGAAGCCATTTGTGCATGCGCATGCACACTCTTGGAATTGAAAGCTTGACAGCAACAACTCTGGGCTCAGACCTTAACCATGGTACCAGTTTGACTTGTCACAATTCTCTGTATCCCTGACTGTCCAAAAGAGCATCTGATATTTCAAGAAGGGTGTCCTGAAATCTTATTTATATCTCTGAAGAAAAACTTCTGCTGCACACCAGAATGCACATTGTATTTTCTACTTCTTCACCTGAATGTTTTGTCAAATAGCTAGATGAGATTTATTAACTGCAGCATCACCTAATGGCCTGTTTTGCTACTAATGCAGTTCTCTAATATGCATAAAATAACCTGTTTGGACACTTGACACTGAAGTAGCTGGATTAAAAGGGCATATTATGCTAGGTTTGAATCTTGCATACTGCAGAGTCAAGACAGCAATGAAGCTGACACTTAGTGCAGATAATTCAGTTGCATTATTGCATGAAGTGCAGTATCTTATCAAAATCAGTTAAGTCACTGGTGTCCTTTGAGGATGACAACAGATATCACACAACTATCAGAAACAAAAGCTTACTTTTCCCTACTCATCTCTCTGGTGCCCTTCAAATTACACAGAATTATATACTTGAGAAAAAACCCAACAAGTGAGCAAGTGTTCAGTCCCTTAAGTGTCAGGTCTGACAAGCAGTGACACCTTCTAAATTAATTACAGTTTTAGAGAATTATGCTTAGTTAAACCTAACTATACTAATTAGGCCCCTTGAGAGAAAAAGAATATCTGGGTTTCTATAAAGTTTATTAGCATGGGACCAAGTTGCTAGTACCTGTATAAAGAGACAGAATGATTGCTGTGTACCTGCTAGTGAAGGGTTAGCAGGGGGGGAACACAAAAAAAGAAGTGATGAAATCAGTGTCTCTATCAAGTACATGGTTCATTCAACCAAATTTATCATTTTAGTTATCAGACTTATCTTACCTAGACATCTTTTTCCCTGAGAATAAGGCCCAAGAGATCAGTGATACAGTAGTACACTACAATTATGTTTATGCATCGATTATTTGAGTATTTGTCCTTGTATTTTAGTTCCACCAACAGTTTCCATGTGGACAGATCAGACTAAACAAAATACACAGTCGAGACTGTGTGGCAGATTCAGTCAAGATACGTATTCCCCTTTCCCCCCAAACAGAAATAGTAATTGTGTAATGATTTTTTGAAGAGATTAATAGTTAGGGAGTATATGACCATTAGAAATGAGTATTTAGGAAAATGGCATATTCTCTGTGATGGTAAATTTGAACGCAATATTTATTTAGCTTGTTAAAAAAAGGGAGTTTCATTTCCCTAAAAGAAGTCCTTGTGAAGTAAAAGTCACATCAAAATTGAGGAGAACGTCAGCAGCACTAACCTCAAAAATAGATGCACTGGTACATAAGATCCCAGCTATATTCCCCAGCTTGTTTTGTGGATGGCAGCTAGTTTTGCAGAGGTAGGTTTGCTGGCCTTTGTAAGCACCCCACTGTCAGACTGAGCTCATTACTGTTTTGGTTTTCCACTTTGATACTCAAATGTTCAGAATGATCTTGAAACTACCTCAATCACTTCTTCATGCTTTTGGGGATGAAAACAATTCTTTGCATCTTGCAGTTTTCACAACTGGTATCTGTCGTTTCTGGCACATATACATTTTGATTCTTTTTCTTGGAGGTAAACTCATATTCTAACCATTAAGCACTACATTCATTAAAAACAAACTTACATTCACCCTTCCCAGAATTAATAACTGAATTAAGAGCTTTA
The DNA here is from genome assembly GCF_963264785.1 of Psittacula echo. Lineage (NCBI taxonomy): Eukaryota > Metazoa > Chordata > Aves > Psittaciformes > Psittacidae > Psittacula > Psittacula echo. Next base: position 62,084,486 of record NC_137740.1, read on the forward strand.
ATAAAAGTTTTAGAACATCCCTAATACTGACCACAGTTTATTATCAATCAGTAGGTTTCACTTGCTGGCTAGAATAAGAAACCATCAATCCATACTCTAATCTATCCAACAAATTATACAACATGAAGTAATCAGAGTTTTAGAAGATGAAATCATAGAAGCTTAAGGTTCTGGAAGTACATGCTCTCTCTCAAACTATGTATTTTAGCATTCAAGATACTTTAAACTCTAGTGATAGAACTCCCACTTCGCCTGCTCCCAGCTTCCACATGTGCTTCAATGCCTGAAGAGCTGTATGAATCTTATAGCATCCTTGAACAATTCCTGCTCTAACAACTTGATAATCTAAATCACTGTTTTGAAACTACATGCCCCCAAAGTGGATTTTTTCCTCCTAATATGCTAACATTTAGAGGAATGTAGACGCTTATGACAGGTTTTCCTATTTTCAGGTTTTTCTACAATCCTGATAACAAACATCTACAAGTAGGGATCAACAGTCCCACAGAGACCTAATCAATGAGATCAAGAACTATAATTTACCTACCTGCGAACTGCCTTCTCTACCTGGCAGTCTGCATGTAATTACCCATTTGTTGTTTAAAACAAACACAGCCTTACTGTAATGGATGCCATCAATCAGCACACAGCCTCTCTCTATGGAAAACAGCCCCAGCTGGATTCTAAATATTATAGAGACATTATTTACATTAATATTTTTATTAAGGACTTAATGGTATTTATAAGGCACTATACAACAAACCAGTACAACTAATATAGTTGGGAGTACCACTATAAACTGTACTGAATTTTTCTGACAGCAAAAAGAAGTTGAGCTGATAAAGTCAATATAAAGACCAGGCCTCAATTCATCACTATTCTCATGAGAAAATCTGGTTGTGACTAGTTTGCTGTACATTTTAAAGATACCGCAAGGGAAACAGGAAGTATTTTACTGCAGCCCTACTGATGCACTGAAAGGCCTGTCAATGTATTCCGGAATGTCATTAAAATCTATGATAAAACAAAAGGTCTCTCATCTCCGTTTGTGCAAGAAAAATAGCCACCTAATTTAACTTAATAATTCAAAACTCTCACAAGGATTGAAGTGTTACTCCATACCAAATATGATCTGAGTGTTCTTATTCATCTCTTCTTCCCTCACATGAATGGAAAGGGTCAATATTTGCATGTATATTCTATAATGCATTTTAAGAAGAACTTTAATTTGTCGCACTTGTCCTGAGCAAATCAATTGTGAATGTGTCAGCAGGAAAAGCTGACTTTCTAACTCTTAAATTGAAAGGAAATGTAGAATTTATATAAATCACAGAAATCCATGAGAGAAAGCTGCAATAGAAGTCAGGGGTAATAGGCTACTCATCTATCTGCAGGAAATATCCAGAGTATCTGTTTCATAAATATGTTCAAACCCAAGCACTTAGTCACTGACCAAGCAGTTCCCTACAAGGGATTTCCTGTTCACCACTGCAATAAAACAGGAGTTACAGCCAGAAATTGGAGTTGTTTCTCTCTTCCTTATATTCCATTTTGTTATTTGTTTGTTTGTCTGGCTTTTTTTAAGAGATAATTTCAGTGATTTCTTTAAAGAGTTGTTTTGTTTCCCTTGTATCATATTGGCTTTTACCAAGAGATACATCAGAGATGTTCCCACACATCCTGGTTTTGGCTGGGATAGAGTTAATTTTCTTCCTCGTAGTGCCATACTTTGGATTTAGTATGAGAATAATATTGGTAACACACTGATGTTCTAGTTATTGCTTACCCTAAGTCACGGACTATTCAGACTCTCACGCTCTGCCAGTGAGGAGGGGCACAAGAAGCTGGCAGGGAGCACAGGCAGGACAGCTGACCCAACCTAGCCAAAGGAATATCCCATACCATAGACCATCATGCCCAGTATAGAAACTGAGAACTGCCGATCGCTGCTCGGGTCGGGCTGGTACAGTGCATCTCTTGGTTGTTGAGGGGTTTTGGTTGGTTAGTTGGGGTTTTTTTGGGGGGAAAGAGAATGTTCGTTTATTTTTGGTTTATTCTTCTCTCTCTATTTCCTATTATTATTATTTTACTTTATTTCCATTATAAAACTGTTCTTTTCCCAACCCACAGGTTTTATCTCTTTCCCTATTGTCCTCCTCAAACCCATCGGGGTGCAGGGGGACTGAGTGACGGACTGTGTGATAATTCAGTTGCCAGTTGGGCTTAAACCCCAACACTGCGTTGCAAGATGGGATGGAGAACTGGTTAGAAAACACCTTCCATGGAGAGCGAGGGAGTGGGTTTGTATGTATGATATTAAGAACAATAGTTAATGTGATACCTAAAAGAAATGCAGAGAAATAAGTAAAAAATCTAGCAAGGGAGCTAAAGTGCCCTGAAGTCAGGGGCATTTCAATTACTTTTATATTAAAGATTAAGATTAAAACAAAAACATTGGCCCACAAATGTAGACACTATTTACATTAGGCTATGTCAAGAATTTTTTCCTTCTTATAACCAAATGTTGAGGCCATTCTTAGAATCATAGAATCATAGAATAGTTAGGGTTGGAAAGGACCTTAAGATCATCTAGTTCCAACCTTTCAACCTTCAATTCTTTGCTGTCATTACACTAAATCAGATGAAAAGAGTAACGTCTGATTGCAAGCACAGGGGAAAACCTGAGTTAAGTAAAGTCTGTATTACAACATCTTCAGGATCACTAGCACCAGTAATGAATAACAAAATACATTTACTATCCAGATGAGCATACAGCACTCAGCAGCATCCTTTTACAGGTCAATGGGTTTTCTATAAAGCTAGTGCTGAGAAATATTTCTAAAGTACCTTCTCAAATACGCTTGTCTAAGTCTGTATGTCCAACTGCACGAATAAGCTCTCAGGCCATAAATAAAGCAGACTATTTGGCAAGCTATTTATTTATTTCCTCAGACACTGCTTATACCGTTGCATTTCCTTTTAAAGTGCTATATTTGTAAAGGTGATTCAGGTTATGTATGTTAGGAAGTATTATAGAAAGAATCAATGGTTAACCTGGCTGTTTTCTTCTTTCATGGCAGCCACAGTATTCTTAGGCCTTACGAAGCTTCAAAGCCTGAAAAAAGACTGATGTTTGGTTTGAGGGGTGTGATATAAAGACTGCATAACGAATCCACAAGTATCATTTTCAGCAGCTGCAAATTCCAGATACAATCCCTATACTCTTCTATTTTTACTGTTGTAAACCAGAAATCTTATTTATTAATAAGTGCAGAACGTCAAACACTTTCAGAAGCTTAAAAATAGCCCTATTCTAATCATAAGTAACTGCAAGAGACACTACCAGTTGCATGATGCAAAACACAAGAACTGAGGAAAATCTGTTCAAGCTAGGAAAATGTCAGATGGAAAGAGCAAGCAAGGCGGCTAAAAAAATTACTAATCCACATAGACAGCTCAGATCAATGTAGCAAGATGTGGAAGCAGTAAGGCTCTCATGAAAACCAGAATGGCCTTAATTGAGCAGAATGTCCGTGTATATATATATCAGTATATGCCCCATACAGTCATTTTTCGGGTATATGAAATGTCAGATAATGAAACACTAAGCAGTTCCAAGAGTAAACTTGTAAATAATGCAAAATACAGAGCACATTAGGTTAGCAAGCCCAACTGCATGCAGTTTCACTTGGAAATGCTGATTAGAGCAGAATGTCAGGCATAAAGAAAATGTGTGCTATAGTAATCAAGTATAAAGATGACAAAGATGGATGCCTGCAGTTTTGTTCAAATCCTCAAAGAAAAGCTGCAATCACTTGGCCAGCTGGAGACAAATATATTTTCCTAGCTACCCAGGCTATCCAAAGAACAAGCAGTAAATCTCTTGCAACTCAGACTGCAGTTCACCTTCACAACTGAAGGCCTTATGCCTTCAAATCAAATCGCATTTACAAATCCAGCTAATTTCTAAATCCACTGCACCTTCTGCCCAAAACCAAACATTGTCTTAAGGAAAACTAAACTGCATGCCAGCTAGCTTTCTGGCTCCCTCTCTTGTTTTGATACTGGAAAAACAAAGACTGCTCAACAAAGGTGGAGAAGAAAGTACTAGCAGAACATCTCTACTGACTTCCCAAGGAACAGTTACCATGGAAGATGCAGATGTCTGTGATAATGCAGAGAAAATGTATGAAGCCATTCCATAAATGATGAAACAGAGACTATGGAATAACCCACATCTAATGCTAAAGTGAAAACAAGTAGAACAATTGAGACTCTCTGCTGAGTCCTGAGTTGTAATCTTCCACCTTTTATGTCTTCATTCCTGTGACTTCCAACATGCCAACTTAAGACAAAGGAAAACTAGAAATAAGTATCAAACCTTGTTACTTTTCTATCCCCATTACCTACCATTCTTTACTCTTCATCAAAGCTCCTATACAAGGGGATAAAACACCCTTTCAACCATGCTTTCATTAATAGTTTAATTGTACACAGTGGCATGAGGGAATCTAATCTTACAGAGCACAAATACTTAAACTAAGTTATTTCGGAGTATAGTTTTTCATCGTCTTCCTGCTACCCCTACTGTGATACCAACTTTGTAACTTCCTGTTCCAACGTCTGGCAGCAATACTTCAGAAGCTAGTTTCTCTCTATGTCAAAGTGTCTATTTTCAGAGAAATAAGAGAGACACACACAAAAAGAACCCCCACCAATATTCAGATATTTAAGCAATATCCACATTCTCCACTGCCCTTTCTGTCTTTATGCCTCCCAGCCCCACTTCTGCTGGATGACAAACCAAGTCTCTGATTTAGTTTACCACTGTAGCCCACAATGATTATACAGAATTTGGAACGAGCAGCAAGAGGAGGAGGAGTGGGGTATGTCTAAGTCAGCATTGCTGCCAGAAATAATGCATGTCAAAGTACATCCCTAAGACATCTAGAACATTGAGGAATGAATAAATAATATGTCTGGATTCTAGCCTGCCTTTCAGAAAAGCAACATTCTACTCAAAGCCTCTTTGCCCTCAGTGTAATATTAAATACAACTTATGGGATACCTGAAAACATAATATAAGGACAGTTCAGACGTCTTAAAAGAGCTAAGATAAACAATAAACTACAACAAAACAAAACCCCACAATATTTCCAACAAGATCCTCTACATTTCAGTGCAATGTGACTCAGCTTTCAGGAACAAGCCTTACCGAAAACTAACAACTATTTCATGACATAAGTGGCAAACATTTTGATGGAAAAGTAAGCGAATTTAAGTTGTGTATTGCAAGATATTTGTGGCATTAGTTCCTAAAATTAGAAATTCTAAACCAGTAGTGTATAGCTAAAGCAATTTCGTAAGCTACACTTACTTATCCTAATAGGATTTTTCCTGATTTTTTTCCTAATAGGAAAAATAGCTCTGCTCAGTGTTCCAGAAACGGAGGAGAGCCCAGTTAGACAGCACATTCACCAACAATATGCCCCAGGAGTTTAATTCTTGGCCCTCTGCATGTAAGTGAGATAAATATCTAATCCTGTACTGGTTGAAGATACTGCTAATAGCTCAGTTTTCCAGTTCAACAAGACAATTAAGCACATGAGTGAGTATTTCCACTCACTTTCATAGGACTAGTCACATTTAAAATTATTTGTTATCAGAAATCTTAGGCTTCTGGGGCTTTCTTCTTCATTTATTTAGGGGGCATTTTTTTTTCCCCATTCTTGTATGATGGAGATATTCACATATCCTGTGCATCAAAGAAGGTTCACAATAACACCAAAAATGCTTTAAGACATCTCTGTGAATACACTGTATGATAGTTAAACAACCTGCTTGTAAAATCAGCATCATTTTGTCCATCACTACCAAAGCAGAGACTGATGTTTGATGTTTGTTCAAAAACAACAATACCATCAATTTGTTGTCATAAATATTGCTTATGTAAAGAGCAAGGGCAAACTTCACAAGCCTAAAGCTCAGAAGTGCTATGCCTTTGCCTATTAAACATGTAGGTCAGCAACTACTGACTCATTTAAATCGAAACTGTTCTAGACTTGAGAAATCATGTAACTTAACTCCTACCTACTGAAGGAAATCATCAGGTTATATCTGCACAATTCTAATATCCAGGCACTTATTTCCTGAGGAATTTCTTAGGGTTGTTTTCTTCAGATCAGAGACTGATGTTGACCTAAAACCTTCCAATTCTTGACTGCTGGCCTCTACCCCTTCCGTTCCTCTGGAAAAATCACATTTAAGAATAATGTTAGCCTTTATCATCTGTTTAAACTACCAGCCTAAAGCAGACAAGAAAGTATGCATATAATCCTTTTTTTCCTCAGCAAAACATTGAGGGCAGCTATCTCCAGCTGGGAAGCTGCAGTCTCATCTCTAAGCACAGCTGGATCCACAGAAAGACCTTTGTCCCAGGCTTGAGGCATCTTCTCTATTAGCTACAAAAGCATCCAAGACTGGTTTTATAGCGCAAAAAGCCCTGGCTGGGAGTATCAAAGTTTGTCAAAGTGCATGAAGAGAAGCAACGCATGTCCTTGCTTGAAGACTGCATCTTTTCACTAATCATCCATTCCTCCTGAGCACCACTATTGATCATGAGTGTTTAGCCACTGCCTTTCCCAGGGAAGAGCTCACATTCATTCCCCTTTTTCTAAATCAGAGCTATAAAGCTACAACTGCTTTGTGACTTACTACATATTCCAGCAGCCTTTTTATTTTACTTTCAATGGTAGAGATTCTCAGTGACACCTACAGACATATACAAAGCCCTGGACTCTTACCCTGTGTGAAAACACTGGAAATTTAAAAGAGCAATACAATTTAAACTAAATAGCATCTGGTTAATTTATATGCATAAAGTCCTTGGAGGACCACATACCTATATACACCTCCTATTGCTTCCTCTCCTCCACCTCCACATCATTACACCCCACCGAAATAGAAAAACCACTTTAACAGCAGGGTTTTAGCTCTTTTGACTTGTTGCCCACTTAAGAACATCTACCTATTTCAGTAACTGCAACAAGAATATATGGTCTATCCTATGCAAACACACCATGAACTCCCAAATACAGTACAGTGTGTATGAAACATTACAGTCATGTTGCTTACCATTGAGTCATGACATGAAGAAAATTACAAGCTTTAAACTAGACTTACAAAACCTACCTGATAATACTCCCAATATTTAAGCTATTTTCTTGTATTTATTCTCTATTAAATAGGAAATTGTTTCTTCCTTCACACTCTAAAAGTAATTTCCAGATCTCAAGCTCCCTTTCTTTTGTCACCTTAAGAAATGCTTACAAAGACTCGCTACATCCCTAGCTACTACAAGGGAAGGTTACAAATGTTGAATAATCAAACTAATACTAACGGAAAAAAGTTCTAAACTAAGAAATTGTTTTCCGTATTATTCTGGTTTAAATATGAACTATATAGAATCTAGACACTTGGACCATGAGAAACATCTGGCTTCCATGAAAACACCTGCGCAATCCAAAATGGTCATGAAGGAAACACCTCCTGAACTGGATGAAGTTAAAAAGACATTTCTTACTATTTGTAAAGTAAAAAAGCCACCCAAAACTAACGGAACACGTCACAGTAAGCAAAAAACTCTTTCATATTCACCTGAACTCCTATTTACTAAATTGCATCGAGGGAGAAAATATAATCACAGTGAATTGATTATGCAATTATGATATGATTATGTTGCGTTTTCCCTCTTGGTACAATTTGGTAAATGTATGTTTATGCAAATGTTAAGCAATATTCCACAGGTGATGCAGGTTTTTAATACCTTTAGTGGAAGTATCACCAAAAAAACAGGAGTCGTGAGTGAAGACAGGCTGAGAAAGTTGGAGCTGTTCAGCCTGGAGAAGAGAAGCTGCGTGGAGACCTCATAGCAGCTTCTAGTGTCTGAAGGGGGCCACAAGGATGCTGGAGAGGGACTCTTCATCAGGGACTGTAGCGATAGGACAAGGGGTGATGGGTTCACACTGAAACAGGGGCAGTTCAGGTTAGATCTAAGGCAGAAGTTGTTCCCTGTGAGGGTGATGAGGCGCTGGCACAGGGTGCCCAGAGAAGCTGTGGCTGCCCCATCCCTGGCAGTGTTCAAGGCCAGGTTGGACACAGGGGCTAGGGGCAAGCTGCTCCAGTGGAAGGTGTCCCTGCCCGTGGCAGGGGTTGGAACTGGATGAGCTTTAAGGTCCCTTCCAACCCAAACCATTCTAGGATCCTATCATTACATCTCAGTAAAGTCATGTTTGTTTTAACTTATGTGTACAGTATATATTTTAAAAAGAAGAAATTCACAAGTCTGCTGAAAACTTTTGTGTGTTTGTGGTTCTTGTTTGTTTTTAATTTTTTGTTTTATTTTGATTTGCTTTTTTACTAATAATACACAAAATTGGTTTTCTTAACAAGTCTGTGAGGTCTGCAGTCAGACTTAAATGCCTATTCTCCTCATTTCTTTCCTTCTAAAAGCATGTATTTGTAACGTTCTAAAACAGAAATCAGAGCAATCTATGACACAAAGTCACTCACTATGGAATTATATGAAATATATTCCTTTCAAAGATCGGGAAAGCACACTTCACATTTTCAACCTCTGCTCTTAAAAGAAAGGGGAAAATAACCTGGCAGTGATTTTTCAGGATAACTGGTTTGCACTATCCCCCTTTCCAAATACCATCACTAAATATTTGCTCTTTGCTCACAAATCTTTCTTTACTGTACTAATTAAAACCACTTTCTGGACCAGTCGGGGAACACTTGAACGCTGTTCAGCTGAACTGTGACCATTTTCACACCCTTCTCCTGTTTCACCCTTGGACAATCCTTATTTGAACTGATACAACATAATAGCAGAGTTATGAAGCATTAACTTCTTTATAAAGGAGATCAAGTCACAGCACAGTGTGTTCTTAAGCGATCCTAACAGAACACATAGAGCAATTAGTTACAGTGGTTTAACTAGGAGTCTCAGGCTTTGCCCAGAAAGTTGGAAGTTTCATTTAATGCCCTTCAGTATGATATAAGGGCTAAGGGTACATAGTCGAGTTAGTGCATTATTTACCTGGTGATCACCATTAAAAAACAACCCACAAAGCATAAAGTTGACTTTGATCGATGCAGACCGGTATTAGAAACCTCACAACTCGTCACTGCATTAAATATTTCATTATTCAAGCTTAGCTAGAGGAAGCCCCATGTTAATCTTGCCAAGATCAAATTGCTATCAAAAACCAGCATTAGTCCATAAAGGTATTACAAGATATTCCAAAGCATCTGTCCCACGCAGACTTCTGAATTCCACAATACAACTGGCAAATTTATACCAATTATACCAGACAATAATGAAGCAGTTCACACACGTCTGTACTAAGAATTCCATTTAGCAAACACTAAAGGTTACATCCATATATTTTTTTTTCCCAGCAGTTTGCCTCAACACGTAGCATTCACTTGTTTAAGTCTGTGTTTTAGTAGTGTATTTTTCAATGATTCACCTAACCTTGATTTGCTTTCCAAGTGATGAATCACACAATCGCCAGATTTCTGTTCAGGACTGAAGCTTGACGGACTTCATTGGAAGAATTCTTGTAAATATAAAGTCCTACACCATAAAACAAAAGTTTCTATTCCTAGTAGTAAACTACCAAACATTGTGATCCCACTGTACAATGTGCTGGTCAGCAGAACTATAGCAATACCAGCAACATGTTGTGTCAATATCAGTTCTAAATAAAGCTTTAAGTTGCTACTACTCAACTAACCAACAAATCTGTGTGTATTACAGTTCAAAACTACAGAAGAGGAAGCTTTTGTATTCTACTTATATTTCAGTTTATAATGTGTAAGACAGGTTTGGAATGCAGACATCATGCACTTTTAAACTACTAATGAGCAAAAATACAGCTTGATTTTAAATATTTTGGCCAGACTTCACTAATGCTGATTAGAAAGATACGGATTCTGAATTGTAAAATGATTCCTCCTGTGTTTAGTAACACCCTAAATGAGGATGTGAGAGGTTTAAGAGCCATTCTCATTTACATTCTCCTGCAGGCAAAACTCGCTCTTTAAGAAATGCCTGAAAGCAAATGTAATTGAACACTGGGCTTGTTAAACAGTTGTATTTCCATAATTAAAATCCAAAACAAAATAACAGGAACATATAGAAGCCTTAACAGTACAAAGAGCAGGGGATACATGAAGAAAACCTGATATGCCAAAGAAGCAGTCTGTTAAGAAAGACCTCAGTAAAGCGAAAATGGTGCACGTACAGAACTTCGGAGATAGAAGGTTCCACCCAATACAGGGACTGAAGCCCATCTACACTTTTAGTACTCAAATATAATGTAACAGTCTGTCAATGGCAATTACTTCTCCCTCATCAACCCTTCTCACTTGTGAATTAGGCTGGGTAAGACAGGATTTGTCTCTTGCTAATCAATGTTTAACCACTTTAACAGAAACGCTTGAATTCTATGTTTAAAGATTACTTTCAAGGGAAGTTTATCAATTATACATACCTGGTAAAACAAAAGATCAGAAGCTATTCCCAAAAGACTTCTGATCTACAAAATGAAGCTTGGGAAATCAGTCACGAATAGCCCATTTTAAGATGCGGCAAAATGATTTTTTGACATTAAGTGAAAACAAAGAACAGAAAGAAGTTACGCTCTTCTATATGAGTATCTGCAGAATTGTGACAGATGAAGGAGCCTGCTGCGTTGCTTAGGAAATCTGCAACTTCGCTGTGATGTGGTTTCACATACTTCACAGAAAAAGTGGAATATCACCTGGGCTTGGAGGTAAAGAAAAACAGAACGGAAAGGTCATATATGCCAGTGTACTGGTTCTGAAAAGAGCGTTGAGGAGTTTTGGTTCAGTGACATCGCTGTTCAGTCTGTGTGATACATCTGTAATACTCCAGGAACTAGAAGAAAAACATTTCATTTGGGTGGCACTTTTTCCACAAATGCCATCTACAAACTCAATTTCCAAACCTGATGCATGAGCCAAGACTTCAAGGGCAGAAGTTAAAGCATGCTCAGGTTTTTCAAGTAATAACACAAAAATTAACAGTAAAACCACTGGTCAGAAAATACAGCTCCATTTCTAGGTATGTCCCCCAAAATCCATGTCACTTAAAAAGCCAACTTAAAACTTCTATTGCAATCTGTATTTGTAATATGTTCAACCAAGAAGGGGTCCTTTGTAACACAAAGGAGAATGGGAGTATCCGGCATTATCCACAAACCCTTTCCAAACTGCAGAAAGCAGGAGAGAATCTGTTGCTGGACATTTGCCAATACTTCAAATTATTTTCCCGTTATTTATTGACAGACCTTTATTCATGGATTCGTATTGTATTTGGAAACTTTTGACCAGTGAATCTAGTCAGACATTTCACATGCCCATACGTTGTGAAGCTTTTCTCTACCCTCACCCCAATCCCCTCAAATAAGTAGTTAGTGGTAAAATCCCCTGAACGTAGCTGCGCAGCCAATCCAAAGCACAATGAGCACGTTCCTTCAGCCAAGAGACTCTGCTTCTGGTCTAGCCCAGAGGTCGCGTCAAGCCTTGAGGACTGTCGATGTAAATGGGTCCATGAGCTGGCGCAAAGCCCCTTCTACCATCTCTGCCAAGGAGCACTCCTTCTGGCAGATGGGAAGAGGTCAGGCCTATGAGGCAGAGACTCACTTAAACCAAGACAGCAAAACCCATCTGGGAATATGAATCAGAGCTCTTTTATGAAGGAGGGGCACTGGATTTCTAAACACTTAGCTTCCATTTACTGTGCTAACACTGACTGCCAACCATCACCAGCTCACTTCTCACAGGGATTTATAATATCACATTTGGAAAGGCTAACTCCTATCACCAGGGGATTACATTTTCTTGAATTAGTATTCCAGAAATACGATGATTAACTCGATTACTGCCACTGAGATACGTTAATATAGAGGAGCCAGAGCAGAAAAAAAGAAACAATTTATTATTATAGAGGCTGGCTCAATAGAAAAGGTTTGAATTCTTCAAATCAAAGTAATGTCAACCAGTTACAGTAGGCCGGTTATTGAAAGATCAATTGCATTTTCAAGAGTTTTCATGAATTAAAGTGGTTACTTCTTAACTGGGAAAGAAATTGTTATTATTTATTACTTCATCACTTTTTAAGTAATAGTGCGTTTGTTCACTAGAATTAAAGCATCTACACTACCCATTTTATCATTTTAAACTAAAGATGTTTAGATGAAATTGGAGATCAGCCAAAAAAAATTACTTGAAATACCTGCTTCAGTTGAGTAAAACAAAGCTTTTCTGCTGGGTAGCCTGGATGAAGGAAAATGACTTGCAAACAGATTTGGTTAATCCACCCTTGATTTATCTCTATGTCTGGATACCCAAAAAAAGGGGAAATAGTAACTAATCTCATAAAATTTCTGTTTCAGTATCAATCTAAGGTCCGAATTAAATTCAAGTTAAGCACAATAAATACAGCAATGCAACCCTACAGTTACACGAGACTGGCAATACTTAGGGTATTGATTCATTCACTTCACTGTCTCGACTAACTGTGGGTGGCCAAGATTCAATTTTCCTATTTTGTGAAGACATGAACAATTAGCATCAGAGGGAAGAGAAACTAAATTTCCACCTGACATGACTGAAATACAGTGGGACTGTGGCAGAAAAGTCGAATAGCCTGATTTTTCCTCTAATCTAGATCAGAAAGTCTCTGCACAGAAAGAATCTAGTTACAGGTATTCTTATAAACAATTCAGATTAGCAAAAACTGCAGATCAGAGCCCTCATCATCATTCCCCACCCTGAAAATTAAAGATAGAATTGCTCCTATCTTATATTTCAAACTCCTCTTGGCCAAGGTGGTATTACTTCTTAGTTTGCTATTCCCATCTGCAACATGTCAGACATATCAATAAGATATCATAAAAACACTCTACTCCCACCAGTGTGTTTTGTAGGCAGTAGCTGGGAACAAGTGACACTCTAAGTTACAAGTGGATACAAACATAAATAGCACCTCCCTGGAGATCTATATGTGGACCCTAAAACATCCTAGGAATCAGGTTCCCAGACTCTGAACTTTAGCAGTGCATGGCTGCTGTCTTTATGAAAGGAACTCTCTGGCTCAGATACAGTTGTCATGGAAACAGCAACTTTGATTTTTAGATCTTCAGTATACGTGATATTTCAGCCATATGTTGCATGCATTTAAGTTCTCTACATATTCATCCTCTTTAAAACGAAGGGAAGTAAGGGAAACTGAATGATCCCAGCAGTAAAGTAAATGCACACAAGGTACTTCTCAACATGGAGAACATGCTTGCAATCCAGAATAATCACGAATTTAAGCTACTATGAGCATACTTGATCCGTGTTCTTTTCCTCTCTCCCAAACAGGTCCATTTGTGATGAGACTGCACTTGAAAAATTAAGTCTCTATTCCGATAAAGCCATGAGATGGGCTTAATCTTGCTTCTTAACACAGCAAACTGCTTGTTGCACAGTACTCCTACAGTAACAACGTCTGAGAGAGGTTCCAATACCAATCACACAAGAGGTACTGCTGGGGAGAAAACAAGCTCTCCGATATCCCGACTGGTTTGTCTGTATCCCCAAAGCAGGACCAGCACAGTACTTTACAGCACCTTAGGAGGCACAGTAATAAGTCTGCTGCTACAGTAAACATCACATACACATATGCTCCTCTACAAAAATACCCCCAATATCCAGTGACATCAGAGATTGAGGTATGGTCTTGATTCCAGAAACACAAAACCCAAAGATAGCAAAATACTGCTTAGCTTTTAAAAACAGTTAAATAAAGCAATGCAACTGTTCACACACTTGTCATTACAACCATGATTGCCTGTGTTTCCATATTTTCAGCTTTTTCAAAAAATGAACAGAACTATTATAGCTGCTCTATTCTTTCATCATCCAAAAAATCTGGATAAGCAACCAGAGAGACAAAGATTGCCCACTCTTCTATCACTCAGGGTGCTCAATGCAGAGTCCCAACCTCAGCCTGAGCAAAGAACACAAATGCAGCTAACTCCCAACTTGCTACATGAACCAGAAATCCCACTCTCTCAAAATGTATATCTGAACTTTAAAGAGATGCCGTTGTTTTATTTTGCACATTTTCATTAATGAGGCTCAGTTCTAATTAAAACTATATAAATAAACCAGACCGAAAGGACTCTGGTCTTTTGAACTCAAATGCTATTAGGAAGCATTCAGCATATTCCTAAATGAAGGCTTTTTCACTCTGGATTTCTTCCTCCCCACTCCTGGGGATAAGTAAGCAAATGGATCAATCAATGGTGAAGGAAAAGACAAGACAGCAGTTACTTTGCCATGGGAACTACTCTTAAAATTCAAAATAAATCACTTTCTGCTATTTAAATATAAATGCAGTGTAAAGCAGCTGCTACAATGAATGACTTGTTCTCAATGTAGAGCTACTACCACAAGTGTTTCCAGCCTTTGATGTGTGACAATATCAGCTATGGAACAGAAATACAAGCTACAATATCAGCTTTGGAACAGAAATACAAGCTACCTCCAGCTCAAGCACATCACAAACAGAAATGAGAACACTGAGGCAGGGAAGTTAACTGTTGCTCTCCTCTCAAGCAGAAGAAATTACATTTCCAATGTTTAAGGTAGTCAAACAGCGGAAGTACCACTTGTCAATTATGAAATCCAAAAAGCCTAACTGCTTTCTCAAGGAAAAACTGGGGAAACTGTTTTTCTTAAGGAAATACAATCAAAAAACCACCTGAGAGATAAAAGGGTGAGCTTCTTTCTCTTTTACTGTACTATTACAAGTAATAAAGAAGAAACATGTTATCTTAAGAGCTGTTATTTATTCCACCAACACACTACTCAGCGTTATCCATCACTCATCCTTAAACGTGTCCTATCATGTTTCATACTGCTATAACACTGAAAATTATGCAGTGTTTCAAATAAATACTCAACTCACACACATTTAAGCACTCTCCAAATGCTACTCAGACCTTTAAAATTAAGATCTGGTTGTCTGGTTTGCTTTCTTCTATAAAGAAATCCTACTGAATCCTTAAGTGTCATGTGGTCAAAACTGAAACCAGCTCAGAAATAAAAGCAGGACACTGGCACAAATATGCATACAAGCCCAACTATCATGGTATTGGACTGGAACTAGAAACCCCACATTAAAAATATTCACAGTATTTGATAGATGGTAGATGATAGGGGTTTCCTATCAGTAAAATAAATCAGTAAATACTGCAAGGATCAACTCTTTAAAGCTGCTGGGGAAGTTTTACCTACACTTTCATCTCCATCCTATAAAAGCTCTCTATTTTGATTTACAAACTAAGTCACTAGTATCTAGCAAATAAATGGAAACTGACTATTTGTTGGTGTTTTTAGTTTGGAGATAATACGATAAATTCTCTGCTTTCCATTTCATGGAAAAAAAAAATAAATTGAGGAATGTCAGAGCATGGCATCTGGTTAACACAACCAGCCACTTCTACCAGAATCCGCAGCCTTGGAATGCTGCCATTCAACCACACACACAAACAGCATCCTCAGATGGGTCAGGAGGGCGGAAGAGAGGAAAAACAAGAGTGCATGGCAGGGAGGAGGCTGCTACTGAAACACTGCAGAGTATTTTGGTCCACATTTTAAAGTGCTTGGTGGAAAGCTAGAGAGGGTGCAGAAGTGCCATAAAAATGATTCAAGGATCAGAAAGCTACCTTAGAATGACAGGCTTAGGGAATTCAGTGTGGTTAGTTTTTAAGAGAGATTGAGAAGTAAGATGATTACAGGATGTAAGTACTTTCACAGGGAAAAGTACTGCAGGGTGGTGGGGAGCGAATACAGAGAACATTATAACAAGATCCAGTAGCTGTAACACAATACCAGCAATGTCCAGATTTTAAGAAATTAAGGCCTTATTTCAAAAGAGTGAAAGGTTCCAAAGGTTATTCATAAATGAGCAAAGAAAATGCTGCATTTCTTGATGATAGCTTCAAAGCAAGGTCAGATCCCCTCCTGGAAGAAATTTTGCTATGTACCACTTGAAATTTAAGTGACTAGTGACAAACAAAGGAAAGTAAGTCTTCAGTTGCCTTCTGGAGAGGCAACAGCTACAAATCTACACAATACTGAAGAACTGTCAAGCAAGCCCTTGCATGAAAAGGATAAATAGGAGGCATTAAGGAACACATGGCATTTAAGGAAAGTGGCCTGGTGCGTACGTTACCTAACAGGCTTGACTGTTTAAGACCAAAGCTCCAACGTTCTGTTTCTGATAAAGGCCAATGGATGTCTGGAGAAGACATAAAACCAGGTCAAGCACACGGTCATATCTACCTGATATATTTACCATTGTCCACCTACTTGCAAGTTAGTAGAATCATGTATTTTCAGATCAGTGATTTTTCCACCCCTAGTTTGTCTGAGCATTTCAATAACCACAATATGCTGTGTCTTACTGTTCTACAGTTTAACAGCTTGTTTCAGTATTTTTGAAGCTATCAACCAATAGTTTATGTTTGATCATTTCCTACACTTACATAATAAGCATTCCTTGCTCACTATCTCCATGCTACTCATGATTTCACAAGCTCCTGCCTTTCATTTCCTAACATGTTTTCCCAAGTCAGATGAGCCTTGGTCTACTTAATCATTCCCTATATAGGATATGCTTTGTTCCTTTCATTATCCTCACCATTCATATATCTTTTCCAACTCTGCTATAATCTTTTCCAAGCTGAAGGGCAAGAAAGGGCAACACAGCAGAACTGCTGTATCCAATGGAAAAAATAATCCTCATGTGGTTCTTGACTTGTTCTTAACGGTTTTCAGCATGCTCCATCTATTTCTGGCCACTGTTGAGAACTGATCTGAACTTTTCATAGAGCTAACTTCTGTAACTCCAAGAACTCCTTCCTCATTAAGGACAGACGATTCAGAATCTGTAAATGTGGGATTGTTCTTCTTCAAATACATTTAGATACGACAACGCTGAGTTTCACCTGCCATTACCCAGTCAGCTGGTATGGAGAGATTTTTCCCCTGAAAAGTCCACAGTTATCAAACTGTCATCCCACAATGCACCACAGCCCCTAAAACACAAAAGCACGTACCACAAGTTCAAACCATGAATTAATGCTCAGTAAAAAATACAAGTAACAATTCTCATCATAATCCTCGAAAGATCAAGATTTTTTTTTCAGCTAATTGAGAGCACAGAAAGGCTTTAGAAAACATGACAAGCCTCTTTCAGCTACTATTCAGCCCTCTAAAGCATTAGACAGAGCAGGAATCAGATGGAAAGGAGGAGATACCTGCAGAGGTCACACCATGTGGTTGTTTTTTAAAAGCTCGCACAGGCCCGGTCATTCCAGGACTTAAACTGCACTATTCTAAAATGCATTAAAGCGGTTTCCAAGCAATAAAGCTTTTATTTATTTATTTACAAAACAGACTTGTTCAGCATTTAAGTTTATACATACATATGCATACACACTTAAATAAAATGCAAGAGAACTCCCTGGGTGCTACTGCATCCATGTGACTTTATTAGAAGCTTAAGAAATCTAATTGCAGGAGGATGCCACAGATTAATCAATTTTACTATTGATACCAACCTTACCATGTGGCTTTATTAAAGACTGGTAAGGCAATCGGGGTTCTTTACTGTTGAAACTTTAGCTTCAAAACCTTTTACTATTTAATATGCAACGCAAGGAGATCATACTGTTCCAGACAGTGTCAAGGTAACACTCTCCTCCTTCAGTTAAAATGCTGTGAAACCATACAATAACAGTTTCTCGTGTGATGAACATGATAACAGCCCAACGGCAATAGGGAAGGGGAGGAATATCAAATTCACTGTCTAGCTCCTATTTCATTTCATTAACTCTGTGTGCCTAACATGCCTTTATAATTTCTGTGAAACAATACATCTGCTTAGTGTTTTATGTTCTCTTGGTAACACCACTTTCTGCAAGAGTTTATATTACACAAGAGTACATCATCCTGAATTCATTTTGTTCCCAACCAGTAGTGACGTTATTAACCAACTGTTTTCCTGTGCATTGGAGAAGAACAAACACTTTGGATATTTAAAGTTTTCAAAACTTCAGACTGTATGCTTTATAATGGGCTTGTTTGTTTGTTTCAATTGAGGCGCGTTTTCCTGGCATAAATTTCACTACAGTAGGACTTGAAAACACGGTTCATGCAGACATGTCTACAGTTAAAATTATCTGTTGATTTAATGTTAAATTTATATTGCATGGTTTCCAAAACAGAAAAATCTGTTCAGAGACTGTAAATTGAACAGGCTCAGTTTGTTACTTCGACCTGCTGGGTCTACTTCCCCAAATCCAAGCTTGCACATTGACATCATTCAGTTGTCTATCCTCACCCTGCAGATTGTTATGTCTAAAAATACAGTAATGCTGTTATTGCTTATACACTGCCCTAAGCCTAAGATATTATTTGTTACTCTCAAACTTATGTAATTCCTCTTTCGTTCCACTGAAAGATTACAAACATATTCCCATGTTCTGAAGCAACAGGCTTATGACAGTGGAGGTAAGAGACCATGTGAGGCTGAAAAGCACCAAAATTTTACATTGCTCTTCTGACCTTCTGGACTTCCTTTGTTTCTAGAACCAGACCTCAAAAAACACCACCACAAGCCTTCATGTATGTTTGCTTATGAATTTTCCCCTCCTTTTTTTCCACACAGAAGAAAAACCTCTCTCATTAATGGTAAGTCCTATACTTCTTTAAACTTAGCACATTATTAGAGTAACAGCAAGGCCTTGCATCAACAGCTAAAGTAGCTATCACGGGGAATAATTAATATGCAGCAGCCTTTAAATTCATCATCTGCAAAGGGGGTCAGAGAGAAGGAGGAATTGTCTTGTCCTTTGTTCCTAGGGAGAATATAAGTTTTCTTGTATTTATCCCTGAGAAACCTAAATTTGCACATTAGCTGGCCTGCAATGAACAGAGCACCAGGCCAGAAAGAACAAACAGAAACTGGTATTCATGCAAGGGTTACTCAACACGTCTTTTCTCCCATGACTTTATTCTGGAGCAAGCTGGTGGTATGCTTCCATGAAGCATGACTAAGAAATCACGTCTGCAGAGGTCTGCTACCCATTCATACAGATGTCAGTGAACTATTCCATTTGCAGTACCTCATAAGGGAGTTTTAGAGGAGTCCCTCTCTGACTGTTCCACAAATTCCAGTAACAGAAATACTGCAGCAAGTGTTCCACTGAAACAGTAGGGCCATATATTGTCATTAGAGAAGGAGAACTGCTAAATATGACCAAGTTCAGTTCTGTGGCTTCAGATCAATATAGCAAGTCTTCAAGGAAGGAATAAGACTCCTTGAAAGACTACATTTCATCTTTGCAGACAAGGGGAAAAAAATAAGGAGAAAAAAAAAGGAAATCAATACCTAAGAGGTTGTTTTCCAGAATGTTATGAAACGTTATAATCTTACAAGCAATTTTACATGTCTTTTTTGTTACCAGCATCATTTACAGTATGCTGTTCTCCTTAACTGATTTTATTTAACTTACTGCTGAGTAAGTGGTATTCAAGCTGCTCACAGGAAGAAACCATGGAAGTGTCAAAGCACATTAAATTCTTGAAATAGCCAGTGAGTTACCAAGGCTGACAGACTCCTGCTTGTTTAAGGAACAGAATCATAATACATTTGTTCATATATATATATATATAAAAGAACATAGGAAAGTCTTCAAGAGCATGATTTTATCATGAGGTACTGAGCAGAAATTATACTTCCCCTGAAAACATCATCAATCTTCTAAACATACACTCTCCTCTGAAATGTTAGTTTAATGAGCTTAATTCCAATTAATCTAAAAAGTCACTAACCTTATAAAGCTTTTATTTCGATGCCTACTGAACATAGTTCATGAACAGACTGATGCTTAGATCTCACCATAAATGCAGCACTTCAGAAACATGCAAGTAAGGTGTGGGGCAGAAGAAATATGCTTAGAGAAGCCAAGTTCATATCTTCAAAAGAGGCCAATGTAGCCTGAGTAAATGTACTGGCTCATTCAAACCTAATTCATGCAGCTTTAAACAGGATATGAGAGACTAAGCAGTTCCTATTGGTATCCTTGGGTCACCTGACAGATTTTCTACCCATAGCAGTATTTCTCCGATTTGCATGGAGAAATACCCAGTTTAAACATGAACGTAAAACCAAACAGTGGCTTTTTGTATATATACAAGTTTGTAATGTCACATACCTGCAATATACCTTTGAAGGACATGGATCAGACAGGCTGTATAATTCCTGTACTAGGTGCTCCCTACGGATATTGTTAAAATTACTTTCCATTTGACACATGAAGACTTTGTCATTTATTTCCCCCCTCATATAAACCTATCAACTATATCTTTGGGACTTCACAGACAGAGGGAGCAGAGGCAGAAGTGTTATGAATGTTTCCATGCTTGACGGCCTATAATGGCCCACACCATTAGTACTAACCTTCTCTCATCCCACCGTCTCTTGTATTGATATGAATCATCACAAGACTCTACAGCCCAAACCTTTCCACTGTTTCAAGCACAGACTCTTTAAAAGATGTGGGAAAATGACTTTGCCCAGCAGACTCTGTTTTATTTGATTGTTACTCCATGTTACAAGGCTGCACTTTATTGTCTGTAAAAGTTGTTCTGTTCAGTCAGTGGTTCACAAATTAACCCATAAAATGGCAAACTCTCCATAAGAAATTGTCCTCATTCTAACATTGTAGCCAATGCTCACAGAGCATAAAAGGGAGAATTTCCACAAACCTTGCAAACAAGGAAAGCCACATCCATTTTGTTGACCCAGCGGTTCTTAGAGCACTCAAGGCAAAAGATCTGAAAGTTTCATTAGAAAATACCACTCCAGAAGTCGGCATTAATAAATGTTCTTCTTGGATGCTCACTTCAAAAAAACCAACAAAACAGCACCACTGCCACACACACCCCCAAAAACACCACCAATCCCAATAGTCACTTCTACACCCAAACAAAGATTAGCTCTTTAACAACCAGTCGTGAAAGACAGTGTCACTGCATAGTTTTATTCCAACTATTCTAACACAAAAAATCCCAGTCACAAGACTACCACCAGAACTGCTTTTGTGTGTGCACATCCACCACAACAAATTCTCAAGTACAAGTTGCACTGATATTTTCTGGTCAAAACAATCCCTGTATTAAAGAAAATAAATCTAAAGTACTCTAAATTGACCTGAAATAAGCCTGCAGTTAAAACAAACACACAACCAAGCTCAAAATCAAATCTAGAATGCTAAGCATCTACTTAAGGCTTTAACTACTAGCCTACACATAATTGTGTCTCATTCTAGTTTAGAGACACAACTACTTGGTGATGCTTACTGGAAGTTACAGTCACAGAGTGATTAATAAGTACTAAAGCGCAGTTGAGGAAGTTTGCTTTAGATCACACTATCTCTTAGTTAAAATAAAGGAATCAAAGCCTAAGTAATTTTTACATTTATAAGATCAGTACTGCTGTCAAGGCAGAAGAGTACAATGAAACAATAGCACTAACATGTATAATTATTGCAGTAAGCTCAGTCATAGCTTGGAAAAGTGCCAACTGTTCCTTGTTTTCTAAAGAACTTGTTGGAGAAAAACAGCCACCATTATCCAAGAATACTTTTGGCAACTAATCCCCATGTTGTTTGACATAAGCTAACAGTTCTTGAATGACACATCTCCTAAAAACTCTGCAGTTGGAAATAATGAAAGTGCCATAATTTCCACGGAATGTTGGGATATTTTTAGCTAATTTTGAACTTGCACTTAGATCAAACAGGAAGCAGCAATAAACTGAAGGAAATAATCATCCTCCAATCATTAAGTTCTTTCTGTCTACAAACTGCTTCCAAGGATTCTTGCTCTGAAACCAAACCAAATACTCCAAATCTGTAAGAGGGTCTTCCTGGTGACAAAACCAAGACACACATACAACCCATTGGCATACACACTATGTCCCCATACTCTGTCTTGTACAGCATTGCAGTGGCTTAAAGTCTTGTTACCACAAAATGTCGTATATTAAATACCAGAGGAAAATTATGAAGGGTGCCACTAAATTACACAACACAACAAGTTTAGTCAGGTTCAAAATCAGTGCATTTCCAATCCTTAAATATCAGAGGTTTTTTAGCTCCTCAAATTCTTTGTAAGAAAGCTTCTGAAGAACTAAAAAAGAACAATCCCTTTGTACCATTTTATGTCTGTGCTTGGTTAAGGCTTATCAGTTGGTGAAGCTTTAAACTACCTGGTAGTTCTGCCTGATACATATGTTGTGAGGTCTAGACATTTTCCTACAGAGAAGTCAAATATTGCCAATTGATGTCACTATTTATTGTGGAACCTGATACAGCAAAGGTTGAAGGATTAACAGGATTTGCAGAAAGTTTATAGATATGAGATTCCATCAAGGGTAGAAAACTCATCCAAATCAATTCCTGGATATCCAAGAGGATTTTCATATAGGTTTCTCCTGCATACTAGTTATCTCTAGAGTGCCATCTCATGTTTACATTTACATGCACATACTTAATATATATTAAGTAAAAGAGATACAGTAAGTCATTGCATTTTACATTCCTGCTGCTATATGAACACTTGACAGACTTTGTTTCTTGTGTCATGTTGTCAGACATTTAGGGTTTTTTTCAGACTTTAAAAGCCCATTATGTAAGCGCTATTTTTATTTACATATTGGTTTAAGATGACATAGGAATGAGAGGAAGCAAATCCAAAAAAGTACCCTGTTTTCCAACATGAATTCTTGAAAACTGGTGCTTCAATCTCAGTTTAACATTTAAAACCTTTTCTGCTCATCTCCAACAAAACAAATATTTCCCATGGAAATTTTATAGCACCAGTTTAAGAAATTCAAGTTTATTACACCCCATTGCTTATCACAAAACAATACGTGCTTTTAAATGCATCCTTGACACACGTTTTCACCAGTCAAAGAGTGTATGCATTTAAAACTCCCAAATCATCACCATTAATGCTCCTGGAAAATATAAAAATGGTCATGCAGTTTCTAAGGACTTTTTTCTATGGCTTAGAACAATTAAAAAATAAAGAAAATACTTCTTTCAGTATCTTCATTCCTCCTTCACGTTTTGTTTTTTCTTTAAACTTGATATGTGAATAATTTACCATCTATTTCTGTTTCGTAATTCTTGTATTAAGACTGCCTTGTCATCTGCACTACAAGTAGGCACAATCACACATAAGTAGGCACATAAAAATCACCTGAAAAAATGCTTTGGGTTGCTCAGTGACCACAAATGTTTAGAAACCTGCTCCCACAAACATGTTAGCAAGACTATGTTTTACAGAGTATGGTTTGGAAAGCACAGACAGGAAAACCAAAAGAGGATACATCTAAATGTTTTGCTATTTGATTTACCCTTTCTTTCTGCTAAACCATCACCTCAGCTTTACGTTGGTCTTCCACATCAGAAAGGAGGATGGTATAACTGCATTACAGAGGGCAAATAATAAAGCAATAGGAACAGAAGCAAGCACATTTTCATTCTTAAACAAGAGTGAAGCAAGCCTTGAAAATAAGAATATTCCCCGACACTCTCTGCCTTTCTGTTGGGATCAGAGACTGGAGAGCTCACATGTGAAAGTTGCACTGATCCTCACATACGCATCCTTTCTACTCCTCATTTTCCCTCTTCAAAAGTTCATCTTTAATTGTCTCCTGTAAACTTGACCACGCGTTTACAAGATAAATATGCCTTTAGGCCAAAAGCATTTAACATGCCTCATGAATAACTAAGAAGCCTGACAAATATCCTCGACCAATTTTTTCTGGGTTAGTTGAAGGGGTGGCTGTCCTTTCCTGTCCAGAAACAAACATATGCCACCTCCGCAGCTCAAAGCCCAAAGAATTAAACTAAACTGAAATTAAGAGTGCTTTAACTTCATGCTCCATGCTCTGATCTCTGCTGGTAGAGGAGCATTTTATGCTCCCACTGCTAGCTTTGACAGCTCATCCATTTGGTCTTGTGTCTTCTGAAGCCCTCCTATGCACCTCCATGACTGACAGCAATTTTAATTCATTAACCTCTCCAAAATCTCTCCTCAAATTTCAAAACTTTGGAATAAGTGTTGCTCCCACTGAATTCCATGGCAAAGTTTTTACACAACCCTAACTGCTTTGCCCATTGAATACTTTCAAAGATAAAATTCAAGCCTGTACCAGACATGACAGGTT
Organism: Psittacula echo; assembly: GCF_963264785.1. Lineage (NCBI taxonomy): Eukaryota > Metazoa > Chordata > Aves > Psittaciformes > Psittacidae > Psittacula > Psittacula echo. Next base: position 62,108,880 of record NC_137740.1, read on the forward strand.
ATGAACGCTGCTGTGTTTAAATGTAAGCTTAGACAGGTATTTCTGGTCACTCAACCTTTGCTTTTGGCTCATAAACCATGCTTGTGAGGCACTTCAAGGACTAGAATAAATACTACTAGCCTATTCTAATAGGCATTCAAGTAAGGCATTCTGGTACTCCTCATAGCAGAAAATGTCTAGACACTACATACACATTGAACAGAATATAAACCTTAACTTACAAGTATAAATCAAGGAGTATGCTAGAATTTTTCTTGTGGGCTCTTTGGTTGGTGGGGTTTGGGTTTTTTTACAGCTTGATCAAGCAAGAATATGAAGTACGCTCCAGCTGAAGATAACTTTAAACAGTCATGCTAGAACACGGAAGCTACCACAAATTTTGTCTTCACTCAAACGAACAGCAGCTGCACAAGCAGCATGTTAGGATTAACAACTTAGAGAGCAAAGGGAAGGAAGTCCAGAAGTACTTAAAAAACATAAAATTCCTTTTAATAAAAGTAAGAAGACAGTACCAATATAGAACATTCCGATTCTTACTGAATTACCATACTCCTAAAGGTCATTTTGTAGACAAAAACATTCTCCAAAAAGCTAATATATATCTACTCTTGAAATGCTATCTTTGTAAGTAAAATGGAGTCCAGAAACATACTCAGTCCAATCCCACTTTACGCACTTTGAAATCATCAAATTGGACAGCAAGATATAATTGCTTCATCATGAGACAGCAAGCTATTTATTAGGTACTTATCTTCAAAAGCATGCCTTATTGGCAGCATCACCAAAGTTAATACAAAGTAGTTAATTTGCCTAAAGACCTATTAAAATACACTAAATTATTCTCAGATAAGCAGGAGGGCTTTGTAAGCTTCTTTTGTTTGGCTTATTTTTATTTTTTCAATAAATAAAAAGGGGCAAATTATAAGGCATCATAAAGACATTCAATATTCCCAAAGGCAGTAACTTGCTTAAGGGAAAGCATTTAAGCACTATGGTCATCTCAGCACATAGGATAATGTATCAATAGTATACAAGTATAGGTATTTTACCAGGAAAACATCTTTTCTCACTTGTAAGAGCACACACTGCTGAAGGCTTAATGACAAATGAGACAATGAAAAATCTTGGCTTCGAAGCTGTCAGCGGGAGTGCAGCTGAAATTAGACTCTACCAATGAAACACTTCATTCTGCGCCAGGATACAAAAAAACCTGACGTTATGACTTTGTTTCAAAAGCCATGGATGCTCCTACAGGATATGTTGTGTACCATGTACAAAGCCGTATCTTCAGAAAGTGATCTTTATCTTCTAAAGAAAGATAAACTTGTGACCGAGTTTTTGTCAAGAGACAAGGTGGACTGTTTTTGTCCTTCAGCATGGGAATAAAACCTTGTAAGATCCTAGTGTTCCCACAGACAATGGAAGGATATCAGCTTTTGCAAAAATCATTCCCCATTTTCTGAAGGAATCAAAAAGTTCAAATTAGATCCTCCAAGAAGTTATTTTCTCCTCAATATACATCTGTCATTCAAATGCTAAGGAAGTCAAAATCTTAAGACTGCTTTGTTTTGTTCTGGAGACACTTCTTGGTCTCTTTTATGTGTCAGAATAAGATTCTATCATTTTCACATCCTAGTTTTTGATTTCATTCCCTTTTACTCTAAATATGTAAATCCTTCTCGGAATTACAGAAAACCTTTGCTCAGAATGAATGATCAAAATCAACTCCAAGATAACACAATCAAGTGCTGATTAATGTTTTGTATATTAAAACCCATTGCAAATGCCATGTTTTGCAGAAAGAGACTTCTACTACTGCAAAACTGTCGTCAAAACCCCTCAATGTAAAGATTCAATGTAAAGAAATGCAAGTATTCCAAATACAGATATGCAATTTATGCAACTGTTCTGAATATGTTCAACAACAATATATCCAGAACAGAAGGTACTGGAAATACTGAAAATGGAAAGATATAGAGGGGAAAAATCCAGGAGAGAAGAAAATGAAGGTGGATTGCCCTCTCCACTTTGCAGCAAGTGAAAGGAACAAGCATAATCTCTCTTCAGTTGCTCTCATATCTCCAAGTTCCTTCATGCTCACAACAGCATTTTTGCACCTTTTTCCAAGTGAAGTGAAATGAAATGCTACTGCCTTTCGATCTGTTGTCCAAGAAAGATCAGTCCTATACTACAACATTGGAACATACAGCAAATTAGTGTAATAAATACATACGTAAGGTTTATATTTATTACAATATACATTATAAATTTATATACTGCTCACTCTCCCTGTCTATGTATTTTTAGATACATGTATATATATTAAAAAGAACCCGGAAGAATAAAATAAGATCTTTGGAGAGAAGAAGTAAATGGGGAAGATATGCATTTTAATTTATGGAACCTAGATCCCATCCCCACACTCTTTACAGTTTGACAGCAATTATGCACAAGGTTTGCATAAACACTTCAAAATCATCAAAAGCTGTTTTATCAAAACAGCACTTAAGTTTTACATATGTTTCAACACAAATTAGTATTCAGAATTAAACAGCAAGTTGATTAAAAAAGTATAAGGATGTCAGCTGTCATTTTAAACTAACTGGATAGAGAAAGAGAACGGACGTAAAGGAAGGCAGAAAAAGACTGGGCCAAAGTGATAGATAGCTTCTTTCCAAATACTTCTTGTAATTTAATTATCTTATTAAGTCTTTCACTGCCTTAGACTCTCCTTGCTGCTCATGATGAATTCTATCACCAACAGAAAGCTTGAATTATAATTATTATAGCAGTAATGCTATTGGAAACATGATGCACAAAGATACTGCAAAGTAAGAACAATAATAGTACACTGAATACTAGAGACAATAAAAAGACATGCAGACGTAGTTGGACTTCCCATAGACACACTTGCAAACAATACGTTTAAGGTAAAAATGGGCTCTTAATTTATAGCCATAAAAGCTAAACTACAGCAATGAATTAATTACTTGGGAACATACAGACACTCATTATGAATCCAGACCCTGACACTCAAGGGCACATCCTGCAGTGACACTGATGTCCAGAAAGTCAGCATATTCCTGACACAAAACCTCACATATATGTGCAACATGAATGCATCCACAAGCACTGAGAATTTACAGCTTTAGTGAAGGGCCTGGGCATAGCAACTATAACCAGCGCTAGCAGTAATTTTAATACAGGAAATTACTAATAGGAATGCCAAATGGAGGGCCTTCAGTTCTCCAAAACTTCAAAGATCAAGTAGAGAGCAGTTGGGGAATGAATAAAGAACCACTGTCCCAATTCCAGTAAGTAAAGAGGTTGGCTTTTCTCTTCTAAGCAAATGAAGACTTCTCTGAATACTGCCTTTCCCCAGATGCTACTGGGCTTTGAACACAACACCTTCATGGGGCCACAAGTTTTTAGGGAAGTGGGCAAATCCAACAGAACTGACGAGCTTGAGCATCACACAAAGCTCAGGTTTGACTAAGATACTGCCTGCCCAGTCTATATAGCAAGCAGGACAGATTTCAGTTAAGAGTCTGTACATACTTATGAAAGACTGCAACCAGCTGGCCAAATTTCAGATGCCTCTCTCAATACTGGCCTTCTTTCACTTAGTCTTTCTTAGAACCATAGAATCGTTAGGGTTGGAAAGGACCTTAAGATCATCAAGTCCCAACCTCCCTGACATCTTTTATTTCTGCGTCGGAGCAATCCCAGGCACGGCTACAGGTTGGGCAAAGAAAGAGATTCAGAGCAGCCCTGCGGAGAAGGACTTGGGGGTGTTGGTCGATGAGAAAATGAACATGAGCCGGCTTCAGTGTGCACTCACAGCCCAGAAAGCAACCGTATCCTGGGCTGCATCAAGAGGAGCGTGACCAGCAGGTCAAAGGAGGTGATCCTGCCCCTCTACTCTGCTCTCGTGAGACCTCACTTGGAGCATTGTGTGCAGTTCTGGTGTCCTCAACATAAAAAGGATGTGGAACTGTTGGAACAAGTCCAGAGGAGGCCACGAGGATGATCAGGGGCTGGGGCACCTCCTGTATGAAGACAGGCTGAGAAAGTTGGGGCTGTTCAGCCTGGAGAAGAGAAGGCTGCGTGGAGACCTCAGAGCAGCCTTCCAGTATCTGAAGGGGGCCTACAAGGATGCTGGGGATGGACTCTTCATCAGGGACTCCAGTGACAGGACAAGGGGTAATGGGTTCAAACTTAAACAGGGGAAGTTTAGATTGGATCTAAGGAAGAAATTCTTTACTGAGAGGGTGGTGAGGCACTGGAATGGGTTGCCCAGAGAGGTTGTGAATGCTCCATCCTTGGCGGTGTTCAAGGCCAGGTTGGATGAGGCCATGGGTGGCATGGTTTAGTGTGGGGTGTCCCTGCCCATGGCAGGGGAGTTGGAACTAGATGATCTTAAGGTCCTTTCCAACCCTAACTATTCTATGATTCTATGGTTGAAAAAATAATGCAAATACACATAATAGTTCAGCAATTTTTCTATAGCATGGCACTTTCACTATGCTTGTTAGGCTACTATTTCAGATATACAAACAGATAAATAGCACCACATTTAAAGCAAAGCACTCACCACTATCTTAATACTGCTTTGACAACGTTTAAATACACTTGAGATAAGTGACAAAAACTACAGATTGCACACAGTTACACAAAAAGGCTGTCTCTTGACCCAATTAAGTGATAATACGTGAAGGACTCCATATGCAGAAGCCATCTATTTCCTAAAGAAGAGCAAGAATTTGAGGGAAGGCATTCGCTATTAGAAGACAAGACAAGTCTGGCCCAAATAAGTCTAACAGTGAATGACTCATGGTTGCCAGTCAGTAGATATGGAAATTACTTCTTCATGAACTGTTCAAATGTCCCTAACTTTAATAGCCAGGGGCAATACAAAGCTGTGCAAAAAAACCCCAGAAGAATCCAGCTGCAAACATGACAGCTTTCTGACATAAGGAAGGAAAAAAATCCTATGATATATTTCACTTCAGATGTACATGATAAACTGGAATGCAATGGTTTAACCTGTTATGCTAACTCCAAAGTTTACGTAGTTTAGCAAGGGCTGTTTTGGGGTTGGTTTTGGTTTTTTATAATATATATACATTTTATATGCATTTATATACATACATGTACATGTATAAAATGCACAACCAGTCAATTTTAATTTAGTGGAGTATCTGGGGTCTCTAGTTTTGTTAGGTTTTACTTTCACCATGCCTAGAAGCAGAAAAGAGACAAGAAAAACAAAGGGAGCATTGGCATGGCATTATGCCATCATGTCACTGGTTTAGTTGCTTTACCACAATAAATAAAGGCATTAAAAGTAGCTTTTTCTGATTCCCAGAAGAGCTACCACTTTTCCTTTTACAGTGCCAAGCACATTACTGAAATCTGCCAGGTATTTCATTATTGAAATAACCTAATCTCCATTCCTATATAGAAAAACAATGACATGGAAGAACAGGACCTGGAACATCTTTAAACACTTTCTCCTGAGGTTCTCAGCCTTGAATTAATTCCCTGCCTCACAGCCACCATTACCAAATCTGAAATGCTGCATTAATTCACAAAGAACATGGCACTTGCATTTCTTTGGCTGTCCAACAAGCCTTTTCTATCCTAAATAGCTGATTGTAACTGTGGCTTTTTTCCAGGATTTTCCTGAAGGATGGTATCTTAAGTCTTTGTTACAGCCTAAATCTCTGTGTTAAAAACAACCATATATAGATATGTACTGGCCCAAACCTGACCTTTTGCTATGGAGAATCTAGACAGATGCAGTGCCTTACCTGGCGATTACCTCATCCACTGCTGCCTATGGCTGCAGGCACTGGAGACCTACACTTTATCTGATTTCTCAACTCTATTTCATCTCTCAGAACTGCCCTCGAAACATCTCTAACAGAAACCAGACCCTTGCCAGGTAACTGTTCAGAACAGCATCTGTGATTAGAAACAAAGGCACAGCTCTCATCACATCGCTAATTCTCAACCCTATTTCACTAAAAGCATGAGACCTGCAAACTAGGTACAACAACACTAATATTACTTCTACGTAGCCTTCCAGAAGAGGAAAGAAATTCTAACAAGTTGTGCCTTTTCATTCCACTGTTAGAAACCGACGTTGGAGTGCCAGTGGAAAGGAGCGAGATCGAGCCTCAGAGCCCATTAGCAAGTCTGAACTGCTTGGTATGTGCTTGGGAACATACACAGTTCTGTATTAGTCAAAATTCCAACATTAGCAATTTCATGGAAAATGCAACAGCAGCAGCTGCAACACTTACTCCAAAAAAAGTTATAAATACAAAAATCAACATAATAAATACCTAAGATAAAATTCATACACTTCCTCTATATCACACTTTTCAATGGGAAGTACAAGTGTAGTATGCAAGTCATTTCAAATACATTCTGAAAGTGTCTGGCACGACTGGGGCATGGTGAAGGGGAACGGGAAGGGGGAACTAAATGAAGAAGTACGATAGAACCAACACGGCAAAGTGGAAGAATGTTTAACTGGCTGGAGATACACTGAGGAAGCAGCATTAAAGCTCATTTCAGGAAAGCCAGTACACAAGAAAACAGCTTTTGAAAGAATGCCTCGGGCTACTCAGCGGAAAAGAATAACTACTGGGCAACAGAGCTAACTTTGAAAGAAATGCTAGTAAATTATTTGCATAGCAGCGTGAAGACAGAACTGCCAATGATCAGAAACTAATCTTCATACATGAAGTTCCAGTATAAATAATATACCAAGGAACCATGCATGTCATATTACAGGGACAATTTAAGAAGTTTTCTGAGGGGGTTGCCAAACACATACAACTGGCAGGAGATTTTTATTCCTTTTCTAAAGGAAAGAAACATAAGATGCCTATTATTTCAACATGTCAAAACAGTACAAACTCTTGTATTTCTGGAAAGCATAAGATTTAACCACTGGAAAGTTGAATCATTTAACTTTAGAAGAACAGTGGTTTGTTAGGTACCTGCACAGTGCTTAGGAGAATACTACCCCAGCAAGGGCCACACGTGCTAGGAAACCACCTAAAAAAAATGCAGGATTCAAGGTGCTGAATTAACAGATATGAGCTGTAAGTCTGTTTATCACTTAGCAGAAGAAATGCTCCCACAGTACAGCTAACCAGTGTTTCTGAAAAGCAATCATCTGAAACAGTAATAAAGTTGTCCGATCCTTGCTCCCCCACTTATAGTATATTACGTTATTCAGACATGGACTATTTTCAAAATCCAATATCTAAGTATCACTAAAAAGCTAGAAAGTAGCATTATTGCTTCACTTCCACCCCACCAAAGAGCAATCCTTCCCCATCTACTAACCTCACCTTCTCTGATCAGTCCTACAGACTCTTCCTTGAATGAGGCAGTCTTCCTCCATCTCTTCGCTCAAATTTGAAGTGTCTCGAGCACTTGCTATTGTAGAATCAAATCAATTTAACATAAAAGCTAGAATACATGCAAACTTCCCTCTTCTCTTCCTTCTCCCCACCAACAAAATTTTTGAGAGGGAAGAGAACAGAGGGATGGATTACTTCCAGCTGGATCAGTGTTTTCAGCCAGCTCACCACTAACGGCAAAGCAGGAGATAGCATGGTACAAATTTAATACTAGATCCGTTCAAACCAGAGGCAGAGATGGTCAGTTTAAACCATGAGCAGAGCTGCACCTACTAGGCTTCCAAAAACCAAAGCGGATGGTCAGACATTATATTCCAGGAATATAATGTGTTCCAGGAATGACAGTGCAAACCTCAACATTTGCCTTTCACATGCAATGTTCTCTATTAGGGTTCTGCATTCCTAGAGGTACTGAGCAAGTACAGTAGGCTTAAATAAAAACATTAAAGTTTTCACAGGGACAGCTTAGCCTAGAGAGAATGCCAATTTAGCTGCCCTTACATGCAAACTTGAAAATAATACGAAAGATTAATAGCTGTATGTACAAATATCATGAAAAAGTACTTGGAACTGGGTTCCAATTAGGCTCTGCTTGTGATCTCACCACTCAAACCACTGGTAAAGAGCTCAAGAAGTCCAAAAGTGGCAAAGAAGTCACACTGAATTTTTTTTTTTTAAATTAGGAAGTTATCTTTCACATGATGGAGAAACTCAAAGGTTTACAAATACCTGTTAAAATGATATTAGGATCATAATAATCTCATCACCAAGAAAAAAAGCAGCATCACTATTTGTGATGGTCATTTGCTTCTGTCTCCTGTACCTCTCTACTTAAAAAACGATAAAAGGTTTGCCAGGATGACTGGGTTTTACTTATATAAAATCTTGGAGGAACAAAGAGGTTCCCATTCTTTCTTTCACTCAGAAACATGAACCGATTTCATGCTACAGGCAACATATTTCAAGATGCTGAAACTAAAATTAACTCCATCCAACAGTATCAGAAGTTGCTCAAACGTTCAATAAGAGATTGAATAAACCCCTTTCTATCAGAAAGTATGGCTGAATATTATGAGAACTGCTGATAAGACTGCAGAATTATTTACTATTAAATCTGAAGACATTCAGCATTCCTAGTCAGTGCCTAATTCTTACAATTACTTTCCAAGATGACAGTTTATCACGGGATATATATCAGTGCAAACACATGGCATAGTTCAAAACCCAGCACCCAAACAATATGCAATGTGTCTACTAATATAAAGCACTCACTGAAACACAACTGAATGACCATTCTTCTGGGGGGCAAGGAGAAAGATTGGAATTCAACTGCATTAGGCCAACTAATTACTTTGATTCAGAGAATAACATTCTCCATATTACATGTCAGCAGAAATGTCACCAACCATTGATGGTAAAAAAATTTCCTGTGATGATTTTTCTGTCATAAAATATAGACCAAACACGTAAAAAGGGAGGCATTCAGACAGCTGGAAGCTTTTTAACAATGCATACTTTCACATTAAAAAAACAGAATCCTAGTTCAAATCTGTTGCAGAAAGCCCTTTTTCCCCCTCCTTACATGGGTCTTAGAGAATCACTGGTAAGTTGCCCACTAAGTAAATCTTCTAATAAACTTTACAGTAGTTTTCCCTTGTCCTTAACAAATAAAATCAGCAGAAGACAGTAATTAGATTCTTGTCCCAAAGCAGTATGAGCTGTGTATTTTAATCCTCTAAATATGCAACTTAATCATGCCCATTGCATATATATTAAGGAGGAAGAGGAAGTTTTACCAGCAAAATCCTTTATTCTCACAGGCATTACGTTAATCTCTTCATGCCAGGAGGCAGATTTCCCTAAGGTAACGCTGTCAGCAACAGAGGCACTGAAGCCACAGGTACCAACCAGTTTAAAACAGATGGATACAAAATTCCACTGAACCCTGAGTGTTATGTTAACATCTGCTTGAATTATCTTCCAATTTCACTCATTTTCTTCTTTAATTTTTGGTTTATAGTTATTGAGACCCAAAATTTATGCTTTGATTATAAGCAATACAAACTTTCAGTTGAAGAATACACAGAGTGAGACCATCCCATAACTCACGCAAGTCAACCACTGCCATTTGCAGGGTCCTAATCTCTAATATCCAGTTCACAGACAGCAAACTGGAAAAGAAATGCTGAGCAGTACAATCATACAGCTCAACATAAAGTTATGCTGACATGGCTGTTAGAAGCTCACTGTCAAAACTTCCCATGTCACTCAAAGATCGCTTCCAGTTTTAACACCAGTAGGAACACAATATGTGCACTCTCCTTCCCACAAACTTGAAGTGTTTGCAGTCTAAATATCTTGGTAAAGCCAAATAATATGAGAAAACCAATCAAGAACGTTTGTAAACCAGCCTCTGCATTTGCATACACCAGAAGTCTCAGTGCTCTGTTTTTACACTTCCTAGGCACCACAGGTTAGGTTCAGAATGGCATTTTTTCACATCCCTGAGACGCTTTATTAAGTAAAATCAAATCTATACAAGTTCTGTGGCCTTATGTATACCAGACAAAGTAGTAAGGTGTTACTTACCAGGCAGATGTTACTCTAAAAAGGCCTTCTTACGGCAGGAAAAGCCACAGAAATCTAACACAAGAGTTTTCAAGTCCACCGTTATTCTGTTTAACTACAGCTCAGTGACAGTCTACGAGATCACTAACTACACGCAGTACATAGCATTTCACATTCAAACGGAGTAAAACAAATTACCCATTTGCCATTAAGAACTGCCTTTAACTTTTTTTTTCCGCTTTACCCTGTGCTTTCTTTTCGAACGCCGGGTGTTAGTGAAACGTTTGGCGCAGAAATTAAACGTGAAGAAGATGCTAATTCGCTGCAGCAGAGCTAGACTCACTATGGGCACCACTACTGCTGCTCTTCCCTCTTCCCAGGTGCCTGTCAGAGGGCACTCGCAGGCCAGCCACTGCTCCTGATCGCTCTGAGCACCCCAGCTCTTTCAGGAAAACCCGTTTAGACACACTACAGAAATATTTACCTTCCCTGCACCGGCCTCTCCCGAGTCCCATGATCTCGCAAAACACACACACAAACGAACTCAAAGGCCAAGGCTGCCGCGGGCAGCCCCTTCTGCAGAGTCCCCAGAGCGTATCGATCAGCTCCTTAATCATTGCGGGCGTGCTGGCAGCACAAGGAGCCACACGAGAGAAGTGCCCAGGACCGGTGGCTGGCGGTACACCGCGGGGGGTGAGGACCATGAGGGGATGAAGAGGGGTATGAGGAGGATGAGCCGCCCTCCGCGCTCCCCCGCGCCCTGCCCCGGCCCCCGGCCCGCCCCAGGCCGCCGCTCGCTCACCCACCCAGCTTGCCGCGGGACTCCTCCAGCTTCTGGATCTGGTTCTCCAGGAAGAGCACGGCCACCCCGAACACCAGCACCGCCAGAAGCTGCAACTTGGGCGGCAGCATAATCCTGAGCAGCCCCATGAGCAGCAGCCGCCGCCGCCGCCGCAGCGCCGCCCGACCGGGATCACGACATAACGCGGGGCCCGGCCGCGGAGGCCGGCGGGAGCCGCTACCACAGGGACGGCGCGAGCGAGGGGAGACGAAGGGAGCGCGGCTGAGGGGAGGAAGGGGGCCAGCCGCCGCCTTCACATCGCCCCGCAGGCAGGCGGGCGGGCGGGCGGACAGACGACTGAAGGACCGACCGACTGACTGACTGCCTGTCCGGTCCCCGAGCCCGTCGCCGGCCGCCACCAGCGACCCTCCCCCGCCTGCGTGCGCTGCTCAGCAACCGAACGCCCCACCACACGCTCGCCGCCGCCGTCGCTTCCCGCCGCCGGGACCCGCCCCCGCGCCCTCCGCCATTGGGCGGTGCTATTTCCACCCCGCCCTCTCCAGCAACGGGATTGGCCGCGCCCAGGCGACGCCCCGCCCACAACGCGCTGACTGCTCAGCGTTCCCCCCTCAGCCCTGAGCTGCCGGGTTGAGGCGATGTCCCGCCTACATGCGACCCTTCGTGATTGGGAGGCACTTCCTGAAGTCCCGCCCATCAGCCCACGCTCATTGGGCAGAGGCACCGCGGCACTCGCAAAGGCACAGTACTATTGGTCACGCCGCCTGTCAGTCTCCCGGGTTAGGGGCTTATGTGCCAGTTGGCAGCGCCTCTCCGGAACGAGATTGGGCCTGTTTTAGGGGTGTTTGTGCAATGTTTGACTAAGGCTGGGGCACGGCATCGCCTCTAGGCTTGCTGTGAAGCGCTGCTCTGATCAGACTAAACCAGTTCTGCTCTAGGCTTTCCACCGGTGTTCTGGTTTAGCTGCCTCTGCTTGTGGTGCCAGGCGCAGGCTGCGCTCTTCCGCATCAGGCAGCGTATCGGGCATCCCCGATGAGTGAGGTCCTTCTGCGGCCTCCCGGCGACGCTGGCAGGAGCGATCTGACACCAAGATGGCGGCGGCCGCGGAGAAAACGGCCCTGGGGCGGTGCTGGTTCTGGCTGCTGGTGGGGCTGCAGGCGGTGAGAGGCCGTTCCGCGCTATTCGTGCTCGGGGCCTGAGTGCGCCTGTGGCTTCCAGACAGAGACAGGGTGTAACGGGGGTGGTTCGGGAGTGAGACGTGTCCCGTAGCGGAAGGCGGAGGCAGCGGGCCTTGCCCTGTCCATCCCATCCCGGAGGCATCGTCTTGTGCTTGGTCTGTCTCCTGCCTCCGTGGACGCTCCTAGTGTTCTGTTTGGCAGCGGTTGTGCTCTGCTGCTGCTTCTTCCTTTCTGATCTCGCTGCTTAGCACTCCTCCCGACGGCGAAAGCCGCATTTTGAAGCCTGAACCCTCGCCTCGGCCCCGGTTCGCTCTGTTAACTTGGGAAACGGCGAGAGGTGCGGGTGCTGCAGCGACTCGCAGCATAAATCTACAGGCTCCCTCGCTAGTTTTTTATGAGAATTGTGTGTTGGTATAAATTCCATGAAGCAGGATTTCCGTAGCAATAAAGATAAGAATAGGTTTGGAAAGTGAAAATAGGTGGGATTTGGTTTGTCCTGTGCAGGCTGTCCCTTGATGTTTCCCTGACAGATCAGCTCTATTTTAGGGCACCCGATGCCCTTACAGTTCTGACCCACCTCAGTTCCAGAGACATGAGGCTATATAAGACACCAGTGAACAAGAATTAAGGTGTAGCTTTGGAAGTGTTTGGCATCCTCGTTAGATTTTTCTATACTACTGCAGTGGTGTTAGATTCCTTATGGCCAGTATCTCTCAGAAAGGCTAAATAACAGATTATTCCGATAAGATATTCCCATTTTTGTTTATAGAAACAATTCTATGCTTATAGAATTATAGAAATTACTTTAGCAATGTCCTGTAGGAAGAAGAAAAATAGCATTTTCTGTATATTATACTTCTCTGCCCGTGCTTTAGCTGAGGCGCCTGATATATTTTATGCCAATTCCCAATCCGTTATATTTCCTATCTGTCACATCAGATGTTTTTCCTTTGGCAGTGTGTTGGCTGCTTCAGGGGAGGAAATGGGGCTTGTCTCTACCTTACTCTGGCATGCTGTAAATGTTAAATGATGGGTGTATGTGAAGAGAAGTCTGATTTGCTGAAGGACAAACTTAGTTTTTCTTCTGTGTTTTTTCTGTTTGGTCCAGCACAGTTCTTCTGTTGGTCTGGTAACATCCAGTCCTGTTTGCTTGTATTGTCTTACTCCTTTCTGAGCACAGATTTGCCTGCTGATTGTTTTGTTACCAGTTTAGATGTGGGTTTTGTCCAAGGTCTTCCAGCCAGACTGAGAAGAGTCTCAGGGGAAACTGTCTCCTTTCCCCTCTTTCTTAATTTCCTCTCTTGCTTCTCCCAGCTCCACCCAAGCATACAGCTGGAAGCCAAACCCCTATATAGGGAAATGGGAATGGGAAAACAAACCCCAAATATCATGCAAGTGCTGGGATAGTTGGTAAAATTGGTTTTGCTGCTCAGAAAAAGAACCAGTGTTTCACGTGTAATTGAGTTACCTATTTTAATGTATTACTGATAAATCAGAACTGCAGGTTTTTATCTACCCTTCCATTTTTAGTACACAATTTTCCTTAACATTAATGCAAACATGAAATTAAAATCCTACTTGGATGCCTCGTTGAGCAGTTTGTTCCATTTCATGACTCCCTAGTTGTGCTTTTTCTACTTATTTTCCAAGTGTGTTTTTGGTGATACGAAATTTACTCTAATTGCTTTGAAAGAGCAGACTTTAGAGAGCTGTAGCCATGTGCATTTCAGCTGTTTCATTATATTTGGGGTTTTCTAATTTGGAGCTAGCAGTAGGAAAACAGTAGAGTTGTCAGAAGTGTATGTAAATGAAATCTGGCAGGTTTGGTACCTTGAAATATATGTATAATGAGTTTCTAGAATTCACTATTAGTTAAAGGCCGTTCTTCCAAGTAAGTTGTTTTGCACTTACGAGCAGGCCATTAGGTGTTGTTGTAGAAGAGTCACAGAAGAACTTTGTCTTCCTAATTATTGAAGCATTTTAAACCTTCCTTTTCTAAACAACTAATTTAATACTAAAGTATAACATTGTATTGATTTTCAGATAAGCGCCTATGGAGCACAGTTATCATCAGAAGCTTGCAGAGAGCTGGGCTTCTCCAGTAACTTGCTATGCAGTTCTTGCAGCCTTCTCGGACAGTTCAATCTGAACCAGTTGGATCCATTCTGCAGGCAGTGCTGCCAAGAAGAAGCTCAGTTGGAAACTAGAAAGGTAGGTTTTGGAACCAATCCTTTGTGGAATAATTTAACACATTTTGTTACGTCTGTGAAGCTTTTAATTTTAAAAATATGTGACAATCTGGATTATAATCTCAGTAGGAGTCTAGATTTGCAGATTTGCCATACTGCTCTAAAATAATGTCACTGTATGAGTAGGGAAGTCTTTGGTTCTGTGACAGCCCCTCTCTAGTATGAAGTGGCTCATGGGAGCTATGTCCCGCTTCTTTAAATTGAAAGATATATGGGATTTGAAGGGGGGGGGGGGGAAAGGACCATAAGGAGACTGGTGTTCTTGATCATGGCTATTGCTTGGTCATTGACCCTAGTGTAATGGCCAGGATAATTCAGTTCACTCCCAAGGAACAAAGCTGTATGTCAGCTTCTAAAGTGAGACAAGCATGACAGAAGCAGGAGTGCTCAACTCCATTCTGCAGTGGTGAGAACAGCTAGGCTGTAACAGCTAGAAATACTGGGCATGATCTTGCTCCGAGCCCGTGCTGTGTTTCAGTCAGTCAGGCTAATGCAAAACCTTTCCTTTATCTGTAGTAAATAAATATCTGTCTGGCTTAAGGTAGATCAAGGAAGAATTTTCACAGAACTCTTGAAAAGAATGCATGTTTTTAAATATGTTGTAATTTAAGATTACTCCAGAATACATTGAAGACCAGTCAATTCTCAGGAAAGTCGAGACTTCAGGAAGAAGAGATGCTGAAATTTGTAATGGCTAAGAGGTAGTTAAATAATTGACAACATGAAATGAATGAGGAAATCTAACAGGTTTCTCCCATCAATTAATTCAACATAATAGTTAATAAAGTCTGCCTATAATTTTGAACATAATCACTAATTAGTGTTAGATGAAATATATTAAATATCAAGAAGCAAGTGTTTGAGGCTTGCAGAGAATTAATAATCAGTGCATTAATATTAAGAGACTATTAAGGTAAGAGGCAAGACTGTAAACTGTGTTGTTTCATATATTGACAAAAGAATGCCTGCAGTAATATTTCAGTACAGTCTTTATGGGATTTGACTTTTCCTTTGCTAGATATATGAATCTTGGAAAGGAAAGTTGGTCTCTGGAACATGCTCCAGTATATATGTATGCATGTACGTATGTATACATATACATACACACAAAAGCTGAAAAGTTTCAGAATAAAATATAATGAAATTTAATAAAAGGGAATAAAAAAACAGGGAAGGGTCTCCAGCTGCGCTGTGGCTGTGCACCACAACCGGTAACAGTTGTGGTGGCAGCAGCAAGGCTTCTTGTCCTTGTGTGAGGACTGGATGCTTTTATTTGTTCAGGTGATATTCTTAGAGTTTTACCTCAGTTTGCATAAGATGTAGCACAGGACTTTGGGGAGCAGGATAATTTCTGTTGTCATTTGTTGGGAAAATAAACTAGAGGAGTTGTGTTGCATTTCTGTCATGTAACCTGAAGGAAAAACGAAAATCTTTTTCAATTTATCAGTAGTTCACTCAAGGGTATAACTTAGTTTGTATTATAAACACTGCATTCATGAAAGTTGGATCAAACAACAGAATCTAAATCAAAAGATCTTGACACTGATGATCCTCAAGCAGAAGAAGGTTTCATTGTGTGGATAATCACACTTTTTGTGTAAGACTAATCAAATGCCATTTTGTGGCATATTTTTAGTCTCAGAACTTTTCTGTTTTAGTCATGCTGAATGCAGTAGAACAAATAGTATAGGGTTGGATGGGGTCTCAAGGTTGTTCGATAAGTCCCTTCACAATGAACCAGAATTTGCTGTATATTCATAGGAACCAAGAGATTGTATAAGTTTTGGTATTTTTAGTCTCTTTGGGTTGGCCTACCCAGTTTCATTTTCTGCTTGTGCTGTTCAGTAAATATGAACAATCTGCTGCTATAGTGCAGTTCCATGTACATCTTGATCATTTACTTTATCTGTTCTTATTTCTGTGACATTTCTGAAGACATTTAATACAGATTATACTTGAGATTAGAAGCCAGCACGTGAAGTATCAGCTTGAGTTCTAGGAGTGACTGTGGTACTGTTTGTATGCATTTTCACATCTTGGTTTGAATGCCCGCTTTCCATACTGTGTGTGTGAGTAGAAATAGTGGACTGTTCTAACAGGATGGTTATACTGTTGAGTGCTAAATTATAGCATTGCTTCTAGTTTTCTTTTGAGTGCTGCTTCAGAAGGGATTTGCTGATTGGGATTGGTTTTGGTTATTTAAACTTGTACTGAGTAACTTCCCTTGAAGACTACCCAGTAGAAAACTGGTGTTGGGAGAAATGACCACAAATATTATCTTACCAGATTGTATTCAGAATCCTCACATTTGGGATTGACTTGTGTTTTAACATCGTGCTGGTTGTAGGTTGTCTGCAGTTGCGCTTAAGATTTTACTCTTGCATAAAAATTACCAACATAATTTATAGTAGCTTCTTGCTAAAGCAGTATTTTCATGCTATGCATGCAGAATAGAAAAACTGAATGCTGTCTTTTGCTATATTTTTCCCTTTCCCTAGGGTTTTTTTTTTCAGGTTACCATAGAAATCTTATTGCTAATGAAAATGTGATAGTTGAGAATGAATGGACGTTAAACGTCTTAAAAGTTGGTTGTTAGGGGTTGATTTTTTTCCCTACCTTTTTTCTTGAGGAATTTTTTTAGTCTTCCTTTTAAAACTTGCATTTAGGTGTAAGATGTCCGACTTGCTGATCATAAACCTTAGATGTTGCTGAGATCCAGAGCAGTGGTGCTGTGGGTTTTGCTAATGCTGTGACTACGTGCTGGAACATCCTCAAAGTACAGGGATGTTTTTTCTGTCTTTCTGAATCACGATTCCAGTGGACCTAGCTTGTTCCTTATGTGAGTAGGTATTTGTTCCCATCATGTGACACAGCATGTTGGTAGTCTGTGCTACAGGCAGACTTGCTAACTGTTAGAATTCCAGGACAGTCTTCAGGATTGTAAGTTAATTCTCATTGTATGTGGAAAGTGTTAGAAATAGAAAAAGCAAGAGTTAGTTTATAGCATGACTTGCTATAAGCTATAAGTTTGAATGAGAATTTAAAGTATCATTTCTACTTTTCACGGATGAACTGTGAAATCCGCCCAGTCCTAAAAATACCTTGTACTATAGCATCAGTGCAACCTCAAATGAGACGTTTACAGATTTCAACTGTTTCACACCCTTGACAGATGTCTATTAATCCTCATCTTGTTATTGGTCCAGTGTTCTGTGAATTGATATTGTGGAAAATAGCTGTGAGGTGCTCTTGTTACCCAGGATTTGTCTTGCTCTAAACTTCTGCTGACGCCAGGCCAGTGAACATTTCGATTGCTTCAGAATTGTAGTGTGGGCAAAATGGAAGAATAATTTTGGTTATTTGCTCCTCTTCTAGAGATTTTGTATTCACTTTCAGACTAATTCAGAAGCTGCCTTAAACAGTATTGCTTCAGACAGCTGCAAGTTTTAAGCCTCAGTCTGTCAGATGCAGAGTACTGCTGGTGTGTAAAATGTAGAAGGATGAAATGGAGGTGAAGCTAACTGTGCATGAAATTGTAGTAGCAGGAGAGATTGTCCATATTTTGCAGTAGCTGAAAATAGCTGCACTCCATCTGCAGCTTCACTTATGCTGCATGATCATTTCAGACACTGCTGTAAGCATATTCCATTAATTGTATGTTGTAATGTTAGATATATCGCAACAATATATGCCTGTCAAAATGCAAATTGATTTTAAGAATGAACTCTGTGGTGAAATTTGCAAAACATTAAATGGCACAGTTGTACTGTGCAGGATTGCTACAACCCTTAAAAGTCATCAGTATTTCTAAACGGAGCTTCAAAATACACTTTGCTCACTAAGATGCATTAAACTTCAGCATTTTAGATTTCTGTTGTCAAGTATTTGTCATGTTCTAATGTTGGGGTCTTTGGTGAACTAGATAATGGGACATTAGGTGTAAGCAAAAGATGGCCAGGAAATCTGAGACATAAAAATGGATGGTTTAGATGACACATTGTCATGGGTAACATCATATGTGTCTATCGTACACTGTTTCTAAATGGCTTTGTTTTATAGTAGAGTCATAAACTAACATGATGATACAGAAGTCTCTATGCATACTTTTAAAGTTCCATAGAGATGGGCAGTAACTGCTGCACTGTACAAATTTAAGCAAGAACTTTAAGGGTCCTGAAATTTTTAGCAACTTTCTTGTGCACACACTCAGGGTTGTCAAAATCTGGGAAGCTGTCAAAGCATGGTTTAATAATGGATTGGAATACCTGGGCTCTGCACTGCTCAGATAATGAGAACTTTAGGATTATCTTTCGCCAAACTTGTACTAGATGTGAGAATATAAATAACTAGAATATTTCAGAAACCTGAAATGGGTTCTTGTGCTGAAAGAGGAGAGGCTTCCAAATTAATGTTCTTCCTGCAGCAGTAAATATAAAAGCTTCCTTTCATTTCAATATGAAAAGTATTGTGAAATACTCACTTGAAATAAATGTGGGCAGCTTCAACTTTGGCTATCACTGCTTTACGTTTAGATCCCAATTCTACATCTTACCCAAACCTACAATGATTGTCGGTATTTAGCTGCTGTTTGAAAGTTAATGCAAGCCTATGGACATAACCCTATTAGCTGTAGACAAACAGAATGGATGAGATATAGAAAACAGTGGTATTTAGTGACCTTTAAGAATTATGCTTTCTCAACATTTTGAAAAATGCTGAAAAAGGAGAACAAACTGGTGAGAAAACCCTAAGAATGCATCCTAAAACACTTTGGAAAATGGGGAAAAAAAGTCAAAGCACAGCAGAAGAGCTTCTCCTACAGTTTTACTATGGATTTCCACTGTTGGGTAAGCATGTCTTCATTAATAGACTTGTGGCAGCTGGGCATAGGTTGCAGACTTATTCCCTAGTTGTTACACTAGAACTGGTGCTATACTTAAGCAGGTACTTTTGCCTTAGCTGCAGGAAGATCAGGCCCTGTTTTCACTGCACCAACCTAAGATCCTTTTCCTTGCAAGTCATCAATATTTGAAATTGTGGGAAGTCACTTCAGGACATGAATGATGCAGCCTATTTCTACACTGCAAAACCACAGACCTTCTAGTCTGTTGAAAGTGAAGCCTGGGCTCTCAGCCTTTCTTCCACACCAGCTACCTGTTTCTGCATAGTATCACACAACGTACCAAAAGGTTTTGTGGGTGAAAAATACAGAGGTGAGGGACAATGCACAAAAGAGGAGAGAATTATACCTACCTAGCTCATGTAAAAGTAGCTGCTAATGTTCAGCTTGGCTTATTCTGAAGATGACTTGAGTTCACTGAAAGGTAAAAAAAATATGCCTATACAAATTCAGTTTTCTGTAGAGTACCTTACTTGTTACTCACAGCAAAACAGTCACTCAGGCCTTAAAACATTACAGGGTAGGAGATAAGCATGTGCAGAAACTGTTGCTCAGAACAAATTTTAATCCTAATGGATAATACTTATATTCTCTATGATGTAGTTTTACCACAACTTAAAGGCACTAATTTGTGTGGAATTAGTGTTAGACCCCTCCTGGAAATGAACTGAATATGGAGTGTAGTATTACTAATAAACATGTCACTGCAGTTATGCCTCCTGTGTGCTACTTTTAATAATAAAATATGGCAAGCGCTCTTAAAACCCTACAGAACTTTAGGAACTGCAAGGAGGAATAAGGTGACATTGTTGTTCAGGCTTTTTGAAAACTCTAAATAGTTTACAAAACTCACAACAGTTCCTGCAGCCAGAATAACTTGAAATGCTTTGAATGCTTTAGGCTGCTCTTGTGTGACCCGATTTAGTTTCATTTTTCAGTTGTGGGGGGAGTTTTTTTTATCTTTCCATTTCACTAATTAAAGTGCTACACTCAGAAATTGCTGTTGGCTGCTTGCTTGTTCTGCCAGAGGCTCTTCATATGAATAGAGCCATGAAGCAGTCTCATATCTTGGGTTTTAATTCGGCGGATAAAAATAGACGACTGCTTAGAATTCATTGACATCTCAGTGGTGTAACGTCAGTGTAAGTCATACCAAGACTTGAATAAATTAATTAGAATTATTGTAGCTATTTCTCAAAAAAAAACCCAACCAAAACCACCTTTTTCTGCCTTTTGATATGTTCTATAAAATCCTTTGTCTGCTCTGTAAAAATCAAATTGTGCTTTTGCCCAGCTGTACTCCTTATTTCTAACGTGCTACGTAAAGTGGTTCATGTTCGTTGTTTTTACCAAATGTGACTTTTAAAAATAGCATAATTCAGTGCCAGCATATTTTAAGAATCAGAACTCTCTAAGGCTGATATGTCAAATGATCACACTTCAAGTTTGCTTTTAACTAAAAAGTGTCTGATAAAGTTCACAGTGGAATAATGTTATGGGACTATAAAGTATAAATATTAATATAAAAATGTGCTGAAGTGCATTTCCTTCTCAAGAACTTTACCAGGTACACTCATTCCTTTCCTTCTTACATGCTGTTATCAGCAATTAACTTGAATGTTGACAAACAGTAGTCCTAGCTAGATAAGGAAGGCGCAGCTTGCTAGTCACTGCTTAAGACAGAGATTTACCATCTTTTGTTTGGATCAGATTCACCAATGGTTCATCTCTGTCAGATAAACTTAAGATAAAATACATTATCTGCCCTATAGTAGGGCAAGCCTGACTAATGGAAGACCTCTTTCTAGTCTTATCTGTGAAAAAAGAAAAGGCTAGGGAAATTATAAATGTGAATTTGCTAAATGTGAGTTAAAGGTGTTGATGTGCATCTGTGCTGGGGAGTGGAATAGGTTTAGCTGTTTTAATAAGTCTGACCTCCTTCATCTGGATAAAACACTGGCATTTGACTCTACACTTGTTGAAACAACTTCCAAAAGTATAGTCTCCACATTACTTAAATATCCAAGGTCTAACAAATAGTTGATGACTTCTGTTCTTACT
This sequence comes from Psittacula echo, assembly GCF_963264785.1. Classification (NCBI taxonomy): domain Eukaryota; kingdom Metazoa; phylum Chordata; class Aves; order Psittaciformes; family Psittacidae; genus Psittacula; species Psittacula echo. Next base: position 62,130,077 of record NC_137740.1, read on the forward strand.
GTTTTCTTTGCAACTCTTCTAAGATGTTTTCTTCTTTAATAAAAGCACATACTCTTGAGAATAAGAGAGATACTCAGGGTTTCTACATGAAGAGGTAAGTAGATGGTTAGATAGCAGTTAATTTGGACAATATATTCCAAAATGGGAACTTACATTGCCTGTACTTTTTAGCTTACATAATTCTCTTCACTAAGTCCAAGTGAAAGCCTGTACATAAGAGCCCTTTTTCTGCCACCCTTCTCTATTCTACTCTGTCCTCCACTTCCACTCAAATAAACTGTGCATTCACAGCACCTAACCCCTGCTGCAACTGCAGAGATTTGAAGTTGGTTGCTCAGCTTCTGCGTTTTCTCTCTTGCCCTTGTGCCAGGTCTCTTGCTCACATGAGCCTACACCAAATGATTTCAGAGCGCAAAGTTAACAAAAACCAGTTTGCCAGGAGAGGAAGTTGTTGGATTTAAAGAGCAAAGATGTGTATATAATACTGCAAGGAGGAGATAATGTTTGAGATAAAAAATACAACACTTAGATGGATGACACATTTTCTGTATGCTGAAGATTGTACATAACCTAGTTGTGCACTACTATGACATACAGAATAAAGAAGTTGAATCTCCTCCTCAAAGCAGAGCTCAAAGATCTGAGGATCTCCAAGGATACAGAATCCACAACCTTTCTTAGCAAATTATTTCAATTTTTAAACACCCTCATTGTGACTTCCCCCCCCCCCTTATATTCAGTTGGAATTTTCTTCCCTGCAAACAAATGAGAGCTCTGATTCTGCTTCAGCTTTGTTCACAGGAATTTGCCTGTAATACATAGCCTAACCACAGGAATAGCAGTAATTCGCATAACTGTTTTTTGACTGTTTGACTCTTTGTTTCCAAACTCTTATTTAGAGTTAAGCATCTCCCTTCACAGGATAATGAGCTGTGAATGGGAGTAGGTTCTTTGTTGCTAAATTTACTGATGACATCAGTTGTGAATGGTATGTGTGTGTGTGTAGCAATGATTTACTGGCTTTCCGCATGACAGAGTGGTAATTCATAATGTTCCTGGCAGTGAGGCTTTCTGACTGCTCCGTGTTAACCCACAGATTCTTGCTCATTTTCTGCTTCCAGAGAAGGGGGAGACCAGAGCGATTCTGAAGACTTGTAATTGTCCATACAAACACCCTGCATTCTCTCCTCGCATTTATCTCTCTGTGTATTCCTTTATTGTAACTAATCCAACTTTCTATTAAAAGTAACAAACGAATTGATAGTCATAGGAGTTTAGGAAAGAGCAGAAGAGATTTGCACCAAAATCTCTTTCCTTGTGACTTCATTTCTCAGAAGAACAAATACCAGTTATTAACTTGCTTTGCTTCGCTTCGTGGTTGGGTAGAACACATTAAAAATGCGATTGCATGGCTTTCAAGCAAGGGATCAGGCACCCTATTTGAAAACAACACCAGTTTGCATGTACCAAGGTACTTTGGCTGAGAAGAATAATATCATCTGTAGTTTTCTTGACTTTCCTTTGAAGTAAAACAACAGCATGAGTTGATAGGGGACGAGGAGGCCTCTTTGGGAGATCTGCTTATACAGGAGTATGAAATGAAAATTGTAATGAATTTCATAAAACCAAATATAGTTTGCATTGGGAAGAGATTAGTTGTTGGTAAAATTTAGTGGAAGATTGTCCTGTACCTGAGGCAAGAGTCAATTCCAGTTTTATCAACAGTCATAAATTGCTTTGTACTGCATGTTCTCAGAGCCTAACTTCCGGTTTTAAACAGTTTGATATTAGGAGAGGAAAACACGCAGTATTGGAGAGAATCCAGACACCACAAGACAGCTATTTACCGTTGCATGACTTTATCTTAACAGTCTCTTCCATTGCGTGTTTTAAGACATGATGGTGCTAGAATTTCACCCAGCTAATTGCAAACAGGGGTACAAGTCCAGTTAGAGTGAGACTTCATAACCTGTGCAGGGCCTGGCTTAGTATTCAGAAGAAACCAGTATGCAAAGTATAGGTGCTATAGATGTAAAATTAGGTATAATTCATTGTATTTTACAAAACCTTTTTGGTCACCTTGACCTAACATCATTTTATTATGATCAAGGAACAATCTCTGCTCAGGACCATTTTTTTTCAGTTCAGTTTGATCTGGATTCCTGTTTGGTTGTAAATACTAACAGTTACATAGCAGGAACATAATCTTCCTTCTGGAGTTTTCACCGTGAGTAATTGTGATAACAATACTGTGTCTATTTAGAAATGAACTTTGTCTTGCATAAATTACTTCCATTCCTTTCCTAATAACAGGTTAAATACTTTCTTTCACCTAAGTTCAGGTTCATTGTTTTTAATTGCTGGAACAGTTATTTTTACAATATGCATCTTATCTAACACTGCTCTTAGGTAAATGGTGGTTTATTCTGTAATCATTACCACTTCATCACTAAAGCAGCCATGACTGATAGTATGGTTTTCCTCCTCTCAGTTGTGAAGAGCCATCTTCATTACATCAGTGTGGACTCCTACAAGATTTTCAGGTGCTTACAGTAAGCTTTGGGTTGAACTTTTTAACTTGAGTTGATGCTTTGTAAAAGATGAGGGATTTTGTCACCACAGCCTTAGAAAACATACCATTAGAATGTAATAAACAAAGCTAAGTTATTTTTATAGATGCAGACATGACTCAGCCTGCCCATCATAACAGCACTTGTTTGGCACGTTAAAGCGGACACTAGTTATAGTTTAGAGTCTTTATTTCATTGCTTGTAGTACTAAACTCGTTTCCATCAGCACTAAAACAAGTGAAGCATTATCTTAAAATGAACTTCTGAGTTAAGCATTCTGTAATGAACCGACCAGACATGTCTGTGTGCCTCCACACTGAGTGATACATGTCATCCTCAGGAACACTTGAAACACAGTAAATGCCTTCACAAGGAACTTCAGAAGACATCTGCTGATGTGATGGTAGTAGCGCGCTAGATATTAACAAGTCTGCTTTTGTTGTGGGCTAACTGATGCAAATAAACCTGTGTTTCTTGCAAAAGACACCTTTGTTTAGAGTTATAAATGAAGCCAATTGATTTTTCAGGGGTTTTGTGTGGGTTTTGGGGTTGTTTCTTTCTTGTCTGGCCATCTAGAGAGCAGCTGTTTGTGCCAGCATGAATCTGAACTTCTTTGTACCAGCACAGTTGGGCTTCAATTATGGCAGAGTCATAAGCTCAAAATACAGACATCAAGAAATGAACTGTTTTCTTTGACAAACTTCACTTCTATCAGATATTGGCTGGGAGTTAAAAACTGGACGTAGTTTGTAATTACAAGATGTCATAACATGTTTTAGATTACCAAAGTGATCTTGTTCCATAGAAATCCTTGTTTGAAAGGAAGAAATAAACTTGTAAAGAATTATTTGTAGTAATGAGAATTGAAACAAATGCTCGTTTTAGCCTGCCCTAGATTGGGGTGTACTTAGTTCTTTAGTTGTTTAATTCTTTATACTAACTGGATGGAAGAATGCAGGTAACTGTCAGTATCAGAGAACTAGTATAAATGTTCAGTGTATGAGTGAGTGTGTGAGCTATTATCTAAATCTATCCCAGATTGTTGATATAATTGCTGATGAATGTTTGTTAAAGAATAATGAATAGAGACAAGGTAATTGAAATTTGTAATCTCCCTATTCCACGTTTCCCCTATCTCTGTCATTTTTCTCATGTTTTAATTCCAGCGGAACTTTAATCTTGCAAGCAAGTATCTGAGCTGCTTATTAGTGCCTTTTTTAATTAAAATCTTTCCTTGGGTGGTGTAAAAAAAGCTTTAAAAGAAATGCTGCATTCTTGATCTTTTGCGTATTGTTTCATCATAGCAGTCCTGGGGTTGAACAGTCCAATCAATCCTAGTTTTTAACTTAAATCTACTATTTAGCTGAAAACATAAATGCAGTGAAGCAAATTGCTGAGATGCTGTTCTGGACAGGCAATGCAATGCAATGTTTTTTGTCCTGTTTCCTGTGGCAGCAATGATTTCTGATGAGTTCATATCAGGAAATAAGTTATTTTTCAAATAACTGCAAATTATTGGTGTTTTTTTATGTTCTGATTCATATATTCATATATTCTGATTCATAGTATTTAGGCAGATACTGAGTTGTACCGGTATTCAGAAGATGCGTATTCTGAAGTGAAGGGGTATTCCTGGCTGTCAGTAATGCCCACATAGAGTTAATTGGTCTTTGAGATAGCTGTGGTATTGTCTGTGGTTTGCTTTCATGACTCACCTCTCCTGTTTCAGGAGGGTTAGTATGCATTAAATTTCACAGCGAAAGCTGCTTTTTCATTACATGTATTCACAGTTCATATTTTAAGTGAAACGTGAATTTACTTCATTGCAGTCAGGCTGTATTTTTTCTATGTCCCAGCTTGTACATTTGTTATGCAAACACTGACAATGAAAGCAGAGGTCTTCATTGCTTATAGAAGGTAATGAATTGAATTACAGATTTTTACCTGAAGCTTCTTCTGTCAGCTACGCTACAAACGGTGCGTTTTCAGGGTTAGAAGGATGTGAGTTGGTAAGCAGTATTGACAGCTAGGTGTAAGATTACGATGCCTAACTTCACAGTATCTTGCACAGCTGACAGAAGTGACTGACATCTATGCACAAGCATCAGAGTTAGCCCAGCTAAGGCCTAGTAATGGGATCTCTTTCTGCAATCACAGTTAACTACTAATAGTTAGGCCAAATGAGAAGCCTAAAGTCACTGCCTTATCTTTATTATAAACAGTATTTCACTGTCCAAGGTAGGTTTAAAATGGGGACTGAAGTTTCACTTAATGAGATTTTCTTAGCATCTTTGGGGAGGAAAAAACAAAGTTTTCCTATTACTAGTCCATAATTCCCATTGTAACAGCTCTGAGTGTATTATTTTTTTAATGAAGGTTTGCTTCCAGCAACTGCATATCTCAAATAATCTTCTTTTTCCTGGTTTTATGTATTTAACACAATTAAACTATCACGTATCTTGAATGAACGGTCGCTTGTTGCATAAATAAGACACAGTTCAATTTAGGATCCTACTTGTTACCATCAACACAATAGTGTATTGTCTCCTCAAAGAAAAACAATTCAACAGATAGAACATATTACAAGTAATTTAGATTATTTTTTTTCTGTCCTTAACAGCTTCTGGTTTTTTATTACAGCTTTACGCAGGAGCTGTCCTAGAGGTATGTGGATGAAAACTGGGAAGGTTCCCCCAAGTCCAGGGTAAGTAAAGCCACTAATGTTCTATCAAATGTGAAATCCTGTCACAGCTGAATGACAAAATGTGCTTTTAAGTACTACTACAAGTAGTCATAAATTTCATATATCAGGAATGTTGCATTGACCTGAGACTCATGGAACTGGTCTCAAATAATTGATAGATGAAATCATATTGTGCACTATGGAATTACTTTCTTTTCACAGCTCCTGCAGTATAATTGTTTTGTCAGTGGATAATGACAGTCAATTAAAGTGAATGGAAGACAGTAGTGAAAGGAAAATCAGAACCATCAGTGTGTGGTAGGAGGAAGCTGCAGGGGAAAAAAACATCTGTGAGAAGTTTAAAATGCAATTTTCTTACAAATGGAGGAAGGGCTTAGATGATAGCAGTACTTTGGCTTCTTTAATGAAGATCCTAATGCTGTACTTTGGCCATAGAGAAGAAAGACTAACCTAGCTTTAGACATAAAATTGCACAAACAGCATTGTCTCCATCTACCACGGCCAGTATTAATACCTCCCTGCTTGAAGGCCGACTGACAAACAAGTAAAAGAAGGACTTTAAGGCAGATTACAACTCAGGGAAGTTCACAGATCATAGAATGGTTTGGGTTGGAAAGGACATTAAGATCATCTAGTGCCAGCCCCCCTGCCACTAGGCCCTCTCCTGCCACCTCTACCCACACACAGTTTAGTTAATCGACTGCAAGGCCAGGGCAAAGCTATTTTCTCTTCCTCAGTTCAAGGGCATGAGGAGATAAACTCTGCTAGCACAGGAGTCCACATGATAATCAGTAATGCCTCAATAACACTTTCGTTTTATATGAGTTCATTGTGGGTGCAAAATGGTCAAGTTTGTGGTATGGTCAATCCTTTGTGCCTTTTTATGTACAAATTGTGATGTTCTGCACAAATCTATTTTTCTAGTATTTTTTTTTTCACTTTCCAGCTGTTTGTGTCTAATAATTCAGGGCCAAATTAAACAAATGACGCTTTATTTCCTTGAGTTATGCAAAGTAATACTCTGTTTGCTTTCTTTTCATTGAAAGTAACTCAGAACAACTATGTATAGATAACCTTAGATGTACTTTACTCTTCCTTTTCTGTATTGCTATTAGATCACTGCAGTTACTTTATATACATGTAGTCTTTATTTGTGAGTTGTAAAAATCAGTTGTTTATGGTGCATTGAGTTGCACAAAGTACCATGCTACTATTTGATCAGATGTCTTTTGATAGCTTGTAATAACTCACGTGCTTCCCATTGCTAATTCCATGTGTGAAACACTTCAGTGCATCACAAAAAGACTCTCAGTATAGATCTCTCAATGTAGATCATCCTTTAGACTAGTTTTGAAACATTCCTCCTTACTCCTGACTTACTCCTTTCTGCTGTTGCTCTTGGCACACTAACAATCCTTTGCCCTGATCACATAATGGGTGATTTTAGTGTAATGCTGAGGGACAGTCACCTCCATCAGACAAGTACCGTGCTGCTTTTCAGTGCATAGTCAGCATTTTAAATGAGTCTCACCTATAATACGAAGCTGTGTATGTGTTCACAGCATCAAGAGGTTAGAAGAAGCTAAAGGGTTCTGTTACTCAAAAAACAGCATAAACTGGAGAAGGGTATGTCCAGTGTAAGAAGGACAAATCCCCATGGGTATACACGGACCTTGTAAGTGTTGCAGCAATGGAATAAATCTAAACTAAAAGCACAGATTTTTAAACACCAAAAAGATCAGAAGTTTGATTAAGTGGACTTTTCCATTACTTAATCACATTAGATTCTCATTAGAAGACATGCTGTAGCTTACCAGGAGGAAAAACTGTGCAGTAAAGATTTATTGTGGACCTTGTGCTGATGATGTGACTAGTTCAGACTTGTGCTTTCCTGCCATTAAAATCTGAAACTGATAAAATAGAGACAGGGTTTTGTTAATCTCCTCCAGGCCTTTCAGATTTGAGGCCATTATAATCCTTCCGATGCATGTAGAGACAGACAAGCTTAAGAACACTTGTCTGTGTGCATAGTTGTTTGAAAACTAATGTGAGATTTTACTACCATTGTATATTTGCTCTAAAGTATTAAGAGATTAATTTGTTCCCAACATAGCTTTGTATATTTTCAGTTACAGATCAAGCAGGAGAGATCTTTGCTTCTAAAACAGGAATTCTAATTCCTGAATGTAGATATCCCTGGTAGGCTGGATCATGCCCTTAATCTGTAACAGTAGGTAGTCAGCTCTGTTTACAAAGACGTTAGGCCTAGCATATAGATCTGCAGCTCTGCATGGAGAGATGTGGTGTCATATCCATTTGGGGTCAGGAAGTTTTCTTCCTGGTGTACCCTACTGTGCCTCAGAGAGAATAGTGCAGTGGGTGCACGTGCACAGGCTCGCCCTGTGTTTGGGCCCAAGTGATGCTTACATTCCTTAGCCATCTGCACTAAGGACTCCAGGCTTTAATTACAACAAACTTGTTTTCACAGGTTTTCCCAAAACAGAGATGTCTTACATATCAAATCAAAGGGACATTATAAGAATAGCAGTGAGTTTCTCCATTCTGCTGTGTCCAAGGGCAGAGGATGTTCTTGGGTCTTTAGAAGCACTGTTTGGTACTACCTTTGCGAAACATTTTTGGTGCTGGTCAGGCTTTAAAATACCCACGTACACCTGATCCTTTTCTCTGACCTTTTAGTTGCAGTTGATTGTGTGGCAATTAAGTGTACTCTGTACGCTCACCTCAGGATGGCCTTCAAACAGAAGGCATATGCTTTGGTATTGCACATGCTATGTAAGAGCACAGGGTGAAGTGATTTCCTTAACATCATGTGAAAGGACAGTTGCAAAGCTGGCAGTAGAACAGCTCTGACTTCTAGTCTGGTGTTTAATTCACTGGAACACGGTGGCACGGCACCAAGTTCAGACTTCATCTTATAGAAGTCAAAGTGGAAAATGCCTTCCCCGCTCGCCAATGAGCTAGATAGATGCTATGAGTAACCCAGGAGTTAGAGAAATGCTTGTTTCTCTGCTCTGTGTAATTTCTGCAGCTGCTACAGGGAGAGGAAAATGAAGAGAGAGCTCAGATTTTAGCATTAAACATCAAACTATTCAATAACAGGTACAGAAGGGAAACTATTGGGGCAGTGCTGAAGGTGAAGCATGTGCACCCCATCACATGATAAGCAACCAGCCACATGTCCCAAAATGCACACTGTAGCTACATCTGACTTCCTAATCTCATCGGTTTCATTCCAAGGGTTTATTCAACTTAGGACATGATTTTGTGCAAAGGAAGAAAAAAACCATAGTGTCTGATGGGCTAACCTGTACTTTTAAAGCATGTCAGCATGTTAGTTTCTCACTTCAGCTGCCAAAGGTCAGGATATACAAATGAAGTTATTTGTACAGTGAGGCTTTCTCTTTGTTGCATTGCAGATTCAGGTGACTAATGCTGAAAGTGGCTATGATCAGCATTAGAAATAAATATGCCATTAACAGAGATGGATTTTGTTCCAGCTGTCTAAAATTGCAGGGAAAATGTTGTGTAGTGCTTCAGCTTTCGGAAGATTTGGATGTCTGACATTGATACAAGTGTGTAATAGCTACCTTTAAAGTGACAAAATGCAATACTGCTGCCTTCCACCTCATTCTGTCCCCATTTCATGTGAGCTTGTTCAGGTCCAACACTGAAGCCAGAGAACAGCCACACACGTCCACATGAGCCTTCATCTGTCACTCAAGTAACAAATCCTCACACCACTTACAAGCTGTAACTCGAGGTAACCCCCAAAGGCTATTCTTTAATACAATTAAATTCCACAGTTCAGATTTGCCTCTGAAACTTTATCCATTTCACTATGCTCTCTTGCCATTTAAGTTCTGCAATTCAAGTTAGCCACTGTACTGACTACTTCTTACAACCTCCTTTTCATACAGAGCCCTAGAGGCTTGAGTGCAGCTTTAGATTGAAATTGAAAAGGAAAATGTGGAAAAATTCCCCATGAAGCAGTTCAACGTGCTGTAGGCTTTAAAAGGAATACGGAATATCTGCCATTTTTGTGCACTTTTCCACTGTTGGTGACAGCCGAGACAACTAACAGGTCATGAGGGCATGGGAAACACTGAAAATTATGTCTCTGAGTCCGAATTGAACTGCATTATGTGAGCAAGAGCTGGTTATTTAGTGCTATTTGAAATTGTTAGCCAAATACAGCTTACAGGATGACATTAATATATAGATCTGTAGAAGGAATGGAAACAGGCCCTATTTTCTTCAGGGGTCAGGTATATCTGGCAGCTAATGGGCCATTGGTATTTTTGACTGGTTTATACTGTGTAGTGGTTGGTGCAGCCAGCAGAGGATATGATTTTGATCTGTCCTGGGACCACAGTGGGAGAGAGGAGAAAATAAATGCCACTCGGTATATACATAATGAGAAAGTGTTAGGTAACTCTACAGTGATATAAAGATAGGTATAAAGGTGCCAGGGGACAGCCTGACCGTCACTGACGAAAGCACTACACGTTGTGAGACAGTATGAAACATTAGGCCTGGACTACACTCATCTCCATGCACCAGCTGGATACACTGCAGTTTGTAAAAGTCACTGTTGTCTAACCTTGAAAAAGCAGTTTTAACATGCAGGTGGCACCTCTGGAAGAGTCAGTCTGTACTGACAAGGATGTCGTATCCCCCATCCTTAGGGGATAGGAACATCCTGAGTCTGCTTAGTGTCAGTACAGATACTAAATGCAGCCTTTAGCATAACCTGAATGTAAAAAAGGAGGAATGAAGGCTATAATTTTCTGCACAAATTATAAACACTTGTGGAATTCAGACATTCATCAGGCTAAAATGTCTGGAAGTAGGGGATTATGCTTACACTTTGTCCTGGAATAATTCGTATCATCTAAGTTAACATTAAAACAAGGCCTGGGTTGTGCTATGAAGGATCAGCCCACCTCAGACCTGAACTCTCCATGTAGCTACGTGACAGAGTCCATCTTAAAGCTGACTGCCTTTAGGAGAGGCAAGAGGAGATACCAGCTTCTTGTTTTCTTGCTGTTTTCAACATGTAACCCCAGAGATCTCTGCAAGATAAGACTGTCTTGTTCGCAAGAATGACACCTCTACCCCCAGTTTCCTCTGTGCTCCTTTCACCTGCAGTGCCGCAGCTTGTGTGAGCGAGCGTGCTGACGGGATGTGTGTCATATTCAGCCTCCCTCACAAAGCTTCTCTTCAGCCTGAGTTTGGTCACTCTAACAAACACTTTTCCTCACATTTCCATGTCACAGCAGCATATAGGTCAGTCTGCTGCAGCCTGGCAGTGGTACCTGCAGGTAAGCTGATTTACACAGTTGCACTAGCAGATACAAAGCTTGTTTGGAATACTGGCAAAACCAGGGTATGCCTTAGGTGTGGTAGGTTGAATATTATTTTGTGAGGATTTTAAGAATTTTAACATTAAAGTATCTTCTAAAACATCATTCCAAAAGAAATGATTCAGAGAATCCTGCCTTTAATGTAGATCTACTTTATGCAAGTGAAGAGCTTGATCATCTTTCTTTCTTTTCTTCCAACCATAGCTTTTGTCAGGAGTGATAAGCCAAAACTCTTCAGGGGACTGCAAATCAAGGTGAGTAGTAACCCAGCTTTTTCATTGGGTTGTTAGGAAGAATTAAGCTTGATGGAGACAGTCCTGCTGTGGATTGTTCCTTATTTGCTGATCAAGCAATCCCTTAGCAGAGGACATACATGGGCATTGCCAGTATAAATCTTTACAAGTTCCTGCTGCTGATACTAACCGGTTTATTGTTCAGTAACTGCTTAGTACCAATCTGTGGTGGTGTTATTTGTTTGTTTTTAATCCAAGGGAAAAAAAATGGGACCCACTGGCAAAAGAATGTGAGGAGCACCTGCATTCTGTCTTTACTCTCTGGATATTTTGGATTTATTCAAGCTTATTCTGCTATAGTTTCCTTTCTTCCCATTCTGTTCTCCCCTCATTTTCTGGTGGAGCTGGAGCTGCCATTTCCATACATTGAGTGATTCTTAGATTTCATTCCTCCCTCTCAGAATTTCCTTGCTGTGTTCTTATGATGCTGTTTTTCTTTATAGTCTTCAAACATCCTGCTTTATAGAAATGCATATATGCAAAGCCGCATAAGATGCACTGCCTTAAGCTGAAACAATCCTTTGGTTTCAAGATCTGGTGCAAAACTCCACCTTCCTCTTAAAATCCTGTGTGAACTTCCTGCATACTTCACAGATACACAGCTTGATTCTCACCTCTTGCACTCCCATCTCCATTCACCGAATGGCACCATCTGGAATCACTCCATAGCTGTGCATGGCTGCAGTATGAGATTTGTCTTCCGAGCAGCAGATTCCATCTCAAACAGATTTCCTCTGTCTCATGCATTCATGTCTCTGTGTCCTCCAGTTTCTTTCTCTCCTTCTGCGTGTCTGACTGTTTCACTTTTATTTTAAGCTTTGTAGCTGTGTTGAACACCAAAGCAGTCTCTAGTGCAGTTGGTGTAGAGCACTGCCAGAAAAAAATGAGTGCAAATGGATCTGTATTTATTGTACAAGACTTTTGGAAAATGGATTAGAGATGCCACCAGCTTGGTCAAGTAAAATCGACTAGGTTCTAGGTTAGCTCACCAGGGAAAGGTACAATACTCCTGGGGAAAGCTTTCCATAAACTTAAGTGGTTAGCGCCTTCTGATACTGTGAAGTTTTTATTTGCATCACAGAGTTTGTGACTTGGTGAGTCTTCAGAAGCATTAAAGTATTCTGTTCCCAGCAAAGCCTCGTAGGCACAGGTACAACGCAGCAGGAAAGAATGGGATTACATTAGAAACTGATAGAAGTAACTTGGAGCTGTGAAAGTGACCAGAAATTTCTAAACAGCTAAAAAGGCCACTGATTATATGAGAAAAATAATTGAGGTGCTTGATTCAGAAATCCAGCTTCAGGAACTTAAACCAGCTGAAGTAGAAAACCATCTTTCAAAGCTAGGCTTATGGCATTGCCCCTCTGCGTGTGCATTAGCTTGTGCAGTGGGCCAAGGACAAGAAGTAGATGTTACTCAAACATACACACACGCAGACCCTTGACATCCTCTCACCCCTTCGTTTGACTTATTCCTCCACTTTCCTCTCTCTGACGTTAAATGCAAGTGAAAAGTCTAAACTGGAGCTGTTTTCTGCCTGTTTTACAGAAGGCAAATAACTCTGTTCTGGATCTCAGACACTTACTGCCCTTCATGTGTTTTAATTGCTTGTGAAGTGAGGCCTCTTTGTCTCTTATGGTTCCTTCTTTTCTCCCACCCTCATTCCTTGGACTAGGCAAGAAAGCCATAGCTGCAAACACTGGTCAACTGCTGCCAGTGGAGTGTACAGCCTTCAGCATCTTTCCATCTTTAAAGCCTCTGTTTGGTGTCTCCTCTTTTACTGGTTCTTCCTTTGCATATACACGTGCACACCAGCTCTAGCTTTCAACTTCCACCCTCTCCTTTGAATCTGCACAGTAGGTGAAAAAATACTGGAGGAGATAAGGAGAAAACAAGCTAAAAGACTCATCGCTTAAGCTTAATTTCTTAATTTTATTCTTACAGATCTGTTTTCCTCCAGAAAAGTGGAATCTATTGTTATTAAACCCTAGGAAGGAAATGCATAAAATCAGAACAAAAGAGGGGGCACTGGAATACTTGTATTTTTTGTCAGGAGCAACCAAGCTGTCTGTTTGGGTTTATTGAAGAATTCTAGGCTTTAAAAAGCCAAAGCTCAGGTTGATTTCTTAGCAGAAAGTGTATTGCCAACATTTACCCAGAATACTCTGATGTAATTTAGTGCTCTGTTCTGAAGGGTTCATGATGTCACTCTTTGGACTTGTTACTATTCTTGCTTTGAGCTATTTTTACTCAAATCAGTTTGGGGGGGAGTGTTAATCCAGCCCAAGGTAACTGACTCTCATTTCTTCCCTTGGAGTATGTGCGTGGTTCTGACCCTGTTCTGAAGCTGCTCGATGACAGTGGGAACATTGCAGAAGAACTGAGCATCCTCAAGTGGAATACGGACAGCGTGGAAGAATTTCTAAGTGAAAAATTAGAGCGTCTATAAATCACTGCTTTCAGTCCCCTTCCCTTTTTCTGTCTTGTCATGGTAATCGTCTCGCATGAAATGTGCTACCACTGAAAACACATTCCAGCTTTATCTTCACTTTTAAATATCTGTTGAGCTGTGCTAAACATCTTGTAATTAAGAGGGGAGGCTTCAGCACCCATCTGACAAGTTGACAAACATAATAGCTTGTCTTCCTGTATTTCAGCTCTTAATGCATTTATCACGAGCAAAATGCTTTGTTTCAAAGTTAATTATGCAATTATCAGTTTGTTATAATTGGACCTGTTCTTCCAAATGCTTTTAAAACTGAAGAGCCTCAAATAACTGAAATGATTACCATGCTTTTTGTCTGCTGCTGTTTGTAAGAAAGTCAGAACCAAATGCCATGTACTATCTCCCAAAGAAACTTGACTGCTAATCCCCTCTTCTTCTTTGAACTGTCCTCTCTCTAGAAGCATTGTTTACAGCAAGTATCTTGTTCAGAGGGTTTGTAGCTTATGGAGGAACTCATGCTCTCGTACTGTGAAACACTTAGTAAGTACACTTTAGTGAAGACTACATAGAAAACCTCTGAGGTGTATGGAAGTCCGATGTCAGGTGTGCTTTACATGAAGTGTTTTGCTTCAGAAAACATGAGATGTAAGTCTTAAATACCTTTTCTTCTAACTTCTACAAGTTTATTGGAAGTCTGTTTATCAAATGAATTTATAAACTGTTCTTTGAAAATGTGTATTTTTCTTTCTCGGTTGAAATTTAGGTGAACATGGAATATAAACAGTTCTATACAGCAATGAGTCAAATCCATTATGACTTGTCTGTTTTTTATCCGCATAGGGTGAATAAATATGATAAGCAAGAATGTGGGGTTTGTTTTCTGAAGTTGAATTAGCAGATGAGTCTTCCCTTTAACTACTTCATGCACCCCAGTTTTGGGTTGGATGGGTGTTACACTGTGGCCTGAATTTGTGCTCAGTTTTTCTCTTTATGTATAATTTTATACCTCAAAGATGTTCTCTACAATTTACAGATTTTATTCCCAACTTTTGAGAAGAAATCATCAGCTTCACAGCAGAACAGTAAACTTGGGAATGGGACCACACTCAGTTATCAGAAGTAATACACTTAGGTGATTGTTTAGGCATAGCCTTTGGAGCTGGTACTCCTGAAATACTCTTACAAACTCTTAGAAGGTGCCTACAGCTCACAGGATGTTGTCCTCCTCATTACTCTGTGCCTTTCACTCCTACTCTAACACATGCTGCACCTCTCCCTCATGACTCAGTGTGGGACAGCTACCACAGTGGTCACCACTGTCTGAAGAGAAATGTGAACACTACACAGGATGCACAGATCTTCACAGCCTGTGCTACCTTATCAGACAAACATGGATTTGTTCTCAGGACATGTGATATATTGGTCAGGAGATGAGCTGCAACCAAAACAAGTGACACAAAATACAACCCACTATTGTGGTTGTAAAAATGTGCTGCCATCCACTGGTCTTTTAATATACTGACTCTAGCCCATACTTTTCATTGCTGTGTTTGTGCACAGGGGACTTCAGTTTCTGTGTTGATGATTTACCATGCTTCTTTAGCAGAATATCTTAACCTCATCCTTCCCTCCAGCTTTAGGTCCTCATTACCACCCAATGGGGAACTAGACGATCTTAAGGTCCTTTCCAACCCTAACTATTCTATGATTCTATGATTTGATATTTACCAAGTGTTTCTCTCTGCTTCTCTCCATTTCCTTCCTCCTCCTCATTAACATGATGGTCAGTGGGTTTCTGACCTTCAGCCTCCCTTTTCTTTCTGTGTCTTCCCACTTCACTACACAAACTTGCTCTTCCAACACCAGGTCCTTCACTCCTGCTCTTGCTTGTCTTCCACTGAAGCATGGACTTGCTCTTGTACCAGGAGCTAAACATCCCATAGTAAAGGAGGATGACAAGCCAAAGAACTTCTCCTCCACCACAGCTGGGGTTAATGACTGCAGTTCCAGTACTGTTTCCACAGCCTCCTACCTTTCCCAGTACTGGTTCTCACTTTCCTCAAGGAGAGTGGAAATGCTCTTTCCCCCCAGGCTCCTAATTTGCCAGTTCCTATTCCACATACTCATCTTGCCTTGTAAGACAAATCATTATTCCCTTATCTTAAAAGGTACATCCCTGTATTTCCCTATATAACATGTCAATTGACTGGTCTTCCACACCTCTGTGTCTGAGCTGCTAAGCCCAGAACCTACTTGGTCTGTGAGCCTGTATGAAAAGCTAAATTATCTGTGCTTTTTAACCTGCTGCCTCTTCTTAAAGTGCCAAATTCACACTGCCCTTGCGTTGTTCGTTCTCATTCTATCCCTTAGATAACACTGAGGTTCTTGGCTCTGTAGACATGTGCTAGGAACATTTAACATCCTGGCAAACACGAGCTGGGCTTTGTGCTAAAAGAGGCAGTTGGGGAATCATTTCTTTTAGAAATTCCCAAGTCTCTATTTATCAGTGTGGATTTTTCCCTCCCGTCTGCAGCTGTGAAAATTCATCGAGCTCAAAAGGTTATTTTGGCTTGTGGCAATTAACTACACAAAATACAAGGTTTAAAGCTCCCATTTCAAAAGGAAGTGATTCATTTTTACTTATAGCCACGATAAGCACCCAGTACTCGATGAAAGGCATTCACTCAGATTTATGTAAGAATTATTTAGTCTTATATAATGCTCTTGTTGTGCCAAATCTTGCGAGAGTTAATGGAAGGAAGAATAAAAGCAGCAAGCATGCATGGTGAATGGTGTGGAATAAGGGGTGGATACTGTCCTGGTTTAGCAGTAGCAGTCATTTTTTCTCCTTCTTAGTAGCTTTTGCAGCGCTGTGTTTTTGACTTTGGGCCTGGGAACAGAGCTGATAACAGCGATGTTTAGACTGACCAAGGACTTTGTGAGTCTCATGCTCTGTCAGGGAGGAGGTGAAGCCGGGAGAAAGCAGGGACAGGACACCTGACCCAAACTAGCCAAAGGGGTATTCCGCACCACAGCACGTCATGCCCAGGATGTAGAACTGAGAGTTACCCGGAAGGGCTGGATCGCTCCTGGGTGGGAGTGAGTTATTGGTCGGCGGGTGGTGAGGTGTTGTATTCTCTTCCCTTGTTATTTCCTTTGTCATTATTATTATTGGTGGTAGCAGTAGTGATTTGTGTTATACCTTAGTGTGGATGATTTTCTGGCAAAGAACGGCCACATACCCAGATCAGCAAGTGCCTAAGTGGAGTTTGACATGAACCAAGGGACAACTAAAGGTGAAGGAGGATGGGAGTGAGAATCCCAGCAAGATAAGAAGGAGCTGGAATTTACTGAGTTGCTAAATTGAGGACTGTTGGAAAACTTTGAAGGTCAGGTTCTCACACCTGTGCTTAACCAATTATACGTTAGTTGTTAAGGGCCTTAAAGATATGTATCCAATCACAATGGGCCAAGTTAGTGTAAACAACTTTAAGAAATAGGATATAAAGAGTTAGTTTTCTATAATAAATGGCTTTGTGTGATCACATTGGTCTCCGACTGAGTCCATTGCCACCGCCCTCGAAGCCCCCTCTGCAAGCTAACCCTAGTGCCTTGAGATGGCGAGGTCTTATCCAAGACGCAGTCATAGACGGCACTGTTCTACCAATTGACATTCTCGCTGCATTTCCAGTTATTACGAATGCTCAGGGACAAACCCAATGGACTCCTATGGAGTGGAAAATCATAAAGGAACTTAAGGGAGCAATTTCTCAGTATGGGTTATCTTCTCCGTATACACAACAAATGTTAACTGCCTTGTTTTCTAGTATGGTCTTAACTCCCAATGATTGTCTTAAAGTAGCTTCAGTCCTGTTAACTCCTTCGCAGCTATTACATTTTAAAAGTGGGTTTGAGGAGCTTGCTGAAAGAGCCGCTGATGATAATTTGGGTCGCAATCCTAATAATCCCTTACATGGTGTTACATATGAAATGTTAATAGGGAAGGGACAATTTCACCCTGCTGCAGTACAGACTCACATGAGAATTGAGGTGTTACAGCAAGTGCAGCAATTGGCCTTAGCTGCATGGGGTTCTTACGCCACGTTCTGTACGTGGGACCATGTAGTGGGAGTCATGATTGTCTGGGTTTTGTGTTTCAAATATTGTAATTGTATGGAGTTTGCTTGTGGGATCCCGTGTGTGTGTTGAGGGCAGACGGTGTTCTGTGTATTTTTTGTTGTTGGGTTCGTGTAAAAGTTTTTAATGGGTAGCAGATTAACATTTTGGGCAAGAAAGGGTTAATGCAAAAGTGTGGTTGCTGGCAGGTATTTATGGCTGCTGCTAAGCAGGCAGGCAGCTGTAGCTTCACATTCTCTGCTGCTTCACATTCCTTTTCCATCAGAATGCCTTTGAATCACTTTAACCGGCCTCCTTCTCAGGAGCTGATAGCCTGGGAGAGGGGGTATGTTTGTGTCCTCCTACCTACAGGTCCATGGCGGCTGCCTGCAAAGTTTGTCAAGCCTTGCCATGAGCTGGACAGACAAGTGGAAGAACCCGATGCCTCAGCTATAGGAGCTGACAGAAAGGGTCTGGTGTGATCTAAAGAAGAAAGTAGTGCACTGCAAATGTCCTTACCGGAGAGAACATCTTAAGCAGCAAAGACAGAGTTTGAATAGAATAAATTGCAGTAAAACCTGAAAGAAGGGATTAAAACAAGGATTACAGTATATAATTGTGATGAAACCAATATTCCCTCCTAAATTGGATAGAACAAGTGTGAAAACTACTTACGGGGCCATTGATGGGAGTGCTTAGCCTGCTACAAATCAAGTGTACAACAGAACACTTTTCAGTACAATGGGGAATGGTTTCATTTGTTACTGTTTAAAGTCAAGTTGCCATAACTACAGAATGCCCAGAAACCCATAACTTTCCTTTTTATGTCAGTACTGAGGCTGGCAGATTTTATACAAAACCAAGTTTTTGCATGTTTGATCTAGTTGTTTGTGAAGTGATAAACTGATGTCAAAGAGAGATGTCCAGAGAGGATGAAGTATTCATCTCCATTCACAGGCTTTCTGGGAACCTTCAGCTGGGTTGCAGGATGCATGTTACAGGAAATTATTGTATTCACAGACCTGCTGAACTGGTAGTAACATCTCCTTCAGTGACACAGACCATTTATTCTTCCTGCTCACAACATAAGGGGTTTCTAAACAAGTGCCCAGTATGTTACCCTCTTGTCCATCAAGGGTGGAGAAGAAGGGTGATGGCAAAGGGTGCAAATTTCTCCTGCTTCTGTGCTGTCTGGTTTTGGAAGAGATAAGAGCCCTGGCTTGCAGAGGGAGCACTGAGATCTTGCCTCTACCACAGACTTTATGGATACTTTGAGCAAGTTATACACACTCTTTGTGCCTCCTATTAGTACAGCTGAGATTATGCCACTGCTTTACCTCAGGAGTGTGGTGAGGGTAACTTCAACTAAGGGTTGCTGGATGCTCAGCTGTTCTGAATAGTAAGAGACAATTGATAGCTTGGAAGGTAGAGCCTCTCAGCTGCTCCTGGGGAAAGTGAGGGGTGAAAGTTAGCTTTCAGGCTTTTATGGTTTCATAGGAGAATTTTCTTTCTCTGATAGCATGGATAATATCTTCTGCAAGAAAGGGTATAGGAACTGGACTGCCATCTGGATTAATGATCCATCTGGATTAACGATCACTGGCTTTGCAGATCAAAGTCTGGGTGCCCTGGATAAAGCTATACAAAGAAATAACGAAAAAAAATCAATGTCATTTCTTTCTGACTGAAACAATAGAAATTTGATGCAAGGAAAAAGTCTATGAAACAGAGAAAACTAGAAGCATCTTTATTTAAGCTGTCATACTACCTTTATGCTTAAGAGAAATATCTGAAGTAGGTTTTTGTTTGCTGGATCTAGCCTTGTGGATATATAAAAGAGAGTGATGGATGAAGCAACCCACTTGTTTCAAGCCTCCAAGCTGACAAAAGAGAGTAGGGAATATAGCTCAGACAAAGACTCTACATGCCAGTTCTTTCATCTATATTATTAATGTGCTGTGTTTGATCCCTATGGAGAGCTTAAACAGAGACAGGGTGTGCATCCAGTGAACATTTCCTGTGATACTATATTCATAGAGGTTTTTTCAATGGTCTTGAAAGTTAACTCCTCTCACCCCTTTATCTGTCTTCTCTTCCCGAGATGCCCCAAACGTTTGATTTGCCTGTACTGAAAGAAGGAAGAGAAAAGCCAGGCTCAGGAGGAAAATGTGAATTATTAGAGCTATTGCTGGCTAAAGATTTGTGAATAGTTTGGGAGTTTGTTTTGAAGAAAGAAAGGGAAAAGGTAGGCTTAATGGACAGGGACTTGGGAATGAGTCCTCTTAAATTCCCAGCTTGGTATTTTATTTTGTAATCTTGTTTCCATTGTTGCAACCCACCTTCAGTATTCAACTTTTTTTGTTAGGATAACCTTCTAATCTTTCGAGCTTTAAACTGATGTTTAAAAGAACTCAGTGCTGACAAACCCAGGGTGCTGACTTGCCTGGGGTAATAACATCATTGGTGGTGTGACCCTTTGGAAAACTCGAGTGGTCTGAGACACTGGCCACTTGACAAGCTGAAAGTGTAGTTCCAAATTACAGTGAAGCTCTGTGTTGGGTGCCAGATTCTGTAGAGGCAGGGAAAGAGCAGCCCTACTCCAGCCAGGAAAGGTAGCAAAGTGACAACTCTCTTCCTCTCTGGTTTGTCACACCCCATGAACACTTGTACCTCTCAATCCCACTCAGCAGTACAGTCTCTCCTAAAATCCTGCAGACAGGATTATTTGGTTTGTATAGTCCAGAAAACTGATCAGGAGTTGGATGTACACTTTGCTTTTGAAAATGTGGATTAGACATTAGAGAACAAGGTAGGTGCTTGCACTGCATCCTTACCATATGTTGGACTGAATGATAGAGTTCAGAGGGTTGTAATCAATGGAGTAGAATCTAGTTGGAGGCCTGTCAGTAGTGTTCCCCAGAGATCAATACTGGGTTCAGTTTTATTCAACATGTTTATCACCAGCCTGGATGAAGGGCTAGTGTTGATTATGAGCCAGCAGTGTGCCCTTGTGGACAGGAGGGCCAATACTATCCTGGGGGGCACTGTGAGGAGTGTGGCCAGCAGGTCGAGGGAGGTGATCCTCCCCTTCTATTTGACCCTAGTGAGGCCACATCTGAAGTGCTGTGTCCAGTTCTGGGCTCCTCAGTATAAGAGAGAGAAGCGGCTACTGGAGAGGGTCTGGCAGAAGGTTACAGAGATCATTAGGGGCCTGTTCAGTCGAGAGAAGAGAAAAGAAGAGTGGGAAGGGATCTCATTAACACACATAAGTATCTCCAAAGCGGGTGCCACGAGGACAGTGCCAAACTCTTCAGTGGTGCTGTCCTGGGTTCAGCAGTAGCAGTCATTTTTTCTACGGGTGCAGTGCTGTGTTTTGACTTTCGACCTTGGGAATAATACTGATAAAGCTGATGTTTTCAGTTGCTGGTCAGAATGTTTACCCTGACCAAGGACTTTGAGAGTCTCATGCTCTGCCAGGGAGGAGGAGAAGCCGGGAGGAAGCAGGGACAGGACACCTGACCCAAACTAGCCAAAGAGGTATTCCATACCACAGCACGTCATGCCCAGGATGTAGAACTGAGAGTCCCCGGAAGGGCTGGATCATGGCAGGGTGGGGGTGAGGTACCGGTTGGTGAGCGGTTGTATTCTCTTCCTTGTTATTTCCTTTATCATTATTACTATTGGTGGTAGCAGTAGTGATTTGTGTTATACCTTAGTTATTAAACTGTTCTTATCTCAACCTGTGGGAGCTGCATTCTTTTGATTCTCCTCCCCGTTCCTCCAGGAGCGGAGGGAAGAAAGGTGGGGGGGGAAGTGGACTTCGTGGTTCTGATTTACAGCCTGGGCTTAAACCACGACAGGTGCTCAGCAAGAGGATGAGAAGCAATGGCCATAAACTAAAACACAGCAAGTTTCAGCGCAACATGAGGAAGAACTTTATGTTGAGGGTGGCAGAGCACTGGAACAGGCTGCCCAGGAGGGTCATGGAGTCTCCCTCTCTGGAGACACTCAAAACCTGCCTGGATGTGTTCCTGTATAACCTGCTCTGGGTGACCCTGCCTCAGCAGGTGTGTTGTTCTGGATGATCTCCAGAGAGGTCCCTTCACAACCAAACAGTTCTGTGATTTTGTGACTTTGCATGTTTGGTTTGGATTTTTTTTTTCCTTTTTTTTGTTTTTTCTTATTGCCGCTCACCCTTGACAATCACTTCCCTCTTCACTAATATTTATACTGGTGTTGGTAGGATCTAGCAACAGTGGAAGACTTCAACTAACAAAATATGGTAGGGGTATAAAACGTTTGGAAAGACCTCTGTTTGATACAACTCAGATCTCTTTGAACAGTACTTTGGTCTTACAGACTTATGTTTCAGTATTTCAGTATTATAACGCGATTAGTCTGAAACAAATCTGCTGTCATGTCTAAGAAGAACCCAAGGGGCAAGATAGCAAAGGAGACAAAGAACAGACAGTCCCCTGCTACCTTGTGTTACAGGAGCCTGGGGCTCAGAACAGTAGCTTCCCTCCCAGCTACACCCCTAAGGAAAGTCTGAGCAGAGGGGAGACGAAGAACGTTTTCAGTTAATTCTTTTTCCTTATCACTTGTCATAAAGGATGGAGAAGAGGAAACGCATCCAGAAATTACCTGCCTACTGAGCTCAGACAAGAGACAAACCACAGCAGCAAAGTATTCCCGCTTTTAATGATTTAAGTAGGAACTACAGCACCAGGTGAACACAGACTGTCCCAGAGTGCCTGACTGTTGTTGAAAGCACACTCCCATTGTGAACCAAAACCTAATGCAGATGATCTGTGTCTCTTCCCATCTCCACAGTCCAAGTCTCCCTTCCTCCCAGCACAGCACCTGATCCCTGCTGATACACATGCAAGGATGGACATCATTGTCACCATTTTGCACAGTCCTACTCTGTGGTTGTACGAAGTGTATTTAGCACATTTGTCACACTGATATTTGCTGCAGAACTGACAGGATGACAAACAACTGCAGTAATCACCACCTAGATGGAACCAGCATTTGGCAACATTGCCACAGAGTGGGCTACGATAACACACTAATCTCCGCTTTTCTTCCCAAATGATTATCACTTCATTTAATTCCATCCAGAAAAGACCTTACAAATACATATAATCAAAGCATCCCACTCAAACAGGCACATTTACAAGGTTTGGTGGACTCAGACTCCTAAGTATGCTATAGCTTGCAAGTACGCAGAACACACACATCACCATTTCTTGAAACCAGAGCACATAAAGGTTGGATTCAAAACACACAAAACTCTGCATTAGCTGAGAGCTGTTCAGTGGAGCACAGAAACTAATGCCACTGGCTCTGGTCCTCTACGGTCAGAGAAGCAGTGGCCTACAGAGGCTGCTGGGACAGAAAGCATCTGGAAATGTCCAGTCTAGGAAGAGCTACCATCCCTGCAAGCCTCACGTACACAGTGATCCAAGTCTCCAGGAGAATTAAACTACCTCAGTATTCATCTGGAACCAAAAATGTAAATAGCTCTCCAGTCAAACTCTATAGTGCTTTAGAGACATTAAGCTACCAGTCTACTTCATCACACCCATCTGTGAACTGCCATTCAACCAGACTCCCCTCATCTCTAATCCTAACCAGTTTCCTTATTTATTCCATCAGCCATTCCATTGCTAATTTAGCTGAACACTATTTAGCTTTAGGCATAGCTTTAAATTCAAAATCTTACAACAAATTCTGCAGATCACACTTGAACACAATTATCAAAAAGCTTTATGTTCCTCCCTTGTTATCACAGATTTCTCCAAACTTCTCAGCTTATACACCAAATACATGTATTAGATAACAACCCCAGCTGGGACGGCAACTGGAACCACAGAGTTTCCCACTGCCCACTGAAAACCCCAGGTTTGGGTTTTCTAATCATTCATTTCTCTCCATCCATAGCTTTACCCATCTCTTACCTTCTTGCCCACCAATGGCAGGGTCTGAGCCTGTCCATGAAGCTGGAGGGAGGAATAATCTGCACTTCCAAGAAGCCATCTCCTGTGGCACAAACGCTGCAGAGGAACTTCAGACTCCAGTGGTACAGCAACAGAGCAGGTCTGGGGGAGGCAGGACTCACCTTCTGATTCACAGCTAGTGGAACCAGCTGTGTCAGCCCACTCAGGTGCAGCTTGGCAACACTTTAGGGTACTCATGGTGACTTGTAGATCTTCACCTGATGCACTAGAGCATTATTTATGCTTTTAAACAATGAGCTGTTCAAGAGCCAAAGCCACAGAACAAAATGAAAGTTTGGGAAAATCAGAAAGTAATGTCAGGGTCTCCTTTCAGGACAAGTGACAAGGAATTCCATCTGAAGTGGTTTTCCCTTTTACTTTAACACAAAATCTGAGCTTAGACCTGGAGAGATCATCTCTGAGCCAGCCTTTACAGGAGGATACAACTGTGGCATAAGCCCTGAGGAAATAGTAGGCTCAATCACCATACCACTAATACAACATGGATGAATCATTCCTCATTCCTATGCTGCAAGTTTGTCCCAGGTAAGCAGAGACAATGACACTCACCTTTGTAAAGAAGTTTGTGATCAGCAATATAGAAGCATAACACTGAAAATGATGAATAGTTTCTCTGCAAGGGGAACAGGATTAGAAACCTAGAAACTCTCCTAGATGCTTCATATTCTCAATGGAGAAACACCAGTGCTATTTCCACTGGATGGCATGTAAAGGTTGCTGTGGAAAACATGAAATTAAGCCTCAATGCATTGGCCTTTCCCTTTTCCAAAGATGCATAGAACATAACTCCCCAGAATCTTCAAAAAGGGAATTTCAGCACTTCAAATACTTCTAACATACCAAAAAAACCCCTGTGTGTAAGACTCCTGATGTGTATCAACATCACTGTTGAGTATCTAGAGCTAAAAGCAATTTAACTCAGAGAAGTAAAACTGGAAGATTATTTCTGGTTTCAAATGTTTCTCCTTTCAAAGAATCAATTTCCTCACTCATTATTCCAATCCCAGCACTTCTGCTGCTGCCTATAACTGCGTAAAGGCGTTTTAAAGCTTTAATTCATTTTGCAGTTCTAAATAGCTTCCTTTATCGCTCATGTCAAACACCTATCCCACATTCCTGGAGAATTTATAAAACAATTCTGTGCTGTCAGGAGGAAAAAAATCCTTAGCATTCAGATCATTAACTGCATGCAAACCCCCCCATGCTAATGTGCTTCCTATCGCTCACTGCTGGCAGGAAGCTGTTTATAAGAAGGTGTAACATTCATACAGTAACTCTGTTTGCATTCATAGTGCATTTTCTTGCCATTCCCTCACCTAAGGCACAGAATTCCATTAAACTACCTCATTTGTTTGGAAGGGTTTCTCACTGCCAGATGCCACGCTGAATGCTCCCTGTCACTGAACAATGGTAAGGGCAGTAGCACAGGGGACAACTGAGGTTGTGTCTGTCAGCCTGACTGATACCTTTGCGTTTTCACCCAACACAAGCTCGCACGCCTAAGTGAAACTAACAAGCTTGTGATGTACAGCTTTGTACTTCCATTAACAGCTGTGTGATTAATTGGTTACAGCCCATTATATCAGAACATACACGAGTAGGAATTTTACTTAAAAAGGAAATGAATCGGGATTGGGCTGCAGGTGAAGTTTAGCAAGGAATTTCAGCAACTGATAAATTCTGAGGGTGAATGAAATGGAGCAAACAACTAAAACAGTTTTTCAAGTAGGTCCGAGACATGAGGATTTAGCTCTGGTCTCACACAACTCAGTAGACATTGACACTAAATAAATATATACATTGGGCGGTCCATTGAAAATGAGCCAGCCTAATTCTGCAGCCCTTGTCTAGACAGCACTTGTAACCATAGAGCCAGAAAGGCAGCGACTTCCCATCCACCTCATACAGGGACAAACATCATCTGCTAACTCTCACAAGGAGGTTTTGTTAAACGAGACTCCAGGATTAGTTTATTGATAACCATCCCCATCCCTGAAGTATTCACTTCAGACAAGACCTGACCATCTAAAAGACTAGCTTCGAATAAGGGAAGCCACAAACATCATGTACTATCTGTCATCAACTACTGGTTAGATGTTTAAACGTTAAATCCTTTTGCTCTAACTTTAATGTGCAGTTGCATGGCTAGGTGGAGACACACCACAATCCATGAAAGATGGATTAAGAATGTCACAGAGCTTCACTACCTCCCACTGACAATTTCAGTCTCCATTTTTGGGAGAACTGAAAGCCTGTTTCCCTTTATGCTCAAGTATTTTGTGCTGAATACAAGTGGGAACACTTTTGCCTATTCTAGGTGGAAGCATAAAAATTACTAATGGGACTCCTGATAAGTTAGAGTCAGACAAGTAATAATGATGGCTTTTCAATGTTTTATAAGCCTTTCATATTTGTGGGTTGCCATGAGTGCCTTTCTGTGTACAACACTGAAATGGCGAATTCTTGGGGATTCTGAAATGAAAACCAAAGGAAGATGCAGTCTGTTGCTGTTCCCATACAACCTCACATCACTGCAGCACCTTTCTTAAACCCCAGAGGAATGATCTATTTCACAATGTCAGGTTTTTAAGCCCTCCCAGCTTCCAAGGTAGGATGAAGCACAGTTTAGCTATTCCAATCGATTCTGATGGTATTATGTGACACCAGTACCAAAATTCTTTACAGTGAGCAATACCTCTAACAAGGTGTTTGTACAGTAGACATAGCCAGCATAAGTGCTAGCAAGTTCTATTTGTTCTTATGTTTGCAATATATTCTTGGTGTGTTCTACCATTCAGAAAGCCCACGCCAGCTCCTCGTAAAATCTGCAGCACCCACATCTTTATAAGATACAAGTTGAGGCCAATCCTGCCCAATTTGCTTTCCTAAGTCATCATATATAAAACCCTGGCTATGATGCTGCATGCATGAGTAAAGATCAGGCTTACTATCAATAAGCTACCAGGCCAGTTCAGTCCTCACCAAGCAGACAGCAATTTTAAGTCCTAACTATAGTTTTCCTCTAAACCTATAGATTTCTATGAATAGAAGCGACTACATCCTGCACTAGAGGAACTTCTCTGTACTATACACTGTGAATTTATCATTCACATATCTTGCTGACTGGTGCACGTGCCCCCTTGTTCCTCATTGCTCTGTAGAAAACCCACAACAGGCTGTACGCAGGCTTTCTTCCAATACTGCAGTCTTTAGGAATTCGCAGTTCCTGCTTTCCGAGCTGCTTATTTACTTCTAAATACTTGAGTTTGTTCGGGGGGGAAGAGTTTTCGGAAAGCCTTGGTGGTCAGTTTCATAGCAACAGTCACACCTGGGAGTAAGCTAAGAAAGGAAGACAAATAGAGTTAAATATAAATTCAAGGCACCTCTATATTCAGCACCGCCAGTTATAAACAAAAACAGGAGAATTATTCCAAGACAGATGAGATAGCATGGCCAGACAGATTCCTAGAAACTGAGACCTTGGGCACCACTAATCTGGTTCTGTTCAATATATCATCTCTTAAGTCTACCTTCCAGAGATTACTGGCATTATGCTGCAAAGATTCTGCACAAAGGAGACTTCTTGTCATATTAAACCTTCAATTCTAGCATAGACATCTTATTATTTAAAGGTATAATGTCTTCTGAAGAAAGAGCAAAACCATTATGAAGCAGCCCATATCCCCAGCGGATTCTGCCTGTGCTTGAAAGGAAACATAATGTCTGTGTTGTTGCCAAGCCTAAAAGCCAGACGGACAGACTGCTGACGGCAGAAACTCCTTGCTGGAGCCAAGCAATCATGACCATAATGAGTACTGCATACGTTCTACTTCTGATGCTTATTTTGTGGCATGACAGTGAGACCATCGTAAAAAGCATTGTCATGGGATATTAAAATGACAATTGGCGTTGAAAGTGCCTCTATGGAGGCACCAATGCAACTATTAAGGATGGGCAGAAAGCATTTGCCAAGCTCACAGATGAACTTTAATGAAGCTGCTTGGTAAAAAGCATTCTTTTAAGAGAAGACTGGAAAGGCCAGATGTAATATATGAAAAGCCACATTCTACACAAAAGCACTGAAACTGCATACATTATATCAAGATTTTAGTATTGCTAATTTTTTGAACCACTGGAGAGGCAAATTAACTAAAATTCCATGTATTATCACACCTAGGCTCCAAGAACACACCTCAGGTCATTCTTGTACAATCTTCCGTAAAGAACTGAGTTGAGATCTACAAGGCCATTATTCAGTGCTGACAATCAAACATGCAGGAATTAATTGGTTTCTATTTAATTTCTTTTAACCTATTTATGCCTTTTAATTAATTCTCAGATTAATCTCTAAACGTATTACTGATAACAGAACCAAAACAGTTGTAATGCTGCCTCTTCCTTGGGCCAGATTTGAAAGTAGAACTGTGATGCAAGTTTCTTCTACTAAGAACAACATAGCTAATTGCAATTAGGAAGCTGCATCCTGTGGCCAAGTTAAGGTCCTACATCCAAAAAACTCAAGCTGCAACTCCCATATGTTAAGCATTTAATCTGAATTACTTTTATGTATTCTACCAATGGTTTGTTCCAGAATGCACCTATGCTTTCTCAGTGGTTACTTACTGTAAGCCGTATGCTAAGCATATACATAAACTCCAATTACTTGCATGGTTTTGTCAAAATATCTTTAGGTTTCATATTTGAGCATTTTCCTTTTTGCTTCTCTTCCCTCAAAACATCACAACCATCTTTTGGAAGTTTCTGTTGGACATGGAATTGCTGGTCATTGCATAAGCAGCTTGTAATTCCCTCAAGTTCTGTTGTAGCAGAGCACCTAAAGTCATTAAACTTAGTGCTTTAGTCTACTGCTACAGTAATCTGAAGATGTGAAAAATACTATTTGCATTGTGACAAGAAAGACGCTCTCCTTACAGTGTTCCTTAAAGGTACAGGATATCCTGACAACCAGAATATATGAGTTTAACTCTACCCTTTCTCCCAACTTCCATAAGGTTCAATAAATTGCACATTATAGAGGCACCTCAGTGAGTGACACTAAGAATAAATATGGCACCGTACTAATTCACATACTGTGTATGAGATCCAGAGATGCTAGCTCCAATCCCAAAGGCAGGAATGCTGCAATAACATTGTTGTTTGTGGGCTAATTATGCTTGCCTTTCAGAAAGCTAATTAGTTTCAGCAGAGCCCTATGTTAAGTTTGGTATCTTTGCATAGTCTTGTACTTCATGGATATATTTCTTTCCTTCCTCCACCTTCCCACACACATTTGCCTGAATTAAGACACTATATACTGATGGTTTTACCTGTAGCCAAAATTTCCATATGGTAGAGAATTCTGCTCCAAGATACAACACTACTCTAGAAAGAAACAGAAGTAATAACACAATTATAAAAGTCTCATGGATTGCAAAAGGTCCAAACAAGGAGTTACTTTTCAAGCTTAGTCTCACTAAGAAAGCATTAAAACCAGCAATTATGGTAGAAAATATGTCAAGCTAGTATTTAGTTTTCCAAAAGCATTAATTTACACTAATGATATTACCATATCTGCCACAAAACCTGCTAATCATTGATTTGTTACATAGTATATATGGGAAGGCTATTCTGGTTTAAAAACTCCAAAAATCTTAGTATTAATTAGAAAAAAATAAGTAAAATGCCAGTAAATATAGGGAAAAAGGGGTATAGGTTTAACAGCAATGAAAATATTTATCCCCTCATGCAAGCATTTTCAGGTATCAATTGAGAATTCACTTATCTTGTGAAACCAGTTATTAAATATAAGGTAATGCATATTCTATGCTTTTTTCCATGTTTGAAATCTGATTTCTCAAATGTCTGGAACTTTCATATGGGTTCTTCTGGCCTGGTTTATGTTTTTCCCTTTATTTCAAACAATAAAGCTTATGCTAAGAAAAGAGGGAATTAACCGAAGAAATGAGAGCCCCAAAGCCAACTTCAGTTACTTTCATTGAGAAAGCAAAGCCAAAGAAGTCCAGTCAGTCTTTGTTTGAAAATTCCCCACAAAATGACACTTACAGAGGTTCAGTGCTGGGACTACCTGCAATGAACTTCTATTCCATTTAACACTAGAATTAAATGAGCACTTTGCTCCCAGCTTCCTTTCTCAATGATACAGAGAACCTCAGGATAGATGAGTTTAAGAAAACAGTAAGAACTTTCTTTACGTCAGATGAAAACTCCTTTTGGTTTGAAATTAAACAGTAACAGGGAGAACTGAGAATATGGATTTGCAGCTTTGTCAGACTTAAAGATCAACTGCAATTTCTCTTGCACGCAGCTTAAACTGCTGCGAGATGTTGTCGTCACATAACTGTACCACTTACATTGCACTAAACCCCCACCATCTTCTTAAATACTGCCACACAGTATTTTCTATAGGAAGTAAATGGTCCAATATAGCAAAGAATCAACTAAATTTTTGAGTTATTTTATATATTTTATATAATACTCCATAAATTAAGTCAAATGAGTAATACTGACTTGAATTTAAACACATTTGGTGGCAGCTCATATTAGAGAGGACTGGAGAAAACCACCACTGCAGTTAAAAGTTTTTTCCTTCTGAACTGCAGGGCTTTATCTTTCTATTAATTTTATTCAATGCATCATGAATTCTTCATGATTATTTCTAATTCATCAGTAATTATTAGGATTGTTTCCTCTAATCTTTGCATTTAACAGACTGAATAAATTAGGATTTTCTCTGTAGTTACCCCAAGAAGGTTCCAATTGATGAACCAACTCAATGTATTTGTTTTCATGTAACCTCTGCACTCTAAAAAAAGAAAAAAGGTATTTATGGAAGTGCAATTCAAAAATCAAAACCATCACTTTTTAATTAAAGCACCACATTGCCAAAATGAATACGATTTTATCCATCCCCCTGAAATGGGCTGGATATCTAGTACAGCCGAGTTTCACGGAAGCATAGAATGGTTTGGGTTGGAAGGGACTTGAAAGAGCATCTAGTTCCAATGACCCCGCATGGGCAGGGACACCTCACACTAGACCACTTCCGCATCACTTCATGTTTGCAATGACAAAGCTAAAAATTCTTTAAAGACTTATTGTAGCAAGGTTGCTGATGAAAAAGAGTAAGCACCTGGTACCAGTGTTCCCTAAGAGCTAAAGAGGACCTCTGTCAATGTTGGGTCTTCTGCAAGGAGAATCATTTCCTTCCCAATTGAAAGAATTTCTCTCTGCAAGTCAAATTTTAATTAAATATACTGGAACTTGAAATGATTCCCCTTAATCCATCCTTTTAATCTTTTTACAGCCTCAAAAATCGGCTGCTTCTGAAACATTGAAGTATGCAACACTTAGGGAAAAGCTATGTTATCTGCAAATGATACTAGCTCTGTCAGAGCCATTTTTAGTTTTAAAACATTTTTAGGTTTTTTTTTTCCTCCCCATGCATTTAAAGGAGGTCCTCTTGCAAAACCAGCAGAGTGTAAGGCATCTTCAGTCCAATGAGAACGTGACAAACTGTTGCACGAAAATTGTGCATGCAGATTTTCATTAAAATAGATAAACTGAACAAATGTATGCTCATCTCTAGAACTACTTGGACACAGAGAGACAGTGCATATTTGGGTAGCAAAATGCAGTGCTTAATTTAACTTAAAGGCTGATTTGCAATTGAAAGAGTATTTATAATTACTAATCAAAATTAATTACCCTCCTTTCTGGAAAGCAATTGAAAGGAAAAAATACAAGGCAAGATGAAAAACAAGTCAGAACATATGTCATTAGCTTGTGTCAATCCACCAAGGTGCAGTTTTGAGTCTTGACATACTAGCAATTTGTCTTAAATGTTCATAGAGAAAAAACCCTTTTCATGCTTCAAAGGTGATTAAATGCAGAAGTTACTCAGCAGATAACCATATATGCCTCAGCACACTGTAACTCCACAGGTGTTGGGAACAGAACCACATGGACTTCTTTTAAGGTTTGTGTTTCACGTTTAGTTTTGGTTATTCAAATAATGTGCATTACACCTGCATCAGTTCACAATAAGTTTATTTTATGTGAAGAAAAGCTTTGCCATTAATGAAAAATTTCAGTAGAAAACAGTACCTCCTGCTTTCAATCTAGGTTACTCAAAAGTATAAGCTTGTATTAGTGAAAACTTCAGTAGAAACAAATCCGTAGGAAACATGTTCTTGGCACATGAAATAAAAGCTTTAAACACATTAAGTTTGAATAGAGTATTTACCATGCAACCATACTGGCAGAAAAGCCAGTTTCCAATGGCTGGTATTTGTCCCTCAAGACAATAACATGGAAGACACTTAAAACCTGCTTACATAACGTTAATTGTATATAAATATGGTGTTGCCATAATTGACAGTCTTTATTCAGGCCAACCATTTAGTTTAGCAGTTCTAAATAAGTAATAGGCACTTTGCCTTTCTGATTTCCCCTTTCACCCATCAGCCAGTCTGAATCCATGCCAGGGATACTGTACACTGTTATCACCTAAAAAACAGAAACACATGATTATAAACTTTCCTTGCCTGGAAGAAGAATTACAGTCTGCCTTCATGTGATGTCCAAGGTCTTAGAATTGAGATTAACCAAGTCAAATAGAGCATTTAAAATAAACATCCATGGAACATAACCTAGTGTTTATAAAAACTATCTCACTGGTCAATGGAAAAGTAACATGTTCTAAAGTCCCTTTTTTTCCCCCTGATGAAATTCTATTCATTACTCTTTCTTTTCTATTATTTTTTTATCTATAAAACTTGTCTATCACCATCAATTTTAACAGCTAAATCTAAAAGAAGGTTTGTTGGATCTTCAAGTGTGTGACAGCAAGACAGATGCTGTTCACATGCTGTATCTTAACAGAAAATCTGAAGACACAGCTTCCAAATGAGAAAAAAAAAAAAAAAAAGTCAAATAGAAATATTTTAATAATGCACATTTAAAATCCCAAGAAGTCTGAAAACTTTTTTTGTGGTTGTCTAGTAAATGTTCTTGCAAGCTAAGCTGGTGTAACACAATAACTCCCAGGATAGAATATTAGGATATACAGGTACAGGACAATGCTATAAGAGTACTATTGAAGTTCAATTAAAAATCAGTTACACAGATTTCTTGATGGAGCACATCTTTACTGGCTGAAGGTACATAGAAAACTCTTACCTCATCTGCAAGTAGTGATAATTCACTGCTGTTTGCAGCATCATAATCGTAGAGAACTCTAGCTTTCCTGCTGCCACTTGATGACTTCAGTTCACTGATGCCTGAAGTAACTATTGAATTGCTTACTGAAGGCAATGAAGCAGAGGCTGAGGCCAAGACTGAGGGAGCAGAAACACTCTGCACAGGAGTTGAGGACGACTGATTATTATTAGAGAGGAAAGTAGATGGAAAGCTGTGGGAGAAAATGAAACAAAGACTTCTGAGTGAATCAGTTCTACATGGGGAGTTGTACCTGCCTCCTTGCCTGAATCAGCATTCTTGCATTTATCAATGGCAGAATAAACACCAGTAGACAGCAGTAATAGAACAGCACTGATAACCTATATAAATAAGGTATAAGCTAAATAAAGATACTTTTCCCTAACCCGTAGTACAAATCAAACCAACATACTTAAAAAGAAATACTGCCACCTTAAAAAAAAAGACTTGGTAAGTGCCTCAAACAAAACAAAAGCAAAGCCAAGAAAGCACTGTTGGTCAGACCCAATTCAGGCTGTACTTTAATAAACATTGCTTTTGACAGCTCTGCCAGTAAAAGCAGCCTCCACCTCCTCCTGCTCATTCCTCAATTATGTAGCTACACAAAAGAGTGCTGGTGAACCAGGACAGGGAAATATAATGCAGACTAAAAACACAGCCTCCCTCTGAAAGAATTAACCCTCCCCCCAACTATTTCTGTAACCTAGATCAGTTTGTTGATTCAGCTAACTGCATGCTGTAGAACAAAACTATTTGTTATGCTAAGGATCAACCTATATCAACTTAAGCCCCTCCTTTCTAGGTCACACTGCTGCTTGTTCAGCAACAGCTGTAGTGCTTGCCAGACCCCTCTGTGAGGCCAATTCAACTCATTAACCTGCCTGGAGAAAGAAAAAGGCAAAAAGGAAAGTGTATAGTCTTCTACAAAGTCAATGAGCTGAATAAAAAACCCCAACACTGATGAGAGCCAGAGCCTATACAAGGGAAAGACAAAACAACAGGGCTGAGATGTGGAAGGAGTAGAAAGGAGAGCAAAGCAGCAAGTGGAGGAATAACCCCATGCACCAGTACAGGTTAGGGGTTAACCTGCTGGAATGTAGCTCTGCAGAGCAGGACCTGGGGGTCCTGGCGGCCAACAGATTATCAGTGAGCCAGACATGTGCCCTTGTGGCCAAGAAGAGCAATGGTATTCTGGGGTGCATTAGGAAGAGCCTTGCCAGCAGGCAGAGGAAGGTTATCCTCTCTACTCAGGCCTGGTGAGGCCTCACCTGGAATACTGTGTCCAGTTCTAGGCTTCCCAGTACAAGAGATACATGGAACTCACACAGTATCACAGCAAAGAGCTACTAGAATGATTAAGGGTATGGAGCACCTCTCATGTGAGGAAAGGCTGAGGGAGCTGGTTTGTTCCACCCAGAGAAGCAAAGGCTCTGGGGATCTGATCAATGCGTATGAGTATCTGAAGAGATGGTGTCAAGAGAACGGGGCCAGGCTCGTCTCAGTAGAGCCAGGCAGTAGGACAAGAGGCAACAGGCATAAACTAAAACACAGGAAGTTCCTGTGTTCCGGATATTCAAGATCTGTTTGGACACAATCCCAAGTAATGTGCCTTGGGTAACCCTGCTTAAGGAGGAGGTTGGACTAGATGCCCCACAGTGGTGCCTTTCAGGGTCAACCATTCTGTGATTCTGTGGGACAGGGGGAATGGAACAGCATGGAGGGCAATAATGAGCTGTGATACTGTCTCACATCACCCTGCCCTCTATCCTTGAATGCCGTTCTGGGGCAGACTAAGCTAACTTACCTAGCAGCTGATGTAGTAATTCCTCGGCCCTTTGCTACCTTTGTCGCAAAACTCATCTGATTCTACCTTAAAAGCAGGGCAATGAAGGTTTTGAAAAGTGGTACAGCTGATGCAGTGTAAAAGGGTCAGTAACCAGGAGTTACACAGAGTCAGGAGGAGGTGGAACTGCAGCTGCATTTCCTTCCATTCTTCTGGCCAGTCTACGCATCAACTAGTCACTCAATTCCGCCATAACTTTCTTCATCAGTCCTCCTACATAGATACCTTTTCATTAACATCTGAGATGCAGACATGTCATTGCCTGCCCCCCCCCAACAGGGTGGCAGTGTAAATTTAACATATGATGACACACCAGAAGGCTGTGCTGCCATCCAGCGAGACCTGGACAGGCTGGAGAGTTGGGCAGGGAGAAACTTGATGAAATATAACAAGGGAAAGTGTAGAGTCCTGCATCTGGGCAGGAACAACCCCAGGTTCCAATATAGGTTGGGGAATGACCTGTTAGAGAGTAGTGTAGGGGAGAGGGACCTGGGGGTCCTAGTGGACGGCAGGATGACCATGAGCCAACACTGTGCCCTTGTGGCCAAGAAGGCCAATGGCATCCTAGGGTGTATTAGAAGGGGGGTGGTCAGTAGGTCGAGAGAGGTCCTCCTTCCCCTCTACTCTGCCCTGGTGAGACCGCATCTGGAATATTGTGTCCAGTTCTGGGCCCCTCAGTTCAAGAAGGACAGGGACCTGCTGGAGAGAGTCCAGCGCAGGGCAACTAAGATGATGAAGGGAGTGGAGCATCTCCCTTATGAGGAAAGGCTGAGGGAGCTGGGTCTCTATAGTTTGGAGAAGAGGAGACTGCGGGGGGACCTTATTAGTGTATATAAATATATAAAGGGGGAGTGTCATGAGGATGGAGCCAGGCTCTTCTCAGTGGCAAACAATGATAGGACAAGGGGTAATGGGTATAAACTGGAACACAAGAGGTTCCACTTAAACTTGAGAAGAAACTTCTTCTCAGTGAGGGTGACAGAACACTGGAACAGGCTGCCCAGGGAGGTTGTGGAGTCTCCTTCTCTGGAGACATTCAAAACCCGCCTGGACACATTCCTATGTAACCTTATTTAGGTGTTCCTGCTCTGGCAGGGGGATTGGACTAGATGATCTTTTGAGGTCCCTTCCAATCTCTAACATACTGTGATACTGTGATACTGTGAAGTATAGTTTTAAACTATACTCCTCCTTTGTGCAAATGTTCATTCTCTGTCATTTGAGTCAGATCCAGCAATCTATTGCTTTTCAGTTGATTCAACAACCTGATCTAACAAAAAATCGTTAAGAAGATTACTAACTTTCCATCGGAACAGCTTGTTTAACATATTCACCCTTGTATCTGATTGAGGGAAAACAGCACGAACATATTGCAAAGGACAGGATTACCCTCTTACAGTTAGACTGAATTGCATGTAAAAATTGAGCAGACTTTAAGGAGACTGTTGTGAGTGAACACAACAGTTCAATACTGTCCAAAGGAGGGAGTCCCCACTTCCCCTCTGGTCTACCTTGACCCCATTTGATCATCAAGAACCGGTTCACCTCATGGAGAAGAAACTGCAACCCCACTGATTTGTTTTCATTTGCCACATTAGGTTGCCAAACCAATTCACCATGTTCCCAGAGCAAATTAAAAGATCACAACAAAGGGAAGAAAAGCTAGACCCCACAGTTTTGTAGGAATAACTGAGCTGTGCCTCATGATGTATTTATTACTTGGTTAGGTGGCATTCAAATAGAGGGATTTGAAATGACAATCAGCTATTCCTCAATGTTGTTAAGTTATTGCTTAATACGCTGCTAAACCTATTGTCTGTTAACACAGCGATTACGTGTAAATCATTCTCAGTCCAAAGGGTCACTGATTTGTACAGCCAGGGGAAAAGAACGCCAGAGCTTTATAACCACTGTCAATCAGTGAAGCATTAAGTCTCACTTTTACAAAGCCAGATATAGGCATGTTACTGGAAAGCTTCAGCTATACAGAGGTTGTCTGGGAGAACACTTGAGTAACAGAAGTTTCACAGTGTAGAGTAGGGACTAGTGATGGTAATTTGAAAGACACAATGATGAGGTGTCCCTGCCCATGGCAGGGGGGGGTGTGTGGAACTGGATGATCTTAAGGCCCTTTCCAACCCTAACTATTCTATGATTCTATGCCAAGGCTTTCGCTTGGCTGCTAGGGAAGCAGAGAAAATTCAGAGCAAAAGCAGGTATCAGCAGGGAAAAAGCCAACAGCTGGAGTACCAGAATATTTTAAATAGATTTGTCTAGTTCATTCTGAGGAACTAAGAAAAAAGAAGAGAGACTGCTTTTAACCAGGGAGTTTCGATTCCTTAAGCAGCCCCACAGGAGGGGAATGCAGAAGGGGGACAAGCAGCTGGCATTGCCTTGAAGAGAAACATCCATAAAACCATGTCTATTTATGTAAAGAGAACTAAGCACAAGTTTTCCTCCCACCTTCTCTACAGCTGGCTCTGGAGAGTACATCAGGAAAGTCAGTACTCAGCTTTGGAACTTGAATACTCTCAGAGTGAACCAGGTTAGGGTTTATGCCCTAGATTCTGACCCAGGTAAAACATAACATACACATCTACTCTGAGAATCAGGTTTCTGTTTCAAGTAACAAACTGGATCATTTAAAGGCTGAACATCTTTGGTCCGCCAACAGCTTCAAAACAAGAAGAAGTCACTCACAGCTCTTGGCTTTCATATGAGAATATGGCACAACATCATTCTTAGATGTGCAAAAAGAACACATGTAACTCGGCACTACAGATGCCTTACTAACCAACACAGCACTGGCAAATACAACCAAAATCTAGCTGAGCTGGCAAAGACTATTTGGTACTGCATCTGCCTACATGTAGCATAGGAAAACACTACGCATATCCTGCTCATCTGTTTATTTAATGCAAGTGCTATGCACCCAATGCCTATAAACTGAGGAGTCTTCCAAAGCTTGAGACCTTGTCCCACTGCTCTCTGTTATAGTTCAGTGGGACTTCCTTGCACAAGGAAGGAAAGACACACCCAAGATTTAATACCATGACTGTTTTAATAGGCAGAGAAAATTCATGTGGCTGTTGGAAGCACTGAAGATTCTGCAAAGCTTCCATGCTTTTGGTTGTCTAACAGTCCTAGCAGTCTTATCAAAACACTCATCAGATCACAGCCATGTACAGAAACATCCTTCTGTTCTCCTGAAGGCAGTACTTTCTTCAAATACACTCTTTGACATCTTGTAGCAGTTTACACAAATTTTAAACAAAAACAGCTATTCTGGACATGCTGTACAATCTAAAGCAAGAGATTTTAAAGAGAAATACATTCTTCCTTAGGCTAAGGGTATTACGCTTA
The DNA here is from genome assembly GCF_963264785.1 of Psittacula echo. Lineage (NCBI taxonomy): Eukaryota > Metazoa > Chordata > Aves > Psittaciformes > Psittacidae > Psittacula > Psittacula echo. Next base: position 62,168,056 of record NC_137740.1, read on the forward strand.
AAGCTTTCAGCTTAGTAAACAGATACGGATAAGAGTACAGACTTTAGAATCCTCTCAAAATAGCTGTGTAAATATACCTAACTTCTAAGAAGTGCTTGCCCTTAATCCAGTGAAGTTCTTTTCAAGCTTTCAGTAAATGCGTTTATGAGTTACCAAATTTTATGGTTGAATACTGGTTTTAATGGAATATAACTTTAAAGATGTAGAGCTTTTTTTAAGCAAACCAGTTTTAAAGACTTTAAAGTATCCATTCAAACAAACTGAGGGAAGGAAATCAAACGCCACAGGAAGCTGCAAGTCAGGAAAAGGACAAGACTCAAGAACACTTTTGTTTTTGCTTCCTTATCATGAAAAACATAAACAGAGATACTTTATAGAGACAGTTGTTCAGAACACACTTCTAAGTACAGACAGTCCTTCAATGCATATGCTCACCCTACATAATGTGGTCTGGTATAACCCTAAGAAAGGCTGATTTGTGAAAAACAATTAGAAATGTGAAACTTCATGAGAAGTATTTATGCAGATATCTTTACATCACCACAAGCACAAACTAACATCAAATACCTTTCTCTTATTTTAAAATGCTAAACCCACAAAACAGTAGAACTAGACAAACTTGCTCATTCCACTGCCAGCGCTTTGGATTACTGATTATAGATATTGTGGACTACACTTCTACCTAGATACAGTATCTATGCTGGCAATTCTCTTAACAGTGGAGAACGCAGTTCCACTGAAAATCAGGCAGTGCCTTGAAGCAAATTAAGAGGTAAAAGGAATTTACAGAGTGTACAAAAACTTATCCCACACTGCATAGCATAAAGCAGAAGACGAATGATTATATGTATATCTCCAGGAATTCCTTTTTATGCCATTAAATGAAGTTACCATGGGCTCACCTTCCTCAATTAGGAAATGCACAAAATCTCAGTAAATTAACCCTCAAAAGGCATGAGTGCTGTGTGTAGTGTTAGGGATGTAGTTTGCACTGGGGTAATTACATATTAAATACCTGAGAAGAAATATATTTCCTTTCAGTCCAGCATGCCTCTGCATTCACCACTCTTACATCAGTTTCCTACTATTCATAAGCACTTAGGAAAAAAATGTGGGTTTTTTTCTGAAGTTTTTACAGTATTACTACCTTCCAAGTTGTTTCTGGAGATCCAACATATATTGATAACATTGTGCATAATAGGTCATCTGAGCTTCAACAAAATCATTCAGACAGCGAAGATGATGTGCCTGTAATACAGCAAAAAAACCCAAGTTTTTAGTCTGTAGACGTACTACGCTGCATTAGAATGACTGGTCTCCTAGTCAAGCGCTAACACCAACATTATCACATGGGGATTTATGCCCCATAGGCAGACTGCCTGAATTTACCAGGTAACTGGGATAAAATGACACAAAAATTAATATTTGAGCACAAAAACTAGGTTCTGTATAAGCATCATGCCAGTTACCCATGTTGTTTCCACAACAGAGTAAATATTCTAGGATGCTTCTGCAGTTTCAACGTTCAGGTAATCTGATGAACGGGAAATTGAGTTTAAGGAACAAAAATGAAAGCTCCCGCCTTTTCAAGGTTAACAGAAGACTGATTCAGTAGCTATTAAACGAGAACTCAAAAATCGAAACAAAAAACAGTTTGATGCTTTACCACACTGAAGTGAAACCTCATAGCCCAGAGTTCCCAAATAGCTTAACGGAGCTATTTTTAGGAAGTGCCCTGATTTTGACTTTGCCCTTCTATCTCTTCTGGGTACTCACATGCGTGCTGCTAATTCCTTCCAGCAGAAGCCTGGTAATTTCTGCTTGACGATCAAATTCACTCTGAGTAATCCGCACTTCCTGTTCAGACTAAAAGTAAGGATGAACATTAGGTATTTGTACAATGCACTCTTTTATACCTTCTGACTAAAACAGTTCCATTTTATTCAGAGCTACTCATACAAATGCATTCATCACAAGCTTAGGTGTTTGAAATGTGCTTTTGCTTTGCAGATCTAGGCAAAAAGAATAACTGCATTTTGGGCTCAGAAATGTTGAGGCCCTGTATGCCAAGGGAACAGCTTTATCATCAGACACCTACCTCATGGAGTCAGTGTATGCAAAATGCAGGCATTCTTCTGCCTGCAGTATTACCCCACCTCTCCCAATTACAAACCAAGTGTTCATTGGCATAACAGTGTCTGCACCAGGGCTCTGACCAAGCAGTTTAGGGTAAACCTCACATTGTCTTTGTAACCAAGCAGCAATCAGCTGTAACATAATTCTTTGAGGGCAAGTTCTAACAGGATAGTTCATGAATTACTGTCTTACACAGGCCACCAAGCTACTACAACTATTTCTGGAGACTGTAGTTATTCTTTAAATAAATCCAAATTATAGCAAATGTTCTAACTTCAAGTACAGTAAAATTTCTATTAAAAAATTACTTGCTCTAAGTTTTGTATTTAAATAACTCAAATTCAAACTTATTCCTTGTTGCGTATCATTCTCAGCAATACGTTAACACTGTCATAGCAGTTTTAAAGGACTTGAATCTCACACAAGCAGAAATTACTTCAAAGTATTTGGGGTAGGGAGAGAAAGGAAAAGGACACTACTCAAAACCCACAAATACATAAAAATGTGTTGTAAGATTTACGATTTACTGTTCCAAGAGAGAACACCCTCAGCCTGGAATCTGGATTCCCTTGCTCCGGTGCTTATACACACTTAGTACCTTGTTTCTAAAAACCAACCCAAAGGCAAGAATTTGCATTAAGTTCAAGATGCAGCAATTACTGTTCTCAGCAAAACAGAGTCAGAAAATCTACTTTCAGGAAATCTCACAAGGTGATACCAACAGAACATTGGTTTCAAAAGGCTTTTGTCTGTTTGCAAACATTCTGCTCTTGCATTCCACTAATGCTGATCCATATGAAGAGTCACACGGAAGGATCTTCATCACAGCAATGAGCACAGAAGAACAATGCAGCTACCCAAGAAACGCTTTTCGTCTGAGGTCACAGCAGCTGAGAAGGCTTTCACATTAATTAAACAGTGAGGAAGCAGCTGTGTGTTTCTTACTTAAAACTGATAAACCAATAAGGTTTTCAGAGTTTGTTGTCTCTGAAAAGCAAATAGTTTTATTCATTGTCTGATAGCATCAAGATTAGTTTTTGTTACAGCAGTACTGCTCCCCTGCCATCTTTTTCCACAACAGTGCCAAGTACTCCAGCAGACACATTCACTTAAATAGTAAAATAGTTCTCAAACTAAAAAAATGTGACCTAACTCTCCTCTTACAGTTCCAGTCTCTAAACTCTCACACCCTACACGTACACCCTATGTTTGCACCATACCTCACAGAAAATTGCAGTAGAAAAAGCCTTCATTTATCTCACAACCCCCACTGTTTCAGCCAAAGCTCCATATCCCAGCTTCTGACAGCAAGTCCCTAATGCCTCCCACAGCTGCCTACCTAGTCTCCCCCTTTAAAAACCATACTCCAAAGGCCCTGCCCTACAGCTACCCTTACTTTGTATTGCTACCCTTTGTTTTTATTTCCCATCCTCTACATAAATTCCCTAAGAAATCTTTTCTTAACTGTTAGCACAGCTTCCCACAGCCTGTTCCCAGCACTGCTTTGTCAGAGCCAGTGCACCTGAGAACAGCCCTTCTTGTAGCACTGGAGAAGCTATCACCAGTGCTCCATTAGCTCCACTGAGTTTGTCCCTGTGCAAGGGATGGCATGACAAGAGAGAAGGCTTCAGACCCTATCCCCAGTCTAATGCTGTATTTATGAACCAGCCTTCAGCCCAGAGGCAATTTTCACTTGCTTAAAAACAGCATTCTCTAGTGACACTGGGGAGAAAGGTGGGGAACAAAAAAAAAAGCCAAACCCAAAACCACCAACCTCCAAAACTGAGTTTTCCAAGCTTCATGCATGCACTGCAACATTTTAATTACTGCTTCATGTTGTGGGAAGTTGAACGTCAGGAAGTTGAACTGTTTGTGAGGCCAGTTTAGACTAGACCTCAGCCTTTCTGAAAACATTCAAATAAGCTCATTCTTAAGAGGTCATTTTTAACAGGATGGCACACTAGTACATTTGGAAGGAAGTCTTGTAGCTCTTTTGTATCTTGTTGCATGAGAATCATATGGTACTAAGAGAGAGTTGGCCAGAAACAGCTTACTATGAAACAAGCCTGGAAGTTTGAAACACCACTGGAGTTTGAAAGGCCCTAGAGGAAACCAGTTTATTCCGATGTAACGCATAAGGCTGCCAACATTAGACTGAATCAACAACATGCAATATCCTTCATTACATTAGACCCGCACAAGTTATGGTTTCAGAATTCTGCAACTTCTAAATTGTTTACTTACTTTCGTCACTTCCTCAGCCCATATCTAGTCAGCATTAAGGGGGGAAGGAGAAGAATAAAAACACAAACTTAGACATTGGTGGTGCTTCAATACAGGATGCAACTATATTTTGGTTTTTAAGCACTTTCCTGCCCTTAGAACTTCACAGGGATTTAAGAAGGCATAAGCCAGTTGCCCAAAGCACTTCATATACAACAGAACTACTGTAAGTATGGATAGCACTACAACTATGAAGTAAGTTAGATACTGAAGAGTGTATGTATGACTGATAGAACTTATATGTTAAAGGAATCTATTAAAACAAGCTATTACAACACAAGACATTACTTAAAAAATGAGGTGGATCATACAAACTGCGTTACCTTATGGAGGAATTTAAGTTGCCTTAACGTGTTAAAATAGTGCAAAACTATGGAAAGCTATTCTCATTTAACCACCATGTTAAGTAAAGAATGAAAGACATGAATGATTTCTCTTGCTAATTTCATTACTAGTTTCCTATTGCACAAGCATTTTTATTGAAACCTAAATTCAATTAAAAATGCTACAGAGGTATCTCAAACTGATCGTTATAGTAATGGCAAGTAATACAGCAAAATCATAGAACTGCAAGAAATTTACTCTAGAAGTTAATTACTTCAACTTGCTGCTCCAATTCCCTCTTGCAATGCAGCTCTCCTTTAACCTTAATTTTCTGCAGTTGTAAGAAGATGACACAGTTGGGACTTTGGTAGGAAGAAATGCATATAAAGATTGCAAAATCAAGTTATAACAAACAAGTTTAGTTGCTCTTTTATCTACTTACAACTGAGAAACCTGGAACACTAATTAGATGAAACCCACTAAACTGTGCACATCCAAGACGCAAACCAAGTCAGATTGAACAGCACAGTCTATGCTGTACATGATTAATTAACACCTTTTCCACTTCCACAATTATGGTGCTAAAACCAGCTAAGCTAACGAGACCCTGCAACACATTTAGGATATACTGTACTCTAAGTTAAGCCATTAATTTATGTGACATTTTCAGATTGCAATTTGTAAAACATTACTTGAAAGGAATATTTTCTACCTATTTCTGGCACTTTCACATAATTCACTCTTACTCATATTAAAACAAAACCAGGAAAGTGAAGTAATTCCTGTCCCTTCAATGGGTGAAATTAATTTCAGCAGTGATTACAAAAAAAAAAAAAAAAAAAAAAATCAACTCCTTTGCATCCTAAGTTTACGTTCGTAAACTCATAAAAATTAGAATACTGTATACTTCAAATTACCAGAAATATTCTGACAAAACCAACATCTACTGCTGTACTGACATAAGTGCACTTAGTACACTATACCAATTCAGTTTGGATCAGAAAACATCTGAAACAAGACTAAAATGAGCTGGGTAGCAAGAGGAAACATTTGATAGGAAAATGAATGAACACAGGAGGCCAACAAACCTTTAGCCATTTTACATGCAGCAAGTTGAGCACGTAAGAGACATTTACCATAATGTTATTCTCTTCAGGCTGAGAGGTGTTTAGTTGCTTAAGTGCATAGATAAAAGACAAAAGCAAGTTAAAACACTCAATATAGCAGGAGAACAGATTACTGGCACAAAAAGCTGCAAGTTTAAGCTAAGCAAGACTGTGAACTGAACATAGATAAAACTATTCAGATTTCTATTTTAAATACTGATCTAAGCTACTTCAGTTGTACACTAAGCATGTGAGAATGTAATTTCATCAAATATTAAATATTCTTATAACAGGGAGAAAAATAATCAAATGTAGATGAAATTTATCACTTTATCCTGTCAAATAAAGTTTTAAGACGCAAAAGTTTGCATCATCACTCAATACTTTGCTAACCTATCAGTTCAGCACAGACTGCCAGATATCTTCCTTCATAAGTGAGCGAGCCAGCAGAAGATGAAACATTTGCATCACATCTATATCCAAGTTAGTTCTCATCTCTATATTGCAGAGGGTGAAGAGATGCAATTTTTTCACTTCTCTGGAAATTCTACAATCCAATACTTCTTAAACATGCACACTGCTGTTAAAATGTAAATAAAATTGAAGTACACGTAAGGTAGGCACGTAAGAGGCCTACAGTTTCACACTCTACCAGCACTAATTCATTTGTGCATAAACGTGTGAATTACCTGCTATGTGAATATTTAAGACTGCTCAAGAAGTAGCAGCAACTGGCAACAGCTCTGTCCAAGCACCAAGCTCTGGATGATTACACTGGTTATGGAATAAAAAAAACTCAAGTATAGAGCCTTTATTTTAATACCAAGCCCAAGGGGAACTATTTCCCTGTGGTCTTTCTATTGCTTTAGATAGTAAGGCATATACCTGCTACCAGACCACAAAAGGAAGTTAATAATGAAAATACCTTTTTCTTTTTTAAACTTCATTGTGAACAAAGCCAAGCAAAGGATTAAGTTCACTGTCCACTGCTTTCCTATACATTGCTTCCAAATCCCACTGCTAGCAGACCAGAACCCTGCCCTGCTCTCAATTGCTAGTCTTACAAATTAAGAAAGCTTAACAAGTACATAAATAACTTTTTTTGCATAAAATTTATATAACCTAAGGGGAAATGCACACATGCACTTAACCACAGACAATTTAAATACACAAGGACAGTGTACCTGACAAGGAAGATTAAAACACAGGTAGAGATCATGTTTTTCTCTTTAGAAGGATCACTATCCCAAGGTGGGAGGTGCTTTATCTACAAAGCTGAGGTGAGTCTTCCAAGATCTTTCAGGACAGTGGTCCAATTGGAGAAGCCAACAAAATCTGACACCCCTGATTCTGCCTCTTATACACTGTCCCTGTGTATGTAAATTACCCATACTTCAGCATCTGTGTGTATTAACCCTTATGGGAAAAAACACTTCACTATCAATCACTAACCACTATACTTTTAGGAACACAGTCAAAAGATAGCTCTGAAAATACTGTAAGCTGAAGTTGCATTCATTCAATTATCTATTCCGTCATTTAGAGGCATTTTAAGAGTTTAAAAAGCAAGAGCTTTTAAGTCTATAGTAATTCTAATCTCCTTAAACAAGCATTTTGTGAGGTAATAAGAATAGTTACGAGATATGAGGCTGAGTCTTGCACTGTTTGGTGGTGTGAAATAGTAAACAATATAGAAAGAGTAAACTACAAATACTTTTGATATAGAGAAGTATAGATAGGTTCATCAGTTGGAAACAATTATGCATATGCTTGAACACTTCTGGAGATTCAAATGCCAAAACCTGAACTCTCTATGATTTGTATTTACAACCATCTTGGCTGATTGTAGCAAGTGGCAGTACAGGCTCCTGTAGTATAGAACAAGGCAAGAATATTAACTTGTGACAAGTAAGTTCAACTTGATGAAATATCTACAAATAGAAGACTAACACCTTAATCAGTAATTTACTTTCATTTCCTTGTGTTCTACTGAGGCGTTTCTTACCAAGTACCCAGAAAAATAGCAGGGGTAAGAAGACAGGGCTGGAAACATAACCAAGCAGTCAACTTTATAAATATACACCAATAAGTTAAAAAAAACCCAAACACACAAACTCTACTTACTGCAGCTCGAGCTTCTGCAACTTTCGCCTTCTTCAATCTGGTTTTTGCTGCATCCAAATCTAGTCTTTTATTTTGTAATAGCTTTCGTTCTTTCTGAAATAAGTGCAGTTATTTTGTGAGAACAGGTACACATACTCAGAAGCAAAAGCCTTTCTACTTGGAAGTCTTTTTAATGATCACCTACAAAAGCTTCTTCAGCTGAAGCAGCAGAATCAGATCCTAATTATTCTCACATTTTATACTGAAGATACATATATTTAATAGAACAATAGTTACAAAAAGCAAGTTTTCAGAGTTATTTGGGCCAACACACCAAGGGCATTAATTCTACCTGAGTTTTTCTACATTAGTTTGAGGAAAGCAATAATGCCCTATTGTCATCTACTTCATTTTGAAGATCTACAGTTAAAATTGGTGTGAAATGCTGAAGAATGGCCAATTTAACTTACAGTAATAGTTTTGTAATCTCCTTCAATAAAGTTTCTTAGGGGAGTGAGAAAATTTATAGCAGAAGTTTGAATGAGTTCTCTGTCTGCTGTCCCAATTCGCTTTTGTGTTTCTCCACATTTAATGAGTGCATTTCCTGCAGAGAAAAAACGAAAGCTAAGTTTCAGAGTGAGTCAGGCAGGTGGCGAACAAAAACAAAACAGGTTTCTACAGGCAGGAAGGTTTAGGAAAGCAGTTTAAAAGATAATCCAATGCCATCACAAGGGCTCTCAAAAGGAATCTGAATGAGCTACAAGAAAAACTGAAACAAACCAAACCCGAACAAAAATCCCACACACACCAAAATAAACAACCCGCCAAACCAAACAAACCCATGCACTAAACCAAACCATTTTTATTAGTAACAAGCACAGGTCAAAACAAGATTTCAGTGAGAACAGATGCAGCTCTGTAGAAGTGCCACTAACAATGGCAAACTCCATTGTGAACACTTAATTAAGAACTAGGTATCACACCTAATTATTTTAAGCCAACAACCTCCTCCCCTTACACTACATTTTTGTTTTAAGTCAAGAGTAGTTAGTAGCAAAGAAAAGCTCACTTAGCTACTGGAAAAAAAAAAAAATGTGCCTTTTGCTATACACATCTACTCTATCCCCATCTACTCCAACTTCTAAGCATGCATTTGTGCGTCAACTGAACAATACTTAAGACACTTGGTCGTGAGTTAGGTATGGAATCTGAAGTTAGTGTATCAAGAATACAGTTACTATGTTTCAACAGGCAGACACAGCTTAGAAAAGCGGCTAACTTTTCAGAGAACTAACATGTTTTGTGACACCACATGAAAGCTCACAGTGTATCTATCTTTATGCTGATAGTTTGTGTTATTTGCCTGGATTCTAAAAATTCTGCAAGTTAAGGGACAGTGGGCCTGAAAGTACAGCTCTATTTGATGTTAAAAAGCAAGACTTGAGGCTGGGGATCAGAATGAAGGCCACAGATAGCAGCACAAACCATTAGGAAGTAAGAGAAACATACCCTGCCATTATTGATTTTGTATCCATTACATCTTCTATAAACTATTTACTTTTTTTAAGTGCCCTTTCCTTGTTTTGAAAACGAACACCATTATTTCCAGATATAAAGAAGTCATTCTTCTCAGATTGAAAGTTTTCCTTCCTATCAGACCTTAACTGCAGACTGTACTATAGACACCTATGCATTTCAGATGGTTATCTGCAAGATCTCTTATCAGCAACTTTAAGAGTTGTAGAGAACACTAGAATTAAGAATTCTAATTAATGCCAGTGTAAAAATATTAGCTGTAACACCCCCAACCCTCCTGTCGTGGGTATATATATTTGCTGGAGAAGAAAGAAAAGTTAGATTATGTTCTACACTCTCACCTTTAGCAAAATATTGTACATTAAGAAAAGCAGAAATGCGGTAAAGTTCAAAGACTTCTCACTGAAGTTAATTTCACATAACATTTTCACTCTACACCACAAGTAAAATGCATAAATGTTGTCAGATGTGTTCCTCCAATGAGGAAAATAAATTTCAGAATGATTTGATCTGATAGAAAATTATCCATCCACAAAGATGGTTATCATTCCAACAGCAGTCTCTGCTTCTAGGTTTGGATAGAAGCCTCACCATTGATCCCCTAATACTCAAAGATATACAGCAAGTCATCTCAAACTGACACAAAAATCATTGAACTGTTATGTAGAGGAAGACAAGAAATAGAATTTTATATCGTAAAGAGAAACTAGATCTGTGGATTTTTCCTCCCTTCATTTCTGAAACACAAGACACATTAGTTTGCTTCTACCTACCATAGGCTGTTCCCGGACCAAATTCATTCCCAGCATCAATCATATACTGGCCTAGTAATTCTGGATTGTTCATGCGACTCGGTGCTTTGCGGTCCAGCTTCTCATACACAAATTCTTCTATTCTGGCATCTAAAAAAAAGTTTATTTGAAACAATTACTGTCATTCAAAATACAAGTTAGAAACTGCATATTTATACAGGTTTTCAAATTATGTCCAGAAGTTTTCACTGTAAAAGCATGATAGAACAACCCTCCTTAACAGAACCAAACACTCCTCTTTTTATATATGATAATTAATCTCCATCTATCACAATATTAAGCCACAGCATGTTGCATTGGTGAAAAAGCCTTACAGACATAAACAGGGACACTTAATTATAACAGCAAACTCCTCAGATACAACACCCCTTTCCTCTGACCAATTGTTTTGACTTCATAGCTCACTCAATTTATTTATGCAGTCAGTATGAGCTAATTTCAGCCTGCAATTGTATAGATAACCACAAAGACAATGAACAAACCTGCCACTTCGATGCAACCAAAAATAATACTGTTAAACAACTTTCATCAGCATTGGATTAAATAACTAGTCTCTCATGAAGGTCACAAAAATTAACCTGACACAGACAAACACAGGTACCACTGCATTCCCTGGCACCAAGGGTAAAACAAAAATGATCCAGATTCACTGGGTTTTCTTTATCCATAATATTTATTTTTCACTAAATGACAAAAGAATTGAGAAGTACTATAAAATTATTGGACTATTACATGGGTCTGACCTAAAGGGTCAATTAAAAATGTGACCGAAAGTAATTTTTCCTCCCTCAGACAGGGTCACTCCATTAACAACAACCAAAAGAAGCTCTCTACAGCATGTGATAGTCCTCCCAAACAGGCTGCCAAACAGCTGAAGTTACATTTACAGACCAAGACCAGTGCTTAACACTGAGTATTTTTAGCTATCAGAAAATTGATTGGTCAGCATAACTGAGACACTATCATGTATTAGCCTTCTACTGAATCTTCCTCACACTGTGCTAGCAGCCTTCAGTTAGTGATTCAGTATTTTACAATTACAAGTTTCTGAAAAAGACAGATATTACAAATACTGAATTAAATTAATAAGACAACCATTTTCTCTGGCCTAGACGGAAGTAAAAATTTGAGAAGTGATATTCTGTAAGTTCTATTGCATCCTTCACAGTTGTTTTGGGGTTTACATTTGTTTTTTAAATACTGCTTTTACAGAACTAAAAGACGCAGGCTTCAAAAATCACACTTCAAAGATCAGCATTATAAAGAATTTCTCTATTTGACATTAGAGAAGTGCTATCAGTGTATGATTTACCTATACTAATAAATTCTAACCCAGTTTGTCACTAGAAGGAGAATATTTATGTTGTCAGTGCGGAGGTATTAGCAGCATTATAATTTTAACATTTGAATGAACCTAAAGGAGGTTTAACTATTTCTGCTAATGGTAGTGACTAGACTGCACTTGAAATCTAGATTATACACTAAGCAAATTCCTATGGCTGCCAACTCTAGTACAAATGCCATGAATGGAACAGATAACCACAGGATATGAGTCTGAAACCAGAATCTTCAACAGTACCACCCATAGCAGCAATTTCAGAAAGAACTATTTAACACACCAGAAAATTACTCTTCCTTTACCCATGTTTTTTCTGTGGTTTTGCATTAAGAGATTCACTACTGATGAAAGCAAATTTAAAACTTTATTGATATAACATACTTAAGCAATACAATCTAATTATTCTTTAGTAAAGAAATTGTTAAACATAAGCTTTTCAGTTCATCTTGTCCACTTCAAGCTGAATTGTATTGTGCTAACAGTTCAAAGTAATGAAACAGTAATTAGATTTCTTAAGCCACTGCACCTGTCCCATGAAGAACTTCAGAGTTCTTTCAGCTACCTAAGATTTCTGGAATTAGAGTGGGAAATTCAATTAAACAGAAAACAACTCAGAAACCAGTCAGCCTGAGGGTGACCAGAGTATGGAACCAGTGCTGGAGTCGGAGGAACTCTGTCTAAAGCTTTTTCCATTTGAAGGGTTAAGGAAGTAGCAGTAATTGGTGCAGTGTCTCTCATGCTCAGTAGCTCTTCAAAATGTGCTTTCCCTAATCCCAGCTTTCAAGTTTTAAAACTGGTGTATTCAGTCGTAACTTGTGTAATACCTATTGCAGTAAACATTTACATTGGCAAATCTACTCACAAATTGCAAACAAAAACCTGAAGGGCTACTTACTTGGATTTGGCTGCAGTAAGACTTCTGTTTGTTTCATTATTTTTTCTGTCCAGAGTTTTGTGCATTCTGCTTTGCCGAGAAGGTTCTCCAGGTGAGCATCCAGTTCAGTCTTCTCTGCTTGACCAAGCTTTTCTTCAGTGAACTATGAGTCAATCAGGTTGAAAATAGTTAGTTATAGAAATAATTTCCCAGGACAAGCTTCAAACACTATTTACTCAGTTACAGATCATGTTTTCGAAGACATAACCGTTATCCGATCATCAATAAAAATCTACAGATAAATTGGAAAGTTGGCAAATTCAACACTCTTACTATCAGGAATAAAAGGGGCAGGAGGGTATTAATCAGACCAAAATGAGGACAGTAATTTAAAACATCATGAAGAAATCCTCCACTTAACTTGGTACTAAGAGTTCTCACTTGACATTTTGCCCTTTTACATAGTGCACTTTGAAACACGAGCCAAAAGGAAAGAAAGTGCAAAGGTAACAAAGACAATTAAATTACTATATTCTGTATTTTGTAATTAAGTTTGTCCTTTCTCCCACAGTAAAACCTTAAGACACAACAGACTCTCATTGCAGCTACCTTTTAATGCGCTTAAGAAAAAGTTGTCTTGCGCACAACAAGCAGGACAAAGGTAGTGAGTTTAAACTTCAGCATGAAGATTTAAACTAGAATTAGACATTAGAGAAAGCTTTTAAAGACAAGGCTTAAAAGCTAAAATAAACTTCCCTGGGAACTTGTGGATTATATATCTTTGAGGCTAGGGGTGTTTTGCTTTTCAGAATACAAGTCAGTGTTGGATGAACTGCTTAGATATAACTGATCCTGTTATGCCTTACAGAAACAGTAAGATGACCTCTGCTGTTCGCTTCCAAGCTGACAATTCATTTCACTTGATATTAAATTCATGCCAAATCTTATCAATCCACAAGCAGCTTGTACTTCAGTCCCAGTTCTCTGGGCAAGGGGGAAGCCACAATTTCACATCAGGGAACCAAGCAAAACCGGAACTGAGGGTTTGGCCTGCTGCTTTCCAGAGCAGTAGTTCCTCATGACAATGATGATCTCATCACTTGACAGCCTGTTCAAAGTCATGCATTTTCAGAAGAACCTGACTTATGACTCAATCTCTAACAAGCTTGCCCTTTAAGAACATAATAGGACCAGAAGCATTCTAACTGTCTAACTTCATTCTTTACAAGTTCTTCTGCAGGCAGTAACAAACAAGAATACACGTAAACTACATTGCCTGAGTTTGTTTTAATTTCCATCACAAGTAGAATAAAACCAACTTCAATAACATACGCACCTGAAGTCCAGATAAATCTTGTGGCATTTGTAGCTTTACATAAAAGCAAACTGCCTTTACAAGAAAGTTTAGTTGCCGCATTGGGAAGAATGGAATTTATTTATGAGTGTATTAATACTACTGTTTAAAAAACTCTTTAAAAAGATATCAGGTACTACAAGTAGTTCTCAATAGCTTCATTACAATACAATATAAATGGTCTTGAAATTGTTTTTTTACTAATTACAGAGAAGAGTATTTGTACACAAAAAGGGGGTTTCCTGTTAATACTTCCGTAAATCTTTTCAGCAGTGTGAAGACTGCTTACTGAATTATCACAGTGATATAGTTCATATATCACAATGATAGATTTCTTAAAGAAAAAACTTCATTTTATCAATACTGAGCAGCATGTGAAATAGTAGTACATAATAGTAAATACAAGTATGGCTTCCAGCACCAATTTAACGCAAAAAACACTGCCACTCTTGATTTCCTATCCTGATTACCCTGCAACCTAAATTTGAACTGGTTTTTCTATAGAAAGGTAGTGCTGTGAATCAAGCATGTTTCTTCTGCTTAGAAGAATTGTTCCAAGATACACAGACACTATTTTCTACTATGATTAGAGCTCTGAAAGTTTTCCTTTTTACTAGAAGTTCAAAATATGTCAGAGTTACTTAATGTAAGCACCTGCTGGAACAAGTTGTATCAGTAAGCCATCTAATCCACCCATCTATCTTTATTAAATTCAAAATACATATACAAGTTGCCTGTGACCAGTTCACACAGAAGGAAACTGTATCATTTTGCATACACCTGAGCTATCACAGCCAAATTGACAGTTCAAGTCTACACTGCAAAATTAGTAGGAGGAGAAATTGCATTAAAATAAGCTCCTAACTTCAGGTATAGGTCTTGAACAATAAAAGCATTCCTGCCACCAAAGAGTAGAAGCCCAGCTCATTCCTGACTGCTACACAGGCAGCTTGTCAGTTACAGAGTCTGGCAACAGGAAGGACCCACATTCCAATTACTACACTCTATGGCATTATTTATCACTCCAAATACCACTAACTATAACCATTTGCTACTTTGTTCCACAAACTGCAACTATTGCAAGATTGACTCCCTCAAGCATTTTCTGCCGACTAGAAGGAAGGGTAGGCTTTGGATGAAGATGGCCAGTAAACTTGATTTTTCTGTAGATTGCTAGATAGAGCATGACAGTCTGGACACAGTATAATCTCATCCACAGAAGGAAGAAGTTTCCTGGAACATGAATATCAGGTGGTTGTGGGTAAAACAGCCCCAGGCCCCTTGTAAAACAGAAGTCTGATAAGCCTGTGAAACAGTAACAAGGTGTTCACGCTCTTCTAAGTTAAAATAGAAGATTTTAAGAGGTTTTCCTACAGACTACTTTATGCAGTTGGATTGTTTTATAGGGTTTGGTGGGAGATTTCTGTTTCCAATATCTCAAAGCAACTAATGTCAGGACATAGCATGTCATCCAGTGAAGCCTGAACGTAAGAGTTTAACTCAAAATACAAACCTATAATTTTTACTGGAGGCCAGAAAATTTACATCCAGGTGATATTAAGAAAAAACAAAACTAAAAATCACAATTCTTATCCAGCAGCATTATCTGTAGGCCTTACATAGTTACTTAGGAAAACAGAAGAAGCAACAGTAGCACACAGAACATGAGTTACTCAGACTATAACAGCATGTCAGGGATTTACTCCTCCCCCTCATGGCTTCATTAAACTTCTCATTTTAGGGGAAAGTGGCAGCTGGTAGAACAAAATTATTACTTCCACATTTCCCCTGAGTTTTAGGTTAGGTTAAGCAGATAACCAATGTAGCTATTCAGATGTAAACCAACCATGCAGATAGAGCATACTGCAGTAAAACACAGTTCACACTGCCTTTAAACCATGTCAGACTGCAAAAACCTACCTTAGATTTAAGGCAATAAGCCGATTTAAATGTAAAAAGTCAAGATAAAAGGGATGAAATCACAAGGTCCCATCACAGGATCTTACAATGAAGAGTGAACATCTTTTTCTCCTTACCCAGCAAGAAAAGGGAAAGGGGCGGGGGCTGGAAAGGAAGAGATGATCTGGGAAACACGTAAACCTGGCAGAAGCCGAGGAGGTGGGGGAGAGCCGGGGTTGAAGCATGGAAAGACCTCCATCACAAAGAGAAGCCACAACGACTGCTTTAAGTTCATTTAAATTCGAACAACAATGTTTTCCGACGAGCTTGCATTTTCAGAGCTCTACTGTGCTGCTGGTCATTGGTTCTGCTTGAATATTGAGATTTAGGACGATACATCAGGCCGATCAGACCAGATAACAATGCTAATCACATTCCAAACCGCACAGTTCGACCCAGCGAGAACTCGTGAGAAACCCAAGTGCATTACTACGCACTGCTTGGATGTCCCACCTCCCTACAGGAAATCTGTTCAGGTTTGATTACATAAAGAAAGGGGATTACGGCTCAAGACAACAGCTAAGAACAAAAGCCAACCACAGTGCCCTTCGCATGGAGAAAGGGAAGATTGGTTCAGAAACAACACGCTATCAAACAAGCTTAAAAACGACACTAAAGCTCAAACAAAATCAAAAAGCCTAAGCAGACAGATACTTTCACGTGTCACATCGAGAGATCCAAATTTATCGATCAGACAGCAGGATACTTTTATAGCTTCAGCTTATTTCAGGCCAGACACACCTTCGGCCTCTCTCCCTATCCTACCTCGCAGCTGATGCCTGCTCAACTCGTCCCCCGCCTTCCCTCAGTCCAGGCGCTCTCTCCCCTCTCCTCGCCTGCCCTGACCTTGGGCTGCTCCAGCCTTTCCCCGAGGCCAGCGGCTTTGCAACCGGCCTGGACGAAGTCCCGCCATGCCCAGGACTAGCAGGGGATCCGCGGAGAAGGAGCTGGCTGGAGGATGAGGCACTGACAGCAGCACATCGCTGCCCAGACAGGCCAGGGCTCTGGACTCAACCATCGCCACCACAGCCAGGCCGGGCTCTCCCTCAGAGCCGGGCCCAGCCGCCACCCTGGCCCTTTCCGACCGCCGCTCCCCTGGCCCAGGGCGGAGCCGAGCTCCCCGGCCAACGCCCCACACCGCGCCGGGCCCAGCGACGGCCCCGCGGATCCTCGCCCACTTCCCCCAGCTAGGGCCGCGGCAGCGAAGCCCAGTCCCGGGAAGCCCCCCGCAGGGACGGGCGGGGCGTACCTGCACGGCGCGGCTCAGGAAGGTACCGGCATCGGCCGCCAGTTTCTTCACATTGAAGTCCATGATGTTCATCTTCGGCGGGGGACCGAGCACTCACCCAACTCAGCCACCGGCGGCGGCGGCGGCCGCTCCGGCCCGTCCCTGTGGGGAGCCGCCGGGGGGCGGTGCCAAGCCCGGCGCCGCCGCCGATTGGCCGCTGACACGGCGTCTGCCGCAGAGCCCGGATCAGCCGGTGGAGCGCCGGCGACGCCCGCCCCGCCCCGCCCCTTCGTGAGGGGACGGTGGGCGGGGCCTCGTGGGTGAGGGGCCACCGCCCCTTAGGGTGCTGCGCCCGCCTTCGCGTCAGGGAGGCGCTGCCGTTATCGATGCCGTGCAGGGCCCGCGAACCGCCTGCCGGCCGAGGGGGAAGCGGGGCTCCGTGGAGCAGGCCGCGGCCTTTACCTTACAGATCGGCTAGAGGGGCGGGCGGAAAAGGCGGAGTCCGCTTACGCGGTTGGTGGTGGCCCGCCGCGGCTGGAACCGTCTGACAAGTGTCCTCTGAGGGGACAAGGTCCAGCCTCCTGCCTTCAGCGCCCATTTCTTGAGTCCAGTTTTGTAAGTCAGCCCTTGTCTTCATGAAGAACAGTGTTCAGGTGTGAAAATGTCAGCTGGGGAAGAGTTGTTAAGTTCAGGAAAAGGGTGTTAAAAGAGCTTGTTTAGATCAATGTGAGTTGAGACGCAACTGTAACAGAGCATCAAAGCATCACAAAGGGAGTATTTGAAAATATGTTGAGTTTAGGAACTTAATACCAGCAAACGACCAGATTAGAAGAAGAAAATAGTCCCTAATATTAATAATTTCCATTATTTTAACATCTCTCATGATGATTTGCAAATGCCCAAGAAGAAAAGAATGGACCTGCCTGGAGAAGAGAAGCTGCATGGAGACCTCAGAGCAGCTTCCAGTGTCTGAAGGGGGCTACAAAGATCCTGGAGAGGGACTCTTCATCAAGGACTGTAGCGATAGGACAAGGGGTGATGGGTTCACACCAAAACAGGGGCAGTTCAGGTTAGATCTAAGGCAGAAGTTCTTCCCTGTGAGGGTGCTGAGGCGCTGGCACAGGGTGCCCAGAGAAGCTGTGGCTGCCCCATCCCTGGCACTGTTCAAGGCCAGGGCAAGTCTTGGGTGACTTGGTTTAGTGCTAGGTGTCTCTACCTGTGGCAGGGGGTTGGAACTGGATGAGCTTTAAGGTCCTTTCCAACCCAAACCATTCTATGAGCCTATGATTGTACGACCTTTCATCTGGCCTAGCAATTAGAGACCACATTTATAATGTGGCATCGTTGGCAACAAACTAATATATTCCCACTTTGAAAATGATCCTGGTCATTCAGTTATTTACCTCATAATCCAAATAATAAGTACTGTTTGGCTAAATTTGATAAAGTCAGAGGAAATCCTAGGGCATTATGACAAGAAGGGAATTCCAGTAAAGGAAATAACTGTAACAATCAAAGCAATATTGCTTACATGCTGGTTAGATTCCAGAAATTAAAACCAACACAAAACCAGGCTGTATAAAGTTCCCAATGTATCCTTAGTACTGATAAGGAGATGGCCTGAAAGCTATTGTGTGTATGTGTTTGCTTTGCTCAAATATGTTTCACCTTTTTTAGGTTTTATTGTCTCACTTATGTGCGGATGTAAGTGCTTATATATAAAAACTATATAACAAGTTTCCATTGCTTAAAATGAGGTTTACTGGTATATAAAAATCTTACGAGCCTGTCTTGTAATGCTCAGAGCTATATGGTCTATAAAAGCTGATTATGATTTCTTCTGATATCAGTGTAGGACATGTGAAGAGACAGCAACAGCGAAGATTTTACATGTGGACACACAGATGCAATTAGATCACTTCATAGCTTTCATTGGTGCTAAGCATCAGCAGTTCCCATTGATGGAGTTCTACAAAAAGACAGAGATGCCAAACAACTGAGAGCAGCAGTGCCTGACCGTGAGGCAGAAGCACCGCCTCAGGTAAGATCTGTACCTCAAAAATGCCTTGGGAGAGGGGTATCTTCAGAGTGGAATAGACAGCAACCCACATGGTCTAGCTCTTCCCAAGACAAAATACTCCTGGTTCTTCCCTGAAGAGCCCTGTTGCTGCCCATGACATGTGAGCCTCACCTGCAAGAGAGGGATGTATTGCTTTCTGTGGTATATTGACTGACAGCCTTGACACCCCACTTTTTCCTTCAGAAAATGGCTTTATACCTCTCCTTTCTAGCATAACCTGGATGGAAGAGGAAGAAGACTCCCATCCTTTAAGCTCCTGTGGGTTAGAATGTTCTTGTAGGATATGGAATATCTACTTTTAATTACTGCTTTCCTAAGGAGCCCTAAACAAAACAGTACTATTTCTTAGGAAAATGCCTGAAGTAGATGGTACTTCCACCTTTAGCAGATGGGGTGTTTGGCATAAGTGGGGCATCAGATGTGTTTTTTCAGTTCTCACTTTTAACACCCTTCCTCTTTCATGAAAGTTTAAGCACAGTGTGAGTGAGAGGGAGAAAACTCTTCAGGCTAATAGTTGCTACACTTATCTGAGAGGAAGATGTGTTTTAATGTACGTTTATGAATTTCTTCTAAAACCCCAGTTTGGAACTTTTTTCCCTATTTAATCCTATAACATAAAAATAAATCCTGTTGTTGGATCACAACCTGCAACTCCATGCTTGAGTCCCACAGTATTCCACTGCTCTTAAAACACTTCCAAGTTACTCCCTTTCTTGAAATTCTCTTTGTCCACATCCTGTAGGCCTATAACATAGTGTTCAGGGGAAAACTAGGTTTTATTTTTATTGTAATTTTTGCATCCTAGAGGGAACAGACATTCAGCTGTTAAGAGCTGAACCTTGAAGATTCCTGCAGCCATTTGAAGAGATTACCACATGCAGGCTGTCTGCCCTGTCTTTAGTAGAAGCTTCAATACCTGGTTCTAGCAGGGAATGGTGGTTCCTTTCTACAGCTGCTATTCAGAGCCAGAAGTATTGTCAGGGTTTTGGGTTTGGGATAAAGTGATACACTTGGCTCAGGTAAAGAAAGACATACTTAGCATGTGGGCTTAGTTACAAGCTAGATACTGACCTAGAGAGCTCTGCAGGTATATTCAAAGATCCTGTAGCTCCTTCTGATAAAATCAGCTGATAAAATCAGCTGCAAACAGCTGAGAAGTCAGCATGTTTACTACTGCTATCTGTGCTGGAGGAGCAGTAACTTCCTTCAGAAGTGTAGGGTAGACAGCAGGGCTGGTCATTTGTAAAAGTGCTGAAGTATAAGCCATGAAAGAATCTACAGAATTGTCTCAGGCTGAAAAAGAAATTGAAGCATGCCATATCCTCTCATCTGTGACAATTATGAAAAAAGTTTGTGACCACCAGGTATGGTGAACACCATATTTTGCCTACTGCCTGATCTTCAGCCTTGCTTATAACATATCCAAATAGAAGAAATAACCTTTTACAGCATGGTACTGTTGGATATAAACAGACTGTGGAACATCCGTGTCCATGATCAGAAGTAGAATTTATGTAAAAAGCTTCAATACTGTTACTTGGTAATTATTTGAGTGAGGGCTTTGAGGATTTCTGGTTACAATTTCCTGAAGTGGGAGACAAATAAGACCAGTGGTTAGAATCGCTGTAGTTTTAGCCTTTTATATCTCTCTAGATCATCATATTTGTCTACGTAAGTCTTGGTCATGTAGCTGTAAAGCTTTGCAGCAAAGTATTACTATGACATTGGAATACACTGTAAAATAGGGTAGGAAGCTTGAGATCTGTAGGTTTAATGACTACATGCTGCAGCACAGTTGCTGTTATTAACTCTGCTAACTTTGCTTCTGTGTCAGGCTTATCAGTGAAGAAATTAATCTTAAGGTTTTATTTCTTGTCATTAGACTTTTCTTGAGGAGCTTTATGATAATCAAGAGTATTGAACATGTGTGGAATCTTGAGCATTTTTTAAGGTCAATTTCCAGAAACATTGTAAGCCTGGCACAGTTTAGTATGGTTCGGAATGGCTTGATAGATAACATCCATCTTTGTTGACCTTGCCATTAAGATGTAATTTAATTTTAAGGGATGTATGATTGTTTTAATTATTTGAATTTTAAAACAATCCTTTGACTACCACATGCCAATATCTAGTGTATCTACTGGGAGGGCCTCCAGTATTCTTTCCTTGATGCTAACCAGTGTTGGACCACATCCTTAAAGACTTATGCTTACAAACAAAATAAGAAAATTATATTAATATAAAGCTTAAAGTTTAATGAACAAAATGCTTTTATAGAGAGAATAATAGCTTGTAACTTAAATGCTTCTAAGCTGACTCCCAGAACTACTTTCTGACTGTATGAGAAAGTAGTGTTTAAACCAAAGGCTTCGGAGTAAAAAATTTAATGAAGACAAAAACAACCCCCAAAATGTCTCCATAAGTCAGTTTATATCATTGTGAAAACACATTAAAATAAGTAAACACATTTTTGTAGCATGTGTAATCCCAATAATGTAGCATCTATGTTGGAATTCATACGTATTTAGTTCTATAATACATTGAGTTGTATGGGTCCAATCTTGTGTCACTGGGTCTACACTATTCCCCATTCATTATTATCTAGCTGCAGCATATATTGGCATAAAACAACTGTTTTATTAATTTTTATGTATTTATGTAATCTTTTAATGCAGTTAAGCAGCAGAAATTGAAGACTTCTGGCAGTTTATTACCAGTCACAGCTCTGCAGAACTACAACTAATACTTTGAAGAATAGCAGCAATCCTGGAACCAGAGTTTCAAAATAAATGTGCATGAAAATCTGAAGGTAAGTTTGATTTAACATTTATTAATGTAGTGAAAAGACATATAAAAATAAAAGGAGAAGAATGAGTCATTTAAAATGAACATTATTAAATTATAACTCTATTTAATAGTCAAAACTTGTTCTACTGAAATAGGTAAATGCAATTGTTTGTGTGTGAGTGTATAGCTTCTGTGCCAACATTAACAACTGTGAGCTTAGCTTGATAATAACCAGGCAAAGATTATAAAATCAGTAGTGCCAGCTGCCTGGCCTGTGTACAATCAGGCTTTCATGAAAAGTCTGGGGCCTGGATTTGACAGAACCAGAAAACAGCTGTTCTCAACAGCAGCTTCCGCTCAGAAACTACAGCTATCCCAGTGAGAATTAATGCTCCTTTTCACTTAGTGCACTTTTCTACTGGTCCTTACAGCAGCTGTTGCTGTGCTTCCCCTAAACACTTCAACAAGGGTTGTACTACAACCGCAGGCAGCAACTGGCAAAAGGGTCAGTTGGCAAAAGTCTTGACAGATAAATCATGTGTTCTTTTTGTGGTCTTTGTCCTTTTAGTGTCATAATTCCTGGAGCCACAGCGGGTTAGTTTGATATCCAGGCAGGATCATAATATGGTCCCAACACCGTAGCTGTCTATCTAAGAAGCTGTTTATCTTACAGTTGGAGGAAGATACTATGGAAAATTCTGTAGACTGTAACTCACCCCTGGGGAAATGAAAATCGAAGTTTTGGGATTTCTTCCTTTTAGTCTGCAATAACAGTTTAGTGGCTGGATGTATATTTGCAGCTCTTCACTTCCCTACTGATGACTGCAAGAAAGTCACTTTATCACATGGTACTACATTCTCTTTACAAGTGGCATAGGAATAATCAAACTTATCTTCTCCATGGAACACCATGAGGTCTGTATAGGAGGCTGGAAGCTTAGATTATTTTAAGAGCATTGGGAGGAACATATTGAGGGACAAAGCTTATACAGTTTTGACTTTAACTATCACATCTTTTCAGGCAAGTCTGAACTGGCATGTGGCAGTTGTGTCAGTGATTGGGACCCCAGCCCACATAGCTTTTGAGCATTCATACTGTTGGTGTAAACGTAATCATTGAAATCAGTCAGTCTTACCGTGTCATTTTGCTTGTCATGAAAGAGCAAATTTTGTTTGTGTTTTCCCCACTTTGGGGAAGTGCAGAATCCTGTGTTACTTGAACAGAGTCCTTCAGAGTTTTTACCATAGCACGGGTGCAGTAAACTGAAGCTCCTAATTAAAGTAAATCTTCATGCTCCTATAGTAAGAACCAGCCATAAGTGCTAAATTCAATCTTCGACTATTCATATTTCACTGTACTTTTAAATATACATTTCTATGAAAGTCAGTACATCCCGGAGAGTGATGCTTTGATCTAAAGTGATTTTTAGAGCATTTGGGAAAACTGTAAGTTTTGTTGGAGCCCACTAGATGTCATTGCCTACACACCATAGATACTGCAGTTCTGCTTGCTAGGCAAGGTAGGACTGGGGGTCTTCAGAGTAATGGATGAGTAATGGATGGAGATAGGCTATAGCCTATCTGTCACACTTTTATGTAACCCTAGGAAATAGTTCCAGACACAGTGCTGCAACCCATTTATTCTGATTCTATGTATGATGTAGTTCCTACCAATTTATATGCACTAGAAATACTTTAGGGAATAAAAAGATCCATCAGGAGCAAATGAAAGGAAATATTTCTGAATAAAGGGACATTTGGTGACCTAAAATCTGTTAGAGGTAACCGATATCAGCAAATAATACTTTGATTTCTGACTCTTCTCCAAAGGCGTCTCTCTCTTCTAAAATGTGACAGCTATTCTGGCCCTGATAGGAACTAAAATTACAATGTTTGTTATTGTTTGGGGAAATGGAATTTTAGATCTGAAAACATATCCAATAGTAAGGTTCATTAAGAGATGAACATAGGAACATTTTCCATGTGCTCATTTGCATTTATTCTGCAACTCTCATTCTGGAAATATTTATATACTCAACTCTTGTACACACCTATAGGTAGACATACTTCAATATTAAAATTAAAATAATCAGCTTGGAGATATATATTTTAAAATTTTTTTTGAAAAATAAACAGCCTTGAGGTACATATTTTTGTTCTCAGCTCAAAAAACCTAACTGAAAACACGTGGAATATATATAGCAAGTCGTTGCACTAACCGAAGATATTTCTGATCTCTTTACCGCCTTGCCTTACTTGATTGTTATGTGGAGAATAAGAATAAGGGAACTCTCATATTCTTTTGCCTTCTTTATTTAAGAAAAAAAGCCACATTACATTGGAAGAATATTGCAACAGAAGAGTTAAGTATTTTTATCACCTAGAAACAAATGAGAGTACACATATTATACTTTATTTCTGAGTAAATGCTTTCATGTTTAACATTTAATCAGTGTACATGTATTCGAATATGAGATACTTTTGAACATTTACATCTATAAGCCTGTCAGAAAAGACAAATACATCTGCTGGAAATCAGTGCTCTTATTTTTTTAATGTACAAATACCTCTTTCTCTACTTTGAATAGGGAAACTTTCCCTACTTTGAATTTTGTGTAGCAAAAATTGCAGTAAATTCCTTCTATTTTTTCATTTTATTTTACACATGCCTTTGCATTTTTGCAATCTCCAGTGTTCCCTTCTTTTTGCTAAAAACATACAGAGTTGAATTTACGATAGTGCAGACAACTGCTACACACAGAGCTGCTACTGCCACTATTACTGCAGTGTTGGCACCATTAGTGCTGCCTTGATGATTTAAAGGCACAAATGCTTTTGGAGGAAGGAACCATGTGGTTTGGGCTATGTTAGACACCTCTGAAATCAAGTTGGTATCATCAACAGCACATATAGCAAAGTAGATTTTGGTGCCATTTTCTGTTTTATTTTCTGGTTGAATTTCAAATGATTCTTCTCTACCAGCTTCCTTAGGTATGAGATTAGAGCAATTCACAGAAGTAGCACGATCAAAGTTATTCCTTAGGTCCAGAAGATTTTCACTGGTTTTTATTATGTAGTGATCAGCTTGGGGGACAAAAAAACGCATGTTAATAGCAAGCAAGTATAAATGTTTTCACATCCTTTCTTGCAGTGACAGTATAGTACTTCTAGGGCCATTTTGTAAAAAAATGTGCTAATGATTCCTGTTTTACTACTGACTATTACTCAGCATGGAGGATTGGCAAGTTTGCTTCTAAGCCTTAGTGTCGAAGGTCTATCGTGGCTGGGTCTGGGAACTCCTTCTTGATTAAAAACTGAAATCAAATGTGCCTTAAAGATATGATTTCGCCAACACTCCTAGCTTTGTGCAGATCTGCGCAAAATGTAGCTGAATGAGAAACTGTATTGTCCAAATACAAACATAAGATGAAATGGCAATTGAAATATATTTGTATCTTTGTAGATAGCAGGGGCAAGCTTTGCATCTGATCTGTATTCTCTCTCTTAGCACAAGGTATGTAGTGAGGTGGGGTCAGTCTCTTCTCCCAAGGAACAAGGGATAGGACAGGAGGAAATGGCCTCAAGCTGCATCAAGGAAGGTTTGGACTGGAGATTAGGAAAAATTCCTTCCCCAGAGGATGCTCAGGCATTGGATCAGGCTGCCCAGGGCAGTGGTGGAGTCACCATCCTTGGAAGCATTCACACACCGTGGAGACATGCTATCTTAACCTATAGTGCAATAGTTCTAGGATAAAAGTGTTTTAGACATAGAGTTGCTGAATAACAATGAAAGAAGTTGAGATTTGGGGGGTTTTTTGGTTGGTTTTTTTTTTTCCTTGTATGGCTATTAAAAATTTTAGATAAATGTAAGGTTTTAATCTGAAACTGTAATCTGCATAACTGTAGGCTGTAGATTTTAACATACAATCTCTGGCTTATGCAAGGAAATGCTTGTACATTTCATCTGGAATTAGTTTTCATTTTTCCTGTACAACAACCTTAAAAAGAGTATTTTGGATAGAACATTACTGTATATCTGTGGTCCTTTTACATCTTTGAAAAGAGACTAAAGATTTGTACCTTCCATGTCGGTGTTATGCACAGGCATGGACTAAGACTTACTGCTAAAGTCTCTAGTGGTTGTACTATAATTTTATTTCTTTGATTTGCTTATAATATTCCTTGGTTTATTTGTTGGCTGTTTAGGGGTTTTTTTAACATGAAAAACAAGGAGAGCTGAAACAGGTACTATGCAACAAGGTAAGTTTCTGTTTGGTTACATTTTCAGGTAGGAAGGATGTAGCCCTCACCCCTGAGTGGTGGTTCTGAGGGTGTGTCCTTCCAGATAAAAATATCAAGCCCATCTCATAGCAATGTAGTGTCTCACTCACCTTTTCCATTGTCAAAGTCACCTCCTGGAGCTGTCCAAGATAACACTATTGTTCTGTTTTCTATACGAGCGTGAAGGTCTGTGACTTTACAGGGTGGATAAATAGGAGCAGGATCTCCTGTACTCACTACAAAAGAACCTGTTGAAATTCTGCTGAAACTTCCCAGCTGGACTTGGATTTCTTCATCAGCAAATTCAGGTCTTGGTGCAGTCATGTAAATTTTACCTGTTTAAAACATTTTTCAGCTTTCATTGTGACAGAACTCTGAATTGCATTTTCTTCTCATTTTTATTATCTCTTCTCATCCTATAGGTTTTCTTTAGCTTATTCAAATATAGTGGAAAGTCAGTGAATTAAAGACAGAAAAGAAGGTGATCTCAGGATTCTCAGCATAAAATTTAGGAAACCCCAAAACCAGGAAAAGTCTGAAATGTTTAAAAATTAGAAACAATGCAACCAGTAAAGCAGGTTGCAGATGTTGGTGAGCCAAGGCTGCAATATGGTAGTTTCATCCATCTCTTTACCCATATTGCAGGCCTTAAGAGAGTTTTGGTTATATAGGATGTACTTTGTGAGTTTTTAGACATTTTTTATCCTAATTTTTCTAAATTTCACAATGTAAAAGTGTAAAAATATTAAATTTTAATATATGGGACATCTTTTAAGATGAAATGCCGTTTTTGTGAATCTAAATGATCTCATTTGCTAACCTTTACACACCCCTACATACAAACAGACAAAGAACCTCCTGTTTCATAAACTCTCCGTACCATTTTCTCTGTAGCCTGAATTATACGAGGCTTGATTTCGCTTGAGGCTAAGACTGGTGGTTGCATTTCTCCCGTGGGACTTCACTTTTAGACTGTATCTTCCAGTGCCTTGTAAAGAAGTAAAGTATCTTGAATAGATTCCATCATTCTTCATCATGTCAGCACCTTGGTATAGAATTACTGAGAATTACTAACTCAAAATACCTGCTGGTAAACAAGGTTATTTTTGCTTTTCATCAATAAACATAAACCCTGAACATTACTATGCAGAAAACCTGGTAGTGTTTTGTAATCTGTACATCTTTAACAACAGGAGGGGCCCCGCTATGACAGCCTGTGTTTCATATATATTTTGTTAAAAAGAACCATTTTGCATTAATACCTTTAGAGTAAACCTCTTGTTACTGTATGGAACCACCAAGTTAATACTTATTAGCCATCTACTACATAAAGCACCTTTAAATTAGAAAAGTGTCATAATTTCCCCTTTGTCCAGGAATTTATCAAGACAGGATTTCTTCTTTTCAAGTGAACTTATGCAGTTGTACCTGACTGGCTGCAGTAGGTGATCTACTGGTGGCATCCAAGCTCACAATTTAAATTTGCAATCCTGACAGCAATGTAAAAATAACTTCACAGGTTTCAGAATATAGAAGATGTTTAAGAAACACAGGGTAGCACCCTGAAATTTTGTTATATTTTTAAATACAGCGATGTGAAAGCAAGGACAGAATTAGGAGGCACTGCTGGCTACTGCTGCACTTACAAAGCTAGAGGTCTACAGCAGTGGTGAGAGAAAAGGAAGAGGAGAGATGAAAAGAGATTGAGGGATGCTGAATGCCAGGAATGTCTTAACTATTGTTCTAAGAAAGAGTATTCTTGAAAATAATGCAATAATTTAAATGCAATAAAATAAATAATGCAATTATTTACCATAAAACAGTGATGAAGGTATACCTGGGTTGGGGCAATCCCAGGCACAGATACAGATTGGGCAGAGAAATGATTCAGAGCAGCCTGAGGAGAAGGGCTTGCAGGTGTTGCTTGATGAAAAACTGAATATGAGCTGCTTCAGTGTGCGCTTGAGCCCAGAAACCCCCTGTGTGCTGGGCTGCATCAATAGAAGCGTGAGCAGCAGGTCGAGGAAAGTGATCCTGCCCCTCTGCTCTGCTCTGCTCTCGTGAGACCTCACTTGGAGCATTGTGTGCAGTTCTGGTGTCCTCAACAAAAAATGGACATGGAACTGTTGGAACAAGTCCAGAGGAGGCCACAAGGATAGTCAGGGGCTGGAGCACTTGCTGTATGGAAACAGGCTGAGAACATTGAGGCTGTTCAGCCTGGAGAAGAGCAGCTGTGTGGAGACCTCAGAGCAGCTTCCAGCGTCTGAAGGGGGCTACAAGGTTGGTGGAGAGGGACTCCTCATCAGGGACTGTAGTGATAGGACAAGGGGTGATGGGTTCACACTGAAACAGGGGAAGTTCAGGTTTGATCTAAGGCAGAAGTTCTTCCCTGTGAGGGTGATGAGGCGCTGGCACAGGGTGCCCAGAGAAGTTGTGGCTGCCCCATCCCTGGCAGTGTTCAAGGCCAGGTTGGACGGGGCTTGGAGCAACCTGGTGTAGTGTGTGATGTCTCCTGCCCGTGGCAGGGGGTTGGAACTGGATGAGCTTTAAGGCCTCTTCCAACCCTTACCATTCTGTGATTCTAAAGCTAACATTTAGTGAACTGATTTTAAGACTGTAGTCCAGCTTTATAAAGTATGAGATGGATCAACAAAACAGTTCATTTACATTTTAGCTTGCCTCTTGAGGGCAGATGATTACGTGAAGTACACTTTCAGAAAGTATATATGAGCAATATACTGTCTACCATGCTCTTCTGCATTCACCCCCAGTAACAGCACAGGAAAGAAAGTGGAACAATTCTGCAGGTAGAGATCCAGGTCTGTTTTCCTCCACAAGAACAAGTTTTGTGGCTTACTTCCATCCTAAAGCAGTAGGATTCTCTGAATCCTTTTTCATTTTTTTCTTTATAAAGTGCATAGCTGTGCCTCAGTCCTTAGTGATAAATCTGAGGGGAACTTGTAGACTTGGATTCCAAAATGCATAACTGCTAATGTTTTTACTATTATATATGGAATCTTACCTGCACCATTATCAAGAAGTTCAAGGGTTACTGCTGTAGCATCATCCTTCTCTATAGTGGCTGTCACTGTTGCACCAAGAACAGGCCAAAACCCTTGGCTAACTTCCGCATAAACAACCACTGGATTAAATGCTGTATTTGCCCTGTTCATGTGAGCTGCAGCAGTCACAGGAGCAACATTATAACTTGCTGGTCGAGAGGTAGCTGTTACTGATATACCTTGAGTCTCTGTATGAACGTTTTTAATATAAAACTGCCAATCACCCACCTGTAAATAAAATACAAAAGTATAAAAACTGGTGAAAAAGCTTCATCTTCCAACAGGACAATAATAAAAAAGTAATTAAAGAAAATCTGTATGCTAGTCTATAGGGAATGTCAATTCAGAAAATGTTCAGTCTTTACCTCTGCAGTGCCACTTATGCGGAGTCTAGCTGTGTAGAGGTTTGAATTATCAATTGTAAAGTCTGAGCTTCCATATTCTTTTCCTTTGGGGTCCCT
This sequence comes from Psittacula echo, assembly GCF_963264785.1. NCBI lineage: Eukaryota > Metazoa > Chordata > Aves > Psittaciformes > Psittacidae > Psittacula > Psittacula echo. The sequence continues at coordinate 62,197,781 of NC_137740.1, forward strand.
CAGGAAAAAAAATGGCTGAGACAGGTTCCATGCAATGCTGAAGAAAGTGTCATTTCCCACAGTTTTGTCAACAGGCACAGTAGTGTTCATCCATGCAGAATGCTGAACAACTAGCTCTTTGCTTTCAAGCTGTGGTTAGAGAAATAAAACTTGTCTTGTTGCTATTTAGTAAAGAAGCGTTTAACATATTTTCAGAGTGATTCCTTGTCCATTGCACAATATGGTATCCATTCACTGCTGACTTAAAATGGATTAGTCTTGGAGGAGAGAACTGAAAAGCATTTATGCCTTTTGGAAACTACCATGAAAAAAGATCCCTGCTTAAGTGTTTCTAACTCAGAGTTATATAGAAAAGATGGGAGGCCTTCTAGTTCTGCTGTCTCTACCTACAGGAAAATTAAGAGCTATCTGGCCAGCTGTTGAATGAAGAAAACTAATAAAATCCCAGGTTCACTTTATGAAATGGCTGCTTGCATAGTAACATTGATTTCAAGTGTAAAATTGTAATAAACAGAATAAGTTATAGTAAGTCCTTCATTTCTGTAACTATTTATCTGCCTATCTAAAGCATTGTGCCAGTAAGCTGTATTTCCACTGCAGTCGTAAGCTTAGTTCTTTTTCCTTGTATAGGTGGGACAGAAGAGTCAATTAAAGACAGTATAACAACTCAAAATATCCCAGACCCAATTTTCTAAGCTCATTAACTGCTGCTTATAATCTAGCTATCTCTGTGAGTGGTATATTTTGGACAAAACATATGCCCAGATCTGTATTAAATATTAACAAAATGAGGAATGCATTGCTAAATTCTGATTATCAATTGTCCTAGATTAAAAATCTAAAAGTTTATATATTAAAATTATACATATGGCTTAGGAGAGAAGTTGTGTTTTTAATTGTATCTTTGTTGCTTAAGTTAGACTGTTGAAATGCTCTAAAAGGTAATGTTTCAGATAGGAGTAAACTAAACATCCTGTGGGATTTCTGCTTGCTTTTCTCTCAAAGTCTCTTGGACTTCGACAATTGTGATAAATAATTTTCTTGATATTTTTGAAATCAAGAATTATAGAAGTTATTAAAATTATAGATTTATTTCCTTGAAGTGAAATGTGGGAGATCACTCAGAAATGGACTTGCTTTTTTTATCTGAGATTGAGCCACTGAGCACGTTCATGTCTAAATTAATTCAAATACTGATCACCTAAAAGCATAGGAGGGAACACAAGTGTTGAAATTCAAACCTGAATAGATTGTTCAGAAATATCTCCATTTCCTGAGGTAATTGCACTGAACACTTCCATTAATTTGCTGGGAACAACTCCATCTGAAGCGCAAAGCTTTAAACCTCCTGAAAGATAAGAGCAAAAGAACTAGAAATACTAATTTTGACTCTAAAATTGCTCAGTTTTATGTGACTTCTGGTACTGAATGTTCTACTGAGGCAGCCAATTTGTTACAAAATCAAAATCAAAATGTATCTTTTTATTAATGTGTTAATGAATGTGTCATAGTAAATTCTGGCTCATGCAATCAATTCGTTTTATCTCTCATTGGTAAGGATGCAGCATGTCATCAAGTACAGCATTTTTAGACTTCTAGTGCTTTTGGAGTTACATACTATCCTTTCAGTGAAATTCTGCTCTGAAATACCTCTGTAGAAAAAACTCAGTGGTATACCATGGTTTTTAACTCTTAAAATCCAGATCATCTCTATTTCCAAACATGAAGTTTAGATCTCTTTGCATGCAGTCTGAGTTCAAGCAGCCCTAGTCCATTGGAAGTTCTCATACTAGTGCAGGGCTGTTAACGAATTCATTGTGAATATGGCTTCATACTGTTCTACTGAGGCTCATGTCTCACCATCTGCACTTCATGCACTTGTCGCATGGATCAAACTAGGATCATACATGTCAGACATAAACTGAGCCATCACTGTGCTCTCAACTCACAGGTTATCCCTCTCCCTACCACCTAACACCTCTCACCCCTGTCCCTCTTGCACACGCTGACATAAGGTGTGCAGGTTACATCAGGTGTATGGCTGTGTCTCATGAGAGAACACGTGGAGTAATATGAGCTGGAGGAGGTCTTATCGGAGAGATCTATTTAATAACTTTGCAAAACTGACTTTTGTTTCTAAGCAGGAGGACCTGCTGGTTGACGACTACGTGCTGAAGGACCATCTGGGTTCTTTCTGCCCCAAAAATCATTCTTAATAAATTCTCCACAAGGGGAGCTTAAAGAACAAATTCTGTCTTAAAATACAAGCCAGGACAGAATTAAAATCTGGACTCCACCATTGTCCTTGTCATGTTGATCTAATGATGTTGAAGAGTGTATAAGGGTATTTCAAGTTATTTAAATTGCTAAAACAAGTGGATTGTACTCTGAAAATGCACAGCATGTGCACCCTCAAAGAAGAATCTTTATTCACTGTATTTGTCTGGAGTCAGCTTGCTTTCTAGATCTACTCAAGTTCTCATTCTTCCCTGGCACTTCCAGGTGCAGTAGCATGAAGCAATACCTCTATGGACGGTTTTTAAATGGTTGTTTTCAAACTAATTATGTAGCTTCAGCTATGCTTGCTAATGACAAAGATAGTCACTGTGCTTACAATTTCCTAGCCAGTGCACTTCACCTGCAACAGCTGAGGAAATCATTATTGTGTACTAAAAAATGCTTATGAGTAAAAGCATATAGAAAGTTCTAGTCATTACATGTAATGCCAGAAATAAAACTCTAGACATTTCTTTTCATGTTAGAGAACAATATCATAAGAAAATCTCGTTAGTAATAGGGCATTGTCATGTTTTAAACCAAGACAGCTCTTAAAGGATGACTATGGATCTAAAGAGTTCTGCATGCTTAAATTAAAAAAAAGCTGCTCATGATAACAAAATTTCCTTAAAACTAGATTTGTTTTAAATTTCTACATTTAAATCTAAAATTCCAGACTGATGGCATTGCCATGCTTTTACATTTTCATACTTGAACATGCCAGAGAGCGAGAGTGCATTGTAGAATATTTACCTGTTAGTTTTGAAAGTTCTTCTAGTTTCTTGTCTGCCTGTGGCCCCAGTGCAATGGTGTGAATTTTAGCCCCACTTTGTTTCACCAAATTAAAGCAAGCTGCTATCCCTGGGTCCTCTCCATCCGTCAATAACACAATTTCTGAACCATATGTAGTATTCATTTTATTTGCAATTACCTGCATTGAGAAAAGAATTCATGATATAAGCAGCAGAATGATTTTGAAATACTAGTTTATCCCAGGACACAGTCAATGTATGCATTTGGAGCTGTTAACTTCCAATATAAGACAAATTTATTGTCTAATAAGTGTTTGAGATTTTATTTAATGATAGAACTATTACAATATTAATTCTTGCAATTGATATTACAAGCTCTAAATGCTCAGATTAGTAAGTGTTCAGTTATAAATAGTGAATATTTAATATATGCTTTCCTGGGGCAGGAAACTGTGCCAAATTTAAGATGTCAAAAGCATTCTGCCTGTATATGCTTTGCTGGTTCGGGGACTGGATATTTAAGGGCATCATATTAAAAACTTCTGTCCACTGTCTGGAACTACTCTGTATTCTCCAGTCAAAATTTCAAGAGTACAGAAGGACAGACTTCTGTCTAAGGATGGACTCTGAGGTAACTGAAGGTGGGGCAGAAAGGGGTAGGAGGCAGTCAAGGCTGTTCCATCCCTGTCTGGTTGCCAGTCGTCCTCCTGATGTCCCCCTGTCCTGAGCCTTCTCCCTGCCCTGGACTCTCAGCCACCTCAGAAGTCTCATTCTTCTCTGAGCAATTTCTCTCTTTCTCTTCCTTTCTTTTTCGTACATGATGCTCCTTATTTTCAGTTTTGCATCTGAATAAGGTGACATCTGGGACTTTAAATTGCCAGCCCAAGGAAGTATAACAAGCAAATAAATAATAATCATAGAATCATATAATGGTTTGGGTTGGAAAGCATCTTAAGATCATGTAGTTCCAACCCCCTACCATGGGCAGGGACACCTCACACTAAACCATGCCACCCAAGACTCCATCCAGCCTGGCCTTGAACACTGCGAGGGATGAAGCATTTGCCACTTCTTTTGGCAACCTGTTCCAGTGCCTCACTACCTTCACAGTAAAGAACTTCTTCCTTATATCTAACCTGAACTTCCCTGTTTCCTAATCTCCTAAGCTCATGAGATGTATGTGGTTTCGCAGTTTTAGGGGTTTAATTTATGACTACTGAGCCGTGGGAATTATTCACAAATTTAGATCATTCTTGTAGTTAATTTTGGAATTTCATCTTCTTTTTCAAAAGCCTTTTAAAGCATGCACTTTAAAGCACATCGGGACTGTCTTCTAGTAATACTCTTCCTAATGCCATATAATGGTAATGCCAATTTCTATACCAAATTTTCTCCTGATAGATTCAAGAATCATCTTATCTTTCTTAACTCTATCATATTCTCTCTCTTAACTCTACCATTGCATTGGAAGTCCATGTTCAAATATGTTTCTCACTTCTTCCTCACTTCCCTACTTCCCAAGGATATTTCCACATTGTACTTTACCTTAAGTCCTTTATGTATCCCTGCACAGATATTGGTCAGTCCACTAGGAATTGTAGGCAAAAATTGCACAAGGTTTTGGCGTGTCTCATCATCGGTTATTTGTTGCAAATGAGCTCTTTCAGTTGCATCAGAGTCAAATGTGACAATTGCAACCCAGGAGCCGGTTTCAATAACATGGAGCAGGTACGTCTCTGCAGCAGTACGGAGGTTTTCCATGCGGTTGTGCTGTATGTGAAAAAACCCATCCTTAGAATGCAGTCTCTTTGAAAAGCTGTGGCTATGAACAAAATGTAGGATTTATTGATGTTGTCAGGTTGTAATTAAATGTAATTAAATGTAACTCGTGTATGCTCAGTTTGAGAAGAGAGGAGATGTGAACCATGTTCTGGTCTTGTGAAAGCACAGCAAATTGCAGCTTCCAAGAAAGATGTAACCAGGCAAAGTTCATCTTCTGATGTTACAACTCCATTCCTAATCAAGGTTTTTGTCACTTTTTATTGGGTTTGATAGCATGATGGCAATGCAAAAGGACAAAACCTATGACGCATGAGCAGTAGATTAGTCTAGAGACTAAGTATTTTGAAAATAGAAATAATACTAAAGTAAAATTATGGCTATTTTAAATGCAAATATTTGAAGGGATTACTAAAAGACAAGTTATATTTTAAAGCATTTATCATAGAGATGTGAAGTCTATTAATAAATTATGAGACAGCTGCCTTACCTACCCAGATAATTTTGTCATCTTTCTACAGATGATCCAATTTATGCAGATTTATAAAAGTATGAGGATATTTATGGAAACAAGCCTATATTCAGGGATGTTTACTAAACCTTGCATCCATAAACAAGCTCAGTATCTCATGCCACAAGAAGTTGTAAAAGAATAAACCTATGCAAAGTTTATGGAAAAAAAGGGAAAAATACCCCCAGCTGTGTTAAAATGACATAACATTACTTCAGCTTACATTCTTGATTCCAAAGAGCAATATTGTAATGAGGAAAGAACATCCAATTTATTAATGTATATAATACCTACGTATTTACTTTAAAATTTGGAATGATAACAAAAATACATAACAAAAATACAATGTGAAGCTCCATCTATGATATATTGCTGCTTGGAAGAAATACAAGGGCATTTTCATTCTAGGTCTGGAACAAAGGCAGGAAAGGATATAAAATTGATGTTTGACAACAAAAGAAAAACCAAGTCTGCCCTACAACTCTCAATACTTTCAAGCGATATCTTGCTAGGAATTTTTGCTAAAAAAGTGCTTATAAAATGCATATTCTTACCATTCTCATACTCCCAGAAATATCCAGTACTAAACAAATTACTCTTTCTTGAGCTTGTAGTAGCCTGAATGTAGTCTCAGAGGAGGGTGCAGAAGTATTTAGAACAGTCGAGTTGCGAAAGTCATCAGATTCCATAATTATCTCCCATGTGCTTTTGTGGTTGCATATCTTATTCTGCATATTTGGAGCCTCACTGTTGTGAGTGTTTTGATCACAAAATTCAACCACCTAGAAAGTCAGATTGAAGCTGATAATAATTCTGATCAGAACAGTATGAGCATAAGAAAATATCTCAGAAAATATGAAGTTTGTGGTGGGGACAGAACAGATGGAGGTGTTCTTCTCCATTGAATGTACTCTGTGCCATGGTGCCTGGCTAGCCAGGATCTTAGAAGAGGCAAGTGAAGAAAGCGCTCCCAAAGAACTTACCTCAGATTCTACATAAGCACCAGTGTGTTGTGACATGTAGAAAGCAAGCATTTTATCTGTGAGTACTGAGATCCTTGGAGTGACTGCTTCATGGAGGTCCTACTAAATTTAAGCCTGCTAACATAGATATTGTGGCTGAACAGCATGGAGGTCAGTTCAAGTTAGCAACCTGAAAATATAACCAACTTCTTAGGTTAAGCTGGTGTTCTTGGACTGGTTCATGTAAGTTTTCTTGTGTCAAATAAGGAAATACGCAACAGATACAAAGTCAAGACTTTGAAAGAAGCAGGAACTAATCTTTTAGATGTCTCAGGATGTCCATGGCATACTGCTAAGGGAAGACCATGACCTATCATTATGAGTTAACCGTGGAGGGCAGGTTAAGTACCACAGTTTCTCCCCTGCTCCAGTAGGCTGGGGGAAGAGGAAAGGAGGAATAAAAGCAAGAAAACTTTACTGTCAAGATAACACAAAAGAAAGCAAGAAAAAAGTTGTTTAATAAGTGAAGGATAAGTGAAAGAAAAGAAACAAAGTAAGTGATGCAAAGGCAATCTCTTACCACCTGTCATGGGTAGACCAATGCCTAGCCAGTTCCAGAGCATATATGGCTAAGCCTCCTAAAGCCACCTCTTTTCCATTTATTGCTGAGCATGACTCCAAATGGTATAGAATATCTCTGAGGTTAGTTTGGGTCATCTGCCTGGTTTTCTCCCCTTACAGCCTACTGTGCACCCTCCAGACTATTAATTAGTAGAGGCAGAGTGAGGAAGAGAAGGCCTTGGTGCTGTTCAGCTAAAGCTAGAACATTAGTGTGCTATTGGTACTCTTTTGGTCAAAAATCTAAAACACAGCATCATATCATCTATTACGAAGAAAGTTATTGTATCCCAACCAAGCCCAGTACACCCAGGAAGTTCTTGGAAAGAGCTTGCCCAAAGAAATAAAGTTGATAGCTGGAGGATTTGTGATACCACACCATAGAAACCTAGCCTGCAAGGATACTGTCCATCCCTGTCCCAAACACTGGAGCTGACATGAGGAGGCCTGCCTGGTTATCCTGGCTGTTTTCAAGATGCATGGGCTGCTGCTTCACTATTAAGGCTAGATAGACAGACCAGATTGCTCTGCAATGGAGTGTAATAGAGTTAACCAGGTAACACAGTTCAGGCGCTAGTTTTCATAAGGAGTGATCAGAAACTACAGTTACCTTATGGACATGGCATTTGGCAAGAATGCTTCACTTTTATGCCTGTTAACCTGATTCTCCAAACACGAAGCAAGAAGAATTCTGAGGCTGCTGTACATCTCTCCCTTATTGACAGGAAACAGCTGTCAAATAATTTCTAGTAGCTCCTTTGTCTTCCATTTTAAGCAGATTTTAATAGAACTGATAGCATCCTCCATAGTCTTTGGAATTAATTAAAGAAGCACCAGACTGATCATCCTCCCCAGCAGAAATCACTGGTTAGACCCTAAATGTTACTAAACTCTGAAGTCCAGAAGGGTATAGTAATACTTACAGGACGTGCGTATTGCATATACATAATAGAACACGAGATATTTTGGCGTATATCTGGAATAAATACACATCCTTTTTCATATAGCTGACCATCATATCTACAGCTTCTTGGCTTACATATGTCTCCTCTGCAGTCTTGGAAAACAGGAATACCAGTCACACCAGCTGGACAGCTAAGGGAAGAGAACATAAGCAGGGCTGCTTAAGAACCCATACATATAGTCTGTAACTGGTTATTTGTTTGAATTTTGACTGCCCAAAGCCAAATTGCTGTTGACACACCACTGCACTAGGCACTGCACAAGTCCATATGTAGGCTTTCTCTGTGCCTGGCAGGGTCCTCAAACTGATCTATAAATAGCTAAATCATAAAATGGTTGTGGTCTTTTGTGACCTTTCTTGTGATAATCATAGGCTATGCAGGAAAGACATCCTTGCAGTACAAAAGACTGTATTGGTATGCCTGAGCTAGGAAAAAAGGCAAGCCTGAACTAATTCTCTACATTCATTCAGTTATTGTCCCTCTTTGTAGAAACTTTAAAATCACAGTGGTTTCAGTAGGCAATTTCAGTGCTGATGATGACTGCTCTTTTATAAAATCAGATCAAATAGGTATGAAACAAATAGTGGCTGAAGTCTGCAGTTGCACACAGAGAAAAGATTGTCCACTCTCATCTCCTGAACCTGTTACAAAACGACACCAAAGGCAGCCGTGGTTTTCTGGGCTGCTGAGCAGGCAGTAGATGTTGCTAGCTAAGCATCTTTTAATCACACAAGCAGGTTGTGGACACTCTGCAAAGTACAGACTCAACACAGATGACAAACGTAATGAAACACTTATTGAAATGTTTAAACCTGAGTAATGTAAAAGCAGAAATAGGAAAAACATACTACCTTGTTGCTTCAATAGTTGCTTTTTCAGATACATAAAAAGGCACATCTCTACTGTATTCATCAAACACCCCCCACCAAAAGTGAGCCCATTCATGGACAAATACTCGACCTGTTGAAATAGAATAGCACATGCACACTGTGAATAAAACTGCTTAAAAGCTGCTCAATGTTTTCCTTAGACTTTTTAACAAATTGATGTCATTCTTCTCTGAGGTAATAGAGAAAGATTGTGAAATATTTACTAATTTAAGGAATAACTATTTAAAGTTTTCAAAGGAAGGAACAACTTCTGGGTAAAGGTTGGACTTGATGATCTTAAAGGTCTTTTCCAACCTAGTTGATTCTATGATTCTATGGATCCAGTGTTTGAATATTTAACTTCAGACATTTCATGTATGTTTACTACTCAAAAATATGTCTCAGAGTTTTTTGCATTTTAACAAGCAAATTGAAGTATCCATATTCATTATTCACTGAGGAAAATTTTGGCCTTTTTGTATGAACAGTAAAACAGGCAATTATATTAAATAGTATTAAATAGTGTTACCTTTTTCTCCATAAACATTAGTCAGATTTTCATTTAACAGGAAGTTAGGTGTGAAATGGATGTACCGTCCTTTCATCTTACACCCTTCATACAGTAAGGTATAAGGATCATCTACATGTTTCATATAATAGTCTGCTATGATGACATCTGCCTGAAAAAGTAAGACCAAAGTTATACATGACATGGGTCTAGCGAAGAGTTGGGTTATTCTTGTTGAATTAATTCAGTCCTGCAATCCCTTTTACCCTAAAAACGCTCTCAACAATTTTGAGTAAGAGCTTCCAGAGTCAGTCCTACATATTGCTGTGATTTGTAATATAGCCTCATCAGTGTAGCTTTTCCTTGTTCTAATCATAAAAAGTTCTCTAAATCATACCTGATCATATGATTCTGTTTTTATTCTTGAGTAGTTGGTGTTTTTCTTCCATGTTTTAGGAATTAGAATTTTTACAGACTTGAAGAAAAATCGATGTTTTGTCATTTCAAACAAGTAATTAGAAGCATTTTTAATCATGTTCTGGGGAATGAAGGAAAACAGAATATCAATATCAACATTAGTATTAAACATTTGACTGTACGTGCAATGAGTCTTATCAAGAAACAGCAGCGCAGAAAACTAGAAGTACGTAGCACAAACCTAAGAAAGTATTACAATCTTTGCTAAGAAAAGAATAAACAAAAAAGCCAAGGACTAAGCTGTCATTCTTGGAATTTCTCAGCGGTTCTAGAATCCTGTCCTTAATCAGAAATTGTGATAAAACTCCTGCTCTAGCATTCATGTGAGGTGAAAACTACTAAATACAGGGATTTTAGCCTTAAATTCATACTGGCCTGACAGCATATGTGGGCAAGATTCAGCACTCCACCTGTTTTTCATTTATCTGACCAATTTCATATTTTTCCCCTCAAATTCACCATTTCTCATTTCTTCTTATTTGTATGATGGTTACTATATGTTGCCATGACTTTCCTTTCCTCTCGATCTTTCACTGCTTCTCTTGGAGTAGAGGCATCAGGAAAAGCTTTCTCTTTCTTTGTTTTGCTCTCCACTAACAACCAAGTGTTCAGTGGAAAAAAACCAATCAGGAAGGAGGGACCTGAAATCTGTCCCGCAAGCTTTTCATCATCTAAGAAACAAGCTCAGACAAGAGGCTCTGGAATCAAATATCCATGTTACATGTACATAAAATCAGCTAAAGGAGATTTCTTGAAGAGATTCAGTTTGCCAGGACTGAGAGTGACGGTGAGTGCTAACCCATGAGAAGTTAAGCAGTAATGAGACATGCCACATCAGCTGTCCCCGTGCGACCCCTTGCCTGCTCTTCAGATAGAACAGAGCAGTTTGACTAGCTCAAGGGAACTGAAAGAATGGTAAGAGCAAGTCTCATAAGGTCAGCTCTAATGTGAATTTGGTATGTGCTAGGTATCTCACACTAACAGTAACCATTACTCATACACTTCTATCTTAAAACACACTCTCAGTGCTTTGCTCCTTAATGAAAGTTGAGAGATCTAAACTCTACTTACTCTTAAAAACAGGGATAGCCAGTAACTGAAATCACGTTCACTTTTACTCAGTGTAAACCTCCTCTCACAAGATAAAAGAAATCTGGAAATCTTAAAAATTTGATGGTATCCATGGTACTTGATCTTACGGATGACATGGGACTGATACAGCCCTACATCAGGTCTAGTAGGCATTAGAAATACTGCAGAACTTGGGCATTTGTTAGAAGTGTCCTGTTGAGCAAGTTTGCTCTAAAATGGTTTCACTTTGTGGGAAACAGTGTCTTTGCCTTGAGAGCCGGCTAGCATTCCAGTGGAATTTATACATTGAGGCAGCTATGTGAATTGGAATAAAACTTAAGCCCAGAAATGCCACTAAACCGAACTTTTTTTTCTTGGTTTGTTTGCTTTTTTTCTCTCATTCACAATTTTTAAAGGAACATAATAAGACGTATTACCTAATGAAAGAATAGTAGTATAATCAATGGCTATTAAACAAGCATTAGTAAGACATTCTTTCAGGTAAACATAATTTGGTAAGCTACTTAAAAGAATCTCAGCATTGTCTGAGAGAATTAGTGCTCTTAGTAGCAACAACATATGGCAAGACTAATTAGAAATTACTATTTTAGTAACTATGGGATTGATCCATGATTAAGTCAAAACAACGTGAAAAGATCTATAGACAAGAGTGAGAGATGGACCTGATTCCTGCTACTTTCCAAGGAGAAAAGTTAAGTCACAACTGCCAAGCAACAAAGCATATAAATGCAGGGTTTCTTACCATTATGTTCAGGATTATGTTGGCATCTTCTGGCACCTGGGGATTAATTGCAACAACCAGATCCTCATAGCCATTCTCATTTAGCCACACCGTAGAACCTTTTATCAGGTGCAAGAGCTGAAAAGATAGCAAAAATATCAGACTCTGAGTCACCCCCATTACTTGTCTCTGACTGGGAGGTTCTTGGATAGAAAAGTGATGGCTTTATCAGTCTTATTTATATGACTGCCTGTAGTGCAAGAAGACTTTGTTATGATAACCCAGAATAGTTCACCTCCCCCATCCGAGTATGTAGAGTCCCAAGCACATCTTATCTTCTTGTTACAGCAGCTATGATAGTTTGGTTCTTCCCATCTGACTACATGGAGTCCCAAGCGTGTCTTATCTTGTTGTCACAGGTCATTCGCTTCCCCTCATTGCATGGCCACCAGCGTGACAGCCAGCTGTGGATCTCAGCAGTAAGACAACAGGACCTGCATTACATCAGTGAGTTTGCTAATGAGCCAAACAGCACACCTCATATGTATGATATGTTAACCAGCACAAGTTTCACTTTCCCTTAAACTTCACTCCTGAGCATGTCTCCACTTTAATCAATGTCAGTGTTCTGGGGTTCCCACCACGGTAACACTACACTTTCCATAATGCCAAAGCTTTCACTCCCTGAGAGATTCACACCTTCTCTTCACTCCTAACACTGCCTTTGTATTGAAAAGAGGTGCAACAGTTTGGAACAAGACACTGCTGTTCTTACAGTTGTATCAGATATGTTGGCTGTATTTAGTTATGTGTTAGTTTTAGGAAGAAATAGTTCATATTTTACTGTGAACTAAAAAAGCCCAATTCAATTTTCTTATGCCTCTTCAGCTGATCTATGCTCTGCTATTTATTTTGTAAGAGAAATAATTGCAAAAGCACACTTGGAATTTCCTGGGAAAAAAATCTGAACAATGCATTAACTATGTAGTGTGGAATTGAAACAATAGAAAAAAAAAACCCAGATTAGATCAGTGAGACAGTAAAATGCCAAAAAATTCTATATTTGTGATGTAAAATCTCACATTTTAAATGTCATCGTTTGCCTTTAGATGAATAATCAGATTACTCTGCGTGGCTCTCCTATGTCTTGTCATCTTTCACTTCATACTCAAAGAAGCTTGTCCAAAAGTGACTTTATATTTACTCCAATTCCTTGTTAAAGTATTTCATAGCATCACCCCAAACCCTGATTCACAATCAGTTGAGAAATGTCTATTAGATGATGATTCCCTATCAGACACTTCTTGAGATCTCTCAGCTAGGTAGTTCCTAATTTCTATAAGAGGTGCTTGGTTAATCCCACATAGCACTATATTTGGAATTGGGCTATCACACAGTAATCAGTTCACAAATACCTTATGATAGAGTTGTATTGTTAGTTAAATTCATAATTCCATTAAAATAAAAAAAATGGAATGAATGTGCTACTGATTGACACTGGTTGTATTTTCATCCTTTAATTCATTATTGATGGAATTTCTGTATAGTTTCCTGAGGCAGTCCATGATAAAATGACATTACCAAATTTTATTATGTCATCAAGATTAATAATTTTACATGGTGGATGGAAACACATCAGCTTTAGGTCCCAATAATACTGCAGATATTATGAAGGAGCCTTCTGCAGCTGTTCTATGGAAACCTCGTCTTCTGATATGAATATCATTTTTAATAACTGAGGGTCTTGATGGGTTCATCTCAATTTTACCTAAAGCAGTAAAAAATGCAGATTAATCTTGACTATAAGCACACTCTTGTATTATGCAGGCGACCTGAACTACACCTGATTTATATGGTTTTATACCTGAAAAATCCATTAACCTAAATGAAGTGCAATAATTTCTACTGCAATAGGTATTTCTGTAGAGTTTCAAGAGTGCTAATTACTAAGAAAGCCAATATTAAATTGAAGTAACTGTTACTTGTTATAAAATAATTGCAGGAGAGTTTAATTTACTGAAACTTTAACAGTTTTTAATGTAAGATGACTGATTATAGTACTTCTGTTAACAATCTACAGTTACTCTTTTCACAGGCAAAACACAAATCCTGTCTATCTGTAGTACCTAGATATTGCTCTATTATAGAGTTCACAGTCTACTTTAAATATTCTTCTGGAGAATACTGACTTTCCAGGTTTTAAAAAGCATTCAAAACTAAACAGCTCTTAGTTGGGCTGTTGTTGCTCTAATGCTATTGCTACTATTTATAAAGGGACTTGATGTATAGAGGTGCTGGAATATGTAACTGTATCATTTTCTCTGCATTACTTTGCAGTTCTGTTTTCTACACGACCTGGTATAGACGTGGCATGACTCCATGACACTGCAGTTTGTGGCACGATAGTTCTGTTAGCCTAGATATGAACTTTCAGGCTGTATCTGCTTTTCTTAGGGAAAGCAAACAAGTATTTGGAATAGATCCCATCATTCTTAACAATATCAGAACGTAGATATAAAAATGACATAAATTAACATCAAACAGAAATTGTTGGATTTATTTTGCTTTTGGATTAATTTATGTAGAAAATAAGAATAACAGGAAAATTAATCTTTGATACGGTGAGGCGCTGGAATGGGTTGCCCAAGTAAGTGAATGCTCCATTCCTGGCAGTGTTCAAGGCCAGGTTGGATGGAGCCTTGGGCATTATGGTCTAGTGTGAGACATCCCTGCCAATGGCAGGGGAGTTGGAACTGGGTGATCTTAAGATCCTTTCCAACCCTAACTATTCTATGATTCTATGATATGCAACCTATGCAGCTCCTGGTTTTGATGGTATGTTAAAACTGTTAGAGATGACTGCAGTCTGTAGTAAGATGTCTTTTGGTACTGTGTTTTAACTCAAGGAAATGCAAATTTCTTAACAAAATCATCTGTTATTTCATTAGAAGCTAAAGAACAGATGACTTACAAAATCAGACCAGTTTTTAATTACTTCTTATGTGCTTCTATAGTCACATATTTGATTCTGCTATGACTGAGTTCTGGTTATGCTCATTTCAGAATTCAGCCAACTATGATGATAAACAAATAGACAAAAAGCAGAAGTAAGCAACAGAAGGGTAACAAATAAAAGCAGTGGTGAAAATAAGCCTTCACTGCTGATTTAGGTACTTGAAACATCAGCTGATGGTAAACTTCATTTTACATTAATAACAGTATGCATTACAGTTGATTTACTTACATAAAGATTGAAATAAATGTTATATTTCAAAAAGGATAGAGCAAATTCTGTAAGAGAATGTTTCATTGAAAGAAATCTGTTCTTATGTGTTTATACATACAGGTTATAAACTTTGTATACACATTACTGATGATTCTGCAGTTAGATTTCATTCAGGAATAAATGCAAAGCCTTTCTCAAAAAGCCATGTTGGCCTATTAAGAACACAATGTCCTTCAAAGCAGGAATATTTTTTCACAGATGTAGATGCCAGGAAGATCAGAGGAACACCTGGGGATAAAACAGAATATATTTCCACTTTAAAACCCTATCTGATAACCGGAAGCACCAAACCCCAAACCTGCCCATAAGCGTGAAGGATGCCTGAGTGGAGCTGGTGCTGGGTGCAGAGGCCTGCAGCTCCATGCTTAGGAGGGCAAAGTGGGTACCTGCCAGGCTCCCCTCCCCGGCTGGCTCTGCCCCAGGAGCAGCCTCCCACTGCTTCCTCAGTGATGCCCAACTTCTTCCTGGTTTCCCAGCATGGGATGAGTCAGGGTCTTTCTGACCCATCTCTCTCTGCCAGAAAGTAGCTGCCAAAATCCTGAGAGCTGGAGCCCACCAGTGCCCCAGTGGGGCTGACCTCTGCAAAGGCACAGCCAAGCTTGTGCTAACCATAGGCAAGTGAGGTCAGCCCTCCCTCCATGGAAAGGCAGGATTTTTTAGCTACAGGGACTGCTGCTCCCACAGAGAGCATGCAGGACTGGGGAACCCATAGCCTACTGGGGCTTGAGCAGAGGTTTGGTAAATCTAAGAGCATCTTCCTTGAGCAGCACCCTGAACAACCAGCTGAGGATAGGATCCCTGCTGTTACACAGGAAGAATGGCTTGATGTTGTTATGGTGTGTTACATCCACCCAGGCATCCGCTCACAGTTCCAGCTGGCCACATAAAGCACTTCTAATGAACTTCCCATTTTCCTGTAGGTATTGTTTGTGTCCAGCTAACTGCAGCCAGCTATCTGCTCCACCCATGCACAAAAGGGTCTCTGCCTCCCCTCCCTGCAAGGCAGAACTCCCAGGGCCACTTGTTAATGGCCTGTCCCTGATAAGAGAGGGAATTTGGCCAGATAAAGAATCATGCCTTCCCAAAATCTGTCAAAAGTTGAAGTTATATGTTTGAGTGTGCCCCTTTCTCTTGGAAAGGAATTTCTGTAAGTAAACTATATTAATAAAAATTAAGCTATCTTAATCTTGCAAACACAATGTGCTCTCCATTGTTCCTACCCTTTTGCTTGGATCTCCACTTTGTAATGCGTCCTCTTGCTCTTTCTCCCATCCTTAAGGTCTCTATCACATAGCCCAAGTCTTGAACACACTCCTGTAGTACCTGTCCCAGTTCTGGGACCTTGACAGGCTCTCTGGTCATTTTCCAGTGTAGCAAAGGGGCTGTAGCAATTTAGGAACTGGAGCAAGCAGTTTTGCAGGAGATGGGCATCCTAAGGAAGAGGAACAAACAGGGTTCATGTTCACCCCCTGAGTTGCTCTCACAAGTCTAAATTGAGGAGTGAATCCAGGTGGATTTAAGGACTGCTTAGTAAAAGAGAAATGTATTAAAGATAGTTTCACCTCCTCTGAAGATCTAAAGTCTTCTGCAAACAACTGAGTGTCTGAGCTGGAAGCCATTCACATAGAAATGAGGAATGGCACCAAGGCAGTTGTATTTATGGTGAATAATTAGCACTGGGAACTCTGATCCAGGAAGGTCAATATATATAATAAGGAAAGTTCTGCATCACCTTAGCTGCTGTAACTTGCATCTGGGGTAAGGTGTTTCCAGACATCCTTGGGTAAAACCTAAGAAGACCAACACTGAATCATCAATCTCCATATGAAGGACACTCAGACCTGCTGCCATGTAAAATTCTCTGCTACTAGTAGGGCCTCTCTGCTACTTCTCTATATCTTGGAATTTGCTTATATTTCTTCCATGCCTTAAGTGGGTGCAGAAACACTTGCTGCTGCTCTTTGAGCAGCAAAGATGATCTACTGCTCAAGTCTGTGCAAAGAGATTAGGCTCCTGGAGTGGGTGACTGTGGGGAACTCCACAGCACTACAGCATTATAACTCCAAGTGGCAGCTCACCCCAGTGCCCACTACCTCGATGCACTATAGAGTGAAGGACTTGGGTGCCTCCCTGCGTGAGAAGTGGCATGCTGCAAGATGGAGGGGGAGATGCTGAGAAACAGGCCAGGGAAGTAGCAAAACCCACGATATCTATTTTACAAGAGTGTATGGGAAGAAATGTCACTGCTCCACCTCTGTGAGATACTTATTTCTATGTAAGGCAGTGAGTGTCTAAGCATTGCCGAGAGAAAGAAATTCTGCTTAGTATTGCATGCGTGAAAGGATGGGGAAGGAACAGCATATAAACAGGGTCACAGCAAATCTGCTGCTTTTGTGAGACTTTTGTGCTATCAGGCTACTGCTAAAATTGAACAATGAACAAAGAAAGGCATTGGAGTCTTGAATTTCCGACATAGAAACTAAAGGTTCCTTTAGAGCAGATATAGTCATGAGCCATGCCAAACACTCGGCAGAGCTCCTGTGGTATCTAAAGAAGCCTCTCTCCAGCACTCCTCTTTTATTAAGGTTTGTAATCATGTCATCATAGAACTGTGTCATATTTCCTTTAATTATTTACCACTCTGTGGATTGTGCCACTGTCATTAAAACGTGCTTTTGAGGACTGAAACTTGTAATTCGTTCTCTGTTTATGAGATACAGAGTGCAATGCTAATTATCATGCAAATTAGCCTCACCAATCGGTAGTGGTTGCTTTATTATATAAGCAATCATCATATTTTTAGATAATTGCAACAATTTATTGCTTTCTTTTTAAATTAAGGCACTCATATGGCAAGTTCTGAGAAGCTGGAATGAAGACTTGTGTCTGAGCTCGCTATGAGAGACCAAAGCCACCGCTCACAAACTGCGGTGCTAAGGCAAAGGTCTGGCTGAGGTGGTTAGTTCACAATTCATGTCTCCTACAGAGAGCAAAATGTTAGGCAGATGAAAAGACAACATACCCCTTGTCATTCAGGTATAAACAGGTACTCACTCCAGCATGGATAATGGAGTGATAGTCATGGCTACTAGAAAAAGAAAAGATTGAAATTTAGTCTTTGATTTTTATTACTGTGCAAACATCGTAGATTCATAGAACCACAGAGTGGTTTGGGTTGGAAGGGACCTTAAAGCTCATCCAGCTCCAACCCCTGCCATTGGCAGGGACCCCTTCCACTAGAGCAGGTTGCTCCAAGCCCCTGTGTCCAACCTGGCCTTGAACATTGCCAGGGATGGGGCAGCCACAGCTTCTCTGGGCACCCTGTGCCAGCGTCTCAGCACCCTCACAGGGAAGAACTGCCGAAGAGCTCATCTCAGTCTCCCCTCTGGCAGGTTAAAGCATTCCCCTTGGCCTGTCCCTACAGGCCCTTGCCAAGAACCCACTGGCCCGCGCTGCTCCGGTGTCACCAGGCCCCAAACGGGCCCGCCCCGTGGGGACGGTGCCGCCGCCTCGTCCCGCCCGCCGCAACTGGAGGTGGCTGCGGCAACGGCCGGTTGCCAGGCAACGGCTCATGGCGGGCAGCGGCGGTGAGGTGAGAGGGTGCCGAGGGGCCGCGCTGAGGGGAGGCTGCCCCAGGGGCCATGGGCAGCCGGGCTGAGGGGCGTTTGGGAGAGGCGATGGTGCCTCGGCAATGGGCGCTGATGGTTGTCCTGGGCCCCTGCGGGGAGTTGCCACTGCGAGCTTTACTCCGTCTGTGGTGTGCGCTGAGGTTTGTGCTGCTGAGGGGTTTGGTTTCCGTGCGCTGTATGTGTGAATTCAGTGCTGCTTCAGTGCCTACAGGTTATGAATACGCGTGCAAGGTCTCAGCTCATGATCCGTGTTAAATCTCTGATGGGTTCACCTGGTCTGGTACACTGTATTCACTAGTGGGGACGACCTGGGCTGCTGGTAACGTTTCAGTTACTATTCTTGTTAACGTATACTGTCTTGTTACACAGCGTTAACTCAGAATGTCGTCATCGCTGCCATCATCCTCATATTTACCTGTACATAATTGTACTGTGCCTCTGCGGGACTTGGATCTTCAGGGGAAGCTGCTTCTTCATGCTGCTGAGGCAAGTTCATTCTATTCCCGTTAAGCTTGATTTTTTCATACTGTTTGCTTTGTTAACAAGATTCAAAACGTATTCACAACATACTTCCTAGCTACTGATGGGAAGTACATGATATTTCAAAAAGTGGACATCAAAATGGTATACTGAAACTATGGAAGAAATAGTGTTATGTTCTTTTCTGCTTACACAGATGGGCTGGGATAAATGAGAGACAAAGCTTAATCTTTCGAGATGCTATTTTCACTAGAAGTAATTAAATTCAAGAACTTAGTTTTGGTTAGATAACCAACAAAAAGGTATAGAGACCTGTGCTGTGTTGCACAAATTGAGGTCTGCTAGGAAACATAAGCCTATAATAAACCAAGGTACATAACCGGAGTGTAGTATTTGCCTTATGGCAACAGTTCAAAGCAGACCGGTCTACATCCTGATTCTGTGAGGGAGAAGGGGTGAAGGTGATGGCAGGTTCCTGGTGCATGACAAGGAAGCGGTGGGGGAACGAGATGCGCTTAGGTGTAGGCACTGACAGTTGGCTCTGGACTTGCCATGACACAGGCAGCATCGTGTTTCTGTGCAGCTCTGCCTGGTGAGGAGCTTTTAGCTTTTCCAGACTGGGGAAAGAGAAATGCCATTGCTGCCTCCAAATTGGAAGAACTCTGCAGTGATACATAACATTGGTGTCTGAGCAGGAGTTGGCCTCCACCTTTGCTGGAGGCAAATTGTATACCTTTGTACTATGGATTAGGTGTGTTCTGTGGGTGATTAGTTTGAGTTTTAATCACTTCTCCTAAGTGATTCTGCTGAAGAGCTGACTTGTTTTATGTTGATATCCTTGAATTAGCAAGATCAATGTCCAAACTGTGAGTGATACTAAATGTTACATAATTATGAATACTGTTTCAGGGAAAAATGGATGTGCCACCTGGAGAAGCAGGAAAACTCTGTTCACTGATTCAACCATATGAAAAGGATTATCATAGAACTACACAAGCCATCCAAGATGGACAATATTTTACTGATCTAAGCAAAGAATCTGACAGCCTAGAACACCAAGTAAGAAAATATGTAAGGCATAAACATAGAACCAGTATGAGTGTACATTTCCTATATGAGTCTTAAACAGTCTTGTTATCTTCGTTAATAGATCTGTTGGGAAGATTTTTTTTGTTATGTCCTATGCACTAAATTGGACAGGACATAACAAAGTTGGAAGGCATTTGGGGGCCTAAATTATCATCTGAGGTAATTTTTCAATGTTTCCTACTTATCTTGCAGTTAAACAGTAAAAACATGGACACGTTGATGCAGAAGTTAAATGAAACCATGTTCCAAAATACTGTAAGTAAATTAAAATTTCTGTCTCTCTTTGTTCTGTGCTGTACATATGAAAATGGCTGCATCATGGGATCATACAGTTTGAAGTGACAGTGGCAAAGTGGGAATGTTTGTGATGTATCGTTGCA
Source organism: Psittacula echo (assembly GCF_963264785.1). NCBI lineage: Eukaryota > Metazoa > Chordata > Aves > Psittaciformes > Psittacidae > Psittacula > Psittacula echo. Next base: position 62,218,176 of record NC_137740.1, read on the forward strand.
ATGTGGGATCTTAGGGTCTTTCATCTTACAGCTGAAATGTTCATCAGTGTGCAGTACTGTTACATTGCTGTGTTCAGACATTCAAATAATTTTTTGGAGTTTGTGTTTTCTTTTTTTCCCATGAAGATTCTCAGGAGGAAAACATTTGAAAGGGAGAAACAGGTTAAAGAACTTACATCTAGGCTTCAGCTCGAAAAAGTGAGTGATCAGTTGTGTGGGAATCCATGTTTTCTCCCAGTGTAATAAATAGCATCATACGGCGTATTTCCATAGACTAATAGATCTCTGTTTATTTCTCCTTCTTAGGCCAATGTACAGAAGGGAGACCATTTGTCAAGATCAGCAAAGACAATACAAGTTCACCTGCGACATCAGATTCAAAGAAAAGAAGCAGAAAATGATGAATTAAAAGAGAAAATACAGGTCAACATAGTTTTTACTTTGTGCTTCGATTTATTTAAAACAACTAGCAAAGCCTTATTGTGGTCTGAGTTCGATTCAGATGTGAGAGTTAAATTTTAAAGTACCACTTGAAATCAAGCTCTTGGTAAAAGAAAAATCCCAAACAGTAAAAATCATCAGCATTTATATTTTGCACAATCTGCCTGACCACACTGTTTTGATTGCAAGGTTTTGTTGTTTGTTTTCTTTTTTCCTTCTTTCCTTAACTTGTGCATACTAGCAGTTCTGAATGGAAGTTAAGTACACAGAAGCATTTGCACTCACCTAACTGTGCTATCCAGAAGATAGATACCAATCCAGAGGCAGTCTCCATACAGTCAATAGAAAGAGATAGACAAGTCCTCAAGATGAATGGCTGTTGTAAGACAAGGGTGATGAATCACCACCTATTTATTGACTGTGAAAGAATCAATAAACCTCTTAATACTGACTAAAAGAGAAACACTTAAGACTAATGCCTAACCTCACTTTGTTTAAGGTAGCTGGAATTCCATTTCCTATTCTATAAAACAAAAGGTAAATTTGGGCATTTACTTCAGTTACTAACTTCAGAACAAGGCAAGGAAGAGGTGATTGTGTTAAAGGCTAGAGCATACGTACTCTCAAATTTCAGTATGTGAAACTTGTCAAGAACACAGGCACGAATGAGAAAACATTGGCTAAAAAAGAATGTATTTCTAACTTCTAATTTTTTTTTTTAGTAGCATATATCCCCTATTAATTCTATAATTTGTTAAGGAATCTATGGCAACTCAGTTTCCAAAAAAGTCATGTATGTCTATGTCTGTATTTTGTCTATGTCTCCTTTTCTCCTAAATAAAAATCGCTTACTTGTTCTACTTAGAACAACTACAGAATTCCAACAGCATTTTCATTAAAGTAACTTGATACATAACTGTATTTTCATTCAATCTTGATTTACAATCTTGATTCACAAATTTTGTTTGTTTGCTCTTCAAAATGTGCTGAAGTCAGTTGATAGCTTTAAGCCTGTTGATGATTTTGTTAATAAACTGGACAAAAGCTTGCGAAAGCTTAGCAATACCCTTATGAAATCAGTCCTTCATGTAAGTTTACCTCAGCCACTGAATAATGCCCAGAGCACTTATTGTTAGTGTGATTGTGACCTCCTGTGGTTATAACAAGCGATAACAGCTGTGTGCTGTAACCAACAGCTGGAAGAGACCTTACATAAACTCTGATTTTCTGTTTGCTCTGTTTACTGAAGGTGTTCTTCTGCTGCCCTGCCCAAATCATGTCTTTGTTCATCAAATGCCTTATAAGCATCTATATATGAGAAGTGCTTCCTGCCTATTTGGGTTTTTTTATAATTTTTTGAAGCAGTACTGTACCTGAGACCCTCTTTTACTTGAAAAACCACATACTTTTTTCATTAATTATGGAAAAGTTTTGGAGCCATTAGCAGGACTTATACTGACAGATACCTTCTCGTATGCATAATATGTGTATTTTGTATCAACTGGCAAATAGTAGCTCGAATATAAGGCTGGCACATTAACATAGTAGGTAAATGGCATGTCATTCTGGTCTTTATCCATATAGAACATAATTAAGTATCAGACTTAGACTCAAAGGAAGGAAACAGATGCATTAATCATTCTTACAGTTAGGATATTTATCAGTGACTTGAGAAATTAGTTTACACTGCTAGCCTACTTACATTGCTGTAGTTTGGCTGATGAATAAGTGACAAGACTGGAACTTGCACTTGTCTTTATGAGGGTAATTGTCCACTGGTAGCTTGGTCGTATTTTTCATAAGCTGTACATACCACCTTAGGAAGAATCAAACCTGAGATTCTCCTTGAAGCAGAGTGTGGTATTGCTTTCATTGTATGTCATTGTGTAGTGTTTTAATGTCTGGTGTTTTTTTTCTGTTCATATTTAAATAACAAATGATACGTAGACGAAAAATACGAAAGTCATGAAGTTAGAGAACTTAATTATCTTAATTATCTTCCTGGACTGGATGGAGTTAATTCATTGCCTTCATCAGAGTGATGTAAAAATCCAGTTAGTCAGAAATACTAACAGTAGTAGAAAAGATAATATAATGACAGTCACAGAACTCAGCTCTCATCTCAATTGCATGGTACACATTTCATCATATGATTAAATGCATTAAAAATACATTTCATACAAATGTATCTTATTTCCTGGGTGTTGCAAGATCAGGCACTCAGGAAATTATAAGTTGTCCTTACAATGTGATTTAATGCTGTGGGTTAAGCTTTATCACAGCCTGTTTTAAGTATCTTTAAATAATTGTCTGCTGTGGACAAGGCAGTGCTTAATCTTTTCTTTTACTTCTTCTCCTTCACTATCTGTTGAACACAAAATACAACTTTCCATAAAAAAATTGTTTCTCTTTGTATAAAAAATAGTTTCTTCACTAAAAAATCTGTTTCATTATTACAGTGGGGCCATTATAAGCATGGGAAAAAGTCAGAGATCTTGCAAGAAGATAGTGTATTGTCATCTAATAACAGACCATATCATAATGTGTGTATTCAATAAAGACCCCAGCCTTTCCTAGCTTCTTGACTTATAAAAGCCCAAATCCAAGATCTTAACTTTCGTATGTAAATTTCATATGCAGTTATACTGATCTCCAGCCCTAGTTATGTGTGTGCTCACCACAGATTCAGAGCACATACTGCTACTACATCAGTGAATATCACATCCCTGATATTTTTGATCATCTTTGTCTTGAGTTTCCCAATAGATATTTTCTCTTGCTTACTCCTGTATCTATCTTGACTAGCTCCTTGTATCACCCATAACGTTTGAGGTACAAACATATTATGGAAACAGATTATGAATGTAATTGGTATTCCTGATTCCTGTTATGTCACAAAATGATCTGTAAGGTATAGAAATTTGAAAGATTTGATGTTTAATTATTCTGCAGACTCTACAGAAGAAAATAGCAGCATGGAAACTTCAGTTTGGTGAATGCAAGCATCAGATGTTAGCCTTAAAGGAAACAAGTGAGCAAAAGAAGACTGCTCTGAAAAAAGCAGTCAGGTGTCAGAAACAAAGAGCTCAGCAGCTCGAAGCAGCTGTGGAGAAATTAACCTCCAAAATAAAAGAACGTGTGAGTGACTATGCTGTGAGTAATTGGGAGTCTTTGTTTTGTGGAAATGGAAGGAGTTGGTTGATCCTGCAGTGTTTGTATCTGTTTTTTCCTCCTTGGTTAAGGAAAAGGTTGCTGTAAGTGACATGCAAGCTGTTACTACATGGTTTTTTGTTAAAATTCAGTGAATGTCTTAATCCATGTAGTTGTACACCTTGAACCGTGGTACATAAGAGAAGTCTGATCAGACTTCAAAGGTCAGTTACATCTTTCCTGATCTTCCTCTTAGACCTTTATTAATATGAACCTGACTTAACTCAGAAGTACAGTTTACTGAGAATCCATGATTGGGGTTTGAAGTCTTTGTTTATCAGTGTAAGACATCTCATGTCATACTTCACTTTCTGTTTCTAAGCTGCTTGCTCTGAACCTTTTCAAAGTCCATGACAGTTCCTTAGATTCTTGCACTGCATATCCCTGCAGCGTGTCGTCGTTCAAAAAGGCCAGGTGAATCAGAACTGTGCTGAGATCTTTATTGCCTTATTTAAGCTTCCTAGGAAGAGTATATTTTCATGCCCTCAGATGTGTTGCCATTATTTTGGATATGTCATATTAAAGGTACATTTTTCCAGTTATTATGCCAGGAGATGATTAAAAATGGGGTGGTTTTTTTGTTGTTTTCTTTGATCTTTGTGAGAAGACAGTAGTGGATCCTTACCTACACTTAGCAGTACAGAGGGATGACAACTAACCCCTGGACTTTTGATGTTTTGTAGTCACACTGTTGCTTTTGCTCCCCATTGAACTGGTGTACTTTCAAGATTGCACGTGCTGGTTAATTATTCATACTTCTTTGAGGGACTTTTCCCAACTTTGCATTTCTTACTCAGCAGTTATTTTTATCCTTAAACTTTTGGCAGGATTTTGGTTTTGCACAGATTTCTGTAATTTTTATGCAGTAGAGATGTAGTGGAGACAAATACTTTTGTAGTAAGAAAAGGTTTTAATCTTAAATTTTTAACTAAATGGTTGTATTCTACAGTTAATACACAGTGCCAGTGTGACTCTGCCTTGAAAGTAAGTCTCTACTTAGACTTCACTTGTTTAAAATGTAAGTAATTTTGTTCATTCTCTCTTGAGACAAAATTGACATTGCTTTGTACTAAGGAGATCCAATAAAGCCACCTTATATTAAATTACTCTTGTGTTTAGAAAAATGGGTAGAATGATATGGCATTTTTCAGTGGCATTCTTTTGTTTCATAATCTGTAATTCCTGTATTGTGTAGGAAGTCAAACTGTCTGAGATACTGTCAGCTTCCAGTGTCTGGAAGAAGCAGCATGATAGAGTGGTTGAAGGAAAGACAATATTAGAAATTCAAACAGAAGATCTTAAGAAGTAAGTTAAACTGTTGATCTTTCTTTTGTTTCTGTAGTCACACTGTTGATATTTAGCAGTGCATCACTCAGTGTTGACAGTGTAAACGTGTTTCTGTAGTCACATTCCTAAATTCTGAGCAGAATTTAGAAGTTGCAAGCTGCAACAAATTCAAGATTTTTGGCCTCCTCTGCTGTATTTCACAACTTGTTTTAAAACATTTTATGATAAGAACACTGAAGGAGTATGTTAAGGTAAAATTTAATATGCACAGTGAGAGTTTTGGAAGCATTGTGTATTTTACAGAAGTTCTTGCCTATCTAACAAGGCAGATCACAAGGCTTTTGGAAGACCTGAAAAGAAAGGGAGAATGGAAAAGAAACTCAGACGAGGAGCTTCTTGGAAAGCTAAATGTTGTTGATTCTGAAAATGAAAAGATTTACCTTGAAAATGAAAAATTAAAGGTGAGACCATTATAAATCATTGTTGAGTGGCTTTGCATTTCTGATACATTAATGAAATAATCACAGTGATTTCCTTTGAGCCTTCCATTTAGAGATCCCAAACCTGTAGAATAAATTTTGCTATCCAATTTTTACAGGAAGTGAAAATGAGACACAGAAAATTTATCAGTGGAAGTCTATGGCAGAGCTGGGAACAGGGTTGTCTATTCATCTATCTGCTTAACCAGGATGCCATTTATTTCACTCTCAGTAGCTACATAATTGCTTAGCTAGAAGTTGGTTTTTTTATGTTTGTAAAACTTCCTTTCAAATTAAAGAACTGAGTTTAGCTCAATTATTAATTTCAACTTTTGAAGGGTTTACAGGTTCTTTGTTTTATTTATCCTCCAAAGTAAATGTTCTCATGAGCTCACAAACCAGCTGTGGGCTTTCATTTTTGTTTGACAGGATAAATAACTGTGTCAAACTTTTGAATGGCTGTAGGTCACTTGCTACTGGTATCATATGGTAGATTGTGTTCTTTTAATAGCACTCTTACACTTCTTGTATTTTCCATGTTTTTATCAAGGCTTCCCTTGCCACATTGAAAAGCAATACTGTTTCTGTTGAAAATGAGCTGCAAAATCTGCAAGAAAAGGCAAAACTGCAGGAAAACCTTGTTGAACAATATAAGAATCAGGTGAGTAGCATGTTTGAAATGTTCATATATGGCTTTTAAATTCTAAGCAGTTTTGAGAAAATGATAAAGGTTTTGTTTGTAGTAAACAAGAACTGTTGTCATGGTGACTGTAATACTGTTGTAACATTTTGGATGATTGGAGAGAGTACCATTACAAACCATATCCAGAGCATCTCCACACTCCTACTGGTACACTTAATTGTAAGTGTATTGTGTGAAGCCCAGCTGAAGCTCATTGAAGCCAACAGAGCCAATTACATACTGGTTTAGTAAAGATTTGCTTCCTAAAAAACAAGTTTGCAACCCAGTAAACTGTATTTAAAAAGTAAAATTTGAGTCTGGTGGCTTTAGTGGACAAATCCAATGATATTTTACCTCTCCTTGGCTAAGGAGTAGGACTTTGGGGTGTTGACTGACGATAAGCTCAACATGAGCCCTCAGTATGCACTTGCAGCCCAGAAAGCCAACCACGTCCTGGACTGCATCAAAAGAAGTGTGACCAGCAGGTCAGGGGAGTAATCCTGCCCCTCTGCTCTGATCTCATGAGACCCTTCCTGGAGTACTGAGTTCAGCTCTGGGGCCCCCAACACAACAAGGATGTGGAGCTGTTGGAGTGAGTCCCAAGGAGGGCTGTGAAGATGCTCCAAGGGCTGGAGCACCTCTCCTATAGAGACAGGCTGAGAGACTTGGAGTTATTCAGACTGGAGAAGAAGCAGCTTCAGGGAGACCTTGTAGCAGCCTTCCAGTACCTAACGGGACTGACAAGAAAGCTGGATAGGGACTTTTGACAAGAGCAAGTAATGACAAGACAAGGAAGAATGGCTTTAAATGATGGAAGGTAGATTTAGATTAGATCTTAGGCAGAAGCTCTTCCCTGTGAGGGTGCTGAGGCGCTGGCACAGGGTGCCCAGAAAAGCTGTGGCTGCCCCGTCCCTGGCAGTGTTTAACGCCAGGTTGGATGGGGCTTGGAGCAACCTGCTCTAGTGGAAGATGTCCCTGCCTGTGGCAGGGGATTGGAACTGGATGAGCTCTAAGGTCCCTTGCAACCCAAACCAGTCTGGAATTCTATGGTATCTTTATTTCCACATTTCTAAGAACAGCAAGCCAGCATTCAGGTATTGTTGTAAGGCGTTTTATTTATGTAAGTAGTTCCACACTGAAAATACCAGCAAAACAAAAAAATCAGACTTAAAACGGGCTTTTTTGTATTTGCCTTTAATCACAGAGAAGACATTTTAGAACTTTGATTCTAAGTTGTATATATTTCTGCACTAGTATAGGCACCATTTCAGTGAGTCTTCACTTATCTCTTGTAAAAATTATTGAAAGACATGATACAAAACCTAAGTGAAATTAGTGTGCCTTGTCTGTAGAATGCATGACAACGATTAAAGTTGTTGCCAGCTTTAAGATGGGAAATGTAGTTCCAGGAAAGTCAGCCTTAAGCAGTGAGTGGAACAAAATTCCCCAGCTTGTAGCTGTAGTGACTCCAGATGGGAGCTGCTGGTGATAATTGTTACCTGAAGGGTGAGTCATGCTGGCGGCTTCTTTAGCACAAGTGTAGCTCATTCTCCATAGTTGAATATGAAGTGTTGATATCAGAGTGCTCTTTACCCAGTTACATTTTTATATATGCTGTGGTGAGTAGGAAAATGAAAATAAATAACTCATACTATGGCAGATACTGAGGTTCTGTTTAGAAATTGAAGGTTTTCCTTTATGCTTCATACTAATGATTCTGTATTTTCTGTATTTAAAAGAAACACCTTGCAAATGCATGTGAAAATTATATGTTGTCCTAGGTACAAGAATTACAAACAGCAGTAGAAGAATTGAAATCCAGATATGCAACAGCCTTAAATGAAAACGAAAGAATCATAGAAGACAAAAGCTTAGAAGTAGATCAGGTAAGTTTTGGAGTAATAAAGCATGTTTCCAAACATGCTCTAGGGCATTGATCTTTCCTACACTTTTGTGTAGGATCCACTTAAAAGTCACAAGGTACTGGCTGTTTTTCCATGTACAAAACTGTTTTTAAATTCACTAGATGTTTTATAGCCTCATGTGAGCTGGTGTGTTTTGATTACCACACAATTGCAAAAAGGTGAGAAATGGTTCCTGGAGTAATGATGGAGTTAGGCTGCTGTTGTGGAATTTCAGGATCTTTTTATCACTTTTTAAAATGGGATTTTGTTGATGCTTTTAAAACGGTATCTCTCAACAGTACAGCTGTGAAAGTTGCATCCAGAGCAAACCTACCATAAGACTGCTTTGTCTGTTTTAACTAGCAGTTAAAACAGGGCATCCATACAGAGATGACTTTTAAGTTTTTCAGCAGATGGAGCTGAATAATGTAACACAGCACATTCTTAAGCATCAGAAAACAATACAAAACTGATAGGAAAATAATTTTCCTCAGTTCCCCATGGTTCATCAAAACACATATTCTTTTAAGCTATAAAGCTGCAGCAGGGATAGGTTTTTGCATTGTCTGCAATGTTCTGTTTTAGAGAAGAGAATTAATCCTCACAGAGAGCATCTTAGATATACATTTTATTTCATACTAATTTAACTTTTCCATATTTGAGTTGTAGAATGGAGACAAACACTTTCTGAACCCCAAAACAGTACTGGCACAGCATTTTATGTGGCTTCAGATGGCATTAGGTGTTGCCCTCTTTTCCAGTAGTTGTATGGTCAGAAGTTTTCCTGTCAGCTGTTTAATATGGCTGTATGCCATCTCCCAAAATATATTGCCATAAAGACAAAATCAAAGTTTCAGTATTGCATGATGAACTGCTATCACTTGCATCATTTTGTATATGTTCATTATGAATGTTCCTGGTTCTTTAATGAAATACAGTCAGAGATGGAAATTTCTCCAGTGGTGAACTTCCAACTCTGTCAGTATTTTATAAAATCATTGATATTATGCAACTTGTGTAGAAATTTAGATTGATTACTTATGGGAAGTCATTAAGTATTACAACAATGAATTTATGGTTTTACCTTTATATTTTTCTCCTGTGATGCTACTATGCAGGGGAGGGACAACGTGGAGCCTGAGTTAAAGGAGTTAGAACACAGCTTTGAGTCGCTGAAAGCACCTGAGGAAAAGCAGCAATCCTATCAGGAAAAGCTTATATCCTGGGAAAGGATCCATGCACAGAAATGCAAAACCCTTAGGGAGCTGCAGGTTCAGGTGCTTAGAATATGCTTATTTTTAAAGATAAATGAGAAAATCATGTGAAAGAAAGTCTCTGGGTCATTTTTTCCTATTAGCATGTGTGACAGTCATGTAGTTTCCTTTCTTGTTTGCTTCATAAGTCAGGAGTTTCTTCTGTAGAAATAGCATAATGCATATGAAACTATTGCCAATAGTATTTACATGAATTCAGTATTCAACAAGACTAGTTATCTGCAGATTCTGTATCTTTTCAGTGAGTATATTCTTGATCCTTTTGAATACTTATGGCCTGAGATGTGTTGCAGAATTCTTCCCTGGAAATAAATGTGCAAGTCTAGTTATTGTTTGTATCTGGTGGAACAATTTAATTCCACGGTCATTTTGGTTTTAATGACTGATTTATAAACCAGACAATATTTGCTCAGACAAATAGTCATAAATTATGTTGTTGATGATGAATAACTTTAACATTTTAATGATGGCATTGTGTTGCTTGATAAAATGTTATGAATTATGCTTTAATAGGATCGTATCTATTTTAGCAGTATGTCAGCACTACTGCTTGTGTTTGCTCTTAAGCCCCAGTATGAATATTCCTCAGCTTTTTTTTCTGTGACATTGGTTTCAATGGCAGGGCTAAATTTGGGGGAATACTCTTCTAGCATGAATGACAAAAGTGTTTGAATCAGTAGGGTGGGAAAGGGACTTAATCTTCTTGCTGTGTCAGTGGGAAAACTCCAGCTGAAGCACAGTGAGGATCTGTGTCCCCATAGACTTCATGTGCTTATAAAAGAAATCAGCTTTGATTTTGTTTTAGATTTCTTGTCAAGATGATGTTCACAGCATCAGATTTGGTTCTTGTTTGTATCATATATAAGCTCATAAATCCATCTTTGCTTAGCAAAACACTTAAGCAACTGTTAATTTTGAGGTGCATCTATAAAATGATGCATGTAACTTTAATCTAACTACGTTTTCCTGAATAGATGCAAAAAAGTTATTATTAAGTACAGCTGAGGATCTGGGAATATGGTCACAAGTCTGATGGAAGAGTAGTTAAATTTCAGCATTAAATCTTGGTGATGCCCTTCAGAAATTCTGACCCTTGATCCTATGACCAGAATTTAGCAAGATTCCTTTTGAAGTAACAGGACCCTGTGCAGAAAACCTCTTCCAGGTTCAGCTAAACCAGGACATCAATTTCCTGCCCCTCTGCTGGACATCTCTGCTACTCCTAGTCTGCTGGTTTAACAGCATGTGATTCGCATGGACAAAATCAGCCAGATTAGCTCAAATTACTGGAGGGAACTGCTTGTGGTAGTCCAGTGAATGATGGAGGTGCCAGCAGGCTGTTGATGTGTGGCTGTTTGTTGCTCATTTTCTGTTGCTGTGTGCTAGCAAGAGCACTCATCGTTACTGTTAATGAGATTTAAAAGGAAACATGTCAAGGTTTGTCAGTCTGGATGCTGGGCAAGAGAACACAGTTTGACTTCTTGCTTTCTTCAACTTCTGAGATGAACCTGATCGTCTTTTCTGACATTCAGCACTTTCTGACATTCTTTGCCAGTCCTACACTGTATATAAATATGCACTATTAGTTTTATGCTTCCTATGACTGTAGTGTGAGGGAACTGATTTTTGCTGGAATCTAAAGCTTAAGAGTCAAAGTTCACAAGGAGGTGGACGAGCTCCTCATACACAAGGCTACATGAGCAGCATGTGGGTTTTGTTTGGGCTTCCCTTTGTTATATAGCAGGGTTTCACCCTTAAAGTGTTCACATAAAGTTTTAGTCCGCTACTTGGGTGGCGTTTTATTTGTTTTAAATACAAGATCATCTTTGCTCAAATATAACATAGTGTTTACTTGGAATTACAGCTGAATTGTTCAGTTGGAGTTTAACAGGCAAGCTTATTGTACTCTGTAATACCCTGTGTATAGGTCTCCAACTAAAAACGAATTGTCACTTTCACAGGAGGAATACAGTGCAACTTCTGTGGGCAGTCAGTCCTTAGAAGAAGGAAACTGTAACATTGAGAAGAAATATGAAGATCTTAAAAGGTACCTGCTTAAAAATGTGACTGCAGTTAATTCCTACACATGTCTGCTGTAGTGAATTACAATGCGTTGATCTGTTCTGCATAAAGGCAATTAGAAAAGATGGAGATTGAAAATAAAGCACTTGCTTGTCAGCTCAAAAAGGAAGATGAGAGTCTGCAGTGCAGTCAATTGCAGCTTGAAGAGAAAATCGCAGAATACAATGGATTAACCAGACAACTGGAATCAGCTTTGGAAGAAGGGAGAAAAATGGTATTGATGATTTAATGCATCTCCTCAGCTTGTTTGCCATTGTTAGTTAAAAACAGCATTAAAACCAAACGTGCTTGAGAAGAAGAGATGGGACAAGACTGTTTTACATGAAGGGAGCAGCACTAAAAAGTGACTGGGAATTTTGGCATGTTTAAATATGGATTGCACAGTTCAGTTTCTCTGTGGAATTCGGATCCTGTTGAAATGAATGACAAAGTTCAGAGGACAAACAGTTCCCCATCATTTTATTTGAAGACAAATCAAAATGCTTCAATCACCCAATACTGAATCCCACAGAAAAAGCTCTGAACAAAACCTTATTTTTTCCTTATTTTGTTTAAAATAGGCAGCCCACAAGAACTTCAATGGGAAGTCCTCATTTTAGAGGAAGGCTTTGCCCACTTTCAGTATTAAGCAGAAATTTGTTATCTGTAGGAAGGATGCACCCAGTAAATCAAATGGGAGAGGAAATGAGGTTGCAGTTATTTGTTTAATGAGAAAATACGTATGAAATTGTCATTTCTTTCCCAGATTAATCGTGTTGAAATAAACCTGAATTTTCTCAGTACTGAGGATATTGGTTTGGGTTTGAAAAACACAACAACTTTGGCTTAATTTACAAATGAGTTACAAAAGTAACAACTGCTCCCTCCTTAAGTTTTTACCCAAATTGGAATTTCTTTCAGATTTTGCTAGAATGTTTCCAAGGTTTGTTTAGTTTGTTCTGTGCATGGGAAATAACTCCCCACTTGCAGCACTGTGTGCAGTGCTGGTGTCGTCAACATGCGAAGCACATGGAGCTGTTAGAGCAAGACCAGAGGAGGCCATGAGGATGATCAGGGGCTGGAGCAGCTCCCATACAGAGACAGGCTGAGAACATTGGGGCTGTTCAGCCTGAAGAAGAGAAGCTGCATGGAGACCTCAGAGCAGCTTCCAGTGACTGTAGCAATAGGACAAGGAGTGATGGGTTCACACTGAAACAGGGGAAGTTCAGGTTGGATATAAAGGAAGAAGTTCTTCCCTGTGAGGGTGCTGAGGCACTGACACAGGGTGCCCAGAGAAGTGGTAAATGCCCCATCCCTGGCAGCGTTCAAGGCCAGGCTGGACGGAGTCCTGGGTGACATGGTCTAGGGTGAGGCGTCCCTTCCCACGGCAGGGGTTGGAACTGGATGATCTTAAGGTCCTTTCCAACCCAAACTATTCTATAATTCTATGAGCTGACAGGACAGGCAGTGGAGCTGTTAATGCTAAGGTATAAGAACACACTTTGGATTGGGTCTGAAGTGAAAATAAATGTGCCTCATTTCTCTCTCCTTACCCTTACAGGTGGCTGAAGAACTGGAAAAGATGTCATGCAGAGAACAGGCCCTTCGGACAAAGATGCTGGTTCTTGAGGCTGAAGTGAGAGAGGGGCAAGAAAAGAAAAACCAACTCCTCTGCATATTTCACCGCGTGAGTAAATGACACCGCTTATGACTTCAGGAATTACTACATCAGCACTTACAATCAAAGTTCCTTTTACTGAAACACACACTGCTGATGAAATTGATGCACACTTTTGGGAACAGCCAATGAATTCCATTTGACAATAGACTTTGTATATTGACATTTCTAATAGATTTAAAAGATGCCCAGTCTAACTAAATCACTCGAGTAATACTGAGTTTACAGCTGTTATTCAATCCAGTTTTCCCAGCAAGGCAAAAATCAAAGAATATGTATGAAGTTGTAATTTCCTTCTCCTGTTGAGTGAACACACCTGGATTTTAGTCAATGCATGATGGTTCCATGATGACATAGTGGCATCTTTTTAGTTGTTCCTGATTTGATGACAAGATTCTGATCTCACTGGAATTTGTGAGAAGCTTTCATCTTCTGTACTGATGTTGCACAGAAACAGAGTTGGTAACAAAAGAGATGTTCTCATTTTTCAAAGCATCAGGCCTTTAAATGCCCAGGATTTACACATTGTTCCTTACCTCTTCAGCAAAGCCACAGTCTGAGAAGGAGTTGGGGTGAGTAATGTTCTCTGCAGATAAACAGAGGAATCTGTTCCGTTGTTTTATCTAAGCCAGAAAATTTTAGCACATTTTCTATTAATAAAATACCACACACAGTTGATTTCTCCAGACCAGTGCTGGCAAATCCTGTGCTTTAACCAAAGCTTTGATTCAGTCAGAGGTTTGCCCTGGGATCAGTAATAATAAGCTACAAAGCCATTTAAAGTTAATAGAGAAGACACTGGAAAGGTTTCCTATCACTCTCCTAGACTTCCAAAACCAGTATCCTGTTTTCTGACTGGCAACATTCAAGGTTAAATTCAAGCCAACCAAATGCAAACTCTATTCAAGACTGAATAAGACCTCAGAGATGTGGTTCTGAATTCAATGTGCTGTCATCAGTTTTTATCTGTTTCAACTGCAACTTCATGTCTGCTTTTACCCTGAGATAAAAGTGTTCTTAAAACAAGATCAGACAATGGCTGGTGGTTTATCCTATTGCAAATAGTTTTTCATAGGAAATTCTTGCTGTTTGAAAGTAAAAGAAAAGAAATTGTTTTCGGGATATTTTCAGGTGGTTTCCATTTGAAGTTCACAGGTAAAATATAAATGTGAGAGATCTTTATGTCTGAGAGAGCTGCTCTAAATTAATTAAATGCTTTTTATTCCAATTACATTTACACATAACTGAGGATGCATTATGGAAACTGAGGAAATGGTTTTATTCCTCTTGTTGTAGTGAAACTGGGAAAAATAGGGCTGTGAAGGTACCTTCATTCAGTTACTGACCTGATTACTTTGTGCCAAGGCTGGACTGAAATCTGAGGCTATAATTCCAGGTTTTTAAGAATGAATTTGTTTTAACCAACCAGCATCCAGAATCTGTAATAGACAAAGCAGTAAATACCTGGGTCTCTGCAGCATGTACATAGCATATATATACACATATATATATAACATATAATCTATGGTGTGCACCAGGGATGGAACTAGTGAGCAGGTAGGATTGCTATCAGCCGTCTTTTTTGTATAAGGAACTATAGGCATCAAAAATCACATCGAATACCAATAGCAGATGTTTATTGACAAATCAAGATGAGAGAGAGTGTTGAGCCCAGGACAGATTTAAGCTGCCACGAATCTCTCATGGTAAGAACTCAGGCAGTGAGTTCTTCCATTCCCAGGCCTTTTCCTGATTATCAGCCCAGTCAAACACAATCACTTCGGTCCTGACTGAACATAAACAAAGCCTTGACACTTTGTGGCCTTTCTGGAACCCTTCAGTTTTGTGGAGCCTCTGAAACCTGTCCCAGGTAAATGACACTTCAAACAATCAGGTACCAGCCGCCTTACCTGATTACTGATTGATTTGGGTTTTACTTCTAAGCTCATTGCATTTCTCTTTGTGTTTTCCTCTAGAACAAAAAGCACCACGAAGTACATTTAAAGGAGCTGGAGAACAGCCTGCAGAAGTCCGAGAACAAGAGCCAGAGCATGCAGAATTATGTGCAGTTCCTGAGAGCTTCCTACACCATCACGTTTGGATGAATTCTGGACTGGATTATAAAGAAACTTCCCAAAGTTTGGCTCTCGGCCTTGCTGCAGGCAGGGCAGACTGCAGGACAGCAGCGATAGGTGTGTAAGTGTGGGCTGTGCGCACAGAGCTGTGCGGTGCTCTGTGCATTTACTGTGTGTTAGGTCCTGTGCTCTCAGACCTTACGTGTGTCCTTTAGCCCATGGCGAATACAGGGGATCACAAATTGCCCTTCAGTTCACATGGGGGAAAAGAACAGCCATGGGTGGGTTGCACAGGACTTTGCCTGTTTTGGTTATTAACAATGAGATGACATTCATCAGACCTCACACTTCTGTAACTGTAGAAGTTTGGTTGCTCAAGATAATGGCATTTGTCCTGTTAATACAGACAAGAATTGAAGGAGCATTCGGTTCCCTTCCTTTCTTTTCCCTGTAGCTCAGCACCAATGCAGCACGCATGGCTGCTCTGGAGGAGATGGAAGCCATCACAAGGCTGTCCTGTCCAGCCTTTTTCCCACACATCCCATTACGATCTGGAGTACACTGTAGTGATGTTTTGCAAATTGAAGTAGGAAAGTATTTCAGATACAGATGGAGTTTGAGCTCTGAATGTGCTGATGGAGCCTTTCACAGGGGCACAGCTCCAGTCAGGTATTGAACTGTTTGTGTACAAGAGCTGCTGTCACTGAAGTCAGACTGAACTCTCAGGTTGCACCCATGTAACTGTTCAAGTGATACAGGGCTAATACAAAACCCAGTTCCCATTGAGAAAGTCATTGATTTACAGATACACGTTGGGAGATGTTTGTCAAAAAGTAGTACTTTCAGTTCAAAAGAAGCAATTTAGAATGTGTATTTATCTATTTTTTGACTAGAATTGTAAGTCAGTTTGTGCACAGACACTTCCTGTCGGTTAAATGTAACATTTCATTGGCAGTTATAATGTGTAGAATGTTGATGTGTTTTTCTTTCTTTGCAATACTTCTCCATCCTGACAAATACTGATCGGTGTTAATGAGCTGCTTGTGTGCATTTTGAAAGATAAAACTGTTTCATATCTATGACACGCAGTAGTAAGTATTTCTGTCAAATTTGAGGGGTTTTGCATTTCACACACACCCAGGACCATGTTTGTGTTCATTTAGTTCTGTTTGTGCTACTGTGAAAATAGCAAAACCTTTCTGAATCCATCAGATATGAAGAAAAGATTCCAGAAACCAAGTGCTGAATCCATAAAATGTTTTCAAAAGCTCATTGTGGACAATTCAATGCTTGCCATTGATGACTGATACAACGATGTGCAGCCCCAGCACTGCAGCCTGCAGGAACCTGGCTCATGACAACACTAAAAACCACCCCCCTGACACATAAGCACCTTGCCCCCAGAGACCCTGACTCACGGGACGCATCGTTCCCCCCGAGGAACACTCACCTTGCTCTGCCCTATTCCATACAGCCTATTCCATGTGCCTGGAATGCTGCGATGTCCCCTCAGCACCTCCCTGCTCCCACCCCCCCTCCATTGCCCTAACCACAAGAGCAGACACCCCTGTCCTGCCCTTCCTCCGCTAGAGGGCTCCAACCCTGTCCTGCCCCTCTTCCGCTAGGGGGTGCCACCCCTGTCCTGCACATCCTCCGCTAGGGGGCGCCACCTCTATCCTGCCCATCCTCCGCTAGGGGGCGCCAACCCTGTCCTGCCTTTCCTCCGCTAGGGGGCGCCACCCCTGTCCTGCCCCTCTTCCGCTAGGGGGCGCCACCCTTGTCCTGCCCCTCTTCCACTAGGGGGCGCCACCCCTGTCCTGCCCCTCTTCCGCTAGGGGGCGCCACCCGTGTCCTACCCCTCCACCGCTAGGGGGCGCCACCCCTGTCCTGCCCCTCTTCCGCTAGGGGGCGCCACCCCTGTCCTGCCCCTCTTCTGCTAGGGGGCGCCACCCGTGTCCTACCCCTCCACCGCTAGGGGGCGCCACCCTTGTCCTGCCTCTCCACCGCTAGGGGGCGCCACCCCTGTCCTTCCCTTCCTCCGCTAGGGGGCGCATATGCTGACCGTCCTGTGCTAGGGGGCGCCAAGGCTTCCCGGCCCTTCCTCCGCTAGGTGGCGCCACCGCTGCTCTGCTCGTCCTCCGCTAGGGGGCGCCTTTGCTGACCGGTCTCCGCTAGGGGGCGCCATCACTGTCCTGCCCTTCTCCGCTAGGGGGCGCCACCCCTGTCCTGCCCTTCGTCTTCTAGGGGGCGCCACTCCTGACCTTGCTCCGATAGGGGGCGCCAACCCCATCCTCCCTTCCGCACCGGTGGGTGTCGGCGCTGCCGGGGCCGGGGATCAGCTCCGGGGCCCTTGGGGCCGGGCCGCGCTGCCAGGACCTGACTGAGCCGGGTCCGTCCCTGCGCAGGGATGGACACAGGGCCCGGCAGAGGAGCCGCAGCCGCGCCGGGAGCTGTGTGGAGCCCAGCAGCAGCCGCACTGCCCGTGCTGAGGATGATGTGGGCACAGCCACAGGCTGGGATTTGGGCCCAGTTTTGCTTCTGGGTTCACTTTTGGGTTGGGTTTGGGGTTTGTTTTGCTGTGTTTGATGTTGGTTGGTTGACTCAGGTTGGGGTCTGGGTTGGGTTTGGTTTGTGTTGGGTCGTGACCCCATCTCTTTCAGGTCCAGTTCTGTTCTTTTGCAGCTCTGGCTGGTTCCTGCTCTGGGTTCAGCTCCAAATCACAAACAGCTCTGACCAGTTTGAGCTCCACCACTGCCAGGAGCTGACTGTGCCACATCTGGCCCTGCACAGAGGAGCCCCAGACGCAGTGTGGGGGGTGTGAAGCCCCAAGAAGCAGCTCTGGCACGGCTCCAGGTTGGGGGCTTGGGTCCCCCTTTCTTGGGGTGGGTGGGGGTGTTCTGAGGTGGTGTTTGGTTTGGGTTTGCTGGTTTCATTTTGGGTTGGTTTGGTTTATTTTGGGATTTGGATTTGGTTGGGTTTGGTGTTGGTTCAGCCACAGCTCCTGGACATCTCCAGTTTGGTTCTGGCTCTGGGTTCAGCTCCTGGCTGTCGTGGCTGCAGCTCATTTGCAGCTCCAGGGCTGTGGTTTCTGTCCCCACAACAGCTCCAGCTCATGCCCGGCTCGGGCTCGACTGCAGCCTCAGGTCTCTGCTCGTGGCCAGGTCCTAAATCAATCCCTGTCACGATGCAGATGAACAGGAGCTGTCAGAACTGCTCATGTCCAGCCCTGGAGTAACAAAGAGCTGGCCCCAAGCACACTGTGAAAAGCTCCTTTCGCCCCAGAGCTCCTTTCTCACCCGGTCAATTCGGCCTGGTGCATGCCAGGGTCCCGGCGTTGGGGACACCCCTCCGGAAGGGACCCACGCACCAGCCCCGTCCCCCCAGCCCATACCCCTGCCCAAGGCCCCAAACCCCCCTCCACAGCCTCACCCTCCCCAGCCCAGGCCCAGAAACCCCCAAGAGGGGCTCGTTTCTGGGCCCAAAGCCGCAGGACTCGGGCTCTGGCCCAGGCCCAGGGCTCCATCTGCAGCCAGGAAATTGCCCCTGGGACCGTGCTGCAGAGACCCGGCTCCGGGTCCCGAGCACCCTCGTGAGCCCCCAAGCACCCTCCTGTGCACTCAGACACATTCCAAAGCCCGCAAACCATCTCCTGAGCCCAGACCGGCACTGACTGAGCCGCGAACCGGCCGCGGCTGACCCCGCACCCCGTGCGCTGTGGGATGGCCCCGGAGACCCGGCGGAGCCCGAGGGTGCTTGGGAACCGCGTGTGGGACCTGCACCACGGGCCCTGCCCCGCTCCCAGCGCCGGCCTAGGGCCGAGCCCCCCCGCGCCTCACCCGGGCCCCGCAGGGGTAGCCCGCACCGGCCGCGCCGGCAGCAGCCGGAAGCAGCCAGAGCGAGCGGAAGGACGGCGGCCGCCGCGGCTCAAATCTCCTCGGCCCCGCCTGAGCAGAGGCCCCGCCCTCGCCCCGCCCCGCGCAGCCTCTTCCGCCTCGAGTGGCAAAAAAAAGCATAATCAGTGTGTTCCGATCCAGATTTTCCTAAATGTCTCGTTCACCTCCACCCTGTTTGAACCCAGGTTTCACCCAAATTTGAAGGAAAAGGCACATGCAATTTGTTAAATCTTCTCTTTGCTAACAATGAAAAGCACCAGTTGGAGCAGCTCAGTGAGGGCTGGCAGGAGGGGCAGAAGCAGCTGTGCCCCTGAACACTCCTGTCTTCCATTCAGCCTCTGCTTCCCTGTGCCGGGTTCTCCCTGTCCACTTCTCAAGCACTGCTGGAAACAAGGCTCCAGCTGACAATCCAAGAGGCAGCAACAAGTGCTTCTTTACCCGGTGTTTGCACAGTAGGGTTAAAGCCTGCAGAAAACCATTCTCCCTTCTCCTGACAAAGTCCTCCTTCAAGCTCAGAACACTGAGGAGCAGCTGAGAATTGGAAGATTTTCACACCCACCTTTAAGCTTCTTACCAGAGCTTCTTCCCTTGCTATGGTTCAAACAGAAAACAGATTCCTCTTGCTGCTGTTAACTCGTAAAGGAATGGACTGAGCACCTCAGGGAAGGGACTGAAGGTTTCTAGGAGCACTGGAAATGGGTTACCACTGCACGTGTCCAGCTGAGCTGTAAAAGTCCTCCGAGTCATGCTGAAGTACAAGCTATGTTTGGAGCTGTGATAACCTGCTATCAGTCCAGCACCAAGGAAAAGAAAGGCACGGGTGGGAACAGCTAGAATGCAGCCGTGTTTGTAACGGGGGCTATTTGGGGCTTCACGTGCTCTGAGTTCTTTTGAGAGTGTGGCCCTGCACTCAGGGACAGTGACGGGCACAAGAGTCGGAACAGGTCCCAGCGGAGGGGCTGCTCCTCTGCACTGAGTCTCTCAGGTGGTCACTACGCTGTGTGACAGCCTCAGGGACAATAACACACATGGTGTACACAGAGATTACTACTGCCCCTCAGACCCACCTTCTGTCCCACCAGCAGGATGCACCCCAGCCCTTCAGAGGCGACTCCCTGAGCACGAGGAGATTTCTGTTAACACTGAAGCAGTGACCTCAAGCAGCCTTTCCACGTTCCCTGCTCAGGACTGTTATAAATACAACATTTCCAATAAAACAAAACCCTACTTTAAATGGTTTAATGACCTGGCTGGCATTTGTGGCTTAAAACAAGGAAAGAATGTCCATGTGCAGATTTGACCTTGGCCTTGAATTCCCTCCTAAGCTCCAAAACAATGTGCTAGCGGCTCCTGGCTTTCCAGAAGTCCTGTTGCAATATGTGAGATTGCAGCTGAGTTTTAAGAAGCCTCTCACACACTTGTCTTTCTTGTTAACCACTGCTTTCCCAAATCCATCTGCTCATCCCCCCCTCTGGAGATACTTCATTATCTGTCAGTGTTCTGCTGAGTCTGTCACACTGGCAACTTCTGGCACAGTCGGTTTTAGCGCTGTTGCTTTTATGCCAATACATTCCTGCAGCAGAACACCACAATGAAGGAACTAAATAAAGGCTTATTCACAGAACTCACCTTGTCATGAGTCACCCCAATTAAAATTAGCCAAATGGGGCTTAGCACCTGCTCAGCCTAAGGAAATGGTGTATCTGGTTACATACATCTCTTCAATCGCCTCTGTGGAGGGTCCTTTTCCAGAGCAGCATTCCCCAAACTTTCTATTATCAAGCTTAAAAAAATCAGCTTTGATTTGTGCCAAACTCTAAAGCTATTTTAAAGCAGAAAACTGGCTCAGTCATGGAGGTAGAGTTCCCTATTTCTACCCAAGTAAACCAATCTCAGCAGTCTGAGTTTTGTCTGGACAGCATTGACCTGGATTTTCCAGTTCTGTTCTGTTTTGGTGCAGCATCATGTAGGGATGCCACTTGTTGCCCAGAATGAGGGAAGGGTGGGTAAGAAGGATGTTGGTTTGTGGACAAGCAGAGTGGGGAATGGGCCTGGGCACTACAGCACCAGAGCTCCTTCTGCCAGGAAAAGCAATTTCTTTTCCTTTTCTTTTTGTATTTTGTTTCAAGATGAAACCAGTTTCATTTGATCCTTGAACATACGTGACAGGATGGGTTTGACAAACAGATTCGAGGAACCTGTAACATGCACAGCGATCCTGACCTTCCAAGTGAAGTTTAAGGCATCATTAATACAGGTCTGTCCGTATCCAGAGCACGAGCAAAAGCCTGGAACCCCAATACGGGAAGGGAAAACCAACCAGCCTCCTCCCAGAAGAGCTGCCCATCACTGATTCATGAAACTAAGAAACCTCTTTCCATGCTCATGAAAAGGACTGGCATAAACCAACTGCTATCTACACCTAATAAGGCAGCAAATACATTATACATTGACATAAATGTTCTGAACAGCAGTTTTATAAGCAGAAATTTGAGCTTCCACATTATTCATTTTCTTCTGGGCAGATAAAAGTTGCCCTTTATTTTTTTCTATAAAAGAAAGGTAACTTTTCCCCCTACTATTTCTCACAGTTGGACTGCAGGTGCTCATTAGCATGGTTGTTTCTATGGAAAGGTCACATATCTATGACAACTATATATACATTTTAAAAATAAATTTTTAACTCCTACCTTGATGATAGGCCAATCTCAATGGGTTTTTCACATTCCTAGACCACTTCAGAACACCAAGGATTAGGTGATGCACTCTATCTGTCAAGTGTGCCAAAAGCTGCATCCAACGGAAGAATCACTAAATCAGTTCCTTCTCTCCACTCCTAATCCACAGGGTATTTCTTCTTTCTAGATTTAAGAAACATGAAGATTGAATTTCCTGTTCTGCAGAAACATAAGTCATTTGTCAGCACTAGATACAATTGAATGAAAAAGCCTGTCACATAAGTGTCACCGTAACACTCCATGCTGCACTGTTTCTCTTCCCTAGTCATTCTCCTCATCCTCTCTAGTACACAGTACAGAGCTGATGAAGTAGCACTATATCCAGAATTTTCTTACAGTACAAATCATTTTGAAATACTGCTAAAGTAATCTTGTATTAGGGATGTCCAGCCATATGTGTCTACTCCACCACTACTAGTGCCACATTTAGGCAAGAAACTTCCCTGCAGCACGCAGGCTGGCTGTCAGAGACTAAGCTGAAACCAGATTTCACTGTCCCTTGTCTCCAAGATTGGTATGGGAAGCTGAGATGGCATTCCACCATCCATTGCCTGAGAGATGGGTGGGAGAAGCTGAGACAAGAATCTTCCATCCATTATCTTAAGGATCGGTGTGAGGAATTGCTGCCCATTACGTCAAGAATTGCTACAGATGTGCAGTTGAAAAGCTGCCTGCAAGACCAGCGGAACTGCTTCACCAGGAACATGTTGTACCTTACATCAAGAACAGAAGTACTCCCCCAACTCACAATAAAAGGGAGAAAGGCAATCACCATGGGGACACCCCCCCCCACCGCCTACTACAGAGCCTCAGGGACACTGCCTCCAATGCTGACTACAGACCCTGGATGACTCCCACCACTGAGGACAATGACTACAGACCCTCAGGACACCGCTGGATCCACAGTGGTGACTATCTCCCTGCACCCCAATTCTGTCTCAATTTCGATCTTTTTCCTGATCTATCTCTGTATTTTTTTTAACAGTAACATCCCTTTTAATAATAATTGTCTTTTTGTAATAAACCAACAGATCGATTACAGTACTTGACCTCCTTTGTGTCTTAATTTCACTCTGGCAATCGCGAATGAAATAGGTCTGACACTGGGTTTTTTGCCAGTCGGACCCTGACACTCGCTGGGATGCCAACTCTTCCCAGAAGAATTCAAACTCTGCACCAAGGCTCTTCAACATCCTCAAAAGATGGTGGATTGATCCTTGAGAAAGAGCTGGAATTTGCTGCTCCGTGGCTTCAGTTCTACTGTTCCAGGAACTGATGTTTTCACTCTACATAAGGAAGAATCAAAGTGTTGAGGCACACAAACCGAGCATTTGGAATGACCTGCGCAGCAGAGAGCCCAGAGTTAACAGTTGATCGGCACATTCAGGCATATCTTGGTTTCACTCTTACAGTACCAAGTTTCAAGTATCCTGACAGCTTGTATGTCTACCACAACAAAGGAAAACCATTAAAAATCACCAGCACAATAAAGGTGGAGGGCGATTATCCTGTCTTTCTCGAGTTAGTAAGATTAAAGAACGCTCAAAAGAATCACCACAATCTGATACATTTTAACCTTATTCAGGCCTACACTCTTCTAAAAACAATGAACTTGAAGTGAAAAGAAGTGGCCAGTGGATAATGGTGAGAAAGGTCAGAATCAGTGCAGACTTAGAGCAGATTAATGCATCTATGATCCATTCAGCAAATTACCTGACGTTTGCAGAGCATGCATTCACTGTATTGCTACAAAATTCATAATCACATCATCAAGAAACATAAAAAGCCTAGATATATTTTATCTTTAGATTTATTATTTTTGAGGCACTTAATGTCTGACATTTATATAGCGCCGTTTTCCCCTCCAAAACACTTTACAGTATATACATACAGGAATGTTTCCCACCACTGTTGAAATGCAGCCATCTGACTATTACCAGTACCATCTTCAAAACACCAACCGTTTCAGACTGGAAATCCTCATCAATACTTTGTCTCACTAGTTCAGAATTCCCATGTACAAACTTCCATCTTGTGCTATTAAAAAG
Organism: Psittacula echo; assembly: GCF_963264785.1. Classification (NCBI taxonomy): domain Eukaryota; kingdom Metazoa; phylum Chordata; class Aves; order Psittaciformes; family Psittacidae; genus Psittacula; species Psittacula echo. The sequence goes on from NC_137740.1 coordinate 62,241,946, forward strand.
ACATTACAGCTAAAATACAGTATCACAGTGCAATTCTGCAACAGAACTGAGACTTGGAGCATTGTCATGAGACTTGTTACAATCTTTCATTAGATCAAGTCTATCTCAAAATACTTTAATGTAAGGCCTTTTAAGAATATCATTCTAAAACATCATTCTTGTTTATACTTTCTATATAAGCCTCTGTTACAATCAAGCACAGAAGAATGTCTTTCTGTCCTTCCAGTATATTCAGAAACACTTAGTCCTGGCCCTAAGGAGATATTAGCATCTTCAGTTCCAGTGAACTTCAAGCATCTAAAGGCAAACCTATTCCTCCTTGCTTATGGAGCTGGATTTTTAAGTTGATTTTAGTATTTGAAATTAATCTGAGATTACACACAATTCTGTTATTAACCAATTGAAATGTAAAGTACCTTGGGATTGGCTGCTGGGGTGCTATGGAAGTGTGCTGTGCGGGGGTTTGCTTGACAGTCTTAAAATACATTGAAGTATCCCAAGTTCACTACTCCATTGCAAAGCCTGCCCTAGTCACAAAGATAACAGCAGCTTTCTCACTTTAGAGATTTTTAACTTGTGTATCTAAAAAGGTTACTAAAAGATCCCTTCCAAGAGAAGAAGTTGCATTTGTGCTGAGAACTTTCACGAAAAGGAACAAAACCAAGCCCCCAAAACCCCACACAACAAACTACCTGGCATCCCTACTGTCATGGTTACCGTTACCAGAAGACTACCACCTCACATACAGCATGCTGCTACCTGCTATGTTATGGCTGATGTGAGAATCTGAAGGAATAGAAAGAAAATTAGTAAAATGAGATACCTATTTGCCTTCTTGTGGATCAAGCATGAAAATTTGCACAGGTACCTTACTCTCTTGAATACATTACACCTCAAGAGAGGCTTTTTTGATTTTCCTTGATGCATTATACTATGAATCTAATGTGGTCACTAGATTCTTATACCAGTGTAGCTGTCTGCATTTGAGTACTATGAAAGAATAATAACACTGACAAGAATGGGCAAGGACTAGGATAAAAGGAAAAGTATTAACAGGTAGTGATTTCAACACGAAAGATGATGACGGATCAAACCTGGTAAAAATTAACAGACAGAAGTGCATCCAAATATGTACCCATTCTATAAAAACCTGGGTTTTTTATCTAAACCCTTGATAAAAGATGCACAGAGAACAGATTTATTGCATATGTTATGCATGCCTTCACGTAGTGCATTCCTACATTGTATCTTATATGGAACACTAAGAAACTACTAGACCTTCACTGTACCACAGGTATAGGTAATTTGCATTTTAAAGCCTAAAGAGTGATTCAGTTTGAGTTACACCTTCCTCTTCCCTGATCACACAAAAACAATCACCTTGCTGCATTTATGTTTGTCAAAGTCACATGGCAACCACAAAACTATTTGTATAGAAAAAACAGCTGCAGTAAACTATTTAAAGAGTTTGGTTTCTGCAAGGGGATTTGGCAGCTGGAACAAGAAAACCAGCAGGGACTAGAAATCCTTAGACAACAGGGAGAATCACTGGTGAATCGTTTGTATCAGAAATCAAGAAACTTAATGACAAATAAGAGGATAAAGATGAAGGATGAAAGCATCATTGTAGGCTTTACAGCCTAGAAGAAAAAACAAGTGCCATCATCACTTAGTTTCAATCTCAGATCTGAAAGGCAGCTAAAATCATGAGGAGATCTCGTTTTTTTGAAGAGGGAAATAGGAATTTGAAAAAGCAACTGCTGTACTACAGGACCGAACACACAAAGGACAGACAAGAATCTGCTGTTTAACAGATTAACATTCTGGAGTCCATGCTAACCTCTTCTGATTTCAAGAGAAGAGTGACTGGACCCACATTCTCTTCTCTCTTTCTACTTGTGGAGCCATTCATTTCTTCTGAGCTGAAAATATGCATGAGATTGTTTGATACAAGACTTCTCTTTCTTTTTTTTCCCCTGGTTATCTTATCTTTCATCTCTCAACCTCCTCTCAACTCTTCATTACCAAAGTATTGCTCTGACACAAAAAGGGCTGCTGGGGTGGGAGATGGATGAAGCTCTTGCTAAACTGAGACTGGGATTGCTGAGCAGCAGAGAGAACTGCATGGACAAAGAGATGTTAAAGGGAATTCAAAACCCAGCAAAGAGTAAGTTGAATTTTTTACCAGAAGGAATTAGTCTTTTAGGTTCAGTCCATCCTTTATCAGCAAGGGCGTATTGGCTACATCACAAGGCTTGGTCAAGGAAAAGGCTCTTTCATTTAACTGGGCACAGATCTGAAGATGGGAGAATGTCCTGCACTGCGTGAGATAACTCAGAAATATGCATAGAACAGAGCAAAAATCCAAGACTGCTTTGCAGGAACAAGAGAGGTAGCAACCCTAATTTTAACAGGGCTTTTCACTCAAGGGAAAGAAGGTCTACAAAAGTCAAATCAGCTGATTTCAAATGGTTTGCATCCCAGGATGAATCAGGTTACACTGATTTAAGCCCAATTTAATTTAGGCAGGTTTTTAAACCACAAGAATAAGGACATTCTTAGTACATATCAATAATTAAACCAACATATACACAATTAGCAATATCCTACATAATAGTAAATGCTTAACAGCTTGTTTTGGGTTATCCTAGTTAATTTGTTTAGAAAACAAGCTGAGTAGTTGTATTGTACAATGTCTGCCATACTACACACTTCCTGTAATCAGTCTCTGTAGCAGCTCAGTTCATGACTTTAAGATCCAAATTCAACTGTGTCTTCAGTTATTTTCTTGAACTCGTAGTTTCCTCTGCCATCCATATGCAAGTAAAACTGAAATACAAGAGTGTATGTTAGCAATCACTTGAAAATTACCAGGTCTTTAGCTTCTCCCTCCTCACATTTCATTGAATTCAACTGCCTCTGGAAAGAAGTTGAACTCTGTTGTTTTCTCCCTTAGTATCATCCATCAGTCTGCTAATGGTCACAGCTAGACTTAACACTGCTGTCTTGGGCTTTGTGATAATATATTTAAGTTACACATTCATCCCTGTGTATTAAGTCAGTATTTTCCACACACACATACAGTCTCCCTGCATAAAAAAGTAATGGCAATAGTAAAATCTCAGTTTGGAAGGAAAGAAGTATTACACAGTATTACAGTAATCATAGAATCATAGAATAGTTAGGGTTGGAAACGACCTTAGGATCATCCAGTTCCAACCCCCCTGCCATGGGCAGGGACACCTCACACTAAACCATGGCACCCAAGGCTTTGTCCAACCTAGCCTTGAACACCGCCAGGGATTAACTTTTCAGCATAGATATACTAAGCATCTTGAAAGCAAAAACTTCATGCTGTTTACTGTATTCTGGTTGAAGGGGTTTTTGAGACTATGAAAGAAGACTTAAGTACCTAATGAGCCTTCCATAGTTTTGAGGCATTTAGGGACTTTGGGTTAGTTTCCATAACTAGAAGCATAAGAACATTTCAAACAAGCCACTGGATTATGAAACTAAAACATTTTTTAAACAACAGATCATCATCTCTAAGGACCTAAAAGGAGAACACCTTGAAAGCCAAACAACAAAACCCCTACAACCCACAGATACCCTTAGCAAAAACAAAGGCTACATACATCATGATGTTTCCAGAGTGACTTTCTGTGGGAGACAGTGAAGAGAGTGATGCCAACCTACATGAAGAAAATACACACAATAAAGCAGTTAACTTGTCTCATGGGTTAGGTGTTGGTTATTTGTCAGCATCAGCTGAAGAGCTTACATTCCTAAACACAAACTTCCAGACCCTATTATTAACAGTATACATACGCAGTCTTTATATAAGATTCTGCAGTTGAATAAATAAATTGAAAAGCAGGAGGGATTTCTCTTTTTTAATTGATTTCACTGTTCTTTTGCTCCTAACCATTTGGCAAAGCATACACTGGGCAAAGGAGGCACGGTAGGAGGTAGGTAAACCAATAAACCTGGTGAGTAAAAGAAGTCCACTTTAACAGCAAAAACACCCCAAACCACAAAAGCTATTAATACATTCTAAACTAACAATTTAAAGGTGAATAATCTTCCTTAGTTTCCTTGCAACTCAGCTGATTATGCACCCCTAACAGCAGCACCAACTAAAAGCCAAAATGGCTCTGATGATAAAGCAGGGTAGCACTTTTTCTTACTGCAAGGACAGCTTAAGCAGGAATTCTATTTTCCAGGAACATGTATTAGCCACTTGACAACAAGAACTGTAAGCCACAAGTGAACATTCAAATTAACAGAAAAACAAGTATATGCAACACAGACATAGAAAGTTGTCAGGGTATTGGTATCAATGTGGTAAAATTAAGAAATGATGTCCCTTTTTCTGCAGAGTCCTCACCAGCATGAATTTACTACTACAGAAGGCTCCTTAAGTTCCCACTTCAAGTTTCAAGCACGTATTTCAGTGGATGCACAGGTTTGCTCCATTACCATTCTGTGAATATTGCTGCTGAACAGTTAATGTTATTTCTACATTGAGGGGGTGAAATTGAGTTCTATTAATATTTCACATGGCACTACACAGCATCTGAAATGGTGAGTTTAAGAGAGAAAGGAAGAAGAAAAATATATTCAATATCATCATGTTTTCCTAAAGTGCTTGGCTTTTCCTATCTCAAAACAGATGGAAATACTAACTTCCACCCTCTCATTTTGATGTCCTGGCCAACAGAGGGCTCTTGAACAACAACAACAAAAAAAAGTATAAAATCTTAGATCATTTGATCTTCACTTGACATTTTAAGACTTTATCTGGAGTAGTAAGGTTACTTAGCAGTTAGTAAGAGCTCTCTGACATACAGAGGCCACGTGTACATCTAAATTATCCAAGGCTACAAAACAATTATTGAATTCTAGTGTGCATAAAAGGTCCTTCCATGCCCTCCTAAGCTTTTGGGTGCCTTTTATCATTTTACGTTTCCTCTTAACATACAGAGATAGAACTCTAGCAACAATGACCTTACCTTTCGGCAGTGGCTGTAAATGTAGCCTTCTACATCAACACTAACAGCACTGGTGCATTCATCCAGAATTGCAAACTGGGGCTTATGATAGAATAACCTTGCCATCTGCAATGCAAACCAAAAGGCTACTGTGGATATAGCACTACAACCATGGCAGTGTTACAAGTGAAACTAAGACTTAGTGTCCAAAAATTTACTGTGGCAAGGGAATTTCCTTTAGGTTGGCACTCACTGGTGAACGTCTGTTTATATAACCAAAGTGTAATGGGTGATAAAAGGTCAATATTTCCTATTAATTTTTTAATACAAACAACACTACTTTAGTTTGGTTTCTTTTTTTTTCCCCCTCAGTATTCAGGTATTTCATATTTTGAGGGTTCCTTTTAAGGAAAATACTAATATTTAGTTAAATAGGGATTGCTTACAATTTAGGTTACAGTTTTGACCAGGTCCTGTATTTGTTAAGTATTTACACTTTTGAGACATAGAATCATAGACACATACTGCCATCCTCTGCTTCTCTCCCCCGCTGAGTACATCCATCCAATCCTGAACAATATCCCAGCCTCCTTCACGTTCCAGGATGTGACCCAGCTGGACATTATCCAAATACTCCTTCAGCACCTTTTAATGAAACAGAAATGGCAAGTAGAGCTTAAGTGAACTTAAGAACTAAGAAATGACTGAAAGTTATAAAAGGTTATACTTTTATACTGGTGTACTATCAACCCTGATAAACATTAAACTAAATGCAGTGGTTTTAATAGCAGTTCCAATATTTTTACATCTGAAACATTACACGTTTTAAGCAAGAGAAAGGGTTAATGAATGAATTATCATTACCTGGTCAGAAATCCCTTTTTTTCTCTGATCTTCTAAAGTATCTGGATATATAACTTGATCTCTGAGTGTTCCAAGAGTCATATATGGTCTCTGAGATACAGATAGAAACAAAAAGGTAAGTCAAATATTTCTAAGCATAGCCAAAGTAGGAAGAAAGAGAAAAACTACTGTCAACTAAATACTTTGTCTCACCTGGGGAACATAGAACAACTTTCCTCTTACAGGCTTTGTTAAACGCCCACCAAACAAAGGCCACAACTGCAACAAGAAAAAGGTTTAAACTTGACTGAAAAAAGTCCAATTACAACAGTGCTTTGGAGTCTCTGCTGTTCATTTTCACAAGTTTCCTTACCTCACCAAGAACACGGAAAAGTGAGCTCTTCCCACACCCATTTGGACCACAAATCAATACATTTGCACCAGATCGAACCTAAAAATGCAAAGCCAAGATATTAGAAGTGTACTGGGGAGGTACTGATGAAAGCTTTTGCAAACACTAAGACAAGCTGATATTCTCATAGGCTGGTACATAGCACCTTCTGACACTACAAGGACTGATTTCCTGTAGTCATTTAGTTTTTGTCTTTTTTAACTAGTCTAGCATCAACTGCAGCTGGGAAAAAACCCACACTTGTAACAATGAAAACACTTTCGGGTAAATAGCTCATTGCCTTTTTATTTTCTCATTTTGACCTAACATGAGGATTACTTTTGTTCCCATTTAAGCATACCATATAACCACCTTTCTAGCTTTGATTGTACATCTATTTATAGGTCAGATTACCTCTGAAATTATCATTTCCCCTTTAAAACTTTAGATGAATATAATTTTCTATGATATTAAGAAACTCACCTCAAAGTTAAGGTCTTGAATCAAAACATCTCCATTAGGTGTCACCAGTGGAACATGATCAAACCTGTGTTGCAACATTTAAAATAAAAGGTAATTAACAGCTAAGGAAGTTTTCGAACCACAAGTGGTACTTTAGTGTTTAACAACTATCTATAGTTTGTTGGTAGTTTTTTTGTCTTCACATATTTGCTTTCTGAATCCTTCTAAGTCTTTGGTCTCCAAAACACCTTGTGGATAAAAACCTACATTTAAAGATGCTCTTCATTTTAAACCTGGTAGTGGACGGTTAGTCCATTAGTTCCAGGATACAAAATGAATGATTCTCTGCTCTCCTCCCCCTTGTTTGCTTCTTTTTCCCCCTCAATAAAATAATAAAAGTAACTCTAGCATCTCTTTTCTCCTCTCACTCCCCTCCACTTCACTATCTGATTTCCACATTGTCCAGACTGAGGCTATTTCATCTATTATCTGGCTTTACTCCGCGTCTTCTTCAGGTAGTATTACTATGTCAGTACTATGACTCTCAAACTGCAAAAAGCTGAGGAACTGATTGTTACTTGAGTACATCAGTGAGGGGTCCAAGCATGCAGATATACAAACTGAATACAGACTTGCCCCTGAATTTTACTGCTAATTTATATCATGGAATAAAATCTGTAACCAACTTATTTCTAAGAAGAAGTCTGATAAAGTGTTAACAAAAAGGTCTGGGAAGTCACATTCCAAAGGACAGCTGGAAATATTACTACAAAGGCTATGTCCAGACAGCATATTATGTCTTCTCTTAAGGTGAGAGGACAAGGATTGACTTACATAACAGAAACGGTGAAAGGGAGTGAGGCAGAATTATTTGTAAATAAACTACAGTACAACAGGAGCTGCACCTTGTAATAATGTGTATTAAAACCTCTGTTAACAGAGGCAGAGGGAATGACTAATGTCTTTCCAGGCTAAGTTAAAAATATTGAAGTTGTGGAAACTTTGTAAAACATACTTGATAAGGTTATCAGTGTTGATAATTTCTCCAGATCCAGGTATCAAAGGCAAAGCTGGCTTTTTATCTGTATCTTAAAATAAGAAGAAAGTGTTACAGACTGGAACGCTACGGAGAGATGCATATACTGCATATTACATCATATCTACCTTTTTCCTGTGATACCATAGTACGCTGATATTTGCCACCATTTAAGTCCTTCAGAACCTGCATTAGTTCTGTAATTCGAGCTGTGAAACTGAAAACAATCCACAGAAAAACCATAAAATTAACCAAAATTAATCTTTAGAAGTTTCAGAAATCAACAGTAACTCTAATGAGTACAACTATCCAAATGATGAAGTTATTCAACCCAGCACAGAAACAGAACTTTAATATTTGAGTTGCACTGAGGTTGTCCAATATTCACAATACTTTCAAGAACCTTTTTCTGTAATAGGCAAGTATTTGGTAACTTTTCTTCTTAGATGTTGTTTCAATTAAACATTCAAATTGTATGTTCAGATACGAAATTACTAGTGGACATAATTATCACACCTTCAGATTTGTTTTCAGCATCAAATATTTTTAACCCCTAGATTTCTAGGGTGCTGCAGTGAACAAATCACACAAAACCATTTTAATTCTAAGTCAGTTTCTTGAAATGAGAAGAGAAACAGCAACAACATAACTTTCAGAAAGATAAGTTGACACAACTACTTATGAAGCTTACCCAGCCAATCTTGTCATTTCACGGCCTGCTAGAACTATTCTGCCCAAGGCTTGAGACATTCTCAGTAACATTCTTCCGCTTTGGTAGTAATCCTAGAGTAGAAGAAGGTTTCTTTATGTAGACTAACAGAATTTAAATTCAGGAAATGGTTTTAATTCTGTTCTATTTACCTCCAAAAGTTCTGCGTGAGTACTGTTCTGGTGGCGAGGATCAGCCAGGTTCAGAAACGGGCGACTAACAACCAGGTAACCAACCACAGTGGCAAGGTCTGAAGTTTAAGAGTAAATATTAAGCTACACATTAATTAAAGCAACAAGAAAAAAGATTTCTCATTTTAAAATTTGAGCACTTTGTTATTTATAGCAATCCATTAGCACTGGATAAACACTTACATTTGGCAATGATGGTATCAATGAAACCCATTGAGAACCTGAACAGGATGAAATTATGCAAGTGTTCCACCTGGTAAGTTACAGAATAAACAAGGTCAAGTTAGATCAGTACCTTTTTTATTATCTTTTATTATTTTACAGACATTTGATTCCCAACAATTATTTTTCCCTAAGTCACAGACACCTCAACACTCCTATAATGATGACAAGCACTGCACAAGTGTCTCTGCTGGCAAAGACCTGCTCTCCAACACAACCTACACTTGAAACTGAGCACTGAAAGAATAGTTTTTGTAGTGAAAACGGTGAAAAGGAGGTAAGTGGCAAGAGAAAGAGAAATCTGGCTTCTGCTTACAGCCCACTCATTTTTAAATCTAATGACTGTAGCAGCATAAGCATCAAGCCACTATAATTCAATTTATACTAAAATATGTCAAGAATCACCATCATAAAATTAATTGAAGTTTTGCTTAAAATGTTTTAAAAGATGAAAGAAGTTTTACCAGTTTACGGAAGGTTTTGTGAATAGTCTGTTTTTCTCTCAAGTTTCCATTATAAAAAGCAATTTCTTCACTAAAAAAAAGAAAAACAGATTTTTTACATCAGTCTTTGAAGAAGTCAGCCATAAACCACAGGAATGTATCTCCCATTTCAGTCACTTTAGAAAATGAGAGTCTGTACATTTTCACAACAGTAGAACATAAGCTTTTTATACCCTAGCTACAGTTTGTCTTTTGAATTAAGAATATAATGCACATATACATTAGTTAAAAATAATCCTCATAAAGATGTAAACACTTTGCTCTGAACCAATAGCATTCGACTTTCCAAATACATATGTTAACATACAGCTTCTCCACCTATACCACAGCATTACTTTGTCACTTTTATCTTGCCATCCAGGTAAATCTATACCTGTTTGTAATAAGCCGTGAGTTGACGTATCTGTACTCCCCTTCATATTTCTGTTCTATAACAGTCATCTTGCCAATTGGTCGTCTCAAACGGGTAAGGAAGAACCCCGAAATAATCAAGTAAGCCATCATGCTAGCTGGACCCTGTGAACATCAAACCATAAGAAAAGCTTACCATCTAGACGGTTTCAAATTGTAACATCTATATACAAAATGCCCAGAAAGCATGAATCCCTGGATTCTCACTTTCTATGAGTCTATGTTACCACTTCAGTTACCCTTGAAATTCCCACCATGTTCCTTTCTTTCATGTTGTAGATACTATTTAATAATTTTACCAATTCTCTGTCCCTAGATGCCCTTCCCATCCCAGCCTTCTACTCAAGTTCTATGCCACCTGTGTTTCCTACTGTCCTAGCTTATTTCATCAGGAATTTCCTTGTCCTTTCTCATTTCCTCTCCTTTATTTCTACCTACTTCATTTTCTCTGTATTTGCTACATTGTTGTAGCAGTCAATATTTCAATCCCATTCTCTTCTTTGATCCATACATCTCCCAACACACTCCCTTCTCTCAAGCAGTCCTTGTCGGGAACTCTTATTCTTCTGCATCCTAAGATTCAATAGACCAGGGCTCTCAAACAGCATGCTTAAACACTACTGAAGTTTGGCACGGTATAAAACCAAGGGCATCAACTGAATTCGGAATAAACTGCCTGTAATAACTAAATACTACCGTGAGCAATGCTAAGACAGAGACTGTACAAACTACCTAAATTCAGCTAAGCCTTACTGCAGTCTGTTCCAACAAAATCATGTGTCCCAGAAACGCTTCTTGTCAAACCCTGGACATTTCTGATAATGCATTGTTTTATTAACCTGAAGATTTATGAAATTATCCAGTTTATGGTGGAGGAAATATAATGGTCATACAGCTGAATGCAGGGAATGACTCCTTTATAGAGGCTGCAATAAAACAGAAAACATATTTTGCCCCTTAAATGGAAGCCATGCAAGATATATCGGGCAGAAGGGTACTCTACTAAATACGATTCCCAAGTAACTGCCAGAAGAAAATAAAGAATTTTCTTGTTTCTTCAAATTGTTGGTCGAATTCCTGCAAATGCTGTTTATATTTTGTTTGCCTCGAGATAAGAGAGCACTAAAGCATATAAAACATGAAGCGTAAAGCATGGTGTCGGTATAACCCTTCAAATTATGGCTGAATCTACAATTAACGTGTAGAGTTTTCCTCAGGCTCTGAACAGGTGCAAGGGCTACAACCAAAGAAAAGAACATTTTCTTATAATGCTAAAAAACCCACTCAATTTACCTGAGCTCCTATTGCACTTGTTAGCTTGAAGATATACAAAACTATATCCAAGAAAGGCTATAAGAGAAGCAGAGGAGAAAAGGCATTAGAACACCAACATAAACAAAATCAGCCCAGAAACCACCGACTACCCCAATAACAGTTATAGCTCTGCATTAAAAGCACAATACTGTTTAACTTATACAAACTAAATTTACTAAAACAAAAAGAATCTCAGCTCCATGACATGTTCCTGAAAATATTCACTCAAGAACTGAACATAAATGCATCATATCTTCAGATAGAGTACCTAAGAGTACTTCACTATTTGAGGTCTGTAATAACACCCTGCTCATGAAGCAAAGTTGGGCGAGACCCTATGGTTACTTAACTGAAGTAGCTGTGAGGAATACTGAGCAAAGGATAATGTCATATAGTTGCCTATGTACCTAATACAAGCAACATTCCAATTTGCAAGCATCCTATTCCATACACTCCCTCTCAAAGCTAGAGCAGCTGAAATACAGGTTTTGTATGCAGAATTTCTGAATGCATCAACTTGTATTTTGTTTCATACTTCATCTTGAATGAACAACGCAGCATCAAAAAAAAACCCCAAACCTAGTTTAAAAACATTAAAGAGTATTCTACTTCACTACTTAAACCCCCTAAAATTTACACTACAGAGTGAAAAGCTTATTCAACCACAATTCCCTACCCAAAAGAATATTCTTACGTAACTAAAAACATAGCCATTGATTTTCTTCTGATGCCTAACTAGCTGAGAAAGTGTACTCATCATTGTTCAACTCAAAACAACGTGCCAAGCTCTTTAAAAGAAAATTTAATACAAACTGGAAAAACCCACAGCTGTGCTTTAGCAGAGGTCATGGAAACCTCAGAGCGTGAAATGATACAATATCATGAACAGGGTTTTTAGCACCATACTCCAAGCAATACACATACAAATGCAAGTAATTGTTTTGAGCTCTGACATCACATCCTAAACATCCACAGCTATCCTTCCAAGTTCTATCTGGATAAACTTACCTTGCTCAGGTTTGAATACAGGTCCACTACACTGTTACAGAATTTTTCCACATCCTGCGTAAGGAGTTGATCTGGGTTAGCTATTCTGTTGTCCAGATTTCCCATTTTGTAGTACGTATAAGATCTGAGATTAAACAAGGCAGAAAAAAAAATATCATTTCTTGGGATCTGAAATAACTGGAACCCCCCTCCTTCATGCAATCAAGATGGAAAGTAGTGCAAACATTAAATGGCTGCATGGAGTCAACATAAATTGTGTTTCTGCCTGACCAGATCCATACTAAATCCTGTAGAACTGTTTAGGCTCCGAAAACGTCTTAGTTGAAGCTCAGGCTGCCCTATGCACTTCTGCTGCACTTATAGCTACAAAACTCTCACAAACTCTGCATTAGCACACTCAACAACCAAAATTCAGTGCAGAAGGACATAAGCAGCTACTCAGTTTCATGCATCCGATTTAATCTGCAGGATTATTACCACTGTATGAAAGCAACTTAAGCACTCTGGAAGCTGACTCAGTAGTGGAAGCAGCAGTATTTTCCCACCTACCATCCCCCCCAATTGAGACAACTTTGTTATCTTTCTATCTGTGCCATCTACAACCTGGATAAGTCACTCATCCTTAACTGCAAGGCAGTTGCAACCAAAAACCTTTTCTAAACAGTATACCTGCCCTATAAAGCACCTTGTTACCTTCTTACTATGTACTTAAAATTATCTGGTTTGATGTTAATCAATTTAGTTTTTAAAACCTTTAGACATTAACAAGGTGTTACTTACTTAAGATATTCCTCATAGAGGTATCTGGTAAGTCTCACTCGGAAGCAAAGTTTCAATTCGTTTAGACCATACTTCAGGAAGCTATTCACTAAAGAGATCTAAAAATAAGAGACAGCATTTCAATAATTACCTAACAAGATTTAGTATACTTAGACCAGTGTGCAGCACAAATAGTGCAAACACTTCAGAACAGTTGAATTTTCCCCTTGAAGTCAGTAATACTATTAACACACTGAAGACCAACCGTGTAGCATGTGCACAACCTCTGATTATGTTCCAGTCTACACTATTGAAAACTAAAGTATCTCTTGAGCTCTTCTGGTAAGTTCTAGAAAAGAGCCACCATTTGACAACTACTACTTTACATTTATCAATTCGTTTCTAAATCTATTGTAAAGCAGGTACAGTATCTATTAGGTAGTAACAAGTACATCTGCTGCAGGTCAGAGATGTTGACAAGCTGAAAAGAAGTTAAGGGCGAGGGAAAAACATAACAGATCTTGGAAAAAGTTGTAAGAAATCTAAAAAATAAAGACTAGAAAGAAAACTTCATCTTCAGTGGTGTCAAAAGAATCCCAAACCTACAATGCTGAAACATCATCTAAGCCATAAGATATTATGCAGGCCTGCAGGTGGCATGTTAAGCTATCAGTCAAAGTTACTATCAACAAAAATAACCTAAAACCCTATGTCAGAAAAATAGCTGCAACCAATAAGGAAACATGCTGATGAAGTCCCCCCCACTGAAGCCAAATATTTAAATACAGACCTGCACATAAAATAGCTAATTTCTATGGGTATTAGGCCACTTATTTGAGAGCTTATCCTCAAATTCTTAATTTGCATTTAAAATATGTTCTCCTTAAAGGCTGGCACAAGAAAAGCACTTACAGCAGGCATTGCAGCGATGAAGTTGAACAAGTATTTCTTGAAATCTTTTCTGCTGCGCCCAATGATAGCACTGAAAACAACCATCAGCTAAGAGTTAGTCACAGGAGAAACAAGAAACTATAAACTATAGGATGTCTTAAGTGGATAAATTCCAATGGACCACACAGAGAAAAACAAAAAAATCATCATAGAAATCTGTAGTATCAGCTATAGGATTAAAATATGACAGACTTCTGCACGTGGTGACAGACTAAGCAACTATCTTCTACTCCTGCAGTAGCTGTCTGCATTAAAGGCTCAGAAATTCATGGGCATAGAATACCAGTTCGTTTCCTTCTTTGCTTTCATGGATTCTCATCAGAGAAACAAAGCAGTCCTTCAATTCCACAAAGAACTGAAAGTCTCTCCTGAAATAGAATATCATTTTGAATTCACACTTCAAGACAGATTCTGACTTGCTTCAATCAGCAACGAGAGAAACAATAATCAGAGGTCTAGAAACTACTTTCTAAAACAATAAGACTGAAAACATTGTGTTTATCAATCTAAAGAGCAAACAGCTCAGTAGGAGGAAGTAACAGTCCTAATATCCATGCAATATGTCTGAGTCTGTGACATAGAACCACTGTGCCACTATCCTAAAGTGCCTTCTTGGCCATTCAGATAACTATTTAGTCTTAAGTGTACAAAATGTGACCAAAAGAACTGAAAATCATTTAAGAAAATTTTGGTTAAAGAAAATAGTAAAATTTTATCCAACAGCAGAAAAACAGTTGACTAAATGTATTTCTTTAAGAAAAGAAAAACAACAAGTTTATAGATACCTTTCAATGACTGTTCCATTTTGAATCATCCAAATATCACAATAGGTGCGCACTACCAGCATCACAGCAATAAGCAGCAAATAACCTGTCTAGTACAAAAAACAGAAGTGTAACACTTAAACAAGGGATAATACTCACCACTTTTCCCTACTAAGTGGTCTAACCATATCTAGCAGAAAAGGGTTACTTTGCTGCTCCCAGCTAATGTGGTATTTGCTTACTTTGCAGGAAATACGTTACTATATACTATACACTATATTTGATAAAATACTTGTTACATTTTTATGGAGAAGGTTTGTCTTTTAAAAAGCTGTATTTGGTTGATACATACATTGGGCACATCCTATAAGTATTGCAGGGACAAAGAAGTTACTGCTATTCTGAGACACCTTTCTGCCATAAGCATAGGATCATACAGGTTGCAAGGGACCCCTGAAGGTCACCCTGCTTCAACTCCCCACTCAAACAGGGCCACTAGTAACCAGTTATCACTCAGATCTTGTACCACTGATGAAAAACCTTGAAATCCAGTTTTCCGTTCACCTCATTCTCTGCTCACCCAGCCAATTTGGTTTGGCTATCAGGATAGCAGGAGAGACCTTAGTCTCAAAGCCTTGCTGAAATCAAAAATCAAAGTCTTCAACATTCTCTGTGCTCCCCCTATGCACATGGCCAGTCATCCCATCACTGAGAGCAATCAGGTTAGTAAGGCATGATCCATAAATCCAGGCTGGCTGTTTGCAATCACCCTTTTGTCCTTCATGTAGCTGGAGTTAGCTTCCAAGAGGATTTGATCACAGCACGACCAAGTACGCTTTGAGGCTGACCAGCCTGCAGTTTCCAGTACACTTTTTTTTGAAGATGGAAGTGATGTTTGTTTTTTGGGGAGATTATAAATAACCTCTTCTGAAGGCCATGACCTTTTGATGCTGATGGAGGCCAGCTCTGTCAGCACTCTCAGAAGCAGTAGAGAACATTGCCATCCACGCTTCTACCTTATGCATAGTTTGTGAACAGGCTGTCAAAGATCCCTCTTCATCCAGGAAAGATCTCTCTTCATCCAGGCTAGCTGGCTGCCATGCTTGCTCTACATTGCTTACACTGGAATTCACTGCTTTTGTGCCTGATGTACATTGAAGTCTAATATATTGCAATTCATCACTTTAAGTTCTGAGCTCAACTAATACTCCTTTGAAAAAGGCATGCTAGAAAGCATGAGAAAGATGCCAAAGCAAATTATTTTACCTTGCTAAAATCTAGTCTGCATAGCTTTCCTGAAATGATGCCGACAGAGTTTTGGACAAAGCCACTTCCTAATAAGGCTGGCCTAGATATAAGTTAAAAAAACAAAATCTGGATGAACAGCATGCTATTTAAAGATAGGAAGCATTTGCACAGAGAAGTGTATTGCCTTGCATGGAACCAAGCAAAGCTCTGATGACCTTCTAAAAGATATGCAGACAGCAGTTACTAGCTCACTGTAAATGGCTTATCTTGTAATGGAAAACAGAATGCAACTTTGTAGTGATCTAAAAACTGAACTGTATATTTTTATATTAATACGTTGCTACTTTAAGACATTTAGTATCATTTAGTCTTATTCAAGTAATGTATATGCTTTTGTTTAAATTCTGACCTAATTACAAAAGAAAATGTGACTCCAAAAATGCCCATCTGTATTCGTTACTGCAGGCTATGCTTACCTCTTTACAAAGAGTTCGGGGGACCATTATTTTCAGGATTCGACATATTCTTGCAATAAATACTCTGTCCACCACAGCTCGCTCCTTCTTTCCCTCTTTCTGCTGCACATCAAACAAGCAAAACAAGAAAAGTGAGGTTTTTCTGTAAGCTATTATTTAAATGTGATTGTGATATTTTCCCTATCCAAGTTATTTGCAGCTATGTTCCTTCTGCAGCGTTTGCAGCATTTCCCTCCAATTTAAGACGTGCTCACATAAGTTGAATGAAATATAAGAATCAGGGGCATATGTCCGCAGAGCTAAAGAAAATCCTAAGTAAGTGATTTACGCTATCAAAACAAATTGCAGTAAGTTGCTGTCATGATACTAAAGAACATATTTCAAATCTACACTAAAAGGGATAAACAAACAATGCAGACCACAACATTAAAACATCCAATTACAACTTACAATGCCATCTGCAATCTCCTAACATTGCTTACCTCTAGAAGACACCATCAGCCAGTACTTTTAAAGATGCCTTCCATCATTTGTCCAGATCATCAGTGGTTTAAATCCCTTGACTGTACAGCCCAAACTTGCTTCAAGTGAAACCAGAATGTGGTATTCCTTTACTTCTAAAAACCAGTGCAACAAACTTCTAGTGATCTAAATCTACATACTTAAAAACCCTTGTGTAGCCAAACAGCTTTGATTTAGGTCAGTTGCATTTTTTTACTCTATATAACCCTATCTTCTACCCTGACTAACCTCAACACTTTTTAACAAGTCCAGGTATCTTTTCTTTCTTTCCTTTTTTTTCAGTATTCCCTTTCACAGATGGGATATAAGGATTCAGTCTTGAAAGCAGACTAAAAGGGTACACATGTATGCTTAAAGTAAGTCCTGTCTAATCAACCTAATCGTGCTACCTTTGCTAACCAAGACTCATGTTACTACGCCTACAGCAATTCCACAACATACTCAGACAGGAAACCTGAAAGGAAAAACTAGGGAGACAGGATAGGGAAGACAAAGAGAGTAGCCTGTGATTCAGCATTAATCAACTCAGACAATCCTATCAAGCACTCTATTTTTATTTCCAAGGATCATTAAACCACAGAAACATGCACAAAGAGTCCAGCTTAATCTCTTCCCTTGCTGTTTACATATACGATGTGTTGGGCAACAAGTGGAAAGCTCTGAGCTCTAGCAAACACAGATTTACTCTGAATAAGGCTACAGCTATTTTTCAAGGGATGAAGTCAACTCTAGTCCTGCGCTTTTCAAAAAATGATGACAATGCCAACTGCGGATAAAAATTCCAGCCAGACAGGATATTATATGGTAGATAAAATTATTTTCATTAAAAAATATTTATCCAAAACCTCAAGCAATCCCAACAACTAAAGATTACCTTCCAGGCCTAATGAAGCATGACCCTACACGTTACTGCTCTACTGTAATAGAACTGACAAACAACGGCTTTCCCAACGGTTTTTTCCTTAGACTGTTAATTCTTCATTCAGAGTAATTATATCCAAGATGGGTAGGAATAAGAGAAAGTTGCTTAAGATTTCCACAAATAGGTATATAGCTGAGCAAAATACAAGTGTTTATGGCATATAGTACAGCCAAGGTCCAGCTAAAAGTGAACATGATGCTTGCATACACCTTTATCCAGTGCAAGCCTTAAGTTCTCAGCTAAGATGGAAGTATGTGGAATAGTTATCTATTCATGCCATCATATGACCAAATATCTTCACTCATGGGCTCTGCCCTTTGAGCTGTTGTATTTTATTTGAACATGGAACAAAAAGCTTGACTTAAAGGGCTATAATATAACCTTTCCAAATAAATAAAGTGTCACACAAAAGACCAGGGAAATGTCAAACCTCCTACCAGAAGTTTGTAGTACTTTTCAGAAATTATCAGACTCTACATCTTATTTCATACTTTCTTTTAGAGAAAAACCAAATACAAGTCATACCAAATCTATAGACAGCTGTTTGTTGCCATGCATACAGCCAAACTTACATTAGTCCTTAAATATTAATAAGGCACAAAGATGAAAAAGCACATGGTACAAATCAAGCACATTATCATTATGCAATAAACCTTCATGTGATTAACCTGATTCTTCCATTCATTTAACCAATGCAAGAAGTCTTAAAGTATCATTCAAACGACATTTGCACCACAGTCACCATTCTGCCCAAAATAAAACTACAATTATGTGACTTAGAAGTTAAAAAGAAAAAAATTCAGTATTGTTAAAAATATATTACATGAAGAAATAATTTACCTCATTATTCTGCAATGCTTGTTTTCCACTTCTTTTACTGCAGAGGAAAAAACAAAGTATTTTACTTGTTATTAACACACTTCTCTGTGTTGATCTCTACACAGACGAGACAAAAACAAAAGTTTGGGATTTTATCCCTATCAATTTCTTTCAAAGCAGTCCAGCATCTTCACAGCAGGGCTACCTTTTATGTCAAACTCACGTTCTGGTTTTATACAATTTCAATGAAACCCAACTTCTTCGAGCATTCAGTTTCACATCCTGTAAATATATCTTGCTCTTTCACCTCCAAGTTTTGCTTTACCTTGGCTTATGTATCCTGAACTCCTTATGGTTTTATGTTTCTCACATACACACTGCAAGCATGGCTACATGGTTCCACTGACCACAAATGAAAACTACATGAATGCAGATTCAGCAATCCAAGCAACCCAACTTTGATGTTTTGTACTATCTGCTTAAGCCAGACAGATCTGTTTTGCATTATATTTGACTTCCAAATAACATTTTACTATATATAAAGATTATACGTAGTAAAACATGCTGCGGGGGGGTGGGGGTGGGTGGGGGAAATAAAGTCAGATCCTATGAAACCAAGTTCATGCAAGGGTGTGCATTGGAAGGGGAGCTAGTTTTCATTCTGTCCTTTCCTTCCCCAGCATTTTACAGAACAGGTAGAAGAAAAATATCTACTGCTAAACAAACATTTCAAAGTACAATGCTATTCTTTTGTCCTCTCCTTTTAAGAAAGGCAAGCTGACATACGAGACACTTTTAGTTTGTCTGTCTTCCTTTCTGACCATTCAAGCATCAGACAAGCACATGAGGCTGTAGGGAGAGCTTATGCATTTATGCAGTTTAAAAGTGACAGCTAACCACATTAAATTCTAACCTTCCATTTCTCAATTATCATAATGTAACACAGAGCAGGCTGCCTTCAGCCTACAATGTTCATATGCTTTCAAGACAGCACCTAGGAAATTACAGGGAAGCAGAAACCATGTAAGACACTGCTCCTTCCGCCTTCAACATCAAAACAGCAGCAGACTGCCACCCAACCAGTTATCCTGCAACTTTATCAGCAGCATCATTTCACACTTGTACCTTAAACCTCAGCAAAGAAAATATCTAGGATGAAACCATGCCTATTTTTATTTATGATCATTAGAAAGATCTGTGACTGTCACTGACCAGTGAAGAGAAATAACTTATTATGGAAGAAATGGGCAAGGTAGCAGAAGAATATGAGAAATGAAGGGAAGGAGGAGACCACGAAAGTGAGAAGGGAGAGATGCCAGTTTAGCAGAAAGTTAATTACAGGTAACACGAGAGGGAAGCCTAAGATAAAAAATCTTGTAAGACTACTTGTGTGAAAGACAAAACAAAGACAATGAAGGGCAGCAGAGGGCAGACTGGAGAGAAATGCCTTAATAGAAGCTCAGAGGAGATACAACACTTAATCAGGCAATGATGGAAGTATGTCTGCAGAAGTGCAAACAGTGTGCAAAGTCTGAGAAACAACGCAGTTAGAGACTACATCCTGGCTATGCAGGAGCAATGTATTGCTGGCACAAGAAACTTCTCAAAACACATGTTGTAATTTTTCAAAGTACAAAACTGGCATATTTTGGAAGTGTCCTTGTGTATGGATCAGTCCGATGACATCTGTTTTGGGACTAGGAGAAAAGGAGTCTTCTTAAGTGTAAGTTGTTATCAAGCTAAGGGGGTACTTCCCATGGCGATTTATAACTTGCTGTAATGCAGAATCAAAGTATGCTGCTCTTCCAGATATGCTGCAATAATTCCTGGCTTCGACTGCTTCAAGGCCTACCAATGTTTGAAGTTACAACACTTGTAATACACAACCATTTCAGCTCTGAAAGGATCAGAAGTGAATACATTCAAATAGTAATATATTAAGAAGATGAGGCCCAAAATTACTCTGGCAGCTGAATATCCTTGATGTATTTATTGATCATTTCTTTCCTGCAGTAGGCCTATTGAGAGAAATTCAGCAGCTGGAACTACTGAGCTGAAACTGATTATCCATTAAAGTGAAAGGACTGCTCAGAAATAGTGATATTATACTTAATTGTGAACTCCCACTCAATTAGAATTTATATTTATAAAGGTTTAAAGTATTTGTAAAATCAAAACCTAATGAAAAAGAGCTGTAAGTGTTTAGTTCTATTTTTCTTAAATAAATAAATCAAAACAAGACTATAGTTTAATAAGAAAGGAGACAATGCTATATATGAAGTCTGGATTATCTAGAAGCAGAGAAACCAATGTGGCTACATAGCTCCAAACACACTGCTCTTGCTATTAAAAGTAAATAAACCCATTTTTATTTTAATAAGTAAAACCATTTTACTTGCAACAACAGACTTGCCACAGTTCTGCCTGGAGTAAAACTTCCACAGAACTTTTTCTTCCCAAGAGCCTCATTTTTTTCAGTCCAATACCTGCTGGCACTACTCCAAACTCCATTATACTCTCATAGACCTATCTTTGTGAGAATTGTGGTTGCATTGGCATTGAATTTAAAGCCTAAATAACACCCTCAATTAGTCAGCAAGAATACAACAAGACTATCTGCCTACAGCAGAGAACTCTCACTTTGCAACAGATTCAAGCACCCTATTAGAGACACCTCATTTGCTTAATGCTGGAGCATCACAAGCCTTATTGTGAAGGAAGGCAATTGCTACATGCTGCCCAAATTCTCTATTGCAAGTAATTCCTCTGGTGTAAGGGCCCTGTCAAGCAGCACAACATAAGGACTGCATGGAATAGAAACATAAAGCTGCCTTTTTCTGCAGTGTCAACTTTAGATATTACCCTATCCACACATATCACTTTCTAGTTTGGGTTGAACTGTGCTTTTTATTATGACAGGAGTGCCCTGAAGCTCAAATGCTACTAATGCTTGACATGCTGCTGTGGTAGGACAACAGGTATGATGCAGCTCAGGTTAGTACAATTCATCACATGCTTATTCTATCAAGATTATTACAATTCAGGCAGCTACTATGAAACTGCAGAAAAGCTCTTCTTTTGATCTTTACTGTAGTTCCTCTCACTTTGTCACAAGTTACTCATGATGAAACCCTTCCCTGACTGAAGCTGGGCTGGCTGGGGCAATGAAAGATCCCAAGATAAAAACAACTTCCAGACAGTCTGAATGGGAGCAGCAGTGATGCAGAACATACCCCATATGGAACCCATTTATATTGTTCTCTACCTTGAAGTCAGAACTGTGCAGTGACTGTTCACCATTCATTTCTCTCCTTCTATGTTGGAAAGTCCTGAGATATTTCTCTTGCCCTTCCCTGCATTTGGATTCCTTTTTTACTTCCAGCCATCAGTTCCTCACGGGCATTAGATTTTAGCAAAAAGAATTCAATAATCACAAAGAGAACATATGACCTTGCTTTAGGTGATCAAAACAAGGTACGGTGACAAAATAAGACTATAAGAACAAGCATGGCAAGAAAAAAAGTATGGCATACACCATGAAGCCATCTAGACCAGGAAAATAATTCATGACGTTTTTGAACTTATGAATGCCTAACTGCAGCTTAAAAAATATGTGATTTTAAATTGAACCACTGTCCTGGTTTCAGCTGGGATGGAGTTAATTCTACTCCTAGTACCTGGCGCAGTGCTGTGGTTTGGCTTTAGTCTGAATACAATGCTGATAACACATCGATGCTTCAGTTGCTGCTCAGTGATGCTTACCCTGATCAAGGACTTTTCAGTCTCATGCTCTGCCGGTGAGGAGGGGCACAAGAAGCTGGGAGGAAGCAGAGACAGGACACCTGACCCAAACCAGCCAAAGGGTATTCCATACCACAGCAGGTCATACCCAATATAGAAACTGGGGGGGAGTCACCCAGAAGGGGCAAATCGCTGCTGGGTTCGGGCTGGGTATCAATCAGCAGGTGGTGAAAGAATGTGTTGTACATCACCTGTTTATTCCTTCCTCTATTTCCTATTATCATATTTTACTTTTATTTCAATTATTAAAACTGTTCTTATCTATACCATGAGTTTTTACTTCCCTGCCCCTCAATTTAAACTACAATAACCACAACAGTTTACATTTGAAAAGAATGTTTTGAAAGCGTGAGTCAAGCACAAATAAATACAGTAACAGTTGCCCAGAACTACACAAAACCTTTTATATTGAGCTGCTCTATTTATCTGAAATAATAAAACCCACAGAAATATAAAAGCCAGCCTTCTTCCAAGCTCTCACTGTACCAACAGAATCCCAAGTTGTGTAGCAGAATCATTTAACTTACTATAACTCATCTCCAACATCTGCTTGCTTTTCAGTTTTCCACGTGGAACATGCTAGACTGAAACCAAGTTTACTGGCAGGGAATTATGAAAAATACCCTGCCAACATAGTAATGAAGTAACAGACATCACCAAGTAGATGATGGGCCGACTAACTTTCGAGCTTCCTTCATGCCCTCATGGCCAAGGAAGGGTGCTGATGACGAAGTTTTTGGAAAGGGTTACCCAGACAGTATGCAGATTAGAAAAATTACGGTACTGAAATACTTCTAACACTGAGCCAAATCTATTGGTTTAGATAGGAATAGTTCTAGGTAAGGATAAGAACACAGAATATTCCAAAATGAAACAACACCTAAAAGTGTTCCTGCATAGTTTCTTTACAATTTTCTATGGCAGCATTAAAAATCTTAATCATATACATCCCTCTGCCTCTATTCAGCAGGTACTACTTCTACACTAGTCAAGAGTTTCTCCAAACTCCCACAGTCTCAGGTTTAAGTTTTAAAGCAATCAGTAAGTCAAATTCTACTTTTAAATACAGAACTTCACCCATAGGTCACCATGGTTGATGCAGCAACCCCTCTGCAGCAATGCAGATCACAAACCCAGGAACAGATCATGTAGAATGAGACACAAAGTACTTTCGATTCTGATGATCTGTCTATGGAATAAGTTTCCAGAATACCTAGACTAAGTAATTTTATAAAAGTCTTCCTTGGTACTGAGGATGAGGAGATAAGGAGCTTCTATAAAGACTTAGAATAATAACAGTAATAATAATAATTTAAGAACCTGCAACTTTCATCTGCTTCACATGACCATCTATGGTAAATAAAGATCAGAGCGAGTTTAATCTGCATCAATTTTCATGGTGTTTCTTCTGATTGCTACCTTCATGCTAAACAAATCAAAGCATTCTTTCAAATTTATTCTCTGTGCTCATGGTGTTTAAAGTCAGACCCAAACTAATGCTTCTAATGCAAACTAATGCAATGTCTTAGACATTCCTTATCAACGTTACCATTTATGATAGGGAGTCCTAAGATCAGTTTTGGACCACCAATACAAAAAAAAGGGCAGAGGGCTATGGTGATAGCCAGGAGGGTGGAGCATTAGCCCAATAAGGGGAAGCTGAGGGAAGAAGGTTTGATCATCCTGAAGAAAAGCAGCATTGGGAGAACCTAACAGCAGTTTTCCATTACCTAAGAGACCACTGAGACAGCACTGGACTCTTTACATGGGCACACAGCAGAAGAGAGACAACAGACTTGAACTGAATCAGAGAGGTTCTAATTGGATCTGAGTATTAAAAAAAAAAAAAAAAAACAGACAAAAATTTATTATAATCCCATGCAATTTCAGTCTCCAAATAAGTGCTGGTCACAGCATTCAATCTTTGGGTTTGACTCTATTTCTGTACCAGTGAAGGTATTCTCTCTAAAGAAACATGCAACAGTGGTGGTTACTCATTCTCAACACTGCTGAAGAAGAAAGTGATTTGAGAAACTGGGAAAAGTCTTCAAGAGGCCATTGAGCCTAGTTCCTAAAGGTCTCAGGAATATTAGTGCTGTGGTACTTACTAGCAAACAGGAAGAAGTTAAAAGGACAGCTGCCTTTGGTAATACCTGCCTCCTTCCAGAACAAAGTTCAGCAGAAGCAATCGATACAGGGGAAGTTTAGATTGGATATAAGGAAGAAATTCTTTACTGAGAGGGTGGTGAGGCACTGGAATGGGTTGCCCAGGGAGGTTGTGAATGCTCCATCCTTGGCGGTGTTCAAGGCCAGGTTGGATGAGGCCTTGGGTGTTGTGGTTTAGTGTGGGGTGTCCCTGCCCATGGCAGGGGGGCTGGAACTAGATGATCTTAAGGTCCTTTCCAACCCTAACTATTCTATGATTCTATGATACCCAGCTAACAATAACGAAATGGCAGAGGAAGACCCCCTCTTGCAGATAAGCAAGACTTCCAGTTTAATGACAGGCGAAAAGAAAACGAGGGGTTGAAAAATGTTATGCTGTGCTTGACTGCAGAAACAGCTACACGTTTCAGGTCATGCTACCTTCCTTCCGTAGAGGAGGATGACTAGCTTCTGCTCATCACAGTGCAAAACAAAAATATCTGGTTTAGGGTTAAGTGGAGCTTTTCAAAGAGCTGTTACCTCTAAGCAACCTTTGTATTTGTATTTTGCAGACCTTACATTCTAGAATGGTACTGGGCAATTTTCATAGCTTTAAAAAGAACCCTAACAACACACAATCAAAAAAACCCACTACAGGTGAACAATTTTGTAGAAGCCCACAGTTATTTGCGCAGTTTTCAGGTTAGTGTTGCAGTCAAGGTACTACTGGGACACTGTAAAAACAGAACACAATTCAAATTACTACAGCATACCTTGGTTACCATGTGAAGAAATAACAGCTACAAGAAAAGTATAGTGTCACTCATAGCACACTCACTGGTAGACACAGCTTCACACTGCATACCCCACACAGAGGAACAGAGAGCAACTATACAGTTATTTCAGGTCATGGGCAGCAACCTTACTCAGAAGCCTGGGCACAGTCCAAAAGCATACCCATTTACACAGTGCACCCTGAGCACACATAGATACCAAGACCACTATTTTCTTGGCTCAAGGTTGGTGGCTAGTTGCAGCATGAGCAAAAAAACCTTGAGGGGAATACATTCAGGCAACCAAGAAGGGGACTCCGAGAAGGCCAGCTATGTCACTGCAAGCAAAGGCCCTGAATTCCTCTGAAAGCTTCTACAAACATTTGAGAAGGCAGCAAGAAAGCACAACTGTTGCAGAGAAGTTTTAACTTTCAGTAGCAGTCTGCATCTCAATAAAGTAACATGTAAAGAAAAACCTGAGAGCTGTTAGTTTTTCCACACACTTGTGCTTTGGCCTCAGCTGTGGCTCTAGCTCTCCCTCATGGGTAACAGTGGAAAACTTCAAGCTAGTTCCCTGCAAAGTGAAAAATAAAAGTTTCACACTGTTACACACACTTACACTAGAGCTTGGCTTAGACAGCAATAATTTTATGCAACTTGGTAAGAAAGAAACCACTAATTAACTATCCAGGCCCAAAACAAAGGCAGTCTGAATGCTAGCTAGGATCAGGGTTGAGTCATGTCGTATCTCCTGTCTCCATACCCTCCAGCTGAAAACAGGTTTTCTGAGCCTCAGGCAGGTTTTTCTACAAGATTAGATTTTAGATGCATTTACTAGCAATCCTATGTGTAGGTTTTGTCTTTTTTGTTCTGTTTTTAAATGCTAGTGCACGTACAGAAAGCAGCAGGCTCAAAAGTCACATTCACATTCTGGATTAACCTACTTTAATGTAGTTGGCATAGTTTCTTGGCTGGTTGGTTTTGACGCTTGCTTTTCACAAAGCAAGTATGGGTTCCCTTTAAGGCTTTTACATACATGGAAGCAGTCTATTAATCTAGAGCAGTATCATTTCACCCTTCTTGTCATGAGAGACTCATCTCAAATAGGTCCCTTTATGCGAAGTACACTAGTAAGGCTCACCCAAACATCTTCAGAATCTACAGAAATGAGGCAAACAAAAGATAACATCACAAATGTACAAAACGAGAATAAAAATGCATGACTTGCTTCAAGTTACAACAGCCACTTGCTATATTTAAACTTGTGTTACATTTGAAAGCTTCTCCCAGTGTCTGAACATGTGTCCATCACTGCTGATTGTCCTTGTATCAATCACTGTCAAACTAGGTTCATGGGCAGGCCAGCTGATGACGTAAGCAGAACATCCACTTCCACCCTGTCAGAAGAAAGAGGATGAGAAGCCCAACAACAGACAAGTGCATACCTTATGTGTCACAGTTCATCTTAACTGTGCAAAACCCTATTTGATGTACACTGTGTCAACAACTCTGGGTACATCAACACGAATGAGCCTTTCCCCTTGCTTTAGGTGTGTCTAACCTCTAAAGCCCCAAGCATGCTTTGTTCTTCCCCTATGCATTATTCTTCTCCACAGGAGGGATGCCCAACACTTTGGGATCAGAAGCTCAATCTATACAAAATTAAATGTCCATACCCTAGTATACTTTTAGATTCTAATGGACAAAATCAGGTGATAGGAAAGGCCATAGTGTCCTGGAGCAGCTTCTAAAATCTTTTACTTCTAATCTGTTACAAATTCCCTCCTGTTAACTCCATTCTGTTTATCTCTTTTTCCCTAATCCTGCAGTTCCAAACTCTCTAGCCTAATTACCTCCTCTTACTCCTTCTTCCAGCATAAAGCTGTATGAGTTAAATACCTTCTTTCTGAGAGCAATGCAAGTTCTTTCTCCATTTGTGTAAGTACTTAATTTTAAACTACACAGGTATTCATGAACAATTCTCATTAGAGGGATAACAGACAATATCCAGCTCCTTTATGAGGCACCCCTTAAGGTTTTATTTCCAAAGCAATCAAATCTTCAGCAAATATTCTGCTGCTTCTTGTTTGAGGCAGAATTAGGGAAAAGAAATAAACAGAATGGAGTGATTGTTTTTTTCCTGTATCACATTACCAAGGATAATGGAGTTTCTCAAGCAAGACAACTTCTTACAATTCTAAAAACCCTAAATATTACAACTGAAGTTGTAATTGCATTTTCATATAACAACTTTTCCCCTTCCAAGAAGAAAGGAAGCTTTTCCAAGGAAACAGAGTTAAGGAGGGAAGCAACTCAAATAGAGAAACACTTTATTTTTCTTTCTGTGTTTTACTCCAAGGAAGTAACATGGAATGCTACCATGTTACTATAAGCAAACAAAGCTATGTCATTCCATTTTGGAAGATTTTAGAAAACTGTGGTTAAAATGTACTGTAAACTGCAAGTGATACCACCTCTCAGTACTGTAAAACTGAGCAGCAGTGTAATAGCTGTTGCAGAAGAACATCTGTGACTAACCCAGCTAGCGCTAATTGAGTGATCTTTGACCTACTAAGGCAAGTTAGCGTAACATATACAGCTTAATTATTCATACATTACTACTTGATAGGAGTTGTACTGGACCTTGTCCCTATTGTCTAACAGCAGGAAAGTAGGTGAAAGTTGCCTCTTCTTTCCTTCCTGCTATCATTTCTAGAACTGATTATTCCACATAAAAAGAAAACGCACATAACATGAGAAGCCCATGTAAGATAACTTTTGTTACATATTCAAATGCATTTGATTTGCTAAAAGAAGATTATGTTCTTTTAATTTATATGTTATTTCCTTGACAACTTTGGCCAGCAGTGACATTGACCTATGGCTGCCATTCCAGCAAAACTTTAAAAGCATTCACCTTTGGCTTTAGAAGTTAAAAACTAAAATTCCACCTTCCATAATTCAGGAAGCTGAAATTCATCTCACACTCACATGGCACAACATTTTTAGGCATTATATACCAAGCTTAACAAAGAAATTCACATATATAAAAATAAACCACCACTATTCCTCACAGGCTTTACTCAGTCAAGCTCAAGCATCAGATGTATTACCAGTCCTCTTCCAGACTATCTAGATTGTCAAGTGAAATTCTTCTCTATAGGAATAAGAAAATAAATTTAGGACCGTTGTACCCTCCTAACTTATCTCTCTTCCCAAAGAGACAGGGAGAAATTCAACACAGAAATTAGAGGGTACACTAAGCCCTGGAGATTTTTATCCCTGCTGCGCCAAGGTTTACCACTTGTTATTATATGTCAGCATCATATACCACCACAAGGATGCAGAATCCCTTCTGAAAGTATGCTATAATTTACATTAGCAACAATCCCTTAAGAAATGAATGAATGATACACAAATTAATGAGACTAAAGGAGGACAAAGCAGTGGTAATAACTGGATGCTTTTGTCAAGGCTGGTGATCTAGGCAATGTAGCTTTCGTACTGCCCAAACCTGACAGCGCTCTGTGAGGCTCTCGGCCAGGTGTGCCTCAGAAGGAAACACGGAGAAAAGAATAAACACCAGTGGGCAAAAACCATCCTCAAAAATAGCATTTAGTAGCAGCACAGCTATTACTGAAACAACTGAATGCTGGATGTTAGATTTTGGAATCCATGACCACAATACAGTACCAGTAGTAAATAAGAGCTAAGCTGTGCAGGGACTAAAAGCATAAAGCAGCATATACGCATGAGTGGAACAATCAAGTTTGCAAGCATGGCACTTATTTTAGCAACTGCGTTTCTAATAGATTTGAGAATGCAAAATGGCTTTAGAGAGGAAGATTACAGAAGTAAAGGACAAGTTATTAGAAAGACTGCAGCACAGATAAAGGAAAAGTGGACAGATCACGTCAGGCTCTCACAACTCCATTCAACTGCTAAACTAGCTAGAATATAATTTATAAATCATCTCCACTTTCCAATTCTCGCTGATCTTGTAATAGCATTCGGTCTACTTAGCACATATGAATGGCTCAGATTTTTAGCAGTGTACCTAGCAGAATCAAAGATTCATATGGGAAGCACACATTCCAAACATAGTCTTCGGTATCAAGGCTAACGCTCCCTTTCAGTATATTGACTCTCAAGTTAATAGATATGTTGCCACTGTCAAGTCACGCAGATCAGCATCAGAAGATCTGCAAGCAAAACAGTTTACGAGGACAACCAAGGATCCACATAATATTTATTTCAGGGATAGACGGATTACTCTGCACAAGTTCTAGCCTGCTGCTGTCAACTGAATGCTACTGGTAGTGGGAATAAAGTGCACTGTGCCTGCATTTACATTTGAAGATGTGCTCTGATCTGAACCTAACCTAGCTCCAAGATCACTCCTCAATAAAAGCAGAGCAAGGTAAGTGTGGACAATTGGGAGAGTCACTTTAAAAGAATACACTTGATCTGAATTAAAATGTAGATGCTCCCATGCAGAACATCTGTATGGCTTAGTCTTTCTTAAAACACCATTGTAACACATCAAGCATGAAAATCTTGCACTACAGTGTCAGTAACTCCCCCAGCTCACCATTTTATGCCCTTCTATATAGCTTCTCTCCTTTTTTTTTTTACATTATTAAATTAAGCCAGGATACTTGAAAAATAGGATCCCTCCCTACAAGTCTGATAGAAGAGTAAGTCTCAGCAATGGTTTGGGATCTTGTGGTTTTGACTTTCATACAAACAATGCAAGGTAGCAAATGCATAAATTGCCAGCAGCGTATTAATTGCTGACATGTTACATGACAAGGTTACCTAACTTCACAAAGCTCTTAAAGACTATCATGTGTATGAAAGGAATTAGTTAAAATAAAACTAGACTGTTGCTTAATAGCAGGTATGTTATTACTTCATTCTGTTGAGTAAGTCCATTTTAATGTCAAGATCTAGCACCAGCACAAATTTGTAGCAACTACACGATAACTGTGCTACCGTAACATAGCAGGTCTTTAACATGGTCAATAATCTGCAGCCTAAAATGAGTTAAAATCACACAAGTATTGAACCTCAGGTACACTTTTCATCTTACATACCTTATAGTACCCAAGTGTTTAACAGGAGATTAAGAAATAGACACTCTAGCATACATACACCTGGAAGCTATCCTCATGAACAACATAGCCATATACTACCTCTTTGAAATCGTTACCTGTGTACCTTACACGGCAACAGTACAACAACAGCTGGAGCCCATGTGCGGATAAGGCATCCTAGGACATCCCTATTAGTCAAGCATCTAATGCTTCCTTTTTGATCCAAGACCTCAGAAGAAGCTACAAAAGCTTGAAAACACTCAAATTCTGTGTCCAGTTCTGGGCCCCTCACTAGAAGAGAGACACTGAGGTGCTGGAGCGGGGCCAGAGAAGGGCAATGGAGCTTGTGCAGGGCCTGGAGCACAAGTGTGATGGGGAACGGCTGAGGGACCTGGGGGGTTCAGTCTGGAGAAGAGAAGGCTTGGGGGGGACCTGATCGCTCCCTACAACTGCCTGACAGGAGGATGGAGCCAGGAGGGGCTGGGCTCTGCTCCCAAGAAACAAGGGATGGGACAAGGGGAAACGGCCTCAAGCTGCACCAGGGGAGGTTTAGATGGAGCTGAGGAACAATTCCTTCCCCAGAGGGTGCTCAGGCATCGGCACAGGCTGCCCAGGGCAGGGCTGCAGTCACCGTTCCTGCAAGTGTTCACACACAGTGGAGACGAAGCCCTCAGTGCCGTGGGTCAGCGGTGGCCTTGGCAGAGCTGGGAATGGTCGGACTCCATGATCTTAAAGGTCTTTTCCAACCTGGGTGATTCTATGCTTCCACGACTGCGCCCCACGGAAGGCGGGAGAGGGAACGCAGCCGTCTGACCCCTCTCCACAGACGCCACCTCTCCAGGAGGACGGTGCCGGGAGGACGGTGCCCGCAGCAGCCGCTCCCGGGGGTGCCCCCTCTGCCAGGCCACAGCCCTCCCGGCCTCAGCCCGGCAGCGCCAGCCCCGCGCCTGTCCCCGGCTCTCCTCCCGCCCCGCGGCCTCACCCGTGCTGCGCTGCCGCCCGCCGCTTGCCGAGCACCCCGAGGAGCGCGCAGGCGGCGGCGGCGGCCCCGGCGATGGCGGAGTGGCGCGCGGTGAGGTACTTGCTGTAGGCGGCCATGGCGCAAGTGCAGCCGCGGAGCGCAGCCGAACGGAGCCGAGCCCAGCCGAGCGGGCGCAGGGAATGCCGGGAGCGGGGCGGGGCCCGCCCTGCCGCTCCCTCGCTGACGGGATGGAATGAGGCGAGTGTCGCTTGAGGAGCGATGGTGGGGGCTGTGGTGATCAATGCTACTTTCTTTATGTCCCATGCCAGCGGGCGCGTCTCATGGTCCGGGAGCGGGTGAAAGGGAAGGGGCCGGACCTCTCAGCCTGTGACTTCATTACCTCAGGCACCCCCGGCTTGGCACCTCCTGCTCTGGTCACTCGCTTTCCCGGGGCGTACAGTGGGATTCCCGAGTGTGGCTTTTGAATGCCATATGAAAATGGAGACAACACGAAATAAACTTCAAACAGAGATTTTGATGTAAGTTTTGCCATGCTATCTGTTTGCGTTTTTTTGTTTTTAGAGCCATGAAAGGAGTTGCTGAGATTGAGTTCCAGACAGGGGGTGGAATGAGTTGTCACCTGTCTAAACCGAGGAAAACGATTTCTATCAGGAGCAGATCCACGCCAGGTACAGCAGGAGATACCAGCCTGCCTCCTCCTATAAAACCAGTTACACTCGCACAGCAGAGTTAATAACAGCCTGCCCAGCCAAGCTATACCAGTAAAAACACCCATGCCAGCATAACTATTAACTGGCTCTTCCCCTGTGGTCATATTCCTCAGAAAGACATCTGATAATCTATAAATGGCTGTACTTTCTACAGGAACTGGTCAGTTAAATATATAAAGCCTGTATTGGTGCAGTGGTTAACACTGAAATGGCAGAACGATTTCTGTGGTCAAACTGAAATGCAGATCAAAATGCAGTTGGAATCAATGTATTCTTTTAGTCTAAAAAAGGTTTTCACACAAGCTTTGGAATACCTTTCAATGTTGTGCTTTTGTTACTGTGATATGGGAGTATGTGCGTAGGTCACTGTTTATCAACTATTCCTGTTTCTTTCAAATATGTCTTCCTGGAGTAGCAAGGCCACTGTAGTTTGATGAGAAGAAATCTCTCTTCATTGTGAATCACAACATGTACTTTTCTTTCTTACTCCCTCTCACCAGCCTTGGTATCATCAGACATTTGGGGGGAAGTTTATGTTGTGATATAAAGGACGGAGTCTCAAATCATCAAAGTGTTCACATTTTCTAGAGCACTAGAGTCAATGGTGCTGGGTCTACTTCTTTGGCACTTGTTCTGTGACTTTGGAGAAATTAGTAACCTCCCTACTTTCAAATACCTGCTGCACATTGGTGGGTTTTGGGGGAAAAAAATCAAAACCTATTTAAAGTGTTTCTGATCCTCGGGAAAATATAGAGCAGAATCACACAGCATTAATAAATTCATCTTGGTTTATAAGATAGATGGTTGTAAAAATGCCGTGTTTTTTTAAATCTTAGATACTTTGGCAGTAGGTAAACGTGAGAGCCCAAGAAGAGATAGTTTCTTCATCAAAGTAAGCTTCCTATACTCAAGTCATTACAAAAAGGATATTTCTACAAGTTTTACTACAGGCTCACTAATCTTTAAAGTACAGTTTTGCTGCTGCTTTTAATCTCAATATCTGTGTGGAGATAAGAGCGCTCCAAGCCCTCTTCTGTCCTTAAACTTAGGTTGGTTGTAACCTTCCACAGAACTAGTTACCTAATATAGCCTAACCTTGTTTACATAAAATGTCCATTGCTCTGGGTCATGCTGACCATGGTTGTTTGCAGACTTGCCTTCTGCTGTGTTTGTCTTCTGCAGCGTCCTCATCCCACTTTTTGAGGCTAGCCAATACCATGTCCTATTACGTAATTTATTTATCTTCTAACTTTTCCTTAAATAATTTCACATACACTTATAACCTGAAAAACTTGTCTCGTGCGTCCAGTCCTCCACTGTTTCTTCTACTGCTTCCACTCCTGAAGGTTGCCTTTTTTTTTCAGAATAACTTTGTTAGCATGATTGATAAAGGGGCACTTAATGCAAAACATGAGGTTTTTATTGATCCATTATTTCATCGGTTTCCAACACTCATGGCTAAGCATATTCTTGATAAAGTCACCCACACTGATCAAATTATTTTGTGACAAAAGCTCCCTTTTTTTGTTCTGCAATTTGAGACCTGCTGCACTTACACATACTTTATACATTGCAGCCCTTTTGTTTTCTTGGTATTCTCGGTACAAGTCAACTGTGAGAGTTTTCCAAGGTAGCAAATGACAGCAACATTAATGCAAATGCATTCCAAATGTAAAAGGTAGAGGCGGAGAGGGAGCGTGGAAGAAGGCAGAGTACCACGCCTGTCACCCGGCTTAATAATAGTGTGTGTAGTTTCTCTGAAGAAACAAGATGAAGTTGGAAACTGTGCTTTTAATATGGTCTATGGTATGGCTCAGACTTCTTTCTGGCTATGCAAGAATATCAATAGAAAGCAAGCTATTTAAACTAGAAAGTGCATTCCAGAAGACAGAAGCCTGTAGGAAGAAAAATGCATATTCTCTATTGAAGCCTGAAAACTCTATAAAGGGCATCAGGAGATCTCATAACAACAAGAATTAGGCTATGGTGCTGTATCTGAAGTGTTAAACAGCAGTATCTGCCTAAGCAATTCTTCAGTTTCCACAGTAAAAAAAACCCAAACCTCTGCTTAATAAAAAGCAGTAATAAAATTGCTAAACAGTAATAAAATGGCTAAACATGTCCTCAGTCAACCTTGATTTTAGCCAATTGAGTTTTAAGGAGTCAAAGTCAAGAATACAATAAATTTTTATGGAGTGAATATTTTGTCCCACAAATAGTTATGGGAATATATTTTTTTAATGGAGTCTGGGTTAACAAATCAGAAGATGCTCTGATTTGGTTTCTCTCAGAACAGGAAGAACCTGTATTATTTGCTGTTGGCACTTGGCATACAACACCCAACTATGTTCTGAGAACAACATATCATCTAATAATTAAATGAAAAAATACAGGTCCAATGTAACATACATTAATATGGAGAGCAATTTACAGATGTTGTGAAAGGTTGCAGAAGAATGAGATTCATTTATGTAAGTTGAGGTAAGCTGTAAGATGCAAACTGTGCCATGTATGCTAGTTAACTTTTAAGGTAATTTTTATAGTGCTGGTCTCCATTCTGTAGACTTGCACTTGCTTAATTTTTAATTCGCTATAAATTCAGCAAGATTGTTCTCTTGTTTAATGTTAAGTACTATGATAGTTGAAAACTTAATAACTAGTGGAGCTAGAAGGACTCTTCCAGGGATTGATGTGGTCTCTTTTGTGAAATCTGTGTTATCTCTTAGGAATATCTCTTAGTTGTAGAATTTGGCATGGTTTGTGGGGAGATTAATGAACTGCTCTTTCAATGCAGTCATCAGTGTTAAGGGATAAGGTTTTGTCATTCTCTTGAAGTGCT
Organism: Psittacula echo; assembly: GCF_963264785.1. NCBI lineage: Eukaryota > Metazoa > Chordata > Aves > Psittaciformes > Psittacidae > Psittacula > Psittacula echo. The sequence continues at coordinate 62,276,834 of NC_137740.1, forward strand.
ACAGCAGAGTATTGGTTTGTTGCTTGATTTTTAAGGGAAAGAAATTACGCATCTGAAGTTGAGCTACATTTAATTATATATCAGTTCATTTATGTGTACATGTGTGTATATGAATAATGATACAGACTATTCCCAGTGGCAGCCTCATCAGTACAGCTAATATCAACCAAATCTAATCACTGTATGTTTAGTCACTTCATACAACTTGAAATTCCAGTGTGGGTGAAGTAGTTTGGATATGGTATCAGCCACTCAAAACCCACAAGCCTCCATGTCCAAGAAACATAATGCTGATTATAACACAGGTTTGATCTTAAGAGTGGGGCCTACAGGGTGAAGTTGAAATGGACATAAACTAGCTCTAATCTCCAGAACAGAGAGAGAAGACATGCTTCCTTTTCTTTGTATCTCATGTTTTCTCTTCTTGTTCTTGCTCTTTTCTTACCTACCTCCTTCATGCCCCTCATATGACTGGGATGTTACAGGAATTTAAGATGTGGGAAGATAGTCCTTCCGAGCTGAAAGTAGAATTTTGGAATAATGTGGGGAGAAGAAGATAAGGGGTGTATATTTAAAGAAAAGCTTAGAGAGCTTAGGATGAACAGAACATTAGCTTGCAGACTTGGCCATTTCTGCTTTACTTCCCCACTGTCTGGGGATAGGAGTACTTGTCCTAACTGACACCATAACCTGCAAGAGCTTAATTGCTCCACACAAGTCTACTTTCTGCATTTCCTTGATTTCTGACCATAATTTTTTGCTCTATACATCTGTTGTTTTTAATGTGTCTGTGATGGCTCCTCTATAAAACAACTCTTACCTCTACTTAATACCTTATGCCTTTCCAAAAGACAAGACAACAGATCAGTTTTTATAAGCACAGCTCATAAATTTGAAAGTCCAGGTGAAAATGTGAAAGTACATAGGAAGTACAATTGTTAGACCAGACTGAGAAATTATCTGCTCTCCTGTCTGTGCATGGATAATATGAAATACTCTAGGAGACAGTATAGGCTCCACACATCTGCTTTCATAGTGGATCTTATTCTAATTCCAAAGATTTAGATGTTGATTTAGTTCTAAAGTATGGTGTTTGACATCCATTCTAATTTTGGTTGTCATGAAGTATTATAATTATTCATATTCTCATATTCTGCTGCCCCAGAAAACATACCTAGCATTTCACATGAGAGCAAACCACTGGTCTGTAGTAAGAATTCAGTTTTATTTTACTTACTGTTTTCATTTGCTTTCCCTCTTAGTTAGTTTCTGGTTTTGGCTTTACAGAAAGATGTTTTCACTGAGCCATCCACAGTGATGCTTAGATTCCTTTTGTGAGCCAATGTCACTGGACAAGCTGTATGAAATAAATCCAGAGTTAGATTTTCCTTCCCAAAATGTGGTACTCCACATTTCTGAACAGTCAATGTCAGTCAGCATTTTGTGCCTCACTTGCCTACCTTGTTTGGACTGGGTGAGTGGGTAGAAAAATGGTAACTGAAACTAAATGTTCCTGTTTAGCTTGTTCAGTCTTTTTCCTGAAATGAATCACAGCTGAATTAGATCTTGACATCTTTTGGTGATCTGAAAGCCAAGGTATTGCACTGCTCAACATTTATTTCTCTTATCTCAAATACTGTGTTGGTTTGTTAGATACATAAAATAGAAGACCAGAAGTCATTAATCAATGTTGACTTCCTATTGTATAGTTAGAATAATTCTCGGTTAGAAAACTGTTCCCTTTTTTCATCAAAAAATGAGAAAACTGAAGGAAGTTTTTAAGGAACATTTTACTGAAAAGGTGTTCTTGAACATTATAATGTCTCTTTGCAAAGTCAGGGTGTCAAGTTTGATATCTGAATTCAGTGATTTAAACCAAGGCATTTAAAATAGGTTTATAACTAAGTCCTTTTTCCTGGGTAGAGCTGGAATTCTTCTATTGAGATTGCCCCACAATTCCCTTAGCAGGAGGGCTTTTCAGCTCTTTATGTCTTTGCTGATTTATAATGACGCAAACTGAAAGTTGGCAGAAATTTTCTGCCTCACCTTATTAATTTATTTAATAAAAGATGTCATGCCATTGGCGTCCAATTATTTCTGAGAATGAGGCAATGGAAAAATAAAATACTTTCAGTATATTATGAAAATGTAACAAGCTTTTAGGTCATTCTGCTTTTCTTTTTATTCAGGTGATGAAGCTTGAATTGTTACAACCATTCAAAAAGGAATCATATCACTCTTTCATATTTGGTCAAGATGTATCAGACACTAGATTTAAACCATAATAACATTATCAGACCCATCTTTATGTTTTCCAGGAGCTATGGCCACAAATACACATTATGATGATGTGTTCTTTAAACAAAGTTTGTTTTTAACATTGGTAATGTAGAAAGGATGCTAATAGAACAGAACAAGAATTTTAATACATTCTGTGTACAGATCTATTTGCTTAGTTAATCACCATGAAAAATTGGTAGTGAGGGTCCAATTTTCAGACGATGCAGAACTGTTCTCCCTGTTGGCATATCCCTGGGAACTATTGTCTCCTACTTCCTCTCACTACAGGGACTTTCAAACTATTTAGTATTTAGTACTTTTTATGCACTAAACTTCTTGGCAAGTACAGTATTTCTTAATTATTGTTTTGAGTCAATATAGTTCAGATTTTTTTTTTGAGAATTAAAAGTCTTGCATTTATTAACACTTAGGCTCAGTTACCATTTTGCTGCGCACTCACCAGCTGAAGAAAGATAGGTGAAGGAGCAATGTGGTAACTTGAAGTCTCTGCCTTCCTCCATACAGACTAAGCAGTCAGCTGTTGATCAAGTACTATGCAAGCTCAAAGGCCTTTCACGCAGTGAGTGTTATGCCGAAATGCAGCTAGACATGGTGACTGAGCATAGATAACATGTTTTGGCTGTAATAATGAGCTCACTGATCTGAATGCAGGGGGATAAAACCACGTAAGGGATTAAAGAAATGCACTGGGATGAGACAAGATTGAGAGTTGAAGAAAAAGAAATGGCTTGACAAGAAATGAGTGAAGAAGGGCTACAGAAACTGCAGTGGCTTAGCAAGATAGTATTTAGGAAAGGAGGCTGAGCTGCCTTGTGCCAGGAAGCCATTGGAAGGAGGACAGAGACCAGTTGAACAAGGAGATTAGACAGGTGATTCTGGTATTGGATAGGAATTAAGTGATTAGGCAAGAAAAGCAGACTGGATTTGCGTTGCAAAACAGGAGGGTGACACTTGGAGCTACTGAGCAAAATGAAAAGGAGGGATTTAGAGTTACTTGACTGGAGAAGAAAAAGGTTGAAAGAAGGCAATTTAAATTTGAGGTGGAACTGGCTAGACCAGGAACTTGTGGTACCTGAGCTAGCAATTTATGGTGGAAGAGATGGGGGAAATGTGATAGGAGAACTATTTTACAGGGAGGTCAAGTGTGGATCTTAGAATTATAGGATCATTTAAGTTGGAAAAGACCTTTGAGGTCATCAAGTCCAGCTGTAAACCTAACACTGCAAAGTCCAGCACTAAACCTTCTCCCTAAGTGCCACGTCTACATGTCTTTTCAGTATCTCCAGGGACTCAACCACTGCCCTGGGAAGCCTGTTCCAATGCTTGACAACCCTTTTGGTGAAGAAATTGTTCCTAATATCCAGCCTAAACCTCCCCTGGAGCAGCTTGAGGCCATTTGCTCTTGTCCTATTGCTTGTCATGAGGGAAAAGAGACTGACAGCCACCTCACTACAATCTCCTTTCAGGTAGTTGTAGCAATAAGACTACAATAAGAGCAATAAGGTATCCCCTCAGCCTCATTTTTCTCAGGCGAAACAACCCCAGTTGCCTTCTTGCATGAACCTGTACCGGATTAGGATTGCACAGCAACAGCCTACAGGCCTGCCCTGTCATATATTACAAACTTTTTAAGACACAGCATATGAGGCTTCCCATATGATGGGAAGAACAATGATAGTTCTAGGGCTAAGGCAGATAAATGCTGATAAAATGATCTGAACTACCACTTCAGCTCTGCCACAGAATCCCTGTTGGATGCTTGCTGTGGGTCAGTTATCTAAACACATTCAAAGCTGGCCTATAATTGCATAATTTCGTATTTTCAGACTATCAGGAGGTATATCAGAGAGGTATTTGCAGAAGTGTTCTGTGTAAGTGGTTGCAGGTAGGTGGAGCTTTCTTTAAACATAGTAATTTAAAAAATACTTAGCATTTAATATGTGTTTTTAAACTTTGCCTTGTATTTTGGTGGTGTTCATTAAACTCTAGTGCTGATTACAAATGCATTTAATAGTAGAAATGAATACTAAATAACTGTCTAGTTACTGAATGAGGCAGCAATCCTGTGGTAAAAACATATGAAGCCATATAATTAAAGGTTGCATCCTGATACAGCCTTAATTAAAGCTTCTTGGGCAGTTTTAGATCACTTCTGTGGCAGACTTCTTTGGGACTATTCCAGGAGACACATGTGCAGAATCCAGCTGCTTTGCTTAGCAACACTTTCTGCAAAAAGGTGTTTTACTAGTGCATGCACTGCCTTCCAGTAGCTGCCATAATGAGATGTTGGTTTAGATCTGTACCTTTAGGATCTAAAAACCTTCCCATAGATAGGATCTAGGTGCCTTCTTTCTCAAAGCATTTGGTTTTACTCACAGTTTTGCAAGGAAATGCAGTGGTAACAGAGTAGAAAGCAGCAAGGAAAGGTGTGAATAATGAATGGCTGATACTTGTCTAGTGCTAAGAAAATAGAGAATGCAGTGGAGCTATACAGAAGGTACAGAAGTGGTGGATCTTAAATTTGATTGAGAAAACCAAGAGAGACTTTAGATCTCAGTGTTGATCAAAGATCACAGAACCACAAAAACCAGGGCTAGATGATACCTTCAGAATCATCTGGATGGTCTCCAATAAAGATAATACAGAATGAGAGGAATTAAAAAGGCCAGAGAAACAAGGTTATTAACAGAAAAAAACTCTTAGTCGTATGGAACAAACAGGAAGAGGTATGTTGCTAATACATTGTAAAACAGGTAACAAAATGTGTTCCAGAAACGTGAAATAAAGTAGGCTTTTGTTAAATAAGCATAAGAACAATAACAGTAGAGGAGGAGGCAGAAAGTAGACCCCTGAAGAATGTGAAGAAAATAGTAAAGTTCTTAAGATATATGAAGCTCCTCTCCATGAATATACATAGAGACTGCTGGTGTTCTACTTTTTAAGAAAGGATGTTACTGCTGTATGTTGTTACTACTACTTAGTAATACTACATATTGCTGCTAATATCTGCTACTAATATTTTTTTTGGTACTAATTAATTCTACATCTTTCTAATGCTAATAGTTTGTGCTACTACTTATGAATAGACATTTAAAATCAGATCACTAAGTGAAGTTATTTAGATTGATAGTACCCAAGAAATTGCTAGCAGTTAAACATCTTTTAAGATACTGCTTACAGGGCTTTCTAGTATAGCTCATGCCCACTGGAAATTAAAATCTGAAACTGAATTCAGCAGGGAGTATAATGCACATAACTGTCCAAATGTGATGCCAATCAGGACAGTTGCCCTCATGCTACATAGACCAGTGTTTGACATGCTTGATGAAAACCGTGGTGAACATTTCTGTAGGTATATAAATATACATGTGTGCATGTGTATAATATAAATACACAGATACATACACACACTTTCTCCTTTTTTGGTACAGAAAATAAATTCATCTTTCATTCACGGGAAAAAATAAAGAGTGAAGTTTCATCCCATTCTAGCAGGAAGAATGCAAAGTTATATTACTCTTCAGCCTTGAGGCATAAAGTTGTATGTCTGTAGCTAACGTGAGAAAATTCTCTGTTCCTTCCTACATAGAGCTACACCCTAAGCCACAGCTGAAAGCTCATCCTCTCTGCCTACCAGCTAAGGCACAGTTTATAAGGCAGGGCAGGAATCTTTGCTCCTGCTCAGCAACACTGAACCCACACAGTTCATCTGAATACAGAATACATAAATAGAAGATACACAGTTTAACTGTTAAGTAAATAATCACCCAAATTACATCATTCCAAGTGAAATGTCAACTGCCAAATGCGCTGTTATCTGAAATAAGATGAGAGTGAGTTTTTACCACAAGTAAAGACATGTTTCCATGTTATTATCACAGCTTAGTTCACACCCTAGTTTATCTCACACTAACTGGATGGGAATAGCATCAGCCAGGCAGCAGAAGTAACCAAACACTAAGCATGGACCAAACCTTTAATAGCTGTGTATGTTAACTAACCAAAAAGAAATGTAACCTTAATCCTCCTAATTCTTTTTGTAAAGTTAGTTGTGCCATACATTTGATGTTCAGAAACACCTGTGCTATCTTTAAGCTTATTATTATATAGTTCTTTTTGTAATCTGAAATTGTAAATCATAGGGCTTGACTCATAGGACTACCATGGTAAATGAGAAGCAGAGGAGTTGTTACCCAGATTGTACTGCTGAAATACCTTTCAGTCCAAGAAACCCTGTAGTCCTGCAGAAGAGGAGGATGAAAGAAACTGCTAAAAGCAGGCACGACATCAAGACACACAAGTACTGAATAGTTCTTGTAGGCACATTTTGCAGAGTTTACTTTAGGCACCACTGAAATTGCCTTTTCTAAGATGGATGTTCAACAGGCTCATCTGTACTGTCTCACAGCTTAAAGCAATTGTGCAAATGACAGAGGGACCTCACGTCTTAAGTAATGTGTGTTTACTTTTTCCAAGACCTCAGTAAGGAAAATCTGAAGCTTTTGTTCATAATGGTGGAAGTAGGGCTTGTGTAGCAATGTGGCACAATGGCCTGTGCACTCTCTGTTGCTGGGAAGAGGATATCTGTGAGGAAAAGATTACATCCTGGAGTAATATAGGAAAGCAGAGCACTGACTCTTACTTTGGATAAAGGAAGGAAGCAAAGTAGTAATTGAAATCTCGGAAGGAAAGGTTAAGACAAGCAAGAAAAGTCTAGGGAAGGAGGAAAGACAAAAGGTGGGGGGAGGTTCTTATAGAGTCATAATGGTTGTTCCTTAGAAGTTCTAGAGGTAGAAGATGGGACCTCCCATTGGCAGTAGCAGGTTTTAGACTCCAAGTTTATTCAGTTCTGTTGTGGTCACATAAACATTACCTTGCTGGTTCAATAAAATTTAACTCACCTTCCACACTTTTGCATAACAATCCAAACTAACTTCAAAGGTCTTCTCCAAAAATTCTAGATTCATCATCTTCCCTTGAAGAATGAAAAAAGGAATCCCACAGTGAGCACAGTGTTGACACTGTGAGGATGTTTGCACTTGTGCTCTTGGAACGTGCTGTTTTCAGAACTCCATCATTGAAGTGAAATAAAATCACAACAAATTGCAATAGAGCTAATGGAAAAATGGAGCAAATGTGAGAATAGGGATTAAAATGCTCTAAAGGTTCACTTTAAAGCTACAGTCTCCCTCCAACAGAAAGAAGTGCTTTAACTAACACCCAACCAAAACACAATAGTTGTCTTCCCAGATACTAGTTAACAAAAACAGTGTTCTGAAAATGAACTCAAAATGACTGTATAGGTAGTAGTGAATTCTTAGGCTGGGAGGCCAGACTAGCTCTTCGCATATTCAGTGTGGCTGTTCGCTTAGTTTGGTTGTGGGCTTTGTTTGTTTGCTTTTCCAAGACAATGCATACAAGAACCTATAGTAGCACAAAACTCAGTCAACCTATGCCATAAAACCAGAAATTTCAGTACGCTTGTGACCATTCACTGTACAGATATCTTATTTAACTATATTCTTACCTTTTGAAAGTAGTATTCAGCTGCTTCTTAGCTGGCTCTAATAAATTAGCATATCCTACCAGTCTTTAGTTGATAAGATCATCTGGGAAATACAAATCCACCACAGGTAAGGCTGGGCTGACAACTTATGAACTCAACATTTCTTGAAGCACAGTTTGTTCAATATTGATACTGGGGAGACTGGTGCTGTGTGGGACACTGTGCTGTATAGCTTGGGGTTTTCTTGTCAGCTGGAGACTAAAACACAAATAGTGTAAGGCTGATAAATTCACATTATAGGGTCATATTAGCAAAAAGGCACCATTAATTAGTCTTCAGAGTAACAGTATAAGAAGAACATAAACCTGGCAGAGACGTAGATCAAGTCTAGTTCTTGTTATTGGAGGCACTGTAGCACCTTGTTTCTTCTGTTTAGATTCACCACTGAACATTTTGCTCCCATGTGACAATGGAAATCTGTTTTAAAAACTCACTCCTCTGGGTTAGTATCTTTGTCCTAAATTCTAATCTTAATTTACAAATAGGCATTTTATACCAGATTATTTTTCCTCATCACTGATTGCCCTTTTGCTTTAGCAGATCTCCCTCCTGGTGTTTACCTGGTTAATGTCTTTATATGCCACAACTGTGTCTGATCTCAGCCTTTTCTTTTATCTCCTCTTGGTAACCTCGGTAATCATTTCTGCACATGTGCCAGTGATGCGTGTCTTTTCTGCATATTGATTTAATTGAATATTCCATTTTAAAGTCTTAGTGTCACTCCTGTTTCTGCAGGAAATACCTCTGGTGGCAGGTAAATCCTGCTCTTTTTACAACTCTTATCACACTTGTCATCATCCTGTATAAGCTAGATCAACCTGTTTTGCTATTTCCAAATACTGTGTTCTCCTTACAGTGCACCTTTTGCTATTATTGTATGATATGTATATATAGTATGATATGTAGTTGGTCTCGTAGAATTTCACTCTCTTACGCCCTTGTTTCTTAGTAAACCTTTTTTTCCCCTGCATAATGTTAATGATACCTTCGATATTTTTTGTCAACAGAGCAACAGTTACATTTATGTGAGGTCATTATTGACTATATTAAAATCTAATAGCTTTCTTGTAGCTGGATTCACTGTTCAAAACCCATTCACTGCCTTACCACATTTAGCAGTTCCTTGCCTGTATTACAATCCTTATAAAAATTATCAACTTCGACAGCTTCATTGATACATGTCTGAGTGGCACCATATAATGTGTTTTATGAATATTCACTTGAATAGAGTGTCAAGTTATATTTAGGGAAAACCAAACCAAACATCAAAAAAACCACCTAAGTCCAGTGCAATCTAATCTACTTTTACATCTGATTAGTCACTGACTATTTGCTTTAAATTCAGGTTCCTTTCAGACATTAATCATCTCTGTCCTCTCCCTCCTTTATACAGTCAGACACTATATTGCCTATTCTCCACCCATATACCACCCTGACTTTATATATTTACTTGAAATACTTCTCACAGAACCAATTCCAGTTTTCTTATTACAGTTTGTTTCAGGATTTAGGGATGAAGATTCTGAGCCCATCCAATCCGAGTTTGTCTTCTTCAAACCCATAGCTGCCAATTCTGTATTTGATGTGTATTAATCACACTCGCCATGGGTTGAAGAGTATGTTTTAATCAGTTTTAGGACAGTAGGGGAAAACTCCCTTCCTTTCAAACCACTTTCAATTGTAGCAGTCGTGCAATTACCAGCTGTGCCACAGGATGGTGCCATAAGGTTACAGTTGTAAACCGTCAGCTGCTACTTAAAGTCGTAAAAAACCAAATTATAAACGAAATAATCCAATGCAAATACGATACACTTCATGGCGGGATATATATGCATTTGCTGTCATCTTGTCAGATAATTTAAATGCTACAGTTAGGTTTGTATTCACCTTCATTTCTAAGTCTCTTGTGTGTATTAGAGGTGACTGTGGCCTAGCTACACTGGAAGGGAACATCTGTGCAGTACAGCCTTATCGCTGGTGAAACAGTAGCCCTCCTTGCCTCCATAACTTTGATATTATGGAATATCTGTAAAACACATTGTGCAGAAATAATATTAGTAGCGTAACTACGAAGCTAATAACCTACAGATCTCATTTAATTTACTAAAAGTGTACTTAATGAGCATATTCCTTCTGGTGTCATAGCAGTTAGACCAGTGAAGAAGCAGACTTATACAAGACACTTGAGAAATGGGTATTCCGTTCCTTTTCTGGAGTATGTTAAAAGATCTTTACATAAAGAAAAAAACAAGTTAACTTAATCTTTTGAGCTTAAGAAGAAAATGATACCATAATTGTCACTCTGGTAGGAGCCCTGTACATGTTTAAGACCCCTTTGTCTCAGATTTATTTTTATATTAATCACAAGCAGTTACATGACTGGAGCTGTAGCTTCCAGTATCTCTGAATAAAACCCCAAATACAGACTTGTTGATTCAGGCTATATCAAGAGTATACCATGTACCGTAACTATATGGAGTTTCCAAAAAGCAGTGTTTGTGTAGAATATAAGTTCTATTTATAGGTAAAACAGAATCATTAATATTCTCACTCTGGTTCTTGTCATGCTGTTTTGCAGTCTTACACATTTTTACTTCTTTCAGAGTAATGTTTACCATGGGTTTAGAGCCTTGAAGGCCTTCTGGCCTTACTGGATTTGCATTTCTGCAGTGGACATATGAATAAAGAGCTATCACTGGTCTACGTTGAAAATTCCTCTGGCCATCTCTGCAATACTGTGATGAGCTGCTGCCTAGTGGAACTCCCTGATGCCTCACCAAACCATCCGAATGTTTTCTAGGAAGCAACTGCTCTCAGCGCTATTCCAGTGTCTTTCTCTGTAACAACATTAACATTTCCATTCACTTGGAACAGAATTGGCCAACATGAGGGAGGTTTCAAAGCTTATTACAAACTACTTCCTACCTGATGGTAGGAATAGAATAAGTCCAAGAACAACACTGAGGAATTACCTTGAGTCTGGATGCTTAATTATTTTTCTTTTCCTAGTTGAATTGTCTAGCTGCTTCTTTAGAAAAGGGTATAAACTTGCTTTCCTACCAGTTCAGGCTTTGAATCTTGGGACTCCTCTTGATATTCTGTGTGAACGGTATCTGTAACTACAGAAATGGGGAGTTATGACCCAGAGTACTGACTGACAACATTCTGTGATGGGAATCATTGTCCAAATAGCTCTGCAAAGTTTCACCCACCTTCTGGACTAAATACTGCACACCTGATCGTGGATTGGTATGGACATTTCCCTATTTCACCATCAGTGAAAGCAAACCAGCAGCATTCCCTTCTCCATGCAAACCTTTCATTGTAAAGGAAGTAATTCAAAATGTCACTCATAACCACAACTTAGTACAACAAACAGTTCTTTATCTTTCATATATCTGTTCTAAGTCTTTAAGGAAGAATTATGTTAGATGACACTTACAGATTCAAACTTTTATAGGCACAGGAACACCCAGGAAACTCATAAATCTTCAGACACAAATGAAGCTGCTCATGACCATGGGATGGGTGCAATCACCCACTTCCATCAGAAAGAAAGCGTGGTGCCTTTTTCCAGAGGTGTTTTATTAACTGGTAGGAATTCAGGCAGTGGCCTCCAGGTGAAGACAATCCTACCAGATCTGGAATGTGTTGGGAGCAATTCAGTGACTAGTTATAAAGGAAGGAATGTGTCCTGCTTTTCCTTGTTAAGGCTTGCTACCACCCCAGGTTCAAGGGAACTGTTTATTTTCCTCCTGGAGGGGGAAAAAACCCTAATGAGCTTTAAGTTGCATCTGAAGCAAGTTATCTGAACAGCTTAACCCTTCTTACTCTATCTGGTATTTTCAACAGCATTACTTTGCATGGGTTCTTTCTTTTTCTTTTTGAATTGCATGGATGCAAAGCAGGACAAATCTGATCTTCCATACCATCTGCCTGTAAGTTTCTCTGTCTGCACTGGAGGCTACAGAGAATCAGTACTTTCCATTGGAATTCTGAAAAAGAAACCCATTTCTGTTCTGCATCCCAGTGCACAGGCAGTGCTAGAGGTCCAGAGTGGTAGCAGCTTCTCCCTTATTTGGTAACACTGCTACACACTGAAAATTGAAAACAGAACTTCATGAAAAGGAAACAAAAATATGAATGGAATTTTAACTACAGCCCTGTGCACTCTGGCACCAGGGAAACCACAGAGCACACACAAGTGTGCTGTATCATGCACTTTCAAAACATCTTCACATGGTCATTTTGATGCACAAGATCATATGCTGCTGCTGTTTCCTTCTCTTTTATGTCTTGTTTCACTCATTGCACAGTAGCATTGATGGAGGACCTGCTCTTGCATCTTGTTCTGATAGAAACTATCTTCCCAGGCGTTGTGGCAGGAGCCAGAGTCAGAAGCCCAGGCTGAATCTCAGCACAGTAGCTGTGACTCTCAGATGTCTAAAGTGGGGAGGTGGAGGGGTGGCAGTTCTTCACAGTGTTTGTAAAGCTGAGAACTCCCTGCTGTTGTGTTTGCTAAAAGTTTAGTTTCAGGAAAGCTCAAGTTCTCCCAGGTTCTTGGGAAAAGAATTCCCTGAGAATGAGTAGATAGACAGAAATCCTGCTTAGCTCAGGAAGTTTCTCAGTTGCAAACAGCTGGAAGCTCAAGGAAAGTGTTATAAATTCCTGTCTAGTGTTTCATATCTTCCTTAAGCATCCACTCATAGGTATTATGAGAAGCAGGATACTGGTCCTACTGGATTCTTGGTCTCACCCAGCTTGGTCATTCTTATTTTGAAGCATTACCTATTTCCAGTTCCAAAGTTCCTTTTACATAAATTCTATGCTCTCGTGTTAGGTTATTACCACCAAAAAGCCCTTACTGAAGAGATAAAGTACCAGAGATTATAAAAAGCCTTATACTGTTGAGATTAACCCATAGGTGAGTAGATTTCCTACATTAATGCTTTCACTTTTAGTCTCTTAGGTCTCGCATTTGGATTCTAGCAGGTTATGTGAAGGACCCAATCTTTAATGATGGTGGCTTTCACTGTTTCATACTTGCTACGTTGTGATAAACTAGGTTTTTAAAATGAACCAGCCTATTAAACTGCACTTTTAGGTAAGCAAGTAAAAAAACCCATGGATATCAATTATTACTTTTCCTTCTGAGGCATTAACTGTGTATGTTTCTATTCTGAGCATACTGATATATATACACCTTGAAGACAAGATAGCTGTTGCTTACACAGTACATGTACATATGTGACCATGAAAAGCAGTACATATTTCTCCCTTTCCTTTCCAACTTCTACTCAAGTCAGAAACCTTCTGTTTCTCTGTCTGATTTTGACCAGTGTTGTTTTTCTGCAGATCTCCTACCTTTGAAGCCCTTTAATATTATCTTTGAGGATTTTCTTTCAGATTTCCAGCTTTCAGCCCTTGCAACAGCATTCCCTGACATACCTTTTGATGTTTTTGTAGGTCACTGACATGTAGTTTCACCTGCCAGCACACTTCAAAGCCTGTAATGTTTGGCAGCCAAGCCTGTCTCAGAGATTTTCTATTGGTTGGAAGAAGTTACTGAAATTAGATGGCAAAGGCTCCCTCAGCACTGGAGTTACATTCCTACGCTGAAGATTGCCAGTGTTGCCTTCTTGATTATATGCTGCTTCATGGCTAAATCTTGACTTGGATGCTGTCTGCCTGAAGAGGATGGTCTCCCAAAGCCACTCCACAAGGGTGGCAAGGAAGGCACCAGCCTAGGTTTGTGGCCTGCCCTCAGTAAAGACCGCTGGTTCTAAGAGAATTGAATTTGCGTCTCCATAAGCTTGTACCTGCTCGGAGTGTTCTTCCCAGAGCAGCTGCCAGCAGCATCTGCCAATGCAAAAGGATTCTGTCTGCACTCACTCCTCCTCACAGAGGCATCCTATCATAAGTGGAGACCACCATCTTTCTGGATCATGGGGCAAGCTGGGGTACTCACAGGGAATCTCCACATGTTCCAAGACAAGTAAATTCACAGGAGGAAGCTGAGGAGGGTCTCCAGTCAGCGTGCATTCTGCCACAGCTCAAGGCTACATCAGTGGCCTTTCCATTCACTAGACTGCAAACCTATCATCTTTGATTTCTCATTCATGCTGGTATCAGACCCACTTCCATATTGCTGAGGTGGCAATGAGCCAGTAATAACTTGGACACAACAAGCAGGGCTTGGCTTATTTTTATTTAATACTGCAGTTTACTATCTATATAGAATTTGGGTATCTAATTTGAGCTACAGATTTATGAAATAATATTTGCTGAGACTAAACTTTCCAATAGCTGTCAGTAAGTGCAAGGCATTTGTGGCTTTTGTCAGAGTAGGCTTGTTAAAGCACTGTGGTTTTCAGTGTAGTGAATTGTACTCTATATTTTTATCCCGTATTCATAAACCAAAAGTAACAGAGCTTTACCCGTTTCCCTTGTAGACCTTTAAGTGCAAGTATCATGTTGGATTATTTTACCTAGGTGAGATAACAGAAATAGAGGAGTTTCTTAGCTTATCACTTAACCCCTCTGTGATCAGTATCATCTTTCAAAATATATCATGCTCTTTTAGATACAGCAAATCTATTTCTCAGATTGATATATATACATATAAAATAATAATGGTCCTGATTTTGTACATATTATTAACTAAGGAGTTTCTCAAAGAGCAAGGTCTCAGACCCCTAGTTTCCATTGCTCAAGAAAACGTTAAATAATAATAAATGTCATTTAGACCGAGGCCAGAATCTGTTCTCACATCTGTTATTCGAATCTTACATTACCATAGCATCTGCTGTCTTGCAGCTCATCAGATTCAGCATTACTATTTAAAGCAAAACAGGAAACAAAACAGACAAACCTCTGTTGGGTGTTGGATTAGTAACTTCTGGGCCAGGTCCAGTGAGAGACTGAAGGGCTGTAACACTTGGTGTCCCAGCCCATGGCCTGCAGGGAATCCTGTATTAGGCACCTACGCTCCCTGCATTGTGAACAGGAAGATTTAGGAGCCTCATTATAGGACAGCTGAACAACCTGTGCCCTGAGCAAAGGGCCATTAAGGTCAGCAGGAGATCCCCTTCAGGGATTCAGGTGCTGCACTTAGGCTGTGGGAAGGTTCACAGCTGAGATCTGCTCAGGAATTGGCCCTTGAGACCAGGCACCTACATGTGTTTCATCAGAAATGGAATAGCATTCACTGTTTTTATTGAGGCTTTTGTACAGTAGTTCAGGGATTAGATATATAAGACATTTAAGGGATTAGAAATATAAGACATTTAAGAGGCATTTAGTAACTTTCTCACCCTTACAGGGCTCATACCTGTATCTTTTCTACTTGCATTTGTTTATACCACATCTAAGTCTCCCAGCCACACAACAGATGTTTGTAATCGTATCACTTGAGTGAAGGTCCAGTATTTGGAAAGAAATTAAATTCTGCTGGGTGTGAAAGCTCAGTTTGAGTATCAAGTCCTCTCCTAGAAGCTTTGTCTGAGGCTCATATTCATTATCAAGAAGCATTCATAATTAGCAGCAATCAGAGTTTTTTTTTTTATGAGAAACACCACTGACAAATCATGTAACTTGTTGCATAGAACTAGGAGCAGAGCCCTCTCCTGAGGCTCACCTTCGCTGCAAATCTAGTTACATGCTACAGAGTCCTCATGACAATATTGCCTCGGGAGATTGATCTGAAGTCACTAATACCAAAAGGGATAAGCACCTATGAACACACTGTGATCACCTTAGCAACTTCATTAAACAATATTATACCCTCTAGCATGTATGCTCCTCAGTGTTCAATAAAGTGGGATGTCATTTGAAAGACCCAAATTAATACAGATGATATGGAACCATAATCACAAAGGAGACTGTAACACTTAATTTGGTAAGGAAATGTTAGAAAGAACTTGGCTGAGATACTCAGATTATAAAGTCCAGAATGAAAACCACTGAATGAGTTCCTTCTATAAAATATACTTCCTCAGGTAATGTGACCAGCATATGAAATTCACTAAGGCTTCAGACCAGCCATACATTATAGCTGCTTTCCTGTCCTTGGTAATATTATGGTCAGATGCTGACTCTGTAGTGAGAAAGCAGAATAACCAGACAGATCTACATTAGCATAAAGCTTAGTTATTTATGGGTTACAGTAAGGATAAAGTATACCTTGCTCTGTAATGATGAGAATAACCCAGAAAACATACATTATTGTATCTGAAATAGATATATTAGCATAAAACCTGAATATGAAACAGTTTCTTCCAGCACAAACTGCGTAACAGCTGAGGTATCAACAGAGCCTATCTTTAGTTGCATCTCTCTCTTATTTGCCTAGGCTCCAACATAAAAACATGATCCCTGGCAAGAAAACTGCACGGAGAAGCCAGATAAAGTCTTTCTGTGCTAGAATCTAGCACAGAAAATACTAACCCACAATGAGAAGAACTATTCCAGCTTCACCTACGGCAGGTTGTGGGGTTGAAGCCCTCTACCCCATCATAAACTATCATGCTTTGGTTTGCCAGCATCAAGGCAAGCTGTACTCACCCTCTTCGCAAAATGACTCCAGCAAACTGCAACGCCTTTAACCATGGGGGTTCTTTTAACCTGGATGGTTTTGTCAGAACTGGATTTGGACAATCATGCCACAACATCAGAGGCAGAAGGAAGGAAGAGGCAAAAGAATAGACCTGGTAATAGAAACCACTTAATTACATGCAGTGCATTTGATTGCTACTTAAGGACCTTACCTGCTCTCCCAACCTGAAGTACACTCTTCTCTCTGGCAAAGAAGTATTTTTAACTTACACTCCATTTTTCTCTAACAATAGTTACGAGGCTTGAATTGACTTACTGTAATGTTAGTAATTATGCAAATGGGAGGAAGGAAAAGTTTCTAGTCATACATTTCTGTTGCTGTTTTTCATCTGATTTATCAAACACTTAACCTACTAAGGACTGTTGAGAACATATCAAGGAATTTTTGCTTTACAGCTGAAAGCAGCAATGGTCAGCACTTTCAGGAGGATTTTGGCATGATCTAGAGAAATGAGAAAGAAACCCAGCAACAAAAGGAGCCCCCAAAGCACCCCACAGGCCCAGCACCCTAAGGACTTTCAGAAACTGGCTAACACTGACTATCTTAGAATCTGCTTCCAACGCTTAACTCAAAACATAAAGCTACAGGACAATCCCCTTCTCCTGCAAAGCAAATCCAGCCCTAGCAGCTTTGCTTATCACCTCTATCCCTGCTGGCAGGCAGTCACCCTGCTCCCCATAGCACATCAAACCAACAGCCACCCACCCAACAGCCTTTGGCAAGATACCACCTACAAGTAGTTCCCAGCCAAACCTCCTATTCCCTGTAGAAACAGCCTGTTTCTCTGCTAACCCTTAATTGCTGGGCTTTCCCTCTCTTAAATCCAGCTGGTACCAGTACAGCAGGTGAGGCTAACTGAGCCATAGTGGTTACCTCCAGGCCTCCGGGATCCTAAAGCAGCAGGTCACTGTGGTGTAATTGCTGGTGGTTAATAGTGCGTTTGACAAGCTCCGAAGGTTCTGGAAGTTGTTTCCTTCGTGCAGTGTTTCCTCTCATTCCTCACCACCCACTGTCCTCCTTGGCAATTGCTAGTTAAGGTGGAAGTTTTTTAAGAAACTGCTCATTAAACGTTAGGAAATGGGGTGCTGCCCGTGCCAGGGGCAATCCTTTTCCCTGCAGGATTAGCAAATTGAGCTGTTTTCTGTCCAGCTGCATTTCTCATGCTTCCAGCCTTGCATCATTTTTGAGACGTAGTTTATACTGGTATGTAGCTCATCCTGAGCAGGGCAGGATGTTACATGAAAAGAGGAAAGACCAGAGAAAGAGTTTTAGATGAGATCAGTTGGTATAACTGAAAAGAAGAAGCAATGAGTTTGGGGGCATCAGGCCTGAGGATAACTGCAAATAACTGCTCTACATTAGGGTAAATATCAGAATATAAGAAAAAAACAGACAATAGTAGTGAAATAGAGATTAGTGGAGGACTATTAGCAAGGGGAGAGGTGATTAAGTGATTGTCTCCTACAGAAAAGAGAGGCCTCATTCATCACCTTAAAAAGCATAGAGGGATTATCTTGGAGGTGAATTGTAATGAGCCATTAAACAAAATATACAGGTTTTAATACCTGCTAAAGCTGTACCTTTCCCTTGGTCATTTGTTGAAGTGCTTTTTGGTCTGCCTCAAGATCAGGACTGAGAAGAGGGAGGTGGCTGATCTCTGGGTGAGAAGTATGTCTGTAGGAGATGGGGTGCTTAAGCTCTCCATTGGTTGGTTCTGCAGGTTCATTCCAGTGCACAGCGGCTGCTGCAGTTTCACCCACGGAGCTCCCCTCAGGGCATTTGGTGCACTGGCTGAAATGTAGGATGTTCTAGGAAGTGCGTCTGAATCTTGACATCTTGATGAGTTCTCAGGTAGGTGGGTGGCATTTATTACAGCCAAAATGGAGATCTTGTGTGAGGGAAAAAAAGTATATATATTCTTTTATAAAGCAGCAGTACATGCAGTGGGGCTGGGGGAACAATTTCCTGGGTTTTCTCAGACTTCATACAACTCATTCTCAGGTTGAGTCTTGAACTGGTTTACTGATAATACAGATCATGTTGGCCTTTTGCAGGAGCCTGTATATAAGATTCTTGGAAAGAAATGGTTTATGGAAATACTTCTTGAGAGCAGAACTCGGCTCGCTGGAATGTAAGCAGACGGTGGAAACTTCTACCAAGTTACCTCTCTAACTAATCTGTTTACAATTATTTATAGTGATGCTCAGTGTGTGGCTAGAATTGGGTTCCCTTCTCAGCTCTAGCTTCCCTTGCTGACTTGGTGGTTAACAATATTAAGGACTATCCAGCTCTGTATTGAACTCCTATGGCTTGATGTTCTTACGTCTTCCAACTGGTCTAGAATATTTGGCACTTCTGCAGATATATAGAATAGAGACAGTATATTTTGAAGCTGATTTCTTAACAAATGTCACTTTCCCTTTTCTAGTTGCATTAAATGCTGCTACCTAGAAATATTTCTTCTCTTAACAGTGACGGAAGCTGCATCAGGCAGGCTTTTCCTTGGATTTCAAAGGGATGTCCGCATGAGTAATGTACTGTTCAACCCTGAGAAGGGAGAAGCAGGTACTTGGATTTTACTTCATAGACTGGGGTTTGGGTGGGGTTTTTTGGGTTGGTTAGTTTGTTTTTAAAAGAGCTGTGCTATAGCTTTTAGTTCCCTGTGTACGCATGCTCTATCAGAAAACAAAAACAACTGTTAAAAGAATCACACAAGTGGCTCTTAAGGAATTAGATATTTCAGTGGCTGCTCACAGGAAAACTCAGCATTTTTAATGGAAACAAATTTGATTTGGGTGCCTGTTCTTAGAGAATACACTGTTGAGGCGCTCTACTGTTTTTATTGTTCTGGTCTTCACTATTTGCCTAATAACTGATTGTTCATTGAACAAACTCATTGTTCATTCCAGGCAAACCAGGACAGCTGGATGAAGTGCAGAAAAAAGATAACTTTAAACAACCTCTCACATCTTCAACTGCATTTGTAATGCTGTAGGTTATACATGGCTAAAAAAGGGGCATTAGCCCTGTAAACTAGCAAAGGATGACCAACATACAGCAGCTGTTAGACCCTTAATACTTCTTCCAGTTCACCCACTGCAACAGAAGTTGCAGGCTGTGATGTACACCTGGCCTTTTATACAAGCTGTGTTTTCTTGAGGGTAGATCTATTATTTCCAGTTCTCTTTCATGTAATAGTTTCCAAAGCAATTTAGGAGGTAATCAACACTGTACAGTCTGGGACATAGCTGAAGCTGTTTCATGGTTGTCTTTATTCAGGGGGAATGCAGAGGACTCTGTATTCAATTTGGCAGGCAAACTGAGAATGAGGAGGGAAGAAAGCTCTGAACAACTAAATTGAAAAAGGACAATTGTTTCTTGTTTTCCTTTGAGGAAAACCCAAAACTTCACTTAACGTTCACATCATGTGGCAGATGTGGGCGCAAAACATGTTTTTCCAAACATGTTTGAAGCTAGGCCTCCCACCATGTAGAACACTTTTATGTTTTCAATCAAAAGTGCCTGAAACAAAATATTTCAGAAGCATAAAGCCATGAA
Organism: Psittacula echo; assembly: GCF_963264785.1. Classification (NCBI taxonomy): domain Eukaryota; kingdom Metazoa; phylum Chordata; class Aves; order Psittaciformes; family Psittacidae; genus Psittacula; species Psittacula echo. Next base: position 62,296,873 of record NC_137740.1, read on the forward strand.
ATTTTATTTTATTGGTTTGTTTTTGTTTTTGTTTGCAAATAAACAATCCACCAAAGCAAAAATAATTGCTGACTTCTTGCATGGATGCAGGTTAGCTTATGTGGGAGCTGAGATGAGAGAGAGACGAGAAACACATGGAGGGGCAGAAGCATCATGAAATGAATGTCTGCTTCAGAACCAGAAGGCCTGTAGCAGGGTATGTACTTGGAACAGCTGAGTTTATTCTTCCTTGCATTTTCCATAATGGTGTCATGATAGCAAGATAAAGCCCCTTGTGTTCTCAAAATACTGCCTGTAAGGAAGAGAGGGTCTGCTGTAGCTATATGCTTTTCTTTTTAACAAAGGTTTGGCAGACCAAGTAGTACCCACTGCTTTGTATTCTGTCTATTGATAAGTATAGGTGAAATTACTTGTTGATCTTTTTTATTGCTACTGGATGCTACTATCTAATGGTTTCAATGACTTTTCCCACAATAAAGCTCTAATACTCCTTTCTGCTCATGTGATTGTTGATTGTACTATTTAACTCCCATTCCCCACTGTAGTTCCTTGCTTTCACATTGAATTCATTTACAATTGTTTACTCTGGCCTAATTTTGACATCTGCTGGGTCAATTACCTGAATGATCAAAATCTTTTTGAAGCTCAGGGCATTGTTTTCTTTGTTTGCTTTTCTCCATACTTAGAAGACCTGAAGAATTTATAACTTTTACTGGATTTCTAAGTTTGCATCACATTTCATTTAGGATTTTCTTTTTTAAGGTAAAGTTATTGAACAATGCTTAACATTGACACTAGAGGTGATTAATGTCACAACTTGGTTTAGTTTGGTTGCTTTGTTTCAGGCTTTATAAATTCCAAAAGAAATGGAATAAAAGTCTTCCAATAAAAGAAGATATATGGATATATATGGCATATATGGAGAGGAAGAATGGAACAAGGAGAAGGTTGGTGTTCTGACACAAAATCATGAATGGGTAGTGGAAGGAGACTGGAGCAAGGGTGGAGAATTCCAAGATATAAAGCCTGAAACTGCCAGGATTAAGGGGCTGGACTAAGAATTAGATGCTTTGATACATTATTGAAAGTATGTCCCATCCCAGAGCTTGTACATTGGATTGAAGACTACTGAATTTAAATGGCCTTTTAGTAAGTGAGGAATAAAGCTTAGGTTTGTAATCCTTGCCTCTAGAAGGTGGAAATCCTACTGCTGCCATCAGCTGATGTAACAAAGGTCCGTATGGAGGTCTAAAGGTCCTGATGCTGCTGGGAGATATTTGAGTTTCTGTATGATTGTCGTGGTTTAAGCCCCGGCTGTAAATTAGAACCACGCAGTCTACTTCCCTCCCCCACTCCCCAGAGGGATGGGGAGGAGAATCGAAAGAATGTAACTCCCACGGGTTGAGATAAGAACAGTCCAGTAACTCAGGTATAACACAAATCACTACTGCTGCCACCAATAATAATAATGATAAGAGAAATAACAAGGGAAGAAAATATGATACCGCTCGCCGGAAAAGAGCCCGACCGAAAAGAGGACGTGCCCTTCCGGGTAGCTCCCAGTTACATCCCCGGGCATGACGTGCTGTGGTATGGAATACCTCTTTGGCTAGTTTGGGTCAGGCGTCCTGTCCCTGCTTCCTCCCGGCCCCTCCTCCTCCCTGGCAGAGCATGAGACTCACAAAGTCTTTGGTCAGTCTAAACATCGCTGTTATCAGCTTTGTTCCGAGGCTGAAAGTCAAAAACACAGTGCTGCAACAGCTACTAAAAAGGAGAAAAACTGACTGCTACTGCTGAACCCAGGACAGTATCCACCCCTTATTCCATACCATTCACGTCATGCTCAGATCCCACATTTTCCATATACCCTCACTCTCATTTCAGTGCACTGTTATCTTAGTGCACGGACCAATTCCTATAAAGCTACTGAGTCCGTTCGGTTCATGATGTTGGGCTCCATCTCTTGTAACAGTCTTTCAGGGCAGGAGAGGCTGTGTGCAGTGTTGGATCGTTGTCTGCTGATGCTGATCGTTCCTTCACTGTAGAACTCATCCGGTTCTATCAAAGTTCATTCTCTGTTGGGATGATGGTCGGAGGGAAGTCAGGGCCAGTCGCTGGTGCCCTGCAGACTTCTAGTTGATGGCTATAGCAGGCAACAGCGTACAATTGAGTTCATTGTCTGTTTTCCCCTAAAATCAAATCCCCTTGAGGTACGCATCGGACTTCCCCATCTTCCCGCATTACCCACCAAGTATATCCAGGTCCCTGAGCAAAAGCAATCCCACGAGTGGGTTTGCCTTTACCTGAAGCAGGAATAACCCAGACTGTCTTCCCCAGCAAATTCTTCATGTGCACCACAGGAACTTTGTCCCCCTCTACAATATGTAAAAGTTCCGACTGGGCTGGGCCAGCCCTGTTGGCAGATCCTCTAGTGTTGACCAACCAGGTGGCCTTTGGTAAGTGTGTATCCCAATGCTTGAAAGTTCCCCCACCCATTGCTCTCAGTGTAGTTTTTAACAGCCCATTATACCGTTCGATTTTCCCAGAGGCTGGTGCATGGTAGGGGATGTGATATACCCACTCAATGCCATGCTCTTTGGCCCAAGTGTCTATAAGGTTATTCCGGAAATGAGTCCCATTGTCTGATTCAATTCTTTCTGGGGTGCCATGTCGCCACAAAATCTGGTTCTCAAGGCCCAGGATAGTGTTCCGGGCAGTGGCGTGGGGCACAGCGTATGTTTCCAGCCATCCGGTGGTTGCTTCCACCATGGTAAGCACATGGCGCTTGCCGTGGCGGGTTGGTGGGAGTGTGATATAATCAATCTGCCAGGCCTCCCCGTATTTGTACTTCAGCCATCGTCCTCCATACCAAAGAGGCTTTAACCGTTTGGCTTGTTTAATTGCAGCATATGTTTCACACTCATGAATAACCTGGGCAATAGTGTCCATTGTTAAGTCCACCCCTCGATCACGGGCCCATCTGTATGTTGCATCTCTGCCCTGATGGCCTGAAGTGTCATGGGCCCACCGAGCCAAAAATAATTCACCTTTATGTTGCCAATCTAAGTCCATCTGAGCCACTTCAATCTTAGCAGCTTTATCCACTTGTTGGTTGTTCTGGTGTTCCTCAGTGGCCCGACTCTTGGGTACATGGGCGTCTACATGGCGTACCTTCACCACCAGGTTCTGCACCCGGGCAGCGATATCTTGCCACAGTGCAGCAGCCCAGATGGGTTTACCTCTGCGTTGCCAGTTGCTCTGCTTCCATTGCTGCAACGTTGCATGCAGCAGCCTCGGTGAATGAGGGCTGAAAGTCAAAACCACAGTGCTGCAACAGCTACTAAAAAGGAGAAAAACTGACTGCTACTGCTGAACCCAGGACAATGATGCTGCAAATTCCTGCTTTTCCAACTTTCTTTTTCTTCTGGACCAAACCAAAAGGTGCATATATATGCACATGCGAGTAAACTCAGAAGCTAAATTATGCCAAAATACGGGCTGTCAGTGTGACAATCCACTCCCACCTTGCGGGTATAGTCTGGCGTTGTTACACTTGGATTTCGTTGCTGCTTTGCTTTTACCTAAGTAGCAACAAAGCTCATCCAGCAATAAAAGGGAGCTTAGTGGGAAGGGAAGTGTGTATGTGTGTGTGTGTGTGTGTGTACACACTCATAACAATGGTGGCGGCTGCACAGCGAGTGACATACCAGATTCAGCAGTAGAAAGCGGGGGGGAGGTCAAGCATGGGAAACATTATTCTCCCCTTTGCCACGGCCTGTTTGCTTCTCGTTGGGAAAATCACTTAAAAGCAAACCCTGTTTGCTGAACACCGCCTGGATTTGGGCTTCTGAAGCCTGTTTGTGTGCCGCTCCTGCGCTTGCCACACGCACGCCGAGTGCCCGGCAGCTACAACTCCCTTTCCGGAGGGGGCACGGGCTGTGCCGCGCGGTGCCGGGATGCGTGATGCGGGACCGGGAGGGGGAATCCTCCCTTCCCGTGTCCCACCGGCCATTGTTCCCCTTATCGGACCCATCTCTACCCCGTAGCCATCGCTGCGCGCCCGCGGCAGGAAGGCGAAGGGGTTGGGGGGGTGTGCGCTGTGCGGAGCCCCGCCCCGCGGCGGGCGTGAGGGGGGGCGGTGCCGGGAGCGGCCGAGACCCTGGGGGCGGTGGCGCGGGCCGCGCTGAGAGCGGTGAGGACGCTCGATGGGCAGCGCGGCAGCGGAGCTAAGGGCCCGCGGCGGCCCCGCTGCTGCCTGCGCTCGGCCGCCGCTCTCCGGTAAGGGCAGGCGGCGGGGGATGTGGGACGCGGCGCGGATGGAGGGAGGGAGGGAGGGAGAGGGGAAGGAAGAAAGGGCGGGGGGCTCACCTCTCAGCCCTGCCCCGCAACTCACCTCAGCGTACGCGGAGGCCGTGCGGTGTTGGCGGCGGGGCAGGGCGCCAGCAGAGCGCGACCCCCGCCCGGGAGCGGCCCTGCCCTCGGCCCGGCGACGTGGCTCCTTCGGGAACGTCCCCTCTCTTTGGTTCTCTGTTTGCTTCCCCTTCCCCGCCGGGGGGATTGTGCTGGGAAAGGGAATTGCTGAGATGTCTGGCGCTGTGTTCTTTCCACCTCTTCTGACTGCTCGCTCCTAACCGGAGCGGTCTGGAGGCGTATATCGACAAGCCGGTGGCAGCTCTGCGTTTCCAAAGGCAGAGCCTCCTGGAGAAACACGAAACACTCCTCAGTAACGAAAGGCATGTGTTCTCCGAGGGGAAACTTCGCCCTATCCGTGCGGGAGAAGCAGGGCTAAGTGTTTACCAGGGGAAAGGTGGCTGTTGTACTAAACTATTTCGGCTTGGTTCTGCTGCTGCTATACAGCGAAAGTTTAAGTTTTTCCCATTCAGAAACTCTTTGTCATCAGTGTTACAGTTTTCAAAGCGGTGGAATTATTGCGCTGCTTGTTGCTCGTCTAAGTAAGTGAAAATAAGGCAGCCTGTCTCTAAAACAACACCGCTCTAAAAGCGTGAACTGGATTCGGGAACAGGTCTAACACATCCTGCTGCTTTAAGTTGACTCTGAAGCTGGCCAGACTTAAAAGGAACATGTCTTTTAAATACTATGAAAATCTCTGTCTCGATATAAATACATATCACACTTGTTAAAAGGAGGGGAGGATTTGTGGCTTCTTCTGCTGTAATTGCAAGGTGGAATTGCAAAGTAGCTTTGTAGCCATGAGAATTACATGTGGGAACAGAAGAAACTTGCTTCAACGTTGTGTTTAATGTAAACCTCACTTCAATCTACTTGAAGTGTTTGAAATTGCTTAATTATCTGTGTTATTTATGTAGTACTCGTATAGGTACTGACTTTAAAGGCTAAATAGGAATTAGAGCAGTTAATTTGTGTTAAATGCTGAAGTTTTCTTCCCCCTCCCTCAGCACACCCTCCCTGTCAGATTAATTACAAAAACAACTGCTTTGGCCACGTTTCCTCTGATATTTTTAAGTTGCAAAGAGAAATAAAGCAGAAATAATGGAAAAATAATTGAAGTGCCTTAGGATGATGCCTGTTGAAATGCAATGTTCTAAATGTTAAAGGTGCTACTTCTTCAGGTGCTCTAGCCAAATCCAAACATAAGCGGGATAACTCATCTCAACCTGCGCTTTTAGATCAGAATAAGTCTTATTTTGAGCTAAAAAGAGTTGAATTTGAGCTCTTGCTGCAGGTAAGCCTGCAACTGATGTTAGCTTTGTAGCTGTCATGTTCCAATTTGGTTTTGGTTGTTTTTCCCCATGTAGTGTTTACCATATAGTGTAAACACTAAGGATTTCCCCTGGTGTTGAGGGAATAAAAGCAGGCATTGTGGGAGCTGCTGGCAGCATACCTGACTCTGCCACCTGGAGTTTGCTGCTTTGAAATGAATCGCTTAACCTGACATGGGGCAATTTGCAGCAGCTTTCTGGGTTTTCTGAGCAGGAGGAATGCAGGTAACTGCTGAGTTATATCGGCAGAACCACCCCCAAATCTGTGCACTTTGATGGTGAAACTTCTAAGGGGTACTAAAGCAGAGCAACACCCTTCGAGATAACTGCACTGAGTTTTGTAGATATGCTTTGATACTGCAATATTTGTATATCTATTCACTTTTCCATGTTTTTCCTTTGATTGCCTTTCATATTAAAAGGTCTCAGGCTGAAAAGACACGTAACTGCTTTCAGGATGTTTTCTTTTCTGAGATGAGCTGTGGTAGCCCATGGTTTCTGGCTCGGCACAATCTACACAAAGAGAATTCATCCTATCAGATCAAGGCTGTCTATTATCTTGAGACAGGATGCTGAACACAGCTTGGTGGTTGATGCAGATGGGGAAGTTGCTCATGGTCTGTACTGGAGCAAGTGTTTTTGCAGTTGTATTCAGTTGTAGTAACATATGGTAAAGAACAGGTCTTGCTAAATGTAAAGAACTCGATTCTGAAGGTTTCCAGAATAAATATTCAGGGCAGAAACATTGCTTGTGAATCAGCTTTTGAAATAATTTCTGCATACCTTTGATTTCTGTGCAACACTCTACATGTTGTAGGAATTAAAATCATCTGAAACAGTCAGAAACACAATACTTCAGTTAAGCGTTGTAATGTAAAGCAGTGTCATATTGAAAGAAGTTTTGGATCTTGTCAGCACGAAAGTATTACTTCTCATATATTTCTATACTAATCATCATTTTTTTTCTTCTTCTCCACTTCCTTCCCCCCCTTAATTTTTAAGGGTTTCATCTTTGGCTTGTCCAATGGACCTGAAGCGCTGCTGAGCGTTACCTGCAGGAGCTCTATAAGCACAGCGGCTGCTGGGATGTTGCGGCAGAACGGTGGAAGCAACAAGCGTGGTTTGGGATTAGCCCGACTGTCTACCTCCAACTTCTTCACCATCTCCAATTCAGGAAACTGGGGAATGGGGCGCAGCACCAAGAGCAGCTCTCTGAGCAGCATCAGCTCCAACTCAGACTGCTATGATAATCCTCTCGTGGATCCAGAATATATCACACAACTGGTAAATGACGTCAGGAAGTTTGCAGATGTGCTGCTGTATTTGAAGGAAGCCATTTGTTCAGAAGGTATGTCAGCGGGTCTTTATTCTTAGTTCTTACATTCTCTGAAATTCTCACAACTCCTATGTTTTAACTGGTCTTTACAGTGGTTATTCCCTCTGGCCCTTTACCTTCCCACTTTGTCCTCTCTTCCTCCCCTCCCCCAGCACGATGACTACGGGAAATGATGGTTGTTGGTTTGGGTTCTGTGTTTCCTCACCAGAACACTGCAATATGTTTCATAATCATAACAAGGGAAAATAAGCTTTAGGAGGCTGTGTAGGCTGATGCTAAAAATTAGCAAGACCATCAACTGATTAGTTTTCAACCACCTGAATGGGTTTTTTGTAATTCCAAAGAATTCTGTTAATATTTTGGTGATTCTTCTAGGCTAGGTTTTGGTTTTAGAAGTCTTTTTTGCTAGTAGTTTGAGTTTTAAGGTAGGATGTGACTCCACTTTCTCCTTTTACAAGGTAAGTATTTACCATCTTCTGCCAGCAGGTGGAAACTGTAAGAGTTTCTTGCTCAGGAGGAGTGTGCCTTACTGTGTGCTCCTAGTCCTTTAGGGAAATCGTGTTCATTTTGGTCACCAGCAGAAAAGCTTTTCTCGAATTTGTACAGAAATGTGATCGTGGTAATAGCTGAAACGACATCCAGAGCTGATTGCTATAAGGTGTCCTGAGTGCTGAGTGTTTGCAGTCTCCTCAGTTGCAATTGAGTCTGCACACAGCTGAGCTAGCTCTGCCAACATGTGTGAACAAACCTTAACAGGGTAGTCATTTGAGACTAGTGACCACTTCATGCCTACAGTGGTTTTGCTGAGCACACAGGGTGAGCAGAGGTATGTGTGACATGCTTGGTGCCTACTGACACTGACAAGGGCACCCTGCAGGAAAGGCCTACCCAGATGTTCCAGTTGTCACACAGCAGCTGGGAATTCAATTTTCAGTTTAAATGTTGGACTCAGAAGATCCAAACATGATAAGAGTGAGTTCTGTAATACTGGGCTTGCTTTCTGCTGGCTGGAGACAGCTTTGTGGAAGCTGTGTAGTTTGGATTACATTTCTTCATTTGATTTATCTTTGGAAATGTTTGCACTTCTCGAAAAATTAATGAAAACTTTCTAAGGTGATTGATCAGACTTGCACATAAAATTCTGGCTCCTAATGTTTGCAGCTTAACACCATCCTGAAATTAGTGACGTGAATGACTCCAAGGTGGAAATCAACTGCAGGGAGAGGAGATGAGTTGTATTTGGACAGCATTAATCAATGTAGATTGTGTTGAAGAGTGAAACTTTGAAGCTTATGAAATAACTAAAAGTTCTGCTACCAGCTGCTGATGTACTTCTGTACGTGCTGCATCTTTAAGCAGTTCAGAAGTGGCAAATGGAAGTCATGCAGCAGGATTGCACCAGTGAGCTCTTGTATTTGCCTGGTAAGCATTCCTAGAGCTTGCTGCAGACCTTGCAGCCTCTGGCCACTCTTCCCTCAGGTAGCTTCTGCATCTGCTCTTAGTCGTAGTATTGCTGCTTTGGCAGATCTGTCTAACCTCCTTTCCATGCACAGTAACCTCCCTCTTGGGCTGAGGTCTGCAGCCATAGGTGGGCTGATTCCAGTGGGTGAATGCCTGGAATTTCATCCAGACTGCTTGGTTGTGTTCCCTGCTGGTGTTATCTGAGCTGCCTTGGAAGAGCCTAGCTGTTTTTCAGCTATGGTTCACTTAACATTCTCCTGATGTAGTGATACTATCTTATATGAGAAATCTAAGCTATTTTGGATTAGAACCTGTATTCATGTCTAAACTAGAACATAAATGCCTTTGATTATAGACATGTACTGTGCTTTGTACAGTACCAGTGCAAGTCAATATATAACATGAAGAGTAAGCTGAGATCTCTTTTAAGGAGAGAGTGCTATATAACTAAAGTTTTCAGTCTATTTCAAGGCTATTTCTCTTTGCATTAGTTATGCTAATATAATTTCATTTCTCACAGTAGTCTCATGGTCATAATGCTGAATTAATTTGGAATATTACTTCTCAACAAAAGTAAACACAGCAGTGTAACTTTGATGATTTTTCAAACTCACAGCAATGTTTGTTGTATAAACTGCAGTCTGATCTCTTTGCTGGCACCAAGTAGGAAACATGTTTCTTAATGCTACTTTACATAAAAAACCACCACCACCACCACCCCCACCATAAAAACCTCCATCCCAACCGCACAAAGAAAGACCCTCTGAATGTAACTAGCGTTGAGAAGTTTGTCAGCTGTTTGGACTTGAGGGAGCTGCAGTTGCCTCTTGTGTTGACTGAAATACCATGTGTTCCACACACTTCAGTTCTTGCTGCCTGTTTCTTTTGAATTCCCCTTTGAATCTAGGCACTGTTCTCGCTGGATGTAACAATCAGTTATGAGCAATCCAACTTGAGGCATAGGATCAAGATATTCACTGATATATTAAATGTCTTTGTTTAAAGAGGAGGTCTGGGCATTTTTTGAACAGAGGTCTGAATGCAGTGCTGTTTCACAAAGTTTTTATTTGATTCTACTTGATGACAGGCTTAACTTGTAGCGTTTGAACTGCACAAACAGTGCATCAGTCTCTTGATCCAGTCTTCATTACATTTCCAGATGAGCAAGATAGTGTCATATGGCTGATATTGGTAAGGATAGTTATATTGTCATCATATCTTTGTGTTTGAACTGGCAGGCTGTCTTCATTTGTAGCATTCATACTTCGTGAGGTCAGAGATAACTGAAATACATTGTGCGGACTCAAGACAAGTCAATCATCTTTCCTTTCTGATAAGAAAATTAAAGCGGTACCTCAGAAATCTGTGCCTGGAAAGCCAAACTTGAGAGTGTTTGTTCAATACCTGGAAGACTCAGAAAATTACATGCAATCTGTGCTGCTCTTAAGACTTCATTTGCCTTTTCAGTTTTACTGATGGTGTTCTGTATTCTTAATGTACCTCAGATTCAGTTCTTTCAGTTTTAATGTAGATCCTAAGTACAAATTGTTAAGACAGAATGGCTTGAAAGCTGATAGGTTTTCTCTTTGTGTTTTGAGCTTCAACAGTAGCTATTGGTTCAGTGTGAAAACCAAGTGTTGGCTTCAGCTTGCACCCCTCTTTGAAAAGGTAGGACTTACAGGGAAGTACTGTCTAAAGGCTGGAGCTGGCCGTGATGTTCAGAGGTAGTGGTGCTCAAGGAGAGTAGTTAACTTTCCTTGGTGGAAAATGTTTTAGGAACTGAATTGTGTGCCTCCAATTGAGGCCTGCTGAGAATTTAACAACCTGACCATAGTACTGAGAATACGTTATCTTTTGAAGTGTGTGAGGTTATACTTAAGCTAAATCCTGTCGTTTGAAGGGATTAATTCTTGTCCCAGAGCATGGTTTAATGCATCTGCAAGTAAGTGCTGTTGGATTTTGTGGCTGGGCAAGTTCAACATGGATAGTATGTTCCTTTGGAGAATAGGGGGGATGTGTGTTAACAGTGGTTATACTGTTATATAACTACATATGTGTGTATATATATATACACACTATATATAATACTGCCCAATCCTTTGAAAAGATAAGGGTCTCTATACCTCATCAAAGTTGTGCTGAAAGGGTGTAAGCTGCTTTTTAGGACAAAACATGCAGGACAAAAATTTCTATTAAAGAATTTATCAGTTCAAAAGTAGTATTGCTTATTGCATAGATGTGCACAGTTGAGAACGTGTTGAAGAGGAGGTAGCTTGGTGACACTACAGTCTGTGCTATTACTGCATGTAATAAATTCCATTGTTGCTTTAAGCAAATGATGCCACTGTGTGGTCTTTGCTCAAATGAGATTCATTTAGTCAGGCTTAAAAGCACCACACAAAAGAATATTTAGGGCACAGTCTGAGTTCCTAATTAGAATATATTTTACTAAGTGTTTCGCTTCTGAACAGTAAATAGTAGCTTTTACTTGTATCTCATCAGAGAAGGGGGAAACATTCCTGTTTCCCTAGTCTGAAGCTAGTTAGCTACTAGTTTTGTGACATCTGCTCTTTATTTATTTTTTAAGGAATGTAATGTATGCTTCATACTGTAAGTTCTGCCGTTGGGACTGTGGGAAATGCTGCGTTTCATCATGAATAGCTGTAAGAGTGAAATTTGCATGTGGGTTAAAAGTGCAGGAGTATTTTACTTTGTACTTTAATACATAACAGTATGTATTTTGGAATTATTGCTTGCTTTATCACTCACTTTGAAGTAATGTTCAAAGTGTGATATTGTGTGCTTCATGTGGGTAACTCTGCATCCTTTTCATGAGCAAACACTTTTCCTCAAGCTCATCCTATCTTCTACTTGGATATTTTAGAAGGTGGAATAGCAAGATAAAGCTCACACCTTTCCTCATGAGCTTTTCCTTGAGGGTCAGATTTTGTTGTCTGGTTTCTTTGAGTTTAAGATTTTCTGATTATTATTTCTTTCAAAACTGAAGCAGAGGTAAAAAATACAGATGAAGCTGGATGGCCTGGTCAGGAATGTCTGCATCCTCCTTAGAGTAGCACCAAGACTTGTAAAAGGATCAGGAATGCAACCTAACTTGAAACCTCTCAGGCCCTTATTTTTGAAGGGTAAGATATTCAGCCCAGTGGGACGATTTCAAAGGTGTGTCAAGTGAAATAGTTTCCTCAAAATAAGGAACTTGTAATCTCTAGTGACCTCAAACCCTTGTGTTAGCACCACGGAGATTGGGATAAATTACATGCTACACTAAAAGCCAGAAGCTGTCTCAATGTAATGCCTGAGGGGCAAAGAGGGATGTTTTCTCTTCAGCCCTTCCAGGCTTTGATAATAGGTGCCTTATTTTTTATCCATATTTTAATACAATTAAGGCACTGTAGTGTATTTAGCATTTGATTCTTATTTCTTTATTTTTTCATAATGTAAACCAGTAATGTCCTTTTTCTGAGGCAGTCTTCTTATAAGTCAGTTGGTCCTGTTTTGCTAGGGAAATCTGAAGTTCATTAGCTATTGCAGTGAAGATTACAGATTGAAATTATGATAATTTATAATACTGGGTGTAATTTTGCTGTTTGTTCTTTATTACAATTTTGATGTTTCTCCATGAAAGATGCTGTCTTTGATACACCTTAAACTTGGATGTATTTACCTGTCTAATGACACCTCTTAGTATGAATGCTTGGTAGGTGGGCAAACTGCTCTAATGAAGGATCTGAGAAAAGGTTTGCCTTTCTTTGCAGAAGTCTCTGGAAGGAACATTTGGGTTGGGGTGGAGGGTGTTTGTTTTGAGGGAAGTAGGACTGATTTTGTGCTGGGTTTCTGTTTGTTAGTGTTTTGTGTCTTAAATCAAAAACCTGTGTGGGAGGAGGTAAAAAAGAAGGTTAAAAAAGGTAAAGAAAGAAGTAAAATACTGTAGGGGCAGCTGATTTTCAGGGACCGTGAGAGCATAGAACATACCAAATGTGTCAGTAATCTGCTTGTGAGTTGATGAAATGACTATTGAGGATCCTCAGGAAAAGGCAGAGGAATTAATGTAAATCGTAGCACGTTGTTTCTTTTATTCATTGTGGCATGAAAAAAAGGAGAAAAGAAGCTGTTTGGTAGATAATAATACCTGTTACAGAAATCACAACATTTGAGCATGTTGACAAATAGTCTGAACCGGGATTTTGATGTTATTCACTTCCAGTATCTACTGAAGTGTTCCATAGTTGTAATAGCTGAAGCATAATTCTGTAATTTAGTATTAAAATACTACCTTTTTAATACTTTGTATATAAAAGGTAATATTTTATATTAACCTCTCTTCAGACTTGGTCTATGAAGAACTAAGTGCATGTTTTTAATGTGTTAGGCTGTAATTATATTGCTCATCGTCTTGCTGAGCCAAATAAGGTGTGAAGAGGTGAATTCTGACAGCTTGGATTTGCTGCTTTGGATGGTGGTGTTCCCGTAGCAGAGGTGGCAGAAGTCACCTTGTGAGCCACAGCAGCAGGGAAGCCAGGACTGAACTAGATTTGAGCAGGGGTAAGGCAGCAAAATTGTTGTTTTCTTATTAGAAAGCTTGTTAAGTTTAGGGCTGTATTTTAAGTATGCCAGTAGGGTATTTCCAGAGCAGCTTAGAGAAGAAACTTCAGTGTGAGCTGCTGTGATCTCTCCACTTCTCACTGGCACTGGCAGTAATTTTCTGCTGGCTGCATAGCCAGCCAGTTCTGGGGTGGATCTGCCTGAACAGTAGTCCTGGGAAGGAACAAATGAGTTTTCAGCCAGGTCAGTTCCATGAGCTGACTGTAAAGTTGTGCAGAGTGCCAGCAGCAAAGGGAGAAGGTGGCTGGCAAAGGAATGAGTGGCCAGAGGTTAAAATGGAACAAGCGTGTGAGGGTCTAGGCAGAGTTAGCATGGCACTGCGCCCTAACACTACAGCATGCACTGCTAAAAACCTGTAGCAACTCTTTCGTCTACTTTCCTGAATGCTAATTTGACAGAGGTATATGAAAGGTGGAGAGAATAGTAAGCAAAAAATGCCTTTTGTAGGTGCCAAAATAATCGGCAGCTTATTCAGCTTACTTACCTCTTAGCTCTGAGCTTTTGGCATGTTTGAATTTGACAGTCATCTTTTAAACTTGCCTTCCTAAAACCTGCTGCTTGTATGCAAAGACGTACATGCTTCCAGTCTTTCTGACCTGGAAATACCTTAGTCCACTCTTTCACATATCTCCAAATAGTAGTCAGTTCTGTCATTTGAAATTGAAACTGTTTTCTTCTGGCAAATGTGAAACAGTCTTTCAAGGTAAGAGCTGTAAAGGATATAAATAAGGATAAGAACAAAGTAAATGCTTCCTTGACTTTAACAAAGTGAAAGATTGCTAAGAACCCAAAGCCAATAGTAGTGGTTTTTAAACAGCTTCTGGTGCTTTTTGTGGCAAGGCTCAGAGGAAGAAATTAAAATACAGGCATGTAAACTGTTTCTCTTAGTTCAGCTCCAGGACTACAGCAAGCCAGAGACTTGGTCATTTTCCCATGTTTTCCTTACTTCCACACTGTCCTTTCTTCTTGGATCCTCTCAAGATCAGACAGCACTGAGATCCCTGGCTATGAGTCCTCTTCCTGTCCAGTGCCAGGTTCCTCAAACCTGAGAAGTTCTGCAAAGAAAGCAGAAGCTTGATGTACTCCAGAGAACCTGGTCTGTAGAAGAACTAGTGGACCCTGAATGAAGGCAAGCCTACAAGAATCCAACAAAAAGTAGTTCACAGTCCAGGTTCATGAGAGGCAGCTGTAGCTACGGGCCATGGTTTTCCCAAGGAATGTTACACTTAAGCTGGGAGAGAGAACTTTTCACCTTTCTTTCTATTTCACTCTAGATCATTCCACAAACCTTTGCCCAGGCTTCTTGTTTTCTATAAAACTGCTATCTTGCAGGCTTTTGTTGAGGAGTCTTTGGCTTTCAGATGTGACCAGAATCAGAGGAGCTGGGCATGATTTCTGTATATTTGCTTTGTAGGTTTGCAGTATTAGAGCACTATTAATTAATCTGCAGTCATGGAATAGTACTGGAAACAGCAGAATTATGAACAAGCAGAGGAGGAAAAAACCCCAGCTCTTCTTCAAGTTCAGTTCAGGCAAAGCTGTGCTCTTCATAGTCAAAGCGTAAGCTGCCTGTTAAATGCAGGTCACTAATGTTGGATAGCAAATGCTGTTTTTTCAGTTTCAGGGAAGACTGAAGTTAAATAATAACCTAGTGGACCAGGAGATAAGTTTGTGGCTGATAGTACTACCCTTCCCCCAGTTGCATACTCCACATTCCTTCAGAACAAATGTTCACTTGTTGCTATAGTGTCCAAGATCTGTAGTCAGGAGGGGTGTGTGTGTGTGTCTTGAAGGCCTGAGTGTTAAAATTGTGAAGTTAACCCTTATGTGCAGTCTGGATAGTTGTGTTGACTTAAATAATCAGCGTATCTGCCTTTAGGAGACCTCTGAACTGGTTAGAGAACAAGCATTTCCCATTTTTCTGTCGCTTTTGAGGTGTGAAAAATGTAATAGCAAAACTCCATCCTTCCTCCTTTTTGCAATTCTGATGTACAAAAGGATCTCAAAACTCTTATAGAGCCTTAGCTACATAATTTATTAGAATTACCTTCCCTTTCCATCACAGCAACTACACTAATGACAAGATTAGCAAGATGAAGGGTGGATACTCAGGAAGAGGATGAGCAGTCAGATTTTATTCTTTGAATGTAAATGTAAAGTTAGGCCTTTCAACAGCAAAAGTGCTTCTAATATAGTTTGAAGCTTAAGAAAGAGGGGGACACCTGGACACAAAAACTTGTCCCTCTCAACTCTGCCCCAACATCTGAAAGATAAGATTTGATCCATACCCAGTGACAAGTCTTGTGTTCTTAACAGCAATTCCTCTGTACATGTAGGAGCTGCTTTGGTTTAAAAACAGAACAAAACCCCCTTGCCCTAAATTGGTTTCCTAATGGAAACTAAAGGCAAAATGCATTGTAGTGTATGCACAAAAACATTCCATTTTCTCATTTCTCTGATGCATCAATATATCAGTGTTACAACTTAAAACGTCAATACAAGTAAATTTTGTATGTTGAACAGCATAAAGTTTAACTGTTATCTCAGTGGTCTTGACTTTATGAAATTTTCATAGGCTGAATCATTCCTTTTCCAACAGTTTCATTGGAAGTGTTTGTCCCGTTTATGTGGCAGGGTCACAGAACTGAAGCTGACTTGTCTCTTCATTCCAAGCAAGTGTTGTGGTGGTTTGGTTATGTTGGATCTGGTGTCTCTTTAATGGACTGGAGGTAGAACTGCATGGCAGGGTAAGAGATTGAGGTGACTCATGTAAGGCTGTAGAAAATAATTGTGTTTGGGTTAAACTTTCATCTTAATGACAGTGTAACTGCAAATCACAGGACTTCAGGAATTCAGTTTTTGGTGAATTTACCTGAACAAAGCATTTTTCCTTTTGCCTTTTTTTTCCCCGAGTTTCCATTTGAAGATACTTTCTTGGGCTATTTTTTAGCAGTGTACAGGAATTGTTATTTGCCAGTTTTGGTTATCTCTGTTTTGGAGATTCTGTCAAATTAGGACGAAGGTTGATTTATCAAACTTACCTCTTCCGGGTTGTGTTCTGTGTCATAAGTGCTTCAGGTATTTGGCAAAGTCCCATTGTTGTTTAAATCTGAAGGGGCATGGATGAAAAATGAAGTGCTTGTGGCTGGTATTCAAATATAGAGTTGACCAAGTTCTGCCTGTTTCTGTTACAAGTGTCACATTCTGTAGCTTTTACTGGCCTGCACATCCTTTGGTAGTTGGTTTTGGGATTTTCAGTTTGGCATTGACTATGTGATCATTAGTGAGAACTTCAGTGGTAGTGAGGGAAACAGGGGTCTTAACTCCAGAACCATAAAGCAAACGGATTCTGGTATTGTTTTTTTCACCTCTCTATTGTAAGTTATTTGTGAAGAAATACTACTCAATTAAAAACACGTAGTGAAATGTGCAGTGGGTTACTGCTATCTTTCGGGGCATGCTGAGTACCAGTGGGACCTGAGTTGCTTCTATAATGAGAGCGTTGTAGTGTTTTCTCTTCACGTGAAATTGTCAAAGATATGTGTATGTGAACTATCTGATATCAGAAAGTTAGGTTGCAGAGGGGGTTGACTGTTGCTGAATTTGGGAAGTGGGAAAGGATTTCTTCTTGAGCATTCAAACAGCTCATCCCTCTGTGTCACCTGTGCAAGTTATGTAGTCAGGCTTTACTCTCTTGGATGGTTGTTTCAGCAGGACTTCAGTGCTGGAACTTCAAATAATTAATCCTTTCTGTTCGTCAGTTTTCTAGACAACCATGGTACTGGCTGCTGCTTTAGTGATTTGAATCCCACTTAAAATCTAAGCTGATTTTGCATAGCTTTTAATCAACAAAACAGAAATTGAATACTGTCACATCCTCTAGCAGGCCATAATTGTGCTTAAAGGATCCTTTAGAAGAAATGCACAAAGTAATGCACCTCTTGTTTAACACCATATAATCTCATAATCCTGGCTTTGTGTGGTCCTTTGAAAGCTAGGTGGGCTGGCAGCAATAAAATAGCTTTTTCACTCAGTCAGTGACTTAGGCTAAAAGTGGAAGGAGCAGCCATGTAGAACAAATAGTACTTCAGGCTGGAAGTAAAATGAGTTAAAGGTTAAGGTTTGTTTTTTAATATAATCTCTTGATGTGGGTTAGCAAAGGTTAAAATGATTTTGTTTTGAATTGCTAAAACAAAACTTTCCTCCCACCTCTTCTGTGTGCCTGTTTGGTAGGGTAAGATCAGCTTTCTGGGACTAGTCTTGCCTTTTTCAACTTGTTCTTTCTTCAGAAACTCCTGTTGTGAAAGGTCACTATTACTTCATATGTTTTCAGGACTTGAACCAATATGCAAGGAGCAGAGTTGCTTAAAGCATAAAATTTTTCTCCTTTTATTTTAACAGCATCTTCCATTGGCAACTGTTCAGTCCAGGGACTTAAAATGCCCTTGAATAAGTATCATACTTGTAAAGGATAGTTGCTAATCCTGGTGGATATGGTTTTCTGTTGAAAGGTGACTGATCAGGTTTATTGTGAATGTATTCATCAGTCTTGCATCCACTTGATAATGTAGAATTCTAACGTAAAATGTGTTCTGAGGGTACTGAAGCCATTGTCATCACCTAGTTTTATTCTTAAACTCCAGGCAAATTCAGGGAAATGATATGAACAGTCACTAAAATGGCCACGTCGTGTGTTCACTCATATGTCAGAAACAGGTAAATAAGGCAAGTCCAGCATTGTTCGTTAGTTTATTCTGGACTTTAAATTTGGGGTTAATAAAACATTCATGTATTCTGAAGATTAAACTGCATGGCTGAGCACATCTAGGTTAGTTGACTGGAATCTCAAGGCTCGTAGAATACAAAAGTTGAAGGAATGTAACGTCCAGCATATTGAAATAGATGAATGAAAAGCTGCATTGTGGTGGGGTTTTTCCAAAAGGCTTCCCCACATTCACAAATGGGGAGTTCATCTGGGAATTTCAATGTGAAGTGAGTGTGGAGTAACAACTGTTCTGCTGATGTCAGTTGGCAAACCAACATCATGGAAATACTTAAGTGCTTTCAGTGGAGGTAGAATGAGAAGATTTGGATTATTTTGATGTATTTTGCGTGACACCATCTACTTATTTGATTTCTTGTAAAAATTTTTTTGAGAGAGATCTTGATTTTTATAACTTTAATTTCTACAAATGAATCTGCTCTTGGTTTGCCCTGTTTACACAGGCAAGAAAGACTCCTGACACAAGCTTTTACTTCTCAGCAGTACAGAATTGGACCGGAATTGAATGGGATAGGAATGTTAGCCCAGTTTTAAAACAAACAAACAAAACCCACCACAGCTTCAGGTCACATCAGAGGCCAGTCAGCCTGGTTAATGCTTGAATCTGAATGGATACACTGATGTTTTTTGGCCAATCCCTGACAGCAAATGAGAAATCTGAAAGGGCTGTTTGGGTTGTTTGTGGTACCCAACAGAAGCTCATCATGCTGGGAATCTTCCCTGGAAGGCTGGACTTACGGGGAAGAGTTTTGGGTCCTATTCTAGAGCACCCTATCTGCAGGAATTGCAAGCCTGCACTTTGACCCTATTTGTTTCAAAAGCCAAGAGAGATTTCTGCCCTGAAAGTACCACAAACCTGTAAATACCACCTGCTTTTTAATTGTAATCTGAATTTATACAACCTAATTGTAGGATCAAATTTAGTGGCAGTAAATGGGCACTTGACTTGCCAAATATGAATTATTTGTGGTATTATAAAAACAGTACATGCATGTAATCAGACATTGCTACTCTCAATATGCTGTATTCAGTAAGCTGTTTGCAGGAACTTTCCATGCATTCTCACTGAATTGGATCACTATTACTCTTCTCAAACAAACCCCTCCCAAACATTAATGTTTTTATGTCAAATGTTAGGGGCTTGGCTTACTGTTTTTATGCTTTTTCTTTTCCTCATTTATGCTCAAACTTCCCATGTGCTTATATTTTCTCCATGGAAATAATTGTTTAACTGTTTTAGTTTTTTTTTTTCCATAAATTTTCAGTTTTGCTGCACATGATTAAATTACTGCTTGTAGTGGATTCTGGAGCACATGTTGCTGAAATCTGTATGAATTTGGGGTAGTGTCTTTTAATAATGCCATGACAACAAGGGTTGCTATGATACTGATAACAAAAAAGCTAGGACTGGCTATCCTGCTGTTTTGAAAGCTTCAAGTAAGTTGTTTCCTGATGTAGAGATGAGTAGGTACCTTCTGATTCTGCATAGTAACACAGCTTGGAAATACAGTGACTTCACCGGTGCCTTTTGGCAGCTTCCTGCCTTCTTAGAGATTTTACAAGGATAAATTCTTTCAGAAATTCTTTAAGGTTTTGGTTTTCAGTGAATTAAAATGTTTCACTCCTTATATCATGTTTATACAGCTAAATAAAGGAAGAAATATGGTAGTCTAAGACTGCTGTTTTCTCATCACTCCTGAACTGTGGCCGCTAACACCCTAAAATATCCACTAAGCCTGTGCTCAAAGCAAAGTGTCAAACATGCTTTCTCTGTGTTTGATCCGTTCTTGTTGTGTTTTGAGTGTGATAGTGACCTCTGTCAAATCAGACAAATACAGCAGGCTGTTACTCATGTTAGAATGGGGCTGACAGTGAGAGGAGAGCAAAAAGAAAATGATGGGTTAATCTGGGTCTGTTTCTCAAACTGCAGATGTAGGAATGAGGTGATTTCCACACAGTTTGTTGTTGTATGGTTGTTTTGCTTACTCTGTGATGCTCACTGGGAAGTCTCATAGCCTGGGTCAGGTTCAGACCTGGGTGCTGACAGTTTCCTAGTATGCAATATGAACATTAATGAAGATAATGGTAATGTAGTTTTAGGTTAAAGTTATTTTACTTTGAATCAGCTTCATCCCAATGCTGACTTACACACACACACACACACACACACACACACACACACCCCCCAACCTAGGTGGGATAGCTGCTGATGCCATGTAATCATTCTGTGTAACGTAATGGAAACAGCATGTAATTTACCTTAATGCCAACAATGAGGTTATTGGTAAATAAGAGTTGACAGTCTTTTAGCCAAGTTGTTGGTCTTGCAGAGTGAAATGTTGGTTACTCAAACTTACTTCTGAATCCTTCCAAGATCAAAAGCTACAAGGAGCTGACTGTTCATATTCTCTAAGGTGAAACTTTAATCAGCTCCAGCTCCAGGTATTCAGATATTGAGGAAATTGCTTCCCAGTTTGTGTGCTTGTTCTTGCCACCACCCTGCAAGACTGTTCTGTTTGGCTTCTCCCTTTCTCCTGACGGAGATTGGGATTTATGCAGAAGATGTCAAGTGGTACTTCCAATGAGAACTGGGGCTCCTGTGTTTCAGTAGAAGGGAAGCTGCAGTGCACACTCCTCAGCTGATCAGCAGCAGTTTACAAAGTTCTCAATATAGGGACTAGACCTAGCAAGGGTGATGGTTTGTTTCCGCCACTGGATGTGGCCTGGTGGCTTTATATACAATTGGCATTTAAATGTTCTCATCAGTTGCGCTCATTCATTCTCTTAAACCAGGGGGAACATCCATAGTGTGAGTTAGGTCATGGTAGACACTTATCAAAGACAAGGTATTTAATAGTGTCCATGATGGTAGATGGAGAAATTATTTATGCAAAAATACAGGTTACCTACTTTATAGCAAGACTTTCACAACGAGTAAGTTTATATATAATCCCCCACAGCCCCATACTCAAAAGACTGGTCTCTGTGTATAAGCTTGTGGCTGTAGAGAGTATGCATGGCAGGTTGTTCTGCATTGGTGATATCTGTCACTGT
The DNA here is from genome assembly GCF_963264785.1 of Psittacula echo. Taxonomy (NCBI): domain Eukaryota; kingdom Metazoa; phylum Chordata; class Aves; order Psittaciformes; family Psittacidae; genus Psittacula; species Psittacula echo. The sequence goes on from NC_137740.1 coordinate 62,317,868, forward strand.
GTGTAACATTGTTGAAAGCTATCGAATGCATTAAGTAAATCATCGCATCTTTTTACCTGTAAGAAAGCTCCTTGGGTAAAGCAAGACCATATTAAAGGGTGTGAACTAGAATATTTGCTTTGAAAGTCTCAAGGCTTCAAGAACTTTTCACAGATGTGTTACTTTTCAGTTGACTTATCTAGATTGATGCCCTATCTTTCCTTTTTATCAATGTGAGCAACTTCAGTTAGTTACACTCAAAACAAACTTTTAACCACAGCAAAACAAGTTGTATAATTGTTTCTCTTCTGACTGGTGAAAACTGGGTACTGAAAGGAGGGTCTCCTGCTGTTAGCATTAATATTGTAGGTGGAGAAGTGATAAGCAGAATGGTGCATGCATCTTCTGCAGGGGTCTGAACCGTAATGTAGGATAGATGATGGCCATGGAGGGGAAAAACTGCATGTTAGTCTGCATTTAAACTTGTCCTGGCAAACATTTGTTGACCTAAACAGCTTCAGAAAAGTTTGGGCCAACACTAAATCAGGTCAGACAAAAGAATACCAGCCAACTGACACAGCAGTGCCTTTCCTGACTGCATGCATTGTGACCAACCCTGACTTGGCAGGAAGGGTGAGTGGCGCTCACAAGCTTGATGAGTAAATTTGATTTAGTTCTGCGTGAACAGAATCCATAGCTGTAAGGCCATTATTGCTTGCTGGTTCACTAAACAAAGGCTTCCTATTGAGGAACACCTAAAATGAGAAAACAGGTAGCTTATGGTGGTTTTACATTAAAGATGGATGAGTGGTTATGAAATGTGGTGACCAAAACCATTGAGGGGTGTGATGCTAATGTGCCACTGAGATGGCTTGGCTTACGCTGACAGGCTGCTTGGCTGCTCTGTTCTGTGTTCCTTCTGCGTTAGGTTTGTCAGTGTTGAATAAACAATTTTCACTTTATTCCTCTTTCTTCACTTCTTCTACAGAGTATGCTTTCATGTGGTTGCCTTTACATTTTGGAAAAGCTTGTTTTCAGCCTATGTAAATGACGGTTTAAACCCCAGTGAAGGAAGATTCACAGATAGGCTACTAAGTTCCCTGCAAGCCTTTTTGATTTTCTTAGAGTTTTGAGAGTTCTATTTTTTTTTCCTTCTGGGGAGTAGAGGGCTGACTGATTCTGTTAGGTGACTACAGGAATCTCCTAAGGAAACAGCTCAACTGATGTGCACAGGTCCTCTCTGCTGCAGGATTAGCAGGGTCCTCTGGTCCCAAGTGACTACCTAGTCTTCTATAGTATCATAATTCATGTTATTAAGTCTGAGATCCAAGAAGCATCCATTGGTGGAGGAATTTCCTGCTGGACTTCATGTAGATAAATGAATGTGTACAGCCAGACAAGGGATAGAAGAAAAACTGAAAGTAAATATGAATTTTCATGACTGCTTAAATCAGATTCAGTTTCAACAGGAATTTGCTGGAGACACATTTCCTCATGCATTCTTTTCACTGTAAACAGTATTTGCTCTAGTGTTGGTTGGGTTTCTTAAGCCATTTTTGGACTCCTTAGTGTTAAAACTGTGTTTTGTTAATCTGGCATATTTAGATTGTGTTATTACCTGTGGTTTATAAATGTGTCCTGGGCAGGAAATCTCTGTTTAGGTGCGTGTCTGGTGAGTATCAGTTGCTGATGGCAGTGTAATTGTGGCTCCTGGTGGCTTCTGCCCCCACCCCTCTCCCAAGCACTACTTGTCACAGACCTTTTGTCTTCTGGAGGCACAGAAAACAATGTTTTAGATACTCTGTAAACAAATAAAGCAGTGATGGAATACAAAGAAATCACAGCTGGGTGTAGCCAGATCTTCACTTTTGAGAGTACAAATAACTAATCTCATGCTCGAATGCATTACTTTAGTGATAGTGTTCTCTTGGATGGTATGATAAACATTTAATTCCACTCTGCAGTTGTTTTCAATTTGCATTTCCCTTTGAAGCTTACTGTTTCTGTTTCAGACTTGAAGAAGCTTGTTTCCCCTAAGTTGTTTTTTTTAGCTCTTGCTCTCTTCCCTCTCCCACTTTGCCTTTTTTCCTCCACCTCTGTTGGTCTGGCAAAATATTATCAAAATTTAATACGAACAAACTGCATTTTGGGATCAGGTATGCTTTGATTAGTCTTCTGTATGATTTTTATTGTCTTTACCCTAACCTGTAAGGAAGGCCAAGAAGCTGTTTTGTCCTGTAGTGACAAGCCTGTAGCTGTAGGTCTGACTGAACTCCCCACAATAATTCATGCCGTTTGTTGCATGCCTGAGGTGCACTCCTTCCTGAAGACTCAAGCTGGGAGCAGTTTCTAGATTGATTTATCTGCTTTCCTGCCTTGCTTCCCCTCCCTTACTTGTTAAGGGTCCGAAAGTCTACCCACCGCATTGCCAGAAGGACCTGGTTATATGCATGCATATTCCTGCTCACATGATTAGGAACTCTTTTCTCTCTGGCCATGGGCGTGCATCAGAAGACAGGGACACCTTTGTCTTGGCTAGGCAAGAAATGCAGTTCTGGTCAAATGGTGTGCTTGTGCAGAGCATCTCTGGTCAGTTGACCATAGTATTCATGCACTTCATGTGAGGACTGCATGTACTCTGGTTAGACAAAGACATCTGATGCAGGTTTGTGGCATACAGCTTTCAAACACCTTCATAAAAGCCTATCTGCCCCAATTCTGCCGGTGTAAGTCATGAGCCTCAGTGAAGGGTTGCAGACAATTTTGTCTGCCTCTGGGGGTTTGTATGAAGAAATGAGACACGACCACCACAGACCATCTCCTGAGGATTTAATTCTACACACTACAGTCTTATTAATGAACTACTTGGAATTCCTTTAACTGTCTAATAGCCTATTACCTGAAAATAACTTGTTACTTGAGTCCTCAGTTAAAAAACATCATGTGTACATGTAAATGAAGAGAAAGCCACAGCTATGCCTCTTTAATAAATTACAGTTTTCTTAATTTACTGCTGTGTAAGATGGGTTTTCGTAGACTTCTGTGTATCCTGTTGCGGACAGAGCTTCCTACTCCCTTCCAGCAGGAAAAAACATGCAAAGTGCTGCTGAATGGTAGATAAAGTTTTTGCCTTAGTCTACTTCCTGAGTCCGGGTTTTTCCTTTGACCATGTATAAGCTAGTCTGAGTTGAAAAAACCCTCCTGATGTTTGGTATATAGGGAGATAAAGCATAGTGGTCCTTCGAAGGCTTGCTTTTCCACTCGGTAACAATTGCATGGGATTTGTATGTAGTCCCCCCAACCTACCCACCTGCCAGTAGGGATATGCTGTACTTATGTGTCATGCTGTATTTGTTGGGCCTCTAGCCTAAATATCATGTCTTGTAGTCAGAACAGAATGGCTCAGATTTGAAACTGTTCTCTTAGTAACCCTGGATCAATTTGCACTGTACTGTAATTGTCTGTATTGACCTGTTTGTTATCACGGCCACAGACTACAGAGTTGCCATTCCTTTTGCTCGCTGGGGAAGTGAGTCAGCTTGTATTAGATCCTCTTTTTCTTTTTCATAAGCTTAGACTTTCCTGAATTTGAAAGCTTTTGACCAGAACTTGCAACACAGCACTCTAGGGCATGGGAACCTTTCATTCCGTGCACCAGCACCTCTTCTGTAACAGAATGGAAGAGCTTGTGGTTTAACCTGGGCCATGTATGCAACTGGAGCTGTGCTGTTGAAAAACAAGGTGTGATGGGTTTGGGGACACACAGTAAGAGGCATAATAATAATATATATTATAATATAATATAAATATATATATAAATATATATACATATATATTATATATTATATATATAAATATAAATATAATATAATAATAATAATAAGGCTGTGAAAAACATCACTTGTTTGAGGGGTTTTCCTTATGAGGACTGACATGCTTAAAGACAGACCTTGGTAGATATTAAAGATGCGCAAGATTTGACATTTGAGTTCAAAGTTAGCTAACATTTGCCAAAAATCTTTAATTTTATGACTAGAGAGAAATTGTGCTGAATTTGGATCAGGTGAAGAAATACCAACTGGGCAGTCCCAACGTGCTTTTGTTGATACTCTTGTTTTGAATATATGTAGTGATCAAAATCAGTGGTTGATGAAATGACATGAGATAAAGGAGATGGTTTAATTCAGGAATCTTAGGGTATTGCTGTAGAGTCTTTGTTTTAAGTATACTTACTTGAGTTTTGGGGGAAACGAGTCTGTCTATAAAACACATACAATATTGCAAGTAAACTGTTGGCAAATGCCTGTATAACACCTTTTTTTTTAACAGTTTCTTTGTTCTAAGCAGACCCAGCCTCCATATGGCCTAGACTGAAGTCCAGCTATGTTACCATCGAAGTGGTTTGAATGTGATTGGGTGCTCATTCACCTTTTTATTATAGTTTCTCCTTTCCTCTTTTCAGAGAACCAAGATGGCCTGCACCAGGTAGTACATGAACGCCTGGGGGAGTTGCTACGTGTTTTAAAAGCAGTGATAAATAAATACCAGAATCTGAACTCGGTCGATATCCTTAGTGCTGCAGGCACAGTTATCGCAAAAGTAAAAGGTAAGGAGTTACTACTTTTCATAGTCCTGGGAAATTGTAATTAGTGACTTGATTGACTTTGGCTTAGAGTTATAAGTAGAACTCTATGTATAGAGAAGAAATGGGAGTTTTTAAGTCTTAATACTTGTTTAAAAATACCTTCTCTAAGTGAAAAGTAATATTAAATAATTTGATGTAGTAAAATTCTGCTTATAGGAAGCTAGCTGCAAACCCCCACTGCATTCCAAAAGCACAAGCCTTCAATCTGTATCACAGAATAATATCACAGAAAAAATAAACCTCACATTCATCCACTTAGAGTTGCCAAAAATGTTTGCTTAATTCTATGGATTTGTAGGGATGATGGTGTATTTATATCAAGTGAAGAAATATCTGAATGAGCAATCTAAATCTGCATGGCCTCACACTTATTTAGAACTTATTTATAATGTCCACAAACACATCATAAGCATGATAAAGGTGTCAATAGCAACAAAAAGCCTTTGCAGACATACATGTTAATACTTTCTATTGCTGACCTTTGCTGCTGCAGTTCTCTGTGTCAGATGAATGCAAATGGTGAAGCACACAATTGCTCCAGCGTCATAAATCATAGCTGTTTCTTCTCTGTGTAGCCTTTGACTGCAGCTCTCCCGACTCTGGAGTAACTCCAGTGTATTACTGCGGAACCAGTATGGGTTCTTCCATTTGGCATGGAGAATGCTTTTCAGTAGGGTTAAATCTCCACTTCTTGCCTGGGTTAAACCATGTGGAACGTCTTGCTTCAGAGATGCATAATTTAGTTCTTGTTCTAGGGTTTTTTCCCTTGTTTTCTAATTTCCTTAGGATGTCTGAACATACGCTGCTGATTCAGTAAAGTAAGAATATCAGTTAAAATACTAATGTGTTAGCTGCCCAATTCCTGTATCTTGGATTCCTCCAAGCTTCTTATGGATTCTTCCTATTGCTGTACAGCTTTGCCAGTTTGATCTTGCAATTTCTTCTCACTACATGTAGAGATTCCTATAGATCTGTCCCTGGTATTTGAAATGGTCACAGGATTATCACTCTGCAACTTCTGAACTTGCTTTAGAGAATTGTACATAACAGTAGGAATGCAGAGGGTATCCATGAGAGGTTGCTGTTTGTCTTGATGATTTTGGGAAGAGTTAAGTACACACGTATAATCAGATACTTACATGAGAACAGGTTAAATGTTTAGTGAACATAATTGTGCCTTAGGCAATTCAGACAATTACCTTAGGCAAGCTGTTTCCATGCTGAAGTGCTATGGTAAGATTACCATTTGTCTTCCACTCCCCCCTAATTTCAGTGGATGCAGGACAATGTTCAACTCTTCTTTCTTAAATTAATGTTGAGAACTGACTTAAGGTAGCAAGTAAATCAGATTATATCAACTTTTGCTAAATGATGTTTCCAGAAGCTATTGCAATAATATCTGTTCTTTCTGATTTTTGATATGCAGTGCCCCAAATTGATCACTTTCTGTACTGTCCAAGTTTACAATTGTAGAGTAAAGCAGTAGAATTACTTTCCTGTCTTGCACAGTAACATTATTGGATTGATCTATGTTTATGTATTCTCCCTCCTACTCTTCTACTTCTGAAGTGGAGAATCAAGCACTTCATTGAATTACATGATCCAGAGTACTTGCAGCTTTCTGAACGTGATGGCATACGTATTTTTGTCTCTTCTTGCTGCATGCTGTTCCATCATACATTGTCAATAGCACTTCACCCTGGGCAAATGCATTGGTGTTTCATTCGTTTTCTTATATGTACCTGTTTCTGCTTGGTTTAATGAGTAGCTGTTCTTTGAATAGTTATTTTAGCATTCTTTTGTTTCTCTTGATAGTGAATGGAAGAAATAACTTTAGTACTAAAACCTTTTTTGGGCAACACAAATATTCACATGCACTTTTTAGCTCTTTCCTCTCAAACAGATTTCAGTTCATATAAATGTTTGCACTTGAAATCAGCTAATTACTAACATTTGGTTGTTGAGTTCATTCACTGTTAATGTATTGAGTTTATACAGTCATGGAGGGATTGCATTCTTTTCTATATGGAAAGAAAAACTCCTGTAAGGAAAGCACTGTGCACATTGCATAATTACAGAATGCTGAGAGTGGCTCTGCTCTTTGTTGTTGTGAGAATGCCACTTGAAACAAAAGCCGTACAGTCACGGCTTCCAGTTTTGTGTCAGATGTGTTGAAGCAGATCAAGTTATAAGACTGCTTTAGGGACATTTGAAAAGTCTCTGTTTGGCTAGGGCCCACTTGAACTATCTTAAATATGATCTTGTACAATGAAAAACCTCTCGACGAGAAAAGGCATGAAGGAGTTGATTTTGTTATGGTAATAGTTTTTGTCCTGCCCCTGGAACAGAGCTCAAGTTTTGACTTCTTTCCCCCCTCGTTACATTGTGAAGAGCTTTCTCGTTGGCAATGGTTTGACAGTACTGAAAGTCTCGCTTTAGGATTCCTGCTATGGGATCCAAAGTGTGGTGATGATACAGTGCCCATCTGATACAAATGTGTTCTTCCAGCTTGATTAAATAGATAAGAAGTGTTTTCTGACAGAATAAAAGATTATGGCATGCAATTGCTGTTCCTAGCATTCTCTCTCATTTCTTCCCGAGTTGCTCATCTCTCTGGTAAGCAGCATGCATTCTGGACCTAGAACGGAGAGACTGCCATAAACTGGTTGTTTTTGGCTAAAGCAAACATGATTCATCACAGAGCGAGTGATCCAGTGTCCGTGTGACCTGGCCTTGTGGAGTTCCCAGGTTAATAGCAAGGAAGGGGAGCTCTGGATCATGCTGAAGAAGGCAGCCTCGGTCAGTCCTGCCTCAGTTCTGTAGCCTTTCATACAAAAGGTACTTTCAAGTGAAGGTGGTAGTAAGGCCTATCAGTGTTCAGCCATGTGTTGTATTACTCATGTATCTGGAGATGGGAACAGGGAGTTTCAGGGCTTCAGCTCTTTCTGACAGGTACCCAAGCCCTACTTCTCTGAGGAACAGCGAAACCTTTGCTGTATGAAAAAGCGTAGCCCGTGGTAAATGTGAAAGCAGTTTGTCTTGAGTGCCTGCTTGGTTTTCACAGCTGGTTTTTGTGTGAGGATCATACTGTGCTGTGTTTGTATTCAAACTGAAGTGTATGGCTGCTGGAACTGAGGAAGCTGAGGTGAAAATACAGCAGGTTGTAGTGACGTGTAGGCATATCAGACCTTGTGTTTGCTTACACCGGCCTGTCAGAAGCACACGCATTCACAGGTTTTCTGCTGTGGTTATTTCACTAGAAGTAATGTAACTGTTAAATAAACAGGAAGCTACAAGAATGTGAGGAGCTGGTAGGATAGAACCAGTATCCTTTTTCCTCTGTGTTCCCAGGCATGTTAATGTGACATTATGAAAGAAGTTCATGTGACTCATCTGTTTCTTGTCATTGGAGGGCAGAACTATAAAAAGATGTGGAAGCACTCTGTATCTGTAGTCAGATTTATGACTAGGAAGAAGATTAACCTGGCATGGAAAATTTGATGTTTATTTAGGAGAGGATGAAATAGAAACAAGCTGGGATTTACGCATGATTTCTTCTTTTTCTTCTCCCCTTTCAGAAATAGAAGCGTAACTGGCTTAGGTTCTAGAAAGACCTTTTTGAATCTTTGCATAATGCCAGGCTTTCAAATCTAGTTTGTATTTGGTACTTCCCATAGGGGCAAATAGCCATTTGAACAAATGGCTGCTTTTGCTCTTAGTCCAATCAGTTCTGGTAACTTTGTAACCAGCGACTGGCTTTTAAATGAGCAGTTGCACTGTGATTTCAAGGGAATGGCCAGTGCAGACAGAAACCTCCTTTAAATTACTGCAAGTGGGAATATTTTTGAATGCGAGTAAAAATCAGAGTGCCTGTGCCTTTCCTTCAAGCCTCCCAGCCATTCCTCTGGTCCTTCAGTGGCAATGATCTCAATGTGCTGCTTGTGCTGCTTTGGATGTCTAATGCTTTTCCTTTCTAACAGATTGAAGGAAAAACTAGCTATAGCATGTTACCTTAATCTTGCTACAGAGAATGTTTAGCAGAACAGATAATGTCACACATCTACTATTTTAGACTCAAGTTTCAGGAAAGTGTAGGCAAACCCCCTTTGATTTCTCTGATTGAATCTTGAACACGGTTCACCGAGCCTCTTTGCTTGGACTCTACTACTTATACATGCTTATTTGGGTATTTTGTGATGAGTGCCTTTTAAATGACACCTTGCTTGATCTGGAAGAATTGAGAATGACTGAAGCATCTTGCCTGCAACCTGTTTAGAATCCTATTTCTGGAAGTCACTTGCCAGCCTAGCCCACCATCATACTTGTGGTTGTTATTTTCCCATTCAGTGTCTTCAGATCGTTGGTGGCTCCAGAGTACACGGTCCTGATACCATGCTGGATTCAAGTTTGTACTGTTCTTTTGCTCTAAATTGCACCTTTTGACTTACCTGGATCACTAGAATCAATGCAGATTCCTGGCAAAGTTGAAAATTGCACTTGTAGATACTGCCATTTTGGGTATGTTTTTTTGCTCTAATTGTTCTGCCTCAAAACTAAATACCTCTATCAAGGTGAAGTGACTTCAGTGTTGTTGTGTATCTCTGATGTAAATTCAGAGAAAAATATGCTATGGAGGGAGTAGAAAAGAGTTCCTCAAACTTGTTGGCATTCAGCTGAAGCTGGGAAGGCTGCCAAACTTGGTAGTAAGTAAAGGCTGCTGAAATTACATGGCACAGAGACCTAAAGGGAGAAAAGCAGGGCCCGTACAGCCTGCTGATCCTCTCTAGCTGTGAGATCCTGAGAATGCTCTTCTGCCTCTTACCAGTCTGCATATGACAGCTCTTCACTCACATTCCTCCCCCCATGTTTTTAATGCACACTTTTAAAGATGATAACAAGAAGTATTCCAAGTCTTTGCTTTGGGAGAGGGTGTGGGTTTTTGGTCATGGTTGGGTTTTTTGTTTGCTTGGGTGGTGTTTTTTGTTTTGAAATAGTTCAGAAAGGTTCTCGGTAGCATTTTTGGGAGTTTAATGCAGAAAATTGGTTGCAAAGGTGTTCAGTTCCAGTAAGTCAGTCAGCTGCTTACTGGTTAGAAGTCCACTAGTAAAGGATATGGATTCCTATCTAAGGAAATAGATGGTGGCGTTACCATAGATGTTTGCTAGGTCTGAGAAAATTGACCTGAAAAGAGTAAATCCTGCAGGCTGGTGTAGTTCAGACTTATCCAGGCTTTGCTCTGCCAGTCCTGCATGTGCGCATGGGGAGGGGGAAGCAGAAAGCAAGCCAACTCCTGCAGGCTCCATCTGCTGTGTCTGTGTCCCCTGGCTTTCCTGGACTGCGCTGTGTTGATTTGACTGGAAGGGGACAAGACAGCATCACAGAAGCTTGTGTGTTGTGGTCGCTGTGAGCTATGCTTCATGTTTCAAAGGCTCTGGTTCCACTCTGGTCTTGACAGGTGACACCCACTTCATGGTTTCAGAAGCATTGCTTAAATGTCCTTAGATGCTGCTTCAGCTTCTGGTATTCTGGTTTTCAAAAGTTCCATGGCTGTTGCTGACTCCCCGGCCTGTTCTGTGCTTGAATCAGAAAGCTTCTGGATGGTATAGAGAGTTTTGCAGTGTCTCGCGGCATTTTGATGAGGTTGCCGAAGTCACTTCAGTTTGAAGACAGCTTTGCTAGCTTTGGAAATAGAGATCCACTTTAATGCAAGCTAGGCTTGCATTTCACATACTGGAGTCCAAAGTTTAATATATTGCTATAATATGATTTCTTTTTTTAAAGTTAATTATATGCCATCTGAAGTCTTGCTTAAAAGCATAGTTAAGTTGTATACTTGCTTTGAAATCTCCACGACTATAGATAGATAGCTGTCATTTCCAGACATGGGAAGATTACTAAAGTTCATTGTTGTCAGTGGCTATTGTGTGCAGTCAGGATGTCCTGGGGAAAGAGAGTGCATGGTTTAAAGTTGATGTTAAGTACATCAGCATTCCAGTGGTGGTAAGCTGGAAGAAAGCTGCTTGTATTCCACTGATTTACTGACAGCTTGCACCAACCTTGTAGGCAAGAGTGGCAATTTTGAAGGAACTTCAGATGGGTTATTCCGTTTGTGATGGATCCTGAAAAGGAAGGATTTCTCTAGTATTTAAAGTATAAAGCTTAATACAACTCTTCCTGGGACAGGAAGGCAGAGTGAAACGGACGGCATTTCTTTAGGGCTGTCTACATTCATGTCTCATTAGCAAAGTGAAAGAAGTGCTCTTTCTCTGAAGACACTCCAGCTGATGGATATAAGAGTGTTTCAGTGGTAAGTGCTTTGAATCTATAGACAGGTTTTGCAGGGATCTTTTAATTTTGAAACAGTTTGTGTTTCATGTTGGCACTCCAGTTGTTTTTGTAGTCACTAGTGGCCTGTAATCTATAGATCTCATAGTAACTGTTGTTGCTTAATGATTTGGAATGCAAAGCTTGGGCTCAGAAGCAGGGTTATCTCTGGAAAGCTGAGGTGTTCCATTAACCTGAATTAACAAAAATAAAGAAATCCACTGCTGTTTAAAAAGTGTGTGTGTATAATAAAGCTCCACAGATTTTATATATAATCAGTGGAGCTTTATTGAGCCTTATTTCAAACAAAGGTGCCAGAGGCATTTTTTCATGTAATTACAAAGTGTAGAAGAAGGAAGAGGTAGAAAAAGCCTTAATTTAGGAGTGAACTGTGGCAACAGACTGTTAATTTTTGTTTATAATATATGGCTGGTTTTGGCTGTAGGTTATTACAACACATTGTTCCAGCTCTGCAAGTAATGGTGCAGATAGCCCGTGAGAGTGCCCATATTTCTGTAATAGCATTGTATAGAAGTAGTTGTTATTGAAGTGTTGATCAGGAATGCTGCATAAAAATGGATGCAGCTGTGTTAATTTACTGGTTAAAAACTTTTCCTTTCACAGAGGAAGTCTAATGGGGGAGCAGATTACTGTACTTTCTTTGTTTGTTACCCATTAGTGTTTAGGCACCTGGCAGGAAGTTTGGATACTTTTAAAGATTAAAGTCTGTTACTTTAATTTGCTAAGAAAATGAGCATAGAATGGGCAACATTGGAAGATGATGTAATTTTGATACTTGTGAAAGTCATTATGGTCCATTCTTTCTGTATTTGTACTTTAAATGTAAGGAAGCTTCATAAATCGACATTGCCACAGGTCCTGCAGAAAGCGATGAATCGGAGTGAATAGCTTATGTGAAACTCTCTGTTCTTGCAATGTCAAATTGAGAACTTGCATCCAGAGAGCTCAGCTTCAGCTCAAAGGGGTCTCCTCTACAAAATAATTCTCTAATAAATAATTCCCTATGCGACTTCTCTACAAAAATAATTCACACTCAGCAATGATCAAGGGGTTAAGTTGAAAACGAGTAAAAATGGTTGTGCTTTTTGGCTTCTCCTTCCTCCCTTCTCCCCCTCGTTCAGTTAATAGAAACTCTGGACAAATGGCTTATCTTCTTAGAATTCCAGTTTGGCATGAAAGCTTTTAATGGGCAAAACTGAGGGACTTTTGCCAGACTATGGAGCTAATAGGTAAAGGGTTTTGCTATGGGCGCTATGTCTCGATAGCTTTCTATTTGGCTGTATCCAAGCCAGAAATCAAATGTTTTGGATGCAACAGGATCACATGCAGTTGGGGGTGCGTGCACCTCCATAAACTACTGCTCATGTTCTGAATGTTTTCTACCCAGAAAAGAAACAGGCTGTCAAATATGTGACTGCATTTGTAAGCTGCTCTGTGGTGTAGCTTTGGCTGGTAAACGAGTGTATGTTTTCTCTTCTCCTCACATTCCCATACAAAGCTGCTACTAAACTAGGAAGCTATAGGAAGTGGAAGAGGGATCTGATTTCATTGTGGGAAGCATCTGGATTGTGTTAATTTCTTTCCTCTCGTGTTTACTTTCTTATTAATCTTCTGTAAAACTGTGTTTTGTCAGTTGTTCAGGACAGTGTAATGTTGCGTGTTCATGTGTATAAAATCCGTCTTTAGGCCTTGTAAACTTGCTTGACCCCACCTCTCACTCTTGGGTTGTCATTTTTTTTCTCCTAAGCGGTGAACTTCAAAGAAGTTAACGAAGAGAACAAGAGAGAGCTCTTCAGTGAAATATTTTCTTCCATTGAAACATTGGCATTCACCTTTGGCAACGTGTAAGTTGGAATCCAGAAGGAGTTTTTCAAGAGGTTAGCAGAGCTGAATCAAATGAAGACTAAACAGCAATCCAAACTCTAGTTTATCAATTAATAGTTGTCCAAAAGAAAATGAACCACATCAGAACAATTGTACTGCTTTTTCTGGGTATTTGGGTTTGGTTTGGTGGTTGATTCTTAAAAAGGTAAATGGTGATGGTCTAGAGATTGCAGGGAATATAAGGCTAAAAATTGTTTGCAGCCATTTTGAAGGCTGTTATAAACAATTTTTGTTCTCAGTGAGGTAAAGTAATGAAATAACACAAGTCTTTGTTTTTCTGGCAGTATTTCAGACTTCCTTATGGGAGATGTAGACAATGGCTCGTCACTGGGACTTCCTGTATCTCGGAGAAGTCGGGTAAGCTAAACACGGTCTCTTGGAGTGTGCACTGATAGCTTTTAAAGGAGATTTTCATTTCCACTAAAACTGTTTATCCCTGTTTAGGGCTGGGACACTTGGAGTCATCTGAGTGTTAAAACAAGATTAAACTCATGATGCGTTCAATGTTTCAAATACTTAAATGTAATCTCAGGTTTAAATGCCAGTGATGACTCACCAGGGCCAGCACTCAAATGTGTAAATAACAACCTGCTGTAATTTCGTTTTAGAGTTTAAAATGGGTTAAGTGAAAAGAACTGAATACTTAAAAGTAAGATACTTGAATGATTCGCATGCTGGAGTAGTTAGAATGGACCTGTTAGACCTAGAAGTTAAGGGTTTAATGACCTCTTCTTGGCTTTTCAAGACTAATATTCGTAACAAAACAACCTTTTCTTCTTCCAGAGCCCAGTTTGTGCTTTACCGATTAACTAATAGAGCTGAAATAGCACTGCCAATTTATAGGTAGTCAAAGAAAAACAGTAGCTTTTTTAACTCCCCTTTAAACGCTTTAAAAAAGAGATTTAAAAAGTGCTCTGCACCAATTCTGTTCTGAATTTTTGTGTATCCAGAAGCAGACTTTCAAGTAAATCAAGTCAAATGAAAACTTCCATGCAAGGGAAGTGCAGCTGATAATTGGTGCATGTGACAAGCTGAGTTTATGGGGTTTTTGAAAGGCTTTGTTGAAATGTACTTAAAGTTTAGCATTCCTTCACACAGGATTGATCATAGCAATGCTGTGCAGCTGAGAAATAGTCTCACTTTCCACTATGGTTGATAACACGTGTGAGAAAGATGGATGATCACAGAAGTTCTTGGTTAGCTGCTGGAAAACTCACCTTCATGAGCAATATGGACAGGAAGGAGGCTACCTGGAAAACTGATTCCAGCAGACTTGGAATCAGAGGGTTAGGTTGCTGACAGAAAGTACGAAATGAAGTATAGAAGCATGCATCTCAGGTAACTGAAATGAGGTATTTGAACAAGTACTATTGCAGCTCATTGGGTCAACAGCAGGAGGAAGGTGCTGAATTTGCCAACATCTTAATCTCGTAATGGCTTTGCAATGCAATAAAGTGCTCCTGTGGAGGGAGATGGTCCCATATATTGTGTTGCAAAGTGAATGCGTGGCTAAAGTGTCATCCTTCTGAACATTGGGGTGGGGGAAGACCAAGGGGAAATTAGAATATAGGGAAATGAAGAAGGAATTCTGTTCTAGATGCTCTGAAATCACCAGCTTGTATTTAAAAGCACCTTTTTGTATCATCATTTGCTTTTCCTAATGTGGAAGGGAACAATCGTAAATGTTAGAGCAGGTAGAATAATATGGTTTGATTTCTTAGGAATCTGTCTTAGATTTAAGTGCACTATGGCAAAGCAGATAAATGCACATGTAACAGATGAAGCATTTCACTTTGATTTGCCATTCAGAGAGCAATTTGGAGGCCAACTAGGCATTGAGTGTCAGGAGGAGTTAAATGCAAACTATTTAGCTGTATCAACTGTTCCTGTAGATGTGTGCATTCAGTAGTTGAACATAGCAGCTGGCTGTATCTTTAATATTTGAGAATAGCATTTTGGTAGAATTTAACATATAAGTGCTGTGAAGGCTAACTAAGGGGAGAGATTTTAATTGCTTGTTATGTTAGAGACCTCCCTCCCTAAGCTGTTGAGGATAGGATTGCTCTGAGCTGGATGGGGGGAGTCTGATCTTGCTTGTCTTGACTGAAGGGGAGTCTGCATTCTTTAGGCATTCCACTTGGAAGCTTAAGTTAAATGATATGTATACCCCCTCTTAGCAAATGTAATAGTTCTCATTTTAGCCCTTGTACTACAACCAGAAGGACAAGGTAGAAGCAAAGAGATTTCTTCTTCTAAAACTCCTCTGGTTTTAATTACATTGGAAGAGATGAGACAGGCATGTGTGACCTTTCATTACTGAACAAGCTATTTGAATGCCATTTGATGCTCTGTAGATCTGAGAGCGTAGTAAAGGGGAAGGATGAAGGTTTTAAAATGCATGCAGATGTCTGCCTCTGTCAGACATTACCCAGAGAGTTCTTGGGTAATGGGGAAAAAAGACCCAAGAGACTGGTTTGAGAAGTTAAATCTACACAGAAGTCATCAGATGCTTGAGGGGGCAAGCTGTGTGGGTCAGGTTCTCATAAGGTGTAGTACAAAGTTGTTGTTCGCATGCTTGCTTTTAAAACGTGGTGTTATGTATTTGAAGTGGGGTGAAAGTGGATGGATGAATGAGCATTGAACTGCGCTGACTAATGTGTGCCTGAATTGCTGGAAGGGGTGAATGCTGCTCAGGACTGAAATGATTCAGGTCTTACCGAACGAGAAATAGTTCTCAGAAACACAATTTCTAAGTGCCTCCTGAGTTAACACAAAGCATGGGGGTTTTTCCCTCTTATTTGTTCTCCCTGAACTTTATGCTACTTTAATATCTACTTGAAGACAGTAATACCTTGTATCCAAATCAGAATTAAATCTAGGAATGTTCAGGCCTTCAGTGCAACTGAATATTGACCCATCTCTAAAGTCAAATTTGATTTCTTTTTAACCATTTGGTTGATAGCTTTGGATGGAAAAGGGCCTTATGAAAAGGCCCTTCCATTTTACTGAACCTCTCTTTTATTAGGCAGCAATTGTACTTGTGTTCCACTTTCTTGGGAATGGAGCTGTTCTTTAGTTTGATTCTGTTCAATGTAATTGGGGATTAATACTTTGCATGGTTTGGTATATGGAGAAGCTGCTTTTGCTGTGAAGTAAACAGTGATTGAGGGATTTTTGTGTGCTTTATGATCGGTTTCCTTTTACATTTCAAATAAACATAAAAGAACTACTTGCATTCTTGATACTGTGCTTTAAGTCTGAAAGTAAAATGGCACCAAAGTCTAAAATGGAAATAAGCTGTTCTTGTAAAGCTTAAGGCCACTTTGTAGCTATTTCTTGGCCTTTGTCTTCTGTGTGCTCTCTGCTTCTGAGTTTTTAAGAGTAATTTATTCATTTAAAGTGATGTAGGGCTTTGGTTTTCTTTGGGTTTTTGTTTTTAAAGGGGTTGTGGTTACTAGGTAAACTTGTTCCTTTAAATCTGTTCAGTGGTGTGCTTTACAGCACAGTCCTGCAAATAGTTCACCTTCCACAGTTAAAGGGGTAGCAAAACACAATGTGAGCACAAAGGTAGGGATGAAATCTTGTGTTAAATACCTTTTATTATTGGATTAAATCCTGTCAGGTTGTTCTGGTTGTCAGGGCTTCATTAGCAAATGTTACCAGTCAGCTGATATACCTACAGTGCACAGGAGGAGAAAGTTCCAACTTCATTCCCTTGAGGAAGAAATGCAGGATTCTAAAGGCTTGCAGAATGGTGTCTGTTATATGTACATGGCACGAGGTCTGTGAAATGTTTTTTCAAAAGATAGGTAGGGATCTAGGAAAAGCTGGAGCTCACTTCAATATGAGCCCATGTTGTGAAACAGTTACCTCTTTCATCACAGCCTCTCAAGATTGTTGATTTAAAGGTATAGAATGATTCCTTGCTGTTTGTTATGCCTCAGTCAACACCTTAGAAGGTATTGTGCCTTAGATTGAGAGGGAGTTACAGTACAGCTTGTTGCTTTATCTGCATTAAAAAAGAAGGGGGCAGATGATGTCATTTCTCTTGTTATCCTGTCAGTTCAGTGAGAGCTTCTCTTCACTAATTTGATGCTTTGTTTCTTGTACACCAGTCTTTTGAGAATCTTTCTGTGGAGTCTGGGGGTTCACTGCATGAAAGGGATGATATTCAAGGTAGGCCATTCATTTAATGTTAATAAACACCATTCTGTGTGCCTGTCTGTGTCTTGATCTTCTAAAATGTTGTAAGTTGCTTGGTCATTTTTTCACACCTCTGCTACCATTAGAACTTCACTGTAAAAAAACTTGCTGTAGCAGAGGTTTTCTGCTTTTGTGAATAACCAACTTGGGCTGCTTTTTGGGGGGTGTGGGAAGAACCAGGGCCTGAAGCACTTGTGTATGTCAGCATGTGACCAGTGCTTTGTTGGCTCACTTTCTTTAAGAAAGTTATGCTGACCATATGACTGCTACAGATAAAATACTGTGACCCTTTAATTTGTTCTAAAACCTCTGTCAGTCCTGCTTAGAGTCAACTAGCATTAAAGACCAGCTCCAGGTCAGAGCTGCTTAAGCATTCACAGTTGGCTAATACTGGCTTTGCTCTCAGCATGTGGTAATGTCTAAAATTCACTTGTGTCGGATGCTTTATTTTCAGGACATCTTCGAGCAGAGGAGGTTGATAGCATGCTCCTGAGAAATGACAGTGGAATCGAATCGGCTCTGTCCTATGCTAAAGCATGGTCAAAATATACCAAGGACGTAGTCGCATGGGTAGAAAAAAAGCTGAGCTTGGGTGAGTAGCTCTTTCTGGCATTTAATCAGCTTTGTCATGATGAAATTCAGTCTGTTGTCAGGCCTCTGTGCTGCAGACTGTCAATAATGTGATTTCTAAATTAGGAGCTGTTCCGCTGAAGTGGACAGAACTATCATGCATTTCCTATAATTAAAAGTCTGCAACAAAGTGAAGGTTGTCCCCTCTGTAGCCTTTTACAGGGAGAATGTAACAAGCATTTAGCATGTGGTGCAACTATTAGTGTAAACAGTAATTGTGCATTTTGTTTTACAGAAGTGGAGTGTGCTAAAAACTTAGCAAAAATGGCTGAAACTGCTAAAGCTGTTGTTGGACACCAGGTGAGTACATCTTAGGGCCTGATTTTAAAGTCTTGAATACCTCTTGGATGCCTTGCCCAAATGTGAAACTTTATGGATGTTCAGGATTGGCTTTTTAAGTGGATACAGAATTGATTTATTGTGTAAATCACTGGTTAAGAAATCTGCTGTATTTTATGTGTTCCCATCTGCTATGGAAATTTGGATATATACATTTATTTTTGTTGAAAATGCAGACCAACCTTAAACTTCTCACAATAGACTTTTCTCTGTTTAGTATCTCATATGCTTTGTCATTTGGGCTTGTAGACTTTTTCCTAGTAAAATTAAGTGTAGCTGAGAAATGAGTCATTTTCTACATCCATACCTAACTCTGTATGCAAGGTATAAATTCTTTCCTAAATTTAAGTGAAAGTCTAGGTCAGTTATGCAGACATTTAGAATGTCAGCATGCTTCTACCTCACCTAGACCATTAATGTTTTGTTGTGTGTAATTTTAGGATTACATGCCATTCCAGTCAATATTCATTACTGCTTTTCAAAATGATATTGAGAACAATCAGCTTTGGCAACAAACAGCTGCTGCTCTCCAGTCTAACAAATTTGTGCAGGTAAGCTTAAAAGAAACAGACCAAGGTATTCCTAGGCTTTAAAAAAGCTTTGTATAGCACAGATGATTCAAAAGAACAGACTTGCCTGTAAGTCCTTGACATACTCTATTAAATGTTTCCTATCTAGCCTGTTCTTGGAAGGAAAAACGAGTTGGACAGACAAAGGAAAGATATCAAGGAGCTTTGGCAGCGAGAACAGAAAAAAATGGTTGGTATTTCTTTCCTATCTAACAGTGTTCAAAGCTAAAAGTCTTCAAAAAGGATGAAACTTTCAAACTAGGCTGTTATACACGTAAATTCATGTGTTGAATCTGTAGAGCTTATTGGATGTGGCATGTAACTCAGTTTCATGACATACTTGTATTTGTAGGAGTTTATCTTTCTATGACTATGTACTTTGAATTGTCATGTACAGACCTCTTTAAGCATCACATTAAATAAAGGGGAAATTAAAACAGTTCTTTTGCTTTTTTACTTTGTTGCATTCTGCAGCAAGAGCTGGAAGCTGCTCTAAGGAAAGCAAAATTGCTATATACACAGCGTCAAGATGAGTATGAAAAGGCCAAATCCTGCACTGCTCGTGCTGAGGAGGAACAGCTTAGCTCAAGTGGAAGCTTTGTGAAAGATTTCAGCAAGCAACTGGAAAAAAAACGAAGGCTGGAAGAGGAAGCTCTTCAAAAAGTAAGAGATTTTGTTCCTTGCTTCTTATATTAAGGCTGCGCTGGTTTTACTCATGCTTTTCCAATGGGAGCATTTGAGCCAGTGTTCTGTTCTTAATGCTTAATTTTAGTGACACTATGCTCTTCTGGGCTTTTATCCTAAATGAGGCTTTCCAATTACAAGCATCTTGTTGTGTGGGTTTTTAATCTTGCTTCTAGTATCAAGGTGTGTAGTCTATCAATCCTTTCTACTTGTGTTCTCTCTAGGCTGAAGAGGCCAACGAACACTATAAAACAAGCATGGCAGAGGTTGAAGAGAAAAGGAATTATTTGGAAAGCTTTAAAAGTGATGTCTTAACACAGCTTCGGGAGCTGATTTACCAGTGTGATCTGACTCTTAAAGCTGTAAGCATGCTTTTGAAAATAGGTTTGGCACAGAGATATTATTAAGACTAAGAGAAGGTCCCATCTACAGTGTTAACTGCTTAAAATAGAAAGCTTTCAAAGGACAGAGGTCAAGCCAATAGGTAAAGAAGGAAAACTTTTAATATTTTTGTGGTGTTAAGAGTTGAAAGAGGCAAAGGTGTTTGTACATGTCTTGAATACTTCTGGGGTTTTTATGAGCTGTTGCCTTGCAAGAACCCTGCCTACTTGATTCATGTAAAACCTCTCTAAGGATATTGATGGCAGTAGTGTCACTCTGCTGTTGCTTAAGAGTACAGCTCCTATTCCCATTATTTTCATCAGTGCATTAGCAAAGAAGTTTGGCTGAAGTACAGAATGGATGTTAATGTGCTGCAGCATGGAGCCTGCTAATCTTGATGACAGTTCTGTTACTACAGGATTCATTGCACCTAATTTAATGTGTTAATTTAACGCATGTAAATAAGCAAAGAAAATTGTCAAGCCAGTATATGTACATATGCAGTTTTTAAGGAAGCTTTAAGAGTGCTTTATACCAATAGATGTGTACTTTTTTTAGATGAGACAAAGACAATGTAGTGCTGAGGGGGGAAATGGAAAACACCATACACATACACCCCTCCCCAAGCAACCCAAAAACCAACCCATAGGTAGAAAACTTGGACAAACTTGATAGTTCAAGTATATCTAAATTGCAAACAACTTTGCAACCCCAAAGCTGAAGAAGCAGCCGTGTGTGCCCCTTTCCCTGGTCTCTGCATTGTGGTAAAGTATTTTAGAGGGTTTATGTCGTTTAACAAAGTGTTCAGTTAACCTGTTCCGTTGGGACAAGAGTTTTGTTCCTTTCTTGTCTCAAGTTGATATGGACCTCATCTGGGTTTGGAACTCCAACTACTTCATCACTGTAGTGGTGACTAAAATTCCCCCCAGAGCATGAAAAATGCTTTTTTTGGTAGCAAAAATCCTTGCTCAACCTTGAATCTTTGTTCAATCCGAAGTGGGAGACCACTGAAACTGCCTTTGCTGCCTGGAGCGTTCAGTAACCCAGAGAGAAGAGGAATACCAGTATCTATACTACAGATGCAGCTTTTGCAGCTGTTTGAGGAATCTTGCACAAAATCCACCCCTATAACTGTTACTATTTTCTAGATTTTATCTGCTCTTACTGTTGAAATGATTCCCTGTTGGGATATGAATTTGGTGGACAAATGTACAAGTGAAATGTGCAGTAAATGATCTACAATATTAAAGTGGTTTTCTCCCAACAGGCAACAGTTAACCTGTTCCAGCTGCAGCACGCTCAGGTTGTATCTCTTCCAGTTAACTGCCAGTCCCTCTGTGAAAGTGCCAAACTCTATGACCCTGGTCAGCAGTATTTGGAGTATGTGAAGAGTTTGCCAAAGGAAGGTATTCCTGTTGAACCAGGTTCTTTTGAAACCCAGAGTTCCCAGGTTGATGGGTAAGTCCCAAACTACAGGTGGTATTTGCTTGGGTTAGAATTAAATGCTAAGCACGTGTGTGCAACAGTTGGTTTTGGAGGAATTAAATGAACCCTGGTGTTCTACCATGCTTTACCATTCTTTACTCCTTTGAGTTATCTTTTGGCAGATTATATATTTTATATATATATATATATATATAAAAATCATATATAACATTGACATAAAACCTGACTTCAAATTCCAAAGCAGAATGTCATTTTGTGTAATAAGACTTCCTAAGACATTGGCAATTGTGCAAGAATTGACTTATTATTGTAATATAGATACTGGTTAATATGAAAAATGTACATTTTAGTGTGGTGTGGCAGGAGGATTTGATAATCACTTTAGGAAGCCTGAGGAGGTAGCTTCCCTGTACTGCAGCACTTGCTGTTACATACCTTCTTTTACATTGTTTACATTTGGCAACTTCTTGGCAGGAAGTGGTGCTTGATATTTGTCTCATGCTATGTGACTAAAAAAAGCTCAGAGTCCACATGTCCCTATGTTAGAGACTGCTTTTTCCCAGCCTGTGTGAAATGGGACTTTTAATGTTAATCCATTAAAGATCCAGCTAATGTGGAAGTGAAGGCTACAAGACAAAAAAGGCAATCCCTCTGTGTCAATGGTGTGCCAAATGCTTTTGCACCTTTAACTTGTTGTAAAATAGTCTTGTTGGCACTAAAGCACCAGAATATCCATTCCAATCTGCATGTTTCACAGTTCTACAGGAAAGTGTCGTCATCGTCTTTCAAAAGGAAGCTAAATACAAAAAAACTTAAGCTTGAGTCAGACTTCTACCAACAAAAGCCAGGAAATTCAAAGTTAAAGCTGAGATTCTTAGTTCTTGTCTGTAAATTTCCTGCCTTTTAAGAGTGATTTAGGTTATACTCATAAACTCTGACTGAGGGGGATTTAACTGTGCAGCTCCCTGAGGAGAAACTGATGAGCATGAAATTTCAAACTCTTTGTGTGCTCTCACAGCTATTTACTGCTAAGGATTTATAGGAGTGTGGTTTTTCTCCTCCTCTCTCCCTGCCTTTTGTTTTCCTTGACGTGGCCTTGTGATTCTTCATGGACTTGAGGTGATCACTGTTACTGCTTAGGCCTGCATTGATTTTAGGGACAGTAGCTTGGACAAATGGAAACTTGAGTGTTTTTAAGTCTTTATTTTGTTCGGCTGGTTAGGGTAGAACTGGCTAAGGAACAGCTTCATAACTGCTACATTTGGCTAGCAGACTCTTTTGTCCACAGGGTGCTTCAGCATTTTACATTACTTACTGTTAACACTTTTCTATCCTTATCTCGACAGCAGATTTTATAAGCTCTTTGCCAGCTTCAACACATTTTCCGTGCTTCTTTATAAAGTACAGCATTTTAACCCCAGTATGTTCATAGGTGAATGGTCCCTGTGGCTGCCCAGAGAAACTTCTGCGGGAAACAGGAGCAGAATGCAATAGCCTCTGAATTATTCTAATCTTTAGATGGACAGATTCGCTTGGTTTTGTGTTTTTCAAGTCCAGTTTATGGGTTTTTTTTAAGTTACATCCATGTATGTTCACAAGCAGGAATTAAATGAAGACTTTTTAGTGCCCAGGGGTTAAAAAAAAAATACATTGCTTCTCATTTAATTTTAACTTACTCTTCAAAATTACTCTTTTTCTTTCTGAAGGCTTTTTAATAAGCAATCAAGCAACAGCGTCCATACGTCCCATGGTAACTTATCTCAGTGTTCAGGAGACTTTCCTGCTCAGACATTAGATGATGTGGGAAGCCCAATTTATCATCCTTCACAAAAGATTGGAGAAAAGAGATCTTCCAGCAGCACAGATGTGCAAGGTATTTCTGTATTTCATCTGGAGTTCAGTCTCTAAACAGAAAATACTAGTCTTGTGTATTTGGTGTCTCACTGTCAGAAGTGAAGCACTGAAAAGGGGGTAAAAAAGGTATCTTAAAGTTCAAAGCCTATAAAAGCAGTTCTGTACTTGAGTGTAAGGAGAAATTGAATACTGCCTATATGTCTAGATTCTTTGACAAGAAAGGTGAGATGCAATTCAAACAGCAAGTACTGTCAAGCTCAATGTACTAAATCACTTCGATTAACTTTAGCAATTCAGAATCCATAGGGGGTTGTTTGAAGTACTGTGTTGATTTCAGGTCTTACAGAAGCACAAGTGTCAAATTTCTGAATTCATTTTCTTACATCCTGAGGCTTTAGAGTAATATATCCTGTGGTTTGTTTTTTGTCACTCTATTGGACGTTCGTGTAACTTTTGCAGCACTTTCCTATTTTCAATATCATCATAGTCTTTAAATAAAAAATAATGTAATTTTGTCCTTGACACTTGGAATTTGTGCATTTTCTTTTCAAAAGCAATACGAGGGCCACCACCATTCAGATCGTGGTCAGTTGGCAACCAGAGTGGAGGAATGTGCAGTGACTCTGAAAGTGCAGGGGGAAGCAGCGAGTCACGATCCATGGATTCTCCATCTGCTAGCCCAGGTACAGCTACACTCACTGCTGCCTTCATTTGAAGTCTTTTCTTTGGGCTGTTTGATGTTAATGAAGACAGTGCTAGTTTAGCAAGTGTTGGATAGAGCCTGTAATGAAAGTTGGGTGGAACTGGTACTTACAGCTTCCTGAACATGTTTTTCATCTGCTAGGGGATTTTAAAAGACGACTTCCCCGAACACCTTCCACTGGTACTATGTCATCTGCAGATGATCTTGATGAAAGAGAGCCACCATCTCCTTCAGACTGTGGTAATGTTGTTTCCATACCTGAAGTCCCTAGAAGATGCTTTTAGTTGTAGAGTGTGGCTTTTCTTTCTAATGTGCTTGAGAGAAAAGTCCATTAACAAGGCTGTGATTGCCAACTTTTCAATACAGTGTGCAGCCAGTTGAGGTTGAGAGCTGAAGAATAATGTTCATTTGAGAGCTGAAGAATAATATTCAGGTCATCTTAATGAAGTGCTGCAGAATTGTCTTTGTACATTTACATTGACTATATGAGCAGCCTTTGAACATTTCTAGTGTCTTCATCGTCCTGAGGTAAACGTAAATGATCCACTCACCATTCCCTCCAGACACTTGTATTTAAAATCAGCCATATGGCACTGAGTTATGTAAGATCACTTCTAAACAGATACAGAGATTTGGTAACTGGCAAACTGGAAAAAAGTAGATCCAAATGTTTAGGGTAATAACTGGGATTTTACCCTTTTCCACTTAGATAAGCAAGTTTGGTAATGTCTCTCCCAGATTTGACCAGACCATTTCGAATTTTCACATGAATTTTGCCTGTACAAAGACAATGTTGCCACAGGTACTGAAACCTGAATAACTGGATTATCAGCAATAGTTCTATGGGATGTCTGCAGTACTTACAAGTAGCTCTGCAATGTTTGTAGCACGTGCTCAGTAAAGCCTTCAGGAAATTCTTTGGTTAGTCCTTATTTCCTAAATGTATACTTTGCCTTCTAGGAATCAGCCTGTAGTTAACAGTGCTAATTTAGATCCAGATTTAAGGCGTGGCAACATGTTAATAAATGTAAACTTCCACTTGGAGTGATATTGTTTAATTGATACTTGAGTTTTTCAGAAGCTTTCTGGGCAATTAACTGTATGTGTTTTTATCTGTAAAACAAAGGATTTTGGTTCACGGAGTTGCCTTTTAAGTAAATTGCGTGAAAAAAATTCGTCACAAAAAGCATTAGTTGCTGGTTTTGATGTTCTCTAAATTTCTGTTTCGGAATTCTCTAGAAAATCTTTGCATGATACTTCATGTACTTCATGTCCTTCATGTACTTCAGAAACACTACAGGCCAGCACTCATGTCATCTTTCACCCTCTAGTCCAGGGCTTTGAAATACACAGGATGAAACTTTCATTAACAGTTGCCCAAAACAGCAGAGCAGTTGGAATTAAATGTCCTAATTTTTTAGTTGCCATTAACACAGGAGAATATGGAAATATTTAACAGTAAGAACATCCTGTTTGATTCCACTTTAATGTAAGATGATCTGACAGTTAATGTGTCTGTGATGTAAACTCTAACATTGCTTTGCTTCCTTGTGATTGAAATGTTTCTGAATACTTTGATAGTTGCTGTTACTTAGAATTCTGTCTAAAAATCAGAATTAAATAAGTTATCTCAGTAGCAGATATTAGAATGACTGTAACAGAGAAATTCTCTCCAGGTTTAAATGATATGACATCTGAAACTGCAAATTCCCCAGGACCTTTTAGAAATGCCAATATGTCCAAAGCAGCACAAACACACAAACTCCGGAAGCTGAGAGCTCCATCTAAATGCAGAGAATGTGACAGCTTAGTGGTATTTCATGGAGCTGAATGTGAGGAGGTAAGTTGAAAAGCTTGGGATTTATGTAAAGTCAGGAGGTTTGGAAACTTGCATTAGTTTTCCATATAAAATAAATACCATAACTGTGGCTTGTAGAATCATCGTGAACTCAAAGGAAAAGCACCACAGACTAATAAATCTTTGCTCACATATGGGATGACAAACAACAGAGATATTTTTCATGGTGTTAGCTTGTATCAAACCATGTGCTTTTTTTTCCTCCCATGTAGTGTTCACTTGCATGCCATAAAAAGTGTTTAGAGACTTTAGCTATTCAATGTGGGCACAAAAAACTTCATGGGAGGCTTCACTTGTTTGGTGTGGAATTTGCCCAAGCTGCTAGAAACGTTCCTGATGGCATTCCTTTCATCATCAAAAAGTGTACCTCAGAAATTGAAAGCAGAGCACTGAATGTCAAGGTATGCTCAAGTTTCGTTATGGAATTTCAGTACAAACAATCTTTAAAATGGAAATCTCTAAAAGTGTTAACACTGTCTTGTTTGTATCATCAGTATTTTACACTGGACTTTCAAATTAAAACGGAGTTGTGCTGGTCTCTTAATTTCAGGGCATTTATCGTGTGAATGGAGCTAAATCAAGAGTTGAAAAGCTTTGTCAAGCTTTTGAAAATGGTAAGGATTTGGTCGAACTCTCAGAACTCTACGCACACGATATCAGCAATGTTCTCAAGCTGTATCTTCGCCAGGTATGCACCTGAGAGGTCAGATGGAAATCCAAAGTAGTGTAGCACATCAGTACAAGAGGGGGAGGGGAAAAATAGCCTTTCTAGTGGTCCTGCAGCAGAAGATTGAGTGCCTTGTACGTTTGCAGTATTTTGCTCTATTTTTGCATGGAGCCTGTGACAGAGGCAAGGAAAGCTGCTTGTATTACAATTCCACATGGGCATAATGTCTCTTGAAGTACTAAGTACTAGATGCAGAACAAGCATTTGGTTATCCAGTGTAGTGAAGCTTTGATTTCTGAAATGTTCCTGGTTACTGAATTTGCCTGTCTTACATGAAGTTTAAAACATTCCCATATTCCCATTATGCAGATTATGCTAATATATTCCTGTTTATATATATATTACCAGATTTCATTAAGCAATCATAATGGTCATGATTCTCTGTTCATTAGGGAGGGATTATCCATCTTTTGCTTTCAAAATGGAGCTTTAAAGCTCTGTGATGGAGTTTTCTAGAGCAGTTTCAGTACGTATCTGAAAGAATGGAGCTGTGATATTGCTCAGTGAAATTCCTGAGTCTTTGTGAAAACTTGTTAACCCTGAGAGGACTAATCTTTAGCTGCATGGTCCTGTCCTCTTCTTTACACTGCCTGGCAGAGATGAGCATCCCAATTAAGTGCTTTTGAAAATTTGCAAAGATGCACTCTGCCTACTTAAGTCAAAAGGTTGTATATTAGATGCATCAGACTGGGGTACCAGTCTGAGGCACTGGGCTGTATTTTGAATAGGGATCATAACTTATGATTATTAGCATTCATTTTCATACTGAGAGAGTACTTAAAGCACAATTTAAAATGAATGTTATGTGTCCTGAAATCCAATTTTAAATAATGGATTATGGACCAAATTTGATTCCACATGTAATATGTTATCAAAGACTGAAAAAAGTAAACAACTGCTCTGTTATTGTGGTATTTGTGCATACGCAGTGTAACACCCTCCCTCACAGCAATCACTTCCTTGAAGTTTGTACCTGTATTGATAAATGCACAGTCTTGAAGTCACTGCAGAAAAGGGCTAGCAAAAGACATCTGAAGGAGATGTAGGGAGAAGTGGTTTTGTTGACTGGGATTGGATTTGACAAACTGTGGTTTGAGCTAATGGAGGGTTAAACAATGTCATCATCTAAGAAAGGGTGCAAGACCAGACAAAGGTGAAGGAAAAAAGGAAGGAATCAAAGAAGCTACAGTTCAGACATGAGTAGGCTTCTGAAATGTTCGTTCTTCTTCAGCTTCCAGAACCCTTGATTTTGTTTCGGCTTTACAATGAGTTCATTGGACTTGCAAAAGAAAGCCAGAATGTGAATGAGGAACTGGATGCTAAACAAGCTAGCCCCAAATCAAAGAAAAGACAGTCCATCTGCATTGAATTGAATAGGATCATCATTAAAATTAAAGATCTTCTGAAACAACTGCCTGTACCAAACTATAACACTCTTCAGTACCTTATTGGACACCTTCACAGGTGAGAGAAGGCTTTAAATGAAAACTGATACTGAAAAATAAACTGTTATGTGCTGTGTACTAGGAAACTCTTGAAGTCTTTTGAGGCTGTAGAGGAAGTAGTCGTGTACGCCTTAGATGTTGTTCTGTTGCCGTTTCTTTTTCCAAATTAATGAATGCTCAGATGAAAAAAGAATGCAAAATTGAAAGAAAGGAGGGAAAGAGCTGAGCTCCATTATTCTTGATTCTCTGCTAGCATTGGAGTCAGCAACTAGTACCCAGTGGCAGCTGCAGGGACCTAGGTGTGATTTCAATCAGGATATGACCCAGGCGGGGCAGTGATTTGGTGGCTATTAACAGAAAATTGGAACTTGTATCATATCTGTTAACCACCATTCTGCAGTTACATTTCACTTCTTTGTCCTCTGAATGCTGGACTATATGATGATGTATAGTGAGGATGTACCAAGTTGATGACTGCCAAGAAAAATAGGTAATATTGGGCTACAGCTATATTATTGCTTAGGACAAAAGAGACATTCTTTTCCCCAACTACAGCAATGCCAAATAGCCACAAATAACATTAACCAAATGGGCCAGAAAAACACTCATTTAGCACCAATGGAAAGCATTTAATCTAAGCTGCTGTTAAATGCAGTCTGCAATGATTCTACGTGCCTACCAAATCCACCTTCAGTATTTGTCTTTCAGCCTTCTATGTCTAAAAATAATATTTTAATACCTGGAATATTTCTTTAGTATTAAAACTATAACTCTTGGGGGTTTGGTGGGGTTATTTTCTCTCTTTGTGCAGGGTTACAGAACAGTGTGATGAAAATAAAATGTCAGCCAGCAACCTTGGCATAATATTTGGCCCAACTCTGATCAGACCACGTCAAACAGATGCTACAGTTTCTTTGTCATCACTTGTGGATTACCCTTATCAAGCCCGGGTAGTGGAGCTGCTCATAACATACTATGAAAAGATATTTGATGTTTCATTGAAACCACTTCTGAACATATCTCAGCCTGAAGAAACTGCCCTTATGGAAAGAGTTGCTTTATCAGCAGAAGAGAGGGAGCCACAGCAGCAGAGGAAGTCTTTTGTTGCTGTAAACGAAGTGAGTGATGTTTCTTGTGCTGCTGCTATGTCACTTGAGCCATCTTAACTTCTATGACAAATGCTGCAGCATTTCAGAGCCTGTTTCTATTAAATCTATGTGATTTTGGTTTTTTTGTTGTTCAGGAGTGCCTTTCCTTTTCTGCTCATTTACTTCTGCTCTGACTTTTGTTAACAGGGTATTCTGATCACTCCAAGTGAAAGCAGAGCTTCAGAAACAGCTGCATTGTTTTTGGAATCAAACAATAGCAAGAATACAAAAGAACAAGTAGATACATCTGTAACTGGTTAGTGTGCTTTTATTTAATCTTGGGGTGGGTGAATAGGCAGCCATGGATGCATTAGATGATAGTACATGCAGCGCTTCCATTTAGACAGAAGCAAGCTATAAAACGTGCTTTATCGCTGCTTGGTCTACTGTTTATCTTCTGTAAGAGCAGCAGACTTAAATCTTTCTAAAGGCTTTTAAGAACCCCGTGTTTATAAAATCAGAGCTTAAAGTATTTGGCAAGAGTTTTCGTTTCTCCCTTTAACAAAATAAAAAGGAAATCATGCAGTGACTGTGGATTTCTGAAATCCACTAAGATACTGCAAACCAATATCCAGCAATCAACGTTTTTGACCATTGTTTTCCCTCAGAATATGTATCATTGCCACTCACAAAAACTAAACTAGAAGGCTCTGGGAATAGTAATTTTCTGACAGAGTCAACAGCTGCCAGCATTTTGGATGTTAACATTTCTGCTCAAAACAAGCCAGGTTTGCTAACCTAACTTATCTGTCTTCTATAAGATATTTTCCTGTTTATTTGCCTGTGCTACAGTGGCTTGTTTTAATGTAGGTATGATTTCATCCACTTTACTTAGGAGTAACTATACATGATCCTTTTTATTTATACTGACTTTCAGCTGGTGCTACCAGTTCAGTCATGAATAGTGCAACTTTCTGAAACATTAAACCTGAAAATGCTCAGGGATGGGAAAGCACCAGTCAAAAAAAGCGTAGTGTCTTTTTGCCTGTTTTCTCCTTTGTGTCTTCCTTGTACATCTGTACAGTATGTTTTACTGCTGCTGAAATGCTGACATTTGGTTAGAGTAGGATACTCCTAGTATGTATATCTGAGGTATGCCTAAAAACCAGCTGTTGAGGGATCATTAATAAAGTTCATATTCTGTTGGCAAGAGTCTTGCTGGCTTTTCCTTGTGATGCAAAGATCGAGTCACATCTATTTGTGTGTTTCTAGGTGATGCTGTGTGTCTAGCTTCAGAGAGAGACAGCGATTCATTTGTTTCTCTAGGTGAAGACAGCTCTAAAACTAACTTATTTCCTGGAAAACCTACCCGTCAGATTACCAAAGTTCCATTGCGGGTCCCAAGGACAAAGCCAGCTACTCGGCCTCTGAGCCTACCTGTAGACCGAATACTTCCTCCTTGTGTTTTGAATGAAAGAAATTCACAAAATGCAGGAGCAGTAAGTCCAGAGAACCTTGGCAGGAGCCCCACTATTGAAGAAGTTTCAGAGGTGAAGGCACTCCCTGCTGCTAATACCTGCTGCAGGCTTCCTTGTTACGACACTCAGATGCTGCGCAAAACTTGGGACAAGCAATATAAACAGTATGATATCACAGCAAGGACAGCAATGATTGTGACTAACGTGCCCCAGGAGAACCGAGCACTTGAGAGAGGAACTGCAGGCGCTTTGTCTTCATCATGCAGCACTGGTAACAATTCAGCTAATGCCATTCTTCTTAGTAAGCCATATTCTGTTTCAGCAGGGTCAGGAAGGACAGCAACAGAAGGAAATAGTGCTGATGCCAATTCTCATACTACCTTCAGGGCACCAAGAACATTGCAGCCACCCCCAGGGACATTTTATAAACCACCCTCTAACAAATCAAAACAAAATGGAGAGGGTCCTTTTGCTAAAGCTTGTGCACCAGCCAGTGCTAGCTCTGTGCTTCACCAGGATAATACTGTGAAACTGGCTAGGAGCTCTGCACTTCCATCAGGTGATCCTGAACAAAACGCAAATGAACAAGGAATGAACTCAGAGGATACTCACCCCACAGATCTGAAGCCTACTTACCAGAGACTAAGACCAAAAAGGATCCAAGAACTGGAACACAGGGAAGCTCATTTTGTATAGGGTGCAAATTCTTCTTGGACTGGATGCAATTTGGTGTTGCCAGTGGAGGCTTCCCTATGCCCCTTTATCCTTTATCTTCCCTTGAGAAATCCCACTTTTGTGCCATATTGGAGTTATTTTTATATAAGCAACATTTTTAAAAGGGGGGGAGGGCTGGGGAATTGTGAAGGAGGTAAGTCAAACTTTGTAATTCAGTAGCTTTTCATAAAGTTTAATGCATTCCCAGTCTTAAATACAGAGAATGGGCTCACTGAATAAGACATTGAGCTTCATTTCATTTTTTTTCATGAGCCATTTTTCGTAATAGATGTTATAATAAAAATGGAAGGTCTAATGTTCATTGTCTAAGCATAAACCAAAGCTTGTGCTTTGCTCTGTAAAAGCATTTGTTCAGTTTTCTAATCTGTGCAATTAAAGCTTTGCTCTTGAACACTTACGTACTGGCCAGCATGGCCCATAATGATGGTATCATATGTGTATATTTTAGGCAGACATGGTTATCTCTTGCCAGTTTTCTATGTTGTCACTTTAATATTTGGGGTTTTTTTGTACAGAAGGATGCACTTACTGAGCTTTACTATTCAGAAGCAGCAGTCAATCCACATTCTTGTATACCTTAGCAAGTGGGGCAGATATGCACAGCCTGTTTCGTTTGGATGCCCTTCTGGAGAAACTTTCAGTTGCAGCGGTGCCATTTCTTTCCCAGGTGAATGAAAAGGCAGTAATATGCTTGCTATAGATCAGTTTCACTACTTACTGTGCAGTGTGACTGAAATGAAGAGCATTGTTTCCAGGTTTCAGTGAAAGAGCTGGAAATAACCAAAAATCTGCATTAGTAGGTGCATCTAATGGTTTTCACTTTGTATTAAATGGTTTTTATGTGTACACTGTTACATTTGCTTTAAAATATATTAACTTGTTAACATTTCAGTGACTCTATGGTTTCTATATCTGGATTTCTTCTAACTTATTAAAATACAGACATGTGGCCTTTGCAATAGTACAGTACTCTGCTGCATCTATCTTCCAGGGATGGGGGTGGCATGCTTTTCTTTATGAGATTACAATTAGCTTAACCCTTGCTTACATACTATAGAGTACAGATATCTTAGCATGGTACTTTCTACTGATACAGGAACCAAGAGGAGACTCAGAGGACAGGAAAAGCAAAGCATCACTTTTCTGGTTTTACAAGAAAAATATACTGGACTTCGCTACTCCTTTCCCTTTGCCCTTCTTCCCAAAATACCCCAAATAAAATCCCACATTGCATTCAGTAGATGTAACCTGACTTCAGTTTCCAGAGCAGAAGATGATATACTCAAAGCTGAACTTCTGGTTCCTTGTCCCACTTCCATAGAGATATGACTTGCACTCTTGGCAAAGGCCATGCTAGGAGCTCTTTCTTTGCCTTGTACTACAGAAAAGCCGAAGATGCCAGATGCTGCTGTCTTCCCAGACTGGTATTGCAAGTTGCATGATGAAAGGAAGGATAAAGGCTTCTTGATGTAGATGGGAGTTTGTGCCACTCTGAGAATGGGGAGAAGAGGGAACACCACACAACTGGTTAAAAAGCTGAAATAGCGTTACTGAAACATTACAGGCATTGTAGCAGAACCTGCCATAGCTGCAAAAGGATGGTGCCGGTCAGTATAGTTTAGGGCCACAAGATGGCAAATTAATTTGTGGACTAATTATATTTTAACTATAACTAACTATATTCTCTTAGTTTTTAAGTGTTTTAGTGTATGTCTAATACTGAACATAGAATCCCTGACCTTGAGGCTCATCCAGCTCCAACCCCTGCCATGTGCAGGGACACCTTCCACCAGAGCAGGTTGCTCCAAGCCCCTGTGTCCAACCTGGCCTTGAACACTGCCAGGGATGGGGCAGCCACAGCTTCTCTGGGCACCCTGTGCCAGCGCCTCAGCACCCTCACAGGGAAGAACTTCTGCCTAAGAGCTTATCTCAGTCTCCCCTCTGGCAGGTTAAAGCCATTCCCCCTTGTCCTGTCACTACAGTCCTAGTAAAAAGCCCTTCCTTAGTGTTCGCTGTAGGCTAGGCACAAGCCATCCTTTTGTTTTCCTCTGTCTATTTATTCTTTGGACTTGATATTTTACTCATTCCTCTCCTTTCCAGTGGACTCTGATGCTGTAAGCCTGTGTCAGAATCACATTTTCCGTGATCCTCGTTTTTTTTCTGCCTTGTGCTGGGTGAATATGCTAATGTCTCATGAAACTGTAATAAAACCAGTTTCTTTAGTTGGATGAGGATATCCAGTACTCCCCAAGGCAGGCTGCTGGGATATAGAGAATTGCAAACAGGAACAATGTTCCTTAACCAAGTCATAATACCCATTACTACTCCTTGTTACTATATTGCTTCCATGTTGTGCTAGCATGAAAGGTTTTGGGTGGTTCAAATGTGCTTGGGGTCTTTGTTCAGTGTTTCTCAGAGCCAGGCTGCTCTCGGCAGGGGAGCCTCATAAAACCGCGTTATTTTATGAACAAATCATCACTTTCTAAAGGTCAGTTATACCTGTCCCTACTTTATAATGTGTTCTGACTCTTTTTGTACGCAATGCGAGTGGAGTGCTGCTTTTGACAACATTTGAAGCCTATTTGGGAGTTGTGACTCCGCTTACCCAGCGGCAGGCGCTGTGGTGGGGGCTTCCCGCCAGCGCGGGGCAGCGGCGCCTGAGGGCTGTGAGGCTGTGGCTTAATCCTATGATCAACCAGGTTGGAAAAGACCTTTAAGATCATCAAGTCCAAAGGGCCGGTGTGTGACTTTTTAACGGGCAGACGTTCGTTAGCGTTTTGCACCTTGGTGCCGAGGCGGCGTTTCGTTCAGGCCGGAACGCTGAGGCCTTCCCGCCTGGTGAGGAAGTGCCTCAGCAGGCCCCGAGCCGTGAGGGGCCGCGGCGGGACGTGACAGGCTGCAGCCGCGGAGCCTGTTCCCTGTGGAAAAGGCTGGTTTTCTTTTTGACTGGAAATGCTGCTGATGGCCCCTATTGTTTGTTTCGGTTCTGATGCAGATTTCCCTAGGGCTTGTGCTTGGAATTGCTTCGAGGATTGCAGTGATCCCATCCGCCTGCCCCGGGTGAGCGGTGCTGGAAGTGGCGGCACCCTGCCAGGCTTTCCCTCAGGGGAGCAAAACCTTTCTGTGTCAGATTTGCTTGGTAATGGAGTTTTCCGAAGTCGTAACCCTCTGCCTCATCCCTCTTAAAGCTTTGGCAGCATACTGACTTTCATAAATTGCTGACCTAATTAGTCATGGCAGCTGTTTGTTTAGCAGGCCCCTGATGGTACCAGCACTGCCCTTCTGAGGCTATCTTTCCAAATACACGGTTTGTTTAGATCCGAGGAAATACCTTCAGAAGTATCAGCCTCCTAGTGCAGACTTCGTTGTCTTTGTGCTGGTCATATTGGATGTTTGGGAGGATTTTTACTCAGGAGTGCTTAAACTTGCAGATCGAGCTGTTCTGTATCAAGCAGGGGATTAAAACAATCTCCTTACAACTGAGCAGTGTTACTCTGCAAGCGGTAACAGCATCTAAGATATGTGTTTCTTTGCTGCCAAGCTGAACATTCCTTCAGAAACCTTTCGCATAGCACAGCAGTGCTCGCACATGAGGTAAGCTTTTATAGTCAGTTTTCACGTTTTTATTGCTTCTGTTTGAGGAGTCCTAGTTTTGCTTGCAAATCCATGAATTCTTTAGCTTCTGTAGCGTAGCAGTGGCCCGAGTTAATCTGAAAGATGCCTGAAATGCTCTCCAAAGGCAGCTAGTGTGTGTGTGCTAACATTGGTAACTTAATTCAGAGCATGTTTGTGCTTTTTAAGTGACTCCTCTACACGCTGCTGTAGCTCACAGTACAGAGTGATACCTTTTGATCACTCAAAGTTGATTCTTTCTGGATGAGACCAAACTGGAACCTGTGCTTCAGCAGTGTACCTGATGTGCTGCCACTGCTAATGTGTGTTCAGCCCCCAGGGCCAGACTGGAGCTCATCTGGAATAACTCCCAGACATGCAGCATGTGGGACTGGGACCTCAGCACTCATTGTTTCCCTATAGATCTGGTCTTACTGGGCCATCCCACTTTTCAATGTACACATAGAATGAACATGTTGGGAAAATGGGACAAATCATTTCAACCTTCTGTTGGTAAAGTTGGGGGAGAATGTCTGGTATTAACAAACAGTGCTGTTTTATATAAATAAGTCAATGTGGAAATAAATTTCACAGAAGGATACTTTGGAGACAAGCCTTTCCGAATAAAACATTCTATCTGCATGCCCATTTATCTCTGTAGGGAGAAGGGAGTTCTGTTTCTAATTCAGAGGTTCGTGGGATACTTGAAAAGTGTTTTCCCTCATGAGTAGAATAAAAAGTGATCCTACATCTTCCAAAATGTGAAACGTTTGAGGAAAATCCTCACTCCTCAGCTCTTACGCTTCCAGATGACAGAAGAGTGTCTATGCGAAGTAAACTGGATTACACCAGAAGCAGTAAACATGCTTTCTGAGTTTGCGCTTGGTGTGCTTTGTGCTTATTTAGCCACAGATCTGGGTGATTAGCCTACCACTGGGTCTGCACCAGGATCTGTGAGCAGGATCTGGTTAAGATGCCACATTTCCCTGTATTTAATGTGTGGAGGAGTCTGATTCTTAGAAGTACACATTTCAAACAGAGGTTTCACTGGGCCTTTATTCTCTCTGATTTCTTGTCAGCACTCCCCTTGAAACATTGTATCAGCAACCTTGTGAATAATAGAGCTTCTGCCAATTTCTGTGCACTCATTTCTTTGCAGCTTCTTCTTTGCCATGTAGTCAAATAGTGCGACTTGTATCCTCACTTCCCGTGTCCTTTCTGTATGTGTTTCACTGGTAGCTATATCCAAGAAGTATGGTTTGATCCCAGCTCACCGGAACTTCCCATTCTTGTCCTTTAGGTCGCTCCTTATCTGTTTCAAGGAGGGAGAGCTCTGGAACACATTGGGGAACATTTAAAAACCTTGAGCTTGGGTTTTCCCCAGTAGTTTAAGATACCTGGGTTCAAAACTTAGCTCAGAAAACCCCAGCTTGTGCATGTGTAGGTTTCTCTACACACACATGCACACAGGGGTGTATGTCTATATACACATATAGATATAGTATTCACACACAACCCTACAGTTTGCCTGGGCAAAACTGTATTAACATCAATTGTGTTAACTTTCCAGTGAGGCTGTGTGTAAGGACATGCTCTGCTACATGTGTAAGAAAGAACACCTCGCCGGTTTAGAAATTGCCTGTATGCTGGAAAGCATTATTCCTGAAAATGAGAAGTGTTGGCCCATGAGTACACCCAGCACACATGGGTGCATATTTTCTAAGCTATCTTTTCATGTAATTTGTAAATTCTGTTAATTTTAGCAAATATTTACTTGCATTGTGAGAAAGTTTACTAGGGATGTTTTCATAATTTGATGGCCAAGCAGCATTTTCCCCTCCCATGTGAAATGATAGGCTCCACATAAGCTTTCTCTGTTTACTTTCAAGGATCTCATGCTTCACAGGGCAAAAATGGGTCACAGCTGATGTAGCTGAACATAGAAAACAAATATACCCTACCCTCATCCAATTGTGCTGTGAAAAATCTGATTAGGAGAGATTAGTTTAATCCATTAGAGCTGTGTCCCTCTACATGTGGGCAGCAGAAAAAAAAAATAAAAAAAGGATCCATTTTCTTAAAATAACTCAACTTAGGATCTTAGATTTAAAATGGTTGTCTTCTGAATAAAACTGTTAAAGTGTCTGCTTGCCTTGGACATAGTTGAGGTGCTTAAATGCAGTCTACAGCCGAGCAGCAGCAGCATTATTTGCTTGGCTTTGCACTGGCATTAGAGTGCACTACCCTCTGTGGCTTTGTAAAGCCCCTTGTTTCTCTGTCATGATGGCAGCAGGGTCAGTCTCAGCTGTGATATGAACATAGGTCCAGCAGAAAGTAGACCAAAGCCACTTGTGAAAGAGGAGGTTTCTGTGTCATCCTTTGTGAAAGAAGTCAGGTTAGAGTCAGTGGTTTAGGTGGCAACTTGTGCAGAGGCTTCAAGGTCCTGAGGTGGTGCTGGGAAGGAAGCAGTGTGCAGAGTGCAGTGTGGTCTGGTGTAAACCTATTGTTAAATTCAGTGAAAAAATGGTTTATGGAGCATTCTCAAAGGGCTCCCCAAAGCCCTGTGAAGGAGAAAGAAACAGGCAAAATGGTGCCATGTCCTTTTTAATGTATTTTTTTAAATAACAAAGGTTGGATTGGTGCTCAGCTTCTAATAGCTGCAGTGAGGGAAGCTGTGGTAATGCTTGCACAGAGCCATTGCTCAGCATGAGCACTGGTGGGAGGTTTTGCTGCATTGCAGTCTCTTTCAACCCTCACAGATGAAAATCTATAAAGAATTCAATGTTCACTTAGTGCTTTCTTGCTTCTGGATCAGACCATACTACTTGTGGGTAATTTGGGTTGGAGATGTGAAATGAGCTATTTAATACCAGTATGTAACTTGCTTTAGTGAGGATTAGTTGATGTAGAACAGAATTTGTTGAAAAGCTGTCTGAATAAATCTCTGGGAGTCTGAGCCTGAGCATACATAAGGTCATGTTGTACTTAGCTTAATGTATTTCTGTGTGAGCTTGCAGCTTGCTGATATTTTGGAAGTTCTAGAAAATAAAAAAACAAAGATCGGATGAGAAGAATGAATTATTTTCTTCTCCTGCAGTGGTGTTGTGAAACAGTTACTTTTGTGTCTCGCTGTTTCTGTTCTTAGAGAGTAATGGTCCATGAAGAAACATACTGGACTACTTGTATTTCTGCACATGCAGATGTTACAAGAACAAACTTTCCTGGCCTTTCACAGGGTAACTATAGCAATAGCAAGGACATTAATTTTGTTAGAATAATTTGTGAAAGTGAATGGGGTGAAAAAAACCTGTCTTCTCCAGTTCCTGCAGTTCTGATTTGTCTAGGAAGCTTAGAAAAAAAAATCCTAGTCTCTGAAATATTGTCTTCAATAGAAAAAAACCACTTGTGCCACCTTTGTGAAAAAAGTAGAGTTTAGAGAAAGCTTGAAAACCCTATGAACTCATTTTTGAAGTAGTGGAAAGGACTTCTGCCTTCTCTAAGGCTATATCAGCAGACATACGTTTGAAAGAATCTGCTCAGAAAGTTACCCAGGATGGTATTTGTTTGATTCTATCAAAGACTTGTAGAATTAATGAACACTGCACTGATGTTTACTTGATGCTTTGAGGATGGCTGTGATATGTTAGCACCCTTGGAGCTCAGGCTCCTCAGAAAAAAGCAGGAACATAATTGTAATCATTGTAATGATTAAATTCAGGCTTAAAGAAATACTCAGTTGGGAGAAATTCTTGATAGCTTTTGATAATAAAGATATAATATAAACAGAGTAAGGGGACTCTTTGCTAGCTGCTCTTAACAATCTAGAAGCCAGGAATGTTCTGCTGAACCTGCAGGATGAAATCAGGGAAGAACTACTTTTTGTTGTTGGCAGCCAGTCAGAATCAGAATCTTTATTATCTATGATGCTTATTTGCTTACCTCATTTCTAGGCCTCACTGTTCTTCACCTCACACCAAGTAAATACAGAAATTCATGATTTGCTGCATGACCATATTCAGCCTCCTGTGGTGTCAGCTGGAAAAAGAAATTATTAACTTCATTCCTACCCTAGACACCTTCTTGTGGTTCCATTTGTAACACTACAAGATGTGCTGTCTAGCAAGAAGGTCTAAGTGATAGAAGCTATCACTTCACCATATTTCACCGCTGAAGTACAAGAGCCAGAAAAAGAGTGAAGAAAAGGCCTTTTTTATTACTTCATTGCTTAAAGATATTTTTAACCTTTGTTTTTTTCTTATGTTTTCCTAGAGGTTGTATATAAGCTGGGATTGAACTTTGAGAAATTTGCTATTTTGAAATGTAAAAACTAATTTAATTCTGGTGATTTAAAATCAGTATTTAGATTTATTGTACTGTGTATTAAAACTACTGGTAATGACTGATGCAACCAGTTACTTCACTTTCTTGTTTTCTGTCAACAATATCTATGAGTTTTCTTTCTGAATGTATGCAGCAAATCATTCTTCCATGTTATGCCATGAACTCCTGGGGGGAAAAAAAGAGGAAAAAGTAAAAAATTGCTGGTTTTCAATTTCTTAAGTTGGGGCTTTGTATGAGTCTTCCCCATGCTTCAATAGTATGTTAGAACCAAGTTATTTTTGTTGGTCCTTACAATCAGCTCTCTGGAAAGACGATCAGTTGCTGCAAAAGGAAAACTAACAAAACACAGGTTTTATATGCCGTGGATAGAATTCACATGCCTTGAACATGTTGTCTTCAGGCAGCAAGTAAAAGCCATTCTAAATAGTAAGTCATCATTTGCATTAGCTTCTTAATGGAAAACAGTTCATAAGTGTGTGGGGCTTTTTCTGGTTTTAGGAGGGGTTTAGTATCTGTATTAATGATTTTTTTGAAACTGAATTTCTTCTAGTGCCTGTGCTGGTTTTAATTGCAGGTGTATCAAGCCACCACTGATCTTGTGAGCAGGGTGCTGCCTTTGAAGAATGAAGATAGGTCTCCACCATGACTAATCACTCCAGAAGTTCATGTGCATCCTGATCCCAAGGCGAGTTCTCAGTACGTTACTGATAGGTACTACTTTTACCATGGTCCTACTCCATTATTTTATTATAGTTAATTATTTTTAACCTACAGTGTTTTGCTGTAATTAAATTACTAGAGCTTGAATCTTAACCACACAATTTTGTTATTCTAAGTGATGCTCAGATAGGAAAGGATATGTCAGGATTAAAAATTAAACATTGCTTATTTTTTCTGTGCTGATACAGAATCTGAGGCTTGTATGTCCAGTGTCTTCTGATTGAATTAAGTTACTCTTTTCCTACCCTTTTTTCTCATGTTCACCTATGTAATTCAGATTTCTAAGCAGTATAAGATTAGTACACTTCAACACTTCTATCTGTGAAGCTGTTCCATTTATGAAAGCAAGGTTCTTTCCCTTTAGCTCCTAGTGAAATGAAGCAGTCTGGGGAAATACAAATGTATTCTTGTTCATCTTAAAATTAAAGGTGATTCTAAAGTGTGTCTGACAAGTAAAAATTTAATCTTTCTTTATAAGTTTTATATGTTGGTTGCATTTCATGTATGAATGCCATCACTTAAGTAGTTTTGTTTAGGCCAAAAGGAGAAGTACTTTTAAACTCTGTTTCAGCAGAAACTTATCCTTGGTAATGAATCTGGTAGTCACTTTTCTAAAGAGTAATTCCTTTGGCACTTTATGCATATTAATTTGTTGTCTGGATTGAGTTGCTTCTCTTGGAAGGAATAGCTCTCCCAATCTATCAGCAAATGTAACTAGCAAGGTTTAATGTAAAAAACCTTGAAGGTTAAAAAGCAAGCATAATCTGGATAACCTTATTTACTGCCCTTTTCCCCCCCACAATGTTACTTGTTTTGGCTTTTTTACTACTTATAATTTTAGTCTCAGAGAAACAGCTAGATTTCCCATAGTAAATGCTTAACAGCCATTTTAGCTGGCAAACCTAATCCCATTTCTAGCCTTGCACTACAAATTTTCTTCCTAATGGTAGTGACAGTTACAAAGTTGTGCAGGTATGTCATACATAGCGAGAGGTTAGGAACATGAGTGAAGACTTTCTGTGCCATTAGGGAATCTCTCATTGAGACAGAAACTTAATGATAGATGGCTCAGTAAAGAGCCAGGAGGAAGAGGAGAGGCCAGGCCATTGGCAGACTGTAGATTTTATGGCCTTGACATGAAGGCTTGAATTTCCTTTCACAACTGTTGTAGAAAGATTGCAATGTCAATCTAGGATTTAGAGGAAGGCAAGGGAAGTTGGAAATAAACTGGCTTTTCCTCATTTGTTCAGCTGCAGGGTTCATTCAGCAGAACAGCAGCAGGTTGGAGAGCCTGGGTTATGCAGCAGTGTCAGAAAGCCATCTGACTGCCCACAGTTGGCGATTCTGTGAAGAGAACCTCCCTGGAAACACCTGAGGTGACTGCTGGGAGCTGCTTGCAGCCAAATATAGGACAGGTTTCCATGTAAGAATGTTCTTATGAGCCATCAGTCTGTAAACATACAGAACGTACTGCTGCTAGTGAAACTGCAGAAGTATGGTCTTTCCTTGCTGATGCTCAGCCAATTTTATTCGTGCATTCTTAAACCCTCCCAGCGCCTAGTTCCACAGAAGGACCCTGGATTGTGTAAACATCTGAATAAGAACTAGATGTGCTTCTTTTCAAAAAGGTGTCTAAATTTAGCCTTTTCTGTCTGCTGAGCACACTCAGCACTCAAATAATCGACCTAGATTGGTTTTCTAGTGTCAGCCGTGTGAAAGTGTGAAAGTGTTATTTGTGTTCTTACACTTAGGCTGCAAACTTGGCCTCTGTTACTATGTGCTTGGATGACATTTTGCACAAATACAATGTGGCAAACTCTAGGAGAACTAGCATTTAACCGTGTTAATACATCATTTCTTACTTCTCTGGATTCATTTCTTTGGCCTCAATGTCAAGACTTCACTTCCTTTTCCACACTCTGCCAGTTACCAACCATTCATGAAGAAACTGCTCTTCAGTCATTTGAATCCCGTAAGGCAGCTCTTAAGTAGGAAGCTGGTACAGGTAGAAAATTCAAATAGTTTATTTTTTAACAGGTCCCTGTACCTGGTATTTAGATTTATAGGTCACATTCTCCTTTTCTTTTTGAAGGGCAGAATTCATGGTGATCAAAATGAGTCATGAACCTAGAAAACAGAGCATATAAGGTTTTAAATTCTGTTGTATCCCTACTAAAAATGCCATGGGAGTTGCCAAATTTAAAGGCATAAAAATACGAGATCTTATATTTTTTAAAAAAATGGCAACACAATGGATTTGCCTTTACAAAACCCATTCCAGGCTGTGTTAATCAATATACATTTATTGTATATTGTGTTCCATGTCTGAATAGAAAACCTAGTTACAATATTTAGCATAATAACTAACCATTTTTAGATAAACTAATGTCCAGTTGTAAATCCACCTTTTATTGTGAAAAATAGTTTGAACGCACAGATTTAATCGGATAAATGATACAACAACTAACTGCTTTCATTACTTGCAAGTCCAAGTGAATAGCTGGATTCAATGTTAATGACTTTTTTTCATTTGAAAGAGATGCCTTTCCTCTCTATTGCTTTTTAGTGCTGATAAACATGTCACAGGAAACAGCCTCCAAACAAAGGAAAACCATGATTTTTCATGAATGATAGTGTATCAAGTGCAAAATGAAATGGTGCAGACAATGAAGGGAACCAATCTCTATGGTAACATAAACTAGGAACAGAAAGCTGTTACTTTGCTCTGGGGTCTGTTTCTGTCAGCTGAGAAATGGCAATGCAACCTTTGCAACAGGTTAACCAGAAGTGTTGATGCAGAAGAATGAGCTTCTTCAGGCAAGTTGGACTTCTCCTCTGGAAGAACTGGATCCTCCGGAAAAGACAAAAGGTAAAGTAATATCTTTGGATTTCAGCTTTGGATCATGCGCTCCATTGGATGAAGTGACTGGTACGTTCATCAGCGTGTAAAAATCACCAGTTCCTTAAAGGATCCAGTGTGATCGTTGTTTTGGCCTGCTGTCTGGGATCTTGTCTGGTGCAGTTTTCAAAGGTGCTCTTTACAGTCTAAACATGGTATACTCATATCAGGGGTTTCTTTGACAAATAGTATTGGGGACCAAAAGAAGTAGTTGTGGGTAATAATATTTTTGTGTTTCCACATATAAAGATCTATCGTTAGAAATCATCGTGGACACCATTCAGCTCAGGGAGGTTTCATTCCTAATTTTAGCTTTTCTTCTCACATACAGCTGCTCTTAGAGTTGAATCCAGTGAAGGTCCTAAAATTCAGACACATTTTATCTTTTTTAGTATGTCTGAATGACGTAAATCAGAAGTATTTTAAATCCTTTCACATCCTCTTAGATCTTGTTATACTTTGTCTTAGAGCAGATTTATCTGTTACTTTGCACTATATTGTTGCTCTTTTCCCCTTTAAGCCAAATTTCCTTAGTCTCAAACAAAACCTCAAACTAGAGTCTTGGTCATTTGTTGTACTGCAACTACTTCTGTCCAGCAAAGGAAGTGTTCTTGAGATTCCATAGAGATAACTACCTGTTTCAAACTAAAAATAATAGAAACGTACTTTAGGGCATCTGTGAGATTGTAACAGTCATGCAGACAATTTGGCCATAATAAGAGATCGATAGGGTCAAGCTGAACCATGGGGTGAGTTGCAGTGCTTATCTGTGTGACCTGCTTTTAGTCATTAGGAATGACTCACATGCTGAAATTGCCAGGATCAAAGGATTATCTGATTTTCTTCATAGACATATTTGAATGTCCTTCCATAGCTTCTCAGTAGACTTTCTCCACAGTGTACATGCATCAAGAGCTTATTAATGTAACTTTGCTAGCTCATGATTTAACACAGTATCAAGTCACCAATCCATACTTGAGCTACATTACACCTTTCTGAAGCTGGACTTTGGTTACTGATTGTCAGGGAGCTGTAGTAGTTTAGTTCTCAAGTTAAGAGAAAACTCCCAAACAAACAAACCCAAAAAACCTCACCAAACATAAAATCCGTGGTTTTCTGATCTTCAAATGTGAGAGAATTGGCAGTCACTGGGATTTAATTTTTAGCAAATGGATCTTCATGTAATTCTTCAGTATTATTAGTGTTTGAAATACTGTTTCATTTGGGTGAACGTGCTCATATATGTGACCCGGAGTGCCTGCTTA
Organism: Psittacula echo; assembly: GCF_963264785.1. NCBI lineage: Eukaryota > Metazoa > Chordata > Aves > Psittaciformes > Psittacidae > Psittacula > Psittacula echo. Next base: position 62,361,698 of record NC_137740.1, read on the forward strand.
GGTTTCAGGGATTCTCTTTTTCCTATAAAAACTTATAAAAATGCTAATTTGGTGTTTCCTGCTGTTGCCAGAGATCCCTTTCTGTGATGATCACTGCTAGCTTGTAAGCACAGTGATTTAATCCACAACAGAGAAATATTTTCTCCACCCTGAAGAGTAAAATACTTTACAACAGAGTCAGTAAAAATCATTTCCTTTTCCAAGTATATAAACCTACCTGCTTATTTGTTCTCACCAAGAAACAAGGCAACCAAAACAAAACCCCGTAATGTCAGAAATAGCTAGAAAATGTGTTTGGGGAAAACCAGCCTGGTTTATGTTAACCATCATGTAGCACCATAAATGGAGGCATATCCAGTCTTCTACTCAAGTTTATCATTTAGTCTAATTCACAAGAGGAGAAGCTTCATTACAAAGTTAAGAGCTGATCCACAGGCAGTTAAGCTTGTCACATTTATATGATCCTATCACTCTGCTTGGTCCTTTACAGCTCCATCTGGATATTACATTTCTCTGTGCATATTGCTGGGATTTCTGGCTGTTTATCTTGTGGTTCTGCAGGCTTATGGGCTGCTCTCTGATCCTTCTAGTGAGTTCTGAGACACCTGTGTGTCCTCAGGACAAGGATCAGAGGAAAGAATCAGAGGGCTGATAGCACTTGCTCTGTCCTTGTCGCATGACACATTGTGTACCAGCTTGAAAGAAAGCTTCCTTTGTACTTTAGCCTTCATCCCTTCCAAACTAGTTAGCTCAGACAGAAAGGAATTACTGAATTCAAGCCTGAGGATTTTGTCTTTCCTGGGAATGAAGTAAGGGTAGACATCTGAGCAATAATCCAGAGTAACTTTGAAGCAAAGATAATAACCAGGGAGTCTCTCAGGTCTTACCCCTCTGAGTTTTTGGGTATGTAGTGCTTGTCCCAAACATCTTATCAACTGGATGACCATGGGTGTTGATAAGACCTTGTGGACCCCTGCTGAGAATCGTCTGTAACACTGTTCTGAGCTGTGCACAGCAGCTGTCGGGAGAAGAGTTGCACAATGGCAGGTTTCCTTCTCAAATGATTGTGTCATCTGCCCTTTGCTGCTGGTAATATTTAGTCTGCCTTTAAAAATACCAGGCATGCTTAACTTCCTAGGTATGTGGGGAGGATTGTTGTTGTTCTGTTTTAAAAGGAAAGCCTTAAGAGAAAAAGTGTGAAATAGGAAGTGTTTGCCTGGTGTAAAGCTTTCTACCCTTTTGTAGTAAGCATAAGCTGTGCTTACCTAAAGCTATTAGACAAAGTTACAGTGGAAAAAACCAGGGCAGCTCCAAAACCTGTTTTTAATTAAGCTGTGGAGTATCTTTTGCCCTGCACTGGTTCGGGGTGGGGGTGGGGGGTTGGTTGGAATTCACATGTGACCTACCTTGTCTCTGGCTCTGCTGCTCTATGCATTATTGTTACATATTTGTTGCCCAGTCGGGGAGGCAGGAGCAAAGGAAAGGAGACAGGGAGCGCTTTCCTGTGTGTGTGCTACAACCCTGGTTCTGGAGGGTTTGTCCTGGCTCTTGTAGGGAGGAGAAAAGAAGTGCCACGTGGCTGGACACAGAAATCCCATAGCTAGTCCTCAGAGCCCAAAGCCTGTGTCACAGGATCAAAGGGTTGTAGTTTCGAACTTCTGCCAAAACACACAGAGGCAGTAAAACAAAATGAAACACAGGAGTGGAGGAAACAGACCAAAAACCAGGCAGGATGTTGCTCTGTGGTAAAAGCAGTGCCCTTGATTTTCTGACATGACTGGGAGCTGGTGACTGTTCCCAGTGTGTTGAACGACCTGGGAAATCAAGTGGCCTTTGATGGGGTCTTCTATGTTACTGAATAAGGTGTTTGATCTTCATGTATACATTTCTACCTGCATTAGAAAACTAATAATGTGGAAATGAATTATGACAAAAAGGCTAAAGTAAAGATCAAAGAATGTAAGCTTATGTAAGGTCTTTTACCTTTGGTAAGCACAGTGCACTGACAGCCTGCTACTGAGCCCAGCATTGCAAAAGTGTGGATAAAAAGAAACCCTACACTTTCTCTCTCTCTTGCATCTGTTTTCCTGTATTATTGTAGTCATCTTCTTTGTATAAAAACTATTTGGACTGAACATCTGGTCTGTCTGGCAGTTTAGTACTACCTGCCACCTCTCTTTACCTCAGTCAGGATGCTTGAATGTTTCTTTAGAAGAGGGGGGAAGCCACTGTATTAGTTAATGGTGATGCTTTGTGGGGCTCTGATGAAATCCTGGTACTTTCCAAGTGATGAAACAGGCAAGAAATAACCATGGGTACATGCTGCACTGAGCATTGCTGCTGCAAGAACGGGCCTCAGCCTTCTAGCCAGTGACTCTATACATTGTTCAGCTGTAAAATTTACTTTGGATTTATTTTTTCCTTCTTTTCTCAGCTTCGTTTCCTGGTAGAGCTCCTATGGCCTCTGTCCTTATTTCTTGCCCTTGTCTGGCTGAGGAAAACTAATCCACTCTATCGCCAACATGAATGTAAGAACATTTTAAATGCTTTCGTGCTCTGAATTGTGCTAGATAATGACTAGACGTTCTCAAACTGGGGCCTGTTTGCTGGGTGTTATTCTCCAGCAGCAGAAGAATAGATTTTGCTTCAAGTAGTTTAGTTATTTGTAGCCATAGATTGTAAGAATAATCAGTATGTGGGGGGAAGCTCTAATTTTCTTGTGAGATGTTTTGTGATCAGACTTACATAAGGTCTCAAGAGTGTATCCAGTTACAGATTTTCGTAAATCTGTTAAAAAAGTTAGCTCAGAATTTATTTCAGTTGAAAATAGCCAAATTGCTTATATTGACTTACTTTTTGGCTTAATAAAAGAGAAACCTATATGTTTTCTATCATGTTCCTTTTGTAGTAAGCCAGCTTGTCCTGCTATTTAGATTCCCACAGGCTGCATTAGAAAAGACACCTAATCATTGATTATTTTGTGTTTCCATACTCTAGGTCACTTCCCAAACAAGGCAATGCCATCTGCAGGAACACTGCCATGGTTACATGGCATCTTCTGCAACATGAACAACCCCTGTTTCCGCAGCCCAACCCCGGGAGAGGGTCCAGGTGTTGTGTCCAATTACAACAGTTCCATGTAAGCAGAGCTGTATGTGTGACACTGGGTTGTAATAATGCAGTTCTGCTAGGCAATTGCTTATAGACTGCTCTGGGCACCTGTTAAGCATTCATGGACACATTTCTAGCGCATCATTCCAGCAATGTTGAAGCGGAGCTCATGATAGCAGGTTTGGGCCTTTTTGAGGAAGAATTCAGTAGTACTAGTCTTGAGGGAACACACGCTTAATAAAATGCATCCTTTCTATTGGCTACTGCTTAGTGAATGTCTCAGGATAAATCTTTCTGATATAAGAGTATGAAACCCCTAAGCTTTCTTTTCACTTGAGTTGACCCTTCTGAATGAGAGCTCTGATGAAGTAGCAACAAAGGAAAATCTACACTGCCACTTCTTATGTAGCACCTACTTTGGTCATATACTTGTAAGACTTTAATCAGCATAGTAACCTTCAGATACTAGGCTTATTAACAAAATAGGAGAATGGGAGATTTACAGACTGCTAGTGAAAAACTGCCGAGGGAGTGCTCTATTACATTGTTATAGCTGAGTCATGAAAGACAGCAGAATGGACAAAGAGCCTTAGAGTAAAAACCTGTTAGAATAGCTATAAATAATGCTCCCAGGCTCCCTTTGCCTAGTCCATCTTGGAGCATCCAGTGATTAAAATTAACATGCTAACAATGTTAAGGCCATTAAAGCTCCAGTCACATGAAGGCCCATAAGCTTGTAGTTAATGTAGCATTTGACCTTTTGTTCCTAGTGAACAGGATTTAAAATAGTCAGCTGGACTTTTCTTGTGGGGTATGCTTAATCACACATTAAAGCTAGATGGTTCTCTGCTCTATACATTCTGGCTTTTCTAGGTTGCTTATTACAGAGCAAACTGTGAGTCAGAGTAAATTCAGTGAATAACAGAGGAAGCAAATACATTGTGTTTTCTGAAAGAATTTAGTCTTTCCTGTTTGCTGTTTCCTGTAAGCTAAAAAAAGTCATGAGGACTGAGATATACCATTCCATGTATGGAAAACCATAGGACTGTTAAAGAACTGTAATGGTCTCCCCTCTGCTAATAGGAATTATTTTGTACCTGGTTATAAACACAGGACCTGATTGTATCCTTGCTTGAACCGCCTGTTCTAACCCAGAACCAGTATGTGAATGGCTGCCTGTGACAATTTGGCACTCCTGTTTTCCTGCCTCTCCTAAAATAAGCATTTTGAAAGGGCCTAAAAAATACCCTTATATTGGAGGAGACTGGGCTGGGAGAGGGAGGAGGATTCTGTGTCTGAGTGATTACATGTCATGTCGCAGAGCAGGGCTGCATGTGCCCAGAGTGCCTCATCCAACTGCTGGAGCTGAGCCTGGGATAGAACCAGAGCAGATCTGCACCATAGCTGTGAGGTGAATGCTGTCTGGGGAAGGTCCTGCCTCCCCAGCAAAATCAGCATTGCTAATGAAGGAAGTGTATGAGTGGCCAACCTTCTGCAATACCAGTAGCCCTCTTAAACCTTCTGTGGACTTCTAAAACTAACTGAGTCCCACGCCACCTGAAACTGCTCTGTTTTCATCACAAAACTGAGTTTGGAGTTTCACAACTGAGGGGAATGTTTTTTTATTTATTTTTTTTTTCCTTCATCCCTAACACAGAGAAAATCAACTTTTTTTTATATGAAAAGTTCTCAAGAACCATCCATCTTTAATTATTGTTGGTTCACTACTTCTTCTTTCAGCCTTGCGAGGGTATATAAAGATGCTCAGGAGCTCGTACTGGAAGCCCCTGAAATCCGTGACCTTGGCAGAATCTGGGAAGAACTGATTGTTATGACTCAGTTTATGGAAACAATGAGAACAAATCCTGAAAGAATTGCAGGTAATTGTTTAGTCTAGATCCCTTAAGACTCTTGAATTTTCCCTTCTGAGAGCTGACTAGTAACTTACCCTGCAGACTGACAACATTATAAGGTACTTCGCTTGTAGCTGTTATTTTGCTTAGCATTAGGGTAAGTTAAAACTCATCCAGTGTTACAACAAATGCCTTTCATTTGAGAGGAAGAACACAGGCAATCAGCTCCTTTCTACAACCATGTTCCTTAAATAACAGTAGACAAAACTCAAAACACAAAAGCATGGATATGTCACCATCCAGAGTAAAACGTGGATAAAGCAATTTCATTCATTATTATTACAGTAGAGGCAGAAGCAGTAAGAAAGCGTCACTGGAAGATGCAGAGAAATGGAAGCTGGGAATATACCTGAATATACACTAGGAGCATAGCCCAGAGAAGAGCTTAGAGATTCTTTGTTTCAAGTGTTAGCTGAAATTAAAGAAGAAAATGCTTACTTTGATGATGTGTGTAGAGAGGAGGTGTTGCACACGTGTTATAAACAGGCTTGCGAATTACATGAATCCGATAATTTTTACCTAAAACTATCTGCCCAACTCAAACCACAATCCTGGGGAAAAAATACAAAATGTTTTAATAATAAATTTTAAATTTAATATTTAGACTTTAAATACAGAATCTGAGAAGATACTCCTAAAACTAAAGGCAGTAAAATAGACTGGCTTTGAGAACTGATCTGTCCCATTCTCAAGTCCTTTGGCACAGGAATAATATTCTTACTAAATTCAAATAGTCATTCTCCATATATTTTTAATAAGAAGTGTATAAACCATCTGATACGCATGCTCCACTATCTTATCAGCAGTTTCTAACTAGAAGTGAAAAAGGGACTATCTGATTGTAAATAACGAGACAATCACAATGCCCCAGAATGCAAACAACAAGAACTTGAGTATAATCTGAGCTGTGGTTTGTACACAGCTATAGAAACCAAACCTGCCAATTGAGAAGTGAGGAAAAGCATGACATGCCATGGGATTGCAACATACTAGGGACCCCACCCCATAGTTTGGGAAGTTGCCTTTGCCTCCTATATCAACTTTACTCAGCAGTTGGGAAATAGAGTAGATTCCTCCCTGCTCCTGTGAAATATGTTAATGTTCCTTCAGAATCAGGGGGGGTTAATGTGTTTTAGTTAATAAATAAATAAAGAGTTTGGAATTTCCTGTTCCATAAAACAAAGTAACAAAGTCAGTTCTGGAGCTAAAGTAGTAGAATGTGACTTGCCACCTTTTTCCATACATAAAGAAGTAAGCCAGAATTGACATTTTACGTTCTCTCTGTAGCTTATTTCTATTGCCTGTAACAATCTCAACAGAATATTGTTATAGCTGCAAAACTGAGCAATGAAACATTAACAAATGTCAGAATTGGGATTGTTTCTCCTGCTGATTCCTTAAACCGGATCCACCTTTTGAGTCCTCCTTCTTCATGCCATTCCCATTGCGCTGACACATTTGACAAAATATGTTCCTGTAGTGTGCCTTTTCTTGCACAATAATACCTGGGTGCCAGGAAGGGCATCAGCGATAATGAGCGACAGGCCCCTACTGTTTTCAGTGTCTACTGTTTGAATAAATACATGGAGGAGCAATTGAAGAAGTTCTGCCCCATGGCAGTATGATACATAGAATCATAGAATGGTTAGGGTTGGAAAGAACCTTGGGATCATCTAGTTCCAACTCCCCAAATGCTGCTCCTATTAGTTGCAATTGCCTGTTCTAAAGACTGGAAGAACTAGTGCTTTTCAAGCATTCTTCACCCAAGTCTGTTGATGCTATGTGTACTACCTTTAATAAAGGCTGTAACATTCAAAGGACATGAACAGCATTCACTTTCCAAGCTTTCACTTGGACCGTACTGAGACAGAGCTCAGTCTGATGCTGATATGTAATAGAGACAAGTTAGAAAAGATTAGCACTTTTGACTTTAGGAGCAGTATATTTTGCATATTGTTCTAGATGGAATTAGGGAAATTAGGTGGCCTGTCACATGTGCTGAATTTAGTAGTGGGTAGTCTCATTGATTTGCCTGAAGATTTGCCAGATTTTAGTTTAATCGTTGGTAATCCAGGTTAATATGGCTATGAAACTACCAACAAGTTATGCTTCTCCAAAGAAAAGGAGGTTTTTTCTTGTGGAAGATTTTCAAAGGGTCAGTTTTGCAACACTGTGGAATAAGATTGACTAGTTAAATTGACAACAAGTGATTAATGTAAATGTAAAGCATTGGCTAAAGTTATTTACAAGAGGTCCAGAAGAAAGGACCCAAACCTCAGCAGCTGAACATTTAAGATAAAGCATGACCTCAGAAGAGAGGCAGAGACTTTCAAACACAGTCAGGGATGCTTTCAAAACTTCATTGCTGAAGCCCTAGTCTGAAGCATCTTTGAGAGGTCAGCCATGCACAGTCAGAACAGCAAGCAATTTCTGATGATCATTCCCCAACAAAGGATTGAAATGAATTTCAAAAGTAGTTTTGGTCCCCATTAGTCACTACTAAGTATATGAGCCAAAGTACACACTTTTTGCAGGTTTAAGCCAGGGTATGAGGTGTTCTTTAACTCCCTTCATTTGGCATCTCACTCATCTCTGCACTTATTTCTTTGTGCAGGAAGAGGAATACGAATTCTAGACATTTTGAAAGATGGAGAGACCCTCACTTCCTTTTTACTGGAAGATGTTGGCCTCCCAGATATCGTTGTTTTCCAGCTTATTAATGCTCAAGTGCGCCCTGAACAGGTAGGTAGAGTATAACAGCTACCAAGCTGTTTCCTGTGTGGAATGCCATCTCTTGAGCTGTATATGCAAAACATCCTCAGTGAGGGCCTTGTTCCCAGAATACCTGCTGCCTTATAGGTTGCTTGTGCAATTTCTCCGTTTGTTTTTGTTTTGTCAATCTAAAGGAAGAGGTGTTTGTTTTGTCTTTTAAAAACCTTTTTGAATATTCATTAAATACAGATGGTTTGATGCTGCCATTGTTCCCAAATAACAAGCAGTAAGAAATGATACTGCCAAACAGTGCATCCATCCCCATGATTAAAGACTTGGCTCAAACCATAAAGCAGCTGTGCATCCTTTTGAGACAGCAGTCCTGATGAATAGCAGCAGAGAACTATCTCTGCCCTGATGTCAGCCAAGTAATATGGGGGCTTTACAGCATTGTCTCACATGAATAAGAGGGAGTGGAGAAGCAGACCCACTTTCTTGGATTCTGACTGAATAATAGGTCTACTCAAAAACTTCAGAGTGAAAACTCCATGTCAAATCCCTTCTAAGCAGGGGACTGTTTGACCAAGTGCAGGCTGCCTCTGCATTGTACTGGTGCTGGGAGCTCTGTGAGGAATGCTGTATTAATGAATGAATGTTGCTGAATCAGAACTCTGGAACAATTTCTACACTGCGTTAGTGTGTGGGTGGAAGCAAGTGTATAACTGAGGCTGAAAGACACAATTCCTCTTTTTCACTGCCACATAAAATACAAATGCTGGAACTGTGTGTGGCCACAAAGAAGGGAGGGTATTAATAAACTTGAATGCAGTTCCTTTAGTGCACCACAGGTTCCAGCTGGGGTGACCAGTAGCCAGATTACTTATCTGCAGTGTTCTTGATTAGTACCAGGGGAAGCACTCTCCTGACTTTATCATGAAACATTATCACAAGATCATACCAGAGCCAGTGTCAATTGATACATCCTACTTATTTTCACACCTCCGTATCAGCTGAGATGGTGAAAATTTGCTTCCTTACTGCTTGTGACAAAAAGAATATATACAGATATCCTGCTGGGCTTCTCTTTCCCTTTCATCCCTACCCTCTTCTTCAGCAGAGATCTGTTGCAACAGGAGAACTGTGTGCTTGCTCCCCAGTGGCATTCATTCATCTACTGTTAAAAACTCTGCCTGCTAGTGTGTGCAGGACTGAAGTTCTCAACACCATCGCTGAAAGTATGATTGAAGCCTTCTGGAACATGGTGTCTTTCTGCTGTATTTTCTGTGCTGATGTGGAAAGAGATGTAGTTCTCTTTATGCTGGAAATGAAAGAAATCTGAACAGTTAGAGAGGGAGCTGGAGGTGACCTGGTGTTAAATACCACTTCCGTTGTCCTCCATGAAGTTTTCTTGTTAGCAGTAATCACAGGGGATGCAAGATCATCTAACAAGACCTGATTTACAGCCATCAGGAAGGAAAGTGCTGATGCACAAAAACTAACTTTCAAAAGACCACAAGAGAATTCTTTTCAGTAGAACTTGAGTACTTGATCTATGAGGGAGAAATCATTTAATTCTTATAGACCTTGATAAGCAAGTTACTCAAGCTGGACTTATAGTTGGTTGAGGTAGAAGTTGCAGAGCCATGACTAGAGCCATAACTAGAACCTCCATCTGTGGTTGTCTTAAGCCTCAACCATGGTATTTCATCTCTAGTTCTTCATGCTGCTCTACCCTGTGTTTGCTTGCATATCCTGCACACCCTCTCCCCCTGGCTCTGACAGCACAGAACTGATCAACCTGAAAGCAACTTGTTTACAGGAGCCTGACTGTTGCCAGCAGCTGGCTGCAGATCTAGATCTGAGCCGCCTGGGAGTGCAGGAAATGACACACAGTGCTGAAAAGCTAAACCTGATCAAACAGCCAACTAGCTGAAAAAATCATTTGGACTTCATCTTGCCAGCTTGGGCCAAACAGTGACACATTGATTAAAAAAACCCCAAGTAGCATTGAAGTTTTCCTCTGAGGGCCTGCTTTTTTGAGTCATTCTCAGATAAGGGTAAGAGACTGATGTTCAAACACAATAGGAAGTTCAGGAAAGATTGGCAACAGCCCACCCTACCGGAAAAATTGGAAGGGCGGAGGCTTAATGTTTTCCTAATCCCATCTGTTCATGAACATTCTTGAAATGCAGTTACAGTTTGTAAATAATCTCTCTTTGCTTGTTATTGGTTTTTTGGTCTTTTTTCTTCTTTTCTCTGTTTAATCCTTCTCAGTGATGTTAATGTCACAGTTTCCTCGTTTCACAAGTCAAAACAAGGTTCCTGGGCTGCCTCCATGTGCAGCTCAGTTTTATTGCAGCTCCTAGTGGGTGATGAGGACCATGCCAGATCAGGAGTATATGGTTTAAAAATGCTGTTCTTTTCACATACATCCCCAGGACATAAGTGACAGGGCAAATAAGCAAATTCTTTCACTGACATAAAGTCAGTTAAATCCAGTTCAAATGTTCCAGTTTGATTTTGGAGGATTTTTGCAAACCAGAGTGACAGTACCTCTCAGATACTCTACTAGAAATTTACATCCCTTTTTTGTACCGTTACTCTCTGGGGTTTTATGTATTTCCCTTTACAAGCACCACTAGACAAATCTCAGTTGCTAACTGTAGGAGACTTGCAGATAGAAAATTAAGATAATGTTCAGAATCTCTTAGATGGCCTTATTGACTTAGATAGGAAATAAATGTGCGCCTGTGTCTGACCTGGTATAAGTGTTGTGTGTTTGTTTTGTTCCAAATGTCTTTAAGACTGGCATGCTCAGCAGATTATTTTTTTAAAGACAATTATATTCTGAGCTGATTTTGACAATTTCTTTTTCTATGCAGCTTCTGAAATTCATTTAGCCTAATGATATTGTGTCAGTGCATAGTGCTTGTTTGTCTGAAAGCCTGCGTTCATCTCAAGCCCAGGAGAGATTTACAGTCATCACACTGTTGTGAGGTCTTTTCCTTGCAATTCATACTGTGAAATGAGGTGGACAGAGCATGGGAACATGAGCTTATATGCAATTTCCAGTGCTACTTTTATTATATTGCCATGTATTCTGTGCATTGTAAAGCAAGTAGAACTGAACTATAGACTACCAAGAGCACTAAATTACAGCAGTATAAATCCTAGGTAACTCTTACTGATTCCTGTGGAAGTATTATGCATTTACATTGGTTTAACTATTGGTTATTATGCATTTACATTGGTTTAACTATAAACTAATCTGTTCCAATGGCTGAACACTAAAGATAATAATAATTATTGTGGTTTTTTTCTGTCCCATGTTTCTATTAGAAGTGATAAGCAATAGGTGGATGTGGTTTAATGTAAAATGGTGTTGTAAAGCCTGGGTGTATGCCTGTTCACAGTGACAGTGAGTAATGGCTGTGGGAAAGCGTTGGGGTGGAATAGTCATAAGTGGGAAATGGAGCTGAAAAGTCAGTGGAGTTGGCGTTGCTCTCTTAGAGCAACTGACAGCAAAAATATAACTACCTAAACACAAAAGGTAGAATGATGTGGCATGCTTGGTTGGGCTTGGGGAAATAACTTTTCAAGCAAGCCATATCTATCCCTCCTTAACCACAAAGATGGGTGGGATGGCATCAGTTGTGCTTAGATAATAAAGGGAAGACTCACATGAACTTTTGCCATGAAACAAAGAATCACTCGTGAGAAGAGAAAAAATATGACTGAAGCCAAAGTGGTCTAGCATAACATCGAGTGAAGGTGGCTTGACAGTTGATGCTTCAGCTGACCACATCCTTCTGCCATTCATGAAAATATTAGGAGGGTCTGATATCAAGGTGTCCACTTTTGATAAATCTTTTGTTCCTGAGCAGTATGGAGTTCCACAACAGTATATGAACCATTATTTCTGGTTGCAGTTCGCCTACGGTGTCCCTAACTTGACTCTGAAGGACATTGCTTGCAGTCAGATGCTCCTGGACCGCTTTATTATCTTTAGCAGCAGAAGAGGTCTCCCTTCGGTGCACAAGGCCATGTGTGCCCTGTCCCAGGAAAGCCTGCAGAGAGTGGAAGATGCCTTGTATGCAAATGTTGATTTCTTTAAGCTGTTTCAGCTGGTAAGTGTTAACACAATCATCCTGCCTTTTGCTGTCATTTTTTTTTGGCTGATATTTCATTGCCCTTCAAGAATTTTCTTTGTAATACACCACCAATGTTCCAAGTGGTCTTTGTTTATTTACCCCTGCAAATGTAAGGTTATGGATGTGTGATTATTAACCTACTGTCAGCAGGACACTAGGCACTTCTGAGTATGCTTTGGGATGAAACAGATGGAATTCACAGTATCACGACTAAAATATTCAAAGTCAGAGTGTGTGTGGAAGGATTATCTGGGCTTTCCAGCCTGTGTAGCAAAACAGTGTGTGGCAAGAACGATAGGGACCTTACTAAGGGTTCTGAAAATACCCACCCAGCCCATTCTGTCTTTGCTCTACCCCACATGGCAGAATTCAGTGCTGGAGTTAAAGCTATGGTGCAGGTTGAGTTGAGATTGCCATATGAGCCTTTACAAAAAACACCACCCCAGAAACCCCCCGAAAGCAAACTAAACTCAACAACAACAAAAAACCCAATCCACCCAACTAAAAAACCCAACCAAACTAGTTGTACTGGTTTGCATTGATTTGTCTGTAGAAGCTTTCCCTCACTTCTGTTCATCTTCATTGCCCTTTGTGCTGTTCCTGTTTCTGCTGTGACCTTCTTGCCATAAATTAACCACAACTGCATCTTTGGTTCAGTACAGAGATACTGTGCCAGTTACAGATATATATTTTCTTATTTGTGTTTATATAAATTTAAAATGGATAACATTAATATATTGAGATATGTATATATAATTGCATACTGGAGTGGGGTGTTTACTTTTGCTCTCTGTCCTTTGCCGAATATTTTTCTAATGCTCTATTTGTATTCTGCACACTGAGCTGGTGCTTTCATAGAACTATTCATAGAACTCCAGCGTCTCTTTCCTCATGATCCTTAGAAGCTATCACTGTGTATACATCTTTTGTGTTTGCTTGCCCATGATCATGACTTCACATTTTCAACAACAAATTGAATTTGCTGTTTTGTACCTTGTAACTGAATGTCATGGGACCATCACATTATCAGTTGGGTGTATACAGCAGGCAGGATATATAAGCAGTTGCTAAAGTTATATAGAAACTATTAACTGGAGTTTTCTGCTGCAGCAATGTAACATCATGATGAATTTAACATGGATTTTATTCAGCTTTGAGTTGCTCAGAACTGAGAATAGGCTATGCCAGAAACTTTAGTTGACTCACCAGCCACATTACTGTTAGATTACTGTAGCATTGGCAGTCATTCATTGTGCCTGTGTGATTTTGCCAATCCTGATAAGAGTCTGCAGTCAGCTTTTGAAAGCTGCTGGTTTCCATTTCTGCAAATACACTCAGATGTTTTCATATACCTGATGCTCACTGGAAGTAGCAGAGAATTAATGCTACAGTACTTCTAAGGTAGGTTTTCAGCCTTTAAGGACTCCATGTGAAGATGCACACTGCACTGCCCAGGTTTCAAATTAAGCTGCTAACATATTATGATTTTGCTGCCATGTCAAATAAAATGGAAAGATGAGATTGGATGAAGCAGTTGTCTATGTTTAAAGAAAATATAGATTCACATGGGAGATAGAAACATAAACCTGAACTGAAAACCTGGAGTTGTGAAAGACTGGGTGTTCAGATGCAGGCTTATGGTCTGGTCTGTTACTACAAGATCTGGCTGCCAAGACTTCCCCTGAGTATTAGAAGCCTGATTCCCAGTGGATTTTAATGTGCACCCATTTAATGTGGAAAAGAGAGTTTATCTTTTCATGATGCCCAGCATGATAAGACCTCAAGTTGGTAGAAGCTTTCCCACACTCCCATCATTATAGTTGCTAAATAATAATTTTAATGTAATTCTGTGTTTTTCCAAGGCAGAAGTCCTCCTTTTAAATCAAAGTCTATCTCGGTTACTCCTTTTCACCTAAAAGGTATACTGTGCATAAACACTTTTTGCTGCAGTAATGCACTAATGCTTCCCCACCACATTGAAATTAATGTTCTTTTTTGAATTTGTGATACTTGAACATATTCAGGCACGTGCATAAACATCCACTCAAAACCTTCATGTGCTCATGTATACCCTCTAGGGCTTTTGACAGAAATTAAAGCACAGTTTGGATAGCAGAGACAGAAAAATAAGGCCCACACGTTACTATCTGGCTCAGCCACCACAAGGAAAATGAGCCCCTTTCTGGAGCAGTGCTGTTCTTGAACCTGCCTCTTTCAGCTTCGTTTGAAGTCCTTTAAACCTTATAAATAAATTAAAATAGAATTCTGTAATACCTCATTGTGATTTTGGGTGGAGATAAGCAGTTCTTATCACCAAGCATAGACACATGTTGCTGAAACAGCTGCTTTGATCAGTATCACCACATATGCTTGATACATAATCAAACAGAGTGTAGATCTACACCCAGTTACATATGCAGAATGAATCTTCATTGAACTGTTTGAAACTTCTCTGTTAGCTTTAAAACTTCTGGAAGTACCTGTGTATTCAAGACCCAGGTAATTTTCTGCACTCTTACACTGTCAGTCACTTACTTCATGGTCTTCAGGCTCCAGCAGTATAGTATAACCAATCACATACCCGATTTGGTTTTGTTTGAGTAGGGCTTATTTTAGCTGACTGTGGATTCCAGAACTGGGCCTTCTGTTGCTGGAAAGAAACTCTTCAAGAATTATGCTCTTTGGGTTTTTTTATGACACCACGTTCATTTGCAGTGAATATGAAGATTGTTGGATAAATATTTTTGGGAAAACTTTCATCCTCCTCTGTGCTTAGGGTCAATAAACATTCCCAACTGTATGCTCTGGTATTTAGGTCAGATGAGAGTGTAGTTTGTATATAGAGTCTGCTGATCCTGTTTTATGCTTCTAGAGAACATCAACTAGCTGAGTACATATTGAGTCATTTTAGGATGTTTCTAGTAAGATCTGATTCATACTGAATGCCTCTTGCAAGAAGTAGTATTTAAGAGCAAATGTGTAATTTTGCCCCTATTTCTCCTTTATTTTTCTCTAGCTACATGAAGCAAGGTCTTAATTCCATGTTTATCCCGGGCTTTTCTCTGATTTGCTTCAAATTGTTCACAATACCTGTTGCTTACAGTTGCAAAAGAGCCAAGTTAAGGCAAATGCTCCAAGAATCCTGTATAATCTTTCCAGAAACTAGTTCCCCTAAGGAAAAGTGTATTTGAAGCACTGTGTGTATGTATTTCCTGCCTGAACTGCAAGTGACAGATCAGAACTTGCTAACATAAGCTTTCCATAAAAACTCTTGCCTTTGTGATTTCCTGCCAGGTACAATGCAGCTGCCTCTTGCTTTCTTAACCACCTACTGACTGAAAGGAATGGCAGGCAATCAGCAGGGTGTGTAGCTACATCATTTTGGGGAAATCTTTTTAGGACAGTGAGAACCAGGCTGCCTCCAAGCTCAGGAAATCTCTCAAGTGTAAAGTGCTACCTGTTATTTACTCTCATGGTAAATGAGTCTTCTGTAACACAACCTTAGCTGAGTTCACAGGTTACCAAGAGTAGCCTCTGTGAGAAGCAGCTTCTCAGAAATCCCAGTTCCCTCATTCCTCCTCCATTTTTACACCTTTTGAAATGGTGGGCTTAAATAAGCAGAACAAATTCCAAGCTTATGTTTTCAGTGGCCTGTGACTGTTTCAGCTTTATATTGGTCAGAACACTTACACATGCTGCTGTGTGAATCTGCACATGGGTACTGGATTTGTGGCCCCACAAGACAGGCTTACAAGACACTGTTCCAAATAACTCAAAGTATTTGAGCTAAAGAGATGCCATTTGGATTTTCTTCTCTCACTGTAAGAGCTGTTGTCATGTAGGGACTATACAAAACTCATCTGTATTTCTGATGTATTTACAGCTTCCCACTGTTCTGAACAGAAATGCTCCAGGTGCTGACCTGAAGGCCTGGGGAAGGGTGATGTCTAGTGTCACCCAGGCAGTGCAAAAGGTAAGTTGTCTATTAAAAATGGCATCACTTTTCTAGGTAGCACACAATCCTCCTTTTCCTTGTTCCTTTTATGTTCCAGTTACCTGCTTTATCAGAAAGTAAGTAAACTTGTTTGGAAAGAGCTGATCCCTTAGAAATTAATTCTTCTCTCATTAGAAAATAAATGTAAAAGGAAGCATTGGCAATTATGATTCTATAGCCTTTTCTTCAGAAAAGACATGGGAGAACAAGAACTGAAAATGGTGCCTATGACCATAACAGAGGAGATAAAAGGATGAGGTTGTGACTGCATGCTTTTGCAGTGTGGGTACAGCTGAGACCTCACCAGTTCCTCCTTTGAGGGTAGTGATTAACAAAGCCTTGTTTTACTGCAGCTAGCCAGGAAGCCAAGTGTTCAGGACCTTCTGGTGTTTCTGCAAGCATTTGTGCAAGATGGAAGGCCAGAATCCTTAGGCCACTTGGTGAGCTCCCTGTCTGATCTTTTCTGTGGCTACCCAGAAGGAGGTGGATCCAGAGTGCTTTCGTTCAACTGGTATGAAGATAATAACTATAAAGCTTTCCTGGGGATTGACTCAACAAGGAAGAAATCCAGTTATCTTTATGATAACACAACCAGTAAGTTTTTCCAGCAAACCATTAGAGAGATTGTAGACAGGTACAACTTCTGGTAGAATACCACTGTTGCTGTTATAAAAGAAGACTTCTAAGCAGTTAATGCAAGAAATTAGAGACAGCTGAAACTATTTTACTTACTGCTTATTTCATAGCTGGAAGCAAAGAAGCTCAGGAATTGAGAACGGAAATATGCATTTGTTTCAATATGAAGGGATAAACATAGTCACCATCATCATTAAGGCATAAGTCCCTCTGTCTTCTAATATATGCTACTGGTATCAGGAAAAACTAAGTGTTTCTGAAGAAGGTTCTGGAAAATGCAGTGCTGCATTCTGGAATCACTTTTCTCCAAGATGTGATACATGGCAGCTGTTCTCTTCCTGCATAAACGTACATATTTTTTATAGCAGTAACCTTCTGCAGCATAATTAAGTCTTACATAGAAAGTATTTCAATTTACTAGTTTTTGTTGCTTTGATTTCCTCACTTATCTTCTTGCTATTGTAATAGGAGAGAATGGAAAGAGGAACCCATTTTATCTTTTCTACAACTCATTATTTTATAGTTTTATTATGTCCCCTTCTGTTTGCCGTTTAGGTTTTTTCTACACCAGCAATTTTTTTCTGTACTAACAACCATATTATAGCTGGCAGTAGATTTCTCTGCCTATTTTGCTGTCATAGATATGGTTGCATGGTTGCCGAGTACAGGTAAGCACTTTGCCTGATGAGAGATTCCTAGCTTTCATTGTTTGTATTAATACTTGGCTCTATTTATATCTGAATCTTCAGAAGACCTGTAAAGGGCTCAGTACTTCATTTCTTCAGCCAGGGAACAGTATAGTTGGATGCTGTCCAAGTAGACTAATTACTTCATAGTGCAGGAGCAAGATAGAAAAGTTTAGTTCTAAATCTTTGATTTAGAATGATTAAATTATGATGATTAAAATGTTT
Source organism: Psittacula echo (assembly GCF_963264785.1). Lineage (NCBI taxonomy): Eukaryota > Metazoa > Chordata > Aves > Psittaciformes > Psittacidae > Psittacula > Psittacula echo. The sequence goes on from NC_137740.1 coordinate 62,379,126, forward strand.
AGTTCTAAATCACTGTAGGATCCAATTCTGAATTGTTCCAGAGTCCAACATTCAAGCCTGCTGGATCTCCAGTCCGATAGTTTACACTGTGTAAGAATTAACCACTAACAGGAGAAAAAATAGTTTTGTATCAGTATCAACTACAATTCAAAGGAGCTAAGTCATTAAGAGAAAAGCAGTTAGAGTTCAAAGTTTTTCAGTGAGATCTGAACTGTCTAATTTCCTTCCATTTGAAATACCTTATAAGTAACAGCAACTTTCAAATGGTTAGGTTTATTTGTTTGCTCTTCTAATTTCCATGCTGTCTACTTTACAACTTCAACAATTACTTAACAGTCTTTTCCGTCTGGTCAGACACTGTACTTCTACACTGCAAAATGTGCTTAAGCCATTCAGCTTCAAAATGCTTTAAACTGACCATATTGCCAGTAAAAAACCCTGCAGGATGTTTTGTATGATAGGATTTGAGTAAGGTTGCATAAAGACTGTCTTTCTTTTTTGTCTTTAGCACCCTTTTGTAATGCATTGATCCAGAACTTGGAATCAAACCCTTTAACCAGAATAGCCTGGAGTGCTGTGAAGCCCCTGCTAATGGGAAAAATCCTCTTTGCTCCTGATTCACCTTCTGTACGGCAAATCCTAAAAAATGTAAGCACTTCTGAAATACAAAACTGTTTATTCCTGGCAAATGGCATCCTAAGAAACATCCTGTGAAAAACAGTGACCCAGCTACATCAGCCTATTCAGATTTTATTCTCAGAACTCCATTTGTTCTGATGGTCCAGGAGTCAAATCTTCACTGACCATCTTGGCCTACACTACATGCTTTTTTCAGCTTAAATTGTTCGTTGTTGGCATGATTCCACACTTACACCAGTAGAAATAGTAATGTTTATATATATTTTACAAATGGAGGAACTTCAGCAGCTCTGTACCAGTAAATATTTAAATGGGGCAGTTAGGAGACTTCCATAGACTCATTGAGGCCTAACACTGAGAGATTACAAACCATTAGCAACATTGTGGTTTAGTACTATTATGTTGAGATCCTAAGTAATTGTCACTTCATGAAAATAGGATGGAGCCTGGATATTTCAGTTAAGTGCCTGAATTTGAGTGAAATTAATTTGATTAATTAAATCAAGGTCACATATGACCTAGGTTTTGGCCACCTCTCAACAGCTATGTAAGGCACAGAAGAACTGCTGCTTGTAGTTCACACAGGAAAACATCAGATTTAGAGCAGCCCAACATTTCAAATCTTAACTAATATCTTAACTATGAGAGTATCTGTCTTCTACAGCTGCCTCCCATTTATCCGTCTACCCACATCATCATCTTCCTTTTTAGTTCTTGAAGGAGAGAAACAGTCTACCTAAAACCTGAGTATTTAAAGGAATTAAAGTTAGCTGGGGCTAATGTGCACTTGTTTTTTCCATTACACATAAAATACGAGTTTATCCTAAGTGACTTTGATTCCAGTTGGATTTTACAAATTCTTTTCCAAGGATTATTAACTTTTCTGCTATTTTAATGAGTTTATCAAGTATGAAAGTAAAAACTACAGCATTTGTCAGATGCAGGTTTCTTTGTCACTGAATGGCTGCTTCATAAATTCTGTTTATCATCTCAGCTTTCTAGCACTCTTTTCTGCTGTTTTATTCCTCAGGCAAACTCCACTTTTGAGGAACTTGAACGCCTCAGGCTGTTGACCAAAGCTTGGGAAGAAGTGGGACCTCAGCTGTGGTACTTCTTTCAAAACAGCCTGCAAATGAATATGATCCGTGTATGTTATAACTTAGCAGGGATCCTCAGTAAGAGCAGCCTGTCACCATCCTTGATTTTTCCTAAGGGGGAAGAGAATTAATTGGTGGGATTTGGCTGGAAGCACAGCCTTTGCAGCAAGGAACCTGTGGCCTTGAAGGCTGTTGGACTGGTTACAGGGCTTGGTTTGAAGGCGTTACACCATCTATGTGACAAAACCTCAGATCTGGACACTCCAGAATCTGGATAATGACTTCTTAATAAAGGCAGCAATTGCTGCTTCTCCATCTCTCCAGAATGTCTTTCAAGAACAGACAACTTGATCTTCTTGTGTTCTGCACAGGCAAAGAAGCCAGTAGGACCATGTTTTTGCTGGGCCCAGCAATTTACTACCTTAGGAAATTACCTATTTCCACATCTCTTATATTTGACTTTGATCAGCTGCAAGTAATATCTGAAGTTGAAGTTTATAAAGCAGTTTATACTAGAGAAAATATGTGGTTTTCCACACTTTTCTATTTTAGATTAGACATTTATTACATTTATCCTCTTGTTTATAAGGAAACAATGCAGAAATAGTCAAGGTTAGATTTATTTTCATCCATTCTTCAAGTCTCCCTTCCAGCTATGCAGTTGCTGATTTAGGAAATTAATTCTTTGGCACAACCTTTTGTACTACTTCATGGCTCAGAAAGAGCTGTGGAAATGGAAACCTTTCTAGCTAAACAGGGCATACAAAGAGGGCTATTGTAGTAAAGCTGTCTTGATATGTTTCCTCAGGACTCTCTGAAGCACCCTACAGTGAGGGACTTCTTGAGCAGCCAACTGGGTGATGAAGGCTTAACTGCTGAACACATAATCAACTTTCTCCACAACGGGTCCCCAGAAAGCCGAGAGAAGGGAATGGCAGACTTTGACTGGCGGAACATCTTCAGTGCTGTGGACCGAGCTCTGCGTTTGCTCAGTCAGTATCTGGAGGTAAGGGCAGCCTTCCCACTGCTGGGAATCCTTGTACGGTACTTAAGGCAGTACTTAAGGTCTGTGGCAACAGACAAGGTTAAAATCATAAGACATCTTTATTTGTTTCAAACCTTCAATTTGAACGTTTTGAAGAATTTTGAGTTTGAACCCCAAACTCTATGTTCAGAGTGTTAGTTGAATGTGTGAATACACTTTGATGCTGAGGTAGAAAGTGAATGCAAAACCTCAAGGAAACGTTTTTTGTAAGTACTAATAACTGACAGGCCACTAATTTCAGCAAGCCCAGGGACAAAGAAGCTGATAATTCTTTGGTAAATCCCCCTCCAGGTTTTCAAGCACCTGATCAAAATTCCTTTGAAACCAGTAAGGGAGTTTCCACTTGTTCTGTAGCTACTTTCAAGAGATGTCTGTGTGCCTTTCCTGGAGTCTGTACTCCCTTTCTCTAGGATGCTGTGGTTTGTAGTGTGGCTTTATGAGGCTTTTTGAGAGCCACAGTGCAGAAAGAGAGGTGAAGTTTCATTGCATTAATTAAAAAATGCTAAAATTGTAAGTGAAAATATCAAGCCATTGTAAAAATCTGTGAAAGATACTTCGAGTAAGAAGTTTCTCTGGTGTGGGCAATCCTACCCATGAGTTCATCAGACTCATTAGCCTATGAGCTTTTTCGGTTTAGGCTTTGGGGTTTTTTTTATCCTGTATATTTCAAACTGCAAGTAACGATGTGTTGGAACTAGACCTGAGATAGAGCAGATTCCTGCTAAGTTAGGTAGATGAAATGCCAACTCTTCCTTGTAAATTTCTGAGCCCAGGCAAAACTTGAGGACCCTGCAGTGTTGCGGTTTAACTCAGTGTTAAAAAAGCTATTGCTGTTGGCAGCAATATTAATACTTGAGAATTCAACACTTAGCATCTGCCATATGAGGGTCAAGGTTTTTATGGAGACTAATTGTATTTTACAAGCATTTCTGAAAGAAATGTAAGTATTTAATTATTGAATGATTAAATAAGCTAAGCCTCAAGCTCACAGAGAAAACTGGTACTAGTTGTAGGCAAAAGGACCAAGCTAGCCCTCCTGGTTCCAATGGAGTTCAGCCTAAAAGACCATCCCCTGCAAGAAGGCAAGAACTGAGAGTTTATCTGCCTTCATATAGCTATTAGAAGAGGGAACAATAAAGCTTTTGCACAAAGCTCTGCTGATTCTTCTGATCATTTTTTTTACTTCATGTCAGCAGAATTACTTCCTGCTCAACCTGAGTGAAATATATTGCTTGCAGCAGGTTAGTACTGGAACATCCACAACATCAGGGCAGTTACTGTACCTGGTGGTAGATCTTTGTGTCCTAAAGTTCTTTGTAATGAGCTTATTCTTTTAAGAATGCCGCTTACACTGAGATGTTAACAATTGAGAATGTTTTCACACTGTGCCAAGCACAATGGGAAAAAATGTCCCTTTCAGGGACACCCTACTCCTTACAGTGTGAGGTATGCAGTGAGCAGAGGTGTGCTGTCAGCAGCTATCTTTGGAGACTCCAAATCTCTGCTGCAAGCTGTAGTGCAGCTGAGAAGCCCACAGGTTATGCAGTGGCTGCTTCATCCTCACTACCCAAAGAATTTCTTGTTCTTCCCTTAGATTACTTTAGGCCACAGAAGAGCTAAACTGTTTGTGAGACATACCTAGTCCCCTCTTTATACTTCTTATTTTCTATTTTCTTTTCCAAGCCTGTTCTTAGTATTTCAGTTTTGGTTTTCCCATCTTCACTGGACCATTTTAAATTGCTAAATAGTTACCAGGAGAAAATATGACATAAATTTCCCCAGGTGGTTGCTGAATGAATTTTGATATGGTGAGGTTTATGAAGGCACATAAATGCCTTCATAAATTGAATTGCAATTCACTGAAAAAAAAACCCAGAGCAAACACCTTTTGTTTTGGATACAATTAATGTTAAGAGAAAGAAATCCTAGCTTTTGGCTAGTAGATTACAATATATAATCTCTTTTCACTTCCAAATTCTGTGAGTTATTGCAACACTGGTGTCTTAGCCTGTGTTCTTATACAAGCTTTGGTTTCACTCCTCTCACAGAAGATCTACAAGTGTTTGTGGTTTATATTTCAAAAGCTTGCCGCTTCCTCAGCTGAATGTCCAGATGGCCTATATTGCTCCTCAGCACAGTCCCAAAACTGTCTGTTCTGCAGTGAAAATCTTATCAGTTGTCTGTCAGTACTTTGCCAGTGTCACTCCCACAGATTCCCCAGGAGAACTACATGAGTTCTGCAGCTGCCATAAGTACCTTGAAAATAACATTCCTCACAACAAAGAAACAGCAAATAGTCCTCCAGGCACTGCAGAGTCATAGTTCCACAGCAGGACTTTGCTGGGAAACACTGACGCTTTGGCAAGAACTAAACTCAGTTCCAGAACTCCATTAACTATGTAGGATAAACATAGGATAGGGTAAAAATAATTAATACAACCTGACCCATCAGTCTGATTTCTCTTCTGGCATGCAAATCAGGAAGCTTTTCTGCTTTGTTTTGCTTTCTGATATAATAATCTATGTAGTTTAATCTTGTGAAGCAAACTAGGGGAATGAACATTTGTGAAACATCAGGAAATGTAAAGCTACAAAATAGTTATCAATTTAAGCTATTTTGTTTTGCTGCCAGTTAAAAATACGTTTTTCTATAGGTCCCATTATATTGTGATACTTCAAGTTTTAAAGGAAACAGAGCATGATTTTTCTCAGGGAAAGGTTAAATAAAGGAGCGTTTAAGATGTCTTCCCGTTAAATAGCAAGTTGCCTGTATGAGTACTTTCATGTAGAGTAATTTTCGGTTATTGACCTGCAAGAGATAATCAAGAAGATCAGATCAACCAACTTAGCCTCCCGAATTTTATGAAGCAAGGGTTAGGGTAATTAAGTATCTTCCCAGTCCATCAGGGGGTTGCACTCTTCTACTCTCCGGTAATGTCTTGCAAGTTCTGAAGGGCAGAAGCTGAACAGACAAACATAAGTGTGTAATTTTACAGCTAACTAAGATAGAATTTGTTCACAATCCTTTTGTCTTACTGTGCCTGTTAAGTAGGATTAAATGGGGGGACATAAAGGGCTTAGATTTCGTTGACTTGGTGTTTTGTATATGGACTGGTAATACATTTTGTAATAATGACAGAGACTAAAACACAGCAATGTGCTGTGAAGTGGAAACTACATTTTGTTATTGAGATAGCCAAAGCATGTTAACTTAAGCCAGCAGGTTAATCACGTATCAGAATTCAGTAGGGACACAATGTTGTCAGTAAAATCAATTGACTGGTTGACTGGCATTAAATAGGAATAAATGCCTAAATACCCAAGATTTGAATTTATGTTCTGACATTCCCAGTGCTTTGCTTGACAAAGTGCTTTTCAACTGAAGTCTATGGCTGATGTGCTTTTCTTATGGATCAGTCATCCTTTAGCTCCGTGATATTCACTCAGGTACTTCCTAGGCTGAAAAAAAGTCCCCAGACTTGAAAAAGGATAGTGTTCTGGTTCAGCTGGACTGGTAAAAAGCTCTTGTGGCGAGATTTATTTTATAGCTGAGTTAATTTATCTCCTGGATGCAGATTCAAGTCAGTTCCGGATGGTGGGATCTCATTTTTGCCACAGCTTTAGCCCTTCCAATTCAGATATTTGCGTTTTTGAGAGAATCTTTGAAGTATAGTCCGAGTGGCAGAGTTCATGTGTCCATGGCTGGCTGAGTGCAGTGACATAAATATATTGTGAAATATTATTTCATTCTATCTAATTAGTGAATGTGGCAGAATAGGTTTTGGCTGAACCTACTACTGGCTATACCTTCTGCATAGATACGTCAAATCTGCCCTGTCACACCTAGACTGCAACAGCAGCTCCTGCTTTAGTGGCCACTGTTGCTTGATTTCTTGCTCATCAGAATGGACATTTCTTGAGCTTGGAGAAGGTGATCCTTAAATATCAGGAATAAGCTACTTTCAAAATGATTCCATCCGCTCACATTGACCACAGCAATGCTAAATCTGAGATGTAGAGTTCTTTTTAGGGAGAACAATGTTTCTGAGCTTGTATTGGTAATGCTGTGGTTTGAATTTGTTGTAAGAATTAGATTAAGACTGGGCAAGGTTTCAGGAGGGAAGTGAGAGTCTTTGAATAGTTTCAGCGTAAGCTTTTAAAATTGAAAATAGCAAATATTTCAAATGAACTTACCTCCCTTTTCTGTTTTCAGCCACTGCTGTTGGCATTAATGTATACCTCTTACTAGTCTATTCTGATGTGATTTTTATCTTTGTGATTATTTGTAGTGTTTGACCTTGGATAAATTTGAAGGGTATCCCAATGAAACTCAACTGACTCATCAAGCCCTTCGTCTGCTGGAGGAAAACAAATTCTGGGCTGGTGTGGTTTTTTCAGACATAGAGCCTACAGCCAGCAGTCTTCCACCACATGTGAAATACAAGATCCGGATGGACATAGATGCAGTGCAGAAAACAAACAAAATCAAAGACAGGTAAGTGATGGTTCCTTCTCAGTTCTTGCCTGCCATAGCATGAATATGAGAGATGTAAGGACATTAGAACCTGCATTGGATACATGCATGAAATCCAACTGTATTCACCAATAGTTAGTACGTAAATGCAATGCCATAGAATCATAGAATAGTTAGGGTTGGAAAGGACCTTAAGATCATCTAGTTCCAACTCCCCTGCCATGGGCATCTCCAGTTACCAGGTGGTAACAGTACCAGAAGTGGTATCACTCTTCTGGCAGGTGAGGCAGTGGGTAGGTGCATGGATACATGGCAAAGGGAATGACTGCTCAGAATCTATTCAGTAACCTGAAGTTTTCACTTGGCTCCATCAATGGGAGAGGCAGACAAGGGAGTCCTATGTGGATTGTGACCCAGCTTTCCTCCACCTGGACAGCAGAACTTCTCTGCTGTTCCTCCTCAAATGGACTTACTCAAAGGGGTAGAAATACTTTCTCAGGTTTGTCTACATAGAGGAATATAATGGTGTCTGGTAGTTTGCAATCCAGTTGTTGCAGTTTAATCTCCAAGGATACTGTACTCCAAATACAGTTATTTCTATTCTAGAACAGTTACTCTGTTACATGATGAGTGTGGATTTTTGGCCAAAATTGCTATTCTGTGTCAGTGTAGAGCAAATTAAAGGAAAGGAACCTTCCAGGTCAGAAACTTTCTCAAGCAGCATCGTTTGACAGACCAAAATCTAGAAAAGACAACTGCAGGCAGTGCTCCTACAGTTTCAGTAGTAAGATTTTTATGTATATTCATTTCCCTTCTACCCCTCTGCTGAAGCCACTGCTTACCCAAGTGATTTCCATGTGAATTTTTCTTTGAGGTACTGGGATCCTGGTCCAAGAGCTGATCCTGTGGATGATTTACGTTATATCTGGGGAGGTTTTGCGTATCTCCAAGACATGATTGAGCATGGGATTATAAAGACCCAGACCAACACTGAAGTGCCGATAGGAATTTATCTGCAGCAGATGCCATATCCGTGTTTTGTGGATGATGTGTGAGTAAAAGCTGTCTTAATTCTTATGAATACTTGAATTACTGGGTGCTTTAAGGCTCTCAAGCACCAGTTATTACCCTAGCCCTAAGGTATATATGCAAAAGCAATAACTGAGACATAACTGAATGAATTTGTTCTTTTACTTAGCCTGTCTTAACCCAAACTCCAGAAGCAGCCTTTGCCAAGTTACTAGCCCTAATCTCAGTCCTGGGCTGTGTTGTACTAAGGCAACCAGTGTCCAGACCTAAAATGAACGCTAAACACTGCCCTTTGCAAGCAGTAGTTTTCTTCCAATTTTGCATATCACACAAAATAAAATAATCTGGGGCTTTCTGGCTTTTCCAAGCAATGATAATAGCTTAACCTGAACTTTCACACTGATTGCAGCCCAGAATCTGTTGTCAGCATGGCACCCCAACTATAAGGCTTTGATGCCTAACAATATCAGCCCTGGAACTACCCCTGGGATTACAGAGGATCCAGCAAAACTGTGAGCTTTTAAAAAGGTTTTCTCTAACTAAAACTAAGCCTCATGCTATAGCATATGATCAGTGCCTGTAGCAAAACTGAGCAAAATAGAACACAAAGCACTGACCCATGTTAAAACAAACACCACATCCTTCAGTTAACTGTGCAGGACCCATTGAAGTGTAGTAAGCTGCTTTTTCCTAACTGCTTTTCTAAACCCCACTTTTCTTTATACCAAAAGAATTATTTCCTAAAGAATAATTGAAAAGAAAGTGCATGTCCCAATGGAATTTGTACCTGTCTTGCTGTCTCTGTAAGTCTTGAAGAATCAAACAACCCAGTCTCTTCAACTATATTACCAAACCTTAAACCAAGACTTAATCCTATATAGATACAGCAATACCCAAAGCTGTAGGTTTTGTTCCTTGAAGACACCTACAACCCTTGTAGAATCCCAAGACAATTTAGGCTCTTGAAACTCTTTCTTTCCAAAATCCTAACCACATCCCTAAATAGGATTTCAATTATAACTACATGACTCTTATCTGCAATCAAACAGGCTATGTAGCATTGGTTTCTGTTAACATCAGTCTTTTTCCTTCCTTTGCAGATGCTATAGTTTTTAACAATAACCTGATGTTCTCTAACCTCCCTAATTCCTGACTGTGGTTTCTATGCAGATTGACTGGGTTTTATTTAAAGTTTCATGTGATTCTAGCAAAGGATTCCAGGACTGTGGCTGCAGTTTGTTATTGTAGGCACCACAAGTTTCTTTTGCTGGTGAAGAACAGAGTAAAGAAGCTGAAGGAGAAAGAAGCAGTTTGTTGCTCTGTACCAAAAAAGAGAATGTGCTCCTGGGTGTGGAGATTTTGTGACTCCGTGGAGGCAGAGGGGCTGTGGATGCTGTGACCCCCATTAGCACTACCTGAACCAGCACATGTGCTCCAGATTCGATGAAGTGATGCCTCTCCCCTGTTAACAGTGTGCCTATTCCAGTGCTGCAATCTGTGCTGCTGCAAGTGTCTTGGTATACGTTTCATCAAAAAAAAAAAGGCACTATACGAATTATTTCCTAGTTCTGTCAGTGTGTTCTGTGCAGGCAAATGCTGGTACTTCAGATAATGCAGACATACATAATTTGACCTGTTGTTTGCATCGGTCATTACCTGTTAGTCTGACAAGATGTCTCCCTTGCAAGCCTGCTTTGGGAATACTGCAGGGGCAGAAACTCCATCTGTGCAAAAGTTCTCTGCAGCCACCCTCAGCAGCCTGTTCCAGCACTGTACTATGTGGGACAGTCCCATCGCATTCCCAGAGCCATCAGTGTATGAATTTCAGTAGCCTTGCTGGCAGTATCTGATGATTTTAATGCTTAATTTGTTTAATTCTTTTGCCAGTGAATCTTGGGAGCTTAAAAAGACAGTGACACTCCCAAACTGTTAACATTAGCATGTTTTGAAATAGTCTTTTTGCATCATAGTAAAAGCATTATGGCAATTCACTGTGAAGAGAGATGTATTTTCCTGAGCCACCACATGTTTTTGTAGCCTTCAGTAACTCTTAGAACCCCTTTGTAAAATACCAGTAACATTTATCTATCTCGTGGGAGTGCAGCAACCCTTAGTTCATTAATATTTAAGTGGCTTGTGAAGTTCACTAGCAGCATGTTATTGACGTTTAGACTGAGAATTTCCAGTGCCATGCTGAATAAATGCATTCTTCTTCACTCCATTTTTATTCTTGTTTCTCATCTCAATATTTATGGTTTATCTAAATTTAATTCATCTCTCCCTTTTTGCTTTGGTAGCTTCATGATCACCTTAAACCGCGCCTTTCCCATCTTCATGGTGCTAGCTTGGATATATTCAGTTTCCATGACTGTGAAGAGTATAGTGCTGGAGAAGGAAATGCGTCTGAAAGAGGCTATGAAGAACAGGGGTATAACTAATGGGGTGATTTGGTGCACATGGTTCCTAGACAGCTTCTTCATGATGGCTGTGAGCACGTTCCTCCTCACAGTCCTGATCATGGTAAGGATTGCCACTCTCCAACTCACTGTTGTGTTTGCACTGCTGATACCAGTTTGCTGGTAAAATAGTGAGGAAAAATAGTGGCTGCTCCTAGGGAGATGTGAATGGCTGATGGCTTGTTCTGGTAGCAGCACGTAGCAGGCACATTCTGCTAAGCAGACCTCCTGCCATCATCAGCACTTGGCAGAGGCAGAAAGATGAATTCACTAATAAGTATTAGTGCAAGATCCTGCACAGAACAATACATCCAGCTGATTACTCTGTATAGTGTTTCCTGTAGACAGAGGCAGATCTTGCAGTAAATAAGAATTGTTGCTTTAAATAGAAGGGATCATAATATGAGGAATTTTAATCTTGTAATTCACCATATGTGATTCATTTATAATATTCAGTGCTTACCTGCTTAGCAATTATGCCACTATTTCAATGGGAAAAGAGACTGCAAGGACAGTAGTTTTAGGACAATGTCAAAAACAAACCAAACCCCCCAAAAAAACCCCAAACCAGATCCAAAAAATTAAAACACAAACCCTTTTTGCTTCTGTGACTCCAATTGCTGTGTTTTGTAACTTTTCAGGGCAATTTGGATGTTGTCTCGAAGGACTGCCTCTTCTCTTTGTTACCTGAGACCCAAGCTCCTCCTGGCTACTCTATTTAACTATATAAATGTGAAGCAGTTTGATAAGGAAGAATACACTTGCATCTTTTTTGATGTGGGGAACTGGTATTGGCATAAATGCACCATCAGGCTTCAATCTACTCTATCTTAACAGCCTGCCCTGATGAGTTGTTCTTGTTCCTTGTGTTCCCTTACAGCTTGGGTGGCTAGAGAAAGCTTACTTTATTTGCTACGCTGGCTTAATTAAAAATCAGGAGGTAGTTAATGCGAGAGAGGAATGTGCTTATACCTGTAATTCACTTCTCCTTCTGGATTTCACATTGCCAGTGTGGGGCACCTTTGTAAATACATTCTCACGAAAGGTTGTATCACTGTTCATAAAGAAGTCAGTCTCAGAGGCCCAGTGGGATGTTGCAACAATATTGAAACCTATTTATAGCCTTATAAACCCTTTGAGCCTTATATAAGGCTCAAAACAAAGTTGAGCCTAATAAATAGGCCTCAACATTGTTTTTTAAGAGTAAATAGATAGTAAATAGATACAACAGCAGACCATGCTCTTCTCGAGAGGGAGCGTTTGATCTACAAAAGCTCTAAGGAAGAAAGGTCAATAAAAGTCCACCAGTGGGTTGATTAGTACACAGGGATCTGTGACAAACTGCACTTGGATTCCTCAGCCGTTATACCCCTCTGGAGTTTGAGTATCATTTAGGTGCAGAAGCTTTTTCATTTTCCTGAGTTGCTTTGGCTTTTTTAAGATACATTTTGTCAGGGTTCCATACATTGTTTTTCCTGCACATCAAGCAAGTGGACTGAGGAGAAGATGAGGTCAACAAAGATTGATTATGGTAGTTCAAATAGTTTTATTTCAAATGTATGAATTTCCAAGCAGGCACATCTTGCTTGGAATCATTTATTATTAGGGCAGGGACAGAATGTCTCCTTTCCATCAGTTAAGATCTTAATTCAGTCATCAAATGTGAATATGAACTCCACAGCTTATTGTACTATTGACTATTAAGTGACTATTAAGTGACAATTCAAGGGCAGTGGTAAAATTAGATGAAGGATTTGTTACTGTAATGAGCTCAGGTGTTGAAATTACTGCCTGGGAGAGTTAGAAGTCATGTTAGGTAAGAAAGGCTGCCTTATTACTCACTGCATGTTACATGTCAGTGGCAATTCTGACCTTTTCTTCTAATTCAGAAAGTGGCAAAACTTCTAAATATTTCCATTTTCCTTTTCCTTGCAGCATGGACAAGTACTACATTATAGCAGTCCACTCCTCTTCTTTCTGTTCCTTCTGACATTCACCACAGCCACCATCATGCAGTGTTTCCTGTTCAGCACCTTCTTCTCCAAAGCAAATCTGGCAGCTGCCTGCAGTGGAGTCATCTACTTCACCTTGTACCTGCCTCACATTGTCTGCTTCGCCTGGCAAGACCGCATGACTGTTGAAGTGAAGATCCTAGCAGTAAGCCTTTCACTGATTATGTGGTATCTTTGGCTTCACATTTTAACTGCCCTTCTCATGGTGCATATGTGAGTAACAAATAATTGCACACTTCTTCCTCGTTGCTTTTTCGATTCAGAAAGGGAGACCTCTGAATCTCTCTCAAACAATTAGGGCTTGAAAGTGAGTAAGCGTTTAGCAGGCCTAGAAACTGAGAGAGATTTTCGTGGCTTTTAGAAAGTTCATCAAGATTTATTTTACTTACTAAATGCTAGGAAATCAGCAAAATGTTTTGAACACTTACTCAGAAGTCAAAGCAAATCTAGATTGTGATGTGTTTAATAAATACAAAGGCAATTCACAAAATGGAGACAGCTGTGTGCTATAACCTAGTTAACAGAGTAGTTTCAAAGGGTAAGAAGACCTCAAATTCACATTCCTTATTTATCTGAACACAGAGTTAGGATCTGAACCCAAGGGCCAAAGCTCTGAGAAGTTATCTTCCATCTAAGAAGTTGTAGACATTGTCCATGCAGTGCTTCCTTGCTGGTTCTCTTCGTTATACGTAAGATAATTAATAATTCAGTGGAGCTGGAAATTTCTTGCTGTTTTGTGAAATGGAACTGTGGAATTACAACATCAGTTTCTGTTACTCAATGGGTCAGGCAGGGGAGCAGGTGTTTGAATCCAGGCTCCCCATTCTTGGTGAGCATTCTAACAACCTAGGTAAAAAAGAAGTCCTGTCTTCTCATGCTCTCGGAAATCTAATGAAAAAGAAAACAAAACACCTCAAAAGCTATAACGAAGCGTAAATATGGCTGTGAGTTACCTTTCTTAACTGCTATACTATGCAGATATAATATATAACGTTTTTAGTTCTACCAGTTAAGGCAATCATGTGCCAGACTTGATCCTGTCCTTTAGCCACGAAAGGAGTAGGCTTGGCCTGATTCTGATTTGTGAAGAAATCTTGAGACTAGCACACAGTTTAAGCACTCTAAAGTGAAGGGGGAAACATCTGTGTAAGAAAAGATATTTGCTGGCCAAAAGCCATGAATTTTTTTCTCTGTTCCTGACAGGTTTGTTCTTTCATTTGTTGTTCAAAGGTTAGTCTCTGAAGAGGAGCTGATTACAAGGGATGGTATAAGGGGCAGGATATGGATGTGGAGGGGGGCTAACAAAAAAAGAAAAGGTTTTAAGGACAATATAATTGAATGAAAAATGTATTGCTGAAAACCAAACAGTTTTTACTTAGCACGCTAGGGGAATGCCTCACGGTGTTGCAGTTGGGATCCCTCTTGACTTCTCATTTTCCTAAGGCATTCCTGGCTAAACTATGGATATTCCATAAAACAGCTGTGTATCACTTCTTGCTTCATTTTTGCAATGCAACATTGAAGAGAATGTTTGGATATACTGTACTGGTTTATTAGTTCATAGCGTGAGAAGCAGGTAGCAGACACACCAGAGGAGAGGGGATGGCTGTGGTTTTTCTTCTCCTGAGCATCTGGTGTACTTTCTGCCTTGTAAGTCATAGTGGCACTGCCCCATACACTCAAGAAATGCTTTGTTTCTCCAAGATAGGCAAAGGTCTACACTGCAAAAGAGTCATTAATGGAAAACAAACAAGCTGTGAAGGTTACCTGGTAGCTAAAGAAAGTACAGCCAAAGTTGAACTCAATTAAGGCTAACTACTACTTAGAATTGCTGCCATTCAGAGGCTTAAACATCCCAGTCCAACATAAAAGTGAAACCACTTTTCCCTAATGATTCATTAGGGAAAAGGGAGTTCATTAGGGAATAATTCATTCAATATCAAGTTTTAACGGTTGGATTTGATGATCTTAAAGGTCTTTTCCAACCTAGTTGATTCTGTGATTCTATGATTTGAAGTCCAGTCCTTAAAGGTTGTCTTTCTTTGTGCTTTCTTTACAAAATACCCCTCTGAGTTGAATGTCATTTTTCTGTTGTTCCAGAGTTTGCTTTCTCAAGTAGCGTTTGGCTTTGGTACAGAATACTTGTCACGCTATGAAGAGCAAGGACTTGGCCTACAGTGGGGTAACATCAGAACCAGTCCCTTGGAAGGAGATGAATATAGCTTTCTTTTTTCCATAAAAATGATGCTTTTTGATGCTTTTCTCTATGGAATACTTTCTTGGTATCTTGATAACGTTTTTCCAGGTATGTCTATTTCTTATTCAAACAAAGTAGTGGTAGTTGTTGTAAACTGTCAGTTTCATCAGCCTCTGAACATTTCTTTGTTAGAAAAAGGGTATTTGGCATTGTAGCCCATCAGTCGTACCCAGTATAGCACCACTGCTTTAGTAAGGGCTTTCACTTTTCTCTCTTTTTCCTTTCTCCTGTTTTAGTCTTGAAAAGAAATAGAAAGTGAGGAAAGAGTAAGGAGGAGGATGCAATTTCTGGTCCTGATTTAATATTTAAATAGAAAATAAATCTACAGAAATGCCTTTTGCTAACAGCCAATTTGTGTACACACGTTTCTTTAGAGGCATTCTAACCATTTCTAGTGAGAATTCTTTAGATTTTGAAAATAGAAATAACAGATCTAGTTCACACATATACTATGGCCGCATTAGGCCAACTAGTTTCTTGAAGGATGGTACTATTTCCTGAGACTCATATTGTGTCTTAGGCAGCTGTGAAAGAGCCTGTGTGGATTGATTTTATTGCTAAATAGGAATCCTGGTTCTAGTGCAAGTTCACGAAAGGATTTTCTTTATCATCAGTTACAAAGTTTGGGAACTTTCTTTGTAAGAAACCAGTTTGTCCTTGCAGCTTAAATAGTTACCTTTTTATAGAACATTGTTACAGTATAATAAATGCAGACTCTTCTGCTGTAGGAGCAAGTGAGCTTTCTTTTCATTAATCTATTACTCCCACATGAACTGCAGTTCCACAGTTCCAGAATGTGTTTCTTGGCAGATGTCTATGGTTTTTCTTTTATTTCTTTTGTCTCCCTTGAGTGGTTCTGCAGAATTTGACATCTTGCAGATTTTCTAGCTAGGAAGGAAAATGAATGATGAATAAGATAAGATGGTGTTGATCTGCACACATCACTTACGGTAGTTAACCCAAAGCAAGAAAAGATAAGGATTTGTAAATGGTTTTAGATGTGTCTGAGGGCATTTTGTTTCGAATTAAAATATGACCTGAAGTCTGCTTTGTGTCCCTACCAAAGTGAGCTATGCTCCACCAAATTCATGCCTATTCAGTTTTTAATAAATGTGTCCTCACAAAGCAGTTTTCACTTGTTTTCAAAGCTTATTTGCAGTAATTTTCCTCAAAGTTCCTCTTTGGAGAAGCCTATGTTGCAACTCTGTTTATTTAAAAAAGAATGGACAATGTACTATTTCCATGAACACAGCAGGAATTCAGCAACAGGAGTTTCTTTGCTCCTAGATCCAAGTTGAGTTTTTTTCATGCCAGTTCTTCACACAAAAGTTATGCCTCTCAGAGCTTCTATTCATTAGCTTCAGTTCCTCTTTTGCTTCCTACTCCTCTCTTGCTGTGGAATTTCCCATAGCATTTCTCCATCACACACATGCAGAGCTACCAAGTCAGTGCTGTACTCTCTGAGCTTACTATATGAATACCCTGGGCAGCCCTTTGAACCGTATGGTTCAGCTCCTGCTCAAGCTTTCTCTGCAGCCAGCCACCCACTGGCACACTGGGCCGTTGGATGTTTGAGCTTTTTGCTCTATAATGGAGGGGTTTTCATTCATCCTGAATGAGAAGCAGTTGTTTTAGCCACCAGCTTCAAAGAGGGGTAATCCAGTCTGTAACAAGTGCAAGACGAACTGCTTATGGATGGAGACAGGGTGTTTGTGTACAAGTGGTTGCCTGAAATACAGGGTGGTTTTGGTTAGTGAGAAATAAATAGACACTTCTGTCAACAGTGGTCTTCATTACAGAAAAACTGACCACCTTTCAGCAACCATCACAAATTCCCTTAGCTTATTTTGAGTAAGTAGCACAAGGCCAGTATCATTTGGGTTCACAGATGTTTTAAACATAGCAGCTCAAATCTCTGCATTCTATGTATCAGTATAATCCAGGAAAGCAGTGTTGGCTTGCACTAACATTGCTGTGGCCTGACAACTGATAATGTTATTGTACTTTCTCTTTTCAAAGCAGAATTAATCTGCGCCTGAAAAAGTCTATTTCTGTTTAAAAAAATAGATTACTCTGTTGTCAGTTTTCCTGTGTGCTGAAATAACAGCCAGAGTCTCTTTTCTCATTGCCAGTTGTGAATTCAGGCCCAGGGTGGTAAGTGTAACTATAATAAGCTTTTCATTCATGTCAACCCTCAAGTGTTCAGTGTTGACACTGAGTGAAGCTGGAATCCCATCTTAAGCAGTCAGGGTGTTCCTTGGCAGCTGCTGCCCTATTGATGAGGATTCAAATTGTCCCATATAAGGAGTAGCTTAATTCTGTAATTAAACCACATTCTATTTCAGACAAGGTAAAGCCAATGAGATAACACATTTTCTGCATATTTTACTCCTGTCCGAAAGGAAAGAAAATACCTGCAAACAGAATCTGCTCTGTTAGGTACTTGGTGGATGGTTTACCCTTCTGATATGCAACACTAGGACTGCAAGTGTTTATAATTATAGCTCAGACTTTGCCTAGATGAATTTGTGCCTACTGAGGAATGTTTTTATGAAGTGCACTTTGCCGTCTTATTTTTGTTTTAGGGGACTATGGGCTACCGCAGCCTTGGTATTTCCCTGTGCAGGAATCTTACTGGCTTGGCCCTAGAAACCCCAAAGCTGAGAAAACAGCAACTGCTGATGGTGAGTTCTTTTAAATAACTTCAAACCCACTGATCCGCTTAGAGGTGACTACATAACATTTCCATTACCTGAGCTGCTGCAAAGATTAGAGGCAGCCATGCACTGGGAACATCAGCAGGTGCCTTTGAACTTGCAGTGGCCTGCTATTATTAGAATTATTAGAGGTGAGTCTGGGAGCCTTTAAAGCAGGGCTTAACAAACAACATCAAACCCCCACTCTCTAACCAACACTCTTTGAGACACTCGAGGAGTGTCTTGAACATAGCTCAACAGAACATTTGTGAAATATTGATCTTTCTTATACAGAGGCTCTCCCATCTTTCTAAAATGAGTTATTTTCTACCTAGTTTGGCACTAATTTCTGTCAGTTTACTTTGGGTTTTTAAGCAATTTCAAAATTTATGCCACCCTTAGACCAACAATGCAAATGAGCTCAAAAGTCCTGCTTTTATGGATTATTTTTGCCTGTGCTTGGATACTGGAGTAGTTAAGAACATGTAGGTGACTATTTAAATAGGAAATAATGCAGAATAATTAATGTTTAGAATAGAGGCTTCCTAAAGGTGGTGTATTGAAATCTGTCTGAAATTTACACGGTAACAGTGAAACCAGTCAAAATGACAGATGAAGAAATAATCTCATTACTGTCCTTTGCTTCGTCAACTCAGACTGCTGACAAGGCAGTCGCATCTCAGGATGATACATATAAATCAGAAAGGAGTTAATCCTTTCTGTGAACATGACGTCCACTGCTCACGGTTAAAAGAGGTTGTAACAGTGGGGTATTTTTAAGAGGCTTTGCCTTCTGTTACATTCTGAGGGAATGAACAGGTTTTCCTTTGGCCTTGCTGTGAGGGTATTCAGAATGGTAGAGGCTTGCCTAGATGTTATGGTGTCTGCTACCTGCTTCAGCTTTGCAAATGCTGCCCACCGGATTAGAATGTGACTGTATAGGAAGGAAGAAAGAAAATTGGCTGAACTTGGTGGGTCCAAAGGATTGTGATCAGCAGTACAAAACATAACTGGTGACCAGTAGCAGGGGCCTGATACTGGACTTAATGCTGTATAGAGCCTTTATTAACAGCCTGAGTGGAAGCAAGGTAATGGAAGATATCAAATTGGAAGGAACAGGGAGTGCAGGGCAGCTTTACAGAGGAACCTGAAGAGGCTGGAGAAATGGTTTTATAGGAGCCTCATGGAGTTCAACAAAAGTAAATGCATAATACTGTGTCTGGGATGGAATAACTCCACAGGACAGTACAGACTGGCTGCCACCTGGATGGCAGCCAGCTTTGTAGTAAAGATCTGGTTGACATGTTGAACATGAGATACCAAGCGTGCCCATTGTAGCCAAGAACACCAGATGCATCCTGAACTTTATTTACGAGAGTATAGCCATCAGTTCAAGGGAAGTGATTCTTCCCTTCTAGTTAGCCTTGTGAGATTATCTGAACTGTGTTGTCCAGTTTAGGGATCCTCATTGAAAGAAAGATAGAGTTTCTGGAAAGAGCTGCCACGTTGTTTAGGAGCTGGAGCATATAACATTTAAGGAGATGCTGATTGCCTTGTGTTTTCTCGAGCAGGAACAGTTGGAAAGGTCATTTCTGATTAATGCCTTTGTAGGAGGCATGTGATTCTTACCTATTTGAAGAACTAAGATTCTTCAGTGTCTCAGCTTACATGAACAATATAGAACTTTTCTTAACTTATATTTTTCCTTCAGGGACAATATTAAGCATTTCCTTAATTTATCATAACTAACAAGGCAACTGGGTAAGAAAATGCCAGATAATATAAGCGCACAGCTGAAAATGAAGTTAAACTGGTAAATCATCTTATTACTTTTAAGTCAGTGCACTTTTGTATCTGCCACTTTGCCATTTAAGGTGATGCAGTGAACTTTTTAATGTTGCTCTTTGTGTAATTTTACATAGTTTTATAGGCTTAAACTTCTTATAGCAGAAAGTTAAGGTGAAATTCCATACCAAAATTAAGACCTAAGGGGCTAGTTCACAATTGTGCTCGTTGCACTCTAGGGTGTCAGCTTGAATTTGTGTAATGCAAACAGTTCCTTCAGGAGCTCCCTCTTCTATCATCACTGTTCTTCCTGCTTTAAGCCTGTCCCCATTAGTGACTTTATGTGACTTGTACAAAAGTTAACACCAATTCATTCATTCTAGCCTGGAGCAAGTCTCTTAATCTAAGTAGCAGTTTGCTTTTCATTTAACCTCGTTGTTTTGTTTTTCTCCGTCTCTCTCCCTGCACGTCTGGGAAATGTCTGTATGGCATTTCTCTCTGCAAGTGGTGAAGAATTTGGTCTACAGCTGTGTGGACAAAATATAAAGCATATGCCTAATATTAGTCAGGATCTTCTACTCTGAGTCTATAATTGCAAAATTGTCAGTCATCTGTTCCTGACACTGAAGATTTTAAGGTGAATGGTTTTGAGTGCTGTACCTAACCTGAGTAAATCACTGATGATTAATGCTCTTGGAGAGTTCAAGGCTTAGGAAGAACTGCCTCCTTTTCCTCAAAGCACCTCCAGAGATAGATAAGAGGAAATTCAAGTTTGGTTAATTAAATCTTGGTTACTTTTGGTTGATTTAGATAAAAGCCCGGAGCCAGAAGGCTGTGTGGATCAGAAGGCCATGGAAGGGGAAAAAAATGAAAGCACAAGGAAATCTGAAGAGCCCGAAAAGCCAGAAGAAAAGAGTGACAACCAGGGGGAAAAGGATGGTAAAAACAAACAGTGTAAACACAAACGAGAAAGAGAATCTGGTGAGCGGGGGAAGCCTCAGACAGATGCCCTGGACAAAGATGAAATTCATAGTAAGGAGAGAGAGAAACTTGAGTACTTCTGAGATACCATGGTTACTGTATTTCATAACAAACTAGAAGTAGGACTGATTGGAGTCAAACTACAAGAGCCCAGTAGGCTACAGAGCATAGCATGTGACTGCCTGAGCTAAGCTCAGAAGAAGCACTGACTCTCCCAGCTACCCTCTTACTGATTCCTCTGCATTCACAATTCCTGAGAATATTTTAGCCGTCATATATGAGAGCTGCCTTCCAGAAGATCTCTGTAATTGTTTTTTATCATGCAAATGCAGGCTGTTTCTATGGCAAGTTAGTGTCCATCCTATGAGGGGAGCCTCAGAGACACATACATTAACTTCTTAGAATTAAACAGACTTCAATACAAATACTTAATGCTAAGAGGAATGTTCTTCAACCCTCCCTCCTTCTTTTATCCCCGTATCTTTAGTGTGTGTTGCATCTGTAGGGAAAGGCTGGTTTCAAAGGGATTTATCTGAAGTGCTCTGTGTGTCTGTCTGCGGCCTTTTCTGATGCTGACATTAGCCACCACCTAAGAATTCCTGAATGACCTGCCTTGTTTTCAAGTCCCTATGTTGTCTTTTGTGGAGAGCCAGAGGAGTTTTCTGAATGTGATGCTCAGAGGAATGCATGTGGATTCTGTAGCAAAACTAACTGCTACAGACAGCTCTGAGCTCACTCCGACTCTTGAAAAGAGAGAGATAAAAGTGGGGTCATTAGAGCTCTTCACGTAGGCACTGAAAACGTGCATTCAGGGTGAATGGAAACAGGACAGACATCAAAAGAAAAAAGACAGGCAGAGGGCAAAGGTTATTTTAGCCAATCTTCTCCTAGTGCTGTCTTATCTTTGTGGTGCTGTACTCATCAGCACCCAGGTTCCAGCTGTTCCATGGCCACAGAGGAAGGGCTTTGCCTGTCACTGCACAAAAAAGCCTGCCTTCCCTTTCAGCCAGCCACACAGGATCTGAGAGACACAGAGAAGCCAAGAGCAGACCTGGTATGGTCCAAGGGCAGTTTCCACAATGGTTTCATGTAAGAGCTAGAGCTTCATGTAAGAATAATGGGATGTGAAATGGAGAGTAGTTCTAATGGCTTAACTCTAGTGCAGTCCAGTAAGTTAGTGGAGCAGGGCAGACACTATAAACTTGTCCTAATTGCTTGAT
This sequence comes from Psittacula echo, assembly GCF_963264785.1. NCBI lineage: Eukaryota > Metazoa > Chordata > Aves > Psittaciformes > Psittacidae > Psittacula > Psittacula echo. The sequence goes on from NC_137740.1 coordinate 62,400,817, forward strand.
AGGTTTTAAGCAGAGCCTTCACCAAAGCCCCATTAACCTCCTCAACAACTGCTGCCATCTCTGAAGGAAGACTTAAATGGCCCAAAATTGCACTGAGGGAATCGGATCAGAGTGGAGAAATATGAATCACAAAAAAAGGGAGCTCGGCCCTCCACCAATGTCCTTCAAGTGATGCAAAGCAGATCATCAGGAAATTTGACTCAGAACTTGTCAGTGAGTCTTGCAGGCAAATATGAATTGAGCTCATGATACATGTAAAAGGATGGTACCTCAGTTGCCAATATATGCATAACTATCTAGCCAGCCTGCATGTGAACTTCTGTAAGTACAGGGATGTATGTATTTGGTTTAGCAAGACAAAAGGAAACCTAAATTCCTTCACAAAGCAAAAGAAGAGTTTGTCATAAATGTAATTTTATTTTAAATAAAGCTACCTGTTCTAAATGAATTATTTCAGCTCTGTACAGCTCTGGCATGTGCAACATATTTGGAACGTTTTCCTGAGTATGTTTATAATGACAGTCATAGTAGCCGCTGCTGGAGGTGGGGCTGGTTTCAGCCAGATGGCATTGGCTGCTCTCCACACAGGCCTGCTGGGTACTGAGCAATTTAACTGAACTCCAATTGCAAAACAAGCCTCCCTACCAAGCCTTAAGCATTCTGTGTAAACAAAAGTGGACGGGGTCTTTAAATTTCTCAACTCCCATCATTCACATTGCCTAAGGGCTTAATTTACTTCAAAGGAAGTTTGTTTTGTCGAGAAGCTGATGCAATAAAACATCCTGATGGTGCTATTTACAATAATGCATTTTTAATCCGGAGAGAAAGCCATCCAATGTAGTGCTTATGTTAGGTACTGTCTAAATCTTGAGCTGGCCTCTGCAAGGGGGTAAATTTCACCTACCAGGATTAAAGGCAAATGTTGGTTTGTTTTAAAGCAGCCTGATAAAAGAATGCACAGCTGGACACGTGATTTGTATGGCAGATTTTAGCCTGGCTAGAAAGGCAACCTGCTGCTTGTTTAATCTCTCAGCCTATCTAAGTATTTTCAGACAACATTCCCAAATAATCTTCCTGCTACACAAAACAGAAAGCACATTCAGCTTCACCTGACCCAGTGAGTTATCTCTCCACAGATTATTACAGTTCTGGGCTCCACTTCTGTTATTGATCTGTGGGTGAGTGTAACTGAATTGCACTGTGGTTAGAAATCTTGCCTCAGTTTGGTAGTGGTGTGACTGGAGAATCTGGCACTGACACATGATGCTGTATTTTGCTGGGTGTGTGCTGTTGCTTCTGCACTTATTGATGTGTCATTATCAGAACTAGGATTAAAACGTGCTTTTATTCTTTTTTCATTCTTGATTTCTTGTCTTTCAAGTAAATACCTTCTTTGAACCTGAGCCAGCAGGATTGATTCCTGGAGTATGCATTCAGAACCTAGTGAAGATTTTTGCAAACAGGCCCAAGCCAGCAGTAGATGGGATGAATATTACTTTTTATGAAGGCCAGATCACAGCATTTCTTGGTCACAATGGAGCAGGAAAGACAACCACCATGTAAGTCTGTATTTTAGAAGAAGCAAACTCAAGGAATGCTCTGTTGCTGTGTCCTGAGGAGCAGCCTTCTCTTTTCACTCTTCTGTTGTCTCTCTACCACCCCTGCAGCTAGCTTGATGCACAGCATCAAGCTTTTTCCAAACAGGGAAATGCTGCCCTTAGGCAAAGAGAAGATATCCTGGATTAGCTAAAGCTGACGGAGAGAGGCAATGCATGACACAAACAAGTGAAAGTCTGGAGAGAAGGAAGCAATTCTCTCCCTCATAATTGATTTCCCATGGCCAGACTCCCAGTAGGTGGAGAGGGAGAAGGATCTGGCTGAAAGAACTGAAGATTTGAAAGCCACCACACTCCACATGTTCTTAATTTCTCTGTCTGAATTTGTCAGTCATGTTTTTTGATCTATGTGCAAAGGAGTATAAAATACAGATCCTGTTTAGACAAAAAGATTATATATATGCAAGATCCATGTCCAGATTAAGATGTTCATCTAGTCCTAGAACCCTAACATCTCAGAAAGCTGGACTTTAGGAATATTTAATTCTCTTTATACAGAGCTTTACTAATAAAGCAAAATAGGATGAATTGGTGAGCAATATATTTCATGAGTCAGTGACAATTTCAACAAAGGTTGAAAGAACTGAAATGTTTCATTGTGATTTTTCCCAGCGAAACACTTTAGGGGTTTCCTGTTAAAAATCAGTTTTATTTCAAATGGACTTTAAATTGCCTTTTTTTTTTTTTTGTAATTGTTCCACAATAAGTATGTTTGACCCAAAGCAAAAGCATTCTGATCTGCAGATTTACAAGATTCTCAGTGTAGCAGGGCAAGAGTATTTGTATGTATGTTTTTTACTGGAGTTGTTCCATCAAGGCCCATAGTAAGAAGTCATCATGCTCCATCTAGTGGAATCGTGCAATGCATCTTCCTAATGTGGCAAGGAAAGAGGAGGGTGGGAATGTTCTCATTCTGTTTTCTCAGGTCGATACTGACAGGCCTCTTCCCACCCACTTCTGGCACTGTGCTGATCGGCGGCTTGGATATTCAGACTCACATGGACTCCATTCGGCACAGATTAGGCATGTGCCCTCAGTACAACATTTTATTCAACCAGTAAGTATCATCCCATACTAGCTTTTTCAGAGTAGGGGTTCCAGTCTGCGTGCTTGACAAAGCCACAAAGCCTGTGTTGTTTCTCTTACTGTGCTGGCAGTAGATATATCTCAGAGGTGCTTCTCCAGCTCTTAGCACTCACATAGGGTAGGTAGTGCCCTTCTCCAGTAGAAATCTCCTTCATCATTTAGCTGGCAACAGAGAAGTTTCCAAGGAAAATGGTAGTGCTTCTGGTGTTGGTGTTTTCTGTTGCAGTGTGAGTTAGCATGAGTTCAGCCTCTGGGGATTCATGCGACTTAGGCTAGCTAAAGCATAAAAATCTAGGCCGACAGCGCAGTAGCAGGATATTTTAGTGCCCATTTTCTACTACCACCCAGCTATTTACTACCTTCTCAGGTGATTTCCAGCTTCACTGCCATTAGTTTGTGTTCATCTCAACAGCAGACTCTTTTCCTTAATGCAGCTCTTACATTAACTCCCATTTTATACGCTTAAATGGATGGCTTATGCCTGATATACCTGTTCCTTTGGGAGCAGGTTCTGCTTTGAAAAGGCAGAGAAAGAGCCTATGACATCTGAGGGAAGCATGTTGATCCCTAGTAAGATCTGTGATCCAGATGTAGGGTAATGCAGCCTCTCTTCCTTTAGCAAGATAAAGAAGTTTATCTAGAGTGAATTTATTGCTGCTTGGGAACAAAAATCTGCATATTCATTTAAATTGCCCTGGTGCCTTTCTGTCTGATTTCACAGCCTTACTGTAGCAGAGCACATCTTGTTTTATTCTCAACTGAAAGGGAGATCCAGGGATGAAGCTGAGCAAGAGTTGGAAACAATGCTAGAAGACATGGGCCTCACCCATAAAAGGAATGAAGAGGCTCAGAATTTGTCAGGTGCCCATAGGATTGTTCTAAGATGTTTTTTCTGCTGCCTTTTCTTTATCTTTGGGCAACTATAGTTTGAATTACGTGTTTGAAGACATATTCTGACACATCACTGTGCACTGGGGAGGTCTTTATTCTCTTAAGAGTAAATGGGACTATACAAATAGTAAAGCTGGCACAACCTGTCCCTAAATCTACCACAAATTCAAATATGTAACAAATTAAAATATACTTAAAGCTGGGGAGGGGTTTAATAAGTATATAAAAAAGGAAAATCTGCCAATGTAAGAAAAACCCCCAAATTCAATGTTCTATTATTTAAGGGCAAATGAAATAGTATACTGTCATGCTGCTCCACTCTGTACTCCTGTATTATTTGGTAGAAGTAGTTACTTTCATTCTAAATGTACACATGCAGGTAGTGTGTTTGAACTCATCTCACTTTGAGATTCAAAAGCTGATTTGAATAAACAGCCAGCTGTGCTTATACTAATTTATCCTTGATTGTAACTGTAAACGTTGGCTTGATTCACATAAAAACATGAAAATCTTGTCTCTTCATGCTTTTGCTTCTGGCAAGAAGCAGAAAATGCAATTTGTAGATAAAAAAGTTACATTTAATAAAGATAACAGAATTTTGAACAAGCTGTGCTGAACTTCAGAGGAAAAATGTGACTATTGACTTAGCTGCAGATAATTGCCCGAGGATGGGTTTTGTTTTACTTGTATCAGTCCCCCAGTGAAAAGCAGTGTTATTACACCCCTACCACTCATGTAACTCATCTAAGACTCCTGGATGTGTCTGTTCTCTGGTAGGTGGAATGCAAAGGAAACTGTCTGTTGCCATTGCATTTGTGGGTGAAGCTAAAGTGGTAGTCTTGGATGAGCCCACATCTGGAGTTGATCCATATTCCAGGCGATCTATTTGGGATCTCCTGCTGAAGTATCGCTCAGGTAACAGCTCTGAGAGTGGAAATTGTTTCTGTGTGGGTTTCTTGTTTTTTAAACCTGCCAAAGATGCAACATGTGGCTGCTGGTTAAACTCATGAGTAGTGGGGTATGAATACAGGCAAACCAAGGTTCTGTGAACAGATACCTATGGTGCGGCAAACCTGGGACTTGGTTCTGGTGCAGAGAAAACCCTGCATTAATTGCCAAAAAACTAAGCACGGTTTTGAGTTCAAGAGAAAGTCCATTCCTTGAACACTGCTACTTGTTCTTTGTAGGCAGAACCATCATCCTCTCAACCCATCACATGGATGAGGCAGACATCCTTGGAGACAGAGTAGCGATCATATCCCAAGGGAAACTCTTCTGCTCAGGTTCTCCTGTATTCCTAAAGAACTGCTTTGGGTCTGGCTTCTATCTCACTCTTGTTCGCAAGATGAAAAACACCAAAATTGGAAGGGCTTCAGTAAGTGTGTGGCTCCCCCCCTGCACATGGAATGTGAAAAATGCTCACATGTAGTCGTGCACTGCAGCAGAGTGGAAAGCAGTTAAGTGCTGCTGGAGGTTGTGTACAAAACTGACTCCAAATGAAGAAAGCAATGCAAAAACAAATATATTATAAATATACAGCCAGACAGACAGGTGAAAATAATAGGTGGTTAGAAAGCCCTCCATGGTCTGTAGTTCACTCTCATCAGTTAAGTATGTCTAAACTTCTACCAGTCAAGTTGCTTTTGTCCTTTCAGCAGCCTGGTCTAGTGGAAGGTGTGCCTGCCTGTGGCAGGGGGGTTGGAACTAGATGATCTTTAAGGTTCCTTCCAACCCAAACCATTCCATGATTTTATGATCAGGTCTTTCTAGTGCTTGCGTTTGCAGGACACTGGTTGTAAACATGATGTAGTCTAATAACTAGCTCAGACACCAGAAAAGTCTACATTTATCCATAGCGAAACCAGCCCCTTGCACAGCTTGAAATAGGGATCTGGATTGTTTCTGTTGTTAGTAGTGCTTTCTGGTCTTAGTAACAACATGATTTGTATGCTCATGGTTGCTGCTGATCACATTTCCCCAGGTTTTTTGCATGCAATTTAGAACTGACAGATATGCTTTGTGCAAGTGGATTTGTTTTCTGCATTGCTGAATCCAGTCCTCAGATGACTTTCAGTATAATATATTCAAGGTGCTCCAGATATGTCCAATTTTTTACTGACTCCAGCCTTCAAAGGCTGACAGCCTTTACTTGCAGCCTGTTTTGCATGTATCTGAAGAACTTTTGTCTTTGTATCTGTTGCTTGTCCGCGCTAGTCACTTTGCAGCTGTGGATCTCAGTGCTCCTGCTCCTGCTCCAGCTGTGCACACAGGGACAAAGAAGGAGCTCCAGAGCAGGAACTGGATGGTAAGAAGTGGGATGGTTTGGCATTCCAACACAGTTCTGTCTCCTGTTATGCTGCGATCTCGTTTTATGTATCAATCAATGCTTCAGATGCCCACTTCTTCAGTGCTTGTGTCTAACATCTGTATTGCATTATAACATGAACTTGATAAGGCTTCTTTGTGGCTTTGCTTACTATTGCCCTTTTTTGATGTATATATGGTCTCAGCTACAGATGCTGAGTTGGAAGTTGGTGTGCTTTAGAAGTATAGGCTGAGTTTTGAACTACTCTACACCAAAATGTCTCATTTGTTCATGAAAACTGAAGCATATCTAGAGCAAAGGAAACTGACTTTCTCAGAAAAAGGTGATTTCGACTTTTCTACATGAGAGAAGACCTTAAGTAGATACTGTTGAAGATTTTGTTGTGCTTTCTTAACAGATCCGAAATAGTTTTCTGCTACGTAGTTCCAGAGCATAATTACCAACACAGCCCAGCCTAGTACAGAATTAACTGAGATATCTGAGTTATGCAATAGAGGAGTCCCCATTTATATAGTGCAAACAACAGCTTTTGAAGTCATGCTTAGCATGGTTAAATACTCATTCTTCAAACACTGTTCTTAATTTTCACAGGAGATCTGAATGAGCTTGCAGATGTCATTCATCATCATGTTCCAGAAGCAAAATTGATTGAAAGCATTGGTCAAGAACTAGTTTACCTTCTGCCCAGTAAACACTTTAAACAGCGATCTTATGCCAGTCTCTTCAGAGAACTGGAGGAAACATTGGATGACCTGGGACTCAGCAGTTTTGGAGTTTCAGACACACCACTTGAAGAGGTAACAGACCTCTGATACCTGCTGATCTTACCAGCAGTCCTCAAAATGTTTTCTGAGACAGTTCCTGTTCTTAAGCATGTATAATATCCCCTTCAAAACCTACTCACATATGCTGTGGCACACTCAGGAAGTCTTTGGAATAGGCGTAGAGAAAGGATCCAAGCATCACTTCATGCTAGCCTCATGGAGCATGACTCATTAGCCTGAAATCTGTCTTTGTATCTTAGCTTGTTCCTGTCTTTTATTTTCTGAGATATCTCATAAGAGAGCCTCTGGTTGTGTAATAAGCAGCAGTCCTGAAAAGCCATCTGATTTCTTTTAAACTAATTTTCTTTTACACTGGTTTCTTTTACACTAATGATGATGCATACACTCCAGAAGTCAGGTTATTGTACCTGTTCCGTTCCTAACCAGGAGATGTATTTGTCTATGACAGGTTTTCCTAAAGGTCACAGCAGAAGCTGACCCTGCAATGCAGAAAGCAGGTAAAGATCCATGAATTAGTACTTGATAAACTTTTCCTGGGACTGCAAGTAAAGAGGAACCTCAGAACCTTCAGTCTTTGTATGGTGTTCTTGCCAAAACAAATTTGGTCAGCAAATATCCTTTTTTAGGGCCTGACATGATACCTGAGAAACAAGATGAAGTCAGCAGAAAGACTTCTATTTAGATTGGATGAGATTCTGAACTGTGTAAGTAAATGGAGTGTCAAGGCCCCAGATGTCAGTGGTTTTAGTAGTTTTATAAAATGTACTTGACCATTAGTCCATAAGCTGACCATTAGTCCAGAAACTACATCCATGATTAACTTGTTCATCCTGCTGAGTAAGAAGAATGTTAACCTGTGTGATGCCACTAGATACAGCCACAGTGCAACAGTTGTAATTAAAGCAATCTGGTGATGTGATATATACAGTTGGTAAAATCTGGAGCTCACTAAAATGTCTGTGCTACCTTCATATATGAAAGATAAAGTGTGTTCTCTGCCCCTTTTCATCTTAACCTAGGAGACACTCAAGAAAATGGTTCTACTCTCGGCAAAACTTCTACTGAGAACAAACCAGCTAAACAAACCACACTGAAAACTAATGCCACTTCTCGAATGTCAGTAGGCACAGCAGGAGATCAAAATGAAGGCAAAGGATCCCGACAGTATAAAGGTTTTCAGCTTGTACTTCAGCAGATCAAAGCACTGCTCATCAAACGGTTCCACCACACATCCCGCAGCCATAAGGACTTCCTAGCCCAGGTACTGGCTGACTTTGCTGTTCTTGACTCTCTCACAACGTTCTAAATGGTGTCTTTCTCTGCATTGTCTCTCTGCAAAGCAACACAGGTATTTATTGCAAATGGGTAACAATGTCCCTAACTGTTCTGATTATGATTCCAACTGTTCTGCCTCTTACTCTATTTCTTCCTGCCTAGAGTCTATCACTCACACCAAGTTCATGATTCAATCACTACTAGCCTGGCATTTTATTTGTAACATAATACAGTTCTGTGACAAACACAATCTGAACTGAAAGCATTGGAGATTAAATTTTTGGTGTTCAGGAGATAAACCAGATCTGATCTGTGTGCTCACTCTGTCCCTCCTTTGTTTACATATTTTATGAGGTCTGTATAGTGTTGCTGTACAACATTCATCTAATAACCTAGTGTGATGTTTTCATGTTCCCTGCAGATTGTTCTCCCTGCTAGTTTTGTGTTGCTGTCTTTAATGCTTACAGTCATTATTCCTCCATTTGGAGAATATCCTGCCTTAACCTTACACCCTTGGATGTATGGACAGCAGTTTACTTTCTTCAGGTAAGAGGAATCATAGAGTAAAAGTACTGCTATGTATACACCCTTTTCTCCCTAGCTTTTAGGATTATGGGGCCCTGTCTTAGTGGGCTTTTCTCACTCTACATGGTATAAAAAAGGATTCAAAATAGCATAAAATTGGTGCAAGTGGAGAAAGCAGCTGTGAGTTTGTCAAATGAAGAGTGCTTCAAATATCTTGCTATCTTTGGTACTCTCCTCTTCCTACCTGAATTCATTACCTCAGTGCTTACAAAGTTACATATCCTGCCTAACAGTAGATCCAGGACAGTAAGAAATCTAACTTTCTGATATGCCAGTGAACTACTCCTGTGTTCATAATCTTAGGGAACAATGAGATTCAAGCCTATCTGCTGACCTGTGGTAGATATATTTATAGTCAGGACAGTATTTGGGCAAAGTTATGAAAACAAGATGAAAGCAGAGACTCTTGGGTTTTATTAGTGCTGCTGCTTAGCAGTTTCTCCCCACACAGTATTCTTTGGCTGGATAGTCCTAGACTAGATCCCAACTAGTAGAAAGCAGCAAAACTGAAGGCAGTAATTCTGAAGCATTTTGCTTGAGTTTCCTTCTGAAAATTTGCATGAAACTTTAATTAAAGTTATACATTGTAGTGTGTGGAACAGCATTTGATATTCATACTTCTGTAACACTTGGTACTAGCGATATTCTGTAGCCTGGTGTTATTTTGTTGCTTGCAGACGCTTTACTATTAGCAGCATTGTCTCTTTGGCCTTAGCAAATGAAAATACAGAATGTTTCTCATCTTCTGATTACTGACTATGACAGGGCTGAGAGGGTAGAAATTCAAGCCTTTTTGGAAACTGTTGCTATCAGTCTATGTCAGAAGTATGCTTTAAAATTAGGAGCAAAGGACCATTGCTTTAGCCTGTTAATCATCTTGGAAGGCTCTGGGGTTTTTGCATAAATAAGTAAGACAACTGAATCAGCAGCATTTGGAAGGGGGGCAGTTGGTTCTGCCATATGGGTGTCTTTCACCAGTTGCTATGTGTATTCCAGTGCAATAGTCTGCAAAACATTTCTATAGAGAAAGTCCTATGTTCTTCCCTTAGCAATGAGCGTCCTGGCAGTGAGCAGATGGTCTCCCTCACTGATGCTTTCTTGAATAAACCAGGATTTGGAAATCGCTGCATGAAGAATCAGCCTCTTCCGTAAGTTGCTGGCTAACCTCTCTGGAGCAAGGTTCTAACAGGGTGTTCCTACAGGGTCTTGAGTAGTGAAACAAGAATGAATTGGCTTGGCTTTGGACTCCAGCCAATGCTTCAGATATACTGTTGGCAATAATATCTAGTATCAGGTCAAAACTAACAAACAAACGCCAAGATGACAGTGCCACTGGATTAAGAATTATTACCAGTGCTCAATATGGCTAGCTGGAAACCAGCTCATGTAGCCTTCTGTTGAGAATTAAGCAACCTTAAAATTCAGGTCAGTAGATCAGACCCAAATCTTTACAGCTTCCCTGGCACATTCCACACGTGAGTCCCCTCAGGTTCCTCGTGTTCCCATTGGGGTGTTTGGAAGCAATCGCTTCAGCAATTCTGTGACCTCTCATGAGCAGTTTCCCTGCACAGCTTAAAGAATGTTCCTCCACACAGGAACTACCCATGCAACAATATGCCAACCGCCTGGAACACACCCGCTGTTCATCCCAACCTAAGCAGCCTCCTGCTGAGCCACAAGTGGAGCCCTGAGAACCCATCGCCTTCCTGCAAGTGCAGCACTCACAAGAAACTCACTATGCTGCCAGAATGTCCTGCAGGAGCAGGAGGCCTCCCCCCACCACAGGTTGGGTCCTTGTGCTGTAAAGCTCTGTAGAAAACTTTCATGGCAAGTGCTAGGAAAGGGATAAGTATGGAAATACCTTGCCATGCCACTAGACATGGAAGGAATGGAGTACGTTTTCTTAATGGAGCAAGAATTGCTGGAATTTGGAATTCAGTTTCAGAGGTATCGGAAAAGCTTGCACATTTCAATGAAATTGGTCATGATTTTCATCTCAATTGCAACCTTTTCATCTAGAAGAAAATCACAAAAAAGTAACAATTTATCAAATAATTTAAAAAAATCCCTTTTTTTGTCTCAAAGAAAATTCTTTTTAGAAGATTGTCTTTCTGTAAAGGAGGGAGGAAGAGGAGAGGAAGGAAAGAAAACTGTCATGGTTTTGAAAAACATGGAATAGGATCATCACATTAAACATGGAAAAATTAATATTGAGTCGACCCCAAGTAACAATTTTCCTGCATGCCTTCATTCTAGTTCTAGAAAGTTAGTTCTAAGCTGGAAAAACAAATGTTTTTATGCATGTGCATGAAGAGGAGTGATTTAATAACTGCTGGTGCTGTATGGAGAAGAGATGAGAGGTACATTCCTACCTGCTCCGATCAATGAGTAATCTCAGTAGTGCCCTTTATAAAATGTGTTTGCTTTTTTTTGAAGGGCAAAGGAAAATGACAGCCTGTTAGTGTTTACATTCCCTAGGTGTTTTTCTAACAAGTTAAAGGAAGCAGAACTGCAGGCACAGCCAGAGGAATAGCTCACTCATTTAATGTCTCAGCTTTAATACTCCTCTTTGCCAGGCTGCACACATTAGCCAAATGATTAAAATAATTCTAGTTGTAATATTGATGTCACAAGTTTCTGAATCCAAATCTCTTAAGAAATACTGACCTGGCTTCCTTTGGTTTCTCTTCCACTATTCACAAAACAACAAAGCAACTTGGTTTAAATATCTGTAGAATTCCTGTCTATGAAGCAAAAAAATAAGTTAATAAAGAGGTTCTATTATGACTTTATTCACAGCATCCCAAGTTATTTCTGATTTCCAATAATCCATGTCCAATCAACAGCCAAAGTTGAATTTTGCTAAGTGCATGCTAGTGGATTTAGGAAGCAAATTTAATCTAAAGCTTCAAATTCAAGTAGGATACAACACTAATTTTTTGCTTGTTTATGAGGATTCTACTCATCTAAGGGAAATGGGTTGGTTATAATATTATCCTGACAATTTTGTATAACTTGTCAGGAAGAAACAGTTCACATTTGAGTCTCCAGGGAAGCAACGGTATGTAAATAATTGTGAAGGATGTCTAAGCATAGACGGCTCATTCAGTGAAGGAACTGGGGGGATGCTACCAGTCTTCCTGTGCATTGTCTAGAATAAGCTAAGGAGCTGTAATGTATCTTCTGTATCCTCCAGTACTGCCTCTCTGTGGACAAATGGAGGAACTTCTGGAAAGTTCATTAGACTTTCGAGGTCATTACTAGGTCATTTCAGGTTGCAAACTTTGGCTTTTGAAACTGCCCAAGAACCTTTCACAGTATATTCCACCGTGGGATAAACTTATTGAGTTTACGGTCTTGCATTTCACAGTGACCCTGTATTTGCAAAAGCCTCACAAAGGCATCATTTTCAATACAAAAAAAAGAGAATGATCTTCATTCAAAGTTTCTAACATGGTAATGAAGGTGAAGTTTTCATGTTAATTTTTACTTCAACTTGTTAAATCATAGAAAACCACCTTATCTTCACTGGGACCTCAGTTTGTTTGAAAAGCTTCCTTCTTTCACAGTGAAGAAAAAGCCTTGAGCAACCTTGGCCTTTGTTGCAAATAACTTAGGCCAAGTTTCAGAGTAAAGTGCAACTGATTTGTGTCAGCCCTCACAAACTTCTGTGATTTCATGATTTCTTCCGTAATCTTAGGAAAATAAAGATGTTTGGGCTAGAAAGTGAAGGACCCACTCCATTCCACTGATACTATGAACCTGAGCAATTCCTCTGAACCAAAGCTACTTTTGCTCATTTCCTGACAGACGCTTAATAGCTTTAGAGATGGTGAAGTTTCCTGTGGTTGATGAGGTTTTCTTTTCTTTTCAGAGAGTGCAGCACAGCACAGAAATTCTTCAAGATCTCACCCACAGAAATATTTCAGATTTTCTGGTGAAAACATACCCCACTTTGATAAAAGGGAGGTAGGGGTGAATCTTCCTTTGTTTTTCACATGTGGTATTTTCACTTAATAGTAACATAGGCACCTGATTTGCCACGGTGTTGTGTAGACTTCAGCGTCATGTCCATATTCCTAACGTAAGAATAGAGATGCTCATTTTAGGGGAGTTAAATTGTTTTAATTATATCTATTTTTATAATCAGGTACTCTTTTATAGGCAGACCTAAGTTCTGATGTTGATGGAATGCTGTGTTACTGGTAACTGTGTCAGTGGTGAGAAAACTGGTGCCTCTGCACAGCATGGAGAGTTGCCTTGCAGAGATACTGGTTTGTGTCCCTGAAGACCTGTAGCCACACCAGCATGACCATCTGCTTGAGTGAATTGTCACTCGCTTCCCAAAAGTGCTTAAGAGCCAAAAGATAATGTTAGATCCATCTGTCCTACTGATAGCTGCTCACTTGCCTGAGTGTCATGCATGGTAATTGGTTGTGCAGTGTCCATGGCCTATTATTTCTGATTCAGGCCTTGCTACCTTTTCAATTCCCAGCAAAGTTCTTGAATTTCGCATTATACTAGCTATGTTCTGGCTGCCTTTGTCTGATTCCTCTTAGCATATGTCATAACTGCCTTAGATATGTCTTTTTAAATCAATTCATTATGGATTTAGGATAGAACCAGTATCTGTCACTTCCAAAATCTTTCTTATCTCTGTATAAGCTGGAGATGAATCATGCCAGAAAACAAAACCAAACCACTGGAAGGAATACCAAAAGTCCTAACAACCCCACAACTCAAAGTTATCAGCAATCGCTTAAAAAGAAAGCAAATAAAAGAAATGAAAAAGGGCGGGGGGGGGGGGGGGGGAAGAAAGGCTGTCTAGGGGAAACCATTTCCATTTAAGCCTGACAATACCATTGACTGGTTCTGTGCATTAAGAGATGGGATTCTGTTTGTTTCTTTCAGCTTGAAGAGCAAATACTGGGTCAATGAGCAAAGGTAAGAAACCAATTCACAGATTATGGGGGTAAATAAAGGAACAATGAATTTCTGTTTAAGCTGGAGCCTCACAATGTTTCTCTGAATGGGCAAGGGGAATTGTGGCAGATAGTATAGAACAAACGTGACTTCAGTGAGAAATAGGTTGGGGGTGTGCAAGGGTTTTATAAAGACCCTTTACATTTAGGTTATATTTGTCTGGACTACACCCGCAAGGATGAAGACCAGAAGTACACAATGGAACAATCACAATTTTTATTACCTCAGCAGTCAGATTAGTGGGATCTGAGTGATGGAAAGTTAGAATACAATACTGCATACACTGTGACAGAGCAGCAGGAAAATGTGAACCCTTAAAAGAAAGAAAAAGACCAGGGTAAGACGAAACCTGGGCACCAGACTATCAGATGCAGAAGTAACAACTGCAATTTCTCATCCCTGCTCTGAACACATGCAGTAGTTAGAAAACAGATTACACTAGTGATCCACACTTACGTAGAGACATCAGCCAACCCCAGTGTGATGTCTACACTGTAGTAGTATCTAAAAGCTTAGAAAGATGACTGATTAGCCTGAAGAACATACTTAGTTTTTCAGCAGCAGGAGTTCACTTCAAAGGTAGCAGCTGGGTGACTGGCTTCCAGCAGAGAATATCTGCTTGTTCATGTGCAAACATTACTTTATATGGGATTAGATTATGGTTCATCTCATGCAGTAGTATTTATTATTATGGAGTGTTGGCTGGCACCAACGTAGGTGATTACCTGCTCCTCTCAGGGCAACTGCAATTTTAAGTGAGGTCCATGCTGTCCTTAGTCCTCCTTTGCTGGGTGAACACTTACATGTCAATTATCTTGATTTAAAGACTTTGCACTGTATAAATAACTGCTTGCTCCAAATCTTCTATCTAAATCAGGATGTTGGCATGAACCCCTCAGCAACTGATAGAATGTCTATTATTTGTAAGCCCTAAAAAGACCTAATACAAGTTGTTAGGAAAAGAGTGAAGGTTGCTATACATGAATTATAGGATGTATAGAAAACAAACTTATATTAAGTGAGTTTTTAGTATTTCCATCAAAGTAGAGAGTTTTGGATATGTGATACAAGTGACTGATGATACTGTTCTCTTTGTTAGATATGGAGGAATTTCTGTAGGAGGAAAGCTCCCAGTCCTTCATGTTTCTGGAGATCAAGTAGTCAGTTTTTTAAGTGATCTCGGCCGAATGATGAATATCACAGGAGTAAGCAAGATTTCCTTTGGTTTTATTGTCCCCTTACTAAAGAATTGTTATGAAGCTGAAGATCTGCAGCACGAGGTTTCACCCAGACAGCTGAGCTTGAACCGTTTCTTTTTCATTTTAGGGACAAACTTCACTGGCTGCTGCTAAAGAAATGACGAATTTCCTTAAATACATGGAAACTGAAGATAATATTAAGGTATTTTACTGCAAGTAGTCTGCTAGCTCCCGTTCTTTCCTGACAGAGACTTCAAATAGTGAGAATATCGCTAGTCACTTTCTCAGATGCAACCACAGATGAAATATTATTATGAAGATGGGATACATTGTTAATGCAGTTATTTGTAATCTGAGATAGTTTAACCATGTTTTTAGTACTTCTGCCTTTCCCAAATCCTGCTGAATAGGACACATTCTGCTAAATTTTAAAATGTAGTTCTCTAAAATCCCTTGACAGTGGTTGTCCAACTCTTAAAAGCATAGTATGCGAGCTCCTCCTGCTGGATTGTGCCTGGGAGCTATGCATTCCTGGTCCCGGATTCCTCCCTGTTACAGTGCCCACCAAAGTAGATAAAAGGCAGCCAAGTTTTTTCCTGCAACTCAGGGTTATTAATGAAGGCTTCTTAAATGAATCTCTGCTTTCTGACTCTTTTAGGTGTGGTTTAACAATAAAGGCTGGCATGCCATGGTTAGCTTCCTTAATGTAGCCAATAATGCAGTCCTTAGAGCTAACCTGCGGACTGGCCAAGCCCCTGAAGAATTTGGGATCACTGCTGTAAACCATCCTCTGAACCTCACTAAAGAGCAACTCTCTGAAGTCACTGTGTAAGTCTGCCTGTCCTCTGGTGCTGGCTCTTACCCCTCCCTCTCCTGGCAGCTTGCTGCCTCTAATGTACTCCTACTCTGTGGGGAAATAGTTTAATTGACAGAACCTGAAGCCCTTTCCCTGGAGTTTTATTCTAATCAAGATTTACGTATACAGCCTATTCTTTTCTGGATCGTTATAGTCCTATAAGAGTTCATTCCCGTCCTGGGTAGGAGCTATGACCATTGGTTATACATGATTACACATGTATGTTGATTCCCAAGCACAGATTGTGAAGTCTTTGTTCATGCACCAAAGCCAGTAGATCTACTTGTGAAATAACACAGAGATCATAATCAAAAAAGGAATCAGAAATTGTCCTTAACTTGGCTACAGGTAGTCAATAGTCAACAACCTCTGTCTTGGTGCCAAGGACAGCACATAGGTAGATTTTCAATGGCATGTAGTAGGGCTGGTGTAGTCCAGAATCTACAA
The DNA here is from genome assembly GCF_963264785.1 of Psittacula echo. Lineage (NCBI taxonomy): Eukaryota > Metazoa > Chordata > Aves > Psittaciformes > Psittacidae > Psittacula > Psittacula echo. Next base: position 62,416,866 of record NC_137740.1, read on the forward strand.
GCCACTGATTTCTTGGAAAAGACACCCATAAGAAGACATGGCTTCCTACTCACGTTTCTTGTTAAGTTCAGAATTCAGTGAAACTGAAAACTCCTGCCTTAGCACAGAGGTAAGATCTGTGCTTCATCTCACTGTCTGCAACTTGCCTCTCTGAGCCCCTCTTTTCCCAGCTCCCAGGCCTTTGACTATTGTGCCTTAATGTCTAGTCTGAGACATACCATACAGGGAAGGCTTTCAAACTGAGATACGTATAGGAGTTGAACTGTTCCCAGAGAATGAAAGCAAGTGAAAAATCACAGAATAGTGCCACCATCATCCATATTTGTTAGCTACAGTCCTTACTCGTTAGCTATAGTCTCCTGCACAACTTGGGAAAGTACAGCAGCACATTTTGAAATTGGAGAAATCCGCTTACAAAATAGCCTTGCTACTTCTAGATCTTCACATTCCTTCCAGATTCCCCGGTTGCTAATATAGTGTTGTGTTGTATCTATTCCCTTGCTCACAGTCCCTTCTTGTGCTGTTTTAGGCTGACCACTTCAGTGGATGCTGTTGTTGCCATCTGTGTGATTTTTGCCATGTCCTTTATACCAGCTAGTTTTGTTTTATATCTGATTCAAGAACGTGTAACACAAGCCAAGCATCTACAGTTTGTCAGTGGTGTGAGCCCTGCAGTCTACTGGCTAACCAACTTCATGTGGGATATAGTGAGTAACTGCTGGTCTGGTTTCGTAGTCTACAGTTATTCCTGGGTTTGCATGGACTGGGAACTAACTGGTGAATTGAGTGAAGGTGATTCCAAGCATTGCAAAGCAGGATAAGGATTTATTTCTACAGATGTAGAAATTAAGTCAGGTGCACAACTCATTATTCAACAAATGGAGCTTCAACTGTTGTAATCTTAGGGTTTCCAATCTTTAAAACTAAATGTACAATAAAGTACAACTTACCAGAGCAGTGGAAAGCCCAGTTGCCTCATTTCTGCCATCTCGAAGGACCATAACATGTTTCAAGATGTTCAAGAAATCTAGGTGAGGAAGATTCACAGACTGCTGGAACAGTAGCTGAAGCCCAGACAAAATATGCTAGGGTGTCTAAAATGACATAGATGTATTTGTGTGTTGTGAACACTGTGTTGTTCCAAAAGGATTTAGACCACAGACCCACTCTTGCTTACACAGGGCTCAGTTACCCTCCCATTACTCTTCAGGCCACTTTGTCACAAAGGAGCAAATTCTTTGCCTGGATGAGATACAGCAAGGGGCTTGTTCTCTAGCCATGCCTTCTGAACAAAGAGAGTGGCCAAGGGCTATGCAATAAGAAAAGCATGAACATGGAATTGAAAAAATGAAAAAGAAAGGAAAAGCCCTAGCTCTATGGGCTTCAGGAGGTGCTCTTTCAGGAGAAGGTAAAGCAAAGCATTCAGTTATTAAAGAGGAAAAAGAAGCAGGTCTCTGAGTTCCTGTCCCCTGCTGGTGACAGCAGCCTCTCAGCAGCTTGGCAGGAATTCTGCTTGGCTGTGGCCCTTGGCAGCATGACACAAAGGTATTTATTGGTGTTAGCAGTTCCATGAAACATGCCATTCTGCGTGAGGAGCTCTGTGCATTGCAGTAGAGTAGTACCCAGAGAAGTTTAGAGGAGCAGTTGCCAAGCACACTCACTTGAGCCTCTTCCCGGGAATGTGGCTCAAGTAACCAGCTTTTCCCCTCCTACACAGCCTTTGCATCAGCAGAAACTGCACTTCCCTTGCATACTTACAGCCTCTTTCTGTGGGCAGCTTGCCAACAGGACCATGAAATAATTGGCTCCCAAACCATAATCTAAGAAACAATATATGTTGTATTTTTGATGAACAGACTGATAAAAGATGTCTCAGAAAAATGATGAGTGCTGCCAAGGACCCATTGATCCAAAAGCTTGAGTGTGACTAGTCTAGCTCATAAATTCTGCTATTCCTCAGCACAAAATCCTTTTGGATTAATGTGTAGGATCTGGATATGGTTGCAGACCTTCTCAGGTTTTAAACACTGATCTTCACCCTGTGATATGGCAGGTGAATTATACACTGAGTGCTGGACTGGTTGTGGTTGTATTCGCTGGCTTCAACAAGAAAGCATACACTTCACCAACTAACCTCCCTGTGCTTGTTGCCCTGCTGCTTCTGTATGGGTGAGTGTTCAGTGTTATTCCTGCATATGGGGTGTGTATTCCACATGGAAATGATTTCATGTTACTGAGCTCAGTACTTAGTGAAATCCAGCTTTAAAGAATACAACTGAGTGGATACAATACAGGTTAGAACTGGATTCTGTCCCTCCTGCAAGATACTTACACACTCTGGCCACATGCTCTAAAGGAGACTTTTTTTGTCACTGCCTTATATTTTTAAGCATTAAATGTGATCCTTACAGGAAAATGTATTTGTTTGGTTTGCTGCTTTCTATGTACGTTGTGTAGGAATTCAGTGGTTGTTCATTCATCTCATTGACAGCCCATACTGAGGTATCTTTCAGCATTTGACCCAAGGGCAAGGAGCACTGAGTAATCAAAACTTCTTTTGACTTGAAATGAGCATTTTTCTTACCAAATACCATTTTATAAGGCTGACTGAAATTTACTTTCTCTCATTTAATTAGTGATCGTATCTTTTTATCTATAAAATCCTGTTCCTGATAGCCCTGCAGCTACTGTGGTCTAGGCAAAGTAATCAACCAGATTTATTTCTACGATCAAAGAGAAAGATGAAGCTTTCTGCATCCTCCTATGTATACGGGGGTTGGAATCAGGTGATCTTAAGGTCCTATACAACCCTAACTATTCTATGATTCTATATTACAAATTAAGCCTAAGTGGGAACAGTTCTTTTCAGGACAGACTACCGTTAATTTTCTGAAGTTTTTGTGTCCTTTGAATGAAAATGCTGAGAAAATGCAGAGCATGATCATCATTTGGTCTCTGAAAGTACACAGTGTTAAAAAATGTGATCAGAATGTTCTTTTGGTTTAATTTTTCACTCTTTCTTTTTAAAATGCAATAATAGTGGTATCTTTAATAAGTTGTCTGTGGCTCTGTATATTATCTCAAATACAGTCGTGGCTGTATATGCATGGCTGTGTGGATGGACATTTAAAATGTATTTGCATTTTTTAACACATCTACCAAGATGCAATCACAAGACAGTCACTTCAATGACAGTATCATAATACAGTCCTCAGAAAAACAGAAAGGAAGGTAAATTCATAGAATCACTTACTAGCCCTTGGATCTAACTGCTTTCACAAGATGAAACTTGGGCTGATTCTTTCTGAACACATTGTGTTGTCCTATTAAACAATTCAGGTTGTTGTTACTGAATTCTTCCTGGTTGGACTAATCGTTGCTAAGCATTGTAGGTTTATTCCAGAGGAACGCTCCTTTTGTGTTGCTGCATGTGCATGTGCTATGTCCCAGAAATCACAGTACGTGAAGCTCCACATCAGGAGTAGCGGAAAAAAATGGTGTAGGAGTTAAAGAATAGAAAATTTACAGAGTTCCTGATTTGGGCAGTTCCAAAAGCTGAGGAATATCTAGCAAAGTAGTATATCATATTTGCTTTTGCTAACATTTCTTTGTTTCTCCCTCCTGGGGTACAATCCAGTCAGATGTGCAAGGATACCTGGGGTGATAATAAGCTTGCTAGTGTTAAGTTTTCTCAGTTAAAGCAGTTTCTATTGCCCTGCATTTTAACAGCAAAAAAGACCAAGCAGAAAAAGCTTTTTGTCTAGTAACCTGGGAAAGAAGGCTGTGATGGCATCTCTGTTGGGTTGCACCATTTCATTACACTTGGGATGAGAACAAAGCTCAACTTTGTGTTCTCATTAAGTCAACTGACATGAGGATACTGAGCTGTTGTCATAGTTTTTCTATCTTTTGCATGCAGATGGGCAGTAATTCCCATGATGTACCCTGCTTCTTCATTCTTCAATGTCCCTAGCACTGCTTATGTTGCATTATCTTGTATTAATCTCTTTGTGGGGATCAACAGCAGTGCTATTACATTCATCCTGGAGTTATTTGAAAATAACCCGGTAAGTAATGTTTTTATTAACACCTTGTTTTACAGAGCTGTGCAAAGGGTGTCCAGACATAACCAGCTCTAACAGTAACTGTCCTTCTTTACCTTCCCATGTCTTCTGGCAGTAAATGAGTGGGCAACTTGCCGAGTAACTGCAGGACGGATGAGCAGAATAACCCAGAGAAGCAACTCAGGGCAATTGATATCTTGGGCTACACACACAAGTGACATTGAGTGTTTTTCATCCCTATAAGCAAAACTTCTGTACAGTTTCACAGCTGGGGAGGAAGGGACATGGCACTTTGTGCTTGCCTCCACAGCTTGGGTTGTACAGGAAGGTGTAGATGGTAGAAAATCATGGAGTCACCACTAAGGAAAGAAAGATGCTCCTGCAAGTTATGCTGTTAGAGGATATGTTCTGCTTATAGTAACGTTTTGAGAATTGCCAAAAAATGGTTTAACACCACTAGGAAGGTGACAGAAAACACAAGAATAGACAGAATACAGCGAGTGCCAAAATTAGTTCTTAGGCTAAGAGATCAGTATCCTCTACTCACAACTACACCTCTACAGTTGCTGATACTCTCTCCACTGTGACTGACACCTTTTCTACATCTGACAGCAATCCATTATGTGTGATAGTGTGTTTTCGAACACCATGTGCTGATCAAGCATTGTTATTTGCCAGAAAGGAGAAACCATGAACTTAACCAAAATATTTTGGTATTGTTACCTTGGAGAATAAGTCTCTGTTGCAGACATTGTGTCTCCAGAGGGAGTTTTGGTGTTGGTGCAGCTAGGCTGCTACTAGCACAGTGTTTTGGGTGTCTCCACATTGCACCAAAGCTTAAGTTTGGGTGTAACTTGATAAATGGTCTGTTTTCTCTGTTGTAAGAAGGCAGAACATCCAGTTTCTCTGACATGACAAAGAACTTTTCACTCATGTTGCTATGTTTTCTAGTTTCAACTGCTTATTATTTCTCTTTTTTACAGTCTTTACTGAAGTTTAATAAAATGTTGAAAAATGTGCTGATGGTCTTCCCACATTTCTGCCTGGGCCGTGGACTCATTGACTTGGCTGTGAACCAAGCTGTAGCTGAAGTATATGCCAGGTTTGGTAAGTAAAGCCAATAAGCAACAAGTTTTATCTGTGTCAAGTGTCCTGACTATGGATAGGATGGTTGGAAGTGTTATCTTGGAAAACTAGTGGCTGTTTCTGAAATACTTCCATTTCACATAATCAGGTGGATGATGAGTATGAAAGTTCAACCTCTTTGAAGGAATCACAGGTTCTGATACAGCTGCCAGAACTCTACAGCCCAGCCACTTGTCTGTCTTTTATTGTTTGTTCTACAACCCTTAGGCATTACAGGAGGATTTGTTATTTCATTTGAATACTTCAGTGGCCTTCTTGTTAATTCTTAAAGTGGCTTCTGCTCTTTAAATGCACCCTCTTGGGATATGGCTGTCCTTGATATCAGACAACTTCTTATTAGAAGAGTACTCATATAGCAGAACTCAGCTGGTTTTATTCAGAAAACATGTGTCTTTCACACAATTCGTGCAAATTTCTTGTTATGATATCCAAATCAGTGCATATTCAGACAGCTTATATTCATCTTTACTCCCATGCAGCAGCTGAGCTGGAAGTGTATCCTCTTAAGAATCTCTATAAGACACTGGAAAATGAAGACATTGCTTGATCACGATCACATAAAGTACAGATTTTCATCCCAAACCATTATGATTATTCCTTTTGTTCTGAGGAGTAGTGGGGTTTCTTCAGCAGTATTTCACCTTGCTTTCTGGTGCTCTTTCTCCAAAGGTGAGGAACATGTTTCCAGTCCTTTTCAGTGGGACTTTGTTGGAAAGAACCTGGTTGCCATGGCTGTTCAAGGGGTTGCATTCTACTTTCTGAACCTCCTTATGCAGCACCGTTTGTTCTCCACAAGATGGTAATGTCTGAAATCCTGTATTAATGTTCCTTTATTAGCAGTATATCTTTGTTATTATCTGTGTCCCTTTTTTCTTTTTCTCTGAATTGATCAGCTTTTTCTTTTTCCTTTTTACTTGCTTGAATTCATCCTAATTTGTTCATATCCTGGTGCAAGAAAGCAGTTAAAAATCTACATTATCTTAATAGGATTTAGGAACATATTATTAAAGAAATGAGTTTTCTTGAATTAAGATTTTAATGTAATTTCTTTTTAAATTAAGACGCTGTAATACTGAGATTACAGACTGACTTGTAAAGTTTGTCATGTCGTAAGTACAGGCATGAGGTACTAGCTTGACACCCCAGGACAGGAATTCTAGTCAATGAGACGGGACAGTGGCTGCCTGGACACTATGCAAGCTTCCCCTCTCTGCTTTACAAATGTGCCTCTATCTCAGTGAAAGCAGCTACTTTCCAGGTGTGAGTGGGTCATTCAGTCTGTTCAACATTGCCAGCAAGAGTACTAATTGTACATTTAGACTGTCTTGCAATGCAGTTATAAAAATACTGGCTTACAGGGAGGTCCACTCAAAAGACCTGCAGAAAGGACTATCACTAGCTACTGAAGAGCAGCCAAAGAGCGAAAGCTTTGGCTGAGGGTCAGGTTATGTCATGTCAGTGACTGACAAAGCATGCTCTTTTGAGCAAGCCATTTCCTCCCTTTTAGTATTTAGAGATTAACTTTCAAAGGTCAGGAATTCTCCCAACAGCACAAATGCTTTGGCCAGTGTCACATTGTGAAGTTTCAACCCCACTGCTTCCACCAGTCATATTTTTAGCAGTTAATCAGCTATTGTTTCCCCACTGTTATTCTAACTACATGCAGGGCAACTCATTCCGCAATCAATCTCTTGGGTTTTTTCCAGGTTTGCCGAGACTGTCATGTCACCTATTATTGATGAAGATGAGGATGTTGCAGAAGAAAGAAAAAGAATTATGAATGGAGAGAACAAAACAGATATCTTACAGTTGCAAGAACTGACCAAGGTAATACTTTGAGAAGAATGAAACAAATTAGCCTGGTGTCAGTTTATTCTCTCAGAAAATATTTCAGCTGTGGATTCAGATAGTATTGTTTTCAAAATCAACCTTGTGCCATAGAAAACAAGGTTTGGTTGGTTTGGTTTTGGGTTTTCTTACCTCATGCTGTCTGACATGACTGGTACCTATTGCACTGGTCCACTCCTACTATTAGTCTTTTCTTCTGCAATGCTGTTTTTTCCATAGGTGAGTTTCAATCTCAAATTAGCTATTTGGTTGCTTTCATGTTGAGGATTATAGCTGTTGTTAATTTGTCTTCTTTTCAGACATTGAAGGCATCTGATTTATGCTATGAGAAAGTATGCAAGCTTGAACTACAGAAATACAAAGATTACACACGTTGTTGGGTTCTCATGGATAGAGAACTGGAGTATCGTTCTTCAGACTACCTTGCTGTATTTTTCCACTTTGGTTTGACACATACTTTGTCCTAGCAAAACGTCAGTTCTGCCTTCTAGTGCTAAAGATAAGAATTGAAAGGCTACATGCAGAAAATGAGGAATTTTTGGGGGTCGTATCACACTTAATGTAAATAAATGTCTTTGTAGAATGCTTACTCTTTATTTTAATTTTATATACTTGGTTCTAAAGTTGCCTAATCCCCATAGCATTAAACTAAACATTTCAGAATATTTTCTTCGCTGTAGATGTCTTTAAATAGGATTTTTCTTTCTTTTTTTCCTGTCAATTTAGAATTATGCAGGCAGGCACAAGCCTGCAGTGGACAGACTCTGTGTTGGCATCCGTCCTGGAGAGGTAGGTTGTTCAATAACACTGATTACATTCCATCATCAGATCAGATTTAATGCCCCTGCTGATTTAAAATGGAAATACTAAAGAGTGTGATAAATTTTGTGATTTAGTGCTTTGGTCTTTTGGGAGTGAATGGTGCTGGCAAAACAACAACATTCAAAATGCTGACTGGAGATACTGATGTGACATATGGAGATGCAGTAGTGGCTGGCAATAGGTAAGTACCTCAATAAAACCAACTGTGACAGTCCATTTACCGCAGCAGAACTGCCTGGATCATTGTCTTAATGACCTAGCAGCTCTTTTCCAGTTTTATGGCACTGGGAGAGACCACAGCTAATGCACACTGGCACTTTATACTTTTAACGCTCTGTTGTAAGATCTGTGGTTGGTTATAGTAATGAGACAAGGCAGTTGGATCTAATGGCAGGAGCTCACAAACATAAGATAACCAGTCCAACACAATACTTCCATCTGAGCTTTGGGACTTTACTCTGGCTGTTTTTAGCAGCTTTGTTTACACAGTGCTGGCATAATGTCAGGAGTCCATACAGCATGGTCTGGTATTGACTTATATTAGTTTAATTGCAGGTTATGTCTTGGTTTGTTAGATGTATTTGGGATTTGATTCTTTGTCCATTGATGTAAATTGAACAACAGCTGTTTTGTTGTCAGGACATGGTGCTGGGCAACCTGCTGTAGGAGACCCTGCTTGAGCAGGACGGGTGAACAAGGTGACCTCCAGAGGCCCCTTCCAACCTCAATTATTCTGTGACTCTGTACCTCTTCTGTTACTAGTGAAGTGTTAATCTGTCTGTTCCCAGTGACCACACTCACAGATTAAATTGACTGATTTTTTTAATTCTAGAAATAAGCACAATTTGGAAAAAAAAAGATCTGAATGATTGTTCAAATAACTTGTGATTCAGTTAGCTTATACTTAAACAGGAAAATGTGGGAGGGGAAATGGGCTTACACTCTTAACCAGGACTGAGCTGACTTAGATGAGAATACATTCCTTGCTATTCTGTACAGACAGGTATTCTGGTGGGATGTTGTATCAGGAAGAATAAATTCTCCTCTTACAAAAGCTGTTGCCTCAGAAAAGAAAGAGATTTTATTCAAACTGTCCATCTCTGTCTGAAAGGTAGTAGTATAGAACTAAGATTCTTTTCTTTGTTTCTCCAGTATATTGACCCACATTTCTAATGTCCATCAAAACATGGGATACTGCCCTCAATTTGATGCCATCGATGACCTTCTCACAGGACGAGAACATCTCTACTTATATGCACGTCTGCGAGGGGTTCCAGCAGAAGAAATTGAAAGGGTAAAGCATTCTTGCCTCTGACTTACATGTAGTTACAGTAAATATTTGTGGTTATTAACTGGGTTCATAACATGCCAAGGGCCAGAATTTCCAAAGTGGGCTTGCCATTTTGTGTGTTGAAGTTCTGGGAGTGGTTCCTGTCATTTGGACAGTAAAGTACAAGACTAATAAATGCTGGTTCTTCAGCATTAATGGTACTTGCAAAACAGTGTCGCCAACTGTGGAAGTCTAAAGATGCAGTTGCCATGACTCGGAACTGCACTGATTGCTGTTTTGTTCTTGTTTTTAAAGCTGTTTATGCATAAGAAAGAAAACAAAAAGAAGATTCCAGAAGAAAGTAATTTAAATACTTGCACAGATAGGAGTCTACAGCTGAGGCTGATTTATGGCTTTCCCTCAAGTAGTTAGAATTCCCCTCATCATCATAAATTTTTTGGTCTGCCCTGCTCCAGTTCTAAGATGAATGTACTAAAACCCAGGGGGATTGCCATGTCTGACAGAAGAGGGATGTATCAACAATCCTGTCCATTATGCATTAAATGCTGTGTGAAAAAGATGGTCTTTCTCGTAGGTTGCTGAATGGGGGATCCAGAAGCTGGGGCTTCCAATGTATGCAGACCATCTGGCTGGTACCTACAGCGGTGGCAACAAGCGCAAGCTTTCCACTGCCATTGCACTGATAGGCTGCCCACCACTCATCTTGCTAGTAAGTGTCATGGTAACATAGCTCTGCAATAGTTAAATGTAACATCTCATAAAACTACATGCTAAAGAGGTACAAGGATGTTTATGACAGTTCATGCAAGCTCCTTCCTGCCTTCACCTTAAATCTACTTCAGTGTAGTTCTGAGCTCTTTAATTTCAGGGATAGGCTTGGATGCAGAACTGTTTCAAATCGACCCCAAGTGATTATGAAAAAAAGATCTTCAATAAAGAGTGGTTTGAGATAAAATCTATATAGTCCAGGCAAATCTGAATTGAAACCCATGTTTGGTTTCAGTCTGCCTTTTTTTGTCAGATTAGAACCACTCATGTAAAAGATGATCTTATGACATATACCTTACTGCTTTATCCAGTGGAACAGAGGAGAGTAGCTATCGTTTTGCAGCCTTTAATGTCTTTGGAATAAATTATACAAATTTTGACTAAACTATAGAAATGCTGAAATGTAGCTGTCATGAAATAACATATTGGGTAATTGTGTATCTTCAGGAGAACTTTAAATGCAATTACTGCAAAAGTTCTTTATTTAGATTATACTGTGCCACTTTTTTGTAGGCTGAAAAGAAGCATTTTAATAACACTTTAATAGTACGGTTCCTTGTGCCATTTAATGTGCCATTACAGGTATTCTGCCTGTACATAACAGCTAAAATATCTTCTCATGATTTCTTAAGACAAAATGTTCAATGAATGCTTTTTTTCTCCAGGATTTTTTCAATCCTTTTTTGTTACTAACTGGGTTAAGTGATTTATGCAGGACCAGATCCTTAGCTGGTGTGAATCAGAGTAACTTTACTGGCTTCCTGGGTTGAGAAATCTGTCCTATATGTTTTTGTAAGCAAGAAATTTACGTGGGGAGAACTCACTCTCCTCTTAGAAGAGTTGTTGCCCTAGAAAAGAAGGATTTCATTTGAAGTGTCCATCTCTGCTTCAAAGCTAGTATTGCAGATATGAGATTCTTCTCTTTGTTTCTCCAGCATATTGACCTACATCTCTAATGTCCATCAAAACATGGGAGCCAAACTTGACACAATTTGATGTAACTGCATAAACCTTTTCCCATTTAGTTATATTTAGGGTCCCAAATGGTTTTATAATGGGGTATCACAAATGCTTACATTTTTTATATCTAAGAACCTAGAGTGGATGCTGCCTTTGTTGTAATGGTCACTGCATTCTCTTCCCTGTAGCTGCACCTTACACAGTGACAGCATTACATCCTTACCTACAGTTTCTTGTACTTGTTTCCTTCCTGCTTTCTGCCAAGTACATTAGTACCCATTTACTCATATACTTCTCAAGCTGCATGTGCTTTCTGAAGGCACAGATTTCAGCACAGAAGCAGCAATATACCAAGACCTAAACACACAATGACTTGATTCAAAACAGATTTTCTTACCTGCGTGTCTAAGCCTGACTGTCTTAACATTTCCCTTACAGGATGAACCAACAACTGGAATGGACCCTCAGTCCCGGCGCCTCCTATGGGACTCTATTGTCAGTGTGCTCAGAGATGGGAGAGCTGTGGTTCTAACCTCACACAGGTAAACAGTTAGAATTCAGAATTCCAGAGCAGCTGAAGTTCATCTGCTGCCTTTTACTTCAAGTATCTGTTCTCTGTTTTGACAGTATGGAAGAATGTGAAGCCCTCTGTACTCGTTTAGCCATCATGGTAAAAGGTACCTTCAAATGCCTGGGCACAATTCAGCAACTAAAATACAAGTAAGCAGAATACTTTTACAGTGTTTTTAATGGGAAAACTTAGTGTATGTGACATGTACCATTCTTCAAACAGTAATCCAGTCTAAAGAGCTGTTGTTTAAATAGACCCATTTCTGCGTGCAACTCTGTGGTATCCTAGACAATTTGAGCAGATATCATTTCAACTCTGTTCTGCAGGGCAAATGCCAGGCCTCCTACAAAGCTAGATATTATGCATTAACTTTGAGGTACTATTAATGTTTTCATAGCTGCAGAAAATTAATTTCCTTCCTGAAGAATGAAACTGTCTCTTTATCCACATGTGTTTCCCAGGTTTGGAGATGGCTACATTGTCACTCTGAAAATCAAAGCTCCGAAGTCTGGGCTGCCTCCAGATCCTACTGCTGCTGAGCAATTCATACGCATGAACTTCCCAGGGAGTTTACAGAGAGAGAAACACTACAATATGCTGCAGTATCAGATCTGCTCCTCCTCTCTGGCCAAGATTTTTCGGTTAATAGTCTCAAATAAGGAAAACTTGCATATTGAAGAATATTCTGTGTCTCAAACAACTTTAGATCAGGTGAGTGAAAGATAAAGCATCCATGAGGAAGCCTGTCTGGCTAGACTTTGGCAATGCAATGGGGCTGTATCCCAGCAACTGAGGGATCAAACTGTTCAGAGTAGAGAATTATCTTGCGCCTCTTTCTCAGGCAAAATTCCCAGACCCCTCTTCAAGGAGGGTGGATCAAATATGAGGCCTGTAATTAATTCCCTGTGTAAACAAGTGTCATTTGAAAGTTGGTAAGACAGTTTCCAAGATGACAGAATTCACATAACCCATTCCTTCAGGAGCAGTAGACTGAGCAAGGTCAGATATTCAGAATGAGGCTTGCTGAGCTGGGAATAATGTTTGCTTATTAATAAGAGATTTGGACTGTGTTGTGTCAGAGATAGTGTGATATCTACTAAATGTTGATAGCTCCCTGTCATGCACTGTTATGCAGGAGCAATTAGACACACAAAACCTAGGAAGTTCACTGGGACTTTTGGCAACACCCACTTGCTAGGAGGTATTAGCCCTATGTGCCTGCTTTCCTAGGCAGCTGAGGGTCCACATATTCAAAGGTGTCTTTGGGAATACTAGAGAGATTCCTGGCTGCCTTACAATTCCTACTAAAATATTCAGTCTCCTTTTCCCCATCACAACCAAACTTACTCATGCTGTGCAAGCCAGGCAAACCTGGCTGAATCCGTCTTCTGCTTAAGAAGAAGGATTTTAGTGACAAGCAAGTGCATCCAAAGGAAGGAAGTTGCAAGGAAGTTTATCAAAATAAAGAAGGAATTAACGATCTCTGCTGATACACAGTGTCTCAGTTCATGTCTACAAATTCCCTGTCTCTTCCCTACAGAGAGGCCAAGAAGATGCACATGTACAGACACATTCCACAAACTCATCTCAGTTGATGAGATGGTGACATTTTCTGCTTTCCTCACACAGGTTTTTGTGAACTTTGCTAAACAGCAGATGGAGGATGAGGAAATCCCTTTGCACCCCCGTGCAGCTGGAGCCAGCCGAGAAGCAAAGGTGTCCCCTGCTTTGCACCAGCAGGCAGTTGCATAGACTGTTCCTACAGTCACTAGCACTTCGAGTGTGCACAGTGCAAAGATGTGCCATACCAGAGCGGTACAAGGCTCAAAGAAAGGTCCCCACGCTCAGTATTATACTGACTTTTTTTTAGCACCTTTCTGAGCACTGTGTTTGCAACAGCAACAGCCCTAGCAACAGCAAACTTCTACTGCTCTATATGGAACAGTATATGCTGAAAGTGTCAAAGGAACGGCAGGTCCTTGCTATAGAACAAAATCTTCCTCTAACATATATCTTCATTATAAGATATAAGAGGATATGTCTTACTCTTCCTTGTTGACATGTAAAGAGTATTAAAGATAGATTCTCTTCTCCAGCTGGTCCTTTTAGGCTGGTAGGGTTTTATTGTTTAACTCTTAAGTCAAGTGCTACCAGTCAGCAGACAGGTCCCAGTGCAGAGAGCACTGCCCAGCTGAGAAGTGGATTCCTGCCATCCTGAGTGTGCATGACTACCAAGGTCAGAACATCAGTGCTGGCTGATGGGGCTAGCGCTAGGAGACTTCTTCATGTCTCACCAGGCTCCCAGTGAAAACAGACAGTTGTTTCAGCATGAATGGGAAGAATTAATTCAGATCTCAGACCCAGGCAAGAAATTTGCTTTTAAAAAAACCCAAACCTTCATGAAAATGATCTCATACTCATCTTCCAGTTTCTCCAATAGAAGCATAATGTCAAAATGGAGATTAAAAGGCAAGAAAGTATGTCCAAATCTGCCAAAAGTTTTGTTTCCTCATGGAGGTCTGGAAAGGTATCTTTGTTACTAAACAGGATCAATTTTTCCTTCTTTCCTGTAATTGGATCTGAAGTGGGTGTAAAGTGTGAATAAGGTACGTGCTTTTCTCTGTGCTCAGAAGGAGAATTTCAACCTGCTTGTGCTCTACACTGCACTCAGCGGGAAACCATTTGGCATTTAGTTCTTTTCTCTGCTTCACAGTTAAACCAGTGGAAAATGACAACACAAAACAAATTCACGATGATGTATTGCTTCAATTACCTACCAGGTCTAACCATTTCTAAGAAATCCTCTCTTAGATACGTTATATAGAAATAAAATCTGGGTCATGTGGGGTTTTTTTGCTTTATTAGGTTTTTTTCCATCACTTGATGTAGATTTTTTTTAATCTAAGCACATTCTTACTTTTTACTCTACAAAATATAATGAAACTTCAGCAACCAGCTGTAATCTTCTTCTTTTGCCATAATTATTTCAACTGATTTCAAAATAGAGTCTAGAATTTATTGCGTATTTCACGCTTACAAATAGTTGAAAAAATCCTTCTATACATCCATTAGAGAGAAATAAATGAATCATGAAACAAAACAGTATCTATGCATTCTCTTCATATGCTAAAATAGCTTCTTGAAAATGTAATTCAGATAGAATGCAATAGTCTTTTTTTTTTTTTACTAGGTTTTGCACAAAACCCAACTAAGTCCCACTGAACATCTTGTGAAAAAGAAAACACAGGAAGTCCAAAATTGTAGCTGATTTTTCTTCTTGGCTCTGAAAATAGGAAGGGAGCTGAGGACTAGCAGTCACTTCGTGTATCTACAAAGTGTATAAAAAAATATTCAGAGAATACTGACATAAAATGCATGGTAAAAGGTCCTTTAGTATCATAAGGACTTGTTATATGAAAATAGGCCAAATATCACAGATATAGCATAGATCAGATCTTCTGAACCTTATTTACTAGTATGCAATTTACTAATGAAGAAGACTGAAACCAACCAAACAGAAACCCCATCAACACCATCAACACAGGGTGTTACATCCTCAAATACTACAAATTGCTTCTCACTTCAGATTCTTTTGGCAAATTAAGGGTTAAACCCAAATCAGGTATTTCAGATATTGCCTATTTCTTTATTCCAGAAAACCATTCATATTCTTTGGTAATGTTATGTGTTACAAAGCACCTGCCTCCAGGCAGCACTCTCTTCTTCAAGTCAAAGAAGGCAAATCATGCAACTGTATTCAGGCCAGCTGGCCATGCTGGCTGAACTGAGCTCTCCAGTAGTTAGCTGGTATGTCCTCGTTCCAATGTACTTACGTCTTGCAGAATGACACTGCTAAATTTGGAGCTGCTTTTCAGCACAGACTTCTCAGTATCTCTGATCCATCAATCTAAATAGACTTGTACATGAGAATCTAAGTCAGTTAGGTTACAGTGAACTCTAGGGGCTTTTGACTGCCAGCTGTGCAGTGAGGCCTTATTTCTAGAAGGTGCTTCTGAGTTGAGAATTCTTGAATGTAAAGAAGTGTAGCTTTCAAGTGCATACAGTTTCCCTCAGCAATGGAGATTCAACATGCATCAAACCCCTTTACATTTATTCACTTATTTGGCAGGAGGTTTATGAGCTTTTTCTTCTTGAATTCTGTGCAATATTCAAATGAAACCTTTTTTCTTACAACAAAAAGGGAATAATTGGCATTCGAAGACTTGGATAATCCTTGAATTCTCGTAGGTAGGTGCAGTGTTTATCCTTTGCCCAGACTGTCATCTGAATGAAGCAAAGCAAAGTGAACAGCCCCACTGGAAAGAAGGGAGAAAAAGATGTTTCAGTATCCGATTAAAAACTTGCTCTTGTTGCTGACATCACTTCAGGAGGAAGTACCAGAACATTACTCACCTGGAACACACTGAGTCATGATAGTGAAACTGATCCAGGTCCCCACCTGTTTTGGCCAAGGAAATTTAAAATGTTTCTGGTGACAGCATTTGCATTTATGTCTCTATTGATCAAAACCAACCTTGTCCTAGTATTGGTAAATAAAAAAGCCAAGGTCAGCCAGATCAGTTTCTAGTGTTAATAACCTTTAGCCAAAAAGGTGAACAGTGCCGCCTTATCACAAACAAAACCTCCATGTTTGCTTCCATAGCAATTGTCGTGAAAAAAAGGTAAGCATTACAACATAGTGTCCTTTCCATTTCTCTGCCTGCTTTGTATTTATCATCAGTGCCAGGAACAGTAACTTCCTGTCTGAGGCCAAATTCTGTTCTCATTAACATCTGCTAATCACCTCTGAAGTTAAAACCTGATGCTATCTTTCTGTGCAAGAGTGAATTTTACACTGAGTTGCACTGGTTTTAACTGCTTTTGAACCTCAGGCAGGAGTTTGGCTCCTGATTAAGGGATATGAAGCAATAAAATGATTCAAGCTTCTAAAGGAATCACAACCAACTCAAGCAACTGCATAACAAGAAAATGGGGAGGATGACCTGGGTCTATTTTCTTCTACCACAGTATCTTCTATTTGTCTGTGATATTCCTCATATTATAACTCCACCAGATGCCCCCATCCCCTCATTGCAGCACACATTCAGTGGCACTCTCCCTGTTCTTGTCTGCAAAATTTGCACTGCTTTAGACTCATAGAATCAACTAGGTTGGACAAGACCTTTAAGATCAAGTCCAATCCGAAGCACAGGCCCAGGGTCTGGACTGCCTGTTTACGGTTAGCCCTGTAAGTACTGCCTCTGTGAAGGAGAGGAAGAACAGGCAAGTTCCTGTCTGAAATCTGATTTCACGGGGTTTAGGAGAGGAGGGGAAAGGTATTGAACTGAACTGTTTCAAGTTTAACATTCCAAAAGAAATGAAAACATATTCAGCCAAACTAAAATCTGAACATCTTGTTTGAAAATACATACCTCATATGTATAGTTAGGGCAAGATACAAAGAAAAACAGCCATGTGAAAGGATTCTTTGTTGGATATGGGATCTTACGGGTTTTGGATCCTATAGATTAGAAAACAAATCACAAAATATTCACATTCCTAAGTATATTGTTTCCTATAAAGACAACCCAACTCTGCCTACTCTTGTGTCACATCACTGTCGGGGACAAGCAAGATGTGGGGGGAAAACAGGATGTCCTCTGGACACACAAGAAGGAATGGGAGGAAATGTTCTGGGCATTAGAAAATCATCTACACATGCCTTTGATCACAGCCACTCCTGTAAGAAGAGGTACCTTAAGTTTTCGATTTAGAAGTTAAAGGTTTTCTTAGGTTGTCACAAAATGGGATTTGAGCAGTCACAGTTGATAGCTGTAAGATGTTTGACTCCTGCCTAAGGAATCCAGGCCTGAACAGAGATCTTGTGCCCCCTATAGAAGCCAGTGAAATTACTTCCCCTTGCTCACCAAAGCATAGCTTATACTAGCTCTGTTTCCTTTTGCACTACCAGTGTAGCTAATCCAACTGCTCCCCCCAACACAATCTGAACTGATCAAAATGCCAGTAAGATAGGAAGTGCTGTTTAACAATCTTGGATTCCTTGCACTGTCTGATCTCCCCTAGGATCCAATCTCGACAGCGCTGAGCAACCTGTGCTCCCATAGCAGTCAGCTAGCAGGTATCAACACCCTCCAGGATCACTCTTTCATGAGGCAGAGTAACTGCAGAAGTACTGAATGGCTGCGCCAAAGTGCAGTTTTTACCGTTTCTCTGGAGGTCACTGAGTGCAACGTGAATGGAAAAATTTCCAGCTTCACACAGCTGCAAGAGAAAAGCATGACAGGGTTAAACATGTGCTTCCCTTCTATTGACTCTTCTTCCTTTTGTTATTTCCTGGGGTACTTACAAAAAAGGGGGGAATAGGAGGCAAGAATCTATTATAAGCATAATAAGTATCCTTAACCACAGTTGCTGTCTGACAAGGGGATGGAATGTCCTGTTTCAAACATGAGCCCGTATTATACTTGTATGTACGTATATTATACTCACATATATTTATGAGATTTGCCAGCAAACATGGACTCTCTGTCCAAAGGATCAAATTTACTGCTTATATAATCCCTATGAGATCTAAAGGCAATAAACCAAAGAGGATAAAGGTAAAGCTTGCTTATCTTTTGATAAAAACTTGCTTTATCTTTTGATTATACTTATGTCTTTAAAATCACCAAAACCCACCTCATTTGGATGATTTTGGTTTGTCAAAAGTTACTAGAATCCTAAGGAAAATGAAGGACTCTTAAGTTTTCTTCTCTAGAGTATAATTTATAAGAATCATGAAATATAACTGACCCAGCTTCCCCCACTGGTTTGAAATAATGCTTCACCAATCAATTATGCAGGAAGTGTATTGAAATGACCCATTTACACAATTATGGGCAGTCTCCAGCATCTGCAAAGCATAACGATTAAAACCAATGACTGGTGATCAGAGCTCCTGAGTTTTATTGCTAGCTCTGTGCTTTCAGCTATGTAGTCTCTCTATAAAATGAAAACAGATGATGAACTCACGGAACTTTCCTACTGGGAAGCTGCTATGAGATCCTGTAGTTACTGACAGTTTCTCAAAGCAAGTGAACAGCTGATGTTCTAAACAAGTTACATATACATAGAAAGAATGGGTACATCTTGTTGGCTACTCTAATGTTGCTTCTGCATGTGTGAAATGTTCCTAGGAATTATAAGAATGAACAGGCAGTGACTTAAGGCTTTTTCTTCCTAAGGAAAGCTGTAAAAAACTTCTGAAGCCCAACAAAATGAACACCTACCCCTGGAAGTGATCAGCAACAGGTATGTACTTGCTTAGTTTGGCCAGTTTTCTGAGTTTTGTGATCTGTTGTGATCCTTAACACTCCAACAAAACAAACTCACTGGCTTTTAAACACAGTGTCACAAACTGATAGTTCAAGGCTTCTTTTAAAGGTTATGAGAGATAAATATCCCACTCTTGGAATGGATACTGAATCAAAATCTTCCCTTGTGTATAAGATCACATTAAAAACTGAATAGATCTGTTCACTATGCAAGTGGTCAGCTTCATAGTAGGTCTCAGCTGTTGAAGTTCTAAATATCTGCTTATCCTACTCACTCCCCCACTTACACAACATAAGAAATAAAGCAATGTGTTTTGTCATTTTATTAAAAGAACAACAAACCTACCAGAAACATGATCACAGCAAAATTTATCTGTTTTTTCCCATAAGCTGTAAAAACAAAAGAGGTTACATGTGAGTAGCACAAATAGGCAAATACATAAGTACTTGAATCATATCGAGAGTTGTTTTACTACTTACAAGGAGGAGTGTAAAGAGGATGATTGATGTAATAAGCAAGCCAAGCTGCAAATCCCCAGTAATACAAGCAGTTCTGAAAAACAGGGAATTTTTCTTTGTTTTAGTACAATCCTCTAGGCTAGTATTCACTGCAAGGACCACTGATAGCAATGAATTGGGCTGATTCTTCAAGCTGCTGATAATACAACGGAAAATGACAGTACTAAGTGTGGTAAGGTGGGAGCAGACAACAGGAGATTACAGGAAGGACATAGTGCTCATCCAGTAAGATTTCCTGACAAGTATCTTGAAGCTGTTAAGTTTGTAAACAGTTTTAGAAAGTATGATCATAGTACTGAAAGCAAATCTATTTTGTCTGGCAAGCCAAAAGGTGAAGTGCCACCTAGGCTTTATGGTGAAGAGACACCTGTTATGCTGACCACTGAGACTTTGTAAAACCAGATTTAGGCACTGTGCTTTCTTCTCTGCTTATTACTTTGTACTGCCTAATCTCTTGCCTTTCCTCTTCTCCTTCACTCCATCAGTTTTCTTTCTTTCTTTCACATGCTTTAACTTTTCCTGCCTACAGTCATGGTGCCTGATGCTTTCCTTTGCCCTTGCACTGTGGCATCTTTAGTTTGTCTCTTTTGCTGCTGTCTATGGCTTTCTGTGACCCAGCTTCCATTCTCTAAACTCTGCTGAAATACCTCATGGGTGGGCTGACTCATTCCTGACCAGTCTCAAAGCTTGTTCACAGGCTTCATCCATGAAAAAAAACCTACTTACAATGACAATCTCTGCCTCTCATTTGGATTTCCTTGCCTTGCCGTTTGTGGTTTTTCTTATGACACTCATTCATTATCTTGATGTCAGGTTATCTTCTCCCACCATATATATCCACAGGTAGGAGGAAGGCCCTTTGTTGGCCTATTCCTCTTCTTCCTCTATGCTCCCACCTGTAGGTCTTGCAGAGATGGACTTTAACCCTTGCCAACAACTCCAAAATTTGCCTCTCATCAGTTGAGATTTCTTCTTTTATCAAACCTAGAGCCTCAGCTTTTCATGTTTTAGGGCACGTTTGGTCATCACCTGCACTTCAGCAAGACCAAAACTGAGCTCTTCATCTTCCTTTCACCATTTCTCCTGTTCTTTTCCTTTCTCTGATCTTTCCTTCCTTCATGTTTTCACTTAAGTGAAGCACTGCTCCTCTTACTCTTTCTTGTGATGCTTTTTTCTTGGCTTTCCATAGGTTCACGTACCTTAGACATTTCTAGGTCTTTCTGCTTTCTCCTTCACAGCTTTCCTTTCCTGCTCATGAAGACATAATCCTTATCTAAGGCTGCATTCTTTCCTGTTCTGGCTGGTTTTTTACTTGGAATTTTTCAGCCTATACAAACCAGAAATGAATTTCTAGTAATAATACCCCAAACAAGTGATTACCTCAGCATCTGCAGCCCATACTACCTGACTGCAGTGTCTGCTGGTGTGTTTTCCTGCAAATGCTGGTGAAGGGTAAGCCTTCCCATCTGTTGCAAATGTTGCTATCAAACATTATGTTGTCTTCCCACTTCCATTTCATAGTTAATTGAACCATTGAAGTTCCCAGAGACCTCAGGCAAAATGGACACCCTTTGGGGTATGCTGTAATACAAGCACATGGTATGTCCTTGCTCTGAGATTATATATTAATAGCTAACTGATGAGAAAGAGCAAATTATTAACCAGTTATTACAGATCAGGTGGGACATAAGAGAATTATAGAATCATAGAATAGTTAGGGTTGGAAAGCACCTTAAGATCATCTAGTTCCAACCCCCCTGCCCTGTGATTACTTCCCTTTTCCTCAGGAAATGCAGCAGAGCCAGAAGAATGGCTCCAGTGAGGAACAGTTCAGTGGGTGTTCTATCCATAAACTACTTCTTCCTCCCTAACACTAGCTTCTTCCAGCATAACCTACAATTTACTAACTGCTGTACAAACCTAGGAGGAAACAGTTTCTTGTAATCTTGAAATGGCATCTTATGGAAAACCTTTCCCTACCTTCAGGGCTTGGCACAGGATGGGTTATAGGGCAATGTATTTCAGTAAACAAATAAATTATCATGGCTCAGCTCCCAACAATACACGCTGTAATTAAGCTGAGCAAGTACTGTTCATCCAAAGAACATGTTTTGCCGCAAGAGTATTCCTCAGTTATAAGAAAAGGAGCTTTAAGAGTGGAGTCTGCCACTGCTAAGGTCCTTAGCAGTAACACTACAAATGTCTAGCTGCCACTAGAAGTCTTATTGCTCATAAAGCCTCCAGTGAGGTTCAGATGGGAAGAGTACCTGCAGACTACATGCAGACTTTTGAAAGAAATTGTTTCTGTGACTATGTCATACTCCAGGTAAATAATACAGTTTTACAACAATCTTATATGAAAAAAAATAAAAACTAATTGTGGATCAAGATCAAATCTTGCAGGGATCCCATAAATAAATTATTCCTAAGTTTACAAAGTTATGGTTAGGACTTTTGTTTTCTCTATGATCCCTGTGATGGCCACAGCTATTTCTTAATGCCCTGCCTATGTTTATTCATGACTAGCATCTACCCTTCTGTTTGTCTCATTATATTGTCTTCTGGTTTAAATGGTATTTCTTTAGGTCTAGGGTTTTTTTCCTCCAGGTGTTTTTATAGAAAGCAGCAATATCCCTTCTATTTACCCATGAAAATGTTCGGTAAGACCAATCATAAGGCTATAATTTTTGAGGAATTCTACTGGTACCTCCCTATTATTAAAGGCCTGACGTGCTTTTCCAGCACAACCACAATCATCTTTCCTTTAGTTAGTTCCTTTATCACCACACAATTTTTATATTCACCCCTATCTTATTCAGTCTAAGCCAGTTGCTTATTAAGTCCACATATATCAGGTGTTCTACCTTTCTGCTTTTGATGAACCCCTGCTGCATTTTATGGCATCATTTATTCCTGTTTCCATTTGGGAAACAAAGGATGAAAATCACAAATCTCATCAATTCTTGTCTCAGATCTCTGCTTACTGAGACTGAAGTGGGTCTTATTAAAGATAACATTCCAGGTGTTTAGGAAATAAGCTATGTATATTTGCTATGTATGTGATCAAACACTTGAAGCAAGAAGCTTTATCTACCACCTGCATGTGAGAAAAAAAAGGAAGAGGATATGATACTTTTCTCACTGGCACCATTTTGAAGTAAAACCACTGAAGTCAATGAAATTATAAAAGCAAATCAAACCCAAGCACTGCTAAGAAAGAGATAGAAGAAGAACTTTACAGTTGAGCAACTTTACAGATGAAAGTGAGTACAACCAACCTGAGAAGGTGGAAAAGTTGAAGCAATCAGAATGATCGGTACAAATGTCAATTTTAGCAACAACAGTTTTTATGGTTTGAAAGGAACAAGTAGTTATCAGAGACAGCAGTGAGAAAATGAAAACTTATCACACTGCACACATCCTTTTTCAAGGTAAAGTTGCTCATTTTTCTGCTGTTTAGCATGCATTAGCTACTCCTGTGTCAAGAACAAGGCTTTAAGAAATCTACTGGCCTTTTAACAACCCCTGCACCCTTCCACTGCAGAAAACACAGTCAATTGCCAGGAAGGATTCTTCCCCAGGGCCGCTGCTCAACTACAGACCCTCCCTCCGTTTGGAAAGCATGAAGCTGCTACCAGAACTACCAGAACACATCCATTAGGAGTTAGCCACAAGGCAGAGCTCCAGCTGCTGGAAGTATGATGGCCATAAGGCAAATTCCAGGGGTCTGTCTAAATACCAAGTGTTAGATACCCAAATGCTGATACTATATGCTTTTCCAATTCCCTGTCTTCCTGAATATAAAACATGTATTTGAATACCTTTGTGTATTCTGTTGCAGCCATTTGTAAAATAACTACAGCCCATGCGGAACCATGCGGTTTACTGTACTACTTCACAGATGTCTAGGCCTGCATCTCAACAACTGCCCTATGGCACAGCAGGAGTAGGAACATTAGGGAGTGCTCTTGCAGGAGAAGAAAATGCAGAACAACCAAACTGCTTTGTGCTGGATCCAAGGTAAATTAGCAGTTGCTTAACAGCAAAGACAATGTTCAGGGCAAAAGCATTCAACATTGTGCCTGCCTGTGCTATGTTAAAACTTCATGCTGTTACTAAAACCTTCTCTGCCAGGGAGCTGGCTGAGTGATTCTGAAAGAGCAATGAGACTATTATAACATGAATAACAGTATGGCAACATGTGAGTTGTACAGTAGCGACATTAAGAAATCTCTTGGTAGAACTACAGCTTTACAGGTGAGATTTGCTGTGTGTTACTGCAAAAGCCACACCAAAAGGTCTGTGCTGCAGAGGCAGAGCATAGGTTGGCTAGGTTGGATTTGTAAGGGGGGCCATGGATAGATTCTGACACAATTTACCTTCACAATATTCCTCAGTGGCATAGTCCCATGGGAGAACCGATGAACAAATACTGTTTCAATCAACCTTTTGATGTAGTGGAAAGAATGGCAGATACATGCCAAGCTAGAAACAGCAAGACAAAAGCATTTAAGAGTGCTTAAAAAAACAAATATGGCAAGACATTTGGAATACGACTACAATGCTAACAAGAAATACTTGCTCAGGCCTGCAAAAAGACTTACTTAACTACTGGATGCGGACTTGATGTAAACCTCTCATCCAGTCCATAGACAAAAGGCATGCGGAAATAAAACAGAAAATAGATGAACAATGGACCTGTATATTCTATCAAAAATACCTGCAAAAAGAGAGAAAATCATTAGATAGCTGAATTAGATGATGATTTTGCTTTGGTTTCTTAGTGATAACTAATGCAGTGGGATAAACCCCTCCACCAACCCAAGATGGCATTTAGAGAGGCAGGGAGGGAACAGCAGGTTTGGGCTTAGGCTATGAAACTGGTAGACATGCATGTAAACATTTTGCAGTGCATTTGCCTCCATTGCATACAAACAGCCATTGCCAGTGCAGCTGACACAGTGTGGGCATGAAAAGGTAGTAACAGCAGCCCAGAGATCATGATAAATACACATACATGTTACTTTTACGCAATTCTCACCCTCCTCTAGCCCTGAAAAACTATTGCTTTATTTTGGGTTAAAATGAAATCTGATGAAGAATTTGTCTTGGAAAAGAGGAGCTTTTCTTCTAAGGAATTAATTTTGTTAAAACTAGAAACACAGCTTGTAAGTGTTCACAGGTGACCCCATCTGTATGAGCAGTTAACACAGCAGACAGCCTGGGAAACAATCAATACATTATGTGTTCAAAGTCTCTAATTTGAACACAAAGAGTGAAAAAAAAGAGAGGAAAGCTAAGAAGCTATTATCTAACTAGGTTTCATTTCAGATAGATGTGCATTTCTGAGGAGCATCGCTTTAAAGTCAAGTTAACCTTGGACCAAACGTTAACAGTTGAATTATTCACACTTCTGCAGGTGAGGAAGGTAGGCCCATACCTCATTTATGGAGAAAGAAGGGAAATTGCTTGTACTTGTGTCAATAAAAACCAAAACAAAGCCAGAAACCAAACCCCAACCACTGTTTTCTAGTGTATTACAGTTCTTTTGACTCTCAGACAAGTTGTGTTATCAACTTCTGTACAAATCAGCATTTTCTGCAGTGAAGATTGGGTTTGATTGTAGATGACAAGTTTAACTTCTTTATTTTATAATACTGAAGTATTTCTTGGTTCACATTTGAGGTAGCTTGAAGGCCAGGGAGAGCAGAATGGAAAGGAATGATTATGGAATGGCAGAAGTTTGGTGTTACTCTGCACTGCGATATTTTGGTATATATTAATGTATGTGTGTCTTGGAGTCTACACGGCCATTAGAAGCTTTTGCCTGTCTTACTGTTGTGAAATAGCTGCCTGATTTATCAGCATTGCATGCAAAGTAATGATGTGAAGATTCAGTCTTGCAGAACATTTGACTTCTTTTATTTTCCCTCCTATGAATGTTGTCTTTGCTCTTTGTCATTAACACAAGTTTTTATTAATGTCTCATAGCTAAGAAATGGCAAACATGCCTTTAAATTATGTTGTATTTTTTCCTTCTGTACTGTTTCCTTAGAACTAGTGTAATATGTGCATCATGGGCCTTCTGAAGAACTGGAAGGGTCATTGATCTCCTCACCGCATAAACAAGTTGCCTGCCAAGTACAGGATTTGCATTTGAGCTAAGACAGTAAATATGTGAGGTCTTTGTGAATGGCTGCTAATGCTGCAGAAATTATCAGCTGTCACTCGCCTGCCACCAGCAGCCACACGCAGACAGCTACTTACTGATCTTACTTTGTGAACTCACTTCAGTTACTGACATGTGAAGTTGTCACATGCCTTTCTTCAGGACAGACTTGTAGGAGTATAATCCTGATCTTTGTCAGAAGAGTTCCGCAGGCACCGTGAAGCAGAACCCCGAAAGCATTTAGGCGCCTAGTTCCTTCTGGTGTTGCAGTAGACATCTAAATTCATCTGAGAACCTGAAGCTTAGTTCATCAGAGCCAGCCTACCCTGCAGCAAGTTTTCCACTGCTGCTCTCCCAGGGAACTAGGCATGCAGAATATCTTCTTACTGCTTTCCCTGATTAAATGAACTGAAGCAATGAAGATTCATTGCCTGCATCCACTATCAGAGCAGGCATCATGCAGAAATATTGGAAACAAAAAATTATGTAAGGAAAAATAGCCATTAAAATGGCTCAGGCTTAAAGCATAGCTCACCGTAGTCCATCCTATCTGTGGCCCTAAATCTTTAAAGTATAAGGTAGCAGTTGTGCCAACAGGGAGGTGCTGCAGGATTTCCTCATCCCTCAAGGACTTTCCTTCTGAGAAGGAAAGAAGTAATTACATCAGTGAAATTCAAGTCAGCTTTGGCAGTGTATTAGCTTTATATTGTGCTTTAACCCATCTGTGGGAGTCTTTGAGGTGATGTGGGTTTATTTGAATCTTGATAATCAAACTAAGGATGCTTATACTTAATTACCATTTATTCCTGTAATCACATAAAAGCCTGGATCCTCTAGGTCAGTTAGGATAATTTTTGGTGCTATGTGCCTGCCTAGTCTAGTAGACTTGCTTCATTACTGCTACAGCAGAATTTGCTGATGGGTCACTGACCTTCACCATCGTTCACTGACCTCCTTGTCAGCTGCACCTCCATCTCTTCCATATCTTATCATTGCTCACTGTCATACAAACAGAAGCTAGGATAATCTGAGATAGGAAGGCTTTCCTACATGTTTTCAATGTTTCCTTTTTTTGCCAGCCAACCAGCTAGGAGGTGATTCCACAGCACTTTAGCTCATTCTCAAGTTTCTAATGCCTAGATTTGGGGTAATTTCCAGAAAGCCTGCATTTTCTCATGCAAGTGTCACAACAGAATTCCATGGAGGGATCTGGTAAGGTAGATCTTTGAAGAAGGGAATAAGATACTCATAGGCCTGTTTCCATGGACAGATCCTATAATTTTCACCAGTATACTTGTAAGGGACTGTTTAAATAAAATTACACTTAATGGAAGTAAAAGAATTTGCCACCTCTTATACTGAATGCTAAGATGAATTAACACAGCTTGGCAATTAGACTTTCTTTTGTGTACCCAGGCCATGTACTAAGAGGCTTCTGGTAGCAATACCTACTACTGCATTAACGAAGCCAGCCAGCTGGCATTAGCTTTGTCAGCAAATCCTACATCCATGGCAATGTGTTTTGCATTAACTTACCTCAAAAGAACTGTAATTCCTGCCTGAGAGCAGAGGATTATGTGAATTGAGAGCTCTAACTCATAGCCCTTTTTAGTGCTCCCAGCTGAGCATCGCTGTGGAGATCATTTCACTGCAGCTAAGGGAAATTGGTATAGCGATTCTGTGCTGCTTGTCTTGAGAACAAAAGTGCTCAGTAGTTAGAAAGTGCATTGGAACGATGTGCAGAGTCCTGAGTTAATTACCAAGCACCAGGCACATGGGTGGAAATGTGTTCAATACTTTCAAAGTACTCAATTTATTCTGGGTTCTCTTCAGCCTTCGTAGTGCCAATTAACATAGCTGGAAACTCATTCCTAAGAGCTAATACCCATGCAAAGTACACCTTTTGTGCAGGCCCTTGCTCAGAGCTTTGTTACTCTGTTCCTCACAAGTACTTACTTGGATCAAGTTTTATCGACTGCCTTGCTGGATACCACCGAGGATCTGTAAGACCATACAGAATTGTGTGATACACAGTGTTTTAGATCATCCAATACTATAATGAGTGCAACACAACAAGAGAAGATCTAGTTAAAATCTGTAGGGGTATTTATTCAATAGGAATATCTGTGAGAAATTCTGCAGCAGAAAAAAGACGAAGGTATATCAGGATAAAAAAACTGTACTGAAATCTCCCTGTGATCACATTCATATGCAGGTTACTCAGCATTATGTGTGTGCACACCACATGTTTCAAATGACATCATTTTCTCCTATTTATATGCTGCTTATTCTGTTGTGATGCAAACTGCTGCAAAAGTTATACTCACATAATTTATGGAACATCAATCTGATTTCCCTAATCGTGGCATTTGGTTCCACCTAGGCAACAAAAAAATATGGTATATGTGAGATGCATATTTTGAAAGACAATAACTAGGTCTGAGGCTATTCAAGCAGAAATGTTACTCAAACAGTGTGACAGCATAACTTTAACAGATGGCAGCATTGGTATGGGTAGTTCAAGGTACTTCTTGCAGGAAAAAGGGAGGATAATTGGTGACATCTGCTTCAGAGGCAGCTTCTCTACCAGTCATCAAGAGTTACTACAACAGCACTGACACTTTGGTGGCTTATGAGTGAGTAAAACACAACTGGCACCATCTCAGTGAAGCAGCTGAAGTTGTACTCTTTGCCCAAAAGCTCCTTCTGGAAAAGGGTTGAAGTAGTCTATAGTGAGTACGAAGTGTGCATAATCGTTGCCTCTTTATTGGCCAAAGGAAGTCTATCAGGAGATTAGATACCCTTCATAAACACTAAGTTCACTTAAAAAAAGGTATTAGTTTTTAAATAGTCACCTAGCCTTTTAAACAGGTTTTGGGTTTACCTTATCTAGGAAGCATAGCTGTTCCTTTGTCTTCCAGTCAAGGATTTCCACCTGATAGGGCACAAAATTAGAATTACTAATGATCAGCTGAATAATCTCTAAACTCTCACTTGCTTCCCAAATTCACAGTCATCGCTCAGGGTGAGACACCATTTTTCTCAGATCTGTGGACTGTGGTAAAAACACTTCTCGTGTGCTCAAGAGATGGCTTTAATCATAGCCAGGTTCCCAAAGCACACAACTTGCAAATAAACAAGTCTTTTTGCTAAATAAATTGTATCCCTGGATATATTCAGAAGCAGAAGTAGCTAACTTATTGATCGAAACACACTGATCTGGGGTATTATGCTACAGCAAGAGGAACAAATAAGGGGCAGAGACAGGAATTCACAGGAATCACTAAGGAACACAATGTTTATGATTTGTAAAAGTAGAAAGAGTTGGGAGGGGCAAGTGCATATATATGCCTGTAAGCAATATTCAGAGTACATACATATTGAAGATTAATGTGCATTGTTCCCAGAATATTTTAATTATAAAAAGATAGGAAAACATTAGTGGACATAATGAACAAATGCAGCTAAAGATCTGGACTTCAGAGATCCTTAAGAGGTTGTTGTAGCATTAGTATTGCCTCTCAGATCACCTGTATTAGTAACTACATATTAGCATTTTACATTCCAAGCCATGGTTTAGCTACAGCTCTGAAAAGGAAAGAGCACTTTGTTTCCGTGATCAAATGGCACTTTGGCAAAAGGTTATGATTTTAATCAACAGCCAAGGAGAAAAGGTCCCAGATGTCTCAAAGCCCAGCTGCAGCAGGATAGCAAAACCTAAAATACAGAGGTGGTGCTTTGATTTCGTTTGTTCTCGTCAAACACTGTAATGGAACTTTGTGGCAGAGCTAAGAATGAAAGTCCGGAGCTTATCTGTCACACTAAGTGACTGGGACTGTCATTACTTTGTACTGAAAGAGTTTGTTGTTTGGATTTGTGGGGGTTTTTAAAATAAACATCTAGCGTGAATTACGTTTGGTATTAACTGGCCAAGAAGATGGATTAACATTAGACTCTAAATATGATTCCTTACTAAAAATAGGAGTCATAGTCCAGTATCTTTCTAATAGGGTTGCTTTGAAGAGATCACTTGGTTAGAGTATCTTATTTCTGTGTTTTACTTGTCCCAAATTGTTCTTTCTCTGTTGGTGCCGCAATGGAGCACTTCAGCTCCAGCCAGAACTATCATATCTGATCTCCACAAGGGATACCAATGCAGTGATATTTTCTACCTGTGCATTGTAAGCTCTAAGTGGGACATCAAGGGAGGTAAGCAATTTTCCTCCTTTGGGATAAGTAACGAATATGTGATACATTATTTTGGATATTATGTGTTTTCCCTTCATTTTTTATATTTGAAATAACACAAATATCAAGTTTCAATGTCCCTGTGGATCATCTCCATGGGAAAGCAAATGAAGTGAACTCCCTTCCCAGAGGGTGGTTCTTGAAACATTACATTTTGACTGTTGCAGTCCACAGAACAAGTACTGTTGGAGCTGTAAAACATTTCTTGTCCCTTCTGACGCCGAGCTCCTACAAGGATTATTGAAACCTTTGGTGTATCTCAAAACTCTTGTGTCAGTGAATACCGTTGGGCTGCCGTACAGATTGCAGCAGTGCCCACAGTTTTAGCAGTCTCCTTCCCATTCCATATCCACTCCCAGCATATATATTTTGGATCAGGATTCCCCAGGGGCAGTTTTATTCTATGGTCTTCAGTGGCTGTATTAGAGAAACCTCCTCCAGGCCAATTACAAATTGGGTTTGGATGTCTTTCTGCCACTCCTTCTCTTTTAGTAGGGTTATTCTCATTATGCACAAGGCCTGACTGAAAATCATGGAGCATTTTCTTTTGCTCTGTGGTTTGCATGAGAGTGGCTGTGCAGAAATTTAGGTACTTCTGTGAACCCTTGGAATCAGTGTGGAAAACAAATTATCCAAGATCTTCTATACTGATTTTGGTTCTATTCTACCATGTCTCTTTGACCTGGCAAACTGACATACCTGCCTGTACTGGCCCATTTCTTCAAATACCTAAAGGAAGTCTATAAAGATAATGAAACCAGACTCTTCTTGAAGGTGCACAGTGATAATGTGCACCTACAGGGGCCTACAAGAAAGCTGAAGAGGGGCTTTTTACAAGGGCATGTAGTGATAGGATTAGGGGGAATGGTTTTAAACTGAAAGAGGGGAGACTGAGATGAGCTCTTAGGCAGAAGTTCTTCCCTGTGAGGGTGCTGAGCCTCTGGCACAGGGTGCCCGGAGAAGCTGTGGCTGCCCCATCCCTGGCAGTGTTCAAGGCCAGGTTGGACACAGGGGCTTGGAGCAACCTGCTCTAGTGGAAGGTGTCCACACCTCACACCCCTGTGGCAGGGGGTTGGAACTGGATGAGCTTAAGGTCCCTTCCAACGCAAACCATTCTGCGATAATTGTTAGAAGCAACAGACACTGAGTTTGGTTGCAGTAAGGGAAAATCCAATCAGATACAAGGAAAATTTTTCACCCTGATCTTGGCCAAACATTGGAAAAATATTGCCTAGAGAGGCTGTGGAATCTCCATCCTTGGAGGTATTTTAAATTGGACTGGACAAGGCCCAGTGCCGTTTGATCTAGTTGTATCTGCTTTGAGCAGGAGTTGGACTACATGACTTCAAGAAGTCCCTTGCAACCTAAATTATCCAATGTTTCTATTTTTATTTTTCCTTTGCTTTTTTTGGACACCCATTCCTGAACTTCAGGCATTTCAATTACTTTCAGTTACTTTCAAGATCTAAGCAAATATCAACCTTTCTTTCCCTTTTCAGAAAGATGGAACAACTTCAGATTCCACTCCAGTCGATAGAAAGCAATGACAGATTGAAAGCAAGGTGACCACTTCTTCTGATTTCACACCTCTTAGTTGTATCAGAACATCCCCCATAGTTTAGATGTTCCCTGCATAAGGGACAGAGATTATATCTTTTCTGATATCAAGAACTGTTATCTTTTCTGAACATAATGGCCAACCACATGAACCCAGGTGGCACTGAACACAGTGTTTCCAGTCTTCAGGCACAGCACCAAGTCAGTTAATGTGTTGGTTGGCAACAGTTTTTAGATACCCAGCAATCTGTTTTTGGAACACTTACTGATGGGTATTATCTCTTTCAAACAGAAATGTTTTGGCTCAGAGAAGCTGAATTTCTATGAGTTTTCTAAGCATTTAGCACATTTAGACACCGACTGTTGGCCTGCACTAGTGCAGGATGACTTACAGTCCATTTCTTGTGTGAATTTTTAAAGGAATTTTAAATTACAGCTTCTCTAAAACTACTTTGAGTAGAACTTAATCAATAATAGGCACATTTATGCAAGGTAGCTATGTTAAAACTCTTTTATAAGTGACTATAAATATGTATCTCCAATGTTAAGATGACAAATCTATTGTATAAGGATTAAAGATTGATAGTGGCTTTCAAAACAGAAAAATTCTTAATTGTTATTACTTAGAAAAGCTTGAGGGCAAAGGATATTATCAATAGATGATAGAAGCAGAGAAAAGTACCTTCAACAGTTAAACTTTAATTCAGAAAACAAAAGGGGGAAAAGTTTATTCATGGGGGAAACACAGTTAGGCAAAGAGCATTTAAAAATGAATTTTTATTGCAGTGTCCCTGCAATAGGATTACAAAAAATAGAGTTGATCAAATTCCTGTTTAAATAGTTTAAAGCCATATCAAGTGCTTAAGGATCAGCAGATCTTCAGAAATTATATGATAACTATTATGGCAATACTGACACACTTATCATGTCTTGGAAGTTGTATTTGCAGCCATTTGTACTCAACAGATTGAGTAAACTGCAGCTGAGATGTTGTGAGACTGACATAAGCATTTATTGTATTGATTTCTTTCTAAATCACTCAGTAGAAAAGCCCTGCTTATTTTACAGTTGAAGGAACTAATCAGCCTGAGAAAGAGTAATGCAGAATTCATTCTGTCTGAGCTATTAGAGTACTTACACAAGTCAGGTTCCTTGGGTTTAACGCTTAAAAAAATCCAGTAGTTGCCCAGTCCTAACTACCTTTTTCTAACCTTTATATTTTCCTATGGAATTAGCCGGTTTTTCTATCTCCTTAGACTTTTCTGGTAGATTGTTTTGTTCCTGAGGGAAGGAAGCATGCCTTAGTGTGATCTCACACAAGGGCATATCAGGAATAACTTCCTTGAAGTCAATATTGTTAAGCCAAAGGGCCTTTTAAACCCGTGTAAACTTGTTGCATGCACAGTGTCCTGAGGCGGGGGATTTCATTGCTTAGCTACATGCTGCATGAGGGATCCCAAAGCAGAACCAAAGGCAAATGTTTAACCACAAATCAAAATGTCATCATCTTACCTGTGGAGGGCTGTACCTTATTCTGTAAGTAGTCCAACTAAGTAGAGCCTTACCTCTCTGAAGCAATTAGCTCACATTTCAAGAGGCTACAACTTTATTACATTGTTTGACTGTGTCTAAAGAGAAAGGATACAGTGACACCCATACTCAGAAGGTTTTATGCAATTAAATTTCACTTTTGTAGAATTTGGATGTCTAACATTTACAGGTTCACAAGATATACACTAGGTGCTTACTCCTCAGCTTCCTAAGTTCTGCACCTATGCAAACCAAGGAACACCACTGTCTGAACTGTGGTACATTTTTAGCTCTTTCACCTGTTTCAGATCTGTTAGTTAGGCATGCTTGCATCTAAATCCTGGAGGATCTTGATCCAGTAAGCATCGTTATCCCAAGCTCAGCACAATGCACAGCAGTTAGAGTATTTTTGAATGAAACTAAACTGTTAGCAAAGGAGATTATCTACTTCTTCATGCTGTATAGATAATGGTTAGACACACTGCCAGGAAGTGGCATTCTGCCATTCCCCACTCTGCCCGCAACTGGCTTGAGCCACCATCAAGGAATAAAGGATCAAGAGAGACCAAAAAGTACAGGCAGGAGAGGACTGGAGTGTATTCCAGTGAAAAGGGCAGTCTCCTAACAAAGAGAAATTCTGAATCCCTGTCTCTGAGCTGCTTCAAGCACTGCTCCTTTCCATTGTAATTCTGTTCAGCATTTCCCTGCAGTGGATGCCATTTGGGATACC
The DNA here is from genome assembly GCF_963264785.1 of Psittacula echo. Lineage (NCBI taxonomy): Eukaryota > Metazoa > Chordata > Aves > Psittaciformes > Psittacidae > Psittacula > Psittacula echo. The sequence continues at coordinate 62,450,423 of NC_137740.1, forward strand.
ACACAGTGAAGGGATAGAGTTGATGTAAACTTGGATACCTTAACCAAATTGTCCAATCTGCTCTTGCAGCTGGGTGCCTAACCTGAAGGCATAGCAAACCACAAGCTGTTTTGTGGACCTGGACCAGGATTGTAACAGACATAGACCTACAGATGGTCATCCTTCAGAAAGACAAATCCATTTATATAATTGGCAGGGAATAAGAGGAGTCAGTGTAAGAATGGTCAGGAAGGAAAAGGAAGGTGTGTTCCCTCAAAGTGGGAGGCTGGTTTATTTCTGACAAAAGAAAGATCTGATAGGGGTTTGTGCTTTCACAGCGAATTCTGGCTCTTGAAAGCCTATGAAAGGTTTCCAGCTTTTACTAGCATGACATCTTCCAGGAGGATACACAAGATGGGAAAGGAACCTGCATCAGTGAATACTGACTCAACGGGTATTTACTTACGCTGGCTAACAGAGAGCCGCACGTTGCCAATTTCCCAGGCATACTGAAGAGTCACATCATTCACTTAGTATCACTGTCACTATGAAGCAGGCTGGATTAACTCCATCTGAGAACCTCAGCCAGCTTTGAGTCAACACTAAGTAGATATCCAAGTTTTTCAACACCACTGCATAGCCTTTTCCATGTGCAAGAGAATGTTTGTTTCCTCAGGGCTTTAGTTTATGGTGATAATATTCAGGTAGAAGAGTTTTATAAATTCTTAGTGAAATCATAATCATTTCTTTGCACTGGGATTTGCAATGTTTAACTTCAATATCAATAGTTCCATTACTACTGTTCATGGATCATTTGGTGTATAGATGTCAAAAATGTATGTCCAGTATATGCTTTGACATGGAATTGAAAAGAATGAAGAGAGAGAGGTTTTTTCCCCCCCCTTTTTAATTTTTCCCTTTATCTCATTGGTATCAAGGATGGGTCTGCTGTTTTTTACAGGGCAGGAAGACTGGAAGCCCTAGGAAGTTGGGACCTTACACTGACAGGTGAACTTACAAGGTTTGTATTAATCTGTTAAAATATACTTCAGGGAAGTCCATTATTTTTTCTGAAATAGGACTTGATTTCAAACATAGCCTTCGAATTCTGAGTACTTCCTCCCAAGTAATGTTTTACTAGCATATTTTCCTATACAAAATTGGGTTTCTCTCTCAAGCTCCATAGAGAAAAAAGGACAAATTGCTGTCTTTTAAGTGAAGCAGCACAACTGAGTGTCAGAATGTGTTGGTAAGTGTGTGGAGAAGTGGTGAACGAAGAAAAAGGGAGAATGTTTTTCCCTATCATCTCATCTCTTTCTGTGATAATAATCTATGTGTTACTTGTGAGAACAGAACAGAGCAAACATCTCCAAATTGGAGCAACAATTCCACCAGTGTCCCTTTAAATGATCATTCAAGTATCTCTCATGTGGCCATGTCTTGTTCAGGCAGCTCTTGGAGGATACAGACTCTTAAACTCCTCTGCAGTCCTGCTTTTGGCACTTGCTCTCAGTGCTCTTAGTCGATGAGGCTCTAGACAGCAAAGCTCTGAGTGGGAGAAGCCTTTGTAACAGGAGCTGAGACATCTCAGCAATGTCAGCTTGGCAGCTGGCACCCCCCCCTCGCCTTCCATCCAGAGGGTTTTCATGGCAGGCAGAAGGGGGGAATCTTTAAATGCCAGCAAGGGAGGGCAGTACATTATTGCTTTTAGACTGTACTGCACATGTCAGTTCAGTCTATCCTCAGGGAGGGAAGGCTCCAAAACACTTTTGGCTATCACTGCTCACAAAAGGCACTTCACATCCAAACCAGTTAAGGAAGCAAAAGTACAACTGCGGCTCTTATGACACTGATTTTCTACAGTATGAGTGCATTTGTTCAAGTGTCTTTTCCCTAGTAAGTCAGAGCACCGTACCATTTTGTTTATATGAAATGTTTTTTGCAGACCTGGACCTGTCAAGCAGAAAGAAAGGGTAGAATTCATCAGCCTAACTTCAGAGCTCTCCACTACAGACATTTACATCCAAGCATGGCACATAGACATCCTTTGTATGGAAAGGAGAAAAGCAGGCACTTTTAGGATAAACTGTATCATAAGCTCTGAAGCATAGCTGAAATAGGTCAGAAGAGCTCTAAACAATTTGGAGAAATGAGCACTCCTAGAGAATATTAGTTGTCTAGATACAGGTCTCTATCATAAATCTCTACATTTGTGAAGGTGAATCTCCTCAAATTCTTAGGTGCAGTACTTTCAGGTATGCACGTATTTCTTTGAACTGTAGTTGTTCTTCCTAAGCTTTTCCTATGTGATTAAGTGATAAAAAAGCTGAGGTGAAATTAGAACCATACCAATACTTGAAGTAGACAAGACCTAATCTGGCATTATTACAGAATAAGAAATGTAGAGGCAGTCAGGGAGACATAAGTCTAAGAAGGAGTACAGGGACATGGGTTTGCACACTGGTTCTGCCACAGACATGAGTAGAGGGAAATCACTCAGACGCTCTGGGTTTTCTTGCTGTCCATCCGTTACACCCAGCATACTTTGGCTGAATTGGCTGGTTGCTCTTAATTCTTGGTACTGTTTGAACACAGCTAATTCAAAATAAGGAGTTAAAGGTACTTCCAAAGTTGAATCTGCCTTTCACTGGCTTCTTAGTAGTCACTGTAATACCATGTTGCCTATTTTTTAAGAGTTTCTGTCTTAGCTGCACTGGGAAAGACTCTGATAAAGAAAAGGATGGGAATTAACAGCCAGTGGACGCTGACAATCAGCCTGATGTTCTTGCCCATCTTTTTGTACATCTGTTCACTAAAGAGTAGTTTTATCCATGCATACTGTGTTCTCAGGAATCTATGAAACTGATGGTGTACTAAACGTCAATGCACAAAATCAAATGCACAAACTCAACAAAACAGGAAGAAACATTCCACCAGTGAACCTCTGCTGAACTTGCAACAGTTGTATCCTAAACAATTCGGTCAGCCACAGTTTGCTGATCGTAAAGTGCCTCGTGATTCCTGTAAGGAAGTGCCATAGAATAGCAATAGAGGGTAAATGTTTTAAATATGTATGGGGGAAAGTTCAGAATGTTACCGTGCCTCAAACAGAGAATGTTAACATTTGTAACACCTACAAAGATTGGGAGAGGTGGGACACTTACTATCTCTCTTTTGAAAGCTCAGTTTTGAATGCACGGTGGGGAAATGCAAGTCAGAATTCAAAATCAATGAATTTGTAACAGAAAAGAACTCTGTGGGGAGACCAGTGCAGAAAGTGATACATAACAGCACTGCTCAGAGCTACCTAAGACTGTCTTTGTGCCTAGCAAGATGGAGCAGATCACTCTACTTTCATGTGTTTCCACATCTGTAAAGTCAGGTGACAATAATGATGTCTGTGCTTTTGATGTCTTCCAGAAACAAGTGCTATTCAGAAGTTTAGGCGAAAGAGCAAACCTGCAGAGCAGACAATGACCAAAGAGATTTGGAAAGGTAGTACACATGTGCTTGCTCCTCCATTTGGATCTCCCAAGAGCTTGGGACACTGGTAGAAATGCAGGAGGCAGTGAAAAGCTTGGTTGCTTTTCCTTTTAGGAACTAGGGATGCCAACATTGCAGAGGAAAAGGCAGGTTGTAGGTCCCTACCTTGCACCCACAAGAGACAGAGCCAGAGACAGCTTATTTTGCTAAATTGTTTGTCATTTCCAGAACACTTTCATACTATTTCTATTCCCTGGTGTTGGACACTGTTAAGATTTGGCTGGACAGGGTGCTGGGAAATCTAGTCTAGGTCATGCTTTGCCTAGAAAGGTTGAAGGAGATGATCCTTAGGGTCCCTTCCAACCTAGGATTCCATGAGAGCTTTGAAAAGCTAAATCAGAACTTTTAGGCCATGGTAGGTAATAGAAGAGCAGCCACTTTTCAGGTGGTTTTGAATTCTGTGAATGTTATCATGGTTTGTATTGTGCCCGGGGGATGAAGGTGTGTTCGTTTTTAGGCAAGTCGTGCTGCAGAAACTGGAGCGTGAGCTTGCAGGAACACAGGGTTGCTGCCGCTTAGATTGTACCGACCTGTTTCTGCAACGCAAGCCACTCTGAAGCATTTTTGTGTTCGCCAGCCTCACTAATTCTAGCAGAGAGTCGGTGTGGCTATTTATAGAAGTTGGTGAGATCCGTGACCCCTCACACTCGCCACTGCACGTTACTCTGCACTGTGTACACAGCAAGGAGCTGACTGTACTTAACTCCATCTGGCGATTTATGGTTTCCCATGCAAGACTCGAACGCAGCGGGCGGCGGGGTCTTCCCAGAAGTTGGGGACAGAAGGTGCCGAGAACATTCCTCGCTCTCGCTCTTTCCCTACGGCCGGGATGCGCTGCCAGACCCATCGCGGCAGCCTGAGCACAGCTCCGGAGAAGCCCCGGGAAGCCCAGAGCCATTGATCCTGCGCCTCCGCGGACTCCTCGCTCCTCTTCCTCCGGGGCCACGTCCGAGGACCACCGGGGCGGCGGGGAAGAGGAGCGGCGAGGAGAGCGTGCCCGGGGAAGGCAAGGACAGGGCGGGCTGGAGCCGCTTCTCCCCCTCGCCCCGAGGAACCCCATCCTGAGCGGCGTAAGCCCCCCCCCACCGGCTCCCTCCGCCCGGCGCCAGCGGCGGGCACTTTGCTGAGCAGACCCTGGAGCGGATGGCTCCGGCTTGCGGGTGCTCCAATGCAGATGGAGGGGGAAAAGAGAGGAGCCCTCCGGGACCCCGTGCAGCCCCGTCCGTCGGCGGCAGGATGCTGCGGGGCCCGGCCCGGGCTCGCCCCGTCCGCCCCCCCCCGGCACGGCCAGCACCCACCTCGAAGAAGCCGGCTCTGGTGCTCATCCTGCGGGCTGCCTCCCGCCGCGGCACCGGCCCCGGGCACCGCGCTGCGGCCAATCAGGCGGCGCCCGGACCCCCCCGCCCCGCCCGGGTCCATGCTGCGGGGCCCCGGCGGCTCCGTGCACTGCCCGCACGGCTGGGAGGGGAGAGCGATGCTCACCGACCGCCTGGCTTGTCGGTTCTGTGGCCTGTCTGTCAAGGGGGGAGGGTTATTTTGCTTTGAACGTTGCAGAATTGCTGCAGGAAATCAATCGTGTTTCAGGTTTTTTTGCAGCTCTGAAGTAGCTTCGTGAGATAACCTGCACTAGAAACATCCTCGTTTCTTCCTCTGGTAGTTAACATTGTGTTTCGGGGGTGATCGAACTGACAACAGAACTCTGCTGAGATTCCTTCCTCTCCTGTGATGTGTTCCTGCCGCCGCTGAGAATTAAATGCATGGCATAAAGCAGTACAGAGGCTGATGCTGCTTTTCCTCCACCCAGTCTTCTTATGTGATATCCTTTTTCTAGAGCTAAGGTAATCAAATATCAGCAAATTCTACTCTGCTCTAAAGGAACATTGCTTTTCCACTGCCATAGATTTCCATTAGACAGAAAGACACATGCTATGTGCTGTTTGAAAACCTTCTGCAATCCCTAAATTTAACCTGCTTCCATGGAATTCTAACTATCAAAGCTACTTAAATATCAAAAAATAAGTTTCACTCAAAGTAAAGGCCTCTGCTGGAAAGCTGGAAGGCCCATCAGGAGCGCCCAACAGAACAGGATTCACTACTAGTGTAAATATGGGCAAGCCTAGGAAGTGTATGGAGAGGTGTACGTGCCTTCTCGAGATGACCACAAGTCTGAATGGTCAAACTTTGGGCCAAGCTGGACCTTTTGGGGTTTACGTCAAAGGAAGCACTATTACTGCTTTTCCATCAGCTGACATTTTTCTCTCTCACTGTGTGCACTCCCAGATGCTCTGTGTTCATACAGCGCGGAAAACATTTCAAAGATATGAAAGTTGTCCAATATGGAAAAGTAATCAGAAAGCAAATATAAAGAACATTTAAACTAACCTTCTGTACCCAAAAGCGATCAGGCAACGCTTCAGGCTGACAGAAGTTATGCAAATCGGTTCCCTGTGTTAGCGCAATGTGTAGCCTGGAGAAGGAAATCTGTTAGAAACACAACTCACATCGCTGTGCCGACAGCACAACTACAGTTTGTGGCTAACTGTTCCCTGTAACTGTAGTTAAAACCAACCACCACTGCACCAGATCTCCAATACAGAAGGAATTTAAGGTTCATTGTGTGGCCTCCCAGAGGCTGCCTACTCTTAAAAACACCCCCAGGCTTTAACCCTTTAAGTTTCTGTTGGTGTATCTGCAATGAGATCAGCTGGTGTAAAACTGGAGTTAGGTTTAGGTGTTAGGTTCTAAGCACCATCAACATAACCCAACCATGTAAGTGTTTGGTTTCCCTTTGGGCCACTTAGGGTCTACCAACGACTGTCTGTCACCTAAAAGCATCATGGCTACAGTTTAGATGGTTGCACTCACACACCCAGGCCTGCAGAGCTGCTGAGGAGTGACGTTTCTGCAGTGATACGATGGTCCCACCAGTGACCAGGGCCCCATCGCAGGCACAGAGCAGGGCAGGCGGCTCAGGGTGCATCAGCCAAACCAGCGGGTGGTACCAGCAGAGAAGTATGCCCAGGATCAGATGGACAGACAGAGGGACAGACAGATGCACGGACAAACGGATGGACAGACAGATGCATGGACAGACAGATGCATGGACAGAGGGAGCATGGACAGACAGACAGATGCACGGACAGATAGATGGATGCATGGACAGACAGATGCACGGACAGACAGATGCATGGACAGAGGGACAGACAGATGCATGGACAGACAGATGCATGGACAGATGCACAGGCAGGCAGACGGATGGAGGAACCCGGCTCAGCGGCCGCCACGGCCCGCCCACGGCCCCGCCTCCCGCCAACCCGCCCGGCACCATCGCCCCGCCCCCTCGGCAAGCCCCGCCCCTCGCTGCCCGCGTGCTGCGCCGCGGCCGGCTTCTAGGGGGCGCTGCGCGGCGGGAGCAGCCGCCTCTTTGGGGACCGTGAGGCGGAGCAGTGCAGAGGGACCGTGTGGAGGAACCGTGAGGTGGGGCGGGACCGTGAGGCGGGACCGTGAGGCGGGGCGAGGAGGGTCTGTGCGGCGGGGCCGTGAGGCGAAGGACGGTGGGGCCGTGTAGAGGTGCTGTGAGGCGGGGCCGTGCGGCGGAACCGTGAGGCAGGAGCGCGAGGCGGGGCGCTGTGCCAGGCTGTCACGCTGCTTCCCGCTCTGGGCCCGCCCCGCCGCCCATTGTGCTCGTGCCATGTGACCGGGGACGGTTACAAAGCATCTCCCCGCCGGTATTTGTGCTGAGTCACGGCGCGGCGTTGCCTGGTGCGGTGGCGAGCGGAGCGGGTCTGCTGTTGTAGCTGTGCCCGGCTTCCCGATGGGGACGGACGGCGCTCGCGCCCTGCTGGAGCGGGCGAGCACCCTCACGCTGCAGACCGGCAACCTCCTCAACTGGGGCTGCCTGCGCAAGAAGTGCCCGGCCACCCCCGGCGAGGAGGTGAGCGCGGCGGGCCCGGGCCTCCCCGCGAGGCGCCACAGAGGGGCGGGCTCTGGGCAAGCGCCGGGTTCGTTCTTGTGGCTTTAGGTGGCGTGGCTTGGGGTCCGCCATGGAAGGGAAGAGCTCCCCACGGAAGCGCGGCTCTTGAGGCTCTGTGGGGCAGAGCAAAGGTCAGACTGCTCTCCTGCGCTTGGAAATGGGGAGTTAAACCGCTGTCCAAGTGGTGTCCGTAATGGCAAAAGAGAGATCCGAGACTTCTGTATAGCAAGAGGAAGATAGGAATAGATACGAGCTTGCATTACAAATGATCAGAGTTGCTTTTTCTAACCTGAAATTCCTTTAAGGTCTGGGAACATCAGTCGTTGTTGTCCTCTTAAAAGAGTATTGCTGCCGTTCTGTGTTAAGAAGTTGAAAGAACTTTTAAATTGTCACTTTAAAACTGTTACCTTCAGCAGTATGTGTCAACACTTAATCATCCTGATAAAATGCATGGAGATCCTGCGGCCATGAACTTCAGAGCTGGTGTATTTGCTGTCTCGTAATGACACAGCCATTTGAAAACGGGCATTTAACAGCTAATCAGAAGAACTGTGGTTTTGGCTGGTTATCACTATGTAGTGGCATTGTTGATAGTCTAGAAGTTGGCTTACTGCATAATAATCTTGCACAAACGGTAAGAAAGGTGATTGGAAGGGTGATGTAATGACAAGGAAGGATTCATCATACTTTAATTTAGCTGTCGTGCAGTAATAACATTTTTATTTAGCTTGGCTGCTTATTACAACGTGTGAGCTGTGTGAAATAGGGCTAAATCCTGCAGCAGAGAGGTAGCTGTATCCTAATGGGCACGCTTGTGTGAGCAGCTCCTGTACGGTCGCTAAATAAAGAGTGGCCACTGTGCATAACCGAGCAGTTAAAGTATTCAAATTAACTTGTTTACAGGGAAATCTGCGCTTAAACATAAGGCTGCCTGCTTTCCAGGGTTGCTGGGGTTCCAAAAGCGAACAATTGGTGTTGATGATCAGAATTAAATTGGTTTTTAACTCTTCTGTTTGGTGTAGGTGGTGTGTGTATAACTGTCAGTGGTAGAATGTAAGCTAAGATTTTGCAGAGTGTGAACCCTAATGTTAGAAGTTTGGGGATGTAGCTGTATCTGGAAAAGCTGGCCAAAGCAGTCAGAGACAGAGGCTGGTCCATGCTAACTGCAATAGAAATATCAAGCGTGACAGTTGCAGAGTAGCAGTATATTCAATATACGTATTTAACACTGTCTCACTTTCTTTCAGAAAGGAAAAACATAATGTTAAAAATAGCATCAAAATAGGGTGAAAAGTTCCAGCATTGTGGATTTAGTAGGGGGAGTAAATTCTTGCTGTTAGACTTATTTTTTTTTTCATGCCATTTTAAATGACTGGGAAAGAATGTGCAGATTTTGTGCTTATGAAGTATTATTACTGTATTATGGCTTAAACTTTGTGATCTCTAGGGGTTTTGGTGTTTTTGGAGTGGGGTGTGTTTGGCTTCTAGTTTGTGTAAGGTATTAAGAACCCTCTGAATTCATGTGAGGTGTCTCAGGAAACTGTTATTTAATAGCATAAAAACTAGGTATTTGCATAGTTATAAAATGTATTGCTAAAAGTGAAGTGAAGCAGCAGCTCATGAAAGTGCTCCTACCTGTGGCAGACAGCAGACCTGACAGTACATTTACTCAGCCTGCAGGGTAACAATTCCCAAGATGTATCAAAGGAAAGCTAGGGCATCGGTACAGCTGAAGCACTGCTATAATACGCAGCTAATTAGCTGGCTTAATAGTTACGCCTTACTAGTTTCAAGAAAATCCATGATCAGAGTCCTAGGCAAGTTTATTTTGTATCTCTTGATGCAGGAAAATACAAGTGTGGAGTGGGGTCTGAAGGTTCCCCCTTCATTAATGAAGGATTTAAAAGCATTAGTGGCAAACCACAGTGGAATAGGTAGCTCTTGCTTCCTTAGCATTGTTTTTTGCTTTAAAGATGGCATTGGTCTGAGAAATAAATTCAGTACAGTACTTGTATTACTGCTAAAACTCTTTGTGAAAGAGGAGAGGAAAGCAAGTAAACTAGTTTGAACAAGTTTCACATGGAAGCTATGAAGAAAGAATCTTCTGTGGTTGGAGGAATGGTGTCATTAATTCACCTGTGCAGTCTGTCTCACATGCCTGTGAATCATTGTGTTTCTGTGCAGCTGTAACATGAAGCTTCTTTTCAACATGAACAAATATTTTGTAGGTGCGGGACTGCATTCAGAAAACGCTGACTGAATGGAGCTCGAAGGTTGGACAAGACCTAAATCAGGTAGGAGAGGTGGTATGCACGTTTTGTTACTGGTTCTTGTGTGATGGTGGCATCAGCTGCACGTTGCTGCCTTCCACATGAGTGTGGAGAGGCAGTTACTGTTGAATGATTTGTGGAGGATCTAATGATTCTTAAAAAGAGAACACAAACACTTATCTCTGTAGGGTGTAGTGATCTAGTTGAAGTTAATATTTAGTGTAAGCTAGGTTTTACTGTCCAGACATGCTAACTACATAATTCCACATTCTTTTACAGATTATATTGGTTTCCAGTAATTAAAAAACAAAACACCAAAACCACAAAAAACCAAACCAAAACAACTTTTGTTTAAAATGCTGTCTCTGTGGAATGACTCAGGGATTTGCTTGAGGATTTCTTCTTAAAGCAGCAAAAATTGCCAGAGTGTTCTTGGTTGGGGGCAAGGTGGTGCATGGTACTAAGAATTTTCTGAATATTCTTTGAATTCTCTGACTATATTCTCTTTGTGTATAATATAACATCTAATGTAGGCAAGACTTTAAAAAGTCACCTTGTGCCAGCTAACATGAGATGTCAGCCTAGTCTTAAATGAGGTCAGAGGATGAAATTTTCCTAAACTTCCCCAGTTTTTTTTTTCCTAAGTCTCGTGTATTTATACTACAGGAAATACTGGAGGTTCTGGAATGTACTGTAGCTCAAGCTATAGAAAAAATAAACCCTGAAGAAAGGGATGAGTTGAAAGTGTCAGGTAAGGATGTAGTAAAAAATCTGGTGGCATAAAAAGTTTTCATGTGCAGTCATTATTAGGATATTCATATATGTATATTACCCCCCCATGTTTTGCAATTGCAAAGTCAAATGACATTGGTGCATACTGTTGTATTTTGGGTAATCCAAAAGTTGGCTAAGAAAGACTTGAATTCATATTTCAGGTTTTAAAGCAGCTCAGCATTTTTGTAGTTTAACTTGTATTCCTTCAAGACATTTTACATATATTCTGTCATTCTTTGATTTTCCTGAAGCAAAATATTACAGATAACACTGGAATTAAGACATAGGAATGGAAGCATGTTCATTTGTATAATTTCTCCAGGTTGAATATGATGAACTTGAAGGAGACAGTGGCATAACACGAGGACATTTAAGTCTTAATAAGTTGTGAAGAGGTCCATTTGTATTATTACATTTGGGGTTTTATACAGGTTGTTATGGTTATTGCTTACTGTCTTGGTGCTGAAGTCCCAGCTTTAGAGTTTATTAGACCATCTAACTAAATGATTTCTTGTTCTGAGACTGCACAACCACCTTGAAATTTGAGAATAGTTTATTTAATGGGCAGTCACCTTTCAGAAGGCTATTTTTCCCCAATTTTTAAAGTAATGGTGTATATTCTAAGAACCCTTTACCCGAGAAGAATTGTATATAGCTAAAGTAAATAGCTATATGTTTAATAATAGTGTTTAGTTACTGATTACTATTTCTCTGAAAACAGCAAAACTTTTCATTGTTGGATCAAACTCTTCATCAATCAGAGATGCAGTTGACCTGGGTAAGTATGAAACTCAAACTTCTGGGAGGGTTTCTTTTTGCTTCACTACTTTAGAAATCAGAATCTTTTCCATACAAGAGGTGTGTTTAGTGACTGCCACAGTATATCCTCTTTTCTAATTAAGAGAGACTTGGGTAATAAATGTCTATATATGCATTAGTTCAGTCAGCAAACTTATTAAATGTGGATCACTGTAACCTTGGATCCACAAACTCAAAATCTGATTGCTTGCTCCAAGCAGGAGCAAGCTTTTATTCTTTCACTTAAAACTTGTTAAAGTTAAAAATGAATAGCATGTGATGTTGTAGTAACAGTGATACAATAGTTCCTACCAGTTGGATGTTATTTGCCAGTTGTTTTTAACATGATGCACTTTGCTACTAACTGTGCAGTATTTCAGAGATTATTTAAGAAATAAAACAATACTGCAATCAGCTGCTGAAATAATTAAGTTTTAATGAAAATAATGGCTGCAGTGATACATAAAGTTTTGTTAGTCTACGGTAGCACTAATCATGAGCAGCACTGAACTTTATTACTTTGGAAGATGGTTGGGCATACGGGGTTACCGAAGAACAGAGGGTCAGGTGTAATTCTTCTCTATCGATACTCCAGTTAATAGCCTCTTTATTGGAAGTTGTGGTACCATTTGTTAAAAATGCAGGTATAGGCTCCTCTTCCAGAAGAAAATAATTTATTTAGCTACTTAGTTTTCTTCTTTTTGCTTTGCAGAAAAGGCCTCATGACTTTAATCTTTGCTAAAGCTCAGTGATATTCTGAGACTTGCCACTTCTCTGGCAATTTAAATCCCCAGATTTAGTGTGCTTTAGTCTTAACTCTGCATATAGAGTGAATAGTCCTCCTAGTCCATGCCCTGTATTTGAGTTCATAGTGAAAGTTACAAATTTTGGAAGGAACTGAGAGTGAAGGAATCAAAAATTGCACATCCCCACTGCCTTAAGAGAAAAACAGTTTTAGCACTGAAAAAGAAAAAAAAAAGCTTCAGGCTTGCTTTGGTGATGTTTTTGTTTTTCCCAAGACTTACAACTGAACCTTGGCTTTCAGCTGTATGTTTGCTTCTTTTCTAAATGCAGTCTGTTGCTATCCTTGACTGCTGATACACTGAAGAGTTTGAAACAGTAAAAGGGAAGCTAGCACAGTGAGGCAGGAGGCATGGGTTTTGCTGAGTCATGATGCTTGTGTTGTTATCTCACTGAAGACTTTGCAGTGTCTCTTCTTTTTCCTCAGCGTGTTCTGCCCTTGGCGTGGCTCAGTTAGACTCGGTCATTATTGCCCCACCTCCTGTTGAAGATGGAACTAGCTTCTCCTTGGAGTACTTGCAGCCTTACTGGCAAGAACTTGAAAATCTAGTTCAAAATAACAAGATTGTTGCCATAGGTACATCTGACCTAGATAAAACACTGTTAGAACAGCTGTATCTCTGGGCACAGGTGAGAACAAACTTCCTATTTGTAGGATTTCTAGCACAGAGTAACTGTTGGTTTTGTTGACTGCCACATTGTTATAAACTTTTGTTATAAAGGTGTCTATATACAAAATATTTGTTAGCCCTGTTTTTAGCATCTTATGGATGGTCACAACCTTGTTCATGGTAGGGGAGGCTCAAAGTGTGACTGTCTGTTGTTTGGTATTCTTAGATACAGGCCAGCAAAGGCTGGAAACCACAAGTCTGTTCAATAGCAGATTCTTTGATGTAGTGAAGGTTTGGGTTTTGAATGCTTTTATGTTTAGGAATGAGTATAAACAGTACTCTTAAACCTCCAGATTTATTCCAGTGACTCTGAAAACGGCCATTTTCACTTTAAGGTGTGTTATGAATGGAGGGATTTCCCCTTAGAAAGATACTGTTTGAATGCTAAGTTTAAATGTAAGGAGGAAAACAGGTTACGAATGAAGTGGCACAATATTTTGTTGTGCAATGTGACTAATTGCTCTTACCATTAGAGTGATGGAGGTGTGTACTAGTATGTCTCCATGCCCATGTATTTATTGTTGCCTTATTAGTTCTTTGAATACTCCTTCTATGATATTTCTTGTGAACATTCTGTATCTGCAGAAGAGGTCCTGCTGAGAGTCCTCATTTGTGCTCCTTGCTGTTTTGCGTGTACTGAGGAGGATAATTGAGGGGATTAATAGCCATCTGCATGGTGGTCATGAGTGCAGTTTGTGACTACCAGAGAGAGTCAGTGGAAGAGCATCCCTTTTAACTTAACCCTGCGGGCATGGAAGACTGCAAATTATATATCCTTAAAAGCTTATTGACATTTTATTTAAAGTCTTTATCAAACTAGTGCCCATGTTACGTTTTTACTGAGGTGGAAGGGGGGAAATGCTGCTGTTGAGGAAGCACAGCAGATGGGAAGCCAGAATGGGTTAGTATTCATCTTGCTGATGCAGCACCTGAAGTTAGATCCTATTCTTGTTCTGGGCTCTGTGCTGCAGGAAATTGCAGATACAGGAGTTGCCTGTTGACCATCATGCTGACTTAATTGGCCTTGTTGAGACCTCAAAACAAATTGTTCAAAGAAAACTTTCTGTTGTAATAAAGGGCATAAGGGCAACAACTAAAGTGAGTACATTTATGTGTTTTTCTTATAAAAGTATTTATTACTTTCAACTTTCAGGTAAAACCGAGTAGTAATCAGGTGAACCTAGCTTCCTGTTGTGTGATGCCACCTGATCTCACAGCATTTGCAAAACAGTTTGACATACAGCTGTTAACTCACAATGACCCAAAAGGTAAGGCTTTGCCAAATAAATTGAAGGAAGACTTCTGAGTGCATTATTCAGTACAAAATTGGGAATAATCTTTCTCTGAATTTCAGCATTCATTGCATTTGAATATTGAACCAAGGATTTTAAAAGATCTTCCTTTATAAAATATTTCCATTGAGTTCTTGCTTTTCCTTCAGGAAAAGAGGGGAAGGGCAATCTTCCACCCTTGTATAGTTTATTGAAATAAATAGAAGAACAAACTACTGAGAAGTCTGTACTACATATGTTCAAAAATTAGCATAGCTCATTTCCACAAAGCATAGAATGAAATGACAGTTCTGTTGCTGAAGGTCAGTAAATGACAAATGAAAGTCCACTTGTCCAGAACTTGTCTGGGAAAGAGCTTGCACAGAAATGTTGGTCAGTTGATTTTCGAGTAGTTTGGTAATGTTAGACATGTAACATTACTATGCTTTAAGCAGGATTCTCTCAAAGTAGTGATCTGTTAAAATACCATTGTTACGAGAAGAGTTGGTGTAAATTCTTGGTCATTAATGCATAAAAGCATTAATTTACTGAATGATTGAAGGACTTGAACAATTCTGAGTTACTAGCTGTCTAAGAATATTCTGGGATTAGTTTCTCTCAAACATCATCTAATCTTCTTTACTATAATGACACCTTATATAGCTTACTGGCACTGTGAGAGGTCTGAAACAATATTCAGTTAATACCTTCTCTGTGTTCTTCCTTATGACCTTATTCCTGCTGATCATACTTTCTTCTCTTTTTCTTCCCATTTCTCCCCTGAAAAAAAAAAAGTGTATGAAATGCTATTTATTAATTACATGCTTTATAGTACCACTGTTAGAACTGATGAATTTCACCACTACTTGAGCATGTCTCAGCACTGCTTTGGCAGCATACAAGATGAATTGCCATTCAGCCTGACCACTTCCATGTCCTGTGAAATCCAAGTTGGAACTTTTAATTTAATAAATATGAGAGTCGTGACCTGAAGAGGATTTGGATAGAAAACAAAGCAAGTAATGATTCCCTTATGCATTGTTTGCTAAGCTTAACTTTTTCTGTAATGGTCAGCTGAAGAGTATTCAGACTTATCTTTTGGGAACACTCATAATCAAAGAGATTGTTCCCTTGGCTGGCTTTCCGGAGGAAACCAGGAAGATTTGTGTTTGACTTCCTTTTCCATTTTGTGGTGTTTAAGCCCATTTCTGTTAATGCTTTCTGGGCTTGCAGTTGTTATGAGCCCAGTTATGGGAGATGCTGTAAGTGTTGAGCTTTCAGTGACTGCAGAGGTAACTGAGAACGTGCAGTACTTGGCTGATTGTGGCCTTATATCTTACCCACCTATGGTTTGTCTAGCTAGCTTCTCAAATTTTACTTTCTTCCTGCTAATGGCTGTGCTGATCAACTCCATTTGATACCATAGAAATCTCAGTTTTGGGGGATATACTTAATGTTGAAACAAACAAAGGTGCCCTGGAGATTGCTTCAGTAATATTCAGCTGCTTTCACCATATGTGCCTTCCAGAAGAGTGGATCTGTGGAGCATCTGGCACTGCTTAAGATTTCTGACTGTAGAAAAAGGCTTCTCTCATTGAAAGTGTTGCTTTTTGGAGCTGTTTACATGACATGATTTAAAGCATGAATATCCCTTTTTAACTTCAGAATTACTTTGTGAAGCAAGTTTCCAAGAAGTTCTTCAGGAAAGCATCCAGGACACGAAAGCACATGAGTGGATTCCTTTATGGCTCCTCCGGTATTCCGTCATTGTTAAAAGCAGAGGAATTATCAAGTCCAAAGGCTATATCATGCAAGCTAAAAGGAATTCCTTTTAAAACACTTATTTTCTCTAATGGCTTACTCTTTTAGTTCCTTGGGGATGGGGGAAACATTGCTTTTTTTCATAGAAACACTTTTACACCATTTGTAACAAAGACCAAAAGTTGTAATTACTCAATGTAATGTCAGCAGAAGTGTCTACAGTGTTCTGACACTTTTTCTTACTTAACCTATTGACCAGTTAATTGAAAAGATGCAATATTTGGGTTTAGTTTGAATTGTTAATAGCGAAACAGTTTAAAATACTTTTTATGACCAGTTCACTGTAAAATTATCATAATATTGTAGCTGCCATTAGGTAGTAGAGAGAAACATATATTTTTATTTAAAAAGAATTAATTTCTCTTAAATAAGAATTACTTGCCTGGTAGATACATGGATTTCAAGCATTCAAGGACTGATTTTTATAGAAAATCATAATCTTTTAAGAAAAATTACCCAGAAAAATGCAACTGGTATCTCATGATGTGGTATGTATATATAGACAAGTCAGCTGTTTAATTTGGGTGGTGGGAAAACTGCTTTATTTTTAATAGAGTGTAAAAGGCCTTCCTGACTTAGAAAAAATGCATCTTCCCAATTACTTTGTCTGTTACTTGAATTCCTTCTGGCTGCACTGTGCCTCAGTATGCTTTGGTTAGTGTTTGCATACGTGTGAAGGCATCTTTGCTGTTTGAAATAGAAAATGTGGTGTTGTGTGAATGTTTCAAATAAGCATTGCAAACAAGTGATGACAAAATCTATTAATCAAAAACTGAATTGTGCCTGTCTTCTGTGTTTGACACTTGTGAACTCCACAATCAGGATGGGCCAAGTCAGAACAGCAAATGCTGAAGCTGTTCAGGGTAGCATTGCTAAATGACTTCTTTTGAGGCTGCCCAGGAAACTTTGTTGCTGGAGTGCCATTCAGGAGTGATGCAAGCAAGGGTTAGCTTGAAGTTAGGTGTATTTCTGTGGCAGTAGCCTAGCAAACTGGCTTTTGAATCCTAGACAGATTGCTGCAGCTAAGGCAAGGCTTCTCGTTTAATGTAGTCTTTCCATCGGAAAGGCCTTTGAATCAGAATAGGTAGCAAAAGCTCAACTTGTAGTTCAGCAGGAGCTTGAGACTGAGTGTCTAAAATACTGATTTTCCTTTTGATTTCAGGCACGAGCAGGACTTCGTATGAGTAGTACTCGTTAACTTACTTGTATATATTCTGAGACTGAGGCTCTAAAGGGAATGACTTTTCACCAACATCTTTCCAATTGTCATGTAGGCAGCTAGTGGCATTTGAATGCCTCTATGTAGTGTTCAGAGTGTCAGCTTCCTATAGACCATTCCACTAAGGTAAAAGCTTAATATTCAAGATAAGTTTTGAGTCCTAAATAGCTGGAGGTGGCAAATATGGGGAAATTTTCCTGGACTTCTTCAGGTCTTATGATCAATGAGAGAGATGGGGAACTGGAACTAGTAATGCATCAATAAACATTTGGGTTGGGTTGGTTGGTTTCTTAATCCTAACCAAAATGTGGTCTTCTTAAAACGCTGGGTTACTTTATCTCAAATACATAAGTGTCATTTAAACTTCTCTGCCAGCTTTGAGTTGTGTGCTGCTACTGCTAGCCACTACCTGTACCTTGTGTCTCTGTTTGGCCGCTGATGTTGGATATTGTATCGCTCGCATGTGTGCTCAGTTTTATAAATGGAGATGCTACAAAACAAGAATTGTGCTCAAATGTGTAGGCTGCACTAATGGGGTAATTATTTATTTCCTTTTTGTAAACTGGTGACAGTTTGCTTGTGTAGAAAAGCACCTTTTGAGACATGGTGATTCTAAGAGATGATTTTTTTGGGGAGCTGCTGACAGCATAACATTTTGTCAGGTTATTAACTTGTTTTGCATCACAGAGATGGGATTTCCTTCCATAACGTGAAAGTTTGAATTAAAAGTTGAAATTCTTGTAGGCTTTTACGTCTGTGCTGTGTATGAGTTCTCCTCATCGCAATCACGGTATTTCACACTTGGTCATCAACCTCTCCCGGCGGTTCATGTGATCCAAGGCCATATGTCCCCGCCTCCGCTCGCCGCGGTGCGCCCATGGGTGCGGCATCGGCGTTCAGAGCGCGGCTCAACGCACCGGGCGGAGGCAGCCGCCGGAAGGGCGGGCGGAAGGGGCGGGCGCGGGGACAAGATGGTGGCCACCAGGCGGGCAGGGGCGCGGCGCCGGCAGCCGCGGACGCCGGCGGGCGGAGGCGGAGGCAGCGCCGCCGGGGCTGAGAGTGAGCCCGCCGGCGCTGGGGAGGTGAGCGGGTCGGGGCCGCGGGCAGCCGCGGTGCGGGCTGTGGCAGCGCGGTGGCGGCCATCTTCATACCCTGCCACACGCGGTGGAGCTGCCGGCCCCGCGGTGCGGGGTGGCTGCGGAGCGGGGCTGGAGCCGCAGCGGGTGCGTTGTTAAGCTGTTAGCGCGGTTTAGGGGTAAAGGTTAGGGGATGACGTTGTTCTGCCTTGTACTGTTGCTGTTTTAGCAGTTCTCTGGGGCTTTTCCACTTGGTAAATACTGATGTGGAGGCAGCGTGGTGTGTGTTGAACCAGCGGGGTTCTGTGCTTTGGGAAGAGCGTGCTGTCGCCGGTGTTTTCTTTCCCAGATTCTGAATTGCTTTCCAGGGCGCTAGAAGCATCGTTAAAGAAGCGGGCTGTACCTGGTGTTGCGGTTGTCGAGATGCCAGTCTATGCCTAAAACTGATTATAGAAACCATTTTGGGGCACATTCAGCCATTTGCTAGGCTTCAGTGTTTTATAGTTAAGCAAGTCTTGTAACGTTTCTGCACATGGCTTCTGAATTTCCTTCCCTTGACAGCTTGCAGGAACTTGTAGAATTAGAAGATATTTGTCTGTATTTCTTAATGGAAAAATGTGTTTCTTCTGCTTCGACCAAAAGTGAGTAGACAAGCATGAGCACAGGATGGTTTGTTAGTACTTCATCCACATAGATACATGCAATATGTTGTCAGCTTGAGCAGAGTTCTTTAAGAAGATTATTAGTGATTTGCATAGCATCCTTTTTATAGGGTTATTTTATCTGTTAATAGCGCACTTATGTTTTTTTACTCCCTTTGTAGATGGCAGCTGCTGAACTCGGTACTCCTGTGTCTGTGAGGATGACTAGGAGAAGAACTAAATCAGTTTGTAAGCCAGAGGTAATTCAGGAATCTCAGTTTGAAGAGCTGGAACATGCAGAAACAAAGTCAAATGTCGGAGATAGCTTAGAGGCGGAAATGACTAGAAATGAGAACACAACTGTCCATTCAGTACAATCAGTTGCTGAACCGCAGGCTGATGGGGATGTGTCAGAAGCAGAATCGAACTGCTCTGCTGCGTCTGGTCTTCAGACACCTTTGTTTATAAGGATAACAAGACGACGACAAATTGTAGTTCCTTATCAGCCAGATTCTCCTGACAAAAGAAGATATAACAAGACAGCTTTTCTAAATAAGTTAAATGGGATTCTGGATGAAGATGATGTTTCTGAAGCTGAGTCTTGTTCCTCCACTGTTTCTGGTGTTACTAGAACTACGAGAAGCAGGCGAAGCAAAAAGGAATTGCAGCCAGATACAGTTCATGAAGCCCAGAGTGAAGATATTTCTGATGCAGACTCATGCTGCTTAAGCTCCCATATGGAATCATCCATCACTAACAGACGAGTTACTAGGAGCATGCAGATCAGGTCACAAGCAGAAAATATTAAGCAGGCTGAGAAGGGAAACAGAATTGTTTCAGAAGATGAGAATTTAACTGAGCACACTGTTAAATCTGAGCCTGTCATTTCCAGTTCTAGACCAGCTGCGGAGCTTGTTTCTGACACAGAAGATGCTTCCCATGTCACTGAGAAAAATGAAGAACCCAGTTCACCTAAAAGCAAATGTTCCTTCAAATCTGCCAATACAACCCAGAGTGAAGACATGAAAGAAGAGTCTTTGAATGATGTGACACCCAGCAGTTTTACAGAAATGAAACAAAGTGACAGTGAATCGCCTGAGAAAAGGGCAATTAAAAATACACAGTCTGTTGGGGCTGACGATTCAGAGGAAGCACGTGGCCAAATACAAGAAGACTACAGTAAAATCCTCGTGAGGGTGGAAAAGTTAGAGCACATTAATTTCTCTGATTGCATGGGTCCCCAACAACTTGTAGAATTCCAGGGGCAAATAACACAAAATAAAGATAAAAAAGATCCAGAATGCAAAAGAGAAGGTGCTGAGGCAGTTCCACAGCAGCCTTTCACCCATGCTGATAACTTAGGAAAGGATGAGGAAGCTGCTGAAGTGAGGAGCCCACAAAAAGATGAAGCTGTTGCACAAGGAACTGACAGCATTAGCGGATGCGGGATGCCTGAAAGCGGTGTGGACAGTGCTGAAGATCAACCAGGAGAATATGCTGAACCTGTAGCTCACTGCAGTGGAAGCAATTCCCTTGCATTGTTTCTGGCCGAAGATGAAAGTGATGAATTTGAAGATAGTGATGTGGCAGACATAGATACAATTGAAGAGAATCTGTATTGTAAAGAGGCAGATAAGAGGACTCCTTCCCTCAGCAAATCTTTAGAAACCAGTTCACTGGATGCTGAAGGGCTTTTTGTAATTGATACCAAGCCTGGCATAAGTTCTGACCGAAAGTATTACCTAGATCAGATAGACCAAGGTAGTGATGCTGAAAGTAAGCATGAAGGAAGTAAAAAAGGTGAAGAATTGTCAGATCTGGAAGAGGCTGAAGAGGAATTGATAGATGAAGATGAGAAAGAAGAAGATGATGATTTATTGAAAAATAAGACTGATGTGTAAGTATCTTTTTGGCAATAACTTAAGCATCCGCATTTCATTCAAGCATATGCGCAAGAGATGTACATTAAGTGCTGAATGATGTGGAATAAATGAGGGAGTAGTCTCATCATGTAAGTCATTGATGTGTGAAGTGGGGTTGAACAGATTATAACGTACCGATTTAGTCCATAATTGAAGAGTTTGGGGTTTTTTTTCAGTGCTGTGTGTAGCAGAACGGAAGTGTTTGAAATCGTATCTGTTCAGCTTAGAAACCAGAATGTGAAACTGGGTTAGACTGCTCAGGCTGACTTAATTGCTTGTTTGGGTTGCAGTTTTCTTAATTGTGTGTTTAGTTTGGATATCAATAACAAAAAGTCCAGTAAATTCCTTACACATTGGCTAATTCTGTCATGCTTTTTAGTCCTAAATAGTCGCATATCCTTTAATAATGTTTTCAGTTCTTGTGCTGTGAAACAATGACACTTCAAGTGAAATCAGCCTAGCACATAATAATTTAGGTGGGGTGAGACCTCTTGAGCTCTTGTAGTCCAACTCCTGCTAAAACCTCTTTATATTCTTTATATATTTAAAGCATAATACTCTGTTTAGGTTGGATAAATAAGTCTTATTTATTAGGCTTCTAAAAACCTTCAGGTAGGCCGGAAGTCTTACAAAAACTCAATGTAAAGGCATTATAGAAGATTAGTCACAGTTTACTAGAAAGTTGTGAAGGGTTTGTACTAATAAGCATTCAATAAGTACTACTAATGTTTGTACTAATAAGCATTCAGGCTACAAGAAATATTTGCCACGCCATATTTCCCTGTAATACTTTATAGCTTTTAAGCATTCTTGTCATCAAAAACCTCCTTTTGAGTCAGCCATTGTCTGTTTTTTGTGAATGCATTCCTTTGGCTGCCTAATTGAAGTAATGAGAAACTGAAACAAACCAGCTTTGAAATGTTTAATGACATTATTCCTGGTACTCTTAAACAATAAAGGTCATAAACATTCTTAGGAGGAAATCTAGCTGCTTTTTTTTTTCCTCTTAAGAGCTGACTACATTTTTACCACCCATATGTTTGTGCTTTTGTGGTGGTTTTCCTTTTAGTTTTAGCTTGCAAGCTTCTCAGTGTATAGAAGTAGTATGCTGGTCATGAGTTCTTTTGGCAAAGTGAAGCTAATGAAGAATTCACTTTTATAGGAGATAGTAATATCTAAGATAGGAATGCAGCATTAGAGTTAATAGGGAAGATATGTGGGCGTGATTCCACAGATACTGTTCTTGAATAGCTTCTCAATTTATATTACCCCCCTCCCCGAAATCTGTCACCTTATTTACTAAATAGTGAGACTTAAAATCATTGCAGAACTAAACCTAAGTGAGAAGAATGAGTTTATCTTTCTTAGAGGACAGTAGGAGGTTCAGGTGCATGCTTGTTACAATGTACTAATCATTAACTATTTCTCTTCCAGTTTACATCTTTCCAGCAGCATAGACCCTGGTTTGAATATCAAGAAGCTTGGAGGTTTATATATTAGTTTTGATGCAGAAACCCAGAAGTCTAAATTGAGCACAATTAAACAACTGAAGGAGAAAAAGAAGGACGAGGTAATGTGTTTGCAATTGAGGCAGTTAATGTGACTACAGTAACACAAAGATGTTCGTTTAATAAGGTGGGTTTACTTGTATTTAAAGAAGTATCCTGTTTTATGGTTTGCTGAGAACTTCATTCTTTTTGGCCAAAGTGTGGATTTACATTTACTTTTATTGATAAGAATTTAAATAGATGTGACACTTTGGAAACTGAAAGCAGTGCAAATACCAGCATTATCTTGTAAAATAAACCCAAGTTGATTATTCCTGCTGTTTTGCCTAGTGGTACATGGGCTGTCTCCTAACAAGGTGTTTATTCTGTAGAAATAATGGATTTCAGTAAATAAAGGTCTGTAATCTTCCCAGTCTGGAATGAGCAGTTTTATTTCAAAAGCACCCTTTGAGATAAAGGAAACATGTTATTTTTGTGAGGGTGGTCTTCGTAGGCTCAACTGTGATAGCTCTGTTTGTTGTAGAGCATTTGCTGTCTCCAGAGCTAGCCAGCTGCTTTCTGTTGTTGGCCAGGGTTCTGTTGGGAAGATCCCTACTACTTTCATTGTAGATAGAAGAAGTTCACGTGCTGTATTACAATGCTTGCTTAGGTTCTGCATGATTCCTTTAGTAGGTTCTGTACCACTGTTACGCAGTAGATTTGTATCAGTGTCTAATGTTAAAAATCTTACAGCTCTTGCAGAAGAGTGTAATAACTCCAGATTTTGAAAAGAAAGAATGTGTCCCACCCTACAGGGAATCACTTCACCAGCTAAAGAAACAGCGCAGGGTAAGTGAAGAGTTGATCATGCCTCAAATTACAACACAAGCTTTGGGAGAAAGCCCATGCTCGGGTTGTGTGCATACACTGGAAGTGGTGCAGTTTAATGTCTTCTTGAGCCGTCCCGTGAAAAGCACGGACAGTGAAGTGAAAGTGCTCAGATGGTACAAATCTGTCATTAATAACCTTATTATAATGGCCATTAAAAATACTTCTTAAAGGGACAGAGCTATATTCTAAATATCTTTTGGAGGAGAGAGTTCCCTGCTCTATCATCTCCTGGTTGCTGAATGCACATTTATTGTTCTTGGTATTGCATCCTAGGCAGAGCGAGAGAAGACCACAGGTGATGGTTGGTTTGGTATGAAAGCCCCAGAAATCACAACTGAACTGAAGAATGATCTGAAAGTCTTGAAGATGAGAGCTTCGCTGGATCCGAAGCATTTTTATAAGAAGAATGATAGAGATGGTCTACCCAAGTACTTCCAGGTAAGGAAGCAGCAGAAGGTGGCATTGTACTGCTGATGTTTTAAACAGCTGTTCTTCTTCCCTGCCTATTTTATAGGTAGCCTTCATGGTGATACAATTTCATAGCTTAATTCTTAAGGTATTTTCATTACTTGGCTGCAGTTTAAAACTTCTTAACTCTGTATTACATATGTGTATATGCTGGGTTTTTTAATTTCAGCTGATCTCATAGCAGAGAACAAACATCTGACTTAATCTGTATTCTGAAGCCTCAGTGGACTAGATTTTTCAAGTATTAGCCTTTTTTAACCAGTGTGTAGAAAATAAGTAGCTTTGATTTTCTTACTAGCTAACACAGTTTGAATGGAGACAGCTAGCTTTGTGATCAGCCAGAATTGCTGCTGCTGGAACTTGAGAGCTTTGAGGTGGTTTACATGAAGAAACTATAGAAATGGGCTTCCACTGGCTCAGGCCTGTTTGAATTGGGAGCATGCTTGAGGAAATTGGTTTAACTTGTCAAAATATTAGCACTTCTCTCTGAATGGTGGGTCTTGATGTATGGTTTGACATTTCTGGACATAATAAAACTTAACGTGGAAGTATTCCACATAATGAGATCTGTGCAGGTCTGCCTTCACTGCATGGAACACGGTCTCCATCTGTCTCCACTCGCAACCTGAGTCATCAGAATGGCTGGTTGGAAACAATGTGATGCGTTCCAGAATGAAGCCCTTGTATTAGAGCTGGATTAACTGCTATGTAGCCATCAGGCAAACTCACCACAGTGACAGAGACAGTTGCGATGGTTGTTAAGGGTTTCCTTTCCCTCCTTGAGAAAACGTTTAAAAGTTCAGAACTGGGTTTGTTTTTTAATACAAGCATTGATGCAGCAGTCCAGTGTTTAAAAACTGTAGAGTTATAAAGCTCAGACCTTCCTCTGTGCACTGAACAATGACACAAAAGATACTGCAACCAAAACTTCTTGATTTTGCTATTTTGCACTTCCTTATGTTACTAGAATGACCTTCTCTGGAGGTGCCTTTATACTTGTCATGGAGGATTAAAAAACAACAGGGCAGAATAATCAACATCTTGCTGTACAGTGCGAATGTTTCGTTTCTGCCTTCTAGGTTGGAACCGTGGTTGATTCTCCCATAGACTTTTACCATAGTCGAATCCCTAAGAAACAAAGGAAGAGAACGATTGTTGAAGAGCTGCTGGCGGATTCTGAGTTCAGAAGGTATTTAAGCATGGGTTTGTAGTTCTAGTATCCTGTGTAAGAGATGAGTATTTTTAACTATAACTTGGGTTTACTCAGTTTATATGGGTTTTTCTAATATTTCAAAGAAAACTTTTTAGTCTGTTTTAGCACTTCACCAGCACTGCCATTGAGAAGATCTAAGGGACAGGGGATAATTAGACTGAGACAGCATACTTTATCTTCAAAAAAGGGTTTCCTCCGACACAGGCCATCACTATTGGCAGCCACTCTTAAAATACCATCAGTGTTGATGAGATAACATATCAGCCCTATTCTGGTTCACCTCTAAAATAAGTGTCTGCACAGGCTTACACCAAAGATCAAGGGCTCTTAAGTGATTTATGCCTGTGCATGCACTTGTTTTCATTGTTTAAAGATCAGTTTTTCTTGGCATAATTGATCCAAATGAAAAGTGTTGACTGTAATTCTATGAGAGTTGGTATGATTTCCTTTTATAAGCATATCAGTCTGCCATCTGTCATAGGAATCAAAACTGCACTAGAAAACTTACTGAAGGAAGAGATTGGATTTGTTAATGTCTTCCCAACCTACAATTTCTGGAGTAGGTCCCTTAGTTGATACATTTTTACACTGGTTATTACGTGATGTTAACATGCATTTTTTTTTTCTCACGTAAGAACGTGTGTCTTGGAAGCAGTGCCTGATTTGGGATTGTAAGGTTAATGTTGTCAGGCTTGTAAATTAACTATTTATGTTAGGAAGGTAAGTTTGTATAGCTATTTCTTACCTAGTTGACTGAGCTAGCTTGACCTGATTTATAAGAGATTTGTTAGAAACTATTTTAAACAATTGATGTCTCTGAAATTTGATCAGTTAATTTATGGTGTGGCTCATTAAAGGCTTTCACCAGATATGTCAGCATTAGTACAGGTGTTAGTCAGGTTTCAGTGTTGTGATTCAAAGCCTAAGTACTGTGCAGTGATCCATTGTGGTCATTGGTACAGGTACATAAGAAGCTGCATTAGAGGGGCTAGCAGCTCATATTCAGTAAATATGTCCTGTTCATTGTTTAGTGTTTTCAGTATTGAGTAAAGTTGATTATCTTAAGTTTGCTGAGAAGGCAGTATAAAGACGGGTATAATTTGTCCATGGTATTCTCAGAATTGATGAGCAGCAGCAGTGTTTTGGGTAACTCTCTGAAATGTGGTTGTACGTGCAATGAACAACGCCCTGGTTACTGCAAAATTAATGATCCTTTATTCAAATTTACTTCCACGACAAATTTACCCATATTTAGCATTAATCCAAGCATTGATTCCCTTTTACCTATGCAGAAGTGTATAAAATTAAACAAATCTGACTTGGAAAACATGAGACAACTGAGTTTGGCAAATGATGAAAGTAGAGTACTTTCCCTGTTATTTTTTTCCTGAACTTTGTTTTACCATGCTTAAAAGTAAATTATCTATTTTGTTCAGATATAATAAAAAGAAGTATCAGGAGATCATGAGTGAAAAAGCAGCTTTTGCAGCAGGGAAGAGGAATCGGAAAAAGAAGAAATTTCACAATTAAGACTTGAAGAAAAATAACAAAGGTGGAACAACTTCTTGGTATAAAACTTTTTACAGAATGCTTTTCTTGTGGTGGTTTTTCTTTCTGAAGATTGCAGGTCATGTGCACATTGAGGGTCAAGGGATTTCCTGCAGTGAGAATGTTTTGTTAGGGAGCTTTATCCAGTTATCAGATATCTAAATTTGAAATTACTTGAGATTTAAAAATCAAAATTTTTTTTATTGAAATTAATGTTTTTGTCGGAAAGGTAATGATATGGAAGCTTATGGTTAAATCTGAGCACAAAACCCAACTGCATGGATTGTGGTCTTTGCAGCCTTCAGTCTTTACATCAGTGAATTGGTATATTCAGTTTAAAATCATGTTCATAATTCACCTGGGCACCAGTTACATATCGGAACAGATTTTTCCATGTCTTGTCAGAGGTGCTGCTGGCCAATTCTGTAATAGGAAATATTGAGAAATAGTTTGGCTGCGAAAGGTTTATTGTAACACTGACCATAATAGGATTGAGAATGTCCTGGAATCAGCATATACACATATGCTTGCTTTCAAATACGTAGAGATACATAATTTATAAATAAATATAGGCAAG
Organism: Psittacula echo; assembly: GCF_963264785.1. Lineage (NCBI taxonomy): Eukaryota > Metazoa > Chordata > Aves > Psittaciformes > Psittacidae > Psittacula > Psittacula echo. The sequence continues at coordinate 62,477,366 of NC_137740.1, forward strand.
TAATAAAGAATATATAAATTACATATTGTTTAATGAATAAAACAACAAAATATGTAATATATACAATTTTTACATTGTCACATGTTGCTTTTATAAGTTTGGGCCATTTAATTATTGTCTGATGAGCTTTCAGAAAATCACTGGGCAGCAGGATCCATTGTCTAGGCTGTAGTATGCAGGTTGTAGTCTGGTAGCTGACTTGGAGTAGTTCTTCACGTAAATGAACAGAGTGAGCTTGAAGGCTTCTGCTACCATTACAGAACCAGAGATAGCTCATTTCCCCTTTAGTGACAGTTCATAACCTTTGTGATAGTTAGAACTCTTGTGGCATTTGATTGGTTTTCAATGACCTGGTTATTATATTGCTGTTACAATTGGTGTAACTCGGTTACTGCCCTTAGATAGCAGAAAAGATGCATAATAGAAGAAATAAAACTGTCACTACATTGTCTCAGGTGCACTGGGTGAAATTTAGAAGTGATTGTTGGAGGACCAGTGATGTTGAATGTATTCTTATCATACAAACATCGAACCTTACAGGTTGTAGATCTGAAGCGAGAGGTATGCTCTTGAGCAGTGTTTGACCATGACATTTTCTATTCCTGAGAAGTGGTGGTTTTTTTAAGGATTAGCTATTTGTGCTGGAAGTAGCTCAAATGAAACGAGCATCATGGTATGCATTGATCACCAACTGAATCTTGAAGGAAATTTTCCTCTGATCACTAGGGGTTTTTATATTCTTTTGAAGTTGATTATAATGTTTTGCTGCCAGATGGGATTCTAGATTCCTTAAGAAGTCTTGACTGCCTGGAGATGAATGGTTTGCAAAGTAAAGTGAATTCCTTGAGAAGTATCAAACACATACAAGTAGAACCAACTATCCGCAAGTCTCAGCTGACATGCAGATGCTATTCTAGTGCAGTGACATGTATGCTAGTATCTCGATTCTCTGTAAATGATCAAAAGCCAATAAAACCAACTCTGGTGTCTTGTTCTGTGGATGAGACATGGAAGCACAGAAAGATTAATACTGGATGCCGAGGAAAGAAAACAAGGCACCACAGTAGCTGTCATTCTGTTGCGTCCTGGATGTTCACGTGCAACTTGGGAAAGCAATCTACAACTCTGAAAGACCTTAAAAGAGAAATAAAAGCTTTGGTGTTAAGCAGCAAGTAACAACCCAGTATTTGTTGCTTAAGCTTGTCAGATTTCTCTGAAAATACTCAAAACCATCAGCAAATGGTTTGTGAAATACTAGCATCATTTCAGAAACTTTGCCTGTCAATTGCAAGGAATATTTTCTTTTAATGGCTGTCACAAATACTTGTGTTAGTTTGTAATGCTGCCTTTATTGACGTAAATCGTTATTAACAAGAAATTTCCCTAAGACTGAAGGGCAGTAGGTACCATGCTGGGTTTTTTATATATACACCTACTGCTGTTTTGGATGTCACTGGAATGTTTTGTATGGACGGTAATAATTCCTTTCTGCTCCCCTTGGTCTTGACAATATTCCTTTTCTCTTGCCTTTGGGGCAGAGAGTATCCAATGGTTGTACAGCCCATTGCGTTCACAGTCCATCTCCTAGGTGTCACATCCAAAAGACAATGAAAAGTAGGCTGACAGTGGCTGAGGTGTTGCTGGTGTGCTGCCCCTAGTAGGCATGGTTAGTTTAGGAACAGAAGTAAAATGCTTCTCGCTGTTCCCTGTTGTGCGATCATTTTTCCTTTAGGGATCTTTTCTCTCTACCATCAACTTGGTCTCCTTGAAATTGAAGGTGTCTTCTTATCATTACTATTGCTATATGATAAAACTTTCTGATCTCTTACTTTTTAACAAGTCCTGTCTTTATCACAGGCACCTTCCTAGGTAAGTCCTGCTGAGACTTGGGATCCTGACATAACACAGGCTGGAAGGGACTACGAGAGCTTGTCCTGCGCAGTCTGCTGCTCAAGGCAGGGTGAGACCAGGGTGCTCAGGGCTTTATACAATCAGGTCTTGAAGGATTGAGTTCACATTAGAATCTGTTACACAGGCGGCATTGCAGGATGCTGCCCCTGTGCTTACCTCTAGGAAATGGACTGCTCCTTGATCCTGCAGTTTTCTCTTTTGGATACAATCGTTATTACTACAAGCCCTTAACAAACTAATGCATTTCTAGAGTATTGATTGTGTAAATACTACTTGCAACATGCGAATGTGTATGTAAAACACTCTGTCTTCAAATGTTTTTTAACTAGGAGCTAAGCAAACCTTATGAACCTAGCCTTAAATACAAAAAGTAGAAGGAGAATTTGGACTGCAATACATTACTGAAAGTGACTGAATGAGGAGGTATGTTTTGTCTTGCTTTTTTGGTGTTAGTGTAGAGAGGTTTTGGGTTTCCTGTTTATCTGCAAATTAGGATAAAGATGTTTCTGTAAAGGGCTGTATATGTTATGGCTAAATAGCATTTTTGAGTGGGTTATTGTGCTGCAAAACAGTGGTAGTTAATATTCGAGGTGGTGTGTTTCATTTTCAATCACGGACTGAAATTTCTGTTATGGGTCCGTTTCAGTTACGTCTTTTTCCTTCATTGCTTTTAAATAGTCACAAATACAGGATGAAAATCAATTTATTAAAACCAAAACAACCAAAGCCCAAACCCAAATTGGTTCATTTTTTTATTCATTAATTATTTAATTCAGATTCATTTATAATTGATTTAACCCTGAGTAAAATCAAGGGGGTTCGAGCAGTGCTGCTACTGTTCTGTGTTTTACCACCCGATTTTATTTGATTGCCGATGCTAAAACTGCTCTTCATCTTCTACCCATAGGCACGGGTAAGTTAGGGAGTAGAGATGGTGTTCATTCCGGTGTTAAATGCTTCAGGTTTATCTACGCCTTGTTTTGTGGCTTGAAAATAACCATAAACGGAGCACGGACCTTCACTGCGGCACCTCGGGAAAGGCACAGCCCGGTTCCTGCCTGCAGGCCGTGCCGGAGGCCCGGCGGCCCGGTTCGGGGCTGTCGCTGTGGCGGCCCTCTGGTGCGCGTACAACCGCCATGGGGCTATAAGGCGAGCCCTTCTTCCGCTCGCCTCCGCGCCCGCCCTCGGCCCCTGCGCCCGTCTCGCTGGCGGCGGAGCGGCCTGTGACGTCGCCGGGCCGCGCAGAGGTCGGAGCGCAGGCGGCGGGTTCGTTTCCTCCGCCCGCTCTGTGACAGACACACCGGGAGGCGGGACCGCAGAGCATCGCTGGAGAGAGGGAGCCAGCCGCCGGGAAGCGCCAGGCCGGTGGACAGGATTACTCCGGCAGTGAGGTAAGAGACGGGAGTGAGGGGTAAAAGGGGCTCTGCCGCAAAGCGGGGGGAAAACATGAAGAAAAGGTAAAAAGAGATGACACGACTCCGCCGGGACTCGAACCCGGAACCTTTGAATCCCTTCAACCCTCTAGAAGTCCAATGCGCTATCCATTGCGCCACGGAGCCACCTGTTGGAGTCTTTGCGCACCGCCCAGAGAGCCTGCGCGCGGCCGGACCCTCGCTGAGGGGAGCCATGTTTGACTCCTGAGTGGGGAGCGCTTTCTCCTTATTCCTTTTATTTATTCCTTTATTTTGGGTTCTTTTTTAACAGTATGAATAGGATGAGTCTTTTAAACCGCGTCTGGAGGCAGCCTCTGCGTGCACCTGTGAGCTCTGCCCCCGGGGGGGTCCACAGCTTGCTGGTAGGTGCTCACCACAGGGCTATGTCCTTATTTCTTGTGAGAGACTGACTTTCTGTTTTACGTTCATCGGTAAATCAGTACAAAGTATTCGTCGCCATCTCACTTTGGCATTTTCGATATATATAATTATATTCCACAATTGCATTATATAGGGAACTGTTCGTTCAAATGTCATGAATTTGCATAAGGATTTATTCCTCTATGCAAGATTTAATTCCTCCACAGGATTGAGCCTTGTTACACAGATGAAGGTGATAACATTGCTGGATTAGATAAAATGATTTTGCTTTAACAAATACGAACATTTCTCATATTGCAGTTATTTATAATGTGCTTTTAAGAGCATTCCATTCCCAGAGTAAAGGGGAACTTTCCAGGCAAAAAACCCCACCTTTCACTCACAGCATCGGAGATATAGAAACAACACTGCTTCAGTTCCAAAGTTATTGGAAACCAAATTATTGTAACATTGGTGATTTCCAGCACTGTAGGTTTTTAGGGATGGTCTAAAGAGGGGTGTGTGTATGTTAAACAACAGCATCTGAATGAAAGGAGCCTAGAAAGATGTGATATTTATGGGGCATTCCATGCACTGCAGCGTTTTGCTGCCTTTCCAGTGCCATCAGCACAAAAATGCTGTTTGGGAATCTGGAAGGCATGACGTAGGTGACCAGTAAAACTGTATCTATGCAATCACTGCTAGATACTGCAACAACTTATATGAGTCAACAGGTAGAGAAATAAGATGTGGGAATCACACCTGGAAATTAGTGACTGCTAATAGTTTGGAGACACTAAAAACCTCTTGTAAATGGAAAGAATAAAAAAGGAAAATAAATCAGAGAAATAATATTCTATTATGTGACAATATTTTCAATGTGGGTGAAAGGATTACAGTATTACTGGGGTCATTATTCCGAGTACTGTGAATGCCTATTCCTAAATCCATTAAAGAGAGCAATAACGGCACTGTATCTGTTCTAAAATCACAGTAAAACCCCCAGTGGATTCAGTGAAACAAGATTTTTCCTTGAAAGCTGTGATTATGGTCTGAAACAAGTCTTTGTTTCTTTTAAAGCAAGAGCAGGCATATTAGAAACCCCAGAAGACAAGAATATGAGGCAAGGTTCAGAGCAGGTTTGGTTGCATTTACAAGCGCTAGGTCCCCATGGGCTTACCACAACTGTTCTGTTATGGACAGAACTCTTCATAGTGCTCCTGGTAAGTTCTCAAGGCCTTGCACTGCATAAAACAAACAGAATTTTCATTTTTAGCAGCTGAGCTGATCTTCAGAATAGTTTTATGTTTATGCAATTGACATAATCCACTTTAAGTAACTAAGACTCACTATAAGTATCTTATAGTTTGTGAGTACCTGGGTACATTTACTATAGGGTGAAGTGATTGTCAGTGCCTTACCAGTGTGATTTGCTAACATGGTACCTTTGGGCAGCACAGCACTAAATGACTGCAGATAATGAAGAATCAGAGTCTGCTGTGAGAAGACTAGTTCTGAAGGGTGTACAAGTGAAAAATCCCAACATTCACATCACTGTTATTTCCTCTCATACCCGTTTTGGTTAGTTGGTTTACACAGGTAGGTGAAGTCTGGCTGCTGGTTCTGTTTATGCAGGAGGACTGACTGGGGGAGCGTTTGGAAACTTTCTAGGGTTACTTCAAATTAGTCAAGTCCGTTTCCTGTTTTATCCTGTAAATGTAGTCCGAAAGCAAAGTCCGCCTTTCCTTTTGGACAGCAGATGGAGCTGCTGCATGAGAAACAGGAGAGCTCCAAGTTCGTAGCGCAGGAAGAGAAAGCACTCTGAACTGATGGGGAAAATGCACAGGGCCTGAGGATACTGAGGGAGGTTTCATTTGGTAGTTTCCTCTTTTGCTATTATTATTTATTTTCTTAACATGCTTCATGTTGTAGATGTTTCTGCATCTCTGCCGTTTCCTCAGTGAGGACTGTAATCTCCATGTGACTATCAGGGCACTGGAGAATTTGCCTCTTATTTGTCGAGCTGCCAGCAGGGAGACTGTTGCTAAGAACCTCTTCCGATTATCCTGTTTACAGCTGTTGCTGGACTAATACATGTTCTGCTCTCTGAAATGTATTTGAGTAGGTAGGAGTAATTCCCAAAGGTAGTGCCTCGAGCAGTTAAGGGAACACAAGTTGTCATGCTAAATCACTCCTACAAGGGGTACAATGTTAATTCTACATACAATGTTAATTCTGTGTAGCTCTATGAACAGATGAGCTGTGAGATAAATACAGTCTTTTGATGGAAAAGTTTGAACCCCTTTCCTCATGTTGCATAAGTAATTTTTTAATAGTATTTCTTAAATACCTGGTGTACAGTCTTTGGATCTTAGTCATTGTTTTCTGTGATGATGCAGTCAGTGAAGAGCCTATGGACTGGTTAGAATGGTATCACTTGCAGTTCATTCTTACTTGCTCAGATTCCTTCTAATATATTCTTATGGAATGAATGTAAAATTATATTTTCATCATTGATACTTCCAATTTTATAATTTATTATACATTACAAAATAATGTATTTATGTAACACATCTTAAAGTTAATTTAATTTCTTATTGTGCTGGCTTCAGCTGTCACAATTACTTTTCTCTTTCCTAGTAGCTGGTGCAGTGCTGTGGTTTGGCTTTAGCCTGAGAACAGGGTTGATAACACACTGGTGTTTTAGATATTGCTACATAATGCTTACTCAGATCAAGGAGTTTTCAGTTGGTTGGTTTTCCCTTCCCGTATTGGGGTTCCAGGCTTTTGCTTGTGCTCTGGATACGGACAGACCTGTATTAATGATGCCTTAAACTTCACTTGGAAGGTCAGGATCGCTGTGCATGTTACAGGTTCCTCGAATCTGTTTGTGAAACCCATCCTGTCACGTATGTTCAAGGATCAAATGAAACTGGTTTCATCTTGAAACAAAATACAAAAAGAAAAGGAAAAGAAATTGCTTTTCCTGGCAGAAGGAGCTCTGGTGCTGTAGTGCCCAGGCCCATTCCCCACTCTGCTTGTCCACAAACCAACATCCTTCTTACCCACCCTTCCCTCATTCTGGGCAACAAGTGGCATCCCTACATGATGCTGCACCAAAATAGAACAGAACTGGAAAATCCAGGTCAATGCTGTCCAGACAAAACTCAGACTGCTGAGATTGGTTTACTTGGGTAGAAATAGGGAACTCTACCTCCATGACTGAGCCAGTTTTCTGCTTTAAAATAGCTTTAGAGTTTGGCACAAATCAAAGCTGATTTTTTTAAGCTTGATAATAGAAAGTTTGGGGAATGCTGCTCTGGAAAAGGACCCTCCACAGAGGCGATTGAAGAGATGTATGTAACCAGATACACCATTTCCTTAGGCTGAGCAGGTGCTAAGCTCCATTTGGCTAATTTTAATTGGGGTGACTCATGACAAGGTGAGTTCTGTGAATAAGCCTTTATTTAGTTCCTTCATTGTGGTGTTCTGCTGCAGGAATGTATTGGCATAAAAGCAACAGCGCTAAAACCGACTGTGCCAGAAGTTGCCAGTGTGACAGACTCAGCAGAACACTGACAGATAATGAAGTATCTCCAGAGGGGGGGATGAGCAGATGGATTTGGGAAAGCAGTGGTTAACAAGAAAGACAAGTGTGTGAGAGGCTTCTTAAAACTCAGCTGCAATCTCACATATTGCAACAGGACTTCTGGAAAGCCAGGAGCTGCTAGCACATTGTTTTGGAGCTTAGGAGGGAATTAAAGGCCAAGGTCAAATCTGCACATGGACATTCTTTCCTTGTTTTAAGCCACAAATGCCAGCCAGGTCATTAAACCATTTAAAGTAGGGTTTTGTTTTATTGGAAATGTTGTATTTATAACAGTCCTGAGCAGGGAACGTGGAAAGGCTGCTTGAGGTCACTGCTTCAGTGTTAACAGAAATCTCCTCGTGCTCAGGGAGTCGCCTCTGAAGGGCTGGGGTGCATCCTGCTGGTGGGACAGAAGGTGGGTCTGAGGAGCAGTAGTAATCCCTGTGTACACCATGTGTGTTATTGTCCCTGAGGCTGTCACACAGCGTAGTGACCACCTGAGAGACTCAGTGCAGAGGAGCAGCCCCTCCGCTGGGACCTGTTCCGACTCTTGTGCCCGTCACTGTCCCTGAGTGCAGGGCCACACTCTCAAAAGAACTCAGAGCACGTGAAGCCCCAAATAGCCCCCGTTACAAACATGGCTGCATTCTAGCTGTTCCCACCCGTGCCTTTCTTTTCCTTGGTGCTGGACTGATAGCAGGTTATCACAGCTCCAAACATAGCTTGTACTTCAGCATGACTCGGAGGACTTTTACAGCTCAGCTGGACACGTGCAGTGGTAACCCATTTCCAGTGCTCCTAGAAACCTTCAGTCCCTTCCCTGAGGTGCTCAGTCCATTCCTTTACGAGTTAACAGCAGCAAGAGGAATCTGTTTTCTGTTTGAACCATAGCAAGGGAAGAAGCTCTGGTAAGAAGCTTAAAAGTGGGTGTGAAAATCTTCCAATTCTCAGCTGCTCCTCAGTGTTCTGAGCTTGAAGGAGGACTTTGTCAGGAGAAGGGAGAATGGTTTTCTGCAGGCTTTAACCCCACTGTGCAAACACCGGGTAAAGAAGCACTTGTTGCTGCCTCTTGGATTGTCAGCTGGAGCCTTGTTTCCAGCAGTGCTTGAGAAGTGGACAGGGAGAACCCGGCACAGGGAAGCAGAGGCTGAATGGAAGACAGGAGTGTTCAGGGGCACAGCTGCTTCTGCCCCTCCTGCCAGCCCTCACTGAGCTGCTCCAACTGGTGCTTTTCATTGTTAGCAAAGAGAAGATTTAACAAATTGCATGTGCCTTTTCCTTCAAATTTGGGTGAAACCTGGGTTCAAACAGGGTGGAGGTGAACGAGACATTTAGGAAAATCTGGATTGGAACACACTGATTATGCCTTTGCCACTTGGAGCCACCCTTTTCAGGCACATGAAACCTAAGCCCAGCCCTACAGATGCAGAATTAACACTCTAGAGATGGCTCACAGGGGATCAGGGATCCTGGAGTGTCCCAGCGCTGGAACCCAGCCCACAGCTGCTCCTTGGGGATGGTGGGCACGGGATGATGCTTCCCATGGCAGTGAGGAGCCGATGTGGCCCCGACTGCTCTCGCAGCCCTGGCACCAGTCGCTAAACCTGCATCCGGGTAAAGCCTTTCTGGAGAGCATCATCAAGGGCCCCAGAAATCAGCTCCCTGAGTGTGAAGGTCCAGAGCCTGGTGCTAAGCCTCAGGTGCCCGGACCAAAAGCTGGTGCTGAGGTTGGGGCTCAGAAATACAGACCAAGTCCTGCCTTTTGCACTCAGCACCAGAAACCAAGTCCTTCACTTTGGGGGCTCAAAACCACACTCCCTTGGCCAGTTTTGGGGCTCACAGAAAGAGAACAAGTCCTGAGTTTGGGGAGCTTGACACTAGACTCATTGGCCAGCTCTAACAGAAAAAAAACCCACCAAGTACTGCATTTTGAGGGCTCATATGGCCAGCTTTAGGGCTGAGACATAGAGACTAAGTCCCGTGATTTGTGGGCCAGGTTCAGGGCTCAGAAACAGACCAAGTGCTGTGTTTCTGGAGTGTGAACCTTGGGTCACTCAGCCAGTTTTAGGGCTCACACAAAAAAACCACTAAGTGCTGTGTTTGGAGGGCTCAAACCCAGGCTCATTTGGCCAGTTTTAGGGCTCAGAAACAAAGTCCTGCATTTTGGGGGCCAGGTGCAGGGCTCATGAACAGAGACCAAGTGCTGCACTGGGGGCCTCAGAACTGGGCTCAGGTGGCCAGTGTTTTATTTGAGAAACAGAGACTAAATCCTGCATTTTGGGGCACACAATGAGACTGAATGCTGTGGTTTGGGGGGTTTAAAAATGGGTTCCTGGGGCTGGTCTTAGAGCTGAGAAATGGAGACCAAGTGCTGTGTTTTGGAGCTTGGGAAGAGGATGATGTGGCCCATCCTAGGGCTTGGAAACTGAGACCAAGCGCTGCATTGTGGGTGCTCAGCACCAGGGTCCCTCAGTCCATTTTGGGGCTCCCCAGGAGAGCCCAAAGCTGCGTTTGGGGGGCTTGAAACAGAGACCAAGCGTCCTCTGTGTGTGCTGGGAGCTGGGCAGGAGCAGCCGGACCTGAAGTAAGCACAGAAACCAAGGGCTGTGCTCCGGTGCCCAGAGCAGGATCTGGGTCTTGCTGCACGGGGCCTGACCCAGGCACCAGCCCCGCGCTCCGGGGGCTCACACCCGGGTCATGCGGCCGCGTTCAGGGCTCGGGCGCGGGGCCCCAGCGCTGCGTTTGGCGCCAGCAGCCGGCCCCGTGCGGCCACGCTCCGAGCAGAGGTTCGGGGCCGGGGGGCAGAGCCCCAGCCCTGGCCGGGACCGCGGAGCCGCTTTACGGGGAGCGGGGGACCGAGACAGGCGGTACCGGCCGGAGCCCTCGCCCGCTCCCGGGCTCTGCTCAGGGAGCCCAGGCCCGGTGCAGACAGCAGGAGCGGGGAGCGCGGGACTTGGGCCCCGCTCCCTGCTGCGGGCCCGGCACCGGGCCAGAGAAAGCGAGGTTGGGCCTGGGCCCAGCTCCGCCGCGGTGCCCGCACCAAGCCGGCCCCGGTCGCCGCTCACCACCGCAGGCTCGGCACAGCCCCAAACCCGCCGAGGCTTCCTCCCCGCATCCCGAGTGGCGGAGCCACCTTCACCGCCGGCGGAAGAGGCGGGGCCTCTGCTCACCTGTGCGGGGCGGGGCCGAGGGGATTTGAGCCGCGGCGGCCGCTGTCGTTCTGCTTGCTCCAGCTGTTTCCCGGTGATGCTGCAGCGGCCGTTCCGGGTTCCCCCGGCGGGGCCAGGTGAGGAGCGGGGGGGGACCTGGCCCGGGGCTGGCGCTGAGAGCTGGAGCCGGGGCAGGGCTGCGGCCTGGCGTGTGTCAGGGCACAGCGGGGAGGGCCGGGCCCGCGGAGAGAGCTCGGAGCAGTGGCGGGGCTCGGGGCGCCGTGGAATAAAGTCCCGAGGACCCGCGCTGGCGCCCCTCGGCCCCGCCCGCGGCTACCGGGGCAGGGCCCGTGGTGCAGGTCCCACACGCGGTTCCCAAGCACACTCGGGCTCCGCCGGGTCTCCGGGGCCATCCCACAGCGCACGGGGTGCGGGGTCAGCCGCGGCCGGTTCGCGGCTCAGTCAGTGCCGGTCTGGGCTCAGGAGATGGTTTGCGGGCTTTGGAATGTGTCTGAGTGCACAGGAGGGTGCTTGGGGGCTCACGAGGGTGCTCGGGACCCGGAGCCGGGTCTCTGCAGCACGGTCCCAGGGGCAATTTCCTGGCCGCAGATGGAGCCCTGGGCCTGGGCCAGAGCCCGAGTCCTGCGGCTTTGGGCCCAGAAACGAGCCCCTCTTGGGGGTTTCTGGGCCTGGGCTGGGGAGGGTGAGGCTGTGGAGGGGGGTTTGGGGCCTTGGGCAGGGGTATGGGCTGGGGGGACGGGGCTGGTGCATGGGTCCCTTCCGGAGGGGTGTCCCCAACGCCGGGACCCTGGCATGCACCAGGCCGAATTGAACGGGTGAGAAAGGAGCTCTGGGGCGAAAGGAGCTTTTCACAGTGTGCTTGGGGCCAGCTCTTTGTTACTCTAGGGCTGGACATGAGCAGTTCTGACAGCTCCTGTTCATCTGCATCGTGACAGGGATTGATTTAGGACCTGGCCACGAGCAGAGACCTGAGGCTGCAGTCGAGCCCGAGCCGGGCATGAGCTGGAGCTGTTGTGGGGACAGAAACCACAGCCCTGGAGCTGCAAATGAGCTGCAGCCACGACAGCCAGGAGCTGAACCCAGAGCCAGAACCAAACTGGAGATGTCCAGGAGCTGTGGCTGAACCAACACCAAACCCAACCAAATCCAAATCCCAAAATAAACCAAACCAACCCAAAATGAAACCAGCAAACCCAAACCAAACACCACCTCAGAACACCCCCACCCACCCCAAGAAAGGGGGACCCAAGCCCCCAACCTGGAGCCGTGCCAGAGCTGCTTCTTGGGGCTTCACACCCCCCACATTGCGTCTGGGGCTCCTCTGTGCAGGGCCAGATGTGGCACAGTCAGCTCCTGGCAGTGGTGGAGCTCAAACTGGTCAGAGCTGTTTGTGATTTGGAGCTGAACCCACAGCAGGAACCAGCCAGAGCTGCAAAAGAACAGAACTGGACCTGAAAGAGATGGGGTCATGACCCAACACAAACCAAACCCAACCCAGACCCCAACCTGAGTCAACCAACCAACATCAAACACAGCAAAACAAACCCCAAACCCAACCCAAAAGTGAACCCAGAAGCAAAACTGGGCCCAAATCCCAGCCTGTGGCTGTGCCCACATCATCCTCAGCACGGGCAGTGCGGCTGCTGCTGGGCTCCACACAGCTCCCGGCGCGGCTGCGGCTCCTCTGCCGGGCCCTGTGTCCATCCCTGCGCAGGGACGGACCCGGCTCAGTCAGGTCCTGGCAGCGCGGCCCGGCCCCAAGGGCCCCGGAGCTGATCCCCGGCCCCGGCAGCGCCGACACCCACCGGTGCGGAAGGGAGGATGGGGTTGGCGCCCCCTATCGGAGCAAGGTCAGGAGTGGCGCCCCCTAGAAGACGAAGGGCAGGACAGGGGTGGCGCCCCCTAGCAGAGAAGGGCAGGACAGTGATGGCGCCCCCTAGCGGAGACCGGTCAGCAAAGGCGCCCCCTAGCGGAGGACGAGCAGAGCAGCGGTGGCGCCACCTAGCTGAGGAAGGGCCGGGAAGCCTTGGCGCCCCCTAGCACAGGACGGTCAGCATATGCGCCTCCTAGCGGAGGAAGGGCAGGACAGGGGTGGCGCCCCCTAGCGGAAGAGGGGCAGGACAGGCGTGGCGCCCCCTAGCGGTGGAGCGGCAAGACAGGGGTGGCGCCCCCTAGTGGAAGAGGGGCAGGACAGGGGTGGCGCCCCCTAGCGGAAGAGGGGCAGGACAGAGGTGGCGCCCCCTAGCGGAGGAAGGGCAGGACAGGGGTGGAGCCCCTAGCGGAAGAGGGGCAGGAGAGGGGTGGCGCCCCCTAGCGGAGGAAGGGCAGGACAGGGGTGGCGCCCCCTAGCGGAGGATGGGCAGAACACGGGTGGCACCCCCTAGCGGAGGAAGGGCAGGACAGGGGTGGCGCCCCCTAGCGGAAGAGGGGCAGGACAGAGGTGGCGACCCCTAGCGGAGGGAGGGCAGGACAGGGGTGGCGCCTCCTAGCGGAGGAAGGGAAGGACAGGGGTGGCGCCCCCTAGCGGAAGAGGGGCAGGACAGGGGTGGCGCCCCCTAGCGGAAGAGGGGCAGGACAGGGGTGGTGCCCCTAGCAGAAGAGGGGCAGAAGAGGCGTGGCGCCCCCTAGCGGTGGAGCGGCAGGACAGGGGTGGCGCCCCCTAGTGGAAGAGGGGCAGGACAGGGGTGGCGCCCCCTAGCGGAGGATGGGCAGAACACGGGTGGCACCCCCTAGCGGAGAATGGGCAGGATAGAGGTGGCGCCCCCTAGCGGAAGAGGGGCAGGACAGAGGTGGCGCCCCCTAGTGGAGGAAGGGCAGGACAAGGGTGGCACCCCCTAGCGGAAGAGGGGCAGGACAGGGGTGGCGCCCCCTAGCGGAAGAGGGGCAGGACAGGGGTGGCGCCCCCTAGCAGAAGAGGGGCAGGACAGGGGTGGCGCCCCCTAGCGGTGAAGGGGCAGGACAGGGGTGGCACCCCCTAGCGGAAGAGGGGCAGGACAGGGGTGGCGCCCCCTAGCGGTGAAGGGGCAGGACAGGGGTGGCGCCCCCTAGTGGAAGAGGGGCAGGACAGGGGTGGTGCCCCCTAGTGGAAGAGGGGCAGGACAGGGGTGGTGCCCCCTAGCAGAAGAGGGGCAGGACAGGCGTGGCGCCCCCTAGCGGAGGAAAGGCAGGACAGGGGTGGCACCCCCTAACGGAAGAGGGGCAGGACAGGGGTGGCGCCCCCTAGCGGAGGAAGGGAAGGACAGGGTTGGCGCCCCCTAGCGGTGAAGGGGCAGGACAGGGGTGGCGCCCCCTAGCGGAAGAGGGGCAGGACAGGGGTGGCGCCCCCTAGCGGAAGAGGGGCAGGACAGGGGTGGTGCCCCCTACCGGAAGAGGGGCAGGACAGGCGTGGCGCCCCCTAGCGGTGGAGCGGCAGGACAGGGGTGGCGCCCCCTAGTGGAAGAGGGGCAGGACAGGGTTGGCGCCCCCTAGCGGAAGAGGGGCAGGACAGAGGTGGCGCCCCCTAGCGGAGGAAGGGCAGGACAGGGGTGGCGCCCCCTAGCGGAAGAGGGGCAGGACAGGGGTGGCGCCCCTAGCGGAGGGAGGGCAGGACAGGGGTGGCGCCCCCTAGCGGAAGAGGGGCAGGACAGGGGTGGCGCCCCCTAGCGGTGAAGGGGCAGGACAAGGGTGGCACCCCCTAGCGGAAGAGGGGCAGGACAGAGGTGGCGCCCCCCAGCGGAGGAAGGGCAGGACAGGGGTGGCGCCCCCTAGCGGAAGAGGGGCAGGACAGGGGTGGCGCCCCCTATCGGAAGTGGGGCAGGACGGGGTGGCGCCCCCTAGTGGAAGAGGGGCAGGACAGGGGTGGCGCCCCCTAGCGGAGGAAGGGCAGGACATGGGTGGCGCCCCCTAGCGGTGAAGGGGCAGAACAGGGGTGGCGCCCCCTAGCGGAGGAAAGGCAAGACAGGGGTGGCGCCCCCTAGCAGAGAAGGGCAAGACAGTGATGGCGCCCCCTAGCGGAGACCGGTCAGCAAAGGCGCCCCCTAGCGGAGGACGAGCAGAGCAGCGGTGGCACCACCTAGCTGAGGAAGGGCCGGGAAGGCTTGGCGCCCCCTAGCACAGGACGGTCAGCATATGTGCCTCCTAGCGGAGGAAGGGCAGGACAGGGGTGGCGCCCCCTAGCGGAAGAGGGGCAGGACAGGGGTGGCGGTCCCTAGCGGAAGAGGGGAAGGACAGGGGAGGCGCCCACTAGCATAAGACGGGCAGGACAGGGGTGGCGCCCCATAGTGGAAGAGGGGCAGGATAAGGGTGGCGCCCCCTAGTGGAAGAGGGGCAGGACAGGGGGGGCGACCCTAGCGGAGGAAGGGCAGGACGGGGGTGGCGCCCCCTAGCGGAGGAAGTGTAGGACAGAGGTGTCGCTCCCTAGTGGTGGAGGGGCAGGACACGGGTGGCGCCCCCTAGAGGAGGAAGGGCAGGAGAGGGTTGAGGCGCCCCCTAGCGGAAGAGGGGCAGGACAGGGGTGGCGCCCCCTAGTGGAACAGGGGCAGGACAGGTGTGGCGCCCCCTAGCGGAAGAAGGGCAGGACAGGGGTGGCGCCCCCTAGAGGAGGAAGGGCAGGAGAGGGTTGAGGCGCCCCCTAGCGGAAGAGGGGCAGGACAGGGGTGGCGCCCCCTAGCGGAAGAGGGGCAGGACAGGGGTGGCGCCCCCTATCGGAAGAGGGGCAAGACAGGGGTGGCGCCCCCTAGCGGAGGAAGGGCAGGATAGGGGTGGCGACCCCTAGCGGAAGAGGGGCAGGACAGGGGTGGCGCCCCCTAGCGGAAGAGGGGCAGGATAGGGGTGGCGCCCCCTACCGGCTGAGGGGAAGACAGAGGTGGCGCCCCCTAGCGGAAGAGGGGGAGGATAGGGGTGGCGCCCCCTAGCGGAGGAAGGGCACGACAGAGGTGGCGCCCCATAGTGGAAGATGGGCAAGACAGGGATGGCGCTCCCTAACGGAAGAGGGGCAGGACAGGGTTGGCGCCCCCTAGTGGAAGAAGGGCAGGATAGGGGTGCCGCCCCCTACCGGAAAGGGGGGAAGACAGGGGTGGCGCCCAATAGCGGAGGAAAGGCAGGACAGGGGTAGCGCCCCATAGCGAAAGAAGGGCAGGACAGGGGTGGCGCCCCCTAGCGGATGAGGGGCAGGAGAGGGGTGGCGCCCCCTAGCGCTGGAAGGGCAGGATAGGGGTGGCGCCCCCTAGCAGAAAAGGGGCGGGACAGGGTTGGCGCCCCCTAGCTGAGGAAGAGCACGACAGGGGTGGCGCCCCCTAGCGGAAGAGGGGCAAGACAGGGGAGGCGCCCACTAGCGGAAGAGGGGCAAGACAGGGGAGGCGCCACCTAGCGGAAGAGGGGCGAGACGGGATGGCGCCCCCTAGCGGAGGAAGGACACGATAGGGGTGGCGCCCCCTAGAGGAGTAAGGGCAAGACAGGGGTGGCGCCCCCTAGCGGAAGAGGGCAGGATAGGGGTGACGCCCCCTAGCGGAAGAGGGGCAGGACCGGGGTGGCGCCCCCTAACTGTGGAGGAGGGGCAGGACAGGGGTGGCGCCCCCTAGCGGAGGAAGGGCAGGACAGAGGTGGCGCCCCCTAGCGGTGGAGGGGCAGGACAGGGGTGGCGCCCCCTAGTGGAAGAGGGGCAGGACACCGGTGGCGCCCCCTAGTGGAAGAGGGGGCAGGCCAGGGGTGGCGCCCCCTAGCGGTGGAAGGGCAGGATTGGGGCGGCGCCCCCTAGCAGAAGAGGGGCGGGACGGGGTTGGCGCCCCCTAGCGGAAGAGGGGCAGTACAGGGGTGGCGCCCCCTAGCAGAAGAGGGGCAGGAGAGGGGTGGCGCCCCCTAGCGGAATAGGGGCAGGACAGTGGTGGCGTCCGCGAGCGGAGGAAGGACAGGACAGGGGTGGCGCCCCCTAGCGGAGGAAGCGCAGGACAGGTGTGGCGTCCCCTAGCAGAGGAAGGACAAGACAGGGGTGGCGTCCCGTAGCGGAGGAAGAGCATGACAGGGGTGGCGTCCCCTAGCAGAGGAAGGACAAGACAGGGGTGGCGCCCCCTAGCGGAGGAAGGGGAAGACAGGGGTTGTGCCCCCTAGTGGAAGAGGGCAGGATACGGTTGGCGCCTCCTAGTGGAAGAGGGGCAGGATAGGGGTGGCGCCCCCTAGCGGAGGAAGGGCAGGACAGGGGTGGCGCCCCCTAGCGGAGGAAGGGCAGGACAGAGGTGGCGCCCCCTAGCGGTGGAGGGGCAGGACACGGGTGGCGCCCCCTAGCGGAAGAGGGGCAGGACAGGGGTGGCGCCCCCTAGCGGAAGAGGGGCAAGACAGGTGTGACGCCCCCTAGCAGAAGAGGGGCAGGATAGGGGTGGCGCCCGTAGCAGAAGAGGGGCAGGATAGGGGTGGCGCCCCCTAGCGGAGGAAGGGCAGGACAGGGGTGGCGCCCCCTAGCGGAGGAAGGGCAGGACAGGGGTGGCGCCCCCTAGTGGAAGAGGGGCAGGACAGGGATGGCGCCCCTTAGTGGAAGAGGGGCAGGACAGGGGTGGCGCCCCCTGCCGGAAGAGGGGAAAACAGGGGTGGCGCCCCCTAGCGGAGGAAAGGCAGGACAGGGTTGGCGCCCCCTAGCGGAAGAAAGGCAGGATAGGGGTGGCGCCCACTAGCGGAGCAGGGGCAGGACAGGGTTGGCGCCCCCTAGCGGTAGAGGGGCAGGACACGGGTTGCGCCCCCTAGTGGAAGAGGGGCAAGACAGGGGTGGTGCCCCCTAGCGGAGGAAGGGCAGGAGAGGGGTGGCGCCCCCTAGCGGAAGACGGGCAGGACACGGGTGGCGTCCCCTAGCAGAAGTGGGGCAGGTCAGGGGTGGCGCCCCCTACCGGAAGAGGGGAAGACAGGGGTGGCGCCCCCTAGCGGAGGAAGGGCAGGACAGGGGTGGCGCCCCCTAGCGGAGGAAGGGCACGACAGAGGTGGTGCCCCGTAGCGGAAGAGGGGCAGGACAGGTGTGGCGCCCCCTAGCGGAAGAGGGGCAGGACACGGGTGGCGCCCCCTAGCGGAAGAGTGGCAGGACACGGGTGGCGCCCCCTAGTGGAAGAGGGGTAAGACAGGGGTGGTGCCCCCTAGCGGAGGAAGGGCAGGAGAGGGGTGGCGCCCCCTAGCGGAAGACGGGCAGGACACGGGTGGCGTCCCCTAGCAGAAGTGGGGCAGGTCAGGGGTGGTGCCCCCTGCCGGAAGAGGGGAAGACAGGGGTCGCGCCCCCTAGTGGAGGAAAGGCAGGACAGGGGTGGCGCCCCCTAGCGGAGGAAGGGCAGGACAGGGGTGGCGCCCCCTAGCGGAGGAAGGGCACGACAGAGGTGGTGCCCCGTAGCGGAATAGGGGCAGGACAGGTGTGGCGCCCCCTAGCGGAAGAGGGGCAGGACACGGGTGGCGCCCCCTAGCGGAAGAGTGGCAGGACACGGGTGGCGCCCCCTAGCGAAAGAGGGTCAAGACAGGGGTGGCGCCCCGTAGCGGAAGAGGGTGAGGACAGGGGTGGTGCCCCCTAGCGGAAGAGGGTCAGGACGGGTGGCGCCCCCAAGTGGAAGAGGGGCAAGACAGGGATGGCGTCCCCTAGCGGAAGAGGGGCTGTACAGGTGTGGCGCCCCCTAGCGGAAGAGGGGCAGGACAGGGGTGGCGCCCCCTAGCGGAAGACGGGCAGGACAGGGGTGGCGCCCCCTAGCGGAAGACGGGCAGGACACGGGTGGCGTCCCCTAGCGGAAGACGGGCAGGACACGGGTGGCGCCCTCTAGTGGAAGAGGGGCAGGACAGGGGTGGCGCCCCCTAGCGGAAGAGGGGCAGGACAGGGGTGGCGCCTCCTAGCGGAAGACGGGCAGGACACGGGTGGCGCCCCCTAGCGGAAGACGGGCAGGACACGGGTGGCGTCCCCTAGCGGAAGACGGGCAGGACAGGGGTGGCGTCCCCTAGTGGAAGAGGGGCAGGACACGGGTGGCGCCCTCTAGTGGAAGAGGGGCAGGATAGGGGTGGCGCCCCATAGCGGAGGAGGGTCAGCTAGGGCACCACCCATTGGAGGAAGGGCAGGATAGGGGTGGCGCTCCCTAGCAGAGGAAGAGGGGCACAAGAGGGGTGGAGCCCCCTAGCGGAGGAAGGGCAGGGTAACGGTGCCTGCTCCTGTGGTTAGGGCAATGGAGGGGGCTGTGAGGAGGGAGGTGCTGAGGGGACATCGCAGCATTCCAGGCACATGGAATAGGCTCTATGGAATAGGGCAGAGCAAGGTGAGTGTTCCTCGGGGGGAACCATGTGTCCCGTGAGTCAGGGTCTCTGGGGGCAAGGTGCTTATGTGTCATGGGGGTGGTTTTTAGTGTTGTCATGAGCCAGGTTCCTGCAGGCTGCAGTGCTGGGGCTGCACATCGTTGTATCAGTCATCAATGGCAAGCATTGAATTGTCCACAATGAGCTTTTGAAAACATTTTATGGATTCAGCACTTGGTTTCTGGAATCTTTCTTCATATCTGATGGCTTCAGAAATGTTTTGCTATTTTCACAGTAGCACAAACAGAACTAAATGAACACAAACATGGTCCTGGGTGTGTGTGAAATGCAAAACCCCTCAAATTTAACAGAAATATTTACTACTGCATGTCATAGATATGAAACACTTTTATCTTTCAAAGTGCACACAAGCAGCTCATTAACACCAATCAGTATTTGTCAGGATGGAGAAGTATTGCAAAGAAAGAAAAACACATCAACATTCTACACATTATAACTGCCAATGAAATGTTACATTTAACCGACAGGAAGTGTCTGTGCACAAACTGACTTACAATTCTAGTCAAAAAATAGATAAATACACATTCTAAATTGCTTCTTTTGAACTGAAAGTACTACTTTTTGACAAACATCTCCCAACGTGTATCTGTAAATCAATGACTTACTCAATGGGAACTGGGTTTTGTATTAGCCCTGTATCACTTGAACAGTTACATGGGTGCAACCTGAGAGTTCAGTCTGACTTCAGTGACAGCAGCTCTTGTACACAAACAGTTCAATACCTGACTGGAGCTGTGCCCCTGTGAAAGGCTCCATCAGCACATTCAGAGCTCAAACTCCATCTGTATCTGAAATACTTTCCTACTTCAATTTGCAAAACATCACTACAGTGTACTCCAGATCGTAATGGGATGTGTGGGAAAAAGGCTGGACAGGACAGCCTTGTGATGGCTTCCATCTCCTCCAGAGCAGCCATGCGTGCTGCATTGGTGCTGAGCTACAGGGAAAAGAAAGGAAGGGAACCGAATGCTCCTTCAATTCTTGTCTGTATTAACAGGACAAATGCCATTATCTTGAGCAACCAAACTTCTACAGTTACAGAAGTGTGAGGTCTGATGAATGTCATTATTAATAACCAAAACAGGCAAAGTCCTGTGCAACCCACCCATGGCTGTTCTTTTCCCCCATGTGAACTGAAGGGCAATCTGTGATCCCCTGTATTCACCATGGGCTAAAGGACACACGTAAGGTCTGAGAGCACAGGACCTAACACACAGTAAATGCACAGAGCACCGCACAGCTCTGTGCGCACAGCCCACACTTACACAACTATCGCTGCTGTCCTGCAGTCTGCCCTGCCTGCAGCAAGGCCGAGAGCCAAACTTTGGGAAGTTTCTTTATAATCCAGTCCAGAATTCATCCAAACGTGATGGTGTAGGAAGCTCTCAGGAACTGCACATAATTCTGCATGCTCTGGCTCTTGTTCTCGGACTTCTGCAGGCTGTTCTCCAGCTCCTTTAAATGTACTTCGTGGTGCTTTTTGTTCTAGAGGAAAACACAAAGAGAAATGCAATGAGCTTAGAAGTAAAACCCAAATCAATCAGTAATCAGGTAAGGCGGCTGGTACCTGATTGTTTGAAGTGTCATTTACCTGGGACAGGTTTCAGAGGCTCCACAAAACTGAAGGGTTCCAGAAAGGCCACAAAGTGTCAAGGCTTTGTTTATGTTCAGTCAGGACCGAAGTGATTGTGTTTGACTGGGCTGATAATCAGGAAAAGGCCTGGGAATGGAAGAACTCACTGCCTGAGTTCTTACCATGAGAGATTTGTGGCAGCTTAAATCTGTCCTGGGCTCAACACTCTCTCTCATCTTGATTTGTCAATAAACATCTGCTATTGGTATTCGATGTGATTTTTGATGCCTATAGTTCCTTATACAAAAAAGACGGCTGATAGCAATCCTACCTGCTCACTAGTTCCATCCCTGGTGCACACCATAGATTATATGTTATATATATATGTGTATATATATGCTATGTACATGCTGCAGAGACCCAGGCATTTACTGCTTTGTCTATTACAGATTCCGGATGCTGGTTGGTTAAAACAAATTCATTCTTAAAAACCTGGAATTATAGCCTCAGATTTCAGTCCAGCCTTGGCACAAAGTAATCAGGTCAGTAACTGAATGAAGGTACCTTCACAGCCCTATTTTTCCCAGTTTCACTACAACAAGAGGAATAAAACCATTTCCTCAGTTTCCATAATGCATCCTCAGTTATGTGTAAATGTAATTGGAATAAAAAGCATTTAATTAATTTAGAGCAGCTCTCTCAGACATAAAGATCTCTCACATTTATATTTTACCTGTGAACTTCAAATGGAAACCACCTGAAAATATCCCGAAAACAATTTCTTTTCTTTTACTTTCAAACAGCAAGAATTTCCTATGAAAAACTATTTGCAATAGGATAAACCACCAGCCATTGTCTGATCTTGTTTTAAGAACACTTTTATCTCAGGGTAAAAGCAGACATGAAGTTGCAGTTGAAACAGATAAAAACTGATGACAGCACATTGAATTCAGAACCACATCTCTGAGGTCTTATTCAGTCTTGAATAGAGTTTGCATATGGTTGGCTTGAATTTAACCTTGAATGTTGCCAGTCAGAAAACAGGATACTAGTTTTGGAAGTCTAGGAGAGTGATAGGAAACCATTCCAGTGTCTTCTCTATTAACTTTAAATGGCTTTGTAGCTTATTATTACTGATCCCAGGGCAAACCTCTGACTGAATCAAAGCTTTGGTTAAAGCACAGGATTTGCCAGCACTGGTCTGGAGAATTCAACTGTGTGTGGTATTTTATTAATAGAAAATGTGCTGAAATTTTCTGGCTTAGATAAAACAACGGAACAGATTCCTCTGTTTATCTGCAGAGAACATTACAGTATCACAGTATGTTAGAGATTGGAAGGGACCTCAAAAGATCATCTAGTCCAATCCCCCTGCCGGAGCAGGAACACCTAGATAAGGTTACACAGGAATGTGTCCAGGCGGGTTTTGAATGTCTCCAGAGAAGGAGAGTCCACAACCCCCCTGGGCAGCCTGTTCCAGTGTTCCATTACCCTCACTGAGAAGAAGTTTCTTCTCAAGTTTAAGTGGAACCTCTTGTGTTCCAGTTTGTACCCATTACCCCTTGTCCTATCATTGTTTGCCACTGAGAAGAGCCTGGCTCCATCCTCATGACACTCCCCCTTTATATATTTATATACACTAATAAGGTCACCCCGCAGTCTCCTCTTCTCCAAACTATAGAGACCCAGCTCCCTCAGCCTTTCCTCATAAGGGAGATGCTCCACTCCCTTCATCATCTTAGTCGCCCTGCACTGGACTCTCTCCAGCAGGTCCCTGTCCTTCTTGAACTGAGGGGCCCAGAACTGGACACAATATTCCAGGTGCGGTCTCACCAGGGCAGAGTAGAGGGGAAGGAGGACCTCTCTCGACCTACTGACCACCCCCCTTCTAATACACCCCAGGATGCCATTGGCCTTCTTGGCCACAAGGGCACAGTGTTGGCTCATGGTCATCCTGCCATCCACTAGGACCCCCAGGTCCCTCTCCCCTACACTGCTCTCTAACAGGTCGTTCCCCAACCTATATTGGAACCTGGGGTTGTTCCTGCCCAGATGCAGGACTCTACACTTTCCCTTGTTATATTTCATCAAGTTATTCCCTGCCCAACTCTCCAGCCTGTCCAGGTCACGCTGGATGGCAGCACAGCCTTCTGGCGTGTCAGCCACTCCTCCCAGCTTAGTGTCATCAGCAAACTTGCTGACAGTACACTCAATTCCCTCATCTAAATCATTGATGAAGATATTAAATGATACTGGTCCCAATACTGACCCTTGAGGCACTCCACTAGATACAGGCCTCCAACTAGACTCCGCCCCATAGACTACAACTCTCTGGCTTCTGTCCTTCAGCCAGTTCGCAGTCCATCTCACTACCTGATCATCCAGACCACACTTCCTCAATTTAGCTATGAGGATGCTGTGGGAGACTCTGTCAAATGCTTTGCTGAAGTCAAGGTAGACCCCAACCACTGCTCTGCCATCATCCATCCACCGTGTTATTTCCTCATAAAAGGCTATGAGGTTGGTCAAGCATGACTTCCCCTTGGTAAAGCCATGCTGACTGCCCCTCATAACCCTCTTATCCTTGACATGTCTTAAGATGGCATCAAGGATAAGGTGTTCCATCACTTTCCCAGGGATGGAAGTGAGGCTGACCGGTCTATAGTTACCCGGGTCCTCCTTCTTGCCCTTTTTGAAGACTGGAGTGACATTTGCTTTCCTCCAGTCCTCAGGCACCTCTCCCGTTTCCCAAGACTTGGTAAAGATGATGGAGAGTGGTCTAGCAATGACTTCCGCCAGTTCCCTCAGCACCTGGGGGTGCATCCCATCTGGAACCATGGATTTATGGATGTCCAGATTGATCAACTGGTCTCTAACCCATTCCTCATCGACTAAGGCAAACTGCTGCGTTGACCTGACTTCATCTGAGATCTCAGAAGTACAGGGCTCTTCACGACTGCCTCCGGCAGAGTAGACAGAGACAAAGAAGGCATTCGATAACTCTGCCATCTCTGTATCTTCTGTCACCAGGGCACCCATCCCGTTCACTAGTGGGCCAACCTTGCCTCTGGTGTTAGTTTTATCAGCTATATATTTGAAAAAGCTCTTTCTGCTGTCCTTGACCCCTCTTGCCAGATTTAATTCTAAGGAGGCCTTAGCCATCCTAGCTGCCTTCCTATATCCTCTAGCAGCAGCCTTATATTCCTCCCGAGTGGCCAGCCCCTCCTTCCATGACCTGTAAACTCTCCTCTTCCACTTGAGCATCCCCAGCAGTTCCTTATTTAGCCATGCAGGTCTCCTGGCCCTCTTCCTTGACTTCCTACGTGTCGGGATGCTCTGCTCTTGAGCTTGGAATAAGCAATTCTTGAATGTCAACCAACTATCTTGGGCCCCTTTACCTTCAAGCAGCCTTGCCCATGGGATTTCCCCTAGCAATTGCTTGAAAAGGCCAAAGTTTGCCCTGCTAAAGTCCAGGGTTGCAATTCTACTTGCTATTGTACTGGTCCTACCACACAAGATCCTGAATTCCACCATCTCGTGGTCGCTGCAACCAAGGCAGCCCTCAACCTTTACTGCTTCGA
Organism: Psittacula echo; assembly: GCF_963264785.1. Classification (NCBI taxonomy): domain Eukaryota; kingdom Metazoa; phylum Chordata; class Aves; order Psittaciformes; family Psittacidae; genus Psittacula; species Psittacula echo. The sequence goes on from NC_137740.1 coordinate 62,501,281, forward strand.
CCAGCCCCTCCTTGTTAGTGAGGATGAGATCCAGCAGCGCTCCTCTCCTGGTTGGCTGATCCACCATTTGCATGAGGAAGTTATCATCCATACACTGGAGGAACCTCCTGGACTGTGGCTGGGTTGCTGAGTAGTCCTTCCAGCAAACATCAGGGAAGTTAAAATCCCCCATGACGACCACGGCCTGTGACTGTGAGGCCGCTCTCAGCTGCCTGTAGAAGGCCTCGTCAACTTCCTCACCCTGATCTGGTGGCCTGTAACAGACACCCACAACAGTACCGCCCCTGCCAGCCTGCCCCTTAATTCTCACCCACAGACTCTCAACTCCCTCATCCCCTGTTCCTGGACAGAGCTCAGTACATTGCAGCTGCTCTCGCACATAAAGAGCAACCCCACCACCCTGCCTGGCTGGCCTGTCTTTCCTGAAAATGACATAGCCCTCCATGCCTATATTCCAGTCATGCGAGCTGTCCCACCACGTCTCTGTAATTGCCACCAGATCATAATCTCCTGACTTAACACAGGTCTCTAGCTCCTCCTGCTTATTTCCCATGCTGCATGTATTGGTGTACAGGCATTTCAAGGAGGGAGCTGAGCTCACCAGTTTCACCCTAGGATTATAGGAGGCCTCCCGGTCTTCATCAATCCTAGAGTGCTGCCCCACTGGGGCAAGCCCAGTTACAACCCCATCCCCCTTCGAATCTAGTTTAAAGCTCTCCAAATGAGCCCTGCTAATTCATGCCCCAGCATCCTTTTGCCTCTGTGAGATAAACCTTTCCCACGTGCCATCATCCGGACTGAAGCCTTATAAAACCAGCCGTTATCAAAGAATCCAAAGCCCTGCCTGCAGCACCAGTCTTGTAGCCAATTGTTTACGGACTGAATTTTCCCATTCAGTCCCACATCATCACCAGAAGATGGAAGAAGTGAGGAGAAGATCACTTGAGCCCCAGACTCTTTCACCATCCGCCCCAAGTCCCTGTAGTCTTTCTTCATCCCCCTCAGACTGCGGGAAGCAGCTTCCCCCCCACCTGTCTGGAAGACCAGCAGCGGGTAGTAGTCTGTCGGGTGCACCAGGCTGGGGAGCACCTTGGTGATATCCCTGATCCGGGCTCCAGGCAGACTACACACTTCCCTATGATGAGGGTCAACTCTGCATATCGGGCCCTCTGTTCCTCTCAGAAGGGAATCGCCTACGACAATGACCTTTCTTTCTTTCTTGTCAGAGGCAGTCTTGAGGTGCGAAGTCGACCGCCTTTTCCTATGTGACCTTGTAGACCGGCCTTGCACCACATCCTCACTTACCTCTCCATCAAGATGCAGGGCCTCAAACCTATTACGGAGGGGCACCTGGGGAAGCAGGGCAGGAAGGGAGGAAGGTTGCCCACGACTCCGAACTGGAACTCGCTTCCAGCCCTCATTGTCTTTTTGGTCCCTTACCTCTGCGCGACAGCTACAGGGCAGGGGCTGTCTCGGGCCATCCCCCTCTGTCTGAGAGGGCAGGGGGTCCATCCCCTTTTGGGGGGTATCTCCCTGGAACCGTTCCTGCTGGCACGCCAGGGAGTTACTCCACCAGTCCATCTCCCTTTCACACTCCCTGATGGTCCTCAGTGTCTCGACCTCCTCCTTAAGTTCTGCCACCAAGCTAAGCAGATCTTCTACCTGCTCACACCTCACACAGGTGGAATGCTGGCCTCCCTCCCTCGGCAGCAGCAGGCTCTGGCACTCCCTGCAGCCAGAGACCTGAACAGCCACGGTTTGGGACGGGGTCTCTGTCTGAGTTGCTACAGTCTCCTTACTGCAAGCCCTCCTTCTGGAGGCGACCATATTGGTCAGCAGTCTGGGACACCAGCAACAGAGTCCGCAACACGACCTGCTTGTTCCTCCCTGCGCCCGGTGGGCAACCGCTGCCCTCCCAAAGGGTTTTTCAAGGTGAGGGGCAGGGGTGCGGTCGCCGTCACCGCGGGAACGCCCCCTGCCACGTCAGCCGCTCTCTCGCAAGGGCTGCTGGGGCTTCGGGGATCGGGAGATGTCGGGAATCGCGATGTCTCTGCGCTGTCCCCTCTGCTTTTCCTAATCTCTTCTGACCCTCGTGGTCTCTGAAGCGTGCCGGCTCCGGCTCTAGCTGGGCTAGCTCCGATCAGCTGACTGACTGCTAGGATCGCGTTGCAGCCGCTTTTAAATCTCCCGCCGTCACCGTGGGAACGCCCCCTGCCACGTCGGCCGCTCTCTCGTTCAACTCCTTCTCAGACTGTGGCTTTGCTGCAGAGGTAAGGAGCAACGTGTAAATCCTGGGCATTTAAAGGCCTGATGCTTTGAAAAATGAGAACATCTCCTTTGTTACCAACTCTGTTTCTGTGCAACATCAGTACAGAAGATGAAAGCTTCTCACAAATTCCAGTGAGATCAGAATCTTGTCATCAAATCAGGAACAACTAAAAAGATGCCACTATGTCATCATGGAACCATCATGCATTGACTAGAATCCAGGTGTGTTCACTCAACAGGAGAAGGAAATTACAACTTCATACATATTCTTTGATTTTTGCCTTGCTGGGAAAACTGGATTGAATAACAGCTGTAAACTCAGTATTACTCGAGTGATTTAGTTAGACTGGGCATCTTTTAAATCTATTAGAAATGTCAATATACAAAGTCTATTGTCAAATGGAATTCATTGGCTGTTCCCAAAAGTGTGCATCAATTTCATCAGCAGTGTGTGTTTCAGTAAAAGGAACTTTGATTGTAAGTGCTGATGTAGTAATTCCTGAAGTCATAAGCGGTGTCATTTACTCACGCGGTGAAATATGCAGAGGAGTTGGTTTTTCTTTTCTTGCCCCTCTCTCACTTCAGCCTCAAGAACCAGCATCTTTGTCCGAAGGGCCTGTTCTCTGCATGACATCTTTTCCAGTTCTTCAGCCACCTGTAAGGGTAAGGAGAGAGAAATGAGGCACATTTATTTTCACTTCAGACCCAATCCAAAGTGTGTTCTTATACCTTAGCATTAACAGCTCCACTGCCTGTCCTGTCAGCTCATAGAATTATAGAATAGTTTGGGTTGGAAAGGACCTTAAGATCATTCAGTTCCAACCCCTGCTGTGGGAAGGGACGCCTCACCCTAGACCATGTCACCCAGGACTCCGTCCAGCCTGGCCTTGAACGCTGCCAGGGATGGGGCATTTACCACTTCTCTGGGCACCCTGTGTCAGTGCCTCAGCACCCTCAGAGGGAAGAACTTCTTCCTTTATATCCAACCTGAACTTCCCCTGTTTCAGTGTGAACCCATCACTCCTTGTCCTATTGCTACAGTCACTGGAAGCTGCTCTGAGGTCTCCACACAGCTTCTCTTCTTCAGGCTGAACAGCCCCAATGTTCTCAGCCTGTCTCCGTATGGGAGCTGCTCCAGCCCCTGATCATCCTCATGGCTTCCTCTGGTCTTGCTCTAACAGCTCCATGTGCTTCGCATGTTGAGGACACCAGCACTGCACACAGTGCTGCAAGTGGGGAGTTATTTCCCATGCACAGAACAAACTAAACAAACCTTGGGAACATTCTAGCAAAATCTGAAAGAAATTCCAATTTGGGTAAAAACTTAAGGAGGGAGCAGCTGTTACTTTTTTGTAAATTAAGCTGTTAATGAGCTGTTACTCATTTGTAAATTAAGCCAAAGTTGTTGTGTTTTTCAAACCCAAACCAATATCCTCAGTACTGAGAAAATTCAGGTTTATTTCAACACGATTAATCTGGGAAAGAAATGACAATTTCATACGTATTTTCTCATTAAACAAATAACTGCAACCTCATTTCCTCTCCCATTTGATTTACTGGGTGCATCCTTCCTACAGATAACAAATTTCTGCTTAATACTGAAAGTGGGCAAAGCCTTCCTCTAAAATGAGGACTTCCCACTGAAGTTCTTGTGGGCTGCCTATTTTAAACAAAATAAGGAAAAAATAAGGTTTTGTTCAGAGCTTTTTCTGTGGGATTCAGTATTGGGTGATTGAAGCATTTTGATTTGTCTTCAAATAAAATGATGGGGAACTCTTTGTCCTCTGAACTTTGTCATTCATTTCAACAGGATCCGAATTCCACAGAGAAACTGAACTGTGCAATCCATATTTAAACATGCCAAAATTCCCAGTCACCTTTTAGTGCTGCTCCCTTCATGTAAAACAATCTTGTCCCATCTCTTCTTCTCAAGCACGTTTGGTTTTAATGCTGTTTTTAACTAACAATGGCAAACAAGCTGAGGAGATGCATTAAATCATCAATACCATTTTTCTCCCTTCTTCCAAAGCTGATTCCAGTTGTCTGGTTAATCCATTGTATTCTGCGATTTTCTCTTCAAGCTGCAATTGACTGCACTGCAGACTCTCATCTTCCTTTTTGAGCTGACAAGCAAGTGCTTTATTTTCAATCTCCATCTTTTCTAATTGCCTTTATGCAGAACAGATCAACGCATTGTAATTCACTACAGCAGACATGTGTAGGAATTAACTGCAGTCACATTTTTAAGCAGGTACCTTTTAAGATCTTCATATTTCTTCTCAATGTTACAGTTTCCTTCTTCTAAGGACTGACTGCCCACAGAAGTTGCACTGTATTCCTCCTGTGAAAGTGACAATTCGTTTTTAGTTGGAGACCTATACACAGGGTATTACAGAGTACAATAAGCTTGCCTGTTAAACTCCAACTGAACAATTCAGCTGTAATTCCAAGTAAACACTATGTTATATTTGAGTAAAGATGATCTTGTATTTAAAACAAATAAAACGCCACCCAAGTAGCGGACTAAAACTTTATGTGAACACTTTAAGGGTGAAACCCTGCTATATAACAAAGGGAAGCCCGAACAAAACCCACATGCTGCTCATGTAGCCTTGTGTATGAGGAGTTCGTCCACCTCTTGTGAACTTTGACTCTTAAGCTTTAGATTCCAGCAAAAATCAGTTCCCTCACGCTACAGTCATAGGAAGCATAAAACTAATAGTGCATATTTATATACAGTGTAGGACTGGCAAAGAATGTCAGAAAGTGCTGAATGTCAGAAAAGACGATCAGGTTCATCTCAGAAGTTGAAGAAAGCAAGAAGTCAAACTGTGTTCCCTTGCCCAGCATCCAGACTGACAAACCTTGACATGTTTCCTTTTAAATCTCATTAACAGTAACGATGAGTGCTCTTGCTAGCACACAGCAACAGAAAATGAGCAACAAACAGCCACACATCAACAGCCTGCTGGCACCTCCATCATTCACTGGACTACCACAAGCAGTTCCCTCCAGTAATTTGAGCTAATCTGGCTGATTTTGTCCATGCGAATCACATGCTGTTAAACCAGCAGACTAGGAGTAGCAGAGATGTCCAGTAGAGGGGCAGGAAATTGATGTCCTGGTTTAGCTGAACCTGGAAGAGGTTTTCTGCACAGGGTCCTGTTACTTCAAAAGGAATCTTGCTAAATTCTGGTCATAGGATCAAGGGTCAGAATCTCTGAAGGGCATCACCAAGATTTAATGCTGAAATTTAACTACTCTTCCATCAGACTTGTGACCATATTCCCAGATCCTTAGCTGTACTTAATAATAACTTTTTTGCATCTATTCAGGAAAACATGTAGTTAGATTAAAGTTACATGCATCATTTTATAGATGCACCTCAAAATTAACAGTTGCTTAAGTGTTTTGCTAAGCAAAGATGGATTTATGAGCTTACGAGCATTCCTGGAAGAAGTATTTAAAATGATACAAACAAGAACCAAATCTGATGCTGTGAACATCATCTTGACAAAAAATCTAAAACAAAATCAAAGCTGATTTCTTTTATAAGCACATGAAGTCTATGGGGACACAGATCCTCACTGTGCTTCAGCTGGAGTTTTCCCACTGACACAGCAAGAAGATTAAGTCCCTTTCCCACCCTACTGATTCAAACACTTTTGTCATTCATGCTAGAAGAGTATTCCCCCAAATTTAGCCCTGCCATTGAAACCAATGTCACAGAAAAAAAAGCTGAGGAATATTCATACTGGGGCTTAAGAGCAAACACAAGCAGTAGTGCTGACATACTGCTAAAATAGATACGATCCTACTAAAGCATAGTTCATAACATTTTATCAAGCAACACAATGTAATCATTAAAATGCTAACGTTATCCATCATCAGCAATATAATTTATGACTATTTGTCTGAGCAAATATTGTCTGCTTTATAAATCAGTCATTAAAAACAAAATGACCGTGGAATTAAATTATTGCACCAGGTAAAACAATAACTAGACTTGCACATTTATTTCCAGGGAAGAATTCTGCAACACATCTCAGGCCATAAGTATTCAAAAGGATCAAGAATGTACTCATATATGAAAAGATACAGAATCTATTTAAATATTTCTTGAAGTAATAAGGTAGAAAGTTTGAAAATTGAAATAGGAGAAAATGCATCAGCAAATATAATAAACCTATGAATATTCTTTGAGGTCAGATTTGTAACTTCATTGCTAGTTTAAACAAGCCACTGAAACCATTAATATTTATAGGGAAATGGGTGCACTGAGAAAGGCACTCAGAGCAGTGCTAGGAAATATTCTGGAAGCTATTGATCCAATACCCAATTAATTACCATTATTCAATAAATGGCTTTAAACAGACAGAGGGTAGGTTTAGGTTAGACATTAGGCAGGAGTTCTTCCCTGTGAGGGTGGTGAGGTGCTGGCGCAGGGTGCCCAGAGAAGCTGTGGTTGCCCTATCCTCTCAAACATGAACTATAGAAAGTGTGGTTATTTGTATCTGGATAAATACTGTGCAATTATAAAACTACTTGATTGACTCGAGTCTACTGCTGACAAAAGCCCACTCATTCTGTGTATTACAAGGTTCTGAAACTGAGTAGCAATCACTTTTAACCTGCAAAATGCATTACAGAACCAAGAAGGAATCCAGCACAGCTGTTTATTCTCACTTACTTCATACAGACACTCCTTCTCCTGAGTTGCCACATAACTAGTGATCCAAGTTAAGCTTGTAATCACATTCTTATCACTACATGCCTTTCAGCAGCAGCTGTCTCACAGCAAAGAGCTGAGTCTGCTAAATATAGATTAACTAAGCTGTTTGCTGCCATATCTACCATATATATGATACATACACTGAGCAACCTGGGCTAATAATTTTATTGTCTGTAATGCCAGTAGGGCTGGCAGAAAACAGGCAGAACAATATCAGCCTTTCTTCGCTCATGTGAAGAATAATGTGGTTTTAAACAGTGCTCTAAAATGAAAGTAGCTTATTCCAGTATACAGTGTTGCACGTTCATTTGTATAAGGGGAGAACACAAGTGCTGTGTTCTCTTACAGGACACTGTGCAAATGTTTTTATCTACTTTAAATAGCTGGGTACCTTTTCCTGCCACAGATGACAGGGAGCAAAGCAGAGCAGGGGAATCAGGAGCATCATTAGGAACACATTACAGAAACCTGCTTAGAAGATAAGCCAGGGAATTTAGGTGCACAGGAAAAGCCTTCCCTTCCTTACACTGCTTCCCTTGGTATCTGGCTCCACCTTAAATCAGCACAGTGCTGAAGTAGCCACAGGTGTCCTAGATAGGATCTAGTCTTTCTTTCTAGTGACAATACCATTCTTCTGCCCACCCTGATGCTCTCAGGAAGCTAAATCTCTGCATACGTAAAGCATTTGCGTGGGCTCAGTGCACTGGCCCAAGGGACAGTACTGAAGGAAGTTTGCAATAAAGAGCCCCTTTCTCTACTGGCTCCACAAAGAGCAAAAACCCTGTTTGCAATGGGATCTGCGAGCCCTGTGACACTGGTGGTTGGATGGTAACACACTGCAGCTTGGGAACAGAAGTGCTTCAGGTCTCCAGAACTCCTGCAGCAGTGGCTTGCTCTCATGCCTTTTAAGGCACTTGTTTGCATTCCTGTGGGTGTTGGTCCTTTCTCTCTATCTGTAAAAATATTCATATACATACTCAGAAAACCACAGAATCTCTGAGCTGGGGAAGCATGATTTATAACATCACTCTATGTAGCTCATGATAATTAACTCCGGCTATATTTTAGCAAAGGCGATGCTGTAAGCCTTCAGGCTTTCTTTTCCTGAGAGCTCTTTGCTAAGCTTGGCACAAATGAAGCTGAGGAAGCAGAACAGCACTGGGAAGGGAAGTAGTGATGACAACTTTGGAATGTTTTGAATTTACTTCCATAAGCTCTATGTTTGATTGCTGTTGTAAAATTCCTCCTCCTTACAAGCCTTATTCATCAGCAGAAAGTTCATTAAGCAGCTATTGCACAATATCAAGTAAAGGGGTTTTGGGGCAGAACTGTGGTGTTTTGTTTTCTTCCTTCTTTATAGAAGGGGAATTGAAGAACAAAACTGCTGCCAACCACACTCAAGTTCACAGGAGTCTTAATCCACACAAAGAAGGGATCTGTAATACAGCATTGGTGAAAAACATAAAATTCAAGTCTGTCAAAAGTGGTAGATTGGGATATTAATTTTACCTGATGTTATTTCTTCTCCTAATGCAGTGGATATCTTCTTTTAAGACACATATAAAGCTTGGAGACATGCAGTCAGTTAGTACCACCTACAAAATGCATCTTTTTTTTTTCCCCCATTTGTTCTGATTTGGTTTAGCAGCAGCAAATCCCAACATCAGTTGCAGCTTGCCTACATTGCTGGCACAAGAGAAGTTTCTTACATGTGTTTTTAATTTGGTTCTGGAATAAATATTGTGTTTCATTTAAAGCAAAAGAAGCCAGTCTGATTTTGCCAGTCACCTTTATTTCCCTAGAAAAGTATAAATTACCATCATAAATACATATATCACCAGTATAAAAATTAGACTCCCATTTATAAAATAAATACTAAAATAGTCAAAGCAACAGGTACCTCCAAGTCCCATCACCGAGATGATTCGATTCTGTACCACATAAGCTATTCATTCACTAACTGTTTAATTAAAAATAAGGTTTAAAATGCAGTAAATACTGCTACCTACTCAGTGGTTGCATGAAGTGAGTTACTACTAACTCAAAAACTGCAAAGCATTTGTTGTGACACTTGGAATCTTCAGACTAGCCTGTCTGTATATCTCTAGGTGTAGTGTAATCTGAATATGCTTTCCAGAGGGATAGCAGCTACCTGCTTCAAGAGTGTTCCTTACAAGTCACCAGTACAGTAGTTTCAGTTGGTTTACCTTTGTCTCTATCCTAAGATAAATAAACAAAGTTAATTTTATCCAAGAAGTGCAGAAATCATAGTAGCATCTTTGTCACACCTGAACTAACAGATCATTTCCCCAGTTAATAATGTTAAAAGAAAGTCAGATAAATACAGGTTTTGTTTCACAGAAACAAAAAAATGTTCCTTTTCATCAGGTAAAGGACACATAGAATCATGGAATAGTTAGGGTTGGAAAGGACCTTAAGATCATCTAGTTCCAACCCCCAAAAGTAGTAGTGTTTTCCCCTCACAAGCACCATGAATCTGGCTCAGAGAGGCCATACTTTCAGAACGGCTGTACCTGGTCAAGTCAAAGTCTATGTAGTTCAGAATCCTGTTTCAGACAGGACAATAGAAGGAGCTTGGGAAGAGTGTATGAGCAGGGTTAGGCTACTGCAACAGGTCACCAGAAAACTCCTCCAGCCACTAGTGACCCAGGATTTTTCCTCTGGAGTTTTCATCTGTGACTATCTAACAGATTTCTGAATCCATGGAAAAGTTTGGGCTTCAAAATTCCCATACTGGAGAGGCTAAAAGGCTCTGCCATATTCCCCAATGCATGGGTTTTGTTGTTGTTGGTTTGTTGGGTTTTTTCTTTGTTTTTGAAGGGCTGTTGAACATCAGTGTTGATAGTAACTTTCCCTTAGACACCATTAAGAGGTTCCTTTTCTCTTGCAGCTTTTGCCTTCTTGCGTTTACAGAGGATCACTGATAGGACAACAGCAGAGGTGATGATCGCAATCACTATCACTGTTATGATGATAAAAAATTCTGCTCCGTACTCTGCAGGGGAGAAAAAAACATTAAGATTCAGATACCAGAAGCCATAATGTCACAGTGCTCCAAGCTCTTAGAACCCACTCCACTAAAGTAAAATATGTTTGCTGTATTGTAAGTATCACAGGAGTGGAGTGACTACCTCAGTGTGAACTGAATTTGTTTTCACCTGAATTTGTTGAACTGAGGTAAAGCTTTATTTCACCTGGTTCACACTAGATTTTAATCTAGTTAGTGCACTAAGAATACCACCACAGGAGTAAGTCAAACCATTCCCCTTACCCCTGCACTACTTCTGTAAAAGTAAGTCCAAGTAGAAATTTATTCTAGCTTAGAGGCTACCAAACACCACAGAGGAGATTTCTATTCAAGTTGTACTTTATTAGAATTCAACTATTGTGATAAACAAAAATATTTATCTAGACAAGAAAGGTAATTTGGGGAGAGCTGATTTGCTAATTTTAGGAGAGCTTTTCTAGAGTGCAGATATTCTTAACTGGTGGAGAAGAAAGATACAGTACAGCAATTTAATATTATTTAATCACTATTGATGACTTCACATTGAAGAAAGTGTTATTGAGATTGATTGTCTGGAATTAGACTGATCCACCAACCACTCACTAACTTATTTACCAGTAAAGAAGTCAATCTGCTGACCTCTGACTTTGTCATGTAACAGTAAAGAAAGTCTTAGTCTCAGTGTATGCTTTTGAGATAGTAACTAAAGTTCATTTCAAACAAGTCAATGGTTTCCAGCACTCCTATGCTTTAGAGCTAAATCCTTCAAGCGTTTACTGTGGGGCCTGTTATTCAGAAGTATCTGAGGAAAATGATCAGGAAACAACAAAATTAAGCTGAAGGCTAGTGATGTCATCAGAAACCTCAGTGACTAGTGATCAGCTCATACAATTTAAAAGTAGTTAAAACAGTTGAGCAAAACCCTAAAACCAACCCCAACAGCTAAAGATGATGGGCTCCTACTTAGTATGAGTTCTTCCCATGTTCAGACTGTGCCCTCCCACAGTTTATTCTGTAACAGGCATTACAATTTAAGGAAGTGTAGAAATATGCTCAGAATGGAAGTGACTTTTTGTGAGAATGCTTAAGACTGTATGACAAACTTCACCAGATACCTACCGTCTAAGATATTCCTTCCTATACTGGTACAAAGCACCTTACTTTCTTGACCATTGCGGTTTTCTCTGCGGGAGGGAATGATTCCCTGTATGTAGAAGCAATAGTTCTTTGAGCTGTCAACTCTTTCTTCGAATTTATGGCTTTTTGTTATTGCATCTTTCTGTAAAGGAAAAAAAAAATTCATTAAAAGTGTTTTCTGCAGACATTCTTAAGGGAGCACAGGAACTGTGTAGCTGTAATACAGCTACATGTAAAAAGTAGAGTTAGACCTTACCTTCCCAGAACTTTGATCTTTCCAGTAGTAGATCTTGTATTCCAGGTCATTTTGGAAGATATCTCGAATACTTTGAAAGCTTCCGTTAGGAAATGTGTATGGTGTCAGTGGATCTTGGAACACAACATTCAGTTTGGAGCCTTTTTGTGTGTAATTCTGTATCTCCGGTTTTCCAAGAACAGCTAAAGAAGCATTTTCAGAATTAAAACCTGACATCATCCTTTCTCTGCAACATGCTTTTTATTCTTCCTCCCTCCACTCCCTTCCCTCCTCAAATCTGTTACAAGTTCACAGGGCCGAAGTAATCCAGTGAAATCCTGGATTATTAACAAAGATAAAATGGTCTACTCACTGCAGTGAGAAACAAATGATAACTAAAGCCTTATACACTCCCCTGCCACAGGGAAAGCTTCATGCCTGAATTTCTCCTTCTCAGGTAGCAGTATGGCTACTGTAAGAATCTATAGGAAAAACCCTTTGGCCCAGTCCCAACCTTGTTTGAGTCAATGGAAGTAATCTTGAAAGGAAATTTCTGGGAAGATTTAATCCTACTTACTTTGACTATAAGGTGTAAATTTTTCAGAGACTGCAAAAGGTGGTTCTTCAAAGTTATCCATCCCTGAGGACGCTACAGACAGGATGTGTGCTGTGTAGGTCTCTCTTACATTCCTGAGCAGGTCAGTGACATCACACTCTGTTTCTGCTGTCAGTATGCATTTCTTTTTGGTGTCAGATGTCTGTCTGAAAAGAGCAAGAAAGAAGCGTCAGCACTTTCCAACCAGCCTTTCGCATATTCAGATAATTTAAAACACACTTCCCCCCCCCCAAACTATAGATTTCCCTTATCCAGTGGAACAGTCTTGTAGGTGAAAGCCTGAAAAGGAGAGGAAAAGATGTCCAAACCCACTATCCTGTACAACTATCTTTTATAATTCAAAGTAGAATCAAGTAAATAAGATGTGATCCATATTAATTACAGAAATATGTTATTGGATACATCTATGAATTAAAAATTCAATCTTTTATATGAATTTAACAGAAACCATAAGTAGTTCTGATTTTTTGGTTTTTTTTCTGCAGTTGACTTCTTTAAATTAAACCCCATAAGACGCATAAATCACTTTGAAAGTGTTATCCCTGATGCATCTGAAAACTATTGCCTTAAGAAACATCAGTTATCCCAGGAAGCTCTGTTGACACCAATACTAATTTTGTTTAATGTCTTCTCGTGTATGTCACTTGGGTTTGCATTTATGCAGGTGCAAATGACACTAAGAACCAGACAGTACCAGCAATTTTCACTGCAGGCTTAGAATATTGACAAAACTCATGACCCCTGCACTTCTCTTGATCTTTAAATTATAAGAAGCGGATCTGTTTACTTGAGAAATAAAAATGAAACCAGGAAAAAACGTTACTTCCCCATTTTACTCCCTAATAAGAAGGAATGGAAAAACAGATTAGATATTACTGCTTCAATTCTTGTCCTAGATTTTGCTGGTGAACTAAGGAAAATTAAAACTCTGTGATCTCAGCTGAAAGAGCAAGAGTGCCAACTCTTCGGGAATTCACAACTGAGTTTTCCTCCAAGTAGGTCAAGTTATACTGAAAAGTCATATGAACTCCCTTCTCGCTTCACCAGATTTCTTATGGTGTCACAGGTCAGTTAGTGACAGTGTGCCGGAGGTGCCTTGAAAAGGGACAGGGGGGATTGGATCTTTGGGATCAAACAAATGTACTCTGCAATCGTACATAGATGAGAAAACAAATATTTAAGCACATTTCATCCATAAGAGCACCTTCTCTGAAGAAGTGCCTCTGTATCAGATCTATACCCAGTCCCATACTGAATCTTGGACAAACAGACATCAATTTTTTGCAAGCACAAGTGGCTGGAAAGAAACTCCAGATTCATAAGTTTCATAAAATTCATTCTGCGTCTGCTTTTAAGTCTATTAATTTAATCTCTCCCTTAAAGAATAAATGAGCACATTAGCCATTGCACTGATATTTCATCCATTAGTCATGAAAGCGCTCTCATTTCTATGCCCCTTTTAAAGACTACATGGTAATTTTCATTATGATGTAGGAGAGTTGATGATGCAGTTTCCCCTTAGGGCATGTTTAACAATGGTGTGTGAATTAAAATGGGAGCTAGGAACAGCAGAGATTTATTATTGAACTTCATGGAAGTTTTTGTGCAGTATTGAAAGAGGTGTTATGACTCTTCATATAAGGTATCTACTTTCTATGTACACAATATTTCACAGCTTACATAAAACATGATTACAGAGGAAGTCTCAACAGAAGTAGGCAAACAAAGGTGATTTTTAGTATTACCCAGCGAGACAAATTATTCATTGACTATGATTCAACAATTAGAATAAAATGCAGACTCATATTTATCACACACCTCCTAAGACCAAAGATGAAAGACTCAGTCCAGACACGTTGGAAGGCACAAAAAGATGGAAGTTCTGTCTAAAACATAGTATGTCAGACAGAGTGATAACTACTTCAAAGTATCCTGGCCTAAATCTCCAGTGCAGCTTGCCTGCACCAAACCCCAGAACTGAAATACTAATCTAAAGCTCAACTCTCCATTTCTGAAGCAGATGAAACCAGAAGCCTGAATCAGATGTTCTTGTAATTGGATACAAAGAAGTATTAACAGCTAGGTTGGCAATTTTCCTAAATCCTCATGTTTGGGCTCTTTTCTTTTTACATTCACTCTCCAAAATATCCACATGCTCTATTTTCACTGTCTTCACCTGCCATTAATGGACACACCTTGGTGTTATCTACTTACCCATGGATTTCTACTGTATAGAGGTAACCTGATGGTTTTGGCTGCCACTGCAGTATAGTTTTAAAATTGATTGAAGACCAAGTTATATTAACTGCTGTTGGTAGTTCTGGATTGCCTTTAAATACAGAAAAGAGTGCCATCAGTCATATTGTATGTATATCCTGGTTCCTTGCAGTCTCTGTTTACTTAAACAAAGAAGTTGCTCTTAATTGCTACTTGGAAAAGTTCTTTTTGGGGAAAAGGCTTGGTCCTGCCATTTGGGCTTATTCTCATCTTACTAAAGGAATGCATCCTGGCAGAAGCAAGAAATGGGAGAAGAAAATCATTTTCCCTCTTGTAACTCAGAAGTTCTGAGGTAACTTATTTGGAGTTCTGTCTAATGCTTCCTTTTTGAACTGAGACCTTGGAAGAAGCTACAGAAGCTTGAACATACTCAAATCCTGTGTTCAGCTCTGGGCCCCTCACTAGAAGAGAGACACTGAGGTGCTGGAGCGGGGCCAGAGAAGGGCAGCGGAGCTGGTGCAGGACCTGGGGCACAAGTGTGATGGGGAACGGCTGAGAGACCTGGGGGGCTCAGTCTGGAGAAGAGAAGGCTCAGGAGGGACCTGATCGCTCCCAACAACTGCCTGACAGGAGGATGGAGCCAGGAGGGGCTGGGCTCTGCTCCCAAGGAACAAGGGATGGGACAAAAGGAACCGGCCTCAAGCTGCACCAGGGGAGGTTTAGATGGAGCTGAGGAACAATTCCTTCCCCAGAGGGTGCTCAGGCATTGGAACAGGCTGCCCAGGGCAGGGCTGCAGTCACCGTCCCTGCAAGTATCACAGTATCACAGTATGTTAGAGATTGGAAGGGACCTCAAAAGATCATCTAGTCCAATCCCCCTGCCAGAGCAGGAACACCTAAATAAGGTTACATAGGAATGTGTCCAGGCGGGTTTTGAATGTCTCCAGAGAAGGAGACTCCACAACCTCCCTGGGCAGCCTGTTCCAGTGTTCTGTCACACACAGTGGAGACAAGGCCTCAGTGCCATGGGTCAGTGGTGGCCTTGGCAGAGCTGGGAACGGTCGGACTTGATCATCTTAAAGATCTTTTCCAACTGAATTGTTTCTATAATTCTATGAGCATGAAGTACCAAACCAGTGTGGAGTGGCTCAAGCTCATCCCTGGCTGTATCTGCTGCAGAAGGCCTTAGCTCCTAGTTTCCCTATTTATTTATTTGGGGAAGATAAAGTCTTTAATAACCAGAGGCTGCCCTGCAGTTCCTTGCGAGAGGGGCTCCCCACACGCTGAGATGCAAGGGAAGACGCCACTTCAGGGAACTGCCTGTGAGGAAGCCCAGGTGGAAAGCCCCGCACAACCTCTGTAACCTCTGGAAATCCATTTTCTCCCTGAGCGAGATCCTATTATCTAAACACCATCTTCTCTGCCTCAACAACCTCAGCGCTGGGGATGAGGGGAAGAGATCTCGTAGACCTCGTTACTGTAGGTCAGCAGCTCCCTGCAGCAGACCCCTGAGGCTCGCCAGCACCGGCCCGGCCATGGTTATGAAGGACCTTCCCCTCAGCAGACACCAGCCCGCGGCGACCAGCGCCATAAAGCGTGAAGTGGAGCCGGGTCGGAGCCGGGGCCCGCCGGCAGTGGCGCTTTCCCACCTAAAGTCCCGCGTCAGGCAGCAGCTGCCCCCTCACCTCAGCCGCTGCCCCCTCACCTCAGCCGCTGCCCCCTCACCTCAGCCGCTGCCCCCTCACCTCAGCCGCTGCCCCCTCACCTCAGCCGCTGCCCCCTCACCGCAGCCGCTGCCCCCTCACCGCAGCCGCTGCCCCCTCACCGCAGCCACCGTTGCGGGGCGGCTCTGCCTGCCGTCCGGCCTCTCTCCATTCGAAAGACCGAGCACCGCCGCCTTGTCCACCCCCCCCGGGCCAACGCCAGCGTCCCGCCCACCGTTACCCACCGGCGACGGCCAGGCTCCACAGCAGGGCACTTAGCAGCAGGGTCAGTCCTCGGGTGGCGGCGCGCAGCATCCTCGGGTAGCAATGTGACAGTGTCCCGGCAAGGCTGAAATTGGTGAGGTGCTGGCGGGGCGGTGACTTATATCTGCGCGAGGAGAGGCGGGGACTGCAGCCCGGCGAGGGAGGGAAGCGGTGGGAGCGGCGGGGTGGCCGGCCCGGCCGGGGTCATGGGGAGCGGGGCTGGCGGAAGCGCTTAGGCATAGCCGGGTTGAGCAAGCGGAGCGGGGAATTTTCGAGGAAACCGGAGTTGCTGTAAGGAGAGGGGCACTGGGCACGTTCCCCCGGCGCCTCCAGCCCTGGCACCGTGTCCCCGGGAGCAGCCCACCTGAACATGGTCGCAGCCCGCCTTTTCGATATGCCCATACACTTGTACCAGCGCTCCCTGCCCCTCTGTTAGCCAGAGGATGGAATACTGGTGAAGCTGGGCAATATTTGGTAACCAGCTTCACCCCCTTTGGCTGGCTGTGAAGGGCGAGGGGGGCTAGCACCACCCCCCCTTGGAAATGAGTGCTCTGGAGGGCAGCTGGTCATGTGGAAGTGATGTTGGGACTCAGTTAACTGAGGTCCTGCAAGTTCTGAAGGGCTAAATATGTCAGTTCTTGCCTCACCACACGACCTGTTTGACACAAGTGTTCAGCTGTCTCCTCTGTTCTCTCAATCCATGCAGACACATACATGAATCCTGTCAAACCTCACCTGTCATAGAATCATCGAATCAGCTACTTTGGAAAAGACCTTTTTAAAGTCATGAAGTTCAACCTTTACCCCAGGACTGCCAAGTCCACCACTAACCCATGTCACTGAAGGCCTCAGCTCTGAGCCTCTCACTACAAGAGAGACATTGAGGTGCTGGAGCGGGGCCAGAGAAGGGCAACAGAGCTGGTGCAGGGCCTGGAGCACAAGTATGATGGGGAACGGCTGAGGGACCTGGGGGGCTCAGTCTGGAGAAGAGAAGGCTCAGGAGGGACCTTATTGCTCCCGACAACTGCCTGACAGGAGGTTGTAGTGAGGTGGGGTTGGTCTCTTCTCCCAAGACAACAAATAAGGTTTGAGGGTTCAGGGGCTTGTACCTCACCTCTCCCATAAACCAGGGACATGTTAAGCCTTTTCCTACAAGCTGACATTGGAAAGGTGTGTCTTTTTCACAGGTAACAGGGAATCCGAGTCTGACACAAGGTGTTTTTGAATCTCAGCCTGCAGCCTTTGCCACAGGCTCTCTGGCCTCTCTGATGTATGCATTACTCTTTCTCACAGTGCTGCCTTTCTGAGCAGCACTCAGAAAGCTTTTGGAGCGGAGGTTTGCGTGCCGTGTTCTCGTCTGATACTCAAGCTCTAGAGGGAGCTCTGTTTGCGCTCAGCTCGCAGTGATTCTGTGGGGAAGGTGGGAAACAGCCTGTGTGGTACAACCTGTAATATAGAGGAATTGATGCATTTACAGTGTTAAGCTTACTCTTTTTATTTTTATGCTAATTTGTACAATGTTTTGTACCTGGAAAATATAGGTAGGAGGTGAAGACTAACAGGGAAGTTTCATATTTAATTGCCTTTAATATTCACGACATGATTGACACATACTTACATGCAAGCAAGCAGTTCTGTCTCATAATGCAGAATAAATACATATAGACCAAATGACAATATCCATTTCAGTCAGAAACTGCTTTAGAATTCCTATGGAGTGTTCCAGGGTGTAACTAAACCCTGCGTTTTTTAATTATCAGCTACCTTTACTAAAATCCAGCCTTCTAATTTTCTTGCCTTGCCTTTGATTAAACTTCACTGTCTCTGTACAGCTGTCTGTCAGCATTACATCAGTCAAAAAGCTTGCATGCTTTTAACTCTGTGTAGATTACAAACCTTGTGTGACTAGATTTTCAAGATGGTGATCTTATAAGATCACAGTTGATTTCCAGAGGACTTTCTGAAGGGAAACATTATTCACATGTTTAAAGAAAAGAGTCGCTTATAAAGAACTTTAAACTGTCTTTTGGCTCTAATTCCAGTTAATTTTCTTGGAGTTCTGTCACAAAAGATGGAAAGCAGGTCAGTGGTGATTTCCAGTTTTTATGGAGATGATCTCAGTATCCCCCTTCTCCTGCCTATCCTTCTCACTCTCACCTCTTCTGTCATGACCTCCCATACTTGATATAGGTGGAGAACCCTTCATACTCTGTCCGGACTAACCAGCTTGACCAGTATTACCTTACTCAAATTTCCAGCAAGCTATTCCATTGTTCACTAACACTAGGCTTTTGGATGTGGCATGAGTGAAGGCTGCCATGAGTTTGAGTGGTGAGAAGCAGAGCCTGAGCAAAAGGATATGCACGAATCGAGCAATCAAGCAGACCTTGAGGAGCATTGCATGGTTAGAGAAAATAGGGTAACTTTATCAAGCTAGCCATTCTGAGGGAAGGAAGTCAAGGGAAAATCTGAAAGCTGGGGGAAAGACAGCATGCCCAGGGGACAGTGTAGCTAGATCAGATTGGCAGGGGAAGGGTGTGTTGAACAAGGGAGAAGCACACAGGTGAGGAACTGCTGCTGTTGCTGCTGCCTCTGCTCTTCTTTTTCACCAAGTCTTGGTGCAGATTGGACCAAAGAACAGGCTCAGCACTGGCTGACTTGAGGCACCAACCAGTGCGGGAGAGGAGAGGAACCCCGTGCTGCCTAACATGGGCTGATGCCTCCGAGCTGGATGTCTGCTTGGCAGCTAATGACTTAAGTATGACATGCTGATCGCATTTCCTGCCCACTTCAGTGGTATTTCAACAGTTCGTTTAAGATAGAAATTTTCCCCCTTATTTCAAATATATGTTGATACATGCAGGCAAGCATTGTGCTGGCTTAGAGCTCTGGCAATTTCTCTAGAAATTTAGAATTTAGCTTCCGTAGTGGAATGTCAAAATGTGGGCATAGACTCTGTGCATGTCTCTGATTTAGTCATCTTCTGCTCATTTTACTGTCAGGAGAGAAAAACTTCATTCCTGAGGTAAAATCCGTATTTTCCTGTTACACACATTTAAAGTCAGATTAATCTATTTAAATATTGAAATAAATGTGACATTTCCATTGATAGAGGCCAGGATCTTACTATGACTTTTTAGAATATGTGAGAGACATGCAAGAGCACAAGCCTGGCTGCATGCTTTAGGTTAGAAGATGCTCTCTCTCCTCTCTGTGACTTCTTCACTCTGATGGACTCTGGAATCAAGCTTGTTCACCGTCAGGAAGGTTTGTCGGATTACAAGCAGATTCTACACATTTTCTTTCTGTGAGAAGTGTACCATGGAACCAACCCACACATTAATGATGGGAAAAGTGAGGGGAAAAGCCAAACTAACCCTGCAAAACTCCATTTCTGTGGAAAGAGATGCATGCTTTTATTTTTATAGAGTGATCTGCCAGATTGCTAAACTGGTTACCTTTGTGCGAGCTACAAAATAGTTTCCTGCTTAGCAAAGCAATTTCAACATAGTGTTTTCTATACTATCATATATAATTGTTGACATAGAAGTGGAATGCCTCAGGTGACATCAGTGACAGATCGGTTTCCTTATGCTGATAGTTTTGCAAGATTGTGAGTAAAATTTTGTAATGCTAGTGTTTTGAAAGTTTATAGGGCTGTAAACCATCCATCTTCCCATGCTAATATAAAAATCAATGATACTATCATGCCCAGTAATGTTAATTTACTTGTGTGAGTAAGATCTGAAATCCCTGGGAGCTTTTTCCAAAGTGAAATTGTTCTTGTTCTTTCTCCTTTCATTTGGCTTTTCAGATCTTTGTTTAATTTCTCTCAGTGACCCATATGTTGTGTAATTAATTTACTTATATAATTAATTATAGTTAATGAGATATAACAAGTTTAGAGAGCAATCTCTAACTTAGTACCCACTTCTATAAATATCTTGAAAGTAGAATAATACAAAAATTTCTGAAATAATATAAAAATATCTTAAAAATCAATATTTTATAAATTTATCTTGCAGCACTACTGTATCAAATATTGTATTATAAATGCATACACAGACTCACAAATACCCCTCTCTTCTAAACACTGTATTTTAGCCATACTATAATTAATATATTTGGTAAATGAAACCACTTCGTTTGGTAGAATATATTTGTATGTAGTGCTAGTAAATAGGCTGTGAAATTCAATAATATATACTGTGTCTACCTGGCATAGGTCTTTGTTCTTTCAATCTTTTTCAGTTCCAACTAACTCTTAAAAAGGAAAAGGATTTTCAAAAGTCTTGAAATAAGAGCAAGTTTACGTCAACACTTTCTGCCTGTGCATGTTAAGTGCTTTAAAATCAATTAATTTAAATGATATATATCCCATGAGTTGCATTGCACTGATTTTTTACATAGGGTGGAAATGGTATTCACCCAGCATTATGGATATGCCAAAAGTCTGTGGTGAAGTCAGGAAGGTACAGAGTCTTGTTTTTATACTACCCTGCTCTTGTGTCATAGTCACAGAATTATGATTCTCTTTTTGTAAGCAAAGAAAAAAATCTATGTATGGAAAGTCTCTATGAAAGATAAAGGAAAACTATAGCAAATTAAATTCAGTATGCAGATACTTCATAAGTCTGTAAAACCTGAGTAATGTGTTTGTACTGATGTTCTGCACCAAGGTATGGAGGGTGGAATTGAGATCTACTGTGAGAGTTCTCAAAAGTTAGTCCAGTCACTGAGCAGTTCTGCAGTGCACTCTGGTTATTGCTGGGCAATTTTTATAGCTATTAAATAGCTGCATCTCCCCTAATCATAATGTGAATTGGAGGTGGTGATTGCACAAAAGAACATCAAGTCAGAGACTACAAAAAGAGCGTATGTAGAAATTGCTATATTGACAAAGTTTGTATAACAGTATTTGTAATAAAGAGGATTTGTATAATGTTGTAAAAGTGGTTAACAAGTCCCCTTTTTGATGCACGGAAACTGAATCAGTGTAACTTTACTGACCCTTGTGGTAAGTGATGTAATTAAACTAGTGTAGTGGAATGAAGAATCAACTTTTATACCTAAAAGTAGGTATGTTTATTCCTGTGAAGTCTCCACTCTAAAGGAAGTCCCTTGTGTAAATTCCTTGTGCATCTCTGATTTTCTTATTACCTAAGCTACTATAAATAATTGTCTGATTCTGGAATTATCTTGTGATTTTATAAAGTGAAATCACAAGTACAGTATGATTTTCTTGTTGACATTAGAACTCCTGAAGCAAATTATTATATGGTTTGCTGATACTCTTCTGTAAAAATTCATTTTGTTGCCACATTAGTCATACACACATCCCCTCACTTGTCACACGGATACTTTAAAAGCAGACATTCACAAAAGAACAAATCTGGTGGGAGGTTTTGGGTCTGGATTGCCTGTGGAATCAGGTGTGGAGGCAACCAGGGGAGGGAGACTTTGAGTAGCTGCTTTCCTATTCCTTATCCTTGGACTGATGTGTGATGCATTCATTATACTTTCCAAAATGCTGTCTTGCAGCATTATCTCCTAAAAACGAATTAGACCTACACAGGTTTGTGTACATTTAATTTCTGTTATCTTCAGGGTGCCTTGGGGTAAATCAAGTTGCATAAACAAAAATTTTAACTACTCTTTGTTTAGTTTGACACACAGAAGACTTCTCAGAAAGCGAGTGGCTGTAGCAGTACCACATAGGTGTTGTTAGGAGTGGTAACAGACTGGTGTAGTGCTGTACACAGCTGTGTTTATTTACTAGTGACACTCTCCTGCTCAAGGGTGAGTAATTCTTCATAGTAATAAATGGCATTGAAGCACAACAGAAACTATGGAGATGGAGACACTAATTTGTACTGATTCCTTCTGTGCCTAGATGCTTTTGTCTAGGCAAACCAAACTGTTATGAGGTTAAATGGACTGTCTGACACTGTGGTGCTGTCTTTATTCCAGGTGTTCCACCACCCACTGTGAGTAGCCTGTTAGAGTAATTCCTTTACAACATAATTAGTAAGTGACAATAAAAGCTATTTAAAAGGAGGCATGTACATGAGTGGTAGCATTTTTTTTCTTCATATTGAATCCAGTCTTGGTTCATGACTTTATAATTAAGTAACTGAAATAAATTTTACTAGACAGGTATTTATAACTCTTCAAGAAAATTATTCCCCTTCATCACCAGTTGTTAACAAATGCTGACTTCTTAACATTCAATGTGGCATGTATAGCTTCTCAGTGAAGGTCGTGGTACTCAAATTCAGTATTCTTTAAAACTACTTGGTGTAAGCATGCCTTGAAGGTTAGGCAATTAGATGGGTAAAATAAAGCAAGTTTGACTTTGAACAAATGTAGTCCCTAGGCTATGATTAAACTCATTCTGAGGGACTGTGAGGGAGAAAAAGATAAGCTGTACTCTGTTTACCTTGGCTGTTACAATGTTTAATCCTCTCGTAATGCAGCTTTCTCTTTTGGAGTCATTGATACAACAAAAAATCATTCTGTACTAAAGCTAAAATGAAATGGAAAGTTTCTTCAATATCCTGCATCTCCCTCTATTCTTTGACATTACATTTCTTTGTTGATGCTGCCTTTATTGCTGGCTTGGGGGTGACTAGATTAAAGTTAGCTGGAAAAATGGATCAGCTTAGCTCCAGGAGAATAGTTCCAGATTTGGTAATTGGACAGAATCAGCCTGCTACACCGGTGTAACTCATCTCTTGTATAGCTCAGGAGACTGCATTTTGAAATGATTTCTCCACTTCCAAATCTGCTTATGTGTATCACACCCAAGGAGGTTATCAAACATAGGTTTGACTTTTAAAAGTATATCAGAAGTTCCCATTTAGCATTAGAATATACAGAGAATTTTTTCCTTGTCATGTACTTTGATTTACAGTCTGTGCACCAATAGTCTTTGCTTCTACACCTTCAGATGGCAAATTACTATGTCCTTTCAGTCAGCTTTGTATTCCATCTCAGTACCACATTTTTCTCCTTCCTGAAGAGCACTAGTTAAGTAGTGTTGCAAAGTAGTGTTGCACATTGCAGTTTGTATGTTACTATGTCTCACTGCAAGACTCAGCATAGTTTACCTCCTTGACTGGAGGCAGCCTTTAAAATGGTGTGAGATTTCTGTAAAGTGGGAAATGGCTGGTTTGTAATGATTGGCATGTGTCGATCACAATACAGTCTTTATTTTGGACTTTCTAAGTGTGTATTACAGTTAATTTAGTGAGCACATAGATGATTGTAATCACTGCAATTTAATATTGTTGAGTTTTTCTTTTGAATGAAGCATGCCAGTGGTACCTAGGATTATATAAAATAGCAGTTATTCTGTGTGATGAAAGAAAGGTATTTGTATAGGGATTTTGAAAAGAAATAATGGTATATTGTTCAGAAAAATACAACTAAAGTAATACCTTATTCTGGAATAAAATCATACTGGGAAAATGCACTGTCCAAACAGTACACGTGTCACCTATTAAACTTGGCATAATTGCTCACAATTAAATGAATAATTAAATATCACTGTAAAGTAACATTATTAGAAAAAAAGGGACACATTCATGTAAATCAGACATAATATTTACTGAAATTAGTGTATTTGTGCCCCTAGTGTCAGACTTGAAATTTGATTTTAAAGAAACAAAGAAAATAGTAAAAGCCTGAAATGCCTCGTGCAGCACCACTGGTTAGAGCTCAGAGTTCATAATTGTGACAAGGAGTAGTGAATTTTACCTTCCAGATGCTGTGAGTGAAAGAGAGATTTTGAGTCTTGCTGTTCTCTGATGGCAGTATTGACAAAAGACTGGCAGAGATCTTATCACTTACTAGTTCTCTGCTATTTTAGGTCATTTGCAACTAAAATCATAGAGGGATAAATATTTTATCCCTGCCAAAAAAATTATGGAAAAGGAGGGACATTGCTGTTGCTAATCAGCTTCTTGATGTCCAGTATAAAGGCAAAGAAACATCTTAGGTTTGCTCTAAGGAGAAGGTCTGAAGTGGTTTTCTTGAATATCTTATACACTGGTCTTTACAGACATACTCATTCTGTCTTTGAATGTCATAAACGATTTGAACTCAGCCAGTTTAGGGACAAGATGATTATATCTTAAACTGATATGAACTAAGGCATTACATTCCTGTGTGTGGAGCAATCCTGTAGCAGCCAGCGCCCAAATGCATTCTTTCACCGTATCACTTCAACTGACCCATGTGAATTGATGTGAGAGTTAGTAAAGAGTGAGGGATGAGGAGAAACTTCCAGTAACCAGTATTTAGCTAGAAAAGCTGTGTAGTTTGTAACAAAGTGCTGAATGTTGAACTCTGAAAGTCTTAAGGATTTTAAAACAACAGTGTCGTTGTATTTTGTATTTTAATGCCCTAGGAGTCAAGTTAGGGTCTCTTGTAAAGCACAAATGCTGGCATTCCAAACTGTTAACTTTGACATGTAGCTGTTTGATTAGCTGTGTTTGCAGCTTTGTGAGTGTATTTGAATGGAATGTAAAGTACAGAGAGGAAACATGTTCTTAAGTTGAATGTTTTCCTTAAAACAAAGAAAAACTAAACATGAATAACACTGATCAGTCTGAGTTTCAAATGCTTTTGCTCATAAAGAATGTATACTTTCAGATTATTCTGTTAATATGTAGAGATAGTCTATGTTTTCATGTTTGAAAAACTGATTTTATTAGAATCCTATTATGATTTTCCTTTCTCATGATATTAAACTTCAACTAACATCAGATCAGTTTTTGTTTCCTGGTATCAGACCCCATCATCTAAACCACACTGGGACATACTGACTCCTGCTTAAAAACACAGGAACATCTTGGACTATGTATCACTTCTACCTCCTAGTTTGGTTCCTTTTGATCTAAATAGTGTGGTTAGTATCTGATTGATACAACAATTTTAAATATACGGGGAAAAGTACCTTTCATATAAACAGAAAATACTCCTTGTATGTCTAAGATATCTAGACAGTCAAACCCATCCCCCAGTAGGCTTCCAATTGCAAACTTAGTCTCCCTGGGACTTTGGTGAACTAGTAGTAAGTATGTCTGTTGGTGGCAGGTCCCCAGGTTAGTGGAAAATGTGACATACTACCACTTGGGTCTTTTCCAAATGATGCACATTTCATCACTTTAAAGGTTTTTATAAACTCTAAACTAACTTAAATTTGGACAAAAATCAGAATTATGCACTTTTTAAATAAGATAATGTAGAATAAGACTGAAGAGAAATAAAAGTGCATGTTAAATTAAAGTTTTCTGCTCATTCTTGCCTGCAAAACACAGTCCTGTCCTCTCTTTGCACTTTTTCCCTCAGTCTTTCTTGGGTGGCAACAAACTTGACAGAGTCCCTTTACGTATCTCAGAAGAAGCTTTGTTTTTAATCTTAGTCTGGGGAGTTTGCTCTCTTCTCTGCAGTCTCCCATTGCCTGCTTTTATTGCAGGCTCTTCCTTGCTGTGCCTCTCACTCATTCTTTTTCTCCCTTTCTTTTTAGCAGATATTGTGTTTATACAAGACACAATAAACTGCAAACAAACAAATGATACAGGAACTGTTGCGCCATTAGAACAGATTGCATTTCTGCAATAAAGATTCCTTTGTAAAAAGAATTCTAAAATTTTCTCATATGCTACAGACCCTGAATTTTGTGGTTAATCATTAGTCTATATGCACTTGCTTATCTTTTCCTGTGGGCCATGTGAACCAAAGACTTGTCAGTTCTTAAACAGGTACGTACCAACATCAAATTATGTAAATTGTTGCCTAATAACTTCCAAAGACTTGGCAAAAGGCTTTCAGACTTTTCCAAGTTTATAAAGCATAAGTCCTTGAGTGGTGGATTTCATACTTATGTAATGAAGCCCAGTTCATTAAAAATATAGCAGCACTTGAGCAGATACAAGGCAAACTGTTTGAGAAGGTGGTTGAAAACGGGACTGCTTGACTTGTAAGTCTCCTCTTCTAACTTCTCAGATACTCAATAAACCCAGTGTTCAAAGAGTATGCAAAACAAGTATAGTTTCCCCTGCTATTCAGTGCAACTGGTATTTGGTTTGCACTTCAGCTTTTGGAGAGAGGACATAAGAAGAGGGAAGCAAACAGAAAAGATTGTGTCTGATAATGATGCAGCAGCAGACTTACATTCACACATTATAGCTCACGCTGAATCACATAATGTATGTCCAGTAGTTAATCTTGTTCAAGGTAGTTCCCATTTTCTAGTGCAAGTCCTATGTGCAGGGAAAAAAACCTGACTGTTCAACTTGCACACTTTCTGCATAGGTGCCTTTGTGCTGATAAAGGTCAGGGTATACATTGAGTATCAATAGAATAACAACTCCGTGCGCTAGTAGTACAATAGTTTTTGATAGATATGGAAAGATTTGAAAAGATGTAGCTAGATATGTGTAGCTTCCCCTTTCCTTGTGAATAATCTGTAGCATTTATGCTGATCTTCTCTTACCAAATATTGCAAGACACCGAAAGCAGATTAACAGTGTGCTGATCAATTAGCTCTTCTTTTTCATGAACAGCCCTGATGGATTTTACCGAAATGCTTTAGAAAAAAGAAGCATCTATTTCTAGATCATCTAATTCTGACCTGAAATATTCCTTTATTTTCTTGTTAACTTGGTTGGAGCTGTAAGAGCTTCAAAGTCTTCCAATTAAAACATAAAATCTGGCGAGGCAAACAGGCTCTTGAGCTGCATTTTTCAGATGTTTTATAGGATCCTTTCCTCTCTCTCTCCTCTCATTGTTAGAAGCGTGTTTGGTGTAGGCACCTCTTGACATTCAGCAGAGCTTTGAGCTGAGATTGTATAGCCTTGGAATTTTAAAATCTCAGGAGGAATTTGAACCCGAGGTGTTACCTTTTCAGCTGCATAGTACTGCCAGGCAGAGAGAGTTATTCAATGAGGGAGGTGGAATTCCACTGCGAGAGGACAGAGATGGCTGGATTTCACCTTCCAAACACCATTGATACAGTCTTTGAACACTTGCTGCTTATATCCAGACTGTGGATATCCACAAGTCTGGATATACAGATTTGACTTGTGTCAAGTCCAAAACTACGTTGCCAGAATCTGAAAGATTCCCTCTAATCCTTCTGTTCTTAAATATTTCTGAATACTTTATAGCCCTGAACTCTTTAAAAGTTTATTCTCTGTTACTTTGTTTAAAAAGACTGACTGAATGAATTGGGAAGTCACGTGTAGTGGTTTGCAAAATACACAACTGACAGTTTTGATTCTGTAAAGAGGTTTTTTGGGTTAAGCGTGTAGTGAGAATTTCCTCTTTCATTGCTTGTGCTCATTCCTAAACCTTCATATGAGAAAGACTGTGACACTTCCATTTTCTAGGAAAGAAAGGAGGTAGCACTAGAAACTGGAACACGGACACTTTCTGAATATTAATGTGGGCTGCTTTGCCCATGAATTGACAAATGCATTGCTCAGTGGTAAATTTCAAAAAAGAATCTAACAAAAAATACTGCTCACAAAAGCTTTTTTGTACTACTTGGATGGAATCAGATACTCTGTTGGTCTTAGGCTTGATGGCATAAAAGATGTTAGAAGTTGAAAGAAACTAGCAGAAGTACACAGGGAAACACATTTTCTTCCTGCCAGGAAAGAAACAGACCAGTTCTGTTGTGCCAGTGCTCAGCACTGTTGACCCCCATTTGAGAAAGGCAGGCAGGGGACCAGCTTTTATTAGTCTCTTTTGCCATTGCTGCTTTCTTTGCCACCCATAACTTATATTCATAATGTGTCCTAATTTAATTTGGAAAGAGCAGTCTGTTATGTAAAAAGGAACTCATCAGGTAAAAATGCTGTTAAGTTAAACTGACTCTCTAGTTAGTGTCTATAATAGCTCTACATTTCATCTCAGTCGGTTGGCAAATAGGGCTTGCGTTCCACACATTTCCATAGTTGTTGCTCTGCAACTACTTCCCTTATTAGTTGTGTGTTTAATTGCTTTCACCCAGCTGGGATCTCCAGCTCCTTTCAGGTCTGTTCCACCAAACCTTCTAGTTCTCTCTATTAGTACAGAAGTGTACTGAAGTGTACAGTACTGTTAAGTACCATGGAGATAGAATTAGCATTACATTATTTTTATATCCTTAACTGTATTATCCTTCAGAACAATAGTTCCAGGTGACAGGTTTTGCAATAATTTGCTTTCAGACATGGCGGTAATTAATACAGGAAAAAATATGTCAAATATATATTAATTACACCTATTCTTCACTTTTTTTTTTCCTGTGTAGCTTACTAGTGCCAGATAAGTGAACTGACCTATAACAGCAAGGATGGAACATGCAAACAACTACAGAGAAAGCCTTTTGCGAGGAAAGTTACACAGGTCTACCAATATTATATTTGAAACCATATCATATTTGAAAAATCATGGCAGTCAGGTGAAGTTCCCGATGACTGGAAAAAGGGAAATATAACCCCCATTTTCAAGAAGGGGAAAATGGATGACCCGGGGAATTACAGACCAGTCAGTCTCACCTCTGTGCCTGGCAAACTCTTGGAGCAGATTCTCCTGGAAGAAATGCTAAGGCACATGAAAAACAAGGAGGTGGTTGGTGACAGCCAGCATGGCTTCATTAAGGGGAAATCCTGCCTGACCAATTTGGTGGCCTTCTAGGATGAGTATACGAAACTGATGGACAGGGGCAGAGCAGTTGATGTCATCTACCTGGACTTGTGCAAAGCCTTTGACACTGTCCCACATGACATCCTTGTCTCTAAATTGGAGAGACATCAATTTGATGGGTGGACCACTCGGTGGATAAAGAACTGGCTGGATGGCCGCACGCAAAGAGTTGTGGTCAATGGCTCGATGTCCAACTGGAGACCGGTAACGAGTGGTGCCCCTCAGGGATCGGTGTTGGGACCGGTCTTGTTCAACATCTTTGTCGGTGACATGGACAGTGGGATTGAGTGCGCCCTCAGCAAGTTTGCCGATGACACCAAGCTGTGTGGTTCGGTTGATACGCCGGAGGGAAGGGATGCCATCCAGAGGGACCTCGACACGCTTGTGAGGTGGGCTGATGCCAACCTTATGAAGTTGAACCATGCCAAGTGCAAGGTCCTACACCTGGGTCAGAGCAATCCCAGGCACAGCTACAGCTTGGGCAGAGAAGAGATTCAGAGCAGCCCTGCAGAGAAGGACTTGGGGGTCTTGGTCAATGAGAAAATGAACATGGGCTGGCAGTGTGGGCTCACAGCCCAGAAAGCCAACCGTACCCTGGGCTGCATCAAAAGGAGCGTGACCAGCAGGTCAAAGGAGGTGATCCTGCCTCTCTATTCTGCTCTCGTGAGACCTCACTTGCAGTATTGTGTGCAGTTCTGGTGTCCTCAACATAAAAAGGACATGGAACTGTTGGAACAAGTCCAGAGGAGGGTCACAAGGATGATCAGGGGACTGGAGCACCTCCCGTATGAAGAGAGGCTGAGAAAGTTGGGGCTGTTCAGCCTGAAGAAGAGAAGGCTGCGTGGACACCTCATAGCAGCTTGCCAGTATCTGAAGGGGGCCTACAAGGATGCTGGGGATGGACTCTTCATCAGGGACTGCAGTGACAGGACAAGGGGTAATGGGTTCAAACTTAAACAGGGGAAGTTTAGATTGGGTATAAGGAAGAAATTCTTTACTGAGAGGGTGGTGAGGCACTGGAATGGGTCGCCCAGGGAGGTTGTGAATGCTCCATCCTTGGCGGTGTTCAAGGCCAGGTTGGATGAGGCCTTGGGTGGCATGGTTTAGTGTGGGGTGTCCCTGCCCATTGCAGGGGGGTTGGAACTAGATGATCTTAAGGTCCTTTCCAACCCTAACTATTCTATGATTCTATGAATATTAGCAAAAGGTTCCAGCATAAATCCAGCTTTACAGTCAGAGTATTTATCTGTCCAGAGATTTAATTTTCTCTTCCTGACTTCTTTTAATTGCAAAAACATACACTTGAGTTGGATATACTCAGAGACTCAGCTCCAGCTTTGGAAGTATTCCCATCATTGCTTTGGAATTATTACACAAAATAAAATGGCTTCTTTTGGTTTTGTCTTCTAGAAGATGAGTGACCCAATCTTTTACTTATTTCTCTTCAACAATGCTTTGAGAAGACAGACAGCAAATAAAAGCAAATTGCTTCTGTCCTACTTCAGGTTCAGAGATTTTTCTTCTACACTGCTACCTAAATGCTGATCTGCATACTACTGAGGCAGATCAAAAGGTATAAAGCATAAATTTTCTCTAGATCTGAGAGAGGCTCTCAGAAGATCTTTCAGTTACAACCTACATTTATAATTTGAAGCTATGTGGTTCATAGCAAGTTTGAACCCAGGGAACTTGGAAATGAGTTTTAAATCACCTTCTAATTAATTTGCATTTCTTTGTAATCTTTATGTACTTATGCAACTCTATTAAAAGGACATATATGCTAATCTTGCTTACACTGGCTATATGACAGCTTAAGCTTTATGGAATTAATTTGATGATGGAAAGGAGAAGAAAATCAGGTTCAGCTTATACAAGATTTAGACACACCCGTAAGACCTATATCTGTCAGCAACAGCATCTGCCTCATTAGCAGGCTTAAAACATACATAAATGCATTTTGTTTTCTTCTTAAGATCAGTACCTCTCTGCAAAGGAATCATCACTAATGATATTTTCTGACAGCCAGCTCAGTGGATACCACAACAATCAGGGTCTATACTCCCAACCTGTTAACCACTGTGAGGTGACAGGATATGACCATACAGCACAGACTGTGTTGCAGCCTTTCTAAGCTTCATGTTCTCTAGTATGTGATGTGATAAAATGCATGCATCCACCTATGCATTTTCACTTTTTCTGCCACCAGTAAGGAAGCACTGCTACCAGTAAAAGGGAAGGTCTCATTTATTATGGGCTTAATTATGAGTCTTCATTTACTTTGTGGTAGAATCTGATCCAAGGACCAGCTCTTTTCCATTTCCCAAGTGGGTACTTATGTCAACATACATAGTAATGAGATATTGCTAGATGCCATTTTCAGTTTGACAGATGAGCTTTGTGCAGAATGTCCATTTCAAATGTTCTGATATTGGTACTCTGAATTTTACAGCACATATTTTAATGTATTTAAAGAACCAGATGATCTTCCTTTATTGCTCTCAGACCAGCCAGCACTACTAATCAGCATCAGAGCTCTATGCTAGGGTTTTGTTTCAAAACTCTGCTGGTTTTTCTTTCCATTTGGCCTCTATTTGAGACCAATTGAACTTCTTTTTGTGTGTGTTTTTGGAGCAGAAATGTTGCCTGATGTGTTTCCTCATGTACAGCACTAGGTGGAAAGTGTATGAGAGAGGCAGATATAGGGATTTTGAAGAAGCAGAGGATATGACAGCAGAAAGAGGGAAGTTTGGAACGACAGACTTTTCAGCACATTAGGACACTCTTTGTCATGTCCTAATGCAATGCTGGATCGTAATTTAAACTGATCTACATTAAAGGCCTATTACCATTACCTCTTGTAATCAACATGCTCTCGAAACACAACTGCTTATGCAAGCCATCTAAGTTTTGAATATGAAATTTGCAATTTTGATTCTGTACTGTCATACACCCACCTTTTAATGTGTAGATGGCCATACGAGATGTGAGGAATAGAAGAAATGGGCCTGGTTTTATTAGTGCTTTTATTATATTTGTGACAGTTGCTTATTTGCTGCATGATTTTATTCCTTCCTTATTTTTACTTCTCTTTACAACTGCTCATCACATCCTTGTTCTCCTTTCTTCAAAAGGCAGTTTGAAAAAGACATAAAAGGAGAACTCCCCATGAATGACATTGTGATTTATAGTTATTTCAAGACACAAAAATAAACTGATATAATTGGAAGACATGAATTCACAGGAATATCTCCAACAGTGACATAATGCACATGTGGAATCAGTATTATTTAGCTGAAGACTTTCAGGAGTAAACTAGTCATTCACCTGTGTTCAGCGCTGTGTATAAAACCAGGAGCTTTCCCCCCATTGCTTGACTTCTGGTTTAATAAAGATAAACTAAGAAATGCTTTTAGAGATAGAGTTAAATAGATAGAGATAGAGATAAATCAGTGTATTTATCTCACTGCTTTTTGTCTTTCACTCTGCTCCAGACTTAAGCTCTGTTAGCAGCGTCATTAGCTCAGTGCCTTCAAAACCTGGGAGCTGAGCTCATGAGTGAATCATTCTGTACCTAAAATACATAGGATACAGGGAAAACAGCCATATTTCAGTTCTTTTGCAAGGAATTCTTGGGTTTGAGACAAATTTTGGTTTTAAATCACTGAGCCAAGTCTATTAGTTTGTAAGGGCTTGAAAATCTATGCATGATACAACTTGCAACACTCAACCCATTCATTCTGCAGTTATTACAACAGATAGTTTTGAAGAACAAACTGATTTAGCATACAAAGAACACAGCTAATACCATAACTGAGAATTTCCACTAACAGATTTGCCCTTATTAAAATAAAACATTAAACTGAGAAACATGCAAGTAATTTATAAGTGTAAACAGCTCAAATAATTAATTCTTGTATGTTTTTAATATTAACTACTTTTAATGAGATGAGATGACTATGGCAGACACTTTTGTGTCTTGGAAAATCCTCTTGGATTTTCCAGGAATCTTTTTTAAGGAATGGCATTCATACTGCACAAGCAGTTAAGGGATCACCATGGTTGCAAATGGAATGGTGGATCTGACCAGTTGTTGCTGTCTTTGCTCATTTTTCAGGAATGCGATTTCCTGATCTACAGTCTCACATTTATTTAGGATAAAAGCTGGAAGTGAGCATTCCACACACAGACAAGACAAGGAGGCAAGTCAGAAAAGAGATGAGGGCTGCAGTCAGCAAGCTCAGTTAGCTCTCCACCATCAACAGGGAGGCAGCCACATAGGCTCCTCTAGCCCTGCATGAGGTCTATTTTTTCCTGCAGCCTGGTGAAAAAGATTGGCTCAGCATTAACTCCACAGAATCCTCCAGTTAGCAGCCTGCTTACCTGAACCTTGCTTAGGAATTATACCAAACTTTTCCACTGCATGACTTTAACCCACATGGGGTTGGACACTCACATTGAAAACATAATAAAGCTTATACAATACTCTTTTTGTTTTCTTTATCCTTTCTTATTCTGTTTTCTACATTTCAGTCTGCTTTTGCTTCAGAGAATATTTATTTTCCTCCAGATACACTTCTTGACTCCAAGCTTTTCTTTAAAGGATCAATTGAAGTAAGTTTTCAAAGTTTCATCTAAATCTTTGCTTATAAAAGCCTATTTATGTCTACAAAACTCTATTAGTGAGCCACTCGTGGGCAAACACCTGACATGTATCACTCTGAGGCTCTAATTGTCAAAAGAGCTTTTCTGTAACAGACATCAAGACCACCTGGAAGAGTAGTAAATCTCATTTGCTTTGCCAGTTAACACTTTTAAGAATAAGGGTGATTTCCTTCCCTACTTTAGCAGTAGTTCATAAAGGTGGGGGAAAGGGCAGGGACAGGAAGATAATTTTGTTTCCAAAAGACTTAACTCTCAGATGGCAGTTTGTATTCTTTTCTTCTGCTATGCATCTCCTCTGTGTTTGAAGTGACCAGACTGAAGGTTTGTAGCAATTTTCTGTGCTTATGCTTTCATTTTGGGGAATGTTACTAACTCGAATTTTGTAGTACTTGGGATTTGTCTGTATATGGTTTCCAACACACTTTATGTCTGAATGTTTGAAATCAGTATTTAGAACACATCGCTTTTCTTACTCTATTTTGATATTTTGAGGTTTCTAGTAGTAGGCAAGTAGATACCAGAGTTTTATGAACTCAGGTCATGTGTTGAGAAAGGTTTCTGTATGAAGAGGCCTTGTTATTAGGAATTTAAACACCATTTCCACATTCCAGAGTTCTGATATACTCCTTACTCTTCTATTTCTTTCTGCTGTATTTGTTAACTCATATCTTGAAATGTGGAATAATGTAACACTTAAATCTGGGGAAGAAGAATCTGAGATAACAATTTCATGTCTCTTTGGGGGCATGATTTTTATTGGACTCACTTTTCTGTAAACTGGTGCTACCTCTTATTTTCCTTCTCTCATTCATTTTTTGAGGAAGTTGATTAAAGTTTGTGTAGCTCCTTAGGTCTAGCTAAGGGAAGGGACAGCAATGGGGGGCTTTTGCTTGGAGGCTGCTTCTATGTAACCTGACTCTTCACTATATTGCAAAAGGAAAGGTGGGGTTTTTGAGCAGAAAACTCATGCAGTGGCTAATGAACATCTTAATATTTTAGAGCCTTTTAACCTGAAAGAAATCTTGCTGGCAGTCCTTAAAAACGGCTCTTCTTCTTCTGGGCTTGAGCTCAGGACTAAGTGGTGAAACTGGTGAAACAATCTTTCTGGTAACTATAACTCATGTTACAAAAAAGCAAGTATTGCTCTGTTATCTCAGTAACACTGCCTGGTACTCTTATATGAAGACTGCAATGCACAATGTATTTTGGCCTATTTAAGGGTGCACTGGCATCTCCATCAATTTCCCATAATTTCTGGAATGAAATTAGTAGCTTCCACAGTACATTTATGTGGATTGGGGGCTGTAAATGGCATTTTCAGCTTCCTATGAGCTTTCACATAACAGATAAACCAAAATAATCTCTTCCAAGCATTTTCTATCTGCCAGAGAGAAGTGAAACTTCTTTTTGTAAGAGATCAAGTACCTGAAATGTTCAGAATGGGGAAGGTATAGGGGAGAGGAAGTGTGTAAAACAGGGAGATATTTAAATCAGTGAGATGTTACGTCACCATAAAGATAAGTTCACCTACAATTGTAGAGTAAGACTCCCAATTCTTCTGTATTTGCAGATGGGTAATATTACACAGTGAGATGGACCTTGTGGTAGCTAATACATGATTAGGATTGTACAGCAATGCAACAAATAGGGTAAGATACTGAAAGTACAGTAAGTTAATAAAAGGAAATAAAAATAAACTAATTTGCCAATAGCTATTCCAGTGGCTGAAGATTTGAACAGAGCATCCAATATACACCTTCTGCTATGGCTGTTATTAGATCAAGAGGATACAAATCAATGAGGGTAGTAATGGCTTAATAAAAACCTGTACAAGTGAATTAGACAAGAGGAGAATTCAGTCCAGTTCTGGATCTTACCTGCACTTTTCAATGACCAAACACTGTAATTTTAGACCATCAGCTGAAAGGTCACTAAAACTTCTTCAAATCAAACTTTTCCTTTTGTCTGCTCCCCACAGTTTCATTTCTCTACCTTTCACTTCAGCCAGAGGCCTAGGATTGCTCATCTTTCCTGTTACAGACAAGGAGTGGGAAGCTGGACTTTGTTCTTGTACTGGCTGAATAAAATTAAATAAAAAGAGCTGTCAGGGCTTTAAATGAATGTTATCCTCATGTGCCTGTTTTAAACATTAATTTATGGAAGCATGTCACAGGAGTCTTCAGTTCCATTATATTTAGAAAAATTAAAACAATTCAGTGCCAAATGAACTAGGGCTGATAACCACAGAAAATCAATTAATAATAAATCCAGTAATAACCCATAATTATTTAAAGTCATTCTTTTTAAAGATTTAGATTAGAAGTCTGACTATTAATACCTGTGCAGTTGAATGCTCACCTCAGTTGTTTAAGTGCTTTTATGACTGGGTGGGATGAGAAGTAATAATAGAGAAAAGTATTGAGGCAAATTGAGGGTCTACTGCAGCTAAACCTGTCTGAATGTGTTGTAGAGTTACATACGTTGATTTCGTATGTAAAATAACTCTCTAAGGGGTTTAGGTGAAGCATGATGAAATAAGGCTGTAAAAAGTTGTTCAGGCATTTGATTTGAATGTTTTCTTCTTTGTAGCAAATAACCTTTAAGACTGCACTGTGTATGTTTTATCACAAATCTACTTTTCTTTGAAATGAGCTCATTTAGGTGTTACAATTCCTGTTCTACTGAAAATGGGGGATTATTTCATCTGTAAACTACTTTTTCTTTCTTTCTTTTTTTTTTCTTATTTTTATTTGTGCAGTCTAACTGACAACTATAATTCTGTTTTGCATCTTTTGATGCATCTATCTCTGCTATGTTCATTATTATCAAGTATCTTCATTATTTGTGGTAGTCAGAGGATAAAATTTCTGTTCGTGGTCCTTTAACTTTTCTCCCTGTTGATGTTTTATAAATCACTTTCTCTGATTCATACCAGAATAACAAATGGTGTTTTCAATTAAGATGTTTAGCAATGCAAACACCTTTCTGCAGAAAGATTATTGCAAGCTTGTCTGTGAGCAGCCACAGAAAGATGCTAAAGGCCTTAGAACTGTGGTTTCCTTTGGGAAGGGAGAAGAGGTGGCAAAAAAGAAACTAGGGAAATCAGAGGAGTTTGCACTGCAGCTACCTTAGATTTATAAGGAGCTTTAATCTCTACACAACTTAAAAATGTACAGTTCCATCAATATTTATATTTTGAATAGCACATTGTAAGGACAGAGAAGTAGACTAATTGGCATGCCAAGCACAAGGATACAAATGAGATCTAGAACTATTTCCATTGCTAGGATAAAGATACTGGATAAGGGCACTGATTACAATGTGAATGATTTTTTTTAATCGGATGTATTTTACTTACCACCATCACCCCTCAGGTATTTTTTAATGCAGTCAAAGCTTGAGATTTCTTTCCTCTACAAAAGTATTTTCATTGCATTTATAATACTTTTCCAGCTTTACGTTCCTCTATACCCTGCAAAACTGTGTATGGTCAAGATTACCTACAACATGAGAACAACGGCATGGCCCATAATTCCCATTTAGTTTTCTGTCATTGCAGAATGTACGTAATGATTGCACAGCATTCTTGGCTAAAAAGTCCTAGGACATCTGGGCCAAATACTCACCAGACTGTAAATACATTCAGATCAGTGCAAGATAGACCAGGATGAATAGATCTTCTGCCAATAAAAGTATGCAGTTAGGAAAAGACTTTAGGAAGTCTAAAATTATCCTTTTCTAGGAACGTTAAAAATCTGCTAAAGGAGATAACCAGTATGCCAGTGGAAGGTACAATCTATGTTTGCCATTCTAGAATATATGTTTATATCATAGATTTATCCTGCTTATTTCAGTTTTCTGTTGCAGATTGAAGTGTATGCTTAATATGACCACTTAAATGAATTTTTATTTGCCTAAAGCAGGACTTCTGACAGATGTGTAGTGGGAATTTGATTTAAATAGCTCAGAAGTTGTGCATCAATGTGAACTAAATTAGTGAGCCCCAGGATTTCTTATGGTAAATAGTGAATTTTTTGTTATATACTAGATACAGTAAATATTTGTCAAACTTAATACTTCTTAAATGAGTAATCTCATCAGTAATCATCATGGAGACTGCAATGTCACCAGAAGGTTCTGAAGTAACATTGTTAGTCTTCAGTACACAAAGGATTTCAAAGGTAAAAGTTGGGCCTCTCTGAGGCCGTGGAGACCAGATTAGATGTAAAAATCTTGCTGCTCAGATTGACAAGGTTTTGTGCTAATCAATTTACAGGTGCTGGCCTGGATCAGCAAACCATTCCCTGGGCTAAGGAGGGAGAAGCTCTTTCAAGTTGGAGGCAGAGAACAGCACTGTAGGAAAAGAACCTTCCAGGTCAGCTGTTTAGGTCATCTGCTGCCCCAAGAGTTGGCAAGACCAGCTGTTGCTGCTAATGTTCCTAATGGAGCTGGATAAAGTCAGTGATTGCAATAGAAGATAAATGAGAGCACCAGTTGGTTTCAATTAGAGATGATGCCATTGATGTTTCAGCAGTTCAGTTGTGAAAATAGTTGTCCTGTGAGCCAGATGAAACATGGTAAAGGGTGAGTAGGAAGTAGGACTTCTTGGGGGTTTTTTGTTTGCTTGGGCTTATTTGGTAGAAAGCCAGATGGAAGCTGTTCTTCTTTCCTGTCCCAAACAGGCTTCTAAGAGAAAAATCATTCCATGTTTGGTAATAGCTTGGCTGAGAATACTGCAAAAACTCAGAAGGAAGCTTGGATACACTTGATAGACTTGAAGTGTATTCAAAAGGGACCTTAGCAGTTTAGACTTCCTAATTGATGGCAAGCCAGGTGAGTCAGTGGAATCCCATGGTCAGGTACGCTTTACCCCTGTACTAACTTTTACTTACTTTGGAAAGGGGCAGAAGTGATTCTGATTTCTGCAGTATCTGAAATGTGTTTTGCTTCAGAAATAATAGAGGTTGTATCTAATGGTCAATTTGTAGAAGCACTGGATGTCCTGAAGCATAAGATACAAACAAAGCTAGATGTCTAAATGATAAACTACATTAATCTGCCCTAGAGATGTAATGTCACAGAAAAATACTAGCTTCAACACAGGCTAAAATCATTGCACTTGCACTAGGCAATATTCTGGTCTGCTAGGAGGCCAGAGCACTTTTTCCTATGCTTGTCTTACAATAACTGTGTGAAGTCATAAATTTTTCTCTAGCTTTCAGGTAATACAGCCTATGTCTCAACAAACCAGAATTGGTCCTGGCTATAGGATTTCCTCAGGCTTCTACTTCAAATGCAAAGATCTTATTGTATTTACCCAGTAATAATTCTCCTCAGTTTCTCCTATTGCTGCTAGTACTTCCTTGGACATCTCCAAGTAATCCCACTATTGTAGGGATTTATTAGTTTTTAAGGGTCTTATATTACTTTGTTCTTCTCTGGTCCTCACATAGTACTAAATTTTAACTCTGTCAGTTGTACTTCTTGAGGATATCTGTTGTAGCTCCTGAAAGCCCTTTTTTTTGACAAATGCTATGTTTTGGGGGCCTTTGTGACCAAACTGTATTATTAATAGGAAATAACTTCAACCAATATTGCATTTATGGTGTTTCTGATGACCTCTGATAATTCTAAATGTTATCTAGGCTAACTTGCATCCTGAGTGACATTTGAAGTTCTAATCTTGTCATGTTGATTAGATTGAAGACAAAAAATTGTCATCACTCTAAGAAAGACTATGTATTTGTAGTCAGTAAATCGCAGCCAGTTGACTCAAGTGGGATCAAAGTAGGCTGAGGCCTAAAGAATTGGTGATGACCTGAAACTAAATACTAAAGCAGGATGCCAAAAGAATGAGCTTGTACCTCACTGTTGTAACAAGACAAATAGACCAATAGGAAATGCTCTGCCTTAGTAAGGTAAGAGAAATTTTATTGACTTAATGTAACGCCGGCTGGGATTCATAACCTCAGTGAGACACTTCTGGGTGTGTACTGGTATAATAAATATACAAATTCCACTGAAGAGATTAAAAGCTCTTGGCACTAATAAAGAAAACCATCAAGATAGTATTTACTGCTTAATGACACTACTACCTTGCCCTCCAGTGAAAATTGTGACAGACTGTTACAGAGATAAGTGTGTGTGGGTGCACAGGGAGTCTTGGCTCATGGCTAGTGCAGGGACATGTTGTAAAGCGTAGTGTAGGGACTCAAGAACACCTTTTTCTTCCAGTGAGCTCATACTAGTATATTCTAGACAGATAGACTAGGCCTTGCCAAATCCATGTGCCCCAGCCCTCCTCAGCTTGGGGGCCAGGCTGAGTAATAAGGGCTAGTTTCACAGCAGCAAAAATGCTATGCTATCATAGATGGTGTAGTGGGAATTGCTTGATAAAATACAGCTGAGTCACACCCTCAATACAGACCTCTGTAGATTGGACAGTCTGGCCCAGAATGTCTGGCTACTGTTTGCTGACTTAGATTCATTCAACATTTTATTCCCTTGTGGTTGGTTTGCCATGCAGTTCTCTGTCCAGCTCTCTCCCTCTTTCTTTAGAAGTATCTTTTATTGCTTTTTGGCAGTGATCTCCATAGCTGGTGGTATCCTTTACTGTTCTTTTCTTTCTCATAAGTATTGCAATTGCTATAGCTGGTCATGTGTGTGTGCCCTTCCTCAGAATGCTTTTTCTGTGGGGGAAAGGTAAAGGTAGGTGATGACTTCAAAAGCCTATCTCCTGTCTGATTTTCTTGTACATCTTCTACTGGATTGGTAATTCAGATTAACCACAGCAGACAGAATTTAGCTACTTTCATAATGGTATGTAAATATAAGCAGTCCTATCTGCTTATATACCAAATCATAGGGCTTCCATGGTCCCCAGCCTTTTACAGTCATGGAGATTGACTAAGTGGGTTTTGTTGTTTATTTGTAATATAACTTTCAGATTAGTCATGCAGCAAGTAAAAATCGAGTATCTAAGTGTCTCACCTCTCCTTAAGGTACTTGAGAGAGCCTCTTCCTGGGGGCGGAGAAAGAGAAAACTAATTACAAAGTTAACTGCTGAATCATTGAAATTACAACAAGGGATGGTTAAAAGGGGTAATCAGAGCTTATCCTGAAATAGACTTCTGTGGCAACTGTCCAAACTTTATCCAGGCTAATCATAACAAAAAAATGACTTAACATAATCGTGCTGGTCGTGTAGTTCTTAATTTTCACTGTTGCTTTTGTCTGAAGTACCTAGTGAATTACATCTTGCTTCAAGTATCTTCCTGTCAAAAGATTATTTGGTGTGGCCTGACTCTGATCATAGCTGCTGAAGTTCACTGATGGTACTACTTTAAAGACACATATTGGAAGAAGTCTAATGAATAAGGTTTTTATTTATACCACTTTTCCCTTGATTTTTGAATTTCATTTTAATCCTGTGTATACTTTGCCTGAAAGGTCTGAAAAACAGGCAACAGTAACTATACTTGCTATTACTGTAAGCTAGAGATGTATGTTCTGCGATACTGGGATGTATGTCAAAAAAGCTGGAATATAGAGCTGTGGAAATTTTGACCCCATCACATGTAATCTTTTATAAAATACTTAATTTCCTAGGAGCTTTTTTCTTTCTTACACTATAGAACTGCTCTAAAGTATGATTACTCTAATAGCTACTCGATTCTTCTGAGAGTCAGCCTAAAAGTGCTGATAGTCACCTTGCCTTCATTTGCTCTTGTGCTCAAATTTGGTTTTAACCTGAATAGTTCTCATTTTTGTTTTTCCTCTGTGCAGTCCTGTACAAAGATCAGAGCTTTGTGAGTCTCCCTGTATTACTTTAAATAAGCAAAGCTCTCTGATGTTATTCTGCCAGATGGGATCTCTGTTCCCCTGGTCTACCTACTAGCTCCTTTTTGCACTTGTGGAACCTTCAGTTCTCCTTTTATTAACATAAGCAGCCAGTGTTTCTCCAATAACCTAGATGAAGACTTGCACGAAGCCACTAATGGTTCTCTGCTGGAAATAACTCTTCTGATTGAATGTGGGGTCACATATATCTCATTGGGACTGGCAACAGCCTGGTAGCCACAGTGTCTGATCTGTAATTAGTGACTATCCCAGGGATTTTTCATCCTACAGTTTGTTTCTAATAAGTCCCTATGTTATAACAGAAGATTTTGGGGGTTTGGTGGTGCAGGGTTAACTGAAACTCTGGGGTGGGTGAATTGGTTGTTTGCTTTGTTGTGGTTTTTGGTTTT
Source organism: Psittacula echo (assembly GCF_963264785.1). Classification (NCBI taxonomy): domain Eukaryota; kingdom Metazoa; phylum Chordata; class Aves; order Psittaciformes; family Psittacidae; genus Psittacula; species Psittacula echo. The sequence goes on from NC_137740.1 coordinate 62,543,091, forward strand.
TTCATTTTGTCTGCTCTAAAAGCTTACAAAAGGTTAAGGTAGGACTTCATTGCCGGTACTTGTCAACTTACCATTCTGTGTAGGCACAGTGAGACTATTAACCAGGTTGACTTGCTAACTCTAAAACTAAGTGAGAGATATATTAGATTACTTTATCATATTTTTAAACTTGCTTGCCATTCATTACAAACTTGCATCAACAGTTTTAGTGTCAAAAGCCAGTGTTTCTGATAAGGTAACTATAGCATAAAGAAAACAAAACGGAGTGACCACTTACAATCTGATTTGGGTATCTTTAATAGCTGTTAAAATATGGTGGCTGCTTTGAGTGGAAATTATGAAGAACGAATATACGTTGAGAATGAAGTGGAATAGGGAATAAGAGTAGCGGTACTGAATTTATCTTCATTAGGAGGATATTCACATGGCTTATCTTTACTTTTTTAACTTTAAATACTGAGGTTGGGGGTTCCAGTTTCACCTTGCTCGTTTTCAGTCAGGAGACACAGAGCAAGTCTTGATCTGAACAGCCTCAGTGTAACCCAACTTAAAATTAGTGGTTATATGGGGAGGTGAAGGAGCGTAGCCTCACAATTTAAGCTAAAGTTGAATGTTAATTAATCTAAATACACACATTTGTTCAACCCACTTGTTTGTACTGCAGTATTGACTTTATTGGTAATGTAAGGCAGGGCAGACCAGGGAGTAAGGTTATGATTTCTCTTCATTGGGTACAGTTCCACAAACTCAGCTAAACCTGTAAGGTGTATAGAAAAGTGTGTGACAAGGATTCAGAGATTTGTTCTGAAGCTTTCACTGTCAAAATTCAAATACATGTGTCCTTTATGAAATAGCTGAATTTTGTCTCATGCCAAGAACTTAATCAGGTAAGAGATAAAAAGATGCTATTGAGACATGGGCAATCTTCATTAGTTCCTAAAACTTTCTCAGCTACAGGAGAGAATATTCTGTCCTTATCTTCTAGAATGTCCATAGCAATTACCTGGAGAGCAGAGAGAAAGTAACTTGAAAAATTTGAAACTAAAATTAATTGATTCTTCAATCTTAGAAATTGTAGTTTGCAATCTGCACAGTAGGAATATTACAGCACTTCAGAAGGGAGAGAACAACTGCAGGAGGTTTCAGGGAGCTGGCAGGATGCAGGGGAAACTGCTCTTGCCTTTTTTGTGACAACACTGTGAGCTCCGGCCTTGTGCAGAGGAATTTGTTTAACTCTGAAGTCTTTTCAGGCACTGAGGAATACATACTAGAAGATGATTTCTTCACTAATGCTGTCAACTGGCTTTAGTTACTATTGCGTAAAGAACTGTGGAAGTACTTCCTTAAAGTATCTCGCAAGCTGTGTAGGTAGGCTCTTACTGCAAGATGCAGTCTGCTGTAAGATCACTTGTATATGCTGGAGACTATACTGCAACTGGTATGCTTTACTGTTTAATGATGAGAAGACGCAGAGAAGCATAAAATTTCCCTGACTCTTCAGTGTTGGAATAGAGTAAGAAATGGGGGATAGTGGTGAAAAGTGAAGTACAAATGGGGCTTTGGCTGTGACTACTCATGTTAAATGGTATTTCTAAGACTGCATGGGGTTAAGTGTGGCAAGTCACAGGCAGCCACTCTCTAATGAGCACAGTGGGCACAGGGTAGAGGAGACAAAGCTGAAGGACTTGGCTACTGCCCAGAACAGTACTCAGCTGTGGAATCTGTGACCCTGAAGCTCCCATTGTCCAATGTTATTCTAGTGACCAGATGTGGCAGAGAGAGTTGTTCAAATACCTATATCACAAATGTCAAGATTGTTTTGTTTAAATTCTCTACTGATCCTGGCAGGGGAAGGTTCACTCAGGTTAGTGTGTCTGTAATGCTCAGCAAGCTTTCATCTGAAGCCTTACAAGTTCTTTTCTAAGTTGTTTTAAAGAATATGGAAGTGAATACACACAGTGACCTCATGATTTTCCAAATGAAAACAGCAGCGTTGCTGAGGCAGTACACTAATACTCAGATTCCTTTATTGGGAATTAGAAAATGCATTTACACTAGGTGTAAGAATTTATCTAGAAATACTAAAGCCATGATGATACTGCCTGTGAGCACTGAGAATGCTTTGTCTGTGATCAGCTTCCCAAGCCCAAACTGAAGAGATGAATTTACTTTCCTTGAATGGTTAGACCAGCAAACGGTATTACAGGGGTGACCAGGGCCATGGAGTTACATCTGTGAGCACAAGGGCTGTCAGGGTGACACACAGCTTTCTAAATGGGGAAATTTGCACAGTTTCCTGAGAAATGTGCACATATGTTTTCATTTAAGGATCATTCTTCTATCAGTATTCTCTTCTATAAAAGCAATACATGTAAAAATGTTTTGAAATTGAGGGAAATCTCACTGTTTGGGGACATCACAGGATTCAAAAACCAACATAAAATCTCAAGTCATGGATGGTTATTTTTCCATATAGTTATCATCTTGATCCTCAGATGCACTAAATTCTTGTTAATTCCATTCTCTTCAGGAGTTCTGTGATTTCACATGAGCTGAAAACTTAATGACCATTCTTTCTCTTTAGCCCTTTCCAGACTCAACTGTTTCAAATATTTGTAATTAGTGAGGCTAATATGTAAGGTAAGAATATAAAGAAAAATACTAAAAGATGCTTAAATCCAAAAGCACTAAGCATTACAGTAAATGAAATTAGTCTATTTACCTGTGAGTGAATAGGTGGATATTAAATCATAGGTGGAGCAGTTAAATCATAAACGGAGCAGTTCAGCTTAATTGTCTTAAGAATTTTTAGCCTTCCACTGCATAAAAGATCTGTTCTATAAATATTTTAGAGTAAGGCACATATGATGTACAAGTGCTGTGCAGGAAGTATTTTGTTTCGTGGATAGCTTGGATTGAAGCCCAGGCTGACATGATACATAAATGCTGTGCAGAAACTTGCCGTGGCATTTTCTTTAGTGAATAGTTTATGCAGAAAACCAAGCTGGGTCGGTATAAAGGCAGTGCCAGGCAAGCTTGGTTTTGTTTTCTCCCTGTTTCTCTGTGATTCATGTTGAGGCTATTATCTTTATGTGAAGTTTGGAAAGGCTTTTTCAGGCTACAGGAATTCCCCTGGCTCACAAACACCCAGAATGCTGTGAACACCAGAGCACCAAAGCCAATTGTCAGTTCTGTTTTCTGTCCTCTGGTCTTTCACAGAGCTATCAGCTGTTGACATGTGGCACAGGCCTTTAAAAGCACACAGGAGAGCCTCGTGAGGGCTGTCATGGTTTAAGCCCAGCCAGTAACTCAGAACCACTGCCTGCTCACTCTCCCTCTTCTCCCCCTACTCTTGCCGGGATGGGATGGAGAATGGAAAGAATGTAAATCCCATGGGTTGAGATAAGAACAGTTCAGTAGCTAAGGTATAATACAAAACACTACTACCACTAATAATGAGAAGGGAGATAACAAGGGGAAAGAAAATTAAACTAAAAAGGGAAGGGGAAAAAATCAAACAGTAAACACAAGTGATACACAATACAATTGTTTCACTGCCTGCTGATTGATACCCAGCCTGACCGGAGCAGTGATCTGCCCTTCTGGGTGACTCCCCCCGTTTCTATACTGGGCATGATGTTCTGTGTTATGGAATACCCCTTTGGCTGGTTTGGGTCAGGTATCCTGTCTCTGCTTCCTCCTGGCTTCTTGTGCCCCTCACTGGCAGAGCATGAGAGTGAAAAGTCTTTGATTGGAGTAAACATTACTTAGCAACAACTAACACACCAGTGCGTTATCAGCGTTGTTCTCAGACTAAATAATAACAGAATAATTAGTGTAAGAACAGAATAATTTTAGACTGGAAAAACATGCTTTCCTTAGTTCAGTAATAAACTCATTCAACCTGTTTACTTGTTGATGTGAAGACCAAGAAACAAATCCTGCTAGCCTGAAAGAAACTTACTACAGGACAGGAGGTTCTTTCAAGTCTCCAGAGGCACTAACAATGCCAACTAGTGTTTGGAAACTGAAGCTAGGCAACCTTAGTATAAGTAATAAGATGCAAATTTTCAACAGTCACTGCAAAGCAGAGCATTAAACATTATGATGGGTTTCATAATGCTGGAGGTTATTCACAAAGACAAAATGTCTTCATAAGGCAGACACTATTGCTCAGATATTCCTTTAAGCTGCAAGTTTGGAATCTCTAGGACTGGGCTGGGATGTTTCCTCTGCAGAACAATGAGGAAAATTCTGCCCTACTCTTTAACTGACTCTAGTGTCACCTCTTAAGTTAATCTCAGATGAAAGCAAAAATTTATGGCCATGCATCTTTGCATCCCGTCTATGCGTCTAATGAAACCTGTGTCATTTGGGCAAAGGTGCCACATGCAAATAGAAAAGCTTCACAATTTACGGGTAAATCAGTCAAAATGCTGTAGAAGATCAGATTGTAAAAACAACTTGTGCTGTTGAAAGCTGCAAGATAAATACTGAAATCTTGGCAATGTCATTTAGTAGTATCTATTTTACTCAGCAAGACTAAGCATAAAAGTCTTAGTCCTGAGCTGATAAGGCTCAACAAGTTAGTGGATGAGAGTTGTAATGGCCTACAGCATACCAGCAGTGGAGAACATGGTCTAGGCTTTAATACCTCTCTTTCCTCCTAGTTTACTGTCACTCTTCTCTAAATGGCAGTAATTTGTTCAGCCTTGGGCAGCCTGCATCCCACCAACCAAAGAGGAAAGACAAGGCTAGGAATAATTTCTTTCCCCCAGCCTACAGAGGGAAGTTAAGGCCTTGTTATGATTTGCCACCTTACCTCAGCTTGCTTTTTCCCTGCACTCTGGAACATGTCCCAGTCTGTGTTTCTGTGCCTGCTCATAGGTGGGTACAGTTTGTTCCTTTTGCACAGCTGCTTCTCCTGAAAACTCCTTGACCTCTAATGGCTTTAGTTTACCCATACAGATGACTTCATACCAGTTTATTTTTCAAGGGATTATCCAGTCCAGTTACATTAGAAGTTGTTTGCTATATCAGCTTTCCATACCGATGACTGATACATGTATCGACATAGTAAATGCTAATCTTTTTGGCATGGTCAAGCTTCATGTCCTTAGTCAAATTAATTCTTTGTGTAAGTGATTGTGAAAATCTCTACAGTGAATTTATCATAACATTCCCTCCCTGTTCACAATGAACTCTTTCAATGGCTTAACTCTCGCTGAAATTACTTCTCCTGGCTTTAACTGTTATGTGTGCTAGTATTTCTCTGTTAAGTTAAAGTGTGCTTCATCAGAGTGAGGAGAAAGAGACCTAATTAGTTTCTTTTTGTAGCCACAGTGCAATGAAAAACCAGAGAGAAAACCAACCCAACCCCCCAACCTATCAATGTACTATCAGCAAGCTTTTTCCATTATCTGCTGAAGAGACAGAGCAGCACCAAGTCTCACAGCTCTCTCAGAAGCACAACATGCTATCGAGGCTTTTCCTGTGTGTAGTGGTTTGTTTGGTTTTTGTTTTCTTCACTAACATCTAAAGGTAGGAGCTGAATGCTCCTGTCTTGTGCTTCACTAGAAACATGCTTTACTAATTCCAGTTACTTGCATCTCTGGCAGTATAACCTGAGTGAAAGAATTAACAGAAGTAGCTGCTCATCTGACTTGGTCTGTAGATTGAGTCCTTGCTAAAGAACAAGTAAATGAAGCAAATACATTGTAGAGAACTAGAGCAAAGGATCTCACGTGCATTCTTATAGGGACCCTTAAAAATATTTTCAGGTCAAAGCTATATGTGTGATATGGAAAAAACATATTCATTACTTTAATTGGAGGTAGGTGACTGTATGCTTTGGGAAAATGGAATAATTTTATGCATTTATTTAGGTATCCTCTCAATATTTTTGTGTTGTTTTGCTGAATTTTGTATTGCTGAATCTTGCATGCCATGCAATTGTTAACACACCATTCTAGTTCTAGACACGTTAAATGCATGCCATAATCTGCAGTTCACTGTGCAGTTAAACCACAAGGGACTTGATCATTGGAAATTCATTTTTTGGTAGCTAGCTAGGATGCTAACCTAGTGTAAGCCCAGCCCATCAACACAGCCTTTGCCAAAAGGAGATTGCTGAAGAGGCAAAAATATCTGACTGTTCTATTACCTAAATGATTTAACTCCTAGGAAATCTAATTTTGCCTAAATGCCTTCTGTGGGTGAATGTACACCCATGTATTGCAGCCTTAAGAAATGGCAGGTGACATCTAGTAGCATACAGGTACCAGACAAAGTGATGCTTTGCAAAGTTTCGGAGAAGAATTAGCTTCAAATTCTCCTAATGTCTCTTGGTATACTCCCATGCCACTTTGTCTACATTAATAACAATCTGCTGTCCAGTAGCAGAGACCTTGTAAGAAGGGTTTTGAGCTCTGCTTTGAATAACCTTCAAGAAGATAAAATTTGTCATGATTATGACAAGTTATTATTAAATCACTTAATTAAATTATTATTAAATCACTTGTCATGATTCTGTGATTATGTATCTAGAAATATGCAGGTGAACTGCAGCACTTCTTGGGCAAGCTTGTAGGGTCTGGAGTTTGGGTCGTTCCCAAAACCTGGCAGAACAGGAGGAGTTACCTAAATGGGAAATCGAAGACTGGTTTGTTTTGTATTCCTGTGATAAAATTTGCTGTGCAAGGACAAGTCTCAAGTGCTGGCAGTGTTAGCAGGGGACTAAATGTGGGTGTTAGCACTCCAGTTGTATGCAAAAAAGTATTTTGTATATGGGGATTTAGAGAGTATTAGAATTTGGTTTAGAACTGGAGAGTGAACAAATCAGTCTATAGCAGGATTGGGTTTGGAGAACTGAACTCTCCAATCTTGAACAGAATTAATAATGGGGTGTTAGATATGTATGGTGTTTACATGTTCTAGGTGTACCTATTTCTGGGGCCAAAAGCTTGTAAACTGCTTCACTTCAGAAGTAAGATCTCAAAGAAAGTCATAGTAAAAACAGTCCAAGTTGCTTCAGTGTAAAAACGGGATTGGATAAATTGGATAAATAAATGTGGTTGTATTCTTCTAACTAAAAGGAACATAAGCTAAAAACTCTCTGAAACTCAGATATGAATTCACATAGAAGATTTTTGACACCGCTTTCCTGTAAAACACCTCTTTGATGATCTGGAAATAAAGACACTTTCCTCTCTTTCTGCTCTGAGCTTACCTTTCAGTGCCAGAATTTCCATTCCTCATTTCCTCTTTGTATCATCACATCACGGAAGGAATAGTGAAAGACTAACTGCGCAAAATGGCAGGAATTTATTATTAATACTGAAAAGACTTTATTCACATTCAAGTTTAAATGCAGTGGAATAGATCTTGAATATAGTTACATCTGTAGCAGCTCAGAATTACTGGGCTACTGGTTCATTAAGGGAGAGATGACTATTCTCCAGGTGGCTGAGATGCACTTGGACTGTTGCAGACTGTAGTGTTCTCTTTTCAGTAAAGCATGCCACATCCTCATGGTTACAGAAACAGGAAGCTGCAATACTGAACTGTGCCAGTTAGAGGTGTAAGGAGGAACTGAGCCCTACCCTCTATATTTGCCTTTTCCTTATACAACCTTAAAGGTGGGTTGTATATCATTACAAGTGTATACCATCAGAATATACAGATAATAAACCAGAGAAATGTGATTCTGTAATAATAGAAACCACTGCTCTGCTGGGCATAGGAGGCTAAAAAGAAGACTTGTAAACCAAGCTGTTGCTTTCTGTATTGTTGCAGGAGTGCTGGCTAACTTCTCCTGGTAACTTTCTCTTTTCATATTATTTCCCAACAGTTCCCTCTGGATTCTTGGGAAAACCTTTGTGTGCATCTACTTTAGCAGTATAATTTTATCAGGAATGTGCTTTTGAAGTGCATCACTAGTGTTCCCATTTGTTCGTATTTGTTATTTTTGGTTCATACTGTCTAGCAATCTCAGAGCTCACAAACTGGAATCCTTTCAGATGGAACGCAAGTGTAAGATTTTTCCTCTGGAAACTCGAAGTCTTCCAACTACTGTTGGGCTTTCTGGTCCCAGGACTAGGCTAGAATGTGTCTGCAGTAAAACCACAGAATCACATTGCAGAAACTTGGTCTACAGGACCAACAGGCTTAAACCATGACAACAGGTCTGCTCCTACCTGTCTTGTTATTGCAGTCAAAGCCACCTTCTATCCATCACTGGTCATCCTGGCACATGAGCTGCTACTTACAGCGTGTAAATCCCCTTTTCACAGGAGTCTCCCAGTCTCTCACTTGCTGTTCCTTACTTGCTGTCTCCTTCCTGGCTGCCCCAGCATGTACCCTAGGAGCTTTTCCAGTCTGAGTACGTTCAGTTGCTCTCGGGATGAAGTGCTTTCCTTTCCCAGGCAAAAAGGCAGCCGTTCTTTATCTAGCCACAGGACTTGTTTAACAAAATGTACAATATGCCTCTCTGGGAGAATACATTGAAACTTCTAATATACGCTGATGTTCTTCAGGGTCATTGGGCATCACACTTGGGAACTAAACTGGAAAAATGAGATGTCTGTGGACCAAGTGGTTTCTGAGAAACACAAAAACTCAGACAGAAAATAGTTCTGCTGAATACAGACCTGGTTTCCTGTCAGGTGAAAGGTGAACTCGCAGTGTTCAGATGTCCTGGAAGCACTGGTAGCTTTCTGATAGTGGATGAAGGTTATGAGTGAGCATACTCAGTAGATGTTCCTGTGTTGGGGAGAAGGAACGGGTGAGTGGAGGGTGAGGGAGAGGAAATGATTTTGCAGGTACCGGTTTCCAGTCATGGCTAGAATGCAAATAATGGAGCTTTCTTTGCAAAAACTTCCTGGAATGGAGAGGGATATCAATATCAGAGGAACCTATTGGGCAACTTGGGTATTTCACTGCATCCGAGGAAATGAGAGAGCAGCTGAGAAAAAAAGCACATCTGAGACAACAGAGCAATGTGCAGTTGGATTGTCTAACACAAGGAGCCAAACTATTGCTCTGAAGATTTATGCCTCTTCTGTAAATTTCAGCCCTGATGCTGATGTGAAGACACTGATCAAAAGTGGAGCTGGTATAGGGGCTTCACATCTGTCTGGACCTCTAAATTAAGACAGAAGGTGTTAAGACTGACCTCACTGGGTCCTTTTGGCTCACTTGAACCCTTGTCCTCAATGACTTTCAGTCTCAGATGCTGTAATAACAATCTCATGATCTTGTTTCCTCAAAGAAATTAAATTATTGATGAAGATAAAGTTTTTATTTCTAATTTAGTATTTAAAGTTTTAGGCTTGAAATGTTTTAAAGCCAATAGTAGAGGACAGGAAGTGATGTGGCCCTAGGAAGGCCATGCTGATGATGGCAAAGCACTGAACTGTTAAAACAGTCACAGATAGGTTGGGGGTTTTTTTCACATTGAAGCACTGTCACATGAAAAGTAATTTCCTGCTTTTCAGATTCCCAGTCAGGGATTGTCTCATTTACCAGTGGGTGCGTCTGCTGGCATGTAGAGACTGAACAGCTTTTTCCTCTGGAAATGAGGGTCGTGTGACTACACTCAATAGCATACAGTAGTACGCAGCCATTTCATTTGTCCCATTGGCTGCCAGTGTTCCTCAAGAATGCCAGGAAACATTATAGGATCTGTGGTCCTTCTGACAACAGAACTAGGGTAGAAAAGTTTATTTGAGTTTTTCTTCAATATATAGTATAAAATAAGCTACGTGCTTCCCATGGGATTTGTACGTAACCAGATACTTCGCTAGAAATAGGCTAGACATGTTCTTAACCAGTAGTGGTGTGGGGAACTGCAAAGTGTGTGCAAGGTATTTGAACTGCAGAATTAAATTTAAAAATATTTTAAGTACAAGCTCTTCCAGTAGTTAGATTTAGTCCCCCTGTAACCCTGACATTCTAGAGGCTGCTTTGGGAACGAATCATTCCTATTAAGAGAGAAACTGAGCAGGTTGAAAAATCAGGTAAGGATTTGTGTGTATGTGTTTGTACAGCAGCTAGTATAGGGCTCTTATTGTTCTATAGCTACTATACAAACTATATAAATGAAAATAGTATAAATATATACCTACACTATAAATATATACAAACAAAAATGGAAATAAAGAAGTATGTGGCTAGAAGAACTTGCTGTCTGAGCAGGCAAGCTAGAGACAGTTTGGCTGGGGTGGGGGGGTTGGCATGTAGGGCGTATAGGAGAGGGAACAGTAAAGCAGCACATGAATGCTTAGGAGAGGGATGAAATCTTACTAGGAGGTGAATCTACCCAAAAGGGGAGACAGTAAGGGAGAAAAAGAAACATTAAATTGAATGGAAGAGACTGAAAGGCAGAAGGAATGATCCCAGAACACAGAGACTAGAGGGGAGAAGAGGAATTCAACTGGGAAAGTGTAGAGTCCTGCATCTGGGCAGGAACAACCCCAGGTTCCAATATAGGTTGGGGAACGACCTGTTAGAGAGTAGTGTAGGGGAGAGGGACCTGGGGGTCCTAGTGGATGGCAGGATGACCATGAGCCAACACTGTGCCCTTGTGGCCAAGAAGGCCAATGGCATCCTAGGGTGTATTAGAAGGGGGGTGGTCAGTAGGTCAAGACAGGTCCTCCTTCCCCTCTACTCTGCCCTGGTGAGACCGCATCTGGAATATTGTGTCCAGTTCTGGGCCCCTCAGTTCAAGAAGGACAGGGACCTGCTGGAGAGAGTCCAGCGCAGGGCGACTAAGATGATGGAGTGGAGCATCTCCCTTATGAGGAAAGGCTGAGGGAGCTGGGTCTCTATAGTTTGGAGAAGAGGAGACTGCGGGGTGACCTTATTAGTGTATATAAATATATAAAGGGGGAGTGTCACGAGGATGGAGCCAGGCTCTTCTCAGTGGCAAACAATGATAGGACAAGGGGTCATGGGTATAAACTGGAACACAAGAGGTTCCACTTAAACTTGAGAAGAAACTTCTTCTCAGTGAGGGTGACAGAACACTGGAACAGGCTGCCCAGGGAGGTTGTGGAGTCTCCTTCTCTGGAGACATTCAAAACCTGCCTGGACACATTCCTATGTAACCTTATTTAGGTGTTCCTGCTCTGGCAGGGGGATTGGACTAGATGATCTTTTGAGGTCCCTTCCAATCTCTAATATACTGTGATACTGTGAACAGCCCTAATCAGCAAAAGGGCTGATTCAGAGTATGAACTGTGAAAAGTGTTTAAACATTGAGGGGGATTTGTGGACTCTGGCATATTTCTGTGCTCCGTGTAAGCTCTACCCAAGTCTGAAAACAAAGGCCACCACCTTCCTGCATCTCTCTTTTCTATATATTGTGGTAGGAATAGTACCTCCTTGCTCCACACTGTCTTATCTCTTCAGCTCTTTACAATTGAGGTGCCTTCTTACTTCTAGTCTGAAGGCACCCTGCTGAGGTCCTAGGGTTCACTGGGATACCTAGATATTATGGTAATGCAAACAATAATAATGTAGTAGAAATTATATATGGAGGAATAGTGTATGAACACATGAACCTATGTATGTAGATAGTATAGGTAAAGACATTTTTAGCTATCCGCCAGTTATTTCCAATGAAAAGTTGCCATGATCTTTCAGTAGATTTTGCACCTTGGATGTAGGTGAAGCAACCCTTTGGAGGAACTGAAAGATATACTTACATAGGAGCATGACAAAAATATCCTAAAGCAATATGGTTGGTATAAAGTACATTAGCAGGTACAGGCTCTGTGACAGTAGTTATTTTCCCTTCTCTATTGTATCCATAGTTACTAATACACACAGATAAGATCTATAAGCTCTGTATATGCTGGTTTAAATTTGGGGTTGCTCCCCTGGTTTGAAGGCCATCTTTACTCACGTTATGCGGTTTTGACTCTGACTAGAATATGAAGGTGAAAGTGCAATAAACTTCTTTCTTAGGAACCTGTGACTGATTTATCACTCTGAAGTCTTTATTCTTTTCATTAATTGAAAAGCTGAAGACTCAAGTCTCCCCTGATGAACCAGAATAAGCTGTGTCACTGGAGACTACTGCTAGCTATTACTGTGTAGTGTGTTTGTTTAAAACCCCACATAACTTAATCCTTGCAAGACTTTTCCTTGTCGTACATCTGCAGGTTTTGGATTACTTAACTTTTTATTTCTTCCAAATCATGCAAGAAAATCTCAGAATACTATGCTGAAGGCCAATCCAGGGCAATCCCTTATAAGGCATTTCATACAAGTTCCAACATGTGTCACCAAAAACATCTGTGAGCACACGGAGTGCTTTCTGCTGCTCATCACAGTGTGTGAGTCAAATCTGCAATGCCTGGGGAAAGGAGTTACCTCTGAAGTGCTATGAAATGAAACTGGATTTCAGGGAAACTAGTTTTCCTCTGCAAATTGAATGATTTCTCTGTCACTGCAAAGATCACTGAAATGGTATCTCATTGGTTTATTTGTAGCAAAAAATATCACAACACACAATTCAAACCAATGTTTCAACGTTAGCAAAATGTATTCAGATATTTTGTTACGTTACCTTTCTTATTTAGAAAAGGAAAGAAGGAATGTCTGAATTTGCCTAAAACTGAGGGTTTCATTTAAACAAATTGAAACCAAATAATGTTTAATACTATAATGAAAAATTAAGGTTTAAGCAACCAAAACTGCAACATGACTGACTTAGATTTTCTACTTTTAATTGCAGGCAAACTATTGTAAACTTCACAGTTTACAGGTGAACTTCTCTCCTTCCCTTCCCTGTCCCCATGGTGCTTGGATTTGGGGAAAGGCAATTCCATATCTGGGAATCAAATAGGTTCATTGTTTAAAATGGTACAAACTACCTCCCCCTTAAGGTGCTTGTAATTGAGAGCTTGATTCAGCCATTAGTGTGGGGTCAGCTGCACAGTTGAGCTCACTGAGTACTTCCTCAAAAAATGTAGGGAATTTGGGACTGCAATTTAGGTTTGGGTCCCTTTCAAACTCATGATTCTTCTGAAAAGAGAGGAAGCACTCAGGGTAAAAAGACTCTTTTGGAACTGAAATTCCCTGAAGCTAACACTAGCCTTTTTTTAATTAGGTCTTCAATGAATTTTAGACCAGGCCGCTTCATGGCCTTTTGCATTTCATTATGGCTTTCTGGTAAAACCATGATATAACAAAGGCATGATATCATTGGTGGCATGCTGAGAAGAATGAAATAAACACAGGATGAAAAGAGGCTCCTTTGTGCTGTTTCAGGAGCCATTGCCTTGGGAAGCTGACACCAAGAGCAGGGTGCTCTCTGCAGAGCTGAGTAATCATTGCTAACAGATTTTTGCAATAAAAAATACATGAGGCAAGTCGCAGAAAAAGACTCCATGCACAAAGGACTGAAACTTTGACTGGATAATTGTTACCAGCTCCTTCTACCATCTCCTCCCACACCAACCACTAAAAGCTCAACTTCTTTGTGGGAACTCAGGGCAGCAATTCCAAGATTTATTTCTTTATCTGTCTATTTATATATTTATTTGGTACCTTATATACTCACATGTTTGTGAGTTTTAACAGATGCAGTTTCAACCAGCTGTGTGTCCAAGTTGTTGTTCCCTTGAGAAAGACTTTCCTGTGAAAAAGGATGATGAATGCTGTTGGTTTAAAAAAAACCCATACCAATTCAACTGAGTAGGAATTAGGCTATTTATAGCTCTAGTGACTAAGCATATAGACTGTAATAGTCATACATGAAAGCAGTCTTACCATGTGAGACCATCCAGCACTCAAGAAAGGAGAGCAAAGGCAGTTTTCATTGCACATCTATAGGCCATCAGATTGTGCATATTCTCTCCAGAGCAGCTGCTTTTACAATAATCTCAGGCTGCTGCTGTTCAGAAATGGATGTTATGGTATCAGAATGCTATCCACAGAGGTTATTTTGTCTATCTGGCAGCACAGAGCTTAAGGATGGGACTCTGAGAAAGGTTTACAACTGAGAGGATTTGCCTGTTTTCTTAAAGTTGATCACAAACCAGTGTTAGAGGTTTATTTCTTGCATAATTCCATTGAAGTCAAGAGATGTTGCAGCTTGTAATGGGTGACTGTTAAGGATGGCCTATTAAAGATTAATAGAGCCTAAAAAATGGATGATTTTGGTTTTATAACATTGGAGGAGGACATGGAATGTGAGGCTCTTATTCCTTTCCCTTCATCTGACTAGGTTTTATTGGTTTAGCTTTTCAGTTTTAGTTGGATCTGCCAGATCTTGTTTTGAATAACTTGGTGGAATAGATCTTTTAAGAAAGAAATTGTTTCTTCTGTTTGTAAATGGGGCCTTATAAAAAGGTGATTAAGAATGGTCACTAGTTCTCTATTAAACAAGTTTTCACTAGAAAATAATTGGCAAAGAATATATATCTTTTTAAGGGCTTTTCATATCATGCAGTAACTTGTTGCAGAGACTTGTCAGCTTCTTTTCTAACTCACTTGGCTTACGGAGCCCTGGCTCCATATCTGTAACATCATCTGTTTAGGGGTTGAACAATTGCTGAGCTTTAGCAAGAAAGGTCTTAATGGTTTTAATTCCCAAGCATGAACTTCCTCCTTCAAGTGTTCTAAGGATATCCTCGTTCCTGGGACTGCAGACCTCTGTTTGTCTCTGCTTCAGAGGAATGAAAGACAACAACTAACCCTGCACAACAGTCTGCTCTGTTGTAAGAGCAGCTTGCACTCCCCAGGATTTCTTCTGGGTATTCTGTTTTAATTTGGTTCTTTGAGTGTTGTACTAGAAACGACAGCAATGTCTGTCAAGTAGCAGTAGTTAGCTCTTCAAAGTTAGGAGGGAAAGATAGTTCTTTCTACTTCATTTCTTTTCCTAATGTAGAAATGAAGCTGTAGATGAAGTTAGAATCCTACTCAGACAAAACCATATCATACAATAAATACTTGTGAGGAAAAAAAAAAGTGCTTTTATTCCGCTCCTTTCAAATAGTTCCATTTAAACAGTCTGTGGTACATGTATGTGTACGTGTGTATTTCTGTGTCTGTACGGATCATATATGGGCAGTTTTCCTTTATCTTGGCTGAAAATTACTGGGAGATAACAATAGAATTTGTTATTCTAAAGGATTAACACCATCAAAGAGGGCAAAACATTAAAGTTGCTTCATAAAGATGTAGCATTCCATACTTTTTTGTTCTTTGCTTTTGGTGTGAGGAAAAACACACACACAAACCACTATCAGTAATCGAAATGTCACTATAAAGTGAAAATCTGAAGTTATTCTTGCTTCCATTTGATTTAAACAAACATATTGGATTATATGGTTTATCTGTGGTAACTTAAAATGAATCCAAGTCAGTCTGAGCAGAAATTACATTTTTCTAGCTTTAAAAACCAAATTCTTGTTCTATTCCATGTATTGTAGGATTGCTTGCTTTGTTTCCAACTATTTAAGTTTTTCCTCCCATCAGTTGTCTTGGTTACTTACGATTAGGTTTGTTTTTACTAGAACTGTGTTTTCCTGTGTTCAGTGCTGCTCTTTATTTACTTCAGTTGACATGTCATGCCAGATATGACTGTGCTTTTCCAAGCAGCTGCAAATGAATTTGGAGTGTGCCATTTCTAGTCTGTAGAACTATGACCTGGAGCTGTCTGGATTTCTCTCAGCATACTAAAACACATACAAGGTGTATTTTCTCCACATCCTCATCTCAGCCTATACTAGATACAACCTAGATGTTAGACCCCAATAGCAGGATGATCATTGCACTAGCCAAGTTGAATTACAAGGAATAGACCTTCAGTCTTTTGACCACATCTTATCCCTGTGTTAATTTCACATTGAATTTTTCTTTCATTCCAGACAATATGAAATCGTTGCCTAAACCTGACAGAACATATTCTTTAGTTGTCAATTTTGCTCAGCTTCAGTGAGCTGTGGTGAGGGTTATGAATATGTTTGAAGATCAGAGCTATAACAATATCCAGACATGCAGTGTCGGCTGGGACCCTATGTCTACTGGTATTCAAGTACTATTAGAATCCTGTGTTCAATAAAAGCTCAATGGTTTTCCTTTGTCCAGGATTCATGTCACTGGATTTTCTTCCATTAGTATTTTGCACTTAATAAACTTTGTCAAGATGACTGCATCTTCATTTGAAATGGCAAGCTGATTGCTGGCAGGGTTTTGTGCTGCATCAGGTATTCACCTTGTATAATTCATGTGCCTTTAGCAGTTAATATCAATCCAATTCTAGTTGAGTCTTTACTTTTTTGCCTGATCCTGGTTCTCTTTGTTCCATGTGTATGATTCTTTTCCTTGTGCAAGGCTATTAAAAACTAGTAAACCATTGAGAAAAGAATTGAATAGAGCATGGAGAGGATTTAACAGAGCTACTGGAATAGAGAAAGAGTAGTGTTAAAAACCCAGGTATAAGAAAGCAGAATTGGTGATTGCTTCTGTAAAATGTCTGTCTTGTGCAAATTCAGCCTATTTCAGGAAAAACCTCTT
Source organism: Psittacula echo (assembly GCF_963264785.1). Lineage (NCBI taxonomy): Eukaryota > Metazoa > Chordata > Aves > Psittaciformes > Psittacidae > Psittacula > Psittacula echo. Next base: position 62,559,618 of record NC_137740.1, read on the forward strand.
CTTGTCAGCACTGTTGGACTTGATATGGAGTTGTGCTAGTAGTGCTTTCTAACAAGTATTTGGGATACCCTTTTGCTGCAGTGCAATAACGTAATGAGTGTTCAACTCAAGAGATTTAGTAGTGAGTTTGGTTTCAGTTTTTAACTCTTCATTCCAAACATGAGAGAAGAGCTAATGAAGGATTCTTGTAATACAGCTGCTGTTGATATGAATTCATAGCCACAAATCTGGTGACCATACTCTATTTCAACATCCTTTTCCAAGCTCTGCTTTTTTCCCATACTATCATTCATTGTGTAACAAGTGCTCTGAGCACATATGGAAATGCCAGAAATTGCCACACGTTAGGCAGATGAGGCACACTGGGAGGGCATGCAAAATTCCTTCTATACAGGAAAGAAGTAATAGATGCAGAAGAACTTCTGCTGCCTGGGAAATAGCTGAGCAGCCTGGAGTTACCTACAGACTACCAGCATATAGCTAATAGTTCTTGAACACCTTCAGTTTATTAGCTGCAAAAGTTAATTCTCAGTTCAGGACTGAATCATGGCTTAGGTCTGGCCATGCTGCTAGACAAAGGCTTGATTAAAAAGTTAACGTCTTTCCCCCTACTTTATCAAGAATCCTGTAGGTCTTTCTCTGTATTAGTAACTGAAGTTCAGTTACGTGGTACATTACTGAAAAAGCCCCTGGTCAGATGTTACAGAATGAGATGCAGGCAGGTATTATAGTAAAATTCCTGTTTGCTATTTCTGTATAGTGAAACAGATCAGAACACTTGGAGTATTGTGTGCAGTTGTGGTGTCCTCAATATAAAAAGGACATGGAACTGTTGGAACAAGTCCAGAGGAGGGCCAAGAGGATGATCAGAGGACCGGAGCACCTCCTGTATGAAGATAGGCTGAGAAAGTTGGGGCCGTTCAGCCTGGAGAAGAGAAGGCTGCATGGAGACCTCATAGCAGCCTGCCAGTATCTGAAGGGGGCCTACAAGGATGCTGGGGATGGACTCTTCATCAGGGACTGTAGTGACAGGACAAGGGGTAGTGGGTTCAAACTTAAACAGGGGAAGTTTAGATTGGGTATAAGGAAGAAATTCTTTACTGAGAGGGTGGTGAGGCACTGGAATGGGTTGCCCAGGGAGGTTGTGAGTGCTCCATCCTTGACGGTGTTCAAGGCCAGGTTGGATGAGGCCTTGGGTGGCATGGTTTAGTGTGGGGTGTCCCTGCCTGTGGTAGGGGGTTGGAACTTGATGATCTTAAGGTCCTTTCCAACCCTAACTATTCTATGATTCTATGGGTGGAATTCTGTGTCTTGAAGCAGGAGGCAAAAAAGGGCAGATAGGAGAGTTTGCTTTTTGTTTCTTCCTTTGAAGGGTTGAAAAAGGCCTCCATTTTGTTATCCGTTTTGCAATGGAAAGGCCCCAGTCTTTTGACCTAAGCCCTCTGGAATCTTTAAGCAGCTCTTTTAGACAGACAGCAATCTCAAATGAGGTTAAAATCACCTGTATGTGGATTTCTATGGCACAGATATTTTATACAAACACGTGTTTCTTTCCTTCTTATCACATGAAATGGTGAAGAAGCTTTTATGACTAATCATCATGTAGCAGTTTGTAATCATCATATAGCAGTTTGCAGGCAGTATACTGAACAAAAGTGCACAACCCTTAGCAAAACTATGCCAAGGTTTCATACTGATGCTGGGAGCAGTATTCCAAACAAAATACAGGCAACTCAGTAGGTATTCATTGGAATAAATTCCCACTGTAGCACTGAACACCACAGCCTATTCTATTGAAAAGCAATAGAATGCAAAGAAAAACACAAGAAATCCATTAACTTTCTCCTACGGTAATCACATGTACATAGCTCTTTCAAGAGATGCAAGTTTTATATCAGTGAGTTTATACTGCCCACACTACACACACATACGAAAGTAGTAATTAGTTATGTCAGCCATTGAGAGGCAACCAAAATCCTACAGGAGTAGTAACACTGTTCGGAAGCACCCATCTACAGAGTAAAAAGCTAGAGTGATAGATATTTGGTTTGGTATCTTACCAAGTGTTTCTAGACGGGTCTTCTCTACGCTGTAGCATACTTTCTACTTTCTTGTTCCTAGCAGATCAGCTAACAGTTTTGTGATCATTGAAACCATTCCAAAAATATCCTCTGTTGCTTAAGAGGAGATTCCAGTGAAAAGCCTTTTACCTAAAATGGCTTTATCTTAACTCTTGATGAAAGGCAGTTCAATTCTTCAGATGTTTTGTCTATTCATGCCTGACTTGATACTTAGTGAAGTTGATGTGCAACTGCCCAGAAGCCTGCACATTCTGCAAGAACTTTGCCCAAGAAGTGGTTGGTAGAGATCACCAAGATGTATCACCTACCTGGAAATCAGAGTGGTTTCTAAAAACACTGGTGGGACTCTTTGTAGCACAAACAGGACACTCAACCTGTTGGGGCCCAGAACATGCAGTGAGACACTCACTGTTTACCTGTGGTCATATAAAATCATTCTTTCCTTCTAGTGTTTCATTAATCCAAGGCACTGAATTAACATTGATTTGGATTCTGCATCTACAAACAGAACAAACAGCTCCTCTGATCATACTCCCAGAGGAACTCCAGTGTTTTGTTGGGCTGTCTTCCATATAGCCATTCAAATGGTGAAAAGCTTTTCAGGCACTTTCATTCCCTCTCCTGCCATTGTGTTGGGGATTATCATCCCCAGGAAACCTCAGAATAAAGGAAGCTGATCAGCCATCTGCGGAACAGCATGTACAAAACACAAGGTTCTCTGAACTTGGACAAAAGCTGTCTTGATACTGGAGAATGTCAGCCAGTTGCAGGGGGTTTGTGGGAGCGCTCTGCTTCCCAAGATGTTTTTTCCAGAGCTTCCATGCTACATTGCAGACCAAGGCTGCTTTTTTGTTGTTGTTTTCCCCTGAAGTTCCTCTGGGCTTCAGCCACCTCCCTGCTGTCTCAGCACTGTTTTTCAGCAGGATATTGGCTAATGATCAACAAGTGAGGGTCAGAAGGAGAACAATATTTTTCCATGAGAGACTCCAAGACTGCTTTCAGGAGCCAGGCCCATACATCCCAGTCTTAGGCCTATATTACTAGATACCACAGCTGCTTAGTAACAGTTAACATCTTCTCTTCCTGAACATAGGCTAGAAATGTATGCTGTCACATAGGCAGCCCACATGCCTGCACAGACATGATCTGGTGAATCTTCCCTAGTGTCTGAAATACATAATGAAATGACACAAAAAGGGCTCTTGTCACCTCCTGATCATAAGACACAACAGGAAAGAAAAAACCCCTTTTTCTTCATCTATGTGCCTCTTGTGGCTCCTAAGTGTTCATGTTTCTTGACAGCACATAGAATGACCTAAGCCCAACAGCCAAAAAAGGCTCAGCATTTAGGTTTGTCCCTCACAAGATGCATCCCTCTCCCAACTGGTACCCCAGTTCCATTTTCAAGTAATTTTTCATCAGATATATTTACCTCTTGTAGCTGAAACACAACTGCTAGTGGGACCAAGGTATGTGTCAAAGGTACAGCAACGTTCTTTTAGTTTGCCTTGCTCTGTCTGACCTTTGCAATATGCCTCGAGGTTCAGTCTCTACATACGTGCAAATCCCTGAACTATTGGGTGACTGCTCAAGGCTGGAGTTCTGGTGTATTTTCTGTCTAATTCACCACCACCAAATTTTCTTACTTGGGCCAATGTTATCTAGATGGTCTTCATAGAGATCTGAAGTGCTTCACTGCCCTGCACCTCATATTCACTGTGTGCAAGCCAAAACAAATTGTCTTAAGCCCTTTAACCAATCTCGGGTCTCGTAAGGAGAGAACAGACCTCGGTGCCTGCCCCTCTAAACAGATCCTCTTGAACTGCTCCTACCAGGGGTGAAGGTGGCCATCCTCAAGGGCTAGGCCCTTAGTCAGTGGTCAGCAGTGTCTGTGTGCTGCTCCTGTCAGATCAGGCTTCTCAATTTACTTAACTTTATTTGGAGAGGTCCCACATGCCCTCACAGATACAGTGCCCCAGATACTTTATTATGTGCAAAAGAAATGTCAGTTATTGATATACTTAATAGAGGCCATCACTGTATAAGCTTCTGTTTGCTAAAAACAAAGCTCCCATATGTACAATAAAGGCAAATAAGCAATAAAACTCAACTATCTAGACATAAGGAAAAGATGATAGCTGACTCAATCACATGGATACCAGCAGTCTACTATAACAGTCCCAAAAATCAAAAAGGGGGTTCTTTTTCAAGATAGAGTTCTCTTTGAGTGCAAACTTGTTTAACTAAACACTTTCTTGCATCACTTTAGAGCATAAAAATTGAGTCAAAAACCTTTCCTTCCTTTCCAAATGATCAGTCTTCTTAATGTTTACAGCTGTACACATCATTTTAATAGATAAATACCCAAACTATTCTTTCAAACCCGGAGAGGCCCTGGTAATTTTACATTTCTTTTCACTGTTTTCAGTAATTCAGTTGTTACTTGTGTCAGTGTCTGTCAAATGAATTTCCAATGTGTGGAGCTGAGCACATGTTTGTAGCAGTACACAAAATGCACAGATTCACAGAGCTATTGAACACAGCTGGCATTCCTGGATTCCAACAGCTAGTTTTCAGTTTTCCCAGGACTTTCTACCTCCTCCTTGCAGAGTGGTTTGGCCACGTTTTCTAATTGCATGAGTCAGATGTTCTTCTTTTTCCACAGCCTCCCACTTTGAGATCAATCTTTTCCAGATATGTGGAGCAGAGAAATATAAAGCACATGAAAACTGAGCTGAAAGATACTCAGTTTAAAAGCTAATAATATGTTAATCTCTGAAACCAACCTGGCTTGTCTCGGAATTGAAAATGTGCAACTACCACGAAGCAAGCACCAGGTATTTTTTTTTTTTGATATCAAGGGATTTTCTTTCTCTAGAATGACTTTTAATTTAAGAAACTTTCCAGTCATCCTCTTGGCATAGATTTTAAGCTGCAGATGAGACAACTTTGTCTATTCCCTAGCACACAAAATTCACATTTAAAAAACCCCAAACCTAACTCCAGTGACCCCCTTGTGTTGAACAGATAGACCTGAGGAGCCAGCTGAGCAGGTTTCTTTTCCCACCCTACCAAAAGGAAATGCTTAATGACAGACAAATTATTATGGGAAAATGTGTTTCCACTAACATGTGTAGTAAGTGTTTGGTTAAAACAAACCTGAAAAAACCCAGTTTGATTCCTCCTTCTATTGGCAAAAGGGCCAAGGCTTCAGCTTGCTCTTTTCTTAAAAACTCGGCTTCACTGAGTTTCCCTAACTACTGTTAGTCCTACCACAACTGTGAGTAAGTAGACCCACTTAGTACCATGTATGTGCTGCTTTATTGCAGCTTTATGACAAACAGAAAGCAGATAAGTAATAAGGAGACAGTGCACAAGTAGAAACTATTCTGAAAACTAAAGGGGCTTGGCATCCAGTGATTTATTTTTCAACTTCTTAAAAAATGCTATCCAAATACATAGGTAGGTGGACTGAAACTCTACTGCAGGAAAAGAAATGGGCTGGCTTCTGACCTATTATGCTTTTGTCTGTTCTGATGAGCCTTCATTGACCTTTACCAACGTTTTGCCATCGGTGTAGTCTATAAGATTTTTTCCTTAGCATCTGAGTTTTGTATGAGCACAATTCCTTTCTTTCTCTTGTCCTATCTACTTCTGACCTACCACACTGGTTACTGCTGAGGAAAAAAACCCGGAACAACCCAAAGTTTTTTTATGGGGTGTGTTGGAAATACTGTGCCATAATAAGAACACAGGGAGACAGGCAGTCTTGTATATTGGGTGAAAGGGTTTGCACAGCTTCTGCTGTCTTATAAGCTATTGAGTCTTTATATTGATTTTGACTTGTTACTTTGAAACAAAAGATTTCCTCACTTTGAAAAATACCAAAGAATTTACAAATGGAAATGAAATAACTGAAAATTAAACAAACCTGCAATTTCATGGCTGCAGAGGAGTGGGGTCCTATGGTGATGTGCAGAACTAGAGTAAGAAATAGCATTTGTAAGGTAGTGAAGGGACACCTAAAGCTCTACATTCAAACACTGAAAAAGCAAGAGCTAGCAGTGGAGAGTGCAACATTGCCTCAGGAATCCAAGCCCCACCAACAGGCTAATGACATTCATCTGTTCATTTCCAGCATATTTATTTACTTTGAGTCAAAGATAGATGGTTTTTTAAAGTCAAAAGTAGGGCTGAAATCTTTCCAAGCTCAAAGGAACTTTGCTCTTAATGTTGGATTCCTGTGTAGCCAGAAGTCTGCCAAGAGGCCTCCCACTCCTGCAGACCCTACAGGAAGACCTTAAATACTGAAGTTCTTCCAGAGTATTCAGAAACAAATCTGGGAACAAAATCTATTGAAAATGTTGCAAAGTCTTTATACAGGAAGGTCTCTTACTTCTATTTACTTATTTGGCAATATGTATGAAGCAACCCTCTAATTCTCTTGATAAAGCAGCCTACCTTTATGTAACTAAATGAAATAGGAAGCCAAGACAAAGCAAGCAAATACTCTGGTATGTTCAGATATCTTAAGATATATGTTCTTAAGATAGGCTTGTATGTGAAACTTTAAGTCACGGGACAGTATAGCAACCTGGCTGTCATCTGATGTTGCTGCAGTGTGTAATAGGATGTACTATGGCAGACTTGGACTGAGCAGACATAGCTGTGTCAATGTTCAGCTTAGCCACACTTCTAATAGGCCTGTGTGACAGGGCAGCAGGCACACAAGTGACCTCTTCCCAATGCTAGCAAATTCACCCAGAACCCATGTGTGAGGACAGACTCAGGTTCAGAGAGCCTAGTTACACACTTTAATCGTAAACATGTGCTTATGTTTGATAGCTCTGCTTATGTAGTATTTTAAAGTGTAGTCTGAACATGTGGATAAATATTTATACCTAATAGATACCACTTGAGGAGAAGACAAGATCATTCCCACCAACAAACCCTTTGCAAAAAGCCTCTGAAAAGAGTGATGCATTCAAAGTCAACCAGGCTAAGCTTTCTTAGAGCAAATCTCTGAATCTATAACATTTGCATTAGCAGAAACCTGCTGGATGATTCCAAGTATTGCAGTACTGCATGAAGATAGACATCCTATAAGCAGACAGGATTTAGAATGTCTAGCATGTGGATAGCCTCAACCACTACCTGAAATAATACCCAGAAATGAACAAAAAGAAGAAATGCCAGGCATTTTTTAAGGTTTGCATCATCAGGCACACAGACATCTTATGCTGTCATTACTAAGCCACATAGCTTAAAAATTACTTAGTAGCTTAGAAGAAGAATACATGAAAAATGACAATCTGGATATTAAGAGGCCATGTCTGTGCAGAAGGTCAGTCTGTATTTGTAGTGTTGTTGGCCAAACTGAGTACATGGTAGCTGCTCTCTCATTTAGGATGCTGTATATTATTCTTTGCATAGAATCCCAGACTGGTTTGGGTTGGAAAGGACCTTAAGGTCACCCAGTTCCAACCCCCTACCACAGGCGGGGACACTTCACACTAGACCATGTCGCCCAGGGCTTTGTCCAGCCTGGCCTTGAACACTGCCGGGGATGGAGCATTTACCACTTCTCTGGGCACCCTGTGCCAGCAGCTCAGCTCCCTCACAGTAAAGAACTTCTTCCTTAGATCTAACTTGAACTTCCCCTGTTTCAGTTTGAACCCATCACCCCTTGTCCTATCACTATAGTCCCTGATGAAGAGTCCCTCTCCAGCGTCCCTGGAGCCCCCTTCAGACACTGGAAGCTGCTCTGAGGTCTCCACGCAGCTTCTCTTCTCCAGGCTGAACAGCCCCAACTTTATTCAGTGCGTATTCTAGGCACTGAATAGTTATGCGTTATAATATTTGCTAATCACAAATATTCTTCCTATGTTAACCTTTAACTTGCTTGTGTATGTGATCCAGGCCAGATTTTAATCAAGTTCACAAAGATGATAACACTTGTTCATCACAGTATTATTTTAGTTGTACTGTCTTATACCAAATTTGCATATGCTACAAAAAGGGATTAAACAGCCTCCTAAACCACAGCCTTATGACTTCTGACCAACACCAGAATGCAAAGCATTGAAATTCCTTGAGAAACACTGTGCTTACATAATTTCTAGTACAAATATGACAATCAGAAATTCTTTGTGGAGGGTAATCCTTTTCATGAAGTCACTATCACGGTTTTGAAATCTTGGTAGGTTCACAGAGTTCAAAAATACACTTTTAAATGCCTATTATGAATTTTATACCAGCCCTCAATTTTAACCTTTGGAGCTCTTGCTGCCTCTGAGCCCTAACTAGTTACCTTCAAGTAGTTGAGGGCTGTAATGATTACTGATTGTATCCCATAAAGTACTACTTTGTTGTGGTAGTGTGTATTAGGAAACTATGAGACACATGGGTATTTAGTATTCTTTCTCTACTACCAGACTCACTAACACGGAACATGTGTTGACGTTTGTTCTTACATTTCAAGGTGTTTTGGAGAAAGCAAACCAAAGTAACGATACTAAACAGTATCTTTTCATTTCATCTGAGCAGCACTAGAAAGAGAAGGTGCAGATCTAGGTTATCTTGTCTTTCACTCTCAGATTAGAAAACTGCATCACAGAGAGTTAAGGGCCTTGTCCAAAGCCACCTGCAAACTTTATCTGTCAGTTGTGCTGACAGCCCTGGTGCATTTGTTTGTATCTCTAAACACATATATCTTTATAGGTGCTGTGCTCAAATGTAGCTGTGAGAGCCATGATCTTTTCTCACAGTTTTGTAAGATTAATGTCCCATGAATTAATAGTGCTATTTGACTGCAGTGACACCTCAAGGGAAGTGGTGTAAAGGAATGTGCATAATAAGCAAAACCTCTGGGTCAATGGAGAAGGAATTGAAGTCAACAAATGCAGGTTTATGTAGAGATTAGACAGTTTCTTTCAGATATATTCCGTTTGTACAAGATACAATGGCTAAAGGTTAGATCACTTGAAAAGGTACTCAAACTAGGAAAGCAATATTCTCTTATTGTCACAGCTGAACATATCCCAGCTTTAGCTGCTTTTTAATATTCCAGTAGTGCAGATTTCACTGCAGTTCCTGATACATGTTAGAGAATTAATTGCATATTTTTATGTACTCCAGGGTGTTTAGAGTTTATGTACTCAATAGCATACTGTCACATCTTCCATATCTCACTGCACATTTCTGGCTATATTTAACTATGGAAATGTTTGACCAGCAAAAGAAATAAGACCTGAAAGACCACCTGCCTGTACAAATCCCTGTTGTTCACAGTAAGAGCCATTTTGGAGCTAAGTAAACTCTCTCCATTCTAGAGTCCTAACTATAACTGTTGAAGTCATGTGGATATTCATTCACAAACCTGTGTGAACAACATTATAACCCCCGACTTTCCCTTTGTTGTGTTTTAGCAACTTTGATAGGAATTTCGGGTTCATGAGGAACGTAGAATTAAGACATGATAAACTTTTAGTAAAGTAGATAGAAAGCAGCTCCTTCCTTTTGATTTCACTGGTTTTCTTGTCTATTGGGTTTTCTTTATTTCTGAGTTGTTGCCAGTAGGCATTAAACTCTAAATTGTGTATGTAATGTAGATTGGTTGTACAATCTTTTAGGTTTAGGATATTATCTTTAGATTCTATGGCATAGGGACAGTAGCATTCAGCAATACAGTATTTTGTCATGTATCTATCAGTATGCATATCTATTTCTATATGCGTACATATACACGTGTCACATACATATACATATGTGTAAATATATATGTACCTGCATAGCTAGCACCACACAGGAAAAAAGAGCTCAATTTCACATTATACCTCGGCTCTCCAAGGAAAGAGTACTGCTCACTTCTGAGGAATGCAGCAGTATCCTATTCATAGCCATTTCTGACACAGCATTTAGTATAACCATACAGAGACATAACAAGCAAAAGAGCTGGAAAATATTTGTATACTTCTGAAGTGCCAATAAAGCTGATGAAAAGCACAGCTGCCACAGACATTATGCAACATGGAAGTAGTAAGACCTTCTGTTTCTAGAGGATGTGGTCTGAAAAAATAACAAATACTTTGGAAGAGAGCAGGATTTTTTTAAGGGGTAGCATTACTCAGCAAGTTTCATGCATAGGAGTTAACTGTCTTGATTCTCTGGGGATTTTTGCTGTTCACTTTTAGCTGGCTACAGGGAATAAGTATATTCATGTTTCCTTTTGTAAAGTGGAGAAAGGACACAGTTTGGAGAAAGCAATATCATACCAACAGTAACAATACCATTCCACTTCTGAAGTTCAAAATAGTTCAGAAATATTATTTGTCCTATGGCAGAGCAGATACTAAATGTAACCTGAAGAAGGGGAAAGGAGAGAATGGCAAACTGTTCAATCACCTTTTTTTTTGCCACTAAATAATAGAGCATAACTACCTTACTATTGCAAGACACTTTTTGGTCCCTCAGAAGTGTTGTTGCTACTTGACACAAATCACTCAAGACAGCAACCCATCTTTTGCCAAGTGATTCCAGGCAGGATCATGGGACAGAGCATGTTGCCACTTGTTCTGTGTGATTTCTTTCTCTTTCCTCTTTACCATTGCAGGGGCTCAGAGCCAAGCTCTGGGCATTTTGGCATTTCAGAGCCTCTCAGCTGTGCTGTTCCTTATTCCCACCGCACTTTGATGGCTGCACCTATGCCTCTGCTGACCCAGGGCATTAGCATCTGCTGGGGCTGGCAGCTGTCCTCCGAGACCCCCAGCCTCAGCGTGTGCCCATTCTTCAGAAGCACTGCCAGGGGCCATCTTCTCTGTAGCCATACTAAGGACTCATTATGTTTCTGGTCGATCCTGGTGGCCCTCATCAGCCTCAAGCCTCACATCTCTGTACCTGTCCAACATCTGAAGTGGTGCCATGAGCGGCACCTCCTCATTATGCTCCAGGTTCATTTTCATGGTCCTCTCTTGCTCCAAATTCATTCTCATGGTCCTCCCTTGCCCCAGGTCTCACTCCTTCATGCTTGCCTTGCTCTTGGAAACCTGCCCTGCTATCTGCCTTCTCACCACACCTTGTTCCCATCATCCTCCTAGCCCCTAAGCTTTATTCCACCATGTCTGCTCTGCCTCCAAAACAGCACTGGGGCCACAGCTCCTCAGTGCTGCCCTGCCTGTCTTGCTACCTCTCTCAGCACAGGGCCCTGAAGCTCTGTGCTGCACCCCCACTGGCACCACACCTCATCCCAGTACTCCAGACTCTGTCTCCCATCTTCCCTCTCTCCACAAACTTCAGGCTCAATCCCACTGTCCTATGTCATGACTGCTTGATGGCATGTCTAAAACTGAACACAGACACTGGCCAAACCTCACTAATTTGTGGTTTTTTCTCTTCAGATAAATAGTGGCTTTATGCTTTAAGTAATCCAAATATTGAGCCATTTAGGCACAGAATGAACTACAGGACAAGGTTTCAGGTATAATGACTTTCAGATGGTTCCCAGCATGGCAGGTCTCTGCACTGACTTGTTGTGGCTCACTCTGTAGCTGACTTCACATGATTAAGTGTTTTCTATATTGTACTTTTCATGGCCTGACCTTCTTAGCCTTAAACCAAGTCAACTGATAACTGTGATTATCATTATCCCTAGACTACAACTACTGTAGTGTATGATATGTAGTATAAAGTAAAGTACAAGAGATTTGTCTCTCTGAATTTCTTCTTGTCATTATGGCATTAAGTAGATTTGACATATTTCTGCATTATTTCTTTGGTCTGCTTTAATAAATGAAAGGGTGAAGTCCCTTCTAGTTTCAGATTTGACATCATAACCAAAGGAGTTCTCAAATACTACCTAAGCACATACATTTGGGATCATCAAAAGAAAACAGAAACATCTTTACTTCTGGCAATAGGGTCCCTGACTTTGACATAGATCAGAAAAACAAAAGCTCTGACTTCTCATCTTGCTGTGGCATGTCCCTGTGTTACTTTAAATCACCGTTGAGGATTGACAACTCGGTTATCAGGGTCTGAAATGCACTTCCAGTGGTGTCTGGTTCCTTCCTAATAAATAGCTACAGTTCAAGTCTTGCATCTCAAATGCAAATCCAGAGTTCCTTCAAACTCTAAGACTCATCTGGCAGAGAGGATTTTCAGTGAAGTATCAGACTACACAGAAAGAAGAATAGAGTTTTATTTTACAGAAACCAGGATTGAAACCTGGAGTGGGTTTCAATTTTACTTGTATTAGTTTGTTAGTGCACTGAGAACAGTTTCTCATTAACAGAAGTACTTCATGAGTGTTTAACTCTTGAGATACTTTGGCTGTGGAGGCTTATTAAAACAAAGTAGATCCATGTCAACCCACCCACTAATGCAAAAATCAGGATGGGGAATGTCATTATTAAAACACGTATTTTCATCACAAGTGAAATACTGACATTTTATGAGCAGCAATCCTTGCATATGGTTCCTCAAGCCTCACTTCTCAGTGTGTGTTCAGGTAACAATGTCCTGCTAATGGCAAAGTAGACTGTGATTATCCCTGGTGTATGTCTGAAAAGAGGCTGCATCTGATGTTTGTTATTCCATCATGTCATACCAGCTCCTCCATCTGAGACATCTTCTATGTCTGATTAAGTTAGTTCAGGCAATGACTCAATTTTGTTATGACTTTTAAAGGGCTACATACATAACGTAGTATAAACATTTTGTATTTACCGCTAATGGTTATTCCTCAAGTTGTTATTTCTGGCAGTCAGAATTTTTCCGGAGGAATAAACACTTGCATTAAACTGAACAAGGCTTGACTCAGTACAGTATAAATGAAGGACAGTAAATGACATCTCTTGTTTCTAGTTCAATGGGTTTACTTTGTTTGGTTTTCATTTGAAGCCATGAATAGGAAAGACTGGAGTAGTTGTTTCCTAAAGAATATACATTAGAGATGGTTGTTAAGTAAATATTTTGTGGTGTTTAAAAGCCTTGAAGACACTGCTAGCTCCTTACTGCATTATTTAGTCTTTCAGCCCAACTCACTTCAGATATTTTTTACAGTTTCCTAAATGATTTAACAACTAACTGACAGAGGGAGTAAGATGGTTACTGACAATACCAGGAATGGAATAGCATTGGAGCAGGAAACAGTAGAATGGGAAAGAAAAAGATGACTAGGGTAATACTAGGGATCAGGACTATAGTGCAGGATAACGACAGAACAGTGTTTTGGCTATCAAACATTTACCCTGGGAAAACGTGGAAACCCTGATCAGATCACCTCAGTTAGAACTGGTCCAGGCTCAGAGTTAGAGGAAGTCCTGGATTTCTGGTGAAGAAGGAAGGGGGCATTTCACCAATTAAAGTCTTTGCTTGTCTGATTTCTGTGGCATCATTGGTACAAGACGGGGACCGTATTACCTGTCTGTCTTGAAGATACAGCATCCTCTTAAAGCCTTAGAACAGAACAAGTAGCATGGCTACTTCAGACAGTTCATGAAATGTATGTTCAGTTGGAATATCCAAAGCTACCAGACCTTGGACCAGACCCTGTGTTTTCAAAGCACTGTGGCTTAGAGGAGGTGGAGTGTCGCGGAAATGGACTCAGTCGGAGATCAATGTGATCAGACAAAGCCATTTATTCTAGAAAACTAACTCTTTATATACTATTTCTTAAAGTTGTTTTCACTAACTTGGCACATTGTGATTGGATACATATCTGTGAGGCCCTTAACAACTAACATATAATTGGTTAAGCACAGGTGTGAGAACCTGACCTTCAAAGTTTTCCAACAGTCCTCAATTTAGCAACTCAGTAAATTCCAGCTCCTTCTTATCTTGCTGGGATTCTCACTCCCAGTGCCTCGCTTCCATCCTCCTTCACCTTTTGTTGTTCCTTGGTTCATGTCGAACTCCATGTAGGCACTTGCTGATCTGGGTATGTGGCTGTTCTTTGCCAGAAAATCATCCACAGTGGAGCATAAGGAATGGTTATCTGCTCCCTTCCAGAAAGGCAAAATCAAGCCTGGAATATATTTTGAGGTCCCTTTTATGTCTCAGAGAGACCTTTGCAGCAGAGAAAACATTTGTCTTTGTACTGTGCCCCGTCACTGCATGGATGAGCATTAAGTTTAGTCTAGATTGGTGTTCACAGCCTTTTCTGGTAAAGCGGCTGCTTGATGGCATTGAGGAGTATATATCCCACCGCTATTTGGTATTTCAGAAGAAGATAAATAAGCTTATTGATTAAGCACAGTGTTACTGCTTTACAGTATCACATCTTAGCTGTTCTACACATATTAATGAAAAATTCAAAGGATATAGACATAACATGACTTTTGGGCCTGTAAGAGCTGCGGACAGCCTGTGTTTGCTAGGAAGCACTGACACAGCTCTGCCAACTCTGTGCACTGCTGCACATAAGGGAGGTGGACAGAGCAATAATCATTTTGCAGTCATTTTGCCTATCACTTTCTGATGGCTTGCTGACCTGCAGTGTCCCTGAGTAACAGGCTGATTCCTGCTAGCCTACAGTTTAACCTGAAGAATAGGCATACACACAAGATCTGGTTTTGTTAGACTTAGTAAAATCTTAGTAAAGTATGTTTTTCCACTTTGTCTCTCATTACAGCTGGTTTCAGTCAATTGTAACTCTTGTACACATTGCAGCCTGGCATTTCCAGAGACATTTTCTGTCTGTCCAGTGGGCTGTAGCAATAGGGCTATCCCAATTCAGACCACGTGAGTCATGCAAGCCCCATCTGATCAGGCGATGTATAGAGGTGAGTCTGTCCCTCTGCACCCATTTTTTCCTTTAGCCACTTTTCATTTGTTTTTTCTTTCCCAAATTTGGTGCAACAGGCTAAAAAAGATGAAGTAAACCAAAAAAGGAGTATATTAGAAACAAAAAAACCAAACACCAGATGTCAAATATTCTATTTTCTGTCCTCCTTACATTGCTTCCTTTCAGAAGAATGGAACCAAGTAATGAATCTGCCCATCTCTCGTTGTACCTGGCCCACTCATTTCTACGAATCAAAGCGTAGATGGACAGTTTTGCATTGTCTGCTCCTCTGTCTGGTGTCTGATCGTATATCCATCCCTAGTTACTGCTGTTTCAGCTCTTTGTATTCATATTGAAGACTCACAATACTGTGACCTAACAATTTACTTTTCTATTTAGAAAATGATGCAAGGTAATATGCCTATGTAGTGTGTGTTTGCGGTTACCAACTGTTTGCTATGCTGGGTGTCAGGAATGCCCTGTAACAATAAGTATCTGGCTACCTGTATGCTCACAGTACCATTACTTTCAGGTTAAATGTATAGTCACAGCATACTTGAAAACAGGCATAAATCATAGAATCATGGAACAATTAGGGTTGGAAAAGACCTTAAGATCATCCAGTTCTAACCCTCCTGCCATGGAACAGGATAGATATCCCTGGAGAAGATAGTGGCGAGTCACAATAGGTTAGACATCAATGATTAGTTTTAATATAGATTTAACTATCAGTTCTTTACCTATAGCTTTTAACTATGAATATAGTTTTATTTAATAGGCTCTGATATTATTTTGCCAGCACTGTTTAAAAAGAGATAATTAAGGCAATTCTCTCCTCGGTGTTACTAACTACATGCAGTGTACTGAAAAATACATGTTAATTTGTGCTGCTACCCATATACTAATCAGATTTTTATAAGCACAGGGCAAATAATGCATGTGCTTCTTAATGTTTGAATCCATTTTACATGCAAGAACACTTGAGCATTTCAATTTACTAGCACAGAATGTGTATTATGAAACTGCCTGCTCAGTATTTGTTCTGTAAAAGTCAAAGAAATCGTTAGTCAATCAGCTTCAGTCTAGGAAGAAAAATAACACACAGAGTAACTACTATTCCAGATGGTATCTCAGAAGCTATTATTTAATGATCTGTACTCTGAGACCATCAAAGACTGGAGGGCACTGGTAAATAGAAGTGTGCCTAACAGTCTCTGGGTCAATATGCACAAACCCCAGAAAACTGGGACAGTGACAAAGGTGTTTCCATCCCTGGAGAAGTTCAGGCGTGAGGTGTGACAGCTCTCAGGAGACAATGATGAGATGTCACGAAAGACAGCAAATATTAGCAACCAGGATATCTTCTTTCCCTTTACCACAATGAGCAATGACAGATGAGAATCACATTGAATGCCTGCTTTTGGTTTTGTCCCCAAACCTTACTGTTCTTTTGTTTAATATTTTACAGGCTTGCTGAATGTTTCTGAATAGAAAGACAGGATTTGGTCTGTTTCTATATTTTGCCAATGAAATAATGACTGGAAGTGACAGTCATGAGATTTCTGAATTCAATCTGTCTGCATCATAAGCAGAAAGACAGAATAGCAAAAGACTGGAATTTTTAGTTGGGAAATGGAGGAGCGACAGCAATGCGGATGGCAAAGTTGCAAAGCTGACTTTCTGCAGAAAAGGCACAGCTCAAGTTTTTGTCCTGGCTCTTCAGCGGTGGGAGCAGAGGCCAAACATTCGTGCTACACTCACTGGGATGCTGGTCAGCCGAGAGGGGGATCTGCAGATGTTTGGATTCAAATGGATTTTAGTTGGGAAATCGAGGAGAAACAGCAACCAAATGGCACCATTGCAAAGCAGACTTTCTGCAGAAGAGGCACAGCTCAAGGTTTTTGCCCTGGCTCTTCGGCTGTGGGAGCAGAGGCCAACCGTTCGTGCTCTACTCCCTGGGATGCTGGACAACCAAGAGTGGGTGCCAAAGTGGTTCAATTCTAATGGACTTTTACTTCGGAAATCGAGGAGCGACAGCAATGCGGATGGCACCGTTGCAAAGCTGACTTTCTGCAGAAGAAGCACAGCTCAAGTTTTTTGTCCTCGCTCTTCGGCTGTAGGAGCAAAGGCCAAACATTCGTGCTCTACTCACTGGCATGCTGGACAGCCAAGAGCGGGTGCCAAAGAGCTTCCATTGTAATGGACTTTGAGTTGGGAAATCGAGGAGCGACAGCAATGCGGATGGCACCGTTGCAAAGCTGACTTTCTGCAGAAGAGGCACAGCTCAAGTTTTTTGCCCTGGCTCTTCGGCTGTGGGAGCAGAGGCCAAACATTCATGCTCTACTCACAGGGATGCTGGACAGCCGAGAGCGGGAGCCGTGGACGTTTGGATTTAAATGGACTTTTCATTGTTAAATGGAGGAGCGACAGCAACGCAAATGGCACCGTTGTAAAGCTGACTTTCTGCAGAAGAGGCACAGCTCAAGTTTTTTGCCCTGGCTCTTCAGCTGTGGGAGCAGAGGCCAACCATTCGTGCTCCACTCAGTGGTATGCTGGACAACCGAGAGCGAGTGCCAAAGAGGTTCCATTGTAATGGACTTTTAGTTGGGAAATCAAGGAGCGATAGGAACGCAAATGGCACAGTTGCAAAACTGACTTTATGCAGAAGAGGCACAGCTCAAGTTTTTTGTCCTGGCTCTTCGGCTGTGGGAGCAAAGACCAAACATTAGTGCTCTACTCACTGGGATGCTGGACAGTCGAGAGTTAGAGCCGTGGCTATTTGGATTCAAATGGACCTTGAGTTTGGAAATCGAGGAGCGAGAGCCATGCGGATGGCACCGTTGCAAAGCTGACTTTCTGCAGAAGAGGCACAGCTCAAGTTTTTTGCCCTGGCTCTTCGGCTGTGGGAGCAGAGGCCAACCGTTCGTGCTCTAATCACTGGGATGCTGGTCAGCCGAGAGGGGGAGCAGCGGATATTTTTACTGAAATGGACTTTGAGTTGGGAAATTGAGGAGCGACAGCAATGCAAATGGTACCATTGCAAAGCTGACTGTCTGCAGAATCAGAACAGATCAAGTATTTTGCCCTGGCTCTTCGGCTGTGGGAGCAGAGGCCAACCGTTCGTGCTCTACTCCCTGGGATGCTGGGCAGCCGAGAGCGGGCGCCAAAGTGGTTCCATTGTAATGGACTTTGAGTTGGGAAATCGAGGAGCGACAGCAATGTGGGTGGCACCGTTGCAAAGCTGACTGTCTGCAGAAGAGGCACAGCTCAAGGTTTTTGCCCTGGCTCCTTGGCTGTGGGAGCAGAGGCCAAATATCCGTGCTCTACTCAGTGGGATGATGGACAGCCGAGCACGGGTGCCAAAGAGGTTCCATTGTAATGGACTTTGAGTTGGCAAATCGAGGAGCGACAGGAACGCGGATGGCACCGTAGCAAAGCTGACTTTCTGCAGAAGAGGAGCAGCTAAAGTGTTTTGTCCTGGCTCTTCGCCTGTGGGATCCGAGGCCAACCATTCGTGCTCTACTCACTGGGATGCTGGGCAGCCGAGAGCGGGCGCCACAGAAGTTGCATTCTAATAGACTTTTAGTTGGGAAATCGAGGAGCGACAGCAATGCGGATGGCACCGTTGCAAAGCTGACTTTCTGCAGAAGAGGCACAGCTCAAGTTTTTTGCCCTGGCTCTTCAGCTGTGGGAGCAGAGGCCAACCGTTCGTGCTCTCCTCATTGGGATGCTGGTCAGCCGAGAGGGGGATCTCCAGGTGCTTGGATTCAAATGGACTTTGAGTTGGGAAATCGAGGAGCGACAGCAATGCGGATGGCACCGTTGCAAAGCTGACTTTCTACAGAAGAGGCACAGCTCAAGTTTTTTGTCCTGTCTCTTCACCTGTGGGACCAGAGGCCAAACATTCGTGCTCTACTCCCTGGGATGCTGGACAACCAAGAGTGGGTGCCAAAGTGGTTTAAATCTAATGGACTTTTACTTCGGAAATAGAGGAGTGACAGCAATGCGGATGGCACTGTTGCAAAGCTGACTTTCTGCAGAAGAAGCACAGCTCAAGTTTTTTGCCCTGGCTCTTCGGCTGTGGGAGCAGAGGCCAAACATCCGTGCTCTACTCACTGGGATGCTGGACAGCCGAGAGCGGGTGCCAAAGAGCTTCCATTGTAATGGACTTTGAGTTGGAAAATCGAGGAGCGACAGAAATGCAGATGGCACCGTAGCAAAGCTGACTTTCTGCAGAAGAGGAGCAGCTAAAGTGTTCTGTCCTAGCTCTTCGCCTGTGGGATCCGAGGCCAAACATTCGTGCTCTACTCCCTGGGATGCCGGGCAGCCGAGAGCGGGCGCCACAGATGTTCCATTCTAATGCACTTGTAGATGGGAAATCGAGGAGCGAGAGCAATCCGGATGGCACCATTGCAAACCTCACTTTCTGCAGAAGAGGAGCAGCTGAAGTGTTTTGCCCTGGCTCTTCGGCTGTGGGAGCAGAGGCCAACCATTCGTGCTCTACTCACTGGCATGCTGGACAGCCGAGAGTTGAGGCATGGATGTTTGGACTCAAATGGACTTTGAGTTTGGAAATCGAGGAGCGACAGCTATGCGGATGGCACCCTTGCAAAGCTGACTTTCTGCAGAAGAGGCACAGCTCAAGTTTTTTGTCCTGGCAATTTGGCTGTGGGAGCAGAGGCCAAACATTTATGCTCTACTTACTGGGATGCTGGGCAGCCAAGAGCGGGCGCCAAAGTGGTTCAATACTAATGGACTTTGAGTTGGGAAATCGAGGAGCGACAGCAATGCGGATGGCACCGTTGCAAAGCTGACTTTCTGCAGAAGAGGCACAGCTCAAGGTTTTTGCCCTGGCTCTTCGGCTGTGGGAGCAGAAGCCAACCGTTCGTGCTCTACTCCCTGGGATGCTGGGCAGCCGAAAACGGGTGCCAAAGAGCCTCCATTGTAATGGACTTTGAGTTGGGAAATCGAGGAGCGACAGCAATGCGGATGGCACCATTGCAAAGCTGACTTTCTGCAGAAGAGGCACAGCTCAATTTTTTTGCCCTGGCTCTTCGGCTGTGGGAGCAGAGGCCAACCGTTCGTGCTCTACTCCCTGGGATGCTGGGCAGCCGAGCACGGGTGCCAAAGAGGTTCCATTGTAATGGACTTTGAGTTGGGAAATCGAGGAGCGACAGCAATGCAGATGGCACCGTTGCAAAGCTGACGTTCTGCAGAAGAGGCACAGCTCAAGTTTTTTGCCCTGGCTCTTCGGCTGTGGGAGCAGAGACCAACCATTCGTGCTCTACTCACTGGGATGCTGGGCAGCCGAGCACGGGTGCCAAAGAGGTTCCATTGTAATGGACTTTGAGTTGGGAAATCGAGGAGCGACAGCAACGCAAATGGCACCGTTGCAAAGCTGACTTTCTGCAGAAGAGGCACAGCTCAAGTTTTTTGCCCTGGCTCTTCGGCTGTGGGAGCAGAGGCCAACCGTTCGTGCTCTACTCCCTGGGATGCTGGGCAGCCGAGAACGGGTGCCAAAGAGGTTCCATTGTAATGGACTTTGAGTTGGGAAATCGAGGAGCAATGGAACCTCTTTGGCACCCGTGCTCCGCTGCCCAGCATCCCAGGGAGTAGAGCACGAACGGTTGGCTTCTGCTCCCACAGCCGAAGAGCCAGGGCAAAAAACTTGAGCTGTGCCTCTTCTGCAGAAAGTCAGCTTTGCAACGGTGCCATCCGCATTGCTGTCGCTCCTCGATTTCCCAACTCAAAGTCCATTACAATGGAACCTCTTTGGCACCCGTTCTGGGCTGCCCAGCATCCCAGGGAGTAGAGCATGAATGTTAAGCCTCTGCTCCCACAGCCGAAGAGCCAGGGCAAAAACCTTGAGCTGTGCCTCTTCTGCAGAAAGTCAGCTTTGCAACGGTGCCATTTGTGTTGCGGTCGCTCCTCGATTTCCCAACTCAAAGTCCATTACAATGGAAGCTCTTTGGCACCCGTTCTCGGCTGCCCAACATCCCAGGGAGTGAGCACGAACGGTTGGCCTCTGCTCCCGCAGCCGAAGAGCCAGGGCAAAAAACTTGAGCTGTGCCTCTTCTGCAGAAAGTCAGCTTTGCAACGGTGCCATCCGCATTGCTGTCGCTCCTCGATTTCCCAACTCAAAGTCCGTTACAATGGAAGCTCTTTGGCACCCGTGCTCGGCTGCCCAGCATGCAAGGGAGTAGAGCACGAACGGTTGGCCTCTGCTCCCACAGCCGAAGAGCCAGGGGAAAAACCTTGAGCTGTGCCTTTTCTGCAGAAAGTCAGCTTTGCAACGGTGCCATCCGCATTGCTGTCGCTCCTCGATTTGCCAACTCAAAGTCCGTTACAATGGAAGCTCTTTGGCACCCGTGCTCGGCTGCCCAGCATGCAAGGGAGTAGAGCACGAACGGTTGGCCTCTGCTCCCACAGCCGAAGAGCCAGGGCAAAAAACTTGAGCTGTGCCTTTTCTGCAGAAAGTCAGCTTTGCAACGGTGCCATCCGCATTGCTGTCGCTCCTCGATTTGCCAACTCAAAGTCCATTACAATGGAACCTCTTTGGCACCCGTGCTCGGCTGCCCAGCATCCCAGGGAGTAGAGCACGAACGGTTGGCCTCTGCTCCCACAGCCGAAGAGCCAGGGCAAAAAACTTGAGCTGTGCCTCTTCTGCAGAAAGTCAGCTTTGCAACGGTGCCATCCGCATTGCTGTCGCTCCTCGATTTCCCAACTCAAAGTCCATTACAATGGAACCTCTTTGGCACCCGTGCTTGGCTGCCCAGCATCCCAGGGAGTAGAGCACGAACGGTTGGCCTCTGCTCCCACAGCCGAAAAGCCAGGGCAAAAAACTTGAGCTGTGCCTCTTCTGCAGAAAGTCAGCTTTGCAACGGTGCCATCCGCATTGCTGTCGCTCCTCGATTTCCCAACTCAAAGTCCATTACAATGGAACCTCTTTGGCACCCGTGCTCGGCTGCCCAGCATCCCAGGGAGTAGAGCATGAATGTTAAGCCTCTGCTCCCACAGCCGAAGAGCCAGGGCAAAAAACTTGAGCTGTGCCTCTTCTGCAGAAAGTCAGCTTTGCACCCGCATTGCTGTCGCTCCTTGATTTCCCAACTCAAAGTCCATTACAATGGAAGCTCTTTGGCACCCGTTCTGGGCTGCCCAGCATGCCAGGGAGTAGAGCACGAACGGTTGGCCTCTGGTCCCACAGCCAAAGAGCCAGGGCAAAAAACTTGAGCTGTGCCTCTTCTGCAGAAAGTCAGCTTTGCAACGGTGCCATCCGCATTGCTGTCGCTCCTCCATTTCCCAACTCAAAGTCCATTACAATGGAACCTCTTTGGCACCCGTTCTCCGCTGCCCAGCATCCCAGTGAGTAGAGCACGAATGGTTGGTCTCTGCTCCCACAGCCGAAGAGCCAGGGCAAAAACCTTGAGCTGTGCCTCTTCTGCAGAAAGTCAGCTTTGCAACGGTGCCATCCGCATTGCTGTCGCTCCTCGATTTCCCAACTCAAAGTCCATTACAATGGAAGCTCTTCGGCACCCGTGCTCGGCTGCCCAGCATCCCAGGGAGTAGAGCACGAACGGTTGGCCTCTGCTCCCACAGCCAAAGAGCCAGGGCAAAAAACTTGAGCTGTGCCTCTTCTGCAGAAAGTCAGCTTTGCAACGGTGCCATCCACATTGCTGTCGCTCCTCGATTTCCCAACTCAAAGTCCATTACAATGGAACCTCTTTGGCACCCGTTCTCGGCTGCCCAGCATCCCAGGGAGTAGAGCACGAACGGTTGGCCTCTGCTCCCACAGCCGAAGAGCCAGGGCAAAAAACTTGAGCTGTGCCTCTTCTGCAGAAAGTCAGCTTTACAATGGTGCCATCCGCATTGCTGTCGCTCCTCGATTTCCCAACTCAAAGTCCATTACAATGGAAGCTCTTTGGCACCCGTGCTCGGCTGCCCAGCATCCCAGGGAGTAGAGCACGAACGGTTGGCCTCTGCTCCCACAGCCGAAGAGCCAGGGCAAAAAACTTGAGCTGTGCCTCTTCTGCAGAACGTCAGCTTTGCAACGGTGCCATCCGCATTGCTGTCGCTCCTCGATTTCCCAACTCAAAGTCCATTACAATGGAACCTCTTTGGCACCCGTGCTCAGCTGCCCAGCATGCCAGGGAGTAGAGCACGAACGGTTGGCCTCTGCTCCCACAGCCGAAGAGCCAGGGCAAAAAACTTGAGCTGTGCCTCTTCTGCAGAAAGTCAGCTTTGCAACGGTGCCATCCGCATTGCTGTCGCTCCTCGAATTCCCAACTCAAAGTCCATTACAATGGAACCTCTTTGGCACCCGTTCTGGGCTGCCCAGCATCCCAGGGAGTAGAGCATGAATGTTAAGCCTCTGCTGCCACAGCCGAAGAGCCAGGGCAAAAAACTTGAGCTGTGCCTCTTCTGCAGAAAGTCAGCTTTGCAACGGTGCCATTTGCGTTGCGGTCGCTCCTCCATTTCCCAACTCAAAGTCCATTACAATGGAAGCTCTTTGGCACCCGTTCTCGGCTGCCCAGCATCCCAGGGAGTGAGCACGAACGGTTGGCCTCTGCTCCCGCAGCCGAAGAGCCAGGGCAAAAAACTTGAGCTGTGCCTCTTCTGCAGAAAGTCAGCTTTGCAACGGTGCCATCCGCATTGCTGTCGCTCCTCGATTTCCCAACTCAAAGTCCATTACAATGGAAGCTCTTTGGCACCCGTGCTCGGCTGCCCAGCATCCCAGGGAGTAGAGCACGAACGGTTGGCCTCTGCTCCCACAGCCGAAGAGCCAGGGCAAAAAACTTGAGCTGTGCCTCTTCTGCAGAAAGTCAGCTTTGCAACGGTGCCATCCGCATTGCTGTCACTCCTCGATTTCCAAACTCAAAGTCCATTACAATGGAACCTCTTTGGCACTCGTGCTCGGCTGCCCAGCATCCCAGGGAGTAGAGCACGAACGGTTGGCCTCTGCTCCCACAGCCGAAGAGCCAGGGCAAAAAACTTGAGCTGTGCCTCTTCTGCAGAAAGTCAGCTTTGCAACGGTGCCATCCGCATTGCTGTCGCTCCTTGATTTGCCAACTCAAAGTCCATTACAATGGAACCTCTTTGGCACCCGTTCTGGGCTGCCCAGCATCCCAGGGAGTAGAGCATGAATGTTAAGCCTCTGCTCCCACAGCCGAAGAGCCAGGGCAAAAAACTTGAGCTGTGCCTCTTCTGCAGAAAGTCAGCTTTGCAACGGTGCCATTTGCGTTCCTGTCACTCCTCGATTTCCCAACTCAAAGTCCATTACAATGGAACCTCTTTGGCAGCCGTGCTCGGCTGCCCACCATCCCAGGGAGTAGAGCACGAACGGTTGGCCTCTGCTCCCACAGCCGAAGAGCCAGGGCAAAAACCTTGAGCTGTGCCTCTTCTGCAGAAAGTCAGCTTTGCAACGGTGCCATCCGCATTGCTGTCGCTCCTCGATTTCCCAACTCAAAGTCCATTACAATGGAACCTCTTTGGCACCCGTGCTCGGCTGCCCAGCATGCCAGGGAGTAGAGCACGAACGGTTGGCCTCTGCTCCCACAGCCGAAGAGCCAGGGCAAAAAACTTGAGCTGTGCCTCTTCTGCAGAAAGTCAGCTTTGCAACGGTGCCATCCGCATTGCTGTCGCTCCTCGATTTCCCAACTCAAAGTCCATTACAATGGAACCTCTTTGGCACCCGTTCTGGGCTGCCCAGCATCCCAGGGAGTAGAGCATGAATGTTAATCCTCTGCTCCCACAGCCGAAGAGCCAGGGCAAAAAACTTGAGCTGTGCCTCTTCTGCAGAAAGTCAGCTTTGCAACGGTGCCATTTGCGTTGCTGTCGCTCCTCGATTTCCCAACTCAAAGTCCATTACAATGGAAGCTCTTTGGCAGCCGTTCTCGGCTGCCCAGCATCCCAGGGAGTGAGCACGAATGGTTGGCCTCTGCTCCCACAGCCGAAGAGCCAGGGCAAAAAACTTGAGCTGTGCCTCTTCTGCAGAAAGTCAGCTTTGCAATGGTGCCATCCGCATTGCTGTCGCTCCTCGATTTCCCAACTCAAAGTCCATTACAATGGAACCTCTTTGGCACCCGTGCTCGGCT
This sequence comes from Psittacula echo, assembly GCF_963264785.1. NCBI lineage: Eukaryota > Metazoa > Chordata > Aves > Psittaciformes > Psittacidae > Psittacula > Psittacula echo. The sequence continues at coordinate 62,584,571 of NC_137740.1, forward strand.
GCCCAGCATGCCAGGGAGTAGAGCACGAACGGTTGGCCTCTGCTCCCACAGCCGAAGAGCCAGGGCAAAAAAATTGAGCTGTGCCTTTTCTGCAGAAAGTCAGCTTTGCAACGGTGCCATCCGCTTTGCTGTCGCTCCTCAATTTCCCAACTCAAAGTCCTTTACAATGGAAGCTCTTTGGCACCCGCTCTCGGCTGCCCACCATCCCAGTGAGTAGAGCATGAATGGTTGGCCTCTGCTCCCACAGCCGAAGAGCCAGGGCAAAAACCTTGAGCTGTGCCTCTTCTGCAGAAAGTCAGCTTTGCAACGGTGCCATCCGCTTTGCTCTCGCTCCTCGATTTCCCAACTCAAAGTCCATTACAATGGAAGCTCTTTGGCACCCGTGCTCGGCTGCCCAGCATCCCAGGGAGTAGAGCACGAACGGTTGGCCTCTGCTCCCACAGCCGAAGAGCCAGGGCAAAAAACTTGAGCTGTGCCTCTTCTGCAGAAAGTCAGCTTTGCAACGGTGCCATCCGCATTGCTGTCGCTCCTCGATTTCCCAAGTCAAAGTCCATTACAATGGAACCTCTTTGGCACCCGTGCTCGGCTGCCGAGCATCCCAGGGAGTAGAGCACGAACGGTTGGCCTCTGCTCCCACAGCCGAAAAGCCAGGGCAAAAAACTTGAGCTGTGCCTCTTCTGCAGAAAGTCAGCTATGCAATGGTGCCATCCGCATTGCTGTCGCTCCTCGATTTCCCAACTCAAAGTCCATTACAATGGAACCTCTTTGGCACCCGTGCTCGGCTGCCCAGCATCCCAGGGAGTAGAGCACGAACGGTTGGCCTCTGCTCCCACAGCCGAAGAGCCAGGGCAAAAAACTTGAGCTGTGCCTCTTCTGCAGAAAGTCAGCTTTGCAATGGTGCCATCTGCATTGCTGTCGCTCCTTGATTTCCCAACTCAAAGTCCATTACAATGGAACGTCTGTTGCACCCGTTCTCGGCTGCCCAGCATCCCAGGGAGTAGAGCACGAACGGTTGGCTTCTGCTCCCACAGCCGAAGAGCCAGGGCAAAAACCTTGAGCTGTGCCTCTTCTGCAGAACGTCAGCTTTGCAACGGTGCCATCCGCTTTGCTCTCGCTCCTCGATTTCCCAACTCAAAGTCCATTACAATGGAACCTCTTTGGCACCCGTGCTCGGCTGCCCAGCATCCCAGGGAGTAGAGCACGAACGGTTGGCATCTGCTCCCACAGCCGAAGAGCCAGGGCAAAAAACTTGAGCTGTGCCTCTTCTGCAGAAAGTCAGCTTTGCAACGGTGCCATCCGCATTGCTGTCGCTCCTCGATTTGCCAACTCAAAGTCCATTACAATGGAAGCTCTTTGGCACCCGTCCTCGGCTGCTCAGCATCCCAGGGAGTAGAGCACGAACGGTTGGCCTCTGCTCCCACAGCCGAAGAGCCAGGGCAAAAAACTTGAGCTGTGCCTCTTCTGCAGAAAGTCAGCTTTGCAACGGTGCCATCCGCATTGCTGTCGCTCCTTGATTTCCCAACTCAAAGTCCATTACAATGGAACCTCTTTGGCACCCGTTCTCGGCTGCCCAGCATCCCAGGGAGTAGAGCACGAACGGTTGGCCTCTGCTTCCACAGTTGAATAGCCAGGGCAAAAACATTGAGCTGTGCCTCTTCTGCAGAAAGTCAGCTTTGCAACGGTGCCATCCGCATTGCTGTCGCTCCTCGATTTCCCAACTCAAAGTCCATTACAATGGAAGCTCTTTGGCACCCGTTCTCGGCTGCCCAGCATCCCAGGGAGTAGAGCACGAACGGTTGGCCTCTGCTCCCACAGCCGAAGAGCCAGGCCAAAAAACTTGAGCTGTGCCTCTTCTGCAGAAAGTTAGCTTTGCAACGGTGCCATCCGCATTGCTGTCGCTCCTCGATTTCCCAACTCAAAGTCCATTACAATGGAACCTCTTTGGCACCCGTGCTCGGCTGCCGAGCATCCCAGGGAGTAGAGCACGAACGGTTGGTCTCTGCTCCCACAGCCGAAAAGCCAGGGCAAAAACCTTGAGCTGTGCCTCTTCTGCAGAAAGTCAGCTTTGCAACGGTGCCATCCGCATTGCTGTCGCTCCTCGATTTCCCAACTCAAAGTCCATTACAATGGAACCTCTTTGGCACCCGTTTTCGGCTGCCCAGCATCCCAGGGAGTGGAGCACGAACGGTTGGCCTCTGCTCCCACAGCCGAAGAGCCAGGGCAAAAAACTTGAGCTGTGCCTCTTCTGTAGAAAGTCAGCTTTGCAACGGTGCCATCCGCATTGCTGTCGCTCCTCGATTTCCCAACTCAAAGTCCATTACAATGGAAGCTCTTTGGCACCCGTGCTCGGCTGCCCAGCATCCCAGGGAGTAGAGCACGAACGGTTGGCCTCTGCTCCCACAGCCGAAGAGCCAGGGCAAAAAAATTGAGCTGTGCCTCTTCTGCAGAAAGTCAGCTTTGCAACGGTGCCATCTGCATTGCTGTCGCTCCTCGATTTCCCAACTCAAAGTCCATTACAATGGAGGCTCTTTGGCACCCGTTTTCGGCTGCCCAGCATCCCAGGGAGTAGAGCACGAACGGTTGGCTTCTGCTCCCACAGCCGAAGAGCCAGGGCAAAAACCTTGAGCTGTGCCTCTTCTGCAGAAAGTCAGCTTTACAACGGTGCCATCCGCATTGCTGTCGCTCCTCGATTTCCCAACTCAAAGTCCATTACAATGGAACCTCTTTGGCACCCGTGCTCGGCTGCCCAGCATGCCAGGGAGTAGAGCACGAACGGTTGGCCTCTGCTCCCACAGCCGAAGAGCCAGGCCAAAAAACTTGAGCTGTGCCTCTTCTGCAGAAAGTCAGCTTTACAACGGTGCCATCCGCATTGCTGTCGCTCCTCGATTTCCCAACTCAAAGTCCATTACAATGGAACCTCTTTGGCACCCGTGCTCGGCTGCCCAGCATCCCAGGGAGAAGAGCGCGAATGTTTGGCCTCTGCTCCCACAGCCGAAGAGCCAGGGCAAAAAACTTGAGCTGTGCCTCTTCTGCAGAAAGTCAGCTTTGCAACGGTGCCATCCGCATTGCTGTCGCTCCTTGATTTCCCAACTCAAAGTCCATTACAATGGAACCTCTTTGGCACCCGTTCTCGGCTGCCCAGCATCCCAGGGGGTAGAGCACGAATGGTTGGCCTCTGCTCCCACAGTTGAATAGCCAGGGCAAAAACCTTGAGGTGTGCCTCTTCTGCAGAAAGTCAGCTTTGCAACGGTGCCATCCGCATTGCTGTCGCTCCTCGATTTCCCAACTCAAAGTCCATTACAATGGAACCTCTTTGGCACCCGTTCTGGGCTGCCCAGCATCCCAGGGAGTAGAGCACGAACGGTTGGCCTCTGCTCCCACAGCCGAAGAGCCAGGGCAAAAAACTTGAGCTGTGCCTCTTCTGCAGAAAGTCAGCTTTGCAACGGTGCCATCCGCATTGCTGTCGCTCCTCGATTTCCCAACTCAAAGTCCATTACAATGGAACCTCTTTGGCACCCGTCCTCGGCTGCCGAGCATCCCAGGGAGTAGAGCACGAACAGTTGGTCTCTGCTCCCACAGCCGAAGAGCCAGGGCAAAAAACTTGAGCTGTGCCTCTTCTGCAGAAAGTCAGCTTTGCAACGGTGCCATCCGCATTGCTGTCGCTCCTCGATTTCCCAACTCAAAGTCCATTACAATGGAACCTCTTTGGCACCCGTGCTCGGCTGCCCAGCATCCCAGGGAGTGGAGCACGAACGGTTGGCCTCTGCTCCCACAGCCGAAGAGCCAGGGCAAAAAACTTGAGCTGTGCCTCTTCTGCAGAAAGTCAGCTTTACAACGGTGCCATCCGCATTGCTGTCGCTCCTCGATTTCCCAACTCAAAGTCCATTACAATGGAACCTCTTTGGCACCCGTGCTCGGCTGCCCAGCATCCCAGGGAGTAGAGCACGAACGGTTGGCCTCTGCTCCCACAGCCGAAGAGCCAGGCCAAAAAACTTGAGCTGTGCCTCTTCTGCAGAAAGTCAGCTTTACAACGGTGCCATCCGCATTGCTGTCGCTCCTCGATTTCCCAACTCAAAGTCCATTACAATGGAAGGTCTTTGGCACCCGTGCTCGGCTGCCCAGCATCCCAGGGAGTAGAGCACGAGCGGTTGGCCTCTGCTCCCACAGCCAAAGAGCCAGGGCAAAAAACTTGAGCTGTGCCTCTTCTGCAGAAAGTCAGCTTTACAACGGTGCCATCCGCATTGCTGTCGCTCCTCGATTTCCCAACTCAAAGTCCATTACAATGGAACCTCTTTGGCACCCGTGCTCGGCTGCCCAGCATCCCAGGGAGAAGAGCGCGAATGTTTGGCCTCTGCTCCCACAGCCGAAGAGCCAGGGCAAAAAACTTGAGCTGTGCCTCTTCTGCAGAAAGTCAGCTTTGCAACGGTGCCATCCGCATTGCTGTCGCTCCTTGATTTCCCAACTCAAAGTCCATTACAATGGAACCTCTTTGGCACCCGTTCTCGGCTGCCCAGCATCCCAGGGGGTAGAGCACGAATGGTTGGCCTCTGCTCCCACAGTTGAATAGCCAGGGCAAAAACCTTGAGGTGTGCCTCTTCTGCAGAAAGTCAGCTTTGCAACGGTGCCATCCGCATTGCTGTCGCTCCTCGATTTCCCAACTCAAAGTCCATTACAATGGAACCTCTTTGGCACCCGTGCTCGGCTGCCCAGCATCCCAGGGAGTAGAGCACGAACGGTTGGCCTCTGCTCCCACAGCCGAAGAGCCAGGGCAAAAAACTTGAGCTGTGCCTCTTCTGCAGAAAGTCAGCTTTGCAACGGTGCCATCCGCATTGCTGTCGCTCCTCGATTTCCCAACTCAAAGTCCATTACAATGGAACCTCTTTGGCACCCGTGCTCGGCTGCCCAGCATGCCAGGGAGTAGAGCACGAACGGTTGGCCTCTGCTCCCACAGCCGAAGAGCCAGGGCAAAAAACTTGAGCTGTGCCTCTTCTGCAGAAAGTCAGCTTTGCAACGGTGCCATCCGCATTGCTGTCGCTCCTTGATTTCCCAACTCAAAGTCCATTACAATGGAACCTCTTTGGCACCCGTTCTCGGCTGCCCAGCATCCCAGGGAGTAGAGCACGAATGGTTGGCCTCTGCTCCCACAGTTGAATAGCCAGGGCAAAAACCTTGAGGTGTGCCTCTTCTGCAGAAAGTCAGCTTTGCAACGGTGCCATCCGCATTGCTGTCGCTCCTCGATTTCCCAACTCAAATTCCATTACAATGGAACCTCTTTGGCACCCGTGTTCTTCTGCCCAGCATCCCAGGGAGTAGAGCACGAACGGTTGGCCTCTGCTCCCACAGCCGAAGAGCCAGGGCAAAAAACTTGAGCTGTGCCTCTTCTGCAGAAAGTCAGCTTTGCAACGGTGCCATCCGCATTGCTGTCGCTCCTCGATTTCCCAACTCAAAGTCCATTACAATGGAAGCTCTTTGGCACCCGTGCTCGGCTGCCCAGCATGCCAGGGAGTAGAGCACGAACGGTTGGCCTCTGCTCCCACAGCCGAAGAGCCAGGGCAAAAAACTTGAGCTGTGCCTCTTCTGCAGAAAGTCAGCTTTGCAACGGTGCCATCCGCATTGCTGTCGCTCCTCGATTTCCCAACTCAAAGTCCATTACAATGGAACCTCTTTGGCACCCGTGCTCGGCTGCCCAGCATCCCAGTGAGTAGAGCACGAACGGTTGGCCTCTGCTCCCACAGCCGAAGAGCCAGGGCAAAAAACTTGAGCTGTGCCTCTTCTGCAGAAAGTCAGCTTTGCAACGGTGCCATCCGCATTGCTGTCGCTCCTCGATTTCCCAACTCAAAGTCCATTACAATGGAACCTCTTTGGCACCCGTGCTCGGCTGCCCAGCATCCCAGGGAGTAGAGCACGAACGGTTGGCCTCTGCTCCCACAGCCGAAGAGCCAGGGCAAAAAACTTGAGCTGTGCCTCTTCTGCAGAAAGTCAGCTTTGCAACGGTGCCATTTGGGTTGGTGTCGCTCCTCGATTTCCCAACTCAAAGTCCATTAAAATGGAACCTCTTTGGCACCCGTGCTGGGCTGCCCAGCATCCCAGGGAGTAGAGCACGAACGGTTGGCCTCTGCTCCCACAGCCGAAGAGCCAGGGCAAAAAACTTGAGCTGTGCCTCTTCTGCAGAAAGTCAGCTTTGCAACGGTGCCATCCGCACTGCTGTCGCTCCTCCATTTCCCAACTCAAAGTCCATTACAATGGAAGCTCTTTGGCACCCGTGCTCGGCTGCCCAGCATCCCAGGGAGTAGAGCACGAACGGTTGGCCTCTGCTCCCACAGCCGAAGAGCCAGGGCAAAAAACTTGAGCTGTGCCTCTTCTGCAGAAAGTCAGCTTTGCAACGGTGCCATCCGCATTGCTGTCGCTCCTCGATTTCCCAACTCAAAGTCCATTACAATGGAAGCTCTTTGGCACCCGTGCTCGGCTGCCCAGCATCCCAGGGAGTAGAGCACGAACGGTTGGCCTCTGCTCCCACAGCCGAAGAGCCAGGCCAAAAAACTTGAGCTGTGCCTCTTCTGCAGAAAGTCAGCTTTGCAACGGTGCCATCCGCATTGCTGTCGCTCCTCGATTTCCCAACTCAAAGTCCATTACAATGGAACCTCTTTGGCACCCGTCCTCGGCTGCCGAGCATCCCAGGGAGTAGAGCACGAACGGTTGGTCTCTGCTCCAACAGCCGAAAAGCCAGGGCAAAAACCTTGAGCTGTGCCTCTTCTGCAGAAAGTCAGCTTTGCAACGGTGCCATCCGCATTGCTGTCGCTCCTCGATTTCCCAACTCAAAGTCCATTACAATGGAACCTCTTTGGCACCCGTTTTCGGCTGCCCAGCATCCCAGGGAGTGGAGCACGAACGGTTGGCCTCTGCTCCCACAGCCGAAGAGCCAGGGCAAAAAACTTGAGCTGTGCCTCTTCTGTAGAAAGTCAGCTTTGCAACGGTGCCATCCGCATTGCTGTCGCTCCTCGATTTCCCAACTCAAAGTCCATTACAATGGAAGCTCTTTGGCACCCGTGCTCGGCTGCCCAGCATCCCAGGGAGTAGAGCACGAACGGTTGGCCTCTGCTCCCACAGCCGAAGAGCCAGGGCAAAAAACTTGAGCTGTGCCTCTTCTGCAGAAAGTCAGCTTTGCAACGGTGCCATCTGCATTGCTGTCGCTCCTCGATTTCCCAACTCAAAGTCCATTACAATGGAGGCTCTTTGGCACCCGTTTTCGGCTGCCCAGCATCCCAGGGAGTAGAGCACGAACGGTTGGCTTCTGCTCCCACAGCCGAAGAGCCAGGGCAAAAACCTTGAGCTGTGCCTCTTCTGCAGAAAGTCAGCTTTGCAACGGTGCCATCCGCATTGCTGTCGCTCCTCGATTTCCCAACTCAAAGTCCATTACAATGGAACCTCTTTGGCACCCGTGCTCGGCTGCCCAGCATCCCAGGGAGTAGAGCACGAACGGTTGGCCTCTGCTCCCACAGCCGAAGAGCCAGGGCAAAAAACTTGAGCTGTGCCTCTTCTGCAGAAAGTCAGCTTTGCAACGGTGCCATCCGCACTGCAGTCGCTCCTCGATTTCCCAACTCAAAGTCCATTACAATGGAACCTCTTTGGCACCCGCTCTCGGCTGCCCAGCATCCCAGGGAGTAGAGCACGAACGGTTGGCCTCTGCTCCCACAGCCGAAGAGCCAGGGCAAAAAACTTGAGCTGTGCCTCTTCTGCAGAAAGTCAGCTTTGCAACGGTGCCATCCGCATTGCTGTCGCTCCTCGATTTCCCAACTCAAAGTCCATTACAATGGAACCTCTTTGGCACCCGTGCTCGGCTGCCCAGCATGCCAGGGAGTAGAGCACGAACGGTTGGCCTCTGCTCCCACAGCCGAAGAGCCAGGGCAAAAAACTTGAGCTGTGCCTCTTCTGCAGAAAGTCAGCTTTGCAACGGTGCCATCCGCATTGCTGTGGCTCCTCGATTTCCCAACTCAAAGTCCATTACAATGGAACCTCTTTGGCACCCGTGCTCGGCTGGCCAGCATCCCAGGGAGTAGAGCACGAACGGTTGGCCTCTGCTCCCACAGCCGAAGAGCCAGGGCAAAAAACTTGAGCTGTGCCTCTTCTGCAGAAAGTCAGCTTTGCAACGGTGCCATCCGCATTGCTGTCGCTCCTCGATTTCCCAACTCAAAGTCCATTACAATGGAAGCTCTTTGGCACCCGTGCTCGGCTGCCCAGCATGGCAGGGAGTAGAGCACGAACGGTTGGCCTCTGCTCCCACAGCCGAAGAGCCAGGGCAAAAAACTTGAGCTGTGCCTCTTCTGCAGAAAGTCAGCTTTGCAACGGTGCCATCCGCATTGCTGTCGCTCCTTGATTTCCCAACTCAAAGTCCATTACAATGGAACCTCTTTGGCACCCGTTCTCGGCTGCCCAACATCCCAGGGAGTAGAGCACGAATGGTTGGCCTCTGCTCCCACAGTTGAATAGCCAGGGCAAAAACCTTGAGGTGTGCCTCTTCTGCAGAAAGTCAGCTTTGCAACGGTGCCATCCGCATTGCTGTCGCTCCTCGATTTCCCAACTCAAATTCCATTACAATGGAACCTCTTTGGCACCCGTGTTCGTCTGCCCAGCATCCCAGGGAGTAGAGCACGAACGGTTGGCCTGTGCTCCCACAGCCGAAGAGCCAGGGCAAAAAACTTGAGCTGTGCCTCTTCTGCAGAAAGTCAGCTTTGCAACGGTGCCATCCGCATTGCTGTCGCTCCTCGATTTCCCAACTCAAAGTCCATTACAATGGAAGCTCTTTGGCACCCGTTCTCGGCTGCCCAGCATGCCAGGGAGTAGAGCACGAACGGTTGGCCTCTGCTCCCACAGCCGAAGAGCCAGGGCAAAAAACTTGAGCTGTGCCTCTTCTGCAGAAAGTCAGCTTTGCAACGGTGCCATCCGCATTGCTGTCGCTCCTCGATTTCCCAACTCAAAGTCCATTACAATGGAACCTCTTTGGCACCCGTGCTCGGCTGCCCAGCATCCCAGTGAGTAGAGCACGAACGGTTGGCCTCTGCTCCCACAGCCGAAGAGCCAGGGCAAAAAACTTGAGCTGTGCCTCTTCTGCAGAAAGTCAGCTTTGCAACGGTGCCATCCGCATTGCTGTCGCTCCTCGATTTCCCAACTCAAAGTCCATTACAATGGAACCTCTTTGGCACCCGTGCTCGGCTGCCCAGCATCCCAGGGAGTAGAGCACGAACGGTTGGCCTCTGCTCCCACAGCCGAAGAGCCAGGGCAAAAAACTTGAGCTGTGCCTCTTCTGCAGAAAGTCAGCTTTGCAACGGTGCCATTTGGGTTGGTGTCGCTCCTCGATTTCCCAACTCAAAGTCCATTAAAATGGAACCTCTTTGGCACCCGTGCTGGGCTGCCCAGCATCCCAGGGAGTAGAGCACGAACGGTTGGCCTCTGCTCCCACAGCCGAAGAGCCAGGGCAAAAAACTTGAGCTGTGCCTCTTCTGCAGAAAGTCAGCTTTGCAACGGTGCCATCCGCACTGCTGTCGCTCCTCCATTTCCCAACTCAAAGTCCATTACAATGGAAGCTCTTTGGCACCCGTGCTCGGCTGCCCAGCATCCCAGGGAGTAGAGCACGAACGGTTGGCCTCTGCTCCCACAGCCGAAGAGCCAGGGCAAAAAACTTGAGCTGTGCCTCTTCTGCAGAAAGTCAGCTTTGCAACGGTGCCATCCGCATTGCTGTCGCTCCTCGATTTCCCAACTCAAAGTCCATTACAATGGAACCTCTTTGGCACCCGTGCTCGGCTGCCCAGCATCCCAGGGAGTAGAGCACGAACGGTTGGCCTCTGCTCCCACAGCCGAAGAGCCAGGGCAAAAAACTTGAGCTGTGCCTCTTCTGCAGAAAGTCAGCTTTGCAACGGTGCCATTTGGGTTGGTGTCGCTCCTCGATTTCCCAACTCAAAGTCCATTAAAATGGAACCTCTTTGGCACCCGTGCTGGGCTGCCCAGCATCCCAGGGAGTAGAGCACGAACGGTTGGCCTCTGCTCCCACAGCCGAAGAGCCAGGGCAAAAAACTTGAGCTGTGCCTCTTCTGCAGAAAGTCAGCTTTGCAACGGTGCCATCCGCATTGCTGTCGCTCCTCGATTTCCCAACTCAAAGTCCATTACAATGGAACGTCTGTTGCACATGCTCTCGGCTGCCCAGCATCCCAGTGAGTAGAGCACGAACGGTTGGCCTCTGCTCCCACAGCCGAAGAGCCAGGGCAAAAAACTTGAGCTGTGCCTCTTCTGCAGAAAGTCAGCTTTGCAACGGTGCCATCCGCATTGCTGTCGCTCCTCGAATTCCCAACTCAAAGTCCATTACAATGGAACCTCTTTGGCACCCGTGCTCGGCTGCCCAGCATGCCAGGGAGTAGAGCACGAACGGTTGGCCTCTGCTCCCACAGCCGAAGAGCCAGGGCAAAAAACTTGAGCTGTGCCTCTTCTGCAGAAAGTCAGCTTTGCAACGGTGCCATCCGCATTGCTGTCGCTCCTCGATTTCCCAACTCAAAGTCCATTACAATGGAACCTCTTTGGCACCCGTGCTCGGCTGCCCAGCATGCCAGGGAGTAGAGCACGAACGGTTGGCCTCTGCTCCCACAGCCGAAGAGCCAGGGCAAAAAACTTGAGCTGTGCCTCTTCTGCAGAAAGTCAGCTTTGCAACGGTGCCATCCGCATTGCTGTCGCTCCTCGATTTCCCAACTCAAAGTCCATTACAATGGAAGCTCTTTGGCACCCGTGCTCGGCTGCAGAGCATGGCAGGGAGTAGAGCACGAACGGTTGGCCTCTGCTCCCACAGCCGAAGAGCCAGGGCAAAAAACTTGAGCTGTGCCTCTTCTGCAGAAAGTCAGCTTTGCAACGGTGCCATCCGCATTGCTGTCGCTCCTTGATTTCCCAACTCAAAGTCCATTACAATGGAACCTCTTTGGCACCCGTGCTCGGCTGCCCAGCATCCCAGGGGGTAGAGCACGAATGGTTGGCCTCTGCTCCCACAGTTGAATAGCCAGGGCAAAAACCTTGAGGTGTGCCTCTTCTGCAGAAAGTCAGCTTTGCAACGGTGCCATCCGCATTGCTGTCGCTCCTCGATTTCCCAACTCAAAGTCCATTACAATGGAACCTCTTTGGCACCCGTTCTCGGCTGCCCAGCATCCCAGGGAGTAGAGCACGAATGGTTGGCCTCTGCTCCCACAGTTGAATAGCCAGGGCAAAAACCTTGAGGTGTGCCTCTTCTGCAGAAAGTCAGCTTTGCAACGGTGCCATCCGCATTGCTGTCGCTCCTCGATTTCCCAACTCAAATTCCATTACAATGGAACCTCTTTGGCACCCGTGTTCGTCTGCCCAGCATCCCAGGGAGTAGAGCACGAACGGTTGGCCTGTGCTCCCACAGCCGAAGAGCCAGGGCAAAAAACTTGAGCTGTGCCTCTTCTGCAGAAAGTCAGCTTTGCAACGGTGCCATCCGCATTGCTGTCGCTGCTCGATTTCCCAACTCAAAGTCCATTACAATGGAAGCTCTTTGGCACCCGTTCTCGGCTGCCCAGCATCCCAGGGAGTAGAGCACGAACGGTTGGCCTCTGCTCCCACAGCCGAAGAGCCAGGGCAAAAAACTTGAGCTGTGCCTCTTCTGCAGAAAGTCAGCTTTGCAACGGTGCCATCCGCATTGCTGTCGCTCCTCGATTTCCCAACTCAAAGTCCATTACAATGGAACCTCTTTGGCACCCGTGCTCGGCTGCCCAGCATCCCAGTGAGTAGAGCACGAACGGTTGGCCTCTGCTCCCACAGCCGAAGAGCCAGGGCAAAAAACTTGAGCTGTGCCTCTTCTGCAGAAAGTCAGCTTTGCAACGGTGCCATCCGCATTGCTGTCGCTCCTCGAATTCCCAACTCAAAGTCCATTACAATGGAACCTCTTTGGCACCCGTGCTCGGCTGCCCAGCATCCCAGGGAGTAGAGCACGAACGGTTGGCCTCTGCTCCCACAGCCGAAGAGCCAGGGCAAAAAACTTGAGCTGTGCCTCTTCTGCAGAAAGTCAGCTTTGCAACGGTGCCATCCGCATTGCTGTCGCTCCTCGATTTCCCAACTCAAAGTCCATTACAATGGAACGTCTGTTGCACATGCTCTCGGCTGCCCAGCATCCCAGTGAGTAGAGCACGAACGGTTGGCCTCTGCTCCCACAGCCGAAGAGCCAGGGCAAAAAACTTGAGCTGTGCCTCTTCTGCAGAAAGTCAGCTTTGCAACGGTGCCATCCGCATTGCTGTCGCTCCTCGAATTCCCAACTCAAAGTCCATTACAATGGAACCTCTTTGGCACCCGTGCTCGGCTGCCCAGCATGCCAGGGAGTAGAGCACGAACGGTTGGCCTCTGCTCCCACAGCCGAAGAGCCAGGGCAAAAAACTTGAGCTGTGCCTCTTCTGCAGAAAGTCAGCTTTGCAACGGTGCCATCCGCATTGCTGTCGCTCCTCGATTTCCCAACTCAAAGTCCATTACAATGGAACCTCTTTGGCACCCGTGCTCGGCTGCCCAGCATCCCAGGGAGTAGAGCACGAACGGTTGGCCTCTGCTCCCACAGCCGAAGAGCCAGGGCAAAAAACTTGAGCTGTGCCTCTTCTGCAGAAAGTCAGCTTTGCAACGGTGGCATTTGGCTTGGTGTCGCTCCTCGATTTCCCAACTCAAAGTCCACTAAAATGGAACCTCTTTGGCACCCGTGCTGGGCTGCCCAGCATCCCAGGGAGTAGAGCACGAACGGTTGGCCTCTGCTCCCACAGCCGAAGAGCCAGGGCAAAAAACTTGAGCTGTGCCTCTTCTGCAGAAAGTCAGCTTTGCAACGGTGCCATCCGCACTGCTGTCGCTCCTCCATTTCCCAACTCAAAGTCCATTACAATGGAAGCTCTTTGGCACCCGTGCTCGGCTGCCCAGCATCCCAGGGAGTAGAGCACGAACGGTTGGCCTCTGCTCCCACAGCCGAAGAGCCAGGGCAAAAAACTTGAGCTGTGCCTCTTCTGCAGAAAGTCAGATTTGCAACGGTGCCATCCGCATTGCTGTCACTCCTCGATTTCCCAACTCAAAGTCCATTACAATGGAACCTCTTTGGCACCCGTTCTCGGCTGCCCAGCATGCCAGGGAGTAGAGCACGAACGGTTGGCCTCTGCTCCCACAGCCGAAGAGCCAGGGCAAAAAACTTGAGCTGTGCCTCTTCTGCAGAAAGTCAGCTTTGCAACGGTGCCATCCGCATTGCTGTCGCTCCTCGATTTCCCAACTCAAAGTCCATTACAATGGAACCTCTTTGGCACCCGTTCTCGGCTGCCCAGCATCCCAGGGAGTAGAGCACGAACGGTTGGCCTCTGCTCCCACAGCCGAAGAGCCAGGGCAAAAAACTTGAGCTTTGCCTCTTCTGCAGAAAGTCAGCTTTGCAACGGTGCCATCCGCATTGCTGTCGCTCCTCGATTTCCCAACTCAAAGTCCATTACAATGGAACCTCTTTGGCACCCGTGCTCGGCTGGCCAGCATCCCAGGGAGTAGAGCACGAACGGTTGGCCTCTGCTCCCACAGCCGAAGAGCCAGGGCAAAAAACTTGAGCTGTGCCTCTTCTGCAGAAAGTCAGCTTTGCAACGGTGCCATCCGCATTGCTGTCGCTCCTCGATTTCCCAACTCAAAGTCCATTACAATGGAACCTCTTTGGCACCCGTGCTCGGCTGCCCAGCATGCCAGGGAGTAGAGCACGAACGGTTGGCCTCTGTTCCCACAGCCGAAGAGCCAGGGCAAAAAACTTGAGCTGTGCCTCTTCTGCAGAAAGTCAGCTTTGCAACGGTGCCATCCGCATTGCTGTCGCTCCTCGATTTCCCAACTCAAAGTCCATTACAATGGAAGCTCTTTCGCACCCGTGCTCGGCTGCCCAGCATCCCAGGGAGTAGAGCACGAGCGGTTGGTCTCTGCTCCCACAGCCGAAGAGCCAGGGCAAAAAACTTGAGCTGTGCCTCTTCTGCAGAAAGTCAGCTTTGCAACGGTGCCATCCGCATTGCTGTCGCTCCTCCATTTCCCAACTCAAAGTCCATTACAATGGAAGCTCTTTGGCACCCGTTCTGGGCTGCCCAGCATCCCAGGGAGTAGAGCACGAACGGTTGGCCTCTGCTCCCACAGCCGAAGAGCCAGGGCAAAAAACTTGAGCTGTGCCTCTTCTGCAGAAAGTCAGCTTTGCAACGGTGCCATCCGCATTGCTGTCGCTCCTCGATTTCCCAACTCAAAGTCCATTACAATGGAAGCTCTTTGGCACCTGTGCTCGGCTGCCCAGCATCCCAGGGAGTAGAGCACGAACGGTTGGCCTCTGCTCCCACAGCCGAAGAGCCAGGGCAAAAAACTTGAGCTGTGCCTCTTCTGCAGAAAGTCAGCTTTGCAACGGTGCCATCCGCACTGCTGTCGCTCCTCCATTTCCCAACTCAAAGTCCATTACAATGGAAGCTCTTTGGCACCCGTGCTCGGCTGCCCAGCATCCCAGGGAGTAGAGCACGAACGGTTGGCCTCTGCTCCCACAGCCGAAGAGCCAGGGCAAAAAACTTGAGCTGTGCCTCTTCTGCAGAAAGTCAGATTTGCAACGGTGCCATCCGCATTGCTGTCACTCCTCGATTTCCCAACTCAAAGTCCATTACAATGGAACCTCTTTGGCACCCGTTCTCGGCTGCCCAGCATGCCAGGGAGTAGAGCACGAACGGTTGGCCTCTGCTCCCACAGCCGAAGAGCCAGGGCAAAAAACTTGAGCTGTGCCTCTTCTGCAGAAAGTCAGCTTTGCAACGGTGCCATCCGCATTGCTGTCGCTCCTCGATTTCCCAACTCAAAGTCCATTACAATGGAACCTCTTTGGCACCCGTTCTCGGCTGCCCAGCATCCCAGGGAGTAGAGCACGAACGGTTGGCCTCTGCTCCCACAGCCGAAGAGCCAGGGCAAAAAACTTGAGCTTTGCCTCTTCTGCAGAAAGTCAGCTTTGCAACGGTGCCATCCGCATTGCTGTCGCTCCTCGATTTCCCAACTCAAAGTCCATTACAATGGAACCTCTTTGGCACCCGTGCTCGGCTGGCCAGCATCCCAGGGAGTAGAGCACGAACGGTTGGCCTCTGCTCCCACAGCCGAAGAGCCAGGGCAAAAAACTTGAGCTGTGCCTCTTCTGCAGAAAGTCAGCTTTGCAACGGTGCCATCCGCATTGCTGTCGCTCCTCGATTTCCCAACTCAAAGTCCATTACAATGGAAGCTCTTTGGCACCCGTGCTCGGCTGCCCAGCATCCCAGGGAGTAGAGCACGAACGGTTGGCCTCTGTTCCCACAGCCGAAGAGCCAGGGCAAAAAACTTGAGCTGTGCCTCTTCTGCAGAAAGTCAGCTTTGCAACGGTGCCATCCGCATTGCTGTCGCTCCTCGATTTCCCAACTCAAAGTCCATTACAATGGAAGCTCTTTCGCACCCGTGCTCGGCTGCCCAGCATCCCAGGGAGTAGAGCACGAGCGGTTGGTCTCTGCTCCCACAGCCGAAGAGCCAGGGCAAAAAACTTGAGCTGTGCCTCTTCTGCAGAAAGTCAGCTTTGCAACGGTGCCATCCGCATTGCTGTCGCTCCTCCATTTCCCAACTCAAAGTCCATTACAATGGAAGCTCTTTGGCACCCGTTCTGGGCTGCCCAGCATCCCAGGGAGTAGAGCACGAACGGTTGGCCTCTGCTCCCACAGCCGAAGAGCCAGGGCAAAAAACTTGAGCTGTGCCTCTTCTGCAGAAAGTCAGCTTTGCAACGGTGCCATCCGCATTGCTGTCGCTCCTCGATTTCCCAACTCAAAGTCCATTACAATGGAAGCTCTTTGGCACCCGTGCTCGGCTGCCCAGCATCCCAGGGAGTAGAGCACGAACGGTTGGCCTCTGGTCCCACAGCCGAAGAGCCAGGGCAAAAACCGTGAGCTGTGCCTCTTCTGCAGAAAGTCAGCTTTGCAACGGTGCCATCCGCATTGCTGTCGCTCCTCGATTTCCCAACTCAAAGTCCATTACAATGGAACCTCTTTGGCACCCGTTCTCGGCTGCCCAGCATGCCAGGGAGTAGAGCACGAACGGTTGGCCTCTGCTCCCACAGCCGAAGAGCCAGGGCAAAAAACTTGAGCTGTGCCTCTTCTGCAGAAAGTCAGCTTTGCAACGGTGCCATCCGCATTGCTGTCGCTCCTCGATTTCCCAACTCAAAGTCCATTACAATGGAAGCTCTTTGGCACCCGTTCTCGGCTGCCCAGCATGCCAGGGAGTAGAGCACGAACGGTTGGCCTCTGCTCCCACAGTCGAAGAGCCAGGTCAAAAATCTTGAGCTGTGCCTCTTCTGCAGAAAGTCAGCTTTGCAACGGTGCCATCCGCATTGCTGTCGCTCCTCGATTTCCCAACTCAAAGTCCATTACAATGGAACCTCTTTGGCACCCGTGCTCGGCTGCCCAGCATCCCAGGGAGTAGAGCATGAATGTTAAGCCTCTGCTCCCACAGCCGAAGAGCCAGGGCAAAAAACTTGAGCTGTGCCTCTTCTGCAGAAAGTCAGCTTTGCAACGGTGCCATCCGCATTGCTGTCGCTCCTCGATTTCCCAACTCAAAGTCCATTACAATGGAACCTCTTTGGCACACGTTCTCGGCTCCCGAGCATCCCAGGGAGTAGAGCACGAACGGTTGGCCTGTGCTCCCACAGCCGAAGAGCCAGGGCAAAAAACTTGAGCTGTGCCTCTTCTGCAGAAAGTCAGCTTTGCAACGGTGCCATCCGCATTGCTGTCGCTCCTCGATTTCCCAACTCAAAGTCCATTAAAATGGAACCTCTTTGGCACCCGTGCTCGGCTGCCCAGCATGCCAGGGAGTAGAGCACGAACGGTTGGCCTCTGCTCCCACAGCCGAAGAGCCAGGGCAAAAACCGTGAGCTGTGCCTCTTCTGCAGAAAGTCAGCTTTGCAACGGTGCCATCCGCATTGCTGTCGCTCCTCGATTTCCCAACTCAAAGTCCATTACAATGGAAGCTCTTTGGCACCCGTTCTCGGCTGCCCACCATCCCAGGGAGTAGAGCACGAACGGTTGGCCTCTGCTCCCACAGCCGAAGAGCCAGGCCAAAAAACTTGAGCTGTGCCTCTTCTGCAGAAAGTCAGCTTTGCAACGGTGCCATCCGCATTGCTGTCGCTCCTCGATTTCCCAACTCAAAGTCCATTACAATGGAAGCTCTTTGGCAAACGTTCTCGGCTCCCGAGCATCCCAGGGAGTAGAGCACGAACGGTTGGCCTCTGCTCCCACAGCCGAAGAGCCAGGGCAAAAAACTTGAGCTGTGCCTCTTCTGCAGAAAGTCAGCTTTGCAACGGTGCCATCCGCATTGCTGTCGCTCCTCGATTTCCCTACTCAAAGTCCATTACAATGGAAGCTCTTTGGCACCCGTTCTCGGCTGCCCAGCATGCCAGGGAGTAGAGCACGAACGGTTGGCCTCTGCTCCCACAGCCGAAGAGCCAGGGCAAAAAACTTGAGCTGTGCCTCTTCTGCAGAAAGTCAGCTTTGCAACGGTGCCATCCGCATTGCTGTCGCTCCTCGATTTCCCAACTCAAAGTCCATTACAATGGAAGCTCTTTGGCACCCGTGCTCGGCTGCCGAGCATCCCAGGGAGTAGAGCATGAATGTTAAGCCTCTGCTCCCACAGCCGAAGAGCCAGGGCAAAAAACTTGAGCTTTGCCTCTTCTGCAGAAAGTCAGCTTTGCAACGGTGCCATCCGCATTGCTGTCGCTCCTCGATTTCCAAACTCAAAGTCCATTACAATGGAACCTCTTTGGCACCCGTGCTCGTCTGCCCAGCATGCCAGGGAGTAGAGCACGAGCGGTTGGCCTCTGGTCCCACAGCCGAAGAGCCAGGGCAAAAAACTTGAGCTGTGCCTCTTCTGCAGAAAGTCAGCTTTGCAACGGTGCCATCCGCATTGCTGTCGCTCCTCGATTTCCCAACTCAAAGTCCATTACAATGGAACCTCTTTGGCACACGTTCTCGGCTCCCGAGCATCCCAGGGAGTAGAGCACGAACGGTTGGCCTCTGCTCCCACAGCCGAAGAGCCAGGGCAAAAAACTTGAGCTGTGCCTCTTCTGCAGAAAGTCAGCTTTGCAACGGTGCCATCCGCATTGCTGTCGCTCCTCGATTTCCCAACTCAAAGTCCATTACAATGGAACCTCTTTGGCACCCGTTCTCGGCTGCCCAGCACCCCAGGGAGTAGAGCACGAACGGTTGGCCTCTGCTCCCACAGCCGAAGAGCCAGGGCAAAAAACTTGAGCTGTGCCTCTTCTGCAGAAAGTCAGCTTTGCAACGGTGCCATCCGCATTGCTGTCGCTCCTCGATTTCCCAACTCAAAGTCCATTACAATGGAAGCTCTTTGGCACCCGTGCTCGGCTGCCCAGCATCCCAGGGAGTAGAGCATGAATCTTAATCCTCTGCTCCCACAGCCGAAGAGCCAGGGCAAAAAACTTGAGCTGTGCCTCTTCTGCAGAAAGTCAGCTTTGCAACGGTGCCATCCGCATTGCTGTCGCTCCTCGATTTCCCAACTCAAAGTCCATTACAATGGAACCTCTTTGGCACCCGTGCTCGGCTGCCCAGCATGCCAGGGAGTAGAGCACGAACGGTTGGCCTCTGCTCCCACAGCCGAAGAGCCAGGGCAAAAAACTTGAGCTGTGCCTCTTCTGCAGAAAGTCAGCTTTGCAACGGTGCCATCCGCATTGCTGTCGCTCCTCGATTTCCCAACTCAAAGTCCATTACAATGGAACCTCTTTGGCACCCGTGCTCGGCTGCCCAGCATCCCAGGGAGTAGAGCACGAACGGTTGGCCTCTGCTCCCACAGCCGAAGAGCCAGGGCAAAAAACTTGAGCTGTGCCTCTTCTGCAGAAAGTCAGCTTTGCAACGGTGCCATCCGCATTGCTGTCGCTCCTCGATTTCCCAACTCAAAGTCCATTTCAATGGAAGCTCTCTGGCACCCGTGCTCGGCTGCCCAGCATCCCAGGGAGTAGAGCATGAATGTTAATCCTCTGCTCCCACAGCCGAAGAGCCAGGGCAAAAAACTTGAGCTGTGCCTCTTCTGCAGAAAGTCAGCTTTGCAACGGTGCCATCCGCATTGCTGTCGCTCCTCGATTTCCCAACTCAAAGTCCATTACAATGGAACCTCTTTGGCACCCGTGCTCGGCTGCCCAGCATGCCAGGGAGTAGAGCACGAACGGTTGGCCTCTGCTCCCACAGCCGAAGAGCCAGGGCAAAAAACTTGAGCTGTGCCTCTTCTGCAGAAAGTCAGCTTTGCAACGGTGCCATCCGCATTGCTGTCGCTCCTCGATTTCCCAACTCAAAGTCCATTACAATGGAAGCTCTTTGGCACCCGTGCTCGGCTGCCCAGCATGCCAGGGAGTAGAGCACGAACGGTTGGCCTCTGCTCCCACAGCCGAAGAGCCAGGGCAAAAAACTTGAGCTGTGCCTCTTCTGCAGAAAGTCAGCTTTGCAACGGTGCCATCCGCATTGCTGTCGCTCCTCGATTTCCCAACTCAAAGTCCATTACAATGGAACCTCTTTGGCACCCGTGCTCGGCTGCCCAGCATGCCAGGGAGTAGAGCACGAACGGTTGGCCTCTGGTCCCACAGCCGAAGAGCCAGGGCAAAAAACTTGAGCTGTGCCTCTTCTGCAGAAAGTCAGCTTTGCAACGGTGCCATCCGCATTGCTGTCGCTCCTCGATTTCCCAACTCAAAGTCCATTACAATGGAAGGTCTTTGGCACCCGTTCTCGGCTCCCGAGCATCCCAGGGAGTAGAGCACGAATGGTTGGCTTCTGCTCCCACAGCCGAAGAGCCAGGGCAAAAAACTTGAGCTGTGCCTCTTCTGCAGAAAGTCAGCTTTGCAACGGTGCCATCCGCATTGCTGTCGCTCCTCGATTTCCCAACTCAAAGTCCATTACAATGGAACCTCTTTGGCAAACGTTCTCGGCTCCCGAGCATCCCAGGGAGTAGAGCACGAACGGTTGGCCTCTGCTCCCACAGCCGAAGAGCCAGGGCAAAAAACTTGAGCTGTGCCTCTTCTGCAGAAAGTCAGCTTTGCAACGGTGCCATCCGCATTGCTGTCGCTCCTCGATTTCCCAACTCAAAGTCCATTACAATGGAACCTCTTTGGCACCCGTTCTCGGCTGCCCAGCATCCCAGGGAGTAGAGCACGAACGGTTGGCCTCTGCTCCCACAGCCGAAGAGCCAGGGCAAAAAACTTGAGCTGTGCCTCTTCTGCAGAAAGTCAGCTTTGCAACGGTGCCATCCGCATTGCTGTCGCTCCTTGATTTGTCAACTCAAAGTCCATTACATTGGAACCTCTTTGGCACCCGTGCTCGGCTGCCCAGCATCCCAGGGAGTAGAGCACGAACGGTTGGCCTCTGCTCCCACAGCCGAAGAGCCAGGGCAAAAAACTTGAGCTGTGCCTTTTCTGCAGAAAGTCAGCTTTGCAACGGTGCCATTTGGGTTGGTGTCGTTCCTCGATTTCCCAACTCAAAGTCCATTACAAGGGAACCTCTTTGGCACCCGTGGTCTCGGCTGCCCAGCGTGCCAGGGAGTAGAGCACGAACGGTTGGCCTCTGCTCCCACAGCCGAAGAGCCAGGGCAAAAAACTTGAGCTGTGCCTCTTCTGCAGAAAGTCAGCTTTGCAACGGTGCCATTTGCGTTGCTGTCGCTCCTCGATTTCCCAACTCAAAGTCCATTACAATGGAACGTCTGTTGCACATGCTCTCGGCTGCCCAGCATGCCAGGGAGTAGAGCACGAACGGTTGGCCTCTGCTGCCACAGCCGAAGAGCCAGGGAAAAAACTTGAGCTGTGCCTCTTCTGCAGAAAGTCAGCTTTGCAACGGTGCCATCCGCATTGCTGTCGCTCCTCGATTTCCCAACTCAAAGTCCATTACAATGGAACCTCTTTGGCACCCGTTCTCGGCTGCCCAGCATGCCAGGGAGTAGAGCACGAACGGTTGGCCTCTGGTCCCACAGCCGAAGAGCCAGGGCAAAAAACTTGAGCTGTGCGTCTTCTGCAGAAAGTCAGCTTTGCAATGGTGCCATCCGCATTGCTGTCGCTCCTCGATTTCCCAACTCAAAGTCCATTACAATGGAACCTCTTTGGCACCCGTGCTCGGCTGCCCAGCATGCCAGGGAGTAGAGCACGAACGGTTGGCCTCTGCTCCCACAGCCGAAGAGCCAGGGCAAAAAACTTGAGCTGTGCCTCTTCTGCAGAAAGTCAGCTTTGCAACGGTGCCATCCGCATTGCTGTCGCTCCTCGATTTCCCAACTCAAAGTCCATTACAATGGAAGCTCTTTGGCACCCGTGCTCGGCTGCCCAGCATGCCAGGGAGTAGAGCACGAACGGTTGGCCTCTGCTCCCACAGCCGAAGAGCCAGGTCAAAAATCTTGAGCTGTGCCTCTTCTGCAGAAAGTCAGCTTTGCAACGGTGCCATCCGCATTGCTGTCGCTCCTCGATTTCCCAACTCAAAGTCCATTACAATGGAACCTCTTTGGCACCCGTGCTCGGCTGCCCAGCATGCCAGGGAGTAGAGCACGAACGGTTGGCCTCTGCTCCCACAGCCGAAGAGCCAGGGAAAAAACTTGAGCTGTGCCTCTTCTGCAGAAAGTCAGCTTTGCAACGGTGCCATCCGCATTGCTGTCGCTCCTCGATTTCCCAACTCAAAGTCCATTACAATGGAAGCTCTTTGGCACCCGTGCTCGGCTGCCCAGCATCCCAGGGAGTAGAGCACAAACGGTTGGCCTCTGCTCCCACAGCCGAAGAGCCAGGGCAAAAAACTTGTGCTGTGCCTCTTCTGCAGAAAGTCAGCTTTGCAACGGTGCCATTTGCGTTGCTGTCGCTCCTCCATTTCCCAACTCAAAGTCCATTACAATGGAACGTCTGTTGCACATGCTCTCGGCTGCCCAGCATGCCAGGGAGCAGAGCACGAACGGTTGGCCTCTGCTCCCACAGCCGAAGAGCCAGGGCAAAAAACTTGAGCTGTGCCTCTTCTGCAGAAAGTCAGCTTTGCAACGGTGCCATCCGCATTGCTGTCGCTCCTCTATTTGCCAACTCAAAGGCCATTACAATGGAACCTCTTTGGCACCCGTGCTCGGCTGCCCAGCATGCCAGGGAGTAGAGCACGAACGGTTGGCCTCTGCTCCCACAGCCGAAGAGCCAGGGCAAAAAACTTGAGCTGTGCCTCTTCTGCAGAAAGTCAGCTTTGCAACGGTGCCATCCGCATTGCTGTCGCTCCTCGATTTCCCAACTCAAAGTCCATTACAATGGAAGCTCTTTGGCACCCGTGCTCGGCTGCCCAGCATCCCAGGGAGTAGAGCATGAATGTTAATCCTCTGCTCCCACAGCCGAAGAGCCAGGGCAAAAAACTTGAGCTGTGCCTCTTCTGCAGAAAGTCAGCTTTGCAACGGTGCCATCCGCATTGCTGTCGCTGCTCGATTTCCCAACTCAAAGTCCATTACAATGGAAGCTCTTTGGCACCCGTGCTCGGCTGCCCAGCATGCCAGGGAGTAGAGCACGAACGGTTGGCCTCTGCTCCCACAGCCGAAGAGCCAGGGCAAAAAACTTGAGCTGTGCCTCTTCTGCAGAAAGTCAGCTTTGCAACGGTGCCATCCGCATTGCTGTCGCTCCTCGATTTCCCAACTCAAAGTCCATTACAATGGAAGCTCTTTGGCACCCGTGCTCGGCTGCCCAGCATCCCAGGGAGTAGAGCATGAATGTTAATCCTCTGCTCCCACAGCCGAAGAGCCAGGGCAAAAAACTTGAGCTGTGCCTCTTCTGCAGAAAGTCAGCTTTGCAACGGTGCCATCCGCATTGCTGTCGCTCCTCGATTTCCCAACTCAAAGTCCATTACAATGGAAGCTCTTTGGCACCCGTGCTCGGCTGCCCAGCATCCCAGGGAGTAGAGCACGAACGGTTGGCCTCTGCTCCCACAGCCGAAGAGCCAGGGCAAAAAACTTGAGCTGTGCCTCTTCTGCAGAAAGTCAGCTTTGCAACGGTGCCATCCGCATTGCTGTCGCTCCTCGATTTCCCAACTCAAAGTCCATTACAATGGAACCTCTTTGGCACCCGTGCTCGGCTGCCCAGCATCCCAGGGAGTAGAGCACGAACGGTTGGCCTCTGCTCCCACAGCCGAAGAGCCAGGGCAAAAAACTTGAGCTGTGCCTCTTCTGCAGAAAGTCAGCTTTGCAACAGTGCCATCCGCATTGCTGTCGCTCCTCGATTTCCCAACTCAAAGTCCATTACAATGGAACCTCTTTGGCACCCGTTCTCGGCTGCCCAGCATCCCAGGGAGTAGAGCACGAACGGTTGGCCTCTGCTCCCACAGCCGAAGAGCCAGGGCAAAAAACTTGAGCTGTGCCTCTTCTGCAGAAAGTCAGCTTTGCAACGGTGCCATCCGCATTGCTGTCGCTCCTCCATTTCCCAACTCAAAGTCCATTAAAATGGAACCTCTTTGGCACCCGCTCTCGGCTGCCCAGCATCCCAGGGAGTAGAGCACGAACGGTTGGCCTCTGCTCCCACAGCCGAAGAGCCAGGGCAAAAAACTTGAGCTGTGCCTCTTCTGCAGAAAGTCAGCTTTGCAACGGTGCCATCCGCATTGCTGTCGCTCCTCGATTTCCCAACTCAAAGTCCATTACAATGGAAGCTCTTTGGCACCCGTGCTCGGCTGCCCAGCATCCCAGGGAGTAGAGCACGAACGGTTGGCCTCTGCTCCCACAGCCGAAGAGCCAGGGCAAAAAGTTGAGCTGTGCCTCTTCTGCAGAAAGTCAGCTTTGCAACGGTGCCATCCGCATTGCTGTCGCTGCTCGATTTCCCAACTCAAAGTCCATTACAATGGAAGCTCTTTGGCACCCGTTCTGGGCTGCCCAGCATCCCAGGGAGTAGAGCACGAACGGTTGGCCTCTGCTCCCACAGCCGAAGAGCCAGGGCAAAAAACTTGAGCTGTGCCTCTTCTGCAGAAAGTCAGCTTTGCAACGGTGCCATCCGCATTGCTGTCGCTCCTCGATTTCCCAACTCAAAGTCCATTACAATGGAACCTCTTTGGCACCCGTGCTCGGCTGCCCAGCATCCCAGGGAGTAGAGCACGAACGGTTGGCCTCTGCTCCCACAGCCGAAGAGCCAGGGCAAAAACTTGAGCTGTGCCTCTTCTGCAGAAAGTCAGCTTTGCAACGGTGCCATCCGCATTGCTGTCGCTCCTCGATTTCCCAACTCAAAGTCCATTACAATGGAAGCTCTTTGGCACCCGTTCTCGGCTGCCCAGCATCCCAGGGAGTAGAGCATGAATGTTAATCCTCTGCTCCCACAGCCGAAGAGCCAGGGCAAAAAACTTGAGCTGTGCCTCTTCTGCAGAAAGTCAGCTTTGCAACGGTGCCATCCGCATTGCTGTCGCTCCTCGATTTCCCAACTCAAAGTCCATTACAATGGAACCTCTTTGGCACCCGTGCTCGGCTGCCCAGCATCCTAGGGAGTAAAGCACGAACGGTTGGCCTCTGCTCCCACAGCCGAAGAGCCAGGGCAAAAAACTTGAGCTGTGCCTCTTCTGCAGAAAGTCAGCTTTGCAACGGTGCCATCCGCATTGCTGTCGCTCCTCGATTTCCCAACTCAAAGTCCATTAAAATGGAACCTCTTTGGCACCCGTGCTCGGCTGCCCAGCATCCCAGGGAGTAGAGCACGAGCGGTTGGCCTCTGCTCCCACAGCCGAAGAGCCAGGGCAAAAAACTTGAGCTGTGCCTCTTCTGCAGAAAGTCAGCTTTGCAACGGTGCCATCCGCATTGCTGTCGCTCCTCGATTTCCCAACTCAAAGTCCATTACAATGGAACCTCTTTGGCACCCGTTCTCGGCTGCCCAGCATCCCAGGGAGTAGAGCACGAACGGTTGGCCTGTGCTCCCACAGCCGAAGAGCCAGGGCAAAAAACTTGAGCTGTGCCTCTTCTGCAGAAAGTCAGCTTTGCAACGGTGCCATCCGCATTGCTGTCACTCCTCGATTTCCCAACTCAAAGTCCATTACAATGGAAGCTCTTTGGCACCCGTGCTCGGCTGCCCAGCATCCCAGGGAGTAGAGCACGAGCAGTTGGCCTCTGCTCCCACAGCCGGAGAGCCAGGGCAAAAAACTTGAGCTGTGCGTCTTCTGCAGAAAATCAGCTTTGCAACAGTGCCATCCGCATTGCTGTCGCTCCTCGATTTCCCAACTCAAAGTCCATTACAATGGAACCTCTTTGGCACCCGTGCTCGGCTGCCCAGCATCCCAGGGAGTAGAGCACGAACGGTTGGCCTCTGCTCCCACAGCCGAAGAGCCAGGGCAAAAAACGTGAGCTGTGCCTCTTCTGCAGAAAGTCAGCTTTGCAACGGTGCCATCCGCATTGCTGTTGCTCCTCGATTTCCCAACTCAAAGTCCATTACAATGGAAGCTCTTTGGCACCCGTTCTCGGCTGCCCAGCATCCCAGGGAGTAGAGCACGAACGGTTGGCCTCTGCTCCCACAGCCGAAGAGCCAGGGCAAAAAACTTGAGCTGTGCCTCTTCTGCAGAAAGTCAGCTTTGCAACGGTGCCATCCGCATTGCTGTCACTCCTCGATTTCCCAACTCAAAGTCCATTATAATGGAAGCTCTTTGGCACCCGTTCTCGGCTCCCGAGCATCCCAGGGAGTAGAGCACGAACGGTTGGCCTCTGGTCCCACAGCCGAAGAGCCAGGGCAAAAAACTTGAGCTGTGCCTCTTCTGCAGAAAGTCAGCTTTGCAACGGTGCCATCCGCATTGCTGTCGCTCCTTGATTTCCCAACTCAAAGTCCATTACAATGGAACCTCTTTGGCACCCGTGCTCGGCTGCCCAGCATGCCAGGGAGTAGAGCACGAACGGTTGGCCTCTGCTCCCACAGTCGAAGAGCCAGGGCAAAAAACTTGAGCTGTGCCTCTTCTGCAGAAAGTCAGCTTTGCAACGGTGCCATCCGCATTGCTGTCGCTCCTCGATTTCCCAACTCAAAGTCCATTACAATGGAAGCTCTTTGGCACCCGTGCTCGGCTGCCCAGCATCCCAGGGAGTAGAGCATGAATGTTAAGCCTCTGCTCCCACAGCCGAAGAGCCAGGGAAAAAACTTGAGCTGTGCCTCTTCTGCAGAAAGTCAGCTTTGCAACGGTGCCATCCTCATTGCTGTCGCTCCTCGATTTCCCAACTCAAAGTCCATTACAATGGAAGCTCTTTGGCACCCGTTCTCGGCTGCCCAGCATCCCAGGGAGTAGAGCACGAACGGTTGGCCTCTGGTCCCACAGCCGAAGAGCCAGGGCAAAAAACTTGAGCTGTGCCTCTTCTGCAGAAAGTCAGCTTTGCAATGGTGCCATCCGCATTGCTGTCGCTCCTCGATTTCCCAACTCAAAGTCCATTACAATGGAACCTCTTTGGCACCCGTGCTCGGCTGCCCAGCATGCCAGGGAGTAGAGCACGAACGGTTGGCCTCTGCTCCCACAGCCGAAGAGCCAGGGCAAAAAACTTGAGCTGTGCCTCTTCTGCAGAAAGTCAGCTTTGCAACGGTGCCATCCGCATTGCTGTCGCTCCTCGATTTCCCAACTCAAAGTCCATTACAATGGAACCTCTTTGGCACCCGTGCTCGGCTGCCCAGCATCCCAGGGAGTAGAGCACGAACGGTTGGCCTCTGCTCCCACAGCCGAAGAGCCAGGTCAAAAATCTTGAGCTGTGCCTCTTCTGCAGAAAGTCAGCTATGCAACGGTGCCATCCGCATTGCTGTCGCTCCTCGATTTCCCAACTCAAAGTCCATTACAATGGAACCTCTTTGGCACCCGTGCTCGGCTGCCCAGCATGCCAGGGAGTAGAGCACGAACGGTTGGCCTCTGGTCCCACAGCCGAAGAGCCAGGGAAAAAACTTGAGCTGTGCCTCTTCTGCAGAAAGTCAGCTTTGCAACGGTGCCATCCGCATTGCTGTCGCTCCTCGATTTCCCAACTCAAAGTCCATTACAATGGAACCTCTTTGGCACCCGTGCTCGGCTGCCCAGCATCCCAGGGAGTAGAGCACAAACGGTTGGCCTCTGCTCCCACAGCCGAAGAGCCAGGGCAAAAAACTTGTGCTGTGCCTCTTCTGCAGAAAGTCAGCTTTGCAACGGTGCCATTTGCGTTGCTGTCGCTCCTCGATTTCCCAACTCAAAGTCCATTACAATGGAACGTCTGTTGCACATGCTCTCGGCTGCCCAGCATGCCAGGGAGCAGAGCACGAACGGTTGGCCTCTGCTCCCACAGCCGAAGAGCCAGGGCAAAAAACTTGAGCTGTGCCTCTTCTGCAGAAAGTCAGCTTTGCAACGGTGCCATCCGCATTGCTGTCGCTCCTTGATTTCCCAACTCAAAGTCCATTACAATGGAACCTCTTTGGCACCCGTGCTCGGCTGCCCAGCATGCCAGGGAGTAGAGCACGAACGGTTGGCCTCTGCTCCCACAGCCGAAGAGCCAGGGCAAAAAACTTGAGCTGTGCCTCTTCTGCAGAAAGTCAGCTTTGCAACGGTGCCATCCGCATTGCTGTCGCTCCTCGATTTCCCAACTCAAAGTCCATTACAATGGAAGCTCTTTGGCACCCGTGCTCGGCTGCCCAGCATCCCAGGGAGTAGAGCATGAATGTTAATCCTCTGCTCCCACAGCCGAAGAGCCAGGGCAAAAAACTTGAGCTGTGCCTCTTCTGCAGAAAGTCAGCTTTGCAACGGTGCCATCCGCATTGCTGTCGCTGCTCGATTTCCCAACTCAAAGTCCATTACAATGGAAGCTCTTTGGCACCCGTGCTCGGCTGCCCAGCATGCCAGGGAGTAGAGCACGAACGGTTGGCCTCTGCTCCCACAGCAGAAGAGCCAGGGCAAAAAACTTGAGCTGTGCCTCTTCTGCAGAAAGTCAGCTTTGCAACGGTGCCATCCGCATTGCTGTCGCTCCTCGATTTCCCAACTCAAAGTCCATTACAATGGAAGCTCTTTGGCACCCGTGCTCGGCTGCCCAGCATCCCAGGGAGTAGAGCATGAATGTTAATCCTCTGCTCCCACAGCCGAAGAGCCAGGGCAAAAAACTTGAGCTGTGCCTCTTCTGCAGAAAGTCAGCTTTGCAACGGTGCCATCCGCATTGCTGTCGCTCCTCGATTTCCCAACTCAAAGTCCATTACAATGGAACCTCTTTGGCACCCGTGCTCGGCTGCCCAGCATCCCAGGGAGTAGAGCACGAACGGTTGGCCTCTGCTCCCACAGCCGAAGAGCCAGGGCAAAAAACTTGAGCTGTGCCTCTTCTGCAGAAAGTCAGCTTTGCAACAGTGCCATCCGCATTGCTGTCGCTCCTCGATTTCCCAACTCAAAGTCCATTACAATGGAACCTCTTTGGCACCCGTTCTCGGCTGCCCAGCATCCCAGGGAGTAGAGCACGAACGGTTGGCCTCTGCTCCCACAGCCGAAGAGCCAGGGCAAAAACCTTGAGCTGTGCCTCTTCTGCAGAAAGTCAGCTTTGCAACGGTGCCATCCGCATTGCTGTCGCTCCTCCATTTCCCAACTCAAAGTCCATTAAAATGGAACCTCTTTGGCACCCGCTCTCGGCTGCCCAGCATCCCAGTGAGTAGAGCACGAACGGTTGGCCTCTGCTCCCACAGCCGAAGAGCCAGGGCAAAAAACTTGAGCTGTGCCTCTTCTGCAGAAAGTCAGCTTTGCAACGGTGCCATCCGCATTGCTGTCGCTCCTCGATTTCCCAACTCAAAGTCCATTACAATGGAAGCTCTTTGGCACCCGTGCTCGGCTGCCCAGCATCCCAGGGAGTAGAGCACGAACGGTTGGCCTCTGCTCCCACAGCCGAAGAGCCAGGGCAAAAAGTTGAGCTGTGCCTCTTCTGCAGAAAGTCAGCTTTGCAACGGTGCCATCCGCATTGCTGTCGCTGCTCGATTTCCCAACTCAAAGTCCATTACAATGGAAGCTCTTTGGCACCCGTTCTGGGCTGCCCAGCATCCCAGGGAGAAGAGCACGAACGGTTGGCCTCTGGTCCCACAGCCGAAGAGCCAGGGCAAAAAACTTGAGCTGTGCCTCTTCTGCAGAAAGTCAGCTTTGCAACGGTGCCATCCGCATTGCTGTCGCTCCTCGATTTCCCAACTCAAAGTCCATTACAATGGAACCTCTTTGGCACCCGTGCTCGGCTGCCCAGCATCCCAGGGAGTAGAGCACGAACGGTTGGCCTCTGCTCCCACAGCCGAAGAGCCAGGGCAAAAACTTGAGCTGTGCCTCTTCTGCAGAAAGTCAGCTTTGCAACGGTGCCATCCGCATTGCTGTCGCTCCTCGATTTCCCAACTCAAAGTCCATTACAATGGAAGCTCTTTGGCACCCGTGCTCGGCTGCCCACCATCCCAGGGAGTAGAGCACGAACGGTTGGCCTCTGCTCCCACAGCCGAAGAGCCAGGGCAAAAAACTTGAGCTGTGCCTCTTCTGCAGAAAGTCAGCTTTGCAACGGTGCCATCCGCATTGCTGTCGCTCCTCGATTTCCCAACTCAAAGTCCATTACAATGGAACCTCTTTGGCACCCGTGCTCGGCTGCCCAGCATCCTAGGGAGTAAAGCACGAACGGTTGGCCTCTGCTCCCACAGCCGAAGAGCCAGGGCAAAAAACTTGAGCTGTGCCTCTTCTGCAGAAAGTCAGCTTTGCAACGGTGCCATCCGCATTGCTGTCGCTCCTCGATTTCCCAACTCAAAGTCCATTAAAATGGAACCTCTTTGGCACCCGTGCTCGGCTGCCCAGCATCCCAGGGAGTAGAGCACGAGCGGGTGGCCTCTGCTCCCACAGCCGAAGAGCCAGGTCAAAAAACTTGAGCTGTACCTCTTCTGCAGAAAGTCAGCTTTGCAACGGTGCCATCCGCATTGCTGTCGCTCCTTGATTTCCCAACTCAAAGTCCATTACAATGGAACCTCTTTGGCACGCGTTCTCGGCTGCCCAGCATCCCAGGGAGTAGAGCACGAACGGTTGGCCTCTGCTCCCACAGCCGAAGAGCCAGGGCAAAAAACTTGAGCTGTGCCTCTTCTGCAGAAAGTCAGCTTTGCAACGGTGCCATCCGCATTGCTGTCACTCCTCGATTTCCCAACTCAAAGTCCATTACAATGGAAGCTCTTTGGCACCCGTGCTCGGCTGCCCAGCATCCCAGGGAGTAGAGCACGAGCAGTTGGCCTCTGCTCCCACAGCCGGAGAGCCAGGGCAAAAAACTTGAGCTGTGCGTCTTCTGCAGAAAGTCAGCTTTGCAACAGTGCCATCCGCATTGCTGTTGCTCCTCGATTTCCCAACTCAAAGTCCATTACAATGGAAGCTCTTTGGCACCCGTTCTCGGCTGCAGAGCATGGCAGGGAGTAGAGCACGAACGGTTGGCCTCTGGTCCCACAGCCGAAGAGCCAGGGCAAAAAACTTGAGCTGTGCCTCTTCTGCAGAAAGTCAGCTTTGCAACGGTGCCATCCGCATTGCTGTCGCTCCTTGATTTCCCAACTCAAAGTCCATTACAATGGAACCTCTTTGGCACCCGTGCTCGGCTGCCCAGCATGCCAGGGAGTAGAGCACGAACGGTTGGCCTCTGCTCCCACAGTCGAAGAGCCAGGGCAAAAAACTTGAGCTGTGCCTCTTCTGCAGAAAGTCAGCTTTGCAACGGTGCCATCCGCATTGCTGTCGCTCCTCGATTTCCCAACTCAAAGTCCATTACAATGGAAGCTCTTTGGCACCCGTGCTCGGCTGCCCAGCATCCCAGGGAGTAGAGCATGAATGTTAAACCTCTGCTCCCACAGCCGAAGAGCCAGGGCAAAAAACTTGAGCTTTGCCTCTTCTGCAGAAAGTCAGCTTTGCAACGGTGCCATCCGCATTGCTGTCGCTCCTCGATTTCCCAACTCAAAGTCCATTACAATGGAACCTCTTTGGCACCCGTGCTCGGCTGCCCAGCATGGCAGGGAGTAGAGCACGAGCGGTTGGCCTCTGCTCCCACAGCCGAAGAGCCAGGGCAAAAAACTTGAGCTGTGCCTCTTCTGCAGAAAGTCAGCTTTGCAACGGTGCCATCCGCATTGCTGTCGCTCCTCGATTTCCCAACTGAAAGTCCATTACAATGGAACCTCTTTGGCACCCGTACTCGGCTGCAGAGCATGGCAGGGAGTAGAGCACGAACGGTTGGCCTCTGCTCCCACAGCCGAAGAGCCAGGGCAAAAAACTTGAGCTGTGCCTCTTCTGCAGAAAGTCAGCTTTGCAACGGTGCCATCCGCATTGCTGTCGCTCCTCGATTTCCCAACTCAAAGTCCATTACAATGGAAGCTCTTTGGCACCCGTGCTCGGCTGCCCAGCATCCCAGGGAGTAGAGCATGAATGTTAATCCTCTGCTCCCACAGCCGAAGAGCCAGGGCAAAAAACTTGAGCTGTGCCTCTTCTGCAGAAAGTCAGCTTTGCAACGGTGCCATCCGCATTGCTGTCGCTCCTCGATTTCCCAACTCAAAGTCCATTACAATGGAAGCTCTTTGGCACCCGTGCTCGGCTGCCCAGCATGCCAGGGAGTAGAGCACGAACGGTTGGCCTCTGCTCCCACAGCAGAAGAGCCAGGGCAAAAAACTTGAGCTGTGCCTCTTCTGCAGAAAGTCAGCTTTGCAACGGTGCCATCCGCATTGCTGTCGCTCCTCGATTTCCCAACTCAAAGTCCATTACAATGGAAGCTCTTTGGCACCCGTTCTCGGCTGCCCAGCATCCCAGGGAGTAGAGCATGAATGTTAATCCTCTGCTCCCACAGCCGAAGAGCCAGGGCAAAAAACTTGAGCTGTGCCTCTTCTGCAGAAAGTCAGCTTTGCAACGGTGCCATCCGCATTGCTGTCGCTCCTCGATTTCCCAACTCAAAGTCCATTACAATGGAAGCTCTTTGGCACCCGTGCTCGGCTGCCCAGCATCCCAGGGAGTAGAGCACGAACGGTTGGCCTCTGCTCCCACAGCCGAAGAGCCAGGGCAAAAAACTTGAGCTGTGCCTCTTCTGCAGAAAGTCAGCTTTGCAACGGTGCCATCCGCATTGCTGTCGCTCCTCGATTTCCCAACTCAAAGTCCATTACAATGGAACCTCTTTGGCACCCGTGCTCGGCTGCCCAGCATCCCAGGGAGTAGAGCACGAACGGTTGGCCTCTGCTCCCACAGCCGAAGAGCCAGGGCAAAAAACTTGAGCTGTGCCTCTTCTGCAGAAAGTCAGCTTTGCAACAGTGCCATCCGCATTGCTGTCGCTCCTCGATTTCCCAACTCAAAGTCCATTACAATGGAACCTCTTTGGCACCCGTTCTCGGCTGGCCAGCATCCCAGGGAGTAGAGCACGAACGGTTGGCCTCTGCTCCCACAGCCGAAGAGCCAGGGCAAAAAACTTGAGCTGTGCCTCTTCTGCAGAAAGTCAGCTTTGCAACGGTGCCATCCGCATTGCTGTCGCTCCTCCATTTCCCAACTCAAAGTCCATTACAATGGAAGGTCTTTGGCACACGTTCTCGGCTCCCGAGCATCCCAGGGAGTAGAGCACGAACGGTTGGCCTCTGCTCCCACAGCCGAAGAGCCAGGGCAAAAAACTTGAGCTGTGCCTCTTCTGCAGAAAGTCAGCTTTGCAACGGTGCCATCCACATTGCTGTCGCTCCTCGATTTCCCAACTCAAAGTCCATTACAATGGAAGCTCTTTGGCACCCGTTCTCGGCTGCCCAGCATCCCAGGGAGTAGAGCACGAACGGTTGGCCTCTGGTCCCACAACCGAAGAGCCAGGGCAAAAAACTTGAGCTGTGCCTTTTCTGCAGAAAGTCAGCTTTGCAACGGTGCCATTTGGGTTGGTGTCGCTCCTCGATTTCCCAACTCAAAGTCCATTACAAGGGAAGCTCTTTGGCACCCGTGGTCTCGGCTGCCCAGCATCCCAGGGAGTAGAGCACGAACGGTTGGCCTCTGCTCCCACAGCCGAAGAGCCAGGGCAAAAAACTTGAGCTGTGCCTCTTCTGCAGAAAGTCAGCTTTGCAACGGTGCCATCCGCATTGCTGTCGCTCCTCGACTTCCCAACTCAAAGTCCATTACAATGGAAGCTCTTTGGCACCCGTGCTCGGCTGCCCAGCATCCCAGGGAGTAGAGCATGAATGTTAATCCTCTGCTCCCACAGCCGAAGAGCCAGGGCAAAAACCTTGAGCTGTGCCTCTTCTGCAGAAAGTCAGCTTTGCAACGGTGCCATCCGCATTGCTGTTGCTCCTCGATTTCCCAACTCAAAGTCCATTACAATGGAACCTCTTTGGCACCCGTTCTCGGCTTCCCAGCATGCCAGGGAGTAGAGCACGAACGGTTGGCCTCTGTTCCCACAGCCGAAGAGCCAGGGCAAAAAACTTGAGCTGTGCCTCTTCTGCAGAAAGTCAGCTTTGCAACGGTGCCATCCGCATTGCTGTCGCTCCTCGATTTCCAAACTCAAAGTCCATTACAATGGAAGCTCTTTGGCACCCGTACTCGGCTGCCCAGCATCCCAGGGAGTAGAGCACGAACGGTTGGCCTCTGCTCCCACAGCCGAAGAGCCAGGGCAAAAAACTTGAGCTGTGCCTCTTCTGCAGAAAGTCAGCTTTGCAACGGTGCCATCCGCATTGCTGTCGCTCCTCGATTTCCCAACTCAAAGTCCATTACAATGGAACCTCTATGGCACCCGTTCTCGGCTGCCCAGCATCCCAGGGAGTAGAGCACAAACGGTTGGCCTCTGCTCCCACAGCCGAAGAGCCAGGGCAAAAAACTTGAGCTGTGCCTCTTCTGCAGAAAGTCAGCTTTGCAACGGTGCCATCCGCATTGCTGTCGCTCCTCCATTTCCCAACTCAAAGTCCATTAAAATGGAACCTCTTTGGCACCCATTCTCGGCTGCCCAGCATGCCAGGGAGTAGAGCACGAACGGTTGGCCTCTGCTCCCACAGCCGAAGAGCCAGGGCAAAAACCTTGAGCTGTGCCTCTTCTGCAGAAAGTCAGCTTTGCAACGGTGCCATCCGCATTGCTGTCGCTCCTCCATTTCCCAACTCAAAGTCCATTACAATGGAAGCTCTTTGGCACCCGTGCTCGGCTGCCCAGCATGCCAGGGAGTAGAGCACGAACGGTTGGCCTCTGCTCCCACAACCGAAGAGCCAGGGCAAAAACCTTGAGCTGTGCCTCTTCTGCAGAAAGTCAGCTTTGCAACGGTGCCATCCGCATTGCTGTCGCTCCTTGATTTCCCAACTCAAAGTCCATTACAATGGAACCTCTTTGGCACCCGTGCTCGGCTGCCCAGCATGCCAGGGAGTAGAGCACGAACGGTTGGCCTCTGCTCCCACAGCCGAAGAGCCAGGGCAAAAAACTTGAGCTGTGCCTCTTCTGCAGAAAGTCAGCTTTGCAACGGTGCCATCCGCACTGCAGTCGCTCCTCGATTTCCCAACTCAAAGTCCATTACAATGGAACCTCTTTGGCACCCGTTCTCGGCTGCCCAGCATGCCAGGGAGTAGAGCACGAACGGTTGGCCTCTGCTCCCACAGCCGAAGAGCCAGGGCAAAAAACTTGAGCTGTGCCTCTTCTGCAGAAAGTCAGCTTTGCAACGGTGCCATCCGCATTGCTGTCGCTCCTCGATTTCCCAACTCAAAGTCCATTACAATGGAACCTCTTTGGCACCCGTTCTCGGCTGCCCAGCATGCCAGGGAGTAGAGCACGAACGGTTGGCCTCTGGTCCCACAGCCGAAGAGCCAGGGCAAAAAACTTGAGCTGTGCCTCTTCTGCAGAAAGTCAGCTATGCAACGGTGCCATCCGCATTGCTGTCGCTCCTCCATTTCCCAACTCAAAGTCCATTACAATGGAACCTCTTTGGCACCCGTGCTCGGCTGCCCAGCACCCCAGGGAGTAGAGCACGAACGGTTGGCCTCCGCTCCCACAGCCGAAGAGCCAGGGCAAAAACCTTGAGCTGTGCCTCTTCTGCAGAAAGTCAGCTTTGCAACGGTGCCATCCGCATTGCTGTCGCTCCTCGATTTCCCAACTCAAAGTCCATTACAATGGAACCTCTTTGGCACCCGTGCTCGGCTGCCCAGCATCCCAGGGAGTAGAGCACGAACGTTTGGCCTCTGCTCCCACAGCCGAAGAGCCAGGGCAAAAAACTTGAGCTGTGCCTCTTCTGCAGAAAGTCAGCTTTGCAACGGTGCCATCCGCATTGCTGTCGCTCCTACATTTCCCAACTCAAAGTCCATTACAATGGAACCTCTTTGGCACCCGTGCTCGGCTGCCCAGCATCCCAGGGAGTAGAGCACGAACGGTTGGCCTCCGCTCCCACAGCCGAAGAGCCAGGGCAAAAAACTTGAGCTGTGCCTCTTCTGCAGAAAGTCAGCTATGCAACGGTGCCATCCGCATTGCTGTCGCTCCTCGATTTCCCAACTCAAAGTCCATTACAATGGAAGCTCTTTGGCACCCGTGCTCGGCTGCCCAGCATGCCAGGGAGT
The DNA here is from genome assembly GCF_963264785.1 of Psittacula echo. Classification (NCBI taxonomy): domain Eukaryota; kingdom Metazoa; phylum Chordata; class Aves; order Psittaciformes; family Psittacidae; genus Psittacula; species Psittacula echo. Next base: position 62,620,062 of record NC_137740.1, read on the forward strand.
AGAGCACGAACGGTTGGCCTCTGCTCCCACAGCCGAAGAGCCAGGGCAAAAAACTTGAGCTGTGCCTCTTCTGCAGAAAGTCAGCTTTGCAACGGTGCCATCCGCATTGCTGTCGCTCCTCGATTTCCCAACTCAAAGTCCATTACAATGGAACCTCTTTGGCACCCGTTCTCGGCTGCCCAGCATGCCAGGGAGTAGAGCACAAACGGTTGGCCTCTGGTCCCACAGCCGAAGAGCCAGGGCAAAAACCTTGAGCTGTGCCTCTTCTGCAGAAAGTCAGCTTTGCAACGGTGCCATCCGCATGGCTGTCGCTCCTCGATTTCCCAACTCAAAGTCCATTACAATGGAACCTCTTTGGCACCCGTGCTCGGCTGCCCAGCATCCCAGGGAGTAGAGCACGAACGGTTGGCCTCTGCTCCCACAGCCGAAGAGCCAGGGCAAAAAACTTGAGCTGTGCCTCTTCTGCAGAAAGTCAGCTTTGCAACGGTGCCATCCGCATTGCTGTCGCTCCTCCATTTCCCAACTCAAAGTCCATTACAATGGAACCTCTTTGGCACCCGTGCTCGGCTGCCCAGCACCCCAGGGAGTAGAGCACGAACGGTTGGCCTCCGCTCCCACAGCCGAAGAGCCAGGGCAAAAAACTTGAGCTGTGCCTCTTCTGCAGAAAGTCAGCTTTGCAACGGTGCCATCCGCATTGCTGTCGCTCCTCGATTTCCCAACTCAAAGTCCATTACAATGGAACCTCTTTGGCACCCGTGCTCGGCTGCCCAGCATGCCAGGGAGTAGAGCACGAATGGTTGGCCTCTGCTCCCACAGCCGAAGAGCCAGGGCAAAAAACTTGAGCTGTGCCTCTTCTGCAGAAAGTCAGCTTTGCAACGGTGCCATCCGCATTGCTGTCGCTCCTCGATTTCCCAACTCAAAGTCCATTACAATGGAAGCTCTTTGGCACCCGTGCTCGGCTGCCCAGCACCCCAGGGAGTAGAGCACGAACGGTTGGCCTCCGCTCCCACAGCCGAAGAGCCAGGGCAAAAACCTTGAGCTGTGCCTCTTCTGCAGAAAGTCAGCATTGCAACGGTGCCATCCGCATTGCTGTCGCTCCTCGATTTCCCAACTCAAAGTCCATTACAATGGAACCTCTTTGGCACCCGTGCTCGGCTGCCCAGCATCCCAGGGAGTAGAGCACGAACGGCTGGCCTCTGTTCCCACAGCCGAAGAGCCAGGGCAAAAAACTTGAGCTGTGCCTCTTCTGCAGAAAGTCAGCTTTGCAACGGTGCCATCCGCACTGCAGTCGCTCCTCGATTTCCCAACTCAAAGTCCATTAAAATGGAACCTCTTTGACACCCGTGCTCGGCTGCCCAGCATCCCAGGGAGTAGAGCACGAACGGTTGGCCTCTGCTCCCACAGCCGAAGAGCCAGGGCAAATACATTGAGCTGTGCCTTTTCTACAGAAAGTCAGCTTTGCAACGGTGCCATCCGCATTGCTGTCCCTCCTCAATTTCCCAACTCAAAGTCCATTACAATGGAACCTCTTTGGCACCCGTGCTCGGCTGCCCAGCATGCCAGGGAGTAGAGCACGAACGGTTGGCCTCTGCTCCCACAGCCGAAGAGCCAGGGCAAAAAACTTGAGCTGTGCCTCTTCTGCAGAAAGTCAGCTTTGCAACGGTGCCATCCGCATTGCTGTCGCTCCTCGATTTCCCAACTCAAAGTCCATTACAATGGAACCTCTTTGGCACCCGTGCTCGGCTGCCCAGCATGCCAGGGAGTAGAGCACGAACGGTTGGCCTCTGCTCCCACAGCCGAAGAGCCAGGGCAAAAAACTTGAGCTGTGCCTCTTCTGCAGAAAGTCAGCTTTGCAACGGTGCCATCCGCATTGCTGTCGCTCCTCGATTTCCCAACTCAAAGTCCATTACAATGGAACCTCTTTGGCACCCGTGCTCGGCTGCCCAGCATGCCAGGGAGTAGAGCACGAACGGTTGGCCTCTGGTCCCACAGCCGAAGAGCCAGGGCAAAAAACTTGAGCTGTGCCTCTTCTGCAGAAAGTCAGCTTTGCAACGGTGCCATCCGCATTGCTGTCGCTCCTCGATTTCCCAACTCAAAGTCCATTACAATGGAAGCTCTTTGGCACCCGTGCTCGGCTGCCCAACATCCCAGGGAGTAGAGCACGAACGGTTGGCCTCTGCTCCCACAGCCGAAGAGCCAGGGCAAAAAACTTGAGCTGTGCCTCTTCTGCAGAAAGTCAGCTTTGCAACGGTGCCATCCGCATTGCTGTCGCTCCTCGATTTCCCAACTCAAAGTCCATTACAATGGAACCTCTTTGGCACCCGTGCTCGGCTGCCCAGCATGCCAGGGAGTAGAGCACGAACGGTTGGCCTCTGCTCCCACAGCCGAAGAGCCAGGGCAAAAAACTTGAGCTGTGCCTCTTCTGCAGAAAGTCAGCTTTGCAACGGTGCCATCCGCACTGCAGTCGCTCCTCGATTTCCCATCTCAAAGTCCATTAAAATGGAACCTCTTTGACACCCGTGCTCGGCTGCCCAGCATGCCAGGGAGTAGAGCACGAACGGTTGGCCTCTGCTCCCACAGCCGAAGAGCCAGGGCAAATACATTGAGCTGTGCCTTTTCTACAGAAAGTCAGCTTTGCAACGGTGCCATCCGCATTGCTGTCCCTCCTCAATTTCCCAACTCAAAGTCCATTACAATGGAACCTCTTTGGCACCCGTGTTCGGCTGCCCAGCATCCCAGGGAGTAGAGCACGAACGGTTGGCCTCTGCTCCCACAGCCGAAGAGCCAGGGCAAAAAACTTGAGCTGTGCCTCTTCTGCAGAAAGTCAGCTTTGCAACGGTGCCATCCGCATTGCTGTCGCTCCTCGATTTCCCAACTCAAAGTCCATTACAATGGAAGCTCTTTGGCACCCGTGCTCGGCTGCCCAGCATGCCAGGGAGTAGAGCACGAACGGTTGGCCTCTGCTCCCACAGCCGTAGAGCCAGGGCAAAAAACTTGAGCTGTGCCTCTTCTGCAGAAAGTCAGCTTTGCAACGGTGCCATCCGCATTGCTGTCGCTCCTCGATTTCCCAACTCAAAGTCCATTACAATGGAACCTCTATGGCACCCGTTCTCGGCTGCCCAGCATCCCAGGGAGTAGAGCACAAACGGTTGGCCTCTGCTCCCACAGCCGAAGAGCCAGGGCAAAAAACTTGAGCTGTGCCTCTTCTGCAGAAAGTCAGCTTTGCAACGGTGCCATCCGCATTGCTGTCGCTCCTCGATTTCCCAACTCAAAGTCCATTACAATGGAACCTCTTTGGCACCCATTCTCGGCTGCCCAGCATGCCAGGGAGTAGAGCACGAACGGTTGGCCTCTGCTCCCACAGCCGAAGAGCCAGGGCAAAAAACTTGAGCTGTGCCTCTTCTGCAGAAAGTCAGCTTTGCAACGGTGCCATCCGCATTGCTGTCGCTCCTCGATTTCCCAACTCAAAGTCCATTACAATGGAAGCTCTTTGGCACCCGTGCTCGGCTGCCCAGCACCCCAGGGAGTAGAGCACGAACGGTTGGCCTCCGCTCCCACAGCCGAAGAGCCAGGGCAAAAACCTTGAGCTGTGCCTCTTCTGCAGAAAGTCAGCTTTGCAACGGTGCCATCCGCATTGCTGTCGCTCCTCGATTTCCCAACTCAAAGTCCATTACAATGGAACCTCTTTGGCACCCGTGCTCGGCTGCCCAGCATCCCAGGGAGTAGAGCACGAACGGTTGGCCTCTGTTCCCACAGCCGAAGAGCCAGGGCAAAAAACTTGAGCTGTGCCTCTTCTGCAGAAAGTCAGCTTTGCAACGGTGCCATCCGCACTGCAGTCGCTCCTCGATTTCCCAACTCAAAGTCCATTAAAATGGAACCTCTTTGACACCCGTGCTCGGCTGCCCAGCATCCCAGGGAGTAGAGCACGAACGGTTGGCCTCTGCTCCCACAGCCGAAGAGCCAGGGCAAATACATTGAGCTGTGCCTTTTCTACAGAAAGTCAGCTTTGCAACGGTGCCATCCGCATTGCTGTCCCTCCTCAATTTCCCAACTCAAAGTCCATTACAATGGAACCTCTTTGGCACCCGTGTTCGGCTGCCCAGCATCCCAGGGAGTAGAGCACGAACGGTTGGCCTCTGCTCCCACAGCCGAAGAGCCAGGGCAAAAAACTTGAGCTGTGCCTCTTCTGCAGAAAGTCAGCTTTGCAACGGTGCCATCCGCATTGCTGTCGCTCCTCGATTTCCCAACTCAAAGTCCATTACAATGGAACCTCTTTGGCACCCGTTCTCGGCTGCCCAGCATGCCAGGGAGTAGAGCACGAACGGTTGGCCTCTGCTCCCACAGCCGAACAGCCAGGGCAAAAAACTTGAGCTGTGCCTCTTCTGCAGAAAGTCAGCTTTGCAACGGTGCCATCCGCATTGCTGTCGCTCCTCGATTTCCCAACTCAAAGTCCATTACAATGGAACCTCTTTGGCACCCATTCTCGGCTGCCTAGCATGCCAGGGAGTAGAGCACGAACGGTTGGCCTCCGCTCCCACAGCCGAAGAGCCAGGGCAAAAACCTTGAGCTGTGCCTCTTCTGCAGAAAGTCAGCTTTGCAACGGTGCCATCCGCATTGCTGTCGCTCCTCGATTTCCCAACTCAAAGTCCATTACAATGGAAGCTCTTTGGCACCCGTGCTCGGCTGCCCAGCATCCCAGGGAGTAGAGCACGAACGGTTGGCCTCTGCTCCCACAGCCGAAGAGCCAGGGCAAAAAACTTGAGCTGTGCCTCTTCTGCAGAAAGTCAGCTTTGCAACGGTGCCATCCGCATTGCTGTCGCTCCTCGATTTCCCAACTCAAAGTCCATTACAATGGAAGCTCTTTGGCACCCGTGCTCAGCTGCCCAGCATCCCAGGGAGTAGAGCACGAACGGTTGGCCTCTGCTCCCACAGCCGAAGAGCCAGGGCAAAAAACTTGAGCTGTGCCTCTTCTGCAGAAAGTCAGCTTTGCAACGGTGCCATCCGCACTGCAGTCGCTCCTCGATTTCCCAACTCAAAGTCCATTACAATGGAACCTCTTTGGCACCCGCTCTCGGCTGCCCAGCATCCCAGGGAGTAGAGCACGAACGGTTGGCCTCTGCTCCCACAGCCGAAGAGCCAGGGCAAAAAACTTGAGCTGTGCCTCTTCTGCAGAAAGTCAGCTTTGCAACGGTGCCATCCGCATTGCTGTCGCTCCTCGATTTCCCAACTCAAAGTCCATTACAATGGAACCTCTTTGGCACCCGTGCTCGGCTGCCCAGCATCCCAGGGAGTAGAGCACGAACGGTTGGCCTCTGCTCCCACAGCCGAAGAGCCAGGGCAAAAAACTTGAGCTGTGCCTCTTCTGCAGAAAGTCAGCTTTGCAACGGTGCCATCCGCATTGCTGTGGCTCCTCGATTTCCCAACTCAAAGTCCATTACAATGGAACCTCTTTGGCACCCGTGCTCGGCTGCCCAGCATCCCAGGGAGTAGAGCACGAACGGTTGGCCTCTGCTCCCACAGCCGAAGAGCCAGGGCAAAAAACTTGAGCTGTGCCTCTTCTGCAGAAAGTCAGCTTTGCAACGGTGCCATCCGCATTGCTGTCGCTCCTCGATTTCCCAACTCAAAGTCCATTACAATGGAACCTCTTTGGCACCCGTTCTCGGCTGTCCAGCATGCCAGGGAGTAGAGCACGAACGGTTGGCCTCTGCTCCCACAGCCGAAGAGCCAGGGCAAAAAACTTGAGCTGTGCCTCTTCTGCAGAAAGTCAGCTTTGCAACGGTGCCATCCGCATTGCTGTCGCTCCTCGATTTCCCAACTCAAAGTCCATTACAATGGAACCTCTTTGGCACCCATTCTCGGCTGCCCAGCATGCCAGGGAGTAGAGCACGAACGGTTGGCCTCCGCTCCCACAGCCGAAGAGCCAGGGCAAAAACCTTGAGCTGTGCCTCTTCTGCAGAAAGTCAGCTTTGCAACGGTGCCATCCGCATTGCTGTCGCTCCTCGATTTCCCAACTCAAAGTCCATTACAATGGAACCTCTTTGGCACCCGTGCTCGGCTGCCCAGCATGCCAGGGAGTAGAGCACGAACGGTTGGCCTCTGCTCCCACAGCCGAAGAGCCAGGGCAAAAAACTTGAGCTGTGCCTCTTCTGCAGAAAGTCAGCTTTGCAACGGTGCCATCCGCATTGCTGTCGCTCCTCGACTTCCCAACTCAAAGTCCATTACAATGGAAGCTCTTTGGCACCCGTGCTCAGCTGCCCAGCATCCCAGGGAGTAGAGCACGAACGGTTGGCCTCTGCTCGCACAGCCGAAGAGCCAGGGCAAAAAACTTGAGCTGTGCCTCTTCTGCAGAAAGTCAGCTTTGCAACGGTGCCATCCGCACTGCTTTCACTCCTCGATTTCCCAACTCAAAGTCCATTAAAATGGAACCTCTTTGGCACCCGCTCTCGGCTGCCCAGCATCCCAGGGAGTAGAGCACGAACGGTTGGCCTCTGCTCCCACAGCCGAAGAGCCAGGGCAAAAAACTTGAGCTGTGCCTCTTCTGCAGAAAGTCAGCTTTGCAACGGTGCCATCCGCATTGCTGTCGCTCCTCGATTTCCCAACTCAAAGTCCATTACAATGGAAGCTCTTTGGCACCCGTGCTCGGCTGCCCAGCATGCCAGGGAGTAGAGCACGAACGGTTGGCCTCTGCTCCCACAGCCGAAGAGCCAGGGCAAAAAACTTGAGCTGTGCCTCTTCTGCAGAAAGTCAGCTTTGCAACGGTGCCATCCGCATTGCTGTCGCTCCTTGATTTCCCAGCTCAAAGTCCATTACAATGGAACCTCTTTGGCACCCGTGCTCGGCTGCCCAGCATCCCAGGGAGTAGAGCACGAACGGTTGGCCTCTGCTCCCACAGCCGAAGAGCCAGGGCAAAAAACTTGAGCTGTGCCTCTTCTGCAGAAAGTCAGCTTTGCAACGGTGCCATCCGCATTGCTGTCGCTCCTCGATTTCCCAACTCAAAGTCCATTACAATGGAACCTCTTTGGCACCCGTGCTCGGCTGCCCAGCATGCCAGGGAGTAGAGCACGAACGGTTGGCCTCTGCTCCCACAGCCGAAGAGCCAGGGCAAAAAACTTGAGCTGTGCCTCTTCTGCAGAAAGTCAGCTATGCAACGGTGCCATCCACATTGCTGTCGCTCCTTGATTTCCCAACTCAAAGTCCATTACAATGGAACCTCTTTGGCACCCGTTCTCGGCTGCCCAGCATGCCAGGGAGTAGAGCACGAACGGTTGGCCTCTGCTCCCACAGCCGAAGAGCCAGGGCAAAAAACTTGAGCTGTGCCTCTTCTGCAGAAAGTCAGCTTTGCAACGGTGCCATCCGCATTGCTGTCGCTCCTTGATTTCCCAACTCAAAGTCCATTACAATGGAAGCTCTTTGGCACCCGTTCTCGGCTGCCCAGCATCCCAGGGAGTAGAGCACGAACGGCTGGCCTCTGCTCCCACAGCCGAAGAGCCAGGGCAAAAAACTTGAGCTGTGCCTCTTCTGCAGAAAGTCAGCTTTGCAACGGTGCCATCCGCATTGCTGTCGCTCCTTGATTTCCCAACTCAAAGTCCATTACAATGGAACCTCTTTGGCACCCGTGCTCGGATGCCCAGCATGCCAGGGAGTAGAGCACGAACGGTTGGCCTCTGTTCCCACAGCCGAAGAGCCAGGGCAAAAAACTTGAGCTGTGCCTCTTCTGCAGAAAGTCAGCTTTGCAACGGTGCCATCCGCATTGCTGTCGCTGCTCGATTTCCCAACTCAAAGTCCATTACAATGGAAGCTCTTTGGCACCCGTGCTCGGCTGCCCAGCATGCCAGGGAGTAGAGCACGAACGGTTGGCCTCCGCTCCCACAGCCGAAGAGCCAGGGCAAAAACCTTGAGCTGTGCCTCTTCTGCAGAAAGTCAGCTTTGCAACGGTGCCATCCGCATTGCTGTCGCTCCTCGATTTCCCAACTCAAAGTCCATTACAATGGAACCTCTTTGGCACCCGTGCTCGGCTGCCCAGCATCCCAGGGAGTAGAGCACGAACGGTTGGCCTCTGCTCCCACAGCCGAAGAGCCAGGGCAAAAAACTTGAGCTGTGCCTCTTCTGCAGAAAGTCAGCTTTGCAACGGTGCCATCCGCATTGCTGTCGCTCCTCCATTTCCCAACTCAAAGTCCATTACAATGGAACCTCTTTGGCACCTGTTCTCGGCTGCCCAGCATGCCAGGGAGTAGAGCACGAACGGTTGGCCTCTGCTGCCACAGCCGAAGAGCCAGGGCAAAAAACTTGAGCTGTGCCTCTTCTGCAGAAAGTCAGCTATGCAACGGTGCCATCCGCATTGCTGTCGCTCCTCGATTTCCCAACTCAAAGTCCATTACAATGGAAGCTCTTTGGCACCCGTGCTCGGCTGCCCAGCATCCCAGGGAGTAGAGCACGAACGGTTGGCCTCTGCTCCCACAGCCGAAGAGCCAGGGCAAAAAACTTGAGCTGTGCCTCTTCTGCAGAAAGTCAGCTTTGCAACGGTGCCATCCGCACTGCTGTCGCTCCTCGATTTCCCAACTCAAAGTCTATTACAATGGAACCTCTTTGGCACCCGTGCTCGGCTGCCCAGCATCCCAGGGAGTAGAGCACGAACGGTTGGCCTCTGCTCCCACAGCCGAAGAGCCAGGGCAAAAAACTTGAGCTGTGCCTCTTCTGCAGAAAGTCAGCTTTGCAACGGTGCCATCCGCACTGCTGTCGCTCCTCGATTTCCCAACTCAAAGTCTATTACAATGGAACCTCTTTGGCACCCGTGCTCGGCTGCCCAGCATCCCAGGGAGTAGAGCACGAACGGTTGGCCTCTGCTCCCACAGCCGAAGAGCCAGGGCAAAAAACTTGAGCTGTGCCTCTTCTGCAGAAAGTCAGCTTTGCAACGGTGCCATCCGCATTGCTGTCGCTCCTCGATTTCCCAACTCAAAGTCCATTACAATGGAAGCTCTTTGGCACCCGTGCTCGGCTGCCCAGCATGCCAGGGAGTAGAGCACGAACGGTTGGCCTCTGGTCCCACAGCCGAAGAGCCAGGGCAAAAAACTTGAGCTGTGCCTCTTCTGCAGAAAGTCAGCTTTGCAACGGTGCCATCCGCACTGCAGTCGCTCCTCGATTTCCCAACTCAAAGTCCATTACAATGGAACCTCTTTGGCACTCGCTCTCGGCTGCCCAGCATGCCAGGGAGTAGAGCACGAACGGTTGGCCTCTGCTCCCACAGCCGAAGAGCCAGGGCAAAAAACTTGAGCTGTGCCTCTTCTGCAGAAAGTCAGCTTTGCAACGGTGCCATCCGCATTGCTGTCGCTCCTCGATTTCCCAACTCAAAGTCCATTACAATGGAACCTCTTTGGCACCCGTGCTCGGCTGCCCAGCATGCCAGGGAGTAGAGCACGAACGGTTGGCCTCTGCTCCCACAGCCGAAGAGCCAGGGCAAAAAACTTGAGCTGTGCCTCTTCTGCAGAAAGTCAGCTTTGCAACGGTGCCATCCGCATTGCTGTCGCTCCTCGATTTCCCAACTCAAAGTCCATTACAATGGAAGCTCTTTGGCACCCGTGCTCGGCTGCCCAGCATGCCAGGGAGTAGAGCACGAACGGTTGGCCTCTGGTCCCACAGCCGAAGAGCCAGGGCAAAAAACTTGAGCTGTGCCTCTTCTGCAGAAAGTCAGCATTGCAACGGTGCCATCCGCATTGCTGTCGCTCCTTGATTTCCCAACTCAAAGTCCATTACAATGGAACCTCTTTGGCACCCGTTCTCGGCTGCCCACCATCCCAGGGAGTAGAGCACGAACGGTTGGCCTCTGCTCCCACAGCCGAAGAGCCAGGGCAAAAAACTTGAGCTGTGCCTCTTCTGCAGAAAGTCAGCTTTGCAACGGTGCCATCCGCATTGCTGTCGCTCCTTGATTTCCCAACTCAAAGTCCATTACAATGGAACCTCTTTGGCACCCGTGCTCGGATGCCCAGCATGCCAGGGAGTAGAGCACGAACGGTTGGCCTCTGTTCCCACAGCCGAAGAGCCAGGGCAAAAAACTTGAGCTGTGCCTCTTCTGCAGAAAGTCAGCTTTGCAACGGTGCCATCCGCATTGCTGTCGCTGCTCGATTTCCCAACTCAAAGTCCATTACAATGGAAGCTCTTTGGCACCCGTGCTCGGCTGCCCGGCATGCCAGGGAGTAGAGCACGAACGGTTGGCCTCCGCTCCCACAGCCGAAGAGCCAGGGCAAAAACCTTGAGCTGTGCCTCTTCTGCAGAAAGTCAGCTTTGCAACGGTGCCATCCGCATTGCTGTCGCTCCTCGATTTCCCAACTCAAAGTCCATTACAATGGAACCTCTTTGGCACCCGTGCTCGGCTGCCCAGCATCCCAGGGAGTAGAGCACGAACGGTTGGCCTCTGCTCCCACAGCCGAAGAGCCAGGGCAAAAAACTTGAGCTGTGCCTCTTCTGCAGAAAGTCAGCTTTGCAACGGTGCCATCCGCATTGCTGTCGCTCCTCGATTTCCCAACTCAAAGTCCATTACAATGGAACCTCTTTGGCACCTGTTCTCGGCTGCCCAGCATGCCAGGGAGTAGAGCACGAACGGTTGGCCTCTGCTGCCACAGCCGAAGAGCCAGGGCAAAAAACTTGAGCTGTGCCTCTTCTGCAGAAAGTCAGCTATGCAACGGTGCCATCCGCATTGCTGTCGCTCCTCGATTTCCCAACTCAAAGTCCATTACAATGGAAGCTCTTTGGCACCCGTGCTCGGCTGCCCAGCATCCCAGGGAGTAGAGCACGAACGGTTGGCCTCTGCTCCCACAGCCGAAGAGCCAGGGCAAAAAACTTGAGCTGTGCCTCTTCTGCAGAAAGTCAGCTTTGCAACGGTGCCATCCGCACTGCTGTCGCTCCTCGATTTCCCAACTCAAAGTCTATTACAATGGAACCTCTTTGGCACCCGTGCTCGGCTGCCCAGCATCCCAGGGAGTAGAGCACGAACGGTTGGCCTCTGCTCCCACAGCCGAAGAGCCAGGGCAAAAAACTTGAGCTGTGCCTCTTCTGCAGAAAGTCAGCTTTGCAACGGTGCCATCCGCACTGCTGTCGCTCCTCGATTTCCCAACTCAAAGTCTATTACAATGGAACCTCTTTGGCACCCGTGCTCGGCTGCCCAGCATGCCAGGGAGTAGAGCACGAACGGTTGGCCTCTGCTCCCACAGCCGAAGAGCCAGGGCAAAAAACTTGAGCTGTGCCTCTTCTGCAGAAAGTCAGCTTTGCAACGGTGCCATCCGCATTGCTGTCGCTCCTCGATTTCCCAACTCAAAGTCCATTACAATGGAAGCTCTTTGGCACCCGTGCTCGGCTGCCCAGCATGCCAGGGAGTAGAGCACGAACGGTTGGCCTCTGGTCCCACAGCCGAAGAGCCAGGGCAAAAAACTTGAGCTGTGCCTCTTCTGCAGAAAGTCAGCTTTGCAACGGTGCCATCCGCACTGCAGTCGCTCCTCGATTTCCCAACTCAAAGTCCATTACAATGGAACCTCTTTGGCACTCGCTCTCGGCTGCCCAGCATGCCAGGGAGTAGAGCACGAACGGTTGGCCTCTGCTCCCACAGCCGAAGAGCCAGGGCAAAAAACTTGAGCTGTGCCTCTTCTGCAGAAAGTCAGCTTTGCAACGGTGCCATCCGCATTGCTGTCGCTCCTCGATTTCCCAACTCAAAGTCCATTACAATGGAACCTCTTTGGCACCCGTGCTCGGCTGCCCAGCATGCCAGGGAGTAGAGCACGAACGGTTGGCCTCTGCTCCCACAGCCGAAGAGCCAGGGCAAAAAACTTGAGCTGTGCCTCTTCTGCAGAAAGTCAGCTATGCAACGGTGCCATCCACATTGCTGTCGCTCCTTGATTTCCCAACTCAAAGTCCATTACAATGGAACCTCTTTGGCACCCGTTCTCGGCTGCCCAGCATGCCAGGGAGTAGAGCACGAACGGTTGGCCTCTGCTCCCACAGCCGAAGAGCCAGGGCAAAAAACTTGAGCTGTGCCTCTTCTGCAGAAAGTCAGCTATGCAACGGTGCCATCCACATTGCTGTCGCTCCTTGATTTCCCAACTCAAAGTCCATTACAATGGAACCTCTTTGGCACCCGTTCTCGGCTGCCCAGCATGCCAGGGAGTAGAGCACGAACGGTTGGCCTCTGCTCCCACAGCCGAAGAGCCAGGGCAAAAAACTTGAGCTGTGCCTCTTCTGCAGAAAGTCAGCTTTGCAACGGTGCCATCCGCATTGCTGTCGCTCCTTGATTTCCCAACTCAAAGTCCATTACAATGGAAGCTCTTTGGCACCCGTTCTCGGCTGCCCAGCATCCCAGGGAGTAGAGCACGAACGGCTGGCCTCTGCTCCCACAGCCGAAGAGCCAGGGCAAAAAACTTGAGCTGTGCCTCTTCTGCAGAAAGTCAGCTTTGCAACGGTGCCATCCGCATTGCTGTCGCTCCTTGATTTCCCAACTCAAAGTCCATTACAATGGAACCTCTTTGGCACCCGTGCTCGGCTGCCCACCATCCCAGGGAGTAGAGCACGAACGGTTGGCCTCTGCTCCCACAGCCGAAGAGCCAGGGCAAAAAACTTGAGCTGTGCCTCTTCTGCAGAAAGTCAGCTTTGCAACGGTGCCATCCGCATTGCTGTCGCTCCTTGATTTCCCAACTCAAAGTCCATTACAATGGAACCTCTTTGGCACCCGTGCTCGGATGCCCAGCATGCCAGGGAGTAGAGCACGAACGGTTGGCCTCTGTTCCCACAGCCGAAGAGCCAGGGCAAAAAACTTGAGCTGTGCCTCTTCTGCAGAAAGTCAGCTTTGCAACGGTGCCATCCGCATTGCTGTCGCTGCTCGATTTCCCAACTCAAAGTCCATTACAATGGAAGCTCTTTGGCACCCGTGCTCGGCTGCCCAGCATGCCAGGGAGTAGAGCACGAACGGTTGGCCTCCGCTCCCACAGCCGAAGAGCCAGGGCAAAAACCTTGAGCTGTGCCTCTTCTGCAGAAAGTCAGCTTTGCAACGGTGCCATCCGCATTGCTGTCGCTCCTCGATTTCCCAACTCAAAGTCCATTACAATGGAAGCTCTTTGGCACCCGTGCTCGGCTGCCCAGCATCCCAGGGAGTAGAGCACGAACGGTTGGCCTCTGCTCCCACAGCCGAAGAGCCAGGGCAAAAAACTTGAGCTGTGCCTCTTCTGCAGAAAGTCAGCTTTGCAACGGTGCCATCCGCATTGCTGTCGCTCCTCGATTTCCCAACTCAAAGTCCATTACAATGGAACCTCTTTGGCACCTGTTCTCGGCTGCCCAGCATGCCAGGGAGTAGAGCACGAACGGTTGGCCTCTGCTGCCACAGCCGAAGAGCCAGGGCAAAAAACTTGAGCTGTGCCTCTTCTGCAGAAAGTCAGCTATGCAACGGTGCCATCCGCATTGCTGTCGCTCCTCGATTTCCCAACTCAAAGTCCATTACAATGGAAGCTCTTTGGCACCCGTGCTCGGCTGCCCAGCATCCCAGGGAGTAGAGCACGAACGGTTGGCCTCTGCTCCCACAGCCGAAGAGCCAGGGCAAAAAACTTGAGCTGTGCCTCTTCTGCAGAAAGTCAGCTTTGCAACGGTGCCATCCGCACTGCTGTCGCTCCTCGATTTCCCAACTCAAAGTCTATTACAATGGAACCTCTTTGGCACCCGTGCTCGGCTGCCCAGCATGCCAGGGAGTAGAGCACGAACGGTTGGCCTCTGCTCCCACAGCCGAAGAGCCAGGGCAAAAAACTTGAGCTGTGCCTCTTCTGCAGAAAGTCAGCTTTGCAACGGTGCCATCCGCACTGCTGTCGCTCCTCGATTTCCCAACTCAAAGTCTATTACAATGGAACCTCTTTGGCACCCGTGCTCGGCTGCCCAGCATGCCAGGGAGTAGAGCACGAACGGTTGGCCTCTGCTCCCACAGCCGAAGAGCCAGGGCAAAAAACTTGAGCTGTGCCTCTTCTGCAGAAAGTCAGCTTTGCAACGGTGCCATCCGCATTGCTGTCGCTCCTCGATTTCCCAACTCAAAGTCCATTACAATGGAAGCTCTTTGGCACCCGTGCTCGGCTGCCCAGCATGCCAGGGAGTAGAGCACGAACGGTTGGCCTCTGCTCCCACAGCCGAAGAGCCAGGGCAAAAAACTTGAGCTGTGCCTCTTCTGCAGAAAGTCAGCTTTGCAACGGTGCCATCCGCACTGCAGTCGCTCCTCGATTTCCCAACTCAAAGTCCATTACAATGGAACCTCTTTGGCACTCGCTCTCGGCTGCCCAGCATGCCAGGGAGTAGAGCACGAACGGTTGGCCTCTGGTCCCACAGCCGAAGAGCCAGGGCAAAAAACTTGAGCTGTGCCTCTTCTGCAGAAAGTCAGCTTTGCAACGGTGCCATCCGCATTGCTGTCGCTCCTCGATTTCCCAACTCAAAGTCCATTACAATGGAACCTCTTTGGCACCCGTGCTCGGCTGCCCAGCATCCCAGGGAGTAGAGCACGAACGGTTGGCCTCTGCTCCCACAGCCGAAGAGCCAGGGCAAAAAACTTGAGCTGTGCCTCTTCTGCAGAAAGTCAGCTTTGCAACGGTGCCATCCGCATTGCTGTCGCTCCTCGATTTCCCAACTCAAAGTCCATTACAATGGAAGCTCTTTGGCACCCGTGCTCGGCTGCCCAGCATGCCAGGGAGTAGAGCACGAACGGTTGGCCTCTGGTCCCACAGCCGAAGAGCCAGGGCAAAAAACTTGAGCTGTGCCTCTTCTGCAGAAAGTCAGCATTGCAACGGTGCCATCCGCATTGCTGTCGCTCCTTGATTTCCCAACTCAAAGTCCATTACAATGGAACCTCTTTGGCACCCGTTCTCGGCTGCCCACCATCCCAGGGAGTAGAGCACGAACGGTTGGCCTCTGCTCCCACAGCCGAAGAGCCAGGGCAAAAAACTTGAGCTGTGCCTCTTCTGCAGAAAGTCAGCTTTGCAACGGTGCCATCCGCATTGCTGTCGCTCCTTGATTTCCCAACTCAAAGTCCATTACAATGGAACCTCTTTGGCACCCGTGCTCGGATGCCCAGCATGCCAGGGAGTAGAGCACGAACGGTTGGCCTCTGTTCCCACAGCCGAAGAGCCAGGGCAAAAAACTTGAGCTGTGCCTCTTCTGCAGAAAGTCAGCTTTGCAACGGTGCCATCCGCATTGCTGTCGCTGCTCGATTTCCCAACTCAAAGTCCATTACAATGGAAGCTCTTTGGCACCCGTGCTCGGCTGCCCAGCATGCCAGGGAGTAGAGCACGAACGGTTGGCCTCCGCTCCCACAGCCGAAGAGCCAGGGCAAAAACCTTGAGCTGTGCCTCTTCTGCAGAAAGTCAGCTTTGCAACGGTGCCATCCGCATTGCTGTCGCTCCTCGATTTCCCAACTCAAAGTCCATTACAATGGAAGCTCTTTGGCACCCGTGCTCGGCTGCCCAGCATCCCAGGGAGTAGAGCACGAACGGTTGGCCTCTGCTCCCACAGCCGAAGAGCCAGGGCAAAAAACTTGAGCTGTGCCTCTTCTGCAGAAAGTCAGCTTTGCAACGGTGCCATCCGCATTGCTGTCGCTCCTCGATTTCCCAACTCAAAGTCCATTACAATGGAACCTCTTTGGCACCTGTTCTCGGCTGCCCAGCATGCCAGGGAGTAGAGCACGAACGGTTGGCCTCTGCTGCCACAGCCGAAGAGCCAGGGCAAAAAACTTGAGCTGTGCCTCTTCTGCAGAAAGTCAGCTATGCAACGGTGCCATCCGCATTGCTGTCGCTCCTCGATTTCCCAACTCAAAGTCCATTACAATGGAAGCTCTTTGGCACCCGTGCTCGGCTGCCCAGCATCCCAGGGAGTAGAGCACGAACGGTTGGCCTCTGCTCCCACAGCCGAAGAGCCAGGGCAAAAAACTTGAGCTGTGCCTCTTCTGCAGAAAGTCAGCTTTGCAACGGTGCCATCCGCACTGCTGTCGCTCCTCGATTTCCCAACTCAAAGTCTATTACAATGGAACCTCTTTGGCACCCGTGCTCGGCTGCCCAGCATCCCAGGGAGTAGAGCACGAACGGTTGGCCTCTGCTCCCACAGCCGAAGAGCCAGGGCAAAAAACTTGAGCTGTGCCTCTTCTGCAGAAAGTCAGCTTTGCAACGGTGCCATCCGCACTGCTGTCGCTCCTCGATTTCCCAACTCAAAGTCTATTACAATGGAACCTCTTTGGCACCCGTGCTCGGCTGCCCAGCATCCCAGGGAGTAGAGCACGAACGGTTGGCCTCTGCTCCCACAGCCGAAGAGCCAGGGCAAAAAACTTGAGCTGTGCCTCTTCTGCAGAAAGTCAGCTTTGCAACGGTGCCATCCGCATTGCTGTCGCTCCTCGATTTCCCAACTCAAAGTCCATTACAATGGAAGCTCTTTGGCACCCGTGCTCGGCTGCCCAGCATGCCAGGGAGTAGAGCACGAACGGTTGGCCTCTGGTCCCACAGCCGAAGAGCCAGGGCAAAAAACTTGAGCTGTGCCTCTTCTGCAGAAAGTCAGCTTTGCAACGGTGCCATCCGCACTGCAGTCGCTCCTTGATTTCCCAACTCAAAGTCCATTACAATGGAAGCTCTTTGGCACCCGTTCTCGGCTGCCCAGCATCCCAGGGAGTAGAGCACGAACGGCTGGCCTCTGCTCCCACAGCCGAAGAGCCAGGGCAAAAAACTTGAGCTGTGCCTCTTCTGCAGAAAGTCAGCTTTGCAACGGTGCCATCCGCATTGCTGTCGCTCCTTGATTTCCCAACTCAAAGTCCATTACAATGGAACCTCTTTGGCACCCGTTCTCGGCTGCCCACCATCCCAGGGAGTAGAGCACGAACGGTTGGCCTCTGCTCCCACAGCCGAACAGCCAGGGCAAAAAACTTGAGCTGTGCCTCTTCTGCAGAAAGTCAGCTTTGCAACGGTGCCATCCGCATTGCTGTCGCTCCTTGATTTCCCAACTCAAAGTCCATTACAATGGAACCTCTTTGGCACCCGTGCTCGGATGCCCAGCATGCCAGGGAGTAGAGCACGAACGGTTGGCCTCTGTTCCCACAGCCGAAGAGCCAGGGCAAAAAACTTGAGCTGTGCCTCTTCTGCAGAAAGTCAGCTTTGCAACGGTGCCATCCGCATTGCTGTCGCTGCTCGATTTCCCAACTCAAAGTCCATTACAATGGAAGCTCTTTGGCACCCGTGCTCGGCTGCCCAGCATGCCAGGGAGTAGAGCACGAACGGTTGGCCTCCGCTCCCACAGCCGAAGAGCCAGGGCAAAAAACTTGAGCTGTGCCTCTTCTGCAGAAAGTCAGCTTTGCAACGGTGCCATCCGCATTGCTGTCGCTCCTCGATTTCCCAACTCAAAGTCCATTACAATGGAAGCTCTTTGGCACCCGTGCTCGGCTGCCCAGCATCCCAGGGAGTAGAGCACGAACGGTTGGCCTCTGCTCCCACAGCCGAAGAGCCAGGGCAAAAAACTTGAGCTGTGCCTCTTCTGCAGAAAGTCAGCTTTGCAACGGTGCCATCCGCATTGCTGTCGCTCCTCGATTTCCCAACTCAAAGTCCATTACAATGGAACCTCTTTGGCACCTGTTCTCGGCTGCCCAGCATGCCAGGGAGTAGAGCACGAACGGTTGGCCTCTGCTCCCACAGCCGAAGAGCCAGGGCAAAAAACTTGAGCTGTGCCTCTTCTGCAGAAAGTCAGCTATGCAACGGTGCCATCCGCATTGCTGTCGCTCCTCGATTTCCCAACTCAAAGTCCATTACAATGGAAGCTCTTTGGCACCCGTGCTCGGCTGCCCAGCATCCCAGGGAGTAGAGCACGAACGGTTGGCCTCTGCTCCCACAGCCGAAGAGCCAGGGCAAAAAACTTGAGCTGTGCCTCTTCTGCAGAAAGTCAGCTTTGCAACGGTGCCATCCGCACTGCTGTCGCTCCTCGATTTCCCAACTCAAAGTCTATTACAATGGAACCTCTTTGGCACCCGTGCTCGGCTGCCCAGCATCCCAGGGAGTAGAGCACGAACGGTTGGCCTCTGCTCCCACAGCCGAAGAGCCAGGGCAAAAAACTTGAGCTGTGCCTCTTCTGCAGAAAGTCAGCTTTGCAACGGTGCCATCCGCATTGCTGTCGCTCCTCGATTTCCCAACTCAAAGTCCATTACAATGGAAGCTCTTTGGCACCCGTGCTCGGCTGCCCAGCATGCCAGGGAGTAGAGCACGAACGGTTGGCCTCTGGTCCCACAGCCGAAGAGCCAGGGCAAAAAACTTGAGCTGTGCCTCTTCTGCAGAAAGTCAGCTTTGCAACGGTGCCATCCGCACTGCAGTCGCTCCTCGATTTCCCAACTCAAAGTCCATTACAATGGAACCTCTTTGGCACTCGCTCTCGGCTGCCCAGCATGCCAGGGAGTAGAGCACGAACGGTTGGCCTCTGCTCCCACAGCCGAAGAGCCAGGGCAAAAAACTTGAGCTGTGCCTCTTCTGCAGAAAGTCAGCTTTGCAACGGTGCCATCCGCATTGCTGTCGCTCCTCGATTTCCCAACTCAAAGTCCATTACAATGGAAGCTCTTTGGCACCCGTGCTCGGCTGCCCAGCATGCCAGGGAGTAGAGCACGAACGGTTGGCCTCTGGTCCCACAGCCGAAGAGCCAGGGCAAAAAACTTGAGCTGTGCCTCTTCTGCAGAAAGTCAGCATTGCAACGGTGCCATCCGCATTGCTGTCGCTCCTCGATTTCCCAAATCAAAGTCCATTACAATGGAACCTCTTTGGCACCCGTGCTCGGCTGCCCAGCATCCCAGGGAGTAGAGCACGAACGGTTGGCCTCTGCTCCCACAGCCGAAGAGCCAGGGCAAAAAACTTGAGCTGTGCCTCTTCTGCAGAAAGTCAGCTTTGCAACGGTGCCATCCGCATTGCTGTCGCTCCTTGATTTCCCAACTCAAAGTCCATTACAATGGAACCTCTTTGGCACCCGTTCTCGGCTGCCCAGCATCCCAGGGAGTAGAGCACGAACGGTTGGCCTCTTCTCCCACAGCCGAAGAGCCAGGGCAAAAAACTTGAGCTGTGCCTCTTCTGCAGAAAGTCAGCTTTGCAACGGTGCCATCCGCATTGCTGTCGCTCCTCGATTTGCCAACTCAAAGTCCATTACAATGGAACCTCTTTGGCACCCGTGCTCGGCTGCCCAGCATCCCAGGGAGTAGAGCACGAACGGTTGGCCTCTGCTCCCACAGCCGAAGAGCCAGGGCAAAAAACTTGAGCTGTGCCTCTTCTGCAGAAAGTCAGCTTTGCAACGATGCCATCCGCATTGCTGTCGCTCCTCGATTTCCCAACTCAAAGTCCATTACAATGGAACCTCTTTGGCACCCGTGTTCGGCTGCCCAGCATCCCAGGGAGTAGAGCACGAACGGTTGGCCTCTGCTCCCACAGCCGAAGAGCCAGGGCAAAAAACTTGAGCTGTGCCTCTTCTGCAGAAAGTCAGCTTTGCAACGGTGCCATCCGCATTGCTGTCGCTCCTCGATTTCCCAACTCAAAGTCCATTACAATGGAACCTCTTTGGCACCCGTTCTCGGCTGCCCAGCATGCCAGGGAGTAGAGCACGAACGGTTGGCCTCTGCTCCCACAGCCGAAGAGCCAGGGCAAAAAACTTGAGCTGTGCCTCTTCTGCAGAAAGTCAGCTTTGCAACGGTGCCATCCGCATTGCTGTCGCTCCTCGATTTCCCAACTCAAAGTCCATTACAATGGAAGCTCTTTGGCACCCGTGCTCGGCTGCCCAGCATCCCAGGGAGTAGAGCACGAACGGTTGGCCTCTGCTCCCACAGCCGAAGAGCCAGGGCAAAAAACTTGAGCTGTGCCTCTTCTGCAGAAAGTCAGCTTTGCAACGGTGCCATCCGCATTGCTGTCGCTCCTCGATTTCCCAACTCAAAGTCCATTACAATGGAACCTCTTTGGCACCCGTGCTCGGCTGCCCAGCATCCCAGGGAGTAGAGCACGAACGGTTGGCCTCTGCTCCCACAGCCGAAGAGCCAGGGCAAAAAACTTGAGCTGTGCCTCTTCTGCAGAAAGTCAGCTTTGCAACGGTGCCATCCGCATTGCTGTCGCTCCTCGATTTGCCAACTCAAAGTCCATTACAGTGGAACCTCTTTGGCACCCGTGCTCGGCTGCCCAGCATGCCAGGGAGTAGAGCACGAACGGTTGGCCTCTGCTCCCACAGCCGAAGAGCCAGGGCAAAAAACTTGAGCTGTGCCTCTTCTGCAGAAAGTCAGCTTTGCAACGGTGCCATCCGCATTGCTGTCGCTCCTCGATTTCCCAACTCAAAGTCCATTACAATGGAACGTCTGTTGCACATGCTCTCGGCTGCCCAGCATGCCAGGGAGTAGAGCACGAACGGTTGGCTTCTGCTCCCACAGCCGAAGAGCCAGGGCAAAAAACTTGAGCTGTGCCTCTTCTGCAGAAAGTCAGCTTTGCAACGGTGCCATCCGCATTGCTGTCGCTCCTCGATTTCCCAACTCAAAGTCCATTACAATGGAAGCTCTTTGGCACCCGTGCTCGGCTGCCCAGCATCCCAGGGAGTAGAGCACGAACGGTTGGCCTCTGCCCCCACAGCCGAAGAGCCAGGGCAAAAAACTTGAGCTGTGCCTCTTCTGCAGAAAGTCAGCTTTGCAACGGTGCCATCCGCATTGCTGTCGCTCCTTGATTTCCCAACTCAAAGTCCATTACAATGGAACCTCTTTGGCACCCGTGCTCGGCTGCCCAGCATGCCAGGGAGTAGAGCACGAACGGTTGGCCTCTGGTCCCACAGCCGAAGAGCCAGGGCAAAAAACTTGAGCTGTGCCTCTTCTGCAGAAAGTCAGCTTTGCAACGGTGCCATCCGCACTGCAGTCGCTCCTCGATTTCCCAACTCAAAGTCCATTACAATGGAACCTCTTTGGCACTCGCTCTCGGCTGCCCAGCATGCCAGGGAGTAGAGCACGAACGGTTGGCCTCTGCTCCCACAGCCGAAGAGCCAGGGCAAAAAACTTGAGCTGTGCCTCTTCTGCAGAAAGTCAGCTTTGCAACGGTGCCATCCGCATTGCTGTCGCTCCTCGATTTCCCAACTCAAAGTCCATTACAATGGAACCTCTTTGGCACCCGTGCTCGGCTGCCCAGCATGCCAGGGAGTAGAGCACGAACGGTTGGCCTCTGCTCCCACAGCCGAAGAGCCAGGGCAAAAAACTTGAGCTGTGCCTCTTCTGCAGAAAGTCAGCTTTGCAACGGTGCCATCCGCATTGCTGTCGCTCCTCGATTTCCCAACTCAAAGTCCATTACAATGGAAGCTCTTTGGCACCCGTGCTCGGCTGCCCAGCATGCCAGGGAGTAGAGCACGAACGGTTGGCCTCTGGTCCCACAGCCGAAGAGCCAGGGCAAAAAACTTGAGCTGTGCCTCTTCTGCAGAAAGTCAGCATTGCAACGGTGCCATCCGCATTGCTGTCGCTCCTCGATTTCCCAAATCAAAGTCCATTACAATGGAACCTCTTTGGCACCCGTTCTCGGCTGCCCAGCATCCCAGGGAGTAGAGCACGAACGGTTGGCCTCTGCTCCCACAGCCGAAGAGCCAGGGCAAAAAACTTGAGCTGTGCCTCTTCTGCAGAAAGTCAGCTTTGCAACGGTGCCATCCGCATTGCTGTCGCTCCTTGATTTCCCAACTCAAAGTCCATTACAATGGAACCTCTTTGGCACCCGTTCTCGGCTGCCCAGCATCCCAGGGAGTAGAGCACGAACGGTTGGCCTCTTCTCCCACAGCCGAAGAGCCAGGGCAAAAAACTTGAGCTGTGCCTCTTCTGCAGAAAGTCAGCTTTGCAACGGTGCCATCCGCATTGCTGTCGCTCCTCGATTTGCCAACTCAAAGTCCATTACAATGGAACCTCTTTGGCACCCGTGCTCGGCTGCCCAGCATCCCAGGGAGTAGAGCACGAACGGTTGGCCTCTGGTCCCACAGCCGAAGAGCCAGGGCAAAAAACTTGAGCTGTGCCTCTTCTGCAGAAAGTCAGCATTGCAACGGTGCCATCCGCATTGCTGTCGCTCCTCGATTTCCCAAATCAAAGTCCATTACAATGGAACCTCTTTGGCACCCGTGCTCGGCTGCCCAGCATGCCAGGGAGTAGAGCACGAACGGTTGGCCTCTGCTCCCACAGCCGAAGAGCCAGGGCAAAAAACTTGAGCTGTGCCTCTTCTGCAGAAAGTCAGCTTTGCAACGGTGCCATCCGCATTGCTGTCGCTCCTTGATTTCCCAACTCAAAGTCCATTACAATGGAACCTCTTTGGCACCCGTTCTCGGCTGCCCAGCATCCCAGGGAGTAGAGCACGAACGGTTGGCCTCTTCTCCCACAGCCGAAGAGCCAGGGCAAAAAACTTGAGCTGTGCCTCTTCTGCAGAAAGTCAGCTTTGCAACGGTGCCATCCACATTGCTGTCGCTCCTCGATTTGCCAACTCAAAGTCCATTACAATGGAACCTCTTTGGCACCCGTGCTCGGCTGCCCAGCATCCCAGGGAGTAGAGCACGAACGGTTGGCCTCTGCTCCCACAGCCGAAGAGCCAGGGCAAAAAACTTGAGCTGTGCCTCTTCTGCAGAAAGTCAGCTTTGCAACGATGCCATCCGCATTGCTGTCGCTCCTCGATTTCCCAACTCAAAGTCCATTACAATGGAACCTCTTTGGCACCCGTGTTCGGCTGCCCAGCATCCCAGGGAGTAGAGCACGAACGGTTGGCCTCTGCTCCCACAGCCGAAGAGCCAGGGCAAAAAACTTGAGCTGTGCCTCTTCTGCAGAAAGTCAGCTTTGCAACGGTGCCATCCGCATTGCTGTCGCTCCTCGATTTCCCAACTCAAAGTCCATTACAATGGAACCTCTTTGGCACCCGTTCTCGGCTGCCCAGCATCCCAGGGAGTAGAGCACGAACGGTTGGCCTCTGCTCCCACAGCCGAAGAGCCAGGGCAAAAAACTTGAGCTGTGCCTCTTCTGCAGAAAGTCAGCTTTGCAACGGTGCCATCCGCATTGCTGTCGCTCCTCGATTTCCCAACTCAAAGTCCATTACAATGGAAGCTCTTTGGCACCCGTGCTCGGCTGCCCAGCATGCCAGGGAGTAGAGCACGAACGGTTGGCCTCTGCTCCCACAGCCGAAGAGCCAGGGCAAAAAACTTGAGCTGTGCCTCTTCTGCAGAAAGTCAGCTTTGCAACGGTGCCATCCGCATTGCTGTCGCTCCTCGATTTCCCAACTCAAAGTCCATTACAATGGAACCTCTTTGGCACCCGTGCTCGGCTGCCCAGCATCCCAGGGAGTAGAGCACGAACGGTTGGCCTCTGCTCCCACAGCCGAAGAGCCAGGGCAAAAAACTTGAGCTGTGCCTCTTCTGCAGAAAGTCAGCTTTGCAACGGTGCCATCCGCATTGCTGTCGCTCCTCGATTTGCCAACTCAAAGTCCATTACAGTGGAACCTCTTTGGCACCCGTGCTCGGCTGCCCAGCATGCCAGGGAGTAGAGCACGAACGGTTGGCCTCTGCTCCCACAGCCGAAGAGCCAGGGCAAAAAACTTGAGCTGTGCCTCTTCTGCAGAAAGTCAGCTTTGCAACGGTGCCATCCGCATTGCTGTCGCTCCTCGATTTCCCAACTCAAAGTCCATTACAATGGAACGTCTGTTGCACATGCTCTCGGCTGCCCAGCATGCCAGGGAGTAGAGCACGAACGGTTGGCTTCTGCTCCCACAGCCGAAGAGCCAGGGCAAAAAACTTGAGCTGTGCCTCTTCTGCAGAAAGTCAGCTTTGCAACGGTGCCATCCGCATTGCTGTCGCTCCTCGATTTCCCAACTCAAAGTCCATTACAATGGAAGCTCTTTGGCACCCGTGCTCGGCTGCCCAGCATCCCAGGGAGTAGAGCACGAACGGTTGGCCTCTGCCCCCACAGCCGAAGAGCCAGGGCAAAAAACTTGAGCTGTGCCTCTTCTGCAGAAAGTCAGCTTTGCAACGGTGCCATCCGCATTGCTGTCGCTCCTTGATTTCCCAACTCAAAGTCCATTACAATGGAACCTCTTTGGCACCCGTGCTCGGCTGCCCAGCATGCCAGGGAGTAGAGCACGAACGGTTGGCCTCTGGTCCCACAGCCGAAGAGCCAGGGCAAAAAACTTGAGCTGTGCCTCTTCTGCAGAAAGTCAGCTTTGCAACGGTGCCATCCGCACTGCAGTCGCTCCTCGATTTCCCAACTCAAAGTCCATTACAATGGAACCTCTTTGGCACTCGCTCTCGGCTGCCCAGCATGCCAGGGAGTAGAGCACGAACGGTTGGCCTCTGCTCCCACAGCCGAAGAGCCAGGGCAAAAAACTTGAGCTGTGCCTCTTCTGCAGAAAGTCAGCTTTGCAACGGTGCCATCCGCATTGCTGTCGCTCCTCGATTTCCCAACTCAAAGTCCATTACAATGGAACCTCTTTGGCACCCGTGCTCGGCTGCCCAGCATGCCAGGGAGTAGAGCACGAACGGTTGGCCTCTGCTCCCACAGCCGAAGAGCCAGGGCAAAAAACTTGAGCTGTGCCTCTTCTGCAGAAAGTCAGCTTTGCAACGGTGCCATCCGCATTGCTGTCGCTCCTCGATTTCCCAACTCAAAGTCCATTACAATGGAAGCTCTTTGGCACCCGTGCTCGGCTGCCCAGCATGCCAGGGAGTAGAGCACGAACGGTTGGCCTCTGGTCCCACAGCCGAAGAGCCAGGGCAAAAAACTTGAGCTGTGCCTCTTCTGCAGAAAGTCAGCATTGCAACGGTGCCATCCGCATTGCTGTCGCTCCTCGATTTCCCAAATCAAAGTCCATTACAATGGAACCTCTTTGGCACCCGTTCTCGGCTGCCCAGCATCCCAGGGAGTAGAGCACGAACGGTTGGCCTCTGCTCCCACAGCCGAAGAGCCAGGGCAAAAAACTTGAGCTGTGCCTCTTCTGCAGAAAGTCAGCTTTGCAACGGTGCCATCCGCATTGCTGTCGCTCCTTGATTTCCCAACTCAAAGTCCATTACAATGGAACCTCTTTGGCACCCGTTCTCGGCTGCCCAGCATCCCAGGGAGTAGAGCACGAACGGTTGGCCTCTTCTCCCACAGCCGAAGAGCCAGGGCAAAAAACTTGAGCTGTGCCTCTTCTGCAGAAAGTCAGCTTTGCAACGGTGCCATCCGCATTGCTGTCGCTCCTCGATTTGCCAACTCAAAGTCCATTACAATGGAACCTCTTTGGCACCCGTGCTCGGCTGCCCAGCATCCCAGGGAGTAGAGCACGAACGGTTGGCCTCTGCTCCCACAGCCGAAGAGCCAGGGCAAAAAACTTGAGCTGTGCCTCTTCTGCAGAAAGTCAGCTTTGCAACGGTGCCATCCGCATTGCTGTCGCTCCTCGATTTGCCAACTCAAAGTCCATTACAATGGAACCTCTTTGGCACCCGTGCTCGGCTGCCCAGCATCCCAGGGAGTAGAGCACGAACGGTTGGCCTCTGCTCCCACAGCCGAAGAGCCAGGGCAAAAAACTTGAGCTGTGCCTCTTCTGCAGAAAGTCAGCTTTGCAACGATGCCATCCGCATTGCTGTCGCTCCTCGATTTCCCAACTCAAAGTCCATTACAATGGAACCTCTTTGGCACCCGTGTTCGGCTGCCCAGCATCCCAGGGAGTAGAGCACGAACGGTTGGCCTCTGCTCCCACAGCCGAAGAGCCAGGGCAAAAAACTTGAGCTGTGCCTCTTCTGCAGAAAGTCAGCTTTGCAACGGTGCCATCCGCATTGCTGTCGCTCCTCGATTTCCCAACTCAAAGTCCATTACAATGGAACCTCTTTGGCACCCGTTCTCGGCTGCCCAGCATCCCAGGGAGTAGAGCACGAACGGTTGGCCTCTGCTCCCACAGCCGAAGAGCCAGGGCAAAAAACTTGAGCTGTGCCTCTTCTGCAGAAAGTCAGCTTTGCAACGGTGCCATCCGCATTGCTGTCGCTCCTCGATTTCCCAACTCAAAGTCCATTACAATGGAAGCTCTTTGGCACCCGTGCTCGGCTGCCCAGCATGCCAGGGAGTAGAGCACGAACGGTTGGCCTCTGCTCCCACAGCCGAAGAGCCAGGGCAAAAAACTTGAGCTGTGCCTCTTCTGCAGAAAGTCAGCTTTGCAACGGTGCCATCCGCATTGCTGTCGCTCCTCGATTTCCCAACTCAAAGTCCATTACAATGGAACCTCTTTGGTACCCGTGCTCGGCTGCCCAGCATCCCAGGGAGTAGAGCACGAACGGTTGGCCTCTGCTCCCACAGCCGAAGAGCCAGGGCAAAAAACTTGAGCTGTGCCTCTTCTGCAGAAAGTCAGCTTTGCAACGGTGCCATCCGCATTGCTGTCGCTCCTCGATTTGCCAACTCAAAGTCCATTACAGTGGAACCTCTTTGGCACCCGTGCTCGGCTGCCCAACATCCCAGGGAGTAGAGCACGAACGGTTGGCCTCTGCTCCCACAGCCGAAGAGCCAGGGCAAAAAACTTGAGCTGTGCCTCTTCTGCAGAAAGTCAGCTTTGCAACGGTGCCATCCGCATTGCTGTGGCTCCTCGATTTCCCAACTCAAAGTCCATTACAATGGAACGTCTGTTGCACATGCTCTCGGCTGCCCAGCATGCCAGGGAGTAGAGCACGAACGGTTGGCCTCTGCTCCCGCAGCCGAAGAGCCAGGGCAAAAAACTTGAGCTGTGCCTCTTCTGCAGAAGTTTAGCTTTGCAACGGTGCCATCCGCATTGCTGTCGCTCCTCGATTTCCCAACTCAAAGTCCATTACAATGGAACCTCTTTGGCACCCGTGCTCGGCTGCCCAGCATGCCAGGGAGTAGAGCACGAACGGTTGGCCTCTGCTCCCACAGCCGAAGAGCCAGGGCAAAAAACTTGAGCTGTGCCTCTTCTGCAGAAAGTCAGCTTTGCAACGGTGCCATCCGCACTGCAGTCGCTCCTCGATTTCCCAACTCAAAGTCCATTAAAATGGAACCTCTTTGGCACCCGCTCTCGGCTGCCCAGCATGCCAGGGAGTAGAGCACCAACGGTTGGCCTCTGCTCCCACAGCCGAAGAGCCAGGGCAAAAAACGTGAGCTGTGCCTCTTCTGCAGAAAGTCAGCTTTGCAACGGTGCCATCCGCATTGCTGTCGCTCCTCGATTTCCCAACTCAAAGTCCATTACAATGGAACCTCTTTGGCACCCGTGCTCGGCTGCCCAGCATGCCAGGGAGTAGAGCACGAACGGTTGGCCTCTGGTCCCACAGCCGAAGAGCCAGGGCAAAAAACTTGAGCTGTGCCTCTTCTGCAGAAAGTCAGCTTTGCAACGGTGCCATCCGCATTGCTGTCGCTCCTCGATTTCCCAACTCAAAGTCCATTACAATGGAAGCTCTTTGGCACCCGTGCTCGGCTGCCCAGCATCCCAGGGAGTAGAGCACGAACGGTTGGCCTCTGCTCCCACAGCCGAAGAGCCAGGGCAAAAAACTTGAGCTGTGCCTCTTCTGCAGAAAGTCAGCTTTGCAACGGTGCCATCCGCATTGCTGTCGCTCCTCGATTTCCCAACTCAAAGTCCATTACAGTGGAACCTCTTTGGCACCCGTGCTCGGCTGCCCAACATCCCAGGGAGTAGAGCTCGAACGGTTGGCCTCTGCTCCCACAGCCGAAGAGCCAGGGCAAAAACCTTGAGCTGTGCCTCTTCTGCAGAAAGTCAGCATTGCAACGGTGCCATCCGCATTGCTGTCGCTCCTCGATTTCCCAACTCAAAGTCCATTACAATGGAACCTCTTTGGCACCCGTTCTCAGCTGCCCAGCATCCCAGGGAGTAGAGCACGAACGGTTGGCCTCTGCTCCCACAGCCGAAGAGCCAGGGCAAAAAGCTTGAGCTGTGCCTCTTCTGCAGAAAGTCAGCTTTGCAACGGTGCCATCCGCATTGCTGTCGCTCCTTGATTTCCCAACTCAAAGTCCATTACAATGGAACCTCTTTGGCACCCGTGCTCGGCTGCCCAGCATCCCAGGGAGTAGAGCACGAACGGTTGGCCTCTGGTCCCACAGCCGAAGAGCCACGGCAAAAAACTTGAGCTGTGCCTCTTCTGCAGAAAGTCAGCTTTGCAACGGTGCCATCCGCATTGCTGTCGCTCCTCGATTTCCCAACTCAAAGTCCATTACAATGGAACCTCTTTGGCACCCGTGCTCGGCTACCCAGCATCCCAGGGAGTAGAGCACGAACGGTTGGCCTCTGCTCCCGCAGCCGAAGAGCCAGGGCAAAAAACTTGAGCTGTGCCTCTTCTGCAGAAAGTCAGCTATGCAACGGTGCCATCCGCATTGCTGTCGCTCCTCGATTTCCCAACTCAAAGTCCATTACAATGGAACCTCTTTGGCACCCGTGCTCAGCTGCCCAGCATGCCAGGGAGTAGAGCACGAACGGTTGGCCTCTGCTCCCACAGCCGAAGAGCCAGGGCAAAAAACTTGAGCTGTGCCTCTTCTGCAGAAAGTCAGCTTTGCAACGGTGCCATCCGCATTGCTGTCGCTCCTCGATTTCCCAACTCAAAGTCCATTACAATGGAAGCTCTTTGGCACCCGTGCTCGGCTGCCCAGCATGCCAGGGAGTAGAGCACGAACGGTTGGCCTCTGCTCCCACAGCCGAAGAGCCAGGGCAAAAAACTTGAGCTGTGCCTCTTCTGCAGAAAGTCAGCTTTGCAACGGTGCCATCCGCACTGCTGTCGCTCCTCGATTTCCCAACTCAAAGTCCATTACAATGGAACCTCTTTGGCACCCGTGCTCGGCTGCCCAGCATCCCAGGGAGTAGAGCACGAACGGTTGGCCTCTGCTCCCACAGCCGAAGAGCCAGGGCAAAAATCTTGAGCTGTGCCTCTTCTGCAGAAAGTCAGCTTTGCAACGGTGCCATCCGCATTGCTGTCGCTCCTCGATTTCCCAACTCAAAGTCCATTACAATGGAACCTCTTTGGCACCCGTGCTCGGCGGCCCAGCATGCCAGGGAGTAGAGCACGAACGGTTGGCCTCTGGTCCCACAGCCGAAGAGCCAGGTCAAAAAACTTGAGCTGTGCCTCTTCTGCAGAAAGTCAGCTATGCAACGGTGCCATCCGCATTGCTGTCGCTCCTCGATTTCCCAACTCAAAGTCCATTACAATGGAACCTCTTTGGCACCCGCTCTCTGCTGCCCAGCATGCCAGGGAGTAGAGCACGAACGGTTGGCCTCTGCTCCCACAGCCGAAGAGCCAGGGCAAAAAACTTGAGCTGTGCCTCTTCTGCAGAAAGTCAGCTTTGCAACGGTGCCATCCGCATTGCTGTCGCTCCTCGATTTCCCAACTCAAAGTCCATTACAATGGAACCTCTTTGGCACCCGTGCTCGGCTGCCCAGCATCCCAGGGAGTAGAGCACGAACGGTTGGCCTCTGCTCGCACAGCCGAAGAGCCAGGGCAAAAAACTTGAGCTGTGCCTCTTCTGCAGAAAGTCAGCTTTGCAACGGTGCCATCCGCACTGCTGTCGCTCCTCGATTTCCCAACTCAAAGTCCATTACAATGAAACCTCTTTGGCACCCGTGCTCGGCTGCCCAGCATGCCAGGGAGTAGAGCACGAACGGTTGGCCTCTGCTCCCACAGCCGAAGAGCCAGGGCAAAAAACTTGAGCTGTGCCTCTTCTGCAGAAAGTCAGCTTTGCAATGGTGCCATCCGCACTGCAATCGCTCCTCGATTTCCCAACTCAAAGTCCATTAAAATGGAACCTCTTTGGCAGCCGCTCTCGGCTGCCCAGCATCCCAGGGAGTAGAGCACGAACGGTTGGCCTCTGCTCCCACAGCCGAAGAGCCAGGGCAAAAAACTTGAGCTGTGCCTCTTCTGCAGAAAGTCAGCTTTGCAACGGTGCCATCCGCACTGCTGTCGCTCCTCGATTTCCCATCTCAAAGTCCATTACAATGGAACCTCTTTGGCACCCGTGCTCGGCTGCCCAGCATCCCAGGGAGTAGAGCACGAACGGTTGGCCTCTGCTCCCACAGCCGAAGAGCCAGGGCAAAAAACTTGAGCTGTGCCTCTTCTGCAGAAAGTCAGCTTTGCAACGGTGCCATCCGCATTGCTGTCGCTCCTCGATTTCCCAACTCAAAGTCCATTACAATGGAACCTCTTTGGCACCCGTGCTCGGCGGCCCAGCATGCCAGGGAGTAGAGCACGAACGGTTGGCCTCTGGTCCCACAGCCGAAGAGCCAGGGCAAAAAACTTGAGCTGTGCCTCTTCTGCAGAAAGTCAGCTTTGCAACGGTGCCATCCGCATTGCTGTCGCTCCTCGATTTCCCAACTCAAAGTCCATTACAATGGAACCTCTTTGGCACCCGCTCTCTGCTGCCCAGCATGCCAGGGAGTAGAGCACGAACGGTTGGCCTCTGCTCCCACAGCCGAAGAGCCAGGGCAAAAAACTTGAGCTGTGCCTCTTCTGCAGAAAGTCAGCTTTGCAACGGTGCCATCCGCATTGCTGTCGCTCCTCGATTTCCCAACTCAAAGTCCATTACAATGGAACCTCTTTGGCACCCGTGCTCGGCTGCCCAGCATGCCAGGGAGTAGAGCACGAACGGTTGGCCTCTGCTCCCACAGCCGAAGAGCCAGGGCAAAAAACTTGAGCTGTGCCTCTTCTGCAGAAAGTCAGCTTTGCAACGGTGCCATCCGCACTGCTGTCGCTCCTCGATTTCCCAACTCAAAGTCCATTACAATGGAACCTCTTTGGCACCCGTGCTCGGCTGCCCAGCATGCCAGGGAGTAGAGCACGAACGGTTGGCCTCTGCTCCCACAGCCGAAGAGCCAGGGCAAAAAACTTGAGCTGTGCCTCTTCTGCAGAAAGTCAGCTTTGCAACGGTGCCATCCGCACTGCAGTCGCTCCTCGATTTCCCAACTCAAAGTCCATTAAAATGGAACCTCTTTGGCAGCCGCTCTCGGCTGCCCAGCATGCCAGGGAGTAGAGCACGAACGGTTGGCCTCTGCTCCCACAGCCGAAGAGCCAGGGCAAAAAACTTGAGTTGTGCCTCTTCTGCAGAAGTTTAGCTTTGCAACGGTGCCATCCGCATTGCTGTCGCTCCTCGATTTCCCATCTCAAAGTCCATTACAATGGAACCTCTTTGGCACCCGTGCTCGGCTGCCCAGCATGCCAGGGAGTAGAGCACGAACGGTTGGCCTCTGCTCCCACAGCCGAAGAGCCAGGGCAAAAAACTTGAGCTGTGCCTCTTCTGCAGAAAGTCAGCTTTGCAACGGTGCCATCCGCATTGCTGTCGCTCCTCGATTTCCCAACTCAAAGTCCATTACAATGGAACCTCTTTGGCACCCGTGCTCGGCGGCCCAGCATGCCAGGGAGTAGAGCACGAACGGTTGGCCTCTGGTCCCACAGCCGAAGAGCCAGGGCAAAAAACTTGAGCTGTGCCTCTTCTGCAGAAAGTCAGCTATGCAACGGTGCCATCCGCATTGCTGTCGCTCCTCGATTTCCCAACTCAAAGTCCATTACAATGGAACCTCTTTGGCACCCGCTCTCTGCTGCCCAGCATGCCAGGGAGTAGAGCACGAACGGTTGGCCTCTGCTCCCACAGCCGAAGAGCCAGGGCAAAAAACTTGAGCTGTGCCTCTTCTGCAGAAAGTCAGCTTTGCAACGGTGCCATCCGCATTGCTGTCGCTCCTCGATTTCCCAACTCAAAGTCCATTACAATGGAACCTCTTTGGCACCCGTGCTCGGCTGCCCAGCATGCCAGGGAGTAGAGCACGAACGGTTGGCCTCTGCTCCCACAGCCGAAGAGCCAGGGCAAAAAACTTGAGCTGTGCCTCTTCTGCAGAAAGTCAGCTTTGCAACGGTGCCATCCGCACTGCTGTCGCTCCTCGATTTCCCAACTCAAAGTCCATTACAATGGAACCTCTTTGGCACCCGTGCTCGGCTGCCCAGCATGCCAGGGAGTAGAGCACGAACGGTTGGCCTCTGCTCCCACAGCCGAAGAGCCAGGGCAAAAAGCTTGAGCTGTGCCTCTTCTGCAGAAAGTCAGCTTTGCAACGGTGCCATCCGCACTGCAGTCGCTCCTCGATTTCCCAACTCAAAGTCCATTAAAATGGAACCTCTTTGGCAGCCGCTCTCGGCTGCCCAGCATCCCAGGGAGTAGAGCACGAACGGTTGGCCTCTGCTCCCACAGCCGAAGAGCCAGGGCAAAAAACTTGAGCTGTGCCTCTTCTGCAGAAAGTCAGCTTTGCAACGGTGCCATCCGCATTGCTGTCGCTCCTCGATTTCCCAACTCAAAGTCCATTACAATGGAACCTCTTTGGCACCCGTGCTCGGCTGCCCAGCATGCCAGGGAGTAGAGCACGAACGGTTGGCCTCTGCTCCCACAGCCGAAGAGCCAGGGCAAAAAACTTGAGCTGTGCCTCTTCTGCAGAAAGTCAGCTTTGCAACGGTGCCATCCGCACTGCAGTCGCTCCTCGATTTCCCAACTCAAAGTCCATTAAAATGGAACCTCTTTGGCACCCGCTCTCGGCTGCCCAGCATGCCAGGGAGTAGAGCACGAACGGTTGGCCTCTGCTCCCACAGCCGAAGAGCCAGGGCAAAAAACTTGAGCTGTGCCTCTTCTGCAGAAAGTCAGCTTTGCAACGGTGCCATCCGCACTGCAGTCGCTCCTCGATTTCCCATCTCAAAGTCCATTACAATGGAAACTCTTTGGCACCCGTGCTCGGCTGCCCAGCATGCCAGGGAGTAGAGCACGAACGGTTTGCCTCTGCTCCCACAGCCGAAGAGCCAGGGCAAAAAACTTGAGCTGTGCCTCTTCTGCAGAAAGTCAGCTTTGCAACGGTGCCATCCGCATTGCTGTCGCTCCTCGATTTCCCAACTCAAAGTCCATTACAATGGAACCTCTTTGGCACCCGTTCTCGGCTGCCCAGCATGCCAGGGAGTAGAGCATGAACGGTTGGCCTCTGCTCCCACAGCCGAAGAGCCAGGGCAAAAAACTTGAGCTGTGCCTCTTCTGCAGAAAGTCAGCTTTGCAACGGTGCCATCCGCATTGCTGTCGCTCCTCGATTTCCCAACTCAAAGTCCATTACAATGGAACCTCTTTGGCACCCGTTCTCGGCTGCCCACCATCCCAGGGAGTAGAGCACGAACGGTTGGCCTCTGCTCCCACAGCCGAAGAGCCAGGGCAAAAAACTTGAGCTGTGCCTCTTCTGCAGAAAGTCAGCTTTGCAACGGTGCCATCCGCATTGCTGTCGCTCCTCGATTTCCCAACTCAAAGTCCATTACAATGGAACCTCTTTGGCACCCGTGCTCGGCTGCCCAGCATCCCAGGGAGTAGAGCACGAACGGTTGGCCTCTGCTCCCACAGCCAAAGAGCCAGGGCAAAAAACTTGAGCTGTGCCTCTTCTGCAGAAAGTCAGCTTTGCAACGGTGCCATCCGCACTGCTGTCGCTCCTCGAGTTCCCAACTCAAAGTCCATTACAATGGAACCTCTTTGGCACCCGTGCTCGGCTGCCCAGCATGCCAGGGAGTAGAGCACGAACGGTTGGCCTCTGCTCCCACAGCCGAAGAGCCAGGGCAAAAAACTTGAGCTGTGCCTCTTCTGCAGAAAGTCAGCTTTGCAACGGTGCCATCCGCACTGCAGTCGCTCCTCGATTTCCCAACTCAAAGTCCATTAAAATGGAACCTCTTTGGCAGCCGCTCTCGGCTGCCCAGCATCCCAGGGAGTAGAGCACGAACGGTTGGCCTCTGCTCCCACAGCCGAAGAGCCAGGGCAAAAAACTTGAGCTGTGCCTCTTCTGCAGAAAGTCAGCTTTGCAACGGTGCCATCCGCATTGCTGTGGCTCCTCGATTTCCCAACTCAAAGTCCATTACAATGGAACCTCTTTGGCACCCGTGCTCGGCTGCCCAGCATGCCAGGGAGTAGAGCACGAACGGTTGGCCTCTGCTCCCACAGCCGAAGAGCCAGGGCAAAAAACTTGAGCTGTGCCTCTTCTGCAGAAGTTTAGCTTTGCAACGGTGCCATCCGCATTGCTGTCGCTCCTCGATTTCCCAACTCAAAGTCCATTACAATGGAACCTCTTTGGCACCCGTGCTCGGCTGCCCAGCATGCCAGGGAGTAGAGCACGAACGGTTGGCCTCTGCTCCCACAGCCGAAGAGCCAGGGCAAAAAACTTGAGCTGTGCCTCTTCTGCAGAAAGTCAGCTTTGCAACGGTGCCATCCGCACTGCAGTCGCTCCTCGATTTCCCAACTCAAAGTCCATTAAAATGGAACCTCTTTGGCACCCGCTCTCGGCTGCCCAGCATGCCAGGGAGTAGAGCACGAACGGTTGGCCTCTGCTCCCACAGCCGAAGAGCCAGGCCAAAAAACTTGAGCTGTGCCTCTTCTGCAGAAAGTCAGCTTTGCAACGGTGCCATCCGCATTGCTGTCGCTCCTCGATTTCCCATCTCAAAGTCCATTACAATGGAACCTCTTTGGCACCCGTGCTCGGCTGCCCAGCATCCCAGGGAGTAGAGCACGAACGGTTGGCCTCTGCTCCCACAGCCGAAGAGCCAGGGCAAAAAACTTGAGCTGTGCCTCTTCTGCAGAAAGTCAGCTTTGCAACGGTGCCATCCGCATTGCTGTCGCTCCTTGATTTCCCAACTCAAAGTCCATTACAATGGAACCTCTTTGGCACCCGTGCTCGGCTGCCCAGCATCCCAGGGAGTAGAGCACGAACGGTTGGCCTCTGCTCCCACAGCCGAAGAGCCAGGGCAAAAAACTTGAGCTGTGCCTCTTCTGCAGAAAGTCAGCTTTGCAACGGTGCCATCCGCATTGCTGTCGCTCCTCGATTTCCCAACTCAAAGTCCATTACAATGGAACCTCTTTGGCACCCGTGCTCGGCTGCCCAGCATGCCAGGGAGTAGAGCACGAACGGTTGGCCTCTGCTCCCACAGCCAAAGAGCCAGGGCAAAAAACTTGAGCTTTGCCTCTTCTGCAGAAAGTCAGCTTTGCAACGGTGCCATCCGCATTGCTGTCGCTCCTCGATTTCCCAACTCAAAGTCCATTACAATGGAACCTCTTTGGCACCCGTGCTCGGCTGCCCAGCATGCCAGGGAGTAGAGCACGAACGGTTGGCCTCTGCTCCCACAGCCGAAGAGCCAGGGCAAAAAACTTGAGCTGTGCCTCTTCTGCAGAAGTTTAGCTTTGTAACGGTGCCATCCGCATTGCTGTCGCTCCTCGATTTCCCAACTCAAAGTCCATTACAATGGAACCTCTTTGGCACCCGTGCTCGGCTGCCCAGCATGCCAGGGAGTAGAGCACGAACGGTTGGCCTCTGCTCCCACAGCCGAAGAGCCAGGGCAAAAAACTTGAGCTGTGCCTCTTCTGCAGAAAGTCAGCTTTGCAACGGTGCCATCCGCATTGCTGTCGCTCCTCGATTTCCCAACTCAAAGTCCATTACAATGGAAGCTCTTTGGCACCCGTGCTCGGCTGCCCAGCATCCCAGGGAGTAGAGCACGAACAGTTGGCCTCTGCTCCCACAGCCGAAGAGCCAGGGCAAAAAACTTGAGCTGTGCCTCTTCTGCAGAAAGTCAGCTTTGCAACGGTGCCATCCGCATTGCTGTCGCTCCTCGATTTCCCAACTCAAAGTCCATTACAATGGAACCTCTTTGGCACCCGTTCTCGGCCGCCCAGCATCCCAGGGAGTAGAGCACGAACGGTTGGCCTCTGCTCCCACAGCCGAAGAGCCAGGGCAAAAAACTTGAGCTGTGCCTCTTCTGCAGAAAGTCAGCTTTGCAACGGTGCCATCCGCATTGCTGTCGCTCCTCGATTTGCCAACTCAAAGTCCATTACAATGGAACCTCTTTGGCACCCGTGCTCGGCTGCCCAGCATCCCAGGGAGTAGAGCACGAACGGTTGGCCTCTGCTCCCACAGCCGAAGAGCCAGGGCAAAAAACGTGAGCTGTGCCTCTTCTGCAGAAAGTCAGCTTTGCAACAGTGCCATCCGCATTGCTGTCGCTCCTCGATTTCCCAACTCAAAGTCCATTACAATGGAACCTCTTTGGCACCCGTTCTCGGCTGCCCAGCATCCCAGGGAGTAGAGCACGAACGGTTGGCCTCTGCTTCCACAGCCAAAGAGCCAGTGCAAAAAACTTGAGCTGTGCCTCTTCTGCAGAACGTCAGCTTTGCAACGGTGCCATCCGCATTGCTGTCGCTCCTCGATTTCCCAACTCAAAGTCCATTACAATGGAACCTCTTTGGCACCCGTGCTCGGCTGCCCAGCATCCCAGGGAGTAGAGCACGAACGCTTGGCCT
This sequence comes from Psittacula echo, assembly GCF_963264785.1. Classification (NCBI taxonomy): domain Eukaryota; kingdom Metazoa; phylum Chordata; class Aves; order Psittaciformes; family Psittacidae; genus Psittacula; species Psittacula echo. The sequence goes on from NC_137740.1 coordinate 62,656,342, forward strand.
CTGCTCCCACAGCCGAAGAGCCAGGGCAAAAAACTTGAGCTGTGCCTCTTCTGCAGAAAGTCAGCTTTGCAACGGTGCCATCCGCATTGCTGTCGATCTTCAATTTCCCAACTCAAAGTCCATTACAATGGAACCTCTTTGGCACCCGTGTCCGGCTGCCCAGCATGCCAGGGAGTAAAGCACGAACGATTGGCCTCTGCTCTCACAGCCGAAGAGCCAGGGCAAAAAACTTGAGCTGTGCCTCTTCTGCAGAAAGTTAGCTATGCAACGGTGCCATCCGCATTGCTGTCGCTCCTCGATTTCCCAACTCAAAGTCCATTACAATGGAACCTCTTTGGCACCCGTGCTCGGCTGCCCAGCATCCCAGGGAGTAGAGCACGAACGGTTGGCCTCTGCTCCCACAGCCGAAGAGCCAGGGCAAAAAACTTGAGCTGTGCCTCTTCTGCAGAAAGTCAGCTATGCAACGGTGCCATCCGCATTGCTGTCGCTCCTCGATTTCCCAACTCAAAGTCCATTACAATGGAACCTCTTTGGCATCCGTGCTCGGCTGCCCAGCATGCCAGGGAGTAGAGCACGAACGGTTGGCCTCTGGTCCCACAGCCGAAGAGCCAGGGCAAAAAACTTGAGCTGTGCCTCTTCTGCAGAAAGTCAGCTTTGCAACGGTGCCATCCGCATTGCTGTCGCTCCTCGATTTCCCAACTCAAAGTCCATTACAATGGAACCTCTTTGGCACCGTGCTCGGCTGCCCAGCATCCCAGGGAGTAGAGCACGAACGGTTGGCCTCTGCTCCCACAGCCGAAGAGCCAGTGCAAAAAACTTGAGCTGTGCCTCTTCTGCAGAAAGTCAGCTTAGCAATGGTGCCATCCGCATTGCTGTCGCTCCTCGATTTCCCAACTCAAAGTCCATTACAATGGAACCTCTTTGGCACCCGTTCTCGGCTTCCCAGCATCCCAGGGAGTAGAGCACGAACGGTTGGCCTCTGCTCCCACAGCCGAAGAGCCACGGCAAAAAACTTGAGCTGTGCCTCTTCTGCAGAAAGTCAGCTTTGCAACGGTGCCATCCGCATTGCTGTCGCTCCTCGATTTCCCAACTCAAAGTCCATTACAATGGAACCTCTTTGGCACCCGTTCTCGGCTGCCCAGCATGCCAGGGAGTAGAGCACGAACGGTTGGCCTCTGCTTCCACAGCCGAAGAGCCAGGGCAAAAAACTTGAGCTGTGCCTCTTCTGCAGAAAGTCAGCTTTGCAACGGCGCCATCCGCATTGCTGTCGCTCCTCGATTTCCCAACTCAAAGTCCATTACAATGGAACCTCTTTGGCACCCGTCCTCGGCTGCCCAGCATGCCAGGGAGTAGAGCACGAACGGTTGGCCTCTGCTCCCACAGCCGAAGAGCCAGGGCAAAAAACTTGAGCTGTGCCTCTTCTGCAGAAAGTCAGCTTTGCAACGGTGCCATCCGCATTGCTGTCGCTCCTCCATTTCCCAACTCAAAGTCCATTACAATGGAACCTCTTTGGCACCCGTGCTCGGCTGCCCAGCATCCCAGGGAGTAGAGCACGAACGGTTGGCCTCTGCTCCCACAGCCGAAGAGCCAGGGCAAAAAACTTGAGCTGTGCCTCTTCTGCAGAAAGTCAGCTTTGCAACGGTGCCATCCGCATTGCTGTCGCTCCTCGATTTCCCAACTCAAAGTCCATTACAATGGAACCTCTTTGGCACCCGTGCTCGGCTGCCCAGCATCCCAGGGAGTAGAGCACGAACGGTTGGCCTCTGCTCCCACAGCCGAAGAGCCAGGGCAAAAAACTTGAGCTGTGCCTCTTCTGCAGAAAGTCAGCTTTGCAACGGTGCCATCCGCATTGCTGTCGCTCCTCCATTTCCCAACTCAAAGTCCATTACAATGGAACCTCTTTGGCACCCTTGCTCGGCTGCCCAGCATGCCAGGGAGAAGAGCACGAACGGTTGGCCTCTGCTCCCACAGCCGAAGAGCCAGAGCAAAAAACTTGAGCTGTGCCTCTTCTGCAGAAAGTCAGCTTTGCAACGGTGCCATCCGCATTGCTGTCGCTCCTCGATTTCCCAACTCAAAGTCCATTACAATGGAACCTCTTTGGCACCGTGCTCGGCTGCCCAGCATCCCAGGGAGTAGAGCACGAACGGTTGGCCTCTGCTCCCACAGCCGAAGAGCCAGGGCAAAAAACTTGAGCTGTGCCTCTTCTGCAGAAAGTCAGCTTTGCAACGGTGCCATCCGCATTGCTGTCGCTCCTCGATTTCCCAACTCAAAGTCCATTACAATGGAACCTCTTTGGCACCCGTACTCGGCTTCCCAGCATCCCAGGGAGTAGAGCACGAACGGTTGGCCTCTGCTCCCACAGCCGAAGAGCCACGGCAAAAAACTTGAGCTGTGCCTCTTCTGCAGAAAGTCAGCTTTGCAATGGTGCCATCCGCATTGCTGTCGCTCCTCCATTTCCCAACTCAAAGTCCATTACAATGGAAGCTCTTTGGCACCCGTGCTCGGCTGCCCAGCATGCCAGGGAGTAGAGCACGAACAGTTGGCCTCTGCTCCCACAGCCGAAGAGCCAGGGCAAAAAACTTGAGCTGTGCCTCTTCTGCAGAAAGTCAGCTTTGCAACGGTGCCATCCGCATTGCTGTCGCTCCTCGATTTCCCAACTCAAAGTCCATTACAATGGAACCTCTTTGGCACCCGTTCTTGGCCGCCCAGCATCCCAGGGAGTAGAGCACGAACGGTTGGCCTCTGCTCCCACAGCCGAAGAGCCAGGGCAAAAAACTTGAGCTGTGCCTCTTCTGCAGAAAGTCAGCTTTGCAACGGTGCCATCCGCATTGCTGTCGCTCCTCGATTTCCCAACTCAAAGTCCATTACAATGGAACCTCTTTGGCACCCGTGCTCGGCTGCCCAGCATCCCAGGGAGTAGAGCACGAACGGTTGGCCTCTGCTCCCACAGCCGAAGAGCCAGGGCAAAAAACGTGAGCTGTGCCTCTTCTGCAGAAAGTCAGCTTTGCAACAGTGCCATCCGCATTGCTGTCGCTCCTCGATTTCCCAACTCAAAGTCCATTACAATGGAACCTCTTTGGCACCCGTTCTCGGCTGCCCAGCATCCCAGGGAGTAGAGCACGAACGGTTGGCCTCTGCTTCCACAGCCGAAGAGCCAGGGCAAAAAACTTGAGCTGTGCCTCTTCTGCAGAAAGTCAGCTTTGCAACGGTGCCATCCGCATTGCTGTCGCTCCTCGATTTCCCAACTCAAAGTCCATTACAATGGAAGCTCTTTGGCACCCGTGCTCGGCTGCCCAGCATGCCAGGGAGTAGAGCACGAACGGTTGGCCTCTGCTCCCACAGCCGAAGAGCCAGGGCAAAAAACTTGAGCTGTGCCTCTTCTGCAGAAAGTCAGCTTTGCAACGGTGCCATCCGCATTGCTGTCGCTCCTCGATTTCCCAACTCAAAGTCCATTACAATGGAACCTCTTTGGCACCCGTGCTCGGCCACCCAGCATCCCAGGGAGTAGAGCACGAACGGTTGGCCTCTGCTCCCACAGCCGAAGAGCCAGGGCAAAAAACTTGAGCTGTGTCTCTTCTGCAGAAAGTCAGCTTTGCAACGGTGCCATCCGCATTGCTGTCGCTCCTCGATTTCCCAACTCAAAGTCCATTACAATGGAACCTCTTTGGCACCCGTGCTCGGCTGCCCAGCATCCCAGGGAGTAGAGCACGAACGGTTGGCCTCTGGTCCCACAGCCGAAGAGCCAGGACAAAAAACTTGAGCTGTGCCTCTTCTGCAGAAAGTCAGCTTTGCAACGGTGCCATCCGCATTGCTGTCGCTCCTCCATTTCCCAACTCAAAGTCCATTACAATGGAACCTCTTTGGCACCCGTGCTCGGCTGCCCAGCATCCCAGGGAGTAGAGCACGAACGTTTGGCCTCTGCTCCCACAGCCGAAGAGCCAGGGCAAAAAACTTGAGCTGTGCCTCTTCTGCAGAAAGTCAGCTTTGCAACGGTGCCATCCGCATTGCTGTCGCTCCTCGATTTCCCAACTCAAAGTCCATTACCTTGGAAACTCTTTGGCACCCATGCTCGGCTGGCCAGCATGCCAGGGAGTAGAGCACGAACGGTTGGCCTCTGCTCCCACAGCCGAAGAGCCAGGGCAAAAAACTTGAGCTGTGTCTCTTCTGCAGAAAGTCAGCTTTGCAACGGTGCCATCCGCATTGCTGTCGCTCCTCGATTTCCCAACTCAAAGTCCATTACAATGGAACCTCTTTGGCACCCGTGCTCGGTTGCCCAGCATCCCAGGGAGTAGAGCACGAACGGTTGGCCTCTGCTCCCACAGCCGAAGAGCCAGGACAAAAAACTTGAGCTGTGCCTCTTCTGCAGAAAGTCAGCTTTGCAACGGTGCCATCCGCATTGCTGTCGCTCCTCGATTTCCCAACTCAAAGTCCATTACAATGGAACCTCTTTGGCACCCGTGCTCGGCTGCCCAGCATCCCAGGGAGTAGAGCACGAACGTTTGGCCTCTGCTCCCACAGCCGAAGAGCCAGGGCAAAAAACTTGAGCTGTGCCTCTTCTGCAGAAAGTCAGCTTTGCAACGGTGCCATCCGCATTGCTGTCGCTCCTCGATTTCCCAACTCAAAGTCCATTACCTTGGAAACTCTTTGGCACCCGTGCTCGGCTGCCCAGCATGCCAGGGAGTAGAGCACGAACGGTTGGCCTCTGCTCCCACAGCCGAAGAGCCAGGGCAAAAAACTTGAGCTGTGCCTCTTCTGCAGAAAGTCAGCTTTGCAACGGTGCCATCCGCATTGCTGTCGCTCCTCGATTTCCCAACTCAAAGTCCATTACAATGGAACCTCTTTGGCACCCGTGCTCGGCTGCCCAGCATCCCAGGGAGTAGAGCACGAACGGTTGGCCTCTGCTCCCACAGCCGAAGAGCCAGGGCAAAAAACTTGAGCTGTGCCTCTTCTGCAGAAAGTCAGCTTTGCAACGGTGCCATCCGCATTGCTGTCGCTCCTCCATTTCCCAACTCAAAGTCCATTACAATGGAACCTCTTTGGCACCCTTGCTCGGCTGCCCAGCATGCCAGGGAGAAGAGCACGAACGGTTGGCCTCTGCTCCCACAGCCGAAGAGCCAGGGCAAAAAACTTGAGCTGTGCCTCTTCTGCAGAAAGTCAGCTTTGCAACGGTGCCATCCGCATTGCTGTCGCTCCTCGATTTCCCAACTCAAAGTCCATTACAATGGAACCTCTTTGGCACCCGTGCTCGGCTGCCCAGCATCCCAGGGAGTAGAGCACGAACGCTTGGCCTCTGCTCCCACAGCCGAAGAGCCAGGGCAAAAAACTTGAGCTGTGCCTCTTCTGCAGAAAGTCAGCTTTGCAACGGTGCCATCCGCATTGCTGTCGCTCTTCAATTTCCCAACTCAAAGTCCATTACAATGGAACCTCTTTGGCACCCGTGTCCGGCTGCCCAGCATGCCAGGGAGTAAAGCACGAAAGATTGGCCTCTGCTCTCACAGCCGAAGAGCCAGGGCAAAAAACTTGAGCTGTGCCTCTTCTGCAGAAAGTCAGCTATGCAACGGTGCCATCCGCATTGCTGTCGCTCCTCCATTTCCCAACTCAAAGTCCATTACAATGGAACCTCTTTGGCATCCGTGCTCGGCTGCCCAGCATGCCAGGGAGTAGAGCACGAACGGTTGGCCTCTGCTCCCACAGCCGAAGAGCCAGGGCAAAAAACTTGAGCTGTGCCTCTTCTGCAGAAAGTCAGCTTTGCAACGGTGCCATCCGCATTGCTGTCGCTCCTCGATTTCCCAACTCAAAGTCCATTACAATGGAACCTCTTTGGCACCCGTGCTCGGCTGCCCAGCATCCCAGGGAGTAGAGCACGAACGGTTGGCCTCTGCTCCCACAGCCGAAGAGCCAGGGCAAAAAACTTGAGCTGTGCCTCTTCTGCAGAAAGTCAGCTTTGCAACGGTGCCATCCGCATTGCTGTCGCTCCTCGATTTCCCAACTCAAAGTCCATTACAATGGAACCTCTTTGGCACCCGTACTCGGCTGCCCAGCATCCCAGGGAGTAGAGCACGAACGGTTGGCCTCTGCTCCCACAGCCGAAGAGCCAGGGCAAAAAACTTGAGCTGTGCCTCTTCTGCAGAAAGTCAGATTTGCAATGGTGCCATCCGCATTGCTGTCGCTCCTCGATTTCCCAACTCAAAGTCCATTACAATGGAAGCTCTTTGGCACCCGTTCTCGGCTGCCCAGCATCCCAGGGAGTAGAGCACGAACGGTTGGCCTCTGCTTCCACAGCCGAAGAGCCAGGGCAAAAAACTTGAGCTGTGCCTCTTCTGCAGAAAGTCAGCTTTGCAACGGTGCCATCCGCATTGCTGTCGCTGCTCGATTTCCCAACTCAAAGTCCATTACAATGGAAGCTCTTTGGCACCCGTGCTCGGCTGCCCAGCATGCCAGGGAGTAGAGCACGAACGGTTGGCCTCTGCTCCCACAGCCGAAGAGCCAGGGCAAAAAACTTGAGCTGTGCCTCTTCTGCAGAAAGTCAGCTTTGCAACGGTGCCATCCGCATTGCTGTCGCTCCTCGATTTCCCAACTCAAAGTCCATTACAATGGAACCTCTTTGGCACCCGTGCTCGGCCACGCAGCATCCCAGGGAGTAGAGCACGAACGGTTGGCCTCTGCTCCCACAGCCGAAGAGCCAGGGCAAAAAACTTGAGCTGTGTCTCTTCTGCAGAAAGTCAGCTTTGCAACGGTGCCATCCGCATTGCTGTCGCTCCTCGATTTCCCAACTCAAAGTCCATTACAATGGAACCTCTTTGGCACCCGTGCTCGGCTGCCCAGCATCCCAGGGAGTAGAGCACGAACGGTTGGCCTCTGCTCCCACAGCCGAAGAGCCAGGGCAAAAAACTTGAGCTGTGCCTCTTCTGCAGAAAGTCAGCTTTGCAACGGTGCCATCCGCATTGCTGTCGCTCCTCGATTTCCCAACTCAAAGTCCATTACAATGGAAGCTCTTTGGCACCCGTGCTCGGCTGCCCAGCATCCCAGGGAGTAGAGCACGAACGTTTGGCCTCTGCTCCCACAGCCGAAGAGCCAGGGCAAAAAACTTGAGCTGTGCCTCTTCTGCAGAAAGTCAGCTTTGCAACGGTGCCATCCGCACTTCTGTCGCTCCTCGATTTCCCAACTCAAAGTCCATTACCTTGGAAACTCTTTGGCACCCGTGCTCGGCTGCCCAGCATCCCAGGGAGTAGAGCACGAACGGTTGGCCTCTGCTCCCACAGCCGAAGAGCCAGGGCAAAAAACTTGAGCTGTGCCTCTTCTGCAGAAAGTCAGCTTTGCAACGGTGCCATCCGCATTGCTGTCGCTCCTCCATTTCCCAACTCAAAGTCCATTACAATGGAACCTCTTTGGCACCCTTGCTCGGCTGCCCAGCATGCCAGGGAGAAGAGCACGAACGGTTGGCCTCTGCTCCCACAGCCGAAGAGCCAGGGCAAAAAACTTGAGCTGTGCCTCTTCTGCAGAAAGTCAGCTTTGCAACGGTGCCATCCGCATTGCTGTCGCTCCTCGATTTCCCAACTCAAAGTCCATTACAATGGAACCTCTTTGGCACCCGTGCTCGGCTGCCCAGCATCCCAGGGAGTAGAGCACGAACGCTTGGCCTCTGCTCCCACAGCCGAAGAGCCAGGGCAAAAAACTTGAGCTGTGCCTCTTCTGCAGAAAGTCAGCTTTGCAACGGTGCCATCCGCATTGCTGTCGCTCTTCAATTTCCCAACTCAAAGTCCATTACAATGGAACCTCTTTGGCACCCGTGTCCGGCTGCCCAGCATGCCAGGGAGTAAAGCACGAACGATTGGCCTCTGCTCTCACAGCCGAAGAGCCAGGGCAAAAAAACTTGAGCTGTGCCTCTTCTGCAGAAAGTCAGCTATGCAACGGTGCCATCCGCATTGCTGTCGCTCCTCGATTTCCCAACTCAAAGTCCATTACAATGGAACCTCTTTGGCACCCGTGCTCGGCTGCCCAGCATCCCAGGGAGTAGAGCACTAACGGTTGGCCTCTGGTCCCACAGCCGAAGAGCCAGGGCAAAAAACTTGAGCTGTGCCTCTTCTGCAGAAAGTCAGCTATGCAACGTTGCCATCCGCATTGCTGTCGCTCCTCGATTTCCCAACTCAAAGTCCATTACAATGGAACCTCTTTGGCATCCGTGCTCGGCTGCCCAGCATGCCAGGGAGTAGAGCACGAACGGTTGGCCTCTGCTCCCACAGCCGAAGAGCCAGGGCAAAAAACTTGAGCTGTGCCTCTTCTGCAGAAAGTCAGCTTTGCAATGGTGCCATCCGCATTGCTGTCGCTCCTCCATTTCCCAACTCAAAGTCCATTACAATGGAACCTCTTTGGCACCCGTTCTCGGCTGCCCAGCATGCCGGGGAGTAGAGCACGAACGGTTGGCCTCTGCTTCCACAGCCGAAGAGCCAGGGCAAAAAACTTGATCTGTGCCTCTTCTGCAGAAAGTCAGCTTTGCAACGGTGCCATCCGCATTGCTGTCGCTCCTCGATTTCCCAACTCAAAGTCCATTACAATGGAAGCTCTTTGGCACCCGTGCTCGGCTGCCCAGCATGCCAGGGAGTAGAGCACGAACGGTTGGCCTCTGCTCCCACAGCCGAAGAGCCAGGGCAAAAAACTTGAGCTGTGCCTCTTCTGCAGAAAGTCAGCTTTGCAACGGTGCCATCCGCATTGCTGTCGCTCCTCGATTTCCCAACTCAAAGTCCATTACAATGGAACCTCTTTGGCACCCGTGCTCGGCCACCCAGCATCCCAGGGAGTAGAGCACGAACGGTTGGCCTCTGCTCCCACAGCCGAAGAGCCAGGGCAAAAAACTTGAGCTGTGTCTCTTCTGCAGAAAGTCAGCTTTGCAACGGTGCCATCCGCATTGCTGTCGCTCCTCGATTTCCCAACTCAAAGTCCATTACAATGGAACCTCTTTGGCACCCGTGCTCGGCTGCCCAGCATCCCAGGGAGTAGAGCACGAACGGTTGGCCTCTGCTCCCACAGCCGAAGAGCCAGGGCAAAAAACTTGAGCTGTGCCTCTTCTGCAGAAAGTCAGCTTTGCAACGGTGCCATCCGCATTGCTGTCGCTCCTCGATTTCCCAACTCAAAGTCCATTACAATGGAACCTCTTTGGCACCCGTGCTCGGCTGCCCAGCATCCCAGGGAGTAGAGCATGAACGTTTGGCCTCTGCTCCCACAGCCGAAGAGCCAGGGCAAAAAACTTGAGCTGTGCCTCTTCTGCAGAAAGTCAGCTTTGCAACGGTGCCATCCGCACTGCTGTCGCTCCTCGATTTCCCAACTCAAAGTCCATTACCTTGGAAACTCTTTGGCACCCGTGCTCGGCTGGCCAGCATCCCAGGGAGTAGAGCACGAACGGTTGGCCTCTGCTCCCACAGCCAAAGAGCCATGGCAAAAAACTTGAGCTGTGCCTCTTCTGCAGAAAGTCAGCTTTGCAACGGTGCCATCCGCATTGCTGTCGCTCCTCGATTTCCCAACTCAAAGTCCATTACAATGGAACCTCTTTGGCACCCGTGCTTGGCTGCCCAGCATGCCAGGGAGAAGAGCACGAACGGTTGGCCTCTGCTCCCACAGCCGAAGAGCCAGGGCAAAAAACTTGAGCTGTGCCTCTTCTGCAGAAAGTCAGCTTTGCAACGGTGCCATCCGCATTGCTGTCGCTCCTCGATTTCCCAACTCAAAGTCCATTACAATGGAACCTCTTTGGCACCCGTGCTCGGCTGCCCAGCATGCCAGGGAGTAGAGCACGAACGGTTGGCCTCTGTTCCCACAGCCGAAGAGCCAGGGCAAAAACCTTGAGCTGTGCCTCTTCTGCAGAAAGTCAGCTTTGCAACGGTGCCATCCGCATTGCTGTCGCTCCTCGATTTCCCAACTCAAAGTCCATTACAATGGAACCTCTTTGGCACCCGTGCTCGGCTGCCCAGCATGCCAGGGAGAAGAGCACGAACGGTTGGCCTCTGCTCCCACAGCCGAAGAGCCAGGGCAAAAAACTTGAGCTGTGCCTCTTCTGCAGAAAGTCAGCTTTGCAACGGTGCCATCCGCATTGCTGTCGCTCCTCGATTTCCCAACTCAAAGTCCATTACAATGGAACCTCTTTGGCACCCGTGCTCGGCTGCCCAGCATGCCAGGGAGTAGAGCACGAACGGTTGGCCTCTGCTCGCACAGCCGAAGAGCCAGGGCAAAAAACTTGAGCTGTGCCTCTTCTGCAGAAAGTCAGCTTTGCAACGGTGCCATCCCCATTGCTGTCGCTCTTCGATTTCCCAACTCAAAGTCCATTACAATGGAACCTCTTTGGCACCCGTGCTCGGCTGCCCAGCATGCCAGGGAGTAGAGCACGAACGGTTGGCCTCTGCTCCCACAGCCAAAGAGCCATGGCAAAAAACTTGAGCTGTGCCTCTTCTGCAGAAAGTCAGCTTTGCAACGGTGCCATCCGCATTGCTGTCGCTCCTCCATTTCCCAACTCAAAGTCCATTACAATGGAACCTCTTTGGCACCCGTGCTCGGCTGCCCAGCATGCCAGGGAGAAGAGCACGAACGGTTGGCCTCTGCTCCCACAGCCGAAGAGCCAGGGCAAAAAACTTGATCTGTGCCTCTTCTGCAGAAAGTCAGCTTTGCAACGGTGCCATCCGCATTGCTGTCGCTCCTCGATTTCCCAACTCAAAGTCCATTACAATGGAACCTCTTTGGCACCCGTGCTCGGCTGCCCAGCATGCCAGGGAGTAGAGCACGAACGGTTGGCCTCTGCTCCCACAGCCGAAGAGCCAGGGCAAAAACCTTGAGCTGTGCCTCTTCTGCAGAAAGTCAGCTTTGCAACGGTGCCATCCGCATTGCTGTCGCTCCTCGATTTCCCAACTCAAAGTCCATTACGATGGAACCTCTTTGGCACCCGTGTTCGGCTGCCCAGCATCCCAGGGAGTAGAGCACGAACGGTTGGCCTCTGCTCCCACAGTCGAAGAGCCAGGGCAAAAAACTTGAGCTGTGCCTCTTCTGCAGAAAGTCAGCTTTGCAACGGTGCCATCCGCATTGCTGTCGCTCCTCAATTTCCCAACTCAAAGTCCATTACAATGGAACCTCTTTGGCACCCGTGCTCGGCTGCCCAGCATTCCAGGGAGTAGAGCACGAACGGTTGGCCTCTGGTCCCACAGCCGAAGAGCCAGGGCAAAAAACTTGAGCTGTGCCTCTTCTGCAGAAAGTCAGCTTTGCAACGGTGCCATCCGCATTGCTGTCGCTCCTCGATTTCCCAACTCAAAGTCCATTACAGTGGAACCTCTTTGGCACCCGCTCTTGGCTGCCCAGCATGCCAGGGAGTAGAGCACGAACGGTTGGCCTCTGCTCCCACAGCCGAAGAGCCAGGGCAAAAAACTTGAGCTGTGCCTCTTCTGCAGAAAGTCAGCTTTGCAACGGTGCCATCCGCATTGCTGTCGCTCCTCGATTTCCCAACTCAAAGTCCATTACAATGGAACCTCTTTGGCACCCGTGCTCGGCCACCCAGCATCCCAGGGAGTAGAGCACGAACGGTTGGCCTCTGCTCCCACAGCCGAAGAGCCAGGGCAAAAAACTTGAGCTGTGTCTCTTCTGCAGAAAGTCAGCTTTGCAACGGTGCCATCCGCATTGCTGTCGCTCCTCGATTTCCCAACTCAAAGTCCATTACAATGGAACCTCTTTGGCACCCGTGCTCGGCTGCCCAGCATCCCAGGGAGTAGAGCACGAACGGTTGGCCTCTGCTCCCACAGCCGAAGAGCCAGGGCAAAAAACTTGAGCTGTGCCTCTTCTGCAGAAAGTCAGCTTTGCAACGGTGCCATCCGCATTGCTGTCGCTCCTCGATTTCCCAACTCAAAGTCCATTACAATGGAACCTCTTTGGCACCCGTGCTCGGCTGCCCAGCATCCCAGGGAGTAGAGCATGAACGGTTGGCCTCTGCTCCCACAGCCGAAGAGCCAGGGCAAAAAACTTGAGCTGTGCCTCTTCTGCAGAAAGTCAGCTTTGCAACGGTGCCATCCGCACTGCTGTCGCTCCTCGATTTCCCAACTCAAAGTCCATTACCTTGGAAACTCTTTGGCACCCGTGCTCGGCTGGCCAGCATCCCAGGGAGTAGAGCACGAACGGTTGGCCTCTGCTCCCACAGCCAAAGAGCCATGGCAAAAAACTTGAGCTGTGCCTCTTCTGCAGAAAGTCAGCTTTGCAACGGTGCCATCCGCATTGCTGTCGCTCCTCGATTTCCCAACTCAAAGTCCATTACAATGGAACCTCTTTGGCACCCGTGCTCGGCTGCCCAGCATGCCAGGGAGAAGAGCACGAACGGTTGGCCTCTGCTCCCACAGCCGAAGAGCCAGGGCAAAAAACTTGAGCTGTGCCTCTTCTGCAGAAAGTCAGCTTTGCAACGGTGCCATCCGCATTGCTGTCGCTCCTCGATTTCCCAACTCAAAGTCCATTACAATGGAACCTCTTTGGCACCCGTGCTCGGCTGCCCAGCATGCCAGGGAGTAGAGCACGAACGGTTGGCCTCTGTTCCCACAGCCGAAGAGCCAGGGCAAAAACCTTGAGCTGTGCCTCTTCTGCAGAAAGTCAGCTTTGCAACGGTGCCATCCGCATTGCTGTCGCTCCTCGATTTCCCAACTCAAAGTCCATTACAATGGAACCTCTTTGGCACCCGTGTTCGGCTGCCCAGCATCCCAGGGAGTAGAGCACGAACGGTTGGCCTCTGCTCCCACAGCCGAAGAGCCAGGGCAAAAAACTTGAGCTGTGCCTCTTCTGCAGAAAGTCAGCTTTGCAACGGTGCCATCCGCATTGCTGTCGCTCCTCGATTTCCCAACTCAAAGTCCATTACAATGGAACCTCTTTGGCACCCGTGCTCGGCTGCCCAGCATTCCAGGGAGTAGAGCACGAACGGTTGGCCTCTGCTCGCACAGCCGAAGAGCCAGGGCAAAAAACTTGAGCTGTGCCTCTTCTGCAGAAAGTCAGCTTTGCAACGGTGCCATCCCCATTGCTGTCGCTCTTCGATTTCCCAACTCAAAGTCCATTACAATGGAACCTCTTTGGCACCCGTGCTCGGCTGCCCAGCATCCCAGGGAGTAGAGCACGAACGGTTGGCCTCTGCTCCCACAGCCAAAGAGCCATGGCAAAAAACTTGAGCTGTGCCTCTTCTGCAGAAAGTCAGCTTTGCAACGGTGCCATCCGCATTGCTGTCGCTCCTCCATTTCCCAACTCAAAGTCCATTACAATGGAACCTCTTTGGCACCCGTGCTCGGCTGCCCAGCATGCCAGGGAGAAGAGCACGAACGGTTGGCCTCTGCTCCCACAGCCGAAGAGCCAGGGCAAAAAACTTGATCTGTGCCTCTTCTGCAGAAAGTCAGCTTTGCAACGGTGCCATCCGCATTGCTGTCGCTCCTCGATTTCCCAACTCAAAGTCCATTACAATGGAACCTCTTTGGCACCCGTGCTCGGCTGCCCAGCATGCCAGGGAGTAGAGCACGAACGGTTGGCCTCTGCTCCCACAGCCGAAGAGCCAGGGCAAAAACCTTGAGCTGTGCCTCTTCTGCAGAAAGTCAGCTTTGCAACGGTGCCATCCGCATTGCTGTCGCTCCTCGATTTCCCAACTCAAAGTCCATTACGATGGAACCTCTTTGGCACCCGTGTTCGGCTGCCCAGCATCCCAGGGAGTAGAGCACGAACGGTTGGCCTCTGCTCCCACAGTCGAAGAGCCAGGGCAAAAAACTTGAGCTGTGCCTCTTCTGCAGAAAGTCAGCTTTGCAACGGTGCCATCCGCATTGCTGTCGCTCCTCAATTTCCCAACTCAAAGTCCATTACAATGGAACCTCTTTGGCACCCGTGCTCGGCTGCCCAGCATTCCAGGGAGTAGAGCACGAACGGTTGGCCTCTGGTCCCACAGCCGAAGAGCCAGGGCAAAAAACTTGAGCTGTGCCTCTTCTGCAGAAAGTCAGCTTTGCAACGGTGCCATCCGCATTGCTGTCGCTCCTCGATTTCCCAACTCAAAGTCCATTACAATGGAACCTCTTTGGCACCCGTGCTCGGCTGCCCAGCATGCCAGGGAGTAGAGCACGAACGGTTGGCCTCTGCTCCCACAGCCGAAGAGCCAGGGCAAAAAAGTTGAGCTGTGCCTCTTCTGCAGAAAGTCAGCTTTGCAACGGTGCCATCCGCATTGCTGTCGCTCCTCGATTTCCCAACTCAAAGTCCATTACAATGGAACCTCTTTGGCACCCGCTCTTGGCTGCCCAGCATGCCAGGGAGTAGAGCACGAACGGTTGGCCTCTGCTCCCACAGCCGAAGAGCCAGGGCAAAAAACTTGAGCTGTGCCTCTTCTGCAGAAAGTCAGCTTTGCAACGGTGCCATCCGCATTGCTGTCGCTCCTCGATTTCCCAACTCAAAGTCCATTACAATGGAACCTCTTTGGCACCCGTGCTCGGCTGCCCAGTATCCCAGGGAGTAGAGCACGAACGGTTGGCCTCTGCTTCCACAGCCAAAGAGCCAGGGCAAAAAACTTGAGCTGTGCCTCTTCTGCAGAAAGTCAGCTTTGCAACGGTGCCATCCGCATTGCTGTCGCTCCTCGATTTCCCAACTCAAAGTCCATTACAATGGAAGCTCTTTGGCACCCGTGCTCGGCTGCCCAGCATGCCAGGGAGTAGAGCACGAATGTTTAAGCCTCTGCTCCCACAGCCGAAGAGCCAGGGCAAAAACTTGAGCTGTGCCTCTTCTGCAGAAAGTCAGCTTTGCAACGGTGCCATCCGCATTGCTGTCGCTCCTCGATTTCCCAACTCAAAGTCCATTACAATGGAACCTCTTTGGCACCCGTTCTCGGCTGCCCAGCATCCCAGAGAGTAGAGCACGAACGGTTGGCCTCTGCTCCCACAGCCGAAGAGCCAGGGCAAAAAACTTGAGCTGTGCCTCTTCTGCAGAAAGTCAGCTTTGCAACGGTGCCATCCGCATTGCTGTCGCTCCTCGATTTCCCAACTCAAAGTCCATTACAATGGAACCTCTTTGGCACCCGTGCTCGGCTGCCCAGCATCCCAGGGAGTAGAGCACTAACGGTTGGCCTCTGCTCCCACAGCCAAAGAGCCAGGGCAAAAAACGTGAGCTGTGCCTCTTCTGCAGGAAGTCAGCTTTGCAACGGTGCCATCCGCATTGCTGTCGCTCCTCGATTTCCCAACTCAAAGTCCATTACAATGGAACCTCTTTGGCACCCGTGCTCGGCTGCCCACCATGCCAGGGAGTAGAGCACGAACGGTTGGCCTCTGCTCCCACAGCCGAAGAGCCAGGGCAAAAAACTTGAGCTGTGCCTCTTCTGCAGAAAGTCAGCTTTGCAACGGTGCCATCCGCATTGCTGTCGCTCCTCCATTTCCCAACTCAAAGTCCATTACAATGGAACCTCTTTGGCACCCGTGCTCGGCCACCCAGCATCCCAGGGAGTAGAGCACGAACGGTTGGCCTCTGCTCCCACAGCCGAAGAGCCAGGGCAAAAAACTTGAGCTGTGTCTCTTCTGCAGAAAGTCAGCTTTGCAACGGTGCCATCCGCATTGCTGTCGCTCCTCGATTTCCCAACTCAAAGTCCATTACAATGGAACCTCTTTGGCACCCGCTCTCGGCTGCCCAGCATGCCAGCGAGTAGAGCACGAACGGTTGGCCTCTGCTCCCACAGCCGAAGAGCCAGGGCAAAAAACTTGAGCTGTGCCTCTTCTGCAGAAAGTCAGCTTTCCAACGGTGCCATCCGCATTGCTGTCGCTCCTCGATTTCCCAACTCAAAGTCCATTACAATGGAACCTCTTTGGCACCCGTGCTCGGCTGCCCAGCATCCCAGGGAGTAGAGCACGAACGTTTGAGCTCTGCTCCCACAGCCGAAGAGCCAGGGCAAAAAACTTGAGCTGTGCCTCTTCTGCAGAACGTCAGCTTTGCAACGGTGCCATCCGCATTGCTGTCGCTCCTCGATTTCCCAACTCAAAGTCCATTACAATGGAACCTCTTTGACACACGTGCTCGGCTGCCCAGCATGCCAGGGAGTAGAGCACGAATGTTTAAGCCTCTGCTCCCACAGCCGAAGAGCCAGGGCAAAAAACTTGAGCTGTGCCTCTTCTGCAGAAAGTCAGCTTTGCAACGGTGCCATCCGCATTGCTGTCGCTCCTCGATTACCCAACTCAAAGTCCATTACAATGGAACCTCTTTGGCACCCGTGCTCGGCTGCCCAGCATCCCAGGGAGTAGAGCACGAACGGTTGGCCTCTGCTCCCACAGCCGAAGAGCCAGGGCAAAAACCTTGAGCTGTGCCTCTTCTGCAGAAAGTCAGCTTTGCAACGGTGCCATCCGCATTGCTGTCGCTCCTCGATTTCCCAACTCAAAGTCCATTACAATGGAACCTCTTTGGCACCCGTTCTCGGCTGCCCAGCATCCCAGGGAGTAGAGCACGAACGGTTGGCCTCTGCTTCCACAGCCAAAGAGCCAGGGCAAAAAACTTGAGCTGTGCCTCTTCTGCAGAAAGTCAGCTTTGCAACGGTGCCATCCGCATTGCTGTCGCTCCTCGATTTCCCAACTCAAAGTCCATTACAATGGAACCTCTTTGGCACCCGTGCTCGGCTGCCCAGCATCCCAGGGAGTAGAGCACGAACCGTTGGCCTCTGCTCCCACAGCCGAAGAGCCAGGGCAAAAAACTTGAGCTGTGCCTCTTCTGCAGAAAGTCAGCTTTGCAACGGTGCCATCCGCATTGCTGTCGATCTTCAATTTCCCAACTCAAAGTCCATTACAATGGAACCTCTTTGGCACCCGTGTCCGGCTGCCCAGCATGCCAGGGAGTAAAGCACGAACGATTGGCCTCTGCTCTCACAGCCGAAGAGCCAGGGCAAAAAACTTGAGCTGTGCCTCTTCTGCAGAAAGTCAGCTATGCAACGGTGCCATCCGCATTGCTGTCGCTCCTCAATTTCCCAACTCAAAGTCCATTACAATGGAACCTCTTTGGCACCCGTGCTCGGCTGCCCAGCATCCCAGGGAGTAGAGCACGAACGGTTGGCCTCTGGTCCCACAGCCGAAGAGCCAGGGCAAAAAACTTGATCTGTGCCTCTTCTGCAGAAAGTCAGCTATGCAACGGTGCCATCCGCATTGCTGTCGCTCCTCGATTTCCCAACTCAAAGTCCATTACAATGGAAGCTCTTTGGCACCCGTGCTCGGCTGCCCAGCATGCCAGGGAGTAGAGCACGAACGGTTGGCCTCTGGTCCCACAGCCGAAGAGCCAGGGCAAAAAACTTGAGCTGTGCCTCTTCTGCAGAAAGTCAGCTTTGCAACGGTGCCATCCGCATTGCTGTCGCTCCTCGATTTCCCAACTCAAAGTCCATTACAATGGAACCTCTTTGGCACCCGTACTCGGCTGCCCAGCATCCCAGGGAGTAGAGCACGAACGGTTGGCCTCTGCTCCCACAGCCGAAGAGCCAGGGCAAAAAACTTGAGCTGTGCCTCTTCTGCAGAAAGTCAGCTTTGCAACGGTGCCATCCGCATTGCTGTCGCTCCTCCATTTCCCAACTCAAAGTCCATTACAATGGAACCTCTTTGGCACCCGCTCTCGGCTGCCCACCATGCCAGGGAGTAGAGCACGAACGGTTGGCCTCTGCTCCCACAGCCGAAGAGCCAGGGCAAAAAACGTGAGCTGTGCCTCTTCTGCAGAAAGTCAGCTTTGCAACGGTGCCATCCGCATTGCTGTCGCTCCTCGATTTCCCAACTCAAAGTCCATTACAATGGAACCTCTTTGGCACCCGTGCTCGGCTGCCCAGCATGCCAGGGAGTAGAGCACGAACAGTTGGCCTCTGCTCCCACAGCCGAAGAGCCAGGGCAAAAAACTTGAGCTGTGCCTCTTCTGCAGAAAGTCAGCTTTGCAACGGTGCCATCCGCATTGCTGTTGCTCCTCCATTTCCCAACTCAAAGCCCATTACAATGGAAGCTCTTTGGCACCCGTTCTCGGCTGCCCAGCATCCCAGGGAGTAGAGCACGAACGGTTGGCCTCTGCTCCCACAGCCGAAGAGCCAGGGCAAAAAACTTGAGCTGTGCCTCTTCTGCAGAAAGTCAGCTTTGCAACGGTGCCATCCGCACTGCTGTCGCTCCTCGATTTCCCAACTCAAAGTCCATTACCTTGGAACCTCTTTGGCACCCGTGCTCGGCTGCCCAGCATCCCAGGGAGTAGAGCACGAACGGTTGGCCTCTGCTCCCACAGCCGAAGAGCCAGGGCATAAAACTTGAGCTGTGCCTCTTCTGCAGAAAGTCAGCTTTGCAACGGTGCCATCCGCATTGCTGTCGCTCCTCCATTTCCCAACTCAGAGTCCATTACAATGGAAGCTCTTTGGCACCCGTGCTCGGCTGCCCAGCATGCCAGGGAGTAGAGCACGAACGGTTGGCCTCTGGTCCCACAGCCGAAGAGCCAGGGCAAAAAACTTGAGCTGTGCCTCTTCTGCAGAAAGTCAGCTTTGCAACGGTGCCATCCGCATTGCTGTCGCTCCTCCATTTCCCAACTCAAAGTCCATTACAATGGAAGCTCTTTGGCACCCGTGCTCGGCTGCCCAGCATGCCAGGGAGTAGAGCACGAACGGTTGGCCTCTGCTCCCACAGCCGAAGAGCCAGGGCAAAAAACTTGAGCTGTGCCTCTTTTGCAGAAAGTCAGCTTTGCAACGGTGCCATCCGCATTGCTGTCGCTCCTCCATTTCCCAACTCAAAGTCCATTACAATGGAACCTCTTTGGCACCCGTGCTCGGCTGCCCAGCATCCCAGGGAGTAGAGCACAAACGGTTGGCCTCTGCTCCCACAGCCAAAGAGCCAGGGCAAAAAACTTGAGCTGTGCCTCTTCTGCAGGAAGTCAGCTTTGCAACGGTGCCATCCGCATTGCTGTCGCTCCTCGATTTCCCAACTCAAAGTCCATTACAATGGAACCTCTTTGGCACCCGCTCTCGGCTGCCCAGCATCCCAGGGAGTAGAGCACGAACGGTTGGCCTCTGCTCCCACAGCCGAAGAGCCAGGGCAAAAAACTTGAGCTGTGCCTCTTCTGCAGAAAGTCAGCTTTGCAACAGTGCCATCCGCATTGCTGTCGCTCCTCGATTTCCCAACTCAAAGTCCATTACAATGGAACCTCTTTGGCACCCTTGCTCGGCTGCCCAGCATCCCAGGGAGAAGAGCACGAACGGTTGGCCTCTGCTCCCACAGCCGAAGAGCCAGGGCAAAAAACTTGAGCTGTGCCTCTTCTGCAGAAAGTCAGCTTTGCAACGGTGCCATCCGCATTGCTGTCGCTCCTCGATTTCCCAACTCAAAGTCCATTACAATGGAAGCTCTTTGGCACCCGTGCTTGGCTGCCCAGTATCCCAGGGAGTAGAGCACGAACGGTTGGCCTCTGCTTCCACAGCCAAAGAGCCAGGGCAAAAAACTTGAGCTGTGCCTCTTCTGCAGAAAGTCAGCTTTGCAACGGTGCCATCCGCATTGCTGTCGCTCCTCGATTTCCCAACTCAAAGTCCATTACAATGGAACCTCTTTGGCACCCGTGCTCGGCTGCCCAGCATGCCAGGGAGTAGAGCACGAACGGTTGGCCTCTGGTCCCACAGCCGAAGAGCCAGGGCAAAAAACTTGAGCTGTGCCTCTTCTGCAGAAAGTCAGCTTTGCAACGGTGCCATCCGCATTGCTGTCGCTCCTCCATTTCCCAACTCAAAGTCCATTACAATGGAACCTCTTTGGCACCCGCTCTCGGCTGCCCAGCATCCCAGGGAGTAGAGCACGAACGGTTGGCCTCTGCTCCCACAGCCGAAGAGCCAGGGCAAAAAACTTGAGCTGTGCCTCTTCTGCAGAAAGTCAGCTTTGCAACAGTGCCATCCGCATTGCTGTCGCTCCTCGATTTCCCAACTCAAAGTCCATTACAATGGAACCTCTTTGGCACCCTTGCTCGGCTGCCCAGCATCCCAGGGAGAAGAGCACGAACGGTTGGCCTCTGCTCCCACAGCCGAAGAGCCAGGGCAAAAAACTTGAGCTGTGCCTCTTCTGCAGAAAGTCAGCTTTGCAACGGTGCCATCCGCATTGCTGTCGCTCCTCGATTTCCCAACTCAAAGTCCATTACAATGGAAGCTCTTTGGCACCCGTGCTTGGCTGCCCAGTATCCCAGGGAGTAGAGCACGAACGGTTGGCCTCTGCTTCCACAGCCAAAGAGCCAGGGCAAAAAACTTGAGCTGTGCCTCTTCTGCAGAAAGTCAGCTTTGCAACGGTGCCATCCGCATTGCTGTCGCTCCTCGATTTCCCAACTCAAAGTCCATTACAATGGAACCTCTTTGGCACACGTGCTCGGCTGCCCAGCATCCCAGGGAGTAGAGCACGAACGGTTGGCCTCTGCTCCCACAGCCAAAGAGCCAGGGCAAAAAACTTGAGCTGTGCCTCTTCTGCAGGAAGTCAGCTTTGCAACGGTGCCATCCGCATTGCTGTCGCTCCTCGATTTCCCAACTCAAAGTCCATTACAATGGAACCTCTTTGGCACCCGTGCTCGGCTGCCCGGCATGCCAGGGAGTAGAGCACGAACGGTTGGCCTCTGCTCCCACAGCCGAAGAGCCAGGGCAAAAAACTTGAGTTGTGCCTCTTCTGCAGAAAGTCAGCTATGCAACGGTGCCATCCGCATTGCTGTCGCTCCTCGATTTCCCAACTCAAAGTCCATTACAATGGAACCTCTTTGGCATCCGTGCTCGGCTGCCCAGCATGCCAGGGAGTAGAGCACGAACGGTTGGCCTCTGGTCCCACAGCCGAAGAGCCAGGGCAAAAAACTTGAGCTGTGCCTCTTCTGCAGAAAGTCATCTTTCCAATGGTGCCATCCGCATTGCTGTCGCTCCTCGATTTCCCAGCTCAAAGTCCATTACAATGGAACCTCTTTGGCACACGTTCTCGGCTGCCCAGCATGCCAGGGAGTAGAGCACGAACGGTTGGCCTCTGCTTCCACAGCCGAAGAGCCAGGGCAAAAAACTTGAGCTGTGCCTCTTCTGCAGAAAATCAGATTGCAACTGTGCCATCCGCATTGCTGTCGCTCCTCCATTTCCCAACTCAAAGTCCATTACAATGGAACCTCTTTGGCACACGTGTCCGGCTGCTCAGCATCCCAGGGAGTAAAGCACGAACGATTGGCCTCTGCTCTCACAGCCGAAGAGCCAGGGCAAAAAACTTGAGCTGTGCCTCTTCTGCAGAAAGTCAGCTATGCAACGGTGCCATCCGCATTGCTGTCGCTCCTCCATTTCCCAACTCAAAGTCCATTACAATGGAACCTCTTTGGCACCCGTGCTCGGCTGCCCAGCATCCCAGGGAGTAGAGCACGAACGATTGGCCTCTGCTCTCACAGCCGAAGAGCCAGGGCAAAAAACTTGAGCTGTGCCTCTTCTGCAGAAAGTCAGCTTTGCAATGGTGCCATCCGAATTGCCGTCGCTCCTCGATTTCCCAACTCAAAGTCCATTACGATGGAACCTCTTTGGCACCCGTGCTCGGCTGCCCAGCATCCCAGGGAGTAGAGCACGAACGGTTGGCCTCTGCTCCCACAGCCGAAGAGCCAGGGCAAAAAACTTGAGCTGTGCCTCTTCTGCAGAAAGTCAGCTTTGCAACAGTGCCATCCGCATTGCTGTCGCTCCTCGATTTCCCAACTCAAAGTCCATTACAATGGAACCTCTTTGGCACCCGTGCTCGGCTGCCCAGCATGCCAGGGAGTAGAGCACGAACGGTTGGCCTCTGCTCCCACAGCCGAAGAGCCAGGGCAAAAAACTTGAGCTGTGCCTCTTCTGCAGAAAGTCAGCTTTGCAACGGTGCCATCCGCATTGCTGTCGCTCCTCGATTTCCCAACTCAAAGTCCATTACAATGGAAGCTCTTTGGCACCCGTGCTCGGCTGCCCAGCATCCCAGGGAGTAGAGCACGAACGGTTGGCCTCTGCTCCCACAGCCGAAGAGCCACGGCAAAAAACTTGAGCTGTGCCTCTTCTGCAGAAAGTCAGCTTTGCAACGGTGCCATCCGCATTGCTGTCGCTCCTCGATTTCCCAACTCAAAGTCCATTACAATGGAAGCTCTTTGGCACCCGTGCTCGGCTGCCCAGCATGCCAGGGAGTAGAGCACGAACGGTTGGCCTCTGCTCCCACAGCCGAAGAGCCAGGGCAAAAAACTTGAGCTGTGCCTCTTCTGCAGAAAGTCAGCTTTGCAACGGTGCCATCCGCATTGCTGTCGCTCCTCGATTTCCCAACTCAAAGTCCATTACAATGGAACCTCTTTGGCACCCGTGTTCGGCTGCCTACCATCCCAGGGAGTAGAGCACGAACGTTTGAGCTCTGCTCCCACAGCCGAAGAGCCAGGGCAAAAAACTTGAGCTGTGCCTCTTCTGCAGAAAGTCAGCTTTGCAACGGTGCCATCCGCATTGCTGTCGCTCCTCGATTTCCCAACTCAAAGTCCATTACAATGGAAGCTCTTTGGCACCCGTGCTCGGCTGCCCAGCATGCCAGGGAGTAGAGCACGAACGGTTGGCCTCTGCTCCCACAGCCGAAGAGCCAGGGCAAAAAACTGGAGCTGTGTCTCTTCTGCAGAAAGTCAGCTTTGCAACGGTGCCATCCGCATTGCTGTCGCTCCTCGATTTCCCAACTCAAAGTCCATTACAATGGAAGCTCTTTGGCACCCGTACTCGGCTGCCCAGCATCCCAGGGAGTAGAGCACGAACGGTTGGCCTCTGCTCCCACAGCCGAAGAGCCAGGGCAAAAAACTTGAGCTGTGCCTCTTCTGCAGAAAGTCAGCTTTGCAACGGTGCCATCCGCATTGCTGTCGCTCCTCGATTTCCCAACTCAAAGTCCATTACAATGGAACCTCTTTGGCACCCGTGCTCGGCTGCCCAGCATCCCAGGGAGTAGAGCACGAACGGTTGGCCTCTGCTCCCACAGCCGAAGAGCCAGGGCAAAAAACTTGAGCTGTGCCTCTTCTGCAGAAAGTCAGCTTTGCAACGGTGCCATCCGCATTGCTGTCGCTCCTCAATTTCCCAACTCAAAGTCCATTACAATGGAACCTCTTTGGCACCCGTGCTCGGCTGCCCAGCATCCCAGGGAGTAGAGCACGAACGGTTGGCCTCTGCTCCCACAGCCGAAGAGCCAGGGCAAAAAACTTGAGCTGTGCCTCTTCTGCAGAAAGTCAGCTTTGCAACAGTGCCATCCGCATTGCTGTCGCTCCTCGATTTCCCAACTCAAAGTCCATTACAATGGAACCTCTTTGGCACCCGTGCTCGGCTGCCCAGCATCCCAGGGAGTAGAGCACGAACGTTTGAGCTCTGCTCCCACAGCCGAAGAGCCAGGGCAAAAAACTTGAGCTGTGCCTCTTCTGCAGAAAGTCAGCTATGCAACGGTGCCATCCGCATTGCTGTCGCTCCTCGATTTCCCAACTCAAAGTCCATTACAATGGAACCTCTTTGGCACACGTGCTCGGCTGCCCAGCATCCCAGGGAGTAGAGCACAAATGTTTAAGCCTCTGCTCCCACAGCCGAAGAGCCAGGGCAAAAAACTTGAGCTGTGCCTCTTCTGCAGAAAGTCAGCTTTGCAACGGTGCCATCCGCATTGCTGTCGCTCCTCGATTTCCCAACTCAAAGTCCATTACAATGGAACCTCTTTGGCACCCGTGCTCGGCTGCCCAGCATCCCAGGGAGTAGAGCACGAACGCTTGGCCTCTGCTCCCACAGCCGAAGAGCCAGGGCAAAAACCTTGAGCTGTGCCTCTTCTGCAGAAAGTCAGCTTTGCAACGGTGCCATCCGCATTGCTGTCGCTCCTCGATTTCCCAACTCAAAGTCCATTACAATGGAACCTCTTTGGCACCCGTGCTCGGCTGCTCAGCATCCCAGGGAGTAAAGCACGAACGATTGGCCTCTGCTCTCACAGCCGAAGAGCCAGGGCAAAAAACTTGAGCTGTGCCTCTTCTGCAGAAAGTCAGCTTTGCAACGGTGCCATCCGCATTGCTGTCGCTCCTCGATTTCCCAACTCAAAGTCCATTACAATGGAACCTCTTTGGCACCCGTGCTCGGCTCCCCAGCATGCCAGGGAGTAGAGCACGAACGGTTGGCCTCTGCTCCCACAGCCAAAGTGCCAGGGCAAAAAACTTGAGCTGTGCCTCTTCTGCAGAAAGTCAGCTTTGCAACGGTGCCATCCGCATTGCTGTCGCTCCTCGATTTCCCAACTCAAAGTCCATTACAATGGAAGCTCTTTGGCACCCGTGCTCGGCTGCAG
Organism: Psittacula echo; assembly: GCF_963264785.1. Taxonomy (NCBI): domain Eukaryota; kingdom Metazoa; phylum Chordata; class Aves; order Psittaciformes; family Psittacidae; genus Psittacula; species Psittacula echo. The sequence goes on from NC_137740.1 coordinate 62,680,611, forward strand.
AGCCTGCCAGGGAGTAGAGCACGAACGGTTGGCCTCTGCTCCCACAGCCGAAGAGCCAGGGCAAAAAACTTGAGCTGTGCCTCTTCTGCAGAAAGTCAGCTTTGCAACGGTGCCATCCGCATTGCTGTCGCTCCTCGATTTCCCAACTCAAAGTCCATTACAATGGAACCTCTTTGGCACCCGTGCTCGGCTGCCCAGCATCCCAGGGAGTAGAGCACGAACGGTTGGCCTCTGCTCCCACAGCCGAAGAGCCAGGGCAAAAAACTTGAGCTGTGCCTCTTCTGCAGAAAGTCAGCTTTGCAACAGTGCCATCCGCATTGCTGTCGCTCCTCGATTTCCCAACTCAAAGTCCATTACAATGGAACCTCTTTGGCACCCGTGCTCGGCTGCCCAGCATCCCAGGGAGTAGAGCACGAACGTTTGACCTCTGCTCCCACAGCCGAAGAGCCAGGGCAAAAAACTTGAGCTGTGCCTCTTCTGCAGAAAGTCAGCTTTGCAACGGTGCCATCCGCATTGCTGTCGCTCCTCGATTTCCCAACTCAAAGTCCATTACAATGGAACCTCTTTGGCACACGTGCTCGGCTGCCCAGCATCCCAGGGAGTAGAGCACGAATGTTTAAGCCTCTGCTCCCACAGCCGAAGAGCCAGGGCAAAAAACTTGAGCTGTGCCTCTTCTGCAGAAAGTCAGCTTTGCAACGGTGCCATCCGCATTGCTGTCGCTCCTCGATTTCCCAACTCAAAGTCCATTACAATGGAACCTCTTTGGCACCCGTGCTCGGCTGCCCAGCATCCCAGGGAGTAGAGCACGAACGCTTGGCCTCTGCTCCCACAGCCGAAGAGCCAGGGCAAAAACCTTGAGCTGTGCCTCTTCTGCAGAAAGTCAGCTTTGCAACGGTGCCATCCGCATTGCTGTCGCTCCTCGATTTCCCAACTCAAAGTCCATTACAATGGAACCTCTTTGGCACCCGTGCTCGGCTGCTCAGCATCCCAGGGAGTAAAGCACGAACGATTGGCCTCTGCTCTCACAGCCGAAGAGCCAGGGCAAAAAACTTGAGCTGTGCCTCTTCTGCAGAAAGTCAGCTTTGCAACGGTGCCATCCGCATTGCTGTCGCTCCTCGATTTCCCAACTCAAAGTCCATTACAATGGAACCTCTTTGGCACCCGTGCTCGGCTGCCCAGCATGCCAGGGAGTAGAGCACGAACGGTTGGCCTCTGCTCCCACAGCCAAAGAGCCAGGGCAAAAAACTTGAGCTGTGCCTCTTCTGCAGAAAGTCAGCTTTGCAACGGTGCCATCCGCATTGCTGTCGCTCCTCGATTTCCCAACTCAAAGTCCATTACAATGGAAGCTCTTTGGCACCCGTGCTCGGCTGCCCAGCATCCCAGGGAGTAGAGCACGAACGGTTGGCCTCTGCTCCCACAGCCGAAGAGCCAGGGCAAAAAACTTGAGCTGTGCCTCTTCTGCAGAAAGTCAGCTTTGCAACGGTGCCATCCGCATTGCTGTCGCTCCTCGATTTCCCAACTCAAAGTCCATTACAATGGAACCTCTTTGGCACCCGTGCTCGGCTGCCCAGCATGCCAGGGAGTAGAGCACGAACGGTTGGCCTCTGCTCCCACAGCCGAAGAGCCAGGGCAAAAAACTTGAGCTGTGCCTCTTCTGCAGAAAGTCAGCTTTGCAACGGTGCCATCCGCATTGCTGTCGCTCCTCGATTTCCCAACTCAAAGTCCATTACAATGGAACCTCTTTGGCACCCGTGTTCGGCTGCCTACCATCCCAGGGAGTAGAGCACGAACGTTTGAGCTCTGCTCCCACAGCCGAAGAGCCAGGGCAAAAAACTTGAGCTGTGCCTCTTCTGCAGAAAGTCAGCTTTGCAACGGTGCCATCCGCATTGCTGTCGCTCCTCGATTTCCCAACTCAAAGTCCATTACAATGGAACCTCTTTGGCACCCGTGCTCGGCTGCCCAGCATGCCAGGGAGTAGAGCACGAACGGTTGGCCTCTGCTCCCACAGCCGAAGAGCCAGGGCAAAAAACTTGAGCTGTGCCTCTTCTGCAGAAAGTCAGCTTTGCAACGGTGCCATCCGCATTGCTGTCGCTCCTCGATTTCCCAACTCAAAGTCCATTACAATGGAACCTCTTTGGCACCCGTGCTCGGCTGCCCAGCATGCCAGGGAGTAGAGCACGAACGGTTGGCCTCTGCTCCCACAGCCGAAGAGCCAGGGCAAAAAACTGGAGCTGTGTCTCTTCTGCAGAAAGTCAGCTTTGCAACGGTGCCATCCGCATTGCTGTCGCTCCTCGATTTCCCAACTCAAAGTCCATTACAATGGAACCTCTTTGGCACCCGTACTCGGCTGCCCAGCATCCCAGGGAGTAGAGCACGAACGGTTGGCCTCTGCTCCCACAGCCGAAGAGCCAGGGCAAAAAACTTGAGCTGTGCCTCTTCTGCAGAAAGTCAGCTTTGCAACGGTGCCATCCGCATTGCTGTCGCTCCTCGATTTCCCAACTCAAAGTCCATTACAATGGAAGCTCTTTGGCACCCGTGCTCGGCTGCCCAGCATCCCAGGGAGTAGAGCACGAACGGTTGGCCTCTGCTCCCACAGCCGAAGAGCCAGGGCAAAAAACTTGAGCTGTGCCTCTTCTGCAGAAAGTCAGCTTTGCAACGGTGCCATCCGCATTGCTGTCGCTCCTCGATTTCCCAACTCAAAGTCCATTACAATGGAACCTCTTTGGCACCCGTGCTCGGCTGCCCAGCATGCCAGGGAGTAGAGCACGAACGGTTGGCCTCTGCTCCCACAGCCGAAGAGCCAGGGCAAAAAACTTGAGCTGTGCCTCTTCTGCAGAAAGTCAGCTTTGCAACAGTGCCATCCGCATTGCTGTCGCTCCTCGATTTCCCAACTCAAAGTCCATTACAATGGAACCTCTTTGGCACCCGTGCTCGGCAACCCAGCATCCCAGGGAGTAGAGCACGAACGTTTGACCTCTGCTCCCACAGCCGAAGAGCCAGGGCAAAAAACTTGAGCTGTGCCTCTTCTGCAGAAAGTCAGCTTTGCAACGGTGCCATCCGCATTGCTGTCGCTCCTCGATTTCCCAACTCAAAGTCCATTACAATGGAACCTCTTTGGCACCCGTGCTCGGCTGCCCAGCATCCCAGGGAGTAGAGCACGAATGTTTAAGCCTCTGCTCCCACAGCCGAAGAGCCAGGGCAAAAAACTTGAGCTGTGCCTCTTCTGCAGAAAGTCAGCTTTGCAACGGTGCCATCCGCATTGCTGTCGCTCCTCGATTTCCCAACTCAAAGTCCATTACAATGGAACCTCTTTGGCACCCGTGCTCGGCTGCCCACCATCCCAGGGAGTAGAGCACGAACGCTTGGCCTCTGCTCCCACAGCCGAAGAGCCAGGGCAAAAAACTTGAGCTGTGCCTCTTCTGCAGAAAGTCAGCTTTGCAACGGTGCCATCCGCATTGCTGTCGCTCCTCGATTTCCCAACTCAAAGTCCATTACAATGGAACCTCTTTGGCACCCGTGTCCGGCTGCTCAGCATGCCAGGGAGTAAAGCACGAACGATTGGCCTCTGCTCTCACAGCCGAAGAGCCAGGGCAAAAAACTTGAGCTGTGCCTCTTCTGCAGAAAGTCAGCTTTGCAACGGTGCCATCCGCATTGCTGTCGCTCCTCGATTTCCCAACTCAAAGTCCATTACAATGGAACCTCTTTGGCACCCGTGCTCGGCTGCCCAGCATCCCAGGGAGTAGAGCACGAACGGTTGGCCTCTGCTCCCACAGCCGAAGAGCCAGGGCAAAAAACTTGAGCTGTGCCTCTTCTGTAGAAGTCAGCTTTGCAACGGTGCCATCCGCATTGCTGTCGCTCCTCGATTTCCCAACTCAAAGTCCATTACAATGGAACCTCTTTGGCACATGTGCTCGGCTGCCCAGCATGCCAGGGAGTAGAGCACGAACGGTTGGCCTCTGCTCCCACAGCCGAAGAGCCAGGGCAAAAAACTCGAGCTGTGCCTCTTCTGCAGAAAGTCAGCTTTGCAACGGTGCCATCCGCATTGCTGTCGCTCCTCCATTTCCCAACTCAAAGTCCATTACAATGGAACCTCTTTGGCACCCGTGCTCGGCTGCCCAGCATCCCAGGGAGTAGAGCACGAACGGTTGGCCTCTGCTCCCACAGCCGAAGAGCCAGGGCAAAAAACGTGAGCTGTGCCTCTTCTGCAGAAAGTCAGCTTTGCAACGGTGCCATCCGCATTGCTGTCGATCTTCAATTTCCCAACTCAAAGTCCATTACAATGGAACCTCTTTGGCACCCGTGTCCGGCTGCCCAGCATGCCAGGGAGTAAAGCACGAACGATTGGCCTCTGCTCTCACAGCCGAAGAGCCAGGGCAAAAAACTTGAGCTGTGTCTCTTCTGCAGAAAGTCAGCTATGCAACGGTGCCATCCGCATTGCTGTCGCTCCTCGATTTCCCAACTCAAAGTCCATTACAATGGAACCTCTTTGGCACCCGTGCTCGGCTGCCCAGCATCCCAGGGAGTAGAGCACGAACGGTTGGCCTCTGCTCCCACAGCCGAAGAGCCAGGGCAAAAAATTTGAGCTGTGCCTCTTCTGCAGAAAGTCAGCTTTGCAACGGTGCCATCCGCATTGCTGTCGCTCCTCGATGTCCCAACTCAAAGTCCATTACAATGGAACCTCTTTGGCACCCGTGCTCGACTGCCCAGCATGCCAGGGAGTAGAGCACGAACGGTTGGCCTCTGTTCCCACAGCCGAAGAGCCAGGGCAAAAAACTTGAGCTGTGCCTCTTCTGCAGAAAGTCAGCTTTGCAACGGTGCCATCCGCATTGCTGTCGCTCCTCGATTTCCCAACTCAAAGTCCATTACAATGGAACCTCTTTGGCACCCGTGCTCGGCTGCCCAGCATGCCAGGGAGTAGAGCACGAACGGTTGGCCTCTGCTCCCACAGCCGAAGAGCCAGGGCAAGAAACTGGAGCTGTGCCTCTTCTGCAGAAAGTCAGCTTTACAACGGTGCCATCCGCATTGCTGTCGCTCCTCGATTTCCCAACTCAAAGTCCATTACAATGGAACCTCTTTGGCACCCGTGCTTGGCTGCCCAGCATCCCAGGGAGTAGAGCACGAACGGTTGGCCTCTGCTCCCACAGCCGAATAGCCAGGGCAAAAAACTTGAGCTGTGCGTCTTCTGCAGAAAGTCAGCTATGCAACGGTGCCATCCGCATTGCTGTCGCTCCTCGATTTCCCAACTCAAAGTCCATTAAAATGGAACCTCTTTGGCACCCGTGCTTGGCTGCCCAGCATCCCAGGGAGTAGAGCATGAACGGCTGGCCTCTGCTCCAACAGCCGAAGAGCCAGGGCAAAAACTTGAGCTGTGCCTCTTCTGCAGAAAGTCAGCTTTGCAACGGTGCCATCCGCATTGCTGTCGCTCCTCGATTTCCCAACTCAAAGTCCATTTACAATGGAACCTCTTTGGCACCCGTGCTCGGCTGCCCAGCATGCCAGGGAGTAGAGCACGAACGGTTGGCCTCTGCTCCCACAGCCGAAGAGCCAGGGCAAAAAACTTGAGCTGTGCCTCTTCTGCAGAAAGTCAGCTTTGCAACGGTGCCATCCGCATTGCTGTCGCTCCTCCATTTCCCAACTCAAAGTCCATTACAATGGAACCTCTTTGGCACCCGTGCTCGGCTGCCCAGCATGCCAGGGAGTAGAGCACGAACGGTTGGCCTCTGCTCCCACAGCCGAAGAGCCAGGGCAAAAAACTTGAGCTGTGCCTCTTCTGCAGAAAGTCAGCTTTGCAACGGTGCCATCCGCATTGCTGTCGCTCCTCAATTTCCCAACTCAAAGTCCATTACAATGGAAGCTCTTTGGCACCCGTGCTTGGCTGCCCAGCATGCCAGGGAGTAGAGCACGAACGGTTGGCCTCTGCTCCCACAGCCGAAGAGCCAGGGCAAAAAACTTGAGCTGTGCCTCTTCTGCAGAAAGTCAGCTTTGCAACGGTGCCATCCGCATTGCTGTCGCTCCTCCATTTCCCAACTCAAAGTCCATTACAATGGAAGCTCTTTGGCACCCGTGCTCGGCTGCCCAGCATGCCAGGGAGTAGAGCACGAACGGTTGGCCTCTGCTCCCACAGCCGAAGAGCCAGGGCAAAAAACTTGAGCTGTGCCTCTTCTGCAGAAAGTCAGCTTTGCAACGGTGCCATCCGCATTGCTGTCGCTCCTCGATTTCCCAACTCAAAGTCCATTACAATGGAACCTCTTTGGCACCCGTGCTCGGCTGCCCAGCATGCCAGGGAGTAGAGCACGAACGGTTGGCCTCTGCTCCCACAGCCGAAGAGCCAGGGCAAAAAACTTGAGCTGTGCCTCTTCTGCAGAAAGTCAGCTTTGCAACGGTGCCATCCGCATTGCTGTCGCTCCTTGATTTCCCAATTCAAGTCCATTACAATGGAACCTCTTTGGCACCCGTGCTCGGCTGCCCAGCATCCCAGGGAGTAGAGCACGAACGGTTGGCCTCTGCTCCCACAGCCGAAGAGCCAGGGCAAAAAACTTGAGCTGTGCCTCTTCTGCAGAAAGTCAGCTTTGCAACGGTGCCATCCGCATTGCTGTCGCTCCTCGATTTCCCAACTCAAAGTCCATTACAATGGAAGCTCTTTGGCACCCGTGCTCGGCTGCCCAGCATGCCAGGGAGTAGAGCACGAACGGTTGGCCTCTGCTCCCACAGCCGAAGAGCCAGGGCAAAAAACTTGAGCTGTGCCTCTTCTGCAGAAAGTCAGCTTTGCAACGGTGCCATCCGCATTGCTGTCGCTCCTCGATTTCCCAACTCAAAGTCCATTACAATGGAACCTCTTTGGCACCCGTGCTCGGCTGCCCAGCATCCCAGGGAGTAGAGCACGAACGGTTGGCCTCTGCTCCCACAGCCGAAGAGCCAGGGCAAAAAACTTGAGCTGTGCCTCTTCTGCAGAAAGTCAGCTTTGCAACGGTGCCATCCGCATTGCTGTCGCTCCTCGATTTCCCAACTCAAAGTCCATTACAATGGAAGCTCTTTGGCACCCGTGCTCGGCTGCCCAGCATGCCAGGGAGTAGAGCACGAACGGTTGGCCTCTGCTCCCACAGCCGAAGAGCCAGGGCAAAAAACTTGAGCTGTGCCTCTTCTGCAGAAAGTCAGCTTTGCAACGGTGCCATCCGCATTGCTGTCGCTCCTTGATTTCCCAACTCAAAGTCCATTACAATGGAAGCTCTTTGGCACCCATGCTCGGCTGCCCAGCATGCCAGGGAGTAGAGCACGAACGGTTGGCCTCTGCTCCCACAGCCGAAGAGCCAGGGCAAAAAACTTGAGCTGTGCCTCTTCTGCAGAAAGTCAGCTTTGCAACGGTGCCATCCGCATTGCTGTTGCTCCTCCATTTCCCAACTCAAAGTCCATTACAATGGAAGCTCTTTGGCACCCGTTCTGGGCTGCCCAGCATGCCAGGGAGTAGAGCACGAACGGTTGGCCTCTGCTCCCACAGCCGAAGAGCCAGGGCAAAAAACTTGAGCTGTGCCTCTTCTGCAGAAAGTCAGCTTTGCAACGGTGCCATCCGCATTGCTGTCGCTCCTCGATTTCCCAACTCAAAGTCCATTACAATGGAAGCTCTTTGGCACCCGTGCTCGGCTGCCCAGCATCCCAGGGAGTAGAGCACGAACGGTTGGCCTCTGCTCCCACAGCCGAAGAGCCAGGGCAAAAAACTTGAGCTGTGCCTCTTCTGCAGAAAGTCAGCTTTGCAACGGTGCCATCCGCATTGCTGTCGCTCCTCGATTTCCCAACTCAAAGTCCATTACAATGGAAGCTCTTTGGCACCCGTGCTTGGCTGCCCAGCATGCCAGGGAGTAGAGCACGAACGGTTGGCCTCTGCTCCCACAGCCGAAGAGCCAGGGCAAAAAACTTGAGCTGTGCCTCTTCTGCAGAAAGTCAGCTTTGCAACGGTGCCATCCGCATTGCTGTCGCTCCTCCATTTCCCAACTCAAAGTCCATTACAATGGAAGCTCTTTGGCACCCGTGCTCGGCTGCCCAGCATGCCAGGGAGTAGAGCACGAACGGTTGGCCTCTGCTCCCACAGCCGAAGAGCCAGGGCAAAAAACTTGAGCTGTGCCTCTTCTGCAGAAAGTCAGCTTTGCAACGGTGCCATCCGCATTGCTGTCGCTCCTCGATTTCCCAACTCAAAGTCCATTACAATGGAAGCTCTTTGGCACCCGTGCTCGGCTGCCCAGCATGCCAGGGAGTAGAGCACGAACGGTTGGCCTCTGCTCCCACAGCCGAAGAGCCAGGGCAAAAAACTTGAGCTGTGCCTCTTCTGCAGAAAGTCAGCTTTGCAACGGTGCCATCCGCATTGCTGTCGCTCCTCCATTTCCCAACTCAAAGTCCATTACAATGGAACCTCTTTGGCACCCGTGCTCGGCTGCCCAGCATCCCAGGGAGTAGAGCACGAACGGTTGGCCTCTGCTCCCACAGCCGAAGAGCCAGGGCAAAAAACGTGAGCTGTGCCTCTTCTGCAGAAAGTCAGCTTTGCAACGGTGCCATCCGCATTGCTGTCGATCTTCAATTTCCCAACTCAAAGTCCATTACAATGGAACCTCTTTGGCACCCGTGTCCGGCTGCCCAGCATGCCAGGGAGTAAAGCACGAACGATTGGCCTCTGCTCTCACAGCCGAAGAGCCAGGGCAAAAAACTTGAGCTGTGTCTCTTCTGCAGAAAGTCAGCTATGCAACGGTGCCATCCGCATTGCTGTCGCTCCTCGATTTCCCAACTCAAAGTCCATTACAATGGAACCTCTTTGGCACCCGTGCTCGGCTGCCCAGCATCCCAGGGAGTAGAGCACGAACGGTTGGCCTCTGCTCCCACAGCCGAAGAGCCAGGGCAAAAAATTTGAGCTGTGCCTCTTCTGCAGAAAGTCAGCTTTGCAACGGTGCCATCCGCATTGCTGTCGCTCCTCGATGTCCCAACTCAAAGTCCATTACAATGGAACCTCTTTGGCACCCGTGCTCGACTGCCCAGCATGCCAGGGAGTAGAGCACGAACGGTTGGCCTCTGTTCCCACAGCCGAAGAGCCAGGGCAAAAAACTTGAGCTGTGCCTCTTCTGCAGAAAGTCAGCTTTGCAACGGTGCCATCCGCATTGCTGTCGCTCCTCGATTTCCCAACTCAAAGTCCATTACAATGGAACCTCTTTGGCACCCGTGCTCGGCTGCCCAGCATGCCAGGGAGTAGAGCACGAACGGTTGGCCTCTGCTCCCACAGCCGAAGAGCCAGGGCAAGAAACTGGAGCTGTGCCTCTTCTGCAGAAAGTCAGCTTTACAACGGTGCCATCCGCATTGCTGTCGCTCCTCGATTTCCCAACTCAAAGTCCATTACAATGGAACCTCTTTGGCACCCGTGCTTGGCTGCCCAGCATCCCAGGGAGTAGAGCACGAACGGTTGGCCTCTGCTCCCACAGCCGAATAGCCAGGGCAAAAAACTTGAGCTGTGCGTCTTCTGCAGAAAGTCAGCTATGCAACGGTGCCATCCGCATTGCTGTCGCTCCTCGATTTCCCAACTCAAAGTCCATTAAAATGGAACCTCTTTGGCACCCGTGCTTGGCTGCCCAGCATCCCAGGGAGTAGAGCATGAACGGCTGGCCTCTGCTCCAACAGCCGAAGAGCCAGGGCAAAAACTTGAGCTGTGCCTCTTCTGCAGAAAGTCAGCTTTGCAACGGTGCCATCCGCATTGCTGTCGCTCCTCGATTTCCCAACTCAAAGTCCATTTACAATGGAACCTCTTTGGCACCCGTGCTCGGCTGCCCAGCATGCCAGGGAGTAGAGCACGAACGGTTGGCCTCTGCTCCCACAGCCGAAGAGCCAGGGCAAAAAACTTGAGCTGTGCCTCTTCTGCAGAAAGTCAGCTTTGCAACGGTGCCATCCGCATTGCTGTCGCTCCTCCATTTCCCAACTCAAAGTCCATTACAATGGAACCTCTTTGGCACCCGTGCTCGGCTGCCCAGCATGCCAGGGAGTAGAGCACGAACGGTTGGCCTCTGCTCCCACAGCCGAAGAGCCAGGGCAAAAAACTTGAGCTGTGCCTCTTCTGCAGAAAGTCAGCTTTGCAACGGTGCCATCCGCATTGCTGTCGCTCCTCAATTTCCCAACTCAAAGTCCATTACAATGGAAGCTCTTTGGCACCCGTGCTTGGCTGCCCAGCATGCCAGGGAGTAGAGCACGAACGGTTGGCCTCTGCTCCCACAGCCGAAGAGCCAGGGCAAAAAACTTGAGCTGTGCCTCTTCTGCAGAAAGTCAGCTTTGCAACGGTGCCATCCGCATTGCTGTCGCTCCTCCATTTCCCAACTCAAAGTCCATTACAATGGAAGCTCTTTGGCACCCGTGCTCGGCTGCCCAGCATGCCAGGGAGTAGAGCACGAACGGTTGGCCTCTGCTCCCACAGCCGAAGAGCCAGGGCAAAAAACTTGAGCTGTGCCTCTTCTGCAGAAAGTCAGCTTTGCAACGGTGCCATCCGCATTGCTGTCGCTCCTCGATTTCCCAACTCAAAGTCCATTACAATGGAACCTCTTTGGCACCCGTGCTCGGCTGCCCAGCATGCCAGGGAGTAGAGCACGAACGGTTGGCCTCTGCTCCCACAGCCGAAGAGCCAGGGCAAAAAACTTGAGCTGTGCCTCTTCTGCAGAAAGTCAGCTTTGCAACGGTGCCATCCGCATTGCTGTCGCTCCTTGATTTCCCAATTCAAGTCCATTACAATGGAACCTCTTTGGCACCCATGCTCGGCTGCCCAGCATCCCAGGGAGTAGAGCACGAACGGTTGGCCTCTGCTCCCACAGCCGAAGAGCCAGGGCAAAAAACTTGAGCTGTGCCTCTTCTGCAGAAAGTCAGCTTTGCAACGGTGCCATCCGCATTGCTGTCGCTCCTCGATTTCCCAACTCAAAGTCCATTACAATGGAAGCTCTTTGGCACCCGTGCTCGGCTGCCCAGCATGCCAGGGAGTAGAGCACGAACGGTTGGCCTCTGCTCCCACAGCCGAAGAGCCAGGGCAAAAAACTTGAGCTGTGCCTCTTCTGCAGAAAGTCAGCTTTGCAACGGTGCCATCCGCATTGCTGTCGCTCCTCGATTTCCCAACTCAAAGTCCATTACAATGGAACCTCTTTGGCACCCGTGCTCGGCTGCCCAGCATCCCAGGGAGTAGAGCACGAACGGTTGGCCTCTGCTCCCACAGCCGAAGAGCCAGGGCAAAAAACTTGAGCTGTGCCTCTTCTGCAGAAAGTCAGCTTTGCAACGGTGCCATCCGCATTGCTGTCGCTCCTCGATTTCCCAACTCAAAGTCCATTACAATGGAAGCTCTTTGGCACCCGTGCTCGGCTGCCCAGCATGCCAGGGAGTAGAGCACGAACGGTTGGCCTCTGCTCCCACAGCCGAAGAGCCAGGGCAAAAAACTTGAGCTGTGCCTCTTCTGCAGAAAGTCAGCTTTGCAACGGTGCCATCCGCATTGCTGTCGCTCCTTGATTTCCCAACTCAAAGTCCATTACAATGGAAGCTCTTTGGCACCCATGCTCGGCTGCCCAGCATGCCAGGGAGTAGAGCACGAACGGTTGGCCTCTGCTCCCACAGCCGAAGAGCCAGGGCAAAAAACTTGAGCTGTGCCTCTTCTGCAGAAAGTCAGCTTTGCAACGGTGCCATCCGCATTGCTGTTGCTCCTCCATTTCCCAACTCAAAGTCCATTACAATGGAAGCTCTTTGGCACCCGTTCTGGGCTGCCCAGCATGCCAGGGAGTAGAGCACGAACGGTTGGCCTCTGCTCCCACAGCCGAAGAGCCAGGGCAAAAAACTTGAGCTGTGCCTCTTCTGCAGAAAGTCAGCTTTGCAACGGTGCCATCCGCATTGCTGTCGCTCCTCGATTTCCCAACTCAAAGTCCATTACAATGGAAGCTCTTTGGCACCCGTGCTCGGCTGCCCAGCATCCCAGGGAGTAGAGCACGAACGGTTGGCCTCTGCTCCCACAGCCGAAGAGCCAGGGCAAAAAACTTGAGCTGTGCCTCTTCTGCAGAAAGTCAGCTTTGCAACGGTGCCATCCGCATTGCTGTCGCTCCTCGATTTCCCAACTCAAAGTCCATTACAATGGAAGCTCTTTGGCACCCGTGCTTGGCTGCCCAGCATGCCAGGGAGTAGAGCACGAACGGTTGGCCTCTGCTCCCACAGCCGAAGAGCCAGGGCAAAAAACTTGAGCTGTGCCTCTTCTGCAGAAAGTCAGCTTTGCAACGGTGCCATCCGCATTGCTGTCGCTCCTCCATTTCCCAACTCAAAGTCCATTACAATGGAAGCTCTTTGGCACCCGTGCTCGGCTGCCCAGCATGCCAGGGAGTAGAGCACGAACGGTTGGCCTCTGCTCCCACAGCCGAAGAGCCAGGGCAAAAAACTTGAGCTGTGCCTCTTCTGCAGAAAGTCAGCTTTGCAACGGTGCCATCCGCATTGCTGTCGCTCCTCGATTTCCCAACTCAAAGTCCATTACAATGGAAGCTCTTTGGCACCCGTGCTCGGCTGCCCAGCATGCCAGGGAGTAGAGCACGAACGGTTGGCCTCTGCTCCCACAGCCGAAGAGCCAGGGCAAAAAACTTGAGCTGTGCCTCTTCTGCAGAAAGTCAGCTTTGCAACGGTGCCATCCGCATTGCTGTCGCTCCTCAATTTCCCAACTCAAAGTCCATTACAATGGAACCTCTTTGGCACCCGTGCTCGGCTGCCCAGCATCCCAGGGAGTAGAGCACGAACGGTTGGCCTCTGCTCCCACAGCCGAAGAGCCAGGGCAAAAAACTTGAGCTGTGCCTCTTCTGCAGAAAGTCAGCTTTGCAACGGTGCCATCCGCATTGCTGTCGCTCCTCCATTTCCCAACTCAAAGTCCATTACAATGGAAGCTCTTTGGCACCCGTGCTCGGCTGCCCAGCATGCCAGGGAGTAGAGCACGAACGGTTGGCCTCTGCTCCCACAGCCGAAGAGCCAGGGCAAAAAACTTGAGCTGTGCCTCTTCTGCAGAAAGTCAGCTTTGCAACGGTGCCATCCGCATTGCTGTCGCTCCTCGATTTCCCAACTCAAAGTCCATTACAATGGAACCTCTTTGGCACCCGTGCTCGGCTGCCCAGCATGCCAGGGAGTAGAGCACGAACGGTTGGCCTCTGCTCCCACAGCCGAAGAGCCAGGGCAAAAAACTTGAGCTGTGCCTCTTCTGCAGAAAGTCAGCTTTGCAACGGTGCCATCCGCATTGCTGTCGCTCCTCGATTTCCCAACTCAAAGTCCATTACAATGGAAGCTCTTTGGCACCCGTGCTCGGCTGCCCAGCATGCCAGGGAGTAGAGCACGAACGGTTGGCCTCTGCTCCCACAGCCGAAGAGCCAGGGCAAAAAACTTGAGCTGTGCCTCTTCTGCAGAAAGTCAGCTTTGCAACGGTGCCATCCGCATTGCTGTCGCTCCTCGATTTCCCAACTCAAAGTCCATTACAATGGAACCTCTTTGGCACCCGTGCTCGGCTGCCCACCATCCCAGGGAGTAGAGCACAAACGGTTGGCCTCTGCTCCAACAGCCGAAGAGCCAGGGCAAAAAACTTGAGCTGTGCCTCTTCTGCAGAAAGTCAGCTTTGCAACGGTGCCATCCGCATTGCTGTTGCTCCTCCATTTCCCAACTCAAAGTCCATTACAATGGAAGCTCTTTGGCACCCGTGCTCGGCTGCCCAGCATGCCAGGGAGTAGAGCACGAACGGTTGGCCTCTGCTCCCACAGCCGAAGAGCCAGGGCAAAAAACTTGAGCTGTGCCTCTTCTGCAGAAAGTCAGCTTTGCAACGGTGCCATCCGCATTGCTGTCGCTCCTCGATTTCCCAACTCAAAGTCCATTACAATGGAAGCTCTTTGGCACCCGTGCTTGGCTGCCCAGCATGCCAGGGAGTAGAGCACGAACGGTTGGCCTCTGCTCCCACAGCCGAAGAGCCAGGGCAAAAAACTTGAGCTGTGCCTCTTCTGCAGAAAGTCAGCTTTGCAACGGTGCCATCCGCATTGCTGTCGCTCCTCCATTTCCCAACTCAAAGTCCATTACAATGGAAGCTCTTTGGCACCCGTGCTCGGCTGCCCAGCATGCCAGGGAGTAGAGCACGAACGGTTGGCCTCTGCTCCCACAGCCGAAGAGCCAGGGCAAAAAACTTGAGCTGTGCCTCTTCTGCAGAAAGTCAGCTTTGCAACGGTGCCATCCGCATTGCTGTCGCTCCTCGATTTCCCAACTCAAAGTCCATTACAATGGAACCTCTTTGGCACCCGTGCTTGCCTGCCCAGCATGCCAGGGAGTAGAGCACGAACGGTTGGCCTCTGCTCCCACAGCCGAAGAGCCAGGGCAAAAAACTTGAGCTGTGCCTCTTCTGCAGAAAGTCAGCTTTGCAACGGTGCCATCCGCATTGCTGTCGCTCCTTGATTTCCCAATTCAAGTCCATTACAATGGAACCTCTTTGGCACCTGTGCTCGGCTGCCCAGCATCCCAGGGAGTAGAGCACGAACGGTTGGCCTCTGCTCCCACAGCCGAAGAGCCAGGGCAAAAAACTTGAGCTGTGCCTCTTCTGCAGAAAGTCAGCTTTGCAACGGTGCCATCCGCATTGCTGTCGCTCCTCGATTTCCCAACTCAAAGTCCATTACAATGGAAGCTCTTTGGCACCCATGCTCGGCTGCCCAGCATGCCAGGGAGTAGAGCACGAACGGTTGGCCTCTGCTCCCACAGCCGAAGAGCCAGGGCAAAAAACTTGAGCTGTGCCTCTTCTGCAGAAAGTCAGCTTTGCAACGGTGCCATCCGCATTGCTGTTGCTCCTCCATTTCCCAACTCAAAGTCCATTACAATGGAAGCTCTTTGGCACCCGTTCTGGGCTGCCCAGCATGCCAGGGAGTAGAGCACGAACGGTTGGCCTCTGCTCCCACAGCCGAAGAGCCAGGGCAAAAAACTTGAGCTGTGCCTCTTCTGCAGAAAGTCAGCTTTGCAACGGTGCCATCCGCATTGCTGTCGCTCCTCGATTTCCCAACTCAAAGTCCATTACAATGGAACCTCTTTGGCACCCGTGCTCGGCTGCCCAGCATCCCAGGGAGTAGAGCACGAACGGTTGGCCTCTGCTCCCACAGCCGAAGAGCCAGGGCAAAAAACTTGAGCTGTGCCTCTTCTGCAGAAAGTCAGCTTTGCAACGGTGCCATCCGCATTGCTGTCGCTCCTCGATTTCCCAACTCAAAGTCCATTACAATGGAAGCTCTTTGGCACCCGTGCTTGGCTGCCCAGCATGCCAGGGAGTAGAGCACGAACGGTTGGCCTCTGCTCCCACAGCCGAAGAGCCAGGGCAAAAAACTTGAGCTGTGCCTCTTCTGCAGAAAGTCAGCTTTGCAACGGTGCCATCCGCATTGCTGTCGCTCCTCCATTTCCCAACTCAAAGTCCATTACAATGGAAGCTCTTTGGCACCCGTGCTCGGCTGCCCAGCATGCCAGGGAGTAGAGCACGAACGGTTGGCCTCTGCTCCCACAGCCGAAGAGCCAGGGCAAAAAACTTGAGCTGTGCCTCTTCTGCAGAAAGTCAGCTTTGCAACGGTGCCATCCGCATTGCTGTCGCTCCTCGATTTCCCAACTCAAAGTCCATTACAATGGAACCTCTTTGGCACCCGTGCTCGGCTGCCCAGCATGCCAGGGAGTAGAGCACGAACGGTTGGCCTCTGCTCCCACAGCCGAAGAGCCAGGGCAAAAAACTTGAGCTGTGCCTCTTCTGCAGAAAGTCAGCTTTGCAACGGTGCCATCCGCATTGCTGTCGCTCCTTGATTTCCCAATTCAAGTCCATTACAATGGAAGCTCTTTGGCACCCGTGCTCGGCTGCCCAGCATCCCAGGGAGTAGAGCACGAACGGTTGGCCTCTGCTCCCACAGCCGAAGAGCCAGGGCAAAAAACTTGAGCTGTGCGTCTTCTGCAGAAAGTCAGCTTTGCAACGGTGCCATCCGCATTGCTGTCGCTCCTCGATTTCCCAACTCAAAGTCCATTACAATGGAAGCTCTTTGGCACCCATGCTCGGCTGCCCAGCATGCCAGGGAGTAGAGCACGAACGGTTGGCCTCTGCTCCCACAGCCGAAGAGCCAGGGCAAAAAACTTGAGCTGTGCCTCTTCTGCAGAAAGTCAGCTTTGCAACGGTGCCATCCGCATTGCTGTCGCTCCTCCATTTCCCAACTCAAAGTCCATTACAATGGAAGCTCTTTGGCACCCGTGCTCGGCTGCCCAGCATCCCAGGGAGTAGAGCACGAACGGTTGGCCTCTGCTCCCACAGCCGAAGAGCCAGGGCAAAAAACTTGAGCTGTGCCTCTTCTGCAGAAAGTCAGCTTTGCAACGGTGCCATCCGCATTGCTGTCGCTCCTCGATTTCCCAACTCAAAGTCCATTACAATGGAAGCTCTTTGGCACCCGTGCTCGGCTGCCCAGCATCCCAGGGAGTAGAGCACGAACGGTTGGCCTCTGCTCCCACAGCCGAAGAGCCAGGGCAAAAAACTTGAGCTGTGCCTCTTCTGCAGAAAGTCAGCTTTGCAACGGTGCCATCCGCATTGCTGTCGCTCCTCGATTTCCCAACTCAAAGTCCATTACAATGGAAGCTCTTTGGCACCCGTGCTTGGCTGCCCAGCATGCCAGGGAGTAGAGCACGAACGGTTGGCCTCTGCTCCCACAGCCGAAGAGCCAGGGCAAGAAACTTGAGCTGTGCCTCTTCTGCAGAAAGTCAGCTTTGCAACGGTGCCATCCGCATTGCTGTCGCTCCTCCATTTCCCAACTCAAAGTCCATTACAATGGAAGCTCTTTGGCACCCGTGCTCGGCTGCCCAGCATGCCAGGGAGTAGAGCACGAACGGTTGGCCTCTGCTCCCACAGCCGAAGAGCCAGGGCAAAAAACTTGAGCTGTGCCTCTTCTGCAGAAAGTCAGCTTTGCAACGGTGCCATCCGCATTGCTGTCGCTCCTCGATTTCCCAACTCAAAGTCCATTACAATGGAACCTCTTTGGCACCCGTGCTCGGCTGCCCAGCATGCCAGGGAGTAGAGCACGAACGGTTGGCCTCTGCTCCCACAGCCGAAGAGCCAGGGCAAAAAAATTGAGCTGTGCCTCTTCTGCAGAAAGTCAGCTTTGCAACGGTGCCATCCGCATTGCTGTCGCTCCTTGATTTCCCAATTCAAGTCCATTACAATGGAACCTCTTTGGCACCCGTGCTCGGCTGCCCAGCATCCCAGGGAGTAGAGCACGAACGGTTGGCCTCTGCTCCCACAGCCGAAGAGCCAGGGCAAAAAACTTGAGCTGTGCCTCTTCTGCAGAAAGTCAGCTTTGCAACGGTGCCATCCGCATTGCTGTCGCTCCTCGATTTCCCAACTCAAAGTCCATTACAATGGAAGCTCTTTGGCACCCATGCTCGGCTGCCCAGCATGCCAGGGAGTAGAGCACGAACGGTTGGCCTCTGCTCCCACAGCCGAAGAGCCAGGGCAAAAAACTTGAGCTGTGCCTCTTCTGCAGAAAGTCAGCTTTGCAACGGTGCCATCCGCATTGCTGTTGCTCCTCGATTTCCCAACTCAAAGTCCATTACAATGGAAGCTCTTTGGCACCCGTTCTGGGCTGCCCAGCATCCCAGGGAGTAGAGCACGAACGGTTGGCCTCTGCTCCCACAGCCGAAGAGCCAGGGCAAAAAACTTGAGCTGTGCCTCTTCTGCAGAAAGTCAGCTTTGCAACGGTGCCATCCGCATTGCTGTCGCTCCTCGATTTCCCAACTCAAAGTCCATTACAATGGAAGCTCTTTGGCACCCGTGCTCGGCTGCCCAGCATCCCAGGGAGTAGAGCACGAACGGTTGGCCTCTGCTCCCACAGCCGAAGAGCCAGGGCAAAAAACTTGAGCTGTGCCTCTTCTGCAGAAAGTCAGCTTTGCAACGGTGCCATCCGCATTGCTGTCGCTCCTCGATTTCCCAACTCAAAGTCCATTACAATGGAAGCTCTTTGGCACCCGTGCTTGGCTGCCCAGCATGCCAGGGAGTAGAGCACGAACGGTTGGCCTCTGCTCCCACAGCCGAAGAGCCAGGGCAAAAAACTTGAGCTGTGCCTCTTCTGCAGAAAGTCAGCTTTGCAACGGTGCCATCCGCATTGCTGTCGCTCCTCCATTTCCCAACTCAAAGTCCATTACAATGGAAGCTCTTTGGCACCCGTGCTCGGCTGCCCAGCATCCCAGGGAGTAGAGCACGAACGGTTGGCCTCTGCTCCCACAGCCGAAGAGCCAGGGCAAAAAACTTGAGCTGTGCCTCTTCTGCAGAAAGTCAGCTTTGCAACGGTGCCATCCGCATTGCTGTCGCTCCTCGATTTCCCAACTCAAAGTCCATTACAATGGAAGCTCTTTGGCACCCGTGCTTGGCTGCCCAGCATGCCAGGGAGTAGAGCACGAACGGTTGGCCTCTGCTCCCACAGCCGAAGAGCCAGGGCAAAAAACTTGAGCTGTGCCTCTTCTGCAGAAAGTCAGCTTTGCAACGGTGCCATCCGCATTGCTGTCGCTCCTCCATTTCCCAACTCAAAGTCCATTACAATGGAAGCTCTTTGGCACCCGTGCTCGGCTGCCCAGCATGCCAGGGAGTAGAGCACGAACGGTTGGCCTCTGCTCCCACAGCCGAAGAGCCAGGGCAAAAAACTTGAGCTGTGCCTCTTCTGCAGAAAGTCAGCTTTGCAACGGTGCCATCCGCATTGCTGTCGCTCCTCGATTTCCCAACTCAAAGTCCATTACAATGGAACCTCTTTGGCACCCGTGCTCGGCTGCCCAGCATGCCAGGGAGTAGAGCACGAACGGTTGGCCTCTGCTCCCACAGCCGAAGAGCCAGGGCAAAAAACTTGAGCTGTGCCTCTTCTGCAGAAAGTCAGCTTTGCAACGGTGCCATCCGCATTGCTGTCGCTCCTTGATTTCCCAATTCAAGTCCATTACAATGGAAGCTCTTTGGCACCCGTGCTCGGCTGCCCAGCATCCCAGGGAGTAGAGCACGAACGGTTGGCCTCTGCTCCCACAGCCGAAGAGCCAGGGCAAAAAACTTGAGCTGTGCCTCTTCTGCAGAAAGTCAGCTTTGCAACGGTGCCATCCGCATTGCTGTCGCTCCTCGATTTCCCAACTCAAAGTCCATTACAATGGAAGCTCTTTGGCACCCATGCTCGGCTGCCCAGCATGCCAGGGAGTAGAGCACGAACGGTTGGCCTCTGCTCCCACAGCCGAAGAGCCAGGGCAAAAAACTTGAGCTGTGCCTCTTCTGCAGAAAGTCAGCTTTGCAACGGTGCCATCCGCATTGCTGTCGCTCCTCCATTTCCCAACTCAAAGTCCATTACAATGGAACCTCTTTGGCACCCGTGCTCGGCTGCCCAGCATCCCAGGGAGTAGAGCACGAACGGTTGGCCTCTGCTCCCACAGCCGAAGAGCCAGGGCAAAAAACTTGAGCTGTGCCTCTTCTGCAGAAAGTCAGCTTTGCAACGGTGCCATCCGCATTGCTGTCGCTCCTCGATTTCCCAACTCAAAGTCCATTACAATGGAAGCTCTTTGGCACCCGTGCTCGGCTGCCCAGCATGCCAGGGAGTAGAGCACGAACGGTTGGCCTCTGCTCCCACAGCCGAAGAGCCAGGGCAAAAAACTTGAGCTGTGCCTCTTCTGCAGAAAGTCAGCTTTGCAACGGTGCCATCCGCATTGCTGTCGCTCCTCGATTTCCCAACTCAAAGTCCATTACAATGGAACCTCTTTGGCACCCGTGCTCGGCTGCCCAGCATGCCAGGGAGTAGAGCACAAACGGTTGGCCTCTGCTCCAACAGCCGAAGAGCCAGGGCAAAAAACTTGAGCTGTGCCTCTTCTGCAGAAAGTCAGCTTTGCAACGGTGCCATCCGCATTGCTGTTGCTCCTCCATTTCCCAACTCAAAGTCCATTACAATGGAACCTCTTTGGCACCCGTGCTCGGCTGCCCAGCATCCCAGGGAGTAGAGCACGAACGGTTGGCCTCTGCTCCCACAGCCGAAGAGCCAGGGCAAAAAACTTGAGCTGTGCCTCTTCTGCAGAAAGTCAGCTTTGCAACGGTGCCATCCGCATTGCTGTCGCTCCTCGATTTCCCAACTCAAAGTCCATTACAATGGAAGCTCTTTGGCACCCGTGCTTGGCTGCCCAGCATGCCAGGGAGTAGAGCACGAACGGTTGGCCTCTGGTCCCACAGCCGAAGAGCCAGGGCAAAAAACTTGAGCTGTGCCTCTTCTGCAGAAAGTCAGCTTTGCAACGGTGCCATCCGCATTGCTGTCGCTCCTCCATTTCCCAACTCAAAGTCCATTACAATGGAACCTCTTTGGCACCCGTGCTCGGCTGCCCAGCATGCCAGGGAGTAGAGCACGAACGGTTGGCCTCTGCTCCCACAGCCGAAGAGCCAGGGCAAAAAACTTGAGCTGTGCCTCTTCTGCAGAAAGTTAGCTTTGCAACGGTGCCATCCGCATTGCTGTCGCTCCTCGATTTCCCAACTCAAAGTCCATTACAATGGAACCTCTTTGGCACCCGTGCTCGGCTGCCCAGCATGCCAGGGAGTAGAGCACGAACGGTTGGCCTCTGCTCCCACAGCCGAAGAGCCAGGGCAAAAAACTTGAGCTGTGCCTCTTCTGCAGAAAGTCAGCTTTGCAACGGTGCCATCCGCATTGCTGTCGCTCCTCCATTTCCCAACTCAAAGTCCATTACAATGGAAGCTCTTTGGCACCCGTGCTCGGCTGCCCAGCATCCCAGGGAGTAGAGCACGAACGGTTGGCCTCTGCTCCCACAGCCGAAGAGCCAGGGCAAAAAACTTGAGCTGTGCCTCTTCTGCAGAAAGTCAGCTTTGCAACGGTGCCATCCGCATTGCTGTCGCTCCTCGATTTCCCAACTCAAAGTCCATTACAATGGAACCTCTTTGGCACCCGTGCTCGGCTGCCCAGCATGCCAGGGAGTAGAGCACAAACGGTTGGCCTCTGCTCCAACAGCCGAAGAGCCAGGGCAAAAAACTTGAGCTGTGCCTCTTCTGCAGAAAGTCAGCTTTGCAACGGTGCCATCCGCATTGCTGTTGCTCCTCCATTTCCCAACTCAAAGTCCATTACAATGGAACCTCTTTGGCACCCGTGCTCGGCTGCCCAGCATCCCAGGGAGTAGAGCACGAACGGTTGGCCTCTGCTCCCACAGCCGAAGAGCCAGGGCAAAAAACTTGAGCTGTGCCTCTTCTGCAGAAAGTCAGCTTTGCAACGGTGCCATCCGCATTGCTGTCGCTCCTCGATTTCCCAACTCAAAGTCCATTACAATGGAAGCTCTTTGGCACCCGTGCTTGGCTGCCCAGCATGCCAGGGAGTAGAGCACGAACGGTTGGCCTCTGGTCCCACAGCCGAAGAGCCAGGGCAAAAAACTTGAGCTGTGCCTCTTCTGCAGAAAGTCAGCTTTGCAACGGTGCCATCCGCATTGCTGTCGCTCCTCCATTTCCCAACTCAAAGTCCATTACAATGGAACCTCTTTGGCACCCGTGCTCGGCTGCCCAGCATGCCAGGGAGTAGAGCACGAACGGTTGGCCTCTGCTCCCACAGCCGAAGAGCCAGGGCAAAAAACTTGAGCTGTGCCTCTTCTGCAGAAAGTTAGCTTTGCAACGGTGCCATCCGCATTGCTGTCGCTCCTCGATTTCCCAACTCAAAGTCCATTACAATGGAACCTCTTTGGCACCCGTGCTCGGCTGCCCAGCATGCCAGGGAGTAGAGCACGAACGGTTGGCCTCTGCTCCCACAGCCGAAGAGCCAGGGCAAAAAACTTGAGCTGTGCCTCTTCTGCAGAAAGTCAGCTTTGCAACGGTGCCATCCGCATTGCTGTCGCTCCTCCATTTCCCAACTCAAAGTCCATTACAATGGAAGCTCTTTGGCACCCGTGCTCGGCTGCCCAGCATCCCAGGGAGTAGAGCACGAACGGTTGGCCTCTGCTCCCACAGCCGAAGAGCCAGGGCAAAAAACTTGAGCTGTGCCTCTTCTGCAGAAAGTCAGCTTTGCAACGGTGCCATCCGCATTGCTGTCGCTCCTCGATTTCCCAACTCAAAGTCCATTACAATGGAACCTCTTTGGCACCCGTGCTCGGCTGCCCAGCATGCCAGGGAGTAGAGCACAAACGGTTGGCCTCTGCTCCAACAGCCGAAGAGCCAGGGCAAAAAACTTGAGCTGTGCCTCTTCTGCAGAAAGTCAGCTTTGCAACGGTGCCATCCGCATTGCTGTTGCTCCTCCATTTCCCAACTCAAAGTCCATTACAATGGAACCTCTTTGGCACCCGTGCTCGGCTGCCCAGCATCCCAGGGAGTAGAGCACGAACGGTTGGCCTCTGCTCCCACAGCCGAAGAGCCAGGGCAAAAAACTTGAGCTGTGCCTCTTCTGCAGAAAGTCAGCTTTGCAACGGTGCCATCCGCATTGCTGTCGCTCCTCCATTTCCCAACTCAAAGTCCATTACAATGGAACCTCTTTGGCACCCGTGCTCGGCTGCCCAGCATCCCAGGGAGTAGAGCACGAACGGTTGGCCTCTGCTCCCACAGCCGAAGAGCCAGGGCAAAAAACTTGAGCTGTGCCTCTTCTGCAGAAAGTCAGCTTTGCAACGGTGCCATCCGCATTGCTGTCGCTCCTCGATTTCCCAACTCAAAGTCCATTACAATGGAAGCTCTTTGGCACCCGTTCTCGGCTGCCCAGCATGCCAGGGAGTAGAGCACGAACGGTTGGCCTCTGCTCCCACAGCCGAAGAGCCAGGGCAAAAAATTTGAGCTGTGCCTCTTCTGCAGAAAGTCAGCTTTGCAACGGTGCCATCCGCATTGCTGTCGCTCCTCAATTTCCCAACTCAAAGTCCATTACAATGGAACCTCTTTGGCACCCGTGCTCGGCTGCCCAGCATCCCAGGGAGTAGAGCACGAACGGTTGGCCTCTGCTCCCACAGCCGAAGAGCCAGGGCAAAAAACTTGAGCTGTGCCTCTTCTGCAGAAAGTCAGCTTTGCAACGGTGCCATCCGCATTGCTGTCGCTCCTCGATTTCCCAACTCAAAGTCCATTACAATGGAAGCTCTTTGGCACCCGTGCTCAGCTGCCCAGCATGCCAGGGAGTAGAGCACGAACGGTTGGCCTCTGCTCCCACAGCCGAAGAGCCAGGGCAAAAAACTTGAGCTGTGCCTCTTCTGCAGAAAGTCAGCTTTGCAACAGTGCCATCCGCATTGCTGTCGCTCCTCGATTTCCCAACTCAAAGTCCATTACAATGGAAGCTCTTTGGCACCCGTGCTCAGCTGCACAGCATGCCAGGGAGTAGAGCACGAACGGTTGGCCTCTGCTCCCACAGCCGAAGAGCCAGGGCAAAAAACTTGAGCTGTGCCTCTTCTGCAGAAAGTCAGCTTTGCAACAGTGCCATCCGCATTGCTGTCGCTCCTCGATTTCCCAACTCAAAGTCCATTACAATGGAAGCTCTTTGGCACCCGTGCTCAGCTGCACAGCATGCCAGGGAGTAGAGCACGAACGGTTGGCCTCTGCTCCCACAGCCGAAGAGCCAGGGCAAAAAACTTGAGCTGTGCCTCTTCTGCAGAAAGTCAGCTTTGCAACAGTGCCATCCGCATTGCTGTCGCTCCTCGATTTCCCAACTCAAAGTCCATTACAATGGAACCTCTTTGGCACCCGTGCTCGGCTGCCCAGCATGCCAGGGAGTAGAGCACGAACGGTTGGCCTCTGCTCCCACAGCCGAAGAGCCAGGGCAAAAAACTTGAGCTGTGCCTCTTCTGCAGAAAGTCAGCTTTGCAACGGTGCCATCCGCATTGCTGTCGCTCCTCCATTTCCCAACTCAAAGTCCATTACAATGGAAGCTCTTTGGCACCCGTGCTCGGCTGCCCAGCATCCCAGGGAGTAGAGCACGAACGGTTGGCCTCTGCTCCCACAGCCGAAGAGCCAGGGCAAAAAACTTGAGCTGTGCCTCTTCTGCAGAAAGTCAGCTTTGCAACGGTGCCATCCGCATTGCTGTCGCTCCTCCATTTCCCAACTCAAAGTCCATTACAATGGAAGCTCTTTGGCACCCGTGCTCGGCTGCCCAGCATCCCAGGGAGTAGAGCACGAACGGTTGGCCTCTGCTCCCACAGCCAAAGAGCCAGGGCAAAAAACTTGAGCTGTGCCTCTTCTGCAGAAAGTCAGCTTTGCAACGGTGCCATCCGCATTGCTGTCGCTCCTCGATTTCCCAACTCAAAGTCCATTACAATGGAACCTCTTTGGCACCCGTGCTCGGCTGCCCAGCATGCCAGGGAGTAGAGCACAAACGGTTGGCCTCTGCTCCAACAGCCGAAGAGCCAGGGCAAAAAACTTGAGCTGTGCCTCTTCTGCAGAAAGTCAGCTTTGCAACGGTGCCATCCGCATTGCTGTTGCTCCTCCATTTCCCAACTCAAAGTCCATTACAATGGAACCTCTTTGGCACCCGTGCTCGGCTGCCCAGCATCCCAGGGAGTAGAGCACGAACGGTTGGCCTCTGCTCCCACAGCCGAAGAGCCAGGGCAAAAAACTTGAGCTGTGCCTCTTCTGCAGAAAGTCAGCTTTGCAACGGTGCCATCCGCATTGCTGTCGCTCCTCCATTTCCCAACTCAAAGTCCATTACAATGGAACCTCTTTGGCACCCGTGCTCGGCTGCCCAGCATCCCAGGGAGTAGAGCACGAACGGTTGGCCTCTGCTCCCACAGTCGAAGAGCCAGGGCAAAAAACTTGAGCTGTGCCTCTTCTGCAGAAAGTCAGCTTTGCAACGGTGCCATCCGCATTGCTGTCGCTCCTCGATGTCCCAACTCAAAGTCCATTACAATGGAAGCTCTTTGGCACCCGTGCTCGGCTGCCCAGCATCCCAGGGAGTAGAGCACGAACGGTTGGCCTCTGCTCCCACAGCCGAAGAGCCAGGGCAAAAAACTTGAGCTGTGCCTCTTCTGCAGAAAGTCAGCTTTGCAACGGTGCCATCCGCATTGCTGTCGCTCCTCGATTTCCCAACTCAAAGTCCATTACAATGGAACCTCTTTGGCACCCGTGCTCGGCTGCCCAGCATCCCAGGGAGTAGAGCACGAACGGTTGGCCTCTGCTCCCACAGCCGAAGAGCCAGGGCAAAAAACTTGAGCTGTGCCTCTTCTGCAGAAAGTCAGCTTTGCAACGGTGCCATCCGCATTGCTGTCGCTCCTCAATTTCCCAACTCAAAGTCCATTACAATGGAAGCTCTTTGGCACCCGTTCTCGGCTGCCCAGCATCCCAGGGAGTAGAGCACGAACGGTTGGCCTCTGCTCCCACAGCCGAAGAGCCAGGGCAAAAAATTTGAGCTGTGCCTCTTCTGCACAAAGTCAGCTTTGCAACGGTGCCATCCGCATTGCTTTCGCTCCTCAATTTCCCAACTCAAAGTCCATTACAATGGAACCTCTTTGGCACCCGTGCTCGGCTGCCCAGCATCCCAGGGAGTAGAGCACGAACGGTTGGCCTCTGCTCCCACAGCCGAAGAGCCAGGGCAAAAAACTTGAGCTGTGCCTCTTCTGCAGAAAGTCAGCTTTGCAACGGTGCCATCCGCATTGCTGTCGCTCCTCGATTTCCCAACTCAAAGTCCATTACAATGGAAGCTCTTTGGCACCCGTGCTCGGCTGCCCAGCATGCCAGGGAGTAGAGCACGAACGGTTGGCCTCTGCTCCCACAGCCGAAGAGCCAGGGCAAAAAACTTGAGCTGTGCCTCTTCTGCAGAAAGTCAGCTTTGCAACGGTGCCATCCGCATTGCTGTCGCTCCTCCATTTCCCAACTCAAAGTCCATTACAATGGAACCTCTTTGGCACCCGTGCTCGGCTGCCCAGCATCCCAGGGAGTAGAGCACAAACGGTTGGCCTCTGCTCCAACAGCCGAAGAGCCAGGGCAAAAAACTTGAGCTGTGCCTCTTCTGCAGAAAGTCAGCTTTGCAACGGTGCCATCCGCATTGCTGTCGCTCCTCGATTTCCCAACTCAAAGTCCATTACAATGGAAGCTCTTTGGCACCCGTGCTTGGCTGCCCAGCATGCCAGGGAGTAGAGCACGAACGGTTGGCCTCTGGTCCCACAGCCGAAGAGCCAGGGCAAAAAACTTGAGCTGTGCCTCTTCTGCAGAAAGTCAGCTTTGCAACGGTGCCATCCGCATTGCTGTCGCTCCTCCATTTCCCAACTCAAAGTCCATTACAATGGAACCTCTTTGGCACCCGTGCTCGGCTGCCCAGCATGCCAGGGAGTAGAGCACGAACGGTTGGCCTCTGCTCCCACAGCCGAAGAGCCAGGGCAAAAAACTTGAGCTGTGCCTCTTCTGCAGAAAGTCAGCTTTGCAACGGTGCCATCCGCATTGCTGTCGCTCCTCGATTTCCCAACTCAAAGTCCATTACAATGGAACCTCTTTGGCACCCGTGCTCGGCTGCCCAGCATGCCAGGGAGTAGAGCACGAACGGTTGGCCTCTGCTCCCACAGCCGAAGAGCCAGGGCAAAAAACTTGAGCTGTGCCTCTTCTGCAGAAAGTCAGCTTTGCAACGGTGCCATCCGCATTGCTGTCGCTCCTTGATTTCCCAATTCAAGTCCATTACAATGGAACCTCTTTGGCACCCGTGCTCGGCTGCCCAGCATCCCAGGGAGTAGAGCACGAACGGTTGGCCTCTGCTCCCACAGCCGAAGAGCCAGGGCAAAAAACTTGAGCTGTGCCTCTTCTGCAGAAAGTCAGCTTTGCAACGGTGCCATCCGCATTGCTGTCGCTCCTCGATTTCCCAACTCAAAGTCCATTACAATGGAAGCTCTTTGGCACCCATGCTCGGCTGCCCAGCATGCCAGGGAGTAGAGCACGAACGGTTGGCCTCTGCTCCCACAGCCGAAGAGCCAGGGCAAAAAACTTGAGCTGTGCCTCTTCTGCAGAAAGTCAGCTTTGCAACGGTGCCATCCGCATTGCTGTCGCTCCTCGATTTCCCAACTCAAAGTCCATTACAATGGAACCTCTTTGGCACCCGTGCTCGGCTGCCCAGCATGCCAGGGAGTAGAGCACGAACGGTTGGCCTCTGCTCCCACAGCCGAAGAGCCAGGGCAAAAAACTTGAGCTGTGCCTCTTCTGCAGAAAGTCAGCTTTGCAACGGTGCCATCCGCATTGCTGTCGCTCCTCCATTTCCCAACTCAAAGTCCATTACAATGGAAGCTCTTTGGCACCCGTGCTCGGCTGCCCAGCATGCCAGGGAGTAGAGCACGAACGGTTGGCCTCTGCTCCCACAGCCGAAGAGCCAGGGCAAAAAACTTAAGCTGTGCCTCTTCTGCAGAAAGTCAGCTTTGCAACGGTGCCATCCGCATTGCTGTCGCTCCTCGATTTCCCAACTCAAAGTCCATTACAATGGAACCTCTTTGGCACCCGTGCTCGGCTGCCCAGCATGCCAGGGAGTAGAGCACGAACGGTTGGCCTCTGCTCCCACAGCCGAAGAGCCAGGGCAAAAAATTTGAGCTGTGCCTCTTCTGCAGAAAGTCAGCTTTGCAACGGTGCCATCCGCATTGCTGTCGCTCCTCGATTTCCCAACTCAAAGTCCATTACAATGGAAGCTCTTTGGCACCCGTGCTCGGCTGCCCAGCATCCCAGGGAGTAGAGCACGAACGGTTGGCCTCTGCTCCCACAGCCGAAGAGCCAGGGCAAAAAACTTGAGCTGTGCCTCTTCTGCAGAAAGTCAGCTTTGCAACGGTGCCATCCGCATTGCTGTCGCTCCTCGATTTCCCAACTCAAAGTCCATTACAATGGAACCTCTTTGGCACCCGTGCTCGGCTGCCCAGCATGCCAGGGAGTAGAGCACAAACGGTTGGCCTCTGCTCCAACAGCCGAAGAGCCAGGGCAAAAAACTTGAGCTGTGCCTCTTCTGCAGAAAGTCAGCTTTGCAACGGTGCCATCCGCATTGCTGTTGCTCCTCCATTTCCCAACTCAAAGTCCATTACAATGGAACCTCTTTGGCACCCGTGCTCGGCTGCCCAGCATCCCAGGGAGTAGAGCACGAACGGTTGGCCTCTGCTCCCACAGCCGAAGAGCCAGGGCAAAAAACTTGAGCTGTGCCTCTTCTGCAGAAAGTCAGCTTTGCAACGGTGCCATCCGCATTGCTGTCGCTCCTCGATTTCCCAACTCAAAGTCCATTACAATGGAAGCTCTTTGGCACCCCTGCTCGGCTGCCCAGCATGCCAGGGAGTAGAGCACGAACGGTTGGCCTCTGCTCCCACAGCCGAAGAGCCAGGGCAAAAAACTTGAGCTGTGCCTCTTCTGCAGAAAGTCAGCTTTGCAAAGGTGCCATCCGCATTGCTGTCGCTCCTCCATTTCCCAACTCAAAGTCCATTACAATGGAACCTCTTTGGCACCCGTGTTCGGCTGCCCAGTATCCCAGGGAGTAAAGCACGAACGGTTGGCCTCTGCTCCCACAGCCGAAGAGCCAGGGCAAAAAACTTGAGCTGTGCCTCTTCTGCAGAAAGTCAGCTTTGCAACGGTGCCATCCGCATTGCTGTAGCTCCTTGATTTCCCAACTCAAAGTCCATTACAATGGAACCTCTTTGGCACCCGTGCTCGGCTGCCCAGCATCCCAGGGAGTAGAGCACGAACGGTTGGCCTCTGCTCCCACAGCCGAAGAGCCAGGGCAAAAAACTTGAGCTGTGCCTCTTCTGCAGAAAGTCAGCTTTGCAACGGTGCCATCCGCATTGCTGTTGCTCCTCGATTTCCCAACTCAAAGTCCATTACAATGGAACCTCTTTGGCACCTGTGCTCGGCTGCCCAGCATCCCAGGGAGTAGAGCACGAACGGTTGGCCTCTGCTCCCACAGCCGAAGAGCCAGGGCAAAAAACTTGAGCTGTGCCTCTTCTGCAGAAAGTCAGCTTTGCAACGGTGCCATCCGCATTGCTGTCGCTCCTCCATTTCCCAACTCAAAGTCCATTACAATGGAAGCTCTTTGGCACCCGTTCTGGGCTGCCCAGCATGCCAGGGAGTAGAGCACGAACGGTTGGCCTCTGCTCCCACAGCCGAAGAGCCAGGGCAAAAAACTTGAGCTGTGCCTCTTCTGCAGAAAGTCAGCTTTGCAACGGTGCCATCCGCATTGCTGTCGCTCCTCCATTTCCCAACTCAAAGTCCATTACAATGGAAGCTCTTTGGCACCCGTGCTCGGCTGCCCAGCATCCCAGGGAGTAGAGCACGAACGGTTGGCCTCTGCTCCCACAGCCGAAGAGCCAGGGCAAAAAACTTGAGCTGTGCCTCTTCTGCAGAAAGTCAGCTTTGCAACGGTGCCATCCGCATTGCTGTCGCTCCTCGATTTCCCAACTCAAAGTCCATTACAATGGAACCTCTTTGGCACCCGTGCTCGGCTGCCCAGCATCCCAGGGAGTAGAGCACGAACGGTTGGCCTCTGCTCCCACAGCCGAAGAGCCAGGGCAAAAAATTTGAGCTGTGCCTCTTCTGCAGAAAGTCAGCTTTGCAACGGTGCCATCCGCATTGCTGTCGCTCCTCAATTTCCCAACTCAAAGTCCATTACAATGGAACCTCTTTGGCACCCGTGCTCGGCTGCCCAGCATCCCAGGGAGTAGAGCACGAACAGTAGGCCTCTGCTCCCACAGCCGAAGAGCCAGGGCAAAAAACTTGATCTGTGCCTCTTCTGCAGAAAGTCAGCTTTGCAACGGTGCCATCCGCATTGCTGTCGCTCCTCGATTTCCCAACTCAAAGTCCATTACAATGGAACCTCTTTGGCACCCGTGTTCAGCTGCCCAGCGTCCCTGGAAGTAAAGCACGAACGGTTGGCCTCTGCTCCCACAGCCGAAGAGCCAGGGCAAAAAACTTGAGCTGTGCCTCTTCTGCAGAAAGTCAGCTTTGCAACAGTGCCATCCGAATTGCTGTCGCTCCTCGATTTCCCAACTCAAAGTCCATTACAATGGAAGCTCTTTGGCACCCGTGCTCAGCTGCACAGCATGCCAGGGAGTAGAGCACGAACGGTTGGCCTCTGCTCCCACAGCCGAAGAGCCAGGGCAAAAAACTTGAGCTGTGCCTCTTCTGCAGAAAGTCAGCTTTGCAACAGTGCCATCCGCATTGCTGTCGCTCCTCGATTTCCCAACTCAAAGTCCATTACAATGGAAGCTCTTTGGCACCCGTGCTCGACTGCCCAGCATGCCAGGGAGTAGAGCACGAACGGTTGGCCTCTGCTCCCACAGCCGAAGAGCCAGGGCAAAAAACTTGAGCTGTGCCTCTTCTGCAGAAAGTCAGCTTTGCAACGGTGCCATCCGCATTGCTGTCGCTCCTCCATTTCCCAACTCAAAGTCCATTACAATGGAACCTCTTTGGCACCCGTGCTCGGCTGCCCAGCATCCCAGGGAGTAGAGCACGAACGGTTGGCCTCTGCTCCCACAGCCGAAGAGCCAGGGCAAAAAACTTGAGCTGTGCCTCTTCTGCAGAAAGTCAGCTTTGCAACGGTGCCATCCACATTGCTGTCGCTCCTCGATTTCCCAACTCAAAGTCCATTACAATGGAACCTCTTTGGCACCCGTGCTCGGCTGCCCAGCATGCCAGGGAGTAGAGCACGAACGGTTGGCCTCTGCTCCCACAGCCGAAGAGCCAGGGCAAAAAACTTGAGCTGTGCCTCTTCTGCAGAAAGTCAGCTTTGCAACGGTGCCATCCGCATTGCTGTCGCTCCTTGATTTCCCAATTCAAGTCCATTACAATGGAACCTCTTTGGCACCCGTGCTCGGCTGCCCAGCATCCCAGGGAGTAGAGCACGAACGGTTGGCCTCTGCTCCCACAGCCGAAGAGCCAGGGCAAAAAACTTGAGCTGTGCCTCTTCTGCAGAAAGTCAGCTTTGCAACGGTGCCATCCGCATTGCTGTCGCTCCTCGATTTCCCAACTCAAAGTCCATTACAATGGAAGCTCTTTGGCACCCATGCTCGGCTGCCCAGCATGCCAGGGAGTAGAGCACGAACGGTTGGCCTCTGCTCCCACAGCCGAAGAGCCAGGGCAAAAAACTTGAGCTGTGCCTCTTCTGCAGAAAGTCAGCTTTGCAACGGTGCCATCCGCATTGCTGTTGCTCCTCGATTTCCCAACTCAAAGTCCATTACAATGGAAGCTCTTTGGCACCCGTGCTCGGCTGCCCAGCATCCCAGGGAGTAGAGCACGAACGGTTGGCCTCTGCTCCCACAGCCGAAGAGCCAGGGCAAAAAACTTGAGCTGTGCCTCTTCTGCAGAAAGTCAGCTTTGCAACGGTGCCATCCGCATTGCTGTCGCTCCTCCATTTCCCAACTCAAAGTCCATTACAATGGAAGCTCTTTGGCACCCGTTCTGGGCTGCCCAGCATGCCAGGGAGTAGAGCACGAACGGTTGGCCTCTGCTCCCACAGCCGAAGAGCCAGGGCAAAAAACTTGAGCTGTGCCTCTTCTGCAGAAAGTCAGCTTTGCAACGGTGCCATCCGCATTGCTGTCGCTCCTCCATTTCCCAACTCAAAGTCCATTACAATGGAAGCTCTTTGGCACCCGTGCTCGGCTGCCCAGCATCCCAGGGAGTAGAGCACGAACGGTTGGCCTCTGCTCCCACAGCCGAAGAGCCAGGGCAAAAAACTTGAGCTGTGCCTCTTCTGCAGAAAGTCAGCTTTGCAACGGTGCCATCCGCATTGCTGTCGCTCCTCGATTTCCCAACTCAAAGTCCATTACAATGGAACCTCTTTGGCACCCGTGCTCGGCTGCCCAGCATCCCAGGGAGTAGAGCACGAACGGTTGGCCTCTGCTCCCACAGCCGAAGAGCCAGGGCAAAAAATTTGAGCTGTGCCTCTTCTGCAGAAAGTCAGCTTTGCAACGGTGCCATCCGCATTGCTGTCGCTCCTCAATTTCCCAACTCAAAGTCCATTACAATGGAACCTCTTTGGCACCCGTGCTCGGCTGCCCAGCATCCCAGGGAGTAGAGCACGAACAGTAGGCCTCTGCTCCCACAGCCGAAGAGCCAGGGCAAAAAACTTGATCTGTGCCTCTTCTGCAGAAAGTCAGCTTTGCAACGGTGCCATCCGCATTGCTGTCGCTCCTCGATTTCCCAACTCAAAGTCCATTACAATGGAACCTCTTTGGCACCCGTGTTCAGCTGCCCAGCGTCCCTGGAAGTAAAGCACGAACGGTTGGCCTCTGCTCCCACAGCCGAAGAGCCAGGGCAAAAAACTTGAGCTGTGCCTCTTCTGCAGAAAGTCAGCTTTGCAACAGTGCCATCCGAATTGCTGTCGCTCCTCGATTTCCCAACTCAAAGTCCATTACAATGGAAGCTCTTTGGCACCCGTGCTCAGCTGCACAGCATGCCAGGGAGTAGAGCACGAACGGTTGGCCTCTGCTCCCACAGCCGAAGAGCCAGGGCAAAAAACTTGAGCTGTGCCTCTTCTGCAGAAAGTCAGCTTTGCAACAGTGCCATCCGCATTGCTGTCGCTCCTCGATTTCCCAACTCAAAGTCCATTACAATGGAAGCTCTTTGGCACCCGTGCTCGGCTGCCCAGCATGCCAGGGAGTAGAGCACGAACGGTTGGCCTCTGCTCCCACAGCCGAAGAGCCAGGGCAAAAAACTTGAGCTGTGCCTCTTCTGCAGAAAGTCAGCTTTGCAACGGTGCCATCCGCATTGCTGTCGCTCCTCCATTTCCCAACTCAAAGTCCATTACAATGGAACCTCTTTGGCACCCGTGCTCGGCTGCCCAGCATCCCAGGGAGTAGAGCACGAACGGTTGGCCTCTGCTCCCACAGCCGAAGAGCCAGGGCAAAAAACTTGAGCTGTGCCTCTTCTGCAGAAAGTCAGCTTTGCAACGGTGCCATCCACATTGCTGTCGCTCCTCGATTTCCCAACTCAAAGTCCATTACAATGGAACCTCTTTGGCACCCGTGCTCGGCTGCCCAGCATGCCAGGGAGTAGAGCACGAACGGTTGGCCTCTGCTCCCACAGCCGAAGAGCCAGGGCAAAAAACTTGAGCTGTGCCTCTTCTGCAGAAAGTCAGCTTTGCAACGGTGCCATCCGCATTGCTGTCGCTCCTTGATTTCCCAATTCAAGTCCATTACAATGGAACCTCTTTGGCACCCGTGCTCGGCTGCCCAGCATCCCAGGGAGTAGAGCACGAACGGTTGGCCTCTGCTCCCACAGCCGAAGAGCCAGGGCAAAAAACTTGAGCTGTGCCTCTTCTGCAGAAAGTCAGCTTTGCAACGGTGCCATCCGCATTGCTGTCGCTCCTCGATTTCCCAACTCAAAGTCCATTACAATGGAAGCTCTTTGGCACCCATGCTCGGCTGCCCAGCATGCCAGGGAGTAGAGCACGAACGGTTGGCCTCTGCTCCCACAGCCGAAGAGCCAGGGCAAAAAACTTGAGCTGTGCCTCTTCTGCAGAAAGTCAGCTTTGCAACGGTGCCATCCGCATTGCTGTCGCTCCTCCATTTCCCAACTCAAAGTCCATTAAAATGGAACCTCTTTGGCACCCGTGCTCGGCTGCCCAGCATCCCAGGGAGTAGAGCACGAACGGTTGGCCTCTGCTCCCACAGCCGAAGAGCCAGGGCAAAAAACTTGAGCTGTGCCTCTTCTGCAGAAAGTCAGCTTTGCAACGGTGCCATCCGCATTGCTGTCGCTCCTCGATTTCCCAACTCAAAGTCCATTACAATGGAAGCTCTTTGGCACCCGTGCTCGGCTGCCCAGCATCCCAGGGAGTAGAGCACGAACGGTTGGCCTCTGCTCCCACAGCCGAAGAGCCAGGGCAAAAAACTTGAGCTGTGCCTCTTCTGCAGAAAGTCAGCTTTGCAACGGTGCCATCCGCATTGCTGTCGCTCCTCGATTTCCCAACTCAAAGTCCATTACAATGGAACCTCTTTGGCACCCGTGCTCGGCTGCCCAGCATGCCAGGGAGTAGAGCACAAACGGTTGGCCTCTGCTCCAACAGCCGAAGAGCCAGGGCAAAAAACTTGAGCTGTGCCTCTTCTGCAGAAAGTCAGCTTTGCAACGGTGCCATCCGCATTGCTGTTGCTCCTCCATTTCCCAACTCAAAGTCCATTACAATGGAACCTCTTTGGCACCCGTGCTCGGCTGCCCAGCATGCCAGGGAGTAGAGCACGAACGGTTGGCCTCTGCTCCCACAGCCGAAGAGCCAGGGCAAAAAACTTGAGCTGTGCCTCTTCTGCAGAAAGTCAGCTTTGCAACGGTGCCATCCGCATTGCTGTCGCTCCTCGATTTCCCAACTCAAAGTCCATTACAATGGAAGCTCTTTGGCACCCCTGCTCGGCTGCCCAGCATGCCAGGGAGTAGAGCACGAACGGTTGGCCTCTGCTCCCACAGCCGAAGAGCCAGGGCAAAAAACTTGAGCTGTGCCTCTTCTGCAGAAAGTCAGCTTTGCAAAGGTGCCATCCGCATTGCTGTCGCTCCTCCATTTCCCAACTCAAAGTCCATTACAATGGAACCTCTTTGGCACCCGTGTTCGGCTGCCCAGTATCCCAGGGAGTAAAGCACGAACGGTTGGCCTCTGCTCCCACAGCCGAAGAGCCAGGGCAAAAAACTTGAGCTGTGCCTCTTCTGCAGAAAGTCAGCTTTGCAACGGTGCCATCCGCATTGCTGTAGCTCCTTGATTTCCCAACTCAAAGTCCATTACAATGGAACCTCTTTGGCACCCGTGCTCGGCTGCCCAGCATCCCAGGGAGTAGAGCACGAACGGTTGGCCTCTGCTCCCACAGCCGAAGAGCCAGGGCAAAAAACTTGAGCTGTGCCTCTTCTGCAGAAAGTCAGCTTTGCAACGGTGCCATCCGCATTGCTGTTGCTCCTCGATTTCCCAACTCAAAGTCCATTACAATGGAACCTCTTTGGCACCTGTGCTCGGCTGCCCAGCATCCCAGGGAGTAGAGCACGAACGGTTGGCCTCTGCTCCCACAGCCGAAGAGCCAGGGCAAAAAACTTGAGCTGTGCCTCTTCTGCAGAAAGTCAGCTTTGCAACGGTGCCATCCGCATTGCTGTCGCTCCTCCATTTCCCAACTCAAAGTCCATTACAATGGAAGCTCTTTGGCACCCGTTCTGGGCTGCCCAGCATGCCAGGGAGTAGAGCACGAACGGTTGGCCTCTGCTCCCACAGCCGAAGAGCCAGGGCAAAAAACTTGAGCTGTGCCTCTTCTGCAGAAAGTCAGCTTTGCAACGGTGCCATCCGCATTGCTGTCGCTCCTCCATTTCCCAACTCAAAGTCCATTACAATGGAAGCTCTTTGGCACCCGTGCTCGGCTGCCCAGCATCCCAGGGAGTAGAGCACGAACGGTTGGCCTCTGCTCCCACAGCCGAAGAGCCAGGGCAAAAAACTTGAG
Organism: Psittacula echo; assembly: GCF_963264785.1. Lineage (NCBI taxonomy): Eukaryota > Metazoa > Chordata > Aves > Psittaciformes > Psittacidae > Psittacula > Psittacula echo. The sequence continues at coordinate 62,715,957 of NC_137740.1, forward strand.
CTGTGCCTCTTCTGCAGAAAGTCAGCTTTGCAACGGTGCCATCCGCATTGCTGTCGCTCCTCGATTTCCCAACTCAAAGTCCATTACAATGGAAGCTCTTTGGCACCCGTGCTCGGCTGCCCAGCATCCCAGGGAGTAGAGCACGAACGGTTGGCCTCTGCTCCCACAGCCGAAGAGCCAGGGCAAAAAATTTGAGCTGTGCCTCTTCTGCAGAAAGTCAGCTTTGCAACGGTGCCATCCGCATTGCTGTCGCTCCTCAATTTCCCAACTCAAAGTCCATTACAATGGAACCTCTTTGGCACCCGTGCTCGGCTGCCCAGCATCCCAGGGAGTAGAGCACGAACAGTTGGCCTCTGCTCCCACAGCCGAAGAGCCAGGGCAAAAAACTTGATCTGTGCCTCTTCTGCAGAAAGTCAGCTTTGCAACGGTGCCATCCGCATTGCTGTCGCTCCTCGATTTCCCAACTCAAAGTCCATTACAATGGAACCTCTTTGGCACCCGTGTTCAGCTGCCCAGCGTCCCTGGAAGTAAAGCACGAACGGTTGGCCTCTGCTCCCACAGCCGAAGAGCCAGGGCAAAAAACTTGAGCTGTGCCTCTTCTGCAGAAAGTCAGCTTTGCAACAGTGCCATCCGAATTGCTGTCGCTCCTCGATTTCCCAACTCAAAGTCCATTACAATGGAAGCTCTTTGGCACCCGTGCTCGGCTGCCCAGCATGCCAGGGAGTAGAGCACGAACGGTTGGCCTCTGCTCCCACAGCCGAAGAGCCAGGGCAAAAAACTTGAGCTGTGCCTCTTCTGCAGAAAGTCAGCTTTGCAACGGTGCCATCCGCATTGCTGTTGCTCCTCGCTTTCCCAACTCAAAGTCCATTACAATGGAACCTCTTTGGCACCCGTGCTCGGCTGCCCAGCATGCCAGGGAGTAGAGCACGAACGGTTGGCCTCTGCTCCCACAGCAGAAGAGCCAGGGCAGAAAACTTGAGCTGTGCCTCTTCTGCAGAAAGTCAGCTTTGCAACGGTGCCATCCGCATTGCTGTCGCTCCTCCATTTCCCAACTCAAAGTCCATTACAATGGAAGCTCTTTGGCACCCGTGCTCGGCTGCCCAGCATGCCAGGGAGTAGAGCACGAACGGTTGGCCTCTGCTCCCACAGCCGAAGAGCCAGGGCAAAAAACTTGAGCTGTGCCTCTTCTGCAGAAAGTCAGCTTTGCAACGGTGCCATCCGCATTGCTGTCGCTCCTCCATTTCCCAACTCAAAGTCCATTAAAATGGAAGCTCTTTGGCACCCCTGCTCGGCTGCCCAGCATGCCAGGGAGTAGAGCACGAACGGTTGGCCTCTGCTCCCACAGCCGAAGAGCCAGGGCAAAAAACTTGAGCTGTGCCTCTTCTGCAGAAAGTCAGCTTTGCAACGGTGCCATCCGCATTGCTGTCGCTCCTCGCTTTCCCAACTCAAAGTCCATTACAATGGAACCTCTTTGGCACCCGTGCTCGGCTGCCCAGCATGCCAGGGAGTAGAGCACGAACGGTTGGCCTCTGCTCCCACAGCAGAAGAGCCAGGGCAGAAAACTTGAGCTGTGCCTCTTCTGCAGAAAGTCAGCTTTGCAACGGTGCCATCCGCATTGCTGTCGCTCCTCCATTTCCCAACTCAAAGTCCATTACAATGGAACCTCTTTGGCACCCGTGCTCGGCTGCCCAGCATGCCAGGGAGTAGAGCACGAACGGTTGGCCTCTGCTCCCACAGCCGAAGAGCCAGGGCAAAAAACTTGAGCTGTGCCTCTTCTGCAGAAAGTCAGCTTTGCAACGGTGCCATCCGCATTGCTGTCGCTCCTCCATTTCCCAACTCAAAGTCCATTACAATGGAACCTCTTTGGCACCCGTGCTCGGCTGCCCAGCATCCCAGGGAGTAGAGCACGAACGGTTGGCCTCTGCTCCCACAGCCGAAGAGCCAGGGCAAAAAACTTGAGCTGTGCCTCTTCTGCAGAAAGTCAGCTTTGCAACGGTGCCATCCGCATTGCTGTCGCTCCTCGATTTCCCAACTCAAAGTCCATTACAATGGAAGCTCTTTGGCACCCCTGCTCGGCTGCCCAGCATGCCAGGGAGTAGAGCACGAACGGTTGGCCTCTGCTCCCACAGCCGAAGAGCCAGGGCAAAAAACTTGAGCTGTGCCTCTTCTGCAGAAAGTCAGCTTTGCAACGGTGCCATCCGCATTGCTGTCGCTCCTCAATTTCCCAACTCAAAGTCCATTACAATGGAACCTCTTTGGCACCCGTGCTCGGCTGCCCAGCATCCCAGGGAGTAGAGCACAAACGGTTGGCCTCTGCTCCCACAGCCGAAGAGCCAGGGCAAAAAACTTGAGCTGTGCCTCTTCTGCAGAAAGTCAGCTTTGCAACGGTGCCATCCGCATTGCTGTCGCTCCTCGATTTCCCAACTCAAAGTCCATTACAATGGAACCTCTTTGGCACCCGTGCTCGGCTGCCCAGCATGCCAGGGAGTAGAGCACGAACGGTTGGCCTCTGCTCCCACAGCCAAAGAGCCAGGGCAAAAAACTTGAGCTGTGCCTCTTCTGCAGAAAGTCAGCTTTGCAACGGTGCCATCCGCATTGCTGTCGCTCCTCCATTTCCCAACTCAAAGTCCATTACAATGGAACCTCTTTGGCACCCGTGCTCGGCTGCCCAGCATCCCAGGGAGTAGAGCACAAACGGTTGGCCTCTGCTCCCACAGCCGAAGAGCCAGGGCAAAAAACTTGAGCTGTGCCTCTTCTGCAGAAAGTCAGCTTTGCAACGGTGCCATCCGCATTGCTGTCGCTCCTCGATTTCCCAACTCAAAGTCCATTACAATGGAACCTCTTTGGCACCCGTGCTTGGCTGCCCAGCATCCCAGGGAGTAGAGCACGAACAGTTGGCCTCTGCTCCCACAGCCGAAGAGCCAGGGCAAAAAACTTGAGCTGTGCCTCTTCTGCAGAAAGTCAGCTATGCAACGGTGCCATCCGCATTGCTGTCGCTCCTCGATTTCCCAACTCAAAGTCCATTACAATGGAACCTCTTTGGCACCCGTGCTCGGCTGCCCAGCATCCCAGGGAGTAGAGCACGAACGGTTGGCCTCTGGTCCCACAGCCGAAGAGCCAGGGCAAAAAACTTGAGCTCTGCCTCTTCTGCAGAAAGTCAGCTTTGCAACGGTGCCATCCGCATTGCTGTCGCTCCTCAATTTCCCAACTCAAAGTCCATTACAATGGAACCTCTTTGGCACCCGTGCTCGGCTGCCCAGCATCCCAGGGAATAGAGCACAAACGGTTGGCCTCTGCTCCCACAGCCGAAGAGCCAGGGCAAAAAACTTGAGCTGTGCCTCTTCTGCAGAAAGTCAGCTTTGCAACGGTGCCATCCGCATTGCTGTCGCTCCTCTATTTCCCAACACAAAATCCATTACAATGGAAGCTCTTTGGCACCCGTTCTCGGCCGCCCAGCATCCCAGGGAGTAGAGCACGAACGGTTGGCCTCTGCTCCCACAGCCGAAGAGCCAGGGCAAAAAACTTGAGCTGTGCCTCTTCAGCAGAAAGTCAGCTTTACAACGGTGCCATCCGCATTTTTCTCCTCGATTTCCCAACTCAAAGTCCATTACAATGGAACCTCTTTGGCACCTGTGCTTGGCTGCCCAGCATGCCAGGGAGTAGAGCACGAACGGTTGGCCTCTGCTCCCACAGCCGAAGAGCCAGGGCAAAAAACTTGAGCTGTGCCTCTTCTGCAGAAAGTCAGCTATGCAACGGTGCCATCCGCATTGCTGTCGCTCCTCGATTTCCCAACTCAAAGTCCATTACAATGGAACCTCCTTGGCACCCGTGCTTGGCTGCCCAGCATGCCAGGGAGTAGAGCACGAACGGTTGGCCTCTGCTCCCACAGCCGAAGAGCCAGGGCAAAAAACTTGAGCTGTGCCTCTTCTGCAGAAAGTCAGCTTTGCAACAGTGCCATCCGCATTGCTGTCGCTCCTCGATTTCCCAACTCAAAGTCCATTACAATGGAACCTCTTTGGCACCCGTGCTCGGCTGCTCAGCATGCCAGGGAGTAGAGCACGAACGGTTGGCCTCTGCTCCCACAGCCGAAGAGCCAGGGCAAAAACCTTGAGCTGTGCCTCTTCTGCAGAAAGTCAGCTTTGCAACGGTGCCATCCGCATTGCTGTTGCTCCTCGATTTCCCAACTCAAAGTCCATTACAATGGAACCTCTTTGGCACCCGTGCTTGGCTGCCCAGCATCCCAGGGAGTAGAGCACAAACGGTTGGCCTCTGCTCCCACAGCCGAAGAGCCAGGGCAAAAAACTTGAGCTGTGCCTCTTCTGCAGAAAGTCAGCTTTGCAACGGTGCCATCCGCATTGCTGTCGCTCCTCGATTTCCCAACTCAAAGTCCATTACAATGGAACCTCTTTGGCACCCATGCTCGGCTGCCCAGCATGCCAGGGAGTAGAGCACGAATGGTTGGCCTCTGCTCCCACAGCCGAAGAGCCAGGGCAAAAAACTTGAGCTGTGCCTCTTCTGCAGAAAGTCAGCTTTGCAACGGTGCCATCCGCACTGCTGTCGCTCCTCAATTTCCCAACTCAAAGTCCATTACAATGGAACCTCTTTGGCACCTGTTCTCGGCTGCCCAGCATCCCAGGGAGTAGAGCACGAGCGGTTGGCCTCTGCTCCCACAGCCGAAGAGCCAGGGCAAAAAACTTGAGCTTTGCCTCTTCTGCAGAAAGTCAGCTTTGCAACGGTGCCATCTGCATTGCTGTCGCTCTTCGATTTCCCAACTCAAAGTCCATTACATTGGAAGCTCTTTGGCACCCGTGATCGGCTGCCCAGCATCCCAGGAAGTAAAGCACGAACGATTGGCCTCTGCTCTCACAGCCGAAGAGCCAGGGCAAAAAACTTGAGCTGTGCCTCTTCTGCAGAAAGTCAGCTTTGCAACGGTGCCATCCGCATTGCTGTCGCTCCTCGATTTCCCAACTCAAAGTCCATAACAATGGAACCTCTTTGGCACCCGTGCTCGGCTGCCCAGCATGCCAGGGAGTAGAGCACGAACGGTTGGCCTCTGCTCCAACAGCCGAAGAGCCAGGGCAAAAAACTTGAGCTGTGCCTCTTCTGCAGAAAGTCAGCTTTGCAACGGTGCCATCCACATTGCTGTCGCTCCTCGATTTCCCAACTCAAAGTCCATTACAATGGAACCTCTTTGGCACCCGTGCTCGGCTGCCCAGCATCCCAGGGAGTAGAGTACGAACGGTTGGCCTCTGCTCCCACAGCCGAAGAGCCAGGGCAAAAAACTTGAGCTGTGCCTCTTCTGCAGAAAGTCAGCTTTGCAACGGTGCCATCCGCATTGCTGTCGCTCCTCCATTTCCCAACTCAAAGTCCATTACAATGGAACATCTTTGGCACCCGTGCTCGGCTGCCCAGCATTCCAGGGAGTAGAGCACGAACGGTTGGCCTCTGCTCCCACAGCCGAAGAGCCAGGGCAAAAAACTTGAGCTGTGCCTCTTCTGCAGAAAGTCAGCTTTGCAACGGTGCCATCCGCATTGCTGTCGCTCCTCGATTTCCCAACTCAAAGTTCATTACAATGGAACCTCTTTGGCACCCGTGCTCGGCTGCCCAGCATCCCAGGGAGTAGAGCACGAACGGTTGGCCTCTGTTCCCACAGCCGAAGAGCCAGGGCAAAAAACTTGAGCTGTGCCTCTTCTGCAGAAAGTCAGCTTTGCAACGGTGCCATCCACATTGCTGTCGCTCCTCGATTTCCCAACTCAAAGTCCATTACAATGGAACCTCTTTGGCACCCGTGCTCGGCTGCCCAGCATCCCAGGGAGTAGAGCACGAACGGTTGGCCTCTGCTCCCACAGCCGAAGAGCCAGGGCAAAAAACTTGAGCTGTGCCTCTTCTGCAGAAAGTCAGCTTTGCAACGGTGCCATCCGCATTGCTGTCGCTCCTCGATTTCCCAACTCAAAGTCCATTACAATGGAACCTCTTTGGCACCCGTGCTTGGCTGCCCAGCATCCCAGGGAGTAGAGCACGAACAGTTGGCCTCTGCTCCCACAGCCGAAGAGCCAGGGCAAAAAACTTGAGCTGTGCCTCTTCTGCAGAAAGTCAGCTATGCAACGGTGCCATCCGCATTGCTGTCGCTCCTCGATTTCCCAACTCAAAGTCCATTACAATGGAAGCTCTTTGGCACCCGTGCTCGGCTGCCCAGCATGCCAGGGAGTAGAGCACGAACGGTTGGCCTCTGCTCCCACAGCCGAAGAGCCAGGGCAAAAAACTTGAGCTGTGCCTCTTCTGCAGAAAGTCAGCTTTGCAACGGTGCCATCCGCATTGCTGTCGCTCCTCGATTTCCCAACTCAAAGTCCATTACAATGGAACCTCTTTGGCACCCGTTCTCGGCTGCCCAGCATCCCAGGGAGTAGAGCACAAACGGTTGGCCTCTGCTCCCACAGTCGAAGAGCCAGGGCAAAAAACTTGAGCTGTGCCTCTTCTGCAGAAAGTCAGCTTTGCAACGGTGCCATCCGCATTGCTGTCGCTCCTCTATTTCCCAACTCAAAGTCCATTACAATGGAAGCTCTTTGGCACCCGTGTTCGGCTGCCCAGCATCCCAGGGAGTAGAGCACGAACGGTTGGCCTCTGTTCCCACAGCCGAAGAGCCAGGGCAAAAAACTTGAGCTGTGCCTCTTCTGCAGAAAGTCAGCTTTACAACGGTGCCATCCGCATTGCTGTCGCTCCTCCATTTCCCAACTCAAAGCCCATTAAAATGGAACCTCTTTGGCACCTGTGCTTGGCTGCCCAGCATGCCAGGGAGTAGAGCACAAACGGTTGGCCTCTGCTCCCACAGCCGAAGAGCCAGGGCAAAAAACTTGAGCTGTGCCTCTTCTGCAGAAAGTCAGCTTTGCAACGGTGCCATCCGCATTGCTGTCGCTCCTCGATTTCCCAACTCAAAGTCCATTACAATGGAACCTCCTTGGCACCCGTGCTCGGCTGCCCAGCATCCCGGGGAGTAGAGCACGAACGGTTGGCCTCTGTTCCCACAGCCGAAGAGCCAGGGCAAAAAACTTGAGCTGTGCCTCTTCTGCAGAAAGTCAGCTTTGCAACGGTGCCATCCGCATTGCTGTCGCTCCTCGATTTCCCAACTCAAAGTCCATTACAATGGAAGCTCTTTGGCACCCGTGCTCGGCTGCCCAGCATGCCAGGGAGTAGAGCACGAACGGTTGGCCTCTGCTCCCACAGCCGAAGAGCCAGGGCAAAAAACTTGAGCTGTGCCTCTTCTGCAGAAAGTCAGCTTTGCAACGGTGCCATCCGCATTGCTGTCGCTCCCCGATTTCCCAACTCAAAGTCCATTACAATGGAACCTCTTTGGCACCCGTGCTCGGCTGCCCAGCATGCCAGGGAGTAGAGCAAGAACGGTTGGCCTGTGCTCCCACAGCCGAAGAGCCAGGGCAAAAAACTTGAGCTGTGCCTCTTCTGCAGAAAGTCAGCTTTGCAACGGTGCCATCCGCATTGCTGTCGCTCCTCGATTTCCCAACTCAAAGTCCATTACAATGGAACCTCTTTGGCACCCGTGCTCGGCTGCCCAGCATCCCAGGGAGTAGAGCACGAACGGTTGGCCTCTGCTCCAACAGCCGAAGAGCCATGGCAAAAAACTTGAGCTGTGCCTCTTCTGCAGAAAGTCAGCTTTGCAACGGTGCCATCCGCATTGCTGTCGCTCCTCCATTTCCCAACTCAAAGTCCATTACAATGGAAGCTCTTTGGCACCCGTGCTCGGCTGCCCAGCATCCCAGGGAGTAGAGCACGAACGGTTGGCCTCTGTTCCCACAGCCGAAGAGCCAGGGCAAAAAACTTGAGCTGTGCCTCTTCTGCAGAAAGTCAGCTTTGCAACGGTGCCATCCGCATTGCTGTCGCTCCTCGATGTCCCAACTCAAAGTCCATTACAATGGAACGTCTTTGGCACCCGTGCTCGGCTGCCCAGCATGCCAGGGAGTAGAGCACGAACGGTTGGCCTCTGCTCCCACAGCCGAAGAGCCAGGGCAAAAAACTTGAGCTGTGCCTCTTCTGCAGAAAGTCAGCTTTGCAACGGTGCCATCCGCATTGCTGTCGCTCCTCCATTTCCCAACTCAAAGTCCATTACAATGGAACCTCTTTGGCACCCGTGCTCGGCTGCTCAGCATCCCAGGGAGTAGAGCATGAACGGTTGGCCTCTGCTCCCACAGCCGAAGAGCCAGGGCAAAAAACTTGAGCTGTGCCTCTTCTGCAGAAAGTCAGCCTTGAAACGGTGCCATCCGCATTGCTGTCGCTCCTCGATTTCCCAACTCAAAGTCCATTACAATGGAACCTCTTTGGCACCCGTGCTCGGCTGCCCAGCATGCCAGGGAGTAGAGCAAGAACGGTTGGCCTCTGCTCCCACAGCCGAAGAGCCAGGGCAAAAAACTTGAGCTGTGCCTCTTCTGCAGAAAGTCAGCTATGCAACGGTGCCATCCGCATTGCTGTCGCTCCTCGATTTCCCAACTCAAAGTCCATTACAATGGAACCTCCTTGGCACCCGTGCTCGGCTGCCCAGCATCCCAGGGAGTAGAGCACGAACGGTTGGCCTCTGCTCCCACAGCCGAAGAGCCAGGGCAAAAAACTTGAGCTGTGCCTCTTCTGCAGAAAGTCAGCTATGCAACGGTGCCATCCGCATTGCTGTTGCTCCTCGATTTCCCAACTCAAAGTCCATTACAATGGAACCTCTTTGGCACCCGTGCTTGGCTGCCCAGCATCCCAGGGAGTAGAGCACAAACGGTTGGCCTCTGCTCCCACAGCCGAAGAGCCAGGGCAAAAAACTTGAGCTGTGCCTCTTCTGCAGAAAGTCAGCTTTGCAACGGTGCCATCCGCACTGCTGTCGCTCCTCGATTTCCCAACTCAAAGTCCATTACAATGGAACATCTTTGGCACCTGTTCTCGGCTGCACAGCATCCCAGGGAGTAGAGCACGAACGGTTGGCCTCTGCTCCCACAGCCGAAGAGCCAGGGCAAAAAACTTGAGCTGTGCCTCTTCTGCAGAAAGTCAGCTTTGCAACGGTGCCATCCACATTGCTGTCGCTCCTCGATTTCCCAACTCAAAGTCCATTACAATGGAACCTCTTTGGCACCCGTGCTTGGCTGCCCAGCATCCCAGGGAGTAGAGCACAAACGGTTGGCCTCTGCTCCCACAGCCAAAGAGCCAGGGCAAAAAACTTGAGCTGTGCCTCTTCTGCAGAAAGTCAGCTTTGCAACGGTGCCATCCGCATTGCTGTCGCTCCTCCATTTCCCAACTCAAAGTCCATTACAATGGAACATCTTTGGCACCCGTGCTCGGCTGCCCAGCATTCCAGGGAGTAGAGCACGAACGGTTGGCCTCTGCTCCCACAGCCGAAGAGCCAGGGCAAAAAACTTGAGCTGTGCCTCTTCTGCAGAAAGTCAGCTTTGCAACGGTGCCATCCGCATTGCTGTCGCTCCTCGATTTCCCAACTCAAAGTTCATTACAATGGAACCTCTTTGGCACCCGTGCTCGGCTGCCCAGCATCCCAGGGAGTAGAGCACGAACGGTTGGCCTCTGTTCCCACAGCCGAAGAGCCAGGGCAAAAAACTTGAGCTGTGCCTCTTCTGCAGAAAGTCAGCTTTGCAACGGTGCCATCCACATTGCTGTCGCTCCTCGATTTCCCAACTCAAAGTCCATTACAATGGAACCTCTTTGGCACCCGTGCTCGGCTGCCCAGCATCCCAGGGAGTAGAGCACGAACGGTTGGCCTCTGCTCCCACAGCCGAAGAGCCAGGGCAAAAAACTTGAGCTGTGCCTCTTCTGCAGAAAGTCAGCTTTGCAACGGTGCCATCCGCATTGCTGTCGCTCCTCGATTTCCCAACTCAAAGTCCATTACAATGGAACCTCTTTGGCACCCGTGCTTGGCTGCCCAGCATCCCAGGGAGTAGAGCACGAACAGTTGGCCTCTGCTCCCACAGCCGAAGAGCCAGGGCAAAAAACTTGAGCTGTGCCTCTTCTGCAGAAAGTCAGCTATGCAACGGTGCCATCCGCATTGCTGTCGCTCCTCGATTTCCCAACTCAAAGTCCATTACAATGGAAGCTCTTTGGCACCCGTGCTCGGCTGCCCAGCATGCCAGGGAGTAGAGCACGAACGGTTGGCCTCTGCTCCCACAGCCGAAGAGCCAGGGCAAAAAACTTGAGCTGTGCCTCTTCTGCAGAAAGTCAGCTTTGCAACGGTGCCATCCGCATTGCTGTCGCTCCTCGATTTCCCAACTCAAAGTCCATTACAATGGAACCTCTTTGGCACCCGTTCTCGGCTGCCCAGCATCCCAGGGAGTAGAGCACAAACGGTTGGCCTCTGCTCCCACAGTCGAAGAGCCAGGGCAAAAAACTTGAGCTGTGCCTCTTCTGCAGAAAGTCAGCTTTGCAACGGTGCCATCCGCATTGCTGTCGCTCCTCTATTTCCCAACTCAAAGTCCATTACAATGGAAGCTCTTTGGCACCCGTGTTCGGCTGCCCAGCATCCCAGGGAGTAGAGCACGAACGGTTGGCCTCTGTTCCCACAGCCGAAGAGCCAGGGCAAAAAACTTGAGCTGTGCCTCTTCTGCAGAAAGTCAGCTTTACAACGGTGCCATCCGCATTGCTGTCGCTCCTCCATTTCCCAACTCAAAGCCCATTAAAATGGAACCTCTTTGGCACCTGTGCTTGGCTGCCCAGCATGCCAGGGAGTAGAGCACAAACGGTTGGCCTCTGCTCCCACAGCCGAAGAGCCAGGGCAAAAAACTTGAGCTGTGCCTCTTCTGCAGAAAGTCAGCTTTGCAACGGTGCCATCCGCATTGCTGTCGCTCCTCGATTTCCCAACTCAAAGTCCATTACAATGGAACCTCCTTGGCACCCGTGCTCGGCTGCCCAGCATCCCGGGGAGTAGAGCACGAACGGTTGGCCTCTGTTCCCACAGCCGAAGAGCCAGGGCAAAAAACTTGAGCTGTGCCTCTTCTGCAGAAAGTCAGCTTTGCAACGGTGCCATCCGCATTGCTGTCGCTCCTCGATTTCCCAACTCAAAGTCCATTACAATGGAAGCTCTTTGGCACCCGTGCTCGGCTGCCCAGCATGCCAGGGAGTAGAGCACGAACGGTTGGCCTCTGCTCCCACAGCCGAAGAGCCAGGGCAAAAAACTTGAGCTGTGCCTCTTCTGCAGAAAGTCAGCTTTGCAACGGTGCCATCCGCATTGCTGTCGCTCCCCGATTTCCCAACTCAAAGTCCATTACAATGGAACCTCTTTGGCACCCGTGCTCGGCTGCCCAGCATGCCAGGGAGTAGAGCAAGAACGGTTGGCCTGTGCTCCCACAGCCGAAGAGCCAGGGCAAAAAACTTGAGCTGTGCCTCTTCTGCAGAAAGTCAGCTTTGCAACGGTGCCATCCGCATTGCTGTCGCTCCTCGATTTCCCAACTCAAAGTCCATTACAATGGAACCTCTTTGGCACCCGTGCTCGGCTGCCCAGCATCCCAGGGAGTAGAGCACGAACGGTTGGCCTCTGCTCCAACAGCCGAAGAGCCATGGCAAAAAACTTGAGCTGTGCCTCTTCTGCAGAAAGTCAGCTTTGCAACGGTGCCATCCGCATTGCTGTCGCTCCTCCATTTCCCAACTCAAAGTCCATTACAATGGAAGCTCTTTGGCACCCGTGCTCGGCTGCCCAGCATCCCAGGGAGTAGAGCACGAACGGTTGGCCTCTGTTCCCACAGCCGAAGAGCCAGGGCAAAAAACTTGAGCTGTGCCTCTTCTGCAGAAAGTCAGCTTTGCAACGGTGCCATCCGCATTGCTGTCGCTCCTCGATGTCCCAACTCAAAGTCCATTACAATGGAACGTCTTTGGCACCCGTGCTCGGCTGCCCAGCATGCCAGGGAGTAGAGCACGAACGGTTGGCCTCTGCTCCCACAGCCGAAGAGCCAGGGCAAAAAACTTGAGCTGTGCCTCTTCTGCAGAAAGTCAGCTTTGCAACGGTGCCATCCGCATTGCTGTCGCTCCTCCATTTCCCAACTCAAAGTCCATTACAATGGAACCTCTTTGGCACCCGTGCTCGGCTGCTCAGCATCCCAGGGAGTAGAGCATGAACGGTTGGCCTCTGCTCCCACAGCCGAAGAGCCAGGGCAAAAAACTTGAGCTGTGCCTCTTCTGCAGAAAGTCAGCCTTGAAACGGTGCCATCCGCATTGCTGTCGCTCCTCGATTTCCCAACTCAAAGTCCATTACAATGGAACCTCTTTGGCACCCGTGCTCGGCTGCCCAGCATGCCAGGGAGTAGAGCAAGAACGGTTGGCCTCTGCTCCCACAGCCGAAGAGCCAGGGCAAAAAACTTGAGCTGTGCCTCTTCTGCAGAAAGTCAGCTATGCAACGGTGCCATCCGCATTGCTGTCGCTCCTCGATTTCCCAACTCAAAGTCCATTACAATGGAACCTCCTTGGCACCCGTGCTCGGCTGCCCAGCATCCCAGGGAGTAGAGCACGAACGGTTGGCCTCTGCTCCCACAGCCGAAGAGCCAGGGCAAAAAACTTGAGCTGTGCCTCTTCTGCAGAAAGTCAGCTATGCAACGGTGCCATCCGCATTGCTGTTGCTCCTCGATTTCCCAACTCAAAGTCCATTACAATGGAACCTCTTTGGCACCCGTGCTTGGCTGCCCAGCATCCCAGGGAGTAGAGCACAAACGGTTGGCCTCTGCTCCCACAGCCGAAGAGCCAGGGCAAAAAACTTGAGCTGTGCCTCTTCTGCAGAAAGTCAGCTTTGCAACGGTGCCATCCGCACTGCTGTCGCTCCTCGATTTCCCAACTCAAAGTCCATTACAATGGAACATCTTTGGCACCCGTGCTCGGCTGCACAGCATCCCAGGGAGTAGAGCACGAACGGTTGGCCTCTGCTCCCACAGCCGAAGAGCCAGGGCAAAAAACTTGAGCTGTGCCTCTTCTGCAGAAAGTCAGCTTTGCAACGGTGCCATCCACATTGCTGTCGCTCCTCGATTTCCCAACTCAAAGTCCATTACAATGGAACCTCTTTGGCACCCGTGCTTGGCTGCCCAGCATCCCAGGGAGTAGAGCACAAACGGTTGGCCTCTGCTCCCACAGCCAAAGAGCCAGGGCAAAAAACTTGAGCTGTGCCTCTTCTGCAGAAAGTCAGCTTTGCAACGGTGCCATCCGCATTGCTGTCGCTCCTCCATTTCCCAACTCAAACTCCATTACAATGGAACCTCTTTGGCACCCGTGCTCGGCTGCCCAGCATGCCAGGGAGTAGAGCACGAACGGTTGGCCTCTGCTCCCACAGCCGAAGAGCCAGGGCAAAAAACTTGAGCTGTGCCTCTTCTGCAGAAAGTCAGCTTTGCAACGGTGCCATCCGCATTGCTGTCGCTCCTCGATTTCCCAACTCAAAGTCCATTACAATGGAACCTCTTTGGCACCCGTGCTTGGCTGCCCAGCATCCCAGGGAGTAGAGCACAAACGGTTGGCCTCTGCTCCCACAGCCAAAGAGCCAGGGCAAAAAACTTGAGCTGTGCCTCTTCTGCAGAAAGTCAGCTTTGCAACGGTGCCATCCGCATTGCTGTCGCTCCTCCATTTCCCAACTCAAAGTCCATTACAATGGAACCTCTTTGGCACCCGTGCTCGGCTGCCCAGCATGCCAGGGAGTAGAGCACGAACGGTTGGCCTCTGCTCCCACAGCCGAAGAGCCAGGGCAAAAAACTTCAGCTGTGCCTCTTCTGCAGAAAGTCAGCTTTGCAACGGTGCCATCCGCATTGCTGTCGCTCCTCGATTTCCCAACTCAAAGTCCATTACAATGGAACCTCTTTGGCACCCGTGCTCGGCTGCCCAGCATCCCAGGGAGTAGAGCACGAACGGTTGGCCTGTGCTCCCACAGCCGAAGAGCCAGGGCAAAAAACTTGAGCTTTGCCTCTTCTGCAGAAAGTCAGCTTTGCAACGGTGCCATCCGCATTGCTGTCGCTCCTCGATTTCCCAACTCAAAGTCCATTACAATGGAACCTCTTTGGCACCCGTGCTCGGCTGCCCAGCATCCCAGGGAGTAGAGCACGAACGGTTGGCCTCTGCTCCAACAGCCGAAGAGCCATGGCAAAAAACTTGAGCTGTGCCTCTTCTGCAGAAAGTCAGCTTTGCAACGGTGCCATCCGCATTGCTGTCGCTCCTCCATTTCCCAACTCAAAGTCCATTACAATGGAACCTCTTTGGCACCCGTTCTCGGCTGCCCAGCATGCCAGGGAGTAGAGCACGAACGGTTGGCCTCTGTTCCCACAGCCGAAGAGCCAGGGCAAAAAACTTGAGCTGTGCCTCTTCTGCAGAAAGTCAGCTTTGCAACGGTGCCATCCGCATTGCTGTCGCTCCTCGATGTCCCAACTCAAAGTCCATTACAATGGAACGTCTTTGGCACCCGTGCTCGGCTGCCCAGCATGCCAGGGAGTAGAGCACGAACGGTTGGCCTCTGCTCCCACAGCCGAAGAGCCAGGGCAAAAAACTTGAGCTGTGCCTCTTCTGCAGAAAGTCAGCTTTGCAACGGTGCCATCCGCATTGCTGTCGCTCCTCGATTTCCCAACTCAAAGTCCATTACAATGGAACCTCTTTGGCACCCGTGCTCGGCTGCTCAGCATCCCAGGGAGTAGAGCACGAACGGTTGGCCTCTGCTCCCACAGCCGAAGAGCCAGGGCAAAAAACTTGAGCTGTGCCTCTTCTGCAGAAAGTCAGCTTTGCAACGGTGCCATCCGCATTGCTGTCGCTCCTCGATTTCCCAACTCAAAGTCCATTACAATGGAACCTCTTTGGCACCCATGCTCGGCTGCCCAGCATGCCAGGGAGTAGAGCAAGAACGGTTGGCCTCTGCTCCCACAGCCGAAGAGCCAGGGCAAAAAACATGAGCTGTGCCTCTTCTGCAGAAAGTCAGCTTTGCAACGGTGCCATCCGCATTGCTGTCGCTCCTCCATTTCCCAACTCAAAGTCCATTACAATGGAAGCTCTTTGGAACCCGTGCTCGGCTGCCCAGCATCCCAGGGAGTAGAGCACGAACGGTTGGCCTCTGTTCCCACAGCCGAAGAGCCAGGGCAAAAAACGTGAGCTGTGCCTCTTCTGCAGAAAGTCAGCTTTGCAACGGTGCCATCCGCATTGCTGTCGCTCCTCCATTTCCCAACTCAAAGTCCATTACAATGGAACCTCTTTGGCACCCGTGCTTGGCTGCCCAGCATGCCAGGGAGTAGAGCACGAACGGTTGGCCTCTGCTGCCACAGCCGAAGAGCCAGGGCAAAAAACTTGAGCTTTGCCTCTTCTGCAGAAAGTCAGCTTTGCAACGGTGCCATCCGCATTGCTGTCGCTCCTCGATTTCCCAACTCAAAGTCCATTACAATGGAACCTCTTTGGCACCCGTGCTCGGCTGCCCAGCATCCCAGGGAGTAGAGCACGAACGGTTGGCCTCTGCTCCCACAGCCGAAGAGCCAGGGCAAAAAACTTGAGCTGTGCCTCTTCTGCAGAAAGTCAGCTTTGCAACAGTGCCATCCGCATTGCTGTCGCTCCTCGATTTCCCAACTCAAAGTCCATTACAATGGAACGTCTTTGGCACCCGTGCTCGGCTGCCCAGCATCCCAGGGAGTAGAGCACGAACGGTTGGCCTCTGCTCCCACAGCCGAAGAGCCAGGGCAAAAAACTTGAGCTGTGCCTCTTCTGCAGAAAGTCAGCTTTGCAACGGTGCCATCCGCATTGCTGTCGCTCCTCGATTTCCCAACTCAAAGTCCATTACAATGGAACCTCTTTGGCACCCGTGCTCGGCTGCCCAGCATGCCAGGGAGTAGAGCACGAACGGTTGGCCTCTGCTCCCACAGCCGAAGAGCCAGGGCAAAAAACTTGAGCTGTGCCTCTTCTGCAGAAAGTCAGCTTTGCAACGGTGCCATCCGCATTGCTGTCGCTCCTCAATTTCCCAACTCAAAGTCCATTACAATGGAACCTCTTTGGCACCCGTGCTCGGCTGCCCAGCATGCCAGGGAGTAGAGCACGAACGGTTGGCCTCTGCTCCCACAGCCGAAGAGCCAGGGCAAAAACCTTGAGCTGTGCCTCTTCTGCAGAAAGTCAGCTTTGCAACGGTGCCATCCGCATTGCTGTTGCTCCTCGATTTCCCAACTCAAAGTCCATTACAATGGAACCTCTTTGGCACCCGTGCTTGGCAGCCCAGCATCCCAGGGAGTAGAGCACGAACGGTTGGCCTCTGCTCCCACAGCCGAAGAGCCAGGGCAAAAAACTTGAGCTGTGCCTCTTCTGCAGAAAGTCAGCTTTGCAACGGTGCCATCCGCATTGCTGTCGCTCCTCGATTTCCCAACTCAAAGTCCATTACAATGGAACCTCTTTGGCACCCGTGCTTGGCTGCCCAGCATGCCAGGGAGTAGAGCACGAACGGTTGGCCTCTGCTCCCACAGCCGAAGAGCCATGGCAAAAAACTTGAGCTGTGCCTCTTCTGCAGAAAGTCAGCTTTGCAACGGTGCCATCCGCATTGCTGTCGCTCCTCGATTTCCCAACTCAAAGTCCATTACAATGGAACCTCTTTGGCACCCGTGCTCGGCTGCCCAGCATGCCAGGGAGTAGAGCACGAACGGTTGGCCTCTGCTCCCACAGCCGAAGAGCCAGGGCAAAAACCTTGAGCTGTGCCTCTTCTGCAGAAAGTCAGCTTTGCAACGGTGCCATCCGCATTGCTGTTGCTCCTCGATTTCCCAACTCAAAGTCCATTACAATGGAACCTCTTTGGCACCCGTGCTTGGCAGCCCAGCATCCCAGGGAGTAGAGCACGAACGGTTGGCCTCTGCTCCCACAGCCGAAGAGCCAGGGCAAAAAACTTGAGCTGTGCCTCTTCTGCAGAAAGTCAGCTTTGCAACGGTGCCATCCGCATTGCTGTCGCTCCTCGATTTCCCAACTCAAAGTCCATTACAATGGAACCTCTTTGGCACCCGTGCTTGGCTGCCCAGCATGCCAGGGAGTAGAGCACGAACGGTTGGCCTCTGCTCCCACAGCCGAAGAGCCATGGCAAAAAACTTGAGCTGTGCCTCTTCTGCAGAAAGTCAGCTTTGCAACGGTGCCATCCGCATTGCTGTCGCTCCTCGATTTCCCAACTCAAAGTCCATTACAATGGAACCTCTTTGGCACCCGTGCTCGGCTGCCCAGCATCCCAGGGAGTAGAGCACGAACGGTTGGCCTCTGCTCCCACAGCCGAAGAGCCAGGGCAAAAACCTTGAGCTGTGCCTCTTCTGCAGAAAGTCAGCTTTGCAACGGTGCCATCCGCATTGCTGTTGCTCCTCGATTTCCCAACTCAAAGTCCATTACAATGGAACCTCTTTGGCACCCGTGCTTGGCAGCCCAGCATGCCAGGGAGTAGAGCACGAACGGTTGGCCTCTGCTCCCACAGCCGAAGAGCCAGGGCAAAAAACTTGAGCTGTGCCTCTTCTGCAGAAAGTCAGCTTTGCAACGGTGCCATCCGCATTGCTGTCGCTCCTCGATTTCCCAACTCAAAGTCCATTACAATGGAACCTCTTTGGCACCCGTGCTTGGCTGCCCAGCATGCCAGGGAGTAGAGCACGAACGGTTGGCCTCTGCTCCCACAGCCGAAGAGCCATGGCAAAAAACTTGAGCTGTGCCTCTTCTGCAGAAAGTCAGCTTTGCAACGGTGCCATCCGCATTGCTGTCGCTCCTCGATTTCCCAACTCAAAGTCCATTAAAATGGAACATCTTTGGCACCCGTGCTCGGCTGCCCAGCATCCCAGGGAGTAGAGCAAGAACGGTTGGCCTCTGCTCCCACAGCCGAAGAGCCAGGGCAAAAAACTTGAGCTGTGCCTCTTCTGCAGAAAGTCAGCTTTGCAACGGTGCCATCCGCATTGCTGTCGCTCCTCGATTTCCCAACTCAAAGTCCATTACAATGGAACCTCTTTGGCACCCGTGCTCGGCTGCTCAGCATCCCAGGGAGTAGAGCACGAACGGTTGGCCTCTGCTCCCACAGCCGAAGAGCCAGGGCAAAAAACTTGAGCTGTGCCTCTTCTGCAGAAAGTCAGCTTTGCAACGGTGCCATCCGCATTGCTGTCGCTCCTCCATTTCCCAACTCAAAGTCCATTACAATGGAACCTCTTTGGAACCCGTGCTCGGCTGCCCAGCATCCCAGGGAGTAGAGCACGAACGGTTGGCCTCTGTTCCCACAGCCGAAGAGTCAGGGCAAAAAACTTGATCTGTGCCTCTTCTGCAGAAAGTCAGCTTTGCAACGGTGCCATCCGCATTGCTGTCGCTCCTCCATTTCCCAACTCAAAGTCCATTACAATGGAACCTCTTTGGCACCCGTGCTCGGCTGCCCAGCATGCCAGGGAGTAGAGCACGAACGGTTGGCCTCTGCTGCCACAGCCGAAGAGCCAGGGCAAAAAACTTGAGCTGTGCCTCTTCTGCAGAAAGTCAGCTTTGCAACGGTGCCATCCGCATTGCTGTCGCTCCTCGATTTCCCAACTCAAAGTCCATTACAATGGAACGTCTTTGGCACCCGTGCTCGGCTGCCCAGCATGCCAGGGAGTAGAGCACGAACGGTTGGCCTCTGCTCCCACAGCCGAAGAGCCAGGGCAAAAAACTTGAGCTTTGCCTCTTCTGCAGAAAGTCAGCTTTGCAACGGTGCCATCCGCATTGCTGTCGCTCCTCGATTTCCCAACTCAAAGTCCATTACAATGGAACCTCTTTGGCACCCGTGCTCGGCTGCCCAGCATGCCAGGGAGTAGAGCACGAACGGTTGGCCTCTGCTCCCACAGCCGAAGAGCCAGGGCAAAAAACTTGAGCTGTGCCTCTTCTGCAGAAAGTCAGCTTTGCAACGGTGCCATCCGCATTGCTGTCGCTCCTCCATTTCCCAACTCAAAGTCCATTACAATGGAACCTCTTTGGCACCCGTGCTCGGCTGCCCAGCATCCCAGGGAGTAGAGCACGAACGGTTGGCCTCTGCTCCCACAGCCGAAGAGCCAGGGCAAAAAACTTGAGCTGTGCCTCTTCTGCAGAAAGTCAGCTTTGCAACGGTGCCATCCGCATTGCTGTCGCTCCTCGATTTCCCAACTCAAAGTCCATTACAATGGAACCTCTTTGGCACCCGTGCTCGGCTGCCCAGCATCCCAGGGAGTAGAGCACGAACGGTTGGCCTCTGCTCCCACAGCCGAAGAGCCAGGGCAAAAAACTTGAGCTTTGCCTCTTCTGCAGAAAGTCAGCTTTGCAACGGTGCCATCCGCATTGCTGTCGCTCCTCAATTTCCCAACTCAAAGTCCATTACAATGGAACCTCTTTGGCACCCGTGCTCGGCTGCCCAGCATCCCAGGGAGTAGAGCACGAACGGTTGGCCTCTGCTCCCACAGCCGAAGAGCCAGGGCAAAAACCTTGAGCTGTGCCTCTTCTGCAGAAAGTCAGCTATGCAACGGTGCCATCCGCATTGCTGTTGCTCCTCGATTTCCCAACTCAAAGTCCATTACAATGGAACCTCTTTGGCACCCGTGCTTGGCTGCCCAGCATGCCAGGGAGTAGAGCACAAACGGTTGGCCTCTGCTCCCACAGCCGAAGAGCCAGGGCAAAAAACTTGAGCTGTGCCTCTTCTGCAGAAAGTCAGCTTTGCAACGGTGCCATCCGCATTGCTGTCGCTCCTCGATTTCCCAACTCAAAGTCCATTACAATGGAACCTCTTTGGCACCCGTGCTTGGCTGCCCAGCATGCCAGGGAGTAGAGCACGAACGGTTGGCCTCTGCTCCCACAGCCGAAGAGCCAGGGCAAAAAACTTGAGCTGTGCCTCTTCTGCAGAAAGTCAGCTTTGCAACGGTGCCATCCACATTGCTGTCGCTCCTCGATTTCCCAACTCAAAGTCCATTACAATGGAACCTCTTTGGCACCCGTGCTCGGCTGCCCAGCATCCCAGGGAGTAGAGCACGAACGGTTGGCCTCTGCTCCCACAGCCGAAGAGCCAGGGCAAAAAACTTGAGCTGTGCCTCTTCTGCAGAAAGTCAGCTTTGCAACGGTGCCATCCGCATTGCTGTCGCTCCTCGATTTCCCAACTCAAAGTCCATTACAATGGAACCTCTTTGGCACCCGTGCTTGGCTGCCCAGCATCCCAGGGAGGAGAGCACAAACGGTTGGCCTCTGCTCCCACAGCCGAAGAGCCAGGGCAAAAAACTTGAGCTGTGCCTCTTCTGCAGAAAGTCAGCTTTGCAACGGTGCCATCCGCATTGCTGTCGCTCCTCGATGTCCCAACTCAATGTCCATTACAATGGAACCTCTTTGGCACCCGTTCTCGGCTGCCCAGCATCCCAGGGAGGAGAGCACGAACGGTTGGCCTCTGTTCCCACAGCCGAAGAGCCAGGGCAAAAAACTTGAGCTGTGCCTCTTCTGCAGAAAGTCAGCTTTGCAACGGTGCCATCCGCATTGCTGTCGCTCCTCCATTTCCCAACTCAAAGTCCATTACAATGGAACCTCTTTGGCACCCGTGCTCGGCTGCCCAGCATCCCAGGGAGTAGAGCATGAACGGTTGGCCTCTGCTCCCACAGCCGAAGAGCCAGGGCAAAAAACTTGAGCTGTGCCTCTTCTGCAGAAAGTCAGCTTTGCAACGGTGCCATCCGCATTGCTGTCGCTCCTCAATTTCCCAACTCAAAGTCCATTACAATGGAAGCTCTTTGGCACACGTGCTCGGCTGCCCAGCATCCCAGGGAGTAGAGCACGAACGGTTGGCCTCTGCTCCCACAGCCGAAGAGCCAGGGCAAAAAACTTGAGCTGTGCCTCTTCTGCAGAAAGTCAGCTTTGCAACGGTGCCATCCGCATTGCTGTCGCTCCTCGATTTCCCAACTCAAAGTCCATTACAATGGAACCTCTTTGGCACCCGTGCTCGGCTGCCCAGCATCCCAGGGAGTAGAGCACGAACAGTTGGCCTCTGCTCCCACAGCCGAAGAGCCAGGGCAAAAAACTTGAGCTGTGCCTCTTCTGCAGAAAGTCAGCTTTGCAACGGTGCCATCCGCATTGCTGTCGCTCCTCCATTTCCCAACTCAAAGTCCATTACAATGGAACCTCTTTGGCACCCGTGCTCGGCTGCCCAGCATGCCAGGGAGTAGAGCACGAACGGTTGGCCTCTGCTCCCACAGCCGAAGAGCCAGGGCAAAAATCTTGAGCTGTGCCTCTTCTGCAGAAAGTCAGCTTTGCAACGGTGCCATCCGCATTGCTGTCGCTCCTCGATTTCCCAACTCAAAGTCCATTACAATGGAACCTCTTTGGCACCCGTGCTCGGCTGCCCAGCATGCCTGGGAGTAGAGCACGTACGTTTGACCTCTGCTCCCACAGCCGAAGAGCCAGGGCAAAAAACTTGAGCTGTGCCTCTTCTGCAGAAAGTCAGCTTTGCAACGGTGCCATCCGCATTGCTGTCGCTCCTCGATTTCCCAACTCAAAGTCCATTACAATGGAACCTCTTTGGCACCCTTGCTCGGCTGCCCAGCATCCCAGGGAGTAGAGCACGAACGTTTGACCTCTGCTCCCACAGCCGAAGAGCCAGGGCAAAAAACTTGAGCTGTGCCTTTTCTGCAGAAAGTCAGCTTTGCAACGGTGCCATCCTCATTGCTGTCGCTCCTCGATGTCCCAACTCAAAGTCCATTACAATGGAACCTCTTTGGCACCCGTGCTCGGCTGCCCAGCATCCCAGGGAGTAGAGCACGAACGGTTGGCCTCTGTTCCCACAGCCGAAGAGCCAGGGCAAAAAACTTGAGCTGTGCCTCTTCTGCAGAAAGTCAGCTTTGCAACGGTGCCATCCGCATTGCTGTCGCTCCTCGATTTCCCAACTCAAAGTCCATTACAATGGAACCTCTTTGGCACCCGTGCTCGGCTGCCCAGCATGCCAGGGAGTAGAGCACGAACGGTTGGCCTCTGCTCCCACAGCCGAAGAGCCAGGGCAAAAAACTTGAGCTGTGCCTCTTCTGCAGAAAGTCAGCTTTGCAACGGTGCCATCCGCATTGCTGTCGCTCCTCGATTTCCCAACTCAAAGTCCATTACAATGGAACCTCTTTGGCACGCGTGCTCGGCTGCCCAGCATGCCAGGGAGTAGAGCACGAACGGTTGGCCTCTGTTGCCACAGAGGAAGAGCCAGGGCAAAAAACTAGAGCTGTGCCTCTTCTGCAGAAAGTCAGCTTTGCAACGGTGCCATCCGCATTGCTGTCGCTCCTCGATGTCCCAACTCAAAGTCCATTACAATGGAACGTCTTTGGCACCCGTGCTCGGCTGCCCAGCATGCCAGGGAGTAGAGCACGAACGGTTGGCCTCTGCTGCCACAGCCGAAGAGCCAGGGCAAAAAACTTGAGCTGTGCCTCTTCTGCAGAAAGTCAGCTTTGAAACGGTGCCATCCGCATTGCTGTCGCTCCTCGATTTCCCAACTCAAAGTCCATTACAATGGAACCTCTTTGGCACCCGTGCTCGGCTGCTCAGCATCCCAGGGAGTAGAGCACGAACGGTTGGCCTCTGCTCCCACAGCCGAAGAGCCAGGGCAAAAAACTTGAGCTGTGCCTCTTCTGCAGAAAGTCAGCCTTGAAACGGTGCCATCCGCATTGCTGTCGCTCCTCGATTTCCCAACTCAAAGTCCATTACAATGGAACCTCTTTGGCACCCATGCTCGGCTGCCCAGCATGCCAGGGAGTAGAGCAAGAACGGTTGGCCTCTGCTCCCACAGCCGAAGAGCCAGGGCAAAAAACATGAGCTGTGCCTCTTCTGCAGAAAGTCAGCTTTGCAACGGTGCCATCCGCATTGCTGTCGCTCCTCCATTTCCCAACTCAAAGTCCATTACAATGGAACCTCTTTGGCACCCGTGCTCGGCTGCCCAGCATGCCAGGGAGTAGAGCACGAACGGTTGGCCTCTGCTCCCACAGCCGAAGAGCCAGGGCAAAAAACTTGAGCTGTGCCTCTTCTGCAGAAAGTCAGCTTTGCAACGGTGCCATCCGCATTGCTGTCGCTCCTCCATTTCCCAACTCAAAGTCCATTACAATGGAACCTCTTTGGCACCCGTGCTCGGCTGCCCAGCATGCCAGGGAGTAGAGCACGAACGGTTGGCCTCTGCTCCCACAGCCGAAGAGCCAGGGCAAAAAACTTGAGCTTTGCCTCTTCTGCAGAAAGTCAGCTTTGCAACGGTGCCATCCGCATTGCTGTCGCTCCTCCATTTCCCAACTCAAAGTCCATTACAATGGAAGCTCTTTGGCACCCGTGCTCGGCTGCCCAGCATGCCAGGGAGTAGAGCACGAACGGTTGGCCTCTGCTCCCACAGCCGAAGAGCCAGGGCAAAAAACTTGAGCTGTGCCTCTTCTGCAGAAAGTCAGCTTTGCAACGGTGCCATCCGCATTGCTGTCGCTCCTCGATTTCCCAACTCAAAGTCCATTACAATGGAACCTCTTTGGCACCCGTGCTCGGCTGCCCAGCATCCCAGGGAGTAGAGCACGAACGGTTGGCCTCTGCTCCCACAGCCGAAGAGCCAGGGCAAAAAACTTGAGCTTTGCCTCTTCTGCAGAAAGTCAGCTTTGCAACGGTGCCATCCGCATTGCTGTCGCTCCTCAATTTCCCAACTCAAAGTCCATTACAATGGAAGCTCTTTGGCACACGTGCTCGGCTGCCCAGCATCCCAGGGAGTAGAGCACGAACGGTTGGCCTCTGCTCCCACAGCCGAAGAGCCAGGGCAAAAAACTTGAGCTGTGCCTCTTCTGCAGAAAGTCAGCTTTGCAACGGTGCCATCCGCATTGCTGTCGCTCCTCGATTTCCCAACTCAAAGTCCATTACAATGGAACCTCTTTGGCACCCGTGCTCGGCTGCCCAGCATCCCAGGGAGTAGAGCACGAACAGTTGGCCTCTGCTCCCACAGCCGAAGAGCCAAGGCAAAAAACTTGAGCTGTGCCTCTTCTGCAGAAAGTCAGCTTTGCAACGGTGCCATCCGCATTGCTGTCGCTCCTTGATTTCCCAACTCAAAGTCCATTACAATGGAACCTCTTTGGCACCCGTGCTCTGCTGCCCAGCATCCCAGGGAGTAGAGCACGAACGGTTGGCCTCTGGTCCCACAGCCGAAGAGCCAGGGCAAAAAACTTGAGCTGTGCCTCTTCTGCAGAAAGTCAGCTTTGCAACGGTGCCATCCGCATTGCTGTCGCTCCTCCATTTCCCAACTCAAAGTCCATTACAATGGAACCTCTTTGGCACCCGTGCTCGGCTGCCCAGCATGCCAGGGATTTGAGCACGTACGTTTGACCTCTGCTCCCACAGCCGAAGAGCCAGGGCAAAAAACTTGAGCTGTGCCTCTTCTGCAGAAAGTCAGCTTTGCAACGGTGCCATCCGCATTGCTGTCGCTCCTCGATTTCCCAACTCAAAGTCCATTACAATGGAACCTCTTTGGCACCCTTGCTCGGCTGCCCAGCAACCCAGGGAGTAGAGCACGAACGTTTGACCTCTGCTCCCACAGCCGAAGAGCCAGGGCAAAAAACTTGAGCTGTGCCTTTTCTGCAGAAAGTCAGCTTTGCAACGGTGCCATCCTCATTGCTGTCGCTCCTCGATTTCCCAACTCAAAGTCCATTACAATTTAACCTCTTTGGCACCCGTGTTCGGCTGCCCAGCATCCCAGGGAGTAGAGCACGAACGGTTGGCCTCTGCTACCACAGCCGAAGAGCCAGGGCAAAAAACTTGAGCTGTGCCTCTTCTGCAGAAAGTCAGCTTTGCAACGGTGCCATCCGCATTGCTGTCGCTCCTCGATTTCCCAACTCAAAGTCCATTACAATGGAACCTCTTTGGCACCCGTGCTCGGCTGCCCAGCATCCCAGGGAGTAGAGCACGAACGGTTGGCCTCTGCTCCCACAGCCGAAGAGCCAGGGCAAAAAACTTGAGCTGTGCCTCTTCTGCAGAAAGTCAGCTTTGCAACGGTGCCATCCGCATTGCTGTCGCTCCTCGATTTCCCAACTCAAAGTCCATTACAATGGAACCTCTTTGGCACCCGTGCTCGGCTGCCCAGCATGCCAGGGAGTAGAGCACGAACGGTTGGCCTCTGCTCCCACAGCCGAAGAGCCAGGGCAAAAAACTTGAGCTGTGCCTCTTCTGCAGAAAGTCAGCTTTGAAACAGTGCCATCCGCATTGCTGTCGCTCCTCGATTTCCCAACTCAAAGTCCATTACAATGGAAGCTCTTTGGCACCCGTGTTCGGCTGCCCAGCATCCCAGGGAGTAGAGCACGAACAGTTGGCCTCTGCTCCCACAGCCGAAGAGCCAAGGCAAAAAACTTGAGCTGTGCCTCTTCTGCAGAAAGTCAGCTTTGCAACGGTGCCATCCGCATTGCTGTCGCTCCTTGATTTCCCAACTCAAAGTCCATTACAATGGAACCTCTTTGGCACCCGTGCTCGGCTGCCCAGCATCCCAGGGAGTAGAGCACGAACGGTTGGCCTCTGCTCCCACAGCCGAAGAGCCAGGGCAAAAAACTTGAGCTGTGCCTCTTCTGCAGAAAGTCAGCTTTGCAACGGTGCCATCCGCATTGCTGTCGCTCCTCCATTTCCCAACTCAAAGTCCATTACAATGGAACCTCTTTGGCACCCGTGCTCGGCTGCCCAGCATGCCAGGGATTAGAGCACGTACGTTTGACCTCTGCTCCCACAGCCGAAGAGCCAGGGCAAAAAACTTGAGCTGTGCCTCTTCTGCAGAAAGTCAGCTTTGCAACGGTGCCATCCGCATTGCTGTCGCTCCTCGATTTCCCAACTCAAAGTCCATTACAATGGAACCTCTTTGGCACCCTTGCTCGGCTGCCCAGCAACCCAGGGAGTAGAGCACGAACGTTTGACCTCTGCTCCCACAGCCGAAGAGCCAGGGCAAAAAACGTGAGCTGTGCCTTTTCTGCAGAAAGTCAGCTTTGCAACGGTGCCATCCTCATTGCTGTCGCTCCTCGATTTCCCAACTCAAAGTCCATTACAATTTAACCTCTTTGGCACCCGTGTTCGGCTGCCCAGCATCCCAGGGAGTAGAGCACGAACGGTTGGCCTCTGCTCCCACAGCCGAAGAGCCAGGGCAAAAAACTTGAGCTGTGCCTCTTCTGCAGAAAGTCAGCTTTGCAACGGTGCCATCCGCATTGCTGTCGCTCCTCGATTTCCCAACTCAAAGTCCATTACAATGGAACCTCTTTGGCACCCGTGCTCGGCTGCCCAGCATCCCAGGGAGTAGAGCACGAACGGTTGGCCTCTGCTCCCACAGCCGAAGAGCCAGGGCAAAAAACTTGAGCTGTGCCTCTTCTGCAGAAAGTCAGCTTTGCAACGGTGCCATCCGCATTGCTGTCGCTCCTCGATTTCCCAACTCAAAGTCCATTACAATGGAACCTCTTTGGCACCCGTGCTCGGCTGCCCAGCATCCCAGGGAGTAGAGCACGAACGGTTGGCCTCTGCTCCCACAGCCGAAGAGCCAGGGCAAAAAACTTGAGCTGTGCCTCTTCTGCAGAAAGTCAGCTTTGAAACAGTGCCATCCGCATTGCTGTCGCTCCTCGATTTCCCAACTCAAAGTCCATTACAATGGAACCTCTTTGGCACCCGTGTTCGGCTGCCCAGCATCCCAGGGAGTAGAGCACGAACGGTTGGCCTCTGCTCCAACAGCCGAAGAGCCAGGGCAAAAAACTTGAGCTGTGCCTCTTCTGCAGAAAGTCAGCTTTTCAACGGTGCCATCCGCATTGCTGTCGCTCCTCGATTTGCCAACTCAAAGTCCATTACAATGGAACCTCTTTGGCACACGTGCTCGGCTGCCCAGCATGCCAGGGAGTAGAGCACGAACGGTTGGCCTCTGCTCCCACAGCCGAAGAGCCAGGGCAAAAAACTTGAGCTGTGCTTCTTCTGCAGAAAGTCAGCTTTGCAACGGTGCCATCCGCATTGCTGTCGCTCCTCGATTTCCCAACTCAAAGTCCATTACAATGGAACCTCTTTGGCACCCGTGCTCGGCTGCCCAGCATCCCAGGGAGTAGAGCACGAACGGTTGGCCTCTGCTGCCACAGCCGAAGAGCCAGGCCAAAAAACTTGAGCTGTGCCTCTTCTGCAGAAAGTCAGCTTTACAACGGTGCCATCCGCATTGCTGTCGCTCCTCGATTTCCCAACTCAAAGTCCATTACAATGGAACCTCTTTGGCACCCGTGCTTGGCTGCTCAGCATCCCAGGGAGTAGAGCACGAACGGTTGGCCTCTGCTCCCACAGCCGAAGAGCCAGAGCAAAAAACTTGAGCTGTGCCTCTTCTGCAGAAAGTCAGCTATGCAACGGTGCCATCCACATTGCTGTCGCTCCTCGATTTCCCAACTCAAAGTCCATTACAATGGAAGCTCTTTGGCACCCGTGCTCGGCTGCCCAGCATCCCAGGGAGTAGAGCACGAACGCTTGGCCTCTGCTCCCACAGCCGAAGAGCCAGGGCAGAAAACTTGAGCTGTGCCTCTTCTGCAGAAAGTCAGCTTTGCAACGGTGCCATCCACATTGCTGTCGCTCCTCGATTTCCCAACTCAAAGTCGATTACAATGGAACGTCTTTGGCACCTGTGCTCGGCTGCCCAGCATCCCAGGGAGTAGAGCACGAACGGTTGGCCTCTGCTCCCACAGCCGAAGAGCCAGGGCAAAAAACTTGAGCTGTGCCTCTTCTGCAGAAAGTCAGCTTTGCAACAGTGCCATCCGCATTGCTGTCGCTCCTCGATTTCCCAACTCAAAGTCCATTACAATGGAACCTCTTTGGCACCCGTGCTCGGCTGCCCAGCATGCCAGGGAGTAGAGCACGAACGGTTGGCCTCTGCTCCCACAGCCGAAGAGCCAGGGCAAAAAACTTGAGCTGTGCCTCTTCTGCAGAAAGTCAGCTTTACAACGGTGCCATCCGCATTGCTGTCGCTCCTCGATTTCCCAACTCAAAGTCCATTACAATGGAACCTCTTTGGCACCCGTGCTTGGCTGCTCAGCATCCCAGGGAGTAGAGCACGAACGGTTGGCCTCTGCTCCCACAGCCGAATAGCCAGAGCAAAAAACTTGAGCTGTGCCTCTTCTGCAGAAAGCCAGCTATGCAACGGTGCCATCCGCATTGCTGTCGCTCCTCGATTTCCCAACTCAAAGTCCATTACAATGGAACCTCTTTGGCACCCGTGCTCGGCTGCCCAGCATCCCAGGGAGTAGAGCACGAACGGTTGGCCTCTGCTCCCACAGCCGAAGAGCCAGGGTAGAAAACTTGAGCTGTGCCTCTTCTGCAGAAAGTCAGCTTTGCAACGGTGCCATCCACATTGCTGTCGCTCCTCGATTTCCCAACTCAAAGTCCATTACAATGGAACCTCTTTGGCACACGTGCTCGGCTGCCCAGCATGCCAGGGAGTAGAGCACGAACGGTTGGCCTCTGCTCCCACAGCCGAAGAGCCAGGGCAAAAAACTTGAGCTGTGCCTCTTCTGCAGAAAGTCAGCTTTGCAACAGTGCCATCCGCATTGCTGTCGCTCCTCGATTTCCCAACTCAAAGTCCATTACAATGGAACCTCTTTGGCACCCGTGCTCGCCTGCCCAGCATGCCAGGGAGTAGAGCACGAACGGTTGGCCTCTGCTGCCACAGCCGAAGAGCCAGGGCAAAAAACTTGAGCTGTGCCTCTTCTGCAGAAAGTCAGCTTTACAACGGTGCCATCCGCATTGCTGTCGCTCCTCGATTTCCCAACTCAAAGTCCATTACAATGGAACCTCTTTGGCACCCGTGCTTGGCTGCTCAGCATCCCAGGGAGTAGAGCACGAACGGTTGGCCTCTGCTCCCACAGCCGAATAGCCAGAGCAAAAAACTTGAGCTGTGCCTCTTCTGCAGAAAGTCAGCTTTGCAACGGTGCCATCCGCATTGCTGTCGCTCCTCGATTTCCCAACTCAAAGTCCATTACAATGGAAGCTCTTTGGCACCCGTGCTCGGCTGCCCAGCATGCCAGGGAGTAGAGCACGAACGGTTGGCCTCTGCTCCCACAGCCGAAGAGCCAGGGCAAAAAACTTGAGCTGTGCCTCTTCAGCAGAAAGTCAGCTTTACAACGGTGCCATCCGCATTGCTGTCGCTCCTCGATTTCCCAACTCAAAGTCCATTACAATGGAACCTCTTTGGCACCTGTGCTTGGCTGCCCAGCATGCCAGGGAGTAGAGCACGAACGGTTGGCCTCTGCTCCCACAGCCGAAGAGCCAGGGCAAAAAACTTGAGCTGTGCCTCTTCTGCAGAAAGTCAGCTATGCAACGGTGCCATCCGCATTGCTGTCGCTCCTCGATTTCCCAACTCAAAGTCTATTACAATGGAACATCCTTGGCACCCGTGCTTGGCTGCCCAGCATCCCAGGGAGTAGAGCACGAACGGTTGGCCTCTGCTCCCACAGCCGAAGAGCCAGGGCAAAAAACTTGAGCTGTGCCTCTTCTGCAGAAAGTCAGCTTTGCAACGGTGCCATCCGCATTGCTGTCGCTCCTCGATTTCCCAACTCAAAGTCCATTACAATGGAACCTCTTTGGCACCCGTACTTGGCTGCTCAGCATCCCAGGGAGTAGAGCACGAACGGTTGGCCTCTGCTCCCACAGCCGAAGAGCCAGAGCAAAAAACTTGAGCTGTGCCTCTTCTGCAGAAAGTCAGCTATGCAACGGTGCCATCCGCATTGCTGTCGCTCCTCGATTTCCCAACTCAAAGTCCATTACAATGGAACCTCTTTGGCACCCGTGCTCGGCTGCCCAGCATCCCAGGGAGTAGAGCACGAACGCTTGGCCTCTGCTGCCACAGCCGAAGAGCCAGGGCAGAAAACTTGAGCTGTGCCTCTTCTGCAGAAAGTCAGCTTTGCAACGGTGCCATCCACATTGCTGTCGCTCCTCGATTTCCCAACTCAAAGTCCATTACAATGGAACGTCTTTGGCACCCGTGCTCGGCTGCCCAGCATCCCAGGGAGTAGAGCACGAACGGTTGGCCTCTGCTCCCACAGCCGAAGAGCCAGGGCAAAAAACTTGAGCTGTGCCTCTTCTGCAGAAAGTCAGCTTTGCAACAGTGCCATCCGCATTGCTGTCACTCCTCGATTTCCCAACTCAAAGTCCATTACAATGGAACCTCTTTGGCACCCGTACTCGGCTGCCCAGCATGCCAGGGAGTAGAGCACGAACGGTTGGCCTCTGCTGCCACAGCCGAAGAGCCAGGGCAAAAAACTTGAGCTGTGCCTCTTCTGCAGAAAGTCAGCTTTACAACGGTGCCATCCGCATTGCTGTCGCTCCTCGATTTCCCAACTCAAAGTCCATTACAATGGAACCTCTTTGGCACCCGTGCTTGGCTGCTCAGCATCCCAGGGAGTAGAGCACGAACGGTTGGCCTCTGCTCCCACAGCCGAATAGCCAGAGCAAAAAACTTGAGCTGTGCCTCTTCTGCAGAAAGCCAGCTATGCAACGGTGCCATCCGCATTGCTGTCGCTCCTCGATTTCCCAACTCAAAGTCCATTACAATGGAACCTCTTTGGCACCCGTGCTCGGCTGCCCAGCATCCCAGGGAGTAGAGCACGAACGGTTGGCCTCTGCTCCCACAGCCGAAGAGCCAGGGTAGAAAACTTGAGCTGTGCCTCTTCTGCAGAAAGTCAGCTTTGCAACGGTGCCATCCACATTGCTGTCGCTCCTCGATTTCCCAACTCAAAGTCCATTACAATGGAACCTCTTTGGCACACGTGCTCGGCTGCCCAGCATCCCAGGGAGTAGAGAACGAACGGTTGGCCTCTGCTGCCACAGCCGAAGAGCCAGGGCAAAAAACTTGAGCTGTGCCTCTTCTGCAGAAAGTCAGCTTTGCAACAGTGCCATCCGCATTGCTGTCGCTCCTCGATTTCCCAACTCAAAGTCCATTACAATGGAACCTCTTTGGCACCCGTGCTCGCCTGCCCAGCATGCCAGGGAGTAGAGCACGAACGGTTGGCCTCTGCTGCCACAGCCGAAGAGCCAGGGCAAAAAACTTGAGCTGTGCCTCTTCTGCAGAAAGTCAGCTTTACAACGGTGCCATCCGCATTGCTGTCGCTCCTCGATTTCCCAACTCAAAGTCCATTACAATGGAACCTCTTTGGCACCCGTGCTTGGCTGCTCAGCATCCCAGGGAGTAGAGCACGAACGGTTGGCCTCTGCTCCCACAGCCGAATAGCCAGAGCAAAAAACTTGAGCTGTGCCTCTTCTGCAGAAAGTCAGCTATGCAACGGTGCCATCCGCATTGCTGTCGCTCCTCGATTTCCCAACTCAAAGTCCATTACAATGGAACCTCTTTGGCACCCGTGCTCGGCTGCCCAGCATGCCAGGGAGTAGAGCATGAACGGTTGGCCTCTGCTCCCACAGCCGAAGAGCCAGGGCAAAAAACTTGAGCTGTGCCTCTTCTGCAGAAAGTCAGCTTTGCAACGGTGCCATCCGCATTGCTGTCGCTCCTCCATTTCCCAACTCAAAGTCCATTACAATGGAACCTCTTTGGCACCCGTGCTCGGCTGCCCAGCATCTCAGGGAGTAGAGCACGAACGGTTGGCCTCTGCTCCCACAGCCGAAGAGCCAGGGCAAAAAACTTGAGCTGTGCCTCTTCTGCAGAAAGTCAGCTTTGCAACGGTGCCATCCGCATTGCTGTCGCTCCTCGATTTCCCAACTCAAAGTCCATTACAATGGAACCTCTTTGGCACCCGTGCTCGGCTGCCCAGCATGCCAGGGAGTAGAGCACGAACGGTTGGCCTCTGCTCCCACAGCCAAAGAGCCAGGGCAAAAAACTTGAGCTGTGCCTCTTCTGCAGAAAGTCAGCTTTGCAACGGTGCCATCCGCATTGCTGTCGCTCCTCGATTTCCCAACTCAAAGTCCATTACAATGGAAGCTCTTTGGCACCCGTGCTCGGCTGCCCAGCATGCCAGGGAGTAGAGCACGAACGGTTGGCCTCTGCTCCCACAGCCAAAGAGCCAGGGCAAAAAACTTGAGCTGTGCCTCTTCTGCAGAAAGTCAGCTTTGCAACGGTGCCATCCGCATTGCTGTCGCTCCTCCATTTCCCAACTCAAAGTCCATTACAATGGAACCTCTTTGGCACCCGTGCTCGGCTGCCCAGCATCCCAGGGAGTAGAGCACGAACGGTTGGCCTCTGCTCCCACAGCCGAAGAGCCAGGGCAAAAAACTTGAGCTGTGCCTCTTCTGCAGAAAGTCAGCTTTGCAACGGTGCCATCCGCATTGCTGTCGCTCCTCGATTTCCCAACTCAAAGTCCATTACAATGGAACCTCTTTGGCACCCGTGCTCGGCTGCCCAGCATCCCAGGGAGTAGAGCACGAACGGTTGGCCTCTGCTCCCACAGCCGAAGAGCCAGGGCAAAAAACTTGAGCTGTGCCTCTTCTGCAGAAAGTCAGCTTTGCAACGGTGCCATCCGCATTGCTGTCGCTCCTCGATTTCCCAACTCAAAGTCCATTACAATGGAACCTCTTTGGCACCCGTGCTCGGCTGCCCAGCATGCCAGGGAGTAGAGCACGAACGGTTGGCCTCTGGTCCCACAGCCGAAGAGCCAGGGCAAAAAACTTGAGCTGTGCCTCTTCTGCAGAAAGTCAGCTTTGCAACGGTGCCATCCGCATTGCTGTCGCTCCTCGATTTCCCAACTCAAAGTCCATTACAATGGAAGCTCTTTGGCACCCGTGCTCGGCTGCCCAGCATGCCAGGGAGTAGAGCACGAACGGTTGGCCTCTGTTCCCACAGCCGAAGAGCCAGGGCAAAAAACTTGAGCTGTGCCTCTTCTGCAGAAAGTCAGCTTTGCAACGGTGCCATCCGCATTGCTGTCGCTCCTCGATTTCCCAACTCAAAGTCCATTACAATGGAACCTCTTTGGCACCCGTGCTCCGCTGCCCAGCATCCCAGGGAGTAGAGCACAAACGGTTGGCCTCTGCTCCCACAGCCGAAGAGCCAGGGCAAAAAACTTGAGCTGTGCCTCTTCTGCAGAAAGTCAGCTTTGCAACGGTGCCATCCGCATTGCTGTCGCTCCTCGATTTCCCAACTCAAAGTCCATTACAATGGAACCTCTTTGGCACCCGTGCTCGGCTGCCCAGCATGCCAGGGAGTAGAGCATGAACGGTTGGCCTCTGCTCCCACAGCCGAAGAGCCAGGGCAAAAAACTTGAGCTGTGCCTCTTCTGCAGAAAGTCAGCTTTGCAACGGTGCCATCCGCATTGCTGTCGCTCCTCCATTTCCCAACTCAAAGTCCATTACAATGGAACCTCTTTGGCACCCGTGCTCGGCTGCCCAGCATCTCAGGGAGTAGAGCACGAACGGTTGGCCTCTGCTCCCACAGCCGAAGAGCCAGGGCAAAAAACTTGAGCTGTGCCTCTTCTGCAGAAAGTCAGCTTTGCAACGGTGCCATCCGCATTGCTGTCGCTCCTCGATTTCCCAACTCAAAGTCCATTACAATGGAACCTCTTTGGCACCCGTGCTCGGCTGCCCAGCATCTCAGGGAGTAGAGCACGAACGGTTGGCCTCTGCTCCCACAGCCGAAGAGCCAGGGCAAAAAACTTGAGCTGTGCCTCTTCTGCAGAAAGTCAGCTTTGCAACGGTGCCATCCGCATTGCTGTCGCTCCTCGATTTCCCAACTCAAAGTCCATTACAATGGAACCTCTTTGGCACCCGTGCTCGGCTGCCCAGCATGCCAGGGAGTAGAGCACGAACGGTTGGCCTCTGCTCCCACAGCCAAAGAGCCAGGGCAAAAAACTTGAGCTGTGCCTCTTCTGCAGAAAGTCAGCTTTGCAACGGTGCCATCCGCATTGCTGTCGCTCCTCGATTTCCCAACTCAAAGTCCATTACAATGGAACCTCTTTGGCACCCGTGCTCGGCTGCCCAGCATGCCAGGGAGTAGAGCATGAACGGTTGGCCTCTGCTCCCACAGCCGAAGAGCCAGGGCAAAAAACTTGAGCTGTGCCTCTTCTGCAGAAAGTCAGCTTTGCAACGGTGCCATCCGCATTGCTGTCGCTCCTCCATTTCCCAACTCAAAGTCCATTACAATGGAACCTCTTTGGCACCCGTGCTCGGCTGCCCAGCATCTCAGGGAGTAGAGCACGAACGGTTGGCCTCTGCTCCCACAGCCGAAGAGCCAGGGCAAAAAACTTGAGCTGTGCCTCTTCTGCAGAAAGTCAGCTTTGCAACGGTGCCATCCGCATTGCTGTCGCTCCTCGATTTCCCAACTCAAAGTCCATTACAATGGAACCTCTTTGGCACCCGTGCTCGGCTGCCCAGCATGCCAGGGAGTAGAGCACGAACGGTTGGCCTCTGCTCCCACAGCCAAAGAGCCAGGGCAAAAAACTTGAGCTGTGCCTCTTCTGCAGAAAGTCAGCTTTGCAACGGTGCCATCCGCATTGCTGTCGCTCCTCGATTTCCCAACTCAAAGTCCATTACAATGGAAGCTCTTTGGCACCCGTGCTCGGCTGCCCAGCATGCCAGGGAGTAGAGCACGAACGGTTGGCCTCTGCTCCCACAGCCAAAGAGCCAGGGCAAAAAACTTGAGCTGTGCCTCTTCTGCAGAAAGTCAGCTTTGCAACGGTGCCATCCGCATTGCTGTCGCTCCTCCATTTCCCAACTCAAAGTCCATTACAATGGAACCTCTTTGGCACCCGTGCTCGGCTGCCCAGCATCCCAGGGAGTAGAGCACGAACGGTTGGCCTCTGCTCCCACAGCCGAAGAGCCAGGGCAAAAAACTTGAGCTGTGCCTCTTCTGCAGAAAGTCAGCTTTGCAACGGTGCCATCCGCATTGCTGTCGCTCCTCGATTTCCCAACTCAAAGTCCATTACAATGGAAGCTCTTTGGCACCCGTGCTCGGCTGCCCAGCATGCCAGGGAGTAGAGCACGAACGGTTGGCCTCTGCTCCCACAGCCGAAGAGCCAGGGCAAAAAACTTGAGCTGTGCCTCTTCTGCAGAAAGTCAGCTTTGCAACGGTGCCATCCGCATTGCTGTCGCTCCTCGATTTCCCAACTCAAAGTCCATTACAATGGAACCTCTTTGGCACCCGTGCTCGGCTGCCCAGCATGCCAGGGAGTAGAGCACGAACGGTTGGCCTCTGGTCCCACAGCCGAAGAGCCAGGGCAAAAAACTTGAGCTGTGCCTCTTCTGCAGAAAGTCAGCTTTGCAACGGTGCCATCCGCATTGCTGTCGCTCCTCGATTTCCCAACTCAAAGTCCATTACAATGGAAGCTCTTTGGCACCCGTGCTCGGCTGCCCAGCATGCCAGGGAGTAGAGCACGAACGGTTGGCCTCTGTTCCCACAGCCGAAGAGCCAGGGCAAAAAACTTGAGCTGTGCCTCTTCTGCAGAAAGTCAGCTTTGCAACGGTGCCATCCGCATTGCTGTCGCTCCTCGATTTCCCAACTCAAAGTCCATTACAATGGAACCTCTTTGGCACCCGTGCTCCGCTGCCCAGCATCCCAGGGAGTAGAGCACAAACGGTTGGCCTCTGCTCCCACAGCCGAAGAGCCAGGGCAAAAAACTTGAGCTGTGCCTCTTCTGCAGAAAGTCAGCTTTGCAACGGTGCCATCCGCATTGCTGTCGCTCCTCGATTTCCCAACTCAAAGTCCATTACAATGGAACCTCTTTGGCACCCGTGCTCGGCTGCCCAGCATCCCTGGAATTAAAGCACGAACGGTTGGCCTCTGCTCCCACAGCCGAAGAGCCAGGGCAAAAAACTTGAGCTGTGCCTCTTCTGCAGAAAGTCAGCTTTGCAACGGTGCCATCCGCATTGCTGTCGCTCCCCGATTTCCCAACTCAAAGTCCATTACAATGGAACCTCTTTGGCACCCGTGCTCGACTGCCCAGCATCCCAGGGAGTAGAGCACGAACGGTTGGCCTCTGCTCCCACAGCCGAAGAGCCAGGGCAAAAAACTTGAGCTGTGCCTCTTCTGCAGAAAGTCAGCTTTGCAACGGTGCCATCCGCATTGCTGTCGCTCCTCGATTTCCCAACTCAAAGTCCATTACAATGGAAGCTCTTTGGCACCCGTGCTTGGCTGCCCAGCATGCCAGGGAGTAGAGCACGAACGGTTGGCCTCTGCTCCCACAGCCGAAGAGCCAGGGCAAAAAACTTGAGCTGTGCCTCTTCTGCAGAAAGTCAGCTTTGCAACTGTGCCATCCGCATTGCTGTCGCTCCTCGATTTCCCAACTCAAAGTCCATTACAATGGAACCTCTTTGGCACCCGTGTTCGGCTGCCCAGCATCCCTGGAAGTAAAGCACGAACGGTTGGCCTCTGCTCCCACAGCCGAAGAGCCAGGGCAAAAAACTTGAGCTGTGCCTCTTCTGCAGAAAGTCAGCTTTGCAACGGTGCCATCCGCATTGCTGTCGCTCCTCGATTTCCCAACTCAAAGTCCATTACAATGGAACCTCTTTGGCACCCGTGCTTGGCTGCCCAGCATCCCAGGGAGTAGAGCACGAACAGTTGGCCTCTGCTCCCACAGCCGAAGAGCCGGAGCAAAAAACTTGAGCTGTGCCTCTTCTGCAGAAAGTCAGCTATGCAACGGTGCCATCCGCATTGCTGTCGCTCCTCGATTTCCCAACTCAAAGTCCATTACAATGGAACCTCTTTGGCACCCGTTCTCGGCTGCCCAGCATCCCAGGGAGTAGAGCACGAACGGTTGGCCTCTGCTCCCACAGCCGAAGAGCCAGGGCAAAAAACTTGAGCTGTACCTCTTCTGCAGAAAGTCAGCTTTGCAACGGTGCCATCCGCATTGCTGTCGCTCCTCGATTTCCCAACTCAAAGTCCATTACAATGGAACCTCTTTGGCACCCGTGCTCCGCTGCCCAGCATCCCAGGGAGTAGAGCACAAACGGTTGGCCTCTGCTCCCACAGCCGAAGAGCCAGGGCAAAAAACTTGAGCTGTGCCTCTTCTGCAGAAAGTCAGCTTTGCAACGGTGCCATCCGCATTGCTGTCGCTCCTCGATTTCCCAACTCAAAGTCCATTACAATGGAACCTCTTTGGCACCCGTGCTCGGCTGCCCAGCATCCCTGGAATTAAAGCACGAACGGTTGGCCTCTGCTCCCACAGCCGAAGAGCCAGGGCAAAAAACTTGAGCTGTGCCTCTTCTGCAGAAAGTCAGCTTTGCAACGGTGCCATCCGCATTGCTGTCGCTCCCCGATTTCCCAACTCAAAGTCCATTACAATGGAACCTCTTTGGCACCCGTGCTCGACTGCCCAGCATCCCAGGGAGTAGAGCACGAACGGTTGGCCTCTGCTCCCACAGCCGAAGAGCCAGGGCAAAAAACTTGAGCTGTGCCTCTTCTGCAGAAAGTCAGCTTTGCAACGGTGCCATCCGCATTGCTGTCGCTCCTCGATTTCCCAACTCAAAGTCCATTACAATGGAAGCTCTTTGGCACCCGTGCTTGGCTGCCCAGCATGCCAGGGAGTAGAGCACGAACGGTTGGCCTCTGCTCCCACAGCCGAAGAGCCAGGGCAAAAAACTTGAGCTGTGCCTCTTCTGCAGAAAGTCAGCTTTGCAACTGTGCCATCCGCATTGCTGTCGCTCCTCGATTTCCCAACTCAAAGTCCATTACAATGGAACCTCTTTGGCACCCGTGTTCGGCTGCCCAGCATCCCTGGAAGTAAAGCACGAACGGTTGGCCTCTGCTCCCACAGCCGAAGAGCCAGGGCAAAAAACTTGAGCTGTGCCTCTTCTGCAGAAAGTCAGCTTTGCAACGGTGCCATCCGCATTGCTGTCGCTCCTCGATTTCCCAACTCAAAGTCCATTACAATGGAACCTCTTTGGCACCCGTGCTTGGCTGCCCAGCATCCCAGGGAGTAGAGCACGAACAGTTGGCCTCTGCTCCCACAGCCGAAGAGCCGGAGCAAAAAACTTGAGCTGTGCCTCTTCTGCAGAAAGTCAGCTATGCAACGGTGCCATCCGCATTGCTGTCGCTCCTCGATTTCCCAACTCAAAGTCCATTACAATGGAACCTCTTTGGCACCCGTTCTCGGCTGCCCAGCATCCCAGGGAGTAGAGCACGAACGGTTGGCCTCTGCTCCCACAGCCGAAGAGCCAGGGCAAAAAACTTGAGCTGTACCTCTTCTGCAGAAAGTCAGCTTTGCAACGGTGCCATCCGCATTGCTGTCGCTCCTCGATTTCCCAACTCAAAGTCCATTACAATGGAACCTCTTTGGCACCCGTTCTCGGCTGCCCAGCATGCCAGGGAATAGAGCACAAACGGTTGGCCTCTGCTCCCACAGCCGAAGAGCCAGGGCAAAAAACTTGAGCTGTGCCTCTTCTGCAGAAAGTCAGCTTTACAACGGTGCCATCCGCATTGCTGTCGCTCCTCTATTTCCCAACTCAAAATCCATTACAATGGAAGCTCTTTGGCACCCGTGCTCGGCTGCCCAGCATGCCAGGGAGTAGAGCACGAACGGTTGGCCTCTGCTCCCACAGCCGAAGAGCCAGGGCAAAAAACTTGAGCTGTGCCTCTTCTGCAGAAAGTCAGCTTTACAACGGTGCCATCCGCATTGCTGTCGCTCCTCGATTTCCCAACTCAAAGTCCATTACAATGGAACCTCTTTGGCACCTGTGCTTGGCTGCCCAGCATGCCAGGGAGTAGAGCACGAACGGTTGGCCTCTGCTCCCACAGCCGAAGAGCCAGGGCAAAAAACTTGAGCTGTGCCTCTTCTGCAGAAAGTCAGCTATGCAACGGTGCCATCCGCATTGCTGTCGCTCCTCGATTTCCCAACTCAAAGTCCATTACAATGGAACATCCTTGGCACCCGTGCTCGGCTGCCCAGCATCCCAGGGAGTAGAGCACGAACGGTTGGCCTCTGCTCCCACAGCCGAAGAGCCAGGGCAAAAAACTTGAGCTGTGCCTCTTCTGCAGAAAGTCAGCTTTGCAACGGTGCCATCCGCATTGCTGTCGCTCCTCGATTTCCCAACTCAAAGTCCATTACAATGGAACCTCTTTGGCACCCGTGCTCGGCTGCCCAGCATCCCAGGGAGTAGAGCACGAACGGTTGGCCTCTGCTCCCACAGCCGAAGAGCCAGGGCAAAAAACTTGAGCTGTGCCTCTTCTGCAGAAAGTCAGCTTTGCAACGGTGCCATCCGCACTGCTGTCGCTCCTCAATTTCCCAACTCAAAGTCCATTACAATGGAACCTGTTTGGCACCTGTTCTCGGCTGCCCAGCATCCCAGGGAGTAGAGCACGAACGGTTGGCCTCTGCTCCCACAGCCGAAGAGCCAGGGCAAAAAACTTGAGCTGTGCCTCTTCTGCAGAAAGTCAGCTTTGCAACGGTGCCATCCGCATTGCTGTCGCTCTTCGAATTCCCAACTCAAAGTCCATTACATTGGAAGCTCTTTGGCACCCGTGCTCGGCTGCCCAGCATCCCAGGAAGTAAAGCACGAACGATTGGCCTCTGCTCTCACAGCCGAAGAGCCAGGGCAAAAAACTTGAGCTGTGCCTCTTCTGCAGAAAGTCAGCTTTGCAACGGTGCCATCCGCATTGCTGTCGCTCCTCGATTTCCCAACTAAAATCCATAACAATGGAACCTCTTTGGCACCCGTGCTCGGCTGCCCAGCATGCCAGGGAGTAGAGCACGAACGGTTGGCCTCTGCTCCCACAGCCGAAGAGCCAGGGCAAAAAACTTGAGCTGTGCCTCTTCTGCAGAAAGTCAGCTTTGCAACGGTGCCATCCGCATTGCTGTCGCTCCTCGATTTCCCAACTCAAAGTCCATTACAATGGAACCTCTTTGGCACCCGTGCTCGGCTGCCCAGCATGCCAGGGAGTAGAGCACGAACGGTTGGCCTCTGCTCCCACAGCCGAAGAGCCAGGGCAAAAAACTTGAGCTGTGCCTCTTCTGCAGAAAGTCAGCTTTGCAACGGTGCCATCCGCATTGCTGTCGCTCCTCCATTTCCCAACTCAAAGTCCATTACAATGGAACCTCTTTGGCACCCGTGCTCGGCTGCCCAGCATGCCAGGGAGTAGAGCACAAACGGTTGGCCTCTGCTCCCACAGCCGAAGAGCCAGGGCAAAAAACTTGAGCTTTGCCTCTTCTGCAGAAAGTCAGCTTTGCAACGGTGCCATCCGCATTGCTGTCGCTCCTCGATTTCCCAACTCAAAGTCCATTACAATGGAAGCTCTTTGGCACCCGTGCTCGGCTGCCCGGCATGCCAGGGAGTAGAGCACGAACGGTTGGCCTCTGCTCCCACAGCCGAAGAGCCAGGGCAAAAAACTTGAGCTGTGCCTCTTCTGCAGAAAGTCAGCTTTGCAACGGTGCCATCCGCATTGCTGTCGCTCCTCGATTTCCCAACTCAAAGTCCATTACAATGGAACCTCTTTGGCACCCGTTCTCGGCTGCCCAGCATGCCAGGGAGTAGAGCACGAACGGTTGGCCTCTGCTCCCACAGCCGAAGAGCCAGGGCAAAAAACTTGAGCTGTGCCTCTTCTGCAGAAAGTCAGCTTTGCAACGGTGCCATCCGCATTGCTGTCGCTCCTCCATTTCCCAACTCAAAGTCCATTACAATGGAACCTCTTTGGCACCCGTGCTCGGCTGCCCAGCATGCCAGGGAGTAGAGCACGAACGGTTGGCCTCTGCTCCCACAGCCGAAGAGCCAGGGCAAAAAACTTGAGCTGTGCCTCTTCTGCAGAAAGTCAGCTTTGCAACGGTGCCATCCGCATTGCTGTCGCTCCTCGATTTCCCAACTCAAAGTCCATTACAATGGAACCTCCTTGGCACCCGTGCTTGGCTGCCCAGCATCCCAGGGAGTAGAGCACGAACGGTTGGCCTCTGCTCCCACAGCCGAAGAGCCAGGGCAAAAAACTTGAGCTGTGCCTCTTCTGCAGAAAGTCAGCTTTGCAACGGTGCCATCCGCATTGCTGTCGCTCCTCGATTTCCCAACTCAAAGTCCATTACAATGGAAGCTCTTTGGCACCCGTGCTCGGCTGCCCAGCATCCCAGGGAGTAGAGCACGAACGGTTGGCCTCTGCTCCCACAGCCGAAGAGCCAGGGCAAAAAACTTGAGCTGTGCCTCTTCTGCAGAAAGTCAGCTATGCAACGGTGCCATCCGCATTGCTGTCGCTCCTCCATTTCCCAACTCAAAGTCCATTACAATGGAACCTCTTTGGCACCCGTGCTCGGCTGCCCGGCATCCCAGGGAGTAGAGCACGAACGGTTGGCCTCTGCTCCCACAGCCGAAGAGCCAGGGCAAAAAACTTGAGCTGTGCCTCTTCTGCAGAAAGTCAGCTTTGCAACGGTGCCATCCGCATTGCAGTCGCTCCCCGATTTCCCAACTCAAAGTCCATTACAATGGAACCTCTTTGGCACCCGTGCTCGACTGCCCAGCATGCCAGGGAGTAGAGCACGAACGGTTGGCCTCTGCTCCCACAGCCGAAGAGCCAGGGCAAAAAACTTGAGCTGTGCCTCTTCTGCAGAAAGTCAGCTTTGCAACGGTGCCATCCGCATTGCTGTCGCTCCTCTATTTCCCAACTCAAAGTCCATTACAATGGAAGCTCTTTGGCACCCGTTCTCGGCTGCCCAGCATGCCAGGGAGTAGAGCACGAACGGTTGGCCTCTGTTCCCACAGCCGAAGAGCCAGGGCAAAAAACTTGAGCTGTGCCTCTTCAGCAGAAAGTCAGCTTTACAACGGTGCCATCCGCATTGCTGTCGCTCCTCCATTTCCCAACTCAAAGTCCATTAAAATGGAACCTCTTTGGCACCTGTGCTTGGCTGCCCAGCATCCCAGGGAGTAGAGCACGAACGGTTGGCCTCTGCTCCCACAGCCGAAGAGCCAGGGCAAAAAACTTGAGCTGTGCCTCTTCTGCAGAAAGTCAGCTTTGCAACGGTGCCATCCGCATTGCTGTCGCTCCTCGATTTCCCAACTCAAAGTCCATTACAATGGAACCTCTTTGGCACCCGTGCTTGGCTGCCCAGCATCCCAGGGAGTAGAGCACGAACGGTTGGCCTCTGCTCCCACAGCCGAAGAGCCAGGGCAAAAAACTTGAGCTGTGCCTCTTCTGCAGAAAGTCAGCTATGCAACGGTGCCATCCGCACTGCTGTCACTCCTCGATTTCCCAACTCAAAGTCCATTACAATGGAACCTCTTTGGCACCCATGCTCGGCTGCCCAGCTTGCCAGGGAGTAGAGCACGAACGGTTGGCCTCTGCTCCCACAGCCGAAGAGCCAGGGCAAAAAACTTGAGCTGTGCCTCTTCTGCAGAAAGTCAGCTTTGCAACAGTGCCATCCGCATTGCTGTCGCTCCTCCATTTCCCAACTCAAAGTCCATTACAATGGAACCTCTTTGGCACCCGTGCTCGGCTGCCCAGCATCCCAGGGAGTAGAGCACGAACGGTTGGCCTCTGCTCCCACAGCCGAAGAGCCAGGGCAAAAAACTTGAGCTGTGCCTCTTCTGCAGAAAGTCAGCCTTGAAACGGTGCCATCCGCATTGCTGTCGCTCCTCGATTTCCCAACTCAAAGTCCATTACAATGGAACCTCTTTGGCACCCATGCTCGGCTGCCCAGCATGCCAGGGAGTAGAGCACGAACGGTTGGCCTCTGCTCCCACAGCCGAAGAGCCAGGGCAAAAAACTTGAGCTGTGCCTCTTCTGCAGAAAGTCAGCTTTGCAACGGTGCCATCCGCATTGCTGTCGCTCCTCGATTTCCCAACTCAAAGTCCATTACAATGGAACCTCTTTGGCACCCGTGCTCGGCTGCCCAGCATGCCAGGGAGTAGAGCACGAACGGTTGGCCTCTGCTCCCACAGCCGAAGAGCCAGGGCAAAAAACTTGAGCTGTGCCTCTTCTGCAGAAAGTCAGCTTTGCAACGGTGCCATCCGCATTGCTGTCGCTCCTCCATTTCCCAACTCAAAGTCCATTACAATGGAACCTCTTTGGCACCCGTGCTCGGCTGCCCAGCATCCCAGGGAGTAGAGCACGAACGGTTGGCCTCTGCTCCCACAGCCGAAGAGCCAGGGCAAAAAACTTGAGCTGTGCCTCTTCTGCAGAAAGTCAGCTTTGCAACGGTGCCATCCGCATTGCTGTCGCTCCTCGATTTCCCAACTCAAAGTCCATTACAATGGAATCTCTTTGGCACCCGTGCTCAGCTGCCCAGCATCCCAGGGAGTAGAGCACGAACGGTTGGCCTCTGCTCCCACAGCCGAAGAGCCAGGGCAAAAAACTTGAGCTTTGCCTCTTCTGCAGAAAGTCAGCTTTGCAACGGTGCCATCCGCATTGCTGTCGCTCCTCAATTTCCCAACTCAAAGTCCATTACAATGGAAGCTCTTTGGCACACGTGCTCGGCTGCCCAGCATGCCAGGGAGTAGAGCACGAACGGTTGGCCTCTGCTCCCACAGCCGAAGAGCCAGGGCAAAAAACTTGAGCTGTGCCTCTTCTGCAGAAAGTCAGCTTTGCAACGGTGCCATCCGCATTGCTGTCGCTCCTCGATTTCCCAACTCAAATTCCATTACAATGGAACCTCTTTGGCACCCGTGCTCGGCTGCCCAGCATCCCAGGGAGTAGAGCACGAACAGTTGGCCTCTGCTCCCACAGCCGAAGAGCCAGGGCAAAAAACTTGAGCTGTGCCTCTTCTGCAGAAAGTCAGCTTTGCAACGGTGCCATCCGCATTGCTGTCGCTCCTCAATTTCCCAACTCAAAGTCCATTACAATGGAACCTCTTTGGCACCCGTGCTCGGCTGCCCAGCATCCCAGGGAGTAGAGCACGAACGGTTGGCCTCTGGTCCCACAGCCGAAGAGCCAGGGCAAAAAACTTGAGCTGTGCCTCTTCTGCAGAAAGTCAGCTTTGCAACGGTGCCATCCGCATTGCTGTCGCTCCTCGATGTCCCAACTCAAAGTCCATTACAATGGAACCTCTTTGGCACCCGTGCTCGGCTGCCCAGCATCCCAGGGAGTAGAGCACGAACGGTTGGCCTCTGTTCCCACAGCCGAAGAGCCAGGGCAAAAAACTTGAGCTGTGCCTCTTCTGCAGAAAGTCAGCTTTGCAACGGTGCCATCCGCATTGCTGTCGCTCCTCGATTTCCCAACTCAAAGTCCATTACAATGGAACCTCTTTGGCACCCGTGCTCGGCTGCCCAGCATGCCAGGGAGTAGAGCACGAACGGTTGGCCTCTGCTCCCACAGCCGAAGAGCCAGGGCAAA
This sequence comes from Psittacula echo, assembly GCF_963264785.1. NCBI lineage: Eukaryota > Metazoa > Chordata > Aves > Psittaciformes > Psittacidae > Psittacula > Psittacula echo. Next base: position 62,760,043 of record NC_137740.1, read on the forward strand.
AAACTTGAGCTGTGCCTCTTCTGCAGAAAGTCAGCTTTGCAACGGTGCCATCCGCATTGCTGTCGCTCCTCCATTTCCCAACTCAAAGTCCATTACAATGGAAGCTCTTTGGCACCCGTGCTCGGCTGCCCGGCATCCCAGGGAGTAGAGCACGAACGGTTGGCCTCTGCTCCCACAGCCGAAGAGCCAGGGCAAAAAACTTGAGCTGTGCCTCTTCTGCAGAAAGTCAGCTTTGCAACGGTGCCATCCGCATTGCTGTCGCTCCTCCATTTCCCAACTCAAAGTCCATTACAATGGAACCTCTTTGGCACCCGTGCTCGGCTGCCCAGCATCCCAGGGAGTAGAGCACGAACGGTTGGCCTCTGCTCCCACAGCCGAAGAGCCAGGGCAAAAAACTTGAGCTGTGCCTCTTCTGCAGAAAGTCAGCTTTGCAACGGTGCCATCCGCATTGCTGTCGCTCCTCGATTTCCCAACTCAAAGTCCATTACAATGGAATCTCTTTGGCACCCGTGCTCAGCTGCCCAGCATCCCAGGGAGTAGAGCACGAACGGTTGGCCTCTGCTCCCACAGCCGAAGAGCCAGGGCAAAAAACTTGAGCTTTGCCTCTTCTGCAGAAAGTCAGCTATGCAACGGTGCCATCCGCATTGCTGTCGCTCCTCGATTTCCCAACTCAAAGTCCATTACAATGGAAGCTCTTTGGCACCCGTGCTCGGCTGCCCAGCATCCCAGGGAGTAGAGCACAAACGGTTGGCCTCTGCTCCCACAGCCGAAGAGCCAGGGCAAAAAACTTGAGCTGTGCCTCTTCTGCAGAAAGTCAGCTTTGCAACGGTGCCATCCGCATTGCTGTCGCTCCTCCATTTCCCAACTCAAAGTCCATTACAATGGAAGCTCTTTGGCACCCGTGCTCGGCTGCCCAGCATCCCAGGGAGTAGAGCACGAACAGTTGGCCTCTGCTCCCACAGCCGAAGAGCCAGGGCAAAAAACTTGAGCTGTGCCTCTTCTGCAGAAAGTCAGCTTTGCAACGGTGCCATCCGCATTGCTGTCGCTCCTCCATTTCCCAACTCAAAGTCCATTACAATGGAACCTCTTTGGCACCCGTGCTCGGCTGCCCAGCATGCCAGGGAGTAGAGCACGAACGGTTGGCCTCTGCTCCCACAGCCGAAGAGCCAGGGCAAAAAACTTGAGCTGTGCCTCTTCTGCAGAAAGTCAGCTTTGCAACGGTGCCATCCGCATTGCTGTTGCTCCTCGATTTCCCAACTCAAAGTCCATTACAATGGAAGCTCTTTGGCACCCGTGCTCGGCTGCCCGGCATCCCAGGGAGTAGAGCACGAACGGTTGGCCTCTGCTCCCACAGCCGAAGAGCCAGGGCAAAAAACTTGAGCTGTGCCTCTTCTGCAGAAAGTCAGCTTTGCAACGGTGCCATCCGCATTGCTGTCGCTCCTCCATTTCCCAACTCAAAGTCCATTACAATGGAACCTCTTTGGCACCCGTGCTCGGCTGCCCAGCATCCCAGGGAGTAGAGCACGAACGGATGGCCTCTGCTCCCACAGCCGAAGAGCCAGGGCAAAAAACTTGAGCTGTGCCTCTTCTGCAGAAAGTCAGCTTTGCAACGGTGCCATCCGCATTGCTGTCGCTCCTCGATTTCCCAACTCAAAGTCCATTACAATGGAATCTCTTTGGCACCCGTGCTCAGCTGCCCAGCATCCCAGGGAGAAGAGCACGAACGGTTGGCCTCTGCTCCCACAGCCGAAGAGCCAGGGCAAAAAACTTGAGCTTTGCCTCTTCTGCAGAAAGTCAGCTATGCAACGGTGCCATCCGCATTGCTGTCGCTCCTCGATTTCCCAACTCAAAGTCCATTACAATGGAAGCTCTTTGGCACCCGTGCTCGGCTGCCCAGCATCCCAGGGAGTAGAGCACGAACGGTTGGCCTCTGCTCCCACAGCCGAAGAGCCAGGGCAAAAAACTTGAGCTGTGCCTCTTCTGCAGAAAGTCAGCTTTGCAACGGTGCCATCCGCATTGCTGTCGCTCCTCGATTTCCCAACTCAAAGTCCATTACAATGGAAGCTCTTTGGCACCCGTGCTCGGCTGCCCAGCATGCCAGGGAGTAGAGCACGAACAGTTGGCCTCTGCTCCCACAGCCGAAGAGCCAGGGCAAAAAACTTGAGCTGTGCCTCTTCTGCAGAAAGTCGGCTTTGCAACGGTGCCATCCGCATTGCTGTTGCTCCTCGATTTCCCAACTCAAAGTCCATTACAATGGAACCTCTTTGGCACCCGTGCTCGGCTGCCCAGCATGCCAGGGAGTAGAGCACGAACGGTTGGCCTCTGCTCCCACAGCCGAAGAGCCAGGGCAAAAAACTTGAGCTGTGCCTCTTCTGCAGAAAGTCAGCTTTGCAACGGTGCCATCCGCATTGCTGTCGCTCCTCGATGTCCCAACTCAAAGTCCATTACAATGGAACCTCTTTGGCACCCGTGCTCGGCTGCCCAGCATCCCAGGGAGTAGAGCACGAACGGTTGGCCTCTGTTCCCACAGCCGAAGAGCCAGGGCAAAAAACTTGAGCTGTGCCTCTTCTGCAGAAAGTCAGCTTTGCAACGGTGCCATCCGCATTGCTGTCGCTCCTCCATTTCCCAACTCAAAGTCCATTACAATGGAACCTCTTTGGCACCCGTGCTCGGCTGCCCAGCATGCCAGGGAGTAGAGCACAAACGGTTGGCCTCTGCTCCCACAGCCGAAGAGCCAGGGCAAAAAACTTGAGCTGTGCCTCTTCTGCAGAAAGTCAGCTTTGCAACGGTGCCATCCGCATTGCTGTCGCTCCTCCATTTCCCAACTCAAAGTCCATTACAATGGAAGCTCTTTGGCACCCGTGCTCGGCTGCCCAGCATCCCAGGGAGTAGAGCACGAACGGTTGGCCTCTGCTCCCACAGCCGAAGAGCCAGGGCAGAAAACTTGAGCTGTGCCTCTTCTGCAGAAAGTCAGCTTTGCAACGGTGCCATCCGCATTGCTGTCGCTCCTCGATTTCCCAACTCAAAGTCCATTACAATGGAACCTCTTTGGCACACGTGCTCGGCTGCCCAGCATCCCAGGCAGTAGAGAACGAACGGTTGGCCTCTGCTCCCACAGCTGAAGAGCCATGGCAAAAAACTTGAGCTGTGCCTCTTCTGCAGAAAGTCAGCTATGCAACGGTGCCATCCGCATTGCTGTCGCTCCTCGATTTCCCAACTCAAAGTCCATTACAATGGAACCTCTTTGGCACCCGTGCTTGGCTGCCCAGCATGCCAGGGAGTAGAGCACGAACGGTTGGCCTCTGCTCTCACAGCCGAAGAGCCAGGGCAAAAAACTTGAGATTTGCCTCTTCTGCAGAAAGTCAGCTTTGCAACGGTGCCATCTGCATTGCTGTCGCTCCTCGATTTCCCAACTCAAAGTCCATTACAATGGAACCTCTTTGGCACCCGTGCTCGGCTGCCCAGCATCCCAGGGAGTAGAGCACGAACGGTTGGCCTCTGCTCCCACAGCCGAAGAGCCAGGGCAAAAAACTTGAGCTGTGCCTCTTCTGCAGAAAGTCAGCTTTGCAACGGTGCCATCCGCATTGCTGTCGCTCCTCCATTTCCCAACTCAAAGTCCATTACAATGGAACCTCTTTGGCACCCCTACTCGGCTGCCCAGCATGCCAGGGAGTAGAGCACGAACGGTTGGCCTCTGCTCCCACAGCCGAAGAGCCAGGGCAAAAAACTTGAGCTGTGCCTCTTCTGCAGAAAGTCAGCTTTGCAACGGTGCCATCCGCATTGCTGTCGCTCCTCGATTTCCCAACTCAAAGTCCATTACAATGGAACCTCTTTGGCACCCGTTCTCGGCTTCCCAGCATCCCAGGGAGTAGAGCACGAACGGTTGGCCTCTGCTCCCACAGCCGAAGAGCCAGGGCAAAAAACTTGAGCTGTGCCTCTTCTGCAGAAAGTCAGCTTTGCAACGGTGCCATCCGCATTGCTGTCGCTCCTCGATTTCCCAACTCAAAGTCCATTACAATGGAACCTCTTTGGCACCCGTGCTCGACTGCCCAGCATGCCAGGGAGTAGAGCACGAACGGTTGGCCTCTGCTCCCACAGCCGAAGAGCCAGGGCAAAAAACTTGAGCTGTGCCTCTTCTGCAGAAAGTCAGCTTTGCAACGGTGCCATCCGCATTGCTGTCGCTCCTCGATTTCCCAACTCAAAGTCCATTACAATGGAACCTCTTTGGCACCCGTGCTTGGCTGCCCAGCATCCCAGGGAGTAGAGCACGAACGCTTGGCCTCTGCTCCCACAGCCGAAGAGCCAGGGCAAAAAACTTGAGCTGTGCCTCTTCTGCAGAAAGTCAGCTTTGCAACGGTGCCATCCGCATTGCTGTCGCTCCTCGATTTCCCAACTCAAAGTCCATTACAATGGAACCTCTTTGGCACCCGTGCTCGGCTGCCCAGCATGCCAGGGAGTAGAGCACAAACGGTTGGCCTCTGCTCCCACAGCCGAAGAGCCAGGGCAAAAAACTTGAGCTGTGCCTCTTCTGCAGAAAGTCAGCTTTGCAACGGTGCCATCCGCATTGCTGTCGCTCCTCTATTTCCCAACTCAAAGTCCATTACAATGGAACCTCTTTGGCACCCGTGCTCGGCTGCCCAGCATCCCAGGGAGTAGAGCACGAACGGTTGGCCTCTGCTCCCACAGCCGAAGAGCCAGGGCAAAAAACTTGAGCTGTGCCTCTTCTGCAGAAAGTCAGCTTTGCAACGGTGCCATCCGCATTGCTGTCGCTCCTCCATTTCCCAACTCAAAGTCCATTACAATGGAAGCTCTTTGGCACCCGTGCTCGGCTGCCCAGCATCCCAGGGAGTAGAGCACGAACGGTTGGCCTCTGCTCCCACAGCCGAAGAGCCAGGGCAAAAAACTTGAGCTGTGCCTCTTCTGCAGAAAGTCAGCTTTGCAACGGTGCCATCCGCATTGCTGTCGCTCCTCCATTTCCCAACTCAAAGTCCATTACAATGGAACCTCTTTGGCACCCGTGCTCGGCTGCCCAGCATGCCAGGGAGTAGAGCACGAACGGTTGGCCTCTGCTCCCACAGCCGAAGAGCCAGGGCAAAAAACTTGAGCTGTGCCTCTTCTGCAGAAAGTCAGCTTTGCAACGGTGCCATCCGCATTGCTGTCGCTCCTCCATTTCCCAACTCAAAGTCCATTACAATGGAACCTCTTTGGCACCCGTGCTCGGCTGCCCAGCATCCCAGGGAGCAGAGCACGAACGGTTGGCCTCTGCTCCCACAGCCGAAGAGCCAGGGCAAAAAACTTGAGCTGTGCCTCTTCTGCAGAAAGTCAGCTTTGCAACGGTGCCATCCGCATTGCTGTCGCTCCTCCATTTCCCAACTCAAAGTCCATTACAATGGAACCTCTTTGGCACCCGTGCTCGGCTGCCCAGCATGCCAGGGAGTAGAGCACGAACGGTTGGCCTCTGCTCCCACAGCCGAAGAGCCAGGGCAAAAAACTTGAGCTGTGCCTCTTCTGCAGAAAGTCAGCTTTGCAACGGTGCCATCCGCATTGCTGTCGCTCCTCCATTTCCCAACTCAAAGTCCATTACAATGGAACCTCTTTGGCACCCGTGCTTGGCTGCCCAGCATCCCAGGGAGGAGAGCACGAACGGTTGGCCTCTGTTCCCACAGCCGAAGAGCCAGGGCAAAAAACTTGAGCTGTGCCTCTTCTGCAGAAAGTCAGCTTTGCAACGGTGCCATCCGCATTGCTGTCGCTCCTCGATTTCCCAACTCAAAGTCCATTACAATGGAACCTCTTTGGCACCTGTGCTTGGCTGCCCAGCATGCCAGGGAGTAGAGCACGAACGGTTGGCCTCTGTTCCCACAGCCGAAGAGCCAGGGCAAAAAACTTGAGCTGTGCCTCTTCTGCAGAAAGTCAGCTTTGCAACGGTGCCATCCGCATTGCTGTCGCTCCTCGATTTCCCAACTCAAAGTCCATTACAATGGAAGCTCTTTGGCACCCGTGCTCGGCTGCCCAGCATGCCAGGGAGTAGAGCACGAACGGTTGGCCTCTGCTCCCACAGCCGAAGAGCCAGGGCAAAAAACTTGAGCTGTGCCTCTTCTGCAGAAAGTCAGCTTTGAAACGGTGCCATCCGCATTGCTGTCGCTCCTCGATTTCCCAACTCAAAGTCCATTACAATGGAACCTCTTTGGCACCCGTGCTCGGCTGCTCAGCATCCCAGGGAGTAGAGCACGAACGGTTGGCCTCTGCTCCCACAGCCGAAGAGCCAGGGCAAAAAACTTGAGCTGTGCCTCTTCTGCAGAAAGTCAGCTTTGAAACGGTGCCATCCGCATTGCTGTCGCTCCTCGATTTCCCAACTCAAAGTCCATTACAATGGAACGTCTTTGGCACCCGTGCTCGGCTGCCCAGCATCCCAGGGAGTAGAGCACGAACGGTTGGCCTCTGCTCCCACAGCCGAAGAGCCAGGGCAAAAAACTTGAGCTGTGCCTCTTCTGCAGAAAGTCAGCTTTGCAACGGTGCCATCCGCATTGCTGTCGCTCCTCCATTTCCCAACTCAAAGTCCATTACAATGGAACCTCTTTGGCACCCGTGCTCGGCTGCCCAGCATCCCAGGGAGTAGAGCACGAACGGTTGGCCTCTGCTCCCACAGCCGAAGAGCCAGGGCAAAAAACTTGAGCTTTGCCTCTTCTGCAGAAAGTCAGCTTTGCAACGGTGCCATCCGCATTGCTGTCGCTCCTCGATTTCCCAACTCAAAGTCCATTACAATGGAACCTCTTTGGCACCCGTGCTCGGCTGCCCAGCATCCCAGGGAGTAGAGCACGAACGGTTGGCCTCTGCTCCCACAGCCGAAGAGCCAGGGCAAAAAACTTGAGCTGTACCTCTTCTGCAGAAAGTCAGCTTTGCAACGGTGCCATCCGCATTGCTGTCGCTCCTCGATGTCCCAACTCAAAGTCCATTACAATGGAACCTCTTTGGCACCCGTGCTCGGCTGCCCAGCATCCCAGGGAGAAGAGCACAAACGGTTGGCCTCTGCTCCCACAGCCGAAGAGCCAGGGCAAAAAACTTGAGCTGTGCCTCTTCTGCAGAAAGTCAGCTTTGCAACGGTGCCATCCGCATTGCTGTCGCTCCTCGATTTCCCAACTCAAAGTCCATTACAATGGAACATCTTTGGCACCCGTGCTCGGCTGCCCAGCATCCCAGGGAGTAGAGCACGAACGGTTGGCCTCTGCTCCCACAGCCGAAGAGCCAGGGCAAAAAACTTGAGCTGTGCCTCTTCTGCAGAAAGTCAGCTTTGCAACGGTGCCATCCGCATTGCTGTCACTCCTCCATTTCCCAACTCAAAGTCCATTACAATGGAACCTCTTTGGCACCCGTGCTCGGCTGCCCAGCATGCCAGGGAATAGAGCACGAATGGTTGGCCTCTGCTCCCACAGCCAAAGAGCCAGGGCAAAAAACTTGAGCTGTGCCTCTTCTGCAGAAAGTCAGCTTTGCAACGGTGCCATCCGCATTGCTGTCGCTCCTCGATTTCCCAACTCAAAGTCCATTACAATGGAACCTCTTTGGCACCCGTGCTCGGCTGCCCAGCATCCCAGGGAGTAGAGCACGAACGGTTGGCCTCTGCTCCAACAGCCGAAGAGCCAGGGCAAAAAACTTGAGCTGTGCCTCTTCTGCAGAAAGTCAGCTTTGCAACGGTGCCATCCGCACTGCTGTCGCTCCTCCATTTCCCAACTCAAAGTCCATTACAATGGAACCTCTTTGGCACCCGTGTTCGGCTGCCCAGCATCCCAGGGAGTAGAGCACGAACGGTTGGCCTCTGCTCCCACAGCCGAAGAGCCAGGGCAAAATACTTGAGCTGTGCCTCTTCTGCAGAAAGTCAGCTTTGCAACGGTGCCATCCGCATTGCTGTCGCTCCTCGATTTCCCAACTCAAAGTCCATTACAATGGAACCTCTTTGGCACCCGTGCTCGGCTGCCCAGCATGCCAGGGAGTAGAGCACGAACGGTTGGCCTCTGCTCCCACAGCCGAAGAGCCAGGGCAAAAAACTTGAGCTGTGCCTCTTCTGCAGAAAGTCAGTTTTGCAACGGTGCCATCCGCATTGCTGTCGCTCCTCGATTTCCCAACTCAAAGTCCATTACAATGGAACCTCTTTGGCACCCGTACTCGGCTGCCCAGCATCCCAGGGAGTAGTTTACGAACGGTTGGCCTCTGCTCCCACAGCCGAAGAGCCAGGGCAAAAACCTTGAGCTGTGCCTCTTCTGCAGAAAGTCAGCTTTGCAACGGTGCCATTCGCATTGCTGTCGCTCCTCGATTTCCCAACTCAAAGTCCATTACAATGGAACCTCTTTGGCACCCGTGCTCGGCTGCCCAGTATCCCAGGGAGTAGAGAACAAACGGTTGGCCTCTGCTCCCACAGCCGAAGAGCCAGGGCAAAAAACTTGAGCTGTGCCTCTTCTGCAGAAAGTCAGCTTTGCAACGGTGCCATCCGCATTGCTGTCGCTCCTCGATTTCCCAACTCAAAGTCCATTACAATGGAACCTCTTTGGCACCCGTGCTCGGCTGCCCAGCATCCCAGGGAGTAGAGCACGAACGGTTGGCCTCTGTTGCCACAGAGGAAGAGCCAGGGCAAAAAACTTGAGCTGTGCCTCTTCTGCAGAAAGTCAGCTTTGCAACGGTGCCATCCGCATTGCTGTCGCTCCTCGATGTCCCAACTCAAAGTCCATTACAATGGAACCTCTTTGGCACCCGTGCTCGGCTGCCCAGCATCCCAGGGAGTAGAGCACGAACGGTTGGCCTCTGTTGCCACAGAGGAAGAGCCAGGGCAAAAAACTTGAGCTGTGCCTCTTCTGCAGAAAGTCAGCTTTGCAACGGTGCCATCCGCATTGCTGTCGCTCCTCGATGTCCCAACTCAAAGTCCATTACAATGGAACCTCTTTGGCACCCGTGCTCGGCTGCCCAGCATCCCAGGGAGTAGAGCACGAACGGTTGGCCTCTGCTCCCACAGCCGAAGAGCCACGGCAAAAAACTTGAGCTGTGCCTCTTCTGCAGAAAGTCAGCTTTGCAACGGTGCCATCCGCATTGCTGTCGCTCCTCGATTTCCCAACTCAAAGTCCATTACAATGGAACCTCTTTGGCACCCGTGCTCGGCTGCCCAGCATCCCAGGGAGTAGAGCACGAACGGTTGGCCTCTGCTCCCACAGCCGAAGAGCCAGGGCAAAAAACTTGAGCTGTGCCTCTTCTGCAGAAAGTCAGCTTTGCAACGGTGCCATCCGCATTGCTGTTGCTCCTCGATGTCCCAACTCAAAGTCCATTTCAATGGAACCTCTTTGGCACCCGTGCTCGGCTGCCCAGCATCCCAGGGAGTAGAGCACGAACGGTTGGCCTCTGCTCCCACAGCCGAAGAGCCAGGGCAAAAACTTGAGCTGTGCCTCTTCTGCAGAAAGTCAGCTTTGCAACGGTGCCATCCGCATTGCTGTCGCTCCTCCATTTCCCAACTCAAAGTCCATTACAATGGAACCTCTTTGGCACCTGTGCTCGGCTGCCCAGCATCCCAGGGGGTAGAGCACGAACGGTTGGCCTCTGCTCCCACAGCCGAAGAGCCAGGGCAAAAAACTTGAGCTGTGCCTCTTCTGCAGAAAGTCAGCTTTGCAACGGTGCCATCCGCATTGCTGTCGCTCCTCGATTTCCCAACTCAAAGTCCATTACAATGGAACCTCTTTGGCACTCGTGCTCGGCTGCCCAGCATCCCAGGAAGTAGAGCACGAACAGTTGGCCTCTGGTCCCACAGCCGAAGAGCCAGGGCAAAAAACTTGAGCTGTGCCTCTTCTGCAGAAAGTCAGCTTTGCAACAGTGCCATCCGCATTGCTGTCGCTCCTCCATTTCCCAACTCAAAGTCCATTACAATGGAACCTCTTTGGCACCCGTGCTCGGCTGCCCAGTATCCCAGGGAGTAGAGCACGAACGGTTGGCCTCTGCTCCCACAGCCGAAGAGCCAGGGCAAAAAACTTGAGCTGTGCCTCTTCTGCAGAAAGTCAGCTTTGCAACAGTGCCATCCGCATTGCTGTCGCTCCTCGATGTCCCAACTCAAAGTCCTTTACAATGGAACCTCTTTGGCACCCTTGCTCGGCTGCCCAGCATGCCAAGGAGTACAGCACGAACTGTTGGACTCTGCTCCCACAGCCGAAGAGCCAGGGCAAAAAACTTGAGCTGTGCCTCTTCTGCAGAAAGTCAGCTTTGCAACGGTGCCATCCGCATTGCTGTCGCTCCTCCATTTCCCAACTCAAAGTCCATTACAATGGAACCTCTTTGGCACCCGTGCTCGGCTGCCCAGCATCCCAGGGAGTAGAGCACGAACGGTTGGCCTCTGCTCCAACAGCCGAAGAGCCAGGGCAAAAAACTTGAGCTGTGCCTCTTCTGCAGAAAGTCAGCTTTGCAACGGTGCCATTCGCACTGCTGTCGCTCCTCCATTTCCCAACTCAAAGTCCATTACAATGGAACCTCTTTGGCACCCGTGTTCGGCTGCCCAGCATGCCAGGGAGTAGAGCACGAACGGTTGGCCTCTGCTCCCACAGCCGAAGAGCCAGGGCAAAATACTTGAGCTGTGCCTCTTCTGCAGAAAGTCAGCTTTGCAACGGTGCCATCCGCATTGCTGTCGCTCCTCGATTTCCCAACTCAAAGTCCATTACAATGGAACCTCTTTGGCACCCGTGCTCGGCTGCCCAGCATCCCAGGCAGTAGAGCACGAACGGTTGGCCTCTGCTCCCACAGCCGAAGAGCCAGGGCAAAAAACTTGAGCTGTGCCTCTTCTGCAGAAAGTCAGCTTTGCAACGGTGCCATCCGCATTGCTGTCGCTCCTCGATTTCCCAACTCAAAGTCCATTACAATGGAACCTCTTTGGCACCCGTACTCGGCTGCCCAGCATCCCAGGGAGTAGTTTACGAACGGTTGGCCTCTGCTCCCACAGCCGAAGAGCCAGGGCAAAAACCTTGAGCTGTGCCTCTTCTGCAGAAAGTCAGCTTTGCAACGGTGCCATTCGCATTGCTGTCGCTCCTCGATTTCCCAACTCAAAGTCCATTACAATGGAACCTCTTTGGCACCCGTGCTCGGCTGCCCAGTATCCCAGGGAGTAGAGAACAAACGGTTGGCCTCTGCTCCCACAGCCGAAGAGCCAGGGCAAAAAACTTGAGCTGTGCCTCTTCTGCAGAAAGTCAGCTTTGCAACGGTGCCATCCGCATTGCTGTCGCTCCTCGATTTCCCAACTCAAAGTCCATTACAATGGAACCTCTTTGGCACCCGTGCTCGGCTGCCCAGCATCCCAGGGAGTAGAGCACGAACGGTTGGCCTCTGTTGCCACAGAGGAAGAGCCAGGGCAAAAAACTTGAGCTGTGCCTCTTCTGCAGAAAGTCAGCTTTGCAACGGTGCCATCCGCATTGCTGTCGCTCCTCGATGTCCCAACTCAAAGTCCATTACAATGGAACCTCTTTGGCACCCGTGCTCGGCTGCCCAGCATCCCAGGGAGTAGAGCACGAACGGTTGGCCTCTGTTGCCACAGAATAAGAGCCAGGGCAAAAAACTTGAGCTGTGCCTCTTCTGCAGAAAGTCAGCTTTGCAACGGTGCCATCCGCATTGCTGTCGCTCCTCGATGTCCCAACTCAAAGTCCATTACAATGGAACCTCTTTGGCACCCGTGCTCGGCTGCCCAGCATCCCAGGGAGTAGAGCACGAACGGTTGGCCTCTGCTCCCACAGCCGAAGAGCCAGGGCAAAAAACTTGAGCTGTGCCTCTTCTGCAGAAAGTCAGCTTTGCAACGGTGCCATCCGCATTGCTGTCGCTCCTCGATTTCCCAACTCAAAGTCCATTACAATGGAACCTCTTTGGCACCCGTGCTCGGCTGCCCAGCATCCCAGGGAGTAGAGCACGAACGGTTGGCCTCTGCTCCCACAGCCGAAGAGCCACGGCAAAAAACTTGAGCTGTGCCTCTTCTGCAGAAAGTCAGCTTTGCAACGGTGCCATCCGCATTGCTGTTGCTCCTCGATGTCCCAACTCAAAGTCCATTTCAATGGAACCTCTTTGGCACCCGTGCTCGGCTGCCCAGCATCCCAGGGAGTAGAGCACGAACGGTTGGCCTCTGCTCCCACAACCGAAGAGCCAGGGCAAAAAACTTGAGCTGTGCCTCTTCTGCAGAAAGTCAGCTTTGCAACGGTGCCATCCGCATTGCTGTCGCTCCTCCATTTCCCAACTCAAAGTCCATTACAATGGAACCTCTTTGGCACCCGTGCTCGGCTGCCCAGCATCCCAGGGAGTAGAGCACGAACGGTTGGCCTCTGCTCCCACAGCCGAAGAGCCAGGGCAAAAAACTTGAGCTGTGCCTCTTCTGCAGAAAGTCAGCTTTGCAACGGTGCCATCTGCATTGCTGTCGCTCCTCGATTTCCCAACTCAAAGTCCATTACAATGGAACCTCTTTGGCACCCGTGCTCGGCTGCCCAGCATCCCAGGGGGTAGAGCACGAACGGTTGGCCTCTGCTCCCACAGCCGAAGAGCCAGGGCAAAAAACTTGAGCTGTGCCTCTTCTGCAGAAAGTCAGCTTTGCAACGGTGCCATCCGCATTGCTGTCGCTCCTCGATTTCCCAACTCAAAGTCCATTACAATGGAACCTCTTTGGCACTCGTGCTCAGCTGCCCAGCATCCCAGGAAGTAGAGCACGAACAGTTGGCCTCTGGTCCCACAGCCGAAGAGCCAGGGCAAAAAACTTGAGCTGTGCCTCTTCTGCAGAAAGTCAGCTTTGCAACGGTGCCATCCGCATTGCTGTCGCTCCTCCATTTCCCAACTCAAAGTCCATTACAATGGAACCTCTTTGGCACCCGTGCTCGGCTGCCCAGTATCCCAGGGAGTAGAGCACGAACGGTTGGCCTCTGCTCCCACAGCCGAAGAGCCAGGGCAAAAAACTTGAGCTGTGCCTCTTCTGCAGAAAGTCAGCTTTGCAACAGTGCCATCCGCATTGCTGTCGCTCCTCGATGTCCCAACTCAAAGTCCTTTACAATGGAACCTCTTTGGCACCCGTGCTCGGCCACCCAGCATCCCAGGGAGTAGAGCACGAACGGTTGGCCTCTGCTCCCACAGCCGAAGAGCCAGGGCAAAAAACTTGAGCTGTGCCTCTTCTGCAGAAAGTCAGCTTTGCAACGGTGCCATTCGCATTGCTGTCGCTCCTCCATTTCCCAACTCAAAGTCCATTACAATGGAACCTCTTTGGCACCCGTGCTCGGCTGCCCAGCATCCCAGGGAGTAGAGCACGAACGGTTGGCCTCTGCTCCCACAGCCGAAGAGCCAGGGCAAAAAACTTGAGCTGTGCCTCTTCTGCAGAAAGTCAGCTTTGCAACGGTGCCATCCGCATTGCTGTCGCTCCTCGATTTCCCAACTCAAAGTCCATTACAATGGAACCTCTTTGGCACCCGTGCTCGGCCACCCAGCATCCCAGGGAGTAGAGCACGAACGGTTGGCCTCTGCTCCCACAGCCGAAGAGCCAGGGCAAAAAACTTGAGCTGTGCCTCTTCTGCAGAAAGTCAGCTTTGCAACGGTGCCATCCGCATTGCTGTCGCTCCTCCATTTCCCAACTCAAAGTCCATTACAATGGAACCTCTTTGGCACCCGTGCTCGGCTGCCCAGCATCCCAGGGAGTAGAGCACGAACGGTTGGCCTCTGCTCCAACAGCCGAAGAGCCAGGGCAAAAAACTTGAGCTGTGCCTCTTCTGCAGAAAGTCAGCTTTGCAACGGTGCCATTCGCACTGCTGTCGCTCCTCCATTTCCCAACTCAAAGTCCATTACAATGGAACCTCTTTGGCACCCGTGTTCGGCTGCCCAGCATGCCAGGGAGTAGAGCACGAACGGTTGGCCTCTGCTCCCACAGCCGAAGAGCCAGGGCAAAATACTTGAGCTGTGCCTCTTCTGCAGAAAGTCAGCTTTGCAACGGTGCCATCCGCATTGCTGTCGCTCCTCGATTTCCCAACTCAAAGTCCATTACAATGGAACCTCTTTGGCACCCGTGCTCGGCTGCCCAGCATCCCAGGCAGTAGAGCACGAACGGTTGGCCTCTGCTCCCACAGCCGAAGAGCCAGGGCAAAAAACTTGAGCTGTGCCTCTTCTGCAGAAAGTCAGCTTTGCAACGGTGCCATCCGCATTGCTGTCGCTCCTCGATTTCCCAACTCAAAGTCCATTACAATGGAACCTCTTTGGCACCCGTACTCGGCTGCCCAGCATCCCAGGGAGTAGTTTACGAACGGTTGGCCTCTGCTCCCACAGCCGAAGAGCCAGGGCAAAAACCTTGAGCTGTGCCTCTTCTGCAGAAAGTCAGCTTTGCAACGGTGCCATTCGCATTGCTGTCGCTCCTCGATTTCCCAACTCAAAGTCCATTACAATGGAACCTCTTTGGCACCCGTGCTCGGCTGCCCAGTATCCCAGGGAGTAGAGAACAAACGGTTGGCCTCTGCTCCCACAGCCGAAGAGCCAGGGCAAAAAACTTGAGCTGTGCCTCTTCTGCAGAAAGTCAGCTTTGCAACGGTGCCATCCGCATTGCTGTCGCTCCTCGATTTCCCAACTCAAAGTCCATTACAATGGAACCTCTTTGGCACCCGTGCTCGGCTGCCCAGCATCCCAGGGAGTAGAGCACGAACGGTTGGCCTCTGTTGCCACAGAGGAAGAGCCAGGGCAAAAAACTTGAGCTGTGCCTCTTCTGCAGAAAGTCAGCTTTGCAACGGTGCCATCCGCATTGCTGTCGCTCCTCGATGTCCCAACTCAAAGTCCATTACAATGGAACCTCTTTGGCACCCGTGCTCGGCTGCCCAGCATCCCAGGGAGTAGAGCACGAACGGTTGGCCTCTGTTGCCACAGAATAAGAGCCAGGGCAAAAAACTTGAGCTGTGCCTCTTCTGCAGAAAGTCAGCTTTGCAACGGTGCCATCCGCATTGCTGTCGCTCCTCGATGTCCCAACTCAAAGTCCATTACAATGGAACCTCTTTGGCACCCGTGCTCGGCTGCCCAGCATCCCAGGGAGTAGAGCACGAACGGTTGGCCTCTGCTCCCACAGCCGAAGAGCCAGGGCAAAAAACTTGAGCTGTGCCTCTTCTGCAGAAAGTCAGCTTTGCAACGGTGCCATCCGCATTGCTGTCGCTCCTCGATTTCCCAACTCAAAGTCCATTACAATGGAACCTCTTTGGCACCCGTGCTCGGCTGCCCAGCATCCCAGGGAGTAGAGCACGAACGGTTGGCCTCTGCTCCCACAGCCGAAGAGCCAGGGCAAAAAACTTGAGCTGTGCCTCTTCTGCAGAAAGTCAGCTTTGCAACGGTGCCATCCACATTGCTGTTGCTCCTCGATGTCCCAACTCAAAGTCCATTTCAATGGAACCTCTTTGGCACCCGTGCTCGGCTGCCCAGCATCCCAGGGAGTAGAGCACGAACGGTTGGCCTCTGCTCCCACAACCGAAGAGCCAGGGCAAAAAACTTGAGCTGTGCCTCTTCTGCAGAAAGTCAGCTTTGCAACGGTGCCATCCGCATTGCTGTCGCTCCTCCATTTCCCAACTCAAAGTCCATTACAATGGAACCTCTTTGGCACCCGTGCTCGGCTGCCCAGCATCCCAGGGAGTAGAGCACGAACGGTTGGCCTCTGCTCCCACAGCCGAAGAGCCAGGGCAAAAAACTTGAGCTGTGCCTCTTCTGCAGAAAGTCAGCTTTGCAACGGTGCCATCTGCATTGCTGTCGCTCCTCGATTTCCCAACTCAAAGTCCATTACAATGGAACCTCTTTGGCACCCGTGCTCGGCTGCCCAGCATCCCAGGGGGTAGAGCACGAACGGTTGGCCTCTGCTCCCACAGCCGAAGAGCCAGGGCAAAAAACTTGAGCTGTGCCTCTTCTGCAGAAAGTCAGCTTTGCAACGGTGCCATCCGCATTGCTGTCGCTCCTCGATTTCCCAACTCAAAGTCCATTACAATGGAACCTCTTTGGCACTCGTGCTCAGCTGCCCAGCATCCCAGGAAGTAGAGCACGAACAGTTGGCCTCTGGTCCCACAGCCGAAGAGCCAGGGCAAAAAACTTGAGCTGTGCCTCTTCTGCAGAAAGTCAGCTTTGCAACGGTGCCATCCGCATTGCTGTCGCTCCTCCATTTCCCAACTCAAAGTCCATTACAATGGAACCTCTTTGGCACCCGTGCTCGGCTGCCCAGTATCCCAGGGAGTAGAGCACGAACGGTTGGCCTCTGCTCCCACAGCCGAAGAGCCAGGGCAAAAAACTTGAGCTGTGCCTCTTCTGCAGAAAGTCAGCTTTGCAACAGTGCCATCCGCATTGCTGTCGCTCCTCGATGTCCCAACTCAAAGTCCTTTACAATGGAACCTCTTTGGCACCCGTGCTTGGCCACCCAGCATCCCAGGGAGTAGAGCACGAACGGTTGGCCTCTGCTCCCACAGCCGAAGAGCCAGGGCAAAAAACTTGAGCTGTGCCTCTTCTGCAGAAAGTCAGCTTTGCAACGGTGCCATTCGCATTGCTGTCGCTCCTCCATTTCCCAACTCAAAGTCCATTACAATGGAACCTCTTTGGCACCCGTGCTCGGCTGCCCAGCATCCCAGGGAGTAGAGCACGAACGGTTGGCCTCTGCTCCCACAGCCGAAGAGCCAGGGCAAAAAACTTGAGCTGTGCCTCTTCTGCAGAAAGTCAGCTTTGCAACGGTGCCATCCGCATTGCTGTCGCTCCTCGATTTCCCAACTCAAAGTCCATTACAATGGAACCTCTTTGGCACCCGTGCTCGGCCACCCAGCATCCCAGGGAGTAGAGCACGAACGGTTGGCCTCTGCTCCCACAGCCGAAGAGGCAGGGCAAAAAACTTGAGCTGTGCCTCTTCTGCAGAAAGTCAGCTTTGCAACGGTGCCATCCGCATTGCTGTCGCTCCTCCATTTCCCAACTCAAAGTCCATTACAATGGAACCTCTTTGGCACCCGTGCTCGGCTGCCCAGCATGCCAGGGAGAAGAGCACGAACGGTTGGCCTCTGTTCCCACAGCCGAAGAGCCAGGGCAAAAAACTTGAGCTGTGCCTCTTCTGCAGAAAGTCAGCTTTGCAACGGTGCCATCCGCATTGCTGTCGCTCCTCGATTTCCCAACTCAAAGTCCATTACAATGGAACCTCTTTGGCACCCGTGCTCGGCTGCCCAGCATCCCAGGGAGAAGAGCACAAACGGTTGTCCTCTGTTCCCACAGCCGAAGAGCCAGGGCAAAAAACTTGAGCTGTGCCTCTTCTGCAGAAAGTCAGCTTTGCAACGGTGCCATCCGCATTGCTGTCGCTCCTCGATTTCCCAACTCAAAGTCCATTACAATGGAAGCTCTTTGGCACCCGTGCTCGGCTGCCCAGCATGCCAGGGAGTAGAGCACGAACGGTTGGCCTCTGCTCCCACAGCCGAAGAGCCAGGGCAAAAAACTTGAGCTGTGCCTCTTCTGCAGAAAGTCAGCTTTGCAACGGTGCCATCCGCATTGCTGTCGCTCCTCGATTTCCCAACTCAAAGTCCATTACAATGGAACCTCTTTGGCACCCGTGCTCGGCTGCCCAGCATGCCAGGGAGTAGAGCACGAACGGTTGGCCTCTGTTCCCACAGCCGAAGAGCCAGAGCAAAAAACTTGAGCTGTGCCTCTTCTGCAGAAAGTCAGCTTTGCAACGGTGCCATCCGCATTGCTGTCGCTCCTCGATTTCCCAACTCAAAGTCCATTACAATGGAACCTTTTTGGCACCCGTGCTCGGCTGCCCAGCATCCCAGGGAGAAGAGCACAAATGGTTGTCCTCTGTTCCCACAGCCGAAGAGCCAGTGCAAAAAACTTGAGCTGTGCCTCTTCTGCAGAAAGTCAGCTTTGCAACGGTGCCATCCGCATTGCTGTCGCTCCTCGATTTCCCAACTCAAAGTCCATTACAATGGAACCTCTTTGGCACCCGTGCTCGGCTGCCCAGCATCCCAGGGAGTAGAGCACGAACGGTTGGCCTCTGCTCCCACAGCCGAAGAGCCAGGGCAAAAAACTTGAGCTGTGCCTCTTCTGCAGAAAGTCAGCTTTGCAACGGTGCCATCCGCATTGCTGTCGCTCCTCCATTTCCCAACTCAAAGTCCATTACAATGGAAGCTCTTTGGCATTCGTGCTCGGCTGCCCAGCATGCCAGGGAGGAGAGCACGAACGGTTGGCCTCTGCTCCCACAGCCGAAGAGCCAGGGCAAAAAACTTGAGCTGTGCCTCTTCTGCAGAAAGTCAGCTTTGCAACGGTGCCATCCGCATTGCTGTCGCTCCTCCATTTCCCAACTCAAAGTCCATTACAATGGAACCTCTTTGGCAACCGTGCTCGGCTGCCCAGCATGCCAGGGAGTAGAGCACGAACAGTTGGCCTCTGGTCCCACAGCCGAAGAGCCAGGGCAAAAAACTTGAGCTGTGCCTCTTCTGCAGAAAGTCAGCTTTGCAACGGTGCCATCCGCATTGCTGTCGCTCCTCGATTTCCCAACTCAAAGTCCATTACAATGGAACCTCTTTGGCACCCGTGCTCGGCTGCCCAGCATGCCAGGGAGTAGAGCACGAACGGTTGGCCTCTGCTCCCACAGCCGAAGAGCCAGGGCAAAAAACTTGAGCTGTGCCTCTTCTGCAGAAAGTCAGCTTTGCAGCGGTGCCATTCGCATTGCTGTCGCTCCTCCATTTCCCAATTCAAAGTCCATTAAAATGGAACCTCTTTGGCACCCGTGCTCGGCTGCCCAGTATCCCAGGGAGTAGAGCACGAACGGTTGGCCTCTGTTCCCACAGCCGAAGAGCCAGGGCAAAAAACTTGAGCTGTGCCTCTTCTGCAGAAAGTCAGCTTTGCAACGGTGCCATCCGCATTGCTGTCGCTCCTCGATTTCCCAACTCAAAGTCCATTACAATGGAACCTCTTTGGCACCCGTGCTCGGCTGCCCAGCATCCCAGGGAGAAGAGCACGAACGGTTGGCCTCTGCTCCCACAGCCGAAGAGCCAGGGCAAAAAACTTGAGCTGTGCCTCTTCTGCAGAAAGTCAGCTTTGCAACGGTGCCATCCGCATTGCTGTCGCTCCTCCATTTCCCAACTCAAAGTCCATTACAATGGAACCTCTTTGGCACCCGTGCTCGGCTGCCCAGTATCCCAGGGAGTAGAGCACGAACGGCTGGCCTCTGCTCCCACAGCCGAAGAGCCAGGGCAAAAAACTTGAGCTGTGCCTCTTCTGCAGAAAGTCAGCTTTGCAACGGTGCCATTCGCATTGCTGTCGCTCCTCCATTTCCCAACTCAAAGTCCATTACAATGGAACCTCTTTGGCACCCGTGCTCCGCTGCCCAGTATCCCAGGGAGTAGAGCACGAACGGTTGGCCTCTGCTCCCACAGCCGAAGAGCCAGGGCAAAAAACTTGAGCTGTGACTCTTCTGCAGAAAGTCAGCTTTGCAACGGTGCCATCCGCATTGCTGTCGCTCCTCGATTTCCCAACTCAAAGTCCATTACAATGGAACCTCTTTGGCACCCGTGCTCGGCTGCCCAGCATGCCAGGGAGAAGAGCACGAACGGTTGTCCTCTGTTCCCACAGCCGAAGAGCCAGGGCAAAAAACTTGAGCTGTGCCTCTTCTGCAGAAAGTCAGCTTTGCAACGGTGCCATCCGCATTGCTGTCGCTCCTCCATTTCCCAACTCAAAGTCCATTACAATGGAACCTCTTTGGCAACCGTGCTCGGCTGCCCAGCATCCCAGGGAGAAGAGCACAAACGGTTGTCCTCTGTTCCCACAGCCGAAGAGCCAGGGCAAAAAACTTGAGCTGTGCCTCTTCTGCAGAAAGTCAGCTTTGCAACGGTGCCATCCGCATTGCTGTCGCTCCTCGATTTCCCAACTCAAAGTCCATTACAATGGAACCTCTTTGGCACCCGTGCTCGGCTGCCCAGCATGCCAGGGAGTAGAGCACGAACGGTTGGCCTCTGCTCCCACAGCCGAAGAGCCAGTGCAAAAAACTTGAGCTGTGCCTCTTCTGCAGAAAGTCAGCTTTGCAACGGTGCCATCCGCATTGCTGTCGCTCCTCGATTTCCCAACTCAAAGTCCATTACAATGGAACCTCTTTGGCACCCGTGCTCGGCTGCCCAGCATGCCAGGGAGTAGAGCACGAACGGTTGGCCTCTGCTCCCACAGCCGAAGAGCCAGTGCAAAAAACTTGAGCTGTGCCTCTTCTGCAGAAAGTCAGCTTTGCAACGGTGCCATCCGCATTGCTGTCGCTCCTCGATTTCCCAACTCAAAGTCCATTACAATGGAACCTCTTTGGCACCCGTGCTCGGCTGCCCAGCATGCCAGGGAGTAGAGCACGAACGGTTGGCCTCTGTTCCCACAGCCGAAGAGCCAGGGCAAAAACCTTGAGCTGTGCCTCTTCTGCAGAAAGTCAGCTTTGCAACGGTGCCATCCGCATTGCTGTCGCTCCTCGATTTCCCAACTCAAAGTCCATTACAATGGAACCTCTTTGGCACCCGTGCTTGGCTGCCCAGCATGCCAGGGAGTAGAGCACGAACGGTTGGCCTCTGCTCCCACAGCCGAAGAGCCAGGGCAAAAAACTTGAGCTGTGCCTCTTCTGCAGAAAGTCAGCTTTGCAACGGTGCCATCCGCATTGCTGTCGCTCCTCCATTTCCCAACTCAAAGTCCATTACAATGGAACCTCTTTGGCAACCGTGCTCGGCTGCCCAGCATGCCAGGGAGTAGAGCACGAACGGTTGGCCTCTGTTCCCACAGCCGAAGAGCCAGGGCAAAAAACTTGAGCTGTGCCTCTTCTGCAGAAAGTCAGCTTTGCAACGGTGCCATTCGCATTGCTGTCGCTCCTCCATTTCCCAACTCAAAGTCCATTACAATGGAACCTCTTTGGCACCCGTGCTCGGCTGCCCAGTATCCCAGGGAGTAGAGCACGAACGGTTGGCCTCTGTTCCCACAGCCGAAGAGCCAGGGCAAAAAACTTGAGCTGTGCCTCTTCTGCAGAAAGTCAGCTTTGCAACGGTGCCATCCGCATTGCTGTCGCTCCTCCATTTCCCAACTCAAAGTCCATTACAATGGAACCTCTTTGGCACCCGTGCTCGGCTGCCAGGCATGCCAGGGAGAAGAGCACGAACGGTTGGCCTCTGTTCCCACAGCCGAAGAGCCAGGGCAAAAAACTTGAGCTGTGCCTCTTCTGCAGAAAGTCAGCTTTGCAACGGTGCCATCCGCATTGCTGTCGCTCCTCCATTTCCCAACTCAAAGTCCATTACAATGGAACCTCTTTGGCACCCGTGCTCGGCTGCCCAGCATGCCAGGGAGTAGAGCACGAACGGTTGGCCTCTGCTCCCAGAGCCGAAGAGCCAGGGCAAAAAACTTGAGCTGTGCCTCTTCTGCAGAAAGTCAGCTTTGCAACGGTGCCATCCGCATTGCTGTCGCTCCTCGATTTCCCAACTCAAAGTCCATTACAATGGAACCTCTTTGGCACCCGTGCTCGGCTGCCCAGCATGCCAGGGAGTAGATTATGAACGGTTGGCCTCTGCTCCCACAGCCGAAGAGCCAGGGCAAAAAACTTGAGCTGTGCCTCTTCTGCAGAAAGTCAGCTTTGCAACGGTGCCATCCGCATTGCTGTCGCTCCTCGATTTCCCAACTCAAAGTCCATTACAATGGAACCTCTTTGCACTCGTGCTCGGCTGCCCAGCATCCCAGGAAGTAGAGCACGAACAGTTGGCCTCTGGTCCCACAGCCGAAGAGCCAGGGCAAAAAACTTGAGCTGTGCCTCTTCTGCAGAAAGTCAGCTTTGCAACGGTGCCATCCGCATTGCTGTCGCTCCTCGATTTCCCAACTCAAAGTCCATTACAATGGAACCTCTTTGGCACCCATGCTCGGCTGCCCAGTATCCCAGGGAGTAGAGCACGAACGGTTGGCCTCTGCTCCCACAGCCGAAGAGCCAGGGCAAAAAACTTGAGCTGTGCCTCTTCTGCAGAAAGTCAGCTTTGCAACAGTGCCATCCGCATTGCTGTCGCTCCTCGATGTCCCAACTCAAAGTCCTTTACAATGGAACCTCTTTGGCACCCGTGCTCGGCCACCCAGCATCCCAGGGAGTAGAGCACGAACGGTTGGCCTCTGCTCCCACAGCCGAAGAGCCAGGGCAAAAAACTTGAGCTGTGCCTCTTCTGCAGAAAGTCAGCTTTGCAACGGTGCCATTCGCATTGCTGTCGCTCCTCCATTTCCCAACTCAAAGTCCATTACAGTGGAACCTCTTTGGCACCCGTGCTCGGCTGCCCAGCATCCCAGGGAGTAGAGCACGAACGGTTGGCCTCTGCTCCCACAGCCGAAGAGCCAGGGCAAAAAACTTGAGCTGTGCCTCTTCTGCAGAAAGTCAGCTTTGCAACGGTGCCATCCGCATTGCTGTCGCTCCTCGATTTCCCAACTCAAAGTCCATTACAATGGAACCTCTTTGGCACCCGTGCTCGGCCACCCAGCATCCCAGGGAGTAGAGCACGAACGGTTGGCCTCTGCTCCCACAGCCGAAGAGCCAGGGCAAAAAACTTGAGCTGTGCCTCTTCTGCAGAAAGTCAGCTTTGCAACGGTGCCATCCGCATTGCTGTCGCTCCTCGATTTCCCAACTCAAAGTCCATTACAATGGAACCTCTTTGGCACCCGTGCTCGGCTGCCCAGCATCCCAGGGAGAAGAGCACAAACGGTTGTCCTCTGTTCCCACAGCCGAAGAGCCAGGGCAAAAAACTTGAGCTGTGCCTCTTCTGCAGAAAGTCAGCTTTGCAACGGTGCCATCCGCATTGCTGTCGCTCCTGGATTTCCCAACTCAAAGTCCATTACAATGGAACCTCTTTGGCACCCGTGCTCGGCTGCTCAGCATGCCAGGGAGTAGAGCACGAACGGTTGGCCTCTGCTCCCACAGCCGAAGAGCCAGGGCAAAAAACTTGAGCTGTGCCTCTTCTGCAGAAAGTCAGCTTTGCAACGGTGCCATCCGCATTGCTGTCGCTCCTCGATTTCCCAACTCAAAGTCCATTACAATGGAACCTCTTTGGCACCCGTGCTCGGCTGCCCAGCATGCCAGGGAGAAGAGCACAAATGGTTGTCCTCTGTTCCCACAGCCGAAGAGCCAGGGCAAAAAACTTGAGCTGTGCCTCTTCTGCAGAAAGTCAGCTTTGCAACGGTGCCATCCGCATTGCTGTCGCTCCTCGATTTCCCAACTCAAAGTCCATTACAATGGAACCTCTTTGGCACCCGTGCTCGGCTGCCCAGCATCCCAGGGAGTAGAGCACGAACGGTTGGCCTCTGCTCCCACAGCCGAAGAGCCAGGGCAAAAAACTTGAGCTGTGCCTCTTCTGCAGAAAGTCAGCTTTGCAACGGTGCCATCCGCATTGCTGTCGCTCCTCCATTTCCCAACTCAAAGTCCATTACAATGGAAGCTCTTTGGCACTCGTGCTCGGCTGCCCAGCATGCCAGGGAGGAGAGCACGAACGGTTGGCCTCTGCTCCCACAGCCGAAGAGCCAGGGCAAAAAACTTGAGCTGTGCCTCTTCTGCAGAAAGTCAGCTTTGCAACGGTGCCATCCGCATTGCTGTCGCTCCTCCATTTCCCAACTCAAAGTCCATTACAATGGAACCTCTTTGGCAACCGTGCTCGGCTGCCCAGCATGCCAGGGAGTAGAGCACGAACAGTTGGCCTCTGGTCCCACAGCCGAAGAGCCAGGGCAAAAAACTTGAGCTGTGCCTCTTCTGCAGAAAGTCAGCTTTGCAACGGTGCCATCCGCATTGCTGTCGCTCCTCGATTTCCCAACTCAAAGTCCATTACAATGGAACCTCTTTGGCACCCGTGCTCGGCTGCCCAGCATCCCAGGGAGTAGAGCACGAACGGTTGGCCTCTGCTCCCACAGCCGAAGAGCCAGGGCAAAAAACTTGAGCTGTGCCTCTTCTGCAGAAAGTCAGCTTTGCAACGGTGCCATCCGCATTGCTGTCGCTCCTCCATTTCCCAACTCAAAGTCCATTACAATGGAAGCTCTTTGGCACTCGTGCTCGGCTGCCCAGCATGCCAGGGAGGAGAGCACGAACGGTTGGCCTCTGCTCCCACAGCCGAAGAGCCAGGGCAAAAAACTTGAGCTGTGCCTCTTCTGCAGAAAGTCAGCTTTGCAACGGTGCCATCCGCATTGCTGTCGCTCCTCCATTTCCCAACTCAAAGTCCATTACAATGGAACCTCTTTGGCAACCGTGCTCGGCTGCCCAGCATGCCAGGGAGTAGAGCACGAACAGTTGGCCTCTGGTCCCACAGCCGAAGAGCCAGGGCAAAAAACTTGAGCTGTGCCTCTTCTGCAGAAAGTCAGCTTTGCAACGGTGCCATCCGCATTGCTGTCGCTCCTCGATTTCCCAACTCAAAGTCCATTACAATGGAACCTCTTTGGCACCCGTGCTCGGCTGCCCAGCATGCCAGGGAGTAGAGCACGAACGGTTGGCCTCTGCTCCCACAGCCGAAGAGCCAGGGCAAAAAACTTGAGCTGTGCCTCTTCTGCAGAAAGTCAGCTTTGCAGCGGTGCCATTCGCATTGCTGTCGCTCCTCCATTTCCCAATTCAAAGTCCATTACAATGGAACCTCTTTGGCACCCGTGCTCGGCTGCCCAGTATCCCAGGGAGTAGAGCACGAACGGTTGGCCTCTGTTCCCACAGCCGAAGAGCCAGGGCAAAAAACTTGAGCTGTGCCTCTTCTGCAGAAAGTCAGCTTTGCAACGGTGCCATCCGCATTGCTGTCGCTCCTCGATTTCCCAACTCAAAGTCCATTACAATGGAACCTCTTTGGCACCCGTGCTCGGCTGCCCAGCATGCCAGGGAGAAGAGCACGAACGGTTGGCCTCTGTTCCCACAGCCGAAGAGCCAGGGCAAAAAACTTGAGCTGTGCCTCTTCTGCAGAAAGTCAGCTTTGCAACGGTGCCATCCGCATTGCTGTCGCTCCTCGATTTCCCAACTCAAAGTCCATTACAATGGAACCTCTTTGGCACCCGTGCTCGGCTGCCCAGCATGCCAGGGAGTAGAGCACGAACGGTTGGCCTCTGCTCCCACAGCCGAAGAGCCAGGGCAAAAAACTTGAGCTGTGCCTCTTCTGCAGAAAGTCAGCTTTGCAACGGTGCCATCCGCATTGCTGTCGCTCCTCGATTTCCCAACTCAAAGTCCATTACAATGGAACCTCTTTGGCACCCGTGCTCGGCTGCCCAGCATGCCAGGGAGAAGAGCACAAATGGTTGTCCTCTGTTCCCACAGCCGAAGAGCCAGTGCAAAAAACTTGAGCTGTGCCTCTTCTGCAGAAAGTCAGCTTTGCAACGGTGCCATCCGCATTGCTGTCGCTCCTCGATTTCCCAACTCAAAGTCCATTACAATGGAACCTCTTTGGCACCCGTGCTCGGCTGCCCAGCATCCCAGGGAGTAGAGCACGAACGGTTGGCCTCTGCTCCCACAGCCGAAGAGCCAGGGCAAAAAACTTGAGCTGTGCCTCTTCTGCAGAAAGTCAGCTTTGCAACGGTGCCATCCGCATTGCTGTCGCTCCTCCATTTCCCAACTCAAAGTCCATTACAATGGAACCTCTTTGGCACTCGTGCTCGGCTGCCCAGCATGCCAGGGAGGAGAGCACGAACGGTTGGCCTCTGCTCCCACAGCCGAAGAGCCAGGGCAAAAAACTTGAGCTGTGCCTCTTCTGCAGAAAGTCAGCTTTGCAACGGTGCCATCCGCATTGCTGTCGCTCCTCCATTTCCCAACTCAAAGTCCATTACAATGGAACCTCTTTGGCAACCGTGCTCGGCTGCCCAGCATGCCAGGGAGTAGAGCACGAACAGTTGGCCTCTGGTCCCACAGCCGAAGAGCCAGGGCAAAAAACTTGAGCTGTGCCTCTTCTGCAGAAAGTCAGCTTTGCAACGGTGCCATCCGCATTGCTGTCGCTCCTCGATTTCCCAACTCAAAGTCCATTACAATGGAACCTCTTTGCCACCCGTGCTCGGCTGCCCAGCATGCCAGGGAGTAGAGCACGAACGGTTGGCCTCTGCTCCCACAGCCGAAGAGCCAGGGCAAAAAACTTGAGCTGTGCCTCTTCTGCAGAAAGTCAGCTTTGCAGCGGTGCCATTCGCATTGCTGTCGCTCCTCCATTTCCCAATTCAAAGTCCATTACAATGGAACCTCTTTGGCACCCGTGCTCGGCTGCCCAGTATCCCAGGGAGTAGAGCACGAACGGTTGGCCTCTGTTCCCACAGCCGAAGAGCCAGGGCAAAAAACTTGAGCTGTGCCTCTTCTGCAGAAAGTCAGCTTTGCAACGGTGCCATCCGCATTGCTGTCGCTCCTCGATTTCCCAACTCAAAGTCCATTACAATGGAACCTCTTTGGCACCCGTGCTCGGCTGCCCAGCATCCCAGGGAGTAGAGCACGAACGGTTGGCCTCTGCTCCCACAGCCGAAGAGCCAGGGCAAAAAACTTGAGCTGTGCCTCTTCTGCAGAAAGTCAGCTTTGCAACGGTGCCATCCGCATTGCTGTCGCTCCTCCATTTCCCAAGTCAAAGTCCATTACAATGGAACCTCTTTGGCACTCGTGCTCGGCTGCCCAGCATGCCAGGGAGGAGAGCACGAACGGTTGGCCTCTGCTCCCACAGCCGAAGAGCCAGGGCAAAAAACTTGAGCTGTGCCTCTTCTGCAGAAAGTCAGCTTTGCAACGGTGCCATCCGCATTGCTGTCGCTCCTCCATTTCCCAACTCAAAGTCCATTACAATGGAACCTCTTTGGCAACCGTGCTCGGCTGCCCAGCATGCCAGGGAGTAGAGCACGAACAGTTGGCCTCTGGTCCCACAGCCGAAGAGCCAGGGCAAAAAACTTGAGCTGTGCCTCTTCTGCAGAAAGTCAGCTTTGCAACGGTGCCATCCGCATTGCTGTCGCTCCTCGATTTCCCAACTCAAAGTCCATTACAATGGAACCTCTTTGCCACCCGTGCTCGGCTGCCCAGCATCCCAGGGAGTAGAGCACGAACGGTTGGCCTCTGCTCCCACAGCCGAAGAGCCAGGGCAAAAAACTTGAGCTGTGCCTCTTCTGCAGAAAGTCAGTTTTGCAACGGTGCCATTCGCATTGCTGTCGCTCCTCCATTTCCCAATTCAAAGTCCATTACAATGGAACCTCTTTGGCACCCGTGCTCGGCTGCCCAGTATCCCAGGGAGTAGAGCACGAACGGTTGGCCTCTGTTCCCACAGCCGAAGAGCCAGGGCAAAAAACTTGAGCTGTGCCTCTTCTGCAGAAAGTCAGCTTTGCAACGGTGCCATCCGCATTGCTGTCGCTCCTCGATTTCCCAACTCAAAGTCCATTACAATGGAACCTCTTTGGCACCCGTGCTCGGCTGCCCAGCATCCCAGGGAGTAGAGCACGAACGGTTGGCCTCTGCTCCCACAGCCGAAGAGCCAGGGCAAAAAACTTGAGCTGTGCCTCTTCTGCAGAAAGTCAGCTTTGCAACGGTGCCATCCGCATTGCTGTCGCTCCTCCATTTCCCAAGTCAAAGTCCATTACAATGGAACCTCTTTGGCACTCGTGCTCGGCTGCCCAGCATGCCAGGGAGGAGAGCACGAACGGTTGGCCTCTGCTCCCACAGCCGAAGAGCCAGGGCAAAAAACTTGAGCTGTGCCTCTTCTGCAGAAAGTCAGCTTTGCAACGGTGCCATCCGCATTGCTGTCGCTCCTCCATTTCCCAACTCAAAGTCCATTACAATGGAACGTCTTTAGCACCCGTGCTCGGCTGCCCAGCATGCCAGGGAGTAGAGCACGAACAGTTGGCCTCTGGGCCCACAGCCGAAGAGCCAGGGCAAAAAACTTGAGCTGTGCCTCTTCTGCAGAAAGTCAGCTTTGCAACGGTGCCATCCGCATTGCTGTCGCTCCTCGATTTCCCAACTCAAAGTCCATTACAATGGAACCTCTTTGGCACCCGTGCTCGACTGCCCAGCTTGCCAGGGAGTAGAGCACGAACGGTTGGCCTCTGCTCCCACAGCCGAAGAGCCAGGGCAAAAAACTTGAGCTGTGCCTCTTCTGCAGAAAGTCAGCTTTGCAGCGGTGCCATTCGCATTGCTGTCGCTCCTCCATTTCCCAATTCAAAGTCCATTACAATGGAACCTCTTTGGCACCCGTGCTCGGCTGCCCAGTATCCCAGGGAGTAGAGCACGAACGGTTGGCCTCTGTTCCCACAGCCGAAGAGCCAGGGCAAAAAACTTGAGCTGTGCCTCTTCTGCAGAAAGTCAGCTTTGCAACGGTGCCATCCGCATTGCTGTCGCTCCTCGATTTCCCAACTCAAAGTCCATTACAATGGAACCTCTTTGGCACCCGTGCTCGGCTGCCCAGCATCCCAGGGAGAAGAGCACGAACGGTTGGCCTCTGCTCCCACAGCCGAAGAGCCAGGGCAAAAAACTTGAGCTGTGCCTCTTCTGCAGAAAGTCAGCTTTGCAACGGTGCCATCCGCATTGCTGTCGCTCCTCGATTTCCCAACTCAAAGTCCATTACAATGGAACCTCTTTGGCACCCGTGCTCGGCTGCCCAGCATGCCAGGGAGTAGAGCACGAACGGTTGGCCTCTGCTCCCACAGCCGAAGAGCCAGGGCAAAAAACTTGAGCTGTGCCTCTTCTGCAGAAAGTCAGCTTTGCAACGGTGCCATCCGCATTGCTGTCGCTCCTCGATTTCCCAACTCAAAGTCCATTACAATGGAACCTCTTTGGCACCCGTGCTCGGCTGCCCAGCATGCCAGGGAGTAGAGCACGAACGGTTGGCCTCTGTTCCCACAGCCGAAGAGCCAGGGCAAAAACCTTGAGCTGTGCCTCTTCTGCAGAAACTCAGCTTTGCAACGGTGCCATCCGCATTGCTGTCGCTCCTCGATTTCCCAACTCAAAGTCCATTACAATGGAACCTCTTTGGCACCCGTGCTTGGCTGCCCAGCATGCCAGGGAGTAGAGCACGAACGGTTGGCCTCTGCTCCCACAGCCGAAGAGCCAGGGCAAAAAACTTGAGCTGTGCCTCTTCTGCAGAAAGTCAGCTTTGCAACGGTGCCATCCGCATTGCTGTCGCTCCTCCATTTCCCAACTCAAAGTCCATTACAATGGAACCTCTTTGGCAACCGTGCTCGGCTGCCCAGCATGCCAGGGAGTAGAGCACGAACGGTTGGCCTCTGTTCCCACAGCCGAAGAGCCAGGGCAAAAAACTTGAGCTGTGCCTCTTCTGCAGAAAGTCAGCTTTGCAACGGTGCCATTCGCATTGCTGTCGCTCCTCCATTTCCCAACTCAAAGTCCATTACAATGGAACCTCTTTGGCACCCGTGCTCGGCTGCCCAGTATCCCAGGGAGTAGAGCACGAACGGTTGGCCTCTGTTCCCACAGCCGAAGAGCCAGGGCAAAAAACTTGAGCTGTGCCTCTTCTGCAGAAAGTCAGCTTTGCAACGGTGCCATCCGCATTGCTGTCGCTCCTCCATTTCCCAACTCAAAGTCCATTACAATGGAACCTCTTTGGCACCCGTGCTCGGCTGCCCAGCATGCCAGGGAGAAGAGCACGAACGGTTGGCCTCTGTTCCCACAGCCGAAGAGCCAGGGCAAAAAACTTGAGCTGTGCCTCTTCTGCAGAAAGTCAGCTTTGCAACGGTGCCATCCGCATTGCTGTCGCTCCTCGATTTCCCAACTCAAAGTCCATTACAATGGAACCTCTTTGGCACCCGTGCTCGGCTGCCCAGCATCCCAGGGATAAGAGCACAAACGGTTGTCCTCTGTTCCCACAGCCGAAGAGCCAGGGCAAAAAACTTGAGCTGTGCCTCTTCTGCAGAAAGTCAGCTTTGCAAAGGTGCCATCCGCATTGCTGTCGCTCCTCGATTTCCCAACTCAAAGTCCATTACAATGGAACCTCTTTGGCACCCGTGCTCGGCTGCCCAGCATCCCAGGGAGTAGAGCACAAACGGTTGGCCTCTGTTCCCACAGCCGAAGAGCCAGGGCAAAAAACTTGAGCTGTGCCTCTTCTGCAGAAAGTCAGCTTTGCAACGGTGCCATCCGCATTGCTGTCGCTCCTCCATTTCCCAACTCAAAGTCCATTACAATGGAACCTCTTTGGCACCCGTGCTCGGCTGCCCAGCATCCCAGGGAGAAGAGCACAAACGGTTGTCCTATGTTCCCACAGCCGAAGAGCCAGGGCAAAAAACTTGAGCTGTGCCTCTTCTGCAGAAAGTCAGCTTTGCAACGGTGCCATCCGCATTGCTGTCGCTCCTCGATTTCCCAACTCAAAGTCCATTACAATGGAACCTCTTTGGCACCCGTGCTCGGCTGCCCAGCATGCCAGGGAGTAGAGCACGAACGGTTGGCCTCTGCTCCCACAGCCGAAGAGCCAGGGCAAAAAACTTGAGCTGTGCCTCTTCTGCAGAAAGTCAGCTTTGCAACGGTGCCATCCGCATTGCTGTCGCTCCTCGATTTCCCAACTCAAAGTCCATTACAATGGAACCTCTTTGGCACCCGTGCTCGGCTGCCCAGCATCCCAGGGAGTAGAGCACGAACGGTTGGCCTCTGCTCCCACAGCCGAAGAGCCAGGGCAAAAAACTTGAGCTGTGCCTCTTCTGCAGAAAGTCAGCTTTGCAACGGTGCCATCCGCATTGCTGTCGCTCCTCCATTTCCCAACTCAAAGTCCATTACAATGGAACCTCTTTGGCACTCGTGCTCGGCTGCCCAGCATCCCAGGAAGTAGAGCACGAACAGTTGGCCTCTGGTCCCACAGCCGAAGAGCCAGGGCAAAAAACTTGAGCTGTGCCTCTTCTGCAGAAAGTCAGCTTTGCAACGGTGCCATCCGCATTGCTGTCGCTCCTCCATTTCCCAACTCAAAGTCCATTACAATGGAACCTCTTTGGCACCCGTGCTCGGCTGCCCAGTATCCCAGGGAGTAGAGCACGAACGGTTGGCCTCTGCTCCCACAGCCGAAGAGCCAGGGCAAAAAACTTGAGCTGTGCCTCTTCTGCAGAAAGTCAGCTTTGCAACGGTGCCATTCGCATTGCTGTCGCTCCTCCATTTCCCAACTCAAAGTCCATTACAATGGAACCTCTTTGGCACCCGTGCTCGGCTGCCCAGCATCCCAGGGAGTAGAGCACGAACGGTTGGCCTCTGCTCCCACAGCCGAAGAGCCAGGGCAAAAAACTTGAGCTGTGCCTCTTCTGCAGAAAGTCAGCTTTGCAACGGTGCCATCCGCATTGCTGTCGCTCCTCGATTTCCCAACTCAAAGTCCATTACAATGGAACCTCTTTGGCACCCGTGCTCGGCCACCCAGCATCCCAGGGAGTAGAGCACGAACGGTTGGCCTCTGCTCCCACAGCCGAAGAGCCAGGGCAAAAAACTTGAGCTGTGCCTCTTCTGCAGAAAGTCAGCTTTGCAACGGTGCCATCCGCATTGCTGTCGCTCCTCCATTTCCCAACTCAAAGTCCATTACAATGGAACCTCTTTGGCACCCGTGCTCGGCTGCCCAGCATGCCAGGGAGAAGAGCACGAACGGTTGGCCTCTGTTCCCACAGCCGAAGAGCCAGGGCAAAAAACTTGAGCTGTGCCTCTTCTGCAGAAAGTCAGCTTTGCAACGGTGCCATCCGCATTGCTGTCGCTCCTCGATTTCCCAACTCAAAGTCCATTACAATGGAACCTCTTTGGCACCCGTGCTCGGCTGCCCAGCATCCCAGGGAGTAGAGCACGAACGGTTGGCCTCTGGTCCCACAGCCAAAGAGCCAGAGCAAAAAACTTGAGCTGTGCCTCTTCTGCAGAAAGTCAGCTTTGCAACGGTGCCATCCGCATTGCTGTCGCTCCTCGATTTCCCAACTCAAAGTCCATTACAATGGAACCTTTTTGGCACCCGTGCTCGGCTGCCCAGCATGCCAGGGAGAAGAGCACAAATGGTTGTCCTCTGTTCCCACAGCCGAAGAGCCAGTGCAAAAAACTTGAGCTGTGCCTCTTCTGCAGAAAGTCAGCTTTGCAACGGTGCCATCCGCATTGCTGTCGCTCCTCGATTTCCCAACTCAAAGTCCATTACAATGGAACCTCTTTGGCACCCGTGCTCGGCTGCCCAGCATCCCAGGGAGTAGAGCACGAACGGTTGGCCTCTGCTCCCACAGCCGAAGAGCCAGGGCAAAAAACTTGAGCTGTGCCTCTTCTGCAGAAAGTCAGCTTTGCAACGGTGCCATCCGCATTGCTGTCGCTCCTTCATTTCCCAACTCAAAGTCCATTACAATGGAAGCTCTTTGGCACTCGTGCTCGGCTGCCCAGCATGCCAGGGAGGAGAGCACGAACGGTTGGCCTCTGCTCCCACAGCCGAAGAGCCAGGGCAAAAAACTTGAGCTGTGCCTCTTCTGCAGAAAGTCAGCTTTGCAACGGTGCCATCCGCATTGCTGTCGCTCCTCCATTTCCCAACTCAAAGTCCATTACAATGGAACCTCTTTGGCAACCGTGCTCGGCTGCCCAGCATCCCAGGGAGTAGAGCACGAACAGTTGGCCTCTGGTCCCACAGCCGAAGAGCCAGGGCAAAAAACTTGAGCTGTGCCTCTTCTGCAGAAAGTCAGCTTTGCAACGGTGCCATCCGCATTGCTGTCGCTCCTCGATTTCCCAACTCAAAGTCCATTACAATGGAACCTCTTTGGCACCCGTGCTCGGCTGCCCAGCATCCCAGGGAGTAGAGCACGAACGGTTGGCCTCTGCTCCCACAGCCGAAGAGCCAGGGCAAAAAACTTGAGCTGTGCCTCTTCTGCAGAAAGTCAGCTTTGCAGCGGTGCCATTCGCATTGCTGTCGCTCCTCCATTTCCCAATTCAAAGTCCATTACAATGGAACCTCTTTGGCACCCGTGCTCGGCTGCCCAGTATCCCAGGGAGTAGAGCACGAACGGTTGGCCTCTGTTCCCACAGCCGAAGAGCCAGGGCAAAAAACTTGAGCTGTGCCTCTTCTGCAGAAAGTCAGCTTTGCAACGGTGCCATCCGCATTGCTGTCGCTCCTCGATTTCCCAACTCAAAGTCCATTACAATGGAACCTCTTTGGCACCCGTGCTCGGCTGCCCAGCATCCCATGGAGAAGAGCACGAACGGTTGGCCTCTGCTCCCACAGCCGAAGAGCCAGGGCAAAAAACTTGAGCTGTGCCTCTTCTGCAGAAAGTCAGCTTTGCAACGGTGCCATTCGCATTGCTGTCGCTCCTCCATTTCCCAACTCAAAGTCCATTACAATGGAACCTCTTTGGCACCCGTGCTCGGCTGCCCAGTATCCCAGGGAGTAGAGCACGAACGGTTGGCCTCTGCTCCCACAGCCGAAGAGCCAGGGCAAAAAACTTGAGCTGTGACTCTTCTGCAGAAAGTCAGCTTTGCAACGGTGCCATCCGCATTGCTGTCGCTCCTCCATTTCCCAACTCAAAGTCCATTACAATGGAACCTCTTTGGCACCCGTGCTCGGCTGCCCAGCATGCCAGGGAGAAGAGCACGAACGGTTGTCCTCTGTTCCCACAGCCGAAGAGCCAGGGCAAAAAACTTGAGCTGTGCCTCTTCTGCAGAAAGTCAGCTTTGCAACGGTGCCATCCGCATTGCTGTCGCTCCTCGATTTCCCAACTCAAAGTCCATTACAATGGAACCTCTTTGGCACCCGTGCTCGGCTGCCCAGCATCCCAGGGAGAAGAGCACAAACGGTTGTCCTCTGTTCCCACAGCCGAAGAGCCAGGGCAAAAAACTTGAGCTGTGACTCTTCTGCAGAAAGTCAGCTTTGCAACGGTGCCATCCGCATTGCTGTCGCTCCTCCATTTCCCAACTCAAAGTCCATTACAATGGAACCTCTTTGGCACCCGTGCTCGGCTGCCCAGCATCCCAGGGAGTAGAGCACGAACGGTTGGCCTCTGCTCCCACAGCCGAAGAGCCAGTGCAAAAAACTTGAGCTGTGCCTCTTCTGCAGAAAGTCAGCTTTGCAACGGTGCCATCCGCATTGCTGTCGCTCCTCGATTTCCCAACTCAAAGTCCATTACAATGGAACCTCTTTGGCACCCGTGCTCGGCTGCCCAGCATGCCAGGGAGTAGAGCACGAACGGTTGGCCTCTGTTCCCACAGCCGAAGAGCCAGGGCAAAAACCTTGAGCTGTGCCTCTTCTGCAGAAAGTCAGCTTTGCAACGGTGCCATCCGCATTGCTGTCGCTCCTCGATTTCCCAACTCAAAGTCCATTACAATGGAACCTCTTTGGCACCCGTGCTTGGCTGCCCAGCATGCCAGGGAGTAGAGCACGAACGGTTGGCCTCTGCTCCCACAGCCGAAGAGCCAGGGCAAAAAACTTGAGCTGTGCCTCTTCTGCAGAAAGTCAGCTTTGCAACGGTGCCATCCGCATTGCTGTCGCTCCTCCATTTCCCAACTCAAAGTCCATTACAATGGAACCTCTTTGGCAACCGTGCTCGGCTGCCCAGCATGCCAGGGAGTAGAGCACGAACGGTTGGCCTCTGTTCCCACAGCCGAAGAGCCAGGGCAAAAAACTTGAGCTGTGCCTCTTCTGCAGAAAGTCAGCTTTGCAACGGTGCCATTCGCATTGCTGTCGCTCCTCCATTTCCCAACTCAAAGTCCATTACAATGGAACCTCTTTGGCACCCGTGCTCGGCTGCCCAGTATGCCAGGGAGTAGAGCACGAACGGTTGGCCTCTGTTCCCACAGCCGAAGAGCCAGGGCAAAAAACTTGAGCTGTGCCTCTTCTGCAGAAAGTCAGCTTTGCAACGGTGCCATCCGCATTGCTGTCGCTCCTCCATTTCCCAACTCAAAGTCCATTACAATGGAACCTCTTTGGCACCCGTGCTCGGCTGCCCAGCATGCCAGGGAGAAGAGCACGAACGGTTGGCCTCTGTTCCCACAGCCGAAGAGCCAGGGCAAAAAACTTGAGCTGTGCCTCTTCTGCAGAAAGTCAGCTTTGCAACGGTGCCATCCGCATTGCTGTCGCTCCTCGATTTCCCAACTCAAAGTCCATTACAATGGAACCTCTTTGGCACCCGTGCTCGGCTGCCCAGCATCCCAGGGATAAGAGCACAAACGGTTGTCCTCTGTTCCCACAGCCGAAGAGCCAGGGCAAAAAACTTGAGCTGTGCCTCTTCTGCAGAAAGTCAGCTTTGCAAAGGTGCCATCCGCATTGCTGTCGCTCCTCCATTTCCCAACTCAAAGTCCATTACAATGGAACCTCTTTGGCACCCGTGCTCGGCTTCCCAGCATCCCAGGGAGTAGAGCACGAACGGTTGGCCTCTGCTCCCACAGCCGAAGAGCCAGGGCAAAAAACTTGAGCTGTGCCTCTTCTGCAGAAAGTCAGCTTTGCAACGGTGCCATCCGCATTGCTGTCGCTCCTCGATTTCCCAACTCAAAGTCCATTACAATGGAACCTCTTTGGCACCCGTGCTCGGCTGCCCAGCATCCCAGGGAGTAGAGCACAAACGGTTG
This sequence comes from Psittacula echo, assembly GCF_963264785.1. NCBI lineage: Eukaryota > Metazoa > Chordata > Aves > Psittaciformes > Psittacidae > Psittacula > Psittacula echo. The sequence continues at coordinate 62,795,483 of NC_137740.1, forward strand.
GCCTCTGTTCCCACAGCCGAAGAGCCAGGGCAAAAAACTTGAGCTGTGCCTCTTCTGCAGAAAGTCAGCTTTGCAACGGTGCCATCCGCATTGCTGTCGCTCCTCCATTTCCCAACTCAAAGTCCATTACAATGGAACCTCTTTGGCACCCGTGCTCGGCTGCCCAGCATCCCAGGGAGAAGAGCACAAACGGTTGTCCTCTGTTCCCACAGCCGAAGAGCCAGGGCAAAAAACTTGAGCTGTGCCTCTTCTGCAGAAAGTCAGCTTTGCAACGGTGCCATCCGCATTGCTGTCGCTCCTCGATTTCCCAACTCAAAGTCCATTACAATGGAACCTCTTTGGCACCCGTGCTCGGCTGCCCAGCATGCCAGGGAGTAGATTACGAACAGTTGGCCTCTGCTCCCACAGCCGAAGAGCCAGGGCAAAAAACTTGAGCTGTGCCTCTTCTGCAGAAAGTCAGCTTTGCAACGGTGCCATCCGCATTGCTGTCGCTCCTCGATTTCCCAACTCAAAGTCCATTACAATGGAACCTCTTTGGCACCCGTGCTCGGCTGCCCAGCATGCCAGGGAGTAGAGCACGAACGGTTGGCCTCTGCTCCCACAGCCGAAGAGCCAGGGCAAAAAACTTGAGCTGTGCCTCTTCTGCAGAAAGTCAGCTTTGCAGCGGTGCCATTCGCATTGCTGTCGCTCCTCCATTTCCCAACTCAAAGTCCATTACAATGGAACCTCTTTGGCAGCCGTGCTCGGCTGCCCAGTATCCCAGGGAGTAGAGCACGAACGGTTGGCCTCTGTTCCCACAGCCGAAGAGCCAGGGCAAAAAACTTGAGCTGTGCCTCTTCTGCAGAAAGTCAGCTTTGCAACGGTGCCATCCGCATTGCTGTCGCTCCTCCATTTCCCAACTCAAAGTCCATTACAATGGAACCTCTTTGGCACCCGTGCTCGGCTGCCCAGCATGCCAGGGAGAAGAGCACGAACGGTTGGCCTCTGCTCCCAAAGCCGAAGAGCCAGGGCAAAAAACTTGAGCTGTGCCTCTTCTGCAGAAAGTCAGCTTTGCAACGGTGCCATCCGCATTGCTGTCGCTCCTCGATTTCCCAACTCAAAGTCCATTACAATGGAACCTCTTTGGCACCCGTGCTCGGCTGCCCAGCATCCCAGGGAGTGGAGCACGAACGGTTGGCCTCTGTTCCCACAGCCGAAGAGCCAGGGCAAAAAACTTGAGCTGTGCCTCTTCTGCAGAAAGTCAGCTTTGCAACGGTGCCATCCGCATTGCTGTCGCTCCTCGATTTCCCAACTCAAAGTCCATTACAATGGAACCTCTTTGGCACCCGTGCTCGGCTGCCCAGCATCCCAGGGAGTAGAGCACGAACGGTTGGCCTCTGCTCCCACAGCCGAAGAGCCAGGGCAAAAAACTTGAGCTGTGCCTCTTCTGCAGAAAGTCAGCTTTGCAACGGTGCCATCCGCATTGCTGTCGCTCCTCCATTTCCCAACTCAAAGTCCATTACAATGGAACCTCTTTGGCACCCGTGCTCGGCTGCCCAGCATGCCAGGGAGTAGAGCACGAACGGTTGGCCTCTGCTCCCACAGCCGAAGAGCCAGGGCAAAAAACTTGAGCTGTGCCTCTTCTGCAGAAAGTCAGCTTTGCAACGGTGCCATCCGCATTGCTGTCGCTCCTCGATTTCCCAACTCAAAGTCCATTACAATGGAACATCTTTGGCACCCGTGCTCGGCTGCCCAGCATGCCAGGGAGTAGAGCACGAACGGTTGGCCTCTGCTCCCACAGCCGAAGAGCCAGGGCAAAAAACTTGAGCTGTGCCTCTTCTGCAGAAAGTCAGCTTTGCAACGGTGCCATCCGCATTGCTGTCGCTCCTCCATTTCCCAACTCAAAGTCCATTACAATGGAACCTCTTTGGCACCCATGCTCGGCTGCCCAGCATCCCAGGGAGTAGAGCACGAATGGTTGGCCTCTGGTCCCACAGCCGAAGAGCCAGGGCAAAAAACTTGAGCTGTGCCTCTTCTGCAGAAAGTCAGCTTTGCAACGGTGCCATCCGCATTGCTGTCGCTCCTCGATTTCCCAACTCAAAGTCCATTACAATGGAAGCTCTTTGGCACCCGTGCTCGGCTGCCCAGCATCCCAGGGAGTAGAGCACGAACGGTTGGCCTCTGCTCCCACAGCCGAAGAGCCAGGGCAAAAAACTTGAGCTGTGCCTCTTCTGCAGAAAGTCAGCTTTGCAACGGTGCCATCCGCATTGCTGTCGCTCCTCGATTTCCCAACTCGAAGTCCATTACAATGGAACCTCTTTGGCACCCGTGCTCGGCTGCCCAGCATCCCAGGGAGAAGAGCACGAACGGTTGGCCTCTGCTCCCACAGCCGAAGAGCCAGGGCAAAAAACTTGAGCTGTGCCTCTTCTGCAGAAAGTCAGCTTTGCAACGGTGCCATTCGCATTGCTGTCGCTCCTCGATTTCCCAACTCAAAGTCCATTACAATGGAACCTCTTTGGCACCCGTGCTCGGCTGCCCAGTATCCCAGGGAGTAGAGCACGAACGGTTGGCCTCTGCTCCAACAGCCGAAGAGCCAGGGCAAAAAACTTGAGCTGTGCCTCTTCTGCAGAAAGTCAGCTTTGCAACGGTGCCATCCGCATTGCTGTCGCTCCTCGATGTCCCAACTCAAAGTCCATTACAATGAAACTCTTTGACACCCGTGCTCGGCCACCCAGCATGCCAGGGAGTAGAGCACGAACGGTTGGCCTCTGCTCCCACAGCCGAAGAGCCAGGGCAAAAAACTTGAGCTGTGCCTCTTCTGCAGAAAGTCAGCTTTGCAACGGTGCCATCCGCATTGCTGTCGCTCCTCCATTTCCCAACTCAAAGTCCATTACAATGGAACCTCTTTGGCACCCGTGCTCGGCTGCCCAGCATCCCAGGGAGTAGAGCACGAACGGTTGGCCTCTGCTCCCACAGCCGAAGAGCCAGGGCAAAAAACTTGAGCTGTGCCTCTTCTGCAGAAAGTCAGCTTTGCAACGGTGCCATCCGCATTGCTGTCGCTCCTCCATTTCCCAACTCAAAGTCCATTACAATGGAACCTCTTTGGCACCCGTGCTCGGCTGCCCAGCATCCCAGGGAGTAGAGCACGAACGGTTGGCCTCTGCTCCCACAGCCGAAGAGCCAGGGCAAAAAACTTGAGCTGTGCCTCTTCTGCAGAAAGTCAGCTTTGCAACGGTGCCATCCGCATTGCTGTCGCTCCTCGATTTCCCAACTCAAAGTCCATTACAATGGAACCTCTTTGGCACCCGTGCTCGGCTGCCCAGCATCCCAGGGAGTAGAGCACGAACGGTTGGTCTCTGCTCCCACAGCCGAAGAGCCAGGGCAAAAAACTTGAGCTGTGCCTCTTCTGCAGAAAGTCAGCTTTGCAGCGGTGCCATTCGCATTGCTGTCGCTCCTCCATTTCCCAACTCAAAGTCCATTACAATGGAACCTCTTTGGCACCCGTGCTCGGCTGCCCAGCATGCCAGGGAGTAGAGCACGAACGGTTGGCCTCTGCTCCCACAGCCGAAGAGCCAGGGCAAAAAACTTGAGCTGTGCCTCTTCTGCAGAAAGTCAGCTTTGCAACGGTGCCATCCGCATTGCTGTCGCTCCTCCATTTCCCAACTCAAAGTCCATTACAATGGAACGTCTTTGGCACCCGTGCTCGGCTGCCCAGCATCCCAGGGAGTAGAGCACGAACGGTTGGCCTCTGCTCCCACAGCCGAAGAGCCAGGGCAAAAAACTTGAGCTGTGCCTCTTCTGCAGAAAGTCAGCTTTGCAATGGTGCCATTCGCATTGCTGTCGCTCCTCAATTTCCCAAGTCAAAGTCCATTACAATGGAACCTCTTTGGCACCCGTGCTCGGCTGCCCAGCATGCCAGGGAGTAGAGCACGAACGGTTGGCCTCTGCTCCCACAGCCGAAGAGCCAGGGCAAAAAACTTGAGCTGTGCCTCTTCTGCAGAAAGTCAGCTTTGCAACGGTGCCATCCGCATTGCTGTCGCTCCTCGATTTCCCAACTCAAAGTCCATTACAATGGAACCTCTTTGGCACCCGTGCTCGGCTGCCCAGCATCCCAGGCAGTAGAGCACGAACGGTTGGCCTCTGGTCCCACAGCCGAAGAGCCAGGGCAAAAAACTTGAGCTGTGCCTCTTCTGCAGAAGGTCAGCTTTGCAACGGTGCCATCCGCATTGCTGTCGCTCCTCGATTTCCCAACTCAAAGTCCATTACAATGGAACCTCTTTGGCACCCGTGCTCGGCTGCCCAGCATCCCAGGGAGTAGAGCACGAACGGTTGGTCTCTGCTCCCACAGCCGAAGAGCCAGGGCAAAAAACTTGAGCTGTGCCTCTTCTGCAGAAAGTCAGCTTTGCAGTGGTGCCATTCGCATTGCTGTCGCTCCTCCATTTCCCAACTCAAAGTCCATTACAATGGAACCTCTTTGGCACCCGTGCTCGGCTGCCCAGCATCCCAGGGAGTAGAGCACGAACGGTTGGCCTCTGCTCCCACAGCCGAAGAGCCAGGGCAAAAAACTTGAGCTGTGCCTCTTCTGCAGAAAGTCAGCTTTGCAACGGTGCCATCCGCATTGCTGTCGCTCCTCCATTTCCCAACTCAAAGTCCATTACAATGGAACGCCTTTGGCACCCGTGCTCGGCTGCCCAGCATCCCAGGGAGTAGAGCACGAACGGTTGGCCTCTGCTCCCACAGCCGAAGAGCCAGGGCAAAAAACTTGAGCTGTGCCTCTTCTGCAGAAAGTCAGCTTTGCAACGGTGCCATTCGCATTGCTGTCGCTCCTCAATTTCCCAACTCAAAGTCCATTACAATGGAACCTCTTTGGCACCCGTGCTCGGCTGCCCAGCATGCCAGGGAGTAGAGCACGAACGGTTGGCCTCTGCTCCCACAGCCGAAGAGCCAGGGCAAAAAACTTGAGCTGTGCCTCTTCTGCAGAAAGTCAGCTTTGCAACGGTGCCATCCGCATTGCTGTCGCTCCTCGATTTCCCAACTCAAAGTCCATTACAATGGAACCTCTTTGGCACCCGTGCTCGGCTGCCCAGCATCCCAGGCAGTAGAGCACGAACGGTTGGCCTCTGGTCCCACAGCCGAAGAGCCAGGGCAAAAAACTTGAGCTGTGCCTCTTCTGCAGAAAGTCAGCTTTGCAACGGTGCCATCCGCATTGCTGTCGCTCCTCCATTTCCCAACTCAAAGTCCATTACAATGGAACCTCTTTGGCACCCGTGCTCGGCTGCCCAGCATCCCAGGGAGTAGAGCACGAACGGTTGGCCTCTGCTCCCACAGCCGAAGAGCTAGGGCAAAAAACTTGAGCTGTGCCTTTTCTGCAGAAAGTCAGCTTTGCAACGGTGCCATCCGCATTGCTGTCGCTCCTCCATTTCCCAACTCAAAGTCCATTACAATGGAAACTCTTTGGCACCCTTGCTCGGCTGCCCAGCATGCCAGGGAGTAGAGCACGAACGGTTGGCCTCTGCTCCCGCAGCCGAAGAGCCAGGGCAAAAAACTTGAGCTGTGCCTCTTCTGCAGAAAGTCAGCTTTGCAACGGTGCCATCCGCATTGCTGTCGCTCCTCGATGTCCCAACTCAAAGTCCATTACAATGGAACCTCTTTGGCACCCGTGCTCGGCTGCCCAGCATGCCAGGGAGTAGAGCACGAACGGTTGGCCTCTGCTCCCACAGCCGAAGAGCCAGGGCAAAAAACTTGAGCTGTACCTCTTCTGCAGAAAGACAGCTTTGCAACAGTGCCATCCGCATTGCTGTCGCTCCTCGATTTCCCAACTCAAAGTCCATTACAATGGAACCTCTTTGGCACCCGTGCTCGGCTGCCCAGCATGCCAGGGAGTAGAGCACGAACGGTTGGCCTCTGCTCCCACAGCCGAAGAGCCAGGGCAAAAAACTTGAGCTGTGCCTCTTCTGCAGAAAGTCAACTTTGCAACGGTGCCATTCACATTGCTGTCGCTACTCGATTTCCCAACTCAAAGTCCATTACAATGGAACCTCTTTGGCACCCGTGCTCGGCTGCCCAGTATCCCAGGGAGTAGAGCACGAACGGTTGGCCTCTGCTCCCACAGCCGAAGAGCCAGGGCAAAAAACTTGAGCTGTGCCTCTTCTGCAGAAAGTCAGCTTTGCAACGGTGCCATTCGCATTGCTGTCGCTCCTCAATTTCCCAACTCAAAGTCCATTACAATGGAACCTCTTTGGCACCCGTGCTCGGCTGCCCAGCATGCCAGGGAGTAGAGAACGTGCGGTTGGCCTCTGCTCCCACAGCCGAAGAGCCAGGGCAAAAAACTTGAGCTGTGCCTCTTCTGCAGAAAGTCAGCTTTGCAACGGTGCCATTCGCATTGCTGTCGCTCCTCGATTTCCCAACTCAAAGTCCATTACAATGGAACCTCTTTGGCACCCGTGATCGGATGCCCAGCATGCCAGCGAGTAGAGCACGAACGGTTGGCCTCTGCTCCCACAGCCGAAGAGCCAGGGCAAAAAACTTGAGCTGTGCCTCTTCTGCAGAAAGTCAGCTTTGCAACGGTGCCATCCGCATTGCTGTCGCTCCTCCATTTCCCAACTCAAAGTCCATTACAATGGAACCTCTTTGGCACCCGTGCTCGGCTGCCCAGCATCCCAGGGAGTAGAGCACGAACGGTTGGCCTCTGCTCCCACAGCCGAAGAGCCAGGGCAAAAAACTTGAGCTGTGCCTCTTCTGCAGAAAGTCAGCTTTGCAACGGTGCCATCCGCATTGCTGTCGCTCCTCGATTTCCCAACTCAAAGTCCATTACAATGGAACCTCTTTGGCACCCGTGCTCGGCTGCCCAGCATCCCAGGGAGAAGAGCACGAACGGTTGGCCTCTGCTCCCACAGCCGAAGAGCCAGGGCAAAAAACTTGAGCTGTGCCTCTTCTGCAGAAAGTCAGCTTTGCAACGGTGCCATTCGCATTGCTGTCGCTCCTCCATTTCCCAACTCAAAGTCCATTACAATGGAACCTCTTTGGCACCCGTGCTCGGCTGCCCAGTATCCCAGGGAGTAGAGCACGAACGGTTGGCCTCTGCTCCCACAGCCGAAGAGCCAGGGCAAAAAACTTGAGCTGTGCCTCTTCTGCAGAAAGTCAGCTTTGCAACGGTGCCATCCGCATTGCTGTCGCTCCTCGATGTCCCAACTCAAAGTCCATTACAATGGAAACTCTTTGACACCCGTGCTCGGCCACCCAGCATGCCAGGGAGTAGAGCACGAACGGTTGGCCTCTGCTCCCACAGCCGAAGAGCCAGGGCAAAAAACTTGAGCTCTGCCTCTTCTGCAGAAAGTCAGCTTTGCAACGGTGCCATCCGCATTGCTGTCGCTCCTCCATTTCCCAACTCAAAGTCCATTACAATGGAACCTCTTTGGCACCCGTGCTCGGCTGCCCAGCATCCCAGGGAGTAGAGCACGAACGGTTGGCCTCTGCTCCCACAGCCGAAGAGCCAGGGCAAAAAACTTGAGCTGTGCCTCTTCTGCAGAAAGTCAGCTTTGCAACGGTGCCATCCGCATTGCTGTCGCTCCTCCATTTCCCAACTCAAAGTCCATTACAATGGAACCTCTTTGGCACCCGTGCTCGGCTGCCCAGCATCCCAGGGAGTAGAGCACGAACGGTTGGCCTCTGCTCCCACAGCCGAAGAGCCAGGGCAAAAAACTTGAGCTCTGCCTCTTCTGCAGAAAGTCAGCTTTGCAACGGTGCCATCCGCATTGCTGTCGCTCCTCCATTTCCCAACTCAAAGTCCATTACAATGGAACCTCTTTGGCACCCGTGCTCGGCTGCCCAGCATCCCAGGGAGTAGAGCACGAACGGTTGGCCTCTGCTCCCACAGCCGAAGAGCCAGGGCAAAAAACTTGAGCTGTGCCTCTTCTGCAGAAAGTCAGCTTTGCAACGGTGCCATCCGCATTGCTGTCGCTCCTCCATTTCCCAACTCAAAGTCCATTACAATGGAACCTCTTTGGCACCCGTGCTCGGCTGCCCAGCATCCCAGGGAGTAGAGCACGAACGGTTGGCCTCTGCTCCCACAGCCGAAGAGCCAGGGCAAAAAACTTGAGCTGTGCCTCTTCTGCAGAAAGTCAGCTTTGCAACGGTGCCATCCGCATTGCTGTCGCTCCTCGATTTCCCAACTCAAAGTCCATTACAATGGAACGTCTTTGGCACCCGTGCTCGGCTGCCCAGCATCCCAGGGAGTAGAGCACGAACGGTTGGCCTCTGCTCCCACAGCCGAAGAGCCAGGGCAAAAAACTTGAGCTGTGCCTCTTCTGCAGAAAGTCAGCTTTGCAATGGTGCCATTCGCATTGCTGTCGCTCCTCAATTTCCCAAGTCAAAGTCCATTACAATGGAACCTCTTTGGCACCCGTGCTCGGCTGCCCAGCATGCCAGGGAGAAGAGCACGAACGGTTGGCCTCTGCTCCCACAGCCGAAGAGCCAGGGCAAAAAACTTGAGCTGTGCCTCTTCTGCAGAAAGTCAGCTTTGCAACGGTGCCATCCGCATTGCTGTCGCTCCTCGATTTCCCAACTCAAAGTCCATTACAATGGAACCTCTTTGGCACCCGTGCTCGGCTGCCCAGCATCCCAGGCAGTAGAGCACGAACGGTTGGCCTCTGGTCCCACAGCCGAAGAGCCAGGGCAAAAAACTTGAGCTGTGCCTCTTCTGCAGAAAGTCAGCTTTGCAACGGTGCCATCCGCATTGCTGTCGCTCCTCGATTTCCCAACTCAAAGTCCATTACAATGGAACCTCTTTGGCACCCGTGCTCGGCTGCCCAGCATGCCAGGGAGTAGAGCACGAACGGTTGGCCTCTGCTCCCACAGCCGAAGAGCTAGGGCAAAAAACTTGAGCTGTGCCTTTTCTGCAGAAAGTCAGCTTTGCAACGGTGCCATCCGCATTGCTGTCGCTCCTCGATTTCCCAACTCAAAGTCCATTACAATGGAACCTCTTTGGCACCCTTGCTCGGCTGCCCAGCATGCCAGGGAGTAGAGCACGAACGGTTGGCCTCTGCTCCCACAGCCGAAGAGCCAGGGCAAAAAACTTGAGCTGTGCCTCTTCTGCAGAAAGTCAGCTTTGCAACGGTGCCATCCGCATTGCTGTCGCTCCTCGATGTCCCAACTCAAAGTCCATTACAATGGAACCTCTTTGGCACCCGTGCTCGGCTGCCCAGCATGCCAGGGAGTAGAGCACGAACGGTTGGCCTCTGTTCCCACAGCCGAAGAGCCAGGGCAAAAAACTTGAGCTGTACCTCTTCTGCAGAAAGACAGCTTTGCAACAGTGCCATCCGCATTGCTGTCGCTCCTCCATTTCCCAACTCAAAGTCCATTACAATGGAACCTCTTTGGCACCCGTGCTCGGCTGCCCAGCATCCCAGGGAGTAGAGCACGAACGGTTGGCCTCTGCTCCCACAGCCGAAGAGCCAGGGCAAAAAACTTGAGCTGTGCCTCTTCTGCAGAAAGTCAGCTTTGCAACGGTGCCATCCGCATTGCTGTCGCTCCTCCATTTCCCAACTCAAAGTCCATTACAATGGAACCTCTTTGGCACCCGTGCTCGGCTGCCCAGCATGCCAGGGAGAAGAGCACAAACGGTTGGCCTCTGCTCCCACAGCCGAAGAGCCAGGGCAAAAAACTTGAGCTGTGCCTCTTCTGCAGAAAGTCAGCTTTGCAACGGTGCCATCCGCATTGCTGTCGCTCCTCGATTTCCCAACTCAAAGTCCATTACAATGGAACCTCTTTGGCACCCGTGCTCGGCTGCCCAGCATGCCAGGGAGTAGAGCACGAACGGTTGGCCTCTGGTCCCACAGCCGAAGAGCCAGGGCAAAAAACTTGAGCTGTGCCTCTTCTGCAGAAAGTCAACTTTGCAACGGTGCCATTCACATTGCTGTCGCTACTCGATTTCCCAACTCAAAGTCCATTACAATGGAACCTCTTTGGCACCCGTGCTCGGCTGCCCAGTATCCCAGGGAGTAGAGCACGAACGGTTGGCCTCTGCTCCCACAGCCGAAGAGCCAGGGCAAAAAACTTGAGCTGTGCCTCTTCTGCAGAAAGTCAGCTTTGCAACGGTGCCATTCGCATTGCTGTCGCTCCTCAATTTCCCAACTCAAAGTCCATTACAATGGAACCTCTTTGGCACCCGTGCTCGGCTGCCCAGCATGCCAGGGAGTAGAGAACGTGCGGTTGGCCTCTGCTCCCACAGCCGAAGAGCCAGGGCAAAAAACTTGAGCTGTGCCTCTTCTGCAGAAAGTCAGCTTTGCAACGGTGCCATCCGCATTGCTGTCGCTCCTCGATTTCCCAACTCAAAGTCCATTACAATGGAACCTCTTTGGCACCCGTGATCGGATGCCCAGCATGCCAGCGAGTAGAGCACGAACGGTTGGCCTCTGCTCCCACAGCCGAAGAGCCAGGGCAAAAAACTTGAGCTGTGCCTCTTCTGCAGAAAGTCAGCTTTGCAACGGTGCCATCCGCATTGCTGTCGCTCCTCCATTTCCCAACTCAAAGTCCATTACAATGGAACCTCTTTGGCACCCGTGCTCGGCTGCCCAGTATCCCAGGGAGTAGAGCACGAACGGTTGGCCTCTGCTCCCACAGCCGAAGAGCCAGGGCAAAAAACTTGAGCTGTGCCTCTTCTGCAGAAAGTCAGCTTTGCAACGGTGCCATCCGCATTGCTGTCGCTCCTCGATTTCCCAACTCAAAGTCCATTACAATGGAACCTCTTTGGCACCCGTGCTCGGCCGCCCAGCATCCCAGGGAGAAGAGCACGAACGGTTGGCCTCTGCTCCCACAGCCGAAGAGCCAGGGCAAAAAACTTGAGCTGTGCCTCTTCTGCAGAAAGTCAGCTTTGCAACGGTGCCATCCGCATTGCTGTCGCTCCTCGATTTCCCAACTCAAAGTCCATTACAATGGAACCTCTTTGGCACCCGTGCTCGGCTGCCCAGCATCCCAGGGAGAAGAGCACGAACGGTTGGCCTCTGCTCCCACAGCCGAAGAGCCAGGGCAAAAAACTTGAGCTGTGCCTCTTCTGCAGAAAGTCAGCTTTGCAACGGTGCCATCTGCATTGCTGTCGCTCCTCCATTTCCCAACTCAAAGTCCATTACAATGGAACGTCTTTAGCACCCGTGCTCGGCTGCCCAGCATCCCAGCGAGTAGAGCACGAACGGTTGGCCTCTGCTCCCACAGCCGAAGAGCCAGGGCAAAAAACTTCAGCTGTGCCTCTTCTGCAGAAAGTCAGCTTTGCAACGGTGCCATCCGCATTGCTGTCGCTCCTCCATTTCCCAACTCAAAGTCCATTACAATGGAACCTCTTTGGCACCCGTGCTCGGCTGCCCAGTATCCCAGGGAGTAGAGCACGAACGGTTGGCCTCTGTTCCCACAGCCGAAGAGCCAGGGCAAAAAACTTGAGCTGTGCCTCTTCTGCAGAAAGTCAGCTTTGCAACGGTGCCATCCGCATTGCTGTCGCTCCTCGATTTCCCAACTCAAAGTCCATTACAATGGAACCTCTTTGGCACCCGTGCTTGGCTGCCCAGCATGCCATGGAGAAGAGCACAAACGGTTGGCCTCTGTTCCCACAGCCGAAGAGCCAGGGCAAAAAACTTGAGCTGTGCCTCTTCTGCAGAAAGTCAGCTTTGCAACGGTGCCATCCGCATTGCTGTCGCTCCTCGATTTCCCAACTCAAAGTCCATTACAATGGAACCTCTTTGGCACCCGTGCTCGGCTGCCCAGCATCCCAGGGAGAAGAGCACGAACGGTTGGCCTCTGCTCCCACAGCCGAAGAGCCAGGGCAAAAAACTTGAGCTGTGCCTCTTCTGCAGAAAGTCAGCTTTGCAACGGTGCCATCCGCATTGCTGTCGCTCCTCCATTTCCCAACTCAAAGTCCATTACAATGGAACCTCTTTGGCACCCGTGCTTGGCTGCCCAGCATGCCATGGAGAAGAGCACAAACGGTTGGCCTCTGCTCCCACAGCCGAAGAGCCAGGGCAAAAAACTTGAGCTGTGCCTCTTCTGCAGAAAGTCAGCTTTGCAACGGTGCCATCCGCATTGCTGTCGCTCCTCGATTTCCCAACTCAAAGTCCATTACAATGGAACCTCTTTGGCACCCGTGCTCGGCTGCCCAGCATCCCAGGGAGAAGAGCACGAACGGTTGGCCTCTGCTCCCACAGCCGAAGAGCCAGGGCAAAAAACTTGAGCTGTGCCTCTTCTGCAGAAAGTCAGCTTTGCAACGGTGCCATCCGCATTGCTGTCGCTCCTCCATTTCCCAACTCAAAGTCCATTACAATGGAACGTCTTTGGCACCCGTGCTCGGCTGCCCAGCATCCCAGGGAGTAGAGCACGAACGGTTGGCCTCTGCTCCCACAGCCGAAGAGCCAGGGCAAAAAACTTGAGCTGTGCCTCTTCTGCAGAAAGTCAGCTTTGCAACGGTGCCATCCGCATTGCTGTCGCTCCTCCATTTCCCAACTCAAAGTCCATTACAATGGAACCTCTTTGGCACCCGTGCTCGGCTGCCCAGCATCCCAGCGAGTAGAGCACGAACGGTTGGCCTCTGCTCCCACAGCCGAAGAGCCAGGGCAAAAAACTTGAGCTGTGCCTCTTCTGCAGAAATTCAGCTTTGCAACGGTGCCATCCGCATTGCTGTCGCTCCTCCATTTCCCAACTCAAAGTCCATTACAATGGAACCTCTTTGGCACCCGTGCTCGGCTGCCCAGCATCCCAGGGAGTAGAGCACGAACGGTTGGCCTCTGCTCCCACAGCCGATGAGCCAGGGCAAAAAACTTGAGCTGTGCCTCTTCTGCAGAAAGTCAGCTTTGCAACGGTGCCATCCGCATTGCTGTCGCTCCTCCATTTCCCAACTCAAAGTCCATTACAATGGAACCTCTTTGGCACCCGTGCTCGGCTGCCCAGTATCCCAGGGAGTAGAGCACGAACGGTTGGCCTCTGCTCCCACAGCCGAAGAGCCAGGGCAAAAAACTTGAGCTGTGCCTCTTCTGCAGAAAGTCAGCTTTGCAACGGTGCCATCCGCATTGCTGTCGCTCCTCGATTTCCCAACTCAAAGTCCATTACAATGGAAGCTCTTTGGCACCCGTGCTTGGCTGCCCAGCATGCCATGGAGAAGAGCACGAACGGTTGGCCTCTGTTCCCACAGCCGAAGAGCCAGGGCAAAAAACTTGAGCTGTGCCTCTTCTGCAGAAAGTCAGCTTTGCAACGGTGCCATCCGCATTGCTGTCGCTCCTCCATTTCCCAACTCAAAGTCCATTACAATGGAACCTCTTTGGCACCCGTGCTCGGCTGCCCAGCATCCCAGGGAGAAGAGCACGAACGGTTGGCCTCTGCTCCCACAGCCGAAGAGCCAGGGCAAAAAACTTGAGCTGTGCCTCTTCTGCAGAAAGTCAGCTTTGCAACGGTGCCATCCGCATTGCTGTCGCTCCTCCATTTCCCAACTCAAAGTCCATTACAATGGAACGTCTTTGGCACCCGTGCTCGGCTGCCCAGTATCCCAGCGAGTAGAGCACGAACGGTTGGCCTCTGGTCCCACAGCCGAAGAGCCAGGGCAAAAAACTTGAGCTGTGCCTCTTCTGCAGAAAGTCAGCTTTGCAACGGTGCCATCCGCATTGCTGTCGCTCCTCCATTTCCCAACTCAAAGTCCATTACAATGGAACCTCTTTGGCACCCGTGCTCGGCTGCCCAGCATGCCAGGGAGTAGAGCACGAACGGTTGGCCTCTGCTCCCACAGCCGAAGAGCCAGGGCAAAAAACTTGAGCTGTGCCTCTTCTGCAGAAAGTCAGCTTTGCAACGGTGCCATCCGCATTGCTGTCGCTCCTCCATTTCCCAACTCAAAGTCCATTACAATGGAAGCTCTTTGGCACCCGTGCTCGGCTGCCCAGCATCCCAGGGAGTAGAGCACGAACGGTTGGCCTCTGCTCCCACAGCCGAAGAGCCAGGGCAAAAAACTTGAGCTGTGCCTCTTCTGCAGAAAGTCAGCTTTGCAACGGTGCCATCCGCATTGCTGTCGCTCCTCGATTTCCCAACTCAAAGTCCATTACAATGGAACCTCTTTGGCACCCGTGCTGGGCTGCCCAGCATCCCAGGGAGTAGAGCACGAACGGTTGGCCTCTGCTCCCACAGCCGAAGAGCCAGGGCAAAAAACTTGAGCTGTGCCTCTTCTGCAGAAAGTCAGCTTTGCAACGGTGCCATCCGCATTGCTGTCGCTCCTCCATTTCCCAACTCAAAGTCCATTACAATGGAACCTCTTTGGCACCTGTGCTCGGCTGCCCAGCATGCCAGGGAGTAGAGCACGAACGGTTGGCCTCTGTTCCCACAGCCGAAGAGCCAGGGCAAAAAACTTGAGCTGTGCCTCTTCTGCAGAAAGTCAGCTTTGCAACGGTGCCATCCGCATTGCTGTCGCTCCTCGATGTCCCAACTCAAAGTCCATTACAATGGAACCTCTTTGGCACCCGTGCTCGGCTGCCCAGCATGCCAGGGAGTAGAGCACGAACGGTTGGCCTCTGCTCCCACAGCCGAAGAGCCAGGGCAAAATACTTGAGCTGTACCTCTTCTGCAGAAAGTCAGCTTTGCAACGGTGCCATCCGCATTGCTGTCGCTCCTCGATTTCCCAACTCAAAGTCCATTAAAATGGAACCTCTTTGGCACCCGTGCTCGGCTGCCCAGCATGCCAGGGAGAAGAGCACGAACGGTTGGCCTCTGCTCCCACAGCCGAAGAGCCAGGGCAAAAAACTTGAGCTGTGCCTCTTCTGCAGAAAGTCAGCTTTGCAACGGTGCCATCCGCATTGCTGTCGCTCCTCGATTTCCCAACTCAAAGTCCATTACAATGGAACCTCTTTGGCACCCGTGCTCGGCTGCCCAGCATCCCAGGGAGTAGAGCACGAACGCTTGGCCTCTGCTCCCACAGCCGAAGAGCCAGGGCAAAAAACTTGAGCTGTGCCTCTTCTGCAGAAAGTCAGCTTTGCAACGGTGCCATCCGCATTGCTGTCGCTCCTCGATTTCCCAACTCAAAGTCCATTACAATGGAACCTCTTTGGCACCCGTGCTCGGCTGCCCAGCATGCCAGGGAGTAGAGCACGAACGGTTGGCCTCTGCTCCCACAGCCGAAGAGCCAGGGCAAAAAACTTGAGCTGTGCCTCTTCTGCAGAAAGTCAGCTTTGCAACGGTGCCATCCGCATTGCTGTCGCTCCTCGATTTCCCAACTCAAAGTCTATTACAATGGAACCTCTTTGGCACCCGTGCTCGGCTGCCCAGCATCCCAGGGAGTAGAGCACGAACGGTTGGCCTCTGCTCCCACAGCCGAAGAGCCAGGGCAAAAAACTTGAGCTCTGCCTCTTCTGCAGAAAGTCAGCTTTGCAACGGTGCCATCCGCATTGCTGTCGCTCCTCCATTTCCCAACTCAAAGTCCATTACATTGGAAGCTCTTTGGCACCCGTGCTCGGCTGCCCAGCATGCCAGGGAGAAGAGCATGAACGGTTGGCCTCTGCTCCCACAGCCGAAGAGCCAGGGCAAAAAACTTGAGCTGTGCCTCTTCTGCAGAAAGTCAGCTTTGCAACGGTGCCATCCTCATTGCTGTCGCTCCTCCATTTCCCAACTCAAAGTCATTACAATGGAACCTCTTTGGCACCCGTGCTCGGCTGCCCAGCATGCCAGGGAGTAGAGCACGAACGGTTGGCCTCTGCTCCCACAGCCGAAGAGCCAGGGCAAAAAACTTGAGCTGTGCCTCTTCTGCAGAAAGTCAGCTTTGCAACGGTGCCATCCGCATTGCTGTCGCTCCTCGATTTCCCAACTCAAAGTCCATTACAATGGAAGCTCTTTGGCACCCGTGCTCGGCTGCCCAGCATGCCAGGGAGTAGAGCACGAACGGTTGGCCTCTGCTCCCACAGCCGAAGAGCCAGGGCAAAAAACTTGAGCTGTGCCTCTTCTGCAGAAAGTCAGCTTTGCAACGGTGCCATCCGCATTGCTGTCGCTCCTCGATTTCCCAACTCAAAGTCCATTACAATGGAACCTCTTTGGCACCCGTGCTCGGCTGCCCAGCATGCCAGGGAGTAGAGCACGAACGGTTGGCCTCTGCTCCCACAGCCGAAGAGCCAGGGCAAAAAACTTGAGCTGTGCCTCTTCTGCAGAAAGTCAGCTTTGCAACGGTGCCATCCGCATTGCTGTCGCTCCTCGATTTCCCAACTCAAAGTCCATTACAATGGAACCTCTTTGGCACCTGTGCTCGGCTGCCCAGCATCCCAGGGAGTAGAGCACGAACGGTTGGCCTCTGCTCCCACAGCCAAAGAGCCAGGGCAAAAAACTTGAGCTGTGCCTCTTCTGCAGAAAGTCAGCTTTGCAACGGTGCCATCCGCATTGCTGTTGCTCCTCGATTTCCCAACTCAAAGTCCATTACAATGGAACCTCTTTGGCACCCGTGCTCGGCTGCCCAGCATCCCAGGGAGTAGAGCACGAACGGTTGGCCTCTGCTCCCACAGCCTAAGAGCCAGGGCAAAAAACTTGAGCTGTGCCTCTTCTGCAGAAAGTCAGCTTTGCAACGGTGCCATCCGCATTGCTGTCGCTCCTCGATTTCCCAACTCAAAGTCCATTACAATGGAACCTCTTTGGCACCCGTGCTCGGCTGCCCAGCATGCCAGGGAGTAGAGCACGAACGGTTGGCCTCTGCTCCCACAGCCGAAGAGCCAGGGCAAAAAACTTGAGCTGTGCCTCTTCTGCAGAAAGTCAGCTTTGCAACGGTGCCATCCGCATTGCTGTCGCTCCTCGATTTCCCAACTCAAAGTCCATTACAATGGAACCTCTTTGGCACCCGTGCTCGGCTGCCCAGCATGCCAGGGAGTAGAGCACGAACGGTTGGCGTCTGCTCGCACAGCCGAAGAGCCAGGGCAAAAAACTTGAGCTGTGCCTCTTCTGCAGAAAGTCAGCTTTGCAACGGTGCCATCCGCATTGCTGTCGCTCCTCGATTTCCCAACTCAAAGTCCATTACAATGGAACCTCTTTGGCACCCGTGCTCGGCTGCCCAGCATGCCAGGGAGTAGAGCACGAACGGTTGGCCTCTGCTCCCACAGCCGAAGAGCCAGGGCAAAAAACTTGAGCTGTGCCTCTTCTGCAGAAAGTCAGTTTTGCAACGGTGCCATCCGCATTGCTGTCGCTCCTCGATTTCCCAACTCAAAGTCCATTACAATGGAACCTCTTTGGCACCCGTGCTCAGCTGCCCAGCATGCCAGGGAGTAGAGCACGAACGGTTGGCCTCTGCTCCCACAGCCGAAGAGCCAGGGCAAAAAACTTGAGCTGTGCCTCTTCTGCAGAAAGTCAGCTTTGCAACGGTGCCATCCGCATTGCTGTTGCTCCTCCATTTCCCAACTCAAAGTCCATTACAATGGAAGCTCTTTGGCACCCGTGCTCGGCCGCCCAGCATCCCAGGGAGTAGAGCACGAACGGTTGGCCTCTGCTCCCACAGCCGAAGAGCCAGGGCAAAAAACTTGAGCTGTGCCTCTTCTGCAGAAAGTCAGCTTTGCAACGGTGCCATCCGCATTGCTGTCGCTCCTCCATTTCCCAACTCAAAGTCCATTACAATGGAACCTCTTTGGCACCCGTGCTCGGCTGCCCAGCATCCCAGGGAGTAGAGCACGAACGGTTGGCCTCTGCTCCCACAGCCGAAGAGCCAGGGCAAAAAACTTGAGCTGTGCCTCTTCTGCAGAAAGTCAGCTTTGCAACGGTGCCATCCGCATTGCTGTCGCTCCTCGATTTCCCAACTCAAAGTCAATTACGATGGAACCTCTTTGGCACCCGATCTCGGCTGCCCAGCATCCCAGGGAGTAGAGCACGAACGGTTGGCCTCTGCTCCCACAGCCGAAGAGCCAGGGCAAAAAACTTGAGCTGTGCCTCTTCTGCAGAAAGTCAGCTTTGCAACGGTGCCATCCTCATTGCTGTCGCTCCTCGATTTCCCAACTCAAAGTCCATTACAATGGAACCTCTTTGGCACCCTTGCTCGGCTGCCCAGCATCCCAGGGAGTAGAGCACGAACGGTTGGCCTCTGCTCCCACAGCCGAAGAGGCAGGGCAAAAAACTTGAGCTGTGCCTCTTCTGCAGAAAGTCAGCTTTGCAACGGTGCCATCCGCATTGCTGTCGCTCCTCGATTTCCCAACTCAAAGTCCATTACAATGGAACCTCTTTGGCACCCGTGCTCGGCTGCCCAGCATCCCAGGCAGTAGAGCACGAACGGTTGGCCTCTGCTCCCACGGCCGAAGAGCCAGGGCAAAAAACTTGAGCTGTGCCTCTTCTGCAGAAAGTCAGCTTTGCAACGGTGCCATCCGCATTGCTGTCGCTCCTCGATTTCCCAACTCAAAGTCCATTACAATGGAACCTCTTTGGCACCCGTGCTCGGCTGCCCAGCATGCCAGGGAGTAGAGCACGAACGGTTGGCCTCTGCTCCCACAGCCGAAGAGCCAGGGCAAAAAACTTGAGCTGTGCCTCTTCTGCAGAAAGTCAGCTTTGCAACGGTGCCATCCGCATTGCTGTCGCTCCTCCATTTCCCAACTCAAAGTCCATTACAATGGAACATCTTTGGCACCCGTGCTCGGCTGTCCAGCATCCCAGGGAGTAGAGCACGAATGGTTGGCCTCTGCTCCCACAGCCGAAGAGCCAGGGTAAAAAACTTGAGCTGTGCCTCTTCTGCAGAAAGTCAGCTTTGCAACGGTGCCAACCGCATTGCTGTCGCTCCTCGATTTCCCATCTCAAAGTCCATTACAATGGAACCTCTTTGGCACCCGTGCTCGGCTGCCCAGCATGCCAGGGAGTAGAGCACGAACGGTTGGCCTCTGTTCCCACAGCCGAAGAGCCAGGGCAAAAAACTTGAGCTGTGCCTCTTCTGCAGAAAGTCAGCTTTCCAACGGTGCCATCCGCATTGCTGTCGCTCCTCGATTTCCCAACTCAAAGTCCATTACAATGGAACCTCTTTGGCACCCGTGCTCGGCTGCCCAGCATCCCAGGCAGTAGAGCACGAACGGTTGGCCTCTGCTCCCACAGCCGAAGAGCCAGGGCAAAAAACTTGAGCTGTGCCTCTTCTGCAGAAAGTCAGCCTTGAAACGGTGCCATCCGCATTGCTGTCGCTCCTCGATTTCCCAACTCAAAGTCCATTACAATGGAACCTCTTTGGCACCCGTGCTCGGCTGCCCAGCATCCCAGGGAGTAGAGCACGAACGGTTGGTCTCTGCTCCCACAGCCGAAGAGCCAGGGCAAAAAACTTGAGCTATGCCTCTTCTGCAGAAAGTCAGCTTTGCAACGGTGCCATCCGCATTGCTGTCGCTCCTCGATTTCCCAACTCAAAGTCCATTACAATAGCACATATTTGGCACCTGTGCTCGACTGCCCAGCATCCCAGGGAGTAGAGCACGAACGGTTGGCCTCTGCTCCCACAGCCGAAGAGCCAGGGCAAAAAACTTGAGCTGTGCCTCTTCTGCAGAAAGTCAGCTTTGCAACGGTGCCATCCGCATTGCTGTCGCTCCTCGATTTCCCAACTCAAAGTCCATTACAATGGAACCTCTTTGGCACCCGTGCTCGGCTGCCCAGCATGCCAGGGAGTAGAGCACGAACGGTTGGCCTCTGCTCCCACAGCCGAAGAGCCAGGGCAAAAAACTTGAGCTGTGCCTCTTCTGCAGAAAGTCAGCTTTGCAACGGTGCCATCCGCATTGCTGTCGCTCCTCCATTTCCCAACTCAAAGTCCATTACAATGGAACCTCTTTGGCACCCGTGCTCGGCTGCCCAGCATGCCAGGGAGTAGAGCACGAACGGTTGGCCTCTGTTCCCACAGCCGAAGAGCCAGGGCAAAAAACTTGAGCTGTGCCTCTTCTGCAGAAAGTCAGCTTTCCAACGGTGCCATCCGCATTGCTGTCGCTCCTCGATTTCCCAACTCAAAGTCCATTACAATGGAACCTCTTTGGCACCCGTGCTCGGCTGCCCAGCATCCCAGGGAGTAGAGCACGAACGGTTGGCCTCTGCTCCCACAGCCGAAGAGCCAGGGCAAAAAACTTGAGCTGTGCCTCTTCTGCAGAAAGTCAGCCTTGAAACGGTGCCATCCGCATTGCTGTCGCTCCTCGATTTCCCAACTCAAAGTCCATTACAATGGAACCTCTTTGGCACCCGTGCTCGGCTGCCCAGCATCCCAGGGAGTAGAGCACGAACGGTTGGTCTCTGCTCCCACAGCCGAAGAGCCAGGGCAAAAAACTTGAGCTATGCCTCTTCTGCAGAAAGTCAGCTTTGCAACGGTGCCATCCGCATTGCTGTCGCTCCTCGATTTCCCAACTCAAAGTCCATTACAATAGCACATATTTGGCACCTGTGCTCGACTGCCCAGCATCCCAGGGAGTAGAGCACGAACGGTTGGCCTCTGCTCCCACAGCCGAAGAGCCAGGGCAAAAAACTTGAGCTGTGCCTCTTCTGCAGAAAGTCAGCTTTGCAACGGTGCCATCCGCATTGCTGTCGCTCCTCGATTTCCCAACTCAAAGTCCATTACAATGGAACCTCTTTGGCACCCGTGCTCGGCTGCCCAGCATCCCAGGGAGTAGAGCACGAACGGTTGGCCTCTGCTCCCACAGCCGAAGAGCCAGGGCAAAAAACTTGAGCTGTGCCTCTTCTGCAGAAAGTCAGCTTTGCAACGGTGCCATCCGCATTGCTGTCGCTCCTCCATTTCCCAACTCAAAGTCCATTACAATGGAACCTCTTTGGCACCCGTGCTCGGCTGCCCAGCATGCCAGGGAGTAGAGCACGAACGGTTGGCCTCTGCTCCCACAGCCGAAGAGCCAGGGCAAAAAACTTGAGCTGTGCCTCTTCTGCAGAAAGTCAGCTTTGCAACGGTGCCATCCGCATTGCTGTTGCTCCTCCATTTCCCAACTCAAAGTCCATTACAATGGAACCTCTTTGGCACCCCTGCTCGGCCGCCCAGCATCCCAGGGAGTAGAGCACGAACGGTTGGCCTCTGCTCCCACAGCCGAAGAGCCAGGGCAAAAAACTTGAGCTGTGCCTCTTCTGCAGAAAGTCAGCTATGCAACGGTGCCATCCGCATTGCTGTCGCTCCTCGATTTCCCAACTCAAAGTCCATTAAAATGGAACCTCTTTGGCACCCGTGCTCGGCTGCCCAGCATCCCAGGGAGTAGAGCACGAACGGTTGGCCTCTGCTCCCACAGCCGAAGAGCCAGGGCAAAAAACTTGAGCTGTGCCTCTTCTGCAGAAAGTCAGCTTTGCAACGGTGCCATCCGCATTGCTGTCGCTCCTCGATTTCCCAACTCAAAGTCAATTACGATGGAACCTCTTTGGCACCCGATCTCGGCTGCCCAGCATGCCAGGGAGTAGAGCACGAACGGTTGGCCTCTGCTCCCACAGCCGAAGAGCCAGGGCAAAAAACTTGAGCTGTGCCTCTTCTGCAGAAAGTCAGCTTTGCAACGGTGCCATCCTCATTGCTGTCGCTCCTCGATTTCCCAACTCAAAGTCCATTACAATGGAACCTCTTTGGCACCCTTGCTCGGCTGCCCAGCATCCCAGGGAGTAGAGCACGAACGGTTGGCCTCTGCTCCCACAGCCGAAGAGCCAGGGCAAAAAACTTGAGCTGTGCCTCTTCTGCAGAAAGTCAGCTTTGCAACGGTTCCATCCGCAGTGCTGTCGCTCCTCGATTTCCCAACTCAAAGTCCATTACAATGGAACATCTTTGGCACCCGTGCTCGGCTGCCCAGCATCCCAGGCGGTAGAGCACGAACGGTTGGCCTCTGCTCCCACGGCCGAAGAGCCAGGGCAAAAAACTTGAGCTGTGCCTCTTCTGCAGAAAGTCAGCTTTGCAACGGTGCCATCCGCATTGCTGTCGCTCCTCGATTTCCCAACTCAAAGTCCATTACAACGGAACCTCTTAGGCACCCGTGCTCGACTGCCCAGGATCCCAGGGAGTAGAGCACGAACGGTTGGCCTCTGCTCTCACAGCCGAAGAGCTAGGGCAAAAAACTTGAGCTGTGCCTCTTCTGCAGAAAGTCAGCTTTGCAACGGTACCATCCGCATTGCTGTCGCTAATCGATTTCCCAACTCAAAGTCCATTACAATGGAACCTCTTTGGCACCCGTGCTCGACTGCCCAGCATCCCAGGGAGTAGAGCACGAACGGTTGGCCTCTGCTCCCACAGCCGAAGAGCCAGGGCAAAAAACTTGAGCTGTGCCTCTTCTGCAGAAAGTCAGCTTTGCAACGGTGCCATCCGCATTGCTGTCGCTCCTCCATTTCCCAACTCAAAGTCCATTACAATGGAACATCTTTGGCACCCGTGCTCGGCTGCCCAGCATCCCAGGGAGTAGAGCACGAATGGTTGGCCTCTGCTCCCACAGCCGAAGAGCCAGGGTAAAAAACTTGAGCTGTGCCTCTTCTGCAGAAAGTCAGCTTTGCAACGGTGCCATCCGCATTGCTGTCGCTCCTCGATTTCCCAACTCAAAGTCCATTACAATGGAACCTCTTTGGCACCCGTGCTCGGCTGCCCAGCATGCCAGGGAGTAGAGCACGAACGGTTGGCCTCTGCTCCCACAGCCGAAGAGCCAGGGCAAAAAACTTGAGCTGTGCCTCTTCTGCAGAAAGTCAGCTTTGCAACGGTGCCATCCGCATTGCTGTCGCTCCTCGATTTCCCAACTCAAAGTCCATTACAATGGAACCTCTTTGGCACCCGTGCTCGGCTGCCCAGCATGCCAGGGAGTAGAGCACGAACGGTTGGCCTCTGCTCCCACAGCCGAAGAGCCAGGGCAAAAAACTTGAGCTGTGCCTCTTCTGCAGAAAGTCAGCTTTGCAACGGTGCCATCCGCATTGCTGTCGCTCCTCCATTTCCCAACTCAAAGTCCATTACAATGGAACATCTTTGGCACCCGTGCTCGGCTGCCCAGCATCCCAGGGAGTAGAGCACGAATGGTTGGCCTCTGCTCCCACAGCCGAAGAGCCAGGGCAAAAAACTTGAGCTGTGCCTCTTCTGCAGAAAGTCAGCTTTGCAACGGTGCCATCCGCATTGCTGTCGCTCCTCGATTTCCCAACTCAAAGTCCATTAAAATGGAACCTCTTTGGCAGCCGTGCTCGGCTGCCCAGCATCCCAGGGAGTAGAGCACGAACGGTTGGCCTCTGCTCCCACAGCCGAAGAGCCAGGGCAAAACACTTGAGCTGTGCCTCTTCTGCAGAAAGTCAGCTTTCCAACGGTGCCATCCGCATTGCTGTCGCTCCTCGATTTCCCAACTCAAAGTCCATTACAATGGAAGCTCTTTGGCACCCGTGCTCGGCTGCCCAGCATCCCAGGGAGTAGAGCACGAACGGTTGGCCTCTGCTCCCACAGCCGAAGAGCCAGGGCAAAAAACTTGAGCTGTGCCTCTTCTGCAGAAAGTCAGCTTTGCAACAGTGCCATCCGCATTGCTGTCGCTCCTCCATTTCCCAACTCAAAGTCCATTACAATGGAACCTCTTTGGCACCCGTGCTCGGCTGCCCAGCATCCCAGGGAGTAGAGCACGAACGGTTGGCCTCTGCTCCCACAGCCGAAGAGCCAGGGCAAAAAAATTGAGCTGTACCTCTTCTGCAGAAAGTCAGCTTTGCAACGGTGCCATCCGCATTGCTGTCGCTCCTCGATTTCCCAACTCAAAGTCAATTACAATGGAACCTCTTTGGCACCCGTGCTCGGCTGCCCAGCATCCCAGGGAGTAGAGCACGAACGGTTGGCCTCTGCTCCCACAGCCGAAGAGCCAGGGCAAAAAACTTGAGCTGTGCCTCTTCTGCAGAAAGTCAGCTTTGCAACGGTGCCATCCACATTGCTGTCGCTCCTCCATTTCCCAACTCAAAGTCCATTACAATGGAACATCTTTGGCACCCGTGCTCGGCTGCCCAGCATCCCAGGGAGTAGAGCACGAACGGTTGGCCTCTGCTCCCACAGCCGAAGAGCCAGGGCAAAAAACTTGAGCTGTGCCTCTTCTGCAGAAAGTCAGCTTTGCAACGGTGCCATCCGCATTGCTGTCGCTCCTCCATTTCCCAACTCAAAGTCCATTACAATGGAACCTCTTTGGCACCCGTGCTCGGCTGCCCAGCATCCCAGGCAGTAGAGCACGAACGGTTGGCCTCTGCTCCCACAGCCGAAGAGCCAGGGCAAAAAACTTGAGCTGTGCCTCTTCTGCAGAAAGTCAGCTTTGCAACGGTGCCATCCGCATTGCTGTCGCTCCTCCATTTCCCAACTCAAAGTCCATTACAACGGAACCTCTTTGGCACCCGTGCTCGGCTGCCCAGCATCCCAGGGAGTAGAGCACGAACGGTTGGCCTCTGCTCCCACAGCCGAAGAGCTAGGGCAAAAAACTTGAGCTGTGCCTCTTCTGCAGAAAGTCAGCTTTGCAACGGTGCCATCCGCATTGCTGTCGCTCCTCGATTTCCCAACTCAAAGTCCATTACAATGGAACCTCTTTGGCACCTGTGCTCGGCTGCCCAGCATCCCAGGCAGTAGAGCACGAACGGTTGGCCTCTGCTCCCACAGCCGAAGAGCCAGGGCAAAAAACTTGAGCTGTGCCTCTTCTGCAGAAAGTCAGCTTTGCAACGGTGCCATCCGCATTGCTGTCGCTCCTCGATTTCCCAACTCAAAGTCAATTACGATGGACCCTATTTGGCACCCGATCTCGGCTGCCCAGCATCCCAGGGAGTAGAGCACGAACGGTTGGCCTCTGCTCCCACGGCCGAAGAGCCAGGGCAAAAAACTTGAGCTGTGCCTCTTCTGCAGAAAGTCAGCTTTGCAACGGTGCCATCCGCATTGCTGTCGCTCCTCGATTTCCCAACTCAAAGTCCATTACAATGGAAGCTCTTTGGCACCCGTGCTCGGCTGCCCAGCATGCCAGGGAGTAGAGCACGAACGGTTGGCCTCTGCTCCCACAGCCGAAGAGCCAGGGCAAAAAACTTGAGCTGTGCCTCTTCTGCAGAAAGTCAGCTTTGCAACGGTGCCATCCGCATTGCTGTCGCTCCTCGATTTCCCAACTCAAAGTCCATTACAATGGAACCTCTTTGGCACCCGTGCTCGGCTGCCCAGCATCCCAGGGAGTAGAGCACGAACGGTTGGCCTCTGCTCCCACAGCCGAAGAGCCAGGGCAAAAAACTTGAGCTGTGCCTCTTCTGCAGAAAGTCAGCTTTGCAACGGTGCCATCCGCATTGCTGTCGCTCCTCGATTTCCCAACTCAATGTCCATTACGATGGAACCTCTTTGGCACCCGTGCTCGGCTGCCCAGCATGCCAGGGAGTAGAGCACGAACGGTTGGCCTCTGTTCCCACAGCCGAAGAGCCAGGGCAAAAAACTTGAGCTGTGCCTCTTCTGCAGAAAGTCAGCTTTGCAACGGTGCCATCCGCATTGCTGTCGCTCCTCGATTTCCCAACTCAAAGTCCATTACAATGGAACCTCTTTGGCACCCGTGCTCGGCTGCCCAGCATGCCAGGGAGTAGAGCACGAACGGTTGGCCTCTGCTCCCACAGCCGAAGAGCCAGGGCAAAAAACTTGAGCTGTGCCTCTTCTGCAGAAAGTCAGCTTTGCAACGGTGCCATCCGCATTGCTGTCGCTCCTCGATTTCCCAACTCAAAGTCCATTACAATGGAACCTCTTTGGCACCCGTGCTCGGCTGCCCAGCATCCCAGGGAGTAGAGCACGAACGGTTGGCCTCTGCTCCCACAGCCGAAGAGCTAGGGCAAAAAACTTGACCTGTGCCTCTTCTGCAGAAAGTCAGCTTTGCAACGGTGCCATCCGCATTGCTGTCGCTCCTCGATTTCCCAACTCAAAGTCCATTACAATGGAACCTCTTTGGCACCCGTGCTCGGCTGCCCAGCATCCCAGGCAGTAGAGCACGAACGGTTGGCCTCTGCTCCCACAGCCGAAGAGCCAGGGCAAAAAATTTGAGCTGTGCCTCTTCTGCAGAAAGTCAGCTTTCCAACGGTGCCATCCGCATTGCTGTCGCTCCTCGATTTCCCAACTCAAAGTCCATTACAATGGAACCTCTTTGGCACCCGTGCTCGGCTGCCCAGCATCCCAGGGAGTAGAGCACGAACGGTTGGCCTCTGCTCCCACAGCCGAAGAGCCAGGGCAAAAAACTTGAGCTGTGCCTCTTCTGCAGAAAGTCAGCTTTCCAACGGTGCCATCCGCATTGCTGTCGCTCCTCGATTTCCCAACTCAAAGTCCATTACAATGGAAGCTCTTTGGCACCCGTGCTTGGCTGCCCAGCATCCCAGCGAGTAGAGCACGAACGGTTGGCCTCTGCTCCCACAGCCGAAGAGCCAGGGCAAAAAACTTGAGCTGTGCCTCTTCTGCAGAAAGTCAGCTTTGCAACGGTGCCATCCGCATTGCTGTCGCTCCTCGATTTCCCAACTCAAAGTCCATTACAATGGAACCTCTTTGGCACCCGTGCTCGGCTGCCCAGCATCCCAGGGAGTAGAGCACGAACGGCTGGCCTCTGCTCCCACAGCCGAAGAGCCAGGGCAAAAAACTTGAGCTGTACCTCTTCTTCAGAAAGTCAGCTTTGCAACGGTGCCATCCGCATTGCTGTCGCTCCTCGATTTCCCAACTCAAAGTCCATTACAATGGAACCTCTTTGGCACCCGTGCTCGGCTGCCCAGCATGCCAGGGAGTAGAGCACGAACGGTTGGCCTCTGCTCCCACAGCCGAAGAGCCAGGCCAAAAAACTTGAGCTGTGCCTCTTCTGCAGAAAGTCAGCTTTGCAACGGTGCCATCCGCATTGCTGTCGCTCCTCGATTTCCCAACTCAAAGTCCATTACAATGGAACCTCTTTGGCACCCGTGCTCGGCTGCCCAGCATCCCAGGGAGTAGAGCACGAACGGTTGGCCTCTGCTCCCACAGCCGAAGAGCCAGAGCAAAAAACTTGAGCTGTACCTCTTCTGCAGAAAGTCAGCTTTGCAACGGTGCCATCCGCATTGCTGTCGCTCCTCGATTTCCCAACTCAAAGTCCATTACAATGGAACCTCTTTGGCACCCGTGCTCGGCTGCCCAGCATCCCAGGGAGTAGAGCACGAACGGTTGGCCTCTGCTCCCACAGCCGAAGAGCCAGGGCAAAAAAATTGAGCTGTACCTCTTCTGCAGAAAGTCAACTTTGCAACTGTGCCATCCGCATTGCTGTCGCTCCTCGATTTCCCAACTCAAAGTCCTTTACGATGGAACCTCTTTGGCACCCGTGCTCGGCTGCCCAGCATCCCAGGGAGTAGAGCACGAACGGTTGGCCTCTGCTCCCACAGCCGAAGAGCCAGGGCAAAAAACTTGAGCTGTGCCTCTTCTGCAGAAAGTCAGCTTTGCAACGGTGCCATCCGCATTGCTGTCGCTCCTCGATTTCCCAACTCAATGTCCATTACGATGGAACCTCTTTGGCACCCGTGCTCGGCTGCCCAGCATCCCAGGGAGTAGAGCACGAACGGTTGGCCTCTGTTCCCACAGCCGAAGAGCCAGGGCAAAAAACTTGAGCTGTGCCTCTTCTGCAGAAAGTCAGCTTTGCAACGGTGCCATCCGCATTGCTGTCGCTCCTCGATTTCCCAACTCAAAGTCCATTACAATGGAACCTCTTTGGCACCCGTGCTCGGCTGCCCAGCATGCCAGGGAGTAGAGCACGAACGGTTGGCCTCTGCTCCCACAGCCGAAGAGCCAGGGCAAAAAACTTGATCTGTGCCTCTTCTGCAGAAAGTCAGCTTTGCAACGGTGCCATCCGCATTGCTGTCGCTCCTCGATTTCCCAACTCAAAGTCCATTACAATGGAACCTCTTTGGCACCCGTGCTCGGCTGCCCAGCATCCCAGGGAGTAGAGCACGAACGGTTGGCCTCTGCTCCCACAGCCGAAGAGCTAGGGCAAAAAACTTGACCTGTGCCTCTTCTGCAGAAAGTCAGCTTTGCAACGGTGCCATCCGCATTGCTGTCGCTCCTCGATTTCCCAACTCAAAGTCCATTACAATGGAACCTCTTTGGCACCCGTGCTCGGCTGCCCAGCATCCCAGGCAGTAGAGCACGAACGGTTGGCCTCTGCTCCCACAGCCGAAGAGCCAGGGCAAAAAATTTGAGCTGTGCCTCTTCTGCAGAAAGTCAGCTTTCCAACGGTGCCATCCGCATTGCTGTCGCTCCTCGATTTCCCAACTCAAAGTCCATTACAATGGAACCTCTTTGGCACCCGTGCTCGGCTGCCCAGCATCCCAGGGAGTAGAGCACGAACGGTTGGCCTCTGCTTCCACAGCCGAAGAGCCAGGGCAAAAAACTTGAGCTGTGCCTCTTCTGCAGAAAGTCAGCTTTCCAACGGTGCCATCCGCATTGCTGTCGCTCCTCGATTTCCCAACTCAAAGTCCATTACATTGGAAGCTCTTTGGCACCCGTGCTTGGCTGCCCAGCATCCCAGCGAGTAGAGCACGAACGGTTGGCCTCTGCTCCCACAGCCGAAGAGCCAGGGCAAAAAACTTGAGCTGTGCCTCTTCTGCAGAAAGTCAGCTTTGCAACGGTGCCATCCGCATTGCTGTCGCTCCTCGATTTCCCAACTCAAAGTCCATTACAATGGAACCTCTTTGGCACCCGTGCTCGGCTGCCCAGCATGCCAGGGAGTAGAGCACGAACGGCTGGCCTCTGCTCCCACAGCCGAAGAGCCAGGGCAAAAAACTTGAGCTGTACCTCTTCTTCAGAAAGTCAGCTTTGCAACGGTGCCATCCGCATTGCTGTCGCTCCTCGATTTCCCAACTCAAAGTCCATTACAATGGAACCTCTTTGGCACCCGTGCTCGGCTGCCCAGCATGCCAGGGAGTAGAGCACGAACGGTTGGCCTCTGCTCCCACAGCCGAAGAGCCAGGGCAAAAAACTTGAGCTGTGCCTCTTCTGCAGAAAGTCAGCTTTGCAACGGTGCCATCCGCATTGCTGTCGCTCCTCGATTTCCCAACTCAAAGTCCATTACAATGGAACCTCTTTGGCACCCGCTCTCGGCTGCCCAGCATCCCAGGGAGTAGAGCACGAACGGTTGGCCTCTGCTCCCACAGCCGAAGAGCCAGGGCAAAAAACTTGAGCTGTGCCTCTTCTGCAGAAAGTCAGCTTTGCAACGGTGCCATCCGCATTGCTGTCGCTCCTCCATTTCCCAACTCAAAGTCCATTACAATGGAACCTCTTTGGCACCCGTGCTCGGCTGCCCAGCATCCCAGGCAGTAGAGCACGAACGGTTGGCCTCTGCTCCCACAGCCGAAGAGCCAGGGCAAAAAACTTGAGCTGTGCCTCTTCTGCAGAAAGTCAGCTTTGCAACGGTGCCATCCGCATTGCTGTCGCTCCTCCATTTCCCAACTCAAAGTCCATTACAATGGAACCTCTTTGGCACCTGTGCTCGGCTGCCCAGTATCCCAGCGAGTAGAGCACGAACGGTTGGCCTCTGCTCCCACAGCCGAAGAGCCAGGGCAAAAAACTTGAGCTGTACCTCTTCTGCAGAAAGTCAGCTTTGCAACGGTGCCATCCGCATTGCTGTCGCTCCTCCATTTCCCAACTCAAAGTCCATTACAATGGAACCTCTTTGGCACCCGTGCTCGGCTGCCCAGCATCCCAGCGAGTAGAGCACGAACGGTTGGCCTCTGCTCCCACAGCCGAAGAGCCAGGGCAAAAAAATTGAGCTGTACCTCTTCTGCAGAAAGTCAGCTTTGCAACTGTGCCAACCGCATTGCTGTCGCTCCTCGATTTCCCAACTCAAAGTCC
Source organism: Psittacula echo (assembly GCF_963264785.1). Lineage (NCBI taxonomy): Eukaryota > Metazoa > Chordata > Aves > Psittaciformes > Psittacidae > Psittacula > Psittacula echo. The sequence continues at coordinate 62,825,202 of NC_137740.1, forward strand.
ATTACAATGGAACCTCTTTGGCACCCGTGCTCGGCTGCCCAGCATCCCAGGGAGTAGAGCACGAACGGTTGGCCTCTGCTCCCACAGCCGAAGAGCCAGGGCAAAAAACTTGAGCTGTGACTCTTCTGCAGAAAGTCAGCTTTGCAACGGTGCCATCCGCATTGCTGTCGCTCCTCCATTTCCCAACTCAAAGTCCATTACAATGGAACCTCTTTGGCACCCGTGCTCTGCTTCCCAGCATCCCAGGGAGTAGAGCACGAACGGTTGGCCTCTGCTCCCACAGCCGAAGAGCCAGGGCAAAAAACTTGAGCTGTGCCTCTTCTGCAGAAAGTCAGCTTTGCAACGGTGCCATCCGCATTGCTGTCGCTCCTCGATTTCCCAACTCAAAGTCCATTACAATGGAACCTCTTTGGCACCCGTGCTCGGCTGCCCAGCATCCCAGGGAGTAGAGCACGAACGGTTGGCCTCTGCTCCCACAGCCGAAGAGCCAGGGCAAAAAACTTGAGCTGTGCCTCTTCTGCAGAAAGTCAGCTTTGCAACGGTGCCATCCGCATTGCTGTCGCTCCTCGATTTCCCAACTCAAAGTCCATTACAATGGAACCTCTTTGGCACCCGTGCTCTGCTTCCCAGCATCCCAGGGAGTAGAGCACGAACGGTTGGCCTCTGCTCCCACAGCCGAAGAGCCAGGGCAAAAAACTTGAGCTGTGCCTCTTCTGCAGAAAGTCAGCTTTGCAACGGTGCCATCCGCATTGCTGTCGCTCCTCGATTTCCCAACTCAAAGTCCATTACAATGGAACCTCTTTGGCACCCGTGCTCGGCTGCCCAGCATCCCAGGCAGTAGAGCACGAACGGTTGGCCTCTGCTCCCACAGCCGAAGAGCCAGGGCAAAAAACTTGAGCTGTGCCTCTTCTGCAGAAAGTCAGCTTTGCAACGGTGCCATCCGCATTGCTGTCGCTCCTCCATTTCCCAACTCAAAGTCCATTACAATGGAACCTCTTTGGCACCCGTGCTCGGCTGCCCAGTATCCCAGGGAGTAGAGCACGAACGGTTGGCCTCTGCTCCCACAGCCGAAGAGCCAGGGCAAAAAACTTGAGCTGTACCTCTTCTGCAGAAAGTCAGCTTTGCAACGGTGCCATCCGCATTGCTGTCGCTCCTCCATTTCCCAACTCAAAGTCCATTACAATGGAACCTCTTTGGCACCCGTGCTCGGCTGCCCAGCATCCCAGCGAGTAGAGCACGAACGGTTGGCCTCTGCTCCCACAGCCGAAGAGCCAGGGCAAAAAAATTGAGCTGTACCTCTTCTGCAGAAAGTCAGCTTTGCAACTGTGCCAACCGCATTGCTGTCGCTCCTCGATTTCCCAACTCAAAGTCCATTACAATGGAACCTCTTTGGCACCCGTGCTCGGCTGCCCAGCATCCCAGGGAGTAGAGCACGAACGGTTGGCCTCTGCTCCCACAGCCGAAGAGCCAGGGCAAAAAACTTGAGCTGTGCCTCTTCTGCAGAAAGTCAGCTTTGCAACGGTGCCATCCGCATTGCTGTCGCTCCTCCATTTCCCAACTCAAAGTCCATTACAATGGAACCTCTTTGGCACCCGTGCTCTGCTTCCCAGCATCCCAGGGAGTAGAGCACGAACGGTTGGCCTCTGCTCCCACAGCCGAAGAGCCAGGGCAAAAAACTTGAGCTGTGCCTCTTCTGCAGAAAGTCAGCTATGCAACGGTGCCATCCGCATTGCTGTCGCTCCTCGATTTCCCAACTCAAAGTCCATTACAATGGAACCTCTTTGGCACCCGTGCTCGGCTGCCCAGCATCCCAGGGAGTAGAGCACGAACGGTTGGCCTCTGCTCCCACAGCCGAAGAGCCAGGGCAAAAAACTTGAGCTGTGCCTCTTCTGCAGAAAGTCAGCTTTGCAACGGTGCCATCCGCATTGCTGTCGCTCCTCCATTTCCCAACTCAAAGTCCATTACAATGGAACCTCTTTGGCACCCGTGCTCGGCTGCCCAGCATCCCAGGCAGTAGAGCACGAACGGTTGGCCTCTGCTCCCACAGCCGAAGAGCCAGGGCAAAAAACTTGAGCTGTACCTCTTCTGCAGAAAGTCAGCTTTGCAACGGTGCCATCCGCATTGCTGTCGCTCCTCCATTTCCCAACTCAAAGTCCATTACAATGGAACCTCTTTGGCACCCGTGCTCGGCTGCCCAGCATGCCAGGGAGTAGAGCACGAACGGTTGGCCTCTGCTCTCACAGCCGAAGAGCCAGGGCAAAAAAATTGAGCTGTACCTCTTCTGCAGAAAGTCAGCTTTGCAACTGTGCCAACCGCATTGCTGTCGCTCCTCGATTTCCCAACTCAAAGTCCATTACAATGGAACCTCTTTGGCACCCGTGCTCGGCTGCCCAGCATCCCAGGGAGTAGAGCACGAACGGTTGGCCTCTGCTCCCACAGCCGAAGAGCCAGGGCAAAAAACTTGAGCTGTGACTCTTCTGCAGAAAGTCAGCTTTGCAACGGTGCCATCCGCATTGCTGTCGCTCCTCCATTTCCCAACTCAAAGTCCATTACAGTGGAAGCTCTTTGGCACCCGTGCTCTGCTTCCCAGCATCCCAGGGAGTAGAGCACGAACGGTTGGCCTCTGCTCCCACAGCCGAAGAGCCAGGGCAAAAAACTTGAGCTGTGCCTCTTCTGCAGAAAGTCAGCTTTGCAACGGTGCCATCCGCATTGCTGTCGCTCCTCCATTTCCCAACTCAAAGTCCATTACAATGGAACCTCTTTGGCACCCGTGCTCTGCTTCCCAGCATGCCAGGGAGTAGAGCACGAACGGTTGGCCTCTGCTCCCACAGCCGAAGAGCCAGGGCAAAAAACTTGAGCTGTGCCTCTTCTGCAGAAAGTCAGCTTTGCAACGGTGCCATCCGCATTGCTGTCGCTCCTCGATTTCCCAACTCAAAGTCCATTACAATGGAACCTCTTTGGCAACCGTGCTCGGCTGCCCAGCATGCCAGGGAGTAGAGCACGAACGGTTGGCCTCTGCTCCCACAGCCGAAGAGCCAGGGCAAAAAACTTGAGCTGTACCTCTTCTGCAGAAAGTCAGCTTTGCAACGGTGCCATCCGCATTGCTGTCGCTCCTCGATTTCCCAACTCAAAGTCCATTACAATGGAACCTCTTTGGCACCCGTGCTCGGCTGCTCAGCATCCCAGGGAGTAGAGCACGAACGGTTGGCCTCTGCTCCCACAGCCGAAGAGCCAGGGCAAAAAACTTGAGCTGTGCCTCTTCTGCAGAAAGTCAGCTTTGCAACGGTGCCATCCGCATTGCTGTCGCTCCTCCATTTCCCAACTCAAAGTCCATTACAATGGAACCTCTTTGGCACCCGTGCTCGGCTGCCCAGTTTCCCAGCGAGTAGAGCACGAACGGTTGGCCTCTGCTCCCACAGCCGAAGAGCCAGGGCAAAAAACTTGAGCTGTACCTCTTCTGCAGAAAGTCAGCTTTGCAACGGTGCCATCCGCATTGCTGTCGCTCCTCGATTTCCCAACTCAAAGTCCATTACAATGGAACCTCTTTGGCACCCGTGCTCGGCTGCCCAGCATCCCAGGGAGTAGAGCACGAACGGTTGGCCTCTGCTCCCACAGCCGAAGAGCCAGGGCAAAAAACTTGAGCTGTACCTCTTCTGCAGAAAGTCAGCTTTGCAACGGTGCCATCCGCATTGCTGTCGCTCCTCCATTTCCCAACTCAAAGTCCATTACAATGGAACCTCTTTGGCACCCGTGCTCGGCTGCCCAGCATCCCAGCGAGTAGAGCACGAACGGTTGGCCTCTGCTCTCACAGCCGAAGAGCCAGGGCAAAAAAATTGAGCTGTACCTCTTCTGCAGAAAGTCAGCTTTGCAACTGTGCCAACCGCATTGCTGTCGCTCCTCGATTTCCCAACTCAAAGTCCATTACAATGGAACCTCTTTGGCACCCGTGCTCGGCTGCCCAGCGTCCCAGGGAGTAGAGCACGAACGGTTGGCATCTGCTCCCACAGCCGAAGAGCCAGGGCAAAAAACTTGAGCTGTGCCTCTTCTGCAGAAAGTCAGCTTTGCAACGGTGCCATCCGCATTGCTGTCGCTCCTCCATTTCCCAACTCAAAGTCCATTACAATGGAACCTCTTTGGCACCCGTGCTCGGCTGCCCAGCATCCCAGGGAGTAGAGCACGAACGGTTGGCCTCTGCTCCCACAGCCGAAGAGCCAGGGCAAAAAACTTGAGCTGTGCCCCTTCTGCAGAAAGTCAGCTTTGCAACGGTGCCATCCGCATTGCTGTCGCTCCTCGATTTCCCAACTCAAAGTCCATTACAATGGAACCTCTTTGCCACCCGTGCTCGGCTGCCCAGCATCCCAGGGAGTAGAGCACGAACGGTTGGCCTCTGCTCCCACAGCCGAAGAGCCAGGGCAAAAAACTTGAGCTGTGCCTCTTCTGCAGAAAGTCAGCTTTGCAACGGTGCCATCCGCATTGCTGTCGCTCCTCCATTTCCCAACTCAAAGTCCATTAAAATGGAACCTCTTTGGCACCCGTGCTCGGCTGCCCAGCATCCCAGGGAGTAGAGCACGAACGGTTGGCCTCTGCTCCCACAGCCGAAGAGCCAGGGCAAAAAACTTGAGCTGTGCCTCTTCTGCAGAAAGTCAGCTTTGCAACGGTGCCATCCGCATTGCTGTCGCTCCTCCATTTCCCAACTCAAAGTCCATTACAATGGAACCTCTTTGGCACCCGTGCTCGGCTGCCCAGCATCCCAGGCAGTAGAGCACGAACGGTTGGCCTCTGTTCCCACAGCCGAAGAGCCAGGGCAAAAAACTTGAGCTGTGCCTCTTCTGCAGAAAGTCAGCTTTGCAACGGTGCCATCCGCATTGCTGTCGCTCCTCCATTTCCCAACTCAAAGTCCATTACAATGGAACCTCTTTGGCACCTGTGCTCGGCTGCCCAGTATCCCAGCGAGTAGAGCACGAACGGTTGGCCTCTGCTCCCACAGCCGAAGAGCCAGGGCAAAAAACTTGAGCTGTACCTCTTCTGCAGAAAGTCAGCTTTGCAACGGTGCCATCCGCATTGCTGTCGCTCCTCCATTTCCCAACTCAAAGTCCATTACAATGGAACCTCTTTGGCACCCGTGCTCGGCTGCCCAGCATCCCAGCGAGTAGAGCACGAACGGTTGGCCTCTGCTCTCACAGCCGAAGAGCCAGGGCAAAAAAATTGAGCTGTACCTCTTCTGCAGAAAGTCAGCTTTGCAACTGTGCCAACCGCATTGCTGTCGCTCCTCGATTTCCCAACTCAAAGTCCATTACAATGGAACCTCTTTGGCACCCGTGCTCGGCTGCCCAGCATCCCAGGGAGTAGAGCACGAACGGTTGGCCTCTGCTCCCACAGCCGAAGAGCCAGGGCAAAAAACTTGAGCTGTGACTCTTCTGCAGAAAGTCAGCTTTGCAACGGTGCCATCCGCATTGCTGTCGCTCCTCCATTTCCCAACTCAAAGTCCATTACAATGGAAGCTCTTTGGCACCCGTGCTCTGCTTCCTAGCATCCCAGGGAGTAGAGCACGAACGGTTGGCCTCTGCTCCCACAGCCGAAGAGCCAGGGCAAAAAACTTGAGCTGTGCCTCTTCTGCAGAAAGTCAGCTTTGCAACGGTGCCATCCGCATTGCTGTCGCTCCTCCATTTCCCAACTCAAAGTCCATTACAATGGAACCTCTTTGGCACCCGTGCTCGGCTGCCCAGCATGCCAGGGAGTAGAGCACGAACGGTTGGCCTCTGCTCCCACAGCCGAAGAGCCAGGGCAAAAAACTTGAGCTGTGCCTCTTCTGCAGAAAGTCAGCTTTGCAACGGTGCCATCTGCATTGCTGTCGCTCCTCGATTTCCCAACTCAAAGTCCATTACAATGGAACCTCTTTGGCAACCGTGCTCGGCTGCCCAGCATGCCAGGGAGTAGAGCACGAACGGTTGGCCTCTGCTCCCACAGCCGAAGAGCCAGGGCAAAAAACTTGAGCTGTACCTCTTCTGCAGAAAGTCAGCTTTGCAACGGTGCCATCCGCATTGCTGTCGCTCCTCGATTTCCCAACTCAAAGTCCATTACAATGGAACCTCTTTGGCACCCGTGCTCGGCTGCTCAGCATCCCAGGGAGTAGAGCACGAACGGTTGGCCTCTGCTCCCACAGCCGAAGAGCCAGGGCAAAAAACTTGAGCTGTGCCTCTTCTGCAGAAAGTCAGCTTTGCAACGGTGCCATCCGCATTGCTGTCGCTCCTCCATTTCCCAACTCAAAGTCCATTACAATGGAACCTCTTTGGCACCCGTGCTCGGCTGCCCAGTTTCCCAGCGAGTAGAGCACGAACGGTTGGCCTCTGCTCCCACAGCCGAAGAGCCAGGGCAAAAAACTTGAGCTGTACCTCTTCTGCAGAAAGTCAGCTTTGCAACGGTGCCATCCGCATTGCTGTCGCTCCTCGATTTCCCAACTCAAAGTCCATTACAATGGAACCTCTTTGGCAACCGTGCTCGGCTGCCCAGCATCCCAGGGAGTAGAGCACGAACGGTTGGCCTCTGCTCCCACAGCCGAAGAGCCAGGGCAAAAAACTTGAGCTGTACCTCTTCTGCAGAAAGTCAGCTTTGCAACGGTGCCATCCGCATTGCTGTCGCTCCTCCATTTCCCAACTCAAAGTCCATTACAATGGAACCTCTTTGGCACCCGTGCTCGGCTGCCCAGCATCCCAGCGAGTAGAGCACGAACGGTTGGCCTCTGCTCTCACAGCCGAAGAGCCAGGGCAAAAAAATTGAGCTGTACCTCTTCTGCAGAAAGTCAGCTTTGCAACTGTGCCAACCGCATTGCTGTCGCTCCTCGATTTCCCAACTCAAAGTCCATTACAATGGAACCTCTTTGGCACCCGTGCTCGGCTGCCCAGCATCCCAGGGAGTAGAGCACGAACGGTTGGCCTCTGCTCCCACAGCCGAAGAGCCAGGGCAAAAAACTTGAGCTGTGACTCTTCTGCAGAAAGTCAGCTTTGCAACGGTGCCATCCGCATTGCTGTCGCTCCTCCATTTCCCAACTCAAAGTCCATTACAATGGAACCTCTTTGGCACCCGTGCTCTGCTTCCCAGCATCCCAGGGAGTAGAGCACGAACGGTTGGCCTCTGCTCCCACAGCCGAAGAGCCAGGGCAAAAAACTTGAGCTGTGCCTCTTCTGCAGAAAGTCAGCTTTGCAACGGTGCCATCCGCATTGCTGTCGCTCCTCCATTTCCCAACTCAAAGTCCATTACAATGGAACCTCTTTGGCACCCGTGCTCTGCTTCCCAGCATGCCAGGGAGTAGAGCACGAACGGTTGGCCTCTGCTCCCACAGCCGAAGAGCCAGGGCAAAAAACTTGAGCTGTGCCTCTTCTGCAGAAAGTCAGCTTTGCAACGGTGCCATCCGCATTGCTGTCGCTCCTCGATTTCCCAACTCAAAGTCCATTACAATGGAACCTCTTTGGCACCCGTGCTCGGCTGCCCAGCATGCCAGGGAGTAGAGCACGAACGGTTGGCCTCTGCTCCCACAGCCGAAGAGCCAGGGCAAAAAACTTGAGCTGTACCTCTTCTGCAGAAAGTCAGCTTTGCAACGGTGCCATCCGCATTGCTGTCGCTCCTCGATTTCCCAACTCAAAGTCCATTACAATGGAACCTCTTTGGCACCCGTGCTCGGCTGCCCAGCATGCCAGGGAGTAGAGCACGAACGGTTGGCCTCTGCTCCCACAGCCGAAGAGCCAGGGCAAAAAACTTGAGCTGTGCCTCTTCTGCAGAAAGTCAGCTTTGCAACGGTGCCATCCGCATTGCTGTCGCTCCTCCATTTCCCAACTCAAAGTCCATTACAATGGAACCTCTTTGGCACCCGTGCTCGGCTGCCCAGTTTCCCAGCGAGTAGAGCACGAACGGTTGGCCTCTGCTCCCACAGCCGAAGAGCCAGGGCAAAAAACTTGAGCTGTACCTCTTCTGCAGAAAGTCAGCTTTGCAACGGTGCCATCCGCATTGCTGTCGCTCCTCGATTTCCCAACTCAAAGTCCATTACAATGGAACCTCTTTGGCACCCGTGCTCGGCTGCCCAGCATCCCAGGGAGTAGAGCACGAACGGTTGGCCTCTGCTCCCACAGCCGAAGAGCCAGGGCAAAAAAATTGAGCTGTACCTCTTCTGCAGAAAGTCAGCTTTGCAACTGTGCCAACCGCATTGCTGTCGCTCCTCGATTTCCCAACTCAAAGTCCATTACAATGGAACCTCTTTGGCACCCGTGCTCGGCTGCCCAGCGTCCCAGGGAGTAGAGCACGAACGGTTGGCATCTGCTCCCACAGCCGAAGAGCCAGGGCAAAAAACTTGAGCTGTGACTCTTCTGCAGAAAGTCAGCTTTGCAACGGTGCCATCCGCATTGCTGTCGCTCCTCCATTTCCCAACTCAAAGTCCATTACAATGGAACCTCTTTGGCACCCGTGCTCGGCTGCCCAGCATCCCAGGGAGTAGAGCACGAACGGTTGGCCTCTGCTCCCACAGCCGAAGAGCCAGGGCAAAAAACTTGAGCTGTGCCCCTTCTGCAGAAAGTCAGCTTTGCAACGGTGCCATCCGCATTGCTGTCGCTCCTCGATTTCCCAACTCAAAGTCCATTACAATGGAACCTCTTTGCCACCCGTGCTCGGCTGCCCAGCATCCCAGGCAGTAGAGCACGAACGGTTGGCCTCTGCTCCCACAGCCGAAGAGCCAGGGCAAAAAACTTGAGCTGTGCCTCTTCTGCAGAAAGTCAGCTTTGCAACGGTGCCATCCGCATTGCTGTCGCTCCTCGATTTCCCAACTCAAAGTCCATTACAATGGAACCTCTTTGGCACCCGTGCTCGGCTGCCCAGGATCCCAGGGAGTAGAGCACGAACGGTTGGCCTCTGCTCTCACAGCCGAAGAGCCAGGGCAAAAAACTTGAGCTGTGCCTCTTCTGCAGAAAGTCAGCTTTGCAACGGTGCCATCCGCATTGCTGTCGCTCCTCGATTTCCCAACTCAAAGTCCATTACAATGGAACCTCTTTGGCACCCGTGCTCGGCTGCCCAGCATGCCAGGGAGTAGAGCACGAACGGGTGGCCTCTGCTCCCACAGCCGAAGAGTCAGGGCAAAAAACTTGAGCTGTACCTCTTCTGCAGAAAGTCAGCTTTGCAACGGTGCCATCCGCATTGCTGTCGCTCCTCGATTTCCCAACTCAAAGTCCATTACAATGGAACCTCTTTGGCACCCGTGCTCGGCTGCCCAGCATCCCAGGGAGTAGAGCACGAACGGTTGGCCTCTGCTCCCACAGCCGAAGAGCCAGGGCAAAAAACTTGAGCTGTGACTCTTCTGCAGAAAGTCAGCTTTGCAACGGTGCCATCCGCATTGCTGTCGCTCCTCCATTTCCCAACTCAAAGTCCATTACAATGGAAGCTCTTTGGCACCCGTGCTCTGCTTCCCAGCATCCCAGGCAGTAGAGCACGAACGGTTGGCCTCTGCTCCCACAGCCGAAGAGCCAGGGCAAAAAACTTGAGCTGTGCCTCTTCTGCAGAAAGTCAGCTTTGCAACGGTGCCATCCGCATTGCTGTCGCTCCTCGATTTCCCAACTCAAAGTCCATTACAATGGAACCTCTTTGGCACCCGTGCTCGGCTGCCCAGCATGCCAGGGAGTAGAGCACGAACGGTTGGCCTCTGTTCCCACAGCCGAAGAGCCAGGGCAAAAAACTTGAGCTGTGCCTCTTCTGCAGAAAGTCAGCTTTGCAACGGTGCCATCCGCATTGCTGTCGCTCCTCGATTTCCCAACTCAAAGTCCATTACAATGGAACCTCTTTGGCATCCGTGCTCGGCTGCCCAGCATCCCAGGGAGTAGAGCACGAACGGTTGGCCTCTGCTCCCACAGCCGAAGAGCCAGGGCAAAAAACTTGAGCTGTACCTCTTCTGCAGAAAGTCAGCTTTGCAACGGTGCCATCCGCATTGCTGTCTCTCCTCGATTTCCCAACTCAAAGTCCATTACAATGGAACCTCTTTGGCACCCGTGCTCGACTGCCCAGCATGCCAGGGAGTAGAGCACGAACGGTTGGCCTCTGTTCCCACAGCCGAAGAGCCAGGGCAAAAAACTTGAGCTGTGCCTCTTCTGCAGAAAGTCAGCTTTGCAACGGTGCCATCCGCATTGCTGTCGCTCCTCGATTTCCCAACTCAAAGTCCATTACAATGGAACCTCTTTGGCACCCGTGCTTGGCTGCCCAGCATGCCAGGGAGTAGAGCACGAACGGTTGGCCTCTGCTCCCACAGCCGAAGAGCCAGGGCAAAAAACTTGAGCTGTACCTCTTCTTCAGAAAGTCAGCTTTGCAACGGTGCCATCCGCATTGCTGTCGCTCCTCCATTTCCCAACTCAAAGTCCATTACAATGGAACCTCTTTGGCACCCGTGCTCGGCTGCCCAGCATCCCAGCGAGTAGAGCACGAACGGTTGGCCTCTGCTCCCACAGCCGAAGAGCCAGGGCAAAAAACTTGAGCTGTGCCTCTTCTTCAGAAAGTCAGCTTTGCAACAGTGCCATCCGCATTGCTGTCGCTCCTCGATTTCCCAACTCAAAGTCCATTACAATGGAACCTCTTTGGCACCCGTGCTCGGCTGCCCAGCATGCCAGGGAGTAGAGCACGAACGGTTGGCCTCTGTTCCCACAGCCGAAGAGCCAGGGCAAAAAACTTGAGCTGTACCTCTTCTGCAGAAAGTCAGCTTTGCAACGGTGCCATCCGCATTGCTGTCGCTCCTCGATTTCCCAACTCAAAGTCCATTACAATGGAACCTCTTTGGCACCCGTGCTCGGCTGCCCAGCATCCCAGGGAGTAGAGCACGAACGGTTGGCCTCTGCTCCCACAGCCGAAGAGCCAGGGCAAAAAACTTGAGCTGTGCCTCTTCTGCAGAAAGTCAGCTTTGCAACGGTGCCATCCGCATTGGTGTCGCTCCTCGATTTCCCAACTCAAAGTCCATTACAATGGAACCTCTTTGGCACCCGTGCTCGACTGCCCAGCATCCCAGGGAGTAGAGCACGAACGGTTGGCCTCTGCTCTCACAGCCGAAGAGCCAGGGCAAAAAACTTGAGCTGTGCCTCTTCTGCAGAAAGTCAGCTTTGCAACGGTGCCATCCGCATTGCTGTCGCTCCTCGATTTCCCAACTCAAAGTCCATTACAATGGAACCTCTTTGGCACCCGTGCTCGGCTGCCCAGCATCCCAGGGAGTAGAGCACGAACGGGTGGCCTCTGCTCCCACAGCCGAAGAGTCAGGGCAAAAAACTTGAGCTGTACCTCTTCTGCAGAAAGTCAGCTTTGCAACGGTGCCATCCGCATTGCTGTCGCTCCTCGATTTCCCAACTCAAAGTCCATTACAATGGAACCTCTTTGGCACCCGTGCTCGGCTGCCCAGCATCCCAGGGAGTAGAGCACGAACGGTTGGCCTCTGCTCCCACAGCCGAAGAGCCAGGGCAAAAAACTTGAGCTGTGCCTCTTCTGCAGAAAGTCAGCTTTGCAATGGTGCCATCCGCATTGCTGTCGCTCCTCCATTTCCCAACTCAAAGTCCATTACAATGGAACCTCTTTGGCACCCGATCTCGGCTGCCCAGCATCCCAGGGAGTAGAGCACGAACGGTTGGCCTCTGCTCCCACAGCCGAAGAGCCAGGGCAAAAAACTTGAGCTGTGCCTCTTCTGCAGAAAGTCAGCTTTGCAACGGTGCCATCCGCATTGCTGTCGCTCCTCCATTTCCCAACTCAAAGTCCATTACAATGGAACCTCTTTGGCACCCGTGCTCGGCTGCCTAGCATGCCAGGGAGTAGAGCACGAACGGTTGGCCTCTGTTCCCACAGCCGAAGAGCCAGGGCAAAAAACTTGAGCTGTGCCTCTTCTGCAGAAAGTCAGCTTTGCAACGGTGCCATCCACATTGCTGTCGCTCCTCGATTTTCCAACTCAAAGTCCATTACAATGGAACCTCTTTGGCACCCGTGCTCGGCTGCCCAGCATCCCAGGGAGTAGAGCACGAACGGTTGGCCTCTGCTCCCACAGCCGAAGAGCCAGGGCAAAAAACTTGACCTGTGCCTCTTCTGCAGAAAGTCAGCTTTGCAACGGTGCCATCCGCATTGCTGTCGCTCCTCGATTTCCCAACTCAAAGTCCATTACAATGGAACCTCTTTGGCACCCATGCTCGGCTGCCCAGCATCCCAGGGAGTAGAGCACGAACGGTTGGCCTCTGCTCCCACAGCCGAAGAGCCAGGGCAAAAAACTTGAGCTGTGCCTCTTCTGCAGATAGTCAGCTTTGCAACGGTGCCATCCGCATTGCTGTCGCTCCTCCATTTCCCAACTCAAAGTCCATTACAATGGAAGCTCTTTGGCACCCGTGCTCGGCTGCCCAGGATCCCAGGGAGTAGAGCACGAACCGTTGGCCTCTGCTCCCACAGCCGAAGAGCCAGGGCAAAAAACTTGAGCTGTGCCTCTTCTGCAGAAAGTCAGCTTTGCAACGGTGCCATCCGCATTGGTGTCGCTCCTCGATTTCCTAACTCAAAGTCCATTACAATGGAACCTCTTTGGCACCCGTGCTCGACTGCCCAGCATCCCAGGGAGTAGAGCACGAACGGTTGGCCTCTGCTCCCACAGCCGAAGAGCCAGGGCAAAAAATTTGAGCTGTGCCTCTTCTGCAGAAAGTCAGCTTTGCAAAGGTGCCATCCGCATTGCTGTCGCTCCTCGATTTCCTAACTCAAAGTCCATTACAATGGAACCTCTTTGGCACCTGTGCTTGGCTGCCCAGCATGCCAGGGAGTAGAGCACGAATGGTTGGCCTCTGTTCCCACAGCCGAAGAGCCAGGGCAAAAAACTTGAGCTGTGCCTCTTCTGCAGAAAGTCAGCTTTGCAACGGTGCCATCCGCATTGCTGTCGCTCCTCGATTTCCCAACTCAAAGTCCATTACAATGGAACCTCTTTGGCACTCGTGCTCGGCTGCCCAGCATCCCAGGGAGTAGAGCACGAACGGTTGGCCTCTGTTCCCACAGCCGAAGAGCCAGGGCAAAAAACTTGAGCTGTGCCTCTTCTGCAGAAAGTCAGCTTTGCAACGGTGCCATCCGCATTGCTGTCGCTCCTCGATTTCCTAACTCAAAGTCCATTACAATGGAACCTCTTTGGCACCTGTGCTTGGCTGCCCAGCATGCCAGGGAGTAGAGCACGAATGGTTGGCCTCTGTTCCCACAGCCGAAGAGCCAGGGCAAAAAACTTGAGCTGTGCCTCTTCTGCAGAAAGTCAGCTTTGCAACGGTGCCATCCGCATTGCTGTCGCTCCTCGATTTCCCAACTCAAAGTCCATTACAATGGAACCTCTTTGGCACCCGTGCTCGGCTGCCCAGCATCCCAGGGAGTAGAGCACGAACGGTTGGCCTCTGTTCCCACAGCCGAAGAGCCAGGGCAAAAAACTTGAGCTGTGCCTCTTCTGCAGAAAGTCAGCTTTGCAACGGTGCCATCCGCATTGCTGTCGCTCCTCGATTTCCCAACTCAAAGTCCATTACAATGGAACCTCTTTGGCATCCGTGCTCGGCTGCCCAGCATCCCAGGGAGTAGAGCACGAATGGTTGGCCTCTGTTCCCACAGCCGAAGAGCCAGGGCAAAAAACTTGAGCTGTGCCTCTTCTGCAGAAAGTCAGCTTTGCAACGGTGCCATCCGCATTGCTGTCGCTCCTCGATTTCCCAACTCAAAGTCCATTACAATGGAACCTCTTTGGCACCCGTGCTCGGCTGCCCAGCATGCCAGGGAGTAGAGCACGAATGGTTGGCCTCTGCTCCCACAGCCGAAGAGCCAGGGCAAAAAACTTGAGCTGTGCCTCTTCTGCAGAAAGTCAGCTTTGCAACGGTGCCATCCGCATTGCTGTCGCTCCTCGATTTCCCAACTCAAAGTCCATTACAATGGAACCTCTTTGGCACCCGTGCTCGGCTGCCCAGCATCCCAGGGAGTAGAGCACGAACGGTTGGCCTCTGCTCCCACAGCCGAAGAGCCAGGGCAAAAAACTTGAGCTGTGCCTCTTCTGCAGGTAGTCAGCTTTGCAACGGTGCCATCCGCATTGCTGTCGCTCCTCCATTTCCCAACTCAAAGTCCATTACAATGGAACCTCTTTGGCACCCGTGCTCGGCTGCCCAGCATCCCAGGCAGTAGAGCACGAACGGTTGGCATCTGCTCCCACAGCCGAAGAGCCAGGGCAAAAAACTTGAGCTGTGCCTCTTCTGCAGAAAGTCAGCTTTGCAACGGTGCCATCCGCATTGCTGTCGCTCCTCCATTTCCTAACTCAAAGTCCATTACAATGGAACCTCTTTGGCACCCGTGCTCGGCTGCCCAGCATCCCAGGGAGTAGAGCACGAACGGTTGGCCTCTGCTCCCACAGCCGAAGAGCCAGGGCAAAAAACTTGAGCTGTGCCTCTTCTGCAGAAAGTCAGCTTTGCAACGGTGCCATCCGCATTGCTGTCGCTCCTCGATTTCCCAACTCAAAGTCCATTACAATGGAACATCTTTGGCACCCGTGCTCGGCTGCCCAGCATGCCAGGGAGTAGAGCACGAACGGTTGGCCTCTGCTCCCACAGCCGAAGAGCCAGGGCAAAAAATTTGAGCTGTGCCTCTTCTGCAGAAAGTCAGCTTTGCAACGGTGCCATCCGCATTGCTGTCGCTCCTCGATTTCCTAACTCAAAGTCCATTACAATGGAACCTCTTTGGCACCTGTGCTCGGCTGCCCAGCATGCCAGGGAGTAGAGCACGAATGGTTGGCCTCTGTTCCCACAGCCGAAGAGCCAGGGCAAAAAACTTGAGCTGTGCCTCTTCTGCAGAAAGTCAGCTTTGCAACGGTGCCATCCGCATTGCTGTCGCTCCTCGATTTCCCAACTCAAAGTCCATTACAATGGAACATCTTTGGCACTCGTGCTCGGCTGCCCAGCATCCCAGGGAGTAGAGCACGAACGGTTGGCCTCTGTTCCCACAGCCGAAGAGCCAGGGCAAAAAACTTGAGCTGTGCCTCTTCTGCAGAAAGTCAGCTTTGCAACGGTGCCATCCGCATTGCTGTCGCTCCTCGATTTCCCAACTCAAAGTCCATTACAATGGAACCTCTTTGGCACCTGTGCTTGGCTGCCCAGCATCCCAGGGAGTAGAGCACGAACGGTTGGCCTCTGTTCCCACAGCCGAAGAGCCAGGGCAAAAAACTTGAGCTGTGCCTCTTCTGCAGAAAGTCAGCTTTGCAACGGTGCCATCCGCATTGCTGTCGCTCCTCGATTTCCCAACTCAAAGTCCATTAAAATGGAACCTCTTTGGCACCTGTGCTTGGCTGCCCAGCATCCCAGGGAGTAGAGCACGAACGGTTGGCCTCTGTTCCCACAGCCGAAGAGCCAGGGCAAAAAACTTGAGCTGTGCCTCTTCTGCAGAAAGTCAGCTTTGCAACGGTGCCATCCGCATTGCTGTCGCTCCTCCATTTCCCAACTCAAAGTCCATTAAAATGGAACCTCTTTGGCACCTGTGCTCGGCTGCCCAGCATCCCAGGGAGTAGAGCACGAACGGTTGGCCTCTGTTCCCACAGCAGAAGAGCCAGGGCAAAAAACTTGAGCTGTGCCTCTTCTGCAGAAAGTCAGCTTTGCAACGGTGCCATCCGCATTGCTGTCGCTCCTCCATTTCCCAACTCAAAGTCCATTACAATGGAAACTCTTTGGCACCCGTGCTCGGCTGCCCAGCATGCCAGGGAGTAGAGCACGAACGGTTGGCCTCTGCTCCCACAGCCGAAGAGCCAGGGCAAAAAACTTGAGCTGTGCCTCTTCTGCAGAAAGTCAGCTTTGCAATGGTGCCATCCGCATTGCTGTCGCTCCTCGATTTCCCAACTCAAAGTCCATTACAATGGAACCTCTTTGGCACCCGTGCTCGGCTGCCCAGCATGCCAGGGAGTAGAGCACGAGCGGTTGGCCTCTGTTCCCACAGCCGAAGAGCCAGGGCAAAAAACTTGAGCTGTGCCTCTTCTGCAGAAAGTCAGCTTTGCAACGGTGCCATCCGCATTGCTGTCGCTCCTCCATTTCCTAACTCAAAGTCCATTACAATGGAACCTCTTTGCCACCCGTACTCGGCTGCCCAGCATCCCAGGGAGTAGAGCACGAACGGTTGGCCTCTGCTCCCACAGCCGAAGAGCCAGGGCAAAAAACTTGAGCTGTGCCTCTTCTGCAGAAAGTCAGCTTTGCAACGGTGCCATCCACATTGCTGTCGCTCCTCGATTTCCCAACTCAAAGTCCATTACAATGGAACCTCTTTGGCACCCGTGCTCGGCTGCCCAGCATCCCAGGGAGTAGAGCACGAACGGTTGGCCTCTGCTCCCACAGCCGAAGAGCCAGGGCAAAAAACTTGAGCTGTGCCTCTTCTGCAGAAAGTCAGCTTTGCAACGGTGCCATCCGCATTGCTGTCGCTCCTCGATTTCCCAACTCAAAGTCCATTACAATGGAACCTCTTTGGCACCCGTGCTCGGCTGCCCAGCATCCCAGGGAGTAGAGCACGAACGGTTGGCCTCTGCTCCCACAGCCGAAGAGCCAGGGCAAAAAACTTGAGCTGTGCCTCTTCTGCAGAAAGTCAGCTTTGCAACGGTGCCATCCGCATTGCTGTCGCTCCTCCATTTCCCAACTCAAAGTCCATTACAATGGAACCTCTTTGGCACCCGTGCTCGGCTGCCCAGCATGCCAGGGAGTAGAGCACGAACGGTTGGCCTCTGTTCCCACAGCCGAAGAGCCGGGGCAAAAAACTTGAGCTGTGCCTCTTCTGCAGAAAGTCAGCTTTGCAACGGTGCCATCCACATTGCTGTCGCTCCTCGATTTCCCAACTCAAAGTCCATTACAATGGAACCTCTTTGGCACCCGTGCTCGGCTGCCCAGCATGCCAGGGAGTAGAGCACGAACGGTTGGCCTCTGCTCGCACAGCCGAAGAGCCAGGGCAAAAAACTTGAGCTGTGCCTCTTCTGCAGAAAGTCAGCTTTGCAACGGTGCCATCCGCATTGCTGTCGCTCCTCCATTTCCCAACTCAAAGTCCATTACAATGGAACCTCTTTGGCACCCGTGCTCGGCTGCCCAGCATCCCAGGGAGTAGAGCACAAACGGTTGGCCTCTGCTCCCACAGCCGAAGAGCCAGGGCAAAAAACTTGAGCTGTGCCTCTTCTGCAGAAAGTCAGCTTTGCAACGGTGCCATCCGCATTGCTGTCGCTCCTCGATTTCCCAACTCAAAGTCCATTACAATGGAACCTCTTTGGCACCCGTGCTCGGCTGCCCAGCATCCCAGGGAGTAGAGCACGAACGGTTGGCCTCTGTTCCCACAGCCGAAGAGCCAGGGCAAAAAACTTGAGCTGTGCCTCTTCTGCAGAAAGTCAGCTTTGCAACGGTGCCATCCGCATTGCTGTCGCTCCTCGATTTCCCAACTCAAAGTCCATTAAAATGGAACCTCTTTGGCACCTGTGCTTGGCTGCCCAGCATCCCAGGGAGTAGAGCACGAACGGTTGGCCTCTGTTCCCACAGCCGAAGAGCCAGGGCAAAAAACTTGAGCTGTGCCTCTTCTGCAGAAAGTCAGCTTTGCAACGGTGCCATCCGCATTGCTGTCGCTCCTCCATTTCCCAACTCAAAGTCCATTAAAATGGAACCTCTTTGGCACCTGTGCTCGGCTGCCCAGCATCCCAGGGAGTAGAGCACGAACGGTTGGCCTCTGTTCCCACAGCAGAAGAGCCAGGGCAAAAAACTTGAGCTGTGCCTCTTCTGCAGAAAGTCAGCTTTGCAACGGTGCCATCCGCATTGCTGTCGCTCCTCCATTTCCCAACTCAAAGTCCATTACAATGGAACCTCTTTGGCACCCGTGCTCGGCTGCCCAGCATGCCAGGGAGTAGAGCACGAACGGTTGGCCTCTGCTCCCACAGCCGAAGAGCCAGGGCAAAAAACTTGAGCTGTGCCTCTTCTGCAGAAAGTCAGCTTTGCAATGGTGCCATCCGCATTGCTGTCGCTCCTCGATTTCCCAACTCAAAGTCCATTACAATGGAACCTCTTTGGCACCCGTGCTCGGCTGCCCAGCATGCCAGGGAGTAGAGCACGAACGGTTGGCCTCTGCTCCCACAGCCGAAGAGCCAGGGCAAAAAACCTAAGCTGTGCCTCTTCTGCAGAAAGTCAGCTTTGCAGCGGTGCCATCCGCATTGCTGTCGCTCCTCCATTTCCCAACTCAAAGTCCATTACAATGGAACCTCTTTGGCACCCGTGCTCGGCTGCCTAGCATGCCAGGGAGTAGAGCACGAACGGTTGGCCTCTGTTCCCACAGCCGAAGAGCCAGGGCAAAAAACTTGAGCTGTGCCTCTTCTGCAGAAAGTCAGCTTTGCAACGGTGCCATCCGCATTGCTGTCGCTCCTCCATTTCCCAACTCAAAGTCCATTACAATGGAACCTCTTTGGCACCCGTGCTCGGCTGCCCAGCATCCCAGGGAGTAGAGCACGAACGGTTGGCCTCTGCTCCCACAGCCGAAGAGCCAGGGCAAAAAACTTGAGCTGTGCCTCTTCTGCAGAAAGTCAGCTTTGCAACGGTGCCATCCGCATTGCTGTCGCTCCTCGATTTCCCAACTCAAAGTCCATTACAATGGAACCTCTTTGGCACCCGTGCTCGGCTGCCCAGCATGCCAGGGAGTAGAGCACGAGCGGTTGGCCTCTGTTCCCACAGCCGAAGAGCCAGGGCAAAAAACTTGAGCTGTGCCTCTTCTGCAGAAAGTCAGCTTTGCAACGGTGCCATCCGCATTGCTGTCGCTCCTCCATTTCCTAAATCAAAGTCCATTACAATGGAACCTCTTTGCCACCCGTGCTCGGCTGCCCAGCATCCCAGGGAGTAGAGCACGAACGGTTGGCCTCTGCTCCCACAGCCGAAGAGCCAGGGCAAAAAACTTGAGCTGTGCCTCTTCTGCAGAAAGTCAGCTTTGCAACGGTGCCATCCGCATTGCTGTCGCTCCTCGATTTCCCAACTCAAAGTCCATTACAATGGAACCTCTTTGGCACCCGTGCTCGGCTGCCCAGCATCCCAGGGAGTAGAGCACGAACGGTTGGCCTCTGCTCGCACAGCCGAAGAGCCAGGGCAAAAAACTTGAGCTGTGCCTCTTCTGCAGAAAGTCAGCTTTGCAACGGTGCCATCCGCATTGCTGTCGCTCCTAGATTTCCCAACTCAAAGTCCATTACAATGGAACGTCTTTGGCACCCGTGCTCGGCTGCCCAGCATCCCAGGGAGTAGAGCACGAACGGTTGGCCTCTGCTCCCACAGCCGAAGAGCCAGGGCAAAAAACTTGAGCTGTGCCTCTTCTGCAGAAAGTCAGCTTTGCAACGGTGCCATCCGCATTGCTGTCGCTCCTCGATTTCCCAACTCAAAGTCCATTACAATGGAACCTCTTTGGCACCCGTGCTCGGCTGCCCAGCATGCCAGGGAGTAGAGCACGAACGGTTGGCCTCTGCTCCCACAGCCAAAGAGCCAGGGCAAAAAACTTGAGCTGTGCCTCTTCTGCAGAAAGTCAGCTTTGCAACGGTGCCATCCGCATTACTGTCGCTCCTCGATTTCCCAACTCAAAGTCCATTACAATGGAACCTCTTTGGCACCCGTGCTCGGCTGCCCAGCATCCCAGGGAGTAGAGCACGAACGGTTGGCCTCTGCTCGCACAGCCGAAGAGCCAGGGCAAAAAACTTGAGCTGTGCCTCTTCTGCAGAAAGTCAGCTTTGCAACGGTGCCATCCGCATTGCTGTCGCTCCTCCATTTCCCAACTCAAAGTCCATTACAATGGAACCTCTTTGGCACCCGTGCTCGGCTGCCCAGCATCCCAGGGAGTAGAGCACGAACGGTTGGCCTCTGCTCCCACAGCCGAAGAGCCAGGGCAAAAAACTTGAGCTGTGCCTCTTCTGCAGAAAGTCAGCTTTGCAACAGTGCCATCCGCATTGCTGTCGCTCCTCGATTTCCCAACTCAAAGTCCATTACAATGGAACCTCTTTGGCACCCGTGCTCGGCTGCCCAGCATGCCAGGGAGTAGAGCACGAACGGTTGGCCTCTGCTCCCACAGCCGAAGAGCCAGGGCAAAAAACTTGAGCTGTGCCTCTTCTGCAGAAAGTCAGCTTTGCAACGGTGCCATCCGCATTGCTGTCGCTCCTCGATTTCCCAACTCAAAGTCCATTACAATGGAACCTCTTTGGCACTCGTGCTCGGCTGCCCAGCATCCCAGGGAGTAGACCACGAACGGTTGGCCTCTGCTCCCACAGCCGAAGAGCCAGGGCAAAAAACTTGAGCTGTGCCTCTTCTGCAGAAAGTCAGCTTTGCAACGGTGCCATCCGCATTGCTGTCGCTCCTCGATTTCCCAACTCAAAGTCCATTAAAATGGAACCTCTTTGGCACCTGTGCTCGGCTGCCCAGCATCCCAGGGAGTAGAGCACGAACGGTTGGCCTCTGTTCCCACAGCAGAAGAGCCAGGGCAAAAAACTTGAGCTGTGCCTCTTCTGCAGAAAGTCAGCTTTGCAACGGTGCCATCCGCATTGCTGTCGCTCCTCCATTTCCCAACTCAAAGTCCATTACAATGGAACCTCTTTGGCACCCGTGCTCGGCTGCCCAGCATGCCAGGGAGTAGAGCACGAACGGTTGGCCTCTGCTCCCACAGCCGAAGAGCCAGGGCAAAAAACTTGAGCTGTGCCTCTTCTGCAGAAAGTCAGCTTTCCAACGGTGCCATCCGCATTGCTGTCGCTCCTCGATTTCCCAACTCAAAGTCCATTACAATGGAACCTCTTTGGCACCCGTGCTCGGCTGCCTAGCATCCCAGGGAGTAGAGCACGAACGGTTGGCCTCTGTTCCCACAGCCGAAGAGCCAGGGCAAAAAACTTGAGCTGTGCCTCTTCTGCAGAAAGTCAGCTTTGCAACGGTGCCATCCGCATTGCTGTCGCTCCTCGATTTCCCAACTCAAAGTCCATTACAATGGAACCTCTTTGGCACCCGTGCTCGGCTGCCCAGCATCCCAGGGAGTAGAGCACGAACGGTTGGCCTCTGCTCCCACAGCCGAAGAGCCAGGGCAAAAAACTTGAGCTGTGCCTCTTCTGCAGAAAGTCAGCTTTGCAACGGTGCCATCCGCATTGCTGTCGCTCCTCGATTTCCCAACTCAAAGTCCATTACAATGGAACCTCTTTGGCACCCGTGCTCGGCTGCCCAGCATGCCACGGAGTAGAGCACGAACGGTTGGCCTCTGCTCCCACAGCCGAAGAGCCAGGGCAAAAAACCTGAGCTGTGCCTCTTCTGCAGAAAGTCAGCTTTGCAACGGTGCCATCCGCATTTCTGTCGCTCCTCGATTTCCCAACTCAAAGTCCATTACAATGGAACCTCTTTGGCACCCGTGCTCGGCTGCCCAGCATGCCAGGGAGTAGAGCACGAACGGTTGGCCTCTGCTCCCACAGCCGAAGAGCCAGGGCAAAAAACTTGAGCTGTGCCTCTTCTGCAGAAAGTCAGCTTTGCAACGGTGCCATCCGCATTGCTGTCGCTCCTCGATTTCCCAACTCAAAGTCCATTACAATGGAACCTCTTTGGCACCCGTGCTCGGCTGCCCAGCATGCCAGGGAGTAGAGCACGAACGGTTGGCCTCTGCTCCCACAGCCGAAGAGCCAGGGCAAAAAACTTGAGCTGTGCCTCTTCTGCAGAAAGTCAGCTTTGCAACGGTGCCATCCGCATTGCTGTCGCTCCTCCATTTCCTAACTCAAAGTCCATTACAATGGAACCTCTTTGCCACCCGTGCTCGGCTGCCCAGCATCCCAGGCAGTAGAGCACGAACGGTTGGCCTCTGCTCGCACAGCCGAAGAGCCAGGGCAAAAAACTTGAGCTGTGCCTCTTCTGCAGAAAGTCAGCTTTGCAACGGTGCCATCCGCATTGCTGTCGCTCCTCGATTTCCCAACTCAAAGTCCATTACAATGGAACCTCTTTGGCACCCGTGCTCGGCTGCCCAGCATCCCAGGGAGTAGAGCACGAACGGTTGGCCTCTGCTCCCACAGCCGAAGAGCCAGGGCAAAAAATTTGAGCTGTGCCTCTTCTGCAGAAAGTCAGCTTTGCAACGGTGCCATCCGCATTGCTGTCGCTCCTCGATTTCCTAACTCAAACTCCATTACAATGGAACCTCTTTGGCACCTGTGCTCGGCTGCCCAGCATGCCAGGGAGTAGAGCACAAATGGTTGCCCTCTGTTCCCACAGCCGAAGAGCCAGGGCAAAAAACTTGAGCTGTGCCTCTTCTGCAGAAAGTCAGCTTTGCAACGGTGCCATCCGCATTGCTGTCGCTCCTCGATTTCCCAACTCAAAGTCCATTACAATGGAACCTCTTTGGCACCCGTGCTCGGCTGCCCAGCATGCCAGGGAGTAGAGCACGAACGGTTGGCCTCTGCTCCCACAGCCGAAGAGCCAGGGCAAAAAACTTGAGCTGTGCCTCTTCTGCAGAAAGTCAGCTTTGCAACGGTGCCATCCGCATTTCTGTCGCTCCTCGATTTCCCAACTCAAAGTCCATTACAATGGAACCTCTTTGGCACCCGTGCTCGGCTGCCCAGCATCCCAGGGAGTAGAGCACGAACGGTTGGCCTCTGCTCCCACAGCCGAAGAGCCAGGGCAAAAAACTTGAGCTGTGCCTCTTCTGCAGAAAGTCAGCTTTGCAACGGTGCCATCCGCATTGCTGTCGCTCCTCCATTTCCCAACTCAAAGTCCATTACAATGGAACCTCTTTGGCACCCGTGCTCGGCTGCCCAGCATCCCAGGGAGTAGAGCACGAACGGTTGGCCTCTGCTCCCACAGCCGAAGAGCCAGGGCAAAAAACTTGAGCTGTGCCTCTTCTGCAGAAAGTCAGCTTTGCAACGGTGCCATCCGCATTGCTGTCGCTCCTCGATTTCCCAACTCAAAGTCCATTACAATGGAACCTCTTTGGCACCCGTGCTCGGCTGCCTAGCATCCCAGGGAGTAGAGCACGAACGGTTGGCCTCTGTTCCCACAGCCGAAGAGCCAGGGCAAAAAACTTGAGCTGTGCCTCTTCTGCAGAAAGTCAGCTTTGCAACGGTGCCATCCGCATTGCTGTCGCTCCTCCATTTCCTAACTCAAAGTCCATTACAATGGAACCTCTTTGCCACCCGTGCTCGGCTGCCCAGCATCCCAGGCAGTAGAGCACGAACGGTTGGCCTCTGCTCGCACAGCCGAAGAGCCAGGGCAAAAAACTTGAGCTGTGCCTCTTCTGCAGAAAGTCAGCTTTGCAACGGTGCCATCCGCATTGCTGTCGCTCCTCGATTTCCCAACTCAAAGTCCATTACAATGGAACCTCTTTGGCACCCGTGCTCGGCTGCCCAGCATGCCAGGGAGTAGAGCACGAACGGTTGGCCTCTGTTCCCACAGCCGAAGAGCCAGGGCAAAAAATTTGAGCTGTGCCTCTTCTGCAGAAAGTCAGCTTTGCAACGGTGCCATCCGCATTGCTGTCGCTCCTCGATTTCCTAACTCAAACTCCATTACAATGGAACCTCTTTGGCACCTGTGCTCGGCTGCCCAGCATGCCAGTGAGTAGAGCACAAATGGTTGCCCTCTGTTCCCACAGCCGAAGAGCCAGGGCAAAAAACTTGAGCTGTGCCTCTTCTGCAGAAAGTCAGCTTTGCAACGGTGCCATCCGCATTGCTGTCGCTCCTCGATTTCCCAACTCAAAGTCCATTACAATGGAACCTCTTTGGCACCCGTGCTCGGCTGCCCAGCATCCCAGGGAGTAGAGCACGAACGGTTGGCCTCTGCTCCCACAGCCGAAGAGCCAGGGCAAAAAACTTGAGCTGTGCCTCTTCTGCAGAAAGTCAGCTTTGCAACGGTGCCATCCGCATTTCTGTCGCTCCTCGATTTCCCAACTCAAAGTCCATTACAATGGAACCTCTTTGGCACCCGTGCTCGGCTGCCCAGCATGCCAGGGAGTAGAGCACGAACGGTTGGCCTCTGCTCCCACAGCCGAAGAGCCAGGGCAAAAAACTTGAGCTGTGCCTCTTCTGCAGAAAGTCAGCTTTGCAACGGTGCCATCCGCATTGCTGTCGCTCCTCCATTTCCAAACTCAAAGTCCATTACAATGGAACCTCTTTGGCACCCGTGCTCGGCTGCCCAGCATCCCAGGGAGTAGAGCACGAACGGTTGGCCTCTGCTCCCACAGCCGAAGAGCCAGGGCAAAAAACTTGAGCTGTGCCTCTTCTGCAGAAAGTCAGCTTTGCAACGGTGCCATCTGCATTGCTGTCGCTCCTCCATTTCCCAACTCAAAGTCCATTACAATGGAACCTCTTTGGCACCCGTGCTCGGCTGCCCAGCATCCCAGGGAGTAGAGCACGAACGGTTGGCCTCTGCTCCCACAGCCGAAGAGCCAGGGCAAAAAACTTGAGCTGTGCCTCTTCTGCAGAAAGTCAGCTTTGCAACGGTGCCATCCGCATTGCTGTCGCTCCTCGATTTCCCAACTCAAAGTCCATTACAATGGAACCTCTTTGGCACCCGTGCTCGGCTGCCTAGCATCCCAGGGAGTAGAGCAAGAACGGTTGGCCTCTGTTCCCACAGCCGAAGAGCCAGGGCAAAAAACTTGAGCTGTGCCTCTTCTGCAGAAAGTCAGCTTTGCAACGGTGCCATCCGCATTGCTGTCACTCCTCGATTTCCCAACTCAAAGTCCATTACAATGGAACCTCTTTGGCACCCGTGCTCGGCTGCCCAGCATCCCAGGGAGTAGAGCACGAACGGTTGGCCTCTGCTCCCACAGCCGAAGAGCCAGGGCAAAAAACTTGAGCTGTGCCTCTTCTGCAGAAAGTCAGCTTTGCAACGGTGCCATCCGCATTGCTGTCGCTCCTCGATTTCCCAACTCAAAGTCCATTACAATGGAACCTCTTTGGCACCCGTGCTCGGCTGCCCAGCATCCCAGGGAGTAGAGCACGAACGGTTGGCCTCTGCTCCCACAGCCGAAGAGCCAGGGCAAAAAACTTGAGCTGTGCCTCTTCTGCAGAAAGTCAGCTTTGCAACGGTGCCATCCGCATTGCTGTCGCTCCTCGATTTCCCAACTCAAAGTCCATTACAATGGAACCTCTTTGGCACCCGTGCTCGGCTGCCTAGCATCCCAGGGAGTAGAGCAAGAACGGTTGGCCTCTGTTCCCACAGCCGAAGAGCCAGGGCAAAAAACTTGAGCTGTGCCTCTTCTGCAGAAAGTCAGCTTTGCAACGGTGCCATCCGCATTGCTGTCGCTCCTCGATTTCCCAACTCAAAGTCCATTACAATGGAACCTCTTTGGCACCCGTGCTCGGCTGCCCAGCATCCCAGGGAGTAGAGCACGAACGGTTGGCCTCTGCTCCCACAGCCGAAGAGCCAGGGCAAAAAACTTGAGCTGTGCCTCTTCTGCAGAAAGTCAGCTTTGCAACGGTGCCATCCGCATTGCTGTCGCTCCTCGATTTCCCAACTCAAAGTCCATTACAATGGAACCTCTTTGGCACCCGTGCTCGGCTGCCCAGCATCCCAGGGAGTAGAGCACGAACGGTTGGCCTCTGCTCCCACAGCCAAAGAGCCAGGGCAAAAAACCTGAGCTGTGCCTCTTCTGCAGAAAGTCAGCTTTGCAACGGTGCCATCCGCATTGCTGTCGCTCCTCGATTTCCCAACTCAAAGTCCATTACAATGGAACCTCTTTGGCACCCGTGCTCGGCTGCCCAGTATGCCAGGGAGTAGAGCACGAACGGTTGGCCTCTGCTCCCACAGCCGAAGAGCCAGGGCAAAAAACTTGAGCTGTGCCTCTTCTGCAGAAAGTCAGCTTTGCAACGGTGCCATCCGCATTGCTGTCGCTCCTCCATTTCCCAACTCAAAGTCCATTACAATGGAACCTCTTTGGCACCCGTGCTCGGCTGCCCAGCATCCCAGGGAGTAGAGCACGAACGGTTGGCCTCTGCTCCCACAGCCGAAGAGCCAGGGCAAAAAACTTGAGCTGTGCCTCTTCTGCAGAAAGTCAGCTTTGCAACGGTGCCATCCGCATTGCTGTCGCTCCTCCATTTCCAAACTCAAAGTCCATTACAATGGAACCTCTTTGGCACCCGTGCTCGGCTGCCCAGCATCCCAGGGAGTAGAGCACGAACGGTTGGCCTCTGCTCCCACAGCCGAAGAGCCAGGGCAAAAAACTTGAGCTGTGCCTCTTCTGCAGAAAGTCAGCTTTGCAACGGTGCCATCTGCATTGCTGTCGCTCCTCCATTTCCCAACTCAAAGTCCATTACAATGGAACCTCTTTGGCACCCGTGCTCGGCTGCCCAGCATCCCAGGGAGTAGAGCACGAACGGTTGGCCTCTGCTCCCACAGCCGAAGAGCCAGGGCAAAAAACTTGAGCTGTGCCTCTTCTGCAGAAAGTCAGCTTTGCAACGGTGCCATCCGCATTGCTGTCGCTCCTCGATTTCCCAACTCAAAGTCCATTACAATGGAACCTCTTTGGCACCCGTGCTCGGCTGCCTAGCATCCCAGGGAGTAGAGCAAGAACGGTTGGCCTCTGTTCCCACAGCCGAAGAGCCAGGGCAAAAAACTTGAGCTGTGCCTCTTCTGCAGAAAGTCAGCTTTGCAACGGTGCCATCCGCATTGCTGTCGCTCCTCGATTTCCCAACTCAAAGTCCATTACAATGGAACCTCTTTGGCACCCGTGCTCGGCTGCCCAGCATCCCAGGGAGTAGAGCACGAACGGTTGGCCTCTGCTCGCACAGCCGAAGAGCCAGGGCAAAAAACTTGAGCTGTGCCTCTTCTGCAGAAAGTCAGCTTTGCAACGGTGCCATCCGCATTGCTGTCGCTCCTCGATTTCCCAACTCAAAGTCCATTACAATGGAACCTCTTTGGCACCCGTGCTCAGCTGCCCAGCATCCCAGGGAGTAGAGCACGAACGGTTGGCCTCTGCTCCCACAGCCGAAGAGCCAGGGCAAAAAACCTGAGCTGTGCCTCTTCTGCAGAAAGTCAGCTTTGCAACGGTGCCATCCGCATTTCTGTCGCTCCTCGATTTCCCAACTCAAAGTCCATTACAATGGAACCTCTTTGGCACCCGTGCTCGGCTGCCCAGTATGCCAGGGAGTAGAGCACGAACGGTTGGCCTCTGCTCCCACAGCCGAAGAGCCAGGGCAAAAAACTTGAGCTGTGCCTCTTCTGCAGAAAGTCAGCTTTGCAACGGTGCCATCCGCATTGCTGTCGCTCCTCGATTTCCCAACTCAAAGTCCATTACAATGGAACCTCTTTGCCACCCGTGCTCGGCTGCCCAGCATGCCAGGGAGTAGAGCACGAACGGTTGGCCTCTGCTCCCACAGCCGAAGAGCCAGGGCAAAAAACTTGAGCTGTGCCTCTTCTGCAGAAAGTCAGCTTTGCAACGGTGCCATCCGCATTGCTGTCGCTCCTCCATTTCCAAACTCAAAGTCCATTACAATGGAACCTCTTTGGCACCCGTGCTCGGCTGCCCAGCATCCCAGGGAGTAGAGCACGAACGGTTGGCCTCTGCTCCCACAGCCGAAGAGCCAGGGCAAAAAACTTGAGCTGTGCCTCTTCTGCAGAAAGTCAGTTTTGCAACGGTGCCATCTGCATTGCTGTCGCTCCTCCATTTCCCAACTCAAAGTCCATTACAATGGAACCTCTTTGGCACCCGTGCTCGGCTGCCCAGCATCCCAGGGAGTAGAGCACGAACGGTTGGCCTCTGCTCCCACAGCCGAAGAGCCAGGGCAAAAAACTTGAGCTGTGCCTCTTCTGCAGAAAGTCAGCTTTGCAACGGTGCCATCCGCATTGCTGTCGCTCCTCGATTTCCCAACTCAAAGTCCATTACAATGGAACCTCTTTGGCACCCGTGCTCGGCTGCCTAGCATCCCAGGGAGTAGAGCAAGAACGGTTGGCCTCTGTTCCCACAGCCGAAGAGCCAGGGCAAAAAACTTGAGCTGTGCCTCTTCTGCAGAAAGTCAGCTTTGCAACGGTGCCATCCGCATTGCTGTCGCTCCTCGATTTCCCAACTCAAAGTCCATTACAATGGAACCTCTTTGGCACCCGTGCTCGGCTGCCCAGCATGCCAGGGAGTAGAGCACAAACGGTTGGCCTCTGCTCCCACAGCCGAAGAGCCAGGGCAAAAAACTTGAGCTGTGCCTCTTCTGCAGAAAGTCAGCTTTGCAACGGTGCCATCCGCATTGCTGTCGCTCCTCGATTTCCCAACTCAAAGTCCATTACAATGGAACCTCTTTGGCACCCGTGCTCGGCTGCCCAGCATCCCAGGGAGTAGAGCACGAACGGTTGGCCTCTGCTCCCACAGCCGAAGAGCCAGGGCAAAAAACCTGAGCTGTGCCTCTTCTGCAGAAAGTCAGCTTTGCAACGGTGCCATCCGCATTGCTGTCGCTCCTCGATTTCCCAACTCAAAGTCCATTACAATGGAACCTCTTTGGCACCCGTGCTCGGCTGCCCAGTATGCCAGGGAGTAGAGCACGAACGGTTGGCCTCTGCTCCCACAGCCGAAGAGCCAGGGCAAAAAACTTGAGCTGTGCCTCTTCTGCAGAAAGTCAGCTTTGCAACGGTGCCATCCGCATTGCTGTCGCTCCTCCATTTCCCAACTCAAAGTCCATTACAATGGAACCTCTTTGGCACCCGTGCTCGGCTGCCCAGCATCCCAGGGAGTAGAGCACGAACGGTTGGCCTCTGCTCCCACAGCCGAAGAGCCAGGGCAAAAAACTTGAGCTGTGCCTCTTCTGCAGAAAGTCAGCTTTGCAACGGTGCCATCCGCATTGCTGTCGCTCCTCCATTTCCAAACTCAAAGTCCATTACAATGGAACCTCTTTGGCACCCGTGCTCGGCTGCCCAGCATCCCAGGGAGTAGAGCACGAACGGTTGGCCTCTGCTCCCACAGCCGAAGAGCCAGGGCAAAAAACTTGAGCTGTGCCTCTTCTGCAGAAAGTCAGCTTTGCAACGGTGCCATCTGCATTGCTGTCGCTCCTCCATTTCCCAACTCAAAGTCCATTACAATGGAACCTCTTTGGCACCCGTGCTCGGCTGCCCAGCATCCCAGGGAGTAGAGCACGAACGGTTGGCCTCTGCTCCCACAGCCGAAGAGCCAGGGCAAAAAACTTGAGCTGTGCCTCTTCTGCAGAAAGTCAGCTTTGCAACGGTGCCATCCGCATTGCTGTCGCTCCTCGATTTCCCAACTCAAAGTCCATTACAATGGAACCTCTTTGGCACCCGTGCTCGGCTGCCTAGCATCCCAGGGAGTAGAGCAAGAACGGTTGGCCTCTGTTCCCACAGCCGAAGAGCCAGGGCAAAAAACTTGAGCTGTGCCTCTTCTGCAGAAAGTCAGCTTTGCAACGGT
The DNA here is from genome assembly GCF_963264785.1 of Psittacula echo. Classification (NCBI taxonomy): domain Eukaryota; kingdom Metazoa; phylum Chordata; class Aves; order Psittaciformes; family Psittacidae; genus Psittacula; species Psittacula echo. The sequence goes on from NC_137740.1 coordinate 62,854,557, forward strand.
GCCATCCGCATTGCTGTCGCTCCTCCATTTCCCAACTCAAAGTCCATTACAATGGAACCTCTTTGGCACCCGTGCTCGGCTGCCCAGCATCCCAGGGAGTAGAGCACGAACGGTTGGCCTCTGCTCCCACAGCCGAAGAGCCAGGGCAAAAAACTTGAGCTGTGCCTCTTCTGCAGAAAGTCAGCTTTGCAACGGTGCCATCCGCATTGCTGTCGCTCCTCGATTTCCCAACTCAAAGTCCATTACAATGGAACCTCTTTGGCACCCGTGCTCGGCTGCCCAGCATCCCAGGGAGTAGAGCACGAACGGTTGGCCTCTGCTCCCACAGCCGAAGAGCCAGGGCAAAAAACCTGAGCTGTGCCTCTTCTGCAGAAAGTCAGCTTTGCAACGGTGCCATCCGCATTTCTGTCGCTCCTCGATTTCCCAACTCAAAGTCCATTACAATGGAACCTCTTTGGCACCCGTGCTCGGCTGCCCAGTATGCCAGGGAGTAGAGCACGAACGGTTGGCCTCTGCTCCCACAGCCGAAGAGCCAGGGCAAAAAACTTGAGCTGTGCCTCTTCTGCAGAAAGTCAGCTTTGCAACGGTGCCATCCGCATTGCTGTCGCTCCTCGATTTCCCAACTCAAAGTCCATTACAATGGAACCTCTTTGGCACCCGTGCTCGGCTGCCCAGCATGCCAGGGAGTAGAGCACGAACGGTTGGCCTCTGCTCCCACAGCCGAAGAGCCAGGGCAAAAAACTTGAGCTGTGCCTCTTCTGCAGAAAGTCAGCTTTGCAACGGTGCCATCCGCATTGCTGTCGCTCCTCCATTTCCTAACTCAAAGTCCATTACAATGGAACCTCTTTGGCACCCGTGCTCGGCTGCCCAGCATGCCAGGGAGTAGAGCACGAACGGTTGGCCTCTGCTCCCACAGCCGAAGAGCCAGAGCAAAAAACTTGAGCTGTGCCTCTTCTGCAGAAAGTCAGCTTTGCAACGGTGCCATCCACATTGCTGTCGCTCCTCGATTTCCCAACTCGAAGTCCATTACAATGGAACCTCTTTGGCACCCGTGCTCGGCTGCCCAGCATCCCAGGGAGTAGAGCACGAACGGTTGGCCTCTGCTCGCACAGCCGAAGAGCCAGGGCAAAAAACTTGAGCTGTGCCTCTTCTGCAGAAAGTCAGCTTTGCAACGGTGCCATCCGCATTGCTGTCGCTCCTCGATTTCCCAACTCAAAGTCCATTACAATGGAACCTCTTTGGCACCCGTGCTCGGCTGCCCAGCATCCCAGGGAGTAGAGCACGAACGGTTGGCCTCTGCTCCCACAGCCGAAGAGCCAGGGCAAAAAATTTGAGCTGTGCCTCTTCTGCAGAAAGTCAGCTTTGCAACGGTGCCATCCGCATTGCTGTCGCTCCTCGATTTCCTAACTCAAACTCCATTACAATGGAACCTCTTTGGCACCTGTGCTTGGCTGCCCAGCATGCCAGGGAGTAGAGCACGAATGGTTGGCCTCTGTTCCCACAGCCGAAGAGCCAGGGCAAAAAACTTGAGCTGTGCCTCTTCTGCAGAAAGTCAGCTTTGCAACGGTGCCATCCGCATTGCTGTCGCTCCTCGATTTCCCAACTCAAAGTCCATTACAATGGAACCTCTTTGGCACCCGTGCTCGGCTGCCCAGCATCCCAGGGAGTAGAGCACGAACGGTTGGCCTCTGCTCCCACAGCCGAAGAGCCAGGGCAAAAAACTTGAGCTGTGCCTCTTCTGCAGAAAGTCAGCTTTGCAACGGTGCCATCCGCATTGCTGTCGCTCCTCGATTTCCCAACTCAAAGTCCATTACAATGGAACCTCTTTGGCACCCGTGCTCGGCTGCCCAGCATCCCAGGGAGTAGAGCACGAACGGTTGGCCTCTGCTCCCACAGCCGAAGAGCCAGGGCAAAAAACTTGAGCTGTGCCTCTTCTGCAGAAAGTCAGCTTTGCAACGGTGCCATCCGCATTGCTGTCGCTCCTCCATTTCCCAACTCAAAGTCCATTACAATGGAACCTCTTTGGCACCCGTGCTCGGCTGCCCAGCATGCCAGGGAGTAGAGCACGAACGGTTGGCCTCTGCTCCCACAGCCGAAGAGCCAGGGCAAAAAACTTGAGCTGTGCCTCTTCTGCAGAAAGTCAGCTTTGCAACGGTGCCATCTGCATTGCTGTCGCTCCTCGATTTCCCAACTCAAAGTCCATTACAATGGAACCTCTTTGGCACCCGTGCTCGGCTGCCCAGCATGCCAGGGAGTAGAGCACGAACGGTTGGCCTCTGCTCCCACAGCCGAAGAGCCAGGGCAAAAAACTTGAGCTGTGCCTCTTCTGCAGAAAGTCAGCTTTGCAACGGTGCCATCCGCATTGCTGTCGCTCCTCGATTTCCCAACTCAAAGTCCATTACAATGGAACCTCTTTGGCACCCGTGCTCGGCTGCCTAGCATCCCAGGGAGTAGAGCACGAACGGTTGGCCTCTGTTCCCACAGCCGAAGAGCCAGGGCAAAAAACTTGAGCTGTGCCTCTTCTGCAGAAAGTCAGCTTTGCAACGGTGCCATCCGCATTGCTGTCGCTCCTCGATTTCCCAACTCAAAGTCCATTACAATGGAACCTCTTTGGCACCCGTGCTCGGCTGCCCAGCATGCCAGGGAGTAGAGCACGAACGGTTGGCCTCTGCTCCCACAGCCGAAGAGCCAGGGCAAAAAACCTGAGCTGTGCCTCTTCTGCAGAAAGTCAGCTTTGCAACGGTGCCATCCGCATTTCTGTCGCTCCTCGATTTCCCAACTCAAAGTCCATTACAATGGAACCTCTTTGGCACCCGTGCTCGGCTGCCCAGCATCCCAGGGAGTAGAGCACGAACGGTTGGCCTCTGCTCCCACAGCCGAAGAGCCAGGGCAAAAAACTTGAGCTGTGCCTCTTCTGCAGAAAGTCAGCTTTGCAACGGTGCCATCCGCATTGCTGTCGCTCCTCGATTTCCCAACTCAAAGTCCATTACAATGGAACCTCTTTGGCACCCGTGCTCGGCTGCCCAGCATCCCAGGCAGTAGAGCACGAACGGTTGGCCTCTGCTCCCACAGCCGAAGAGCCAGGGCAAAAAACTTGAGCTGTGCCTCTTCTGCAGAAAGTCAGCTTTGCAACGGTGCCATCCGCATTGCTGTCGCTCCTCGATTTCCCAACTCAAAGTCCATTACAATGGAACCTCTTTGGCACCCGTACTCGGCTGCCTAGCATGCCAGGGAGTAGAGCACGAACGGTTGGCCTCTGTTCCCACAGCCGAAGAGCCAGGGCAAAAAACTTGAGCTGTGCCTCTTCTGCAGAAAGTCAGCTTTGCAACGGTGCCATCCGCATTGCTGTCGCTCCTCGATTTCCCAACTCAAAGTCCATTACAATGGAACCTCTTTGGCACCCGTGCTCGGCTGCCCAGCATCCCAGGGAGTAGAGCACGAACGGTTGGCCTCTGCTCCCAGAGCCGAAGAGCCAGGGCAAAAAACTTGAGCTGTGCCTCTTCTGCAGAAAGTCAGCTTTGCAACGGTGCCATCCGCATTGCTGTCACTCCTCGATTTCCCAACTCAAAGTCCATTACAATGGAACCTCTTTGGCACCCGTGCTCGGCTGCCCAGCATGCCAGGGAGTAGAGCACAAACGGTTGGCCTCTGCTCCCACAGCCGAAGAGCCAGGGCAAAAAACTTGAGCTGTACCTCTTCTGCAGAAAGTCAGCTTTGAAACGGTGCCATCCGCATTGCTGTCGCTCCTCGATTTCCCAACTCAAAGTCCATTAAAATGGAACCTCTTTGGCATCCGTGCTCGGCTGCCCAGCATCCCAGGGAGTAGAGCACGAACGGTTGGCCTCTGTTCCCACAGCCGAAGAGCCAGGGCAAAAAACTTGAGCTGTGCCTCTTCTGCAGAAAGTCAGCTTTGCAACGGTGCCATCCGCATTGCTGTCGCTCCTCGATTTCCCAACTCAAAGTCCATTAAAATGGAACCTCTTTGGCACCTGTGCTCGGCTGCCCAGCATCCCAGGGAGTAGAGCACGAACGGTTGGCCTCTGTTCCCACAGCCGAAGAGCCAGGGCAAAAAACGTGAGCTGTGCCTCTTCTGCAGAAAGTCAGCTTTGCAACGGTGCCATCCGCATTGCTGTCGCTCCTCGATTTCCCAACTCAAAGTCCATTACAATGGAACCTCTTTGGCACCCGTGCTCGGCTGCCCAGCATCCCAGGGAATAGAGCACGAACGGTTGGCCTCTGCTCGCACAGCCGAAGAGCCAGGGCAAAAAACTTGAGCTGTGCCTCTTCTGCAGAAAGTCAGCTTTGCAACGGTGCCATCCGCATTGCTGTCGCTCCTCGATTTCCCAACTCAAAGTCCATTACAATGGAACCTCTTTGGCACCCGTGCTCGGCTGCCCAGCATCCCAGGGAGTAGAGCACGAACGGTTGGCCTCTGCTCCCACAGCCGAAGAGCCAGGGCAAAAAACTTGAGCTGTGCCTCTTCTGCACAAAGTCAGCTTTGCAACAGTGCCATCCGCATTGCTGTGGCTCCTCGATTTCCCAACTCAAAGTCCATTACAATGGAACGTCTTTGGCACCCGTGCTCGGCTGCCCAGCATCCCAGGGAGTAGAGCACGAACGGTTGGCCTCTGCTCCCACAGTCGAAGAGCCAGGGCAAAAAACTTGAGCTGTGCCTCTTGTGCAGAAAGTCAGCTTTGCAACGGTGCCATCCGCATTGCTGTCGCTCCTCGATTTCCCAACTCAAAGTCCATTACAATGGAATCTCTTTGGCACCCGTGCTCGGCTGCCCAGCATGCCAGGGAGTAGAGCATGAACGGTTGGCCTCTGCTCCCACAGCCGAAGAGCCAGGGCAAAAAACTTGATCTGTGCCTCTTCTGCAGAAAGTCAGCTTTGCAACGGTGCCATCCACATTGCTGTCGCTCCTCGATTTCCCAACTCAAAGTCCATTACAATGGAACCTCTTTGGCACCCGTGCTCGGCTGCCCAGCATCCCAGGTAGAAGAGCACGAACGGTTGGCCTCTGCTCCCACAGCCGAAGAGCCAGGGCAAAAAACTTGAGCTGTGCCTCTTCAGCAGAAAGTCAGCTTTGCAACGGTGCCACCCACATTGCTGTCGCTCCTCCATTTCCCAACTCAAAGTCCATTACAATGGAACCTCTTTGGCACCCGTGCTCGGCTGCCCAGCATCCCAGGCAGTAGAGCACGAACGGTTGGCCTCTGCTCCCACAGCCGAAGAGCCAGGGCAAAAAACTTGAGCTGTGTCTCTTCTGCAGAAAGTCAGCTTTGCAACGGTGCCATCCGCATTGCTGTCGCTCCTCCATTTCCCAACTCAAAGTCCATTACAATGGAACATCTTTGGCACCCGTGCTCGGCTGCCCAGCATCCCAGGGAGTAGAGCACGAACGGTTGGCCTCTGTTCCCACAGCCGAAGAGCCAGGGCAAAAAACTTGAGCTGTACCTCTTCTGCAGAAAGTCAGCTTTGCAACGGTGCCATCCGCATTGCTGTCGCTCCTCGATTTCCCAACTCAAAGTCCATTACAATGGAACCTCTTTGGCACCCGTGCTCGGCTGCCCAGCATCCCAGGGAGTAGAGCACGAACGGTTGGCCTCTGCTCCCACAGCCGAAGAGCCAGGGCAAAAAACTTGAGCTGTGCCTCTTCTGCAGAAAGTCAGCTTTGCAACGGTGCCATCCGCATTGCTGTCGCTCCTCGATTTCCCAACTCAAAGTCCATTACAATGGAACCTCTTTGGCACCCGTGCTCGGCTGCCCAGCATGCCAGGGAGTAGAGCACGAACGGTTGGCCTCTGCTCCCACAGCCGAAGAGCCAGGGCAAAAAATTTGAGCTGTGCCTCTTCTGCAGAAAGTCAGCTTTGCAACGGTGCCATCCGCATTGCTGTCGCTCCTCGATTTCCTAACTCAAACTCCATTACAATGGAACCTCTTTGGCACCTGTGCTCGGCTGCCCAGCATGCCAGGGAGTAGAGCACAAATGGTTGCCCTCTGTTCCCACAGCCGAAGAGCCAGGGCAAAAAACTTGAGCTGTGCCTCTTCTGCAGAAAGTCAGCTTTGCAACGGTGCCATCCGCATTGCTGTCGCTCCTCGATTTCCCAACTCAAAGTCCATTACAATGGAACCTCTTTGGCACCCGTGCTCGGCTGCCCAGCATCCCAGGGAGTAGAGCACGAACGGTTGGCCTCTGCTCCCACAGCCGAAGAGCCAGGGCAAAAAACTTGAGCTGTGCCTCTTCTGCAGAAAGTCAGCTTTGCAACGGTGCCATCCGCATTGCTGTCGCTCCTCGATTTCCCAACTCAAAGTCCATTACAATGGAACCTCTTTGGCACCCGTGCTCGGCTGCCCAGCATGCCAGGGAGTAGAGCACGAACGGTTGGCCTCTGCTCCCACAGCCGAAGAGCCAGGGCAAAAAACTTGAGCTGTGCCTCTTCTGCAGAAAGTCAGCTTTGCAACGGTGCCATCCGCATTGCTGTCGCTCCTCCATTTCCAAACTCAAAGTCCATTACAATGGAACCTCTTTGCCACCCGTGCTCGGCTGCCCAGCATCCCAGGGAGTAGAGCACGAACGGTTGGCCTCTGCTCCCACAGCCGAAGAGCCAGGGCAAAAAACTTGAGCTGTGCCTCTTCTGCAGAAAGTCAGCTTTGCAACGGTGCCATCTGCATTGCTGTCGCTCCTCGATTTCCCAACTCAAAGTCCATTACAATGGAACCTCTTTGGCACCCGTGCTCGGCTGCCCAGCATCCCAGGGAGTAGAGCACGAACGGTTGGCCTCTGCTCCCACAGCCGAAGAGCCAGGGCAAAAAACTTGAGCTGTGCCTCTTCTGCAGAAAGTCAGCTTTGCAACGGTGCCATCCGCATTGCTGTCGCTCCTCGATTTCCCAACTCAAAGTCCATTACAATGGAACCTCTTTGGCACCCGTGCTCGGCTGCCTAGCATCCCAGGGAGTAGAGCAAGAACGGTTGGCCTCTGTTCCCACAGCCGAAGAGCCAGGGCAAAAAACTTGAGCTGTGCCTCTTCTGCAGAAAGTCAGCTTTGCAACGGTGCCATCCGCATTGCTGTCGCTCCTCGATTTCCCAACTCAAAGTCCATTACAATGGAACCTCTTTGGCACCCGTGCTCGGCTGCCCAGCATCCCAGGGAGTAGAGCACGAACGGTTGGCCTCTGCTCCCACAGCCGAAGAGCCAGGGCAAAAAACTTGAGCTGTGCCTCTTCTGCAGAAAGTCAGCTTTGCAACAGTGCCATCCGCATTGCTGTGGCTCCTCGATTTCCCAACTCAAAGTCCATTACAATGGAACGTCTTTGGCACCCGTGCTCGGCTGCCCAGCATCCCAGGGAGTAGAGCACGAACGGTTGGCCTCTGCTCCCACAGTCGAAGAGCCAGGGCAAAAAACTTGAGCTGTGCCTCTTGTGCAGAAAGTCAGCTTTGCAACGGTGCCATCCGCATTGCTGTCGCTCCTCGATTTCCCAACTCAAAGTCCATTACAATGGAATCTCTTTGGCACCCGTGCTCGGCTGCCCAGCATGCCAGGGAGTAGAGCATGAACGGTTGGCCTCTGCTCCCACAGCCGAAGAGCCAGGGCAAAAAACTTGATCTGTGCCTCTTCTGCAGAAAGTCAGCTTTGCAACGGTGCCATCCACATTGCTGTCGCTCCTCGATTTCCCAACTCAAAGTCCATTACAATGGAACCTCTTTGGCACCCGTGCTCGGCTGCCCAGCATCCCAGGTAGAAGAGCACGAACGGTTGGCCTCTGCTCCCACAGCCGAAGAGCCAGGGCAAAAAACTTGAGCTGTGCCTCTTCAGCAGAAAGTCAGCTTTGCAACGGTGCCACCCACATTGCTGTCGCTCCTCCATTTCCCAACTCAAAGTCCATTACAATGGAACCTCTTTGGCACCCGTGCTCGGCTGCCCAGCATCCCAGGCAGTAGAGCACGAACGGTTGGCCTCTGCTCCCACAGCCGAAGAGCCAGGGCAAAAAACTTGAGCTGTGTCTCTTCTGCAGAAAGTCAGCTTTGCAACGGTGCCATCCGCATTGCTGTCGCTCCTCCATTTCCCAACTCAAAGTCCATTACAATGGAACATCTTTGGCACCCGTGCTCGGCTGCCCAGCATCCCAGGGAGTAGAGCACGAACGGTTGGCCTCTGTTCCCACAGCCGAAGAGCCAGGGCAAAAAACTTGAGCTGTACCTCTTCTGCAGAAAGTCAGCTTTGCAATGGTGCCATCCGCATTGCTGTCGCTCCTCGATTTCCCAACTCAAAGTCCATTACAATGGAACCTCTTTGGCACCCGTGCTCGGCTGCCCAGCATCCCAGGGAGTAGAGCACGAACGGTTGGCCTCTGCTCCCACAGCCGAAGAGCCAGGGCAAAAAACTTGAGCTGTGCCTCTTCTGCAGAAAGTCAGCTTTGCAACGGTGCCATCCGCATTGCTGTCGCTCCTCGATTTCCCAACTCAAAGTCCATTACAATGGAACCTCTTTGGCACCCGTGCTCGGCTGCCCAGCATGCCAGGGAGTAGAGCACGAACGGTTGGCCTCTGCTCCCACAGCCGAAGAGCCAGGGCAAAAAATTTGAGCTGTGCCTCTTCTGCAGAAAGTCAGCTTTGCAACGGTGCCATCCGCATTGCTGTCGCTCCTCGATTTCCTAACTCAAACTCCATTACAATGGAACCTCTTTGGCACCTGTGCTCGGCTGCCCAGCATGCCAGGGAGTAGAGCACAAATGGTTGCCCTCTGTTCCCACAGCCGAAGAGCCAGGGCAAAAAACTTGAGCTGTGCCTCTTCTGCAGAAAGTCAGCTTTGCAACGGTGCCATCCGCATTGCTGTCGCTCCTCGATTTCCCAACTCAAAGTCCATTACAATGGAACCTCTTTGGCACCCGTGCTCGGCTGCCCAGCATCCCAGGGAGTAGAGCACGAACGGTTGGCCTCTGCTCCCACAGCCGAAGAGCCAGGGCAAAAAACTTGAGCTGTGCCTCTTCTGCAGAAAGTCAGCTTTGCAACGGTGCCATCCGCATTTCTGTCGCTCCTCGATTTCCCAACTCAAAGTCCATTACAATGGAACCTCTTTGGCACCCGTGCTCGGCTGCCCAGCATGCCAGGGAGTAGAGCACGAACGGTTGGCCTCTGCTCCCACAGCCGAAGAGCCAGGGCAAAAAACTTGAGCTGTGCCTCTTCTGCAGAAAGTCAGCTTTGCAACGGTGCCATCCGCATTGCTGTCGCTCCTCCATTTCCAAACTCAAAGTCCATTACAATGGAACCTCTTTGGCACCCGTGCTCGGCTGCCCAGCATCCCAGGGAGTAGAGCACGAACGGTTGGCCTCTGCTCCCACAGCCGAAGAGCCAGGGCAAAAAACTTGAGCTGTGCCTCTTCTGCAGAAAGTCAGCTTTGCAACGGTGCCATCTGCATTGCTGTCGCTCCTCGATTTCCCAACTCAAAGTCCATTACAATGGAACCTCTTTGGCACCCGTGCTCGGCTGCCCAGCATCCCAGGGAGTAGAGCACGAACGGTTGGCCTCTGCTCCCACAGCCGAAGAGCCAGGGCAAAAAACTTGAGCTGTGCCTCTTCTGCAGAAAGTCAGCTTTGCAACGGTGCCATCCGCATTGCTGTCGCTCCTCGATTTCCCAACTCAAAGTCCATTACAATGGAACCTCTTTGGCACCCGTGCTCGGCTGCCCAGCATGCCAGGGAGTAGAGCAAGAACGGTTGGCCTCTGTTCCCACAGCCGAAGAGCCAGGGCAAAAAAATTGAGCTGTGCCTCTTCTGCAGAAAGTCAGCTTTGCAACGGTGCCATCCGCATTGCTGTCGCTCCTCGATTTCCCAACTCAAAGTCCATTACAATGGAACCTCTTTGCCACCCGTGCTCGGCTGCCCAGCATCCCAGGGAGTAGAGCACGAACGGTTGGCCTCTGCTCCCACAGCCGAAGAGCCAGGGCAAAAAACTTGAGCTGTGCCTCTTCTGCAGAAAGTCAGCTTTGCAACGGTGCCATCCGCATTGCTGTCGCTCCTCGATTTCCCAACTCAAAGTCCATTACAATGGAACCTCTTTGGCACCCGTGCTCGGCTGCCCAGCATCCCAGGGAGTAGAGCACGAACGGTTGGCCTCTGCTCCCACAGCCGAAGAGCCAGGGCAAAAAACCTGAGCTGTGCCTCTTCTGCAGAAAGTCAGCTTTGCAACGGTGCCATCCACATTGCTGTCGCTCCTCGATTTCCCAACTCAAAGTCCATTACAATGGAACCTCTTTGGCACCCGTGCTCGGCTGCCCAGCATGCCAGGGAGTAGAGCACGAACGGTTGGCCTCTGCTCCCACAGCCGAAGAGCCAGGGCAAAAAACTTGAGCTGTGCCTCTTCTGCAGAAAGTCAGCTTTGCAACGGTGCCATCCGCATTGCTGTCGCTCCTCCATTTCCTAACTCAAAGTCCATTACAATGGAACCTCTTTGGCACCCGTGCTCGGCTGCCCAGCATCCCAGGGAGTAGAGCACGAACGGTTGGCCTCTGCTCCCACAGCCGAAGAGCCAGAGCAAAAAACTTGAGCTGTGCCTCTTCTGCAGAAAGTCAGCTTTGCAACGGTGCCATCCACATTGCTGTCGCTCCTCGATTTCCCAACTCAAAGTCCATTACAATGGAACCTCTTTGGCACCCGTGCTCGGCTGCCCAGCATCCCAGGGAGTAGAGCACGAACGGTTGGCCTCTGCTCGCACAGCCGAAGAGCCAGGGCAAAAAACTTGAGCTGTGCCTCTTCTGCAGAAAGTCAGCTTTGCAACGGTGCCATCCGCATTGCTGTCGCTCCTCGATTTCCCAACTCAAAGTCCATTACAATGGAACCTCTTTGGCACCCGTGCTCGGCTGCCCAGCATCTCAGGGAGTAGAGCACGAACGGTTGGCCTCTGCTCCCACAGCCGAAGAGCCAGGGCAAAAAATTTGAGCTGTGCCTCTTCTGCAGAAAGTCAGCTTTGCAACGGTGCCATCCGCATTGCTGTCGCTCCTCGATTTCCTAACTCAAACTCCATTACAATGGAACCTCTTTGGCACCTGTGCTTGGCTGCCCAGCATGCCAGGGAGTAGAGCACGAATGGTTGGCCTCTGTTCCCACAGCCGAAGAGCCAGGGCAAAAAACTTGAGCTGTGCCTCTTCTGCAGAAAGTCAGCTTTGCAACGGTGCCATCCGCATTGCTGTCGCTCCTCGATTTCCCAACTCAAAGTCCATTACAATGGAACCTCTTTGGCACCCGTGCTCGGCTGCCCAGCATCCCAGGGAGTAGAGCACGAACGGTTGGCCTCTGCTCCCACAGCCGAAGAGCCAGGGCAAAAAACTTGAGCTGTGCCTCTTCTGCAGAAAGTCAGCTTTGCAACGGTGCCATCCGCATTGCTGTCGCTCCTCGATTTCCCAACTCAAAGTCCATTACAATGGAACCTCTTTGGCACCCGTGCTCGGCTGCCCAGCATCCCAGGGAGTAGAGCACGAACGGTTGGCCTCTGCTCCCACAGCCGAAGAGCCAGGGCAAAAAACTTGAGCTGTGCCTCTTCTGCAGAAAGTCAGCTTTGCAACGGTGCCATCCGCATTGCTGTCGCTCCTCCATTTCCCAACTCAAAGTCCATTACAATGGAACCTCTTTGGCACCCGTGCTCGGCTGCCCAGCATGCCAGGGAGTAGAGCACGAACGGTTGGCCTCTGCTCCCACAGCCGAAGAGCCAGGGCAAAAAACTTGAGCTGTGCCTCTTCTGCAGAAAGTCAGCTTTGCAACGGTGCCATCTGCATTGCTGTCGCTCCTCGATTTCCCAACTCAAAGTCCATTACAATGGAACCTCTTTGGCACCCGTGCTCGGCTGCCCAGCATGCCAGGGAGTAAAGCACGAACGGTTGGCCTCTGCTCCCACAGCCGAAGAGCCAGGGCAAAAAACTTGAGCTGTGCCTCTTCTGCAGAAAGTCAGCTTTGCAACGGTGCCATCCGCATTGCTGTCGCTCCTCGATTTCCCAACTCAAAGTCCATTACAATGGAACCTCTTTGGCACCCGTGCTCGGCTGCCTAGCATCCCAGGGAGTAGAGCACGAACGGTTGGCCTCTGTTCCCACAGCCGAAGAGCCAGGGCAAAAAACTTGAGCTGTGCCTCTTCTGCAGAAAGTCAGCTTTGCAACGGTGCCATCCGCATTGCTGTCGCTCCTCGATTTCCCAACTCAAAGTCCATTACAATGGAACCTCTTTGGCACCCGTGCTCGGCTGCCCAGCATGCCAGGGAGTAGAGCACGAACGGTTGGCCTCTGCTCCCACAGCCGAAGAGCCAGGGCAAAAAACCTGAGCTGTGCCTCTTCTGCAGAAAGTCAGCTTTGCAACGGTGCCATCCGCATTTCTGTCGCTCCTCGATTTCCCAACTCAAAGTCCATTACAATGGAACCTCTTTGGCACCCGTGCTCGGCTGCCCAGCATCCCAGGGAGTAGAGCACGAACGGTTGGCCTCTGCTCCCACAGCCGAAGAGCCAGGGCAAAAAACTTGAGCTGTGCCTCTTCTGCAGAAAGTCAGCTTTGCAACGGTGCCATCCGCATTGCTGTCGCTCCTCGATTTCCCAACTCAAAGTCCATTACAATGGAACCTCTTTGGCACCCGTGCTCGGCTGCCCAGCATCCCAGGGAGTAGAGCACGAACGGTTGGCCTCTGCTCCCACAGCCGAAGAGCCAGGGCAAAAAACTTGAGCTGTGCCTCTTCTGCAGAAAGTCAGCTTTGCAACGGTGCCATCCGCATTGCTGTCGCTCCTCGATTTCCCAACTCAAAGTCCATTACAATGGAACCTCTTTGGCACCCGTACTCGGCTGCCTAGCATGCCAGGGAGTAGAGCACGAACGGTTGGCCTCTGTTCCCACAGCCGAAGAGCCAGGGCAAAAAACTTGAGCTGTGCCTCTTCTGCAGAAAGTCAGCTTTGCAACGGTGCCATCCGCATTGCTGTCGCTCCTCGATTTCCCAACTCAAAGTCCATTACAATGGAACCTCTTTGGCACCCGTGCTCGGCTGCCCAGCATGCCAGGGAGTAGAGCACGAACGGTTGGCCTCTGCTCCCACAGCCGAAGAGCCAGGGCAAAAAACTTGAGCTGTGCCTCTTCTGCAGAAAGTCAGCTTTGCAACGGTCCCATCCGCATTGCTGTCACTCCTCGATTTCCCAACTCAAAGTCCATTACAATGGAACCTCTTTGGCACCCGTGCTCGGCTGCCCAGCATGCCAGGGAGTAGAGCACAAACGGTTGGCCTCTGCTCCCACAGCCGAAGAGCCAGGGCAAAAAACTTGAGCTGTACCTCTTCTGCAGAAAGTCAGCTTTGAAACGGTGCCATCCGCATTGCTGTCGCTCCTCGATTTCCCAACTCAAAGTCCATTAAAATGGAACCTCTTTGGCATCCGTGCTCGGCTGCCCAGCATCCCAGGGAGTAGAGCACGAACGGTTGGCCTCTGTTCCCACAGCCGAAGAGCCAGGGCAAAAAACTTGAGCTGTGCCTCTTCTGCAGAAAGTCAGCTTTGCAACGGTGCCATCCGCATTGCTGTCGCTCCTCGATTTCCCAACTCAAAGTCCATTAAAATGGAACCTCTTTGGCACCTGTGCTCGGCTGCCCAGCATCCCAGGGAGTAGAGCACGAACGGTTGGCCTCTGTTCCCACAGCCGAAGAGCCAGGGCAAAAAACGTGAGCTGTGCCTCTTCTGCAGAAAGTCAGCTTTGCAACGGTGCCATCCGCATTGCTGTCGCTCCTCGATTTCCCAACTCAAAGTCCATTACAATGGAACCTCTTTGGCACCCGTGCTCGGCTGCCCAGCATCCCAGGGAATAGAGCACGAACGGTTGGCCTCTGCTCGCACAGCCGAAGAGCCAGGGCAAAAAACTTGAGCTGTGCCTCTTCTGCAGAAAGTCAGCTTTGCAACGGTGCCATCCGCATTGCTGTCGCTCCTCGATTTCCCAACTCAAAGTCCATTACAATGGAACCTCTTTGGCACCCGTGCTCGGCTGCCCAGCATGCCAGGGAGTAGAGCACGAACGGTTGGCCTCTGCTCCCACAGCCGAAGAGCCAGGGCAAAAAACTTGAGCTGTGCCTCTTCTGCAGAAAGTCAGCTTTGCAACAGTGCCATCCGCATTGCTGTGGCTCCTCGATTTCCCAACTCAAAGTCCATTACAATGGAACGTCTTTGGCACCCGTGCTCGGCTGCCCAGCATCCCAGGGAGTAGAGCACGAACGGTTGGCCTCTGCTCCCACAGTCGAAGAGCCAGGGCAAAAAACTTGAGCTGTGCCTCTTGTGCAGAAAGTCAGCTTTGCAACGGTGCCATCCGCTTTGCTGTCGCTCCTCGATTTCCCAACTCAAAGTCCATTACAATGGAATCTCTTTGGCACCCGTGCTCGGCTGCCCAGCATGCCAGGGAGTAGAGCATGAACGGTTGGCCTCTGCTCCCACAGCCGAAGAGCCAGGGCAAAAAACTTGATCTGTGCCTCTTCTGCAGAAAGTCAGCTTTGCAACGGTGCCATCCACATTGCTGTCGCTCCTCGATTTCCCAACTCAAAGTCCATTACAATGGAACCTCTTTGGCACCCGTGCTCGGCTGCCCAGCATCCCAGGTAGAAGAGCACGAACGGTTGGCCTCTGCTCCCACAGCCGAAGAGCCAGGGCAAAAAACTTGAGCTGTGCCTCTTCTGCAGAAAGTCAGCTTTGCAACGGTGCCACCCACATTGCTGTCGCTCCTCCATTTCCCAACTCAAAGTCCATTACAATGGAACCTCTTTGGCACCCATGCTCGGCTGCCCAGCATCCCAGGCAGTAGAGCACGAACGGTTGGCCTCTGCTCCCACAGCCGAAGAGCCAGGGCAAAAAACTTGAGCTGTGTCTCTTCTGCAGAAAGTCAGCTTTGCAACGGTGCCATCCGCATTGCTGTCGCTCCTCCATTTCCCAACTCAAAGTCCATTACAATGGAACATCTTTGGCACCCGTGCTCGGCTGCCCAGCATCCCAGGGAGTAGAGCACGAACGGTTGGCCTCTGTTCCCACAGCCGAAGAGCCAGGGCAAAAAACTTGAGCTGTACCTCTTCTGCAGAAAGTCAGCTTTGCAACGGTGCCATCCGCATTGCTGTCGCTCCTCGATTTCCCAACTCAAAGTCCATTACAATGGAACCTCTTTGGCACCCGTGCTCGGCTGCCCAGCATCCCAGGGAGTAGAGCACGAACGGTTGGCCTCTGCTCCCACAGCCGAAGAGCCAGGGCAAAAAACTTGAGCTGTGCCTCTTCTGCAGAAAGTCAGCTTTGCAACGGTGCCATCCGCATTGCTGTCGCTCCTCGATTTCCCAACTCAAAGTCCATTACAATGGAACCTCTTTGGCACCCGTACTCGGCTGCCTAGCATCCCAGGGAGTAGAGCACGAACGGTTGGCCTCTGCTCCCACAGCCGAAGAGCCAGGGCAAAAAACTTGAGCTGTGCCTCTTCTGCAGAAAGTCAGCTTTGCAACGGTGCCATCCGCATTGCTGTCGCTCCTCGATTTCCCAACTCAAAGTCCATTACAATGGAACCTCTTTGGCACCCGTGCTCGGCTGCCTAGCATCCCAGGGAGTAGAGCACGAACGGTTGGCCTCTGCTCCCACAGCCGAAGAGCCAGGGCAAAAAACTTGAGCTGTGCCTCTTCTGCAGAAAGTCAGCTTTGCAACGGTGCCATCCGCATTGCTGTCACTCCTCGATTTCCCAACTCAAAGTCCATTACAATGGAACCTCTTTGGCACCCGTGCTCGGCTGCCCAGCATGCCAGGGAGTAGAGCACAAACGGTTGGCCTCTGCTCCCACAGCCGAAGAGCCAGGGCAAAAAACTTGAGCTGTACCTCTTCTGCAGAAAGTCAGCTTTGCAACGGTGCCATCCGCATTGCTGTCGCTCCTCGATTTCCCAACTCAAAGTCCATTAAAATGGAACCTCTTTGGCACCCCTGCTCGGCTGCCCAGCATCCCAGGGAGTAGAGCACGAACGGTTGGCCTCTGTTCCCACAGCCGAAGAGCCAGGGCAAAAAACGTGAGCTGTGCCTCTTCTGCAGAAAGTCAGCTTTGCAACGGTGCCATCCGCATTGCTGTCGCTCCTCGATTTCCCAACTCAAAGTCCATTACAATGGAACCTCTTTGGCACCCGTGCTCGGCTGCCCAGCATCCCAGGGAATAGAGCACGAACGGTTGGCCTCTGCTCGCACAGCCGAAGAGCCAGGGCAAAAAACTTGAGCTGTGCCTCTTCTGCAGAAAGTCAGCTTTGCAACGGTGCCATCCGCATTGCTGTCGCTCCTCGATTTCCCAACTCAAAGTCCATTACAATGGAACCTCTTTGGCACCCGTGCTCGGCTGCCCAGCATCCCAGGTAGAAGAGCACGAACGGTTGGCCTCTGCTCCCACAGCCGAAGAGCCAGGGCAAAAAATGTGAGCTGTGCCTCTTCTGCACAAAGTCAGCTTTGCAACGGTGCCATCCACATTGCTGTCGCTCCTCGATTTCCCAACTCAAAGTCCATTACAATGGAACCTCTTTGGCACCCGTGCTCGGCTGCCCAGCATCCCAGGGAGTAGAGCACGAACGGTTGGCCTCTGCTCCCACAGCCGAAGAGCCAGGGCAAAAAACTTGAGCTGTGTCTCTTCTGCAGAAAGTCAGCTTTGCAACGGTGCCATCCGCATTGCTGTCGCTCCTCCATTTCCCAACTCAAAGTCCATTACAATGGAACCTCTTTGGCACCCGGGATCGGATGCCCAGCATCCCAGGGAGTAGAGCACGAACGGTTGGCCTCTGCTCCCACAGCCGAAGAGCCAGGGCAAAAAACTTGAGCTGTGCCTCTTCTGCAGAAAGTCAGCTTTGCAACGGTGCCATCCGCATTGCTGTCGCTCCTCCATTTCCCAACTCAAAGTCCATTACAATGGAACCTCTTTGGCACCCGTACTCGGCTGCCTAGCATCCCAGGGAGAAGAGCACGAACGGTTGGCCTCTGCTCCCACAGCCGAAGAGCCAGGGCAAAAAACTTGAGCTGTGCCTCTTCTGCAGAAAGTCAGCTTTGCAACGGTGCCATCCGCATTGCTGTCGCTCCTCGATTTCCCAACTCAAAGTCCATTACAATGGAACCTCTTTGGCACCCGTGCTCGGCTGCCTAGCATCCCAGGGAGTAGAGCACGAACGGTTGGCCTCTGCTCCCACAGCCGAAGAGCCAGGGCAAAAAACTTGAGCTGTGCCTCTTCTGCAGAAAGTCAGCTTTGCAACGGTGCCATCCGCATTGCTGTCACTCCTCGATTTCCCAACTCAAAGTCCATTACAATGGAACCTCTTTGGCACCCGTGCTCGGCTGCCCAGCATGCCAGGGAGTAGAGCACAAACGGTTGGCCTCTGCTCCCACAGCCGAAGAGCCAGGGCAAAAAACTTGAGCTGTACCTCTTCTGCAGAAAGTCAGCTTTGAAACGGTGCCATCCGCATTGCTGTCGCTCCTCGATTTCCCAACTCAAAGTCCATTAAAATGGAACCTCTTTGGCACCTGTGCTCGGCTGCCCAGCATCCCAGGGAGTAGAGCACGAACGGTTGGCCTCTGTTCCCACAGCCGAAGAGCCAGGGCAAAAAACGTGAGCTGTGCCTCTTCTGCAGAAAGTCAGCTTTGCAACGGTGCCATCCGCATTGCTGTCGCTCCTCGATTTCCCAACTCAAAGTCCATTACAATGGAACCTCTTTGGCACCCGTGCTCGGCTGCCCAGCATCCCAGGGAATAGAGCACGAACGGTTGGCCTCTGCTCGCACAGCCGAAGAGCCAGGGCAAAAAACTTGAGCTGTGCCTCTTCTGCAGAAAGTCAGCTTTGCAACGGTGCCATCCGCATTGCTGTCGCTCCTCGATTTCCCAACTCAAAGTCCATTACAATGGAACCTCTTTGGCACCCGTGCTCGGCTGCCCAGCATCCCAGGGAGTAGAGCACGAACGGTTGGCCTCTGCTCCCACAGCCGAAGAGCCAGGGCAAAAAACTTGAGCTGTGCCTCTTCTGCAGAAAGTCAGCTTTGCAACAGTGCCATCCGCATTGCTGTGGCTCCTCGATTTCCCAACTCAAAGTCCATTACAATGGAACGTCTTTGGCACCCGTGCTCGGCTGCCCAGCATCCCAGGGAGTAGAGCACGAACGGTTGGCCTCTGCTCCCACAGTCGAAGAGCCAGGGCAAAAAACTTGAGCTGTGCCTCTTCTGCAGAAAGTCAGCTTTGCAACGGTGCCATCCGCATTGCTGTCGCTCCTCGATTTCCCAACTCAAAGTCCATTACAATGGAATCTCTTTGGCACCCGTGCTCGGCTGCCCAGCATGCCAGGGAGTAGAGCACGAACGGTTGGCCTCTGCTCCCACAGCCGAAGAGCCAGGGCAAAAAACTTGATCTGTGCCTCTTCTGCAGAAAGTCAGCTTTGCAACGGTGCCATCCACATTGCTGTCGCTCCTCGATTTCCCAACTCAAAGTCCATTACAATGGAACCTCTTTGGCACCCGTGCTCGGCTGCCCAGCATCCCAGGTAGAAGAGCACGAACGGTTGGCCTCTGCTCCCACAGCCGAAGAGCCAGGGCAAAAAATGTGAGCTGTGCCTCTTCTGCACAAAGTCAGCTTTGCAACGGTGCCATCCACATTGCTGTCGCTCCTCGATTTCCCAACTCAAAGTCCATTACAATGGAACCTCTTTGGCACCCGTGCTCGGCTGCCCAGCATCCCAGGGAGTAGAGCACGAACGGTTGGCCTCTGCTCCCACAGCCGAAGAGCCAGGGCAAAAAACTTGAGCTGTGTCTCTTCTGCAGAAAGTCAGCTTTGCAACGGTGCCATCCGCATTGCTGTCGCTCCTCAATTTCCCAACTCAAAGTCCATTACAATGGAACCTCTTTGGCACCCGGGATCGGATGCCCAGCATCCCAGGGAGTAGAGCACGAATGGTGGACTCTGCTCCCACAGCCGAAGAGCCAGGGCAAAAAACTTGAGCTGTGCCTCTTCTGCAGAAAGTCAGCTTTGCAACGGTGCCATCCGCATTGCTGTCACTCCTCGATGTCCCAACTCAAAGTCCATTACAATGGAACCTCTTTGGCACCCGTGCTCGGCTGCCCAGCATGCCAGGGAGTAGAGCACGAACGGTTGGCCTCTGTTCCCACAGCCGAAGAGCCAGGGCAAAAAACTTGAGCTGTGCCTCTTCTGCAGAAAGTCAGCTTTGCAACGGTGCCATCCGCATTGCTGTCGCTCCTCCATTTCCTAACTCAAAGTCCATTACAATGGAACCTCTTTGCCACCCGTGCTCGGCTGCCCAGCATCCCAGGGAGAAGAGCGCGAACGGTTGGCCTCTGTTCCCACAGCCGAAGAGCCAGGGCAAAAAACTTGAGCTGTGCCTCTTCTGCAGAAAGTCAGCTTTGCAACGGTGCCATCCGCATTGCTGTCGCTCCTCGATTTCCCAACTCAAAGTCCATTACAATGGAACCTCTTTGGCACCCGTGCTCGGCTGCCCAGCATGCCAGGGAGTAGAGCACGAACGGTTGGCCTCTGCTCCCACAGCCGAAGAGCCAGGGCAAAAAACTTGAGCTGTGCCTCTTCTGCAGAAAGTCAGCTTTGCAACGGTGCCATCCACATTGCTGTCGCTCCTCCATTTCCCAACTCAAAGTCCATTACAATGGAACCTCTTTGGCACCCGTGCTCGGCTGCCCAGCATGCCAGGGAGTAGAGCACGAACGGTTGGCCTCTGCTCCCACAGCCGAAGAGCCAGGGCAAAAAACTTGAGCTGTGTCTCTTCTGCAGAAAGTCAGCTTTGCAACGGTGCCATCCGCATTGCTGTCGCTCCTCCATTTCCCAACTCAAAGTCCATTACAATGGAACCTCTTTGGCACCCGGGATCGGCTGCCCAGCATCCCAGGGAGTAGAGCACGAATGGTGGACTCTGCTCCCACAGCCGAAGAGGCAGGGCAAAAAACTTGATCTGTGCCTCTTCTGCAGAAAGTCAGCTTTGCAACGGTGCCATCCGCATTGCTGTCACTCCTCGATGTCCCAACTCAAAGTCCATTACAATGGAACCTCTTTGGCACCCGTGCTCGGCTGCCCAGCATGCCAGGGAGTAATGCACGAACGGTTGGCCTCTGTTCCCACAGTCGAAGAGCCGGGGCAAAAAACTTGAGCTGTGCCTCTTCTGCAGAAAGTCAGCTTTGCAACGGTGCCATCCGCATTGCTGTCGCTCCTCCATTTCCCAACTCAAAGTCCATTACAATGGAACCTCTTTGGCACCCGTGCTCGGCTGCCCAGCATCCCAGGGAGAAGAGCGCGAACGGTTGGCCTCTGTTCCCACAGCCGAAGAGCCAGGGCAAAAAACTTGAGCTGTGCCTCTTCTGCAGAAAGTCAGCTTTGCAACGGTGCCATCCGCATTGCTGTCGCTCCTCGATTTCCCAACTCGAAGTCCATTACAATGGAACCTCTTTGGCACCCGTGCTCGGCTGCCCAGCATGCCAGGGAGTAGAGCACGAACGGTTGGCCTCTGCTCCCACAGCCGAAGAGCCAGGGCAAAAAACTTGAGCTGTGCCTCTTCTGCAGAAAGTCAGCTTTGCAACGGTGCCATCCGCATTGCTGTCGCTCCTCCATTTCCCAACTCAAAGTCCATTACAATGGAACCTCTTTGGCACCCGTGCTCGACTGCCCAGCTTCCCAGCGAGTAGAGCACGAACGGTTGGCTTCTCCTCCCACAGCCGAAGAGCCAGGGCAAAAAACTTGAGCTGTGCCTCTTCTGCAGAAAGTCAGCTTTGCAACGGTGCCATCCACATTGCTGTCGCTCCTCGATTTCCCAACTCAAAGTCCATTAAAATGGAACCTCTTTGGCATCCGTGCTCGGCTGCCCAGCATCCCAGGGAGTAGAGCACGAACGGTTGGCCTCTGTTCCCACAGCCGAAGAGCCAGGGCAAAAAACTTGAGCTGTGCCTCTTCTGCAGAAAGTCAGCTTTGCAACGGTGCCATCCGCATTGCTGTCGCTCCTCGATTTCCCAACTCAAAGTCCATTAAAATGGAACCTCTTTGGCACCTGTGCTCGGCTGCCCAGCATCCCAGGGAGTAGAGCACGAACGGTTGGCCTCTGTTCCCACAGCCGAAGAGCCAGGGCAAAAAACGTGAGCTGTGCCTCTTCTGCAGAAAGTCAGCTTTGCAACGGTGCCATCCGCATTGCTGTCGCTCCTCCATTTCCCAACTCAAAGTCCATTACAATGGAACATCTTTGGCACCCGTGCTCGGCTGCCCAGCATCCCAGGGAGTAGAGCACGAACGGTTGGCCTCTGTTCCCACAGCCGAAGAGCCAGGGCAAAAAACTTGAGCTGTACCTCTTCTGCAGAAAGTCAGCTTTGCAACGGTGCCATCCGCATTGCTGTCGCTCCTCGATTTCCCAACTCAAAGTCCATTACAATGGAACCTCTTTGGCACCCGTGCTCGGCTGCCCAGCATCCCAGGGAGTAGAGCACGAACGGTTGGCCTCTGCTCCCACAGCCGAAGAGCCAGGGCAAAAAACTTGAGCTGTGCCTCTTCTGCAGAAAGTCAGCTTTGCAACGGTGCCATCCGCATTGCTGTCGCTCCTCCATTTCCCAACTCAAAGTCCATTACAATGGAACCTCTTTGGCACCCGTACTCGGCTGCCTAGCATCCCAGGGAGTAGAGCACGAACGGTTGGCCTCTGCTCCCACAGCCGAAGAGCCAGGGCAAAAAACTTGAGCTGTGCCTCTTCTGCAGAAAGTCAGCTTTGCAACGGTGCCATCCGCATTGCTGTCGCTCCTCGATTTCCCAACTCAAAGTCCATTACAATGGAACCTCTTTGGCACCCGTGCTCGGCTGCCTAGCATCCCAGGGAGTAGAGCACGAACGGTTGGCCTCTGCTCCCACAGCCGAAGAGCCAGGGCAAAAAACTTGAGCTGTGCCTCTTCTGCAGAAAGTCAGCTTTGCAACGGTGCCATCCGCATTGCTGTCACTCCTCGATTTCCCAACTCAAAGTCCATTACAATGGAACCTCTTTGGCACCCGTGCTCGGCTGCCCAGCATGCCAGGGAGTAGAGCACAAACGGTTGGCCTCTGCTCCCACAGCCGAAGAGCCAGGGCAAAAAACTTGAGCTGTACCTCTTCTGCAGAAAGTCAGCTTTGAAACGGTGCCATCCGCATTGCTGTCGCTCCTCGATTTCCCAACTCAAAGTCCATTAAAATGGAACCTCTTTGGCACCTGTGCTCGGCTGCCCAGCATCCCAGGGAGTAGAGCACGAACGGTTGGCCTCTGTTCCCACAGCCGAAGAGCCAGGGCAAAAAACGTGAGCTGTGCCTCTTCTGCAGAAAGTCAGCTTTGCAACGGTGCCATCCGCATTGCTGTCGCTCCTCGATTTCCCAACTCAAAGTCCATTACAATGGAACCTCTTTGGCACCCGTGCTCGGCTGCCCAGCATCCCAGGGAATAGAGCACGAACGGTTGGCCTCTGCTCGCACAGCCGAAGAGCCAGGGCAAAAAACTTGAGCTGTGCCTCTTCTGCAGAAAGTCAGCTTTGCAACGGTGCCATCCGCATTGCTGTCGCTCCTCGATTTCCCAACTCAAAGTCCATTACAATGGAACCTCTTTGGCACCCGTGCTCGGCTGCCCAGCATCCCAGGGAGTAGAGCACGAACGGTTGGCCTCTGCTCCCACAGCCGAAGAGCCAGGGCAAAAAACTTGAGCTGTGCCTCTTCTGCAGAAAGTCAGCTTTGCAACAGTGCCATTCGCATTGCTGTGGCTCCTCGATTTCCCAACTCAAAGTCCATTACAATGGAACCTCTTTGGCACCCGTGCTCGGCTGCCCAGCATCCCAGGGAGTAGAGCACGAACGGTTGGCCTCTGCTCCCACAGTCGAAGAGCCAGGGCAAAAAACTTGAGCTGTGCCTCTTCTGCAGAAAGTCAGCTTTGCAACGGTGCCATCCGCATTGCTGTCGCTCCTCGATTTCCCAACTCAAAGTCCATTACAATGGAATCTCTTTGGCACCCGTGCTCGGCTGCCCAGCATGCCAGGGAGTAGAGCACGAACGGTTGGCCTCTGCTCCCACAGCCGAAGAGCCAGGGCAAAAAACTTGAGCTGTGCCTCTTCTGCAGAAAGTCAGCTTTGCAACGGTGCCATCCACATTGCTGTCGCTCCTCGATTTCCCAACTCAAAGTCCATTACAATGGAACCTCTTTGGCACCCGTGCTCGGCTGCCCAGCATCCCAGGTAGAAGAGCACGAACGGTTGGCCTCTGCTCCCACAGCCGAAGAGCCAGGGCAAAAAATGTGAGCTGTGCCTCTTCTGCACAAAGTCAGCTTTGCAACGGTGCCATCCACATTTCTGTCGCTCCTCGATTTCCCAACTCAAAGTCCATTACAATGGAACCTCTTTGGCACCCGTGCTCGGCTGCCCAGCATCCCAGGGAGTAGAGCACGAACGGTTGGCCTCTGCTCCCACAGCCGAAGAGCCAGGGCAAAAAACTTGAGCTGTGTCTCTTCTGCAGAAAGTCAGCTTTGCAACGGTGCCATCCGCATTGCTGTCGCTCCTCCATTTCCCAACTCAAAGTCCATTACAATGGAACCTCTTTGGCACCCGGGATCGGATGCCCAGCATCCCAGGGAGTAGAGCACGAATGGTGGACTCTGCTCCCACAGCCGAAGAGCCAGGGCAAAAAACTTGAGCTGTGCCTCTTCTGCAGAAAGTCAGCTTTGCAACGGTGCCATCCGCATTGCTGTCACTCCTCGATGTCCCAACTCAAAGTCCATTACAATGGAACCTCTTTGGCACCCGTGCTCGGCTGCCCAGCATGCCAGGGAGTAGAGCACGAACGGTTGGCCTCTGTTCCCACAGCCGAAGAGCCGGGGCAAAAAACTTGAGCTGTGCCTCTTCTGCAGAAAGTCAGCTTTGCAACGGTGCCATCCGCATTGCTGTCGCTCCTCCATTTCCTAACTCAAAGTCCATTACAATGGAACCTCTTTGCCACCCGTGCTCGGCTGCCCAGCATCCCAGGGAGAAGAGCGCGAACGGTTGGCCTCTGTTCCCACAGCCGAAGAGCCAGGGCAAAAAACTTGAGCTGTGCCTCTTCTGCAGAAAGTCAGCTTTGCAACGGTGCCATCCGCATTGCTGTCGCTCCTCGATTTCCCAACTCAAAGTCCATTACAATGGAACCTCTTTGGCACCCGTGCTCGGCTGCCCAGCATCCCAGGGAGTAGAGCACGAACGGTTGGCCTCTGCTCCCACAGCCGAAGAGCCAGGGCAAAAAACTTGAGCTGTGCCTCTTCTGCAGAAAGTCAGCTTTGCAATGGTGCCATCCACATTGCTGTCGCTCCTCCATTTCCCAACTCAAAGTCCATTACAATGGAACCTCTTTGGCACCCGTGCTCGGCTGCCCAGCATGCCAGGGAGTAGAGCACGAACGGTTGGCCTCTGCTCCCACAGCCGAAGAGCCAGGGCAAAAAACTTGAGCTGTGTCTCTTCTGCAGAAAGTCAGCTTTGCAACGGTGCCATCCGCATTGCTGTCGCTCCTCCATTTCCCAACTCAAAGTCCATTACAATGGAACCTCTTTGGCACCCGGGATCGGATGCCCAGCATCCCAGGGAGTAGAGCACGAATGGTGGACTCTGCTCCCACAGCCGAAGAGGCAGGGCAAAAATCTTGAGCTGTGCCTCTTCTGCAGAAAGTCAGCTTTGCAACGGTGCCATCCGCATTGCTGTCACTCCTCGATGTCCCAACTCAAAGTCCATTACAATGGAACCTCTTTGGCACCCGTGCTCGGCTGCCCAGCATGCCAGGGAGTAATGCACGAACGGTTGGCCTCTGTTCCCACAGCCGAAGAGCCGGGGCAAAAAACTTGAGCTGTGCCTCTTCTGCAGAAAGTCAGCTTTGCAACGGTGCCATCCGCATTGCTGTCGCTCCTCCATTTCCCAACTCAAAGTCCATTACAATGGAACCTCTTTGGCACCCGTGCTCGGCTGCCCAGCATACCAGGGAGAAGAGCGCGAACGGTTGGCCTCTGTTCCCACAGCCAAAGAGCCAGGGCAAAAAACTTGAGCTGTGCCTCTTCTGCAGAAAGTCAGCTTTGCAACGGTGCCATCCGCATTGCTGTCGCTCCTCGATTTCCCAACTCAAAGTCCATTACAATGGAACCTCTTTGGCACCCGTGCTCGGCTGCCCAGCATGCCAGGGAGTAGAGCACGAACGGTTGGCCTCTGCTCCCACAGCCGAAGAGCCAGGGCAAAAAACTTGAGCTGTGCCTCTTCTGCAGAAAGTCAGCTTTGCAACGGTGCCATCCGCATTGCTGTCGCTCCTCCATTTCCCAACTCAAAGTCCATTACAATGGAACCTCTTTGGCACCCGTGCTCGACTGCCCAGCTTCCCAGCGAGTAGAGCACGAACGGTTGGAATCTGCTCCCACAGCCGAAGAGCCAGGGCAAAAAACTTGAGCTGTGCCTCTTCTGCAGAAAGTCAGCTTTGCAACGGTGCCATCCACATTGCTGTCGCTCCTCGATTTCCCAACTCAAAGTCCATTACAATGGAAGCTCTTTGGCACCCGTGCTCGGCTGCCAAGCATGCCAGGGAGAAGAACACGAACGGTTGGTTTCTGTTCCCACAGCCGAAGAGCCAGGGCAAAAAACTTGAGCTGTGCCTCTTCTGCAGAAAGTCAGCTTTGCAACGGTGCCATCCGCATTGCTGTCGCTCCTCGATTTCCCAACTCAAAGTCCATTACAATGGAACCTCTTTGGCACCCGTGCTCGGCTGCCCAGCATGCCAGGGAGTAGAGCACGAACGGTTGGCCTCTGCTCCCACAGCCAAAGAGCCAGGGCAAAAAACTTGAGCTGTGCCTCTTCTGCAGAAAGTCAGCTTTGCAACGGTGCCATCCGCATTGCTGTCGCTCCTCGATTTCCCAACTCAAAGTCCATTACAATGGAACCTCTTTGGCACCCGTGCTCGGCTGCCCAGCATCCCAGGGAGTAGAGCACGAACGGTTGGCCTCTGCTCCCACAGCCGAAGAGCCAGGGCAAAAAACTTGAGCTGTGCCTCTTCTGCAGAAAGTCAGCTTTGCAACGGTGCCATCCACATTGCTGTCGCTCCTCGATTTCCCAACTCAAAGTCCATTACAATGGAACCTCTTTGGCACCCGTGCTCGGCTGCCAAGCATGCCAGGGAGAAGAGCACGAACGGTTGGCTTCTGTTCCCACAGCCGAAGAGTCAGGGCAAAAAACTTGAGCTGTGCCTCTTCTGCAGAAAGTCAGCTTTGCAACGGTGCCATCCGCATTGCTGTCGCTCCTCGATTTCCCAACTCAAAGTCCATTACAATGGAACCTCTTTGGCACCCGTGCTCGGCTGCCCAGCATGCCAGGGAGTAGAGCACGAACGATTGGCCTCTGCTCCCACAGCCGAAGAGCCAGGGCAAAAAACTTGAGCTGTGCCTCTTCTGCAGAAAGTCAGCTTTGCAACGGTGCCATCCGCATTGCTGTCGCTCCTCGATTTCCCAACTCAAAGTCCATTACAATGGAACCTCTTTGGCACCCGTGCTCGGCTGCCCAGCATCCCAGGGAGTAGAGCACGAACGGTTGGCCTCTGCTTCCACAGCCGAAGAGCCAGGGCAAAAAACTTGAGCTGTGCCTCTTCTGCAGAAAGTCAGCTTTGCAACGGTGCCATCTGCATTGCTGTCGCTCCTCCATTTCCCAACTCAAAGTCCATTACAATGGAACCTCTTTGGCACCTGTGCTCGGCTGCCCAGCATCCCAGGGAGTAGAGCAAGAACGGTTGGCCTCTGCTCCCACAGCCGAAGAGCCAGGGCAAAAAACTTGAGCTGTGCCTCTTCTGCAGAAAGTCAGCTTTGCAACGGTGCCATCCGCATTGCTGTCGCTCCTCGATTTCCCAACTCAAAGTCCATTACAATGGAACCTCTTTGGCACCCGTGCTAGACTGCCAAGCATCCCAGCGAGTAGAGCACGAATGGTTGGCTTCTGCTCCCACAGCCGAAGAGCCAGGGCAAAAAACTTGAGCTGTGCCTCTTCTGCAGAAAGTCAGCTTTGCAACGCTGCCATCCACATTGCTGTCGCTCCTCGATTTCCCAACTCAAAGTCCATTACAATGGAACCTCTTTGGCACCCGTGCTCGGCTGCCAAGCATGCCAGGGAGAAGAGCACGAACGGTTGCCTTCTGTTCCCACAGTCGAAGAGCCAGGGCAAAAAACTTGAGCTGTGCCTCTTCTGCAGAAAGTCAGCTTTGCAACTGTGCCATCCGCATTGCTGTCGCTCCTCGATTTCCCAACTCAAAGTCCATTACAATGGAACCTCTTTGGCACCCGTGCTCGACTGCCCAGCATCCCAGGGAGTAGAGCACGAACGGTTGGCCTCTGCTCCCACAGCCGAAGAGCCAGGGCAAAAATCTTGAGCTGTGCCTCTTCTGCAGAAAGTCAGCTTTGCAACGGTGCCATCCGCATTGCTGTCGCTCCTCCATTTCCCAACTCAAAGTCCATTACAATGGAACCTCTTTGGCACCCGTGCTCGGCTGCCCAGCATCCCAGGGAGTAGAGCACGAACGGTTGGCCTCTGCTCCCACAGCCAAAGAGCCAGGGCAAAAAACTTGAGCTGTGCCTCTTCTGCAGAAAGTCAGCTTTGCAACGGTGCCATCCGCATTGCTGTCGCTCCTCGATTTCCCAACTCAAAGTCCATTACAATGGAACCTCTTTGGCACCCGTGCTCGGCTGCCCAGCATGCCAGGGAGTAGAGCACGAACGGTTGGCCTCTGCTCCCACAGCCGAAGAGCCAGGGCAGAAAACTTGAGCTGTGCCTCTTCTGCAGAAAGTCAGCTTTGCAACGGTGCCATCCGCATTGCTGTCGCTCCTCGATTTCCCAACTCAAAGTCCATTAAAATGGAACCTCTTTGGCACCCGTGCTCGGCTGCCCAGCATGCCAGGGAGTAGAGCACGAACGGTTGGCCTCTGCTCCCACAGCCGAAGAGCCAGGGCAAAAAACTTGAGCTGTGCCTCTTCTGCAGAAAGTCAGCTTTGCAACGGTGCCATCCGCATTGCTGTCGCTCCTCCATTTCCCAACTCAAAGTCCATTACAATGGAACCTCTTTGGCACCCGTGCTCGGCTGCCCAGCATGCCAGGGAGTAGAGCACGAACGGTTGGCCTCTGCTCCCACAGCCGAAGAGCCAGGGCAAAAAACTTGAGCTGTGCCTCTTCTGCAGAAAGTCAGCTTTGCAACGGTGCCATCCGCATTGCTGTCGCTCCTCGATTTCCCAACTCAAAGTCCATTACAATGGAACCTCTTTGGCACCCGTGCTCGGCTGCCCAGCATCCCAGGGAGTAGAGCACGAACGGTTGGCCTCTGCTCCCACAGCCGAAGAGCCAGGGCAAAAAACTTGAGCTGTGCCTCTTCTGCAGAAAGTCAGCTTTGCAACGGTGCCATCCGCATTGCTGTCGCTCTTCGATTTCCCAACTCAAAGTCCATTACAATGGAACCTCTTTGGCACCCGTGCTCGGCTGCCCAGCATCCCAGGGAATAGAGCACGAACGGTTGGCCTCTGCTTCCACAGCCGAAGAGCCAGGGCAAAAAACTTGAGCTGTGCCTCTTCTGCAGAAAGTCAGCTTTGCAACGGTGCCATCCGCATTGCTGTCGCTCCTCGATTTCCCAACTCAAAGTCCATTACAATGGAACGTCTTTGGCACCTGTGCTCGGCTGCCCAGCATCCCAGGGGGTAGAGCACGAACGGTTGGCCTCTGCTCCCACAGCCGAAGACCCAGGGCAAAAAACGTGAGCTGTGCCTCTTCTGCAGAAAGTCAGCTTTGCAACGGTGCCATCCGCATTGCTGTCGCTCCTCGATTTCCCAACTCAAAGTCCATTACAATGGAACCTCTTTGGCACCCGTGCTCGGCTGCCCAGCATGCCAGGGAGTAGAGCACGAACAGTTGGCCTCTGCTCCCACAGCCGAAGAGCCAGGGCAAAAAACTTGAGCTGTGCCTCTTCTGCAGAAAGTCAGCTTTGCAACGGTGCCACCCGCATTGCTGTCGCTCCTCGATTTCCCAACTCAAAGTCCATTACAATGGAACCTCTTTGGCACCCGTGCTCGGCTGCCAAGCATGCCAGGGAGAAGAGCACGAACGGTTGGCTTCTGTTCCCACAGCCGAAGAGCCAGGGCAAAAAACTTGAGCTGTGCCTCTTCTGCAGAAAGTCAGCTTTGCAACGGTGCCATCCGCATTGCTGTCGCTCCTCGATTTCCCAACTCAAAGTCCATTAAAATGGAACCTCTTTGGCACCCGTGCTCGGCTGCCCAGCATCCCAGGGAGAAGAGCACGAACAGTTGGCCTCTGCTCCCACAGCCGAAGAGCCAGGGCAAAAAACTTGAGCTGTGCCTCTTCTGCAGAAAGTCAGCTTTGCAACGGTGCCATCCGCATTGCTGTCGCTCCTCGATTTCCCAACTCAAAGTCCATTACAATGGAACCTCTTTGGCACCCGTGCTCGGCTGCCAAGCATGCCAGGGAGAAGAGCACGAACGGTTGGCTTCTGTTCCCACAGCCGAAGAGCCAGGGCAAAAAACTTGAGCTGTGCCTCTTCTGCAGAAAGTCAGCTTTGCAACGGTGCCATCCGCATTGCTGTCGCTCCTCCATTTCCCAACTCAAAGTCCATTACAATGGAACCTCTTTGGCACCCGTGCTCGGCTGCCCAGCATCCCAGGGAGTAGAGCACGAACGGTTGGCCTCTGCTCCCACAGCCGAAGAGCCAGGGCAAAAAACTTGAGCTGTGCCTCTTCTGCAGAAAGTCAGCTTTGCAACGGTGCCATCCACATTGCTGTCGCTCCTCGATTTCCCAACTCAAAGTCCATTACAATGGAACCTCTTTGGCACCTGTGCTCGGCTGCCCAGCATCCCAGGGGGTAGAGCACGAACGGTTGGCCTCTGCTCCCACAGCCGAAGAGCCAGGGCAAAAAACGTGAGCTGTGCCTCTTCTGCAGAAAGTCAGCTTTGCAACGGTGCCATCCGCATTGCTGTCGCTCCTCCATTTCCCAACTCAAAGTCCATTACAATGGAACCTCTTTGGCACCCGTGCTCGGCTGCCCAGCATCCCAGGGAGTAGAGCACGAACGGTTGGCCTCTGCTCCCAGAGTCGAAGAGCCAGGGCAAAAAACTTGAGCTGTGCCTCTTCTGCAGAAAGTCAGCTTTGCAACGGTGCCATCCGCATTGCTGTCGCTCCTCGATTTCCCAACTCAAAGTCCATTACAATGGAACCTCTTTGGCACCCGTGCTCGACTGCCCAGCATCCCAGCGAGTAGAGCACGAATGGTTGGCTTCTGCTCCCACAGCCGAAGAGCCAGGGCAAAAAACTTGAGCTGTGCCTCTTCTGCAGAAAGTCAGCTTTGCAACGCTGCCATTCACATTGCTGTCGCTCCTCGATTTCCCAACTCAAAGTCCATTACAATGGAACCTCTTTGGCACCCGTGCTCGGCTGCCAAGCATACCAGGGAGTAGAGCACGAACGGTTGGCTTCTGTTCCCACAGTCGAAGAGCCAGGGCAAAAAACTTGAGCTGTGCCTCTTCTGCAGAAAGTCAGCTTTGCAACGGTGCCATCCGCATTGCTGTCGCTCCTCGATTTCCCAACTCAAAGTCCATTACAATGGAACCTCTTTGGCACCCTTGCTCGGCTGCCCAGCATCCCAGGGAGTAGAGCACGAACGGTTGGCCTCTGCTCCCACAGCCAAAGAGCCAGGGCAAAAAACTTGAGCTGTGCCTCTTCTGCAGAAAGTCAGCTTTGCAACAGTGCCATCCGCATTGCTGTCGCTCCTCGATTTCCCAACTCAAAGTCCATTAAAATGGAACCTCTTTGGCACCCGTGCTCGGCTGCCCAGCATCCCAGGGGGTAGAGCACGAACGGTTGGCCTCTGCTCCCAAAGCCAAAGAGCCAGGGCAAAAAACTTGAGCTGTGCCTCTTCTGCAGAAAGTCAGCTTTGCAACGGTGCCATCCGCATTGCTGTC
The DNA here is from genome assembly GCF_963264785.1 of Psittacula echo. Classification (NCBI taxonomy): domain Eukaryota; kingdom Metazoa; phylum Chordata; class Aves; order Psittaciformes; family Psittacidae; genus Psittacula; species Psittacula echo. The sequence goes on from NC_137740.1 coordinate 62,885,539, forward strand.
GCTCCTCGATTTCCCAACTCAAAGTCCATTACAATGGAACCTCTTTGGCAAACGTGCTCGGCTGCTCAGCATGCCAGGGAGTAGAGCACGAACGGTTGGCCTCTGCTCCCACAGCCGAAGAGCCAGGGCAGAAAACTTGAGCTGTGCCTCTTCTGCAGAAAGTCAGCTTTGCAACGGTGCCATCCGCATTGCTGTCGCTCTTCGATTTCCCAACTCAAAGTCCATTACAATGGAACCTCTTTGGCACCCGTGCTCGGCTGCCCAGCATCCCAGGGAGTAGAGCACGAACGGTTGGCCTCTGCTCCCACAGCCGAAGAGCCAGGGCAAAAAACTTGAGCTGTGCCTCTTCTGCAGAAAGTCAGCTTTGCAACGGTGCCATCCACATTGCTGTCGCTCCTCCATTTCCCAACTCAAAGTCCATTACAATGGAACCTCTTTGGCACCCGTGCTCGGCTGCCCAGCATCCCAGGGAGTAGAGCACGAACGGTTGGCCTCTGCTCCCAGAGTCGAAGAGCCAGGGCAAAAAACTTGAGCTGTGCCTCTTCTGCAGAAAGTCAGCTTTGCAACGGTGCCATCCGCATTGCTGTCGCTCCTCGATTTCCCAACTCAAAGTCCATTACAATGGAACCTCTTTGGCACCCGTGCTCGGCTGCTCAGCATGCCAGGGAGTAGAGCACGAACGGTTGGCCTCTGCTCCCACAGCCGAAGAGCCAGGGCAAAAAACTTGAGCTGTGCCTCTTCTGCAGAAAGTCAGCTTTGCAACGGTGCCATCCGCATTGCTGTCGCTCCTCGATTTCCCAACTCAAAGTCCATTAAAATGGAACATCTTTGGCACCCGTGCTAGACTGCCCAGCATCCCAGGGAGTAGAGCACGAACGGTTGGCCTCTGCTCCCACAGCCGAAGAGCCAGGGCAAAAAACTTGAGCTGTTCCTCTTCTGCAGAAAGTCAGCTTTGCAACGGTGCCATCCGCATTGCTGTCGCTCCTCGATTTCCCAACTCAAAGTCCATTACAATGGAACCTCTTTGGCACCCGTGCTCGGCTGCCCAGCATCCCAGGGAGTAGAGCACGAACGGTTGGCCTCTGCTCCCACAGCCGAAGAGCCAGGGCAAAAAACTTGATCTGTGCCTCTTCTGCAGAAAGTCAGCTTTGCAACGGTGCCATCCGCATTGCTGTCGCTCCTCGATTTCCCAACTCAAAGTCCATTACAATGGAACCTCTTTGGCACCCGTGCTCGGCTGCCCAGCATCCCAGCGAGTAGAGCACGAACGGTTGGCCTCTGGTCCCACAGCCAAAGAGCCAGGGCAAAAAACTTGAGCTGTGCCTCTTCTGCAGAAAGTCAGCTTTGCAACGGTGCCATCCGCATTGCTGTCGCTCTTCGATTTCCCAACTCAAAGTCCATTACAATGGAACCTCTTTGGCACCCGTGCTCGGCTGCCCAGCATGCCAGGGAGTAGAGCACGAACGGTTGGCCTCTGCTCCCACAGCCGAAGAGCCAGGGCAAAAAACTTGAGCTGTGCCTCTTCTGCAGAAAGTCAGCTTTGCAACGGTGCCATCCGCATTGCTGTCGCTCCTCGATTTCCCAACTCAAAGTCCATTACAATGGAACCTCTTTGGCACCTGTGCTCGGCTGCCCAGCATCACAGGGAGTAGAGCACGAACGGTTGGCCTCTCCTCCCACAGCCGAAGAGCCAGGGCAAAAAACTTGAGCTGTGCCTCTTCTGCAGAAAGTCAGCTTTGCAACGGTGCCATCCGCATTGCTGTCGCTCCTCCATTTCCCAACTCAAAGTCCATTACAATGGAACCTCTTTGGCACCCGTGCTCGGCTGCCCAGCATCCCAGGGAGTAGAGCACGAACGGTTGGCCTCTGCTCCCACAGCCGAAGAGCCAGGGCAAAAAACTTGAGCTGTGCCTCTTCTGCAGAAAGTCAGCTTTGCAACGGTGCCATCCGCATTGCTGTCGCTCCTCGATTTCCCAACTCAAAGTCCATTACAATGGAACCTCTTTGGCACCCGTGCTCGGCTGCCCAGCATCCCAGGGAGTAGAGCACGAACGGTTGGCCTCTGTTCCCACAGCCGAAGAGCCAGGGCAAAAAACTTGAGCTGTGCCTCTTCTGCAGAAAGTCAGCTTTGCAACGGTGCCATCCGCATTGCTGTCGCTCCTCGATTTCCCAACTCAAAGTCCATTACAATGGAACCTCTTTGGCACCCGTGCTCGGCTGCCCAGCATCCCAGGGAGTAGAGCACGAACGGTTGGCCTCTGCTCCCACAGCCGAAGAGGCAGGGCAAAAAACTTGAGCTGTGCCTCTTCTGCAGAAAGTCAGCTTTGCAACGGTGCCATCCGCATTGCTGTCGCTCTTCGATTTCCCAACTCAAAGTCCATTACAATGGAACCTCTTTGGCACCCGTGCTCGGCTGCCCAGCATCCCAGGGAGTAGAGCACGAACGGTTGGCCTCTGCTCCCACAGCCGAAGAGCCAGGGCAAAAAACTTGAGCTGTGCCTCTTCTGCAGAAAGTCAGCTTTGCAACGGTGCCATCCGCATTTCTGTCGCTCCTCGATTTCCCAACTCAAAGTCCATTACAATGGAACCTCTTTGGCACCCGTGCTCGGCTGCCCAGCATCCCAGGGAGTAGAGCACGAACGGTTGGCCTCTGCTCCCACAGCCGAAGAGCCAGGGCAAAAAACTTGAGCTGTGCCTCTTCTGCAGAAAGTCAGCTTTGCAACGGTGCCATCCACATTGCTGTCGCTCCTCGATTTCCCAACTCAAAGTCCATTACAATGGAACCTCTTTGGCACCCGTGCTCGGCTGCCCAGCATCCCAGGGAGTAGAGCACGAACGGTTGGCTTCTGCTCCCACAGCCGAAGAGCCAGGGCAAAAAACTTGAGCTGTGCCTCTTCTGCAGAAAGTCAGCTTTGCAACGGTGCCATCCGCATTGCTGTCGCTCTTCGATTTCCCAACTCAAAGTCCATTACAATGGAACCTCTTTGGCACCCGTGCTCGGCTGCCCAGCATCCCAGGGAGTAGAGCACGAACGGTTGGCCTCTGCTCCCACAGCCGAAGAGCCAGGGCAAAAAACTTGAGCTGTGCCTCTTCTGCAGAAAGTCAGCTTTGCAACGGTGCCATCCGCATTTCTGTCGCTCCTCGATTTCTGAACTCAAAGTCCATTACAATGGAACCTCTTTGGCACCCGTGCTCGGCTGCCCAGCATGCCAGGGAGTAGAGCACGAACGGTTGGCCTCTGCTCCCACAGCCGAAGAGGCAGGGCAAAAATCTTGAGCTGTGCCTCTTCTGCAGAAAGTCAGCTTTGCAACGGTGCCATCCGCATTGCTGTTGCTCCTCGATTTCCCAACTCAAAGTCCATTACATTGGAACCTCTTTGGCACCCGTGCTCGGCTGCCCAGCATCCCAGGGAGTAGAGCGCGAACGGTTGGCTTCTGCTCCCACAGCCGAAGAGCCAGGGCAAAAAACTTGAGCTGTGCCTCTTCTGCAGAAAGTCAGCTTTGCAACGGTGCCATCCACATTGCTGTCGCTCCTCGATTTCCCAACTCAAAGTCCATTACAATGGAACCTCTTTGGCACCCGTGCTCGGCTGCCAAGCATCCCAGGGAGAAGAGCACGAACGGTTGGCTTCTGTTCCCACAGCCGAAGAGCCAGGGCAAAAAACTTGAGCTGTGCCTCTTCTGCAGAAAGTCAGCTTTGCAACGGTGCCATCCGCATTGCTGTCGCTCCTCCATTTCCCAACTCAAAGTCCATTACAATGGAACCTCTTTGGCACCCGTGCTCGGCTGCCCAGCATCCCAGGGAGAAGAGCATGAACGGTTGGCCTCTGCTCCCACAGCCGAAGAGCCAGGGCAAAAAACTTGAGCTGTGCCTCTTCTGCAGAAAGTCAGCTTTGCAACGGTGCCATCCGCATTGCTGTCGCTCCTCGATTTCCCAACTCAAAGTCCATTACAATGGAACCTCTTTGGCACCCGTGCTCGGCTGCCCAGCATGCCAGGGAGTAGAGCACGAACGGTTGGCCTCTGCTCCCACAGCCGAAGAGCCAGGGCAAAAAACTTGAGCTGTGCCTCTTCTGCAGAAAGTCAGCTTTGCAACAGTGCCATCCGCATTGCTGTCGCTCCTCGATTTCCCAACTCAAAGTCCATTACAATGGAACCTCTTTGACACCCGTGCTCGGCTGCCCAGCATCCCAGGGAGAAGAGCATGAACGGTTGGCCTCTGTTCCCACAGCCGAAGAGCCAGGGCAAAAAACTTGAGCTGTGCCTCTTCTGCAGAAAGTCAGCTTTGCAACGGTGCCATCCGCATTGCTGTCGCTCCTCGATTTCCCAACTCAAAGTCCATTACCATGGAACCTCTTTGGCACCCGTGCTCGGCTGCCCAGCATCCCAGGGAGTAGAGCACGAACGGTTGGCCTCTGCTCCCACAGCCGAAGAGCCAGGGCAAAAAACTTGAGCTGTGCCTCTTCTGCAGAAAGTCAGCTTTGCAACGGTGCCATCCGCATTGCTGTCGCTCCTCGATTTCCCAACTCAAAGTCCATTACAATGGAACCTCTTTGGCACCCGTGCTCGGCTGCCCAGCATCCCAGGGAGTAGAGCAAGAACGGTTGGCCTCTGCTCCCACAGCCGAAGAGCCAGGGCAAAAAACTTGAGCTGTGCCTCTTCTGCAGAAAGTCAGCTTTGCAACGGTGCCATCCGCATTGCTGTCGCTCCTCCATTTCCCAACTCAAAGTCCATCACAATGGAACATCTTTGGCACCCGTGCTCGGCTGCCCAGCATCCCAGGGAGTAGAGCACGAACGGTTGGCCTCTGCTCCCACAGCCGAAGAGCCAGGGCAAAAAACTTGAGCTGTGCCTCTTCTGCAGAAAGTCAGCTTTGCAACGGTGCCATCCGCATTGCTCTCGCTCCTCGATTTCCCAACTCAAAGTCCATTACAATGGAACGTCTTTGGCACTCGTGCTCGGCTGCCCAGCATCCCAGGGAGTAGAGCACGAACGGTTGGCCTCTGCTCCCACAGCCGAAGAGCCAGGGCAAAAAACTTGAGCTGTGCCTCTTCTGCAGAAAGTCAGCTTTGCAACGGTGCCATCCGCATTGCTGTCGCTCCTCGATTTCCCAACTCAAAGTCCATTACAATGGAACCTCTTTGGCACCCGTGCTCGGCTGCCCAGCATGCCAGGGAGTAGAGCACGAACGGTTGGCCTCTGCTCCCACAGCCGAAGAGCCAGGGCAAAAAACTTGAGCTGTGCCTCTTCTGCAGAAAGTCAGCTTTGCAACGGTGCCATCCGCATTGCTGTCGCTCCTCCATTTCCCAACTCAAAGTCCATTACAATGGAACCTCTTTGGCACCCGTGCTCGGCTGCCCAGCATCCCAGGGAGTAGAGCACGAATGGTTGGCCTCTGCTCCCACAGCCGAAGAGGCAGGGCAAAAATCTTGAGCTGTGCCTCTTCTGCAGAAAGTCAGCTTTGCAACGGTGCCATCCGCATTGCTGTCGCTCCTCCATTTCCCAACTCAAAGTCCATTACAATGGAACCTCTTTGGCACCCGTGCTCGGCTGCCCAGCATCCCAGGGAGTAGAGCACGAACGGTTGGCTTCTGCTCCCACAGCCGAAGAGCCAGGGCAAAAAACTTGAGCTGTGCCTCTTCTGCAGAAAGTCAGCTTTGCAACGGTGCCATCCACATTGCTGTCGCTCCTCGATTTCCCAACTCAAAGTCCATTACAATGGAACCTCTTTGGCACCCGTGCTCGGCTGCCAAGCATCCCAGGGAGAAGAGCATGAACGGTTGGCTTCTGTTCCCACAGCCGAAGAGGCAGGGCAAAAAACTTGAGCTGTGCCTCTTCTGCAGAAAGTCAGCTTTGCAACGGTGCCATCCGCATTGCTGTCGCTCCTCCATTTCCCAACTCAAAGTCCATTACAATGGAACCTCTTTGGCACCCGTGCTCGGCTGCCCAGCATCCCAGGGAGTAGAGCATGAACGGTTGGCCTCTGCTCCCACAGCCGAAGAGCCAGGGCAAAAAACTTGAGCTGTGCCTCTTCTGCAGAAAGTCAGCTTTGCAACGGTGCCATCCGCATTGCTGTCGCTCCTCCATTTCCCAACTCAAAGTCCATTACAATGGAACCTCTTTGGCACCCGTGCTCGGCTGCCCAGCATCCCAGGGAGTAGAGCACGAACGGTTGGCCTCTGCTCCCACAGCCGAAGAGCCAGGGCAAAAAACTTGAGCTGTGCCTCTTCTGCAGAAAGTCAGATTTGCAACAGTGCCATCCGCATTGCTGTCGCTCCTCGATTTCCCAACTCAAAGTCCATTACAATGGAACCTCTTTGGCACCCGTGCTCGGCTGCCCAGCATCCCAGGGAGTAGAGCACGAACGGTTGGCTTCTGCTCCCACAGCCGAAGAGCCAGGGCAAAAAACTTGAGCTGTGCCTCTTCTGCAGAAAGTCAGCTTTGCAACGGTGCCATCCGCATTGCTGTCGCTCTTCGATTTCCCAACTCAAAGTCCATTACAATGGAACCTCTTTGGCACCCGTGCTCGGCTGCCCAGCATCCCAGGGAGTAGAGCACGAACGGTTGGCCTCTGCTTCCACAGCCGAAGAGCCAGGGCAAAAAACTTGAGCTGTGCCTCTTCTGCAGAAAGTCAGCTTTGCAACGGTGCCATCCGCATTGCTGTCGCTCCTCGATTTCCCAACTCAAAGTCCATTACAATGGAACGTCTTTGGCACCTGTGCTCGGCTGCCCAGCATCCCAGGGGGTAGAGCACGAACGGTTGGCCTCTGCTCCCAGAGTCGAAGACCCAGGGCAAAAAACTTGAGCTGTGCCTCTTCTGCAGAAAGTCAGCTTTGCAACGGTGCCATCCGCATTGCTGTCGCTCCTCGATTTCCCAACTCAAAGTCCATTACAATGGAACCTCTTTGGCACCCGTGCTCGGCTGCCCAGCATGCCAGGGAGTAGAGCACGAACAGTTGGCCTCTGCTCCCACAGCCGAAGAGCCAGGGCAAAAAACTTGAGCTGTGCCTCTTCTGCAGAAAGTCAGCTTTGCAACGGTGCCATCCGCATTGCTGTCGCTCCTCGATTTCCCAACTCAAAGTCCATTACAATGGAACCTCTTTGGCACCCGTGCTCGGCTGCCAAGCATGCCAGGGAGAAGAGCACGAACGGTTGGCTTCTGTTCCCACAGCCGAAGAGCCAGGGCAAAAAACTTGAGCTGTGCCTCTTCTGCAGAAAGTCAGCTTTGCAACGGTGCCATCCGCATTGCTGTCGCTCCTCCATTTCCCAACTCAAAGTCCATTACAATGGAACCTCTTTGGCACCCGTGCTCGGCTGCCCAGCATCCCAGGGAGAAGAGCACGAACAGTTGGCCTCTGCTCCCACAGCCGAAGAGCCAGGGCAAAAAACTTGAGCTGTGCCTCTTCTGCAGAAAGTCAGCTTTGCAACGGTGCCATCCGCATTGCTGTCGCTCCTCGATTTCCCAACTCAAAGTCCATTACAATGGAACCTCTTTGGCACCCGTGCTCGGCTGCCAAGCATGCCAGGGAGAAGAGCACGAACGGTTGGCTTCTGTTCCCACAGCCGAAGAGCCAGGGCAAAAAACTTGAGCTGTGCCTCTTCTGCAGAAAGTCAGCTTTGCAACGGTGCCATCCGCATTGCTGTCGCTCCTCGATTTCCCAACTCAAAGTCCATTACAATGGAACCTCTTTGGCACCCGTGCTCGGCTGCCCAGCATCCCAGGGAGTAGAGCACGAACGGTTGGCCTCTGCTCCCACAGCCGAAGAGCCAGGGCAAAAAACTTGAGCTGTGCCTCTTCTGCAGAAAGTCAGCTTTGCAACGGTGCCATCTGCATTGCTGTCGCTCCTCGATTTCCCAACTCAAAGTCCATTACAATGGAACCTCTTTGGCACCTGTGCTCGGCTGCCCAGCATCCCAGGGGGTAGAGCACGAACGGTTGGCCTCTGCTCCCACAGCCGAAGAGCCAGGGCAAAAAACGTGAGCTGTGCCTCTTCTGCAGAAAGTCAGCTTTGCAACGGTGCCATCCGCATTGCTGTCGCTCCTCGATTTCCCAACTCAAAGTCCATTACAATGGAACCTCTTTGGCACCCGTGCTCGGCTGCCCAGCATCCCAGGGAGTAGAGCACGAACGGTTGGCCTCTGCTCCCAGAGTCGAAGAGCCAGGGCAAAAAACTTGAGCTGTGCCTCTTCTGCAGAAAGTCAGCTTTGCAACGGTGCCATCCGCATTGCTGTCGCTCCTCGATTTCCCAACTCAAAGTCCATTACAATGGAACCTCTTTGGCACCCGTGCTCGACTGCCCAGCATCCCAGCGAGTAGAGCACGAATGGTTGGCTTCTGCTCCCACAGCTGAAGAGCCAGGGCAAAAAACTTGAGCTGTGCCTCTTCTGCAGAAAGTCAGCTTTGCAACGCTGCCATTCACATTGCTGTCGCTCCTCGATTTCCCAACTCAAAGTCCATTACAATGGAACCTCTTTGGCACCCGTGCTCGGCTGCCAAGCATACCAGGGAGAAGAGCACGAACGGTTGGCTTCTGTTCCCACAGTCGAAGAGCCAGGGCAAAAAACTTGAGCTGTGCCTCTTCTGCAGAAAGTCAGCTTTGCAACGGTGCCATCCGCATTGCTGTCGCTCCTCGATTTCCCAACTCAAAGTCCATTAAAATGGAACCTCTTTGGCACCCCTGCTCGGCTGCCCAGCATGCCAGGGAGTAGAGTACGAACGGTTGGCCTCTGCTCCCACAGCCGAAGAGCCAGGGCAAAAAACTTGAGCTGTGCCTCTTCTGCAGAAAGTCAGCTTTGCAACGGTGCCATCCGCATTGCTGTGGCTCCTCGATTTCCCAACTCAAAGTCCATTAAAATGGAACCTCTTTGGCACCCGTGCTCGGCTGCCCAGCATCCCAGGGAGTAGAGTACGAACGGTTGGCCTCTGCTCCCACAGCCGAAGAGCCAGGGCAAAAAACTTGAGCTGTGCCTCTTCTGCAGAAAGTCAGCTTTGCAACGGTGCCATCCGCATTGCTGTCGCTCCTCGATTTCCCAACTCAAAGTCCATTACAATGGAACCTCTTTGGCACCCGTGCTCAGCTGCCCAGCATCCCAGGGAGTAGAGCACGAACGGTTGGCCTCTGCTCCCACAGCCGAAGAGCCAGGGCAAAAAACTTGAGCTGTGCCTCTTCTGCAGAAAGTCAGCTTTGCAACGGTGCCATCTGCATTGCTGTCGCTCCTCGATTTCCCAACTCAAAGTCCATTACAATGGAACCTCTTTGGCACCCGTGCTCGGCTGCCCAGCATCCCAGCGAGTAGAGCACGAACGGTTGGCCTCTGCTCCCACAGCCGAAGAGCCAGGGCAAAAAATGTGAGCTGTGCCTCTTCTGCAGAAAGTCAGCTTTGCAACGGTGCCATCCGCATTGCTGTCGCTCCTCCATTTCCCAACTCAAAGTCCATTACAATGGAACCTCTTTGGCACCCGTGCTCGGCTGCCCAGCATCCCAGCGAGTAGAGCACGAACGGTTGGCCTCTGCTCCCACAGCCGAAGAGCCAGGGCAAAAAACTTGAGCTGTGCCTCTTCTGCAGAAAGTCAGCTTTGCAACGGTGCCATCCGCATTGCTGTCGCTCCTCGATTTCCCAACTCAAAGTCCATTACGATGGAACCTCTTTGCACCCGTGCTCGGCTGCCCAGCATCCCACGGAGTAGAGCACGAACGGTTGGCCTCTGCTCCCACAGCCGAAGAGCCAGGGCAAAAAACTTGAGCTGTGCCTCTTCTGCAGAAAGTCAGCTTTGCAACGGTGCCATCCGCATTGCTGTCGCTCCTCGATTTCCCAACTCAAAGTCCATTACAATGGAACCTCTTTGGCACCCGTGCTCGGCTGCCCAGCATCCCAGGGAGTAGAGGACGAACGGTTGGCCTCTGGTCCCACATCCGAAGAGCCAGGGCAAAAAACTTGAGCTGTGCCTCTTCTGCAGAAAGTCAGCTTTGCAACGGTGCCATCCGCATTGCTGTCGCTCCTCGATTTCCCAACTCAAAGTCCATTACAATGGAACCTCTTTGGCACCCGTGCTCGGCTGCCCAGCATCCCAGGGAGTAGAGCACGAACGGTTGGCCTCTGCTCCCACAGCCGAAGAGCCAGGGCAAAAAACTTGAGCTGTGCCTCTTCTGCAGAAAGTCAGCTTTGCAACGGTGCCATCCGCATTGCTGTCGCTCCTCCATTTCCCAACTCAAAGTCCATTACAATGGAACCTCTTTGGCACCCGTGCTCGGCTGCCCAGCATGCCAGGGAGTAGAGCACGAACGGTTGGCGTCTGCTCGCACAGCCGAAGAGCCAGGGCAAAAAACTTGAGCTGTGCCTCTTCTGCAGAAAGTCAGCTTTGCAACGGTGCCATCCGCATTGCTGTCGCTCCTCGATTTCCCAACTCAAAGTCCATTACAATGGAACCTCTTTGGCACCCGTGCTCGGCTGCCCAGCATGCCAGGGAGTAGAGCACGAACGGTTGGCCTCTGCTCCCACAGCCGAAGAGCCAGGGCAAAAAACTTGAGCTGTGCCTCTTCTGCAGAAAGTCAGCTTTGCAACGGTGCCATCCGCATTGCTGTCGCTCCTCGATTTCCCAACTCAAAGTCCATTACAATGGAACCTCTTTGGCACCCGTGCTCGGCTGCCCAGCATCCCAGCGAGTAGAGCACGAACGGTTGGCCTCTGCTCCCACAGCCAAAGAGCCAGGGCAAAAAACTTGAGCTGTGCCTCTTCTGCAGAAAGTCAGCTTTGTAACGGTGCCATCCGCATTGCTGTCGCTCCTCGATTTCCCAACTCAAAGTCCATTACAATGGAACCTCTTTGGCACCCGTGCTCGGCTGCCCAGCATGCCAGGGAGTAGAGCACGAACGGTTGGCCTCTGCTCGCACAGCCGAAGAGCCAGGGCAAAAAACTTGAGCTGTGCCTCTTCTGCAGAAAGTCAGCTTTGCAATGGTGCCATCCGCATTGCTGTCGCTCCTCCATTTCCCAACTCAAAGTCCATTACAATGGAACCTCTTTGGCACCCGTGCTCGGCTGCCCAGCATCCCAGGGAGTAGAGCACGAACGGTTGGCCTCTGCTCCCACAGCCGAAGAGCCAGGGCAAAAAACTTGAGCTGTGCCTCTTCTGCAGAAAGTCAGCTTTGCAACGGTGCCATCCGCATTGCTGTCGCTCCTCGATTTCCCAACTCAAAGTCCATTACAATGGAACCTCTTTGGCACCCGTGCTCGGCTGCCCAGCATCCCAGGGAGTAGAGCACGAACGGTTGGCCTCTGCTCCCACAGCCGAAGAGCCAGGGCAAAAAACTTGAGCTGTGCCTCTTCTGCAGAAAGTCAGCTTTGCAACGGTGCCATCCGCATTGCTGTCGCTCCTCGATTTCCCAACTCAAAGTCCATTACAATGGAACCTCTTTGGCACCCGTGCTCGGCTGCCCAGCATGCCAGGGAGTAGACCACGAACGGTTGGCCTCTGCTCCCACAGTCAAAGAGCCAGGGCAAAAAACTTGAGCTGTGCCTCTTCTGCAGAAAGTCAGCTTTGCAACGGCGCCATCCGCATTGCTGTCGCTCCTCGATTTCCCAACTCAAAGTCCATTACAATGGAACCTCTTTGGCACCCGTGCTCGGCTGCCCAGCATCCCAGGCAGTAGAGCACGAACGGTTGGCCTCTGCTCCCACAGCCGAAGAGCCAGGGCAAAAAACTTGAGCTGTGCCTCTTCTGCAGAAAGTCAGCTTTGCAACGGTGCCATCCGCATTGCTGTCGCTCCTCCATTTCCCAACTCAAAGTCCATTACAATGGAACCTCTTTGGCATCCTTGCTCGGCTGCCCAGCATCCCAGGGAGAAGAGCACGAACGGTTGGCCTCTGCTCCCACAGCCGAAGAGCCAGGGCAAAAAACTTGAGCTGTGCCTCTTCTGCAGAAAGTCAGCTTTGCAACGGTGCCATCCGCATTGCTGTCGCTCCTCGATTTCCCAACTCAAAGTCCATTACAATGGAACCTCTTTGGCACCCGTGCTCGGCTGCCCAGCATCCCAGGGAGTAGAGCACGAACGGTTGGCCTCTGCTCCCACAGCCAAAGAGCCAGGGCAAAAAACTTGAGCTGTGCCTCTTCTGCAGAAAGTCAGCTTTGTAACGGTGCCATCCGCATTGCTGTCGCTCCTCGATTTCCCAACTCAAAGTCCATTACAATGGAACCTCTTTGGCACCCGTGCTCGGCTGCCCAGCATGCCAGGGAGTAGAGCACGAACGGTTGGCCTCTGCTCGCACAGCCGAAGAGCCAGGGCAAAAAACTTGAGCTGTGCCTCTTCTGCAGAAAGTCAGCTTTGCAATGGTGCCATCCGCATTGCTGTCGCTCCTCCATTTCCCAACTCAAAGTCCATTACAATGGAACCTCTTTGGCACCCGTGCTCGGCTGCCCAGCATCCCAGGGAGTAGAGCACGAACGGTTGGCCTCTGCTCCCACAGCCGAAGAGCCAGGGCAAAAAACTTGAGCTGTGCCTCTTCTGCAGAAAGTCAGCTTTGCAACGGTGCCATCCGCATTGCTGTCGCTCCTCGATTTCCCAACTCAAAGTCCATTACAATGGAACCTCTTTGGCACCCGTGCTCGGCTGCCCAGCATCCCAGGGAGTAGAGCACGAACGGTTGGCCTCTGCTCCCACAGCCGAAGAGCCAGGGCAAAAAACTTGAGCTGTGCCTCTTCTGCAGAAAGTCAGCTTTGCAACGGTGCCATCCGCATTGCTGTCGCTCCTCGATTTCCCAACTCAAAGTCCATTACAATGGAACCTCTTTGGCACCCGTGCTCGGCTGCCCAGCATGCCAGGGAGTAGACCACGAACGGTTGGCCTCTGCTCCCACAGTCAAAGAGCCAGGGCAAAAAACTTGAGCTGTGCCTCTTCTGCAGAAAGTCAGCTTTGCAACGGCGCCATCCGCATTGCTGTCGCTCCTCGATTTCCCAACTCAAAGTCCATTACAATGGAACCTCTTTGGCACCCGTGCTCGGCTGCCCAGCATCCCAGGCAGTAGAGCACGAACGGTTGGCCTCTGCTCCCACAGCCGAAGAGCCAGGGCAAAAAACTTGAGCTGTGCCTCTTCTGCAGAAAGTCAGCTTTGCAACGGTGCCATCCGCATTGCTGTCGCTCCTCCATTTCCCAACTCAAAGTCCATTACAATGGAACCTCTTTGGCATCCTTGCTCGGCTGCCCAGCATCCCAGGGAGAAGAGCACGAACGGTTGGCCTCTGCTCCCACAGCCGAAGAGCCAGGGCAAAAAACTTGAGCTGTGCCTCTTCTGCAGAAAGTCAGCTTTGCAACGGTGCCATCCGCATTGCTGTCGCTCCTCGATTTCCCAACTCAAAGTCCATTACAATGGAACCTCTTTGGCACCCGTGCTCGGCTGCCCAGCATCCCAGGGAGTAGAGCACGAACGGTTGGCCTCTGCTCCCACAGCCAAAGAGCCAGGGCAAAAAACTTGAGCTGTGCCTCTTCTGCAGAAAGTCAGCTTTGTAACGGTGCCATCCGCATTGCTGTCGCTCCTCGATTTCCCAACTCAAAGTCCATTACAATGGAACCTCTTTGGCACCCGTGCTCGGCTGCCCAGCATCCCAGGGAGTAGAGCACGAACGGTTGGCCTCTGCTCGCACAGCCGAAGAGCCAGGGCAAAAAACTTGAGCTGTGCCTCTTCTGCAGAAAGTCAGCTTTGCAATGGTGCCATCCGCATTGCTGTCGCTCCTCCATTTCCCAACTCAAAGTCCATTACAATGGAACCTCTTTGGCACCCGTGCTCGGCTGCCCAGCATCCCAGGGAGTAGAGCACGAACGGTTGGCCTCTGCTCCCACAGCCAAAGAGCCAGGGCAAAAAACTTGAGCTGTGCCTCTTCTGCAGAAAGTCAGCTTTGCAACGGTGCCATCCGCATTGCTGTCGCTCCTCCATTTCCCAACTCAAAGTCCATTACAATGGAACCTCTTTGGCACCCGTGCTCGACTGCCCAGCATCCCAGGGAGTAGAGCACGAACGGTTGGCCTCTGCTCCCACAGCCGAAGAGCCAGGGCAAAAAACTTGAGCTGTGCCTCTTCTGCAGAAAGTCAGCTTTGCAACGGTGCCATCCGCATTGCTGTCGCTCCTCGATTTCCCAACTCAAAGTCCATTACAATGGAACCTCTTTGGCACCCGTGCTCGGCTGCCCAGCATGCCAGGGAGTAGAGCACGAACGGTTGGCCTCTGCTCCCACAGCCAAAGAGCCAGGGCAAAAAACTTGAGCTGTGCCTCTTCTGCAGAAAGTCAGCTTTGCAACGGTGCCATCCGCATTGCTGTCGCTCCTCGATTTCCCAACTCAAAGTCCATTACAATGGAACCTCTTTGGCACCCGTGCTCGGCTGCCCAGCATGCCAGGGAGTAGAGCACGAACGGTTGGCCTCTGCTCCCACAGCCGAAGAGCCAGGGCAAAAAACTTGAGCTGTGCCTCTTCTGCAGAAAGTCAGCTTTGCAACGGTGCCATCCGCATTGCTGTCGCTCCTCCATTTCCCAACTCAAAGTCCATTACAATGGAACCTCTTTGGCACCCTTGCTCGGCTGCCCAGCATGCCAGGGAGAAGAGCACGAACGGTTGGCCTCTGCTCCCACAGCCGAAGAGCCAGGGCAAAAAACTTGAGCTGTGCCTCTTCTGCAGAAAGTCAGCTTTGCAACGGTGCCATCCGCATTGCTGTCGCTCCTCGATTACCCAACTCAAAGTCCATTACAATGGAACCTCTTTGGCACCCGTGCTCGACTGCCCAGCATGCCAGGGAGTAGAGCACGAACGGTTGGCCTCTGTTCCCACAGCCGAAGAGCCAGGGCAAAAACCTTGAGCTGTGCCTCTTCTGCAGAAAGTCAGCTTTGCAACGGTGCCATCCGCATTGCTGTCGCTCCTCGATTTCCCAACTCAAAGTCCATTACAATGGAACCTCTTTGGCACCCGTGCTCGGCTGCCCAGCATCCCAGGGAGTAGAGCACGAACGGTTGGCCTCTGCTCGCACAGCCGAAGAGCCAGGGCAAAAAACTTGAGCTGTGCCTCTTCTGCAGAAAGTCAGCTTTGCAACGGTGCCATCCGCATTGCTGTCGCTCCTCGATTTCCCAACTCAGTCCATTACAACGGAACCTCTTTGGCACCCGTGCTCGGCTGCCCAGCATCCCAGGGAGTAGAGCACGAACGGTTGGCCTCTGCTCGCACAGCCGAAGAGCCAGGGCAAAAAACTTGAGCTGTGCCTCTTCTGCAGAAAGTCAGCTTTGCAACGGTGCCATCCGCATTGCTGTCGCTCCTCGATTTCCCAACTCAAAGTCCGTTACAATGGAACCTCTTTGGCACCCGTGCTCGGCTGCCCAGCATCCCAGGGAGTAGAGCACGAACGGTTGGCCTCTGCTCCCACAGCCGAAGAGCCAGGGCAAAAATCTTGAGCTGTGCCTCTTCTGCAGAAAGTCAGCTTTGCAACGGTGCCATCCGCATTGCTGTCGCTCCTCGATTTCCCAACTCAAAGTCCATTACAATGGAACCTCTTTGGCACCCGTGCTCGGCTGCCCAGCATCCCAGGGAGTAGAGCACGAACGGTTGTCCTCTGTTCCCACAGCCGAAGAGCCAGGGCAAAAAACTTGAGCTGTGCCTCTTCTGCAGAAAGTCAGCTTTGCAACGGTGCCATCCGCATTGCTGTCGCTCCTCGATTTCCCAACTCAAAGTCCATTACAATGGAACCTCTTTGGCACCCGTGCTCGGCTGCCCAGCATCCCAGGGAGTAGAGCACGTACGGTTGGCCTCTGTTCCCACAGCCGAAGAGCCAGGGCAAAAAACTTGAGCTGTGCCTCTTCTGCAGAAAGTCAGCTTTGCAACGGTGCCATCCGCATTGCTGTCGCTCCTCGATTTCCCAACTCAAAGTCCATTACAATGGAACCTCTTTGGCACCCGTGCTCGGCTGCCCAGCATCCCAGGGAGTAGAGCACGTACGGTTGGCCTCTGTTCCCACAGCCGAAGAGCCAGGGCAAAAAACTTGAGCTGTGCCTCTTCTGCAGAAAGTCAGCTTTGCAACGGTGCCATCCGCATTGCTGTCGCTCTTCGATTTCCCAACTCAAAGTCCATTACAATGGAACCTCTTTGGCACCCGTGCTCGGCTGCCCAGCATCCCAGGGAGTAGAGCACGAACGGTTGGCCTCTGCTCCCACAGCCAAAGAGCCAGGGCAAAAAACTTGAGCTGTGCCTCTTCTGCACAAAGTCAGCTTTGCAACGGTGCCATCCGCATTGCTGTCGCTCCTCGATTTCCCAACTCAAAGTCCATTACAATGGAACCTCTTTGGCACCCGTGCTCGGCTGCCCAGCATCCCAGGGAGTAGAGCACGAATGGTTGGCGTCTGCTCGCACAGCCGAAGAGCCAGGGCAAAAAACTTGAGCTGTGCCTCTTCTGCAGAAAGTCAGCTTTGCAACGGTGCCATCCGCATTGCTGTCGCTCCTCGATTTCCCAACTCAAAGTCCATTACAATGGAACCTCTTTGGCACCCGTGCTCGGCTGCCCAGCATGCCAGGGAGTAGAGCACGAACGGTTGGCGTCTGCTCGCACAGCCGAAGAGCCAGGGCAAAAAACTTGAGCTGTGCCTCTTCTGCAGAAAGTCAGCTTTGCAACGGTGCCATCCGCATTGCTGTCGCTCCTCGATTTCCCAACTCAAAGTCCATTACAATGGAACCTCTTTGGCACCCGTTCTCGGCTGCCCAGCATCCCAGGGAGTAGAGCACGAATGGTTGGCCTCTGCTCCCACAGCCAAAGAGCCAGGGCAAAAAACTTGAGCTGTGCCTCTTCTGCAGAAAGTCAGCTTTGCAACGGCGCCATCCGCATTGCTGTCGCTCCTCCATTTCCCAACTCAAAGTCCATTACAATGGAACCTCTTTGGCACCCGTGCTCGGCTGCCCAGCATGCCAGGGAGTAGAGCACGAACGGTTGGCCTCTGCTCCCACAGCCGAAGAGCCAGGGCAAAAAACTTGAGCTGTGCCTCTTCTGCAGAAAGTCAGCTTTGCAACGGTCCCATCCGCATTGCTGTCGCTCCTCCATTTCCCAACTCAAAGTCCATTACAATGGAACCTCTTTGGCACCCTTGCTCGGCTGCCCAGCATGCCAGGGAGAAGAGCACGAACGGTTGGCCTCTGCTCCCACAGCCGAAGAGCCAGGGCAAAAAACTTGAGCTGTGCCTCTTCTGCAGAAAGTCAGCTTTGCAACGGTGCCATCCGCATTGCTGTCGCTCCTCGATTTCCCAACTCAAAGTCCATTACAATGGAACCTCTTTGGCACCCGTGCTCGGCTGCCCAGCATGCCAGGGAGTAGAGCACGAACGGTTGGCCTCTGTTCCCACAGCCGAAGAGCCAGGGCAAAAACCTTGAGCTGTGCCTCTTCTGCAGAAAGTCAGCTTTGCAACGGTGCCATCCGCATTGCTGTCGCTCCTCGATTTCCCAACTCAAAGTCCATTACAATGGAACCTCTTTGGCACCCGTGCTCGGCTGCCCAGCATCCCAGGGAGTAGAGCACGAACGGTTGGCCTCTGCTCCCACAGCCGAAGAGCCAGGGCAAAAAACGTGAGCTGTGCCTCTTCTGCAGAAAGTCAGCTTTGCAACAGTGCCATCCGCATTGCTGTCGCTCCTCGATTTCCCAACTCAAAGTCCATTACAACGGAACCTCTTTGGCACCCGTGCTCGGCTGCCCAGCATCCCAGGGAGTAGAGCACGAACGGTTGGCCTCTGCTCCCACAGCCGAATAGCCAGGGCAAAAAACTTGAGCTGTGCCTCTTCTGCAGAAAGTCAGCTTTGCAACGGTGCCATCCGCATTGCTGTCGCTCCTCGATTTCCCAACTCAAAGTCCATTACAATGGAAGCTCTTTGGCACCCGTGCTCGGCTGCCCAGCATGCCAGGGAGTAGAGCACGAACGGTTGGCCTCTGCTCCCACAGCCGAAGAGCCAGGGCAAAAATCTTGAGCTGTGCCTCTTCTGCAGAAAGTCAGCTTTGCAACGGTGCCATCCGCATTGCTGTCGCTCCTCGATTTCCCAACTCAAAGTCCATTACAATGGAACCTCTTTGGCACCCGTGCTCGGCTGCGCAGCATCCCAGGGAGTAGAGCACGAACGGTTGGCCTCTGTTCCCACAGCCGAAGAGCCAGGGCAAAAAACTTGAGCTGTGCCTCTTCTGCAGAAAGTCAGCTTTGCAACGGTGCCATCCGCATTGCTGTCGCTCCTCGATTTCCCAACTCAAAGTCCATTACAATGGAACCTCTTTGGCACCCGTGCTCGGCTGCCCAGCATGCCAGGGAGTAGAGCACGAACGGTTGGCCTCTGCTCCCACAGCCGAAGAGCCAGGGCAAAAAACTTGAGCTGTGCCTCTTCTGCAGAAAGTCAGCTTTGCAACGGTGCCATCCGCATTGCTGTCGCTCCTCCATTTCCCAACTCAAAGTCCATTACAATGGAACCTCTTTGGCACCCGTGCTCGGCTGCCCAGCATGCCAGGGAGTAGAGCACGAACGGTTGGCCTCTGCTCCCACAGCCAAAGAGCCAGGGCAAAAAACTTGAGCTGTGCCTCTTCTGCAGAAAGTCAGCTTTGCAACGGTGCCATCCGCATTGCTGTCGCTCCTCGATTTCCCAACTCAAAGTCCATTACAATGGAACCTCTTTGGCACCCGTGCTCGGCTGCCCAGCATGCCAGGGAGTAGAGCACGAACGGTTGGCCTCTGCTCCCACAGCCGAAGAGCCAGGGCAAAAAACTTGAGCTGTGCCTCTTGTGCAGAAAGTCAGCTTTGCAACGGTGCCATCCGCATTGCTGTCGCTCCTCGATTTCCCAACTCAAAGTCCATTACAATGGAACCTCTTTGGCACCCGTGCTCGGCGGCCCAGCATGCCAGGGAGTAGAGCACGAACGGTTGGCCTCTGCTCCCACAGCCGAAGAGCCAGGGCAAAAAACTTGAGCTGTGCCTCTTCTGCAGAAAGTCAGCTTTGCAACAGTGCCAACCGCATTGCTGTCGCTCCTCCATTTCCCAACTCAAAGTCCATTACAATGGAACCTCTTTGGCACCTGTGCTCGGCTGCCCAGCATGCCAGGGAGTAGAGCACGAACAGCTGGCCTCTGTTCCCACAGCCGAAGAGCCAGGGCAAAAAACTTGAGCTGTGCCTCTTCTGCAGAAAGTCAGCTTTGCAACGGTGCCATCCGCATTGCTGTCGCTCCTCCATTTCCCAACTCAAAGTCCATTACAATGGAACCTCTTTGGCACCCGTGCTCGGCTGCCCAGCATCCCAGGGAGTAGAGCACGAACGGTTGGCCTCTGCTCCCACAGCCGAAGAGCCAGGGCAAAAAACTTGAGCTGTGCCTCTTCTGCAGAAAGTCAGCTTTGCAACGGTGCCATCCGCATTGCTGTCGCTCCTCCATTTCCCAACTCAAAGTCCATTACAATGGAACCTCTTTGGCACCCTTGCTCGGCTGCCCAGCATGCCAGGGAGTAGAGCACGAACGGTTGGCCTCTGCTCCCACAGCCGGAGAGCCAGGGCAAAAAACTTGAGCTGTACCTCTTCTGCAGAAAGTCAGCTTTGCAACGGTGCCATCCGCATTGCTGTCGCTCCTCGATTTCCCAACTCAAAGTCCATTACGATGGAACCTCTTTGGCACCCGTGCTCGGCTGCCCAGCATCCCAGCGAGTAGAGCACGAACGGTTGGCCTCTGCTCCCACAGCCGAAGAGCCAGGGCAAAAAACTTGAGCTGTGCCTCTTCTGCAGAAAGTCAGCTTTCCAACGGTGCCATCCGCATTGCTGTCGCTCCTCGATTTCCCAACTCAAAGTCCATTACCATGGAACCTCTTTGGCACCCGTGCTCGGCTGCCCAGCATCCCAGGGAGAAGAGCACGAACGGTTGGCCTCTGCTCCCACAGCCGAAGAGCCAGGGCAAAAAACTTGAGCTGTGCCTCTTCTGCAGAAAGTCAGCTTTGCAACGGTGCCATCCGCATTGCTGTCGCTCCTCGATTTCCCAACTCAAAGTCCATTACAATGGAACCTCTTTGGCACCCGTGCTCGGCTGCCCAGCATGCCACGGAGTAGAGCACGAACGGTTGGCCTCTGCTCCCACAGCCGAAGAGCCAGGGCAAAAAACTTGAGCTGTGCCTCTTCTGCACAAAGTCAGCTTTGCAACGGTGCCATCCGCATTGCTGTCGCTCCTCCATTTCCCAACTCAAAGTCCATTACAATGGAACCTCTTTGGCACCCGTGCTCGGCTGCCCAGCATGCCAGGGAGTAGAGCACGAACGGTTGGCCTCTGCTCCCACAGCCGAAGAGCCAGGGCAAAAAACTTGAGCTGTGCCTCTTCTGCAGAAAGTCAGCTTTGCAACGGTGCCATCCGCATTGCTGTCGCTCCTCCATTTCCCAACTCAAAGTCCATTACAATGGAACCTCTTTGGCACCCGTGCTCGGCTGCCCAGCATGCCAGGGAGTAGAGCACGAACGGTTGGCCTCTGCTCCCACAGCCGAAGAGCCAGGGCAAAAAACTTGAGCTGTGCCTCTTCTGCAGAAAGTCAGCTTTGCAACTGTGCCAACCGCATTGCTGTCGCTCCTCGATTTCCCAACTCAAAGTCCATTATAATGGAACCTCTTTGGCACCCGTGCTCGGCTGCCCAGCATCCCAGGGAGTAGAGCACGAACGGTTGGCCTCTGCTCCCACAGCCGAAGAGGCATGGCAAAAATCTTGAGCTGTGCCTCTTCTGCAGAAAGTCAGCTTTGCAACGGTGCCATCCGCATTGCTGTCGCTCCTCGATTTCCCAACTCAAAGTCCATTACAATGGAACCTCTTTGGCACCCGTGCTCGGCTTCCCAGCATGCCAGGGAGTAGAGCACAAACGGTTGGCCTCTGCTCCCACAGCCGAAGAGCCAGGGCAAAAAACTTGAGCTGTGCCTCTTCTGCAGAAAGTCAGCTTTGCAACGGTGCCATCCACATTGCTGTCGCTCCTCCATTTCCCAACTCAAAGTCCATTAAAATGGAACCTCTTTGGCACCCGTGCTCGGCTGCCCAGCATCCCAGGGAGTAGAGCACGAACGGTTGGCCTCTGCTCCCACAGCCGAAGAGCCAGGGCAAAAAACTTGAGCTGTGCCTCTTCTGCAGAAAGTCAGCTTTGCAACGGTGCCATCCGCATTGCTGTCGCTCCTCCATTTCCCAACTCAAAGTCCATTACAATGGAACATCTTTGGCACCCGTGCTCGGCTGCCCAGCATGCCAGGGAGTAGAGCACGAACGGTTGGCCTCTGCTCCCACAGCCGAAGAGCCAGGGCAAAAAACTTGAGCTGTGCCTCTTCTGCAGAAAGTCAGCTTTGCAACGGTGCCATCCGCATTGCTGTCGCTCCTCCATTTCCCAACTCAAAGTCCATTAAAATGGAACCTCTTTGGCACCCGTGCTCGGCTGCCCAGCATGCCAGGGAGTAGAGCATGAACGGTTGGCCTCTGCTCCCACAGCCGAAGAGCCAGGGCAAAAAACTTGAGCTGTGCCTCTTCTGCAGAAAGTCAGCTTTGCAACGGTGCCATCCGCATTGCTGTCGCTCCTCGATTTCCCAACTCAAAGTCCATTACAATGGAACCTCTTTGGCACCCGTGCTCGGCTGCCCAGCATGCCAGGGAGTAGAGCACGAACGGTTGGCCTCTGCTCCCACAGCCGAAGAGCCAGGGCAAAAAACTTGAGCTGTGCCTCTTCTGCAGAAAGTCAGCTTTGCAACGGTGCCATCCGCATTGCTGTCGCTCCTCCATTTCCCAACTCAAAGTCCATTACAATGGAACCTCTTTGGCACCCGTGCTCGGCTGCCCAGCATGCCAGGGAGTAGAGCACGAACGGTTGGCCTCTGCTCCCACAGCCGAAGAGCCAGGGCAAAAAACTTGAGCTGTGCCTCTTCTGCAGAAAGTCAGCTTTGCAACGGTGCCATCCGCATTGCTGTCGCTCCTCCATTTCCCAACTCAAAGTCCATTACAATGGAACCTCTTTGGCACCCGTGCTCAGCTGCCCAGCATCCCAGGGAGTAGAGCACGAACGGTTGGCCTCTGCTCCCACAGCCAAAGAGCCAGGGCAAAAAACTTGAGCTGTGCCTCTTCTGCCGAAAGTCAGCTTTGCAACGGTGCCATCCGCATTGCTGTCGCTCCTCCATTTCCCAACTCAAAGTCCATTACAATGGAACCTCTTTGGCACCCGTGCTCGGCTTCCCAGCATGCCAGGGAGTAGAGCACGAACGGTTGGCCTCTGCTCCCACAGCCGAAGAGCCAGGGCAAAAAACTTGAGCTGTGCCTCTTCTGCAGAAAGTCAGCTTTGCAACGGTGCCATCCGCATTGGTGTCGCTCCTCCATTTCCCAACTCAAAGTCCATTACAATGGAACCTCTTTGGCACCCGTGCTCGGCTGCCCAGCATGCCAGGGAGTAGAGCACGAACGGTTGGCCTCTGCTCCCACAGCCGAAGAGGCATGGCAAAAATCTTGAGCTGTGCCTCTTCTGCAGAAAGTCAGCTTTGCAACGGTGCCATCCGCATTGCTGTCGCTCCTCGATTTCCCAACTCAAAGTCCATTACAATGGAACCTCTTTGGCACCCGTGCTCGGCTTCCCAGCATGCCAGGGAGTAGAGCACGAACGGTTGGCCTCTGCTCCCACAGCCGAAGAGCCAGGGCAAAAAACTTGAGCTGTGCTTCTTCTGCAGAAAGTCAGCTTTGCAACGGTGCCATCCGCATTGCTGTCGCTCCTCCATTTCCCAACTCAAAGTCCATTAAAATGGAACCTCTTTGGCACCCGTGCTCGGCTGCCCAGCATCCCAGGGAGTAGAGCACGAACGGTTGGCCTCTGCTCCCACAGCCGAAGAGCCAGGGCAAAAAACTTGAGCTGTGCCTCTTCTGCAGAAAGTCAGCTTTGCAACGGTGCCATCCGCATTGCTGTCGCTCCTCCATTTCCCAACTCAAAGTCCATTACAATGGAACCTCTTTGGCACCCGTGCTCGGCTGCCCAGCATGCCAGGGAGTAGAGCACGAACGGTTGGCCTCTGCTCCCACAGCCGAAGAGCCAGGGCAAAAAACTTGAGCTGTGCCTCTTCTGCAGAAAGTCAGCTTTGCAACGGTGCCATCCGCATTGCTGTCGCTCCTCGATTTCCCAACTCAAAGTCCATTATAATGGAACCTCTTTGGCACTCGTGCTCTGCTTCCCAGCATCCCAGGGAGTAGAGCACGAACGGTTGGCCTCTGCTCCCACAGCCGAAGAGCCAGGGCAAAAAACTTGAGCTGTGCCTCTTCTGCAGAAAGTCAGCTTTGCAACGGTGCCATCCGCATTGCTGTCGCTCCTCGATTTCCCAACTCAAAGTCCATTACAATGGAACCTCTTTGGCACCCGTGCTCAGCTGCCCAGCATCCCAGGGAGTAGAGCACGAACGGTTGGCCTCTGCTCCCACAGCCGAAGAGCCAGGGCAAAAAACTTGAGCTGTGCCTCTTCTGCAGAAAGTCAGCTTTGCAACGGTGCCATCCGCATTGGTGTCGCTCCTCCATTTCCCAACTCAAAGTCCATTACAATGGAACCTCTTTGGCACCCGTGCTCGGCTGCCCAGCATCCCAGGGAGTAGAGCACGAACGGTTGGCCTCTGCTCCCACAGCCGAAGAGCCAGGGCAAAAAACTTGAGCTGTGCCTCTTCTGCAGAAAGTCAGCTTTGCAACGGTGCCATCCGCATTGCTGTCGCTCCTCGATTTCCCAACTCAAAGTCCATTATAATGGAACCTCTTTGGCACTCGTGCTCTGCTTCCCAGCATCCCAGGGAGTAGAGCACGAACGGTTGGCCTCTGCTCCCACAGCCGAAGAGCCAGGGCAAAAAACTTGAGCTGTGCCTCTTCTGCAGAAAGTCAGCTTTGCAACGGTGCCATCCGCATTGCTGTCGCTCCTCGATTTCCCAACTCAAAGTCCATTACAATGGAACCTCTTTGGCACCCGTGCTCAGCTGCCCAGCATCCCAGGGAGTAGAGCATGAACGGTTGGCCTCTGCTCCCACAGCCGAAGAGCCAGGGCAAAAAACGTGAGCTGTGCCTCTTCTGCAGAAAGTCAGCTTTGCAACGGTGCCATCCGCATTGCTGTCGCTCCTCGATTTCCCAACTCAAAGTCCATTACAATGGAACCTCTTTGGCACCCGTGCTCAGCTGCCCAGCATGCCACGGAGTAGAGCACGAATGGTTGGCCTCTGCTCCCACAGCCGAAGAGCCAGGGCAAAAAACTTGAGCTGTGCCTCTTCTGCAGAAAGTCAGCTTTGCAACGGTGCCATCCGCATTGCTGTCGCTCCTCCATTTCCCAACTCAAAGTCCATTACAATGGAACCTCTTTGGCACCCGTGCTCGGCTGCCCAGCATCCCAGGGAGTAGAGCACGAACGGTTGGCCTCTGCTCCCACAGCCGAAGAGCCAGGGCAAAAAACTTGAGCTGTGCCTCTTCTGCAGAAAGTCAGCTTTGCAACGCTGCCATCCGCATTGCTGTCGCTCCTCCATTTCCCAACTCAAAGTCCATTACAATGGAACCTCTTTGGCACCCGTGCTCGGCTGCCGAGCATGCCAGGGAGTAGAGCACGAATGGTTGGCCTCTGCTCGCACAGCCGAAGAGCCAGGGCAAAAAACTTGAGCTGTGCCTCTTCTGCAGAAAGTCAGCTTTGCAACGGTGCCATCCGCATTGGTGTCGCTCCTCCATTTCCCAACTCAAAGTCCATTACAATGGAACCTCTTTGGCACCCGTGCTCGGCTGCCCAGCATGCCAGGGAGTAGAGCACGAACGGTTGGCCTCTGCTCCCACAGCCGAAGAGCCAGGGCAAAAAACTTGAGCTGTGCCTCTTCTGCAGAAAGTCAGCTTTGCAACGGTGCCATCCGCATTGCTGTCGCTCCTCCATTTCCCAACTCAAAGTCCATTACAATGGAACCTCTTTGGCACCCGTGCTCGGCTGCCCAGCATGCCAGGGAGTAGAGCACGAACGGTTGGCCTCTGCTCCCACAGCCAAAGAGCCAGGGCAAAAAACTTGAGCTGTGCCTCTTCTGCAGAAAGTCAGCTTTGCAACGGTGCCATCCGCATTGCTGTCGCTCCTCCATTTCCCAACTCAAAGTCCATTATAATGGAACCTCTTTGGCACTCGTGCTCTGCTTCCCAGCATCCCAGGGAGTAGAGCACGAACGGTTGGCCTCTGCTCCCACAGCCGAAGAGCCAGGGCAAAAAACTTGAGCTGTGCCTCTTCTGCAGAAAGTCAGCTTTGCAACGGTGCCATCCGCATTGCTGTCGCTCCTCCATTTCCCAACTCAAAGTCCATTACAATGGAACCTCTTTGGCACCGTTGCTCGACTGCCCAGCATCCCAGGGAGTAGAGTACGAACGGTTGGCCTCTGCTGCCACGGCCGAAGAGGCATGGCAAAAATCTTGAGCTGTGCCTCTTCTGCAGAAAGTCAGCTTTGCAACGGTGCCATCCGCATTGCTGTCGCTCCTCGATTTCCCAACTCAAAGTCCATTACAATGGAACCTCTTTGGCACTCGTGCTCGGCTGCCCAGCATCCCTGGGAGTAGAGCACAAATGGTTGGCCTCTGCTCGCACAGCCGAAGAGCCAGGGCAAAAAATTTGAGCTGTGCCTCTTCTGCAGAAAGTCAGCTTTGCAACGGTGCCATCCGCATTGCTGTCGCTCCTCGATTTCCCAACTCAAAGTCCATTACAATGGAACCTCTTTGGCACCCGTGCTCGGCTGCCCAGCATGCCAGGGAGTAGAGCACGAACGGTTGGCCTCTGCTCCCACAGCCGAAGAGCCAGGGCAAAAAACTTGAGCTGTGCCTCTTCTGCAGAAAGTCAGCTTTGCAACGGTGCCATCCGCATTGCTGTCACTCCTCGATTTCCCAACTCAAAGTCCATTACAATGGAAGCTCTTTGGCACCCGTGCTCGGCTGCCCAGCATCCCAGGGAGTAGAGCACAAACGGTTGGCCTCTGCTCCCACAGCCGAAGAGCCAGGGCAAAAAACTTGAGCTGTGCCTCTTCTGCAGAAAGTCAGCTTTGCAACGGTGCCATCCGCATTGCTGTCGCTCCTCCATTTCCCAACTCAAAGTCCATTACAATGGAACCTCTTTGGCACCCGTGCTCGGCTGCCCAGCATCCCAGGGAGTAGAGCACGAACGGTTGGCCTCTGCTCCCACAGCCGAAGAGCCAGGGCAAAAAACTTGAGCTGTGTCTCTTCTGCAGAAAGTCAGCTTTGCAACGGTGCCATCCGCATTGCTGTCGCTCCTCGATTTCCCAACTCAAAGTCCATTACAATGGAAGCTCTTTGGCACCCGTGCTCGGCTGCCCAGCATGCCAGGGAGTAGAGCACGAACGGTTGGCCTCTGCTCCCACAGCCGAAGAGCCAGGGCAAAAAACTTGAGCTGTGCCTCTTCTGCAGAAAGTCAGCTTTGCAACGGTGCCATCCGCATTGCTGTCGCTCCTCGATTTCCCAACTCAAAGTCCATTACAATGGAAGCTCTTTGGCACCCGTGCTCGGCTGCCCAGCATGCCAGGGAGTAGAGCACGAACGGTTGGCCTCTGCTCCCACAGCCGAAGAGCCAGGGCAAAAAACTTGAGCTGTGCCTCTTCTGCAGAAAGTCAGCTTTGCAACGGTGCCATCCGCATTGCTGTCGCTCCTCCATTTCCCAACTCAAAGTCCATTATAATGGAACCTCTTTGGCACTCGTGCTCTGCTTCCCAGCATCCCAGGGAGTAGAGCACGAACGGTTGGCCTCTGCTCCCACAGCCGAAGAGCCAGGGCAAAAAACTTGAGCTGTGCCTCTTCTGCAGAAAGTCAGCTTTGCAACGGTGCCATCCGCATTGCTGTCGCTCCTCCATTTCCCAACTCAAAGTCCATTACAATGGAACCTCTTTGGCACCGTTGCTCGACTGCCCAGCATCCCAGGGAGTAGAGCACGAACGGTTGGCCTCTGCTCCCACGGCTGAAGAGGCATGGCAAAAATCTTGAGCTGTGCCTCTTCTGCAGAAAGTCAGCTTTGCAACGGTGCCATCCGCATTGCTGTCGCTCCTCGATTTCCCAACTCAAAGTCCATTACAATGGAAGCTCTTTGGCACACGTGCTCGGCTGCCCAGCATCCCAGGGAGTAGAGCACAAACGGTTGGCCTCTGCTCCCACAGCCGAAGAGCCAGGGCAAAAAATTTGAGCTGTGCCTCTTCTGCAGAAAGTCAGCTTTGCAACGGTGCCATCCGCATTGCTGTCGCTCCTCCATTTCCCAACTCAAAGTCCATTACAATGGAACCTCTTTGGCACCCGTGCTCGGCTGCCCAGCATGCCAGGGAGTAGAGCACGAACGGTTGGCCTCTGCTCGCACAGCCGAAGAGCCAGGGCAAAAAACTTGAGCTGTGCCTCTTCTGCAGAAAGTCAGCTTTGCAACGGTGCCATCCGCATTGCTGTCGCTCCTCGATTTCCCAACTCAAAGTCCATTACAATGGAAGCTCTTTGGCACCCGTGCTCGGCTGCCCAGCATCCCAGGGAGTAGAGCACGAACGGTTGGCCTCTGCTCTCACAGCCGAAGAGCCAGGGCAAAAAACTTGAGCTGTGCCTCTTCTGCAGAAAGTCAGCTTTGCAACGGTGCCATCCGCATTGCTGTCGCTCCTCCATTTCCCAACTCAAAGTCCATTACAATGGAACCTCTTTGGCACCCGTGCTCGGCTGCCCAGCATGCCAGGGAGTAGAGCACGAACGGTTGGCCTCTGCTCCCACAGCCGAAGAGCCAGGGCAAAAAACTTGAGCTGTGCCTCTTCTGCAGAAAGTCAGCTTTGCAACGGTGCCATCCGCATTGCTGTCGCTCCTCGATTTCCCAACTCAAAGTCCATTACAATGGAACCTCTTTGGCACCCGTGCTCGGCTGCCCAGCATCCCAGGGAGTAGAGCACGAACCGTTGGCCTCTGCTCCCACAGCCGAAGAGCCAGGGCAAAAAACTTGAGCTGTGCCTCTTCTGCAGAAAGTCAGCTTTCAAACGGTGCCATCCGCATTGCTGTCGCTCCTCGATTTCCCAACTCAAAGTCCATTACAATGGAACCTCTTTGGCACCCGTGCTTGGCTGCCCAGCATCCCAGGGAGTAGAGCACGAACGGTTGGCCTCTGCTCCCACAGCCGAAGAGCCAGGGCAAAAAACTTGAGCTGTGCCTCTTCTGCAGAAAGTCAGCTTTGCAGCGGTGCCATCCGCATTGCTGTCGCTCCTCCATTTCCCAACTCAAAGTCCATTACAATGGAAGCTCTTTGGCACCCGTGCTCGGCTGCCCAGCATCCCAGGGAGTAGAGCACGAACGGTTGGCCTCTGCTCCCACAGCCGAAGAGCCAGGGCAAAAAACTTGAGCTGTGTCTCTTCTGCAGAAAGTCAGCTTTGCAACGGTGCCATCCGCATTGCTGTCGCTCCTCCATTTCCCAACTCAAAGTCCATTAGAATGGAACCTCTTTGGCACCCGTGCTCGGCTGCCCAGCATGCCAGGGAGTAGAGCACGAACGGTTGGCCTCTGCTCCCACAGCCGAAGAGCCAGGGCAAAAAACTTGAGCTGTGCCTCTTCTGCAGAAAGTCAGCTTTGCAACGGTGCCATCCGCATTGCTGTCGCTCCTCCATTTCCCAACTCAAAGTCCATTACAATGGAACCTCTTTGGCACCGTTGCTCGACTGCCCAGCATGCCAGGGAGTAGAGCACGAACGGTTGGCCTCTGCTCCCACGGCTGAAGAGGCATGGCAAAAATCTTGAGCTGTGCCTCTTCTGCAGAAAGTCAGCTTTGCAACGGTGCCATCCGCATTGCTGTCGCTCCTCGATTTCCCAACTCAAAGTCCATTACAATGGAACCTCTTTGGCACCCGTGCTCGGCTGCCCAGCATCCCAGGGAGTAGAGCACAAACGGTTGGCCTCTGCTCCCACAGCCGAAGAGCCAGGGCAAAAAATTTGAGCTGTGCCTCTTCTGCAGAAAGTCAGCTTTGCAACGGTGCCATCCGCATTGCTGTCGCTCCTCCATTTCCCAACTCAAAGTCCATTACAATGGAACCTCTTTGGCACCCGTGCTCGGCTGCCCAGCATGCCAGGGAGTAGAGCACGAACGGTTGGCCTCTGCTCCCACAGCCGAAGAGCCAGGGCAAAAAACTTGAGCTGTGCCTCTTCTGCAGAAAGTCAGCTTTGCAACGGTGCCATCCGCATTGCTGTCGCTCCTCCATTTCCCAACTCAAAGTCCATTACAATGGAACCTCTTTGGCACCCGTGCTCGGCTGCCCAGCATCCCAGGGAGTAGAGCACGAACGGTTGGCCTCTGCTCCCACAGCCGAAGAGCCAGGGCAAAAAACTTGAGCTGTGCCTCTTCTGCAGAAAGTCAGCTTTGCAACGGTGCCATCCGCATTGCTGTCGCTCCTCCATTTCCCAACTCAAAGTCCATTACAATGGAAGCTCTTTGGCACCCGTGCTCGGCTGCCCAGCATGCCAGGGAGTAGAGCACGAACGGTTGGCCTCTGCTCCCACAGCCGAAGAGCCAGGGCAAAAAACTTGAGCTGTGCCTCTTCTGCAGAAAGTCAGCTTTGCAACGGTGCCATCCGCATTGCTGTCGCTCCTCCATTTCCCAACTCAAAGTCCATTATAATGGAACCTCTTTGGCACTCGTGCTCTGCTTCCCAGCATCCCAGGGAGTAGAGCACGAACGGTTGGCCTCTGCTCCCACGGCTGAAGAGGCATGGCAAAAATCTTGAGCTGTGCCTCTTCTGCAGAAAGTCAGCTTTGCAACGGTGCCATCCGCATTGCTGTCGCTCCTCGATTTCCCAACTCAAAGTCCATTACAATGGAACCTCTTTGGCACCCGTGCTCGGCTGCCCAGCATCCCAGGGAGTAGAGCACAAACGGTTGGCCTCTGCTCCCACAGCCGAAGAGCCAGGGCAAAAAATTTGAGCTGTGCCTCTTCTGCAGAAAGTCAGCTTTGCAACGGTGCCATCCGCATTGCTGTCGCTCCTCCATTTCCCAACTCAAAGTCCATTACAATGGAACCTCTTTGGCACCCGTGCTCGGCTGCCCAGCATGCCAGGGAGTAGAGCACGAACGGTTGGCCTCTGCTCCCACAGCCGAAGAGCCAGGGCAAAAAACTTGAGCTGTGCCTCTTCTGCAGAAAGTCAGCTTTGCAACGGTGCCATCCGCATTGCTGTCGCTCCTCCATTTCCCAACTCAAAGTCCATTACAATGGAAGCTCTTTGGCACCCGTGCTCGGCTGCCCAGCATCCCAGGGAGTAGAGCACGAACGGTTGGCCTCTGCTCTCACAGCCGAAGAGCCAGGGCAAAAAACTTGAGCTGTGCCTCTTCTGCAGAAAGTCAGCTTTGCAACGGTGCCATCCGCATTGCTGTCGCTCCTCGATTTCCCAACTCAAAGTCCATTACAATGGAACCTCTTTGGCACCCGTGCTCGGCTGCCCAGCATGCCAGGGAGTAGAGCACGAACGGTTGGCCTCTGCTCCCACAGCCGAAGAGCCAGGGCAAAAAACTTGAGCTGTGCCTCTTCTGCAGAAAGTCAGCTTTGCAACGGTGCCATCCGCATTGCTGTCGCTCCTCGATTTCCCAACTCAAAGTCCATTACAATGGAACCTCTTTGGCACCCGTGCTCGGCTGCCCAGCATGCCAGGGAGTAGAGCACGAACGGTTGGCCTCTGCTCCCACAGCCGAAGAGCCAGGGCAAAAGACTTGAGCTGTGCCTCTTCTGCAGAAAGTCAGCTTTGCAACGGTGCCATCCGCATTGCTGTCGCTCCTCGATTTCCCAACTCAAAGTCCATTACAATGGAACCTCTTTGGCACCCGTGTTTGGCTGCCCAGCATCCCAGGGAGTAGAGCACGAACGGTTGGCCTCTGCTCCCACAGCCGAAGAGCCAGGGCAAAAAACTTGAGCTGTGCCTCTTCTGCAGAAAGTCAGCTTTGCAACGGTGCCATCCGCATTGCTGTCGCTCCTCGATTTCCCAACTCAAAGTCCATTACAATGGAACCTCTTTGGCACCCGTGCTCGGCTGCCCAGCATCCCAGGGAGTAGAGCACGAACGGTTGGCCTCTGCTCCCACAGCCGAAGAGCCAGGGCAAAAAACTTGAGCTGTGTCTCTTCTGCAGAAAGTCAGCTTTGCAACGGTGCCATCCGCATTGCTGTCGCTCCTCGATTTCCCAACTCAAAGTCCATTACAATGGAACCTCTTTGGCACCCGTGCTCGGCTGCCCAGCATCCCAGGGAGTAGAGCACGAACGGTTGGCCTCTGCTCCCACAGCCGAAGAGCCAGGGCAAAAAACTTGAGCTGTGCCTCTTCTGCAGAAAGTCAGCTTTGCAACGGTGCCATCCGCATTGCTGTCGCTCCTCCATTTCCCAACTCAAAGTCCATTACAATGGAAGCTCTTTGGCACCCGTGCTCGGCTGCCCAGCATCCCAGGGAGTAGAGCACGAACGGTTGGCCTCTGCTCGCACAGCCGAAGAGCCAGGGCAAAAAACTTGAGCTGTGCCTCTTCTGCAGAAAGTCAGCTTTGCAACGGTGCCATCCGCATTGCTGTCGCTCCTCCATTTCCCAACTCAAAGTCCATTATAATGGAACCTCTTTGGCACTCGTGCTCTGCTTCCCAGCATGCCAGGGAGTAGAGCACGAACGGTTGGCCTCTGCTCCCACAGCCGAAGAGCCAGGGCAAAAAACTTGAGCTGTGCCTCTTCTGCAGAAAGTCAGCTTTGCAAAGGTGCCATCCGCATTGCTGTCGCTCCTCGATTTCCCAACTCAAAGTCCATTACAATGGAACCTCTTTGGCACCGTTGCTCGACTGCCCAGCATCCCAGGGAGTAGAGCACGAACGGTTGGCCTCTGCTCCCACGGCTGAAGAGGCATGGCAAAAATCTTGAGCTGTGCCTCTTCTGCAGAAAGTCAGCTTTGCAACGGTGCCATCCGCATTGCTGTCGCTCCTCGATTTCCCAACTCAAAGTCCATTACAATGGAACCTCTTTGGCACCCGTGCTCGGCTGCCCAGCATCCCAGGGAGTAGAGCACAAACGGTTGGCCTCTGCTCCCACAGCCGAAGAGCCAGGGCAAAAAATTTGAGCTGTGCCTCTTCTGCAGAAAGTCAGCTTTGCAACGGTGCCATCCGCATTGCTGTCGCTCCTCGATTTCCCAACTCAAAGTCCATTACAATGGAACCTCTTTGGCACCCGTGCTCGGCTGCCCAGCATCCCAGGGAGTAGAGCACGAACGGTTGGCCTCTGCTCCCACAGCCGAAGAGCCAGGGCAAAAAACTTGAGCTGTGCCTCTTCTGCAGAAAGTCAGCTTTGCAACGGTGCCATCCGCATTGCTGTCGCTCCTCGATTTCCCAACTCAAAGTCCATTACAATGGAACCTCTTTGGCACCCGTGCTCGGCTGCCCAGCATGCCAGGGAGTAGAGCACGAACGGTTGGCCTCTGCTCCCACAGCCGAAGAGCCAGGGCAAAAAACTTGAGCTGTGCCTCTTCTGCAGAAATTCAGCTTTGCAACGGTGCCATCCGCATTGCTGTCGCTCCTCCATTTCCCAACTCAAAGTCCATTACAATGGAAGCTCTTTGGCACCCGTGCTCGGCTGCCCAGCATCCCAGGGAGTAGAGCACGAACGGTTGGCCTCTGCTCGCACAGCCGAAGAGCCAGGGCAAAAAACTTGAGCTGTGCCTCTTCTGCAGAAAGTCAGCTTTGCAACGGTGCCATCCGCATTGCTGTCGCTCCTCCATTTCCCAACTCAAAGTCCATTATAATGGAACCTCTTTGGCACTCGTGCTCTGCTTCCCAGCATGCCAGGGAGTAGAGCACGAACGGTTGGCCTCTGCTCCCACAGCCGAAGAGCCAGGGCAAAAAACTTGAGCTGTGCCTCTTCTGCAGAAAGTCAGCTTTGCAAAGGTGCCATCCGCATTGCTGTCGCTCCTCGATTTCCCAACTCAAAGTCCATTACAATGGAACCTCTTTGGCACCGTTGCTCGACTGCCCAGCATCCCAGGGAGTAGAGCACGAACGGTTGGCCTCTGCTCCCACGGCTGAAGAGGCATGGCAAAAATCTTGAGCTGTGCCTCTTCTGCAGAAAGTCAGCTTTGCAACGGTGCCATCCGCATTGCTGTCGCTCCTCGATTTCCCAACTCAAAGTCCATTACAATGGAACCTCTTTGGCACCCGTGCTCGGCTGCCCAGCATCCCAGGGAGTAGAGCACAAACGGTTGGCCTCTGCTCCCACAGCCGAAGAGCCAGGGCAAAAAATTTGAGCTGTGCCTCTTCTGCAGAAAGTCAGCTTTGCAACGGTGCCATCCGCATTGCTGTCGCTCCTCGATTTCCCAACTCAAAGTCCATTACAATGGAACCTCTTTGGCACCCGTGCTCGGCTGCCCAGCATCCCAGGGAGTAGAGCACGAACGGTTGGCCTCTGCTCCCACAGCCGAAGAGCCAGGGCAAAAAACTTGAGCTGTGCCTCTTCTGCAGAAAGTCAGCTTTGCAACGGTGCCATCCGCATTGCTGTCGCTCCTCGATTTCCCAACTCAAAGTCCATTACAATGGAACCTCTTTGGCACCCGTGCTCGGCTGCCCAGCATGCCAGGGAGTAGAGCACGAACGGTTGGCCTCTGCTCCCACAGCCGAAGAGCCAGGGCAAAAAACTTGAGCTGTGCCTCTTCTGCAGAAAGTCAGCTTTGCAACGGTGCCATCCGCATTGCTGTCGCTCCTCCATTTCCCAACTCAAAGTCCATTACAATGGAACCTCTTTGGTACCCGTGCTCTGCTGCCCAGCATGCCAGGGAGTAGAGCACGAACGGTTGGCCTCTGCTCCCACAGCCGAAGAGCCAGGGCAAAAAACTTGAGCTGTGCCTCTTCTGCAGAAAGTCAGCTTTGCAACGGTGCCATCCGCATTGCTGTCGCTCCTCGATTTCCCAACTCAAAGTCCATTACAATGGAACCTATTTGGCACCCGTGCTCGGCTGCCCAGCATCCCAGGGAGTAGAGCACGAACGGTTGGCCTCTGCTCCCACAGCCGAAGAGCCAGGGCAAAAAACTTGAGCTGTGCCTCTTCTGCAGAAAGTCAGCTTTGCAACGGTGCCATCCGCATTGCTGTCGCTCCTCCATTTCCCAACTCAAAGTCCATTACAATGGAAGCTCTTTGGCACCCGTGCTCGGCTGCCCAGCATGCCAGGGAGTAGAGCACGAATGGTTGGCCTCTGCTCCCACAGCCGAAGAGCCAGGGCAAAAAACTTGAGCTGTGCCTCTTCTGCAGAAAGTCAGCTTTGCAACGGTGCCATCCGCATTGCTGTCGCTCCTCGATTTCCCAACTCAAAGTCCATTACAATGGAACCTCTTTGGCACCCGTGCTCGGCTGCCCAGCATCCCAGGGAGTAGAGCACGAACGGTTGGCCTCTGCTCCCACAGCCGAAGAGCCAGGGCAAAAAACTTGAGCTGTGCCTCTTCTGCAGAAAGTCAGCTTTGCAACGGTGCCATCCGCATTGCTGTCGCTCCTCCATTTCCCAACTCAAAGTCCATTACAATGGAACCTCTTTGGCACCCGTGCTCGGCTGCCCAGCATCCCAGGGAGTAGAGCACGAACGGTTGGCCTCTGCTCCCACAGCCGAAGAGCCAGGGCAAAAAACTTGAGCTGTGCCTCTTCTGCAGAAAGTCAGCTTTGCAACGGTGCCATCCGCATTGCTGTCGCTCCTCGATTTCCCAACTCAAAGTCCATTACAATGGAACCTCTTTGGCACCCGTGCTCGGCTGCCCAGCATGCCAGGGAGTAGAGCACGAATGGTTGGCCTCTGCTCCCACAGCCGAAGAGCCATGGCAAAAAACTTGAGCTGTGCCTCTTCTGCAGAAAGTCAGTTTTGCAACGGTGCCATCCGCATTGCTGTCGCTCCTCGATTTCCCAACTCAAAGTCCATTATAATGGAACCTCTTTGGCACTCGTGCTCTGCTTCCCAGCATCCCAGGGAGTAGAGCACGAATGGTTGGCCTCTGCTCCCACAGCCGAAGAGCCAGGGCAAAAAACTTGAGCTGTGCCTCTTCTGCAGAAAGTCAGCTTTGCAACGGTGCCATCCGCATTGCTGTCGCTCCTCCATTTCCCAACTCAAAGTCCATTACAATGGAACCTCTTTGGCACCGTTGCTCGACTGCCCAGCATCCCAGGGAGTAGAGCACGAACGATTGGCCTCTGTTCCCATAGCCGAAGAGGCATGGCAAAAATCTTGAGCTGTGCCTCTTCTGCAGAAAGTCAGCTTTGCAACGGTGCCATCCGCATTGCTGTCGCTCCTCCATTTCCCAACTCAAAGTCCATTACAATGGAACCTCTTTGGCACCCGTGCTCGGCTGCCCAGCATCCCAGGGAGTAGAGCACGAACGGTTGGCCTCTGCTCCCACAGCCGAAGAGCCAGGGCAAAAAACTTGAGCTGTGCCTCTTCTGCAGAAAGTCAGCTTTGCAACGGTGCCATCCGCATTGCTGTCGCTCCTCGATTTCCCAACTCAAAGTCCATTACAATGGAACCTCTTTGGCACCCGTGCTCGGCTGCCCAGCATGCCAGGGAGTAGAGCACGAATGGTTGGCCTCTGCTCCCACAGCCGAAGAGCCATGGCAAAAAACTTGAGCTGTGCCTCTTCTGCAGAAAGTCAGTTTTGCAACGGTGCCATCCGCATTGCTGTCGCTCCTCGATTTCCCAACTCAAAGTCCATTATAATGGAACCTCTTTGGCACTCGTGCTCTGCTTCCCAGCATCCCAGGGAGTAGAGCACGAATGGTTGGCCTCTGCTCCCACAGCCGAAGAGCCAGGGCAAAAAACTTGAGCTGTGCCTCTTCTGCAGAAAGTCAGTTTTGCAACGGTGCCATCCGCATTGCTGTCGCTCCTCCATTTCCCAACTCAAAGTCCATTACAATGGAACCTCTTTGGCACCGTTGCTCGACTGCCCAGCATCCCAGGGAGTAGAGCACGAACGATTGGCCTCTGTTCCCATAGCCGAAGAGGCAGGGCAAAAAACTTGAGCTGTGCCTCTTCTGCAGAAAGTCAGCTTTGCAACGGTGCCATCCGCATTGCTGTCGCTCCTCGATTTCCCAACTCAAAGTCCATTACAATGGAACCTCTTTGGCACCCGTGCTCGGCTGCCCAGCATCCCAGGGAGTAGAGCACGAACGGTTGGCCTCTGTTCCCACAGCCGAAGAGCCAGGGCAAAAAACTTGAGCTGTGCCTCTTCTGCAGAAAGTCAGCTTTGCAAAGGTGCCATCCGCATTGCTGTCGCTCCTCGATTTCCCAACTCAAAGTCCATTACAATGGAACCTCTTTGGCACCCGTGCTCGGCTGCCCAGCATGGCAGGGAGTAGAGCACGAACGGTTGGCCTCTGCTCCCACAGCCGAAGAGCCAGGGCAAAAAACTTGAGCTGTGCCTCTTCTGCAGAAAGTCAGCTTTGCAACGGTGCCATCCGCATTGCTGTCGCTCCTCGATTTCCCAACTCAAAGTCCATTATAATGGAACCTCTTTGGCACTCGTGCTCTGCTTCCCAGCATCCCAGGGAGTAGAGCACGAACGGTTGGCCTCTCCTCCCACAGCCGAAGAGCCAGGGCAAAACACTTGAGCTGTGCCTCTTCTGCAGAAAGTCAGCTTTGCAACGGTGCCATCCGCATTGCTGTCGCTCCTCCATTTCCCAACTCAAAGTCCATTACAATGGAACCTCTTTGGCACCCGTGCTCGGCTGCCCAGCATCCCAGGGAGTAGAGCACGAACGGTTGGCGTCTGCTCCCACAGCCGAAGAGCCAGGGCAAAAAACTTGAGCTGTGCCTCTTCTGCAGAAAGTCAGCTTTGCAACGGTGCCATCCGCATTGCTGTCGCTCCTCCATTTCCCAACTCAAAGTCCATTACAATGGAACCTCTTTGGCACCCGTGCTCGGCTGCCCAGCATCCCAGGGAGTAGAGCACAAACGGTTGGCCTCTGCTCCCACAGCCGAAGAGCCAGGGCAAAAAACTTGAGCTGTGCCTCTTCTGCAGAAAGTCAGCTTTGCAACGGTGCCATCCGCATTGCTGTCGCTCCTCCATTTCCCAACTCAAAGTCCATTACAATGGAACCTCTTTGGCACCCGTGCTCGGCTGCCCAGCATGCCAGGGAGTAGAGCACGAACGGTTGGCCTCTGCTCCCACAGCCGAAGAGCCAGGGCAAAAAACTTGAGCTGTGCCTCTTCTGCAGAAAGTCAGCTTTGCAACGGTGCCATCCGCATTGCTGTCGCTCCTCGATTTCCCAACTCAAAGTCCATTACAATGGAACCTCTTTGGCACCCGTGCTCGGCTGCCCAGCATCCCAGGGAGTAGAGCACAAACGGTTGGCCTCTGCTCCCACAGCCGAAGAGCCAGGGCAAAAAACTTGAGCTGTGCCTCTTCTGCAGAAAGTCAGCTTTGCAACGGTGCCATCCGCATTGCTGTCGCTCCTCGATTTCCCAACTCAAAGTCCATTACAATGGAACCTCTTTGGCACCCGTGCTCGGCTGCCCAGCATGCCAGGGAGTAGAGCACGAACGGTTGGCCTCTGCTCCCACAGCCGAAGAGCCAGGGCAAAAAACTTGAGCTGTGCCTCTTCTGCAGAAAGTCAGCTTTGCAACGGTGCCATCCGCATTGCTGTCGCTCCTCGATTTCCCAACTCAAAGTCCATTATAATGGAACCTCTTTGGCACTCGTGCTCTGCTTCCCAGCATCCCAGGGAGTAGAGCACGAACGGTTGGCCTCTGCTCCCACAGCCGAAGAGCCAGGGCAAAAAACTTGAGCTGTGCCTCTTCTGCAGAAAGTCAGCTTTGCAACGGTGCCATCCGCATTGCTGTCGCTCCTCCATTTCCCAACTCAAAGTCCATTACAATGGAACCTCTTTGGCACCGTTGCTTGACTGCCCAGCATCCCAGGGAGTAGAGCACGAACGGTTGGCCTCTGCTCCCACAGCCGAAGAGGCAGGGCAAAAATCTTGAGCTGTGCCTCTTCTGCAGAATGTCAGCTTTGCAAAGGTGCCATCCGCATTGCTGTCGCTCCTCGATTTCCCAACTCAAAGTCCATTACAATGGAACCTCTTTGGCACCCGTGCTCGGCTGCCCAGCATCCCAGGGAGTAGAGCACGAACGGTTGGCCTCTGCTCCCACAGCCGAAGAGCCAGGGCAAAAAACTTGAGCTGTGCCTCTTCTGCAGAAAGTCAGCTTTGCAAAGGTGCCATCCGCATTGCTGTCGCTCCTCGATTTCCCAACTCAAAGTCCATTACAATGGAAGCTCTTTGGCACCCGTGCTCGGCTGCCCAGCATGCCAGGGAGTAGAGCACGAACGGTTGGCCTCTGCTCCCACAGCCGAAGAGCCAGGGCAAAAAACTTGAGCTGTGCCTCTTCTGCAGAAAGTCAGCTTTGCAACGGTGCCATCCGCATTGCTGTCGCTCCTCGATTTCCCAACTCAAAGTCCATTATAATGGAACCTCTTTGGCACTCGTGCTCTGCTTCCCAGCATCCCAGGGAGAAGAGCACGAACGGTTGGCCTCTGCTCCCACAGCCGAAGAGCCAGGGCAAAAAACTTGAGCTGTGCCTCTTCTGCAGAAAGTCAGCTTTGCAACGGTGCCATCCGCATTGCTGTCGCTCCTCCATTTCCCAACTCAAAGTCCATTACAATGGAACCTCTTTGGCACCCGTGCTCGGCTGCCCAGCATCCCAGGGAGTAGAGCACGAACGGTTGGCCTCTGCTCCCACAGCCGAAGAGCCAGGGCAAAAAACTTGAGCTGTGCCTCTTCTGCAGAAAGTCAGCTTTGCAACGGTGCCATCCGCATTGCTGTCGCTCCTCCATTTCCCAACTCAAAGTCCATTACAATGGAACCTCTTTGGCACCCGTGCTCGGCTGCCCAGCATCCCAGGGAGTAGAGCACAAACGGTTGGCCTCTGCTCCCACAGCCGAAGAGCCAGGGCAAAAAACTTGAGCTGTGCCTCTTCTGCAGAA
The DNA here is from genome assembly GCF_963264785.1 of Psittacula echo. Lineage (NCBI taxonomy): Eukaryota > Metazoa > Chordata > Aves > Psittaciformes > Psittacidae > Psittacula > Psittacula echo. Next base: position 62,924,504 of record NC_137740.1, read on the forward strand.
AGTCAGCTTTGCAACGGTGCCATCCGCATTGCTGTCGCTCCTCGATTTCCCAACTCAAAGTCCATTACAATGGAACCTCTTTGGCACCCGTGCTCGGCTGCCCAGCATGCCAGGGAGTAGAGCACGAACGGTTGGCCTCTGCTCCCACAGCCGAAGAGCCAGGGCAAAAAACTTGAGCTGTGCCTCTTCTGCAGAAAGTCAGCTTTGCAACGGTGCCATCCGCATTGCTGTCGCTCCTCGATTTCCCAACTCAAAGTCCATTACAATGGAACCTCTTTGGCACCCGTGCTCGGCTGCCCAGCATCCCAGGGAGTAGAGCATGAACGGTTGGCCTCTGCTCCCACAGCCGAAGAGCCAGGGCAAAAAACTTGAGCTGTGCCTCTTCTGCAGAAAGTCAGCTTTGCAACGGTGCCATCCGCATTGCTGTCGCTCCTCCATTTCCCAACTCAAAGTCCATTACAATGGAACCTCTTTGGCACCCGTGCTCGGCTGCCCAGCATCCCAGGGAGTAGAGCACAAACGGTTGGCCTCTGCTCCCACAGCCGAAGAGCCAGGGCAAAAAACTTGAGCTGTGCCTCTTCTGCAGAAAGTCAGCTTTGCAACGGTGCCATCCGCATTGCTGTCGCTCCTCGATTTCCCAACTCAAAGTCCATTACAATGGAACCTCTTTGGCACCCGTGCTCGGCTGCCCAGCATGCCAGGGAGTAGAGCACGAACGGTTGGCCTCTGCTCCCACAGCCGAAGAGCCAGGGCAAAAAACTTGAGCTGTGCCTCTTCTGCAGAAAGTCAGCTTTGCAACGGTGCCATCCGCATTGCTGTCGCTCCTCGATTTCCCAACTCAAAGTCCATTACAATGGAACCTCTTTGGCACCCGTGCTCGGCTGCCCAGCATCCCAGGGAGTAGAGCATGAACGGTTGGCCTCTGCTCCCACAGCCGAAGAGCCAGGGCAAAAAACTTGAGCTGTGCCTCTTCTGCAGAAAGTCAGCTTTGCAACGGTGCCATCCGCATTGCGGTCGCTCCTCCATTTCCCAACTCAAAGTCCATTACAATGGAACCTCTTTGGCACCCGTGCTCGGCTGCCCAGCATGCCAGGGAGTAGAGCACGAACGGTTGGCCTCTGCTCCCACAGCTGAAGAGCCAGGGCAAAAAACTTGAGCTGTGCCTCTTCTGCAGAAAGTCAGCTTTGCAACGGTGCCATCCGCATTGCTGTCGCTCCTCGATTTCCCAACTCAAAGTCCATTACAATGGAACCTCTTTGGCACTCGTGCTCGGCTGCCCAGCATGCCAGGGAGTAGAGCACGAACGGTTGGCCTCTCCTCCCACAGCCGAAGACCCAGGGCAAAAAACTTGAGCTGTGCCTCTTCTGCAGAAAGTCAGCTTTGCAACGGTGCCATCCGCATTGCTGTCGCTCCTCGATTTCCCAACTCAAAGTCCATTACAATGGAACCTCTTTGGCACCCGTGCTCGGCTGCCCAGCATGCCAGGGAGTAGAGCACGAACGGTTGGCCTCTGCTCCCACAGCCGAAGAGCCAGGGCAAAAAACTTGAGCTGTGCCTCTTCTGCAGAAAGTCAGCTTTGCAACGGTGCCATCCGCATTGCTGTCGCTCCTCGATTTCCCAACTCAAAGTCCATTACAATGGAACCTCTTTGGCACCCGTGCTCGGCTGCCCAGCATGCCAGGGAGTAGAGCATGAACGGTTGGCCTCTGCTCCCACAGCCAAAGAGCCAGGGCAAAAAACTTGAGCTGTGCCTCTTCTGCAGAAAGTCAGCTTTGCAACGGTGCCATCCGCATTGCTGTCGCTCCTCCATTTCCCAACTCAAAGTCCATTAAAATGGAACCTCTTTGGCACCCGTGCTCGGCTGCCCAGCATCCCAGGGAGTAGAGCACGAACGGTTGGCCTCTGCTCCCACAGCCGAAGAGCCAGGGCAAAAAACTTGAGCTGTGCCTCTTCTGCAGAAAGTCAGCTTTGCAACGGTGCCATCCGCATTGCTGTCGCTCCTCGATTTCCCAACTCAAAGTCCATTACAATGGAACCTCTTTGGCACCCGTGCTCGGCTGCCCAGCATGCCAGCAAGTAGAGCACGAACGGTTGGCCTCTGCTCCCACAGCCGAAGAGCCAGGGCAAAAAACTTGAGCTGTGCCTCTTCTGCAGAAAGTCAGCTTTGCAACGGTGCCATCCGCATTGCTGTCGCTCCTCGATTTCCCAACTCAAAGTCTATTACAATGGAACCTCTTTGGCACCCGTGCTCGGCTGCCCAGCATCCCAGGGAGTAGAGCACGAACGGTTGGCCTCTGCTCCCACAGCCGAAGAGCCAGGGCAAAAAACTTGAGCTGTGCCTCTTCTGCAGAAAGTCAGCTTTGCAACGGTGCCATCCGCATTGCTGTCGCTCCTCGATTTCCCAACTCAAAGTCTATTACAATGGAACCTCTTTGGCACCCGTGCTCGGCTGCCCAGCATCCCAGGGAGTAGAGCACGAACGGTTGGCCTCTGCTCCCACAGCCGAAGAGCCAGGGCAAAAAACTTGAGCTGTGCCTCTTCTGCAGAAAGTCAGCTTTGCAACAGTGCCATCCGCATTGCTGTCGCTCCTCGATTTCCCAACTCAAAGTCCATTACAATGGAACATCTTTGGCACTCGTGCTCGGCTGCCCAGCATCCCAGGGAGTAGAGCACGAACGGTTGGCCTCTGCTCCCACAGCCGAAGAGCCAGGGCAAAAAACTTGAGCTGTGCCTCTTCTGCAGAAAGTCAGCTTTGCAACGGTGCCATCCGCATTGCTGTCGCTCCTCCATTTCCCAACTCAAAGTCCATTACAATGGAACCTCTTTGGCACCCGTGCTCGGCTGCCCAGCATCCCAGGGAGTAGAGCACGAACGGTTGGCCTCTGCTCCCACAGCCGAAGAGGCAGGGCAAAAAACTTGAGCTGTGCCTCTTCTGCAGAAAGTCAGCTTTGCAACGGTGCCATCCGCATTGCTGTCGCTCCTCGATTTCCCAACTCAAAGTCCATTACAATGGAACGTCTTTGGCACCCGTGCTCGGCTGCCCAGCATGCCAGGGAGTAGAGCACGAACGGTTGGCCTCTGCTCCCACAGCCGAAGAGCCAGGGCAAAAAACTTGAGCTGTGCCTCTTCTGCAGAAAGTCAGCTTTGCAACGGTGCCATCCGCATTGCTGTCGCTCCTCGATTTCCCAACTCATAGACCATTACAATGGAACCTCTTTGGCACCCGTGCTCGGCTGCCCAGCATCCCAGGGAGTAGAGCACGAACGGTTGGCCTCTGCTCCCACAGCTGAAGAGCCAGGGCAAAAAACTTGAGCTGTGCCTCTTCTGCAGAAAGTCAGCTTTGCAACGGTGCCATCCGCATTGCTGTCGCTCCTCCATTTCCCAACTCAAAGTCCATTACAATGGAACGTCTTTGGCACTCGTGCTCGGCTGCCCAGCATCCCAGGGAGTAGAGCACGAACGGTTGGCCTCTGCTCCCACAGCCAAAGAGCCAGGGCAAAAAACTTGAGCTGTGCCTCTTCTGCAGAAAGTCAGCTTTGCAACGGTGCCATCCGCATTGCTGTCGCTCCTCGATTTCCCAACTCAAAGTCCATTACAATGGAACCTCTTTGGCACCCGTGCTCGGCTGCCCAGCATCCCAGGGAGTAGAGCACGAACGGTTGGCCTCTGCTCCCACAGCCGAAGAGGCAGGGCAAAAAACTTGAGCTGTGCCTCTTCTGCAGAAAGTCAGCTTTGCAACGGTGCCATCCGCATTGCTGTCGCTCCTCCATTTCCCAACTCAAAGTCCATTACAATGGAACCTCTTTCGCACCCGTGCTCGGCTGCCCGGCATGCCAGGGAGTAGAGCACGAACGGTTGGCCTCTGCTCCCACAGCCGAAGAGCCAGGGCAAAAAACTTGAGCTGTGCCTCTTCTGCAGAAAGTCAGCTTTGCAACGGTGCCATCCGCATTGCTGTCGCTCCTCGATTTCCCAACTCAAAGTCCATTACAATGGAACCTCTTTGGCACCCGTGCTCGGCTGCCCAGCATGCCAGGGAGTAGAGCACGAACGGTTGGCCTCTGCTCCCACAGCCGAAGAGCCAGGGCAAAAAACTTGAGCTGTGCCTCTTCTGCAGAAAGTCAGCTTTGCAACGGTGCCATTCGCATTGCTGTCGCTCCTCGATTTCCCAACTCAAAGTCCATTACAATGGAACCTCTTTGGCACCCGTGCTCGGCTGCCCAGCATGCCAGGGAGTAGAGCACGAACGGTTGGCCTCTGCTCCCACAGCCGAAGAGCCAGGGCAAAAAACTTGAGCTGTCCTCTTCTGCAGAAAGTCAGCTTTGCAACGGTGCCATCCGCATTGCTGTCGCTCCTCCATTTCCCAACTCAAAGTCCATTACAATGGAACCTCTTTGGCACCCGTGCTCGGCTGCCCGGCATGCCAGGGAGTAGAGCACGAACGGTTGGCCTCTGCTCCCACAGCCGAAGAGCCAGGGCAAAAAACTTGAGCTGTGCCTCTTCTGCAGAAAGTCAGCTTTGCAACGGTGCCATCCGCATTGCTGTCGCTCCTCCATTTCCCAACTCAAAGTCCATTACAATGGAACCTCTTTGGCACCGTTGCTCGACTGCCCAGCATCCCAGGGAGTAGAGCACGAACCGTTGGCCTCTGCTCCCACGGCCGAAGAGGCAGGGCAAAAATCGTGAGCTGTGCCTCTTCTGCAGAAAGTCAGCTTTGCAACGGTGCCATCCGCATTGCGGTCGCTCCTCCATTTCCCAACTCAAAGTCCATTACAATGGAACCTCTTTGGCACCCGTGCTCGGCTGCCCAGCATCCCAGGGAGTAGAGCACAAACGGTTGGCCTCTGCTCCCACAGCCGAAGAGCCAGGGCAAAAAACTTGAGCTGTGCCTCTTCTGCAGAAAGTCAGCTTTGCAACGGTGCCATCCGCATTGCTGTCGCTCCTCGATTTCCCAACTCAAAGTCCATTACAATGGAACATCTTTGGCACCCGTGCTCGGCTGCCCAGCATCCCAGGGAGTAGAGCACGAACGGTTGGCCTCTGCTCCCACAGCCGAAGAGCCAGGGCAAAAAACTTGAGCTGTGCCTCTTCTGCAGAAAGTCAGCTTTGCAACGGTGCCATCCGCATTGCTGTCGCTCCTCGATTTCCCAACTCAAAGTCCATTACAATGGAACCTCTTTGGCACCCGTGCTCGGCTGCCCAGCATCCCAGGGAGTAGAGCACGAACGGTTGGCCTCTGCTCCCACAGCCGAAGAGCCAGGGCAAAAAACTTGAGCTGTGCCTCTTCTGCAGAAAGTCAGCTTTGCAACGCTGCCATCCGCATTGCTGTCGCTCCTCCATTTCCCAACTCAAAGTCCATTACAATGGAACCTCTTTGGCACCCGTGCTTGGCTGCCCGGCATGCCAGGGAGTAGAGCACGAACGGTTGGCCTCTGCTCCCACAGCCGAAGAGCCAGGGCAAAAAACTTGAGCTGTGCCTCTTCTGCAGAAAGTCAGCTTTGCAACAGTGCCATCCGCATTGCTGTCGCTCCTCCATTTCCCAACTCAAAGTCCATTACAATGGAACATCTTTGGCACTCGTGCTCGGCTGCCCAGCATCCCAGGGAGTAGAGCACGAACGGTTGGCCTCTGCTCCCACAGCCGAAGAGCCAGGGCAAAAAACTTGAGCTGTGCCTCTTCTGCAGAAAGTCAGCTTTGCAACGGTGCCATCCGCATTGCTGTCGCTCCTCGATTTCCCAACTCAAAGTCCATTACAATGGAACCTCTTTGGCACCCGTGCTCGGCTGCCCAGCATGCCAGCAAGTAGAGCACGAACGGTTGGCCTCTGCTCCCACAGCCGAAGAGCCAGGGCAAAAAACTTGAGCTGTGCCTCTTCTGCAGAAAGTCAGCTTTGCAACGGTGCCATCCGCATTGCTGTCGCTCCTCCATTTCCCAACTCAAAGTCCATTACAATGGAACCTCTTTGGCACCCGTGCTCGGCTGCCCGGCATGCCAGGGAGTAGAGCACGAACGGTTGGCCTCTGCTCCCACAGCCGAAGAGCCAGGGCAAAAAACTTGAGCTGTGCCTCTTCTGCAGAAAGTCAGCTTTGCAACGGTGCCATCCGCATTGCTGTCGCTCCTCGATTTCCCAACTCAAAGTCCATTACAATGGAAGCTCTTTGGCACCCGTGCTCGGCTGCCCAGCATGCCAGGGAGTAGAGCACGAACGGTTGGCCTCTGCTCCCACAGCCGAAGAGCCAGGGCAAAAAACTTGAGCTGTGCCTCTTCTGCAGAAAGTCAGCTTTGCAACGGTGCCATTCGCATTGCTGTCGCTCCTCGATTTCCCAACTCAAAGTCCATTACAATGGAACCTCTTTGGCACCCGTGCTCGGCTGCCCAGCATGCCAGGGAGTAGAGCACGAACGGTTGGCCTCTGCTCCCACAGCCGAAGAGCCAGGGCAAAAAACTTGAGCTGTCCTCTTCTGCAGAAAGTCAGCTTTGCAACGGTGCCATCCGCATTGCTGTCGCTCCTCGATTTCCCAACTCAAAGTCCATTACAATGGAACCTCTTTGGCACCCGTGCTCGGCTGCCCGGCATGCCAGGGAGTAGAGCACGAACGGTTGGCCTCTGCTCCCACAGCCGAAGAGCCAGGGCAAAAAACTTGAGCTGTGCCTCTTCTGCAGAAAGTCAGCTTTGCAACGGTGCCATCCGCATTGCTGTCGCTCCTCCATTTCCCAACTCAAAGTCCATTACAATGGAACCTCTTTGGCACCCGTGCTCGGCTGCCCAGCATGCCAGGGAGTAGAGCACGAACGGTTGGCCTCTGCTCCCACAGCCGAAGAGCCAGGGCAAAAAACTTGAGCTGTGCCTCTTCTGCAGAAAGTCAGCTTTGCAACGGTGCCATCCGCATTGCTGTCGCTCCTCGATTTCCCAACTCAAAGTCCATTACAATGGAACCTCTTTGGCACCCGTGCTCGGCTGCCCAGCATCCCAGGGAGTAGAGCACGAACGGTTGGCCTCTGCTCCCACAGCTGAAGAGCCAGGGCAAAAAACTTGAGCTGTGCCTCTTCTGCAGAAAGTCAGCTTTGCAACGGTGCCATCCGCATTGCTGTCGCTCCTCGATTTCCCAACTCAAAGTCCATTACAATGGAACCTCTTTGGCACCCGTGCTCGGCTGCCCGGCATGCCAGGGAGTAGAGCACGAACGGTTGGCCTCTGCTCCCACAGCCGAAGAGCCAGGGCAAAAAACTTGAGCTGTGCCTCTTCTGCAGAAAGTCAGCTTTGCAACGGTGCCATCCGCATTGCTGTCGCTCCTCCATTTCCCAACTCAAAGTCCATTACAATGGAACCTCCTTGGCACCCGTGCTCGGCTGCCCAGCATCCCAAGGAGTAGAGCACGAACCGTTGGCCTCTGCTCCCACGGCCGAAGAGGCATAGCAAAAATCTTGAGCTGTGCCTCTTCTGCAGAAAGTCAGCTTTGCAACGGTGCCATCCGCATTGCTGTCGCTCCTCGATTTCCCAACTCAAAGTCCATTACAATGGAACCTCTTTGGCACCCGTGCTCGGCTGCCCAGCATCCCAGGGAGTAGAGCACAAACGGTTGGCCTCTGCTCCCACAGCCGAAGAGCCAGGGCAAAAAACTTGAGCTGTGCCTCTTCTGCAGAAAGTCAGCTTTGCAACGGTGCCATCCGCATTGCTGTCGCTCCTCCATTTCCCAACTCAAAGTCCATTACAATGGAACCTCTTTGGCACCCGTGCTCGGCTGCCCGGCATGCCAGGGAGTAGAGCACGAACGGTTGGCCTCTGCTCCCACAGCCGAAGAGCCAGGGCAAAAAACTTGAGCTGTGCCTCTTCTGCAGAAAGTCAGCTTTGCAACGGTGCCATCCGCATTGCTGTCGCTCCTCCATTTCCCAACTCAAAGTCCATTACAATGGAAGCTCTTTGGCACCCGTGCTCGGCTGCCCAGCATGCCAGGGAGTAGAGCACGAACGGTTGGCCTCTGCTCCCACAGCCGAAGAGCCAGGGCAAAAAACTTGAGCTGTGCCTCTTCTGCAGAAAGTCAGCTTTGCAACGGTGCCATTCGCATTGCTGTCGCTCCTCGATTTCCCAACTCAAAGTCCATTACAATGGAACCTCTTTGGCACCCGTGCTCGGCTGCCCAGCATGCCAGGGAGTAGAGCACGAACGGTTGGCCTCTGCTCCCACAGCCGAAGAGCCAGGGCAAAAAACTTGAGCTGTCCTCTTCTGCAGAAAGTCAGCTTTGCAACGGTGCCATCCGCATTGCTGTCGCTCCTCGATTTCCCAACTCAAAGTCCATTACAATGGAACCTCTTTGGCACCCGTGCTCGGCTGCCCGGCATGCCAGGGAGTAGAGCACGAACGGTTGGCCTCTGCTCCCACAGCCGAAGAGCCAGGGCAAAAAACTTGAGCTGTGCCTCTTCTGCAGAAAGTCAGCTTTGCAACGGTGCCATCCGCATTGCTGTCGCTCCTCCATTTCCCAACTCAAAGTCCATTACAATGGAACCTCTTTGGCACCCGTGCTCGGCTGCCCAGCATGCCAGGGAGTAGAGCACGAACGGTTGGCCTCTGCTCCCACAGCCGAAGAGCCAGGGCAAAAAACTTGAGCTGTGCCTCTTCTGCAGAAAGTCAGCTTTGCAACGGTGCCATCCGCATTGCTGTCGCTCCTCGATTTCCCAACTCAAAGTCCATTACAATGGAACCTCTTTGGCACCCGTGCTCGGCTGCCCAGCATGCCAGGGAGTAGAGCACGAACGGTTGGCCTCTGCTCCCACAGCCGAAGAGCCAGGGCAAAAAACTTGAGCTGTGCCTCTTCTGCAGAAAGTCAGCTTTGCAACGGTGCCATCCGCATTGCTGTCGTTCCTCCATTTCCCAACTCAAAGTCCATTACAATGGAACCTCTTTGGCACCCGTGCTCGGCTGCCCAGCATCCCAGGGAGTAGAGCACGAACGGTTGGCCTCTGCTCCCACAGCCGAAGAGCCAGGGCAAAAAACTTGAGCTGTGCCTCTTCTGCAGAAAGTCAGCTTTGCAACGGTGCCATCCGCATTGCTGTCGCTCCTCCATTTCCCAACTCAAAGTCCATTACAATGGAACCTCTTTGGCACCCGTGCTCGGCTGCCCAGCATCCCAGGGAGTAGAGCACGAACGGTTGGCCTCTGCTCCCACAGCTGAAGAGCCAAGGCAAAAAATTTGAGCTGTGCCTCTTCTGCAGAAAGTCAGCTTTGCAACGGTGCCATCCGCATTGCTGTCGCTCCTCGATTTCCCAACTCAAAGTCCATTACAATGGAACCTCTTTGGCACCCGTGCTCGGCTGCCCGGCATGCCAGGGAGTAGAGCACGAACGGTTGGCCTCTGCTCCCACAGCCGAAGAGCCAGGGCAAAAAAATTGAGCTGTGCCTCTTCTGCAGAAAGTCAGCTTTGCAACGGTGCCATCCGCATTGCTGTCGCTCCTCCATTTCCCAACTCAAAGTCCATTACAATGGAACCTCCTTGGCACCCGTGCTCGGCTGCCCAGCATCCCAAGGAGTAGAGCACGAACCGTTGGCCTCTGCTCCCACGGCCGAAGAGGCATAGCAAAAATCTTGAGCTGTGCCTCTTCTGCAGAAAGTCAGCTTTGCAACGGTGCCATCCGCATTGCTGTCGCTCCTCGATTTCCCAACTCAAAGTCCATTACAATGGAACCTCTTTGGCACCCGTGCTCGGCTGCCCAGCATCCCAGGGAGTAGAGCACAAACGGTTGGCCTCTGCTCCCACAGCCGAAGAGCCAGGGCAAAAAACTTGAGCTGTGCCTCTTCTGCAGAAAGTCAGCTTTGCAACGGTGCCATCCGCATTGCTGTCGCTCCTCGATTTCCCAACTCAAAGTCCATTACAATGGAACCTCTTTGGCACCCGTGCTCGGCTGCCCAGCATCCCAGGGAGTAGAGCACGAACGGTTGGCCTCTGCTTCCACACCCAAAGAACCAGGGCAAAAAACTTGAGCTGTGCCTCTTCTGCAGAAAGTCAGCTTTGCAACGGTGCCATCCGCATTGCTGTCGCTCCTCGATTTCCCAACTCAAAGTCCATTACAATGGAACCTCTTTGGCACCCGTGCTCGGCTGCCCAGCATCCCAGGGAGTAGAGCACGAACGGTTGGCCTCTGCTCCCACAGCCGAAGAGCCAGGGCAAAAAACTTGAGCTGTGCCTCTTCTGCAGAAAGTCAGCTTTGCAACGGTGCCATCCGCATTGCTGTCGCTCCTCCATTTCCCAACTCAAAGTCCATTACAATGGATGCTCTTTGGCACCCGTGCTTGGCTGCCCGGCATGCCAGGGAGTAGAGCACGAACGGTTGGCCTCTGCTCCCACAGCTGAAGAGCCAGGGCAAAAAACTTGAGCTGTGCCTCTTCTGCAGAAAGTCAGCTTTGCAACGGTGCCATCCGCATTGCTGTCGCTCCTCCATTTCCCAACTCAAAGTCCATTACAATGGAACCTCTTTGGCACCCGTTCTCGGCTGCCCAGCATGCCAGGGAGTAGAGCACGAACGGTTGGCCTCTGCTCCCACAGCCGAAGAGCCAGGGCAAAAAACTCGAGCTGTGCCTCTTCTGCAGAAAGTCAGCTTTGCAAAGGTGCCATCCGCATTGCTGTCGCTCCTCGATTTCCCAACTCAAAGTCCATTACAATGGAACCTCTTTGGCACCCGTGCTCGGCTGCCCAGCATCCCAAGGAGTAGAGCACGAACGGTTGGCCTCTGCTCCCACAGCCGAAGAGCCAGGGCAAAAAACTTGAGCTGTGCCTCTTCTGCAGAAAGTCAGCTTTGCAACGGTGCCATCCGCATTGCTGTCGCTCCTCGATTTCCCAACACAAAGTCCATTTCAACGGAACATCTTTGGCACCCGTGCTCGGCTGCCCAGCATCCCAGGGAGTAGAGCACGAACGGTTGGCCTCTGCTCCCACAGCCGAAGAGCCAGGGCAAAAAACTTGAGCTGTGCCTCTTCTGCAGAAAGTCAGCTTTGCAACGGTGCCATCCGCATTGCTGTCGCTCCTCGATTTCCCAACTCAAAGTCCATTACAACGGAACCTCTTTGGCACCCGTTCTCGGCTGCCCAGCATGCCAGGGAGTAGAGCACGAACGGTTGGCCTCTGCTCCCACAGCCGAAGAGCCAGGGCAAAAAACTTGAGCTGTGCCTCTTCTGCAGAAAGTCAGCTTTGCAACGGTGCCATCCGCATTGCTGTCGCTCCTCCATTTCCCAACTCAAAGTCCATTACAATGGAACCTCTTTGGCACCCGTGCTCGGCTGCCCAGCATCCCAGGGAGTAGAGCACGAACGGTTGGCCTCTGCTCCCACAGCCGAAGAGCCAGGGCAAAAAACTTGAGCTGTGCCTCTTCTGCAGAAAGTCAGCTTTGCAACGGTGCCATCCGCATTGCTGTCGCTCCTCCATTTCCCAACTCAAAGTCCATTACAATGGAACCTCTTTGGCACCCGTGCTCGGCTGCCCAGCATCCCAGGGAGTAGAGCACAAACGGTTGGCCTCTGCTCCCACAGCCGAAGAGCCAGGGCAAAAAACTTGAGCTGTGCCTCTTCTGCAGAAAGTCAGCTTTGCAACGGTGCCATCCGCATTGCTGTCGCTCCTCCATTTCCCAACTCAAAGTCCATTACAATGGAACCTCTTTGGCACCCGTGCTCGGCTGCCCAGCATGCCAGGGAGTAGAGCACAAACGGTTGGCCTCTGCTCCCACAGTCGAAGACCCAGGGCAAAAAACTTGAGCTGTGCCTCTTCTGCAGAAAGTCAGCTTTGCAACGGTGCCATCCGCATTGCTTTCGCTCCTCGATTTCCCAACTCAAAGTCCATTACAATGGAACCTCTTTGGCACCCGTGCTCGGCTGCCCAGCATCCCAGGGAGTAGAGCACGAACGGTTGGCCTCTGCTCCCACAGCCGAAGAGGCAGGGCAAAAAACTTGAGCTGTGCCTCTTCTGCAGAAAGTCAGCTTTGCAACGGTGCCATCCGCATTGCTGTCGCTCCTCCATTTCCCAACTCAAAGTCCATTACAATGGAACCTCTTTGGCACCCGTGCTCGGCTGCCCAGCATCCCAGGGAGTAGAGCACGAACGGTTGGCCTCTGCTCCCACAGCCGAAGAGCCAGGGCAAAAAACTTGAGCTGTGCCTCTTCTGCAGAAAGTCAGCTTTGCAACGGTGCCATCCGCATTGCTGTCGCTCCTCGATTTCCCAACTCAAAGTCCATTACAATGGAACCTCTTTGGCACCCGTGCTCGGCTGCCCAGCATCCCAGGGAGTAGAGCACAAACGGTTGGCCTCTGCTCCCACAGCCGAAGAGCCAGGGCAAAAAACTTGAGCTGTGCCTCTTCTGCAGAAAGTCAGCTTTGCAACGGTGCCATCCGCATTGCTGTCGCTCCTCGATTTCCCAACTCAAAGTCCATTACAATGGAACCTCTTTGGCACCCGTGCTCGGCTGCCCAGCATCCCAGGGAGTAGAGCACAAACGGTTGGCCTCTGCTCCCACAGCCGAAGAGCCAGGGCAAAAAACTTGAGCTGTGCCTCTTCTGCAGAAAGTCAGCTTTGCAACGGTGCCATCCGCATTGCTTTCGCTCCTCGATTTCCCAACTCAAAGTCCATTACAATGGAACCTCTTTGGCACCCGTGCTCGGCTGCCCAGCATGCCAGGGAGTAGAGCACGAACGGTTGGCCTCTGCTCCCACAGCCGAAGAGCCAGGGCAAAAAACTTGAGCTGTGCCTCTTCTGCAGAAAGTCAGCTTTGCAACGGTGCCATCCGCATTGCTGTCGCTCCTCCATTTCCCAACTCAAAGTCCATTACAATGGAACCTCTTTGGCACCCGTGCTCGGCTGCCCAGCATGCCAGGGAGTAGAGCACGAACGGTTGGCCTCTGCTCCCACAGCCGAAGAGCAAGGGCAAAAAACTTGAGCTGTGCCTCTTCTGCAGAAAGTCAGCTTTGCAACAGTGCCATCCGCATTGCTGTCGCTCCTCCATTTCCCAACTCAAAGTCCATTACAATGGAACCTCTTTGGCACTCGTGCTCTGCTGCCCAGCATGCCAGGGAGTAGAGCACGAACGGTTGGCCTCTGCTCCCACAGCCGAAGAGCCGGGGCAAAAAACTTGAGCTGTGCTTCTTCTGCAGAAAGTCAGCTTTGCAACGGTGCCATCCGCATTGCTGTCGCTCCTCCATTTCCCAACTCAAAGTCCATTACAACGGAACCTCTTTGGCACCCGTTCTCGGCTGCCCAGCATGCCAGGGAGTAGAGCACGAACGGTTGGCCTCTGCTCCCACAGCCGAAGAGCCAGGGCAAAAAACTTGAGCTGTGCCTCTTCTGCAGAAAGTCAGCTTTGCAACGGTGCCATCCGCATTGCTGTCGCTCCTCGATTTCCCAACTCAAAGTCCATTACAATGGAACCTCTTTGGCACCCGTGCTATTCTGCCCAGCATCCCAGGGAGTAGAGCACGAACGGTTGCCCTCGGTTCCCACAGCCGAAGAGCCAGGGCAAAAAACTTGAGCTGTGCCTCTTCTGCAGAAAGTCAGCTTTGCAACGGTGCCATCCGCATTGCTGTCGCTCCACCATTTCCCAACTTAAAGTCCATTACAATGGAACCTCTTTGGCACCCGTGCTCGGCTGCCCAGCATCCCAGGGAGTAGAGCACGAACGGTTGGCCTCTGCTCCCACAGCCGAAGAGCCAGGGCAAAAAACTTGAGCTGTGCCTCTTCTGCAGAAAGTCAGCTTTGCAACGGTGCCATCCGCATTGCTGTCGCTCCTCGATTTCCCAACTCAAAGTCCATTATAATGGAACCTCTTTGGCACTCGTGCTCCGCTGCCCAGCATCCCAGGGAGAAGAGCACGAACGGTTGGCCTCTGCTCCCACAGCCGAAGAGCCAGGGCAAAAAACTTGAGCTGTGCCACTTCTGCAGAAAGTCAGCTCTGCAACGGTGCCATCCACATTGCTGTCGCTCCTCAATTTCCCAACTCAAATTTCATTACAATGGAACCTCTTTGGCACTCGTGCTCTGCTGCTCAGCATGCCAGGGAGTAGAGCACGAACGACTGGCCTCTGCTCCCACAGCCGAAGAGCCAGGGCAAAAAACTTGAGCTGTGCCTCTTCTGCAGAAAGTCAGCTTTGCAACGGTGCCATCCGCATTGCTGTCGCTCCTCCATTTCCCAACTCAAAGTCCATTACAATGGAACCTCTTTGGCACCCGTTCTCGGCTGCCCAGCATGCCAGGGAGTAGAGCACGAATGGTTGGCCTCTGCTCCCACAGCCAAAGAGCCAGGGCAAAAAACTTGAGCTGTGCCTCTTCTGCAGAAAGTCAGCTTTGCAACGGTGCCATCCGCATTGCTGTCGCTCCTCGATTTCCCAACTCAAAGTCCATTACAATGGAACCTCTTTGGCACCCGTGCACGGCTGCCAAGCATGCCAGGGAGTAGAGCACGAATGGTTGGCCTCTGCTCCCACAGCCGAAGAGGCAGGGCAAAAAACTTGAGCTGTGCCTCTTCTGCAGAAAGTCAGCTTTGCAACGGTGCCATCCGCATTGCTGTCGCTCCTCCATTTCCCAACTCAAAGTCCATTACAATGGAACCTCTTTGGCACCCGTGCTCGGCTGCCCAGCATCCCAGGGAGTAGAGCACGAACGGTTGGCCTCTGCTCCCACAGCCGAAGAGCCAGGGCAAAAAACTTGAGCTGTGCCTCTTCTGCAGAAAGTCAGCTTTGCAACGGTGCCATCCGCATTGCTGTCGCTCCTCGATTTCCAAACTCAAAGTCCATTATAATGGAACCTCTTTGGCACTCGTGCTCTGCTTCCCAGCATCCCAGGGAGTAGAGCACGAACGGTTGGCCTCTGTTCCCACAGCCGAAGAGCCAGGGCAAAAAACTTGAGCTGTGCCTCTTCTGCAGAAAGTCAGCTTTGCAACGGTGCCATCCGCATTGCTGTCGCTCCTCGATTTCCCAACTCAAAGTCCATTACAATGGAACCTCTTTGGCACCCGTGCTCGGCTGCCCAGCATCCCAGGGAGTAGAGCACGAACGGTTGGCCTCTGCCCCCACAGCCGAAGAGCCAGGGCAAAAAACTTGAGCTGTGCCTCTTCTGCAGAAAGTCAGCTTTGCAACGGTGCCATCCGCATTGCTGTCGCTCCTCGATTTCCCAACTCAAAGTCCATTACAATGGAACCTCTTTGGCACCCGTGCTCGGCTGCCCAGCATGCCAGGGAGTAGAGCACGAACGGTTGGC
The DNA here is from genome assembly GCF_963264785.1 of Psittacula echo. Lineage (NCBI taxonomy): Eukaryota > Metazoa > Chordata > Aves > Psittaciformes > Psittacidae > Psittacula > Psittacula echo. The sequence continues at coordinate 62,939,729 of NC_137740.1, forward strand.
CTCTGCTCCCACAGCCGAAGAGCCAGGGCAAAAAACTTGAGCTGTGCCTCTTCTGCAGAAAGTCAGCTTTGCAACGGTGCCATCCGCATTGCTGTCGCTCCACCATTTCCCAACTCAAAGTCCATTACAATGGAACCTCTTTGGCACCCGTGCTATTCTGCCCAGCATTCCAGGGAGTAGAGCACGAACGGTTGGCCTCTGTTCCCACAGCCGAAGAGCCAGGGCAAAAAACTTGAGCTGTGCCTCTTCTGCAGAAAGTCAGCTTTGCAACGGTGCCATCCGCATTGCTGTCGCTCCACCATTTCCCAACTCAAAGTCCATTACAATGGAACCTCTTTGGCACCCGTGCTCGGCTGCCCAGCATCCCAGCGAGTAGAGCACCAACGGTTGGCCTCTGCTCCCACAGCCGAAGAGCCAGGGCAGAAAACTTGAGCTGTGCCTCTTCTGCAGAAAGTCAGCTTTGCAACGGTGCCATCCGCATTGCTGTCGCTCCTCGATTTCCCAACTCAAAGTCCATTACGATGGAACATCTTTGGCACCCGTGCTCGGCTGCCCAGCATCCCAGGGAGTAGAGCACGAACGGTTGGCCTCTGCTCCCACAGCCGAAGAGCCAGGGCAAAAAACTTGAGCTGTGCCTCTTCTGCAGAAAGTCAGCTTTGCAACGGTGCCATCCGCATTGCGATCGCTCCTCCATTTCCCAACTCAAAGTCCATTACAATGGAACCTCTTTGGCACCCGTGCTCGGCTGCCCAGCATGCCAGGGAGTAGAGCACGAACGGTTGGCCTCTGCTCCCACAGCCTAAGAGCCAGGGCAAAAACTTGAGCTGTGCCTCTTCTGCAGAAAGTCAGCTTCGCAATGGTGCCATCCGCATTGCTGTCGCTCCTCGATTTCCCAACTCAAAGTCCACTACAATGGAACCTCTTTGGCACCCATGCTCGGCTGCCCAGCATCCCAGGGAGTAGAGCACGAACGGTTGGCCTCTGCTCCCACAGCCGAAGAGCCAGGGCAAAAAACTTGAGCTGTGCCTCTTCTGCAGAAAGTCAGCTTTGCAACGGTGCCATCCGCATTGCTGTCGCTCCTCCATTTCTCAACTCAAAGTCCATTACAATGGAACCTCCTTGGCATCCGTGCTCGGCTGCCCACCATCCCAGAGAGTAGAGCACGAACGGTTGGCCTCTGCTCCCACAGCCGAAGAGCCAGGGCAAAAAACTTGAGCTGTGCCTCTTCTGCAGAAAGTCAGCTTTGCAACGGTGCCATCCGCATTGCTGTCGCTCCTCCATTTCCCAACTCAAAGTCCATTACGATGGAACCTCTTTGGCACCCGTGATCGGCTGCCCAGCATCCCAGGGAGTAGAGCACAAACAATTGGCCTCTGCTCCCACAGCCGAAGAGCCAGGGCAAAAAACTTGAGCTGTGCCTCTTCTGCAGAAAGTCAGCTTTGCAACGGTGCCATCCGCATTGCGGTCGCTCCTCCATTTCCCAACTCAAAGTCCATTACAATGGAACCTCTTTGGCACCCGTGCTCGGCTGCCCAGCATCCCAGGGAGTAGAGCACGAACGGTTGGCCTCTGCTCCCACAGCCGAAGAGGCAGGGCAAAAAACTTGAGCTGTGCCTCTTCTGCAGAAAGTCAGCTTTGCAACGGTGCCATCCGCATTGCTGTCGCTCCTCCATTTCCCAACTCAAAGTCCATTACAATGGAACCTCTTTGGCACCCGTGCTCGGCTGCCCAGCATCCCAGGGAGTAGAGCAGGAATGTTTGGCCTCTGCTCCCACACCCAAAGAGCCAGGGCAAAAAACTTGAGCTGTGCCTCTTCTGCAGAAAGTCAGCTTTGCAACGGTGCCATCCGCATTGCTGTCGCTCCTCCATTTCCCAACTCAAAGTCCATTACAATGGAACCTCTTTGGCACCCGTGCTCGGCTGCCCAGCATCCCAGGGAGTAGAGCACGAACGGTTGGCGTCTGCTCCCACAGCCGAAGAGCCAGGGCAAAAAACTTGAGCTGTGCCTCTTCTGCAGAAAGTCAGCTTTGCAACGGTGCCATCCGCATTGCTGTCGCTCCTCGATTTCCCAACTCAAAGTCCATTACAATGGAACCTCTTTGGCACCCGTGCTCGGCTGCCCAGCATGCCAGGGAGTAGAGCACGAACGGTTGGCCTCTGCTCCCACAGCCGAAGAGCCAGGGCAAAAAACTTGAGCTGTGCCTCTTCTGCAGAAAGTCAGCTTTGCAACGGTGCCATCCGCATTGCTGTCGCTCCTTGATTTCCCAACTCAAAGTCCATTATAATGGAACCTCTTTGGCACTCGTGCTCTGCTGCCCAGCATCCCAGGGAGTAGAGCACGAACGGTTGGCCTCTGCTCCCACAGCCGAAGAGCCAGGGCAAAAAACTTGAGCTGTGCCTCTTCTGCAGAAAGTCAGCTTTGCAACGGTGCCATCCGCATTGCTGTCGCTCCTCCATTTCCCAACTCAAAGTCCATTACAATGGAACCTCTTTGGCACCCGTGCTCAGCTGCCCAGCATCCCAGCGAGTAGAGCACGAACGGTTGGCCTCTGCTCCCACAGCCGAAGAGCCAGGGCAGAAAACTTGAGCTGTGCCTCTTCTGCAGAAAGTCAGCTTTGCAACGGTGCCATCCGCATTGCTGTCGCTCCTCGATTTCCCAACTCAAAGTCCATTACGATGGAACATCTTTGGCACCCGTGATCGGCTGCCCAGCATCCCAGGGAGTAGAGCACAAACGGTTGGCCTCTGCTCCCACAGCCGAAGAGCCAGGGCAAAAAACTTGAGCTGTGCCTCTTCTGCAGAAAGTCAGCTTTGCAACGGTGCCATCCGCATTGCTGTCGCTCCTCCATTTCCCAACTCAAAGTCCATTACAATGGAACCTCTTTGGCACCCGTGCTCGGCTGCCCAGCATCCCAGGGAGTAGAGCACGAACGGTTGGCCTCTGCTCCCACAGCCGAAGAGGCAGGGCAAAAAACTTGAGCTGTGCCTCTTCTGCAGAAAGTCAGCTTTGCAACGGTGCCATCCGCATTGCTGTCGCTCCTCCATTTCCCAACTCAAAGTCCATTACAATGGAACCTCTTTGGCACCCGTGCTCGGCTGCCCAGCATCCCAGGGAGTAGAGCAGGAATGTTTGGCCTCTGCTCCCACACCCAAAGAGCCAGGGCAAAAAACTTGAGCTGTGCCTCTTCTGCAGAAAGTCAGCTTTGCAACGGTGCCATCCGCATTGCTGTCGCTCCTCCATTTCCCAACTCAAAGTCCATTACAATGGAACCTCTTTGGCACCCGTGCTCGGCTGCCCAGCATCCCAGGGAGTAGAGCACGAACGGTTGGCGTCTGCTCCCACAGCCGAAGAGCCAGGGCAAAAAACTTGAACTGTGCCTCTTCTGCAGAAAGTCAGCTTTGCAACGGTGCCATCCGCATTGCTGTCGCTCCTCGATTTCCCAACTCAAAGTCCATTACAATGGAACCTCTTTGGCACCCGTGCTCGGCTGCCCAGCATCCCAGGGAGTAGAGCACGAACGGTTGGCCTCTGCTCCCACAGCCGAAGAGCCAGGGCAAAAAACTTGAGCTGTGCCTCTTCTGCAGAAAGTCAGCTTTGCAACGGTGCCATCCGCATTGCTGTCGCTCCTTGATTTCCCAACTCAAAGTCCATTATAATGGAACCTCTTTGGCACTCGTGCTCTGCTGCCCAGCATCCCAGGGAGTAGAGCACGAACGGTTGGCCTCTGCTCCCACAGCCGAAGAGCCAGGGCAAAAAACTTGAGCTGTGCCTCTTCTGCAGAAAGTCAGCTTTGCAACGGTGCCATCCGCATTGCTGTCGCTCCTCCATTTCCCAACTCAAAGTCCATTACAATGGAACCTCTTTGGCACCCGTGCTCAGCTGCCCAGCATCCCAGCGAGTAGAGCACGAACGGTTGGCCTCTGCTCCCACAGCCGAAGAGCCAGGGCAGAAAACTTGAGCTGTGCCTCTTCTGCAGAAAGTCAGCTTTGCAACGGTGCCATCCGCATTGCTGTCGCTCCTCGATTTCCCAACTCAAAGTCCATTACGATGGAACATCTTTGGCACCCGTGATCGGCTGCCCAGCATCCCAGGGAGTAGAGCACAAACGGTTGGCCTCTGCTCCCACAGCCGAAGAGCCAGGGCAAAAAACTTGAGCTGTGCCTCTTCTGCAGAAAGTCAGCTTTGCAACGGTGCCATCCGCATTGCTGTCGCTCCTCCATTTCCCAACTCAAAGTCCATTACAATGGAACCTCTTTGGCACCCGTGCTCGGCTGCCCAGCATGCCAGGGAGTAGAGCACGAACGGTTGGCCTCTGCTCCCACAGCCTAAGAGCCAGGGCAAAAACTTGAGCTGTGCCTCTTCTGCAGAAAGTCAGCTTCGCAATGGTGCCATCCGCATTGCTGTCGCTCCTCGATTTCCCGACTCAAAGTCCACTACAATGGAACCTCTTTGGCACCCATGCTCGGCTGCCCAGCATCCCAGGGAGTAGAGCACGAACGGTTGGCCTCTGCTCCCACAGCCGAAGAGCCAGGGCAAAAAACTTGAGCTGTGCCTCTTCTGCAGAAAGTCAGCTTTGCAACGGTGCCATCCGCATTGCTGTCGCTCCTCCATTTCCCAACTCAAAGTCCATTACAATGGAACCTCCTTGGCATCCGTGCTCGGCTGCCCAGCATCCCAGCGAGTAGAGCACGAACGGTTGGCCTCTGCTCCCACAGCCGAAGAGCCAGGGCAAAAAACTTGAGCTGTGCCTCTTCTGCAGAAAGTCAGCTTTGCAACGGTGCCATCCGCATTGCTGTCGCTCCTCCATTTCCCAACTCAAAGTCCATTACGATGGAACGTCTTTGGCACCCGTGATCGGCTGCCCAGCATGCCAGGGAGTAGAGCACGAACGGTTGGCCTCTGCTCCCACAGCCGAAGAGCCAGGGCAAAAAACTTGAGCTGTGCCTCTTCTGCAGAAAGTCAGCTTTGCAACGGTGCCATCCGCATTGCGGTCGCTCCTCCATTTCCCAACTCAAAGTCCATTACAATGGAACCTCTTTGGCACCCGTGCTCGGCTGCCCAGCATCCCAGGGAGTAGAGCACGAACGGTTGGCCTCTGCTCCCACAGCCGAAGAGGCAGGGCAAAAAACTTGAGCTGTGCCTCTTCTGCAGAAAGTCAGCTTTGCAACGGTGCCATCCGCATTGCTGTCGCTCCTCCATTTCCCAACTCAAAGTCCATTACAATGGAACCTCTTTGGCACCCGTGCTCGGCTGCCCAGCATCCCAGGGAGTAGAGCAGGAATGTTTGGCCTCTGCTCCCACACCCAAAGAGCCAGGGCAAAAAACTTGAGCTGTGCCTCTTCTGCAGAAAGTCAGCTTTGCAACGGTGCCATCCGCATTGCTGTCGCTCCTTGATTTCCCAACTCAAAGTCCATTATAATGGAACCTCTTTGGCACTCGTGCTCTGCTGCCCAGCATCCCAGGGAGTAGAGCACGAACAGTTGGCCTCTGCTCCCACAGCCGAAGAGCCAGGGCAAAAAACTTGAGCTGTGCCTCTTCTGCAGAAAGTCAGCTTTGCAACGGTGCCATCCGCATTGCTGTCGCTCCTCGATTTCCCAACTCAAAGTCCATTACAATGGAACCTCTTTGGCACCCGTGCTCAGCTGCCCAGCATCCCAGGGAGTAGAGCACGAACGGCTGGCCTCTGCTCCCACAGCCGAAGAGCCAGGGCAGAAAACTTGAGCTGTGCCTCTTCTGCAGAAAGTCAGCTTTGCAACGGTGCCATCCGCATTGCTGTCGCTCCTCCATTTCCCAACTCAAAGTCCATTACGATGGAACATCTTTGGCACCCGTGATCGGCTGCCCAGCATCCCAGGGAGTAGAGCACAAACGGTTGGCCTCTGCTCCCACAGCCGAAGAGCCAGGGCAAAAAACTTGAGCTGTGCCTCTTCTGCAGAAAGTCAGCTTTGCAACGGTGCCATCCGCATTGCGGTCGCTCCTCCATTTCCCAACTCAAAGTCCATTACAATGGAACCTCTTTGGCACCCGTGCTCGGCTGCCCAGCATCCCAGGGAGTAGAGCACGAACGGTTGGCCTCTGCTCCCACAGCCGAAGAGGCAGGGCAAAAAACTTGAGCTGTGCCTCTTCTGCAGAAAGTCAGCTTTGCAACGGTGCCATCCGCATTGCTGTCGCTCCTCGATTTCCCAACTCAAAGTCCATTACAATGGAACCTCTTTGGCACCCGTGCTCGGCTGCCCAGCATCCCAGGGAGTAGAGCACGAACGGTTGGCCTCTGCTCCCACAGCCGAAGAGCCAGGGCAAAAACTTGAGCTGTGCCTCTTCTGCAGAAAGTCAGCTTCGCAATGGTGCCATCCGCATTGCTGTCGCTCCTCGATTTCCCGACTCAAAGTCCACTACAATGGAACCTCTTTGGCACCCATGCTCGGCTGCCCAGCATGCCAGGGAGTAGAGCACGAACGGTTGGCCTCTGCTCCCACAGCCGAAGAGCCAGGGCAAAAAACTTGAGCTGTGCCTCTTCTGCAGAAAGTCAGCTTTGCAACGGTGCCATCCGCATTGCTGTCGCTCCTCCATTTCCCAACTCAAAGTCCATTACAATGGAACCTCCTTGGCATCCGTGCTCGTCTGCCCAGCATCCCAGAGAGTAGAGCACGAACGGTTGGCCTCTGCTCCCACAGCCGAAGAGCCAGGGCAAAAAACTTGAGCTGTGCCTCTTCTGCAGAAAGTCAGCTTTGCAACGGTGCCATCCGCATTGCTGTCGCTCCTCGATTTCCCAACTCAAAGTCCATTACAATGGAACCTCTTTGGCACCCGTGATCGTCTGCCCAGCATGCCAGGGAGTAGAGCACAAACAGTTGGCCTCTGCTCCCACAGCCGAAGAGCCAGGGCAAAAAACTTGAGCTGTGCCTCTTCTGTAGAAAGTCAGCTTTGCAACGGTGCCATCCGCATTGCTGTCGCTCCTCCATTTCCCAACTCAAAGTCCATTACAATGGAACCTCTTTGGCACCCGTGCTCGGCTGCCCAGCATCCCAGGGAGTAGAGCACGAACGGTTGGCCTCTGTTCCCACAGCCGAAGAGGCAGGGCAAAAAACTTGAGCTGTGCCTCTTCTGCAGAAAGTCAGCTTTGCAACGGTGCCATCCGCATTGCTGTCGCTCCTCCATTTCCCAACTCAAAGTCCATTACAATGGAACCTCTTTGGCACCCGTGCTCGGCTGCCCAGCATCCCAGGGAGTAGAGCAGGAATGTTTGGCCTCTGCTCCCACACCCAAAGAGCCAGGGCAAAAAACTTGAGCTGTGCCTCTTCTGCAGAAAGTCAGCTTTGCAACGGTGCCATCCGCATTGCTGTCGCTCCTCGATTTCCCAACTCAAAGTCCATTACAATGGAACCTCTTTGGCACCCGTGCTCGGCTGCCCAGCATCCCAGGGAGTAGAGCACGAACGGTTGGCCTCTGCTCCCACAGCCGAAGAGCCAGGGCAAAAAACTTGAGCTGTGCCTCTTCTGCAGAAAGTCAGCTTTGCAACGGTGCCATCCGCATTGCTGTCGCTCCTCGATTTCCCAACTCAAAATCCATTACAATGGAACCTCTTTCGCACCCGTGCTCGGCTGCCCAGCATCCCAGGGAGTAGAGCACGAACGGTTGGCCTCTGCTCCCACAGCCGAAGAGCCAGGGCAAAAAACTTGAGCTGTGCCTCTTCTGCAGAAAGTCAGCTTTGCAACGGTGCCATCCGCATTGCTGTCGCTCCTTGATTTCCCAACTCAAAGTCCATTATAATGGAACCTCTTTGGCGCTCGTGCTCTGCTGCCCAGCATCCCAGGGAGTAGAGCACGAACAGTTGGCCTCTGCTCCCACAGCCGAAGAGCCAGGGCAAAAAACTTGAGCTGTGCCTCTTCTGCAGAAAGTCAGCTTTGCAACGGTGCCATCCGCATTGCTGTCGCTCCTCGATTTCCCAACTCAAAGTCCATTACAATGGAACCTCTTTGGCAAACGTGCTCGGCTGCCCAGCATCCCAGCGAGTAGAGCACGAACGGTTGGCCTCTGCTCCCACAGCCGAAGAGCCAGGGCAGAAAACTTGAGCTGTGCCTCTTCTGCAGAAAGTCAGCTTTGCAACGCTGCCATCCGCATTGCTGTCGCTCCTCGATTTCCCAACTCAAAGTCCATTACCATGGAACCTCTTTGGCACCCGTGATCGGCTGCCCAGCATGCCAGGGAGTAGAGCACAAACAGTTGGCCTCTGCTCCCACAGCCGAAGAGCCAGGGCAAAAAACTTGAGCTGTGTCTCTTCTGCAGAAAGTCAGCTTTGCAACGGTGCCATCCGCATTGCTGTCGCTCCTCCATTTCCCAACTCAAAGTCCATTACAATGGAACCTCTTTGGCACCCGTGCTCGGCTGCCCAGCATGCCAGGGAGTAGAGCACGAACGGTTGGCCTCTGCTCCCACAGCCGAAGAGGCAGGGCAAAAAACTTGAGCTGTGCCTCTTCTGCAGAAAGTCAGCTTTGCAACGGTGCCATCCGCATTGCTGTCGCTCCTCCATTTCCCAACTCAAAGTCCATTACAATGGAACCTCTTTGGCACCCGTGCTCGGCTGCCCAGCATCCCAGGGAGTAGAGCAGGAATGTTTGGCCTCTGCTCCCACGGCCGAAGAGGCATGGCAAAAAACTTGAGCTGTGCCTCTTCTGCAGAAAGTCAGCTTTGCAACGGTGCCATCCACATTGCTGTCGCTCCTCGATTTCCCAACTCAAAGTCCATTACAATGGAACCTCTTTGGCACCCGTGCTCGGCTGCCCAGCATGCCAGGGAGTAGAGCACAAACGGTTGGCGTCTGCTCCCACAGCCGAAGAGCCAGGGCAAAAAACTTGAGCTGTGCCTCTTCTGCAGAAAGTCAGCTTTGCAACGGTGCCATCCGCATTGCTGTCGCTCCTCCATTTCCCAACTCAAAGTCCATTACAATGGAACCTCTTTGGCACCCGTGCTCGGCTGCCCAGCATCCCAGGGAGTAGAGCACGAACGGTTGGCCTCTGTTCCCACAGCCGAAGAGCCAGGGGAAAAACTTGAGCTGTGCCTCTTCTGCAGAAAGTCAGCTTTGCAACGGTGCCATCCGCATTGCTGTCGCTCCTCGATTTCCCAACTCAAAGTCCATTACAATGGAACCTCTTTGGCACCCGTGCTCGGCTGCCCAGCATCCCAGGTAGTAGAGCACAAACGGTTGGCCTCTGCTCCCACAGCCAAAGAGCCAGGGCAAAAAACTTGAGCTGTGCCTCTTCTGCAGAAAGTCAGCTTTGCAACGGTGCCATCCGCATTGCTGTCGCTCCTCGATTTCCCAACTCAAAGTCCATTACAATGGAACCTCTTTGGCACCCGTGCTCGGCTGCCCAGCATTCCAGGGAGTAGAGCACGAACGGTTGGCCTCTGTTCCCACAGCCGAAGAGCCAGGGCAAAAAACTTGAGCTGTGCCTCTTCTGCAGAAAGTCAGCTTTGCAACGGTGCCATCCACATTGCTGTGGCTCCTCGATTTCCCAACTCAAAGTCCATTACAATGGAACCTCTTTGGCACCCGTGCTCGGCTGCCCAGCATGCCAGGGAGTAGAGCAAGAACGGCTGGCCTCTGCTCCCACAGCCGAAGAGCCAGGGCAAAAAACTTGAGCTGTGCCTCTTCTGCAGATAGTCAGCTTTGCAACGGTGCCATCCGCATTGCTGTCGCTCCTCCATTTCCCAACTCAAAGTCCACTACAATGGAAGCTCTTTGGCACCCGTGCTCGGCTGCCCAGCATGCCAGGGAGTAGAGCACGAACGGTTGGCCTCTGCTACCACAGCCGAAGAGCCAGGGCAAAAACTTGAGCTGTGCCTCTTCTGCAGAAAGTCAGCTTTGCAACGGTGCCATCCGCATTGCTGTCGCTCCTCGATTTCCCAACTCAAAGTCCATTACAATGGAACCTCTTTGGCACCCGTGCTCGGCTGCCCAGCATCACAGGGAGTAGAGCACGAACGGTTGGCCTCTGCTCCCACAGCCGAAGAGCCAGGGCAAAAAACTTGAGCTGTGCCTCTTCTGCAGAAAGTCAGCTTTGCAACGGTGCCATCCGCATTGCTGTCGCTCCTCGATTTCCCAACTCAAAGTCCATTACAATGGAACCTCTTTGGCACCCGTGCTCGGCTGCCCAGCATCCCAGGGAGTAGAGCACGAACGGTTGGCCTCTGCTCCCACAGCCGAAGAGCCAGGGCAAAAAACTTGAGCTGTGCCTCTTCTGCAGAAAGTCAGCTTTGCAATGGTGCCATCCGCATTGCTGTCGCTCCTCGATTTCCCAACTCAAAGTCCATTACAATGGAACCTCTTTGGCACCCGTGCTCGGCTGCCCAGCATCCCAGGGAGTAGAGCACGAACGGTTGGCCTCTGCTCCCACAGCCGAAGAGCCAGGGCAGAAAACTTGAGCTGTGCCTCTTCTGCAGAAAGTCAGCTTTGCAACGGTGCCATCCGCATTGCTGTCGCTCCTCCATTTCCCAACTCAAAGTCCATTACAATGGAACCTCTTTGGCACCCTTGCTCGGCTGCCCAGCATGCCAGGGAGTAGAGCACAAACGGTTGGCCTCTGCTCCCACAGCCGAAGAGCCAGGGCAAAAAACTTGAGCTGTGCCTCTTCTGCAGAAAGTCAGCTTTGCAACGGTGCCATCCGCATTGCTGTCGCTCCTCCATTTCCCAACTCAAAGTCCATTACAATGGAACCTCTTTGGCACCCGTGCTCGGCTGCCCAGCATCCCAGGGAGTAGAGCACGAACGGTTGGCCTCTGTTCCCACAGCCGAAGAGCCAGGGCAAAAAACTTGAGCTGTGCCTCTTCTGCAGAAAGTCAGCTTTGCAACGGTGCCATCCGCATTGCTGTCGCTCCTCCATTTCCCAACTCAAAGTCCATTACAATGGAACCTCTTTGGCACCCGTGCTCGGCTGCCCAGCATCCCAGGGAGTAGAGCAGGAATGTTTGGCCTCTGCTCCCACACCCAAAGAGCCAGGGCAAAAAACTTGAGCTGTGCCTCTTCTGCAGAAAGTCAGCTTTGCAACGGTGCCATCCGCATTGCTGTCGCTCCTCGATTTCCCAACTCAAAGTCCATTACAATGGAACCTCTTTGGCACCCGTGCTCGGCTGCCCAGCATCCCAGGGAGTAGAGCACGAACGGTTGGCCTCTGCTCCCACAGCCGAAGAGCCAGGGCAAAAAACTTGAGCTGTGCCTCTTCTGCAGAAAGTCAGCTTTGCAACGGTGCCATCCGCATTGCTGTCGCTCCTCGATTTCCCAACTCAAAATCCATTATAATGGAACCTCTTTCGCACCCGTGCTCGGCTGCCCAGCATCCCAGGGAGTAGAGCACGAACGGTTGGCCTCTGCTCCCACAGCCGAAGAGCCAGGGCAAAAAACTTGAGCTGTGCCTCTTCTGCAGAAAGTCAGCTTTGCAACGGTGCCATCCGCATTGCTGTCGCTCCTCGATTTCCCAACTCAAAGTCCATTACAATGGAACCTCTTTGGCACCCGTGCTCGGCTGCCCAGCATCCCAGCGAGTAGAGCACGAACGGTTGGCCTCTGCTCCCACAGCCGAAGAGCCAGGGCAGAAAACTTGAGCTGTGCCTCTTCTGCAGAAAGTCAGCTTTGCAACGCTGCCATCCGCATTGCTGTCGCTCCTCGATTTCCCAACTCAAAGTCCATTACCATGGAACCTCTTTGGCACCCGTGCTCGGCTGCCCAGCATGCCAGGGAGTAGAGCACAAACAGTTGGCCTCTGCTCCCACAGCCGAAGAGCCAGGGCAAAAAACTTGAGCTGTGTCTCTTCTGCAGAAAGTCAGCTTTGCAACGGTGCCATCCGCATTGCGGTCGCTCCTCCATTTCCCAACTCAAAGTCCATTACAATGGAACCTCTTTGGCACCCGTGCTCGGCTGCCCAGCATGCCAGGGAGTAGAGCACGAACGGTTGGCCTCTGCTCCCACAGCCGAAGAGGCAGGGCAAAAAACTTGAGCTGTGCCTCTTCTGCAGAAAGTCAGCTTTGCAACGGTGCCATTCGCATTGCTGTCGCTCCTCGATTTCCCAACTCAAAGTCCATTACAATGGAACCTCTTTGGCACCCGTGCTCGGCTGCCCAGCATCCCAGGGAGTAGAGCAGGAATGTTTGGCCTCTGCTCCCACGGCCGAAGAGGCATGGCAAAAAACTTGAGCTGTGCCTCTTCTGCAGAAAGTCAGCTTTGCAACGGTGCCATCCACATTGCTGTCGCTCCTCGATTTCCCAACTCAAAGTCCATTACAATGGAACCTCTTTGGCACCCGTGCTCGGCTGCCCAGCATCACAGGGAGTAGAGCACAAACGGTTGGCGTCTGCTCCCACAGCCGAAGAGCCAGGGCAAAAAACTTGAGCTGTGCCTCTTCTGCAGAAAGTCAGCTTTGCAACGGTGCCATCCGCATTGCTGTCGCTCCTCCATTTCCCAACTCAAAGTCCATTACAATGGAACCTCTTTGGCACCCGTGCTCGGCTGCCCAGTTTCCCAGCGAGTAGAGCACGAACGGTTGGCCTCTGCTCCCACAGCCGAAGAGCCAGGGCAAAAAACTTGAGCTGTACCTCTTCTGCAGAAAGTCAGCTTTGCAACGGTGCCATCCGCATTGCTGTCGCTCCTCGATTTCCCAACTCAAAGTCCATTACAATGGAACCTCTTTGGCACCCGTGCTCGGCTGCCCAGCATCCCAGGGAGTAGAGCACGAACGGTTGGCCTCTGCTCCCACAGCCGAAGAGCCAGGGCAAAAAAATTGAGCTGTACCTCTTCTGCAGAAAGTCAGCTTTGCAACGGTGCCATCCGCATTGCTGTCGCTCCTCGATTTCCCAACTCAAAGTCCATTACAATGGAACCTCTTTGGCACCCGTGCTCGGCTGCCCAGCGTCCCAGGGAGTAGAGCACGAACGGTTGGCATCTGCTCCCACAGCCGAAGAGCCAGGGCAAAAAACTTGAGCTGTGACTCTTCTGCAGAAAGTCAGCTTTGCAACGGTGCCATCCGCATTGCTGTCGCTCCTCCATTTCCCAACTCAAAGTCCATTACAATGGAACCTCTTTGGCACCCGTGCTCGGCTGCCCAGCATCCCAGGGAGTAGAGCACGAACGGTTGGCCTCTGCTCCCACAGCCGAAGAGCCAGGGCAAAAAACTTGAGCTGTGCCCCTTCTGCAGAAAGTCAGCTTTGCAACGGTGCCATCCGCATTGCTGTCGCTCCTCGATTTCCCAACTCAAAGTCCATTACAATGGAACCTCTTTGCCACCCGTGCTCGGCTGCCCAGCATCCCAGGGAGTAGAGCACGAACGGTTGGCCTCTGTTCCCACAGCCGAAGAGCCAGGGGAAAAACTTGAGCTGTGCCTCTTCTGCAGAAAGTCAGCTTTGCAACGGTGCCATCCGCATTGCTGTCGCTCCTCGATTTCCCAACTCAAAGTCCATTACAATGGAACCTCTTTGGCACCCGTGCTCGGCTGCCCAGCATCCCAGGTAGTAGAGCACAAACGGTTGGCCTCTGCTCCCACAGCCAAAGAGCCAGGGCAAAAAACTTGAGCTGTGCCTCTTCTGCAGAAAGTCAGCTTTGCAACGGTGCCATCCGCATTGCTGTCGCTCCTCGATTTCCCAACTCAAAGTCCATTACAATGGAACCTCTTTGGCACCCGTGCTCGGCTGCCCAGCATTCCAGGGAGTAGAGCACGAACGGTTGGCCTCTGTTCCCACAGCCGAAGAGCCAGGGCAAAAACTTGAGCTGTGCCTCTTCTGCAGAAAGTCAGCTTTGCAACGGTGCCATCCACATTGCTGTGGCTCCTCGATTTCCCAACTCAAAGTCCATTACAATGGAACCTCTTTGGCACCCGTGCTCGGCTGCCCAGCATCCCAGGGAGTAGAGCAAGAACGGCTGGCCTCTGCTCCCACAGCCGCAGAGCCAGGGCAAAAAACTTGAGCTGTGCCTCTTCTGCAGATAGTCAGCTTTGCAACGGTGCCATCCGCATTGCTGTCGCTCCTCCATTTCCCGACTCAAAGTCCACTACAATGGAAGCTCTTTGGCACCCGTGCTCGGCTGCCCAGCATCCCAGGGAGTAGAGCACGAACGGTTGGCCTCTGCTACCACAGCCGAAGAGCCAGGGCAAAAACTTGAGCTGTGCCTCTTCTGCAGAAAGTCAGCTTTGCAACGGTGCCATCCGCATTGCTGTCGCTCCTCGATTTCCCAACTCAATGTCCATTACAATGGAACCTCTTTGGCACCCGTGCTCGGCTGCCCAGCATCACAGGGAGTAGAGCACGAACGGTTGGCCTCTGCTCCCACAGCCGAAGAGCCAGGGCAAAAAACTTGAGCTGTGCCTCTTCTGCAGAAAGTCAGCTTTGCAACGGTGCCATCCGCATTGCTGTCGCTCCTCCATTTCCCAACTCAAAGTCCATTACAATGGAACCTCTTTGGCACCCGTGCTCGGCTGCCCAGCATCCCAGGGAGTAGAGCACGAACGGTTGGCCTCTGCTCCCGCAGCCGAAGAGCCAGGGCAAAAAACTTGAGCTGTGCCTCTTCTGCAGAAAGTCAGCTTTGCAATGGTGCCATCCGCATTGCTGTCGCTCCTCGATTTCCCAACTCAAAGTCCATTACAATGGAACCTCTTTGGCACCCGTGCTCGGCTGCCCAGCATGCCAGGGAGTAGAGCACGAACGGTTGGCCTCTGCTCCCACAGCCGAAGAGCCAGGGCAGAAAACTTGAGCTGTGCCTCTTCTGCAGAAAGTCAGCTTTGCAACGGTGCCATCCGCATTGCTGTCGCTCCTCCATTTCCCAACTCAAAGTCCATTACAATGGAACCTCTTTGGCACCCTTGCTCGGCTGCCCAGCATGCCAGGGAGTAGAGCACAAACGGTTGGCCTCTGCTCCCACAGCCGAAGAGCCAGGGCAAAAAACTTGAGCTGTGCCTCTTCTGCAGAAAGTCAGCTTTGCAACGGTGCCATCCGCATTGCTGTCGCTCCTCCATTTCCAAACTCAAAGTCCATTACAATGGAACCTCTTTGGCACCCGTGCTCGGCTGCCCAGCATCACAGGGAGTAGAGCACGAACGGTTGGCCTCTGCTCCCACAGCCGAAGAGCCAGGGCAAAAAACTTGAGCTGTGCCTCTTCTGCAGAAAGTCAGCTTTGCAACGGTGCCATCCGCATTGCTGTCGCTCCTCGATTTCCCAACTCAAAGTCCATTACAATGGAACCTCTTTGGCACCCGTGCTCGGCTGCCCAGCATCCCAGGTAGTAGAGCACAAACGGTTGGCCTCTGCTCCCACAGCCAAAGAGCCAGGGCAAAAAACTTGAGCTGTGCCTCTTCTGCAGAAAGTCAGCTTTGCAACGGTGCCATCCGCATTGCTGTCGCTCCTCGATTTCCCAACTCAAAGTCCATTACAATGGAACCTCTTTGGCACCTGTGCTCGGCTGCCCAGCATGCCAGGGAGTAGAGCACGAACGGTTGGCCTCTGTTCCAACAGCCGAAGAGCCAGGGCAAAAAACTTGAGCTGTGCCTCTTCTGCAGAAAGTCAGCTTTGCAACGGTGCCATCCGCATTGCTGTCGCTCCTCGATTTCCCAACTCAAAGTCCATTACAATGGAACCTCTTTGGCACCCGTGCTCGGATGCCCAGCATCTAAAGGGAGAAGAGCACAAACGGTTGGCCTCTGTTCCCACAGCCGAAGAGCCAGGGCAAAAAACTTGAGCTGTGCCTCTTCTGCAGAAAGTCAGCTTTGCAACGGTGCCATCCGCATTGCTGTCGCTCCTCGATTTCCCAACTCAAAGTCCATTACAATGGAACCTCTTTGGCACCCGTGCTCGGCTGCCCAGCATGCCAGGGAGTAGAGCACGAACGGTTGGCCTCTGCTCCCACAGCCGAAGAGGCAGGGCAAAAAACTTGAGCTGTGCCTCTTCTACAGAAAGTCAGCTTTGCAACGGTGCCATCCGCATTGCTGTCGCTCCTCCATTTCCCAACTCAAAGTCCATTACAATGGAACCTCTTTGGCACCCGTGCTCGGCTGCCCAGCATCCCAGGGAGTAGAGCACGAACGGTTGGCCTCTGCTCCCACAGCCGAAGAGCCAGGGCAAAAAACTTGAGCTGTGCCTCTTCTGCAGAAAGTCAGCTTTGCAACGGTGCCATCCGCATTGCTGTCGCTCCTCGATTTCCCAACTCAAAGTCCATTACAATGGAACCTCTTTGGCACCCGTGCTCGGCTGCCCAGCATCCCAGGGAGTAGAGCACGAACGGTTGGCCTCTGCTCCCACAGCCGAAGAGCCAGGGCAAAAAACTTGAGCTGTGCCTCTTCTGCAGAAAGTCAGCTTTGCAACGGTGCCATCCGCATTGCTGTCGCTCCTCCATTTCCCAACTCAAAGTCCATTACAATGGAACCTCTTTGGCACCCGTGCTCGGTTGCCCAGCATCAAAAGGGAGAAGAGCACAAACGGTTGGCCTCTGCTCCCACAGCCGAAGAGCCAGGGCAAAAACTTGAGCTGTGCCTCTTCTGCAGAAAGTCAGCTTTGCAACGGTGCCATCCGCATTGCTGTCGCTCCTCCATTTCCCGACTCAAAGTCCACTACAATGGAAGCTCTTTGGCACCCGTGCTCGGCTGCCCAGCATGCCAGGGAGTAGAGCACGAACGGTTGGCCTCTGCTACCACAGCCGAAGAGCCAGGGCAAAAACTTGAGCTGTGCCTCTTCTGCAGAAAGTCAGCTTTGCAACGGTGCCATCCGCATTGCTGTCGCTCCTCGATTTCCCAACTCAATGTCCATTACAATGGAACCTCTTTGGCACCCGTGCTCGGCTGCCCAGCATCCCAGGGAGTAGAGCACGAACGGTTGGCCTCTGCTCCCACAGCCGAAGAGCCAGGGCAAAAAACTTGAGCTGTGCCTCTTCTGCAGAAAGTCAGCTTTGCAACGGTGCCATCCGCATTGCTGTCGCTCCTCCATTTCCCAACTCAAAGTCCATTACAATGGAACCTCTTTGGCACCCGTGCTCGGCTGCCCAGCATCCCAGGGAGTAGAGCACGAACGGTTGGCCTCTGCTCCCACAGCCGAAGAGCCAGGGCAAAAAACTTGAGCTGTGCCTCTTCTGCAGAAATTCAGCTTTGCAATGGTGCCATCCGCATTGCTGTCGCTCCTCGATTTCCCAACTCAAAGTCCATTACAATGGAACCTCTTTGGCACCCGTGCTCGGCTGCCCAGCATGCCAGGGAGTAGAGCACGAACGGTTGGCCTCTGCTCCCACAGCCGAAGAGCCAGGGCAGAAAACTTGAGCTGTGCCTCTTCTGCAGAAAGTCAGCTTTGCAACGGTGCCATCCGCATTGCTGTCGCTCCTCCATTTCCCAACTCAAAGTCCATTACAATGGAACCTCTTTGGCACCCTTGCTCGGCTGACCAGCATCCCAGGGAGTAGAGCACAAACGGTTGGCCTCTGCTCCCACAGCCGAAGAGCCAGGGCAAAAAACTTGAGCTGTGCCTCTTCTGCAGAAAGTCAGCTTTGCAACGGTGCCATCCGCATTGCTGTCGCTCCTCCATTTCCCAACTCAAAGTCCATTACAATGGAACCTCTTTGGCACCCGTGCTCGGCTGCCCAGCATCCCAGGGAGTAGAGCACGAACGGTTGGCCTCTGCTCCCACAGCCGAAGAGCCAGGGCAAAAAACTTGAGCTGTGCCTCTTCTGCAGAAAGTCAGCTTTGCAACGGTGCCATCCGCATTGCTGTCGCTCCTCCATTTCCCAACTCAAAGTCCATTACAATGGAAGCTCTTTGGCACCCGTGCTCGGCAGCCCAGCATCCCAGGGAGTAGAGCACGAACGGTTGGCCTCTGCTCCCACAGCCGAAGAGCCAGGGCAAAAAACTTGAGCTGTACCTCTTCTGCAGAAAGTCAGCTTTGCAACGGTGCCATCCGCATTGCTGTCGCTCCTCCATTTCCAACTCAAAGTCCATTACAATGGAAGCTCTTTGGCACCCTTGCTCGGCTGCCCTGCATCCCAGGGAAAAGAGCACGAACGGTTGGCCTCTGCTCCCACAGCCGAAGAGCCAGGGCAAAAAACTTGAGCTGTGCCTCTTCTGCAGAAAGTCAGCTTTGCAACGGTGCCATCCGCATTGCTGTCGCTCCTCGATTTCCCAACTCAAAGTCCATTACAATGGAACCTCTTTGGCACCCGTGCTCGGCTGCCCAGCATCCCAGGTAGTAGAGCACAAACGGTTGGCCTCTGCTCCCACAGCCAAAGAGCCAGGGGAAAAAACTTGAGCTGTGCCTCTTCTGCAGAAAGTCAGCTTTGCAACGGTGCCATCCGCATTGCTGTCGCTCCTCGATTTCCCAACTCAAAGTCCATTACAATGGAACCTCTTTGGCACCTGTGCTCGGCTGCCCAGCATGCCAGGGAGTAGAGCACGAACGGTTGGCCTCTGTTCCAACAGCCGAAGAGCCAGGGCAAAAAACTTGAGCTGTGCCTCTTCTGCAGAAAGTCAGCTTTGCAACGGTGCCATCCGCATTGCTGTCGCTCCTCGATTTCCCAACTCAAAGTCCATTACAATGGAAGCTCTTTGGCACCCGTGCTCGGATGCCCAGCATCTAAAGGGAGAAGAGCACAAACGGTTGGCCTCTGCTCCCACAGCCGAAGAGCCAGGGCAAAAAACTTGAGCTGTGCCTCTTCTGCAGAAAGTCAGCTTTGCAACGGTGCCATCCGCATTGCTGTCGCTCCTCGATTTCCCAACTCGAAGTCCATTACAATGGAACCTCTTTGGCACCCGTGCTCGGCTGCCCAGCATGCCAGGGAGTAGAGCACGAACGGTTGGCCTCTGCTCCCACAGCCGAAGAGCCAGGGCAAAAAACTTGAGCTGTGCCTCTTCTACAGAAAGTCAGCTTTGCAACGGTGCCATCCGCATTGCTGTCGCTCCTCCATTTCCCAACTCAAAGTCCATTACAATGGAACCTCTTTGGCACCCGTGCTCGGCTGCCCAGCATCCCAGGGAGTAGAGCACGAACGGTTGGCCTCTGCTCCCACAGCCTAAGAGCCAGGGCAAAAAACTTGAGCTGTGCCTCTTCTGCAGAAAGTCAGCTTTGCAACGGTGCCATCCGCATTGCTGTCGCTCCTCGATTTCCCAACTCAAAGTCCATTACAATGGAACCTCTTTGGCACCCGTGCTCGGCTGCCCAGCATCCCAGGGAGTAGAGCACGAACGGTTGGCCTCTGCTCCCACAGCCGAAGAGCCAGGGCAAAAAACTTGAGCTGTGCCTCTTCTGCAGAAAGTCAGCTTTGCAACGGTGCCATCCGCATTGCTGTCGCTCCTCCATTTCCCAACTCAAAGTCCATTACAATGGAACCTCTTTGGCACCCGTGCTCGGTTGCCCAGCATCCAAAGGGAGAAGAGCACAAACGGTTGGCCTCTGCTCCCACAGCCGAAGAGCCAGGGCAAAAAACTTGAGCTGTGCCTCTTCTGCAGAAAGTCAGCTTTGCAACGGTGCCATCCGCATTGCTGTCGCTCCTCCATTTCCCGACTCAAAGTCCACTACAATGGAAGCTCTTTGGCACCCGTGCTCGGCTGCCCAGCATGCCAGGGAGTAGAGCACGAACGGTTGGCCTCTGCTACCACAGCCGAAGAGCCAGGGCAAAAACTTGAGCTGTGCCTCTTCTGCAGAAAGTCAGCTTTGCAACGGTGCCATCCGCATTGCTGTCGCTCCTCGATTTCCCAACTCAATGTCCATTACAATGGAACCTCTTTGGCACCCGTGCTCGGCTGCCCAGCATCACAGGGAGTAGAGCACGAACGGTTGGCCTCTGCTCCCACAGCCGAAGAGCCAGGGCAAAAAACTTGAGCTGTGCCTCTTCTGCAGAAAGTCAGCTTTGCAACGGTGCCATCCGCATTGCGGTCGCTCCTCCATTTCCCAACTCAAAGTCCATTACAATGGAACCTCTTTGGCACCCGTGCTCGGCTGCCCAGCATCCCAGGGAGTAGAGCACGAACGGTTGGCCTCTGCTCCCGCAGCCGAAGAGCCAGGGCAAAAAACTTGAGCTGTGCCTCTTCTGCAGAAAGTCAGCTTTGCAAGGGTGCCATCCGCATTGCTGTCGCTCCTCGATTTCCCAACTCAAAGTCCATTACAATGGAACCTCTTTGGCACCCGTGCTCGGCTGCCCAGCATGCCAGGGAGTAGAGCACGAACGGTTGGCCTCTGCTCCCACAGCCGAAGAGCCAGGGCAGAAAACTTGAGCTGTGCCTCTTCTGCAGAAAGTCAGCTTTGCAACGGTGCCATCCGCATTGCTGTCGCTCCTCCATTTCCCAACTCAAAGTCCATTACAATGGAACCTCTTTGGCACCCTTGCTCGGCTGCCCAGCATGCCAGGGAGTAGAGCACAAACGGTTGGCCTCTGCTCCCACAGCCGAAGAGCCAGGGCAAAAAACTTGAGCTGTGCCTCTTCTGCAGAAAGTCAGCTTTGCAACGGTGCCATCCGCATTGCTGTCGCTCCTCGATTTCCCAACTCAAAGTCCATTACAATGGAACCTCTTTGGCACCCGTGCTCGGCTGCCCAGCATCCCAGGGAGTAGAGCACGAACGGTTGGCCTCTGCTCCCACAGCCGAAGAGCCAGGGCAAAAAACTTGAGCTGTGCCTCTTCTGCAGAAAGTCAGCTTTGCAACGGTGCCATCCGCATTGCTGTCGCTCCTCCATTTCCCAACTCAAAGTCCATTACAATGGAAGCTCTTTGGCACCCGTGCTCGGCTGCCCAGCATCCCAGGGAGTAGAGCACGAACGGTTGGCCTCTGCTCCCACAGCCGAAGAGCCAGGGCAAAAAACTTGAGCTGTACCTCTTCTGCAGAAAGTCAGCTTTGCAACGGTGCCATCCGCATTGCTGTCGCTCCTCCATTTCCAACTCAAAGTCCATTACAATGGAAGCTCTTTGGCACCCTTGCTCGGCTGCCCTGCATCCCAGGGAAAAGAGCACGAACGGTTGGCCTCTGCTCCCACAGCCGAAGAGCCAGGGCAAAAAACTTGAGCTGTGCCTCTTCTGCAGAAAGTCAGCTTTGCAACGGTGCCATCCGCATTCCTGTCGCTCCTCCATTTCCCAACTCAAAGTCCATTACAATGGAACCTCTTTGGCACCCGTGCTCGGCTGCCCAGCATGCCAGGGAGTAGAGCACGAACGGTTGGCCTCTGCTCCCACAGCCGAAGAGCCAGGGCAAAAAACTTGAGCTGTGCCTCTTCTGCAGAAAGTCAGCTTTGCAACGGTGCCATCCGCATTGCTGTCGCTCCTCGATTTCCCTACTCAAAGTCCATTACAATGGAACCTCTTTGGCACCCGTGCTCGGCTGCCCAGCATCCCAGGGAGTAGAGCACGAACGGTTGGCCTCTGTTCCCACAGCCGAAGAGCCAGGGCAAAAAACTTGAGCTGTGCCTCTTCTGCAGAAAGTCAGCTTTGCAACGGTGCCATCCGCATTGCTGTCGCTCCTCCATTTCCCAACTCAAAGTCCATTACAATGGAACCTCTTTGGCACCCGTGCTCGGCTGCCCAGCATCCCAGGGAGTAGAGCACGAACGGTTGGCCTCTGTTCCCGCAGCCGAAGAGCCAGGGCAAAAAACTTGAGCTGTGCCTCTTCTGCAGAAAGTCAGCTTTGCAACGGTGCCATCCGCATTGCTGTCGCTCCTCGATTTCCCAACTCAAAGTCCATTACAATGGAACCTCTTTGGCACCCGTGCTCGGCTGCCCAGCATCCCAGGGAGTAGAGCACGAACGGTTGGCCTCTGCTCCCACAGCCGAAGAGCCAGGGCAAAAAACTTGAGCTGTGCCTCTTCTGCAGAAAGTCAGCTTTGCAACGGTGCCATCCGCATTGCGGTCGCTCCTCGATATCCCAACTCAAAGTCCATTACAATGGAACCTCTTTGGCACCCGTGCTCGGCTGCCCAGCATGCCAGGGAGTAGAGCACGAACGGTTGGCCTCTGCTCCCACAGCCGAAGAGGCAGGGCAAAAAACTTGAGCTGTGCCTCTTCTGCAGAAAGTCAGCTTTGCAACGGTGCCATCCGCATTGCTGTCGCTCCTCGATTTCCCAACTCAAAGTCCATTACAATGGAACCTCTTTGGCACCCGTGCTCGGCTGCCCAGCATCCCAGGGAGTAGAGCACGAACGGTTGGCCTCTGCTCCCACAGCCGAAGAGCCAGGGCAAAAAACTTGAGCTGTGCCTCTTCTGCAGAAAGTCAGCTTTGCAACGGTGCCATCCGCATTGCTGTCGCTCCTCGATTTCCCAACTCAAAGTCCATTACAATGGAACCTCTTTGGCACCCGTGCTCGGCTGCCCAGCATGCCAGGGAGTAGAGCACGAACGGTTGGCCTCTGCTCCCACAGCCGAAGAGCCAGGGCAAAAAACTTGAGCTGTGCCTCTTCTGCAGAAAGTCAGCTGTGCAACGGTGCCATCCGCATTGCTGTCGCTCCTCGATTTCCCAACTCAAAGTCCATTACAATGGAACCTCTTTGGCACCCGTGCTCGGCTGCCCAGCATGCCAGGGAGTAGATTACGAACGGTTGGCCTCTGCTCCCACAGCCGAAGAGCCAGGGCAAAAAACTTGAGCTGTGCCTCTTCTGCAGAAAGTCAGCTTTGCAATGGTGCCATCCGCATTGCTGTCGCTCCTCCATTTCCCAACTCAAAGTCCATTACAATGGAACCTCTTTGGCACCCGTGCTCGGCTGCCCAGCATCCAAAGGGAGAAGAGCACAAACGGTTGGCCTCTGTTCCCACAGCCGAAGAGCCAGTTCAAAA
The DNA here is from genome assembly GCF_963264785.1 of Psittacula echo. Lineage (NCBI taxonomy): Eukaryota > Metazoa > Chordata > Aves > Psittaciformes > Psittacidae > Psittacula > Psittacula echo. The sequence goes on from NC_137740.1 coordinate 62,962,490, forward strand.
AACTTGAGCTGTGCCTCTTCTGCAGAAAGTCAGCTTTGCAACGGTGCCATCCGCATTGCTGTCGCTCCTCCATTTCCCAACTCAAAGTCCATTACAATGGAACCTCTTTGGCACCCGTGCTCGGCTGCCCAGCATGCCAGGGAGTAGAGCACGAACGGTTGGCCTCTGCTCCCACAGCCGAAGAGCCAGGGCAAAAAACTTGAGCTGTGCCTCTTCTGCAGAAAGTCAGCTTTGCAACGGTGCCATCCGCATTGCTGTCACTCCTCCATTTCCCAACTCAAAGTCCATTACAATGGAACCTCTTTGGCACCCGTGCTCGGCTGCCCAGCATCCCAGGGAGTAGAGCACGAACGGTTGGCCTCTGCTCCCACAGCCGAAGAGCCAGGGCAAAAAACTTGAGCTGTGCCTCTTCTGCAGAAAGTCAGCTTTGCAACGGTGCCATCCGCATTGCTGTCGCTCCTCGATTTCCCTACTCAAAGTCCATTACAATGGAACCTCTTTGGCACCCGTGCTCGGCTGCCCAGCATGCCAGGGAGTAGAGCACGAACGGTTGGCCTCTGTTCCCACAGCCGAAGAGCCAGGGCAAAAAACTTGAGCTGTGCCTCTTCTGCAGAAAGTCAGCTTTGCAACGGTGCCATCCGCATTGCTGTCGCTCCTCCATTTCATAACTCAAAGTCCATTACAATGGAACCTCTTTGGCACCCGTGCTCGGCTGCCCAGCATCCCAGGGAGTAGAGCACGAACGGTTGGCCTCTGCTCCCACAGCCGAAGAGCCAGGGCAAAAAACTTGAGCTGTGCCTCTTCTGCAGAAAGTCAGCTTTGCAACGGTGCCATCCGCATTGCGGTCGCTCCTCGATATCCCAACTCAAAGTCCATTACAATGGAACCTCTTTGGCACCCGTGCTCGGCTGCCCAGCATGCCAGGGAGTAGAGCACGAACGGTTGGCCTCTGCTCCCACAGCCGAAGAGCCAGGGCAAAAAACTTGAGCTGTGCCTCTTCTGCAGAAAGTCAGCTTTGCAACGGTGCCATCCGCATTGCTGTCGCTCCTCGATTTCCCAACTCAAAGTCCATTACAATGGAACCTCTTTGGCACCCGTGCTCGGCTGCCCAGCATCCCAGGGAGTAGAGCACGAACGGTTGGCCTCTGCTCCCACAGCCGAAGAGCCAGGGCAAAAAACTTGAGCTGTGCCTCTTCTGCAGAAAGTCAGCTTTGCAACGGTGCCATCCGCATTGCTGTCGCTCCTCCATTTCCCAACTCAAAGTCCATTACAATGGAACCTCTTTGGCACCCGTGCTCGGCTGCCCAGCATCCCAGGGAGTAGAGAACGAACGGTTGGCCTCTGCTCCCACAGCCGAAGAGCCAGGGCAAAAAACTTGAGCTGTGCCTCTTCTGCAGAAAGTCAGCTGTGCAACGGTGCCATCCGCATTGCTGTCGCTCCTCCATTTCCCAACTCAAAGTCCATTACAATGGAACCTCTTTGGCACCCGTGCTCGGCTGCCCAGCATGCCAGGGAGTAGAGCACGAACGGTTGGCCTCTGCTCCCACAGCCGAAGAGCCAGGGCAAAAAACTTGAGCTGTGCCTCTTCTGCAGAAAGTCAGCTTTGCAACGGTGCCATCCGCATTGCTGTCGCTCCTCGATTTCCCAACTCAAAGTCCATTACAATGGAACCTCTTTGGCACCCGTGCTCGGCTGCCCAGCATCCCAGGGAGTAGAGCACGAACGGTTGGCCTCTGCTCCCACAGCCAAAGAGCCAGGGCAAAAAACTTGAGCTGTGCCTCTTCTGCAGAAAGTCAGCTTTGCAACAGTGCCATCCGCATTGCTGTCGCTCCTCGATTTCCCAACTCAAAGTCCATTACAATGGAACCTCTTTGGCACCCGTGCTCGGCTGCCCAGCATCCCAGGGAGTAGAGCACGAACGGTTGGCCTCTGCTCCCACAGCCGAAGAGCCAGGGCAAAAAACTTGAGCTGTGCCTCTTCTGCAGAAAGTCAGCTTTGCAACGGTGCCATCCGCATTGCTGTCGCTCCTCCATTTCCCAACTCAAAGTCCATTACAATGGAACCTCTTTGGCACCTGTGCTCGGCTGCCCAGCATCCCAGGGAGTAGAGCACGAACGGTTGGCCTCTGCTCCCACAGCCGAAGAGCCAGGGCAAAAAACTTGAGCTGTGCCTCTTCTGCAGAAAGTCAGCTTTGCAGCGGTGCCATTCGCATTGCTGTCGCTCCTCCATTTCCCAACTCAAAGTCCATTACAATGGAACCTCTTTGGCACCCGTGCTCGGCTGCCCAGCATGCCAGGGAGTAGAGCACGAACGGTTGGCCTCTGCTCCCACAGCCGAAGAGCCAGGGCAAAAAACTTGAGCTGTGCCTCTTCTGCAGAAAGTCAGCTTTGCAACGGTGCCATCCGCATTGCGGTCGCTCCTCGATATCCCAACTCAAAGTCCATTACAATGGAACCTCTTTGGCACCCGTGCTCGGCTGCCCAGCATCCCAGGGAGTAGTGCACGAACGGTTGGCCTCTGCTCCCACAGCCGAAGAGCCAGGGGAAAAACTTGAGCTGTGCCTCTTCTGCAGAAAGTCAGCTTTGCAACGGTGCCATCCGCATTGCTGTCGCTCCTCGATTTCCCAACTCAAAGTCCATTACAATGGAACCTCTTTGGCACCCGTGCTCGGCTGCCCAGCATGCCAGGGAGTAGAGCACGAACGGTTGGCCTCTGGTCCCACAGCCGAAGAGCCAGGGCAAAAAACTTGAGCTGTGCCTCTTCTGCAGAAAGTCAGCTTTGCAGCGGTGCCATTCGCATTGCAGTCGCTCCTCCATTTCCCAACTCAAAGTCCATTACAATGGAACCTCTTTGGCACCCGTGCTCGGCTGCCCAGCATCCCAGCGAGTAGAGCACGAACGGTTGGCCTCTGCTCCCACAGCCGAAGAGCCAGGGCAAAAAACTTGAGCTGTGCCTCTTCTGCAGAAAGTCAGCTTTGCAACGGTGCCATCCGCATTGCTGTCGCTCCTCGATATCCCAACTCAAAGTCCATTACAATGGAACCTCTTTGGCACCCGTGCTCGGCTGCCCAGCATCCCAGGGAGTAGTGCACGAACGATTGGCCTCTGCTCCCACAGCCGAAGAGCCAGGGCAAAAAACTTGAGCTGTGCCTCTTCTGCAGAAAGTCAGCTTTGCAACGGTGCCATCCGCATTGCTGTCGCTCCTCCATTTCCCAACTCAAACTCCATTACAATGGAACCTCTTTGGCACCCGTGCTCGGCTGCCCAGCATCCAAAGGGAGAAGAGCACAAACGGTTGGCCTCTGTTCCCACAGCCGAAGAGCCAGGGCAAAAAACTTGAGCTGTGCCTCTTCTGCAGAAAGTCAGCTTTGCAACGGTGCCATCCGCATTGCTGTCGCTCCTCGATTTCCCAACTCAAAGTCCATTACAATGGAACCTCTTTGGCACCTGTGCTCGGCTGCCCAGCATCCCAGGGAGTAGAGCACAAACGGTTGGCCTCTGCTCCCACAGCCGAAGAGCCAGGGCAAAAAACTTGAGCTGTGTCTCTTCTGCAGAAAGTCAGCTTTGCAACGGTGCCATCCGCATTGCTGTCGCTCCTCGATTTCCCAACTCAAAGTCCATTACAATGGAACCTCTTTGGCACCCGTGCTCGGCTGCCCAGCATGCCAGGGAGTAGAGCACGAACGGTTGGCCTCTGCTCCCACAGCCGAAGAGCCAGGGCAAAAAACTTGAGCTGTGCCTCTTCTGCAGAAAGTCAGCTTTGCAACGGTGCCATTCGCATTGCTGTCGCTCCTCCATTTCCCAACTCAAAGTCCATTACAATGGAACCTCTTTGGCACCCGTGCTCGGCTGCCCAGCATGCCAGGGAGTAGAGCACAAACGGTTGGCCTCTGCTCCCACAGCCGAAGAGCCAGGGCAAAAAACTTGAGCTGTGCCTCTTCTGCAGAAAGTCAGCTTTGCAACAGTGCCATCCGCATTGCTGTCGCTCCTCGATTTCCCAACTCAAAGTCCATTACAATGGAACCTCTTTGGCACCCGTGCTCGGCTGCCCAGCATCCCAGGGAGTAGAGCACGAACGGTTGGCCTCTGCTCCCACAGCCAAAGAGCCAGGGCAAAAAACTTGAGCTGTGCCTCTTCTGCAGAAAGTCAGCTTTGCAACAGTGCCATCCGCATTGCTGTCGCTCCTCGATTTCCCAACTCAAAGTCCATTACAATGGAACCTCTTTGGCACCCGTGCTCGGCTGCCCAGCATCCCAGGGAGTAGAGCACGAACGGTTGGCCTCTGCTCCCACAGCCGAAGAGCCAGGGCAAAAAACTTGAGCTGTGCCTCTTCTGCAGAAAGTCAGCTTTGCAACGGTGCCATCCGCATTGCTGTCGCTCCTCCATTTCCCAACTCAAAGTCCATTACAATGGAACCTCTTTGGCACCTGTGCTCGGCTGCCCAGCATCCCAGGGAGTAGAGCACGAACGGTTGGCCTCTGCTCCCACAGCCGAAGAGCCAGGGCAAAAAACTTGAGCTGTGCCTCTTCTGCAGAAAGTCAGCTTTGCAGCGGTGCCATTCGCATTGCTGTCGCTCCTCCATTTCCCAACTCAAAGTCCATTACAATGGAACCTCTTTGGCACCCGTGCTCGACTGCCCAGCATGCCAGGGAGTAGAGCACGAACGGTTGGCCTCTGCTCCCACAGCCGAAGAGCCAGGGCAAAAAACTTGAGCTGTGCCTCTTCTGCAGAAAGTCAGCTTTGCAACGGTGCCATCCGCATTGCGGTCGCTCCTCGATATCCCAACTCAAAGTCCATTACAATGGAACCTCTTTGGCACCCGTGCTCGGCTGCCCAGCATCCCAGGGAGTAGTGCACGAACGGTTGGCCTCTGCTCCCACAGCCGAAGAGCCAGGGGAAAAACTTGAGCTGTGCCTCTTCTGCAGAAAGTCAGCTTTGCAACGGTGCCATCCGCATTGCTGTCGCTCCTCGATTTCCCAACTCAAAGTCCATTACAATGGAACCTCTTTGGCACCCGTGCTCGGCTGCCCAGCATGCCAGGGAGTAGAGCACGAACGGTTGGCCTCTGGTCCCACAGCCGAAGAGCCAGGGCAAAAAACTTGAGCTGTGCCTCTTCTGCAGAAAGTCAGCTTTGCAGCGGTGCCATTCGCATTGCAGTCGCTCCTCCATTTCCCAACTCAAAGTCCATTACAATGGAACCTCTTTGGCACCCGTGCTCGGCTGCCCAGCATCCCAGCGAGTAGAGCACGAACGGTTGGCCTCTGCTCCCACAGCCGAAGAGCCAGGGCAAAAAACTTGAGCTGTGCCTCTTCTGCAGAAAGTCAGCTTTGCAACGGTGCCATCCGCATTGCTGTCGCTCCTCGATATCCCAACTCAAAGTCCATTACAATGGAACCTCTTTGGCACCCGTGCTCGGCTGCCCAGCATCCCAGGGAGTAGTGCACGAACGATTGGCCTCTGCTCCCACAGCCGAAGAGCCAGGGCAAAAAACTTGAGCTGTGCCTCTTCTGCAGAAAGTCAGCTTTGCAACGGTGCCATCCGCATTGCTGTCGCTCCTCCATTTCCCAACTCAAACTCCATTACAATGGAACCTCTTTGGCACCCGTGCTCGGCTGCCCAGCATCCAAAGGGAGAAGAGCACAAACGGTTGGCCTCTGTTCCCACAGCCGAAGAGCCAGGGCAAAAAACTTGAGCTGTGCCTCTTCTGCAGAAAGTCAGCTTTGCAACGGTGCCATCCGCATTGCTGTCGCTCCTCCATTTCCCAACTCAAAGTCCATTACAATGGAACCTCTTTGGCACCTGTGCTCGGCTGCCCAGCATCCCAGGGAGTAGAGCACAAACGGTTGGCCTCTGCTCCCACAGCCGAAGAGCCAGGGCAAAAAACTTGAGCTGTGCCTCTTCTGCAGAAAGTCAGCTTTGCAACGGTGCCATCCGCATTGCTGTCGCTCCTCGATTTCCCAACTCAAAGTCCATTACAATGGAACCTCTTTGGCACCCGTGCTCGGCTGCCCAGCATGCCAGGGAGTAGAGCACGAACGGTTGGCCTCTGCTCCCACAGCCGAAGAGGCAGGGCAAAAAACTTGAGCTGTGCCTCTTCTGCAGAAAGTCAGCTTTGCAACGGTGCCATTCGCATTGCTGTCGCTCCTCCATTTCCCAACTCAAAGTCCATTACAATGGAACCTCTTTGGCACCCGTGCTCGGCTGCCCAGCATGCCAGGGAGTAGAGCACAAACGGTTGGCCTCTGCTCCCACAGCCGAAGAGCCAGGGCAAAAAACTTGAGCTGTGCCTCTTCTGCAGAAAGTCAGCTTTGCAACAGTGCCATCCGCATTGCTGTCGCTCCTCGATTTCCCAACTCAAAGTCCATTACAATGGAACCTCTTTGGCACCCGTGCTCGGCTGCCCAGCATCCCAGGGAGTAGAGCACGAACGGTTGGCCTCTGCTCCCACAGCCAAAGAGCCAGGGCAAAAAACTTGAGCTGTGCCTCTTCTGCAGAAAGTCAGCTTTGCAACAGTGCCATCCGCATTGCTGTCGCTCCTCGATTTCCCAACTCAAAGTCCATTACAATGGAACCTCTTTGGCACCCGTGCTCGGCTGCCCAGCATCCCAGGGAGTAGAGCACGAACGGTTGGCCTCTGCTCCCACAGCCGAAGAGCCAGGGCAAAAAACTTGAGCTGTGCCTCTTCTGCAGAAAGTCAGCTTTGCAACGGTGCCATCCGCATTGCTGTCGCTCCTCCATTTCCCAACTCAAAGTCCATTACAATGGAACCTCTTTGGCACCTGTGCTCGGCTGCCCAGCATCCCAGGGAGAAGAGCACAAACGGTTGGCCTCTGCTCCCACAGCCGAAGAGTCAGGGCAAAAAACTTGAGCTGTGCCTCTTCTGCAGAAAGTCAGCTTTGCAACGGTGCCATCCGCATTGCTGTCGCTCCTCGATTTCCCAACTCAAAGTCCATTAAAATGGAACCTCTTTGGCACCCGTGCTCGGCTGCCCAGCATCCCAGGGAGTAGAGCACGAACGGTTGGCCTCTGCTCCCACAGCCGAAGAGCCAGGGCAAAAAACTTGAGCTGTGCCTCTTCTGCAGAAAGTCAGCTTTGCAACGGTGCCATCCGCATTGCTGTCGCTCCTCCATTTCCCAACTCAAAGTCCATTACAATGGAACCTCTTTGGCACCTGTGCTCGGCTGCCCAGCATCCCAGGGAGTAGAGCACAAACGGTTGGCCTCTGCTCCCACAGCCGAAGAGTCAGGGCAAAAAACTTGAGCTGTGCCTCTTCTGCAGAAAGTCAGCTTTGCAACGGTGCCATCCGCATTGCTGTCGCTCCTCGATTTCCCAACTCAAAGTCCATTACAATGGAACCTCTTTGGCACCCGTGCTCGGCTGCCCAGCATCCCAGGGAGTAGAGCACGAACGGTTGGCCTCTGCTCCCACAGCTGAAGAGCCAGGGGAAAATCTTGAGCTGTGCCTCTTCTGCAGAAAGTCAGCTTTGCAACGGTGCCATCCGCATTGCTGTCGCTCCTCAATTTCCCAACTCAAAGTCCATTACAATGGAACCTCTTTGGCACCCGTGCTCGGCTGCCCACCATCCCAGGTAGTAGAGCACGAACGGTTGGCCTCTGCTCCCACAGCCGAAGAGCCAGGGCAAAAATCTTGAGCTGTGCCTCTTCTGCAGAAAGTCAGCTTTGCAACGGTGCCATCCGCATTGCTGTTGCTCCTCGATTTCCCAACTCAAAGTCCATTACAATGGAACCTCTTTGGCACCTGTGCTCGGCTGCCCAGCATGCCAGGGAGTAGAGCACGAACGGTTGGCCTCTGTTCCCACAGCCGAAGAGCCAGGGCAAAAAACTTGAGCTGTGCCTCTTCTGCAGAAAGTCAGCTTTGCAACGGTGCCATCCGCATTGCTGTCGCTCCTCGATTTCCCAACTCAAAGTCCATTACAATGGAACCTCTTTGGCACCCGTGCTCGGCTGCCCAGCATCCCAGGGAGTAGAGCACGAACGGTTGGCCTCTGCTCCCACAGCCGAAGAGCCAGGGCAAAAAACTTGAGCTGTGTCTCTTCTGCAGAAAGTCAGCTTTGCAACGGTGCCATCCGCATTGCTGTCGCTCCTCCATTTCCCAACTCAAAGTCCATTACAATGGAACCTCTTTGGCACCCGTGCTCGGCTGCCCAGCATCCCAGGGAGTAGAGCACGAACGGTTGGCCTCTGCTCCCACAGCCGAAGAGCCAGGGCAAAAAACTTGAGCTGTGCCTCTTCTGCAGAAAGTCAGCTTTGCAACGGTGCCATCCGCATTGCGGTCGCTCCTCGATATCCCAACTCAAAGTCCATTACAATGGAACCTCTTTGGCACCCGTGCTCGGCTGCCCAGCATCCCAGGGAGTAGTGCACGAACGATTGGCCTCTGCTCCCACAGCCGAAGAGCCAGGGCAAAAAACTTGAGCTGTGCCTCTTCTGCAGAAAGTCAGCTTTGCAACGGTGCCATCCGCATTGCTGTCGCTCCTCCATTTCCCAACTCAAACTCCATTACAATGGAACCTCTTTGGCACCCGTGCTCGGCTGCCCAGCATCCAAAGGGAGAAGAGCACAAACGGTTGGCCTCTGTTCCCACAGCCGAAGAGCCAGGGCAAAAAACTTGAGCTGTGCCTCTTCTGCAGAAAGTCAGCTTTGCAACGGTGCCATCCGCATTGCTGTCGCTCCTCGATTTCCCAACTCAAAGTCCATTACAAAGGAACCTCTTTGGCACCTGTGCTCGGCTGCCCAGCATCCCAGGGAGTAGAGCACGAACGGTTGGCCTCTGCTCCCACAGCCGAAGAGCCAGGGCAAAAAACTTGAGCTGTGCCTCTTCTGCAGAAAGTCAGCTTTGCAACGGTGCCATCCGCATTGCTGTCGCTCCTCGATTTCCCAACTCAAAGTCCATTACAATGGAACCTCCTTGGCACCCGTGCTCGGCTGCCCAGCATCCCAGGGAGTAGAGCACGAACGGTTGGCCTCTGCTCCCACAGCCGAAGAGCCAGGGCAAAAAACTTAAGCTGTGCCTCTTCTGCAGAAAGTCAGCTTTGCAACGGTGCCATCCGCATTGCTGTCGCTCCTCGATTTCCCAACTCAAAGTCCATTACAATGGAACCTCTTTGGCACCTGTGCTCGGCTGCCCAGCATTCCAGGGAGAAGAGCACAAACGGTTGGCCTCTGCTCCCACAGCCGAAGAGCCAGGGCAAAAAACTTGAGCTGTGCCTCTTCTGCAGAAAGTCAGCTTTGCAACGGTGCCATTCGCATTGCTGTCGCTCCTCCATTTCCCAACTCAAAGTCCATTACAATGGAACCTCTTTGGCACCCGTGCTCGGCTGCCCAGCATGCCAGGGAGTAGAGCACGAACGGTTGGCCTCTGCTCCCACAGCCAAAGAGCCAGGGCAAAAAACTTGAGCTGTGCCTCTTCTGCAGAAAGTCAGCTTTGCAACGGTGCCATCCGCATTGCTGTCGCTCCTCCATTTCCCAACTCAAAGTCCATTACAATGGAACCTCTTTGGCACCCGTGCTCGGCTGCCCAGCATCCCAGGGAGTAGAGCACGAACGGTTGGCCTCTGCTCCCACAGCCGAAGAGCCAGGGCAAAAAACTTGAGCTGTGCCTCTTCTGCAGAAAGTCAGCTTTGCAACGGTGCCATCCGCATTGCTGTCGCTCCTCCATTTCCCAACTCAAAGTCCATTACAATGGAACCTCTTTGGCACCCGTGCTCGGCTGCCCAGCATCCCAGGGAGTAGAGCACGAACGGTTGGCCTCTGCTCCCACAGCCGAAGAGCCAGGGCAAAAAACTTGAGCTGTGCCTCTTCTGCAGAAAGTCAGCTTTGCAACGGTGCCATCCGCATTGCTGTCGCTCCTCGATTTCCCAACTCAAAGTCCATTACAATGGAACCTCTTTGGCACCCGTGCTCGGCTGCCCAGCATCCCAGGGAGTAGAGCACGAACGGTTGGCCTCTGCTCCCACAGCCGAAGAGCCAGGGCAAAAAACTTGAGCTGTGCCTCTTCTGCAGAAAGTCAGCTTTGCAACGGTGCCATCCGCATTGCTGTCGCTCCTCGATTTCCCAACTCAAAGTCCATTACAATGGAACCTCTTTGGCACCCGTGCTCGGCTGCCCAGCATGCCAGGGTGTAGAGCACGAACGGTTGGCCTCTGCTCCCACAGCCGAAGAGCCAGGGGAAAAACTTGAGCTGTGCCTCTTCTGCAGAAAGTCAGCTTTGCAACGGTGCCATCCGCATTGCTGTCGCTCCTCGATTTCCCAACTCAAAGTCCATTACAATGGAACCTCTTTGGCACCCGTGCTCGGCTGCCCACCATCCCAGGGAGTAGAGCACGAACGGTTTGCCTCTGCTCCCACAGCCAAAGAACCAGGGCAAAAAACTTGAGCTGTGCCTCTTCTGCAGAAAGTCAGCTTTGCAACGGTGCCATTCGCATTGCTGTCGCTCCTCCATTTCCCAACTCAAAGTCCATTACAATGGAACCTCTTTGGCACCCGTGCTCGGCTGCCCAGCATCCCAGCGAGTAGAGCACGAACGGTTGGCCTCTGCTCCCACAGCCGAAGAGCCAGGGCAAAAAACTTGAGCTGTGCCTCTTCTGCAGAAAGTCAGCTTTGCAACGGTGCCATCCGCATTGCTGTCGCTCCTCCATTTCCCAACTCAAAGTCCATTACAATGGAACCTCTTTGACACCCGTGCTCGGCTGCCCAGCATGCCAGGGAGTAGAGCACGAACGGTTGGCCTCTGCTCCCACAGCCGAAGAGCCAGGGCAAAAAACTTGAGCTGTGCCTCTTCTGCACAAAGTCAGCTTTGCAACGGTGCCATCCGCATTGCTGTCGCTCCTCGATTTCCCAACTCAAAGTCCATTACAATGGAACCTCTTTGGCACCCGTGCTCGGCTGCCCAGCATCCCAGGGAGTAGAGCACGAACGGTTGGCCTCTGCTCCCACAGCCGAAGAGCCAGGGCAAAAATCTTGAGCTGTGCCTCTTCTGCAGAAAGTCAGCTTTGCAACGGTGCCATCCGCATTGCTTTCGCTCCTCGATTTCCCAACTCAAAGTCCATTACAATGGAACCTCTTTGGCACCTGTGCTCGGCTGCCCAGCATCCCAGGGAGTAGAGCACGAACGGTTGGCCTCTGCTCCCACAGCCGAAGAGCCAGGGCAAAAAACTTGAGCTGTGTCTCTTCTGCAGAAAGTCAGCTTTGCAACGGTGCCATCCGCATTGCTGTCGCTCCTCCATTTCCCAACTCAAAGTCCATTACAATGGAACCTCTTTGGCACCCGTGCTCGGCTGCCCAGCATCCCAGGGAGTAGAGCACGAACGGTTGGCCTCTGCTCCCACAGCCGAAGAGCCAGGGCAAAAAACTTGAGCTGTGCCTCTTCTGCAGAAAGTCAGCTTTGCAACGGTGCCATTCGCATTGCTGTCGCTCCTCCATTTCCCAACTCAAAGTCCATTACAATGGAACCTCTTTGGCACCCGTGCTCGGCTGCCCAGCATCCCAGGGAGTAGAGCACGAACGGTTGGCCTCTGCTCCCACAGCCGAAGAGCCAGGGCAAAAAACTTGAGCTGTGCCTCTTCTGCAGAAAGTCAGCTTTGCAACGGTGCCATCCGCATTGCTGTCGCTCCTCCATTTCCCAACTCAAAGTCCATTACAATGGAACCTCTTTGGCACCCGTGCTCGGCTGCCCAGCATCCCAGGGAGTAGAGCACGAACGGTTGGCCTCTGCTCCCACAGCCGAAGAGCCAGGGCAAAAAACTTGAGCTGTGCCTCTTCTGCAGAAAGTCAGCTTTGCAACGGTGCCATTCGCATTGCTGTCGCTCCTCCATTTCCCAACTCAAAGTCCATTACAATGGAACCTCTTTGGCACCCGTGCTCGGCTGCCCAGCATGCCAGGGAGTAGAGCACGAACGGTTGGCCTCTGCTCCCACAGCCGAAGAGCCAGGGCAAAAAACTTGAGCTGTGCCTCTTCTGCAGAAAGTCAGCTTTGCAACGGTGCCATCCGCATTGCTGTCGCTCCTCCATTTCCCAACTCAAAGTCCATTACAATGGAACCTCTTTGGCACCCGTGCTCGGCTGCCCAGCATCCCAGGGAGTAGAGCACGAACGGTTGGCCTCTGCTCCCACAGCCGAAGAGCCAGGGCAAAAAACTTGAGCTGTGCCTCTTCTGCAGAAAGTCAGCTTTGCAACGCTGCCATCCGCATTGCTGTCGCTCCTCGATTTCCCAACTCAAAGTCCATTACAATGGAACATCTTTGGCACTCGTACTCGGCTGCCCAGCATCCCAGGGAGTAGAGCACGAACGGTTGGCCTCTGCTCCCACAGCCGAAGAGCTAGGGCAAAAAACTTGAGCTGTGCCTCTTCTGCAGAAAGTCAGCTTTGCAACGGCGCCATCCGCATTGCTGTCGCTCCTCGATTTCCCAACTCAAAGTCCATTACAATGGAACCTCTTTGGCACCCGTGCTCGGCTGCCCAGCATGCCACGGAGTAGAGCACGAACGGTTGGCCTCTGCTCCCACAGCCGAAGAGCCAGGGCAAAAAACTTGAGCTGTGCCTCTTCTGCAGAAAGTCAGCTTTGCAACGGTGCCATCCGCATTGCTGTCGCTCCTCGATTTCCCAACTCAAAGTCCATTACAATGGAACCTTTTGGCACCCGTGCTCGGCTGCCCAGCATCCCAGGGAAAGAGCACAAACGGTTGGCCTCTGCTCCCACAGCCGAAGAGCCAGGGCAAAAAACTTGAGCTGTGCCTCTTCTGCAGAAAGTCAGCTTTGCAACGGTGCCATCCGCATTGCTGTCGCTCCTCCATTTCCCAACTCAAAGTCCATTACAATGGAACCTCTTTGGCACCCGTGCTCGGCTGCCCAGCATCCCAGGGAGTAGAGCATGAACGGTTGGCCTCTGCTCCCACAGCCGAAGAGCCAGGGCAAAAAACTTGAGCTGTGCCTCTTCTGCAGAAAGTCAGCTTTGCAACGGTGCCATCCGCATTGCTGTCGCTCCTCGATTTCCCAACTCAAAGTCCATTACAATGGAACCTCTTTGGCACCCGTGCTCGGCTGCCCAGCATCCCAGGGAATAGAGCACGTACGGTTGGCCTCTGCTCCCACAGCCGAAGAGCCAGGGCAAAAAACTTGAGCTGTGCCTCTTCTGCAGAAAGTCAGCTTTGCAACGGTGCCATCCGCATTGCTGTCGCTCTTCGATTTCCCAACTCAAAGTCCATTACAATGGAACCTCTTTGGCACCCGTGCTCGGCTGCCCAGTATGCCAGGGAGTAGAGCAAGAACGGTTGGCCTCTGCTCCCACAGCCGAAGAGCCAGGGCAAAAAACTTGAGCTGTGCCTCTTCTGCAGAAAGTCAGCTTTGCAACGGTGCCATCCGCATTGCTGTCGCTCCTCCATTTCCCAACTCAAAGTCCATTACAATGGAACCTCTTTGGCACCCGTGCTCGGCTGCCCAGCATCACAGGGAGTAGAGCACGAACGGTTGGCCTCTGCTCCCACAGCCGAAGAGCCAGGGGAAAAACTTGAGCTGTGCCTCTTCTGCAGAAAGTCAGCTTTGCAACGGTGCCATCCGCATTGCTGTCGCTCCTCGATTTCCCAACTCAAAGTCCATTACAATGGAACCTCTTTGGCACCCGTGCTCGGCTGCCCAGCATGCCAGGGAGTAGAGCACGAACGGTTGGCCTCTGCTCCCACAGCCGAAGAGCCAGGGGAAAAACTTGAGCTGTGCCTCTTCTGCAGAAAGTCAGCTTTGCAACGGTGCCATCCGCATTGCTGTCGCTCCTCGATTTCCCAACTCAAAGTCCATTACAATGGAACCTCTTTGGCACCCGTGCTCGGCTGCCCAGCATGCCAGGGAGTAGAGCACGAACGGTTGGCCTCTGCTCCCACAGCTGAAGAGCCAGGGGAAAAACTTGAGCTGTGCCTCTTCTGCAGAAAGTCAGCTTTGCAACGGTGCCATCCGCATTGCTGTCGCTCCTCGATTTCCCAACTCAAAGTCCATTACAATGGAACCTCTTTGGCACCCGTGCTCGGCTGCCCACCATCCCAGGTAGTAGAGCACGAACGGTTTGCCTCTGCTCCCACAGCCAAAGAACCAGGGCAAAAAACTTGAGCTGTGCCTCTTCTGCAGAAAGTCAGCTTTGCAACGGTGCCATTCGCATTGCTGTCGCTCCTCCATTTCCCAACTCAAAGTCCATTACAATGGAACCTCTTTGGCACCCGTGCTCGGCTGCCCAGCATCCCAGCGAGTAGAGCACGAACGGTTGGCCTCTGCTCCCACAGCCGAAGAGCCAGGGCAAAAAACTTGAGCTGTGCCTCTTCTGCAGAAAGTCAGCTTTGCAACGGTGCCATCCGCATTGCTGTCGCTCCTCCATTTCCCAACTCAAAGTCCATTACAATGGAACCTCTTTGACACCCGTGCTCGGCTGCCCAGCATGCCAGGGAGTAGAGCACGAACGGTTGGCCTCTGCTCCCACAGCCGAAGAGCCAGGGCAAAAAACTTGAGCTGTGCCTCTTCTGCACAAAGTCAGCTTTGCAACGGTGCCATCCGCATTGCTGTCGCTCCTCGATTTCCCAACTCAAAGTCCATTACAATGGAACCTCTTTGGCACCCGTGCTCGGCTGCCCAGCATCCCAGGGAGTAGAGCACGAACGGTTGGCCTCTGCTCCCACAGCCGAAGAGCCAGGGCAAAAATCTTGAGCTGTGCCTCTTCTGCAGAAAGTCAGCTTTGCAACGGTGCCATCCGCATTGCTTTCGCTCCTCGATTTCCCAACTCAAAGTCCATTACAATGGAACCTCTTTGGCACCTGTGCTCGGCTGCCCAGCATCCCAGGGAGTAGAGCACGAACGGTTGGCCTCTGCTCCCACAGCCGAAGAGCCAGGGCAAAAAACTTGAGCTGTGTCTCTTCTGCAGAAAGTCAGCTTTGCAACGGTGCCATCCGCATTGCTGTCGCTCCTCCATTTCCCAACTCAAAGTCCATTACAATGGAACCTCTTTGGCACCCGTGCTCGGCTGCCCAGCATCCCAGGGAGTAGAGCACGAACGGTTGGCCTCTGCTCCCACAGCCGAAGAGCCAGGGCAAAAAACTTGAGCTGTGCCTCTTCTGCAGAAAGTCAGCTTTGCAACGGTGCCATTCGCATTGCTGTCGCTCCTCCATTTCCCAACTCAAAGTCCATTACAATGGAACCTCTTTGGCACCCGTGCTCGGCTGCCCAGCATCCCAGGGAGTAGAGCACGAACGGTTGGCCTCTGCTCCCACAGCCGAAGAGCCAGGGCAAAAAACTTGAGCTGTGCCTCTTCTGCAGAAAGTCAGCTTTGCAACGGTGCCATCCGCATTGCTGTCGCTCCTCCATTTCCCAACTCAAAGTCCATTACAATGGAACCTCTTTGGCACCCGTGCTCGGCTGCCCAGCATCCCAGGGAGTAGAGCACGAACGGTTGGCCTCTGCTCCCACAGCCGAAGAGCCAGGGCAAAAAACTTGAGCTGTGCCTCTTCTGCAGAAAGTCAGCTTTGCAACGGTGCCATTCGCATTGCTGTCGCTCCTCCATTTCCCAACTCAAAGTCCATTACAATGGAACCTCTTTGGCACCCGTGCTCGGCTGCCCAGCATGCCAGGGAGTAGAGCACGAACGGTTGGCCTCTGCTCCCACAGCCGAAGAGCCAGGGCAAAAAACTTGAGCTGTGCCTCTTCTGCAGAAAGTCAGCTTTGCAACGGTGCCATCCGCATTGCTGTCGCTCCTCCATTTCCCAACTCAAAGTCCATTACAATGGAACCTCTTTGGCACCCGTGCTCGGCTGCCCAGCATCCCAGGGAGTAGAGCACGAACGGTTGGCCTCTGCTCCCACAGCCGAAGAGCCAGGGCAAAAAACTTGAGCTGTGCCTCTTCTGCAGAAAGTCAGCTTTGCAACGCTGCCATCCGCATTGCTGTCGCTCCTCGATTTCCCAACTCAAAGTCCATTACAATGGAACATCTTTGGCACTCGTACTCGGCTGCCCAGCATCCCAGGGAGTAGAGCACGAACGGTTGGCCTCTGCTCCCACAGCCGAAGAGCTAGGGCAAAAAACTTGAGCTGTGCCTCTTCTGCAGAAAGTCAGCTTTGCAACGGCGCCATCCGCATTGCTGTCGCTCCTCGATTTCCCAACTCAAAGTCCATTACAATGGAACCTCTTTGGCACCCGTGCTCGGCTGCCCAGCATGCCACGGAGTAGAGCACGAACGGTTGGCCTCTGCTCCCACAGCCGAAGAGCCAGGGCAAAAAACTTGAGCTGTGCCTCTTCTGCAGAAAGTCAGCTTTGCAACGGTGCCATCCGCATTGCTGTCGCTCCTCGATTTCCCAACTCAAAGTCCATTACAATGGAACCTTTTGGCACCCGTGCTCGGCTGCCCAGCATCCCAGGGAAAGAGCACAAACGGTTGGCCTCTGCTCCCACAGCCGAAGAGCCAGGGCAAAAAACTTGAGCTGTGCCTCTTCTGCAGAAAGTCAGCTTTGCAACGGTGCCATCCGCATTGCTGTCGCTCCTCCATTTCCCAACTCAAAGTCCATTACAATGGAACCTCTTTGGCACCCGTGCTCGGCTGCCCAGCATCCCAGGGAGTAGAGCATGAACGGTTGGCCTCTGCTCCCACAGCCGAAGAGCCAGGGCAAAAAACTTGAGCTGTGACTCTTCTGCACAAAGTCAGCTTTGCAACGGTGCCATCCGCATTGCTGTCGCTCCTCCATTTCCCAACTCAAAGTCCATTACAATGGAACCTCTTTGGCACCCGTGCTCGGCTGCCCAGCATCCCAGGGAATAGAGCACGTACGGTTGGCCTCTGCTCCCACAGCCGAAGAGCCAGGGCAAAAAACTTGAGCTGTGCCTCTTCTGCAGAAAGTCAGCTTTGCAACGGTGCCATCCGCATTGCTGTCGCTCTTCGATTTCCCAACTCAAAGTCCATTACAATGGAACCTCTTTGGCACCCGTGCTCGGCTGCCCAGTATGCCAGGGAGTAGAGCAAGAACGGTTGGCCTCTGCTCCCACAGCCGAAGAGCCAGGGCAAAAAACTTGAGCTGTGCCTCTTCTGCAGAAAGTCAGCTTTGCAACGGTGCCATCCGCATTGCTGTCGCTCCTCCATTTCCCAACTCAAAGTCCATTACAATGGAACCTCTTTGGCACCCGTGCTCGGCTGCCCAGCATCACAGGGAGTAGAGCACGAACGGTTGGCCTCTGCTCCCACAGCCGAAGAGCCAGGGGAAAAACTTGAGCTGTGCCTCTTCTGCAGAAAGTCAGCTTTGCAACGGTGCCATCCGCATTGCTGTCGCTCCTCGATTTCCCAACTCAAAGTCCATTACAATGGAACCTCTTTGGCACCCGTGCTCGGCTGCCCAGCATGCCAGGGAGTAGAGCACGAACGGTTGGCCTCTGCTCCCACAGCCGAAGAGCCAGGGGAAAAACTTGAGCTGTGCCTCTTCTGCAGAAAGTCAGCTTTGCAACGGTGCCATCCGCATTGCTGTCGCTCCTCGATTTCCCAACTCAAAGTCCATTACAATGGAACCTCTTTGGCACCCGTGCTCGGCTGCCCAGCATGCCAGGGAGTAGAGCACGAACGGTTGGCCTCTGCTCCCACAGCTGAAGAGCCAGGGGAAAAACTTGAGCTGTGCCTCTTCTGCAGAAAGTCAGCTTTGCAACGGTGCCATCCGCATTGCTGTCGCTCCTCGATTTCCCAACTCAAAGTCCATTACAATGGAACCTCTTTGGCACCCGTGCTCGGCTGCCCAGCATCCCAGGGAGTAGAGCACGAACGGTTGGCCTCTGCTCCCACAGCCGAAGAGCCAGGGCAAAAAACTTGAGCTGTGCCTCTTCTGCAGAAAGTCAGCTTTGCAACGGTGCCATCCGCATTGCTGTCGCTCCTCGATTTCCCAACTCAAAGTCCATTACAATGGAACCTTTTGGCACCCGTGCTCGGCTGCCCAGCATCCCAGGGAAAGAGCACAAACGGTTGGCCTCTGCTCCCACAGCCGAAGAGCCAGGGCAAAAAACTTGAGCTGTGCCTCTTCTGCAGAAAGTCAGCTTTGCAACGGTGCCATCCGCATTGCTGTCGCTCCTCCATTTCCCAACTCAAAGTCCATTACAATGGAACCTCTTTGGCACCCGTGCTCGGCTGCCCAGCATCCCAGGGAGTAGAGCATGAACGGTTGGCCTCTGCTCCCACAGCCGAAGAGCCAGGGCAAAAAACTTGAGCTGTGACTCTTCTGCACAAAGTCAGCTTTGCAACGGTGCCATCCGCATTGCTGTCGCTCCTCCATTTCCCAACTCAAAGTCCATTACAATGGAACCTCTTTGGCACCCGTGCTCGGCTGCCCAGCATCCCAGGGAATAGAGCACGTACGGTTGGCCTCTGCTCCCACAGCCGAAGAGCCAGGGCAAAAAACTTGAGCTGTGCCTCTTCTGCAGAAAGTCAGCTTTGCAACGGTGCCATCCGCATTGCTGTCGCTCTTCGATTTCCCAACTCAAAGTCCATTACAATGGAACCTCTTTGGCACCCGTGCTCGGCTGCCCAGTATGCCAGGGAGTAGAGCAAGAACGGTTGGCCTCTGCTCCCACAGCCGAAGAGCCAGGGCAAAAAACTTGAGCTGTGCCTCTTCTGCAGAAAGTCAGCTTTGCAACGGTGCCATCCGCATTGCTGTCGCTCCTCCATTTCCCAACTCAAAGTCCATTACAATGGAACCTCTTTGGCACCCGTGCTCGGCTGCCCAGCATCACAGGGAGTAGAGCACGAACGGTTGGCCTCTGCTCCCACAGCCGAAGAGCCAGGGGAAAAACTTGAGCTGTGCCTCTTCTGCAGAAAGTCAGCTTTGCAACGGTGCCATCCGCATTGCTGTCGCTCCTCCATTTCCCAACTCAAAGTCCATTACAATGGAACCTCTTTGGCACCCGTGCTCGGCTGCCCAGCATGCCAGGGAGTAGAGCACGAACGGTTGGCCTCTGCTCCCACAGCCGAAGAGCCAGGGGAAAAACTTGAGCTGTGCCTCTTCTGCAGAAAGTCAGCTTTGCAACGGTGCCATCCGCATTGCTGTCGCTCCTCGATTTCCCAACTCAAAGTCCATTACAATGGAACCTCTTTGGCACCCGTGCTCGGCTGCCCAGCATGCCAGGGAGTAGAGCACGAACGGTTGGCCTCTGCTCCCACAGCTGAAGAGCCAGGGGAAAAACTTGAGCTGTGCCTCTTCTGCAGAAAGTCAGCTTTGCAACGGTGCCATCCGCATTGCTGTCGCTCCTCGATTTCCCAACTCAAAGTCCATTACAATGGAACCTCTTTGGCACCCGTGCTCGGCTGCCCAGCATCCCAGGGAGTAGAGCACGAACGGTTGGCCTCTGCTCCCACAGCCAAAGAACCAGGGCAAAAAACTTGAGCTGTGCCTCTTCTGCAGAAAGTCAGCTTTGCAACGGTACCATCCGCATTGCTGTCGCTCCTCGATTTCCCAACTCAAAGTCCATTACAATGGAACCTCTTTGGCACCCGTGCTCGGCTGCCCAGCATCCCAGGGAGTAGAGCACGAATGGTTGGCCTCTGCTCCCACAGCCGAAGAGCCAGGGCAAAAAACTTGAGCTGTGCCTCTTCTGCAGAAAGTCAGCTTTGCAACAGTGCCATCCGCATTGCTGTCGCTCCTCCATTTCCCAACTCAAAGTCCATTACAATGGAAGCTCTTTGGCACCCGTGCTCGGCTGCCCAGCATCCCAGGGAGTAGAGCACGAACGGTTGGCCTCTCCTCCCACAGCCGAAGAGCCAGGGCAAAAAACTTGAGCTGTGCCTCTTCTGCACAAAGTCAGCTTTGCAACGGTGCCATCCGCATTGCTGTCGCTCCTCCATTTCCCAACTCAAAGTCCATTACAATGGAACCTCTTTGGCACCCGTGCTCGGCTGCCCAGCATGCCAGGGAGTAGAGCACGAACGGTTGGCCTCTGCTCCCACAGCCGAAGAGCCAGGGCAAAAAACTTGAGCTGTGCCTCTTCTGCAGAAAGTCAGCTTTGCAACGGTGCCATCCGCATTGCGGTCGCTCCTCGATTTCCCAACTCAAAGTCCATTACAATGGAACCTCTTTGGCACCTGTGCTCGGCTGCCCAGCATCCCAGGGAGAAGAGCACAAACGGTTGGCCTCTGTTCCCACAGCCGAAGAGCCAGGGCAAAAAACTGGAGCTGTGCCTCTTCTGCAGAAAGTCAGCTTTGCAACGGTGCCATCCGCATTGCTGTCGCTCCTCGATTTCCCAACTCAAAGTCCATTACAATGGAACCTCTTTGGCACCCGTGCTCGGCTGCCCAGCATCCCAGGGAGTAGAGCACGAACGGTTGGCCTCTGCTCCCACAGCCGAAGAGCCAGGGCAAAAATCTTGAGCTGTGCCTCTTCTGCAGAAAGTCAGCTTTGCAACGGTGCCATCCGCATTGCTGTTGCTCCTCGATTTCCCAACTCAAAGTCCATTACAATGGAACCTCTTTGGCACCCGTGCTCGGCTGCCCAGCATCCCAGGGAGTAGAGCACGAACGGTTGGCCTCTGCTCCCACAGCCGAAGAGCCAGGGCAAAAAACTTGAGCTGTGCCTCTTCTGCAGAAAGTCAGCTTTGCAACGGTGCCATCCGCATTGCTGTCGCTCCTCCATTTCCCAACTCAAAGTCCATTACAATGGAACCTCTTTGGCACCCGTGCTCGGCTGCCCAGCATCACAGGGAGTAGAGCACGAACGGTTGGCCTCTGCTCCCACAGCCGAAGAGCCAGGGGAAAAACTTGAGCTGTGCCTCTTCTGCAGAAAGTCAGCTTTGCAACGGTGCCATCCGCATTGCTGTCGCTCCTCGATTTCCCAACTCAAAGTCCATTACAATGGAACCTCTTTGGCACCCGTGCTCGGCTGCCCAGTATGCCAGGGAGTAGAGCAAGAACGGTTGGCCTCTGCTCCCACAGCCGAAGAGCCAGGGCAAAAAACTTGAGCTGTGCCTCTTCTGCAGAAAGTCAGCTTTGCAACGGTGCCATCCGCATTGCTGTCGCTCCTCCATTTCCCAACTCAAAGTCCATTACAATGGAACCTCTTTGGCACCCGTGCTCGGCTGCCCAGCATCACAGGGAGTAGAGCACGAACGGTTGGCCTCTGCTCCCACAGCCGAAGAGCCAGGGGAAAAACTTGAGCTGTGCCTCTTCTGCAGAAAGTCAGCTTTGCAACGGTGCCATCCGCATTGCTGTCGCTCCTCGATTTCCCAACTCAAAGTCCATTACAATGGAACCTCTTTGGCACCCGTGCTCGGCTGCCCAGCATGCCAGGGAGTAGAGCACGAACGGTTGGCCTCTGCTCCCACAGCCGAAGAGCCAGGGGAAAAACTTGAGCTGTGCCTCTTCTGCAGAAAGTCAGCTTTGCAACGGTGCCATCCGCATTGCTGTCGCTCCTCGATTTCCCAACTCAAAGTCCATTACAATGGAACCTCTTTGGCACCCGTGCTCGGCTGCCCAGCATGCCAGGGAGTAGAGCACGAACGGTTGGCCTCTGCTCCCACAGCTGAAGAGCCAGGGGAAAAACTTGAGCTGTGCCTCTTCTGCAGAAAGTCAGCTTTGCAACGGTGCCATCCGCATTGCTGTCGCTCCTCGATTTCCCAACTCAAAGTCCATTACAATGGAACCTCTTTGGCACCCGTGCTCGGCTGCCCAGCATCCCAGGGAGTAGAGCACGAACGGTTGGCCTCTGCTCCCACAGCCAAAGAACCAGGGCAAAAAACTTGAGCTGTGCCTCTTCTGCAGAAAGTCAGCTTTGCAACGGTACCATCCGCATTGCTGTCGCTCCTCGATTTCCCAACTCAAAGTCCATTACAATGGAACCTCTTTGGCACCCGTGCTCGGCTGCCCAGCATCCCAGGGAGTAGAGCACGAATGGTTGGCCTCTGCTCCCACAGCCGAAGAGCCAGGGCAAAAAACTTGAGCTGTGCCTCTTCTGCAGAAAGTCAGCTTTGCAACAGTGCCATCCGCATTGCTGTCGCTCCTCCATTTCCCAACTCAAAGTCCATTACAATGGAAGCTCTTTGGCACCCGTGCTCGGCTGCCCAGCATCCCAGGGAGTAGAGCACGAACGGTTGGCCTCTCCTCCCACAGCCGAAGAGCCAGGGCAAAAAACTTGAGCTGTGCCTCTTCTGCACAAAGTCAGCTTTGCAACGGTGCCATCCGCATTGCTGTCGCTCCTCCATTTCCCAACTCAAAGTCCATTACAATGGAACCTCTTTGGCACCCGTGCTCGGCTGCCCAGCATGCCAGGGAGTAGAGCACGAACGGTTGGCCTCTGCTCCCACAGCCGAAGAGCCAGGGCAAAAAACTTGAGCTGTGCCTCTTCTGCAGAAAGTCAGCTTTGCAACGGTGCCATCCGCATTGCGGTCGCTCCTCGATTTCCCAACTCAAAGTCCATTACAATGGAACCTCTTTGGCACCCGTGCTCGGCTGCCCAGCATCCCAGGGAGAAGAGCACAAACGGTTGGCCTCTGTTCCCACAGCCGAAGAGCCAGGGCAAAAAACTGGAGCTGTGCCTCTTCTGCAGAAAGTCAGCTTTGCAACGGTGCCATCCGCATTGCTGTCGCTCCTCGATTTCCCAACTCAAAGTCCATTACAATGGAACCTCTTTGGCACCCGTGCTCGGCTGCCCAGCATCCCAGGGAGTAGAGCACGAACGGTTGGCCTCTGCTCCCACAGCCGAAGAGCCAGGGCAAAAATCTTGAGCTGTGCCTCTTCTGCAGAAAGTCAGCTTTGCAACGGTGCCATCCGCATTGCTGTTGCTCCTCGATTTCCCAACTCAAAGTCCATTACAATGGAACCTCTTTGGCACCCGTGCTCGGCTGCCCAGCATCCCAGGGAGTAGAGCACGAACGGTTGGCCTCTGCTCCCACAGCCGAAGAGCCAGGGCAAAAAACTTGAGCTGTGCCTCTTCTGCAGAAAGTCAGCTTTGCAACGGTGCCATCCGCATTGCTGTCGCTCCTCCATTTCCCAACTCAAAGTCCATTACAATGGAACCTCTTTGGCACCCGTGCTCGGCTGCCCAGCATCCCAGGGAGTAGAGCACGAACGGTTGGCCTCTGCTCCCACAGCTGAAGAGTCAGGGCAAAAAACTTGAGCTGTGCCTCTTCTGCAGAAAGTCAGCTTTGCAACGGTGCCATCCGCATTGCTGTCGCTCCTCCATTTCCCAACTCAAAGTCCATTACAATGGAACCTCTTTGGCACCGTTGCTCGGCTGCCCAGCATCTAAAGGGAGAAGAGCACGTACGTTTGACCTCTGCTCCCACAGCCGAAGAGCCAGGGCAAAAAACTTGAGCTGTGCCTCTTCTGCAGAAAGTCAGCTTTGCAACGGTGCCATCCGCATTGCTGTCGCTCCTCGATTTCCCAACTCAAAGTCCATTACAATGGAACCTCTTTGGCACCCGTGCTCGGCTGCCCAGCATCCCAGGGAGTAGAGCACGAACGGTTGGCCTCTGCTCCCACAGCCGAAGAGCCAGGGCAAAAAACTTGAGCTGTGCCTCTTCTGCAGAAAGTCAGCTTTGCAACGGTGCCATCCGCATTGCTGTCGCTCCTCGATTTCCCAACTCAAAGTCCATTACAATGGAACCTCTTTGGCACCTGTGCTCGGCTGCCCAGCATCCCAGGGAGTAGAGCACGAACGGTTGGCCTCTGCTCCCACAGCCAAAGAACCAGGGCAAAAAACTTGAGCTGTGCCTCTTCTGCAGAAAGTCAGCTTTGCAACGGTACCATCCGCATTGCTGTCGCTCCTCGATTTCCCAACTCAAAGTCCATTACAATGGAACCTCTTTGGCACCCGTGCTCGGCTGCCCAGCATCCCAGGGAGTAGAGCACGAATGGTTGGCCTCTGCTCCCACAGCCGAAGAGCCAGGGCAAAAAACTTGAGCTGTGCCTCTTCTGCAGAAAGTCAGCTTTGCAACAGTGCCATCCGCATTGCTGTCGCTCCTCCATTTCCCAACTCAAAGTCCATTACAATGGAACCTCTTTGGCACCCGTGCTCGGCTGCCCAGCATCCCAGGGAGTAGAGCACGAACGGTTGGCCTCTCCTCCCACAGCCGAAGAGCCAGGGCAAAAAACTTGAGCTGTGCCTCTTCTGCAGAAAGTCAGCTTTGCAACGGTGCCATCCGCATTGCTATCGCTCCTCCATTTCCCAACTCAAAGTCCATTACAATGGAACCTCTTTGGCACCCGTGCTCGGCTGCCCAGCATCCCAGGGAGTAGAGCACGAACGGTTGGCCTCTGCTCCCACAGCCAAAGAACCAGGGCAAAAAACTTGAGCTGTGCCTCTTCTGCAGAAAGTCAGCTTTGCAACGGTACCATCCGCATTGCTGTCGCTCCTCGATTTCCCAACTCAAAGTCCATTACAATGGAACCTCTTTGGCACCCGTGCTCGGCTGCCCAGCATCCCAGGGAGTAGAGCACGAATGGTTGGCCTCTGCTCCCACAGCCGAAGAGCCAGGGCAAAAAACTTGAGCTGTGCCTCTTCTGCAGAAAGTCAGCTTTGCAACAGTGCCATCCGCATTGCTGTCGCTCCTCCATTTCCCAACTCAAAGTCCATTACAATGGAAGCTCTTTGGCACCCGTGCTCGGCTGCCCAGCATCCCAGGGAGTAGAGCACGAACGGTTGGCCTCTCCTCCCACAGCCGAAGAGCCAGGGCAAAAAACTTGAGCTGTGCCTCTTCTGCACAAAGTCAGCTTTGCAACGGTGCCATCCGCATTGCTGTCGCTCCTCCATTTCCCAACTCAAAGTCCATTACAATGGAACCTCTTTGGCACCCGTGCTCGGCTGCCCAGCATGCCAGGGAGTAGAGCACGAACGGTTGGCCTCTGCTCCCACAGCCGAAGAGCCAGGGCAAAAAACTTGAGCTGTGCCTCTTCTGCAGAAAGTCAGCTTTGCAACGGTGCCATCCGCATTGCTGTCGCTCCTCCATTTCCCAACTCAAAGTCCATTACAATGGAACCTCTTTGGCACCTGTGCTCGGCTGCCCAGCATCCCAGGGAGAAGAGCACAAACGGTTGGCCTCTGTTCCCACAGCCGAAGAGCCAGGGCAAAAAACTGGAGCTGTGCCTCTTCTGCAGAAAGTCAGCTTTGCAACGGTGCCATCCGCATTGCTGTCGCTCCTCGATTTCCCAACTCAAAGTCCATTACAATGGAACCTCTTTGGCACCCGTGCTCGGCTGCCCAGCATCCCAGGGAGTAGAGCACGAACGGTTGGCCTCTGCTCCCACAGCCGAAGAGCCAGGGCAAAAATCTTGAGCTGTGCCTCTTCTGCAGAAAGTCAGCTTTGCAACGGTGCCATCCGCATTGCTGTTGCTCCTCGATTTCCCAACTCAAAGTCCATTACAATGGAACCTCTTTGGCACCCGTGCTCGGCTGCCCAGCATCCCAGGGAGTAGAGCACGAACGGTTGGCCTCTGCTCCCACAGCCGAAGAGCCAGGGCAAAAAACTTGAGCTGTGCCTCTTCTGCAGAAAGTCAGCTTTGCAACGGTGCCATCCGCATTGCTGTCGCTCCTCGATTTCCCAACTCAAAGTCCATTACAATGGAACCTCTTTGGCACCCGTGCTCGGCTGCCCAGCATCCCAGGGAGTAGAGCACGAACGGTTGGCCTCTGCTCCCACAGCTGAAGAGTCAGGGCAAAAAACTTGAGCTGTGCCTCTTCTGCAGAAAGTCAGCTTTGCAACGGTGCCATCCGCATTGCTGTCGCTCCTCCATTTCCCAACTCAAAGTCCATTACAATGGAACCTCTTTGGCACCGTTGCTCGGCTGCCCAGCATCTAAAGGGAGAAGAGCACGTACGTTTGACCTCTGCTCCCACAGCCGAAGAGCCAGGGCAAAAAACTTGAGCTGTGCCTCTTCTGCAGAAAGTCAGCTTTGCAACGGTGCCATCCGCATTGCTGTCGCTCCTCGATTTCCCAACTCAAAGTCCATTACAATGGAACCTCTTTGGCACCCGTGCTCGGCTGCCCAGCATCCCAGGGAGTAGAGCACGAACGGTTGGCCTCTGCTCCCACAGCCGAAGAGCCAGGGCAAAAAACTGGAGCTGTGCCTCTTCTGCAGAAAGTCAGCTTTGCAACGGTGCCATCCGCATTGCTGTCGCTCCTCGATTTCCCAACTCAAAGTCCATTACAATGGAACCTCTTTGGCACCCGTGCTCGGCTGCCCAGCATCCCAGGGAGTAGAGCACGAACGGTTGGCCTCTGCTCCCACAGCTGAAGAGCCAGGGCAAAAAACTTGAGCTGTGCCTCTTCTGCAGAAAGTCAGCTTTGCAACGGTGCCATCCGCATTGCTGTCGCTCCTCGATTTCCCAACTCAAAGTCCATTACAATGGAACCTCTTTGGCACCCGTGCTCGGCTGCCCAGCATGCCAGGGAGTAGAGCACGAACGGTTGGCCTCTGCTCCCACAGCCGAAGAGCCAGGGCAAAAAACTTGAGCTGTGCCTCTTCTGCAGAAAGTCAGCTTTGCAACGGTGCCATCCGCATTGCTGTCGCTCCTCGATTTCCCAACTCAAAGTCCATTACAATGGAACCTCTTTGGCACCTGTGCTCGGCTGCCCAGCATCCCAGGGAGTAGAGCACGAACGGTTGGCCTCTGCTCCCACAGCTGAAGAGCCAGGGCAAATATTTGAGCTGTGCCTCTTCTGCAGAAAGTCAGCTTTGCAACGGTGCCATCCGCATTGCTGTCGCTCCTCCATTTCCCAACTCAAAGTCCATTACATTGGAAGCTCTTTGGCACCCGTGCTCGGCTGCCCAGCATCCCAGGGAGTAGAGCACGAACGGTTGGCCTCTGCTCCCACAGCCGAAGAGCCAGGGCAAAAAACTGGAGCTGTGCCTCTTCTGCAGAAAGTCAGCTTTGCAACGGTGCCATCCGCATTGCTGTCGCTCCTCGATTTCCCAACTCAAAGTCCATTACAATGGAACCTCTTTGGCACCCGTGCTCGGCTGCCCAGCATCCCAGGGAGTAGAGTACGAACGGTTGGCCTCTGCTCCCACAGCCGAAGAGCCAGGGCAAAAAACTGGAGCTGTGCCTCTTCTGCAGAAAGTCAGCTTTGCAACGGTGCCATCCGCATTGCTGTCGCTCCTCCATTTCCCAACTCAAAGTCCATTACAATGGAACCTCTTTGGCACCCGTGCTCGGCTGCCCAGCATGCCACGGAGTAGAGCACGAACGGTTGGCCTCTGCTCCCACAGCCGAAGAGCCAGGGCAAAAAACTTGAGCTGTGCCTCTTCTGCAGAAAGTCAGCTTTGCAACGGTGCCATCCGCATTGCTGTCGCTCCTCAATTTCCCAACTCAAAGTCCATTACAATGGAAGCTCTTTGGCACCCGTGCTCGGCTGCCCAGCATCCCAGGGAGTAGAGCACGAACGGTTGGCCTCTGCTCCCACAGACGAAGAGCCAGGGCAAAAAACTTGAGCTGTGCCTCTTCTGCAGAAAGTCAGCTTTGCAACGGTGCCATCCGCATTGCTGTCGCTCCTCGATTTCCCAACTCAAAGTCCATTACAATGGAACCTCTTTGACACCCGTGCTCGGCTGCCCAGCATGCCAGGGAGTAGAGCACGAACGGTTGGCCTCTGGTCCCACAGCCGAAGAGCCAGGGCAAAAAACTTGAGCTGTGCCTCTTCTGCAGAAAGTCAGCTTTGCAACAGTGCCATCCGCATTGCTGTCGCTCCTCAATTTCCCAACTCAAAGTCCATTACAATGGAACCTCTTTGGCACCCGTGTTCGGCTGCCCAGCATCCCAGGGAGTAGACCACGAACGGTTGGCCTCTGCTCCAACAGCCGAAGAGCCAGGGCAAAAAACTTGAGCTGTGCCTCTTCTGCAGAAAGTCAGCTTTGCAACGGTGCCATCCGCATTGCTGTCGCTCCTCCATTTCCCAACTCAAAGTCCATTACAATGGAACCTTTTTGGCACCCGTGCTCGACTGCCCAGCATCCCAGGGAGTAGAGCACGAACGGTTGGCCTCTGCTCCCACAGCCAAAGAGCCAGGGCAAAAAACTTGAGCTGTGTCTCTTCTGCAGAAAGTCAGCTTTGCAACGGTGCCATCCGCATTGCTGTCGCTCCTCGATTTCCCAATTCAAGTCCATTACAATGGAACCTCTTTGGCACCCGTGCTCGGCTGCCCAGCATCCCAGGGAGTAGAGCACGAACGGTTGGCCTCTGCTCCCACAGCCGAAGAGCCAGGGCAAAAAACTTGAGCTGTGCCTCTTCTGCAGAAAGTCAGCTTTGCAACGGTGCCATCCGCATTGCTGTCGCTCCTCCATTTCCCAACTCAAAGTACATTACAATGGAACCTCTTTGGCACCCGTGCTCGGCTGCCCAGCATCCCAGGGAGTAGAGCACGAACGGTTGGCCTCTGCTCCCACAGCCGAAGAGCCAGGGCAAAAAACTTGAGCTGTGCCTCTTCTGCAGAAAGTCAGCTTTGCAACGGTGCCATCCGCATTGCTGTCGCTCCTCCATTTCCCAACTCAAAGTCCATTACAATGGAACCTCTTTGGCACCCGTGCTCGGCTGCCCAGCATGCCAGGGAGTAGAGCACGAACGGTTGGCCTCTGCTCCCACAGCCGAAGAGCCAGGGCAAAAAACTTGAGCTGTGCCTCTTCTGCAGAAAGTCAGCTTTGCAACGGTGCCATCCGCATTGCTGTCGCTCCTCGATTTCCCAACTCAAAGTCCATTACAATGGAACCTCTTTGGCACCCGTGCTCGGCTGCCCAGCATCCCAGGGAGTAGAGCACGAACGGTTGGCCTCTGCTCCCACAGCCGAAGAGCCAGGGCAAAAAACTTGAGCTGTGCCTCTTCTGCAGAAAGTCAGCTTTGCAACGGTGCCATCCGCATTGCTGTTGCTCCTCCATTTCCCAACTCAAAGTCCATTACAATGGAACCTCTTTGGCACCCGTTCTCGGCTGCCCAGCATGCCAGGGAGTAGATTACGAACAGTTGGCCTCTGCTCCCACAGCCGAAGAGCCAGGGCAAAAAACTTGAGCTGTGCCTCTTCTGCAGAAAGTCAGCTTTGCAACGGTGCCATCCGCATTGCTGTCGCTCCTCCATTTCCCAACTCAAAGTCCATTATATTGGAAGCTCTTTGGCACCCGTGCTCGGCTGCCCAGCATCCCAGGGAGTAGAGCACGAACGGTTGGCCTCTGCTCCCACAGCCGAAGAGCCAGGGCAAAAAACTTGAGCTGTGCCTCTTCTGCAGAAAGTCAGCTTTGCAACGGTGCCATCCGCATTGCTGTCGCTCCTCAATTTCCCAACTCAAAGTCCATTACAATGGAAGCTCTTTGGCACCCGTGCTCGGCTGCCCAGCATGCCAGGGAGTAGAGCACGAACGGTTGGCCTCTGCTCCCACAGCCGAAGAGCCAGGGCAAAAAACTTGAGCTGTGCCTCTTCTGCAGAAAGTCAGCTTTGCAACGGTGCCATCCGCATTGCTGTCGCTCCTCGATTTCCCAACTCAAAGTCCATTACAATGGAACATCTTTGGCACCCGTGCTCGGGTGCCCAGCATCCCAGGGAGTAGAGCACGAACGGTTGGCCTCTGTTGCCACAGAGGAAGAGCCAGGGCAAAAAACTTGAGCTTTGCCTCTTCTGCAGAAAGTCAGCTGTGCAACGGTGCCATCCGCATTGCTGTCGCTCCTCGATGTCCCAACTCAAAGTCCATTACAATGGAACCTCTTTGGCACCCGTGCTCGACTGCCCAGCATCCCAGGGAGTAGAGCACGAACGGTTGGCCTCTGCTGCCACAGCCGAAGAGCCAGGGCAAAAAACTTGAGCTGTGCCTCTTCTGCAGAAAGTCAGCTTTACAACGGTGCCATCCGCATTGCTGTCGCTCCTCCATTTCCCAACTCAAAGTCCATTACAATGGAACCTCTTTGGCACCCGTGCTTGGCTGCCCAGCATCCCAGGGAGTAGAGCACGAACGGTTGGCCTCTGCTCCCACAGTCGAACAGCCAGGGCAAAAAACCTGAGCTGTGCCTCTTCTGCAGAAAGTCAGCTATGCAACGGTGCCATCCGCATTGCTGTCGCTCCTCGATTTCCCAACTCAAAGTCCATTACAATGGAAGCTCTTTGGCACCCGTGCTCGGCTGCCCAGCATCCCAGGGAGTAGAGCACGAACGGTTGGCCTCTGCTCGCACAGCCGAAGAGCCAGGGCAAAAAACTTGAGCTGTGCCTCTTCTACAGAAAGTCAGCTTTGCAACGGTGCCATCCGCATTGCTGTCGCTCCTCGATTTCCCAACTCAAAATCCATTACAATGGAACCTCTTTGGCACCCGTGCTCGGCTGCCCAGCATCCCAGGGAGTAGAGCACGAACGGTTGGCCTCTGCTCCCACAGCCGAAGAGCCAGGGCAAAAAACTTGAGCTGTGCCTCTTCTGCAGAAAGTCAGCTATGCAACGGTGCCATCCGCATTGCTGTCGCTCCTCCATTTCCCAACTCAAAGTCCATTACAATGGAACCTCTTTGGCACCCGTGCTCGGCTGCCCAGCATCCCAGGGAGTAGAGCACGAACGGTTGGCCTCTGCTCCCACAGCCGAAGAGCCAGGGCAAAAAACTTGAGCTGTGCCTCTTCTGCAGAAAGTCAGCTTTGCAACGGTGCCATCCGCATTGCTGTCGCTCCTCGATTTCCCAACTCAAAGTCCATTACAATGGAACCTCTTTGGCACCCGTGCTCGGCTGCCCAGCATGCCAGGGAGTAGAGCACGAACGGTTGGCCTCTGCTCCCACAGCCGAAGAGCCAGGGCAAAAAACTTGAGCTGTGCCTCTTCTGCAGAAAGTCAGCTTTGCAACGGTGCCATCCGCATTGCTGTCGCTCCTCCATTTCCCAACTCAAAGTCCATTACAATGGAAGCTCTTTGGCACCCCTGCTCGGCTGCCCAGCATGCCAGGGAGTAGAGCACGAACGGTTGGCCTCTGCTCCCACAGCCGAAGAGCCAGGGCAAAAAACTTGAGCTGTGCCTCTTCTGCAGAAAGTCAGCTTTGCAACGGTGCCATCCGCATTGCTGTCGCTCCTCCATTTCCCAATTCAAGTCCATTACAATGGAACCTCTTTGGCACCCGTGCTCGGCTGCCCAGCATGCCAGGGAGTAGAGCACGAACGGTTGGCCTCTGCTCCCACAGCCGAAGAGGCAGGGCAAAAAACTTGAGCTGTGCCTCTTCTGCAGAAAGTCAGCTTTGCAACGGTGCCATCCGCATTGCTGTCGCTCCTCGATTTCCCAACTCAAAGTCCATTACAATGGAACCTCTTTGGCACCCGTGCTCGGCTGCCCAGCATGCCAGGGAGTAGAGCACGAACGGTTGGCCTCTGCTCCAACAGCCGAAGAGCCAGGGCAAAAAACTTGAGCTGTGCCTCTTCTGCAGAAAGTCAGCTTTGCAACGGTGCCATCCGCATTGCTGTCGCTCCTCCATTTCCCAACTCAAAGTCCATTACAATGGAACCTCTTTGGCACCCGTGCTCGGCTGCCCAGCATCCCAGGGAGTAGAGCACGAACGGTTGGCCTCTGCTCCCACAGCCGAAGAGCCAGGGCAAAAAACTTGAGCTGTGCCTCTTCTGCAGAAAGTCAGCTTTGCAACGGTGCCATCCGCATTGCTGTCGCTCCTCGATTTCCCAACTCAAAGTCCATTACAATGGAACCTCTTTGGCACCCGTGCTTGGCTGCCCAGCATGCCAGGGAGTAGAGCACGAACGGTTGGCCTCTGCTCCCACAGCCGAAGAGCCAGGGGAAAAACTTGAGCTGTGCCTCTTCTGCACAAAGTCAGCTTTGCAACGGTGCCATCCGCATTGCTGTCGCTCCTCCATTTCCCAACTCAAAGTCCATTACAATGGAACCTCTTTGGCACCCGTGCTCGGCTGCCCAGCATCCCAGGGAGTAGAGCACGAACGGTTGGCCTCTGCTCCCACAGCCGAAGAGCCAGGGCAAAAAACTTGAGCTGTGCCTCTTCTGCAGAAAGTCAGCTTTGCAACGGTGCCATCCGCATTGCTGTCGCTCCTCCATTTCCCAACTCAAAGTCCATTACAATGGAAGCTCTTTGGCACCCGTGCTTGGCTGCCCAGCATGCCAGGGAGTAGAGCATGAACGGTTGGCCTCTG
Source organism: Psittacula echo (assembly GCF_963264785.1). Taxonomy (NCBI): domain Eukaryota; kingdom Metazoa; phylum Chordata; class Aves; order Psittaciformes; family Psittacidae; genus Psittacula; species Psittacula echo. The sequence continues at coordinate 62,994,584 of NC_137740.1, forward strand.
CTCCCACAGCCGAAGAGCCAGGGCAAAAAACTTGAGCTGTGCCTCTTCTGCAGAAAGTCAGCATTGCAACGGTGCCATCCGCATTGCTGTCGCTCCTCCATTTCCCAACTCAAAGTCCATTACAATGGAACCTCTTTGGCACCCGTGCTCGGCTGCCCAGCATGCCAGGGAGTAGAGCACGAACGGTTGGCCTCTGCTCCCACAGCCGAAGAGCCAGGGCAAAAAACTTGAGCTGTGCCTCTTCTGCAGAAAGTCAGCTTTGCAACGGTGCCATCCGCATTGCTGTCGCTCCTCGATTTCCCAACTCAAAGTCCATTACAATGGAAGCTCTTTGGCACCCGTGCTCGGCTGCCCAGCATCCCAGGGAGTAGAGCACGAACGGTTGGCCTCTGCTCCCACAGCCGAAGAGCCAGGGCAAAAAACTTGAGCTGTGCCTCTTCTGCAGAAAGTCAGCTTTGCAACGGTGCCATCCGCATTGCTGTCGCTCCTCCATTTCCCAACTCAAAGTCCATTACAATGGAACCTCTTTGGCACCCGTGCTCGGCTGCCCAGCATGCCAGGGAGTAGAGCACGAACGGTTGGCCTCTGCTCCAACAGCCGAAGAGCCAGGGCAAAAAACTTGAGCTGTGCCTCTTCTGCAGAAAGTCAGCTTTGCAACGGTGCCATCCGCATTGCTGTCGCTCCTCCATTTCCCAACTCAAAGTCCATTACAATGGAACCTCTTTGGCACCCGTGCTCGGCTGCCCAGCATGCCAGGGAGTAGAGCACGAACGGTTGGCCTCTGCTCCCACAGCCGAAGAGCCAGGGCAAAAAACTTGAGCTGTGCCTCTTCTGCAGAAAGTCAGCTTTGCAACGGTGCCATCCGCATTGCTGTCGCTCCTCCATTTCCCAACTCAAAGTCCATTACAATGGAAGCTCTTTGGCACCCGTGCTCGGCTGCCCAGCATGCCAGGGAGTAGAGCACGAACGGTTGGCCTCTGCTCCCACAGCCGAAGAGCCAGGGCAAAAAACTTGAGCTGTGCCTCTTCTGCAGAAAGTCAGCTTTGCAACGGTGCCATCCGCATTGCTCTCGCTCCTCGATTTCCTAACTCAAAGTCCATTACAATGGAACCTCTTTGGCACCCGTGTTCGGCTGCCCAGCGTCCCTGGAAGTAAAGCACGAACGGTTGGCCTCTGCTCCCACAGCCGAAGAGCCAGGGCAAAAAACTTGAGCTGTGCCTCTTCTGCAGAAAGTCAGCTTTGCAACGGTGCCATCCGCATTGCTGTCGCTCCTCGATTTCCCAACTCAAAGTCCATTACAATGGAACCTCTTTGGCACCCGTGCTCGGCTGACCAGCATGCCAGGGTGTAGAGCACGAACGGTTGGCCTCTGCTCCCACAGCCGAAGAGCCAGGGCAAAAAACTTGAGCTGTGCCTCTTCTGCAGAAAGTCAGCTTTGCAACGGTGCCATCCGCATTGCTGTCGCTCCTCGATTTCCCAACTCAAAGTCCATTACAATGGAACCTCTTTGGCACCCGTGCTTGGCTGCCCAGCATGCCAGGGAGTAGAGCACGAACGGTTGGCCTCTGCTCCCACAGCCGAAGAGCCAGGGGAAAAACTTGAGCTGTGCCTCTTCTGCACAAAGTCAGCTTTGCAACGGTGCCATCCGCATTGCTGTCGCTCCTCCATTTCCCAACTCAAAGTCCATTACAATGGAACCTCTTTGGCACCCGTGCTCGGCTGCCCAGCATCCCAGGGAGTAGAGCACGAACGGTTGGCCTCTGCTCCCACAGCCGAAGAGCCAGGGCAAAAAACTTGAGCTGTGCCTCTTCTGCAGAAAGTCAGCTTTGCAACGGTGCCATCCGCATTGCTGTCGCTCCTCCATTTCCCAACTCAAAGTCCATTACAATGGAAGCTCTTTGGCACCCGTGCTTGGCTGCCCAGCATCCCAGGGAGTAGAGCATGAACGGTTGGCCTCTGCTCCCACAGCCGAAGAGCCAGGGCAAAAAACTTGAGCTGTGCCTCTTCTGCAGAAAGTCAGCATTGCAACGGTGCCATCCGCATTGCTGTCGCTCCTCCATTTCCCAACTCAAAGTCCATTACAATGGAACCTCTTTGGCACCCGTGCTCGGCTGCCCAGCATGCCAGGGAGTAGAGCACGAACGGTTGGCCTCTGCTCCCACAGCCGAAGAGCCAGGGCAAAAAACTTGAGCTGTGCCTCTTCTGCAGAAAGTCAGCTTTGCAACGGTGCCATCCGCATTGCTGTCGCTCCTCGATTTCCCAACTCAAAGTCCATTACAATGGAAGCTCTTTGGCACCCGTGCTCGGCTGCCCAGCATCCCAGGGAGTAGAGCACGAACGGTTGGCCTCTGCTCCCACAGCCGAAGAGCCAGGGCAAAAAACTTGAGCTGTGCCTCTTCTGCAGAAAGTCAGCTTTGCAACGGTGCCATCCGCATTGCTGTCGCTCCTCCATTTCCCAACTCAAAGTCCATTACAATGGAACCTCTTTGGCACCCGTGCTCGGCTGCCCAGCATCACAGGGAGTAGAGCACGAACGGTTGGCCTCTGCTCCAACAGCCGAAGAGCCAGGGCAAAAAACTTGAGCTGTGCCTCTTCTGCAGAAAGTCAGCTTTGCAACGGTGCCATCCGCATTGCTGTCGCTCCTCCATTTCCCAACTCAAAGTCCATTACAATGGAACCTCTTTGGCACCCGTGCTCGGCTGCCCAGCATGCCAGGGAGTAGAGCACGAACGGTTGGCCTCTGCTCCCACAGCCGAAGAGCCAGGGCAAAAAACTTGAGCTGTGCCTCTTCTGCAGAAAGTCAGCTTTGCAACGGTGCCATCCGCATTGCTGTCGCTCCTCCATTTCCCAACTCAAAGTCCATTACAATGGAAGCTCTTTGGCACCCGTGCTCGGCTGCCCAGCATGCCAGGGAGTAGAGCACGAACGGTTGGCCTCTGCTCCCACAGCCGAAGAGCCAGGGCAAAAAACTTGAGCTGTGCCTCTTCTGCAGAAAGTCAGCTTTGCAACGGTGCCATCCGCATTGCTCTCGCTCCTCGATTTCCTAACTCAAAGTCCATTACAATGGAACCTCTTTGGCACCCGTGTTCGGCTGCCCAGCGTCCCTGGAAGTAAAGCACGAACGGTTGGCCTCTGCTCCCACAGCCGAAGAGCCAGGGCAAAAAACTTGAGCTGTGCCTCTTCTGCAGAAAGTCAGCTTTGCAACGGTGCCATCCGCATTGCTGTCGCTCCTCGATTTCCCAACTCAAAGTCCATTACAATGGAACCTCTTTGGCACCCGTGCTCGGCTGCCCAGCATCCCAGCGAGTAGAGCACGAACGGTTGGCCTCTGCTCCCACAGCCGAAGAGCCAGGGCAAAAAACTTCAGCTGTGCCTCTTCTGCAGAAAGTCAGCTTTGCAACGGTGCCATCCGCATTGCTGTCGCTCCTCGATTTCCCAACTCAAAGTCCATTACAATGGAACCTCTTTGGCACCCGTGCTCGGCTGACCAGCATGCCAGGGTGTAGAGCACGAACGGTTGGCCTCTGCTCCCACAGCCGAAGAGCCAGGGGAAAAACTTGAGCTGTGCCTCTTCTGCAGAAAGTCAGCTTTGCAACGGTGCCATCCGCATTGCTGTCGCTCCTCGATTTCCCAACTCAAAGTCCATTACAATGGAACCTCTTTGGCACCCGTGCTCGGCTGCCCAGCATCCCAGGGAGTAGAGCACGAACGGTTGGCCTCTGCTCCCACAGCTGAAGAGCCAGGGGAAAAACTTGAGCTGTGCCTCTTCTGCAGAAAGTCAGCTTTGCAACGGTGCCATCCGCATTGCTGTCGCTCCTCCATTTCCCAACTCAAAGTCCATTACAATGGAACCTCTTTGGCACCCGTTCTCGGCTGCCCACCATCCCAGGTAGTAGAGCACGAACGGTTGGCCTCTGCTCCCACAGCCGAAGAACCAGGGCAAAAAACTTGAGCTGTGCCTCTTCTGCAGAAAGTCAGCTTTGCAACGGTGCCATTCGCATTGCTGTCGCTCCTCCATTTCCCAACTCAAAGTCCATTACAATGGAAGCTCTTTGGCACCCGTGCTCGGCTGCCCAGCATGCCAGGGAGTAGAGCACGAACGGTTGGCCTCTGCTCCCACAGCCGAAGAGCCAGGGCAAAAAACTTGAGCTGTGCCTCTTCTGCAGAAAGTCAGCTTTGCAACGGTGCCATCCGCATTGCTGTCGCTCCTCGATTTCCCAACTCAAAGTCCATTACAATGGAACCTCTTTGGCACCCGTGCTCGGCTGCCCAGCATGCCAGGGAGTAGAGCACGAACGGTTGGCCTCTGCTCCAACAGCCGAAGAGCCAGGGCAAAAAACTTGAGCTGTGCCTCTTCTGCAGAAAGTCAGCTTTGCAACGGTGCCATCCGCATTGCTGTCGCTCCTCCATTTCCCAACTCAAAGTCCATTACAATGGAACCTCTTTGGCACCCGTGCTCGGCTGCCCAGCATGCCAGGGAGTAGAGCACGAACGGTTGGCCTCTGCTCCCACAGCCGAAGAGCCAGGGCAAAAAACTTGAGCTGTGCCTCTTCTGCAGAAAGTCAGCTTTGCAACTGTGCCATCCGCATTGCTGTCGCTCCTCCATTTCCCAACTCAAAGTCCATTACAATGGAAGCTCTTTGGCACCCCTGCTCGGCTGCCCAGCATGCCAGGGAGTAGAGCACGAACGGTTGGCCTCTGCTCCCACAGCCGAAGAGCCAGGGCAAAAAACTTGAGCTGTGCCTCTTCTGCAGAAAGTCAGCTTTGCAACGGTGCCATCCGCATTGCTGTCACTCCTCCATTTCCCAACTCAAAGTCCATTACAATGGAACCTCTTTGGCACCCGTGCTCGGCTGCCCAGCATCCCAGGGAGTAGAGCACAAACGGTTGGCCTCTGCTCCCACAGCCGAAGAGCCAGGGCAAAAAACTTGAGCTGTGCCTCTTCTGCAGAAAGTCAGCTTTGCAACGGTGCCATCCGCATTGCTGTCGCTCCTCGATTTCCCAACTCAAAGTCCATTACAATGGAACCTCTTTGGCACCCGTGTTCGGCTGCCCAGCGTCCCTGGAAGTAAAGCACGAACGGTTGGCCTCTGCTCCCACAGCCGAAGAGCCAGGGCAAAAAACTTGAGCTGTGCCTCTTCTGCAGAAAGTCAGCTTTGCAACGGTGCCATCCGCATTGCTGTCGCTCCTCGATTTCCCAACTCAAAGTCCATTACAATGGAACCTCTTTGGCACCCGTGCTCGGCTGCCCAGCATCCCAGCGAGTAGAGCACGAACGGTTGGCCTCTGCTCCCACAGCCGAAGAGCCAGGGCAAAAAACTTCAGCTGTGCCTCTTCTGCAGAAAGTCAGCTTTGCAACGGTGCCATCCGCATTGCTGTCGCTCCTCGATTTCCCAACTCAAAGTCCATTACAATGGAACCTCTTTGGCACCCGTGCTCGGCTGCCCAGCATGCCAGGGTGTAGAGCACGAACGGTTGGCCTCTGCTCCCACAGCCGAAGAGCCAGGGGAAAAACTTGAGCTGTGCCTCTTCTGCAGAAAGTCAGCTTTGCAACGGTGCCATCCGCATTGCTGTCGCTCCTCGATTTCCCAACTCAAAGTCCATTACAATGGAACCTCTTTGGCACCCGTGCTCGGCTGCCCAGCATCCCAGGGAGTAGAGCACGAACGGTTGGCCTCTGCTCCCACAGCTGAAGAGCCAGGGGAAAAACTTGAGCTGTGCCTCTTCTGCAGAAAGTCAGCTTTGCAACGGTGCCATCCGCATTGCTGTCGCTCCTCCATTTCCCAACTCAAAGTCCATTACAATGGAACCTCTTTGGCACCCGTTCTCGGCTGCCCACCATCCCAGGTAGTAGAGCACGAACGGTTGGCCTCTGCTCCCACAGCCAAAGAACCAGGGCAAAAAACTTGAGCTGTGCCTCTTCTGCAGAAAGTCAGCTTTGCAACGGTGCCATTCGCATTGCTGTCGCTCCTCCATTTCCCAACTCAAAGTCCATTACAATGGAAGCTCTTTGGCACCCGTGCTCGGCTGCCCAGCATGCCAGGGAGTAGAGCACGAACGGTTGGCCTCTGCTCCCACAGCCGAAGAGCCAGGGCAAAAAACTTGAGCTGTGCCTCTTCTGCAGAAAGTCAGCTTTGCAACGGTGCCATCCGCATTGCTGTCGCTCCTCGATTTACCAACTCAAAGTCCATTACAATGGAACCTCTTTGGCACCCGTGCTCGGCTGCCCAGCATCCCAGGGAGTAGAGCACGAACGGTTGGCCTCTGCTCCCACAGCCGAAGAGCCAGGGCAAAAAACTTGAGCTGTGCCTCTTCTGCACAAAGTCAGCTTTGCAACGGTGCCATCCGCATTGCTGTCGCTCCTCGATTTCCCAACTCAAAGTCCATTACAATGGATCCGTTTTGGCACCCGTGCTCGGCTGCCCAGCATCCCAGGGAGAAGAGCACAAACGGTTGGCCTCTGTTCCCACAGCCGAAGAGCCAGGGCAAAAAACTTGAGCTGTGCCTCTTCTGCACAAAGTCAGCTTTGCAACGGTGCCATCCGCATTGCTGTCGCTCCTCCATTTCCCAACTCAAAGTCCATTACAATGGAACCTCTTTGGCACCCGTGCTCGGCTGCCCAGCATCCCAGGGAGTAGAGCACGAACGGTTGGCCTCTGCTCCCACAGCCGAAGAGCCAGGGCAAAAAACTTGAGCTGTGCCTCTTCTGCAGAAAGTCAGCTTTGCAACGGTGCCATCCGCATTGCTGTCGCTCCTCCATTTCCCAACTCAAAGTCCATTACAATGGAACCTCTTTGGCACCTGTGCTCGGCTGCCCAGCATCCCAGGGAGTAGAGCACGAACGGTTGGCCTCTGCTCCCACAGACGAAGAGCCAGGGCAAAAAACTTGAGCTGTGCCTCTTCTGCAGAAAGTCAGCTTTGCAACGGTGCCATCCGCATTGCTGTCGCTCCTCCATTTCCCAACTCAAAGTCCATTACAATGGAACCTCTTTGGCACCCGTGCTCGGCTGCCCAGCATCCCAGGGAGTAGAGCACGAACGGTTGGCCTCTGCTCCCACAGCCGAAGAGCCAGGGCAAAAAACTTGAGCTGTGCCTCTTCTGCAGAAAGTCAGCTTTGCAACGGTGCCATCCGCATTGCTGTCGCTCCTCCATTTCCCAACTCAAAGTCCATTACAATGGAACCTCTTTGGCACCCGTGCTCGGCTGCCCAGCATGCCAGGGAGTAGAGCAAGAACGGTTGGCCTCTGCTCCCACAGCCGAAGAGCCAGGGCAAAAAACTTGAGCTGTGCCTCTTCTGCAGAAAGTCAGCTTTGCAACGGTGCCATTCGCATTGCTGTCGCTCCTCCATTTCCCAACTCAAAGTCCATTACAATGGAACCTCTTTGGCACCCGTGCTCGGCTGCCCAGCATGCCAGGGAGTAGAGCACGAACGGTTGGCCTCTGTTCCCACAGCCGAAGAGCCAGGGCAAAAAACTTGAGCTGTGCCTCTTCTGCAGAAAGTCAGCTTTGCAACGGTGCCATCCGCATTGCTGTCGCTCCTCCATTTCCCAACTCAAAGTCCATTACAATGGAACCTCTTTGGCACCCGTGCTCGGCTGCCCAGCATGCCAGGGAGTAGAGCACGAACGGTTGGCCTCTGCTCCCACAGCCGAAGAGCCACGGCAAAAAACTTGAGCTGTGCCTCTTCTGCAGAAAGTCAGCTTTGCAACGGTGCCATCCGCATTGCTGTCGCTCCTCGATTTCCCAACTCAAAGTCCATTACAATGGAACCTCTTTGGCACCCGTGCTCGGCTGCCCAGCATGCCAGGGAGTAGAGCACGAACGGTTGGCCTCTGCTCCCACAGACGAAGAGCCAGGGCAAAAAACTTGAGCTGTGCCTCTTCTGCAGAAAGTCAGCTTTGCAACGGTGCCATCCGCATTGCTGTCGCTCCTCCATTTCCCAACTCAAAGTCCATTACAATGGAACCTCTTTGGCACTCGTTCTCGGCTGCCCAGCATCCCAGGGAGTAGAGCACGAACAGTTGGCCTCTGCTCCCACAGCCGAAGAGCCAGGGCAAAAAACTTGAGCTGTGCCTCTTCTGCAGAAAGTCAGCTTTGCAACGGTGCCATCCGCATTGCTGTCGCTCCTCCATTTCCCAACTCAAAGTCCATTACAATGGAACCTCTTTGGCACCCGTGCTCGGCTGCCCAGCATCCCAGGGAGTAGAGCACAAACGGTTGGCCTCTGTTCCCACAGCCAAAGAGCCAGGGCAAAAAACTTGAGCTGTGCCTCTTCTGCAGAAAGTCAGCTTTGCAACGGTGCCATCCGCATTGCTGTCGCTCCTCCATTTCCCAACTCAAAGTCCATTACAATGGAACCTCTTTGGCACCCGTGCTCGGCTGCCCAGCATGCCAGGGAGTAGAGCAAGAACGGTTGGCCTCTGCTCCCACAGCCGAAGAGCCAGGGCAAAAAACTTGAGCTGTGCCTCTTCTGCAGAAAGTCAGCTTTGCAACGGTGCCATTCGCATTGCTGTCGCTCCTCCATTTCCCAACTCAAAGTCCATTACAATGGAACCTCTTTGGCACCCGTGCTCGGCTGCCCAGCATGCCAGGGAGTAGAGCACGAACGGTTGACCTCTGCTCCCACAGCCGAAGAGCCACGGCAAAAAACTTGAGCTGTGCCTCTTCTGCAGAAAGTCAGCTTTGCAACGGTGCCATCCGCATTGCTGTCGCTCCTCGATTTCCCAACTCAAAGTCCATTACAATGGAACCTCTTTGGCACCCGTGCTCGGCTGCCCAGCATGCCAGGGAGTAGAGCACGAACGGTTGGCCTCTGCTCCCACAGCCGAATAGCCAGGGCAAAAAACTTGAGCTGTGCCTCTTCTGCAGAAAGTCAGCTTTGCAACGGTGCCATCCGCATTGCGGTCGCTCGTCGATTTCCCAACTCAATGTCCATTACAATGGAACCTCTTTGGCACCTGTTCTCGGGTGTCCAGCATCCCAGGGAGAAGAGCACAAACGGTTGGCCTCTGTTCCCACAGCCGAAGAGCCAGGGCAAAAAACTTGAGCTGTGCCTCTTCTGCACAAAGTCAGCTTTGCAACGGTGCCATCCGCATTGCTGTCGCTCCTCGATTTCCCAACTCAAAGTCCATTACAATGGAACCTCTTTGGCACCCGTGCTCGGCTGCCCAGCATGCCAGGGAGTAGAGAATGAACGGTTGGCCTCTGCTCCCACAGCCGAAGAGCCAGGGCAAAAAACTTGAGCTGTGCCTCTTCTGCAGAAAGTCAGCTTTGCAACGGTGCCATCCGCATTGCTGTCGCTCCTCGATTTCCCAACTCAAAGTCCATTACAATGGAAGCTCTTTGGCACCCGTGCTCGGCTGCCCAGCATGCCAGGGAGTAGAGCACGAACGGTTGGCCTCTGCTCCCACAGCCGAAGAGCCAGGGCAAAAAACTTGAGCTGTGCCTCTTCTGCAGAAAGTCAGCTTTGCAACGGTGCCATCCGCATTGCTGTCACTCCTCCATTTCCCAACTCAAAGTCCATTACAATGGAACCTCTTTGGCACCCGTGCTCGGCTGCCCAGCATCCCAGGGAGTAGAGCATGAACGGTTGGCCTCTGCTCCCACAGCCGAAGAGCCAGGGCAAAAAACTTGAGCTGTGCCTCTTCTGCAGAAAGTCAGCTTTGCAACGGTGCCATCCGCATTGCTGTCGCTCCTCGATTTCCCAACTCAAAGTCCATTACAATGGAAGCTCTTTGGCACCCGTGCTCGGCTGCCCAGCATCCCAGGGAGTAGAGCACGAACGGTTGGCCTCTGCTCCCACAGCCGAAGAGCCAGGGCAAAAAACTTGAGCTGTGCCTCTTCTGCAGAAAGTCAGCTTTGCAACGGTGCCATCCGCATTGCTGTCGCTCCTCCATTTCCCAACTCAAAGTCCATTACAATGGAACCTCTTTGGCACCCGTGCTCGGCTGCCCAGCATGCCAGGGAGTAGAGCACGAACGGTTGGCCTCTGCTCCCACAGCCGAAGAGCCAGGGCAAAAAACTTGAGCTGTGCCTCTTCTGCAGAAAGTCAGCTTTGCAACGGTGCCATCCGCATTGCTGTCGCTCCTCGATTTACCAACTCAAAGTCCATTACAATGGAAGCTCTTTGGCACCCCTGCTCGGCTGCCCAGCATGCCAGGGAGTAGAGCACGAACGGTTGGCCTCTGCTCCAACAGCCGAAGAGCCAGGGCAAAAAACTTGAGCTGTGCCTCTTTTGCAGAAAGTCAGCTTTGCAACAGTGCCATCCGCATTGCTGTCACTCCTCCATTTCCCAACTCAAAGTCCATTACAATGGAACCTCTTTGGCACCCGTGCTCGGCTGCCCAGCATGCCAGGGAGTAGAGCACGAACGGTTGGCCTCTGCTCCCACAGACGAAGAGCCAGGGCAAAAAACTTGAGCTGTGCCTCTTCTGCAGAAAGTCAGCTTTGCAACGGTGCCATCCGCATTGCTGTCGCTCCTCCATTTCCCAACTCAAAGTCCATTACAATGGAACCTCTTTGGCACTCGTTCTCGGCTGCCCAGCATCCCAGGGAGTAGAGCACGAACAGTTGGCCTCTGCTCCCACAGCCGAAGAGCCAGGGCAAAAAACTTGAGCTGTGCCTCTTCTGCAGAAAGTCAGCTTTGCAACGGTGCCATCCGCATTGCTGTCGCTCCTCCATTTCCCAACTCAAAGTCCATTACAATGGAACCTCTTTGGCACCCGTGCTCGGCTGCCCAGCATCCCAGGGAGTAGAGCACAAACGGTTGGCCTCTGTTCCCACAGCCAAAGAGCCAGGGCAAAAAACTTGAGCTGTGCCTCTTCTGCAGAAAGTCAGCTTTGCAACGGTGCCATCCGCATTGCTGTCGCTCCTCCATTTCCCAACTCAAAGTCCATTACAATGGAACCTCTTTGGCACCCGTGCTCGGCTGCCCAGCATGCCAGGGAGTAGAGCAAGAACGGTTGGCCTCTGCTCCCACAGCCGAAGAGCCAGGGCAAAAAACTTGAGCTGTGCCTCTTCTGCAGAAAGTCAGCTTTGCAACGGTGCCATTCGCATTGCTGTCGCTCCTCCATTTCCCAACTCAAAGTCCATTACAATGGAACCTCTTTGGCACCCGTGCTCGGCTGCCCAGCATGCCAGGGAGTAGAGCACGAACGGTTGACCTCTGCTCCCACAGCCGAAGAGCCACGGCAAAAAACTTGAGCTGTGCCTCTTCTGCAGAAAGTCAGCTTTGCAACGGTGCCATCCGCATTGCTGTCGCTCCTCGATTTCCCAACTCAAAGTCCATTACAATGGAACCTCTTTGGCACCCGTGCTCGGCTGCCCAGCATGCCAGGGAGTAGAGCACGAACGGTTGGCCTCTGCTCCCACAGCCGAATAGCCAGGGCAAAAAACTTGAGCTGTGCCTCTTCTGCAGAAAGTCAGCTTTGCAACGGTGCCATCCGCATTGCGGTCGCTCGTCGATTTCCCAACTCAATGTCCATTACAATGGAACCTCTTTGGCACCTGTTCTCGGGTGTCCAGCATCCCAGGGAGAAGAGCACAAACGGTTGGCCTCTGTTCCCACAGCCGAAGAGCCAGGGCAAAAAACTTGAGCTGTGCCTCTTCTGCACAAAGTCAGCTTTGCAACGGTGCCATCCGCATTGCTGTCGCTCCTCGATTTCCCAACTCAAAGTCCATTACAATGGAACCTCTTTGGCACCCGTGCTCGGCTGCCCAGCATGCCAGGGAGTAGAGAATGAACGGTTGGCCTCTGCTCCCACAGCCGAAGAGCCAGGGCAAAAAACTTGAGCTGTGCCTCTTCTGCAGAAAGTCAGCTTTGCAACGGTGCCATCCGCATTGCTGTCGCTCCTCGATTTCCCAACTCAAAGTCCATTACAATGGAAGCTCTTTGGCACCCGTGCTCGGCTGCCCAGCATGCCAGGGAGTAGAGCACGAACGGTTGGCCTCTGCTCCCACAGCCGAAGAGCCAGGGCAAAAAACTTGAGCTGTGCCTCTTCTGCAGAAAGTCAGCTTTGCAACGGTGCCATCCGCATTGCTGTCACTCCTCCATTTCCCAACTCAAAGTCCATTACAATGGAACCTCTTTGGCACCCGTGCTCGGCTGCCCAGCATCCCAGGGAGTAGAGCATGAACGGTTGGCCTCTGCTCCCACAGCCGAAGAGCCAGGGCAAAAAACTTGAGCTGTGCCTCTTCTGCAGAAAGTCAGCTTTGCAACGGTGCCATCCGCATTGCTGTCGCTCCTCGATTTCCCAACTCAAAGTCCATTACAATGGAAGCTCTTTGGCACCCGTGCTCGGCTGCCCAGCATCCCAGGGAGTAGAGCACGAACGGTTGGCCTCTGCTCCCACAGCCGAAGAGCCAGGGCAAAAAACTTGAGCTGTGCCTCTTCTGCAGAAAGTCAGCTTTGCAACGGTGCCATCCGCATTGCTGTCGCTCCTCCATTTCCCAACTCAAAGTCCATTACAATGGAACCTCTTTGGCACCCGTGCTCGGCTGCCCAGCATGCCAGGGAGTAGAGCACGAACGGTTGGCCTCTGCTCCCACAGCCGAAGAGCCAGGGCAAAAAACTTGAGCTGTGCCTCTTCTGCAGAAAGTCAGCTTTGCAACGGTGCCATCCGCATTGCTGTCGCTCCTCGATTTACCAACTCAAAGTCCATTACAATGGAAGCTCTTTGGCACCCCTGCTCGGCTGCCCAGCATGCCAGGGAGTAGAGCACGAACGGTTGGCCTCTGCTCCAACAGCCGAAGAGCCAGGGCAAAAAACTTGAGCTGTGCCTCTTTTGCAGAAAGTCAGCTTTGCAACAGTGCCATCCGCATTGCTGTCACTCCTCCATTTCCCAACTCAAAGTCCATTACAATGGAACCTCTTTGGCACCCGTGCTCGGCTGCCCAGCATCCCAGGGAGTAGAGCACAAACGGTTGGCCTCTGCTCCCACAGCCGAAGAGCCAGGGCAAAAAACTTGAGCTGTGCCTCTTCTGCAGAAAGTCAGCTTTGCAACGGTGCCATCCGCATTGCTGTCGCTCCTCGATTTCCCAACTCAAAGTCCATTACAATGGAACCTCTTTGGCACCCGTCCTCGGCTGCCCAGCGTCCCTGGAAGTAAAGCACGAACGGTTGGCCTCTGCTCCCACAGCCGAAGAGCCAGGGCAAAAAACTTGAGCTGTGCCTCTTCTGCAGAAAGTCAGCTTTGCAACGGTGCCATCCGCATTGCTGTCGCTCCTCCATTTCCCAACTCAAAGTCCATTACAATGGAAGCTCTTTGGCACCCCTGCTCGGCTGCCCAGCATGCCAGGGAGTAGAGCACGAACGGTTGGCCTCTGCTCCCAGAGCCGAAGAGCCAGGGCAAAAAACTTGAGCTGTGCCTCTTCTGCAGAAAGTCAGCTTTGCAACGGTGCCATCCGCATTGCTGTCGCTCCTCCATTTCCCAACTCAAAGTCCATTACAATGGAACCTCTTTGGCACCCATGCTCGGCTGCCCAGCATGCCAGGGAGTAGAGCACGAACGGTTGGCCTCTGCTCCCACAGCCGAAGAGCCAGGGCAAAAAACTTGAGCTGTGCCTCTTCTGCAGAAAGTCAGCTTTGCAACGGTGCCATCCGCATTGCTGTCGCTCCTCGATTTCCCAACTCAAAGTCCATTACAATGGAAGCTCTTTGGCACCCGTGCTCGGCTGCCCAGCATCCCAGGGAGTAGAGCACGAACGGTTGGCCTCTGCTCCCACAGCCGAAGAGCCACGGCAAAAAACTTGAGCTGTGCCTCTTCTGCACAAAGTCAGCTTTGCAACGGTGCCATCCGCATTGTTGTCGCTCCTCGATTTCCCAACTCAAAGTCCATTACAATGGAACCTCTTTGGCACCCGTGCTCGGCTGCCCAGCATCCCAGGGAGTAGAGCACGAACGGTTGGCCTCTGCTCCCACAGCCGAAGAGCCAGGGCAAAAAACTTGAGCTGTGCCTCTTCTGCAGAAAGTCAGCTTTGCAACGGTGCCATCCGCATTGCGGTCGCTCGTCGATTTCCCAACTCAATGTCCATTACAATGGAACCTCTTTGGCACCTGTGCTCGGCTGCCCAGCATCCCAGGGAGAAGAGCACAAACGGTTGGCCTCTGTTCCCACAGCCGAAGAGCCAGGGCAAAAAACTTGAGCTGTGCCTCTTCTGCACAAAGTCAGCTTTGCAACGGTGCCATCCGCATTGCTGTCGCTCCTCGATTTCCCAACTCAAAGTCCATTACAATGGAACCTCTTTGGCACCCGTGCTCGGCTGCCCAGCATCCCAGGGAGTAGAGCACGAACGGTTGGCCTCTGCTCGCACAGCCGAAGAGGCAGGGCAAAAAACTTGAGCTGTGCCTCTTCTGCAGAAAGTCAGCTTTGCAACGGTGCCATCCGCATTGCTGTTGCTCCTCGATTTCCCAACTCAAAGTCCATTACAATGGAACCTCTTTGGCACCCGTGCTCGGCTGCCCAGCATGCCAGGGAGTAGAGCACGAACGGTTGGCCTCTGCTCCCACAGCCGAAGAGCCAGGGCAAAAAACTTGAGCTGTGCCTCTTCTGCAGAAAGTCAGCTTTGCAACGGTGCCATCCGCATTGCTGTCGCTCCTCGATTTCCCAACTCAAAGTCCATTACAATGGAACCTCTTTGGCACTCGTTCTCGGCTGCCCAGCATCCCAGGGAGTAGAGCACGAACGGTTGGCCTCTGCTCCCACAGCCGAAGAGCCAGGGCAAAAAACTTGAGCTGTGCCTCTTCTGCAGAAAGTCAGCTTTGCAACGGTGCCATCCGCATTGCTGTCGCTCCTCGATTTCCCAACTCAAAGTCCATTACAATGGAACCTCTTTGGCACCCGTGCTCAGCTGCCCAGCATCCCAGGGATTAGAGCACAAACGGTTGGCCTCTGTTCCCACAGCCAAAGAGCCAGGGCAAAAAACTTGAGCTGTGCCTCTTCTGCAGAAAGTCAGCTTTGCAACGGCGCCATCCGCATTGCTGTCGCTCCTCCATTTCCCAACTCAAAGTCCATTACAATGGAAGCTCTTTGGCACCCGTGCTCGGCTGCCCAGCATCCCAGGGAGTAGAGCACGAACGGTTGGCCTCTGCTCCCACAGCCGAAGAGCCAGGGCAAAAAACTTGAGCTGTGCCTCTTCTGCAGAAAGTCAGCTTTGCAACAGTGCCATCCGCATTGCTGTCGCTCCTCGATTTCCCAACTCAAAGTCCATTACAATGGAACCTCTTTGGCACCCGTGCTCGGCTGCCCAGTATGCCAGGGAGTAGAGCACGAACGGTTGGCCTCTGCTCCCACAGCCGAAGAGCCAGGGCAAAAAACTTGAGCTGTGCCTCTTCTGCAGAAAGTCAGCTTTGCAACGGTGCCATCCGCATTGCTGTCGCTCCTCCATTTCCCAACTCAAAGTCCATTACAATGGAACCTCTTTGGCACCCGTGCTCGGCTGCCCAGCATCCCAGGGAGTAGAGCACGAACGGTTGGCCTCTGCTCCCACAGCCGAAGAGCCAGGGCAAAAAACTTCAGCTGTGCCTCTTCTGCAGAAAGTCAGCTTTGCAACGGTGCCATCCGCATTGCTGTCGCTCCTCCATTTCCCAACTCAAAGTCCATTACAATGGAACCTCTTCGGCACCCGTGCTCGGCTGCCCAGCATCCCAGGGAGAAGAGCACAAACGGTTGGCCTCTGCTCCCACAGCCGAAGAGCCAGGGCAAAAAACTTGAGCTGTGCCTCTTCTGCAGAAAGTCAGCTTTGCAACGGTGCCATCCGCATTGCTGTCGCTCCTCGATTTCCCAACTCAAAGTCCATTACAATGGAACATCTTTGGCACACGTGCTCGGCTGCCCAGCATCCCAGGGAGTAGAGCACGAACGGTTGGCCTCTACTCCCACAGCCGAAGAGCCAGGGCAAAAAACTTGAGCTGTGCCTCTTCTGCAGAAAGTCAGCTTTGCAACGGTGCCATCCGCATTGCTGTCGCTCCTCCATTTCCCAACTCAAAGTCCATTACAATGGAACCTCTTTGGCACCCGTGCTCGGCTGCCCAGCATGCCAGGGAGAAGAGCACAAACGGTTGGCCTCTGCTCCCACAGCCGAAGAGCCAGGGCAAAAAACTTGAGCTGTGCCTCTTCTGCAGAAAGTCAGCTTTGCAACGGCGCCATCCGCATTGCTGTCGCTCCTCGATTTCCCAACTCAAAGTCCATTACAATGGAACCTCTTTGGCACCCGTGCTCGGCTGCCCAGCATGCCAGGGAGTAGAGCACGAACGGTTGGCCTCTGCTCCCACAGCCGAAGAGCCAGGGCAAAAAACTTGAGCTGTGGATCTTCTGCAGAAATTCAGCTTTGCAACGGTGCCATCCGCATTGCTGTCGCTCCTCGATTTCCCAACTCAAAGTCCATTACAATGGAAGCTCTTTGGCACCCGTGCTCGGCTGCCCAGCATGCCAGGGAGTAGAGCACGAACGGTTGGCCTCTACTCCCACAGCCGAAGAGCCAGGGCAAAAAACTTGAGCTGTGCCTCTTCTGCAGAAAGTCAGCTTTGCAACGGTGCCATCCGCATTGCTGTCGCTCCTCCATTTCCCAACTCAAAGTCCATTACAATGGAACCTCTTTGGCACCCGTGCTCGGCTGCCCAGCATTCCAGGGAGAAGAGCACAAACGGTTGGCCTCTGCTCCCACAGCCGAAGAGCCACGGCAAAAAACTTGAGCTGTGCCTCTTCTGCAGAAAGTCAGCTTTGCAACGGCGCCATCCGCATTGCTGTCGCTCCTCGATTTCCCAACTCAAAGTCCATTACAATGGAACCTCTTTGGCACCCGTGCTCGGCTGCCCAGCATGCCAGGGAGTAGAGCACGAACGGTTGGCCTCTGCTCCCACAGCCGAAGAGCCAGGGCAAAAAACTTGAGCTGTGGATCTTCTGCAGAAAGTCAGCTTTGCAACGGTGCCATCCGCATTGCTGTCGCTCCTCCATTTCCCAATTCAAAGTCCATTACAATGGAACCTCTTTGGCACCCGTGCTCGGCTGCCCAGCATGCCACGGAGTAGAGCACGAACGGTTGGCCTCTGCTCCCACAGCCGAAGAGCCACGGCAAAAAACTTGAGCTGTGCCTCTTCTGCACAAAGTCAGCTTTGCAACGGTGCCATCCGCATTGCTGTCGCTCCTCCATTTCCCAACTCAAAGTCCATTACAATGGAACCTCTTTGGCACCCGTGCTCGGCTGCCCAGCATCCCAGCGAGTAGAGCACGAACGGTTGGCCTCTGCTCCCACAGCCGAAGAGCCAGGGCAAAAAACTTGAGCTGTGCCTCTTCTGCAGAAAGTCAGCTTTGCAACGGCGCCATCCGCATTGCTGTCGCTCCTCCATTTCCCAACTCAACGTCCATTACAATTGAAGCTCTTTGGCTCCCGTGCTCGGCTGCCCAGCATCCCAGGGAGTAGAGCACAAACGGTTGGCCTCTGCTCCCACAGCCGAAGAGCCAGGGCAAAAAACTTGAGCTGTGCCTCTTCTGCAGAAAGTCAGCTTTGCAACGGTGCCATCCGCATTGCTGTCGCTCCTCGATTTCCCAACTCAAAGTCCATTACAATGGAACCTCTTTGGCACCCGTGTTCGGCTGCCCAGCGTCCCTGGAAGTAAAGCACGAACGGTTGGCCTCTGCTCCCACAGCCGAAGAGCCAGGGCAAAAAACTTGAGCTGTGCCTCTTCTGCAGAAAGTCAGCTTTGCAACGGTGCCATCCGCATTGCTGTCGCTCCTCCATTTCCCAACTCAAAGTCCATTACAATGGAACCTCTTTGGCACCCGTGCTCGGCTGCCCAGCATCCCAGCGAGTAGAGCACGAACGGTTGGCCTCTGCTCCCACAGCCGAAGAGCCAGGGCAAAAAACTTGAGCTGTGCCTCTTCTGCAGAAAGTCAGCTTTGCAACGGTGCCATCCGCATTGCTGTCGCTCCTCGATTTCCCAACTCAAAGTCCATTACAATGGAAGCTCTTTGGCACCCGTGCTCGGCTGCCCAGCATCCCAGGGAGTAGAGCACGAACGGTTGGCCTCTGCTCCCACAGCCGAAGAGCCAGGGCAAAAAACTTGAGCTGTGCCTCTTCTGCAGAAAGTCAGCTTTGCAACGGTGCCATCCGCATTGCTGTCGCTCCTCCATTTCCCAACTCAAAGTCCATTACAATGGAACCTCTTTGGCACCCGTGCTCGGCTGCCCAGCATGCCAGGGAGTAGAGCACGAACGGTTGGCCTCTGCTCCCACAGACGAACAGCCAGGGCAAAAAACTTGAGCTGTGCCTCTTCTGCAGAAAGTCAGCTTTGCAACGGTGCCATCCGCATTGCTGTCGCTCCTCGATTTCCCAACTCAAAGTCCATTACAATGGATCCGCTTTGGCACCTGTGCTCGGCTGCCCAGCATCCCAGGGAGAAGAGCACGAACGGTTGGCCTCTGCTCCCACAGCCGAAGAGCCAGGGCAAAAAACTTGAGCTGTGCCTCTTCTGCACAAAGTCAGCTTTACAACGGTGCCATCCGCATTGCTGTCGCTCCTCGATTTCCCAACTCAAAGTCCATTACAATGGAACCTCTGTGGCGCCCGCTCTTGGCTGCCCAGCATCCCAGGGAGTAGAGCACGAACGGTTTTCCTCTGCTCCCACAGCCGAAGAGCCAGGGCAAAAATCTTGAGCTGTGCCTCTTCTGCAGAAAGTCAGCTTTGCAACGGTGCCATCCGCATTGCTGTTGCTCCTCGATTTCCCAACTCAAATTCCATTACAATGGAACCTCTTTGGCACCTGTGCTCGGCTGCCCAGCATCCCAGGGAGTAGAGCACGAACGGTTGGCCTCTGCTCCCACAGCCGAAGAGCCAGGGCAAAAAACTTGAGCTGTGCCTCTTCTGCAGAAAGTCAGCTTTGCAACGGTGCCATCCGCATTGCTGTCGCTCCTCCATTTCCCAACTCAAAGTCCATTACAATGGAACCTCTTTGGCACCCGTGCTCGGCTGCCCAGCATCCCAGGGAGTAGAGCACGAACGGTTGGCCTCGGCTCCCACAGCCAAAGAACCAGGGCAAAAAACTTGAGCTGTGCCTCTTCTGCA
The DNA here is from genome assembly GCF_963264785.1 of Psittacula echo. Lineage (NCBI taxonomy): Eukaryota > Metazoa > Chordata > Aves > Psittaciformes > Psittacidae > Psittacula > Psittacula echo. Next base: position 63,013,643 of record NC_137740.1, read on the forward strand.
GAAAGTCAGCTTTGCAACGGTGCCATCCGCATTGCTGTCGCTCCTCCATTTCCCAACTCAAAGTCCATTACAATGGAACCTCTTTGGCACCCGTGCTCGGCTACCCAGCATGCCAGGGAGTAGAGCACGAACGGTTGGCCTCTGCTCCCACAGCCGAAGAGCCAGGGCAAAAAACTTGAGCTGTGCCTCTTCTGCAGAAAGTCAGCTTTGCAACGGTGCCATTCTCATTGCTGTCGCTCCTCCATTTCGCAACTCAAAGTCCATTACAATGGAACCTCTTTGGCACCCGTGCTCGGCTGCCCAGCATCCCAGGGAGTAGAGCACGAACGGTTGGCCTCTGCTCGCACAGCCGAAGAGCCAGGGCAAAAAACTTGAGCTGTGCCTCTTCTGCAGAAAGTCAGCTTTGCAACGGTGCCATCCGCATTGCTGTTGCTCCTCCATTTCCCAACTCAAAGTCCATTACAATGGAACCTCTTTGGCACCCGTGCTCGGCTGCCCAGCATCCCAGGGAGTAGAGCACGAACGGTTGGCCTCTGCTCCCACAGCCGAAGAGCCAGGGCAAAAAACTTGAGCTGTACCTCTTCTGCAGAAAGTCAGCTTTGCAACGGTGCCATCCGCATTGCTGTCGCTCCTCCATTTCCCAACTCAAAGTCCATTACAATGGAACCTCTTTGGCACCCGTGCTCGGCTGCCCAGCATCCCAGGGATTAGAGCACAAACGGTTGGCCTCTGCTCCCACAGCCAAAGAGCCAGGGCAAAAAACTTGAGCTGTGCCTCTTCTGCAGAAAGTCAGCTTTGCAACGGTGCCATCCGCATTGCGGTCGCTCCTCGATTTCCCAACTCAAAGTCCATTACAATGGAACCTCTTTGGCACCCGTGCTCGGCTGCCCAGCATGCCAGGGAGTAGAGCACGAACGGTTGGCCTCTGCTCCCACAGCCGAAGAGCCACGGCAAAAAACTTGAGCTGTGCCTCTTCTGCACAAAGTCAGCTTTGCAACGGTGCCATCCGCATTGCTGTCGCTCCTCCATTTCCCAACTCAAAGTCCATTACAATGGAACCTCTTTGGCACCCGTGTTCGGCTGCCCAGCGTCCCTGGAAGTAGAGCACGAACGGTTGGCCTCTGCTCCCACAGCCGAAGAGCCAGGGCAAAAAACTTGAGCTGTGCCTCTTCTGCAGAAAGTCAGCTTTGCAACGGTGCCATCCGCATTGCTGTCGCTCCTCCATTTCCCAACTCAAAGTCCATTACAATGGAACCTCTTTGGCACCCGTGCTCGGCTGCCCAGCATCCCAGCGAGTAGAGCACGAACGGTTGGCCTCTGCTCCCACAGCCGAAGAGCCAGGGCAAAAAACTTGAGCTGTGCCTCTTCTGCAGAAAGTCAGCTTTGCAACGGTGCCATCCGCATTGCTGTCGCTCCTCGATTTCCCAACTCAAAGTCCATTACAATGGAAGCTCTTTGGCACCCGTGCTCGGCTGCCCAGCATCCCAGGGAGTAGAGCACGAACGGTTGGCCTCTGCTCCCACAGCCGAAGAGCCAGGGCAAAAAACTTGAGCTGTGCCTCTTCTGCAGAAAGTCAGCTTTGCAACGGTGCCATCCGCATTGCTGTCGCTCCTCCATTTCCCAACTCAAAGTCCATTACAATGGAACCTCTTTGGCACCCGTGCTCGGCTGCCCAGCATGCCAGGGAGTAGAGCACGAACGGTTGGCCTCTGCTCCCACAGACGAACAGCCAGGGCAAAAAACTTGAGCTGTGCCTCTTCTGCAGAAAGTCAGCTTTGCAACGGTGCCATCCGCATTGCTGTCGCTCCTCGATTTCCCAACTCAAAGTCCATTACAATGGATCCGCTTTGGCACCTGTGCTCGGCTGCCCAGCATCCCAGGGAGAAGAGCACGAACGGTTGGCCTCTGCTCCCACAGCCGAAGAGCCAGGGCAAAAAACTTGAGCTGTGCCTCTTCTGCACAAAGTCAGCTTTACAACGGTGCCATCCGCATTGCTGTCGCTCCTCGATTTCCCAACTCAAAGTCCATTACAATGGAACCTCTGTGGCGCCCGCTCTTGGCTGCCCAGCATCCCAGGGAGTAGAGCACGAACGGTTTTCCTCTGCTCCCACAGCCGAAGAGCCAGGGCAAAAATCTTGAGCTGTGCCTCTTCTGCAGAAAGTCAGCTTTGCAACGGTGCCATCCGCATTGCTGTTGCTCCTCGATTTCCCAACTCAAATTCCATTACAATGGAACCTCTTTGGCACCTGTGCTCGGCTGCCCAGCATCCCAGGGAGTAGAGCACGAACGGTTGGCCTCTGCTCCCACAGCCGAAGAGCCAGGGCAAAAAACTTGAGCTGTGCCTCTTCTGCAGAAAGTCAGCTTTGCAACGGTGCCATCCGCATTGCTGTCGCTCCTCCATTTCCCAACTCAAAGTCCATTACAATGGAACCTCTTTGGCACCCGTGCTCGGCTGCCCAGCATCCCAGGGAGTAGAGCACGAACGGTTGGCCTCGGCTCCCACAGCCAAAGAACCAGGGCAAAAAACTTGAGCTGTGCCTCTTCTGCAGAAAGTCAGCTTTGCAACGGTGCCATCCGCATTGCTGTCGCTCCTCCATTTCCCAACTCAAAGTCCATTACAATGGAACCTCTTTGGCACCCGTGCTCGGCTACCCAGCATGCCAGGGAGTAGAGCACGAACGGTTGGCCTCTGCTCCCACAGCCGAAGAGCCAGGGCAAAAAACTTGAGCTGTGCCTCTTCTGCAGAAAGTCAGCTTTGCAACGGTGCCATTCTCATTGCTGTCGCTCCTCCATTTCGCAACTCAAAGTCCATTACAATGGAACCTCTTTGGCACCCGTGCTCGGCTGCCCAGCATCCCAGGGAGTAGAGCACGAACGGTTGGCCTCTGCTCGCACAGCCGAAGAGCCAGGGCAAAAAACTTGAGCTGTGCCTCTTCTGCAGAAAGTCAGCTTTGCAACGGTGCCATCCGCATTGCTGTTGCTCCTCCATTTCCCAACTCAAAGTCCATTACAATGGAACCTCTTTGGCACCCGTGCTCGGCTGCCCAGCATCCCAGGGAGTAGAGCACGAACGGTTGGCCTCTGCTCCCACAGCCGAAGAGCCAGGGCAAAAAACTTGAGCTGTACCTCTTCTGCAGAAAGTCAGCTTTGCAACGGTGCCATCCGCATTGCTGTCGCTCCTCCATTTCCCAACTCAAAGTCCATTACAATGGAACCTCTTTGGCACCCGTGCTCGGCTGCCCAGCATCCCAGGGATTAGAGCACAAACGGTTGGCCTCTGCTCCCACAGCCAAAGAGCCAGGGCAAAAAACTTGAGCTGTGCCTCTTCTGCAGAAAGTCAGCTTTGCAACGGTGCCATCCGCATTGCGGTCGCTCCTCGATTTCCCAACTCAAAGTCCATTACAATGGAACCTCTTTGGCACCCGTGCTCGGCTGCCCAGCATGCCAGGGAGTAGAGCACGAACGGTTGGCCTCTGCTCCCACAGCCGAAGAGCCAGGGCAAAAAACTTGAGCTGTGCCTCTTCTGCAGAAAGTCAGCTTTGAAACAGTGCCATCCGCATTGCTGTCGCTCCTCCATTTCCCAACTCAAAGTCCATTACAATGGAACCTCTTTGGCACCCGTGCTCGGCTGCCCAGCATCCCAGGGAGTAGAGCACGAACGGTTGGCCTCTGCTCCCACAGCCGAAGAGCCAGGGCAAAAAACTTGAGCTGTGCCTCTTCTGCAGAAAGTCAGCTTTGCAACGGTGCCATCCGCATTGCTGTCGCTCCTCGATTTCCCAACTCAAAGTCCATTACAATGGAACCTCTTTGGCACACGTGCTCGGCTGCCCAGCATCCCAGGGAGTAGAGCACAAACGGTTGGCCTCTACTCCCACAGCCGAAGAGCCAGGGCAAAAAACTTGAGCTGTGCCTCTTCTGCAGAAAGTCAGCTTTGCAACGGCGCCATCCGCATTGCTGTCGCTCCTCCATTTCCCAACTCAAAGTCCATTACAATGGAACCTCTTTGGCACCCGTGCTCGGCTGCCCAGCATCCCAGGGAGTAGAGCACGAACGGTTGGCCTCTACTCCCACAGCCGAAGAGCCAGGGCAAAAAACTTGAGCTGTGCCTCTTCTGCAGAAAGTCAGCCTTGCAACGGTGCCATCCGCATTGCTGTCGCTCCTCGATTTCCCAATTCAAAGTCCATTACAATGGAACCTCTTTGGCACCCGTGCTCGGCTGCCCAGCATGCCACGGAGTAGAGCACGAACGGTTGGCCTCTGCTCCCACAGCCGAAGAGCCAGGGCAAAAAACTTGAGCTGTGCCTCTTCTGCAGAAAGTCAGCTTTGCAACCGTGCCATCCGCATTGCTGTCGCTCCTCCATTTCCCAACTCAAAGTCCATTACAATGGAACCTCTTTGGCACCCGTGCTCGGCTGCCCAGCATGCCAGGGAGTAGAGCAAGAACGGTTGGCCTCTGCTCCCACAGCCGAAGAGCCAGGGCAAAAAACTTGAGCTGTGCCTCTTCTGCAGAAAGTCAGCTTTGCAACGGCGCCATCCGCATTGCTGTCGCTCCTCGATTTCCCAACTCAAAGTCCATTACAATGGAACCTCTTTGGCACCCGTGCTCGGCTGCCCAGCATGCCAGGGAGTAGAGCACGAACGGTTGGCCTCTGCTCCCACAGCCGAAGAGCCAGGGCAAAAAACTTGAGCTGTGCCTCTTCTGCAGAAAGTCAGCTTTGCAACGGAGCCATCCGCATTGCTGTCGCTCCTCCATTTCCCAACTCAAAGTCCATTACAATGGAACCTCTTTGGCACCCGTGCTCGGCTGCCCAGCATCCCAGCGAGTAGAGCACGAACGGTTGGCCTCTGCTCCCACAGCCGAAGAGCCAGGGCAAAAAACTTGAGCTGTGCCTCTTCTGCAGAAAGTCAGCTTTGCAACGGCGCCATCCGCATTGCTGTCGCTCCTCCATTTCCCAACTCAAAGTCCATTACAATGGAACCTCTTTGGCACCCGTGCTCGGCTGCCCAGCATCCCAGGGAGTAGAGCACGAACGGTTGGCCTCTGCTCCCACAGCCGAAGAGCCAGGGCAAAAAACTTCAGCTGTGCCTCTTCTGCAGAAAGTCAGCTTTGCAACGGTGCCATCCGCATTGCTGTCGCTCCTCCATTTCCCAACTCAAAGTCCATTACAATGGAACCTCTTTGGCACCCGTGCTCGGCTGCCCAGCATCCCAGGGAGTAGAGCATGAACGGTTCGCCTCTGCTCCCACAGCCGAAGAGCCAGGGCAAAAAACTTGAGCTGTGCCTCTTCTGCAGAAAGCCAGCTTTGCAACGGTGCCATCCGCATTGCTGTCGCTCCTGCATTTCCCAACTCAAAGTCCATTACAATGGAACCTCTTTGGCACCCGTGCTCGGCTGCCCAGCATGCCAGGGAGTAGAGCACGAACGGTTGGCCTCTGCTCCCACAGCCGAAGAGCCAGGGGAAAAACTTGAGCTGTGCCTCTTCTGCAGAAAGTCAGCTTTGCAACGGTGCCATCCGCATTGCTGTCGCTCCTCCATTTCCCAACTCAAAGTCCATTACAATGGAACCTCTTTGGCACCCGTGCTCGGCTGCCCAGCATCCCAGGGAGTAGAGCACGAACGGTTGGCCTCTGCTCCCACAGCCGAAGAGCCAGGGCAAAAAACTTGAGCTGTGCCTCTTCTGCAGAAAGTCAGCTTTGCAACGGTGCCATCCGCATTGCTGTCGCTCCTCCATTTCCCAACTCAAAGTCCATTACAATGGAACCTCTTTGGCACCCGTGCTCGGCTGCCCAGCATCCCAGGGAGTAGAGCACGAACGGTTGGCCTCTGCTCCCACAGCTGAAGAGCCAGGGGAAAAACTTGAGCTGTGCCTCTTCTGCAGAAAGTCAGCTTTGCAACGGTGCCATCCGCATTGCTGTCGCTCCTCGATTTCCCAACTCAAAGTCCATTACAATGGAACCTCTTTGGCACCCGTGCTCGGCTGCCCAGCATGCCAGGGAGTAGAGCACGAACGGTTGGCCTCTGCTCCCACAGCCAAAGAACCAGGGCAAAAAACTTGAGCTGTGCCTCTTCTGCACAAAGTCAGCTTTGCAACGGTACCATCCGCATTGCAGTCACTCCTCGATTTCCCAACTCAAAGTCCATTACAATGGAACCTCTTTGGCACCCGTGCTCGGCTGCCCAGCATCCCAGGGAGTAGAGCACGAACGGTTGGCCTCTGCTCCCACAGCCGAAGAGCCAGGGCAAAAAACTTGAGCTGTGCCTCTTCTGCAGAAAGTCAGCTTTGCAACGGTGCCATCCGCATTGCTGTCGCTCCTCCATTTCCCAACTCAAAGTCCATTACAATGGAACCTCTTTGGCACCCGTGCTCGGCTGCCCAGCATGCCAGGGAGTAGAGCACGAACGGTTGGCCTCTCCTCCCACAGCCGAAGAGCCAGGGCAAAAAACTTGAGCTGTGCCTCTTCTGCAGAAAGTCAGCTTTGCAACGGTGCCATCCGCATTGCTATCGCTCCTCGATTTTCCAACTCAAAGTCCATTACAATGGAACCTCTTTGGCACCCGTGCTCGGCTGCCCAGCATCCCAGGGAGTAGAGCACGAACGGTTGGCCTCTGCTCCCACAGCCGAAGAGCCAGGGCAAAAAACTTGAGCTGTGCCTCTTCTGCAGAAAGTCAGCTTTGCAACGGTGCCATCCGCATTGCTGTCGCTCCTCCATTTCCCAACTCAAAGTCCATTACAATGGAACCTCTTTGGCACCCGTGCTCGGCTGCCCAGCATGCCAGGGAGTAGAGCACGAACGGTTGGCCTCTGCTCCCACAGCCGAAGAGCCAGGGCAAAAAACTTGAGCTGTGCCTCTTCTGCAGAAAGTCAGCTTTGCAACGGTGCCATCCGCATTGCTGTCGCTCCTCGATTTCCCAACTCAAAGTCCATTACAATGGAACCTCTTTGGCACCCGTGCTCGGCTTCCCAGCATCCCAGGGAGTAGAGCACGAACGGTTTTCCTCTGCTCCCACAGCCGAAGAGCCAGGGCAAAAATCTTGAGCTGTGCCTCTTCTGCAGAAAGTCAGCTTTGCAACGGTGCCATCCGCATTGCTGTTGCTCCTCGATTTCCCAACTCAAATTCCATTACAATGGAACCTCTTTGGCACCTGTGCTCGGCTGCCCAGCATCCCAGGGAGTAGAGCACGAACGGTTGGCCTCTGCTCCCACAGCCGAAGAGCCAGGGCAAAAAACTTGAGCTGTGCCTCTTCTGCAGAAAGTCAGCTTTGCAACGGTGCCATCCGCATTGCTGTCGCTCCTCCATTTCCCAACTCAAAGTCCATTACAATGGAACCTCTTTGGCACCCGTGCTCGGCTGCCCAGCATCCCAGGGAGTAGAGCACGAACGGTTGGCCTCGGCTCCCACAGCCAAAGAACCAGGGCAAAAAACTTGAGCTGTGCCTCTTCTGCAGAAAGTCAGCTTTGCAACGGTGCCATCCGCATTGCTGTCGCTCCTCCATTTCCCAACTCAAAGTCCATTACAATGGAACCTCTTTGGCACCCGTGCTCGGCTACCCAGCATGCCAGGGAGTAGAGCACGAACGGTTGGCCTCTGCTCCCACAGCCGAAGAGCCAGGGCAAAAAACTTGAGCTGTGCCTCTTCTGCAGAAAGTCAGCTTTGCAACGGTGCCATTCTCATTGCTGTCGCTCCTCCATTTCGCAACTCAAAGTCCATTACAATGGAACCTCTTTGGCACCCGTGCTCGGCTGCCCAGCATCCCAGGGAGTAGAGCACGAACGGTTGGCCTCTGCTCGCACAGCCGAAGAGCCAGGGCAAAAAACTTGAGCTGTGCCTCTTCTGCAGAAAGTCAGCTTTGCAACGGTGCCATCCGCATTGCTGTTGCTCCTCCATTTCCCAACTCAAAGTCCATTACAATGGAACCTCTTTGGCACCCGTGCTCGGCTGCCCAGCATCCCAGGGAGTAGAGCACGAACGGTTGGCCTCTGCTCCCACAGCCGAAGAGCCAGGGCAAAAAACTTGAGCTGTACCTCTTCTGCAGAAAGTCAGCTTTGCAACGGTGCCATCCGCATTGCTGTCGCTCCTCCATTTCCCAACTCAAAGTCCATTACAATGGAACCTCTTTGGCACCCGTGCTCGGCTGCCCAGCATCCCAGGGATTAGAGCACAAACGGTTGGCCTCTGCTCCCACAGCCAAAGAGCCAGGGCAAAAAACTTGAGCTGTGCCTCTTCTGCAGAAAGTCAGCTTTGCAACGGTGCCATCCGCATTGCGGTCGCTCCTCGATTTCCCAACTCAAAGTCCATTACAATGGAACCTCTTTGGCACCCGTGCTCGGCTGCCCAGCATGCCACGGAGTAGAGCACGAACGGTTGGCCTCTGCTCCCACAGCCGAAGAGCCAGGGCAAAAAACTTGAGCTGTGCCTCTTCTGCAGAAAGTCAGCTTTGCAACCGTGCCATCCGCATTGCTGTCGCTCCTCCATTTCCCAACTCAAAGTCCATTACAATGGAACCTCTTTGGCACCCGTGCTCGGCTGCCCAGCATGCCAGGGAGTAGAGCAAGAACGGTTGGCCTCTGCTCCCACAGCCGAAGAGCCAGGGCAAAAAACTTGAGCTGTGCCTCTTCTGCAGAAAGTCAGCTTTGCAACGGCGCCATCCGCATTGCTGTCGCTCCTCGATTTCCCAACTCAAAGTCCATTACAATGGAACCTCTTTGGCACCCGTGCTCGGCTGCCCAGCATGCCAGGGAGTAGAGCACGAACGGTTGGCCTCTGCTCCCACAGCCGAAGAGCCAGGGCAAAAAACTTGAGCTGTGCCTCTTCTGCAGAAAGTCAGCTTTGCAACGGAGCCATCCGCATTGCTGTCGCTCCTCCATTTCCCAACTCAAAGTCCATTACAATGGAACCTCTTTGGCACCCGTGCTCGGCTGCCCAGCATCCCAGCGAGTAGAGCACGAACGGTTGGCCTCTGCTCCCACAGCCGAAGAGCCAGGGCAAAAAACTTGAGCTGTGCCTCTTCTGCAGAAAGTCAGCTTTGCAACGGCGCCATCCGCATTGCTGTCGCTCCTCCATTTCCCAACTCAAAGTCCATTACAATGGAACCTCTTTGGCACCCGTGCTCGGCTGCCCAGCATCCCAGGGAGTAGAGCACGAACGGTTGGCCTCTGCTCCCACAGCCGAAGAGCCAGGGCAAAAAACTTCAGCTGTGCCTCTTCTGCAGAAAGTCAGCTTTGCAACGGTGCCATCCGCATTGCTGTCGCTCCTCCATTTCCCAACTCAAAGTCCATTACAATGGAACCTCTTTGGCACCCGTGCTCGGCTGCCCAGCATCCCAGGGAGTAGAGCATGAACGGTTCGCCTCTGCTCCCACAGCCGAAGAGCCAGGGCAAAAAACTTGAGCTGTGCCTCTTCTGCAGAAAGCCAGCTTTGCAACGGTGCCATCCGCATTGCTGTCGCTCCTGCATTTCCCAACTCAAAGTCCATTACAATGGAACCTCTTTGGCACCCGTGCTCGGCTGCCCAGCATGCCAGGGAGTAGAGCACGAACGGTTGGCCTCTGCTCCCACAGCCGAAGAGCCAGGGGAAAAACTTGAGCTGTGCCTCTTCTGCAGAAAGTCAGCTTTGCAACGGTGCCATCCGCATTGCTGTCGCTCCTCCATTTCCCAACTCAAAGTCCATTACAATGGAACCTCTTTGGCACCCGTGCTCGGCTGCCCAGCATCCCAGGGAGTAGAGCACGAACGGTTGGCCTCTGCTCCCACAGCCGAAGAGCCAGGGCAAAAAACTTGAGCTGTGCCTCTTCTGCAGAAAGTCAGCTTTGCAACGGTGCCATCCGCATTGCTGTCGCTCCTCCATTTCCCAACTCAAAGTCCATTACAATGGAACCTCTTTGGCACCCGTGCTCGGCTGCCCAGCATCCCAGGGAGTAGAGCACGAACGGTTGGCCTCTGCTCCCACAGCTGAAGAGCCAGGGGAAAAACTTGAGCTGTGCCTCTTCTGCAGAAAGTCAGCTTTGCAACGGTGCCATCCGCATTGCTGTCGCTCCTCGATTTCCCAACTCAAAGTCCATTACAATGGAACCTCTTTGGCACCCGTGCTCGGCTGCCCAGCATGCCAGGGAGTAGAGCACGAACGGTTGGCCTCTGCTCCCACAGCCAAAGAACCAGGGCAAAAAACTTGAGCTGTGCCTCTTCTGCACAAAGTCAGCTTTGCAACGGTACCATCCGCATTGCAGTCACTCCTCGATTTCCCAACTCAAAGTCCATTACAATGGAACCTCTTTGGCACCCGTGCTCGGCTGCCCAGCATCCCAGGGAGTAGAGCACGAACGGTTGGCCTCTGCTCCCACAGCCGAAGAGCCAGGGCAAAAAACTTGAGCTGTGCCTCTTCTGCAGAAAGTCAGCTTTGCAACGGTGCCATCCGCATTGCTGTCGCTCCTCCATTTCCCAACTCAAAGTCCATTACAATGGAACCTCTTTGGCACCCGTGCTCGGCTGCCCAGCATGCCAGGGAGTAGAGCACGAACGGTTGGCCTCTCCTCCCACAGCCGAAGAGCCAGGGCAAAAAACTTGAGCTGTGCCTCTTCTGCAGAAAGTCAGCTTTGCAACGGTGCCATCCGCATTGCTATCGCTCCTCGATTTTCCAACTCAAAGTCCATTACAATGGAACCTCTTTGGCACCCGTGCTCGGCTGCCCAGCATCCCAGGGAGTAGAGCACGAACGGTTGGCCTCTGCTCCCACAGCCGAAGAGCCAGGGCAAAAAACTTGAGCTGTGCCTCTTCTGCAGAAAGTCAGCTTTGCAACGGTGCCATCCGCATTGCTGTCGCTCCTCCATTTCCCAACTCAAAGTCCATTACAATGGAACCTCTTTGGCACCCGTGCTCGGCTGCCCAGCATGCCAGGGAGTAGAGCACGAACGGTTGGCCTCTGCTGCCACAGCCGAAGAACCAGGGCAAAAAACTTGAGCTGTGCCTCTTCTGCAGAAAGTCAGCTTTGCAACGGTGCCATTCGCATTGCTGTCGCTCCTCCATTTCCCAACTCAAAGTCCATTACAATGGAACCTCTTTGGCACCCGTGCTCGGCTGCCCAGCATGCCAGGGAGTAGAGCACGAACGGTTGGCCTCTGCTCCCACAGCCGAAGAGCCAGGGCAAAAAACTTGAGCTGTGCCTCTTCTGCAGAAAGTCAGCTTTGCAACGGTGCCATCCGCATTGCTGTCGCTCCTCGATTTCCCAACTCAAAGTCCATTACAATGGAACCTCTTTGGCACCCGTGCTCGGCTGCCCAGCATGCCAGGGAGTAGAGCACGAACGGTTGGCCTCTGCTCCCACAGCCGAAGAGCCAGGGCAAAAAACTTGAGCTGTGCCTCTTCTGCAGAAAGTCAGCTTTGCAACGGTGCCATCCGCATTGCGGTCGCTCCTCGATTTCCCAACTCAAAGTCCATTACAATGGAACCTCTTTGGCACCCGTGCTCGGCTGCCCAGCATGCCAGGGAGAAGAGCACAAACGGTTGGCCTCTGTTCCCACAGCCGAAGAGCCAGGGCAAAAAACTTGAGCTGTGCCTCTTCTGCAGAAAGTCAGCTTTGCAACCGTGCCATCCGCATTGCTGTCGCTCCTCCATTTCCCAACTCAAAGTCCATTACAATGGAACCTCTTTGGCACCCGTGCTCGGCTGCCCAGCATCCCAGGGAGTAGAGCACGAACGGTTGGCCTCTGCTCCCACAGCCGAAGAGCCAGGGCAAAAAACTTGAGCTGTGCCTCTTCTGCAGAAAGTCAGCTTTGCAACGGTGCCATCAGCATTGCTGTCGCTCCTCGATTTCCCAACTCAAAGTCCATTACAATGGAACCTCTTTGGCACCCGTGCTCGGCTGCCCAGCATGCCAGGGAGTAGAGCACAAACGGTTGGCCTCTGCTCCCACAGCCGAAGAGCCAGGGCAAGAAACTTGAGCTGTGCCACTTCTGCAGAAAGTCAGCTTTGCAACGGTGCCATTCGCATTGCTATCGCTCCTCCATTTCCCAACTCAAAGTCCATTACAATGGAACCTCTTTGGCACCCGTGCTCGGCTGCCCAGCATGCAAGGGAGTAGAGCACGAACGGTTGGCCTCTGCTCCCACAGCCGAAGAGCCAGGGCAAAAAACTTGAGCTGTGCCTCTTCTGCAGAAAGTCAGCTTTGCAACGGTGCCATCCGCATTGCTGTCGCTCCTCGATTTCCCAACTCAAAGTCCATTACAATGGAACCTCTTCGGCACCCGTGCTCGGCTGCCCAGCATCCCAGGGAATAGAGCACGAACGGTTGGCCTCTGCTCCCACAGCCGAAGAGCCAGGGCAAAAAACTTGAGCTGTGCCTCTTCTGCAGAAAGTCAGCTTTGCAACGGTGCCATCCGCATTGCTGTCGCTCCTCCATTTCCCAACTCAAAGTCCATTACAATGGAACCTCTTTGGCACCCGTGCTCGGCTGCCCAGCATGCCAGGGAGTAGAGCACGAACGGTTGGCCTCTGCTCCCACAGCCGAAGAGCCAGGGCAAAAAACTTGAGCTGTGCCTCTTCTGCAGAAAGTCAGCTTTGCAACGATGCCATCCGCATTGCTGTCGCTCCTCGATTTCCCAACTCAAAGTCCATTACAATGGAACCTCTTTGGCACCCGTGCTCGGCTGCCCAGCATGCCACGGAGTAGAGCACGAACGGTTGGCCTCTGCTCCCACAGCCGAAGAGCCAGGGCAAAAAACTTGAGCTGTGCCTCTTCTGCAGAAAGTCAGCTTTGCAACGGTGCCATCCGCATTGCTGTCGCTCCTCGATTTCCCAACTCAAAGTCCATTACAATGGAACCTCTTTGGCACTCGTGCTCGGCTGCCCAGCATGCCAGGGAGTAGAGCACGAACGGTTGGCCTCTGCTCCCACAGCCGAAGAGCCAGGGCAAAAAACTTGAGCTGTGCCTCTTCTGCAGAAAGTCAGCTTTGCAACGGCGCCATCCGCATTGCTGTCGCTCCTCGATTTCCCAACTCAAAGTCCATTACAATGGAAGCTCTTTGGCACCCGTGCTCGGCTGCCCAGCATGCCACGGAGTAGAGCACGAACGGTTGGCCTCTGCTCCCACAGCCGAAGAGCCAGGGCAAAAAACTTGAGCTGTGCCTCTTCTGCAGAAAGTCAGCTTTGCAACGGTGCCATCCGCATTGCTGTCGCTCCTCGATTTCCCAACTCAAAGTCCATTACAATGGAACCTCTTTGGCACTCGTGCTCGGCTGCCCAGCATGCCAGGGAGTAGAGCACGAACGGTTGGCCTCTGCTCCCACAGCCGAAGAGCCAGGGCAAAAAACTTGAGCTGTGCCTCTTCTGCAGAAAGTCAGCTTTGCAATGGCGCCATCCGCATTGCTGTCGCTCCTCGATTTCCCAACTCAAAGTCCATTACAATGGAACCTCTTTGGCACCCGTGCTCGGCTGCCCAGCATGCCACGGAGTAGAGCACGAGCGGTTGGCCTCTGCTCCCACAGCCGAAGAGCCAGGGCAAAAAACTTGAGCTGTGCCTCTTCTGCAGAAAGTCAGCTTTGCAACGGTGCCATCCGCATTGCTGTCGCTCCTCCATTTCCCAACTCAAAGTCCATTACAATGGAACCTCTTTGGCACCCGTGCTCGGCTGCCCAGCATCCCAGGGAGTAGAGCACGAACGGTTGGCCTCTGCTCCCACAGCTGAAGAGCCAGGGGAAAAACTTGAGCTGTGCCTCTTCTGCAGAAAGTCAGCTTTGCAACGGTGCCATCCGCATTGCTGTCGCTCCTCGATTTCCCAACTCAAAGTCCATTACAATGGAACCTCTTTGGCACCCGTGCTCGGCTGCCCAGCATGCCAGGGAGTAGAGCACGAACGGTTGGCCTCTGCTCCCACAGCCAAAGAACCAGGGCAAAAAACTTGAGCTGTGCCTCTTCTGCACAAAGTCAGCTTTGCAACGGTACCATCCGCATTGCTGTCGCTCCTCGATTTCCCAACTCAAAGTCCATTACAATGGAACCTCTTTGGCACCCGTGCTCGGCTGCCCAACATCCCAGGGAGTAGAGCACAAACGGTTGGCCTCTGCTCCCACAGCCGAAGAGCCACGGCAAAAAACTTGAGCTGTGCCTCTTCTGCAGAAAGTCAGCTTTGCAACGGTGCCATCCGCATTGCTGTCGCTCCTCCATTTCCCAACTCAAAGTCCATTACAATGGAACCTCTTTGGCACCCGTGCTCGGCTGCCCAGCATCCCAGGGAGTAGAGCACGAACGGTTGGCCTCTCCTCCCACAGCCGAAGAGCCAGGGCAAAAAACTTGAGCTGTGCCTCTTCTGCAGAAATTCAGCTTTGCAACGGTGCCATCCGCATTGCTATCGCTCCTCGATTTTCCAACTCAAAGTCCATTACAATGGAACCTCTTTGGCACCCGTGCCCGGCTGCCCAGCATGCCAGGGAGTAGAGCACGAACGGTTGGCCTCTGCTCCCACAGCCGAAGAGCCAGGGCAAAAAACTTGAGCTGTGCCTCTTCTGCAGAAAGTCAGCTTTGCAACGGTGCCATTCGCATTGCTGTCGCTCCTCGATTTCCCAACTCAAAGTCCATTACAATAGAAACTCTTCGGCACCCGTGCTCGGCTGCCCAGCATGCCAGGGAGTAGAGCACGAACGGTTGGCCTCTGTTCCCACAGCCGAAGAGCCAGGGCAAAAAACTTGAGCTGTGCCTCTTCTGCAGAAAGTCAGCTTTGCAACGGTGCCATCCGCATTGCTGTCGCTCCTCGATTTCCCAACTCAAAGTCCATTACAATGGAACCTCTTTGGCACCCGTGCTCGGCTGCCCAGCATCCCAGGGAGTAGAGCACGAACGGTTGGCCTCTGCTCCCACAGCCGAAGAGCCAGGGCAAAAAACTTGAGCTGTGCCTCTTCTGCAGAAAGTCAGCTTTGCAACGGTGCCATCCGCATTGCTGTCGCTCCTCCATTTCCCAACTCAAAGTCCATTACAATGGAACCTCTTTGGCACCCGTGCTCGGCTGCCCAGCATGCCAGGGAGTAGAGCACGAACGGTTGGCCTCTGCTCCCACAGCCGAAGAGCCAGGGCAAAAAACTTGAGCTGTGCCTCTTCTGCAGAAAGTCAGCTTTGCAACGGTGCCATCCGCATTGCTGTCGCTCCTCCATTTCCCAACTCAAAGTCCATTACAATGGAACCTCTTTGGCACCCGTGCTCGGCTGCCCAGCATGCCAGGGAGTAGAGCACGAACGGTTGGCCTCTGCTCCCACAGCCGAAGAGCCAGGGCAAAAAACTTGAGCTGTGCCTCTTCTGCACAAAGTCAGCTTTGCAACGGTGCCATCCGCATTGCTGTCGCTCCTCCATTTCCCAACTCAAAGTCCATTACAATGGAACCTCTTTGGCACCCGTGCTCGGCTGCCCAGCATGCCAGGGAGTAGAGCACGAACGGTTGGCCTCTGCTACCACAGCCGAAGAGCCAGGGCAAAAAACTTGAGCTGTGCCTCTTCTGCAGAAAGTCAGCTTTGCAACGGTGCCATCCGCATTGCGGTCGCTCCTCGATTTCCCAACTCAAAGTCCATTACAATGGAACCTCTTTGGCACCCGTGCTCGGCTGCCCAGCATCCCAGGGAGAAGAGCACAAACGGTTGGCCTCTGTTCCCACAGCCGAAGAGCCAGGGCAAAAAACTTGAGCTGTGCCTCTTCTGCAGAAAGTCAGCTTTGCAACGGTGCCATCCGCATTGCTGTCGCTCCTCCATTTCCCAACTCAAAGTCCATTACAATGGAACCTCTTTGGCACCCGTGCTCGGCTGCCCAGCATGCCAGGGAGTAGAGCACGAACGGTTGGCCTCTGCTCCCACAGCCGAAGAGCCAGGGCAAAAAACTTGAGCTGTGCCTCTTCTGCAGAAAGTCAGCTTTGCAACGGTGCCATCCGCATTGCTGTCGCTCCTCGATTTCCCAACTCAAAGTCCATTACAATGGAACCTCTTTGGCACCCGTGCTCGGCTGCCCAGCATCCCAGGGAGTAGAGCACGAACGGTTGGCCTCTGCTCCCACAGCCGAAGAGCCAGGGCAAGAAACTTGAGCTGTGCCACTTCTGCAGAAAGTCAGCTTTGCAACGGTGCCATTCGCATTGCTGTCGCTCCTCCATTTCCCAACTCAAAGTCCATTACAATGGAACCTCTTTGGCACCCGTGCTCGGCTGCCCAGCATGCCAGGGAGTAGAGCACGAACGGTTGGCCTCTGCTCCCACAGCCGAAGAGCCAGGGCAAAAAACTTGAGCTGTGCCTCTTCTGCAGAAAGTCAGCTTTGCAACGGTGCCATCCGCATTGCTGTCGCTCCTCCATTTCCCAACTCAAAGTCCATTACAATGGAACCTCTTTGGCACCCGTGCTCGGCTGCCCAGCATGCAAGGGAGTAGAGCACGAACGGTTGGCCTCTGCTCCCACAGCCGAAGAGCCAGGGCAAAAAACTTGAGCTGTGCCTCTTCTGCAGAAAGTCAGCTTTGCAACGGTGCCATCCGCATTGCGGTCGCTCCTCGATTTCCCAACTCAAAGTCCATTACAATGGAACCTCTTTGGCACCTGTGCTCGGCTGCCCAGCATCCCAGGGAGTAGAGCACAAACGGTTGGCCTCTGCTCCCACAGCCGAAGAGCCAGGGCAAAAAACTTGAGCTGTGCCTCTTCTGCAGAAAGTCAGCTTTGCAACGGTACCATCCGCATTGCTGTCGCTCCTCGATTTCCCAACTCAAAGTCCATTACAATGGAACCTCTTTGGCACCCGTGCTCGGCTGCCCAGCATCCCAGGGAGTAGAGCACGAACGGTTGGCCTCTGCTCCCACAGCCGAAGAGCCAGGGCAAAAAACTTGAGCTGTGCCTCTTCTGCAGAAAGTCAGCTTTGCAACGGTGCCATCCGCATTGCTGTCGCTCCTCCATTTCCCAACTCAAAGTCCATTACAATGGAACCTCTTCGGCACCCGTGCTCGGCTGCCCAGCATCCCAGGGAATAGAGCACGAACGGTTGGCCTCTGCTCCCACAGCCGAAGAGCCAGGGCAAAAAACTTGAGCTGTGTCTCTTCTGCAGAAAGTCAGCTTTGCAACGGTGCCATCCGCATTGCTGTTGCTCCTCGATTTCCCAACTCAAAGTCCATTACAATGGAACCTCTTTGGCACCCGTGCTCGGCTGCCCAGCATGCCACGGAGTAGAGCACGAACGGTTGGCCTCTGCTCCCACAGCCGAAGAGCCAGGGCAAAAAACTTGAGCTGTGCCTCTTCTGCAGAAAGTCAGCTTTGCAACGGTGCCATTCGCATTGCTGTCGCTCCTCGATTTCCCAACTCAAAGTCCATTACAATGGAACCTCTTTGGCACCCGTGCTCGGCTGCCCAGCATGCCAGGGAGTAGAGCACGAACGGTTGGCCTCTGCTCCCACAGCCGAAGAGCCAGGGCAAAAAACTTGAGCTGTGCCTCTTCTGCAGAAAGTCAGCTTTGCAACGGCGCCATCCGCATTGCTGTCGCTCCTCCATTTCCCAACTCAAAGTCCATTACAATGGAACCTCTTTGGCACCCGTGCTCGGCTGCCCAGCATGCCACGGAGTAGAGCACGAACGGTTGGCCTCTGCTCCCACAGCCGAAGAGCCAGGGCAAAAAACTTGAGCTGTGCCTCTTCTGCAGAAAGTCAGCTTTGCAACGGTGCCATCCGCATTGCTGTCGCTCCTCCATTTCCCAACTCAAAGTCCATTACAATGGAACCTCTTTGGCACCCGTGCTCGGCTGCCCAGCATCCCAGGGAGTAGAGCACGAACGGTTGGCCTCTGCTCCCACAGCCGAAGAGCCAGGGCAAAAAACTTGAGCTGTGCCTCTTCTGCAGAAAGTCAGCTTTGCAACGGTGCCATCCGCATTGCTGTCGCTCCTCGATTTCCCAACTCAAAGTCCATTACAATGGAACCTCTTTGGCACCCGTGCTCGGCTGCCCAGTATGCCAGGGAGTAGAGCAAGAACGGTTGGCCTCTGCTCCCACAGCCGAAGAGCCAGGGCAAAAAACTTGAGCTGTGCCTCTTCTGCAGAAAGTCAGCTTTGCAACGGTGCCATCCGCATTGCTGTCGCTCCTCGATTTCCCAACTCAAAGTCCATTACAATGGAACCTCTTTGGCACCCGTGCTCGGCTGCCCAGCATGCCAGGGAGTAGAGCACGAACGGTTGGCCTCTGCTCCCACAGCCGAAGAGCCAGGGCAAAAAACTTGAGCTGTGCCTCTTCTGCAGAAAGTCAGCTTTGCAACGGTACCATCCGCATTGCTGTCGCTCCTCGATTTCCCAACTCAAAGTCCATTACAATGGAACCTCTTTGGCACCCGTGCTCGGCTGCCCAGCATGCCAGGGAGTAGAGCACGAACGGTTGGCCTCTGCTCCCACAGCCGAAGAGCCAGGGCAAAAAACTTGAGCTGTGCCTCTTCTGCAGAAAGTCAGCTTTGCAACGGTACCATCCGCATTGCTGTCGCTCCTCGATTTCCCAACTCAAAGTCCATTACAATGGAACCTCTTTGGCACCCGTGCTCGGCTGCCCAGCATGCCAGGGAGTAGAGCACGAACGGTTGGCCTCTGCTCCCACAGCCGAAGAGCCAGGGCAAAAAACTTGAGCTGTGCCTCTTCTGCAGAAAGTCAGCTTTGCAACGGTACCATCCGCATTGCTGTCGCTCCTCCATTTCCCAACTCAAAGTCCATTACAATGGAACCTCTTTGGCACCCGTGCTCGGCTGCCCAGCATCCCAGGGAGTAGAGCACGAACGGCTGGCCTCTGCTCCCACAGCCGAAGAGCCAGGGCAAAAAACTTGAGCTGTGCCTCTTCTGCAGAAAGTCAGCTTTGCAACGGTGCCATCCGCATTGCTGTCGCTCCTCCATTTCCCAACTCAAAGTCCATTACAATGGAACCTCTTTGGCACCCGTGCTCGGCTGCCCAGCATCCCAGGGAGAAGAGCACAAACGGTTGGCCTCTGCTCCCACAGCCGAAGAGCCAGGGCAAAAAACTTGAGCTGTGCCTCTTCTGCAGAAAGTCAGCTTTGCAACGGTGCCATCCGCATTGCTGTCGCTCCTCCATTTCCCAACTCAAAGTCCATTACAATGGAACCTCTTTGGCACCCGTGCTCGGCTGCCCAGCATGCCAGGGAGTAGAGCACGAACGGTTGGCCTCTGCTCCCACAGCCGAAGAGCCAGGGCAAAAAACTTGAGCTGTGCCTCTTCTGCAGAAAGTCAGCTTTGCAACGGTGCCATCCGCATTGCTGTCGCTCCTCCATTTCCCAACTCAAAATCCATTACAATGGAACCTCTTTGGCACCCGTGCTTGGCTGCCCAGCATCCCAGGGAGTAGAGCACGAACGGTTGGCCTCTGCTCCCACAGCCGAAGAGCCAGGGCAAAAAACTTGAGCTGTGCCTCTTCTGCAGAAAGTCAGCTTTGCAACGGTGCCATCCGCATTGCTGTCGCTCCTCCATTTCCCAACTCAAAGTCCATTACAATGGAACCTCTTTGGCACCCGTGCTCGGCTGCCCAGCATGCCAGGGAGTAGAGCACGAACGGTTGGCCTCTGCTCCCACAGCCGAAGAGCCAGGGCAAAAAACTTGAGCTGTGCCTCTTCTGCAGAAAGTCAGCTTTGCAACGGTGCCATCCGCATTGCTGTCGCTCCTCCATTTCCCAACTCAAAATCCATTACAATGGAACCTCTTTGGCACCCGTGCTCGGCTGCCCAGCATGCCAGGGAGTAGAGCACGAACGGTTGGCCTCTGCTCCCACAGCCGAAGAGCCAGGGCAAAAATCTTGAGCTGTGCCTCTTCTGCAGAAAGTCAGCTTTGCAACGGTGCCATCCGCATTGCTGTCGCTCCTCGATTTCCCAACTCAAAGTCCATTACAATGGAACCTCTTTGGCACCCGTGCTCGGCTGCCCAGCATGCCAGGGAGTAGAGCACGAACGGTTGGCCTCTGCTCCCACAGCCGAAGAGCCAGGACAAAAAACTTGAGCTGTGCCTCTTCTGCAGAAAGTCAGCTTTGCAACGGCGCCATCCGCATTGCTGTCGCTCCTCGATTTCCCAACTCAAAGTCCATTACAATGGAACCTCTTTGGCACCCGTGCTCGGCTGCCCAGCATGCCACGGAGTAGAGCACGAACGGTTGGCCTCTGCTCCCACAGCCGAAGAGCCAGGGCAAAAAACTTGAGCTGTGCCTCTTCTGCAGAAAGTCAGCTTTGCAACGGTGCCATTCGCATTGCTGTCGCTCCTCGATTTCCCAACTCAAAGTCCATTACAATGGAACCTCTTTGGCACCCGTGCTCGGCTGCCCAGCATCCCAGGGAGTAGAGCACGAACGGTTGGCCTCTGCTCCCACAGCCGAAGAGCCAGGGCAAAAAACTTGAGCTGTGCCTCTTCTGCAGAAAGTCAGCTTTGCAACGGCGCCATCCGCATTGCTGTCGCTCCTCCATTTCCCAACTCAAAGTCCATTACAATGGAACCTCTTTGGCACCCGTGCTCGGCTGCCCAGCATGCCAGGGAGTAGAGCACGAACGGTTGGCCTCTGCTCCCACAGCCGAAGAGCCACGGCAAAAAACTTGAGCTGTGCCTCTTCTGCAGAAAGTCAGCTTTGCAACGGTGCCATCCGCATTGCTGTCGCTCCTCCATTTCCCAACTCAAAGTCCATTACAATGGAACCTCTTTGGCACCCGTGCTCGGCTGCCCAGCATCCCAGGGAGTAGAGCACGAACGGTTGGCCTCTGCTCCCACAGCCGAAGAGCCAGGGCAAAAAACTTGAGCTGTGCCTCTTCTGCAGAAAGTCAGCTTTGCAACGGTGCCATCCGCATTGCTGTCGCTCCTCGATTTCCCAACTCAAGTCCATTACAATGGAACCTCTTTGGCACCCGTGCTCGGCTGCCCAGTATGCCAGGGAGTAGAGCAAGAACGGTTGGCCTCTGCTCCCACAGCCGAAGAGCCAGGGCAAAAAACTTGAGCTGTGCCTCTTCTGCAGAAAGTCAGCTTTGCAACGGTGCCATCCGCATTGCTGTCGCTCCTCCATTTCCCAACTCAAAGTCCATTACAATGGAACCTCTTTGGCACACGTGCTCGGCTGCCCAGCATCCCAGGGAGTAGAGCACGAACGGTTGGCCTCTGCTCCCACAGCCGAAGAGCCAGGGCAAAAAACTTGAGCTGTGCCTCTTCTGCAGAAAGTCAGCTTTGCAACGGTACCATCCGCATTGCTGTCGCTCCTCGATTTCCCAACTCAAAGTCCATTACAATGGAACCTCTTTGGCACCCGTGCTCGGCTGCCCAGCATGCCAGGGAGTAGAGCACGAACGGTTGGCCTCTGCTCCCACAGCCGAAGAGCCAGGGCAAAAAACTTGAGCTGTGCCTCTTCTGCAGAAAGTCAGCTTTGCAACGGTACCATCCGCATTGCTGTCGCTCCTCGATTTCCCAACTCAAAGTCCATTACAATGGAACCTCTTTGGCACCCGTGCTCGGCTGCCCAGCATCCCAGGGAGTAGAGCACGAACGGTTGGCCTCTGCTCCCACAGCCGAAGAGCCACGGCAAAAAACTTGAGCTGTGCCTCTTCTGCAGAAAGTCAGCTTTGCAACGGTGCCATCCGCATTGCTGTCGCTCCTCCATTTCCCAACTCAAAGTCCATTACAATGGAACCTCTTTGGCACCCGTGCTCGGCTGCCCAGCATCCCAGGGAGAAGAGCACAAACGGTTGGCCTCTGCTCCCACAGCCGAAGAGCCAGGGCAAAAAACTTGAGCTGTGCCTCTTCTGCAGAAAGTCAGCTTTGCAACGGTGCCATCCGCATTGCTGTCGCTCCTCGATTTCCCAACTCAAAGTCCATTACAATGGAACCTCTTTGGCACCCGTGCTCGGCTGCCCAGCATCCCAGGGAGTAGAGCACGAACGGTTGGCCTCTGCTCCCACAGCCGAAGAGCCAGGGCAAAAAACTTGAGCTGTGCCTCTTCTGCAGAAAGTCAGCTTTGCAACGGTGCCATCCGCATTGCTGTCGCTCCTCCATTTCCCAACTCAAAGTCCATTACAATGGAACCTCTTTGGCACCCGTGCTCGGCTGCCCAGCATCCCAGGGAGTAGAGCACGAACGGTTGGCCTCTGCTCCCACAGCCGAAGAGCCAGGGCAAAAAACTTGAGCTGTGCCTCTTCTGCAGAAAGTCAGCTTTGCAACGGTGCCATCCGCATTGCTGTCGCTCCTCGATTTCCCAACTCAAAGTCCATTACAATGGAACCTCTTTGGCACCCGTGCTCGGCTGCCCAGCATGCCAGGGAGTAGAGCACGAACGGTTGGCCTCTGCTCCCACAGCCGAAGAGCCAGGACAAAAAACTTGAGCTGTGCCTCTTCTGCAGAAAGTCAGCTTTGCAACGGCGCCATCCGCATTGCTGTCGCTCCTCGATTTCCCAACTCAAAGTCCATTACAATGGAACCTCTTTGGCACCCGTGCTCGGCTGCCCAGCATGCCACGGAGTAGAGCACGAACGGTTGGCCTCTGCTCCCACAGCCGAAGAGCCAGGGCAAAAAACTTGAGCCGTGCCTCTTCTGCAGAAAGTCAGCTTTGCAACGGTGCCATTCGCATTGCTGTCGCTCCTCGATTTCCCAACTCAAAGTCCATTACAATGGAACCTCTTTGGCACCCGTGCTCGGCTGCCCAGCATCCCAGGGAGTAGAGCACGAACGGTTGGCCTCTGCTCCCACAGCCGAAGAGCCAGGGCAAAAAACTTGAGCTGTGCCTCTTCTGCAGAAAGTCAGCTTTGCAACGGCGCCATCCGCATTGCTGTCGCTCCTCCATTTCCCAACTCAAAGTCCATTACAATGGAACCTCTTTGGCACCCGTGCTCGGCTGCCCAGCATGCCACGGAGTAGAGCACGAACGGTTGGCCTCTGCTCCCAGAGCCGAAGAGCCAGGGCAAAAAACTTGAGCTGTGCCTCTTCTGCAGAAAGTCAGCTTTGCAACGGTGCCATCCGCATTGCTGTCGCTCCTCCATTTCCCAACTCAAAGTCCATTACAATGGAACGTCTTTGGCACCCGTGCTCGGCTGCCCAGCATCCCAGGGAGTAGAGCACGAACGGTTGGCCTCTGCTCCCACAGCCGAAGAGCCAGGGCAAAAAACTTGAGCTGTGCCTCTTCTGCAGAAAGTCAGCTTTGCAACGGTGCCATCCGCATTGCTGTCGCTCTTCGATTTCCCAACTCAAAGTCCATTACAATGGAACCTCTTTGGCACCCGTGCTCGGCTGCCCAGTATGCCAGGGAGTAGAGCACGAACGGTTGGCCTCTGCTCCCACAGCCGAAGAGCCAGGGCAAAAAACTTGAGCTGTGCCTCTTCTGCAGAAAGTCAGCTTTGCAACGGTGCCATCCGCATTGCTGTCGCTCCTCCATTTCCCAACTCAAAGTCCATTACAATGGAACCTCTTTGGCACACGTGCTCGGCTGCCCAGCATCCCAGGGAGTAGAGCACGAACGGTTGGCCTCTGCTCCCACAGCCGAAGAGCCAGGGCAAAAAACTTGAGCTGTGCCTCTTCTGCAGAAAGTCAGCTTTGCAACGGTACCATCCGCATTGCTGTCGCTCCTCGATTTCCCAACTCAAAGTCCATTACAATGGAACCTCTTTGGCACCCGTGCTCGGCTGCCCAGCATCCCAGGGAGTAGAGCACGAACGGTTGGCCTCTGCTCCCACAGCCGAAGAGACAGGGCAAAAAACTTGAGCTGTGCCTCTTCTGCAGAAAGTCAGCTTTGCAACGGTACCATCCGCATTGCTGTCGCTCCTCGATTTCCCAACTCAAAGTCCATTAAAATGGAACCTCTTTGGCACCCGTACTCGGCTGCCCAGCATCCCAGGGAGTAGAGCACGAACGGTTGGCCTCTGCTCCCACAGCCGAAGAGCCAGGGCAAAAAACTTGAGCTGTGCCTCTTCTGCAGAAAGTCAGCTTTGCAACGGTGCCATCCGCATTGCTGTCGCTCCTCCATTTCCCAACTCAAAGTCCATTACAATGGAACCTCTTTGGCACCCGTGCTCGGCTGCCCAGCATCCCAGGGAGAAGAGCACAAACGGTTGGCCTCTGCTCCCACAGCCGAAGAGCCAGGGCAAAAAACTTGAGCTGTGCCTCTTCTGCAGAAAGTCAGCTTTGCAACGGTGCCATCCGCATTGCTGTCGCTCCTCCATTTCCCAACTCAAAGTCCATTACAATGGAACCTCTTTGGCACCCGTGCTCGGCTGCCCAGCATCCCAGGGAGTAGAGCACGAACGGTTGGCCTCTGCTCCCACAGCCGAAGAGCCAGGGCAAAAAACTTGAGCTGTGCCTCTTCTGCAGAAAGTCAGCTTTGCAACGGTGCCATCCGCATTGCTGTCGCTCCTCCATTTCCCAACTCAAAGTCCATTACAATGGAACCTCTTTGGCACCCGTGCTCGGCTGCCCAGCATCCCAGGGAGTAGAGCACGAACGGTTGGCCTCTGCTCCCACAGCCGAAGAGACAGGGCAAAAAACTTGAGCTGTGCCTCTTCTGCAGAAAGTCAGCTTTGCAACGGTGCCATCCGCATTGCTGTCGCTCCTCGATTTCCCAACTCAAAGTCCATTACAATGGAACCTCTTTGGCACCTGTGCTCGGCTGCCCAGCATCACAGGGAGTAGAGCACGAACGGTTGGCCTCTGCTCCCACAGCCGAAGAGCCAGGGCAAAAAACTTGAGCTGTTCCTCTTCTGCAGAAAGTCAGCTTTGCAACGGTGCCATCCGCATTGCTGTCGCTCCTCCATTTCCCAACTCAAAGTCCATTACAATGGAACCTCTTTGGCACCCGTGCTCGGCTGCCCAGCATCCCAGGGATAAGAGCACAAACGGTTGGCCTCTGCTCCCACAGCCGAAGAGCCAGGGCAAAAAACTTGAGCTGTGCCTCTTCTGCAGAAAGTCAGCTTTGCAACGGCGCCATCCGCATTGCTGTCGCTCCTCCATTTCCCAACTCAAAGTCCATTACAATGGAACCTCTTTGGCACCCGTGCTCGGCTGCCCAGCATGCCAGGGAGTAGAGCACGAACGGTTGGCCTCTGCTCCCAGAGCCGAAGAGCCAGGGCAAAAAACTTGAGCTGTGCCTCTTCTGCAGAAAGTCAGCTTTGCAACGGCGCCATCCGCATTGCTGTCGCTCCTCCATTTCCCAACTCAAAGTCCATTACAATGGAACCTCTTTGGCACCCGTGTTTGGCTGCCCAGCATGCCAGGGAGTAGAGCACGAACGGTTGGCCTCTGCTCCCACAGCCGAAGAGCCAGGGCAAAAAACTTGAGCTGTGCCTCTTCTGCAGAAAGTCAGCTTTGCAACGGTGCCATCCGCATTGCTGTCGCTCTTCGATTTACCAACTCAAAGTCCATTACAATGGAACCTCTTTGGCACCCGTGCTCGGCTGCCCAGCATCCCAGGAAATAGAGCACAAACAGTTGGCCTCTGCTCCCACAGCCGAAGAGCCAGGGCAAAAAACTTGAGCTGTGCCTCTTCTGCAGAAAGTCAGCTTTGCAACGGTGCCATCCGCATTGCTGTCGCTCCTCGATTTCCCAACTCAAAGTCCATTACAATGGAACCTCTTTGGCACCCGTGCTCGGCTGCCCAGCATGCAAGGGAGTAGAGCACGAACGGTTGGCCTCTGCTCCCACAGCCGAAGAGCCAGGGCAAAAAACTTGAGCTGTGCCTCTTCTGCAGAAAGTCAGCTTTGCAACGGTGCCATCCGCATTGCTGTCGCTCCTCGATTTCCCAACTCAAAGTCCATTACAATGGAAGCTCTTTGGCACCCGTGCTCGGCTGCCCAGCATCCCAGGGAGAAGAGCACAAACGGTTGGCCTCTGTTCCCACAGCCGAAGAGCCAGGGCAAAAAACTTGAGCTGTGCCTCTTCTGCAGAAAGTCAGCTTTGCAACGGTGCCATCCGCATTGCTGTCGCTCCTCCATTTCCCAACTCAAAGTCCATTACAATGGAACCTCTTTGGCACCCGTGCTCGGCTGCCCAGCATCCCAGGGAGTAGAGCACGAACGGTTGGCCTCTGCTCCCACAGCCGAAGAGCCAGGGCAAAAAACTTGAGCTGTGCCTCTTCTGCAGAAAGTCAGCTTTGCAACGGTGCCATCCGCATTGCTGTCGCTCCTCCATTTCCCAACTCAAAGTCCATTACAATGGAACCTCTTTGGCACCCGTGCTCGGCTGCCCAGCATGCCAGGGAGTAGAGCACGAACGGTTGGCCTCTGCTCCCACAGCCGAAGAGCCAGGGCAAGAAACTTGAGCTGTGCCACTTCTGCAGAAAGTCAGCTTTGCAACGGTGCCATTCGCATTGCTGTCGCTCCTCCATTTCCCAACTCAAAGTCCATTACAATGGAACCTCTTTGGCACCCGTGCTCGGCTGCCCAGCATGCCAGGGAGTAGAGCACGAACGGTTGGCCTCTGCTCCCACAGCCGAAGAGCCAGGGCAAAAAACTTGAGCTGTGCCTCTTCTGCAGAAAGTCAGCTTTGCAACGGTGCCATCCGCATTGCTGTCGCTCCTCGATTTCCCAACTCAAAGTCCATTACAATGGAACCTCTTTGGCACCCGTGCTCGGCTGCCCAGCATGCCAGGGAGTAGAGCACGAACGGTTGGCCTCTGCTCCCACAGCCGAAGAGCCAGGGCAAAAAACTTGAGCTGTGCCTCTTCTGCAGAAAGTCAGCTTTGCAACGGTGCCATCCGCATTGCGGTCGCTCCTCGATTTCCCAACTCAAAGTCCATTACAATGGAACCTCTTTGGCACCTGTGCTCGGCTGCCCAGCATCCCAGGGAGTAGAGCACAAACGGTTGGCCTCTGCTCCCACAGCCGAAGAGCCAGGGCAAAAAACTTGAGCTGTGCCTCTTCTGCAGAAAGTCAGCTTTGCAACGGTACCATCCGCATTGCTGTCGCTCCTCGATTTCCCAACTCAAAGTCCATTACAATGGAACCTCTTTGGCACCCGTGCTCGGCTGCCCAGCATCCCAGGGATAAGAGCACAAACGGTTGGCCTCTGCTCCCACAGCCGAAGAGCCAGGGCAAAAAACTTGAGCTGTGCCTCTTCTGCAGAAAGTCAGCTTTGCAACGGTGCCATCCGCATTGCTGTCGCTCCTCCATTTCCCAACTCAAAGTCCATTACAATGGAACCTCTTTGGCACCCGTGCTCGGTTGCCCAGCATCCCAGGGAATAGAGCACGAACGGTTGGCCTCTGCTCCCACAGCCGAAGAGCCAGGGCAAAAAACTTGAGCTGTGCCTCTTCTGCACAAAGTCAGCTTTGCAACGGTGCCATCCGCATTGCTGTTGCTCTTCGATTTCCCAACTCAAAGTCCATTACAATGGAAGCTCTTTGGCACCCGTGCTCGGCTGCCCAGCATCCCAGGGAGTAGAGCACGAACGGTTGGCCTCTGCTCCCACAGCCGAAGAGCCAGGGCAAAAAACTTGAGCTGTGCCTCTTCTGCAGAAAGTCAGCTTTGCAACGGCGCCATCCGCATTGCTGTCGCTCCTCCATTTCCCAACTCAAAGTCCATTACAATGGAACCTCTTTGGCACCCGTGCTCGGCTGCCCAGCATCCCAGGGAGTAGAGCACGAACGGTTGGCCTCTGCTCCCACAGCCGAAGAGCCAGGGCAAAAAACTTGAGCTGTGCCTCTTCTGCAGAAAGTCAGCTTTGCAACGGCGCCATCCGCATTGCTGTCGCTCCTCCATTTCCCAACTCAAAGTCCATTACAATGGAACCTCTTTGGCACCCGTGCTCGGCTGCCCAGCATCCCAGGGAGAAGAGCACAAACGGTTGGCCTCTGCTCCCACAGCCGAAGAGCCAGGGCAAAAAACTTGAGCTGTGCCTCTTCTGCAGAAAGTCAGCTTTGCAACGGTGCCATCCGCATTGCTGTCGCTCCTCCATTTCCCAACTCAAAGTCCATTACAATGGAACCTCTTTGGCACCCGTGCTCGGCTGCCCAGCATGCCACGGAGTAGAGCACGAACGGTTGGCCTCTGCTCCCACAGCCGAAGAGCCAGGGCAAAAAACTTGAGCTGTGCCTCTTCTGCAGAAAGTCAGCTTTGCAACGATGCCATTCGCATTGCTGTCGCTCCTCCATTTCCCAACTCAAAGTCCATTACAATGGAACCTCTTTGGCACCCGTGCTCGGCTGCCCAGCATGCCAGGGAGTAGAGCACGAACGGTTGGCCTCTGCTCCCACAGCCGAAGAGCCAGGGCAAAAAACTTGAGCTGTGCCTCTTCTGCAGAAAGTCAGCTTTGCAACGGCGCCATCCGCATTGCTGTCGCTCCTCCATTTCCCAACTCAAAGTCCATTACAATGGAACCTCTTTGGCACCCGTGCTCGGCTGCCCAGCATGCCAGGGAGTAGAGCACGAACGGTTGGCCTCTGCTCCCACAGCCGAAGAGCCAGAGCAAAAAACTTGAGCTGTGCCTCTTCTGCAGAAAGTCAGCTTTGCAATGGTGCCATCCGCATTGCTGTCGCTCCTCCATTTCCCAACTCAAAGTCCATTACAATGGAACCTCTTTGGCACCCGTGCTCGGCTGCCCAGCATCCCAGGGAGTAGAGCACGAACGGTTGGCCTCTGCTCCCACAGCCGAAGAGCCAGGGCAAAAAACTTGAGCTGTGCCTCTTCTGCAGAAAGTCAGCTTTGCAACGGTGCCATCCGCATTGCTGTCGCTCTTCGATTTCCCAACTCAAAGTCCATTACAATGGAACCTCTTTGGCACCCGTGCTCGGCTGCCCAGTATGCCAGGGAGTAGAGCACGAACGGTTGGCCTCTGCTCCCACAGCCGAAGAGCCAGGGCAAAAAACTTGAGCTGTGCCTCTTCTGCAGAAAGTCAGCTTTGCAACGGTGCCATCCGCATTGCTGTCGCTCCTCGATTTCCCAACTCAAAGTCCATTACAATGGAACCTCTTTGGCACACGTGCTCGGCTGCCCAGCATCCCAGGGAGTAGAGCACGAACGGTTGGCCTCTGCTCCCACAGCCGAAGAGCCAGGGCAAAAAACTTGAGCTGTGCCTCTTCTGCAGAAAGTCAGCTTTGCAACGGTACCATCCGCATTGCTGTCGCTCCTCGATTTCCCAACTCAAAGTCCATTACAATGGAACCTCTTTGGCACCCGTGCTCGGCTGCCCAGCATGCCAGGGAGTAGAGCACGAACGGTTGGCCTCTGCTCCCACAGCCGAAGAGCCAGGGCAAAAAACTTGAGCTGTGCCTCTTCTGCAGAAAGTCAGCTTTGCAACGGTACCATCCGCATTGCTGTCGCTCCTCGATTTCCCAACTCAAAGTCCATTAAAATGGAACCTCTTTGGCACCCGTACTCGGCTGCCCAGCATCCCAGGGAGAAGAGCACAAACGGTTGGCCTCTGCTCCCACAGCCGAAGAGCCAGGGCAAAAAACTTGAGCTGTGCCTCTTCTGCAGAAAGTCAGCTTTGCAACGGTGCCATCCGCATTGCTGTCGCTCCTCCATTTCCCAACTCAAAGTCCATTACAATGGAACCTCTTTGGCACCCGTGCTCGGCTGCCCAGCATCCCAGGGAGTAGAGCACGAACGGTTGGCCTCTGCTCCCACAGCCGAAGAGCCAGGGCAAAAAACTTGAGCTGTGCCTCTTCTGCAGAAAGTCAGCTTTGCAACGGTGCCATCCGCATTGCTGTCGCTCCTCCATTTCCCAACTCAAAGTCCATTACAATGGAACCTCTTTGGCACCCGTGCTCGGCTGCCCAGCATGCCAGGGAGTAGAGCACGAACGGTTGGCCTCTGCTGCCACAGCCGAAGAGCCAGGGCAAAAAACTTGAGCTGTGCCTCTTCTGCAGAAAGTCAGCTTTGCAACGGTGCCATCCGCATTGCTGTCGCTCCTCCATTTCCCAACTCAAAGTCCATTACAATGGAACCTCTTTGGCACCCGTGCTCGGCTGCCCAGCATGCCAGGGAGTAGAGCACGAACGGTTGGCCTCTGCTCCCACAGCCGAAGAGCCAGGGCAAGAAACTTGAGCTGTGCCACTTCTGCAGAAAGTCAGCTTTGCAACGGTGCCATTCGCATTGCTGTCGCTCCTCCATTTCCCAACTCAAAGTCCATTACAATGGAACCTCTTTGGCACCCGTGCTCGGCTGCCCAGCATGCCAGGGAGTAGAGCACGAACGGTTGGCCTCTGCTCCCACAGCCGAAGAGCCAGGGCAAAAAACTTGAGCTGTGCCTCTTCTGCAGAAAGTCAGCTTTGCAACGGTGCCATCCGCATTGCTGTCGCTCCTCGATTTCCCAACTCAAAGTCCATTACAATGGAACCTCTTTGGCACCCGTGCTCGGCTGCCCAGCATGCCAGGGAGTAGAGCACGAACGGTTGGCCTCTGCTCCCACAGCCGAAGAGCCAGGGCAAAAAACTTGAGCTGTGCCTCTTCTGCAGAAAGTCAGCTTTGCAACGGTGCCATCCGCATTGCGGTCGCTCCTCGATTTCCCAACTCAAAGTCCATTACAATGGAACCTCTTTGGCACCTGTGCTCGGCTGCCCAGCATCCCAGGGAGTAGAGCACAAACGGTTGGCCTCTGCTCCCACAGCCGAAGAGCCAGGGCAAAAAACTTGAGCTGTGCCTCTTCTGCAGAAAGTCAGCTTTGCAACGGTACCATCCGCATTGCTGTCGCTCCTCGATTTCCCAACTCAAAGTCCATTACAATGGAACCTCTTTGGCACCCGTGCTCGGCTGCCCAGCATCCCAGGGATAAGAGCACAAACGGTTGGCCTCTGCTCCCACAGCCGAAGAGCCAGGGCAAAAAACTTGAGCTGTGCCTCTTCTGCAGAAAGTCAGCTTTGCAACGGTGCCATCCGCATTGCTGTCGCTCCTCCATTTCCCAACTCAAAGTCCATTACAATGGAACCTCTTTGGCACCCGTGCTCGGTTGCCCAGCATCCCAGGGAATAGAGCACGAACGGTTGGCCTCTGCTCCCACAGCCGAAGAGCCAGGGCAAAAAACTTGAGCTGTGCCTCTTCTGCACAAAGTCAGCTTTGCAACGGTGCCATCCGCATTGCTGTTGCTCTTCGATTTCCCAACTCAAAGTCCATTACAATGGAAGCTCTTTGGCACCCGTGCTCGGCTGCCCAGCATCCCAGGGAGTAGAGCACGAACGGTTGGCCTCTGCTCCCACAGCCGAAGAGCCAGGGCAAAAAACTTGAGCTGTGCCTCTTCTGCAGAAAGTCAGCTTTGCAACGGCGCCATCCGCATTGCTGTCGCTCCTCCATTTCCCAACTCAAAGTCCATTACAATGGAACCTCTTTGGCACCCGTGCTCGGCTGCCCAGCATCCCAGGGAGTAGAGCACGAACGGTTGGCCTCTGCTCCCACAGCCGAAGAGCCAGGGCAAAAAACTTGAGCTGTGCCTCTTCTGCAGAAAGTCAGCTTTGCAACGGCGCCATCCGCATTGCTGTCGCTCCTCCATTTCCCAACTCAAAGTCCATTACAATGGAACCTCTTTGGCACCCGTGCTCGGCTGCCCAGCATCCCAGGGAGAAGAGCACAAACGGTTGGCCTCTGCTCCCACAGCCGAAGAGCCAGGGCAAAAAACTTGAGCTGTGCCTCTTCTGCAGAAAGTCAGCTTTGCAACGGTGCCATCCGCATTGCTGTCGCTCCTCCATTTCCCAACTCAAAGTCCATTACAATGGAACCTCTTTGGCACCCGTGCTCGGCTGCCCAGCATGCCACGGAGTAGAGCACGAACGGTTGGCCTCTGCTCCCACAGCCGAAGAGCCAGGGCAAAAAACTTGAGCTGTGCCTCTTCTGCAGAAAGTCAGCTTTGCAACGATGCCATTCGCATTGCTGTCGCTCCTCCATTTCCCAACTCAAAGTCCATTACAATGGAACCTCTTTGGCACCCGTGCTCGGCTGCCCAGCATCCCAGGGAGTAGAGCACGAACGGTTGGCCTCTGCTCCCACAGCCGAAGAGCCAGGGCAAAAAACTTGAGCTGTGCCTCTTCTGCAGAAAGTCAGCTTTGCAACGGCGCCATCCGCATTGCTGTCGCTCCTCGATTTCCCAACTCAAAGTCCATTACAATGGAACCTCTTTGGCACCCGTGCTCGGCTGCCCAGCATGCCAGGGAGTAGAGCACGAACGGTTGGCCTCTGCTCCCACAGCCGAAGAGCCAGAGCAAAAAACTTGAGCTGTGCCTCTTCTGCAGAAAGTCAGCTTTGCAATGGTGCCATCCGCATTGCTGTCGCTCCTCCATTTCCCAACTCAAAGTCCATTACAATGGAACCTCTTTGGCACCCGTGCTCGGCTGCCCAGCATCCCAGGGAGTAGAGCACGAACGGTTGGCCTCTGCTCCCACAGCCGAAGAGCCAGGGCAAAAAACTTGAGCTGTGCCTCTTCTGCAGAAAGTCAGCTTTGCAACGGTGCCATCCGCATTGCTGTCGCTCTTCGATTTCCCAACTCAAAGTCCATTACAATGGAACCTCTTTGGCACCCGTGCTCGGCTGCCCAGTATGCCAGGGAGTAGAGCACGAACGGTTGGCCTCTGCTCCCACAGCCGAAGAGCCAGGGCAAAAAACTTGAGCTGTGCCTCTTCTGCAGAAAGTCAGCTTTGCAACGGTGCCATCCGCATTGCTGTCGCTCCTCCATTTCCCAACTCAAAGTCCATTACAATGGAACCTCTTTGGCACACGTGCTCGGCTGCCCAGCATCCCAGGGAGTAGAGCACGAACGGTTGGCCTCTGCTCCCACAGCCGAAGAGCCAGGGCAAAAAACTTGAGCTGTGCCTCTTCTGCAGAAATTCAGCTTTGCAACGGTACCATCCGCATTGCTGTCGCTCCTCGATTTCCCAACTCAAAGTCCATTACAATGGAACCTCTTTGGCACCCGTGCTCGGCTGCCCAGCATGCCAGGGAGTAGAGCACGAACGGTTGGCCTCTGCTCCCACAGCCGAAGAGCCAGGGCAAAAAACTTGAGCTGTGCCTCTTCTGCAGAAAGTCAGCTTTGCAACGGTACCATCCGCATTGCTGTCGCTCCTCGATTTCCCAACTCAAAGTCCATTAAAATGGAACCTCTTTGGCACCCGTACTCGGCTGCCCAGCATCCCAGGGAGTAGAGCACGAACGGTTGGCCTCTGCTCCCACAGCCGAAGAGCCAGGGCAAAAAACTTGAGCTGTGCCTCTTCTGCAGAAAGTCAGCTTTGCAACGGTGCCATCCGCATTCCTGTCGCTCCTCCATTTCCCAACTCAAAGTCCATTACAATGGAACCTCTTTGGCACCCGTGCTCGGATGCCCAGCATCCCAGGGAGAAGAGCACAAACGGTTGGCCTCTGCTCCCACAGCCGAAGAGCCAGGGCAAAAAACTTGAGCTGTGCCTCTTCTGCAGAAAGTCAGCTTTGCAACGGTGCCATCCGCATTGCTGTCGCTCCTCCATTTCCCAACTCAAAGTCCATTACAATGGAACCTCTTTGGCACCCGTGCTCGGCTGCCCAGCATCCCAGGGAGTAGAGCACGAACGGTTGGCCTCTGCTCCCACAGCCGAAGAGCCAGGGCAAAAAACTTGAGCTGTGCCTCTTCTGCAGAAAGTCAGCTTTGCAACGGTGCCATCCGCATTGCTGTCGCTCCTCCATTTCCCAACTCAAAGTCCATTACAATGGAACCTCTTTGGCACTCGTGCTCGGCTGCCCAGCATCCCAGGGAGTAGAGCACGAACGGTTGGCCTCTGCTCCCACAGCCGAAGAGCCAGGGCAAAAAACTTGAGCTGTGCCTCTTCTGCAGAAAGTCAGCTTTGCAACGGTGCCATCCGCATTGCTGTCGCTCCTCGATTTCCCAACTCAAAGTCCATTACAATGGAACCTCTTTGGCACCTGTGCTCGGCTGCCCAGCATCCCAGGGAGTAGAGCACGAACGGTTGGCCTCTGCTCCCACAGCCGAAGAGCCAGGGCAAAAAACTTGAGCTGTGCCTCTTCTGCAGAAAGTCAGCTTTGCAACGGTGCCATCCGCATTGCTGTCGCTCCTCCATTTCCCAACTCAAAGTCCATTACAATGGAACCTCTTTGGCACCCGTGCTCGGCTGCCCAGCATCCCAGGGATAAGAGCACAAACGGTTGGCCTCTGCTCCCACAGCCGAAGAGCCAGGGCAAAAAACTTGA
Organism: Psittacula echo; assembly: GCF_963264785.1. NCBI lineage: Eukaryota > Metazoa > Chordata > Aves > Psittaciformes > Psittacidae > Psittacula > Psittacula echo. The sequence continues at coordinate 63,047,724 of NC_137740.1, forward strand.
GCTGTGCCTCTTCTGCAGAAAGTCAGCTTTGCAACGGCGCCATCCGCATTGCTGTCGCTCCTCCATTTCCCAACTCAAAGTCCATTACAATGGAACCTCTTTGGCACCCGTGCTCGGCTGCCCAGCATGCCAGGGAGTAGAGCACGAACGGTTGGCCTCTGCTCCCAGAGCCGAAGAGCCAGGGCAAAAAACTTGAGCTGTGCCTCTTCTGCAGAAAGTCAGCTTTGCAACGGCGCCATCCGCATTGCTGTCGCTCCTCCATTTCCCAACTCAAAGTCCATTACAATGGAACCTCTTTGGCACCCGTGTTCGGCTGCCCAGCATGCCAGGGAGTAGAGCACGAACGGTTGGCCTCTGCTCCCACAGCCGAAGAGCCAGGGCAAAAAACTTGAGCTGTGCCTCTTCTGCAGAAAGTCAGCTTTGCAACGGTGCCATCCGCATTGCTGTCGCTCTTCGATTTACCAAACTCAAAGTCCATTACAACGGAACCTCTTTGGCACCCGTGCTCGGCTGCCCAGCATCCCAGGAAATAGAGCACAAACAGTTGGCCTCTGCTCCCACAGCCGAAGAGCCAGGGCAAAAAACTTGAGCTGTGCCTCTTCTGCAGAAAGTCAGCTTTGCAACGGTGCCATCCGCATTGCGGTCGCTCCTCGATTTCCCAACTCAAAGTCCATTACAATGGAACCTCTTTGGCACCCGTGCTCGGCTGCCCAGCATGCAAGGGAGTAGAGCACGAACGGTTGGCCTCTGCTCCCACAGCCGAAGAGCCAGGGCAAAAAACTTGAGCTGTGCCTCTTCTGCAGAAAGTCAGCTTTGCAACGGTGCCATCCGCATTGCGGTCGCTCCTCGATTTCCCAACTCAAAGTCCATTACAATGGAAGCTCTTTGGCACCCGTGCTCGGCTGCCCAGCATCCCAGGGAGAAGAGCACAAACGGTTGGCCTCTGTTCCCACAGCCGAAGAGCCAGGGCAAAAAACTTGAGCTGTGCCTCTTCTGCAGAAAGTCAGCTTTGCAACGGTGCCATCCGCATTGCTGTCGCTCCTCCATTTCCCAACTCAAAGTCCATTACAATGGAACCTCTTTGGCACCCGTGCTCGGCTGCCCAGCATCCCAGGGATAAGAGCACAAACGGTTGGCCTCTGCTCCCACAGCCGAAGAGCCAGGGCAAAAAACTTGAGCTGTGCCTCTTCTGCAGAAAGTCAGCTTTGCAACGGCGCCATCCGCATTGCTGTCGCTCCTCCATTTCCCAACTCAAAGTCCATTACAATGGAACCTCTTTGGCACCCGTGCTCGGCTGCCCAGCATGCCAGGGAGTAGAGCACGAACGGTTGGCCTCTGCTCCCAGAGCCGAAGAGCCAGGGCAAAAAACTTGAGCTGTGCCTCTTCTGCAGAAAGTCAGCTTTGCAACGGCGCCATCCGCATTGCTGTCGCTCCTCGATTTCCCAACTCAAAGTCCATTACAATGGAACCTCTTTGGCACCCGTGTTCGGCTGCCCAGCATGCCAGGGAGTAGAGCACGAACGGTTGGCCTCTGCTCCCACAGCCGAAGAGCCAGGGCAAAAAACTTGAGCTGTGCCTCTTCTGCAGAAAGTCAGCTTTGCAACGGTGCCATCCGCATTGCTGTCGCTCTTCGATTTACCAACTCAAAGTCCATTACAACGGAACCTCTTTGGCACCCGTGCTCGGCTGCCCAGCATCCCAGGAAATAGAGCACAAACAGTTGGCCTCTGCTCCCACAGCCGAAGAGCCAGGGCAAAAAACTTGAGCTGTGCCTCTTCTGCAGAAAGTCAGCTTTGCAACGGTGCCATCCGCATTGCTGTCGCTCCTCGATTTCCCAACTCAAAGTCCATTACAATGGAACCTCTTTGGCACCCGTGCTCGGCTGCCCAGCATGCAAGGGAGTAGAGCACGAACGGTTGGCCTCTGCTCCCACAGCCGAAGAGCCAGGGCAAAAAACTTGAGCTGTGCCTCTTCTGCAGAAAGTCAGCTTTGCAACGGTGCCATCCGCATTGCGGTCGCTCCTCGATTTCCCAACTCAAAGTCCATTACAATGGAAGCTCTTTGGCACCCGTGCTCGGCTGCCCAGCATCCCAGGGAGAAGAGCACAAACGGTTGGCCTCTGTTCCCACAGCCGAAGAGCCAGGGCAAAAAACTTGAGCTGTGCCTCTTCTGCAGAAAGTCAGCTTTGCAACGGTGCCATCCGCATTGCTGTCGCTCCTCCATTTCCCAACTCAAAGTCCATTACAATGGAAGCTCTTTGGCACCCGTGCTCGGCTGCCCAGCATCCCTGGGAATAGAGCACGAACGGTTGGCCTCTGCTCCCACAGCCGAAGAGCCAGGGCAAAAAACTTGAGCTGTGCCTCTTCTGCACAAAGTCAGCTTTGCAACGGTGCCATCCGCATTGCTGTTGCTCCTCGATTTCCCAACTCAAAGTCCATTACAATGGAAGCTCTTTGGCACCCGTGCTCGGCTGCCCAGCATGCCACGGAGTAGAGCACGAACGGTTGGCCTCTGCTCCCACAGCCGAAGAGCCAGGGCAAAAAACTTGAGCTGTGCCACTTCTGCAGAAAGTCAGCTTTGCAACGGCGCCATCCGCATTGCTGTCGCTCCTCCATTTCCCAACTCAAAGTCCATTACAATGGAACCTCTTTGGCACCCGTGCTCGGCTGCCCAGCATCCCAGGGAGTAGAGCACGAACGGTTGGCCTCTGCTCCCACAGCCGAAGAGCCAGGGCAAAAAACTTGAGCTGTGCCTCTTCTACAGAAAGTCAGCTTTGCAACGGCGCCATCCGCATTGCTGTCGCTCCTCCATTTCCCAACTCAAAGTCCATTACAATGGAACCTCTTTGGCACCCGTGCTCGGCTGCCCAGCATGCCAGGGAGAAGAGCACAAACGGTTGGCCTCTGCTCCCACAGCCGAAGAGCCAGGGCAAAAAACTTGAGCTGTGCCTCTTCTGCAGAAAGTCAGCTTTGCAACGGTGCCATCCGCATTGCTGTCGCTCCTCCATTTCCCAACTCAAAGTCCATTACAATGGAACCTCTTTGGCACCCGTGCTCGGCTGCCCAGCATGCCACGGAGTAGAGCACGAACGGTTGGCCTCTGCTCCCACAGCCGAAGAGCCAGGGCAAAAAACTTGAGCTGTGCCTCTTCTGCAGAAAGTCAGCTTTGCAACGATGCCATTCGCATTGCTGTCGCTCCTCCATTTCCCAACTTAAAGTCCATTATAATGGAACCTCTTTGGCACCCGTGCTCGGCTGCCCAGCATCCCAGGGAGTAGAGCACGAACGGTTGGCCTCTGCTCCCACAGCCGAAGAGCCAGGGCAAAAAACTTGAGCTGTGCCTCTTCTGCAGAAAGTCAGCTTTGCAACGGCGCCATCCGCATTGCTGTCGCTCCTCGATTTCCCAACTCAAAGTCCATTACAATGGAAGCTCTTTGGCACCCGTGCTCGGCTGCCCAGCATCCCAGGGAGTAGAGCACGAACGGTTGGCCTCTGCTCCCACAGCCGAAGAGCCAGGGCAAAAAACTTGAGCTGTGCCTCTTCTGCAGAAACTCAGCTTTGCAACGGCGCCATCCGCATTGCTGTCGCTCCTCCATTTCCCAACTCAAAGTCCATTACAATGGAACCTCTTTGGCACTCGTGCTCGGCTGCCCAGCATCCCAGGGAGTAGAGCACGAACGGTTGGCCTCTGCTCCCACAGCCGAAGAGCCAGGGCAAAAAACTTGAGCTGTGCCTCTTCTGCAGAAAGTCAGCTTTGCAACGGTGCCATCCGCATTGCTGTCGCTCCTCGATTTCCCAACTCAAAGTCCATTACAATGGAACCTCTTTGGCACTCGTGCTCGGCTGCCCAGCATGCCAGGCAGTAGAGCACGAACGGTTGGCCTCTGCTCCCACAGCCGACGAGCCAGGGCAAAAAACTTGAGCTGTGCCTCTTCTGCAGAAAGTCAGCTTTGCAACGGCGCCATCCGCATTGCTGTCGCTCCTCCATTTCCCAACTCAAAGTCCATTACAATGGAACCTCTTTGGCACCCGTGCTCGGCTGCCCAGCATCCCAGCGAGTAGAGCACGAACGGTTGGCCTCTGCTCCCACAGCCGAAGAGCCAGGGCAAAAAACTTCAGCTGTGCCTCTTCTGCAGAAAGTCAGCTTTGCAACGGTGCCATTCGCATTGCTGTCGCTCCTCGATTTCCCAACTCAAAGTCCATTACAATGGAACCTCTTTGGCACCCGTGCTCGGCTGCCCAGCATGCCAGGGAGTAGAGCACGAACGGTTGGCCTCTGCTCCCACAGCCGAAGAGCCAGGGCAAAAAACTTGAGCTGTGCCTCTTCTGCAGAAAGTCAGCTTTGCAACGGCGCCATCCGCATTGCTGTCGCTCCTCCATTTCCCAACTCAAAGTCCATTACAATGGAACCTCTTTGGCACCCGTGCTCGGCTGCCCAGCATCCCAGGGAGTAGAGCACGAACGGTTGGCCTCTGCTCCCACAGCCGAAGAGCCAGGGCAAAAAACTTGAGCTGTGCCTCTTCTGCAGAAAGTCAGCTTTGCAACGGTGCCATCCGCATTGCTGTCGCTCCTCCATTTCCCAACTCAAAGTCCATTACAATGGAACCTCTTTGGCACCCGTGCTCGGCTGCCCACCATCCCAGGGAGTAGAGCACGAACGGTTGGCCTCTGCTCCCACAGCCGAAGAGCCAGGGCAAAAAACTTGAGCTGTGCCTCTTCTGCAGAAAGTCAGCTTTGCAACGGTGCCATCCGCATTGCTGTCGCTCTTCGATTTCCCAACTCAAAGTCCATTACAATGGAACCTCTTTGGCACCCGTGCTCGGCTGCCCAGTATGCCAGGGAGTAGAGCACGAACGGTTGGCCTCTGCTCCCACAGCCGAAGAGCCAGGGCAAAAAACTTGAGCTGTGCCTCTTCTGCAGAAAGTCAGCTTTGCAACGGTGCCATCCGCATTGCTGTCGCTCCTCGATTTCCCAACTCAAAGTCCATTACAATGGAACCTCTTTGGCACCCGTGCTCGGCTGCCCAGCATCCCAGGGAGTAGAGCACGAACGGTTGGCCTCTGCTCCCACAGCCGAAGAGCCAGGGCAAAAAACTTGAGCTGTGCCTCTTCTGCAGAAAGTCAGCTTTGCAACGGTACCATCCGCATTGCTGTCGCTCCTCGATTTCCCAACTCAAAGTCCATTACAATGGAACCTCTTTGGCACCTGTGCTCGGCTGCCCAGTATGCCAGGGAGTAGAGCACGAACGGTTGGCCTCTGCTCCCACAGCCGAAGAGCCAGGGCAAAAAACTTGAGCTGTGCCTCTTCTGCAGAAAGTCAGCTTTGCAACGGTACCATCCGCATTGCTGTCGCTCCTCGATTTCCCAACTCAAAGTCCATTACAATGGAACCTCTTTGGCACCCGTGCTCGGCTGCCCAGCATCCCAGGGAGTAGAGCACGAACGGTTGGCCTCTGCTCCCACAGCCGAAGAGCCAGGGCAAAAAACTTGAGCTGTGCCTCTTGTGCAGAAAGTCAGCTTTGCAACGGTGCCATCCGCATTGCTGTCGCTCCTCCATTTCCCAACTCAAAGTCCATTACAATGGAACCTCTTTGGCACCCGTTCTCGGCTGCCCAGCATCCCAGGGAGAAGAGCACAAACGGTTGGCCTCTGCTCCCACAGCCGAAGAGCCAGGGCAAAAAACTTGAGCTGTGCCTCTTCTGCAGAAAGTCAGCTTTGCAACGGTGCCATCCGCATTGCTGTCGCTCCTCCATTTCCCAACTCAAAGTCCATTACAATGGAACCTCTTTGGCACCCGTGCTCGGCTGCCCAGCATGCCACGGAGTAGAGCACGAACGGTTGGCCTCTGCTCCCAGAGCCGAAGAGCCAGGGCAAAAAACTTGAGCTGTGCCTCTTCTGCAGAAAGTCAGCTTTGCAACGATGCCATCCGCATTGCTGTCGCTCCTCCATTTCCCAACTCAAAGTCCATTACAATGGAACCTCTTTGGCACCCGTGCTTGGCTGCCCAGCATCCCAGGGAGTAGAGCACGAACGGTTGGCCTCTGCTCCCACAGCCGAAGAGCCAGGGCAAAAAACTTGAGCTGTGCCTCTTCTGCAGAAAGTCAGCTTTGCAACGGCGCCATCCGCATTGCTGTCGCTCCTCCATTTCCCAACTCAAAGTCCATTACAATGGAACCTCTTTGGCACCCGTGCTCGGCTGCCCAGCATCCCAGGGAGTAGAGCACGAACGGTTGGCCTCTGCTCCCACAGCCGAAGAGCCAGGGCAAAAAACTTGAGCTGTGCCTCTTCTGCAGAAAGTCAGCTTTGCAACGGTGCCATCCGCATTGCTGTCGCTCCTCCATTTCCCAACTCAAAGTCCATTACAATGGAACCTCTTTGGCACCCGTGCTCGGCTGCCCAGCATCCCAGGGAGTAGAGCACGAACGGTTGGCCTCTGCTCCCACAGCCGAAGAGCCAGGGCAAAAAACTTGAGCTGTGCCTCTTCTGCAGAAAGTCAGCTTTGCAACGGTGCCATCCGCATTGCTGTCGCTCCTCCATTTCCCAACTCAAAGTCCATTACAATGGAACCTCTTTGGCACCCGTGCTCGGCTGCCCAGCATGCCAGGGAGTAGAGCACGAACGGTTGGCCTCTGCTCCCACAGCCGAAGAGCCAGGGCAAAAAACTTGAGCTGTGCCTCTTCTGCAGAAAGTCAGCTTTGCAACGGCGCCATCCGCATTGCTGTCGCTCCTCCATTTCCCAACTCAAAGTCCATTACAATGGAACCTCTTTGGCACCCGTGCTCGGCTGCCCAGCATGCCACGGAGTAGAGCACGAACGGTTGGCCTCTGCTCCCACAGCCGAAGAGCCAGGGCAAAAAACTTGAGCTGTGCCTCTTCTGCAGAAAGTCAGCTTTGCAACGGTGCCATTCGCATTGCTGTCGCTCCTCCATTTCCCAACTCAAAGTCCATTACAATGGAACCTCTTTGGCACCCGTGCTCGGCTGCCCAGTATGCCAGGGAGTAGAGCAAGAACGGTTGGCCTCTGCTCCCACAGCCGAAGAGCCAGGGCAAAAAACTTGAGCTGTGCCTCTTCTGCAGAAAGTCAGCTTTGCAACGGTGCCATCCGCATTGCTGTCGCTCCTCGATTTCCCAACTCAAAGTCCATTACAATGGAACCTCTTTGGCACACGTGCTCGGCTGCCCAGCATCCCAGGGAGTAGAGCACGAACGGTTGGCCTCTGCTCCCACAGCCGAAGAGCCAGGGCAAAAAACTTGAGCTGTGCCTCTTCTGCAGAAAGTCAGCTTTGCAACGGTACCATCCGCATTGCTGTCGCTCCTCCATTTCCCAACTCAAAGTCCATTACAATGGAACCTCTTTGGCACCCGTGCTCGGCTGCCCAGCATGCCAGGGAGTAGAGCACGAACGGTTGGCCTCTGCTCCCACAGCCGAAGAGCCAGGGCAAAAAACTTGAGCTGTGCCTCTTCTGCAGAAAGTCAGCTTTGCAACGGTACCATCCGCATTGCTGTCGCTCCTCCATTTCCCAACTCAAAGTCCATTACAATGGAACCTCTTTGGCACACGTGCTCGGCTGCCCAGCATCCCAGGGAGTAGAGCACGAACGGTTGGCCTCTGCTCCCACAGCCGAAGAGCCAGGGCAAAAAACTTGAGCTGTGCCTCTTCTGCAGAAAGTCAGCTTTGCAACGGTGCCATCCGCATTGCTGTCGCTCCTCCATTTCCCAACTCAAAGTCCATTACAATGGAACCTCTTTGGCACCCGTGCTCGGATGCCCAGCATCCCAGGGAGAAGAGCACAAACGGTTGGCCTCTGCTCCCACAGCCGAAGAGCCAGGGCAAAAAACTTGAGCTGTGCCTCTTCTGCAGAAAGTCAGCTTTGCAACGGTGCCATCCGCATTGCTGTCGCTCTTCGATTTCCCAACTCAAAGTCCATTACAATGGAACCTCTTTGGCACCCGTGCTCGGCTGCCCAGCATCCCAGGGAGTAGAGCACGAACGGTTGGCCTCTGCTCCCACAGCCGAAGAGCCAGGGCAAAAAACTTGAGCTATGCCTCTTCTGCAGAAAGTCAGCTTTGCAACGGTGCCATTCGCATTGCTGTCGCTCCTCCATTTCCCAACTCAAAGTCCATTACAATGGAAGCTCTTTGGCACCCGTGCTCGGCTGCCAAGCATCCCAGGGAGAAGAGCACAAACGGTTGGCCTCTGCTCCCACAGCCGAAGAGCCAGGGCAAAAAACTTGAGCTGTGCCTCTTCTGCAGAAAGTCAGCTTTGCAACGGTGCCATCCGCATTGCTGTCGCTCCTTGATTTCCCAACTCAAAGTCCATTACAATGGAACCTCGTTGGCACCCGTGCTCGGCTCCCCAGCATCCCAGGAAATAGAGCACAAACAGTTGGCCTCTGCTCCCACAGCCGAAGAGCCAGGGCAAAAAACTTGAGCTGTGCCTCTTCTGCAGAAAGTCAGCTTTGCAACGGTGCCATCCGCATTGCTGTCGCTCCTCGAATTCCCAACTCAAAGTCCATTACAATGGAACCTCTTTGGCACCCGTGCTCGGATGCCCAGCATCCCAGGGAGAAGAGCACGAACTGTTGGCCTCTGCTCCCACAGCCGAAGAGCCAGGGCAAAAAACTTGAGCTGTGCCTCTTCTGCAGAAAGTCAGCTTTGCAACGGTGCCATCCGCATTGCTGTCGCTCCTCGATTTCCCAACTCAAAGTCCATTACAATGGGACCTCTTTGGCACCCGTGCTCGGCTGCCCAGCATGCCAGCGAGTAGAGCACGAACGGTTGGCCTCTGCTCCCACAGCCGAAGAGCCAGGGCAAAAAACTTGAGCTGTGCCTCTTCTGCACAAAGTCAGCTTTGCAACGGTGCCATCCGCATTGCTGTCGCTCCTCAATTTCCCAACTCAAAGTCCATTACAATGGAACCTCTTTGGCACCCGTGCTCGGCTGCCCAGCATGCCAGGGAGTAGAGCACGAACGGTTGGCCTCTGCTCCCACAGCCGAAGAGCCAGGGCAAAAAACTTGAGCTGTGCCTCTTCTGCAGAAAGTCAGCTTTGCAACGGTACCATCCGCATTGCTGTCGCTCCTCGATTTCCCAACTCAAAGTCCATTACAATGGAACCTCTTTGGCACCCGTGCTCGGCTGCCCAGCATGCCAGGGAGTAGAGCACGAACGGTTGGCCTCTGCTCCCACAGCCGAAGAGCCAGGGCAAAAAACTTGAGCTGTGCCTCTTCTGCAGAAAGTCAGCTTTGCAACGGTGCCATCCGCATTGCTGTGGCTCCTCCATTTCCCAACTCAAAGTCCATTACAATGGAACCTCTTTGGCACCCGTGCTCGGCTGCCCAGCATCCCAGGGAGAACAGCACAAACGGTTGGCCTCTGTTCCCACAGCCGAAGAGCCAGGGCAAAAAACTTGAGCTGTGCCTCTTCTGCAGAAAGTCAGCTTTGCAACGGCGCCATCCGCATTGCTGTCGCTCCTCGATTTCCCAACTCAAAGTCCATTACAATGGAACCTCTTTGGCACCCGTGCTCGTCTGCCCAGCATCCCAGGGAATAGAGCACGAACGGTTGGCCTCTGCTCCCACAGCCGAAGAGCCAGGGCAAAAAACTTGAGCTGTGCCACTTCTGCAGAAAGTCAGCTTTGCAACGGTGCCATCCGCATTGCTGTCGCTCCTCCATTTCCCAACTCAAAGTCCATTACAATGGAACCTCTTTGGCACCCGTGCTCGGCTGCCCAGCATCCCAGGGAATAGAGCACGAACGGTTGGCCTCTGCTCCCACAGCCGAAAAGCCAGGGCAAAAAACTTGAGCTGTGCCTCTTCTGCAGAAAGTCAGCTTTGCAACGGTGCCAACCGCATTGCTGTCGCTCCTCCATTTCCCAACTCAAAGTCCATTACAATGGAACCTCTTTGGCACCCGTGCTCGGCTGCCCAGCATGCCAGGGAGTAGAGCAGGAACGGTTGGCCTCTGCTCCCACAGCCGAAGAGCCAGGGCAAAAAACTTGAGCTGTGCCTCTTCTGCAGAAAGTCAGCTTTGCAACGGTGCCATCTGCATTGCTGTCGCTCCTCGATTTCCCAACTCAAAGTCCATTACAATGGAACCTCTTTGGCACCCGTGCTCGGCTGCCCAGCATGCCAGGGAGTAGAGCACGAACGGTTGGCCTCTGCTCCCACAGCCGAAGAGCCAGGGCAAAAAACTTGAGCTGTGCCTCTTCTGCAGAAAGTCAGCTTTGCAACGGTACCATCCGCATTGCTGTCGCTCCTCCATTTCCCAACTCAAAGTCCATTACAATGGAACCTCTTTGGCACCCGTGCTCGGCTGCCCAGCATGCCAGGGAGTAGAGCACGAACGGTTGGCCTCTGCTCCCACAGCCGAAGAGCCACGGCAAAAAACTTGAGCTGTGCCTCTTCTGCAGAAAGTCAGCTTTGCAACGGTGCCATCCGCATTGCTGTGGCTCCTCCATTTCCCAACTCAAAGTCCATTAAAATGGAACCTCTTTGGCACCCGTGCTCGGCTGCCCAGCATCCCAGTGAGTAGAGCATGAACGGTTGGCCTCGGCTCCCACAGCCGAAGAGCCAGGGCAAAAAACTTGAGCTGTGCCTCTTCTGCAGAAAGTCAGCTTTGCAACGGTGCCATCCGCATTGCTGTCGCTCCTCGATTTCCCAACTCAAAGTCCATTACAATGGAACCTCTTTGGCACCCGTGCTCGGCTGCCCAGCATCCCAGGGAATAGAGCACGAACGGTTGGCCTCTGCTCCCACAGCCGAAGAGCCAGGGCAAAAAACTTGAGCTGTGCCTCTTCTGCAGAAAGTCAGCTTTGCAACGGTGCCATCCGCATTGCTGTCGCTCCTCCATTTCCCAACTCAAAGTCCATTACAATGGAACCTCTTTGGCACCTGTGCTCGGCTGCCCAGCATCCCAGGGAGTAGAGCACGAACGGTTGGCCTTTGCTCCCACAGCCGAAAAGCCAGGGCAAAAAACTTGAGCTGTGCCTCTTCTGCAGAAAGTCAGCTTTGCAACGGTGCCATCCGCATTCCTGTCGCTCCTCCATTTCCCAACTCAAAGTCCATTACAATGGAACCTCTTTGGCACCCGTGCTCGGCTGCCCAGCATCCCAGGGAGTAGAGCACGAACGGTTGGCCTCTGCTCCCACAGCCGAAGAGCCAGGGCAAAAAACTTGAGCTGTGCCTCTTCTGCAGAAAGTCAGCTTTGCAACGGTGCCATCTGCATTGCTGTCGCTCCTCCATTTCCCAACTCAAAGTCCATTACAATGGAACCTCTTTGGCACCCGTGCTCGGCTGCCCAGCATCCCAGGGAGTAGAGCACAAACGGTTGGCCTCTGTTCCCACAGCCGAAGAGCCAGGGCAAAAAACTTGAGCTGTGCCTCTTCTGCAGAAAGTCAGCTTTGCAACGGCGCCATCCGCATTGCTGTCGCTCCTCGATTTCCCAACTCAAAGTCCATTACAATGGAACCTCTTTGGCACCCGTGCTCGGCTGCCCAGCATGCCACGGAGTAGAGCACGAACGGTTGGCCTCTGCTCCCACAGCCGAAGAGCCAGGGCAAAAAACTTGAGCTGTGCCTCTTCTGCAGAAAGTCAGCTTTGCAACGGTGCCATCCGCATTGCTGTCGCTCCTCCATTTCCCAACTCAAAGTCCATTACAATGGAACCTCTTTGGCACCCGTGCTCGGCTGCCCAGCATCCCAGGGAGTAGAGCACGAACGGTTGGCCTTTGCTCCCACAGCCGAAAAGCCAGGGCAAAAAACTTGAGCTGTGCCTCTTCTGCAGAAAGTCAGCTTTGCAACGGTGCCAACCGCATTGCTGTCGCTCCTCCATTTCCCAACTCAAAGTCCATTACAATGGAACCTCTTTGGCACCCGTGCTCGGCTGCCCAGCATGCCAGGGAGTAGAGCACGAACGGTTGGCCTCTGCTCCCACAGCCGAAGAGCCAGGGCAAAAAACTTGAGCTGTGCCTCTTCTGCAGAAAGTCAGCTTTGCAACGGTGCCATCTGCATTGCTGTCGCTCCTCCATTTCCCAACTCAAAGTCCATTACAACGGAACCTCTTTGGCACCCGTGCTCGGCTGCCCAGCATCCCAGGGAGAAGAGCACGAACGGTTGGCCTCTGTTCCCACAGCCGAAGAGCCAGGGCAAAAAACTTGAGCTGTGCCTCTTCTGCAGAAAGTCAGCTTTGCAACGGCGCCATCCGCATTGCTGTCGCTCCTCCATTTCCCAACTCAAAGTCCATTACAATGGAACCTCTTTGGCACCCGTGCTCGGCTGCCCAGCATCCCAGGGAATAGAGCACGAACGGTTGGCCTCTGCTCCCACAGCCGAAGAGCCAGGGCAAAAAACTTGAGCTGTGCCTCTTCTGCAGAAAGTCAGCTTTGCAACGGTGCCATCCGCATTGCTGTCGCTCCTCCATTTCCCGATTCAATGTCCATTACAATGGAAGCTCTTTGGCACCCGTGCTCGGCTGCCCAGCATCCCAGGGAGTAGAGCACGAACGGTTGGCCTCTGCTCCCACAGTCGAAGAGCCAGGGCAAAAAACTTGAGCTGTGCCTCTTCTGCAGAAAGTCAGCTTTGCAACGGTGCCATCCGCATTCCTGTCGCTCCTCCATTTCCCAACTCAAAGTCCATTACAATGGAACCTCTTTGGCACCCGTGCTCGGCTGCCCAGCATCCCAGGGAGTAGAGCACGAACGGTTGGCCTCTGCTCCCACAGCCGAAGAGCCAGGGCAAAAAACTTGAGCTGTACCTCTTCTGCAGAAAGTCAGCTTTGCAACGGTGCAATCCGCATTGCTGTCGCTCCTCCATTTCCCAACTCAAAGTCCATTACAATGGAAGCTCTTTGGCACCCGTGCTCGGCTGCCCAGCATCCCAGGGAATAGAGCACGCACGGTTGGCCTCTGCTCCCACAGCCGAAAAGCCAGGGCAAAAAACTTGAGCTGTGCCTCTTCTGCAGAAAGTCAGCTTTGCAACGGTGCCATCCGCATTGCTGTCGCTCCTCCATTTCCCAACTCAAAGTCCATTACAATGGAACCTCTTTGGCACCCGTGCTCGGCTGCCCAGCATCCCAGGGAGTAGAGCACGAACGGTTGGCCTCTGCTCCCACAGCCGAAGAGCCAGGGCAAAAAACTTCAGCTGTGCCTCTTCTGCAGAAAGTCAGCTTTGCAACGGTACCATCCGCATTGCTGTCGCTCCTCGATTTCCCAACTCAAAGTCCATTACAATGGAACCTCTTTGGCACCCGTGCTCGGCTGCCCAGCATGCCAGGGAGTAGAGCACAAACGGTTGGCCTCTGCTCCCAGAGCCGAAGAGCCAGGGCAAAAAGCTTGAGCTGTGCCTCTTCTGCAGAAAGTCAGCTTTGCAACGGTGCCATCCGCATTGCTGTCACTCCTCGATTTCCCAACTCAAAGTCCATTACAATGGAACCTCTTTGGCACCCGTGCTCGGCTGCCCAGCATGCCAGGGAATAGAGCACGAACGGTTGGCCTCTGCTCCCACAGCCGAAGAGCCAGGGCAAAAAACTTGAGCTGTGCCTCTTCTGCAGAAAGTCAGCTTTGCAACGGTGCCATCCGCATTGCTGTCGCTCCTCGATTTCCCAACTCAAAGTCCATTACAATGGAACCTCTTTGGCACCCGTGCTCGGCTGCCCAGCATGCAAGGGAATAGAGCACGAACGGTTGGCCTCTGCTCCCACAGCCGAAGAGCCAGGGCAAAAAACTTGAGCTGTGCCTCTTCTGCAGAAAGTCAGCTTTGCAACGGTGCCATCCGCATTGCTGTCGCTCCTCGATTTCCCAACTCAAAGTCCATTACAATGGAACCTCTTTGGCACCCGTGCTCGGCTGCCCAGCATCCCAGGGAGTAGTGCACGAACGGTTGGCCTCTGCTCCCACAGCCGAAGAGCCAGGGCAAAAAACTTGAGCTGTGCTTCTTCTGCAGAAAGTCAGCTTTGCAACGGTGCCATCCGCATTGCTGTCGCTCCTCGATTTCCCAACTCAAAGTCCATTACAATGGAAACTCTCTGGCACCCGTGCTCGGCTGCCCAGCATCCCAGGGAGAAGAGCACAAACGGTTGGCCTCTGCTCCCACAGCCGAAGAGCCAGGGCAAAAAACTTGAGCTGTGCCTCTTCTGCAGAAAGTCAGCTTTGCAACGGCGCCATCCGCATTGCTGTCGCTCCTCGATTTCCCAACTCAAAGTCCATTACAATGGAACCTCTTCGGCACCCGTGCTCGGCTGCCCAGCATGCCAGGGAGTAGAGCACGAACGGTTGGCCTCTGCTCCCACAGCCGAAGAGCCAGGGCAAAAAACTTGAGCTGTGCCTCTTCTGCAGAAAGTCAGCTTGGCAACGGTGCCATCCGCATTGCTGTCGCTCCTCGATTTCCCAACTCAAAGTCCATTACAATGGAACCTCTTTGGCACCCGTGCTCGGCTGCCCAGCATGCCAGGGAGTAGAGCACGAACGGTTGGCCTCTGCTCCCACAGCCGAAGAGCCAGGGCAAAAAACTTGAGCTGTGCCTCTTCTGCAGAAAGTCAGCTTTGCAACGGTACCATCCGCATTGCTGTCGCTCCTCCATTTCCCAACTCAAAGTCCATTACAATGGAACCTCTTTGGCACACGTGCTCGGCTGCCCAGCATCCCAGGGAGTAGAGCACGAACGGTTGGCCTCTGCTCCCACAGCCGAAGAGCCAGGGCAAAAAACTTGAGCTGTGCCTCTTCTGCAGAAAGTCAGCTTTGCAACGGTGCCATCCGCATTGCTGTCGCTCCTCCATTTCCCAACTCAAAGTCCATTACAATGGAACCTCTTTGGCACCCGTGCTCGGCTGCCCAGCATCCCAGGGAGAAGAGCACAAACGGTTGGCCTCTGCTCCCACAGCCGAAGAGCCAGGGCAAAAAACTTGAGCTGTGCCTCTTCTGCAGAAAGTCAGCTTTGCAACGGTGCCATCCGCATTGCTGTCGCTCTTCGATTTCCCAACTCAAAGTCCATTACAATGGAACCTCTTTGGCACCCGTGCTCGGCTGCCCAGCATCCCAGGGAGTAGAGCACGAACGGTTGGCCTCTGCTCCCACAGCCGAAGAGCCAGGGCAAAAAACTTGAGCTATGCCTCTTCTGCAGAAAGTCAGCTTTGCAACGGTGCCATTCGCATTGCTGTCGCTCCTCCATTTCCCAACTCAAAGTCCATTACAATGGAACCTCTTTGGCACCCGTGCTCGGCTGCCAAGCATCCCAGGGAGAAGAGCACAAACGGTTGGCCTCTGTTCCCACAGCCGAAGAGCCAGGGCAAAAAACTTGAGCTGTGCCTCTTCTGCAGAAAGTCAGCTTTGCAACGGTGCCATCCGCATTGCTGTCGCTCCTTGATTTCCCAACTCAAAGTCCATTACAATGGAACCTCGTTGGCACCCGTGCTCGGCTCCCCAGCATCCCAGGAAATAGAGCACAAACAGTTGGCCTCTGCTCCCACAGCCGAAGAGCCAGGGCAAAAAACTTGAGCTGTGCCTCTTCTGCAGAAAGTCAGCTTTGCAACGGTGCCATCCGCATTGCTGTCGCTCCTCGAATTCCCAACTCAAAGTCCATTACAATGGAACGTCTTTGGCACCCGTGCTCGGATGCCCAGCATCCCAGGGAGAAGAGCACGAACTGTTGGCCTCTGCTCCCACAGCCGAAGAGCCAGGGCAAAAAACTTGAGCTGTGCCTCTTCTGCAGAAAGTCAGCTTTGCAACGGTGCCATCCGCATTGCTGTCGCTCCTCGATTTCCCAACTCAAAGTCCATTACAATGGGACCTCTTTGGCACCCGTGCTCGGCTGCCCAGCATGCCAGGGAGTAGAGCACGAACGGTTGGCCTCTGCTCCCACAGCCGAAGAGCCAGGGCAAAAAACTTGAGCTGTGCCTCTTCTGCACAAAGTCAGCTTTGCAACGGTGCCATCCGCATTGCTGTCGCTCCTCAATTTCCCAACTCAAAGTCCATTACAATGGAACCTCTTTGGCACCCGTGCTCGGCTGCCCAGCATGCCAGGGAGTAGAGCACGAACGGTTGGCCTCTGCTCCCACAGCCGAAGAGCCAGGGCAAAAAACTTGAGCTGTGCCTCTTCTGCAGAAAGTCAGCTTTGCAACGGTACCATCCGCATTGCTGTCGCTCCTCGATTTCCCAACTCAAAGTCCATTACAATGGAACCTCTTTGGCACCCGTGCTCGGCTGCCCAGCATGCCAGGGAGTAGAGCACGAACGGTTGGCCTCTGCTCCCACAGCCGAAGAGCCAGGGCAAAAAACTTGAGCTGTGCCTCTTCTGCAGAAAGTCAGCTTTGCAACGGTGCCATCCGCATTGCTGTGGCTCCTCCATTTCCCAACTCAAAGTCCATTACAATGGAACCTCTTTGGCACCCGTGCTCGGCTGCCCAGCATGCCAGGGAGTAGAGCATGAACGGTTGGCCTCGGCTCCCACAGCCGAAGAGCCAGGGCAAAAAACTTGAGCTGTGCCTCTTCTGCAGAAAGTCAGCTTTGCAACGGTGCCATCCGCATTGCTGTCGCTCCTCCATTTCCCAACTCAAAGTCCATTACAATGGAACCTCTTTGGCACCCGTGCTCGGCTGCCCAGCATCCCAGGGAGAACAGCACAAACGGTTGGCCTCTGTTCCCACAGCCGAAGAGCCAGGGCAAAAAACTTGAGCTGTGCCTCTTCTGCAGAAAGTCAGCTTTGCAACGGCGCCATCCGCATTGCTGTCGCTCCTCGATTTCCCAACTCAAAGTCCATTACAATGGAACCTCTTTGGCACCCGTGCTCGTCTGCCCAGCATCCCAGGGAATAGAGCACGAACGGTTGGCCTCTGCTCCCACAGCCGAAGAGCCAGGGCAAAAAACTTGAGCTGTGCCACTTCTGCAGAAAGTCAGCTTTGCAACGGTGCCATCCGCATTGCTGTCGCTCCTCCATTTCCCAACTCAAAGTCCATTACAATGGAACCTCTTTGGCACCCGTGCTCGGCTGCCCAGCATCCCAGGGAATAGAGCACGAACGGTTGGCCTCTGCTCCCACAGCCGAAAAGCCAGGGCAAAAAACTTGAGCTGTGCCTCTTCTGCAGAAAGTCAGCTTTGCAACGGTGCCAACCGCATTGCTGTCGCTCCTCCATTTCCCAACTCAAAGTCCATTACAATGGAACCTCTTTGGCACCCGTGCTCGGCTGCCCAGCATGCCAGGGAGTAGAGCAGGAACGGTTGGCCTCTGCTCCCACAGCCGAAGAGCCAGGGCAAAAAACTTGAGCTGTGCCTCTTCTGCAGAAAGTCAGCTTTGCAACGGTGCCATCTGCATTGCTGTCGCTCCTCGATTTCCCAACTCAAAGTCCATTACAATGGAACCTCTTTGGCACCCGTGCTCGGCTGCCCAGCATGCCAGGGAGTAGAGCACGAACGGTTGGCCTCTGCTCCCACAGCCGAAGAGCCAGGGCAAAAAACTTGAGCTGTGCCTCTTCTGCAGAAAGTCAGCTTTGCAACGGTACCATCCGCATTGCTGTCGCTCCTCCATTTCCCAACTCAAAGTCCATTACAATGGAACCTCTTTGGCACCCGTGCTCGGCTGCCCAGCATGCCAGGGAGTAGAGCACGAACGGTTGGCCTCTGCTCCCACAGCCGAAGAGCCACGGCAAAAAACTTGAGCTGTGCCTCTTCTGCAGAAAGTCAGCTTTGCAACGGTGCCATCCGCATTGCTGTGGCTCCTCCATTTCCCAACTCAAAGTCCATTAAAATGGAACCTCTTTGGCACCCGTGCTCGGCTGCCCAGCATCCCAGTGAGTAGAGCATGAACGGTTGGCCTCGGCTCCCACAGCCGAAGAGCCAGGGCAAAAAACTTGAGCTGTGCCTCTTCTGCAGAAAGTCAGCTTTGCAACGGTGCCATCCGCATTGCTGTCGCTCCTCGATTTCCCAACTCAAAGTCCATTACAATGGAACCTCTTTGGCACCCGTGCTCGGCTGCCCAGCATCCCAGGGAATAGAGCACGAACGGTTGGCCTCTGCTCCCACAGCCGAAGAGCCAGGGCAAAAAACTTGAGCTGTGCCTCTTCTGCAGAAAGTCAGCTTTGCAACGGTGCCATCCGCATTGCTGTCGCTCCTCCATTTCCCAACTCAAAGTCCATTACAATGGAACCTCTTTGGCACCTGTGCTCGGCTGCCCAGCATCCCAGGGAGTAGAGCACGAACGGTTGGCCTTTGCTCCCACAGCCGAAAAGCCAGGGCAAAAAACTTGAGCTGTGCCTCTTCTGCAGAAAGTCAGCTTTGCAACGGTGCCATCCGCATTCCTGTCGCTCCTCCATTTCCCAACTCAAAGTCCATTACAATGGAACCTCTTTGGCACCCGTGCTCGGCTGCCCAGCATCCCAGGGAGTAGAGCACGAACGGTTGGCCTCTGCTCCCACAGCCGAAGAGCCAGGGCAAAAAACTTGAGCTGTGCCTCTTCTGCAGAAAGTCAGCTTTGCAACGGTGCCATCTGCATTGCTGTCGCTCCTCCATTTCCCAACTCAAAGTCCATTACAATGGAACCTCTTTGGCACCCGTGCTCGGCTGCCCAGCATCCCAGGGAGTAGAGCACAAACGGTTGGCCTCTGTTCCCACAGCCGAAGAGCCAGGGCAAAAAACTTGAGCTGTGCCTCTTCTGCAGAAAGTCAGCTTTGCAACGGCGCCATCCGCATTGCTGTCGCTCCTCGATTTCCCAACTCAAAGTCCATTACAATGGAACCTCTTTGGCACCCGTGCTCGGCTGCCCAGCATGCCACGGAGTAGAGCACGAACGGTTGGCCTCTGCTCCCACAGCCGAAGAGCCAGGGCAAAAAACTTGAGCTGTGCCTCTTCTGCAGAAAGTCAGCTTTGCAACGGTGCCATCCGCATTGCTGTCGCTCCTCCATTTCCCAACTCAAAGTCCATTACAATGGAACCTCTTTGGCACCCGTGCTCGGCTGCCCAGCATCCCAGGGAGTAGAGCACGAACGGTTGGCCTTTGCTCCCACAGCCGAAAAGCCAGGGCAAAAAACTTGAGCTGTGCCTCTTCTGCAGAAAGTCAGCTTTGCAACGGTGCCAACCGCATTGCTGTCGCTCCTCCATTTCCCAACTCAAAGTCCATTACAATGGAACCTCTTTGGCACCCGTGCTCGGCTGCCCAGCATGCCAGGGAGTAGAGCACGAACGGTTGGCCTCTGCTCCCAGAGCCGAAGAGCCAGGGCAAAAAACTTGAGCTGTGCCTCTTCTGCAGAAAGTCAGCTTTGCAACGGTGCCATCTGCATTGCTGTCGCTCCTCCATTTCCCAACTCAAAGTCCATTACAACGGAACCTCTTTGGCACCCGTGCTCGGCTGCCCAGCATCCCAGGGAGAAGAGCACGAACGGTTGGCCTCTGTTCCCACAGCCGAAGAGCCAGGGCAAAAAACTTGAGCTGTGCCTCTTCTGCAGAAAGTCAGCTTTGCAACGGCGCCATCCGCATTGCTGTCGCTCCTCCATTTCCCAACTCAAAGTCCATTACAATGGAACCTCTTTGGCACCCGTGCTCGGCTGCCCAGCATCCCAGGGAATAGAGCACGAACGGTTGGCCTCTGCTCCCACAGCCGAAGAGCCAGGGCAAAAAACTTGAGCTGTGCCTCTTCTGCAGAAAGTCAGCTTTGCAACGGTGCCATCCGCATTGCTGTCGCTCCTCCATTTCCCGATTCAAAGTCCATTACAATGGAAGCTCTTTGGCACCCGTGCTCGGCTGCCCAGCATCCCAGGGAGTAGAGCACGAACGGTTGGCCTCTGCTCCCACAGTCGAAGAGCCAGGGCAAAAAACTTGAGCTGTGCCTCTTCTGCAGAAAGTCAGCTTTGCAACGGTGCCATCCGCATTCCTGTCGCTCCTCCATTTCCCAACTCAAAGTCCATTACAATGGAACCTCTTTGGCACCCGTGCTCGGCTGCCCAGCATCCCAGGGAGTAGAGCACGAACGGTTGGCCTCTGCTCCCACAGCCGAAGAGCCAGGGCAAAAAACTTGAGCTGTACCTCTTCTGCAGAAAGTCAGCTTTGCAACGGTGCAATCCGCATTGCTGTCGCTCCTCCATTTCCCAACTCAAAGTCCATTACAATGGAAGCTCTTTGGCACCCGTGCTCGGCTGCCCAGCATCCCAGGGAATAGAGCACGCACGGTTGGCCTCTGCTCCCACAGCCGAAAAGCCAGGGCAAAAAACTTGAGCTGTGCCTCTTCTGCAGAAAGTCAGCTTTGCAACGGTGCCATCCGCATTGCTGTCGCTCCTCCATTTCCCAACTCAAAGTCCATTACAATGGAACCTCTTTGGCACCCGTGCTCGGCTGCCCAGCATCCCAGGGAGTAGAGCACGAACGGTTGGCCTCTGCTCCCACAGCCGAAGAGCCAGGGCAAAAAACTTCAGCTGTGCCTCTTCTGCAGAAAGTCAGCTTTGCAACGGTACCATCCGCATTGCTGTCGCTCCTCGATTTCCCAACTCAAAGTCCATTACAATGGAACCTCTTTGGCACCCGTGCTCGGCTGCCCAGCATCCCAGGGAGTAGAGCACAAACGGTTGGCCTCTGCTCCCAGAGCCGAAGAGCCAGGGCAAAAAGCTTGAGCTGTGCCTCTTCTGCAGAAAGTCAGCTTTGCAACGGTGCCATCCGCATTGCTGTCACTCCTCGATTTCCCAACTCAAAGTCCATTACGATGGAAGCTCTTTGGCACCCGTGCTCGGCTGCCCAGCATGCCAGGGAATAGAGCACGAACGGTTGGCCTCTGCTCCCACAGCCGAAGAGCCAGGGCAAAAAACTTGAGCTGTGCCTCTTCTGCAGAAAGTCAGCTTTGCAACGGTGCCATCCGCATTGCTGTCGCTCCTCGATTTCCCAACTCAAAGTCCATTACAATGGAACCTCTTTGGCACCCGTGCTCGGCTGCCCAGCATGCAAGGGAATAGAGCACGAACGGTTGGCCTCTGCTCCCACAGCCGAAGAGCCAGGGCAAAAAACTTGAGCTGTGCCTCTTCTGCAGAAAGTCAGCTTTGCAACGGTGCCATCCGCATTGCTGTCGCTCCTCCATTTCCCAACTCAAAGTCCATTACAATGGAACCTCTTTGGCACCCGTGCTCGGCTGCCCAGCATCCCAGGGAGTAGTGCACGAACGGTTGGCCTCTGCTCCCACAGCCGAAGAGCCAGGGCAAAAAACTTGAGCTGTGCTTCTTCTGCAGAAAGTCAGCTTTGCAACGGTGCCATCCGCATTGCTGTCGCTCCTCGATTTCCCAACTCAAAGTCCATTACAATGGAAACTCTCTGGCACCCGTGCTCGGCTGCCCAGCATCCCAGGGAGAAGAGCACAAACGGTTGGCCTCTGCTCCCACAGCCGAAGAGCCAGGGCAAAAAACTTGAGCTGTGCCTCTTCTGCAGAAAGTCAGCTTTGCAACGGCGCCATCCGCATTGCTGTCGCTCCTCGATTTCCCAACTCAAAGTCCATTACAATGGAACCTCTTCGGCACCCGTGCTCGGCTGCCCAGCATGCCAGGGAGTAGAGCACGAACGGTTGGCCTCTGCTCCCACAGCCGAAGAGCCAGGGCAAAAAACTTGAGCTGTGCCTCTTCTGCAGAAAGTCAGCTTGGCAACGGTGCCATCCGCATTGCTGTCGCTCCTCGATTTCCCAACTCAAAGTCCATTACAATGGAACCTCTTTGGCACCCGTGCTCGGCTGCCCAGCATCCCAGGGAGAAGAGCACGAACGGTTGGCCTCTGCTCCCACAGCCGAAGAGCCAGGGCAAAAAACTTGAGCTGTGCCTCTTCTGCAGAAAGTCAGCTTTGCAACGGTGCCATCCGCATTGCTGTCGCTCCTCCATTTCCCAACTCAAAGTCCATTACAATGGAACCTCTTTGGCACCCGTGCTCGGCTGCCCAGCATGCCACGGAGTAGAGCACGAATGGTTGGCCTCTGCTCCCACAGCCGAAGAGCCAGGGCAAAAAACTTGAGCTGTGCCTCTTCTGCAGAAAGTCAGCTTTGCAACGGTGCCATCCGCATTGCTGTCGCTCCTCGATTTCCCAACTCAAAGTCCATTACAATGGAACCTCTTTGGCACACGTGCTCGGCTGCCCAGCATCCCAGGGAGTAGAGCACGAACGGTTGGCCTCTGCTCCCACAGCCGAAAAGCCAGGGCAAAAAGCTTGAGCTGTGCCTCTTCTGCAGAAAGTCAGCTTTGCAACGGTGCCATCCGCATTGCTGTCGCTCCTCCATTTCCCGATTCAAAGTCCATTACAATGGAACCTCTTTGGCACCCGTGCTCGGCTGCCCAGCATCCCAGGGAGTAGAGCACGAACGGTTGGCCTCTGCTCCCACAGCCGAAGAGCCAGGGCAAAAAACTTGAGCTGTGCCTCTTCTGCAGAAAGTCAGCTTTGCAACGGTGCCATCCGCATTCCTGTCGCTCCTCGATTTCCCAACTCAAAGTCCATTACAATGGAAGCTCTTTGGCACCCGTGCTCGGCTGCCCAGCATGCCAGGGAATAGAGCACGAACGGTTGGCCTCTGCTCCCACAGCCGAAGAGCCAGGGCAAAAAACTTGAGCTGTGCCTCTTCTGCAGAAAGTCAGCTTTGCAACGGTGCCATCCGCATTGCTGTCGCTCCTCCATTTCCCAATTCAAAGTCCATTACAATGGAACCTCTTTGGCACCCGTGCTCGGCTGCCCAGCATGCCAGGGAATAGAGCACGAACGGTTGGCCTCTGCTCCCACAGCCGAAGAGCCAGGGCAAAAAACTTGAGCTGTGCCTCTTCTGCAGAAAGTCAGCTTTGCAACGGTGCCATCCGCATTGCTGTCGCTCCTCCATTTCCCAACTCAAAGTCCATTACAATGGAACCTCTTTGGCACCCGTGCTCGGCTGCCCAGCATCCCAGGGAGTAGAGCACGAACGGTTGGCCTCTGCTCCCACAGCCGAAGAGCCAGGGCAAAAAACTTGAGCTGTGCTTCTTCTGCAGAAAGTCAGCTTTGCAACGGTGCCATCCGCATTGCTGTCGCTCCTCGATTTCCCAACTCAAAGTCCATTACAATGGAAACTCTCTGGCACCCGTGCTCGGCTGCCCAGCATCCCAGGGAGAAGAGCACAAACGGTTGGCCTCTGCTCCCACAGCCGAAGAGCCAGGGCAAAAAACTTGAGCTGTGCCTCTTCTGCAGAAAGTCAGCTTTGCAACGGCGCCATCCGCATTGCTGTCGCTCCTCGATTTCCCAACTCAAAGTCCATTACAATGGAACCTCTTCGGCACCCGTGCTCGGCTGCCCAGCATCCCAGGGAGTAGAGCACGAACGGTTGGCCTCTGCTCCCACAGCCGAAGAGCCAGGGCAAAAAACTTGAGCTGTGCCTCTTCTGCAGAAAGTCAGCTTTGCAACGGTGCCATCCGCATTGCTGTCGCTCCTCCATTTCCCAACTCAAAGTCCATTACAATGGAACCTCTTTGGCACCCGTGCTCGGCTGCCCAGCATGCCAGGGAGTAGAGCACGAACGGTTGGCCTCTGCTCCCACAGCCGAAGAGCCAGGGCAAAAAACTTGAGCTGTGCCTCTTCTGCAGAAAGTCAGCTTTGCAACGGTGCCATCCGCATTGCTGTCGCTCCTCCATTTCCCAACTCAAAGTCCATTACAATGGAACCTCTTTGGCACCCGTGCTCGGCTGCCCAGCATCCCAGGGAGTAGAGCACGAACGGTTGGCCTCTGCTCCCACAGCCGAAAAGCCAGGGCAAAAAGCTTGAGCTGTGCCTCTTCTGCAGAAAGTCAGCTTTGCAACGGTGCCATCCGCATTGCTGTCGCTCCTCCATTTCCCGATTCAAAGTCCATTACAATGGAACCTCTTTGGCACCCGTGCTCGGCTGCCCAGCATCCCAGGGAGTAGAGCACGAACGGTTGGCCTCTGCTCCCACAGTCGAAGAGCCAGGGCAAAAAACTTGAGCTGTGCCTCTTCTGCAGAAAGTCAGCTTTGCAACGGTGCCATCCGCATTCCTGTCGCTCCTCGATTTCCCAACTCAAAGTCCATTACAATGGAAGCTCTTTGGCACCCGTCCTCGGCTGCCCAGCATACCAGGGAATAGAGCACGAACGGTTGGCCTCTGCTCCCACAGCCGAAGAGCCAGGGCAAAAAACTTGAGCTGTGCCTCTTCTGCAGAAAGTCAGCTTTGCAACGGTGCCATCCGCATTGCTGTCGCTCCTCCATTTCCCAATTCAAAGTCCATTACAATGGAACCTCTTTGGCACCCGTGCTCGGCTGCCCAGCATGCCAGGGAATAGAGCACGAACGGTTGGCCTCTGCTCCCACAGCCGAAGAGCCAGGGCAAAAAACTTGAGCTGTGCCTCTTCTGCAGAAAGTCAGCTTTGCAACGGTGCCATCCGTATTGCTGTCGCTCCTCCATTTCCCAACTCAAAGTCCATTACAATGGAATCTCTTTGGCACACGTGCTCGGCTGCCCAGCATCCCAGGGAGTAGAGCACGAACGGTTGGCCTCTGCTCCCACAGCCGAAGAGCCAGGGCAAAAAACTTGAGCTGTGCTTCTTCTGCAGAAAGTCAGCTTTGCAACGGTGCCATCCGCATTGCTGTCGCTCCTCGATTTCCCAACTCAAAGTCCATTACAATGGAAACTCTCTGGCACCCGTGCTCGGCTGCCCAGCATCCCAGGGAGAAGAGCACAAACGGTTGGCCTCTGCTCCCACAGCCGAAGAGCCAGGGCAAAAAACTTGAGCTGTGCCTCTTCTGCAGAAAGTCAGCTTTGCAACGGCGCCATCCGCATTGCTGTCGCTCCTCGATTTCCCAACTCAAAGTCCATTACAATGGAACCTCTTCGGCACCCGTGCTCGGCTGCCCAGCATGCCAGGGAGTAGAGCACGAACGGTTGGCCTCTGCTCCCACAGCCGAAGAGCCAGGGCAAAAAACTTGAGCTGTGCCTCTTCTGCAGAAAGTCAGCTTTGCAACGGTGCCATCCGCATTGCTGTCGCTCCTCGATTTCCCAACTCAAAGTCCATTACAATGGAACCTCTTTGGCACCCGTGCTCGGCTGCCCAGCATGCCAGGGAGTAGAGCACGAACGGTTGGCCTCTGCTCCCACAGCCGAAGAGCCAGGGCAAAAAACTTGAGCTGTGCCTCTTCTGCAGAAAGTCAGCTTTGCAACGGTGCCATCCGCATTGCTGTCGCTCCTCCATTTCCCAACTCAAAGTCCATTACAATGGAACCTCTTTGGCACCCGTGCTCGGCTGCCCAGCATCCCAGGGAGTAGAGCACGAATGGTTGGCCTCTGCTCCCACAGCCGAAGAGCCAGGGCAAAAAACTTGAGCTGTGCCTCTTCTGCAGAAAGTCAGCTTTGCAACGGTGCCATCCGCATTGCTGTCGCTCCTCGATTTCCCAACTCAAAGTCCATTACAATGGAACCTCTTTGGCACCCGTGCTCGGCTGCCCAGCATCCCAGGGAGTAGAGCACGAACGGTTGGCCTCTGCTCCCACAGCCGAAAAGCCAGGGCAAAAAGCTTGAGCTGTGCCTCTTCTGCAGAAAGTCAGCTTTGCAACGGTGCCATCCGCATTGCTGTCGCTCCTCCATTTCCCGATTCAAAGTCCATTACAATGGAACCTCTTTGGCACCCGTGCTCGGCTGCCCAGCATCCCAGGGAGTAGAGCACGAACGGTTGGCCTCTGCTCCCACAGTCGAAGAGCCAGGGCAAAAAACTTGAGCTGTGCCTCTTCTGCAGAAAGTCAGCTTTGCAACGGTGCCATCCGCATTGCTGTCGCTCCTCGATTTCCCAACTCAAAGTCCATTACAATGGAAGCTCTTTGGCACCCGTCCTCGGCTGCCCAGCATGCCAGGGAATAGAGCACGAACGGTTGGCCTCTGCTCCCACAGCCGAAGAGCCAGGGCAAAAAACTTGAGCTGTGCCTCTTCTGCAGAAAGTCAGCTTTGCAACGGTGCCATCCGCATTGCTGTCGCTCCTCCATTTCCCAATTCAAAGTCCATTACAATGGAACCTCTTTGGCACCCGTGCTCGGCTGCCCAGCATGCCAGGGAATAGAGCACGAACGGTTGGCCTCTGCTCCCACAGCCGAAGAGCCAGGGCAAAAAACTTGAGCTGTGCCTCTTCTGCAGAAAGTCAGCTTTGCAACGGTGCCATCCGTATTGCTGTCGCTCCTCCATTTCCCAACTCAAAGTCCATTACAATGGAACCTCTTTGGCACCCGTGCTCGGCTGCCCAGCATCCCAGGGAGTAGAGCACGAACGGTTGGCCTCTGCTCCCACAGCCGAAGAGCCAGGGCAAAAAACTTGAGCTGTGCCTCTTCTGCAGAAAGTCAGCTTTGCAACGGTGCCATTCGCATTGCTGTCGCTCCTCCATTTCCCAACTCAAAGTCCATTACAATGGAACCTCTTTGGCACCCGTGCTCGGCTGCCCAGCATGCCACGGAGTAGAGCACGAATGGTTGGCCTCTGCTCCCACAGCCGAAGAGCCAGGGCAAAAAACTTGAGCTGTGCCTCTTCTGCAGAAAGTCAGCTTTGCAACGGTGCCATCCGCATTGCTGTCGCTCCTCGATTTCCCAACTCAAAGTCCATTACAATGGAACCTCTTTGGCACCCGTGCTCGGCTGCCCAGCATCCCAGGGAGTAGAGCACGAACGGTTGGCCTCTGCTCCCACAGCCGAAAAGCCAGGGCAAAAAGCTTGAGCTGTGCCTCTTCTGCAGAAAGTCAGCTTTGCAACGGTGCCATCCGCATTGCTGTCGCTCCTCCATTTCCCGATTCAAAGTCCATTACAATGGAACCTCTTTGGCACCCGTGCTCGGCTGCCCAGCATCCCAGGGAGTAGAGCACGAACGGTTGGCCTCTGCTCCCACAGTCGAAGAGCCAGGGCAAAAAACTTGAGCTGTGCCTCTTCTGCAGAAAGTCAGCTTTGCAACGGTGCCATCCGCATTGCTGTCGCTCCTCGATTTCCCAACTCAAAGTCCATTACAATGGAACCTCTTTGGCACCCGTGCTCGGCTGCCCAGCATGCCAGGGAATAGAGCACGAACGATTGGCCTCTGCTCCCACAGCCGAAGAGCCAGGGCAAAAAACTTGAGCTGTGCCTCTTCTGCAGAAAGTCAGCTTTGCAACGGTGCCATCCGCATTGCTGTCGCTCCTCCATTTCCCAATTCAAAGTCCATTACAATGGAACCTCTTTGGCACCCGTGCTCGGCTGCCCAGCATGCCAGGGAATAGAGCACGAACGGTTGGCCTCTGCTCCCACAGCCGAAGAGCCAGGGCAAAAAACTTGAGCTGTGCCTCTTCTGCAGAAAGTCAGCTTTGCAACGGTGCCATCCGTATTGCTGTCGCTCCTCCATTTCCCAACTCAAAGTCCATTACAATGGAACCTCTTTGGCACCCGTGCTCGGCTGCCCAGCATCCCAGGGAGTAGAGCACGAACGGTTGGCCTCTGCTCCCACAGCCGAAGAGCCAGGGCAAAAAACTTGAGCTGTGCCTCTTCTGCAGAAAGTCAGCTTTGCAACGGTGCCATCCGCATTGCTGTCGCTCCTCGATTTCCCAACTCAAAGTCCATTACAATGGAACCTCTTTGGCACCCGTGCTCGGCTGCCCAGCATCCCAGGGAGTAGAGCACGAACGGTTGGCCTCTGCTCCCACAGCCGAAGAGCCAGGGCAAAAAACTTGAGCTGTGCTTCTTCTGCAGAAAGTCAGCTTTGCAACGGTGCCATCCGCATTGCTGTCGCTCCTCGATTTCCCAACTCAAAGTCCATTAAAATGGAAACTCTCTGGCACCCGTGCTCGGCTGCCCAGCATCCCAGGGAGAAGAGCACAAACGGTTGGCCTCTGCTCCCACAGCCGAAGAGCCAGGGCAAAAAACTTGAGCTGTGCCTCTTCTGCAGAAAGTCAGCTTTGCAACGGCGCCATCCGCATTGCTGTCGCTCCTCGATTTCCCAACTCAAAGTCCATTACAATGGAACCTCTTCGGCACCCGTGCTCGGCTGCCCAGCATGCCAGGGAGTAGAGCACGAACGGTTGGCCTCTGCTCCCACAGCCGAAGAGCCAGGGCAAAAAACTTGAGCTGTGCCTCTTCTGCAGAAAGTCAGCTTTGCAACGGTGCCATCCGCATTGCTGTCGCTCCTCCATTTCCCAACTCAAAGTCCATTACAATGGAACCTCTTTGGCACCCGTGCTCGGCTGCCCAGCATGCCAGGGAGTAGAGCACGAACGGTTGGCCTCTGCTCCCACAGCCGAAGAGGCAGGGCAAAAAACTTGAGCTGTGCCTCTTCTGCAGAAAGTCAGCTTTGCAACGGTGCCATCCGCATTGCTGTCGCTCCTCCATTTCCCAACTCAAAGTCCATTACAATGGAACCTCTTTGGCACCCGTGCTCGGCTGCCCAGCATGCCACGGAGTAGAGCACGAATGGTTGGCCTCTGCTCCCACAGCCGAAGAGCCAGGGCAAAAAACTTGAGCTGTGCCTCTTCTGCAGAAAGTCAGCTTTGCAACGGTGCCATCCGCATTGCTGTCGCTCCTCCATTTCCCAACTCAAAGTCCATTACAATGGAACCTCTTTGGCACCCGTGCTCGGCTGCCCAGCATCCCAGGGAGTAGAGCACGAACGGTTGGCCTCTGCTCCCACAGCCGAAAAGCCAGGGCAAAAAGCTTGAGCTGTGCCTCTTCTGCAGAAAGTCAGCTTTGCAACGGTGCCATCCGCATTGCTGTCGCTCCTCCATTTCCCGATTCAAAGTCCATTACAATGGAACCTCTTTGGCACCCGTGCTCGGCTGCCCAGCATCCCAGGGAGTAGAGCACGAACGGTTGGCCTCTGCTCCCACAGTCGAAGAGCCAGGGCAAAAAACTTGAGCTGTGCCTCTTCTGCAGAAAGTCAGCTTTGCAACGGTGCCATCCGCATTCCTGTCGCTCCTCGATTTCCCAACTCAAAGTCCATTACAATGGAAGCTCTTTGGCACCCGTGCTCGGCTGCCCAGCATCCCAGGGAGTAGAGCACGAACGGTTGGCCTCTGCTCCCACAGCCGAAGAGCCAGGGCAAAAAACTTGAGCTGTGCCTCTTCTGCAGAAAGTCAGCTTTGCAACGGTGCCATCCGCATTGCTGTCGCTCCTCGATTTCCCAACTCAAAGTCCATTACAATGGAACCTCTTTGGCACCCGTGCTCGGCTGCCCAGCATCCCAGGGAGTAGAGCACGAACGGTTGGCCTCTGCTCCCACAGCCGAAGAGCCAGGGCAAAAAACTTGAGCTGTGCTTCTTCTGCAGAAAGTCAGCTTTGCAACGGTGCCATCCGCATTGCTGTCGCTCCTCGATTTCCCAACTCAAAGTCCATTACAATGGAAACTCTCTGGCACCCGTGCTCGGCTGCCCAGCATCCCAGGGAGAAGAGCACAAACGGTTGGCCTCTGCTCCCACAGCCGAAGAGCCAGGGCAAAAAACTTGAGCTGTGCCTCTTCTGCAGAAAGTCAGCTTTGCAACGGCGCCATCCGCATTGCTGTCGCTCCTCGATTTCCCAACTCAAAGTCCATTACAATGGAACCTCTTCGGCACCCGTGCTCGGCTGCCCAGCATGCCAGGGAGTAGAGCACGAACGGTTGGCCTCTGCTCCCACAGCCGAAGAGCCAGGGCAAAAAACTTGAGCTGTGCCTCTTCTGCAGAAAGTCAGCTTTGCAACGGTGCCATCCGCATTGCTGTCGCTCCTCCATTTCCCAACTCAAAGTCCATTACAATGGAACCTCTTTGGCACCCGTGCTCGGCTGCCCAGCATGCCAGGGAGTAGAGCACGAACGGTTGGCCTCTGCTCCCACAGCCGAAGAGGCAGGGCAAAAAACTTGAGCTGTGCCTCTTCTGCAGAAAGTCAGCTTTGCAACGGTGCCATCCGCATTGCTGTCGCTCCTCCATTTCCCAACTCAAAGTCCATTACAATGGAACCTCTTTGGCACCCGTGCTCGGCTGCCCAGCATGCCACGGAGTAGAGCACGAATGGTTGGCCTCTGCTCCCACAGCCGAAGAGCCAGGGCAAAAAACTTGAGCTGTGCCTCTTCTGCAGAAAGTCAGCTTTGCAACGGTGCCATCCGCATTGCTGTCGCTCCTCCATTTCCCAACTCAAAGTCCATTACAATGGAACCTCTTTGGCACCCGTGCTCGGCTGCCCAGCATCCCAGGGAGTAGAGCACGAACGGTTGGCCTCTGCTCCCACAGCCGAAAAGCCAGGGCAAAAAGCTTGAGCTGTGCCTCTTCTGCAGAAAGTCAGCTTTGCAACGGTGCCATCCGCATTGCTGTCGCTCCTCCATTTCCCGATTCAAAGTCCATTACAATGGAACCTCTTTGGCACCCGTGCTCGGCTGCCCAGCATCCCAGGGAGTAGAGCACGAACGGTTGGCCTCTGCTCCCACAGTCGAAGAGCCAGGGCAAAAAACTTGAGCTGTGACTCTTCTGCAGAAAGTCAGCTTTGCAACGGTGCCATCCGCATTCCTGTCGCTCCTCGATTTCCCAACTCAAAGTCCATTACAATGGAAGCTCTTTGGCACCCGTGCTCGGCTGCCCAGCATGCCAGGGAATAGAGCACGAACGGTTGGCCTCTGCTCCCACAGCCGAAGAGCCAGGGCAAAAAACTTGAGCTGTGCCTCTTCTGCAGAAAGTCAGCTTTGCAACGGTGCCATCCGCATTGCTGTCGCTCCTCCATTTCCCAATTCAAAGTCCATTACAATGGAACCTCTTTGGCACCCGTGCTCGGCTGCCCAGCATGCC
This sequence comes from Psittacula echo, assembly GCF_963264785.1. Lineage (NCBI taxonomy): Eukaryota > Metazoa > Chordata > Aves > Psittaciformes > Psittacidae > Psittacula > Psittacula echo. The sequence goes on from NC_137740.1 coordinate 63,078,432, forward strand.
AGGGAATAGAGCACGAACGGTTGGCCTCTGCTCCCACAGCCGAAGAGCCAGGGCAAAAAACTTGAGCTGTGCCTCTTCTGCAGAAAGTCAGCTTTGCAACGGTGCCATCCGTATTGCTGTCGCTCCTCCATTTCCCAACTCAAAGTCCATTACAATGGAACCTCTTTGGCACCCGTGCTCGGCTGCCCAGCATCCCAGGGAGTAGAGCACGAACGGTTGGCCTCTGCTCCCACAGCCGAAGAGCCAGGGCAAAAAACTTGAGCTGTGCCTCTTCTGCAGAAAGTCAGCTTTGCAACGGTGCCATCCGCATTGCTGTCGCTCCTCCATTTCCCAACTCAAAGTCCATTACAATGGAACGTCTTTGGCACCCGTGCTCGGCTGCCCAGCATCCCAGGGAGAAGAGCACGAACGGTTGGCCTCTGCTCCCACAGCCGAAGAGCCAGGGCAAAAAACTTGAGCTGTGCCTCTTCTGCAGAAAGTCAGCTTTGCAACGGTGCCATCCGCATTGCTGTCGCTCCTCCATTTCCCAACTCAAAGTCATTACAATGGAACCTCTTTGGCACCCGTGCTCGGCTGTCCAGCATGCCACGGAGTAGAGCACGAACGGTTGGCCTCTGCTCCCACAGCCGAAGAGCCAGGGCAAAAAACTTGAGCTGTGCCTCTTCTGCAGAAAGTCAGCTTTGCAACGGTGCCATCCGCATTGCTGTCGCTCCTCCATTTCCCAACTCAAAGTCCATTACAATGGAACCTCTTTGGCACCCGTGCTCGGCTGCCCAGCATCCCAGGGAGTAGAGCACGAACGGTTGGCCTCTGCTCCCACAGCCGAAGAGCCAGGGCAAAAAACTTGAGCTGTGCCTCTTCTGCAGAAAGTCAGCTTTGCAACGGTGCCATCCGCATTGCTGTCGCTCCTCCATTTCCCAACTCAAAGTCCATTACAATGGAACCTCTTTGGCACCCGTGCTCGGCTGCCCAGCATCCCAGGGAGAAGAGCACAAACGGTTGGCCTCTGCTCCCATAGCCGAAGAGCCAGGGCAAAAAACTTGAGCTGTGCCTCTTCTGCAGAAAGTCAGCTTTGCAACGGCGCCATCCGCATTGCTGTCGCTCCTCGATTTCCCAACTCAAAGTCCATTAAAATGGGACCTCTTTGGCACCCGTGCTCGGCTGCCCAGCATCCCAGCGAGTAGAGCACGAACGGTTGGCCTCTGCTCCCACAGCCGAAGAGCCAGGGCAAAAAACTTCAGCTGTGCCTCTTCTGCAGAAAGTCAGCTTTGCAACGGTGCCATCCGCATTGCTGTCGCTCCTCGATTTCCCAACTCAAAGTCCATTACAATGGAACCTCTTTGGCACCCGTGCTCGGCTGCCCAGCATCCCAGCGAGTAGAGCACGAACGGTTGGCCTCTGCTCCCACAGCCGAAGAGCCAGGGCAAAAAACTTGAGCTGTGCCTCTTCTGCAGAAAGTCAGCTTTGCAACGGTGCCATCCGCATTGCTGTCGCTCCTCGATTTCCCAACTCAAAGTCCATTACAATGGAACCTCTTTGGCACCCGTGCTCGGCTGCCCAGCATCCCAGGGAGTAGAGCACGAACGGTTGGCCTCTGCTCCCACAGCCGAAGAGCCAGGGCAAAAAACTTGAGCTGTGCCTCTTCTGCAGAAAGTCAGCTTTGCAACGGTGCCATCCGCATTGCTGTCGCTCCTCCATTTCCCAACTCAAAGTCCATTACAATGGAACCTCTTTGGCACCCGTGCTCGGCTGCCCAGCATCCCAGGGAGTAGAGCACGAACGGTTGGCCTCTGCTCCCACAGCCGAAGAGCCAGGGCAAAAAACTTGAGCTGTGCCTCTTCTGCAGAAAGTCAGCTTTGCAACGGCGCCATCCGCATTGCTGTCGCTCCTCGATTTCCCAACTCAAAGTCCATTACAATGGAACGTCTTTGGCACCCGTGCTCGGCTGCCCAGCATGCCAGGGAGAAGAGCACGAACGGTTGGCCTCTGCTCCCACAGCCGAAGAGCCAGGGCAAAAAACTTGAGCTGTGCCTCTTCTGCAGAAAGTCAGCTTTGCAACGGTGCCATTCGCATTGCTGTCGCTCCTCGATTTCCCAACTCAAAGTCATTACAATGGAACCTCTTTGGCACCCGTGCTCGGCTGCCCAGCATGCCACGGAGTAGAGCACGAACGGTTGGCCTCTGCTCCCACAGCCGAAGAGCCAGGGCAAAAAACTTGAGCTGTGCCTCTTCTGCAGAAAGTCAGCTTTGCAACGGTGCCATCCGCATTGCTGTCGCTCCTCGATTTCCCAACTCAAAGTCCATTACAATGGAACCTCTTTGGCACCCGTGCTCGGCTGCCCAGCATCCCAGGGAATAGAGCACGAACGGTTGGCCTCTGATCCCACAGCCAAAGAGCCAGGGCAAAAAACTTGAGCTGTGCCTCTTCTGCAGAAAGTCAGCTTTGCAACGGTGCCATCCGCATTGCTGTCGCTCCTCCATTTCCCAACTCAAAGTCCATTACAATGGAACCTCTTTGGCACCCGTGCTCGGCTGCCCAGCATCCCAGGGAGTAGAGCACGAACGGTTGGCCTCTGCTCCCACAGCCGAAGAGCCAGGGCAAAAAACTTGAGCTGTGCCTCTTCTGCAGAAAGTCAGCTTGGCAACGGTGCCATCCGCATTGCTGTCGCTCCTCCATTTCCCAACTCAAAGTCCATTACAATGGAACCTCTTTGGCACCCGTGCTCGGCTGCCCAGCATCCCAGGGAGAAGAGCACAAACGGTTGGCCTCTGCTCCCACAGCCGAAGAGCCAGGGCAAAAAACTTGAGATGTGCCTCTTCTGCAGAAAGTCAGCTTTGCAACGGCGCCATCCGCATTGCTGTCGCTCCTCGATTTCCCAACTCAAAGTCCATTACAATGGGACCTCTTTGGCACCCGTGCTCGGCTGCCCAGCATGCCAGGGAGTAGAGCACGAACGGTTGGCCTCTGCTCCCACAGCCGAAGAGCCAGGGCAAAAAACTTGAGCTGTGCCTCTTCTGCAGAAAGTCAGCTTTGCAACGGTGCCATCCGCATTGCTGTCACTCCTCCATTTCCCAACTCAAAGTCCATTACAATGGAACCTCTTTGGCACCCGTGCTCGGCTGCCCAGCATCCCAGGGAGTAGAGCACGAACGGTTGGCCTCTGCTCCCACAGCCGAAGAGCCAGGGCAAAAAACTTGAGCTGTGCCTCTTCTGCAGAAAGTCAGCTTTGCAACGGTGCCATCCGCATTGCTGTCGCTCCTCCATTTCCCAACTCAAAGTCCATTACAATGGAACCTCTTTGGCACCCGTGCTCGGCTGCCCAGCATGCCAGGGAGTAGAGCACGAACGGTTGGCCTCTGCTCCCACAGCCGAAGAGCCAGGGCAAAAAACTTGAGCCGTGCCTCTTCTGCAGAAAGTCAGCTTTGCAACGGTGCCATCCGCATTGCTGTGGCTCCTTGATTTCCCAACTCAAAGTCCATTACAATGGAACCTCTTTGGCACCCGTGCTCGGCTGCCCAGCATGCCACGGAGTAGAGCACGAACGGTTGGCCTCTGCTCCCACAGCCGAAGAGCCAGGGCAAAAAACTTGAGCTGTGCCTCTTCTGCAGAAAGTCAGCTTTGCAACGGTGCCATCCACATTGCTGTCGCTCCTCCATTTCCCAACTCAAAGTCCATTACAATGGAACCTCTTTGGCACCCGTGCTCGGCTGCCCAGCATGCCAGGGAGTAGAGCACGAACGGTTGGCCTCTGCTCCCACAGCCGAAGAGCCAGGGCAAAAAACTTGAGCTGTGCCTCTTCTGCGGAAAGTCAGCTTTGCAACGGTGCCATCCGCATTGATGTCGCTCCTCGATTTCCCAACTCAAAGTCCATTACAATGGAACCTCTTTGGCACCCGTGCTCAGCTGCCCAGCATCCCAGGGAGTAGAGCACGAACGGTTGGCCTCGGCTCCCACAGCCGAAGAGCCAGGGCAAAAAACTTGAGCTGTGCCTCTTCTGCAGAAAGTCAGCTCTGCAACGGTGCCATCCGCATTGCTGTCGCTCCTCGATTTCCCAACTCAAAGTCCATTACAATGGAACCTCTTTGGCACCCGTGCTCGGCTGCCCAGCATCCCAGGGAGAAGAGCACAAACGGTTGGCCTCTGCTCCCACAGCCGAAGAGCCAGGGCAAAAAACTTGAGCTGTGCCTCTTCTGCAGAAAGTCAGCTTTGCAACGGTGCCATCCACATTGCTGTCGCTCCTCGATTTCCCAACTCAAAGTCCATTACAATGGAACCTCTTTGGCACCCGTGCTCGGCTGCCCAGCATCCCAGGGAGAAGAGCACAAACGGTTGGCCTCTGCTCCCACAGCCGAAGAGCCAGGGCAAAAAACTTGAGCTGTGCCTCTTCTGCAGAAAGTCAGCTTTGCAACGGCGCCATCCGCATTGCTGTCGCTCCTCGATTTCCCAACTCAAAGTCCATTACAATGGAACCTCTTTGGCACCCGTGCTCGGCTGCCCAGCATCCCAGGGAGTAGAGCACGAACGGTTGGCCTCTGCTCCCACAGCCGAAGAGCCAGGGCAAAAAACTTGAGCTGTGCCTCTTCTGCAGAAAGTCAGCTTTGCAACGGTGCCATCCGCATTGCTGTCGCTCCTCCATTTCCCAACTCAAAGTCCATTACAATGGAACCTCTTTGGCACCCGTGCTCAGCTGCCCAGCATCCCAGGGAGTAGAGCACGAACGGTTGGCCTCGGCTCCCACAGCCGAAGAGCCAGGGCAAAAAACTTGAGCTGTGCCTCTTCTGCAGAAAGTCAGCTTTGCAACGGTGCCATCCGCATTGCTGTCGCTCCTCCATTTCCCAACTCAAAGTCCATTACAATGGAACCTCTTTGGCACCCGTGCTCGGCTGCCCAGCATCCCAGGGAGAAGAGCACAAACGGTTGGCCTCTGCTCCCACAGCCGAAGAGCCAGGGCAAAAAACTTGAGCTGTGCCTCTTCTGCAGAAAGTCAGCTTTGCAACGGTGCCATCCGCATTGCTGTCGCTCCTCCATTTCCCAACTCAAAGTCCGTTACAATGGAACCTCTTTGGCACCCGTGCTCGACTGCCCAGCATGCCAGGGAGTAGAGCACAAACGGTTGGCCTCTGCTCCCACAGCCGAAGAGCCAGGGCAAAAAGCTTGAGCTGTGCCTCTTCTGCAGAAAGTCAGCTTTGCAACAGTGCCATCCGCATTGCTGTCGCTCCTCGATTTCCCAACTCAAAGTCCATTACAATGGAACCTCTTTGGCACCCGTGCTCGGCTGCCCAGCATCCCAGGGAGTAGAGCACGAACGGTTGGCCTCTGCTCCCACAGCCGAAGAGCCAGGGCAAAAAACTTGAGCTGTGCCTCTTCTGCACAAAGTCAGCTTTGCAACGGTGCCATCCGCATTGCTGTCGCTCCTCGATTTCCCAACTCAAAGTCCATTACAATGGAACCTCTTTGGAACCCATGCTCGGCTGCCCAGCATGCCAGGGAGTAGAGCACGAACGGTTGGCCTCTGCTCCCACAGCCTAAGAGCCAGGGCAAAAAACTTGAGCTGTGCCTCTTCTGCAGAAAGTCAGCTTTGCAAAGGTGCCATCCGCATTGCTGTCGCTCCTCGATTTCCCAACTCAAAGTCCATTACAATGGAACCTCTTTGGCACCCGTGCTCGGCTGCCCAGCATCCCAGGGAGAAGAGCACGAACGGTTGGCCTCTGCTCCCACAGCCGAAGAGCCAGGGCAAAAAACTTGAGCTGTGCCTCTTCTGCAGAAAGTCAGCTTTGCAACAGTGCCATCCGCATTGCTGTCGCTCCTCGATTTCCCAACTCAAAGTCCATTACAATGGAACCTCTTTGGCACCCGTGCTCGGCTGCCCAGCATCCCAGGGAGTAGAGCACGAACGGTTGGCCTCTGCTCCCACAGCCGAAGAGCCAGGGCAAAAAACTTGAGATGTGCCTCTTCTGCAGAAAGTCAGCTTTGCAGCGGTGCCATCCGCATTGCTGTCGCTCCTCCATTTCCCAACTCAAAGTCCATTACAATGGAACCTCTTTGGCACCCGTGCTCGGCTGCCCAGCATGCCAGGGAGTAGAGCACGAACGGTTGGCCTCTGCTCCCACAGCCGAAGAGCCAGGGCAAAAAACTTGAGCTGTGCCTCTTCTGCAGAAAGTCAGCTTTGCAACGGTGCCATCCGCATTGCTGTCGCTCCTCCATTTCCCAACTCAAAGTCCATTACAATGGAACCTCTTTGGCACCCGTGCTCGGCTGCCCAGCATCCCAGGGAGTAGAGCACGAACGGTTGGCCTCTGCTCCCACAGCCGAAGAGCCAGGGCAAAAAACTTGAGCTGTGCCTCTTCTGCAGAAAGTCAGCTTTGCAACGGTGCCATCCGCATTGCTGTCGCTCCTCCATTTCCCAACTCAAAGTCCATTACAATGGAACCTCTTTGGCACCCGTGCTCGGCTGCCCAGCATGCCAGGGATTAGAGCACGAACGGTTGGCCTCTGCTCCCACAGCCGAAGAGCCAGGGCAAAAAACTTGAGCTGTGCCTCTTCTGCAGAAAGTCAGCTTTGCAACGGTGCCATCCGCATTGCTGTCGCTCCTCCATTTCCCAACTCAAAGTCCATTACAATGGAAACTCTTTGACACCCGTGCTCGGCTGCCCAGCATCCCAGGGAGTAGAGCACGAACGGTTGGCCTCTGTTCCCACAGCCGAAGAGCCAGGGCAAAAAACTTGAGCTGTGCCTCTTCTGCAGAAAGTCAGCTTTGCAACGGTGCCATCCGCATTGCTGTCGCTCCTCCATTTCCCAACTCAAAGTCCATTACAATGGAACCTCTTTGGCACCCATGCTCGGCTGCCCAGCATCCCAGGGAGTAGAGCACGAACGGTTGGCCTCTGCTCCCACAGCCGAAGAGCCAGGGCAAAAAACTTGAGCTGTACCTCTTCTGCAGAAAGTCAGCTTTGCAACGGTGCCATCCGCATTGCTGTCGCTCCTCGATTTCCCAACTCAAAGTCCATTACAATGGAACCTCTTTGGCACCCGTGCTCGGCTGCCCAGCATCCCAGGGAGTAGAGCACGAACGGTTGGCCTCTGCTCCCGCAGCCGAAGAGCCAGGGCAAAAAACTTGAGCTGTGCCTCTTCTACAGAAAGTCAGCTTTGCAACGGTGCCATCCGCATTGCTGTCGCTCCTCGATTTCCCAACTCAAAGTCCATTACAATGGAACCTCTTCGGCACCTGTGCTCGGCTGCCCAGCATCCCAGGGAGTAGAGCACGAACGGTTGGGCTCTGCTCCCACAGCCGAAGAGCCAGGGCAAAAAACTTGAGCTGTACCTCTTCTGCAGAAAGTCAGCTTTGCAACGGTGCCATCCGCATTGCTGTCGCTCCTCGATTTCCCAACTCAAAGTCCATTACAATGGAACCTCTTTGGCACCCGTGCTCGGCTGCCCAGCATCCCAGGGAGTAGAGCACGAAAGGTTGGCCTCTGCTCCCACAGCCGAAGAGCCAGGGCAAAAAACTTGAGCTGTGCCTCTTCTGCAGAAAGTCAGCTTTGCAACGGTGCCATCCGCATTTCTGTCTCTCCTCGATTTCCCAACTCAAAGTCCATTACAATGGAACCTCTTTGGCACCCGTGCTCGGCTGCCCAGCATGCCAGGGAGAAGAGCACGAACGGTTGGCCTCTGCTCCCACAGCCGAAGAGCCAGGGCAAAAAACTTGAGCTGTGCCTCTTCTACAGAAAGTCAGCTTTGCAACGGTGCCATCCGCATTGCTGTCGCTCCTCGATTTCCCAACTCAAAGTCCATTACAATGGAACCTCTTTGGCACCCGTGCTCGGCTGCCCAGCATCCCAGGGAATAGAACACGAACGGTTGGCCTCTGCTCCCACAGCCGAAGAGCCAGGGCAAAAAACTTGAGCTGTGCCTCTTCTGCGGAAAGTCAGCTTTGCAACGGTGCCATCCGCATTGCTGTCGCTCCTCGATTTCCCAACTCAAAGTCCATTACAATGGAACCTCTTTGGCACCCGTGCTCGGCTGCCCAGCATGCCAGCGAGTAGAGCACGAACGGTTGGCCTCTGCTCCCACAGCCGAAGAGCCAGGGCAAAAAACTTGAGCTGTGCCTCTTCTGCAGAAAGTCAGCTTTGCAACGGTGCCATCCGCATTGCTGTCGCTCCTCGATTTCCCAACTCAAAGTCCATTACAATGGAACCTCTTTGGCACCCGTGCTCGGCTGCCCAGCATCCCAGGGAGAAGAACACGAACGGTTGGCCTCTGCTCCCACAGCCGAAGAGCCAGGGCAAAAAACTTGAGCTGTGCCTCTTCTGCAGAAAGTCAGCTTTGCAACAGCGCCATCCGCATTGCTGTCGCTCCTCCATTTCCCAACTCAAAGTCCATTAAAATGGAACCTCTTCGGGACCTGTGCTCGGCTGCCCAGCATCCCAGGGAGTAGAGCACGAACGGTTGGCCTCTGCTCCCACAGCTGAAGAGCCAGGGCAAAAAACTTGAGCTGTACCTCTTCTGCAGAAAGTCAGCTCTGCAACGGTGCCATCCGCATTGCTGTCGCTCCTCGATTTCCCAACTCAAAGTCCATTACAATGGAACCTCTTTGGCACCCGTGCTCGGCTGCCCAGCATCCCAGGGAGTAGAGCACGAACGGTTGGCCTCTGCTCCCACAGTCGAAGAGCCAGGGCAAAAAACTTGAGCTGTGCCTCTTCTGCAGAAAGTCAGCTTTGCAACGGTGCCATCCGCATTGCTGTCGCTCCTCCATTTCCCAACTCAAAGTCCATTACAATGGAACCTCTTTGGCACCCGTGCTCGGCTGCCCAGCATCCCAGGGAGTAGAGCACGAACGGTTGGCCTCTGCTCCCACAGCCGAAGAGCCAGGGCAAAAAACTTGAGCTGTGCCTCTTCTACAGAAAGTCAGCTTTGCAACGGTGCCATCCGCATTGCTGTCGCTCCTCGATTTCCCAACTCAAAGTCCATTACAATGGAACCTCTTTGGCACCCGTGCTCGGCTGCCCAGCATCCCAGGGAGTAGAGCACGAACGGTTGGCCTCTGCTCCCACAGCCGAAGAGCCAGGGCAAAAAACTTGAGCTGTGCCTCTTCTGCGGAAAGTCAGCTTTGCAACGGTGCCATCTGCATTGCTGTCGCTCCTCCATTTCCCAACTCAAAGTCCATTACAATGGAACCTCTTTGGCACCCGTGCTCGGCTGCCCAGCATGCCAGCGAGTAGAGCACGAACGGTTGGCCTCTGCTCCCACAGCCGAAGAGCCAGGGCAAAAAACTTGAGCTGTGCCTCTTCTGCAGAAAGTCAGCTTTGCAACGGTGCCATCCGCATTGCTGTCGCTCCTCCATTTCCCAACTCAAAGTCCATTACAATGGAACCTCTTTGGCACCCGTGCTCGGCTGCCCAGCATCCCAGGGAATAGAACACGAACGGTTGGCCTCTGCTCCCACAGCCGAAGAGCCAGGGCAAAAAACTTGAGCTGTGCCTCTTCTGCAGAAAGTCAGCTTTGCAACGGCGCCATCCGCATTGCTGTCGCTCCTCGATTTCCCAACTCAAAGTCCATTACAATGGAACATCTTTGGCACCCGTGCTCGGCTGCCCAGCATCCCAGGGAGTAGAGCACGAACGGTTGGCCTCTGCTCCCACAGCCGAAGAGCCAGGGCAAAAAACTTGAGCTGTGCCTCTTCTGCAGAAAGTCAGCTTTGCAACGGTACCATCCGCATTGCTGTCGCTCCTCCATTTCCCAACTCAAAGTCCATTACAATGGAACCTCTTTGGCACCCGTGCTCGGCTGCCCAGCATCCCAGGGAGAAGAGCACGAACGGTTGGCCTCTGCTCCCACAGCCGAAGAGCCAGGGCAAAAAACTTGAGCTGTGCCTCTTCTGCAGAAAGTCAGCTTTGCAACGGTGCCATCCGCATTGCTGTCGCTCCTCGATTTCCCAACTCAAAGTCCATTACAATGGAACCTCTTTGGCACCCGTGCTCGGCTGCCCACCATCCCAGGGAGTAGAGCACGAACGGTTGGCCTCTGCTCCCACAGCCGAAGAGCCAGGGCAAAAAACTTGAGATGTGCCTCTTCTGCAGAAAGTCAGCTTTGCAGCGGTGCCATCCGCATTGCTGTCGCTCCTCGATTTCCCAACTCAAAGTCCATTACAATGGAACCTCTTTGGCACCCGTGCTTGGCTGCCCAGCATCCCAGGGAGTAGAGCACGAACGGTTGGCCTCTGCTCCCACAGCCGAAGAGCCAGGGCAAAAAACTTGAGCTGTGCCTCTTCTGCAGAAAGTCAGCTTTGCAACGGTGCCATCCGCATTGCTGTCGCTCCTCCATTTCCCAACTCAAAGTCCATTACAATGGAACCTCTTTGGCACCCGTGCTCGGCTGCCCAGCATGCCAGGGAGTAGAGCACGAACGGTTGGCCTCTGCTCCCACAGCCGAAGAGCCAGGGCAAAAAACTTGAGCTGTGCCTCTTCTGCAGAAAGTCAGCTTTGCAACGGTGCCATCCGCATTGCTGTCGCTCCTCCATTTCCCAACTCAAAGTCCATTACAATGGAACCTCTTCGGCACATGGGCTCGGCTGCCCAGCATGCCAGGGAGTAGAGCACGAACGGTTGGCCTCTGCTCCCACAGCCGAAGAGCCAGGGCAAAAAACTTGAGCTGTACCTGTTCTGCAGAAAGTCAGCTTTGCAACGCTGCCATCCGCATTGCTGTCGCTCCTCCATTTCCCAACTCAAAGTCCATTACAATGGAACCTCTTTGGCACCCGTGCTCGGCTGCCCAGCATCCCAGGGAGTAGAGCACGAACGGTTGGCCTCTGCTCCCACAGCCGAAGAGCCAGGGCAAAAAACTTGAGCTGTGCCTCTTCTGCAGAAAGTCAGCTTTGCAACGGTGCCATCCGCATTGCTGTCTCTCCTCGATTTCCCAACTCAAAGTCCATTACAATGAAACCTCTTTGGCACCCGTGCTCGGCTGCCCAGCATCCCAGGGAATAGAACACGAACAGTTGGCCTCTGCTCCCACAGCCGAAGAGCCAGGGCAAAAAAATTGAGCCGTGCCTCTTCTGCAGAAAGTCAGCTTTGCAACGGCGCCATCCGCATTGCTGTCGCTCCTCGATTTCCCAACTCAAAGTCCATTACAATGGAACATCTTTGGCACCCGTGCTCGGCTGCCCAGCATCCCAGGGAGTAGAGCACGAACGGTTGGCCTCTGCTCCCACAGCCGAAGAGCCAGGGCAAAAAACTTGAGCTGTGCCTCTTCTGCAGAAAGTCAGCTTTGCAACGGTGCCATCCGCATTGCTGTCGCTCCTCCATTTCCCAACTCAAAGTCCATTACAATGGAACCTCTTTGGCACCCGTGCTCGGCTGCCCAGCATCCCAGGGAGAAGAGCACGAACGGTTGGCCTCTGCTCCCACAGCCGAAGAGCCAGGGCAAAAAACTTGAGCTGTGCCTCTTCTGCAGAAAGTCAGCTTTGCAACGGTGCCATCCGCATTGCTGTCGCTCCTCGATTTCCCAACTCAAAGTCCATTACAATGGAACCTATTTGGCACCCGTGCTCGGCTGCCCACCATCCCAGGGAGTAGAGCACGAACGGTTGGCCTCTGCTCCCACAGCCGAAGAGCCAGGGCAAAAAACTTGAGCTGTGCCTCTTCTGCAGAAAGTCAGCTTTGCAACGGTGCCATCCGCATTGCTGTCGCTCCTCCATTTCCCAACTCAAAGTCCATTACAATGGAACCTCTTTGGCACCCGTGCTCGGCTGCCCAGCATGCCAGGGAGTAGAGCACAAACGGTTGGCCTCTGCTCCCACAGCCGAAGAGCCAGGGCAAAAAACTTGAGCTGTGCCTCTTCTGCAGAAAGTCAGCTTTGCAACGGTGCCATCCGCATTGCTGTCGCTCCTCGATTTCCCAACTCAAAGTCCATTACAATGGAACCTCTTTGGCACCCGTGCTCGGCTGCCCAGCATCCCAGGGAGTAGAGCACGAACGGTTGGCCTCTGCTCCCACAGCCGAAGAGCCAGGGCAAAAAACTTGAGCTGTGCCTCTTCTGCAGAAAGTCAGCTTTGCAACGGTGCCATCCGCATTGCTGTTGCTCCTCGATTTCCCAACTCAAAGTCCATTACAATGGAACCTCTTTGGCACCTGTGCTCGGCTGCCCAGCATCCCAGGGAGTAGAGCACGAACGGTTGGCCTCTGCTCCCACAGCCGAAGAGCCAGGGCAAAAAACTTGAGCTGTGCCTCTTCTGCAGAAAGTCAGCTTTGCAACGGTGCCATCCGCATTGCTTTCGCTCCTCGATTTCCCAACTCAAAGTCCATCACAATGGAACCTCTTTGGCACCCGTGCTCGGCTGCCCAGCATCAAAGCGAGTAGAGCACGAACGTTTGGCCTCTGCTCCCACAGCCGAATAGCCAGGGCAAAAAACTTGAGCTGTGCCTCTTCTGCAGAAAGTCAGCTTTGCAACGGTGCCATCCACATTGCTGTCGCTCCTCCATTTCCCAACTCAAAGTCCATTACAATGGAACCTCTTTGGCACCCGTGCTCGGCTGCCCAGCATCCCAGGGAGTAGAGCACGAACGGTTGGCCTCTGCTCCCACAGCCGAAGAGCCAGGGCAAAAAACTTGAGCTGTGCCTCTTCTGCAGAAAGTCAGCTTTGCAATGGTGCCATCCGCATTGCTGTCGCTCCACGATTTCCCAACTCAAAGTCCATTACAATGGAACGTCTTTGGCACCCGTGCTCGGCTGCCCAGCATCCCAGGGAGTAGAGCACGAACGGTTGGCCTCTGCTCCCACAGCCGAAGAGCCAGGGCAACAAACTTGAGCTGTGCCTCTTCTGCAGAAAGTCAACTTTGCAACGGTGCCATCCGCATTGCTGTCGCTCCTCCATTTCCCAACTCAAAGTCCATTACAATGGAACCTCTTTGGCACCCGTGCTCGGCTGCCCACCATCCCAGGGAGTAGAGCACGAACGGTTGGCCTCTGCTCCCACAGCCGAAGAGCCAGGGCAAAAAACTTGAGCTGTGCCTCTTCTGCAGAAAGTCAGCTTTGCAACGGTGCCATCCGCATTGCTGTCGCTCCTCGATTTCCCAACTCAAAGTCCATTACAATGGAACCTCTTTGGCACCCGTGCTCGGCTGCCCAGCATGCCAGCGAGTAGAGCACGAACGGTTGGCCTCTGCTCCCACAGCTGAAGAGCCAGGGCAATAAACTTGAGCTGTGCCTCTTCTGCAGAAAGTCAGCTTTGCAACGGTGCCATCCGCATTGCTGTCGCTCCTCCATTTCCCAACTCAAAGTCCATTACAATGGAACCTCTTTGGCACCCGTGCTCGGCTGCCCAGCATCCCAGGGAGTAGAGCACGAACGGTTGGCCTCTGCTCCCACAGCCGAAGAGCCAGGGCAAAAAACTTGAGCTGTGCCTCTTCTGCAGAAAGTCAGCTTTGCAACGGTGCCATCCGCATTGCTGTCGCTCCTCGATTTCCCAACTCAAAGTCCATTACAATGGAACCTCTTTGGCACCCGTGCTCGGCTGCCCAGCATCCCAGGGAGTAGAGCACGAACGGTTGGCCTCTGCTCCCACAGCCGAAGAGACAGGGCAAAAAACTTGAGCTGTACCTCTTCTGCAGAAAGTCAGCTTTGCAACGGTGCCATCCGCATTGCTGTCGCTCCTCCATTTCCCAACTCAAAGTCCATTACAATGGAACCTCTTTGGCACCTGTGCTCGGCTGCCCAGCATCCCAGGGAGTAGAGCACGAACGGTTGGCCTCTGCTCCCACAGCCGAAGAGCCAGGGCAAAAAACTTGAGCTGTGCCTCTTCTGCAGAAAGTCAGCTTTGCAACGGTGCCATCCGCATTGCTGTCGCTCCTCCATTTCCCAACTCAAAGTCCATTACAATGGAACCTCTTTGGCACCCGTGCTCGGCTGCCCAGCATCCCAGGGAGTAGAGCACGAACGGTTGGCCTCTGCTCCCACAGCCGAAGAGCCAGGGCAAAAAACTTGAGCTGTGCCTCTTCTGCAGAAAGTCAGCTTTGCAACGGTGCCATCCGCATTGCTGTCGCTCCTCCATTTCCCAACTCAAAGTCCATTACAATGGAAGCTCTTTGGCACCCGTGCTCGGCTGCCCAGCATGCCAGGGAGTAGAGCACGAACGGTTGGCCTCTGCTCCCACAGCCGAAGAGCCAGGGCAAAAAACTTGAGCTGTGCCTCTTCTGCAGAAAGTCAGCTTTGCAACGGTGCCATCCGCATTGCTGTCGCTCCTCCATTTCCCAACTCAAAGTCCATTACAATGGAACGTCTTTGGCACCCGTGCTCGGCTGCCCAGCATGCCAGGGAGTAGAGCACGAACGGTTGGCCTCTGCTCCCACAGCCGAAGAGCCAGGGCAAAAAACTTGAGCTGTGCCTCTTCTGCAGAAAGTCAGCTTTGCAACGGTGCCATCCGCATTGCTGTCGCTCCTCCATTTCCCAACTCAAAGTCCATTACAATGGAACCTCTTTGGCACCCGTGCTCTTCTGCAAAGCATGCCAGGGAGAAGAGCACGAACGGTTGGCCTCTGCTCCCACAGCCGAAGAGCCAGGGCAAAAAACTTGAGCTGTACCTCTTCTGCAGAAAGTCAGCTTTGCAACGGTGCCATCCGCATTGCTGTCGCTCCTCGATTTCCCAACTCAAAGTCCATTACAATGGAACCTCTTTGGCACCCGTGCTCGGCTGCCCAGCATCCCAGGGAGTAGAGCACGAACGGTTGGCCTCTGCTCCCACAGCCGAAGAGCCAGGGCAAAAAACTTGAGCTGTGCCTCTTCTGCAGAAAGTCAGCTTTGCAACGGTGCCATCCGCATTGCTGTCGCTCCTCGATTTCCCAACTCAAAGTCCATTACAATGGAACCTCTTTGGCACCCGTGCTCGGCTGCCCAGCATGCCAGGGAGTAGAGCACGAACGGTTGGCCTCTGCTCCCACAGCCGAAGAGCCAGGGCAAAAAACTTGAGCTGTGCCTCTTCTGCAGAAAGTCAGCTTTGCAACGGTGCCATCCGCATTGCTGTCGCTCCTCCATTTCCCAACTCAAAGTCCATTACAATGGAACATCTTTGGCACCCGTGCTCAGCTGCCCAGCATGCCAGCGATTAGAGCACGAACGGTTGGCGTCTGGTCCCACAGCCGAAGAGCCAGGGCAAAAAACTTGAGCTGTGCCTCTTCTGCAGAAAGTCAGCTTTGCAACGGTGCCATCCGCATTGCTGTCGCTCCTCGATTTCCCAACTCAATGTCCATTACAATGGAACCTCTTTGGCACCCGTGCTCGGCTGCCCAGCATCCCAGGGAGTAGAGCACGAACGGTTGGCCTCTGCTCCCACAGCCGAATAGCCAGAGCAAAAAACTTGAGCTGTGCCTCTTCTGCAGAAAGTCAGCTTTGCAACGGTGCCATCCGCATTGCTGTCGCTCCTCGATTTCCCAACTCAAAGTCCATTACAATGGAACCTCTTTGGCACCCGTGCTCGGCTGCCCAGCATCCCAGGGAGTAGAGCACGAACGGTTGGCCTCTGCTCCCACAGCCGAAGAGCCAGGGCAAAAAACTTGAGCTGTGCCTCTTCTGCAGAAAGTCAGCTTTGCAACGGTGCCATCCGCATTGCTGTCGCTCCTCGATTTCCCAACTCAAAGTCCATTACAATGGAACCTCTTTGGCACCCGTGCTCGGCTGCCCAGCATCCCAGGGAGTAGAGCACGAACGGTTGGCCTCTGCTCCCACAGCCGAAGAGCCAGGGCAAAAAACTTGAGCTGTGCCTCTTCTGCAGAAAGTCAGCTTTGCAACGGTGCCATCCGCATTGCTGTCGCTCCTCCATTTCCCAACTCAAAGTCCATTACAATGGAACATCTTTGGCACCCGTGCTCAGCTGCCCAGCATGCCAGCGATTAGAGCACGAACGGTTGGCGTCTGGTCCCACAGCCGAAGAGCCAGGGCAAAAAACTTGAGCTGTGCCTCTTCTGCAGAAAGTCAGCTTTGCAACGGTGCCATCCGCATTGCTGTCGCTCCTCCATTTCCCAACTCAATGTCCATTACAATGGAACCTCTTTGGCACCCGTGCTCGGCTGCCCAGCATCCCAGGGAGTAGAGCACGAACGGTTGGCCTCTGCTCCCACAGCCGAAGAGCCAGGGCAAAAATCTTGAGCTGTGCCTCTTCTGCAGAAATTCAGATTTGCAACGGTGCCATCCGCATTGCTGTCGCTCCTCGATTTCCCAACTCAAAGTCCATTACAATGGAACCTCTTTGGCACCCGTGCTCGGCTGCCCAGCATCCCAGGGAGTAGAGCACGAACGGTTGGCCTCTGCTCCCACAGCCGAAGAGCCAGGGCAAAAAACTTGAGCTGTGCCTCTTCTGCAGAAAGTCAGCTTTGCAACGGTGCCATCCGCATTGCTGTCGCTCCTCGATTTCCCAACTCAAAGTCCATTACAATGGAACCTCTTTGGCACCCGTGCTCGGCTGCCCAGCATCCCAGGGAGTAGAGCACGAACGGTTGGCCTCTGCTCCCACAGCCGAAGAGCCAGGGCAAAAAACTTGAGCTGTGCCTCTTCTGCAGAAAGTCAGCTTTGCAACGGTGCCATCCGCATTGCTGTCGCTCCTCGATTTCCCAACTCAAAGTCCATTACAATGGAAGCTCTTTGGCACCCGTGCTCGGCTGCCCAGCATGCCAGGGAGTAGAGCACGAACGGTTGGCCTCTGCTCCCACAGTCGAAGAGCCAGGGCAAAAAACTTGAGCTGTACCTCTTCTGCAGAAAGTCAGCTTTGCAACGGTGCCATCCGCATTGCTGTCGCTCCTCCATTTCCCAACTCAAAGTCCATTACAATGGAACCTCTTTGGCACCCGTGCTCGGCTGCCCAGCATCCCAGGGAGTAGAGCACGAACGGTTGGCCTCTGCTCCCACAGCCGAAGAGCCAGGGCAAAAAACTTGAGATGTGCCTCTTCTGCAGAAAGTCAGCTTTGCAACGGTGCCATCCGCATTGCTGTGGCTCCTCGATTTCCCAACTCAAAGTCCATTACAATGGAACCTCTCTGGCACCCGTGCTCGGCTGCCCAGCATCCCAGGGAGTAGAGCACGAACGGTTGGCCTCTGCTCCCACAGCCGAAGAGCCAGGGCAAAAAACTTGAGCTGTGCCTCTTCTGCAGAAAGTCAGCTTTGCAACGGCGCCATCCGCATTGCTGTCGCTCCTCGATTTCCCAACTCAAAGTCCATTACAATGGAACCTCTTTGGCACCCGTGCTCGGCTGCCCAGCATCCCAGGGAGTAGAGCACGAACGGTTGGCCTCTGCTCCCACAGCCGAAGAGCCAGGGCAAAAAACTTGAGCTGTGCCTCTTCTGCAGAAAGTCAGCTTTGCAACGCTGCCATCCGCATTGCTGTCGCTCCTCGACTTCCCAACTCAAAGTCCATTACAATGGAACCTCTCTGGCACCCGTGCTCGGCTGCCCAGCATCCCAGGGAGTAGAGCACGAACGGTTGGCCTCTGCTCCCACAGCCGAAGAGCCAGGGCAAAAAACTTGAGCTGTGCCTCTTCTGCAGAAAGTCAGCTTTGGAACGCTGCCATCCGCATTACTGTCGCTCCTCGATTTCCCAACTCAAAGTCCATTACAATGGAACCTCTCTGGCACCCGTGCTCGGCTGCCCAGCATCCCAGGGAGTAGAGCACGAACGGTAGGCCTCTGCTCCCACAGCCGAAGAGCCAGGGCAAAAAACTTGAGCTGTGCCTCTTCTGCAGAAAGTCAGCTTTGCAACGGCGCCATCCGCATTGCTGTCGCTCCTCGATTTCCCAACTCAAAGTCCATTACAATGGAACCTCTTTGGCACCCGTGCTCGGCTGCCCAGCATCCCAGGGAGTAGAGCACGAACGGTTGGCCTCTGCTCCCACAGTCGAATAGCCAGGGCAAAAAACTTGAGCTGTGCCTCTTCTGCAGAAAGTCAGCTTTGCAACGGTGCCATCCGCATTGCTATCGCTCCTCGATTTCCCAACTCAAAGTCCATTACAATGGAACCTCTTCGGCACCCGTGCTCGGCTGCCCAGCATTCCAGGGAGTAGAGCACGAACGGTTGGCCTCTGCTCCCACAGCCGAAGAGCCAGGGCAAAAAACTTGAGCTGTACCTCTTCTGCAGAAAGTCAGCTTTGCAACGGTGCCATCCGCATCGCTGTCGCTCCTCGATTTCCCAACTCAAAGTCCATTACAATGGAACCTCTTTGGCACCCGTGCTCGGCTGCCCAGCATCCCAGGGAGTAGAGCACGAACGGTTGGCCTCTGCTCCCACAGCCGAAGAGCCAGGGCAAAAAACTTGAGCTGTGCCTCTTCTGCAGAAAGTCAGCTTTGCAACGGTGCCATCCGCATTGCTGTCGCTCCTCCATTTCCCAACTCAAAGTCCATTACAATGGAACCTCTTTGGCACCCGTGCTCGGCTGCCCAGCATCCCAGGGAGTAGAGCACGAACGGTTGGCCTCTGCTCCCACAGCCGAAGAGCCAGGGCAAAAAACTTGAGCTGTGCCTCTTCTGCAGAAAGTCAGCTTTGCAACGGTGCCATGCGCATTGCTGTCGCTCCTCGATTTCCCAACTCAAAGTCCATTACAATGGAACCTCTTTGGCACCCGTGCTCGGCTGCCCAGCATCCCAGGGAGTAGAGCACGAACGGTTGGCCTCTGCTCCCACAGCCGAATAGCCAGAGCAAAAAACTTGAGCTGTGCCTCTTCTGCAGAAAGTCAGCTTTGCAACGGTGCCATCCGCATTGCTGTCGCTCCTCGATTTCCCAACTCAAAGTCCATTACAATGGAACATCTTTGGCACCCGTGTTCGGCTGCCCAGCATCCAAGGGAGTAGAGCACGAACAGTTGGCCTCTGCTCCCACAGCCGAAGAGCCAGGGCAAAAAACTTGAGCTGTGCCTCTTCTGCAGAAAGTCAGCTTTGCAACGGTGCCATCCGCATTGCTGTCGCTCCTCCATTTCCCAACTCAAAGTCCATTACAATGGAACCTCTTTGGCACCCGTGCTCGGCTGCCCAGCATCCCAGGGAGTAGAGCACGAACGGTTGGCCTCTGCTCCCACAGTCGAATAGCCAGGGCAAAAAACTTGAGCTGTGCCTCTTCTGCAGAAAGTCAGCTTTGCAACGGTGCCATCCGCATTGCTGTCGCTCCTCGATTTCCCAACTCAAAGTCCATTACAATGGAACCTCTTTGGCACCCGTGCTCGGCTGCCCAGCATCCCAGGGAGTAGAGCACGAACGGTTGGCCTCTGCTCCCACAGCCGAAGAGCCAGGGCAAAAAACTTGAGCTGTGCCTCTTCTGCAGAAAGTCAGCTTTGCAACGGTGCCATCCGCATTGCTGTCGCTCCTCGATTTCCCAACTCAAAGTCCATTACAATGGAACCTCTTTGGCACCCGTGCTCGGCTGCCCAGCATCCCAGGGAGTAGAGCACGAACGGTTGGCCTCTGTTCCCACAGCCGAAGAGCCAGGGCAAAAAACTTGAGCTGTGCCTCTTCTGCAGAAAGTCAGCTTTGCAACGGTGCCATCCGCATTGCTGTCGCTCCTCCATTTCCCAACTCAAAGTCCATTACAATGGAACCTCTTTGGCACCCGTGCTCGGCTGCCCAGCATCCCAGGGAGAAGAGCACGAACGGTTGGCCTCTGCTCCCACAGCCGAAGAGCCAGGGCAAAAAACTTGAGCTGTGCCTCTTCTGCAGAAAGTCAGCTTTGCAACGGTGCCATGCGCATTGCTGTCGCTCCTCGATTTCCCAACTCAAAGTCCATTACAATGGAACCTCTTTGGCACCCGTGCTCGGCTGCCCAGCATGCCAGGGAGTAGAGCACGAACGGTTGGCCTCTGCTCCCACAGCCGAAGAGCCAGGGCAAAAAACTTGATCTGTGCCTCTTCTGCAGAAAGTCAGCTTTGCAACGGTGCCATCCGCATTGCTGTCGCTCCTCCATTTCCCAACTCAAAGTCCATTACAATGGAAACTCTTTGGCACCCGTGCTCGGCTGCCCAGCATGCCAGGGAGTAGAGCACGAACGGTTGGCCTCTGCTCCCACAGCCGAAGAGCCAGGGCAAAAAACTTGAGCTGTGCCTCTTCTGCAGAAAGCCAGCTTTGCAACGGTGCCATCCGCATTGCTGTCGCTCCTCCATTTCCCAACTCAAAGTCCATTACAATGGAACCTCTTTGGCACCCGTGCTCGGCTGCCCAGCATCCCAGGGAGTAGAGCACGAACGGTTGGCCTCTGCTCCCACAGCCGAAGAGCCAGGGCAAAAAACTTGAGCTGTGCCTCTTCTGCAGAAAGTCAGCTTTGCAACGGTGCCATCCGCATTGCTGTCGCTCCTCGATTTCCCAACTCAAAGTCCATTACAATGGAACCTCTTTGGCACCCGTGCTCGGCTGCCCAGCATCCCAGGGAGTAGAGCACGAACGGTTGGCCTCTGCTCCCACAGCCGAAGAGCCAGGGCAAAAAACTTGAGCTGTGCCTCTTCTGCAGAAAGTCAGCTTTAAAACGGTGCCATCCGCATTGCTGTCGCTCCTCCATTTCCCAACTCAAAGTCCACTACAATGGAACCTCTTTGGCACCCGTGCTCGGCTGCCCAGCATCCCAGGGAGTAGAGCACGAACGGTTGGCCTCTGCTCCCACAGCCGAAGAGCCAGGGCAAAAAACTTGAGCTGTGCCTCTTCTGCAGAAAGTCAGCTTTGCAACGGTGCCATGCGCATTGCTGTCGCTCCTCGATTTCCCAACTCAAAGTCCATTACAATGGAACCTCTTTGGCACCCGTGCTCGGCTGCCCAGCATGCCAGGGAGTAGAGCACGAACGGTTGGCCTCTGCTCCCACAGCCGAATAGCCAGAGCAAAAAACTTGAGCTGTGCCTCTTCTGCAGAAAGTCAGCTTTGCAACGGTGCCATCCGCATTGCTGTCGCTCCTCGATTTCCCAACTCAAAGTCCATTACAATGGAACCTCTTTGGCACCCGTGTTCGGCTGCCCAGCATCCAAGGGAGTAGAGCACGAACAGTTGGCCTCTGCTCCCACAGCCGAAGAGCCAGGGCAAAAAACTTGAGCTGTGCCTCTTCTGCAGAAAGTCAGCTTTGCAACGGTGCCATCCGCATTGCTGTCGCTCCTCCATTTCCCAACTCAAAGTCCATTACAATGGAACCTCTTTGGCACCCGTGCTCGGCTGCCCAGCATCCCAGGGAGTAGAGCACGAACGGTTGGCCTCTGCTCCCACAGTCGAATAGCCAGGGCAAAAAACTTGAGCTGTGCCTCTTCTGCAGAAAGTCAGCTTTGCAACGGTGCCATCCGCATTGCTGTGGCTCCTCGATTTCCCAACTCAAAGTCCATTACAATGGAACCTCTTTGGCACCCGTGCTCGGCTGCCCAGCATGCCAGGGAGTAGAGCACGAACGGTTGGCCTCTGCTCCCACAGCCGAAGAGCCAGGGCAAAAAACTTGAGCTGTGCCTCTTCTGCAGAAAGTCAGCTTTGCAACGGTGCCATCCGCATTGCTGTCGCTCCTCCATTTCCCAACTCAAAGTCCATTACAATGGAACCTCTTTGGCACCCGTGCTCGGCTGCCCAGCATCCCAGGGAGTAGAGCACGAACGGTTGGCCTCTGCTCCCACAGCCGAAGAGCCAGGGCAAAAAACTTGAGCTGTGCCTCTTCTGCAGAAAGTCAGCTTTGCAACGGTGCCATCCGCATTGCTGTCGCTCCTCCATTTCCCAACTCAAAGTCCATTACAATGGAACCTCTTTGGCACCCATGCTCGGCTGCCCAGCATCCCAGGGAGAAGAGCACGAACGGTTGGCCTCTGCTCCCACAGCCGAAGAGCCAGGGCAAAAAACTTGAGCTGTGCCTCTTCTGCAGAAAGTCAGCTTTGCAACGGTGCCATCCGCATTGCTGTCGCTCCTCCATTTCCCAACTCAAAGTCCATTACAATGGAACCTCTTTGGCACCCGTGCTCGGCTGCCCAGCATGCCAGGGAGTAGAGCACGAACGGTTGGCCTCTGCTCCCACAGCCGAAGAGCCAGGGCAAAAAACTTGATCTGTGCCTCTTCTGCAGAAAGTCAGCTTTGCAACGGTGCCATCCGCATTGCTGTCGCTCCTCCATTTCCCAACTCAAAGTCCATTACAATGGAAACTCTTTGGCACCCGTGCTCGGCTGCCCAGCATCCCAGGGAGTAGAGCACGAACGGTTGGCCTCTGCTCCCACAGCCGAAGAGCCAGGGCAAAAAACTTGAGCTGTGCCTCTTCTGCAGAAAGCCAGCTTTGCAACGGTGCCATCCGCATTGCTGTCGCTCCTCCATTTCCCAACTCAAAGTCCATTACAATGGAACCTCTTTGGCACCCGTGCTCGGCTGCCCAGCATCCCAGGGAGTAGAGCACGAACGGTTGGCCTCTGCTCCCACAGCCGAAGAGCCAGGGCAAAAAACTTGAGCTGTGCCTCTTCTGCAGAAAGTCAGCTTTGCAACGGTGCCATCCGCATTGCTGTCGCTCCTCGATTTCCCAACTCAAAGTCCATTACAATGGAACCTCTTTGGCACCCGTGCTCGGCTGCCCAGCATCCCAGGGAGTAGAGCACGAACGGTTGGCCTCTGCTCCCACAGCCGAAGAGCCAGGGCAAAAAACTTGAGCTGTGCCTCTTCTGCAGAAAGTCAGCTTTAAAACGGTGCCATCCGCATTGCTGTCGCTCCTCCATTTCCCAACTCAAAGTCCACTACAATGGAACCTCTTTGGCACCCGTGCTCGGCTGCCCAGCATTCCAGGGAGTAGAGCACGAACGGTTGGCCTCTGCTCCCACAGCCGAAGAGCCAGGGCAAAAAACTTGAGCTGTGCCTCTTCTGCAGAAAGTCAGCTTTGCAACGGTGCCATCCGCATTGCTGTCGCTCCTCCATTTCCCAACTCAAAGTCCATTATAATGGAACCTCTTTGGCACCCGTGCTCGGCTGCCCAGCATGCCAGGGAGTAGAGCACGAACGGTTGGCCTCTGCTCCCACAGCCGAAGAGCCAGGGCAAAAAACTTGAGCTGTGCCTCTTCTGCAGAAAGTCAGCTTTGCAACGGTGCCATCCGCATTGCTGTCGCTCCTCCATTTCCCAACTCAAAGTCCATTACAATGGAACCTCTTTGGCACCCGTGCTCGGCTGCCCAGCATGCCAGGGAGTAGAGCACGAACGGTTGGCCTCTGCTCCCACAGCCGAAGAGCCAGGGCAAAAAACTTGAGCTGTGCCTCTTCTGCAGAAAGTCAGCTTTGCAACGGTGCCATCCGCATCGCTGTCGCTCCTCCATTTCCCAACTCAAAGTCCATTACAATGGAACCTCTTTGGCACCCGTGCTCGGCTGCCCAGCATCACAGGGAGTAGAGCACGAACGGTTGGCCTCTGCTCCCACAGCCGAAGAGCCAGGGCAAAAAACTTGAGCTGTGCCTCTTCTGCAGAAAGTCAGCTTTGCAACGGTGCCATCCGCATTGCTGTCGCTCCTCCATTTCCCAACTCAAAGTCCATTACAATGGAACCTCTTTGGCACCCGTGCTCGGCTGCCCAGCATCCCAGGGAGTAGAGCACGAACGGTTGGCCTCTGCTCCCACAGCCGAAGAGCCAGGGCAAAAAACTTGAGCTGTGCCTCTTCTGCAGAAAGTCAGCTTTGCAACGGTGCCATCCGCATTGCTGTCGCTCCTCGATTTCCCAACTCAAAGTCCATTACAATGGAACCTCTTTGGCACCCGTGCTCGGCTGCCCAGCATCCCAGGGAGTAGAGCACGAACGGTTGGCCTCTGCTCCCACAGCCGAAGAGCCAGGGCAAAAAACTTGAGCTGTGCCTCTTCTGCAGAAAGTCAGCTTTGGAACGCTGCCATCCGCATTACTGTCGCTCCTTGATTTCCCAACTCAAAGTCCATTACAATGGAACCTCTCTGGCACCCGTGCTCGGCTGCCCAGCATCCCAGGGAGTAGAGCACGAACGGTTGGCCTCTGCTCCCACAGCCGAAGAGCCAGGGCAAAAAACTTGAGCTGTGCCTCTTCTGCAGAAAGTCAGCTTTCCAACGGCGCCATCCGCATTGCTGTCGCTCCTCCATTTCCCAACTCAAAGTCCATTACAATGGAACCTCTTTGGCACCCGTGCTCGGCTGCCCAGCATGCCAGGGAGTAGAGCACGAACGGTTGGCCTCTGCTCCCACAGTCGAATAGCCAGGGCAAAAAACTTGAGCTGTGCCTCTTCTGCAGAAAGTCAGCTTTGCAACGGTGCCATCCGCATTGCTGTCGCTCCTCGATTTCCCAACTCAAAGTCCATTACAATGGAACCTCTTTGGCACCCGTGCTCGGCTGCCCAGCATTCCAGGGAGTAGAGCACGAACGGTTGGCCTCTGCTCCCACAGCCGAAGAGCCAGGGCAAAAAACTTGAGCTGTACCTCTTCTGCAGAAAGTCAGCTTTGCAACGGTGCCATCCGCATCGCTGTCGCTCCTCGATTTCCCAACTCAAAGTCCATTACAATGGAACGTCTTTGGCACCCGTGCTCGGCTGCCCAGCATCCCAGGGAGTAGAAAACGAACTGTTTTGGCCTCTGCTCCCACAGCCGAAGAGCCAGGGCAGAAAACTTGAGCTGTGCCTCTTCTGCAGAAAGTCAGCTTTGCAACGGTGCCATCCGCATTGCTGTCGCTCCTCGATTTCCCAACTCAAAGTCCATTACAATGGAACCTCTTTGGCACCCGTGCTCGGCTGCCCAGCATCCCAGGGAGAAGAGCACAAACGGTTGGCCTCTGCTCCCACAGCCGAAGAGCCAGGGCAAAAAACTTGAGCTGTGCCTCTTCTGCAGAAAGTCAGCTTTGCAACGGTGCCATCTGCATTGCTGTCGCTCCTCGATTTCCCAACTCAAAGTCCATTACAATGGAACCTCTTTGGCACCCGTCCTCGGCTGCCCAGCATGCCAGGGAGTAGAGCACGAACGGTTGGCCTCTGCTCCCACAGCCGAAGAGCCAGGGCAAAAAACTTGAGCTGTGCCTCTTCTGCAGAAAGTCAGCTTTGCAACGGTGCCATCCGCATTGCTGTCGCTCCTCGATTTCCCAACTCAAAGTCCATTACAATGGAACCTCTTTGGCACCCGTGCTCGGCTGCCCAGCATCCCAGGGAGTAGAGCACGAACGGTTGGCCTCTGCTCCCACAGCCGAAGAGCCAGGGCAAAAAACTTGAGCTGTACCTCTTCTGCAGAAAGTCAGCTTTGCAACGGTGCCATCCGCATTGCTGTCGCTCCTCCATTTCCCAACTCAAAGTCCATTACAATGGAACCTCTTTGGCACCCGTGCTCGGCTGCCCAGCATGCCAGGGAGTAGAGCACGAACGGTTGGCCTCTGCTCCCACAGCCGAAGAGCCAGGGCAAAAAACTTGAGCTGTGCCTCTTCTGCAGAAAGTCAGCTTTGCAACGGTGCCATCCGCATTGCTGTCGCTCCTCCATTTCCCAACTCAAAGTCCATTACAATGGAACCTCTTTGGCACCCGTGCTCGGCTGCCCAGCATCCCAGGGAGTAGAGCACGAACGGTTGGCCTCTGTTCCCACAGCCGAAGAGCCAGGGCAAAAAACTTGAGCTGTGCCTCTTCTGCAGAAAGTCAGCTTTGCAACGGTGCCATCCGCATTGCTGTCGCTCCTCCATTTCCCAACTCAAAGTCCATTACAATGGAACCTCTTTGGCACCCGTGCTCGGCTGCCCAGCATCCCAGGGAGTAGAGCACGAACGGTTGGCCTCTGCTCCCACAGCCGAAGAGCCAGGGCAAAAAACTTGAGCTGTGCCTCTTCTGCAGAAAGTCAGCTTTGCAACGGTGCCATCCGCATTGCTGTGGCTCCTCGATTTCCCAACTCAAAGTCCATTACAATGGAACCTCTTTGGCACCCGTGCTCGGCTGCCCAGCATCCCAGGGAGTAGAGCACGAACGGTTGGCCTCTGCTCCCACAGCCGAAGAGCCAGGGCAAAAAACTTGAGCTGTGCCTCTTCTGCAGAAAGTCAGCTTTGCAACGGTGCCATCCGCATTGCTGTCGCTCCTCGATTTCCCAACTCAAAGTCCATTACAATGGAACCTCTTTGGCACCCGTGCTCGGCTGCCCAGCATGCCAGGGAGTAGAGCACGAACGGTTGGCCTCTGCTCCCACAGCCGAAGAGCCAGGGCAAAAAACTTGAGCTGTGCCTCTTCTGCACAAAGTCAGCTTTGCAACGGTGCCATCCGCATTGCTGTCGCTCCTCCATTTCCCAACTCAAAGTCCATTACAATGGAACCTCTTTGGCACCCGTGCTCGGCTGCCCAGCATCCCAGGGAGAAGAGCACGAACGGTTGGCCTCTGCTCCCACAGCCGAAGAGCCAGGGCAAAAAACTTGAGCTGTGCCTCTTCTGCAGAAAGTCAGCTTTGCAACGGTGCCATCCGCATTGCTGTCGCTCCTCCATTTCCCAACTCAAAGTCCATTACAATGGAACCTCTTTGGCACCCGTGCTCGGCTGCCCAGCATCCCAGGGAGTAGAGCACGAACGGTTGGCCTCTGCTCCCACAGCCGAAGAGCCAGGGCAAAAAACTTGAGCTGTGCCTCTTCTGCAGAAAGTCAGCTTTGCAACGGTGCCATCCGCATTGCTGTCGCTCCTCCATTTCCCAACTCAAAGTCCATTACAATGGAAACTCTTTGGCACCCGTGCTCGGCTGCCCAGCATGCCAGGGAGTAGAGCACGAACGGTTGGCCTCTGCTCCCACAGCCGAAGAGCCAGGGCAAAAAACTTGAGCTGTGCCTCTTCTGCAGAAAGCCAGCTTTGCAACGGTGCCATCCGCATTGCTGTCGCTCCTCCATTTCCCAACTCAAAGTCCATTACAATGGAACCTCTTTGGCACCCGTGCTCGGCTGCCCAGCATCCCAGGGAGTAGAGCACGAACGGTTGGCCTCTGCTCCCACAGCCGAAGAGCCAGGGCAAAAAACTTGAGCTGTGCCTCTTCTGCAGAAAGTCAGCTTTGCAACAGTGCCATCCGCATTGCTGTCGCTCCTCGATTTCCCAACTCAAAGTCCATTACAATGGAACCTCTTTGGCACCCGTGCTCGGCTGCCCAGCATGCCAGGGAGTAGAGCACGAACGGTTGGCCTCTGCTCCCACAGCCGAAGAGCCAGGGCAAAAAACTTGAGCTGTGCCTCTTCTGCAGAAAGTCAGCTTTGCAACGGTGCCATCCGCATTGCTGTCGCTCCTCCATTTCCCAACTCAAAGTCCATTACAATGGAACCTCTTTGGCACCCGTGCTCGGCTGCCCAGCATCCCAGGGAGTAGAGCACGAACGGTTGGCCTCTGCTCCCACAGCCGAAGAGCCAGGGCAAAAAACTTGAGCTGTGCCTCTTCTGCAGAAAGTCAGCTTTGCAACGGTGCCATCCGCATTGCTGTCGCTCCTCCATTTCCCAACTCAAAGTCCATTACAATGGAACCTCTTTGGCACCCGTGCTCGGCTGCCCAGCATCCCAGCGAGTAGAGCACGAACGGTTGGCCTCTGCTCCCACAGCCGAAGAGCCAGGGCAAAAAACTTGAGCTGTGCCTCTTCTGCAGAAAGTCAGCTTTGCAACGGTGCCATCCGCATTGCTGTCGCTCCTCGATTTCCCAACTCAAAGTCCATTACAATGGAACCTCTTTGGCACCCGTGCTCGGCTGCCCAGCATGCCAGGGAGTAGAGCACGAACGGTTGGCCTCTGCTCCCACAGCCGAAGAGCCAGGGCAAAAAACTTGAGCTGTGCCTCTTCTGCACAAAGTCAGCTTTGCAACGGTGCCATCCGCATTGCTGTCGCTCCTCCATTTCCCAACTCAAAGTCCATTACAATGGAACCTCTTTGGCACCCGTGCTCGGCTGCCCAGCATCCCAGGGAGAAGAGCACGAACGGTTGGCCTCTGCTCCCACAGCCGAAGAGCCAGGGCAAAAAACTTGAGCTGTGCCTCTTCTGCAGAAAGTCAGCTTTGCAACGGTGCCATCCGCATTGCTGTCGCTCCTCGATTTCCCAACTCAAAGTCCATTACAATGGAACCTCTTTGGCACCCGTGCTCGGCTGCCCAGCATTCCAGGGAGTAGAGCACGAACGGTTGGCCTCTGCTCCCACAGCCGAAGAGCCAGGGCAAAAAACTTGAGCTGTGCCTCTTCTGCAGAAAGTCAGCTTTGCAACAGTGCCATCCGCATTGCTGTCGCTCCTCGATTTCCCAACTCAAAGTCCATTACAATGGAACCTCTTTGGCACCCGTGCTCGGCTGCCCAGCATTCCAGGGAGTAGAGCACGAACGGCTGGCCTCTGCTCCCACAGCCGAAGAGCCAGGGCAAAAAACTTGAGCTGTGCCTCTTCTGCAGAAAGTCAGCTTTGCAACGGTGCCATCCGCATTGCTGTCGCTCCTCCATTTCCCAACTCAAAGTCCATTATAATGGAACCTCTTTGGCACCCGTGCTCGGCTGCCCAGCATGCCAGGGAGTAGAGCACGAACGGTTGGCCTCTGCTCCCACAGCCGAAGAGCCAGGGCAAAAAACTTGAGCTGTGCCTCTTCTGCAGAAAGTCAGCTTTGCAACGGTGCCATCCGCATTGCTGTCGCTCCTCCATTTCCCAACTCAAAGTCCATTACAATGGAACCTCTTTGGCACCCGTGCTCGGCTGCCCAGCATCCCAGGGAGTAGAGCACGAACGGTTGGCCTCTGCTCCCACAGCCGAAGAGCCAGGGCAAAAAACTTGAGCTGTGCCTCTTCTGCAGAAAGTCAGCTTTGCAACGGTGCCATCCGCATCGCTGTCGCTCCTCCATTTCCCAACTCAAAGTCCATTACAATGGAACCTCTTTGGCACCCGTGCTCGGCTGCCCAGCATGCCAGGGAGTAGAGCACGAACGGTTGGCCTCTGCTCCCACAGCCGAAGAGCCAGGGCAAAAAACTTGAGCTGTGCCTCTTCTGCAGAAAGTCAGCTTTGCAACAGTGCCATCCGCATTGCTGTCGCTCCTCGATTTCCCAACTCAAAGTCCATTACAATGGAACCTCTTTGGCACCCGTGCTCGGCTGCCCAGCATTCCAGGGAGTAGAGCACGAACGGCTGGCCTCTGCTCCCACAGCCGAAGAGCCAGGGCAAAAAACTTGAGCTGTGCCTCTTCTGCAGAAAGTCAGCTTTGCAACAGTGCCATCCGCATTGCTGTCGCTCCTCGATTTCCCAACTCAAAGTCCATTACAATGGAACCTCTTTGGCACCCGTGCTCGGCTGCCCAGCATTCCAGGGAGTAGAGCACGAACGGCTGGCCTCTGCTCCCACAGCCGAAGAGCCAGGGCAAAAAACTTGAGCTGTGCCTCTTCTGCAGAAAGTCAGCTTTGCAACGGTGCCATCCGCATTGCTGTCGCTCCTCCATTTCCCAACTCAAAGTCCATTACAATGGAACCTCTTTGGCACCCGTGCTCGGCTGCCCAGCATCCCAGGGAGTAGAGCACGAACGGTTGGCCTCTGCTCCCACAGCCGAAGAGCCAGGGCAAAAAACTTGAGCTGTGCCTCTTCTGCAGAAAGTCAGCTTTGCAACGGTGCCATCCGCATTGCTGTCGCTTCTCCATTTCCCAACTCAAAGTCCATTACAATGGAACCTCTTTGGCACCCGTGCTCGGCTGCCCAGCATGCCAGGGAGTAGAGCACGAACGGTTGGCCTCTGCTCCCACAGCCGAAGAGCCAGGGCAAAAAACTTGAGCTGTACCTCTTCTGCAGAAAGTCAGCTTTGCAACGGTGCCATCCGCATTGCTGTCGCTCCTCCATTTCCCAACTCAAAGTCCATTACAGTGGAACCTCTTTGGCACCCGTGCTCGGCTGCCCAGCATGCCAGGGAGTAGAGCACGAACGGTTGGCCTCTGCTCCCACAGCCGAAGAGCCAGGGCAAAAAACTTGAGCTGTGCCTCTTCTGCAGAAAGTCAGCTTTGCAACGGTGCCATCCGCATTGCTGTCGCTCCTCCATTTCCCAACTCAAAGTCCATTACAATGGAACCTCTTTGGCACCCGTGCTCGGCTGCCCAGCATGCCAGGGAGTAGAGCACGAACGGTTGGCCTCTGCTCCCACAGCCGAAGAGCCAGGGCAAAAAACTTGAGCTGTGCCTCTTCTGCAGAAAGCCAGCTTTGCAACGGTGCCATCCGCATTGCTGTCGCTCCTTGATTTCCCAACTCAAAGTCCATTACAATGGAACCTCTTTGGCACGCGTGCTCGGCTGCCCAGCATGCCAGGGAGTAGAGCACGAACGGTTGGCCTCTGCTCCCACAGCCGAAGAGCCAGGGCAAAAAACTTGAGCTGTGCCTCTTCTGCAGAAAGCCAGCTTTGCAACGGTGCCATCCGCATTGCTGTCGCTCCTCCATTTCCCAGCTCAAAGTCCATTACAATGGAACCTCTTTGGCACCCGTGCTCGGCTGCCCAGCATCACAGGGAGTAGAGCACGAACGGTTGGCCTCTGCTCCCACAGCCGAAGAGCCAGGGCAAAAAACTTGAGCTGTGCCTCTTCTGCAGAAAGTCAGCTTTGCAACGGTGCCATCTGCATTGCTGTCGCTCCTCCATTTCCCAACTCAAAGTCCATTACAATGGAACCTCTTTGGCACCCGTGCTCGGCTGCCCAGCATCCCAGGGAGTAGAGCACGAACGGTTGGCCTCTGCTCCCACAGCCGAAGAGCCAGGGCAAAAAACTTGAGCTGTGCCTCTTCTGCAGAAAGTCAGCTTTGCAACGGTGCCATCCGCATTGCTGTCGCTCCTCCATTTCCCAACTCAAAGTCCATTACAATGGAACCTCTTTGGCACCCGTGCTCGGCTGCCCAGCATCCCAGGGAGTAGAGCACGAACGGTTGGCCTCTGCTCCCACAGCCGAAGAGCCAGGGCAAAAAACTTGAGCTGTGCCTCTTCTGCAGAAAGTCAGCTTTGCAACGGTGCCATCCGCATTGCTGTCGCTCCTCGATTTCCCAACTCAAAGTCCATTACAATGGAACCTCTTTGGCACCCGTGCTCGGCTGCCCACCATCCCAGGGAGTAGAGCACGAACGGTTGGCCTCTGCTCCCACAGCCGAAGAGCCAGGGCAAAAAACTTGAGCTGTACCTCTTCTGCAGAAAGTCAGCTTTGCAACGGTGCCATCCGCATTGCTGTCGCTCCTTGATTTCCAAACTCAAAGTCCATTACAATGGAACCTCTTTGGCACCCGTGCTCGGCTGCCCAGCATCCAAGGGAGTAGAGCACGAACGGTTGGCCTCTGCTCCCACAGCCGAAGAGCCAGGGCAAAAAACTTGAGCTGTGCCTCTTCTGCAGAAAGTCAGCTTTGCAACGGTGCCATCCGCATTGCTGTTGCTCCTCGATTTCCCAACTCAAAGTCCATTACAATGGAACCTCTTTGGCACCCGTGCTCGGCTGCCCAGCATCCCAGGGAGTAGAGCACGAACGGTTGGCCTCTCCTCCCACAGCCGAAGAGCCAGGGCAAAAAACTTGAGCTGTGCCTCTTCTGCAGAAAGTCAGCTTTGCAACGGTGCCATCCGCATTGCTGTCGCTCCTCCATTTCCCAACTCAAAGTCCATTACAATGGAACCTCTTTGGCACCCGTGCTCGGCTGCCCAGCATCCCAGGGAGTAGAGCACGAACGGTTGGCCTCTGCTCCCACAGCCGAAGAGCCAGGGCAAAAAACTTGAGCTGTGCCTCTTCTGCAGAAAGTCAGCTTTGCAACGGTGCCATCTGCATTGATGTCGCTCCTCCATTTCCCAACTCAAAGTCCATTACAATGGAACCTCTTTGGCACCCGTGCTCGGCTGCCCAGCATCCAAGGGAGTAGAGCACGAACGGTTGGCCTCTGCTCCCACAGCCGAAGAGCCAGGGCAAAAAACTTGAGCTGTGCCTCTTCTGCAGAAAGTCAGCTTTGCAACGGTGCCATCCGCATCGCTGTCGCTCCTCCATTTCCCAACTCAAAGTCCATTACAATGGAACCTCTTTGGCACCCGTGCTCGGCTGCCCAGCATCCCAGGGAGTAGAGCACGAACGGTTGGCCTCTGCTCCCACAGCCGAAGAGCCAGGGCAAAAAACTTGAGCTGTGCCTCTTCTGCAGAAAGTCAGCTTTGCAACGGTGCCATCCGCATTGCTGTCGCTCCTCCATTTCCCAACTCAAAGTCCATTACAATGGAACCTCTTTGGCACCCGTGCTCGGCTGCCCAGCATCCCAGGGAGTAGAGCACGAACGGTTGGCCTCTGCTCCCACAGCCGAAGAGCCAGGGCAAAAAACTTGAGCTGTACCTCTTCTGCAGAAAGTCAGCTTTGCAACGCTGCCATCCGCATTGCTGTCGCTCCTCGATTTCCCAACTCAAAGTCCATTACAATGGAACCTCTTTGGCACCCGTGCTCGGCTGCCCAGCATCCCAGGGAGTAGAGCACGAACGGTTGGCCTCTGCTCCCACAGCCGAAGAGCCAGGGCAAAAAACTTGAGCTGTGCCTCTTCTGCAGAAAGTCAGCTTTGGAACGCTGCCATCCGCATTACTGTCGCTCCTCGATTTCCCAACTCAAAGTCCATTACAATGGAACCTCTCTGGCACCCGTGCTCGGCTGCCCAGCATCCCAGGGAGTAGAGCACGAACGGTTGGCCTCTGCTCCCACAGCCGAAGAGCCAGGGCAAAAAACTTGAGCTGTGCCTCTTCTGCAGAAAGTCAGCTTTCCAACGGCGCCATCCGCATTGCTGTCGCTCCTCGATTTCCCAACTCAAAGTCCATTACAATGGAACCTCTTTGGCACCCGTGCTCGGCTGCCCAGCATGCCAGGGAGTAGAGCACGAACGGTTGGCCTCTGCTCCCACAGCCGAAGAGCCAGGGCAAAAAACTTGAGCTGTGCCTCTTCTGCAGAAAGCCAGCATTGCAACGGTGCCATCCGCATTGCTGTCGCTCCTCGATTTCCCAACTCAAAGTCCATTACAATGGAACCTCTTTGGCACCCGTGCTCGGCTGCCCAGCATTCCAGGGAGTAGAGCACGAACAGTTGGCCTCTGCTCCCACAGCCGAAGAGCCAGGGCAAAAAACTTGAGCTGTACCTCTTCTGCAGAAAGTCAGCTTTGCAACGGTGCCATCCGCATCGCTGTCGCTCCTCGATTTCCCAACTCAAAGTCCATTACAATGGAACCTCTTTGGCACCCGTGCTCGGCTGCCCAGCATCCCAGGGAGTAGAAAACGAACTGTTTTGGCCTCTGCTCCCACAGCCGAAGAGCCAGGGCAGAAAACTTGAGCTGTGCCTCTTCTGCAGAAAGTCAGCTTTGCAACGGTGCCATCCGCATTGCTGTCGCTCCTCGATTTCCCAACTCAAAGTCCATTACAATGGAACCTCTTTGGCACCCGTGCTCGGCTGCCCAGCATCCCAGGGAGTAGAGCACGAACGGTTGGCCTCTGCTCCCACAGCCGAATAGCCAGGGCAAAAAACTTGAGCTGTGCCTCTTCTGCAGAAAGTCAGCTTTGCAACGGTGCCATCTGCATTGCTGTCGCTCCTCCATTTCCCAACTCAAAGTCCATTACAATGGAACCTCTTTGGCACCCGTCCTCGGCTGCCCAGCATGCCAGGGAGTAGAGCACGAACGGTTGGCCTCTGCTCCCACAGCCGAAGAGCCAGGGCAAAAAACTTGAGCTGTGCCTCTTCTGCAGAAAGTCAGCTTTGCAACGGTGCCATCCGCATTGCTGTGGCTCCTCGATTTCCCAACTCAAAGTCCATTACAATGGAACCTCTTTGGCACCCGTGCTCGGCTGCCCAGCATGCCAGGGAGTAGAGCACGAACGGTTGGCCTCTGCTCCCACAGCCGAAGAGCCAGGGCAAAAAACTTGAGCTGTGCCTCTTCTGTAGAAAGTCAGCTTTGCAACGGTGCCATCCGCATTGCTGTCGCTCCTCCATTTCCCAACTCAAAGTCCATTACAATGGAACCTCTTTGGCACCCGTGCTCGGCTGCCCAGCATCACAGGGAGTAGAGCACGAACGGTTGGCCTCTGCTCCCACAGCCGAAGAGCCAGGGCAAAAAACTTGAGCTGTGCCTCTTCTGCAGAAAGTCAGCTTTGCAACGGTGCCATCCGCATTGCTGTCGCTCCTCGATTTCCCAACTCAAAGTCCATTACAATGGAACCTCTTTGGCACCCGTGCTCGGCTGCCCAGCATCCCAGGGAGTAGAGCACGAACGGTTGGCCTCTGCTCCCACAGCCGAAGAGCCAGGGCAAAAAACTTGAGCTGTACCTCTTCTGCAGAAAGTCAGCTTTGCAACGGTGCCATCCGCATTGCTGTCGCTCCTCCATTTCCCAACTCAAAGTCCATTACAATGGAACCTCTTTGGCACCCGTGCTCGGCTGCCCAGCATGCCAGGGAGTAGAGCACGAACGGTTGGCCTCTGCTCCCACAGCCGAAGAGCCAGGGCAAAAAACTTGAGCTGTGCCTCTTCTGCAGAAAGTCAGCTTTGCAACGGTGCCATCCGCATTGCTGTCGCTCCTCCATTTCCCAACTCAAAGTCCATTACAATGGAACCTCTTTGGCACCCGTGCTCGGCTGCCCAGCATCCCAGGGAGTAGAGCACGAACGGTTGGCCTCTGCTCCCACAGCCGAAGAGCCAGGGCAAAAAACTTGAGCTGTGCCTCTTCTGCAGAAAGTCAGCTTTGCAACGGTGCCATCCGCATTGCTGTCGCTCCTCCATTTCCCAACTCAAAGTCCATTACAATGGAACCTCTTTGGCACCCGTGCTCGGCTGCCCAGCATCCCAGGGAGTAGAGCACGAACGGTTGGCCTCTGCTCCCACAGCCGAAGAGCCAGGGCAAAAAACTTGAGCTGTGCCTCTTCTGCAGAAAGTCAGCTTTGCAACGGTGCCATCCGCATTGCTGTCGCTCCTCGATTTCCCAACTCAAAGTCCATTACAATGGAACCTCTTTGGCACCCGTGCTCGGCTGCCCAGCATCCCAGGGAGTAGAGCACGAACGGTTGGCCTCTGCTCCCACAGCCGAAGAGCCAGGGCAAAAAACTTGAGCTGTGCCTCTTCTGCAGAAAGTCAGCTTTGCAACGGTGCCATCCGCATTGCTGTCGCTCCTCCATTTCCCAACTCAAAGTCCATTACAATGGAACCTCTTTGGCACCCGTGCTCTGCTGCCCACCATCCCAGGGAGTAGAGCACGAACGGTTGGCCTCTGCTCCCACAGCCGAAGAGCCAGGGCAAAAAACTTGAGCTGTACCTCTTCTGCAGAAAGTCAGCTTTGCAACGGTGCCATCCGCATTGCTGTCGCTCCTTGATTTCCAAACTCAAAGTCCATTACAATGGAACCTCTTTGGCACCCGTGCTCGGCTGCCCAGCATGCCAGGGAGTAGAGCACGAACGGTTGGCCTCTGCTCCCACAGCCGAAGAGCCAGGGCAAAAAACTTGAGCTGTGCCTCTTCTGCAGAAAGTCAGCTTTGCAACGGTGCCATCCGCATTGCTGTTGCTCCTCGATTTCCCAACTCAAAGTCCATTACAATGGAACCTCTTTGGCACCCGTGCTCGACTGCCCAGCATCCCAGGGAGTAGAGCACGAACGGTTGGCCTCTCCTCCCACAGCCGAAGAGCCAGGGCAAAAAACTTGAGCTGTACCTCTTCTGCAGAAAGTCAGCTTTGCAACGGTGCCATCCGCATTGCTGTCGCTCCTCGATTTCCCAACTCAAAGTCCATTACAATGGAACCTCTTTGGCACCCGTGCTCGGCTGCCCAGCATGCCAGGGAGTAGAGCACGAACGGTTGGCCTCTGCTCCCACAGCCGAAGAGCCAGAGCAAAAAACTTGAGCTGTGCCTCTTCTGCAGAAAGTCAGCTTTGCAACGGTGCCATCCGCATTGCTGTCGCTCCTCCATTTCCCAACTCAAAGTCCATTATAATGGAACCTCTTTGGCACCCGTGCTCGGCTGCCCAGCATCCAAGGGAGTAGAGCACGAACGGTTGGCCTCTGCTCCCACAGCCGAAGAGCCAGGGCAAAAAACTTGAGCTGTGCCTCTTCTGCAGAAAGTCAGCTTTGCAACGGTGCCATCTGCATTGCTGTCGCTCCTCCATTTCCCAACTCAAAGTCCATTACAATGGAACCTCTTTGGCACCCGTGCTCGGCTGCCCAGCATGCCAGGGAGTAGAGCACGAACGGTTGGCCTCTGCTCCCACAGCCGAAGAGCCAGGGCAAAAAACTTGAGCTGTGCCTCTTCTGCAGAAAGTCAGCTTTGCAACGGTGCCATCCGCATCGCTGTCGCTCCTCCATTTCCCAACTCAAAGTCCATTACAATGGAACCTCTTTGGCACCCGTGCTCGGCTGCCCAGCATCACAGGGAGTAGAGCACGAACGGTTGGCCTCTGCTCCCACAGCCGAAGAGCCAGGGCAAAAAACTTGAGCTGTGCCTCTTCTGCAGAAAGTCAGCTTTGCAACGGTGCCATCCGCATTGCTGTCGCTCCTCCATTTCCCAACTCAAAGTCCATTACAATGGAACCTCTTTGGCACCCGTGCTCGGCTGCCCAGCATCCCAGGGAGTAGAGCACGAACGGTTGGCCTCTGCTCCCACAGCCGAAGAGCCAGGGCAAAAAACTTGAGCTGTACCTCTTCTGCAGAAAGTCAGCTTTGCAACGCTGCCATCCGCATTGCTGTCGCTCCTCGATTTCCCAACTCAAAGTCCATTACAATGGAACCTCTTTGGCACCCGTGCTCGGCTGCCCAGCATGCCAGGGAGTAGAGCACGAACGGTTGGCCTCTGCTCCCACAGCCGAAGAGCCAGGGCAAAAAACTTGAGCTGTGCCTCTTCTGCAGAAAGTCAGCTTTGGAACGCTGCCATCCGCATTACTGTCGCTCCTCGATTTCCCAACTCAAAGTCCATTACAATGGAACCTCTTTGGCACCCGTGCTCGACTGCCCAGCATCCCAGGGAGTAGAGCACGAACGGTTGGCCTCTGCTCCCACAGCCGAAGAGCCAGGGCAAAAAACTTGAGCTGTGCCTCTTCTGCAGAAAGTCAGCTTTGCAACGGTGCCATCTGCATTGCTGTCGCTCCTCCATTTCCCAACTCAAAGTCCATTACAATGGAACCTCTTTGGCACCCGTGCTCGGCTGCCCAGCATCCCAGGGAGTAGAGCACGAACGGTTGGCCTCTGCTCCCACAGCCGAAGAGCCAGGGCAAAAAACTTGAGCTGTACCTCTTCTGCAGAAAGTCAGCTTTGCAACGCTGCCATCCGCATTGCTGTCGCTCCTCCATTTCCCAACTCAAAGTCCATTACAATGGAACCTCTTTGGCACCCGTGCTCGGCTGCCCAGCATGCCAGGGAGTAGAGCACGAACAGTTGGCCTCTGCTCCCACAGCCGAAGAGCCAGGGCAAAAAACTTGAGCTGTGCCTCTTCTGCAGAAAGTCAGCTTTGCAACGGTGCCATCCGCATTGCTGTCGCTCCTCCATTTCCCAACTCAAAGTCCATTACAATGGAACCTCTTTGGCACCCGTGCTCGGCTGCCCAGCATCCCAGGGAGTAGAGCACGAACGGTTGGCCTCTGCTCCCACAGCCGAAGAGCCAGGGCAAAAAACTTGAGCTGTGCCTCTTCTGCAGAAAGTCAGCTTTGCAACGGTACCATCCGCATTGCTGTCGCTCCTCCATTTCCCAACTCAAAGTCCATTACAATGGAACCTCTTTGGCACCCGTGCTCGGCTGCCCAGCATTCCAGGGAGTAGAGCACGAACGGCTGGCCTCTGCTCCCACAGCCGAAGAGCCAGGGCAAAAAACTTGAGCTGTGCCTCTTCTGCAGAAAGTCAGCTTTGCAACGGTGCCATCCGCATTGCTGTCGCTCCTCCATTTCCCAACTCAAAGTCCATTATAATGGAACCTCTTTGGCACCCGTGCTCGGCTGCCCAGCATGCCAGGGAGTAGAGCACGAACGGTTGGCCTCTGCTCCCACAGCCGAAGAGCCAGGGCAAAAAACTTCAGCTGTGCCTCTTCGGCAGAAAGTCAGCTTTGCAACGGTGCCATCCGCATTGCTGTCGCTCCTCCATTTCCCAACTCAAAGTCCATTACAATGGAACCTCTTTGGCACCCGTGCTCGGCTGCCCAGCATGCCAGGGAGTAGAGCACGAACTGTTGGCCTCTGCTCCCACAGCCGAAGAGCCAGGGCAAAAAACTTGAGCTGTGCCTCTTCTGCAGAAAGTCAGCTTTGCAACGGTGCCATCCGCATCGCTGTCGCTCCTCGATTTCCCAACTCAAAGTCCATTACAATGGAACCTCTTTGGCACCCGTGCTCAGCTGCCCAGCATCCCAGGGAGTAGAGCACGAACGGTTGGCCTCTGCTCCCACAGCCGAAGAGCCAGGGCAAAAAACTTGAGCTGTGCCTCTTCTACAGAAAGTCAGCTTTGCAACGGTGCCATCCGCATTGCTGTCGCTCCTCGATTTCCCAACTCAAAGTCCATTACAATGGAACCTCTTTGGCACCCGTGCTCGGCTGCCCAGCATGCCAGGGAGTAGAGCACGAACGGTTGGCCTCTGCTCCCACAGCCGAAGAGCCAGGGCAAAAAACTTGAGCTGTGCCTCTTCTGCAGAAAGTCAGCTTTGCAACGGTGCCATCCGCATTGCTGTCGCTCCTCGATTTCCCAACTCAAAGTCCATTACAGTGGAACCTCTTTGGCACCCGTGCTCGGCAGCCCAGCATCCCAGGGAGTAGAGCACGAACGGTTGGCCTCTGCTCCCACAGCCGAAGAGCCAGGGCAAAAAACTTGAGCTGTGCCTCTTCTGCAGAAAGTCAGCTTTGCAACGGTGCCATCCGCATTGCTGTCGCTCCTCCATTTCCCAACTCAAAGTCCATTACAATGGAACCTCTTTGGCACCCGTGCTCGGCTGCCCAGCATGCCAGGGAGTAGAGCACGAACGGTTGGCCTCTGCTCCCACAGCCGAAGAGCCAGGGCAAAAAACTTGAGCCGTGCCTCTTCTGCAGAAAGTCAGCTTTGCAACGGTGCCATCCGCATTGCTGTCGCTCCTCCATTGCCCAACTCAAAGTCCATTACAATGGAACCTCTTTGGCACCCGTGCTCGGCTGCCCAGCATGCCAGGGAGTAGAGCACGAACGGTTGGCCTCTGCTCCCACAGCCGAAGAGCCAGGGCAAAAAACTTGAGCTGTGCCTCTTCTGCAGAAAGTCAGCTTTGCAACGGTACCATCCGCATTGCTGTCGCTCCTCCATTTCCCAACTCAAAGTCCATTACAATGGAACCTCTTTGGCACCCGTGCTCGGCTGCCCAGCATGCCAGGGAGTAGAGCACGAACGGTTGGCCTCTGCTCCCACAGCCGAAGAGCCAGGGCAGAAAACTTGAGCTGTGCCTCTTCTGCAGAAAGTCAGCTTTGCAACGGTGCCATCCGCATTGCTGTCGCTCCTCCATTTCCCAACTCAAAGTCCATTACAATGGAACCTCTTTGGCACCCGTGCTCGGCTGCCCAGCATCCCAGGGAGTAGAGCACGAACGGTTGGCCTCTGCTCCCACAGCCGAAGAGCCAGGGCAAAAAACTTGAGCTGTGCCTCTTCTGCAGAAAGTCAGCTTTGCAACGGTGCCATCCGCATTGCTGTTGCTCCTCGATTTCCCAACTCAAAGTCCATTACAATGGAACCTCTTTGGCACCCGTGCTCGGCTGCCCAGCATCCCAGGGAGTAGAGCACGAACGGTTGGCCTCTCCTCCCACAGCCGAAGAGCCAGGGCAAAAAACTTGAGCTGTACCTCTTCTGCAGAAAGTCAGCTTTGCAACGGTGCAATCCGCATCGCTGTCGCTCCTCGATTTCCCAACTCAAAGTCCATTACAATGGAACCTCTTTGGCACCCGTGCTCGGCTGCCCAGCATCCAAGGGAGTAGAGCACGAACGGTTGGCCTCTGCTCCCACAGCCGAAGAGCCAGGGCAAAAAACTTGAGCTGTGCCTCTTCTGCAGAAAGTCAGCTTTGCAACGGTGCCATCCGCATTGCTGTCGCTCCTCGATTTCCCAACTCAAAGTCCATTACAATGGAAGCTCTTTGGCACCCGTGCTCGGCTGCCCAGCATGCCAGGGAGTAGAGCACGAACGGTTGGCCTCTGCTCCCACAGCCGAAGAGCCAGGGCAAAAAACTTGAGCTGTGCCTCTTCTGCAGAAAGTCAGCTTTGCAACGGTGCCATCCGCATTGCTGTCGCTCCTCCATTTCCCAACTCAAAGTCCATTACAATGGAACCTCTTTGGCACCCGTGCTCGGCTGCCCAGCATGCCAGGGAGTAGAGCACGAACGGTTGGCCTCTGCTCCCACAGCCGAAGAGCCAGGGCAAAAAACTTGAGCTGTGCCTCTTCTGCAGAAAGTCAGCTTTGCAACGGTGCCATCCGCATTGCTGTCGCTCCTCCATTTCCCAACTCAAAGTCCATTACAATGGAACCTCTTTGGCACCCGTGCTCGGCTGCCCAGCATCCCAGCGAGTAGAGCACGAACGGTTGGCCTCTGCTCCCACAGCCGAAGAGCCAGGGCAAAAAACTTGAGCTGTGCCTCTTCTGCAGAAAGTCAGCTTTGCAACGGTGCCATCCGCATTGCTGTCGCTCCTCCATTTCCCAACTCAAAGTCCATTACAATGGAACCTCTTTGGCACCCGTGCTCGGCTGCCCAGCATCCCAGGGAGTAGAGCACGAACGGTTGGCCTCTGCTCCCACAGCCGAAGAGCCAGGGCAAAAAACTTGAGCTGTGCCTCTTCTGCAGAAAGTCAGCTTTGCAACGGTGCCATCCGCATTGCTGTCGCTCCTCCATTTCCCAACTCAAAGTCCATTACAGTGGAACCTCTTTGGCACCCGTGCTCGGCTGCCCAGCATGCCAGGGAGTAGAGCACTAACGGTTGGCCTCTGCTGCCACAGCCGAAGAGCCAGGGCAAAAAACTTGAGCTGTGCCTCTTCTGCAGAAAGTCAGCTTTGCAACGGTGCCATCCGCATTGCTGTCGCTCCTCGATTTCCCAACTCAAAGTCCATTACAATGGAACCTCTTTGGCACCCGTGCTCGGCTGCCCAGCATGCCAGGGAGTAGAGCACGAACGGTTGGCCTCTGCTCCCACAGCCGAAGAGCCAGGGCAAAAAACTTGAGCTGTGCCTCTTCTGCAGAAAGTCAGCTTTGCAACGGTGCCATCCGCATTGCTGTCGCTCCTCCATTTCCCAACTCAAAGTCCATTACAATGGAACCTCTTTGGCACCCGTGCTCGGCTGCCCAGCATCCCAGGGAGTAGAGCACGAACGGTTGGCCTCTGCTCCCACAGCCGAAGAGCCAGGGCAAAAAACTTGAGCTGTGCCTCTTCTGCAGAAAGTCAGCTTTGCAACGGTGCCATCCGCATTGCTGTCGCTCCTCCATTTCCCAACTCAAAGTCCATTACAATGGAACCTCTTTGGCACCCGTGCTCGGCTGCCCAGCATCCCAGGGAGTAGAGCACGAACGGTTGGCCTCTGCTCCCACAGCCGAAGAGCCAGGGCAAAAAACTTGAGCTGTGCCTCTTCTGCAGAAAGTCAGCTTTGCAACGGTGCCATCCGCATTGCTGTCGCTCCTCCATTTCCCAACTCAAAGTCCATTACAATGGAACCTCTTTGGCACCCGTGCTCGGCTGCCCAGCATCCCAGGGAGTAGAGCACGAACGGTTGGCCTCTGCTCCCACAGCCGAAGAGCCAGGGCAAAAAACTTGAGCTGTGCCTCTTCTGCAGAAAGTCAGCTTTGCAACGGTGCCATCCGCATTGCTGTCGCTCCTCCATTTCCCAACTCAAAGTCCATTACAATGGAACCTCTTTGGCACCCGTGCTCGGCTGCCCAGCATCCCAGGGAGTAGAGCACGAACGGTTGGCCTCTGCTCCCACAGCCGAAGAGCCAGGGCAAAAAACTTGAGCTGTGCCTCTTCTGCAGAAAGCCAGCATTGCAACGGTGCCATCCGCATTGCTGTCGCTCCTCGATTTCCCAACTCAAAGTCCATTACAATGGAACCTCTTTGGCACCCGTGCTCGGCTGCCCAGCATGCCAGGGAGTAGAGCACGAACGGTTGGCCTCTGCTCCCACAGCCGAAGAGCCAGGGCAAAAAACTTGAGCTGTGCCTCTTCTGCAGAAAGTCAGCTTTGCAACGGTGCCATCCGCATTGCTGTCGCTCCTCGATTTCCCAACTCAAAGTCCATTACAATGGAACCTCTTTGGCACCCGTGCTCGGCTGCCCAGCATGCCAGGGAGTAGAGCACGAACGGTTGGCCTCTGCTCCCACAGCCGAAGAGCCAGGGCAAAAAACTTGAGCTGTGCCTCTTCTGCAGAAAGTCAGCTTTGCAACGGTGCCATCCGCATTGCTGTCGCTCCTCCATTTCCCAACTCAAAGTCCATTA
Organism: Psittacula echo; assembly: GCF_963264785.1. NCBI lineage: Eukaryota > Metazoa > Chordata > Aves > Psittaciformes > Psittacidae > Psittacula > Psittacula echo. Next base: position 63,120,726 of record NC_137740.1, read on the forward strand.
CAATGGAACCTCTTTGGCACCCGTGCTCGGCTGCCCAGCATCCCAGGGAGTAGAGCACGAACGGTTGGCCTCTGCTCCCACAGCCGAAGAGCCAGGGCAAAAAACTTGAGCTGTGCCTCTTCTGCAGAAAGTCAGCTTTGCAACGGTGCCATCCGCATTGCTGTCGCTCCTCCATTTCCCAACTCAAAGTCCATTACAATGGAACCTCTTTGGCACCCGTGCTCGGCTGCCCAGCATCCCAGGGAGTAGAGCACGAACGGTTGGCCTCTGCTCCCACAGCCGAAGAGCCAGGGCAAAAAACTTGAGCTGTGCCTCTTCTGCAGAAAGTCAGCTTTGCAACGGTGCCATCCGCATTGCTGTCGCTCCTCCATTTCCCAACTCAAAGTCCATTACAATGGAACCTCTTTGGCACCCGTGCTCGGCTGCCCAGCATCCCAGCGAGTAGAGCACGAACGGTTGGCCTCTGCTCCCACAGCCGAAGAGCCAGGGCAAAAAACTTGAGCTGTGCCTCTTCTGCAGAAAGTCAGCTTTGCAACGGTGCCATCCGCATTGCTGTCGCTCCTCCATTTCCCAACTCAAAGTCCATTACAATGGAACCTCTTTGGCACCCGTGCTCGGCTGCCCAGCATCCCAGGGAGTAGAGCACGAACGGTTGGCCTCTGCTCCCACAGCCGAAGAGCCAGGGCAAAAAACTTGAGCTGTACCTCTTCTGCAGAAAGTCAGCTTTGCAACGGTGCCATCCGCATCGCTGTCGCTCCTCGATTTCCCAACTCAAAGTCCATTACAATGGAACCTCTTTGGCACCCGTGCTCGGCTGCCCAGCATGCCAGGGAGTAGAGCACGAACGGTTGGCCTCTGCTCCCACAGCCGAAGAGCCAGGGCAAAAAACTTGAGCTGTGCCTCTTCTGCAGAAAGCCAGCTTTGCAACGGTGCCATCCGCATTGCTGTCGCTCCTTGATTTCCCAACTCAAAGTCCATTACAATGGAACCTCTTTGGCACCCGTGCTCGGCTGCCCAGCATGCCAGGGAGTAGAGCACGAACGGTTGGCCTCTGCTCCCACAGCCGAAGAGCCAGGGCAAAAAACTTGAGCTGTGCCTCTTCTGCAGAAAGTCAGCTTTGCAACGGTGCCATCCGCATTGCTGTCGCTCCTCGATTTCCCAACTCAAAGTCCATTACAATGGAACCTCTTTGGCACCCGTGCTCGGCTGCCCAGCATGCCAGGGAGTAGAGCACGAACGGTTGGCCTCTGCTCCCACAGCCGAAGAGCCAGGGCAAAAAACTTGAGCTGTGCCTCTTCTGCAGAAAGTCAGCTTTGCAACGGTGCCATCCGCATTGCTGTCGCTCCTCCATTTCCCAACTCAAAGTCCATTACAATGGAACCTCTTTGGCACCCGTGCTCGGCTGCCCAGCATCCCAGGGAGTAGAGCACGAACGGTTGGCCTCTGCTCCCACAGCCGAAGAGCCAGGGCAAAAAACTTGAGCTGTGCCTCTTCTGCAGAAAGTCAGCTTTGCAACGGTGCCATCCGCATTGCTGTCGCTCCTCCATTTCCCAACTCAAAGTCCATTACAATGGAACCTCTTTGGCACCCGTGCTCTGCTGCCCAGCATCCCAGGGAGTAGAGCACGAACGGTTGGCCTCTGCTCCCACAGCCGAAGAGCCAGGGCAAAAAACTTGAGCTGTGCCTCTTCTGCAGAAAGTCAGCTTTGCAACGGTGCCATCCGCATTGCTGTCGCTCCTCGATTTCCCAACTCAAAGTCCATTACAATGGAAGCTCTTTGGCACCCGTGCTCGGCTGCCCAGCATGCCAGGGAGTAGAGCACGAACGGTTGGCCTCTGCTCCCACAGCCGAAGAGCCAGGGCAAAAAACTTGAGCTGTGCCTCTTCTGCAGAAAGTCAGCTTTGCAACGGTGCCATCCGCATTGCTGTCGCTCCTCCATTTCCCAACTCAAAGTCCATTAGAATGGAACCTCTTTGGCACCCGTGCTCTGCTGCCCAGCATCCCAGGGAGTAGAGCACGAACGGTTGGCCTCTGCTCCCACAGCCGAAGAGCCAGGGCAAAAAACTTGAGCTGTGCCTCTTCTGCAGAAAGTCAGCTTTGCAACGGTGCCATCCGCATTGCTGTCGCTCCTCCATTTCCCAACTCAAAGTCCATTACAATGGAAGCTCTTTGGCACCCGTGCTCGGCTGCCCAGCATGCCAGGGAGTAGAGCACGAACGGTTGGCCTCTGCTCCCACAGCCGAAGAGCCAGGGCAAAAAACTTGAGCTGTGCCTCTTCTGCAGAAAGTCAGCTTTGCAACGGTGCCATCCGCATTGCTGTCGCTCCTCCATTTCCCAACTCAAAGTCCATTACAATGGAACCTCTTTGGCACCCGTGCTCGGCTGCCCAGCATGCCAGGGAGTAGAGCACGAACGGTTGGCCTCTGCTCCCACAGCCGAAGAGCCAGGGCAAAAAACTTGAGCTGTGCCTCTTCTGCAGAAAGTCAGCTTTGCAACGGTGCCATCCGCATTGCTGTCGCTCCTCCATTTCCCAACTCAAAGTCCATTACAATGGAACCTCTTTGGCACCCGTGCTCGGCTGCCCAGCATCCCAGCGAGTAGAGCACGAACGGTTGGCCTCTGCTCCCACAGCCGAAGAGCCAGGGCAAAAAACTTGAGCTGTGCCTCTTCTGCAGAAAGTCAGCTTTGCAACGGTGCCATCCGCATTGCTGTCGCTCCTCCATTTCCCAACTCAAAGTCCATTACAATGGAACCTCTTTGGCACCCGTGCTCGGCTGCCCAGCATCCCAGGGAGTAGAGCACGAACGGTTGGCCTCTGCTCCCACAGCCGAAGAGCCAGGGCAAAAAACTTGAGCTGTGCCTCTTCTGCAGAAAGTCAGCTTTGCAACGGTGCCATCCGCATTGCTGTCGCTCCTCCATTTCCCAACTCAAAGTCCATTAGAATGGAACCTCTTTGGCACCCGTGCTCTGCTGCCCAGCATCCCAGGGAGTAGAGCACGAACGGTTGGCCTCTGCTCCCACAGCCGAAGAGCCAGGGCAAAAAACTTGAGCTGTGCCTCTTCTGCAGAAAGTCAGCTTTGCAACGGTGCCATCCGCATTGCTGTCGCTCCTCGATTTCCCAACTCAAAGTCCATTACAATGGAAGCTCTTTGGCACCCGTGCTCGGCTGCCCAGCATGCCAGGGAGTAGAGCACGAACGGTTGGCCTCTGCTCCCACAGCCGAAGAGCCAGGGCAAAAAACTTGAGCTGTGCCTCTTCTGCAGAAAGTCAGCTTTGCAACGGTGCCATCCGCATTGCTGTCGCTCCTCCATTTCCCAACTCAAAGTCCATTACAATGGAACCTCTTTGGCACCCGTGCTCGGCTGCCCAGCATGCCAGGGAGTAGAGCACGAACGGTTGGCCTCTGCTCCCACAGCCGAAGAGCCAGGGCAAAAAACTTGAGCTGTGCCTCTTCTGCAGAAAGTCAGCTTTGCAACGGTGCCATCCGCATTGCTGTCGCTCCTCCATTTCCCAACTCAAAGTCCATTACAATGGAACCTCTTTGGCACCCGTGCTCGGCTGCCCAGCATCCCAGCGAGTAGAGCACGAACGGTTGGCCTCTGCTCCCACAGCCGAAGAGCCAGGGCAAAAAACTTGAGCTGTGCCTCTTCTGCAGAAAGTCAGCTTTGCAACGGTGCCATCCGCATTGCTGTCGCTCCTCCATTTCCCAACTCAAAGTCCATTACAATGGAACCTCTTTGGCACCCGTGCTCGGCTGCCCAGCATGCCAGGGAGTAGAGCACGAACGGTTGGCCTCTGCTCCCACAGCCGAAGAGCCAGGGCAAAAAACTTGAGCTGTGCCTCTTCTGCAGAAAGTCAGCTTTGCAACGGTGCCATCCGCATTGCTGTCGCTCCTCCATTTCCCAACTCAAAGTCCATTACAGTGGAACCTCTTTGGCACCCGTGCTCGGCTGCCCAGCATGCCAGGGAGTAGAGCACTAACGGTTGGCCTCTGCTGCCACAGCCGAAGAGCCAGGGCAAAAAACTTGAGCTGTGCCTCTTCTGCAGAAAGTCAGCTTTGCAACGGTGCCATCCGCATTGCTGTCGCTCCTCGATTTCCCAACTCAAAGTCCATTACAATGGAACCTCTTTGGCACCCGTGCTCGGCTGCCCAGCATGCCAGGGAGTAGAGCACGAACGGTTGGCCTCTGCTCCCACAGCCGAAGAGCCAGGGCAAAAAACTTGAGCTGTGCCTCTTCTGCAGAAAGTCAGCTTTGCAACGGTGCCATCCGCATTGCTGTCGCTCCTCCATTTCCCAACTCAAAGTCCATTACAATGGAACCTCTTTGGCACCCGTGCTCGGCTGCCCAGCATCCCAGGGAGTAGAGCACGAACGGTTGGCCTCTGCTCCCACAGCCGAAGAGCCAGGGCAAAAAACTTGAGCTGTGCCTCTTCTGCAGAAAGTCAGCTTTGCAACGGTGCCATCCGCATTGCTGTCGCTCCTCCATTTCCCAACTCAAAGTCCATTACAATGGAACCTCTTTGGCACCCGTGCTCGGCTGCCCAGCATCCCAGGGAGTAGAGCACGAACGGTTGGCCTCTGCTCCCACAGCCGAAGAGCCAGGGCAAAAAACTTGAGCTGTGCCTCTTCTGCAGAAAGTCAGCTTTGCAACGGTGCCATCCGCATTGCTGTCGCTCCTCCATTTCCCAACTCAAAGTCCATTACAATGGAACCTCTTTGGCACCCGTGCTCGGCTGCCCAGCATCCCAGGGAGTAGAGCACGAACGGTTGGCCTCTGCTCCCACAGCCGAAGAGCCAGGGCAAAAAACTTGAGCTGTGCCTCTTCTGCAGAAAGTCAGCTTTGCAACGGTGCCATCCGCATTGCTGTCGCTCCTCCATTTCCCAACTCAAAGTCCATTACAATGGAACCTCTTTGGCACCCGTGCTCGGCTGCCCAGCATCCCAGGGAGTAGAGCACGAACGGTTGGCCTCTGCTCCCACAGCCGAAGAGCCAGGGCAAAAAACTTGAGCTGTGCCTCTTCTGCAGAAAGCCAGCATTGCAACGGTGCCATCCGCATTGCTGTCGCTCCTCGATTTCCCAACTCAAAGTCCATTACAATGGAACCTCTTTGGCACCCGTGCTCGGCTGCCCAGCATGCCAGGGAGTAGAGCACGAACGGTTGGCCTCTGCTCCCACAGCCGAAGAGCCAGGGCAAAAAACTTGAGCTGTGCCTCTTCTGCAGAAAGTCAGCTTTGCAACGGTGCCATCCGCATTGCTGTCGCTCCTCGATTTCCCAACTCAAAGTCCATTACAATGGAACCTCTTTGGCACCCGTGCTCGGCTGCCCAGCATGCCAGGGAGTAGAGCACGAACGGTTGGCCTCTGCTCCCACAGCCGAAGAGCCAGGGCAAAAAACTTGAGCTGTGCCTCTTCTGCAGAAAGTCAGCTTTGCAACGGTGCCATCCGCATTGCTGTCGCTCCTCCATTTCCCAACTCAAAGTCCATTACAATGGAACCTCTTTGGCACCCGTGCTCGGCTGCCCAGCATCCCAGGGAGTAGAGCACGAACGGTTGGCCTCTGCTCCCACAGCCGAAGAGCCAGGGCAAAAAACTTGAGCTGTGCCTCTTCTGCAGAAAGTCAGCTTTGCAACGGTGCCATCCGCATTGCTGTCGCTCCTCCATTTCCCAACTCAAAGTCCATTACAATGGAACCTCTTTGGCACCCGTGCTCGGCTGCCCAGCATCCCAGGGAGTAGAGCACGAACGGTTGGCCTCTGCTCCCACAGCCGAAGAGCCAGGGCAAAAAACTTGAGCTGTGCCTCTTCTGCAGAAAGTCAGCTTTGCAACGGTGCCATCCGCATTGCTGTCGCTCCTCCATTTCCCAACTCAAAGTCCATTACAATGGAACCTCTTTGGCACCCGTGCTCGGCTGCCCAGCATCCCAGGGAGTAGAGCACGAACGGTTGGCCTCTGCTCCCACAGCCGAAGAGCCAGGGCAAAAAACTTGAGCTGTGCCTCTTCTGCAGAAAGTCAGCTTTGCAACGGTGCCATCCGCATTGCTGTCGCTCCTCCATTTCCCAACTCAAAGTCCATTACAATGGAACCTCTTTGGCACCCGTGCTCGGCTGCCCAGCATCCCAGGGAGTAGAGCACGAACGGTTGGCCTCTGCTCCCACAGCCGAAGAGCCAGGGCAAAAAACTTGAGCTGTACCTCTTCTGCAGAAAGTCAGCTTTGCAACGGTGCCATCCGCATCGCTGTCGCTCCTCGATTTCCCAACTCAAAGTCCATTACAATGGAACCTCTTTGGCACCCGTGCTCGGCTGCCCAGCATCCCAGGGAGTAGAGCACGAACGGTTGGCCTCTGCTCCCACAGCCGAAGAGCCAGGGCAAAAAACTTGAGCTGTGCCTCTTCTGCAGAAAGCCAGCTTTGCAACGGTGCCATCCGCATTGCTGTCGCTCCTTGATTTCCCAACTCAAAGTCCATTACAATGGAACCTCTTTGGCACCCGTGCTCGGCTGCCCAGCATGCCAGGGAGTAGAGCACGAACGGTTGGCCTCTGCTCCCACAGCCGAAGAGCCAGGGCAAAAAACTTGAGCTGTGCCTCTTCTGCAGAAAGTCAGCTTTGCAACGGTGCCATCCGCATTGCTGTCGCTCCTCCATTTCCCAACTCAAAGTCCATTACAATGGAACCTCTTTGGCACCCGTGCTCGGCTGCCCAGCATCCCAGGGAGTAGAGCACGAACGGTTGGCCTCTGCTCCCACAGCCGAAGAGCCAGGGCAAAAAACTTGAGCTGTGCCTCTTCTGCAGAAAGTCAGCTTTGCAACGGTGCCATCCGCATTGCTGTCGCTCCTCCATTTCCCAACTCAAAGTCCATTACAATGGAACCTCTTTGGCACCCGTGCTCGGCTGCCCAGCATCCCAGGGAGTAGAGCACGAACGGTTGGCCTCTGCTCCCACAGCCGAAGAGCCAGGGCAAAAAACTTGAGCTGTGCCTCTTCTGCAGAAAGTCAGCTTTGCAACGGTGCCATCCGCATTGCTGTCGCTCCTCCATTTCCCAACTCAAAGTCCATTACAATGGAACCTCTTTGGCACCCGTCCTCGGCTGCCCAGCATGCCAGGGAGTAGAGCACGAACGGTTGGCCTCTGCTCCCACAGCCGAAGAGCCAGGGCAAAAAACTTGAGCTGTGCCTCTTCTGCAGAAAGTCAGCTTTGCAACGGTGCCATCCGCATTGCTGTCGCTCCTCCAATTCTCAACTCAAAGTCCATTACAATGGAACCCCTGTGGCGCCCGTGCCCGGCTGCCCACCATCCCAGGGAGTAGAGCACGAACGTTTGGCCTCTGCTCCCACAGCTGAAGAGCCAGGGCAAAAAACTTGAGCTGTGCCTCTTCTGCAGAAAATCAGCTTTGCAACGGTGCCATCCGCATTGCTGTAGCTCCTCGATTTCCCAACTCAAAGTCCATTACAATGGAACCTCTTTGGCACCCGTGCTCGGCTGCCCAGCATCCCAGGGAGTAGAGCACAAATGGTTGGCCTCTGCTCCCACAGCCGAAGAGCCAGGGCAAAAAAATTGAGCTGTGCCTCTTCTGCAGAAAGTCAGCTTTGCAACGGTGCCATCCGCATTGCTGTCGCTCCTCGATTTCCCAACTCAAAGTCCATTACAATGGAACCTCTTTGGCACCCGTGCTCGGCTATCCAGCATGCCAGGGAGTAGAGCACAATTGGATGGCCTCTGCTCCCACAGCCAAAGAGCCAGGGCAAAAAATTTGAGCTGAGCCTCTTTTGCAGAAAGTCAGCTTTGCAACGGTGCCATCCGCATTGCTGTCGCTCCTCCATTTCCCAACTCAAAATCTATTCAAATGGAACCTCTTTGGCACCCGTGCTCGGCTGCCCAGCATCCCAGGGAGTAGAGCACGAACGGTTGGCCTCTGCTCCCACAGCCGAAGAGCCAGGGCAAAAAACTTGAGCTGTGCCTCTTCTGCAGAAAGTCAGCTTTGCAACGGTGCCATCCGCATTGCTGTCGCTCCTCCATTTCCCAACTCAAAGTCCATTACAATGGAACCTCTTTGGCACCCGTGCTCGGCTGCCCAGCATCCCAGGGAGTAGAGCACGAACGGTTGGCCTCTGTTCCCACAGCCGAAGAGCCAGGGCAAAAAACTTGAGCTGTGCCTCTTCTGCAGAAAGTCAGCTTTGCAACGCTGCCATCCACATTGCTGTCGCTCCTCGATTTCCCAACTCAAAGTCCATTACAATGGAACCTCTTTGGCACCTGTTCTCTGCTTCCCAGCATCCGAATCCCAGGGAGTAGAGCACGAACGGTTGGCCTCTGCTCCCACAGCCGAAGAGCCAGGGCAAAAAACTTGAGCTGTGCCTCTTCTGCAGAAAGTCAGCTTTGCAACGGTGCCATCCGCATTGCTGTCGCTCCTCCATTTCCCAACTCAAAGTCCATTACAATGGAACCTCTTTGGCACCCGTGCTCGGCTGCCCACCATCCCAGGGAGTAGAGCACACATGGTTGGCCTCTGCTCCCACAGCCGAAGAGCCAGGGCAAAAAACTTGAGCTGAGCTGTGCCTCTTCTGCAGAAAGTCAGCTTTGCAACGGTGCCATCCGTATTGCTGTCATTCCTCCATTTCCCAACTCAAAGTCCATTACAATGGCACCTCTTCGGCACCCGTGCTCGGCTGCGAACCATCCCAGGGAGTAGAGCACGAACGGTTGGCCTCTGCTCCCACAGCCGAAGAGCCAGGGCAAAAAACATGAGCTGTGCCTCTTCTGCAGAAAGTCAGCTTTGCAACGGTGCCATCCGCATTGCTGTCGCTCCTCCATTTCCCAACTCAAAGTCCATTACAATGGAACCTCTTTGGCACCCATGCTCAGCTGCCCAGCATGCCAGGGAGTAGAGCACGAACGGTTGGCCTCTGCTCCCACAGCCGAAGAGCCAGGGCAAAAAACTTGAGCTGTGCCTCTTCTGCAGAAAGTCAGCTTTGCAACGGTGCCATCCGCATTGCTGTCGCTCCTCGATTTCCCAACTCAAAGTCCATTACAATGGAACCTCTTTGGCACCCGTGCTCGGCTGCCCAGCATCCCAGGGAGTAGAGCACGAACGGTTGGCCTCTGCTCCCACAGCCGAAGAGCCAGGGCAAAAAGCTTGAGCTGTGCCTCTTCTGCAGAAAGTCAGCTTTGCAACGGTGCCATCCGCATTGCTGTCGCTCCTCCATTTCCCAACTCAAAGTCCATTACAATGGAACATCTTTGGCACCCGTGCTCGGCTGCCCAGCATCCCAGGGAGTAGAGCACAAATGGTTGGCCTCTGCTCCCACAGCCGAAGAGCCAGGGCAAAAAAATTGAGCTGTGCCTCTTCTGCAGAAAGTCAGCTTTGCAACGGTGCCATCCGCATTGCTGTCGCTCCTCCATTTCCCAACTCAAAGTCCATTACAATGGAACCTCTTTGGCACCTGTTCTCTGCTTCCCAGCATCCGCATCCCAGGGAGTAGAGCACGAATGGTTGGCCTCTGCTCCCACAGCCGAAGAGCCACTTCAAAATACTTGAGCTGTGCTTCTTCTGCAGAAAGTCAGATTTGCAACGGTGCCATCCGCATTGCTGTCGCTCCTCCATTTCCCAACTCAAAGTCCATTACAATGGAACCTCTTTGGCACCCGTGCTCGGCTGCCCACCATCCCAGGGAGTAGAGCACGAACGGTTGGCCTCTGCTCCCACAGCCGAAGAGCCAGGGCAAAAAACTTGAGCTGTGCCTCTTCTGCAGAAAGTCAGCTTTGCAACGGTGCCATCCGCATTGCTGTCGCTCCTCCATTTCCCAACTCAAAGTCCATTAGAATGGAACCTCTTTGGCACCCGTGCTCTGCTGCCCAGCATCCCAGGGAGTAGAGCACGAACGGTTGGCCTCTGCTCCCACAGCCGAAGAGCCAGGGCAAAAAACTTGAGCTGTGCCTCTTCTGCAGAAAGTCAGCTTTGCAACGGTGCCATCCGCATTGCTGTCGCTCCTCGATTTCCCAACTCAAAGTCCATTACAATGGAACCTCTTTGGCACCCGTGCTCGGCTGCCCAGCATCCCAGGGAACAGAGGACGAACGGTTGGCCTCTGCTCCCACAGCCGAAGAGCCAGGGCAAAAAACTTGAGCTGTGCCTCTTCTGCAGAAAGTCAGCTTTGCAACGGTGCCATCCGCATTGCTGTCGCTCCTCCATTTCCCAACTCAAAGTCCATTACAATGGAACCTCTTTGGCACCCTTGCTCGGCTGCCCAGCATGCCACGGAGTAGAGCACGAACGGTTGGCCTCTGCTCCCACAGCCGAAGAGCCAGGGCAAAAAACTTGAGCTGTGCCTCTTCTGCAGAAAGTCAGCTTTGCAACGGTGCCATCCGCATTGCTGTCGCTCCTCCATTTCCCAACTCAAAGTCCATTACAATGGAACCTCTTTGGCACCCGTGCTCGGTTGCCCAGCATGCCAGGGAGTAGAGCACGAATGGTTGGCCTCTGGTCCCACAGCCGAAGAGCCAGGGCAAAAAACTTGAGCTGTGCCTCTTCTGCAGAAAGTCAGCTTTGCAACGGTGCCATCCGCATTGCTGTCGCTCCTCCATTTCCCAACTCAAAGTCCATTACAATGGAACCTCTTTGGCACCCGTGCTCGGCTGCCCAGCATCCCAGCGAGTAGAGCACGAACGGTTGGCCTCTGCTCCCACAGCCGAAGAGCCAGGGCAAAAAACTTGAGCTGTGCCTCTTCTGCAGAAAGTCAGCTTTGCAACGGTGCCATCCGCATTGCTGTCGCTCCTCCATTTCCCAACTCAAAGTCCATTACAATGGAACCTCTTTGGCACCCGTGCTCGGCTGCCCACCATCCCAGGGAGTAGAGCACGAACGGTTGGCCTCTGCTCCCACAGCCGAAGAGCCAGGGCAAAAAACTTGAGCTGTGCCTCTTCTGCAGAAAGTCAGCTTTGCAACAGTGCCATCTGCATTGCTGTCGCTCCTCCATTTCCCAACTCAAAGTCCATTACAATGGAACCTCTTTGGCACCCGTGCTCAGCTGCCCAGCATCCCAGGGAGTAGAGCACGAACGGTTGGCCTCTGCTCCCACAGCCGAAGAGCCAGGGCAAAAAACTTGAGCTGTGCCTCTTCTGCAGAAAGTCAGCTTTGCAACGGTGCCATCCGCATTGCTGTCGCTCCTCCATTTCCCAACTCACAGTCCATTACAATGGAACCTCTTTGGCACCCGTGCTCGGCTGCCCAGCATCCCAGGGAGTAGAGCACAAATGGTTGGCCTCTGTTCCCACAGCCGAAGAGCCAGGGCAAAAAAATTGAGCTGTGCCTCTTCTGCAGAAAGTCAGCTTTGCAACAGTGCCATCCGCATTGCTGTCGCTCCTCGATTTCCCAACTAAAAGTCCATTACAATGGAACCTCTGTGGCGCCCGCTCTTGGCTGCCCAGCATCCCAGGGAGTAGAGCACGAACGGTTGGCCTCTGCTCCCACAGCTGAAGAGCCAGGGCAAAAAACTTGAGCTGTGCCTCTTCTGCAGAAAGTCAGCTTTGCAACGGTGCCATTTGCGTTGCTGTCGCTCCTCGAATTCCCAACTCAAAGTCCATTACAATGGAACCCCTGTGGCGCCCGTGCCCGGCAGCCCACCATCCCAGGGAGTAGAGCACGAACGTTTGGCCTCTGCTCCCACAGCTGAAGAGCCAGGGCAAAAAACTTGAGCTGTGCCTCTTCTGCAGAAAATCAGCTTTGCAACGGTGCCATCCGCATTGCTGTAGCTCCTCCATTTCCCAACTCAAAGTCCATTACAATGGAACCTCTTTGGCACCTGTGCTCGGCTGCCCAGCATCCCAGGGAGTAGAGCACGAACGGTTGGCCTCTGCTCCCACAGCCGAAGAGCCAGGGCAAAAAAATTGAGCTGTGCCTCTTCTGCAGAAAGTCAGCTTTGCAACGGTGCCATCCGCATTGCTATCGCTCCTTGATTTCCCAACTCAAAGTCCATTACAATGGAACCTCTTTGGCACCCGTGCTCGGCTGCACAGCAATCCAGGGAGTAGAGCACGAACGGTTGGCATCTGCTCCCACAGCCGAAGAGCCAGGGCAAAAAACTTGAGCTGTGCCTCTTCTGCAGAAAGTCAGCTTTGCAACGGTGCCATCCGCATTGCTGTCGCTCCTCCATTTCCCAACTCAAAGTCCATTACAATGGAACCTCTTTGGCACCCGTGCTCGGTTGCCCACCATCCCAGGCAGTAGAACACGAACGGTTGGCCTCTGTTCCCACAGCCGAAGAGCCAGGGCAAAAAACTTGAGCTGTGCCTCTTCTGCAGAAAGTCAGCTTTGCAACGGTGCCATCCGCATTGCTGTCGCTCCTCGATTTCCCAACTCAATGTCCATTACAATGGAACCTCTTTGGCACCCGTGCTCGGCTGCCCAGCATCCCAGGGAGTAGAGCACGAACGGTAGGCCTCTGCTCCCACAGCCGAAGAGCCAGGGCAAAAAACTTGAGCTGTGCCTCTTCTGCAGAAAGTCAGCTTTGCAACGGTGCCATCCGCATTGCTGTCGCTCCTCGATTTCCCAACTCAAAGTCCATTACAATGGAACCTCGTTGGCACCCGTGCTCGGCTGCCCACCATCCCAGGGAGTAGAGCACGAATGGTTGGCCTCTGCTCCCACAGCCGAAGAGCCAGGGCAAAAAACTTGAGCTGTGCCTCTTCTGCAGAAAGTCAGCTTTGCAACGGTGCCATCCGCATTGCTGTCGCTCCTCCATTTCCCAACTAAAAGTCCATTACAATGGAACCTCTGTGGCGCCCGTGCTCGGCTGTTCACCATCCCAGGGAGTAGAGAACGAACGGTTGGCCTCTGCTCCCACAGCCGAAGAGCCAGGGCAAAAAACTTGAGCTGTGCCTCTTCTGCAGAAAGTCAGCTTTGCAACGGTGCCATCCGCATTGCTGTCGCTCCTCCATTTCCCAACTCAAAGTCCATTACAATGGAACCCCTGTGGCGCCCGTGCCCGGCTGCCCACCATCCCAGGGAGTAGAGCACGAACGGTTGGCCTCTGCTCCCACAGCTGAAGAGCCAGGGCAAAAAACTTGAGCCGTGCCTCTTCTGCAGAAAATCAGCTTTGCAACTGTGTCATCCGCATTGCTGTCGCTCCTCCATTTCCCAACTCAAAGTCCATTACAATGGCACCTCTTTGGCACCCGTCCTCGGCTGCTCACCATCCCAGGGAATAGAGCACGAACGGTTGGCCTCTGCTCCCACAGCCGAAGAGCCAGGGCAAAAAACTTGAGCTGTGCCTCTTCTGCAGAAAGTCAGCTTTGCAACGGTGCCATCCGCATTGCTGTCGCTCCTCCATTTCCCAACTCAAAGTCCATTAAAATGGAACCTCTTTGGCACCCGTGCTCGGCTGCCCACCATCCCAGGGAGTAGAGCACGAACGGTTGGCCTCTGCTCCCACAGCCGAAGAGCCAGGGCAAAAAACTTGAGCTGTGCCTCTTCTGCAGAAAGTCAGCTTTGCAACGGTGCCATTTGCGTTGTTGTCGCTCCTCGAATTCCCAACTCAAAGTCCATTACAATGGAACCCCTGTGGCGCCCGTGCCCGGCTGCCCACCATCCCAGGGAGTAGAGCACGAACGTTTGGCCTCTGCTCCCACAGCTGAAGAGCCAGGGCAAAAAACTTGAGCCGTGCCTCTTCTGCAGAAAGTCAGCTTTGCAACGGTGCCATCCGCATTGCTGTCGCTCCTCCATTTCCCAACTCAAAGTCCATTACAATGGAACCTCTTTGGCACCTGTGCTCGGCTGCCCAGCATCCCAGGGAGTAGAGCACGAACGGTTGGCCTCTGCTCCCACAGCCGAAGAGCCAGGGCAAGAAACTTGAGCTGTGCCTCTTCTGCAGAAAGTCAGCTTTGCAACGGTGCCATCCGCATTGCTGTCGCTCCTCGATTTCCCAACTCAAAGTCCATTACAATGGAACCTCTTTGGCACTCGTTCTCGGCTGCCCAGCATGCCAGGGAGTAGAGCACGAACGGTTGGCCTCTGCTCCCACAGCCGAAGAGCCAGGGCAAAAAACTTGAGCTGTGCCTCTTCTGCAGAAAGTCAGCTTTGCAACGGTGCCATCCGCTTTGCTGTCGCTCCTCGATTTCCCAACTCAAAGTCCATTACAATGGAACCTCTTTGGCACCCGTGCTCGGCTGCCCACCATCCCAGGGAGTAGAGCACGAATGGTTGGCCTCTGCTCCCACAGCCGAAGAGCCAGGGCAAAAAACTTGAGCCGTGCCTCTTCTGCAGAAAATCAGCTTTGCAACTGTGCCATCCGCATTGCTGTCGCTCCTCCATTTCCCAACTCAAAGTCCATTACAATGGAACCCCTGTGGCACCCGTGCCCGGCTGCCCACCATCCCAGGGAGTAGAGCACGAACGTTTGGCCTCTGCTCCCACAGCTGAAGAGCCAGGGCAAAAAACTTGAGCCGTGCCTCTTCTGCAGAAAATCAGCTTTGCAACTGTGCCATCCGCATTGCTGTCGCTCCTCCATTTCCCAACTCAAAGTCCATTACAATGGCACCTCTTTGGCACCCGTCCTCGGCTGCCCACCATCCCAGGGAATAGAGCACGAACGGTTGGCCTCTGCTCCCACAGCCGAAGAGCCAGGGCAAAAAACTTGAGCTGTGCCTCTTCTGCAGAAAGTCAGCTTTGCAACGGTGCCATCCGCATTGCTGTCGCTCCTCGAATTCCCAACTCAAAGTCCATTACAATGGAACCTCTTTGGCGCCCGTGCCCGGCTGCCCACCATCCCAGGGAGTAGAGCACGAACGTTTGGCCTCTGCTCCCACAGCTGAAGAGCCAGGGCAAAAAACTTGAGCTGTGCCTCTTCTGCAGAAAGTCAGCTTTGCAACGGTGCCATCCACACTGCTGTCACTCCTCGAATTCCCAACTCAAAGTCCATTACAATGGAACCTCTTTGGCACCCGTGCTCGGCTGCCCAGCATCCCAGGGAGTAGAGCACGAACGGTTGGCCTCTGCTCCCACAGCCGAAGAGCCATGTCAAAATACTTGAGCTGTGCCTCTTCTGCAGAAAGTCAGCTTTGCAACGGTGCCATCCACACTGCTGTCACTCCTCGATTTCCCAACTCATAGTCCATTTGAATCCAAACATCCACGCCTCCCCTCTCGGCTGCCCAGCATCCCAGTGAGTAGAGCACAAATGGCCTTTTGGTTGGGAAATCGAGGAGCAACAGCAACGCGGATGGCACCGTTGCAGAGCTGACTTTCTGCAGAAGAGGCACATCTGAAATTTTTTGTCCTGTCCCTTTGGTTGTGGGAGCGGACGCCAAACATTTGTGCTCTACTCACTGGGATGCTTTTCAGTCGAGAGGGGGAGCCGTGGATGCTTGGATTCAAATGGACTTTTATTTCCGAAGGCAAGGAGCGACAGCAATGCGGATGGCACAGTTGCAAAACTGACTTTCTGCAGAAGAGGCACAGCTCAAGTTTTTTGCCCTGGCTCTTCAGCTGTGGGATCAGAGGCCAACCATTCGTGCTCTACTCCCTGGGATGCTGGACAGGCGAGAGCGGGCTCCAAAGAGGTTCAATTCTCTTGGAGTTTGAGTTGGGGAAGCGAGGAGCGACAGCAATGCAAATGGCACCGTTGCAAAGCTGACTGTCTGCAGAAGAGGCACAGCTCAAGTTTTTTGTCCTGGTTCTTCGGCTGTGGGAGCAGAGTCCAAACATTCGTGCTCTACTCCCTGGGATGCTGGGCAGCCGAGAGGGGAAGTGGTGAATGTTTGGATTCAAATGTATTTGAGTTGGGAAATCAAGGATCGACAGCAATGCGGATGGCACCGTTGCAAAGCTGACTTTCTGCAGAAGAGGCACAGCTCAAGTTTTTTGTCCTGGCTCTTTGGCTGTGGGAGCAGAGGCCAAACATTCATGCTGTACTCAGCAAAGCTGCTCAGATTGACAAGGTTTTGTGCTAATCAATGTACAGGTGCTGACCTGGATCAGCAAACCATTCCCTGGGCTAAGGAGGGAGAAGCTCTTTCAAGTTGGAGGCAGAGAACAGCACTTTAGGAGAAGAACCTCCCACCTCAGCTGTTTATGTCATCTGCTGCCCCAAGAGTTGGCAAGACCAGCTGTTGCTGCTTATGCTCCTAATGAAGCTGGATAAAGTCAGTGATTGCAAAAGAAGATAAATGAGAGAACCTGTTGGTTTCAGTTAGAGTTGGTGTTATTGATGTTTCAGCAGTTCCGCTGTGAAAACAGTTGTCCTGTGAGCCAGATGAAACATTGTAAAGGGTGAGTAGGAAGTAGGTCTTCTTGGGGGTTTTTTGTTTGTTTCGGCTTATTTGGTAGAAGACCAGATGGAAGCTGTTCTTCTTCCCTGTCCCAAACAGGCTTGTAAGAGAAAAATCTTTCCATGTTTGGTAATAGCTTGGCTGGGAATACTGCAAAAACTCAGAAGGAAGCTTGGATACACTTGATAGGCTTTAAGTGTATTCAAAAGGGACCTTAGCAGTTTAGACTTCCTAATTGATGGCAAGCCAGGTGAGTCAGTGGAATCCCATGGTCAGGTATGCTTTTCCCCTGTACTAATGGGCCCATGACACTTCAGGCCATCAGGGCAGAGATGCAACATACAGATGGGCCCGTGATCGAGGGGTGGATTTAACAATGGACACTATTGCCCAGGTTATTCATGAGTGTGAAACATGTGCTGCAATTAAACAAGCCAAACGGTTAAAGCCTCTTTGGTATGGAGGACGATGGCTGAAGTACAAATATGGGGAGGCCTGGCAGATTGATTATATCACACTCCCACCAACCCGCCACGGCAAGCGCCATGTGCTTACCATGGTGGAAGCAACCACCGGATGGCTGGAAACATACGCTGTGCCCCATGCCACTGCCCGGAACACTATCCTGGGCCTTGAGAACCAGATTTTGTGGCGACATGGCACCCCAGAAAGAATTGAATCAGACAATGGGACTCATTTCCGGAATAACCTTATAGACACTTGGGCCAAAGAGCATGGCATTGAGTGGGTATATCACATCCCCTACCATGCACCAGCCTCTGGGAAAATCGAACGGTATAATGGGCTGTTAAAAACTACACTGAGAGCAATGGGCGGGGGAACTTTCAAGCATTGGGATACACACTTACCAAAGGCCACCTGGTTGGTCAACACCAGAGGATCTGCCAACAGGGCTGGCCCAGCCCAGTCGGAACTTTTACATATTGTAGAGGGGGACAAAGTTCCTGTGGTGCACATGAAGAATTTGCTGGGGAAGACAGTCTGGGTTATTCCTGCTTCAGGTAAAGGCAAACCCACTCGTGGGATTGCTTTTGCTCAGGGACCTGGATATACTTGGTGGGTAATGCAGGAAGATGGGGAAGTCCGATGCGTACCTCAAGGGGATTTGATTTTAGGGGAAAACAGACAATGAACTCAATTGTACGCTGTTGCCTGCTAGAGCCATCAACTAGAAGTCTGCAGGGCACCAGCGACTGGCCCTGACTTCCCTCCGACCATCATCCCAACAGAGAATGAACTTTGATAGAACCGGATGAGTTCTACAGTGAAGGAACGATCAGCATCAGCAGACAACGATCCAACACTGCACACAGCCTCTCCTGCCCTGAAAGACTGTTACAAGAGATGGAGCCCAACATCATGAACCGAACGGACTCAGTAGCTTTATAGGAATTGGTCCGTGCACTAAGATAACAGTGCACTGAAATGAGAGTGAGGGTATATGGAAAATGTGGGATCTGAGCATGACGTGAATGGTATGGAATAAGGGGTGGATACTGTCCTGGGTTCAGCAGTAGCAGTCAGTTTTTTCTCCTTTTTAGTAGCTGTTGCAGCACTGTGTTTTTGACTTTCAGCCTCGGAACAAAGCTGATAACAGTGATGTTTAGACTGACCAAAGACTTTGTGAGTCTCATGCTCTGCCAGGGAGGAGGAGGGGCCGGGAGGAAGCAGGGACAGGACGCCTGACCCAAACTAGCCAAAGAGGTATTCCATACCACAGCATGTCATGCCCGGGGATGTAACTGGGAGCTACCCGGAAGGGCACGTCCTCTTTTCGGTCGGGCTCTTTTCCGGCGAGCGGTATCATATTTTCTTCCCTTGTTATTTCTCTTATCATTGTTATTATTGGTGGCAGCAGTGGTGATTTGTGTTGTGCCTGGGTTGCTGGACTGTTCTTGTCTCGGCCCGTGGGAGTTGCATTCTTTCGATTCTCCTCCCCATCCCTCTGGGGAGTGGGGGGGGGGAAGTAGACTGCGTGGTTCTAATTTACAGCCGGGGCTTAAACCACGACACCACTAATGGTTCTCTGCTGGAAATAACTCTTCTGATTGAATGTGGGGTCACATATATCTCATTGGGACTGGCAACAGCCTGGTAGCCACAGTGTCTGATCTGTGATTAGTGACTATCCCAGGGATTTTTCATCCTACAGTTTGTTTCTAATAAGTCCCTATGTTATAACAGAAGATTTTGGGGGTTTGGTGGTGCAGGGTTAACTGAAACTCTGGGGTGGGCGAATTGGTTGTTTGCTTTGTTGTGGTTTTTGGTTTTTTCACTTTGTCTGCTCTAAAAGCTTACAAAAGGTTAAGGTAGGGCTTCATTGCCGGTACTTGTCAACTTACCATTCTGTGTAGGCAGTGAGACTATTAACCAGGTTGACTTGCTAACTCTATTTAAAACTAAGTGAGAGATATATTAGAATACTTTATCATATTTTTAAACTTGCTTGCCATTCATTACACACTTGCATCAACGGTTTTGGTGTCAAAAGCCAGTGTTTCTGGTAAGGTAACTATAGCATAAAGAAAACAAAACGGAGTGACCACTTACAATCTGATTTGGGTATCTTTAATAGCTGTTAAAATATGGTGGCTGCTTTGAGTGGAAATTATGAAGAACGAATATATGTTGAGAATGAAGTGGAATAGGGAATAAGAGTAGCGGTACTGAATTTACCTTCATTAGGAGGATATTCACATGGCTTATCTTTACTTTTTTAACTTTAAATACTGAGGTTGGGGGTTCCAGTTTCACCTTGCTCATTTTCAGTCAGGAGACACAGAGCAGGTCTTGCTCTGAACGGCCTCAGTGTAGCCCAACTTAAAATTAGTGGTTATATGGGGAGATGAAAGAGCGTAGCCTCACAATTTAAGCTAAAGTTGAATGTTAATTAATCTAAATACACACGTTGGTTCAACCCCCTTGTTTGTACTGCAGTATTGACTTTATTTGTAATGTAAGGCAGAGCAGACCAGGGAGTAAGTTTATGATTTCTCTTCATTGGGTACAGTTCCACAAACTCAGCTAAACCTGTGAGGTGTATAGAAAAGTGTGTGACAAGGATTCAGAGATTTGTTCTGAAGCTTTCACTGTCAAAATTCAAATACATGTGTCCTTTATGAAATAGCTGAATTTTGTCTCATGCCAAGAACTTAATCAGGTAAGAGATAAAAAGATGCTATTGAGACATGGGCAATCTTCATTAGTTCCTGAAACTTTCTCAGCTACAGGAGAGAATATTCTATCCTTATCTTCTAGAATGTCCATAGCAATTACCTGGAGAGCAGAGAGAAAGTAACTTGAAAAATTTGAAACTAAAATTAATTGATTCTTCAATCTTAGAAATTGTAGTTTGCAATCTGCACAGTAGGAATATTACAGCACTTCAGAAGGGAGAGAACAACTGCAGGAGGTTTCAGGGAGCTGGCAGGACGCAGGGGAAACTGCTCTTGCCTTTTTTGTGACAACACTGTGAGCTCCGGCCTTGTGCAGAGGAATTTGTTTAACTCTGAAGTCTTTTCAGGCACTGAGGAATACATACTAGAAGATGATTTCTTCACTAATGCTGTCAACTGGCTTTAGTTACTATTGCATAAAGAACTGTGGAAGTACTTCCTTAAAGTATCTCGCAAGCTGTGTAGGTAGGCTCTTACTGCAAGATGCAGTCTGCTGTAAGATCACTTGTATATGCTGGAGACTATACTGCAACTGATGTGCTTCACTGTTTAATGATGAGAAGACGCAGAGAAGCATAAAATTTCCCTGACTCTTCAGTGTTGGAATAGAGTAAGAAATGGGGGATAGTGGTGAAAAGTGAAGTACAAATGGGGCTTTGGCTGTGACTACTCATGTTAAATGGTATTTCTAAGACTGCATGGGGTTAAGTGTGGCAAGTCACAGGCAGCCACTCTCTAATGAGCACAGTGGGCACAGGGTAGAGGAGACAAAGCTGGAGGACTTGGCTACTGCCCAGAACAGTACTCAGCTGCGGAATCTGTGACCCTGAAGCTCACATTGTCCAATGTTATTCTAGTGACCAGATGTGGCAGAGAGAGTTGTTCAAATACCTATATCACAAATGTCAAGATTGTTTTGTTTAAATTCTCTACTGATCCTGGCAGGGGAAGGTTCACTCAGGTTAGTGTGTCTGTAACGCTCAGCAAGCTTTCATCTGAAGACTTACAAGTTCTTTTCTAAGTTGTTTTAAAGAATATGGAAGTGAATACACACAGTGACCTCATGATTTTCCAAATGAAAACAGCAGCGTTGCTGAGGCAGTACACTAATACTCAGATTCCTTTATTTGGAATTAGAAAATGCATTTACACTAGGTGTAAGGATTTATCTAGAAATACTAAGGCCATGATGATACTGCCTGTGAGCACTGAGAATGCTTTGTCTGTGATCAGCTTCCCAAGCCCAAACTGAAAAGATGAATTTACTTTCCTTGAATGGTTAGACCAGCAAACGGTATTACAGGGGTGACCAGGGCCATGGAGTTACATCTGTGAGCACAAGGGCTGTCAGGGTGACACACAGCTTTCTAAATGGGGAAATTTGCACAATTTCCCGAGAAATGTGCACATATGTTTTCATTTAAGGATCATTCTTCTATCAGTATTCTCTTCTATAAAAGCAATACATGTAAAAATGTTTTGAAATTGAGGGAAATCTCACTGTTTGGGGACATCACAGGATTCAAAAACCAACATAAAATCTCAAGTCATGGATGGTTATTTTTCCATATAGTTATCATCTTGATCCTCAGATGCACTAAATTCTTGTTAATTCCATTATCTTCAGGAGTTCTGCGATTCCACATGAGCTGAAAACTTAATCCAATATGTTAAAATGACCATTCTTTCTCTTTAGCCCTTTTCAGACTCAACTGTTTCAAATATTTGTAATTAGTGAGGCTAATATGTAAGGTAAGAATATAAAGAAAAATACTAAAAGATGCTTAAATCCAAAAGCACTAAGCATTACAGTAAATGAAATTAGTCTATTTACCTGTGAGTGAATAGGTGGATATTAAATCATAGGTGGAGCAGTTAAACCATAAATGGAGCAGTTCAGCTTAATTGTCGTAAGAACTTTTAGCCTTCCACTGCATAAAAGATCTGTTCTATAAATATTTTAGAGTAAGGCACATATGATGTACAAGTGATGGGCAGGAAGTATTTTGTTTCGTGGATAGCTTGGATTGAAGCCCAGGCTGACATGATACATAAATGCTGTGCAGAAACTTGCCGTGGCATTTTCTTTAGTGAATAGTTTATGCAGAAAACCAGGCTGGGTCGGTATAAAGGCAGCGCCAGGCAAGCTTGGTTTTGTTTTCTCCCTGTTTCTCTGTGATTCATGTTGAGGCTATTATCTTTATGTGAAGTTTGGAAAGGCTTTTTCAGGCTACAGGAATTCCCCTGGCTCACAAACACCCAGAATGCTGTGAACACCAGAGCACCAAAGCCAATTGTCAGTTCTGTTTTCTGTCCTCTGGTCTTTCACAGAGCTATCAGCTATTGACATGTGGCACAGGCCTTTAAAAGCACGCAGGAGAGCCTTGTGAGGGCTGTCATGGTTTAAGCCCAGCCAGTAACTCAGAACCACTGCCTGCTCACTTTCCCTCTTCTCCCCCTACTCTTGCCGGGATGGGATGAAGAATGGAAAGAATGTAAATCCCATGGGTTGAGATAAGAACAGTTCAGTAACTAAGGTATAATACAAAACCACTACTACCACTAATAATGATAAGGGAGATAACAAGGGGAAAGAAAATTAAACTAAAAAGGGAAGGGGAAAAAATCAAACAGTAAACACAAGTGATACACAATACAATTGCTCACTGCCTGCCAATTGATACCCAGCCTGACCCGAGCAGTGATCTGCCCTTCTTGGTGACTCCCCCCGTTTCTATACTGGGCATGATGTTCTGTGTTATGGAATACCCCTTTGGCTGGTTTGGGTCAGGTATCCTGTCTCTGCTTCCTCCTGGCTTCTTGTGCCCCTCCTCACTGGCAGAGCATGAGAGTGAAAAGTCTTTGATTGGAGTAAACATTACTTAGCAACAACTAACACACCAGTGCGTTATCAGCGTTGTTCTCAGACTAAGTAATAACAGAATAATTAGTGTAAGAACAGAATAATTTTAGACTGGAAAAACATGCTTTCCTTAGTTCAGTAATAAACTCATTCAACCTGTTTACTTGTTGATGTGAAGACCAAGAAACAAATCCTGCTAGCCTGAAAGAAACTTACTACAGGACAGGAGGTTCTTTCAAGTCTCCAGAGGCACTAACAATGCCAACTAGTGTTTGGAAACTGAAGCTAGGCAACCTTAGTATAAGTAATAAGATGCAAATTTTCAACAGTCACTGCAAAGCAGAGCATTAAACATTATGATGGGTTTCATAATGCTGGAGGTTATTCACAAAGACAAAATGTCTTCATAAGGCAGACACTATTGCTCAGATATTCCTTTAAGCTGCAAGTTTGTAATCTCTAGGACTGGGCTGGGATGTTTCCTCTGCAGAACAATGAGGAAAATTCTGCCCTACTCTTTAACTGACTTTAGCGTCACCTCTTAAGTTAATCTCAGATGAAAGCAAAAATTTATGGCCATGCATCTTTGCATCCCGTCTATGCGTCTAATGAAACCTGTGTCATTTGGGCAAAGGTGCCACGTGCAAATAGAAAAGCTTCACAATTTACGGGTAAATCAGTCAAAATGCTGTAGAAGATCAGATTGTAAAAACAACTTGTGCTGTTGAAAGCTGCCAAGATAACTACTGAAATCTTGGCAATGTCATTTAGTAGTATCTATTTTACTCAGCAAGACTAAGCATAAAAGTCTTAGTCCTGAGCTGATAAGGCTCAACAAGTTAGTGGATGAGAGTTGTAATGGCCTACAGCATACCAGCAGTGGAGAACATGGTCTAGGCTTTAATACCTCTCTTTCCTCCTAGTTTATTGTCACTCTTCCCTAAATGGCAGTCATTTGTTCAGCCTTGGGCAGCCTGCATCCCACCAACCAAAGAGGAAAGACAAGGCTAGGAATAATTTCTTTCCCCCAGCCTACAGAGGGAAGTTAAGGCCTTGTTATGATTTGCCACCTTACCTCAGCTTGATTTTTCCCTGCACTCTGGAACATGTCCCAGTCTGTGTTTCTGTGCCTGCTCATAGGTGGGTACAGTTTGTTCCTTTTGCACAGCTGCTTCTCCTGAAAAACTCCTTGACCTCTAATGGCTTTAGTTTACCCATACAAATGACTTCATACCAGTTTATTTTTCAAGGGATTATACAGTCCAGTTACATTAGAAGTTGTTTGCTATATCAGCTTTCCATACCGATGACTGATATATGTATCGACATAGTAAATGCTAATCTTTTTGGCATGGTCAAGCTTCATGTCCTTAGTCAAATTAATTCTTTGTGTAAGTGATTGTGAAATCTCTACAGTGAATTTATCATAACATTCCCTCCCTGTTCACAATGAACTCTTTCAATGGCTTACCTCTCGCTGAAATTACTTCTCCTGGCTTTAACTGTTATGTGTGCTAGTATTTCTCTGTTAAGTTAAAGTGTGCTTCATCAGAGTGAGGAGAAAGAGACCTAATTAGTTTCTTTTTGTAGCCACAGAGCAATGAAAAACCAGAGAGAAAACCAACCCAACCCCCCAACCTATCAATGTACTATCAGCAAGCTTTTTCCATTATCTGCTGAAGAGACAGAGCAGCACCAAGTCTCACAGCTCTCTCAGAAGCACAACATGCTATCAAGGCTTTTCCTGTGTGTAGTGGTTTGTTTGGTTTTTGTTTTCTTCACTAACATCTAAAGGTAGGAGCTGAATGCTCCTGTCTTGTGCTTCACTAGAAACATGCTTTACTAATTCCAGTTACTTGCATCTCTGGCAGTATAACCTGAGTGAAAGAATTAACAGAAGTAGCTGCTCATCTGACTTGGTCTGTAGATTGAGTCCTTGCTAAAGAACAAGTAAATGAAGCAAATACATTGTAGAGAACTAGAGCA
The DNA here is from genome assembly GCF_963264785.1 of Psittacula echo. NCBI lineage: Eukaryota > Metazoa > Chordata > Aves > Psittaciformes > Psittacidae > Psittacula > Psittacula echo. The sequence continues at coordinate 63,145,031 of NC_137740.1, forward strand.
AAGGATCTCACGTGCATTCTTATAGGGACCCTTAAAAATATTTTCAGGTCAAAGCTATATGTGTGATATGGAAAAAACATATTCATTACTTTAATTGGAGGTAGGTGACTGTATGCTTTGGGAAAATGGAATAATTTTATGCATTTATTTAGGTATCCTCTCAATATTTTTGTGTTGTTTTGCTGAATTTTGTATTGCTGAATCTTGCATGCCATGCAATTGTTAACACACCATTCTAGTTCTAGACACGTTAAATGCATGCCATAATCTGCAGTTCACTGTGCAGTTAAACCACAAGGGACTTGATCATTGGAAATTCATTTTTTGGTAGCTAGCTAGGATGCTAACCTAGTGTAAGCCCAGCCCATCAACACAGCCTTTGCCAAAAGGAGATTGCTGAAGAGGCAAAAATATCTGACTGTTCTATTACCTAAATGATTTAACTCCTAGGAAATCTAATTTTGCCTAAATGCCTTCTGTGGGTGAATGTACACCCATGTATTGCAGCCTTAAGAAATGGCAGGTGACATCTAGTAGCATACAGGTACCAGACAAAGTGATGCTTTGCAAAGTTTCGGAGAAGAATTAGCTTCAAATTCTCCTAATGTCTCTCGGTATACTCCCATGCCACTTTGTCTACATTAATAACAATCTGCTGTCCAGTAGCAGAGACCTTGTAAGAAGGGTTTTGAGCTCTGCTTTGAATAACCTTCAAGAAGATAAAATTTGTCATGATTATGACAAGTTATTATTAAATCACTTAATTAAATTATTATTAAATCACTTGTCATGATTCTGTGATTATGTATCTAGAAATATGTAGGTGAACTGCAGCACTTCTTGGGCAAGCTTGTAGGGTCTGGAGTTTGGGTCGTTCCCAAAACCTGGCAGAACAGGAGGAGTTACCTAAATGGGAAATCGAAGACTGGTTTGTTTTGTATTCCTGTGACAAAATTTGCTGTGCAAGGACAAGTCTCAAGTGCTGGCAGTGTTAGCAGGGGACTAAATGTGGGTGTTAGCACTCCAGTTGTATGCAAAAAAGTATTTTGTATATGGGGATTTAGAGTATTAGAATTTGGTTTAGAACTGGAGAGTGAACAAATCAGTCTATAGCAGAATTGGGTTTGGAGAACTGAACTCTCCAATCTTGAATAGAATTAATAATGGGGTGTTAGATATGTATGGTGTTTACACGTTCTAGGTGTACCTATTTCTGGGGCCAAAAGCTTTTAAACTGCTTCACTTCAGAAGTAAGATCTCAAAGAGAGTCATAGTAAAAACAGTCCAAGTTGCTTCAGTGTAAAAACGGGATTGGATAAATAAATGTGGTTGTATTCTTCTAACTAAAAGGAACATAAGCTAAAAACTCTCTGAAACTCAGATATGAATTCACATAGAAGATTTTTGACACCGCTTTCCTGTAAAACACCTCTTTGATGATCTGGAAATAAAGATACTTTCCTCTCTTTCTGCTCTGAGCTTACCTTCCAGTGCCAGAATTTCCATTCCTCATTTCCTTTTCATATCATCACATCACGGAAGGAATAGTGAAAGACTAACTGCGCAAAATGGCAGGAATTTATTACTAATACTGAAAAGACTTTATTCACATTCAAGTTTAAATGCAGTGGAATAGATCTTGAATATAGTTACATCTGTAGCAGCTCAGAATTACTGGGCTACTGGTTCATTAAGGGAGAGATGACTATTCTCCAGGTGGCTGAGATGCACTTGGACTGTTACAGACTGTAGTGTTCTCTTTTCAGTAAAGCATGCCACATCCTCATGGTTACAGAAACAGGAAGCTGCAATACTGAACTGTGCCAGTTAGAGGTGTAAGGAGGAACTGAGCCCTACCCTCTATATTTGCCTTTTCCTTATACAACCTTAAAGGTGGGTTGTATATCATTACAAGTGTATACCATCAGAATATACAGATAATAAACCAGAGAAATGTGATTCTGTAATAATAGAAACCACTGCTCTGCTGGGCATAGGAGGCTAAAAGGAAGACTTGTAAACCAAGCTGTTGCTTTCTGTATTGTTGCAGGAGTGCTGGCTAACTTCTCCTGGTAACTTTCTCTTTTCATATTATTTCCCAACAGTTCCCTCTGGATTCCTGGGAAAACCTTTGTGTGCATCTACTTTAGCAGTATAATTTTATCAGGAATGTGCTTTTGAAGTGCATCACTAGTGTTCCCATTTGTTCGTATTTGTTATTTTTGGTTCATACTGTCTAGCAATCTCAGAGCTCACAAACTGGAATCCTTTCAGATGGAACGCAAGTGTAAGATTTTTCCTCTGGAAACTCGAAGTCTTCCAACTACTGTTGGGCTTTCTGGTCCCAGGACTAGGCTAGAATGTGTCTGCAGTAAAACCACGGAATCACATTGCAGAAACTTGGTCTACAGGACCAACAGGCTTAAACCACGACAACAGATCTGCTCCTACCTGTCTTGTTATTGCAGTCAAAGCCACCTTCTATCCATCACTGGTCATCCTGGCACATGAGCTGCTACTTACAGCGTGTAAATCCCCTTTTCACAGGAGTCTCCCAGTCTCTCACTTGCTGTTCCTTACTTGCTGTCTCCTTCCTGGCTGCCCCAGCATGTACCCTAGGAGCTTTTCCAGTCTGAGTACGTTCAGTTGCTCTCGGGATGAAGTGCTTTCCTTTCCCAGGCAAAAAGGCAGCCGTTCTTTATCTAGCCACAGGACTTGTTTAACAAAATGTACAATATGCCTCTCTGGGAGAATACATTGAAACTTCTAATATACGCTGATGTTCTTCAGGGTCATTGGGCATCACACTTGGGAACTAAACTGGAAAAATGAGATGTCTGTGGACCAAGTGGTTTCTGAGAAACACAAAATCTCAGACAGAAAATAGTTCTGCTGAATACAGACCTGGTTTCCTGTCAGGTGAAAGGTGAACTCGCAGTGTTCAGATGTCCTGGAAGCACTGGTAGCTTTCTGATAGTGGATGAAGGTTATGAGTGAGCATACTCAGTAGATGTTCCTGTGTTGGGGAGAAGGAACGGGTGAGTGGAGGGTGAGGGAGAGGAAATTATTTTGCAGGTACCGGTTTCCAGTCATGGCTAAAATGCAAATAATGGAGCTTTCTTTGCAAAAACTTCCTGGAATGGAGAGGGCTTGGGGGGCTCTACAGTGGTCTTCCAAAATGTGGCATTACTATAAACTAGCAAGGCAACACCCCTGACCAGAGCAGTGAGAAGCAATGACTAACACCTCTGCCATTAAAGTTAAGGACTGGAATTTGGTCAGCCTGAAAGGTTAGAAGCTGCTGGCTTTTCTTATGCAAACTTCCATAAAATAACAATATCAGAGGAACCTATTGGGCAACTTGGGTATTTCACTGCATCCGAGGAAGTGAGAGAGCAGCTGAGAAAAAAAGCACATCTGAGACAACAGAGCAATGTGCAGGTGGATTCCCTAACACAAGGAGCCAAACTATTGCTCTTAAGATTTATGCCTCTTCTGTAAATTTCAGCCCTGATGCTGATGCGAAGACACTGATCAAAAGTGGAGCTGGTACAGGGGCTTCACATCTGTCTGGACCTCTAAATTAAGACAGAAGGTGTTAAGACTGACCCCACTGGGTCCTTTTGGCTCACTTGAACCCTTGTCCTCAATGACTTTCAGTCTCAGATGCTGTAATAACAATTTCATGATCTTGTTTCCTCAAAGAAATTGAATTATTGATGAAGATAAAGTTTTTATTTCTAATTTAGTATTTAAAGTTTTAGGCTTGAAATGTTTTAAAGCCAATAGTAGAGGACAGGAAGTGATGTGGCCCTAGGAAGGCCATGCTGATGATGGCAAAAGTAATTTCCTGCTTTTCAGATTCCCAGTCAGGGATTGTCTCATTTACCAGTGGGTGCGTCTGCTGGCATGTAGAGACAAATCATTGATGGTTGCAGTTGTTGCTTTACCAGAATGTGCTTCAGAGTTGGGTTTGCTGCCTCTTCCCCTTTACCATATCTTCTGGATCCTTGTTTTTCCGTGACTGAATTGTTCATGTTTACCATTACATACAGGTAATCCACCTTAAGCAATGTTAGTCTTGGCTGCAACAGAAAACCTCTCTTTAATTATTGCTTCTCAAATAAAGATGTGATTCGGCCCACTGCATGAAAAAAGCAAGCCAAAACAAATTGTCTTAAGCCCTTTAACCAATCTGGGGTCTTGTAAGGAGAGAACAGGCCTCAGTGCCTGCCCTTCTAAACAGATCCTCTTGAACTGCTCCTACCAGGGGTGAAGGTGGCCATCCTCAAGGGCTAGGCCCTTAGTCAGTAGTCAGCAGTGTCTGTGTGCTGCTCCTGTCAGATCAGGCTTCTCCATTTACTTAACTTTATTTGGAGAGGTCCCACATGCCCTCACAGATACAGTGCCCCAGATACTTGTTTATGTGCAAAAGAAATCTCAGTTATTGATATACTTAATAGAGGCCATCACTGTATAAGCTTCTGTTTGCTAAAAACAAAGCTCCCATGTGTACAATAAAGGCAAATAAGCAATAAAACTCAGCTATCTAGACATAAGGAAAAGATGATAGCTGACCCAATCACATGGATACCAGCAGTCTACTATAACAGTCCCAAAAATCAAAAAGGGGGTTCTTTTTCAAGATAGAGTTCTCTTTGAGTGCAAACTTGTTTAATTAAATACTTTCTTGCATCACTTTAGAGCATAAAAATTAATTGAGTCAAAAACCTTTCCTTCCTTTCCAAATGATCAGTCTTCTTAATGTTTACAGCTGTACACATCATTTTAATAGATAAATACCCAAACTATTCTTTCAAACCCGGAGAGGCCCTGGTAATTTTACATTTCTTTTCACTGTTTTCAGTAATTCAGTTGTTACTTGTGTCAGTGTCTGTCAAATGAATTTCCAATGTGTGGAGCTGAGCACATGTTTGTAGCAGTACACAAAATGCACAGATTCACAGAGCTATTGAACACAGCTGGCATTCCTGGATTCCAACAGCTAGTTTTCAGTTTTCCCAGGACTTTCTACCTCCTCCTTGCAGAGTGGTTTGGCCACGTTTTCTAATTGCATGAGTCAGATGTTCTTCTTTTTCCACAGCCTCCCACTTTGAGATCAATCTTTTCCAGATATGTGGAGCAGAGAAATATAAAGCACTTGAAAACTGAGCTGAAAGATACTCAGTTTAAAAGCTAATAATATGTTAATCTCTGAAACCAACCTGGCTTGTCTCAGAATTGAAAATGTACAACTACCACGAAGCAAGCACCAGGTTGGTTTTTTTTTTGATATCAAAGGATTTTCTTTCTCTAGAATGACTTTTAATTTAAGAAACTTTCCAGTCATCCTCTTGGCATAGATTTTAAGCCACAGATGAGACAACTTTGTCTATTCCCTAGCACACAAAATTCACATTTAAAAAACCCCAAACCTAACTCCAGTGACCCCCTTGTGTTGAACAGATAGACCTGAGGAGCCAGCTGAGTAGGTTTCTTTTCTCACCCTACCAAAAGGAAATGCTTAATGACAGACAAATTATTATGGGAAAACGTGTTTCCACTAACGTGTGTAGTAAGTGTTTGGTTAAAATAAACCTGAAAAAAACCAGTTTGATTCCTCCTTCTATTGGCAAAAGTGCCAAGGCTTCAGCTTGCTCTTTTCTTAAAAACTCAGCTTCACTGAGTTTCCCTAACTGCTGTTAGTCCTACCACAACTGTGAGTAAGTAGACCCACTTAGTACCATGTATGTGCTGCTTTATTGCAGCTTTATGGCAAACAGAAAGCAGGTTTTGCTTTTATGTCTTTTATATGTTTTATATCTATCATATATATTTATATATGTTTTATATCTTTTTATGGCAAACAGAAAACAGAAACAAGGAGACAGTGCACAAGTAGAAACTATTCTGAAAACTAAGGGGCTTGGCATCCAGTGATTTATTTTTCAACTTCTTAAAAAATGCTATCCAAATACATAGGTAGGTGGACTGAAACTCTACTGCAGGAAAAGAAATGGGCTGGCTTCTAACCTATTATGCTTTTGTCTGTTCTGATGAGCCTTCATTGACCTTTACCAATGTTTTGCCATCGGTGTAGTCTATAAGGTTTTTTTCTTAGCATCTGAGTTTTGCATGAGCACAATTCCTTTCTTTCTCTTGTCCTATCTACTTCTGACCTACCACACTGGTTACTGCTGAGGAAAAAAACCCGGAACAACCCAAAGTTTTTTTATGGGGTGTGTTGGAAATACTGTGCCATAATAAGAACATAGGGAGACAGGCAGTCTTGTATATTGGGTGAAAGGGTTTGCACAGCTTCTGCTGTCTTATAAGCTATTGAATCTTTATATTGATTTTTGCTTGTTACTTTGAAACAAAAGATTTCCTCACTTTGAAAAATACCAAAGAATTTACAAATGGAAATGAAATAACTGAAAATTAAACAAACCTGCAATTTCATGGCTGCAGAGGAGTGGGGTCCTATGGTGGTGTGCAGAACTAGAGTAAGAAATAGCATTTGTAAGGTAGTGAAGGGACACCTAAAGCTCTACATTCAAACACTGAAAAAGCAAGAGCTAGCAGTGGAGAGTGCAACATTGCCTCAGGAATCCAAGCCCCACCAACAGGCTAATGACATTCATCTGTTCATTTCCAGCATATTTATTTACTTTGAGTCAAAGATAGATGGTTTTTTAAAGTCAAAAGTAGGGCTGAAATCTTTCCAAGCTCAAAGGAATTTTGCTCTTAATGTTGGATTCCTGTGTAGCCAGAAGTCTGCCAAGAGGCCTCCCACTCCTGCAGACCCTACAGGAAGACCTTAAATACTGAAGTTCTTCCAGAGTATTCAGAAACAAATCTGGGAACAAAATCTATTGAAAATATTGCAAAGTCTTTATACAGGAAGGTCTCTTACTTCTATTTATTTATTTGGCAATATGTATGAAGCAACCCTCTAATTCTCTTGATAAAGCAGCCTACCTTTATGTAACTAAATGAAATAGGAGGCCAAGACAAAGCAAGCGAAGACTCTGGTGTGTTCAGGTATCTTAAGATAGGCTTGTATGTGAAACTTTAAGTCACGGGACAGTATAGCAACCTGGCTGTCATCTGATGTTGCTGCAGTGTGTAATGGGATGTACTATGGCAGACTTGGACTGAGCAGACATAGCTGTGTCAATGTTCAGCTTAGCCACACTTCTAATAGGCCTGTGTGACAGGGCAGCAGGCACACAAGTGACCTCTTCCCAATGCTAGCAAATTCACCTAGAACCCATGTGTGAGGACAGATTCGGGTTCAGAGAGCCTGGTTACACACTTTAATCATAAACATGTGCTTATGTTTAAAATACTACATAAGCAGAGCTATCAAAGTGTAGTCTGAACATGTGGATAAATATTTATACCTAATAGATACCACTTGAGGAGAAGCCAATATCATTCCCACCAACAAACCCTTTGCAAAAAGCCTCTGAAAAGAGTGATGCATTCAAAGTCAACCAGACTAAGCTTTCTTAGAGCAAATCTCTGAATCTATAACATTTGCATTAGCACAAACAAACCTGCTGGACGATTCCAAGTATTGCAGTACTGCATGAAGATAGACATCCTATGAGCAGTCAGGCTTTAGAATGTCTAGCATGTGGATAGCCTCAACCACTACCTGAAATAATACCCAGAAATGAACAAAAAGAAGAAATGCCAGGCATTCTTTAAGGTTTGCATCATCAGGCACACAGACATCTTATGCTGTCATTACTAAGCCACATAGCTTAAAAATGACTTAGTAGCTTAGAAGAAGAATACATGAAAAATGACAATCTGGATGTTAAGAGGCCATGTCTGTGCAAAAGGTCAGTCTGTATTTGTAGTGTTGTTGGCCAAACTGAGTGCATGGTAGCTGCTCTCTCATTTAGGATTCTGTATCTTATTCTTTGCATAGAATCCCAGACTGGTTTGGGTTGGAAAGGACCTTAAGATCATCCAGTTCCAACCCCCTACCACAGGCAGGAACACTTCACACTAGACCATGTCGCTCAAGGCTCTGTCCAGCCTGGCCTTGAACACTGCCGGGGATGGAGCATTTACCACTTCTCTGGGCACCCTGTGCCAGCAGCTCAGCTCCCTCACAGTAAAGAACTTCTTCCTTAGATCTAACTTGAACTTCCCCTGTTTCAGTTTGAACCCATCACCCCTTGTCCTATCACTATAGTCCCTGATGAAGAGTCCCTCTCCAGCGTCCTTGGAGCCCCCTTCAGACACTGGAAGCTGCTCTGAGGTCTCCACGCAGCTTCTCTTCTCCAGGCTGAACAGCCCCAACTTTATTCAGTGCGTATTCTAGGCACTGAATAGTTATGCGTTATAATATTTGCTAATCACAAATATTCTTCCTATGTTAACCTTTAACTTGCTTGTGTATGTGATCCAGGCCAGATTTTAATCAAGTTCACAAAGATGATAACACTTGTTCATCACAGTATTATTTTAGTTGTACTGTCTTATACCAAATTTGCATATGCTACAAAAAGGGATTAAACAGCCTCCTAAACCACAGCCTTATGACTTCTGACCAACACCAGAATGCAAAGCATTGAAATTCCTTGAGAAACACTGTGCTTACATAATTTCTAGTACAAATATGACAATCAGAAATTCTTTGTGGAGGGTAATCCTTTTCATGAAGTCACTATCACAGTTTTGAAATCTTGGTAGGTTCACAGAGTTCAAAAATACACTTTTAAATGCCTATTATGAATTTTATACCAGCCCTCAATTTTAACCTTTGGAGCTCTTGCTGCCTCTGAGCCCTAACTAGTTACCTTCAAGTAGTTGAGGGCTGTAATGATTACTGATTGTATCCCATAAAGTGCTACTTTGTTGTGGTAGTGTGTATTAGGAAACTATGAGACGCATGGGTATTTAGTATTCTTTCTCTACTACCAGACTCACTAACACGGAACATGTGTTGACGTTTGTTCTTACATTTCAAGGTGTTTTGGAGAAAGCAAACCAAAGTAACGATACTAAACAGTATCTTTTCATTTCATCTGAGCAGCACTAGAAAGAGAAGGTGCAGATCTAGGTTATCTTGTCTTTCACTCTCAGATTAGAAAACTGCATCACAGAGAGTTAAGGGCCTTGTCCAAAGCCACCTGCAAACTTTATCTGTCAGTTGTGCTGACAGCCCTGGTGCATTTGTTTGTATCTCTAAACACATATATCTTTATAGGTGCTGTGCTCAAATGTAGCTGTGAGAGCCATGATCTTTTCTCACAGTTTTGTAAGATTAATGTCCCATGAATTAATAGTGCTATTTGACTGCAGTGACACCTCAAGGGAAGTGGTGTAAAGGAATGTGCATAATAAGCAAAACCTCTGGGTCAATGGAGAAGGAATTGAAGTCAACAAATGCAGGTTGATGTAGAGATTAGACAGTTTCTTTCAGATATATACCGTTTGTACAAGATACAATGGCTAAAGGTTAGATCACTTGAAAAGGTACTCAAACTAGGAAAGCAATATTCTCTTATTGTCACAGCTGAACATATCCCAGCTTTAGCTGCTTTTTAATATTCCAGTAGTGCAGATTTCACTGCAGTTCCTGATACATGTTAGAGAATTAATTGCATATTTTTATGTACTCCAGGGTGTTTAGAGTTTATGTACTCAATAGCATACTGACACAGCTTCCATATCTCACTGCACATTTCTGGCTATATTTAACTATGGAAATGGTTGACCAGCAAAAGAAATAAGACCCGGAAGATCACCTGCCTGTACAAATCCCTGTTGTTCACAGTAAGAGCCATTTCGGAGCTAAGTAAACTCTCTCCATTCTAGAGTCCTAACTATAACTGTTGAAATCATGTGGATATTCATTCACAAACCTGTGTGAACAGCATTATAACCCCCGACTTTCCCTTTGTTGTGTTTTAGCAACTTTGATAGGAATTTCGGGTTCATGAGGAACGTAGAATTAAGACATGATAAACTTTTAGTAAAGTAGATAGAAAGCAGCTCCTTCCTTTTGATTTCACTGGTTTTCTTGTCTATTGGGTTTTCTTTATTTCTGAGTTGTTGCCAGTAGGCATTAAACTCTAAATTGTGTATGTAATGTAGATTGGTTGTACAATCTTTTAGGTTTAGGATATTATCTTTAGATTCTATGGCATAGGGACAGTAGCATTCAGCAATACAGTATTTTGTCATGTATCTATCAGTATGCATATCTATTTCTATATGCGTACATATACACGTGTCACATACATATACATACGTGTAAATATATATGTACCTGCATAGCTAGCACCACACAGGAAAAAAGAGTTCAATTTCACATTATACCTCGGCTCTCCAAGGAAAGAGTACTGCTCACTTCTGAGGAATGCAGCAGTATCCTATTCATAGCCATTTCTGACACAGCATTTAGTATAACCATACAGAGACATAACAAGCAAAAGAGCTGGAAAATATTTGTATACTTCTGAAGTGCCAATAAAGCTGATGAAAAGCACAGCTGCCACAGACATTATGCAACATGGAAGTAGTAAGACCTTCTGTTTCTAGAGGATGTGGTCTGAAAAAACATAACAAATACTTTGGAAGAGAGCAGGATTTTTTTAAGGGGTAGCATTACTCAGCAAGTTTCATGCATAGGAGTTAACTGTCTTGATTCTCTGGGGATTTTTGCTGTTCACTTTTAGCTGGCTACAGGGAATAAGTATATTCATGTTTCCTTTTGTAAAGTGGAGAAAGGACACAGTTTGGAGAAAGCAATATCATACCAACAGTAACAATACCATTCCACTTCTGAAGTTCAAAATAGTTCAGAAATATTATTTGTCCTATGGCAGAGCAGATACTAAATGTAACCTGAAGAAGGGGAAAGGAGAGAATGGCAAACTGTTCAATCACCTTTTTTTTTGCCACTAAATAATAGAGCATAACTACCTTACTATTGCAAGACACTTTTTGGTCCCTCAGAAGTGTTGTTGCTACTTGACACAAATCACTCAAGACAGCAACCCATCTTTTGCCAAGTGATTCCAGGCAGGATCATGGGACAGAGCATGTTGCCACTTGTTCTGTGTGATTTCTTTCTCTTTCCTCTTGACCATTGCAGGGGCTCAGAGCCAAGCTCTGGGCATTTTGGCATTTCAGAGCCTCTCAGCTGTGCTGTTCCTTATTCCCACCGCACTTTGATGGCTGCACCTATGCCTCTGCTGACCCAGGGCATTAGCATCTGCTGGGGCTGGCAGCTGTCCTCCGAGACCCCCAGCCTCAGCGTGTGCCCATTCTTCAGAAGCACTGCCAGGGGCCATCTTCTCTGTAGCCATACTAAGGACTCATTATGTTTCTGGTCGATCCTGGTGGCCCTCATCAGCCTCAAGCCTCACATCTCTGTACCTGTCCAACATCTGAAGTGGTGCCATGAGCGGCACCTCCTCATTATGCTCCAGGTTCATTTTCATGGTCCTCTCTTGCTCCAAATTCATTCTCATGGTCCTCCCTTGCCCCAGGTCTCACTCCTTCATGCTTGCCTTGCTCTTGGAAACCTGCCCTGCTATCTGCCTTCTCACCACACCTTGTTCCCATCATCCTCCTAGCCCCTAAGCTTTATTCCACCATGTCTGCTCTGCCTCCAAAACAGCACTGGGGCCACAGCTCCTCAGTGCTGCCCTGCCTGTCTTGCTACCTCTCTCAGCACAGGGCCCTGAAGCTCTGTGCTGCACCCCCACTGGCACCACACCTCATCCCAGTACTCCAGACTCTGTCTCCCATCTTCCCTCTCTCCACAAACTTCAGGCTCAATCCCACTGTCCTATGTCATGACTGCTTGATGGCATGTCTAAAACTGAACACAGACACTGGCCAAACCTCACTAATTTGTGGTTTTTTCTCTTCAGATAAATAGTGGCTTTATGCTTTAAGTAATCCAAATATTGAGCCATTTAGGCACAGAATGAACTACAGGACAAGGTTTCAGGTATAATGACTTTCAGATGGTTCCCAGCATGGCAGGTCTCTGCACTGACTTGTTGTGGCTCACTCTGTAGCTGACTTCACATGATTAAGTGTTTTCTATATTGTACTTTTCATAGCCTGACCTTCTTAGCCTTAAACCAAGTCAACTGATAACTGTGATTATCATTATCCCTAGACTACAACTACTGTAGTGTATGATATGTAGTATAAAGTAAAGTACAAGAGATTTGTCTCTCTGAATTTCTTCTTGTCATTATGGCATTAAGTAGATTTGACATATTTCTGCATTATTTCTTTGGTCTGCTTTAATAAATGAAAGGGTGAAGTCCCTTCTAGTTTCAGATTTGACATCATAACCAAAGGAGTTCTCAAATACTACCTAAGCACATACATTTGGGATCATCAAAAGAAAACAGAAACATCTTTACTTCTGGCAATAGGGTCCCTGACTTTGACATAGATCAGAAAAACAAAAGCTCTGACTTCTCATCTTGCTGTGGCATGTCCCTGTGTTACTTTAAATCACCGTTGAGGATTGACAACTCGGTTATCAGGGTCTGAAATGCACTTGTCTGATTCCTTCCTAATAAATAGCTACAGTTCAAGTCTTGCATCTCAAATGCAAATCCAGAGTTCCTTCAAACTCTAAGATTCATCTGGCAGAGAGGATTTTCAGTGAAGTATCAGACTACACAGAAAGAAGAATAGAGTTTTATTTTACAGAAACCAGGATTGAAACCTGGAGTGGGTTTCAATTTTACTTGTATTAATTTGTTAGTGCACTGAGAACAGTTTCTCATTAACAGAAGTACTTCATGAGTGTTTAACTCTTGAGATACTTTGGCTGTGGAGGCTTATTAAAACAAAGTAGATCCATGTCAACCCACCCACTAATGCAAAAATCAGGATGGGGAATGTCATTATTAAAACACGTATTTTCATCACAAGTGAAATACTGACATTTTATGAGCAGCAATCCTTGCATATGGTTCCTCAAGCCTCACTTCTCATAGTGTGTTCAGGTAACAATGTCCTGCTAATGGCAAGGTAGACTGTGATTATCCCTGGTGTATGTCTGAAAAGAGGCTGCATCTGATGTTTGTTATTCCATCATGTCATACCAGCTCCTCCATCTGAGACATCTTCTATGTCTGATTAAGTTAGTTCAGGCAATGACTCAATTTTGTTATGACTTTTAAAGGGCTACATACATAACGTAGTATAAACATTTTGTATTTACCGCTAATGGTTATTCCTCAAGTTGTTATTTCTGGCAGTCAGAATTTTTCCGGAGGAATAAACACTTGCATTAAACTGAACAAGGCTTGACTCAGTACAGTATAAATGAAGGACAGTAAATGACATCTCTTGTTTCTAGTTCAATGGGTTTACTTTGTTTGGTTTTCATTTGAAGCCATGAATAGGAAAGACTGGAGTAGTTGTTTCCTAAAGAATATACATTAGAGATGGTTGTTAAGTAAATATTTTGTGGTGTTTAAAAGCCTTGAAGACACTGCATAGCTCCTTACTGCATTATTTAGTCTTTCAGCCCAACTCACTTCAGACATTTTTTACAGTTTCCTAAATGATTTAACAACTAACTGACAGAGGGAGTAAGATGGTTACTGACAACACCAGGAATGGAATAGCATTGGAACAGGAAACAGTAGAATGGGAAAGAAAAAGATGACTAGGGTAATACTAGGGATCAGGACTATAGTGCAGGATAACGACAGAACAGTGTTTTGGCTATCAAACATTTACCCTGGGAAAACGTGGAAACCCTGATTAGATCACCTCAGTTAGAACTGGTCCAGGCTCAGAGTTAGAGGAAGTCCTGGATTTCTGGTGAAGAAGGAAGGGGGCATTTCACCAATTAAAGTCTTTGCTTCTCTGATTTCTGTGGCATCATTGGTACAAGACGGGGACCATATTACCTGTCTGTCTTGAAGATACAGCATCCTCTTAAAGCCTTAGAACAGAACAAGTAGCATGGCTACTTCAGACAGTTCATGAAATGTATGTTCAGTTGGAATATCCAAAGCTACCAGACCTTGGACCAGACCCTGTATTTTCAAAGCACTGTGGCTTAGAGGAGGTGGAGCATAAGGAATGGTTATCTGCTCCCTTCCAGAAAGGCAAAGTCATGCCTGGAATATATTTTGAGATCCCTTTTATGTCTCAGAGAGACCTTTGCAGCAGAGAAAACATTTGTCTTTGTACTGTGCCCTGTCACTGCATGGATGAGCATTGAGTTTAGTCTAGATTGGTGTTCACAGCCTTTTCTAGTAAAGTGGCTGCTTGATGGCATTGAGGAGTATATATCCCACCGCTATTTGGTATTTCAGAAGAAGATAAATAAGCTTATTGATTAAGCACAGTGTTACTGCTTTACAGTATCACATCTTAGCTGTTCTACACATATTAATGAAAAATTCAGAGGATATAGACATAACATGACTTTTGGGCCTGTAACCTGAAGAATAGGCATACACACAAGGTCTGGTTTTGTTAGACTTAGTAAAATCTTAGTAAAGTATGTTTTTCCACTTTGTCTCTCATTACAGCTGGTTTCAGTCAATTGTAACTCTTGTACACATTGCAGCCTGGCATTTCCAGAGACATTTTCTGTCTGTCCAGTGGGCTGTAGCAATAGGGCTATCCCAATTCAGACCACGTGAGTCATGCCAGCCCCATCTGATCAGGCGATGTATAGAGGTGAGTCTGTCCCTCTGCACCCATTTTTTCCTTTAGCCACTTTTCATTTGTTTTTTCTTTCCCAAATTTGGTGCAACAGGCTAAAAAAGATGAAGTAAACCAAAAAAGGAGTATATTAGAAACAAAAAAACCAAACACCAGATGTCAAATATTCTATTTTCTGTCCTCCTTACATTGCTTCCTTTCAGAAGAAGGGAACCAAGTAATGAATCTGCCCATCTCTCATTGTACCTGGCCCACTCATTTCTACGAATCAAAGCGTAGATGGACAGTTTTGCATTGTCTGCTCCTCTGTCTGGTGTCTGATCGTATATCCATCCCTAGTTACTGCTGTTTCAGCTCTTTGTATTCATATTGAAGACTCACAATACTGTGACCTAACAATTTACTTTTCTATTTAGAAAATGATGCAAGGTAATATGCCTATGTAGTGTGTGCTTGCGGTTACCAACTGTTTGCTATGCTGGGTTTCAGGAATGCCCTGTAACAATAAGTATCTGGCTACCTGTATGCTCACAGTACCATTACTTTCAGGTTAAATGTATAGTCACAGCATACTTGAAAACAGGCATAAATCATAGAATCATGGAACAATTAGGGTTGGAAAAGACCTTAAGATCATCCAGTTCTAACCCTCCTGCCATGGAACAGGATAGATATCCCTGGAGAAGATAGTGGCGAGTCACAATAGGTTAGACATCAATGATTAGTTTTAATATAGATTTAACTATCAGTTCTTTACCTATAGTTTTTAACTATGAATATAGTTTTATTTAATAGGCTCTGATATTATTTTGCCAGCACTGTTTAAACAGAGATAATTAAGGCAATTCTCTCCTCGGTGTTACTAACTACATGCAGTGTACTGAAAAATACATGTTAATTTGTGCTGC
The DNA here is from genome assembly GCF_963264785.1 of Psittacula echo. Classification (NCBI taxonomy): domain Eukaryota; kingdom Metazoa; phylum Chordata; class Aves; order Psittaciformes; family Psittacidae; genus Psittacula; species Psittacula echo. Next base: position 63,160,627 of record NC_137740.1, read on the forward strand.
TACCCATATACTAATCAGATTTTTATAAGCACAGGGCAAATAATGCATGTGCTTCTTCATGTTTGAATCCATTTTACATGCAAGAACACTTGAGCATTTCAATTTACTAGCACAGAATGTGTATTATGAAACTGCCTGCTCAGTATTTGTTCTGTAAAAGTCAAAGAAATCGTTAGTCAATCAGCTTCAGTCTAGGAAGAAAAATTACACACAGAGTAACTACTATTTCAGATGGTATCTCAGAAGCTATTATTTAATGATCTGTACTCTGAGACCATCAAAGACTGGAGGGCACTGGTAAATAGAAGTGTGCCTAACGGTCTCTGGGTCAATATGCACAAACCCCAGAAAACTGGGACAGTGACAAAGGTGTTTCCATCCCTGGAGAAGTTCAGGCGTGAGGTGTGACAGCTCTCAGGAGACAATGATGAGATGTCAGGAAAGACAGCAAATATTAGCAACCAGGATATCTTCTTTCCCTTTAGCACAATGAGCAATGACAGATGAGAATCACATTGAATGCCTGCTTTTGGTTTTGTCCCCAAACCTTACTGTTCTTTTGTTTAATATTTCACAGGCTTGCTGAATGTTTCTGAATAGACAGACAGGATTTGGTCTGTTTCTATATTTTGCCATTGAAATAATGACTGGAAGTGACAGTCATGAGATTTCTTGAATTCATTCTGTCTGCATCATAAGCAGAAAGACAGAATAGCCAAAGACTGTCTGTGAAAGCTTGCTGTCTACACACAGAATGCCTGTTTCCTCCCTGATGACCGAAATGCTTAATACCATTGTCTGAGGCACATCTCTCCCTTTCCCACTCCTTAACTTTTCTGTTGCAGAAGCTTTTGCCTCTGACTTTGGAGCTTTTGAGACATCAGTTGTTTTGTTTTCTATGTGCCACCAAATGTTATGTATTGCACCTATGTTTGCCACATAACATGTATTAATTGAATCTAAAGAAGAATGGACAACTACAGGGAAAGCAAAACTCCTCAGCCAGTGTTAAAAAGCTACTTCACTGATCACAAGGGGGAAGGAACTGATATTTGCACAACAGGATTTCTAAATGATAAAAACTTGCAACAAACAAGTATGAGCAATAAAGAACTTCCTCCCAGTGACCAAATTATTGAGACTTCCGGAACTCTGAAGTCTTGTAGAGTAATGAAGTACCACTATTATGTTCTCATGGAAAAGCCTGAAAAGCAAGCTGCAACATGAAAGACATGACTAGTGGCTTGATTGCCAATCATATTAAGAGAAGAGCTTTGGAAATAAGGTACCAAGAAACATGCTGCCTTGTCCACGCTGGCAGTTTACCATTTTTGGAAAATAAGTATCTTCATGCTTTTTTGCTTTTAAGCAAAGGCTTTAGGGCACTCCACAATAACAAGAACTGAAACATGGAATACAGTTTATTAATAAGCTGCAGCTTACATAAGCTTGCAGCTACGCCCTGCACATCTGATCAGATGCCATTCAAACAGGCTGCATCCACCAAATGCATTGTTAAACAACAGCTGAAACACTATTTGTGTTGGACCCCAGCATTTTGTTTCATAACCCTCTTAGAAGAAGATAAGTAGTACAGACCACAGACACTAAAACTGTTAGGGTAATAGTTGTTATTCTGTTTAAAGCATCAGATACACATGTATGTATATACACTGCTCTGGGACTGTGCCTTAGTGAAAAGGGCAATTGCAGTGTTCTTTGGAGAGATGGCGTTCAAAGCTATCAGGTTTAGGATTTTCAAGGAAATTTGGCTCCAGCTGTGACTCCCAGTGATGTGAATGTTGAAGCTTTGCAGATAGCTGACTCCTGGGGGAGACATATCACAGTTCAGTGTTTTTATTCAGATTACGTTATCTAGAATAAGTATATTTGGGGTTGATGCCTATTTTCTTAGTACAAAATTGAATATTTATTTATTTTTTAATGCATCAGCTGGAAGTAGGAAAACTGATGTACACTGGATGCTATTTTTAGAAGTTCAGCAATCTTGTTACATGGGTAGTATCAAAGGTGTAACTAATAAGCAGTGTACACATATTTCGCCTTACACTGAGTATGGTCCATAGCAGACTGTAACCAGGCTAATATAATGAACAAAGCTGTTTGTGGCAAAGATACCTCTCTTCTATACATAGATCTGAGAGTGCTTTATTAGAGGAGATGAATGCAACTGCTCCCAGGTTACCAAGCAAGAGGCAGCACAGAGGCATGGAGAGGTGAAGATGTTTGCATGACAACAGTGAGTGAGGCACTGAGGAAGGGAGGAACTACCTAAAGGCCAGATCCCTACATATAACCTCAATCATATATAAACATTTTTCCTGCAAGAATGAGCAAACAAATTACTATAAACAAACTGTCACTGTGAGTGCAAGTTGCTGGTATGTCCTGATGTGCCCCCAAATACTCTGTGATCAACAACAGCAACGAAACCACTACCTGACCCATGGATTTTATGGGTTTAAAGAAAAGCCAGAAACGGAGCAGAATCTCCTTTGGCTCCGAATTTCCTAGAATAGTGACATACACAAACCAATCAAATTGAAAACCATTTTTGTTATGGCATGTTGTCTATTTTAAGAGCAAAGTGCTGACAGAAAGCTGGCTACATTACTGACTGTTTCAGTCCATAACTTTGAGTTTAAAGGTCAACAGGGTGAGGAGTTGTAAACCATATGAATAAGAGTTTGCATTATTAGCCCATAGCTGTTAGTTTTGTCTTATTCCTACAAATACCCTTACTGGTAGACAGGAAGGACCATGGGAATTCCCAGTCACATGCACATCCTTTGGGTGTCATACACTTTACTAGTTGGTGTTATCAGTAACATTATGTTGTGCAAACATGTTACGTGAACAGGAAACTGTTATACTGCCATTGCTCAGACTACTTCAAATTTTAGTCACTGGAAAGAAGGTCAACATCCTCTTTTCAAACTATGTTTCCAGTATTAAACATGCAGTGATTGCTGCAAAATGTTGTTTCCTCAAATAGCTGCTCAAAGTAGATATTTTTACCTTCTGTCAAGTAAGGATTTTTATCTTATGTTACGTAATAGTTTACTCCACTATACTGATACAGAGTTAGTGGGGGAAATGTTGCTCTTGTAGGAACAGCTGGTAGAATATTAACTCTTTTTTTATTGCTTGAATATTATCAATATTCAAGCAATCCAAAGTGCAGTAGCTATACCACTACTTTAATGTGATAGCCTAGGAATACTGTTGTACTGTTGTTTAATCACAACAGATGAGCAGCACACTTTGATTTATGTGCAAAGATAAAACTAAATCAATCCTGCAGCAATATCTAAATATTTATTTACATTTCTCTTTGTATGGGTCTCAATGTCTACTACAAAAGTAATACTGTATCTCACTTTACCTAACACCACAAAATAATGTTGCTTATAAGCTGCATTAGGATTCTGTAATAAGCATTATGACCAGAGTGATGAGTTGTTGTTACAGAAGCAGTGTTATTGCTTGAAAAGAAGACTCAGAAGAATGCAATTCTTGAATCTAAACTTCCAAATGGAACAAAAACAACCTTGGAGACAATCCTACAAAATTAGTGAATATTGATCTTACTACTATTATAGGAAAACTGTTTATTCTTTCACTTTAAATGATCAACAGAAACAATGACTCAAAGCGATTAAAAATTGTATGAAACTATATTTTGATACCTGAAGTAGCAGAAGGCAAATGGATGGAGCCCTGAAACACAGAAGGGCTGGTAGATGACGGGAAGCTCTGAGGCTTCTGTTTCTAGAATGCAGCTGCTCTGACCAGCTGAACCTCGTGCATTTGTGCACCTTATGAGAAAGACTATTATTACATATTATATATCAGCTATGTCTTTTTTGGATAATGGGGAAAATTAATATGTAATGGAAAAGACTTTAGATTTGAGGGTTCCTCCCTCTGAAACTGTAACATATAATGTAGTATCCCAGGAATTCTTAATAGCGTTTGAATTATTTCTCTAGCTATTCAACATTTAATGATGGTTTGCAGAACTGGACTGCTGTTCTTAGTAAATATTTCATCTGTAGGTTCTTACCCTGTAAATAGCTGTGCCTATAAAGATGACTGCACAAGTCCTGTGAGTTAGAACTGCTCATCTGAGAGAGTTCCTGTCATGCGGCCTTGAGGCTGATTCAGTATCACTTTAATGAAGATGAATAAACTGCTTACGTAAGTCATGTCATCGTATATTCTGTAACCCTGACTGCTGGTTCCACGGCTGCATTCCACTCACTGATGGTCTGCTCATGAGTAAGTGAGATGAAACTTGAATTGAGCAGGTAATTTGCCAGAAGCCTGGAAAAACATGAAGGTAAACCAAAGGTAGTCTAAAGATAAGTAATAGACATTTCATGGGCCGTTATCTGACTCAACATTACTTGATTTATGAAATGTGCTGTTTCAAACATCAGTGTTTATGGAGCAGATTGTTGATTCTTTGGCAGGGGAGCCTATTGGCACTAAGCAGAGTCACCTTTCCTCCTGCTATGAGCAGGATGACCGAAGTAAGATGTTCAGTATTCCTTTTTCAAGCAACAAAGTCAGCATGCGTGGTTTTGAGTCTTTTTAGCATGCATTTCTGTGGAACTTTATGTGGGCCTTATCCTGGAACTCCTAACTAAAGTAATGATTATTCTTATGTAATAGGCCACAGTGTGCAGTGAATACAATCAAGTCTACAAATAGCCTAATAACTTGAGTAGATTCTCTGCTGGCTGTCTCTGGTGTGGTTGGAAGCATTAGGTTTGATTGGTTTGATGCCTTCTCTATGTAAAAACTGTTATTTGTAAGAAGAAAAAACAGGAAACTATATGCTGCTGTACTCTGTACGATAAACATATAGACACATGAATCCATGAAATTTGTCTTCAGTACCCACTAGAGGAACCAGTGAAAAGCAGTGCTCAGAAAATCCAAAATTAAAGGCATCACCAGCACTGCTCGTAAGTCATTTGGAAGGCACTGTGAACACTACGATGTCCTCTAGAAGGGCTTGCCATGGGGAGTTCGTAACCCTCCAGCTGTAGACAAAGCTGCCCGAGAGTGACATCCTGTGGAGGAATCTGCGCAGCAGCAGCTCCTGGGGCCCATGCTGTGCTTCTGACAGAGCCCGATGTCCAGCCTACAGCCCAAGCAGTCTGTCTGGTTGCTTTTCGTTAGCAAACGTTCAGTAGCTGAAGCCATTCATAGAAATTGTCCTTACAAGAACTATACTGTCTATGAAGAATCTTGTGCTGGCACAAAAGGCTTCCTTCTAGCCCTTGTAATGAATAATGAATCTGTTGCTTATCTCAGTGTTAATAAAAACTACGTGGCCCTAGTCTCCAGCCAGTCAATGAAAATCTTTTAGTTTAACTAATTTAGACCTGAAACTAAATTTCATTTAGTTCCTTTTCATCCAGAACTGGACCTGGCTGGGTAGGTTGCAGATACTTGTACAGACTCCATGTGGTCCAGCTGGATGCCTTTTGCTAGATGCCTCTTTGATTTGGGTTTATCTTGGCTTATTCTGCTTTCTTTGCTTCTCAAGAATGCCTTCCATCCTTCCTTCCATTTACATAATTTACCAAACAAGCCACCCTTCTCCAGCCCTACAAATTCATATCTTTCACTTTTCATTTTCTCTGAAATTCAATCAGTTCCCTTCCCTGGTGGTTTTTGAGGGGTGTTTTGAAGAACACCACAGTTTCTCCTCTGTTCTCTATATCAACACACTGGCACGTCTTCTCTTTGGATTGAAGAGGGACATTAACAGTCCTGAACAACAGAAGTAGTTCCAGTTCAAGCGCTTTCATCTTATGCCACCCATGCCATGTACCAGTCGGAACACTGAGTAAGTGCCTTGTAATTCTGACATTCCACGCTCTAGTGCTGTGTCTTGTCTGCGTTGGTATATAAAGTACCATGTAATCCTAATGGCTATCACAGTAGTTAATATTCCAGCTGTAAACTTATTATCACTGGGATTTTCTAGAAGAGCAAACAGAGAAGCTAACGTGGACACTAACTCAAGTCATGAAAAGGATTGGATTCCCTAGGTACATAGGACAGATATCTGCCAGCTGATCCAGTGGGATAACTGACAGCACTAGCAGATTGATTGTAAACCTGGCAGTGTGATTTGAGTTGTTAGTCAGGCCAGAATGTGACAGGGCACTTTTAAGTCAGCCCTGTGGATGTTTGCTCACAGCAGAGGAAAGGTGATACTCCAGGTGTGAAAGGGAGTGGTAGCGGACCTGGATTCCTTTGCTCATTCCGCACAGTCTTACTCTTTTATGTGCCTTCAGGATTTGTGCAATTGCTTGTTTAACCCCCACACCCCTTTCATGCTTCTCTGATCTACCCTCTTCTTCCCTGGCCAGTTGTACACCTTCCTGTACCAATCCTAACCTTCATTAGCTCTCAGGTTTCTTCTTTGTTCAATCTTCACCTCCCTTTTCCAGCCACTTCCTCCTGGCTCTCAGTCTCATTCACATCAAGTCCTGCCCTCCAGTCCTTCATGCTGTCCCTTGCCCAATCCTCTGCCATTCTCTGGCTTCTATTCCCTACTGTTAGAGTGTTCTGTTTCCTTTAGGACTTCTTTAAGCCAGTCTTGGCTTTCAGTCACTCAAAGTTACTGTGGCTCACCAGAGGCATAGTGGCCCACTGTGTACAGCATCAAGTGAAGTGCTTTAATGATACTTCCTGATACTGACCTTTATGAATCCCCTAATCCTCCTCAGAGAGCTCCTTGGCCCTGCTTTACTTATTAACCCCAAGGTATTCCTTCTCAACTCCAAGAAGCTGTTTAACAGCAACAGCCATTTCTCCTTTTGGCTTTCTTTCTATTCATTTCAGGATCTCTGATCCAAATCATGCAAAAGGATTTTTTTACTGCTATGCTAACGGGGGATAGCACAATGTCTGCTTCTCTGATTTCGTTCCCAGAAATGGCTGAATAATTGATGTTGAAATTGCCCCAAGATCTTCAACACCTGCCAGGAGAAATTTGAGACTGAATGGTTCAAGTGAGGCAAAGACATAAGCGCCAGGTCTTGAAGTGCAAACTGTTAGCAAACCTGACGAGCAGCTTGAACATAATAGGTGGCATTGTGTTCAGTCCCTGAGTGTTTCAGTTCAGGATATTCCAAGTAACACAGCTTCCTATGGAGAACACTGTCTACTAGCTAAGTTATTCTACATAAGCGAGATCATTTCAGATTCATTAATGGCAATTATGTTTAGCTGTACCTTCCCTAACTGAACAGAAAATGTTTGCTTTTAGGTTGACTTTCTCAGTTGGTGTGTCCTGCTATTAAAGTAATTGGCCTCTGTTCCTTGTCTGACCCAGAAGGGGATACAGATAAGGGTAGTCATCTCACTTAACAGTCCAGCAAAGGACTGTCATGTTCTCATTTAAGACCTTCCTTTCCCAAACCACATTCACATCCCAGTTTTAAACAGGGAAGTTTCTTGGTAAGAAAGCGGAGCTGTAAGTGCAGGCAGCACCAGGATTCATTCTCTGTGAACAAACACCACAAACAACTCAAAAGAAATAATAAAAAACCTGATTAAAGCAGAAGCTTGGAGTCAGGAAGCTTTTGTTTAGGACTGGCTTTCTTCTGTAGAATCTGAGTGACTTTGTGGAAAACGAAGAATCAAAACCAGAGGAAAATGCTCCTGAGTTTTCACTGCTGAAGTATTTCTGTTGCTGATGCTGATAAACATGTCTGAAAAAATCTCCTACAAACTACAGGGAGTCTTGAGTATGTACGTGTCGATTTCCCTTCCTATGGTTGCCCCACCATAACAGCCCAAGCAGGTTGTGTTGTTACTGTCTTAACTCACAATGAAATCACTGCGAGTTCCTGGGTACTCCAGGATTGTAGAGATTTCCTTTTGTCTTGACAAGAAACATGACATACTTGAAAGAGCAGTGAAGGCTCATAAGTGAATGTGGACCCTTCTCATGATAATCTTGCAGAAAAGTGACTGTAGTTGGATACAGGACTTTGATGAAGCATAATATAAACTCAGCATCTTGTGCATGTAGACCAAGAGATGAAAGTCTCCAGGATGGGCTTCTTACCAGGAAGAGTGAGCACAAGCCAGCGTACACCTCTCTGACCAAGTCATTAGTGCTCTCATTTTCTTTAAAACTATTTTTTTATCTCATTTCTATTTCAGGTTAAACTGAGTCAGCCTCCAAAATGGCAGTTCTAAAGCTCCCTACTCCCCACTGAGTGCTTCAACTACTGAGCTGCAGAGCCAAGCTTCTTCCTGTCAAAGTGGTAAGACAAAGTTTAAAATCCATCTTGGCATTTTGGCACTTGCAGGGTTGGACAAATAACAAGCAAGAAGTTTAGGTATTGCATTTTGGAGGTGGATGTTTAAATCCCTTATCTGAGCTGACCTTTGCTTCCTGGCATTTTCTTCAACTGTAACATGAAAATTCCCATTTGAGAATCCTAGCGTAAACCTCTCCTCCCCAATCTGAAATGCTGTGTTGGAGCTAAGCAAGGAGCGGAACACCACCTAGTGACACATGAGAAAATTACTGATCTGTTACTAACCAACATAAATGTTTTATTTGATCATGTTTGAAATTCAGAAGACTACTACAATTAAAATATTTCATTTACAATTTAAGAAAACCCTATTCTAATCCTGATTTTATTGCTGCCAAGGATGCTGAGAGGGATCAAAGGGACTGTAGTGATAGGACAAGGGGTGATGGGTTCAAACTTAAAAGGGGAAGTTCAGGTTAGGTATAAGGAAGAAGTTCTTTACTGTGAGGGTGCTGAGGCGCTGGCACAGGGTGCCCAGAGAAGCTGTGGCTGCCCCATCCCTGGCAGTGTTCAAGGCCAGGTTGGACACAGGGGCTTGGAGCAAGCTGCTCTAGTGTGAGGTGTCCCTGCCCATGGCAGGGGTTGGAGCTGGATGAGCTTTAAGGTCCCTTCCAACCCAAACCAGTCTGGGATTCTAAGTATCCGATAGCTTTTCCTAGACTAATTGAAGGAATACAAGAATTCTGCTTGATAAAAGCAGGCCTTACCGCTGATTCCAGTGGTTTTCCATGAACTTCAGCTGCTTGGAATCTGGATTTTATTAAAAGTACTTGTTCCATTTGCTGTTTTCCTGTATTCACAATAAGAATGTAACACAGGGAGAATAAATAGAGTAGCTCAAAAAGGGCCAGATCAACAGTGAAAGCTCATATTAGCATGTGATGACAGCAAGCCACCAAATCCTAGTATCAGCCTTCATGGTTGGCACTGATCTTTTAGAATTACTTTTCTTAGTCAGTTATTAGAAGTTATTAATAACTGTGGTTATTTTTTTCCAGTATAATCAAAATACTGAACTCTTAGGGAAGAAAAATTAAGTTTCACATGGAGTTCTGCATTTGTATGTGAAAGTTCCTTTTTTCACATGTTTTGAATGTGCACAAAGGGAATGAAAAGTTATTTTCTCTCTTTAGGATCTATAGACAGAAAATTACTTTTGCAACATCTGTTGAATTTTATTCCAGTTTTCGCACCCATTATGAAAACTCGCCACAAATTGATGAATAATGAGCATCTTTATTTCCAGTTAGCTTAGAAGGACCCTTGAATACTCTGGAGAAGGGATTAATTCTCTTTCTTTTTTAAATCCCAGTTTCTGATACAACCCCTTTACTTCCATCTATGCTAGTTTGTCAGCACAGATTCATTCTGCATTTTCACTTGAGAACTGCAATAGATTTTCTTTTCTAAGCAAAACCAACCTAAAGCTCTGTTTCCTGTACAAGATGGACCAGTTCTTAAATAGCTTTGAAAAACAGCTTCAGTCTAACTCAGTTTATTGCAGTTGCAGATGTTGTATTACTTCTCAAAGGGGACATTTCCCCCATTGACCGTCAGGCAGTCGTGCCCCGGGAGCTGCGGGGCCCCATCCCGTCGGCTGTCCCCGAGCGCTGCCTGCTCCAGCCGCAGCCCTCCAGGCGGCTATCGAGGGAATTAAGCGCAGGGCAGGATGGCTCCGCCCGCTCTGCCGCCGAGCCCCTGCCGGCCGCCGGCGCTTGAGCTCCGGGGAGGGCAATGCAAGGCGGAGCGGGGCTGGCAGGAGGAGCTGCCGGCCGTGCCACCGCCCGGCGCTGTGCTCTGCCCTAACGAGCGTGGCCCCGCTGCGCCCCAGGCCCGCCCGCAGCCCCGGGGGCGGGAGCATGGAGCGGCTCGGGGACCCGCAGCAGGTGAGAGCCGCGCTGCAGAGCTGCCGGGGCAGTCAGCGGTGCCAGGCCTGGCCGGGCCGTGCGGGGCTGCTGCGCTTGTCGCTATGGGCGAGCTGCGCCACTGTGGCGGCAGAGGTCTGGCCGGTGCTCGGCCTTTTAGGGGCTCGATCACAAATCTCAGCGGTTTGAAACTCGACTTTAACTTCACAGGAAGTTTGGGTTTTCTTCGTTTCTCTGTTTTTTTCTGCCTTTCATTTTAGGATGCTGGAGATGGCGTTTCTGAACTGAGGGAATGGAGACCAGTGGTTTACAGAAAGTGTACGGACACTCTGTGGTTGCTCCTCTTCTTTCTTTACTGGGCTGGTTTGGTAAGCATGCTCTTTTTTTCTGGAAGGCAAATCAGCTCTGAAGTTAATAGGGTTCTGCACAGTGGTGTACTAAAGCTACACTGAAATTCTCATGGGCACAGGTGTTAGGGTCCCCGGACTGCACTGAGATTCAGCTGACTACTGTGGTGGTGCAGTGCCTTATTGCAAGGTCTGCTACACACATTTTTAAGTTCTGCCCATATGTTTTGGGTGCCAGTGTCCACACAGTGCTGAGTTATTTAGAATTCACTGTTCTGTAAATTGGTCCAGGATCTGACAGGGCTGTTACTTCTACTTATTCATTATAGCCCTGTTATCTTGCAGCATGTGTCTGATATTACATCAAGTCACTATCTGTCCCGTGCTTGGAACAGCATGCAACTTTTGGGAAGAGCTTTTGTCTTCCTCAAGTATGAATGCTTTGTCTGAGGCTACTCAGGATTCTTGTGAATGTACTAGTAATCAGTTTTCAATTCAAATCATAATAACTCTTTTTTAATGGAAGCTAATGCAGAAGAACATATACACATTTGGAATGCTGCATAAGCAGAAGATGAACGTTGTGAAGAGGGTTGGGTTTTTTTTAACATGCTGTCTTATGCTTAGTGCTTTGATCAGTGGAGACAATGGCAAAACTTAAACCTGTCAAGTGGTGAGGGTTTAGGATTTTGTTTGTTTCCTTTCACTGTTCTTGTTGTTCAGTTTCTTTGCAATGGCTTATTGAATACCTGTATTTGTTTTCTTTTGTTTGATCTGGTTTTAAAAGATGAATACATTTTTAGTGACACTGATTTGTTCACCTAGTGGAAAATTTTAAGCCAGATTAATAACTCTGGGAATGCAAAGCACTGGCACATAGACACACCCCTCCAGCAGTCATACAGCTACAGCTGCCTTCTGCGTAATCCTTATGGCTTGTATCCAGCATTCTACCATTTAAAAATCATAATTCATATGTGTACAGTATTTGCCATCCTGATGGCAATGGACCTGTAACAGCTATCTTTAGATGACAGAATTGTCCTGAAAGCCTATTTCAGGTTGAGTTCCAATGCCAGCTCATTTCTCCTTTTTCTTCTGAGAACAATTTAATTATTAACAAATATTTGCTTGGCAAATAAACTGGATCTGAAAATACCTTGTTATTGTAACAAAGATCACACCCACAAGTAATGTTCTGCTTCCCTTGTGGAGTTTCTGCAAAGTTCTCCATATTGAGACAGTGTTAACATGCGCTCATCATTTAAAAACAAGTAGTATTTGACTAGTTAGACTGCAAATATATAAGTGAAAATGAGACTACAGTGGGGACTAAGGAAGCAGGTACTTACACGTTTGTGTATGAGAGTCAGTTTTTGCCCAGGTCCCATCTTTAGTTATGAAAGTTGAAAGCAGAATAACAAATAAAGGCTCCCAACCTTAACTAAGAAAGCAGTTGCGCTGGATCTGGTATGTGCACTCTGTCTCCAGCACAGCTGTTATTCAGCAAGGCCCATGCAAAGCAGTAGTCGTTAATGTGGGACTGAGAAGACAGTCTGCTGCCAGCACTTGGCCTGTAGTCATAGAGCTTAGTGTATTGTCCTTGGTGTGTGTGAAATGTGGTTTACACCCCATGGGACAGAGGAGACAATTGAATCACTGTGTTCTTTAAGAGCTGGAGTGCTGTAAATAACCCCTTGGATACAGTTGTGCTGAGGCCTTCACCAGCTTCCCAGAAGAATTACTGCTTCTTGGCACTTGGAAGGGTTCTTTAAAAGGGGCATTCTCACCCTCAGGGGGCATGTGAGCAGGGTCTAAGCTGCATTCCTAGGCAAGGTGTCTTATATTGACCAATGATCGCTGCTGCTTGGCCAGGAGACGTGCTTAGCTGCCCTTGGGATATAAAGGGAGCTGATCCATTGGGGCTTTGATCTGAGAGCACAGCATCTGAAAGATCAGTGGAGTGTCACCTGAGCGCACAGTGTGGCTCTCTCCATGTTCTTCACATGTGTTAAAGAAGGAATATTCCTGAAATTTCAGGTAACCTGCATTTTAATTATACTTCATGTGTTTAAAATATACTTCTGATTAAACACACCAGCAGCTGCAAGGGCTCATTTCAGTGGATATATCGCCCAGGTGTGTCTTGAAGGGCACCTGAACAATGAGTAGCAGTGAGCACGTGTGAAAAATTACCAGTTGAATGACCTGGCCTAGATGGGTAGAGGCAGCGTTTGGCATTTTACTACTGCTTTCCTATAATTTTTAATCAGAACCTCCTATTTTTCTTCTCCTGTGATATTCTTCTTAACTTACATACCTTCAAAAATAGATGAAGGAGAACTGTAAAGAGGTGATAGGGCTAAACTTGTCCATCTGACTTGCTTCAGCCTTGTGCAGAGGGGTGAATTGTAGATTTGACTGCTTGCATCTACAAGATCCAAATGCATATGTTAAAAGGAGCATTTATGGAGGAGCTGTTGGAGCGTGATTTCACCTAATTAAAACATATTTTAACAGATGTTTATAACTGGCTATGCTGTGATGGCTGGTGCTGCAGAAAGACTTGTGCTTGGATATGACAGTTTTGGGAATGTATGTGGTAGGAAGAACACTCCTGTAAAAGGGGCACCCCTTTCTGGATGGGACATGACTAATAAAAAGTAAGTAGACCATATAATATCTAAAGAAATCAAATGTTTGAGAACTTCGTACGATGTACATCTAGATGTCAATCATATACATATATGTGTATATGTATATATACACATGCTGATATATAAAGGAAAAAAATGTGAAAATGCTACAAAATGGTGAGTGAAACTGAAAGGTTAAAATGTGCTACATTGTTATGCTTTACACTGCCTTCTTTTTACACTGAATCTTAAATAGGACTTGAGCCAAACCAGCAGTCATTCTATATGGCAAATCTTTGTACTTCAGAAAGTTGCATGTTGAAGTTCCCACTCATTCTGTCAACTCCCATGAACTAGTACTTGTAGAATGGTACACACCTTGCCAGTTTCTGATCCCATTCAAGAAGGTAAAATGAAGCATAAAAGTGTAGCATGTTCTCAAATTGCTTCTTAACTTCTGACTTCCATTATATGTGGAAAAGGAGTTTCATTTCCTCTGTAGTGCTTTAAAAAGATGGAAAGAAGGCTCAGAATTTAAACCTATAAAAACCAGAAAGCTTTTTTTTTTCTTTTTTTTTTTTTTTTTGAAAAGAGGATCTTTTTTTCTTTCTAGGTATGTGTTCTTTCTGAATTCATGCAGCCTGGAAATGCAAAACCTCAAAATCAGTTCACTTTCCTTGTGCGTGTCTAGTTGTCCACAAGAGCAACTCAACTCTTTGGAAGACCTCCAGAGTTTTGCAAGGAATAATGGTGTGCAACAGGGTTTATGAATATCTTAGTGTATCTGTAGAACAGCTGAGCAGCTTTCACTTTGCTATTCTTATGTTTGCTACGCTAGGGAGTAACTTCTTGCTGTTGATTTCCTGAGCAGACCATGGCAACAGGAAACAAAATGTCTTGTTTCTCCTTTATTTCAAAGCCGTCGTTTCTAGAAATGGTACAGCTCTGTCATTCACATACAGTTGTTGATTAATTCCTGCACAATGCTGAGATTATGCAGCAGATAACTGGCTGCTAAGAATGAACTGGTCTGGTCTGATGGGGGCACCGGGAGGTGAACAGAGCTATTTGAGAAACTTCTCTAATTGGTTCTTTTAAATGTAGCTCAAACTGCGGTGGAAATATTAATTCCAGAGATACATAAGTGGTTTTATCCCTTTAAACATCAGATCCCAAAGTCTGCAAGATGGATAGGATGTCAGAAGTAGCTATTGTGCAGAATAGGCAGCTCGAGCTCATTCATGTCCAATGTGTAAATGAAATAACATTCATTTAGCTACAATGAATAACTGTAGCTATTGGGTTTAAATTGGGAGCCTAATCCTTATTCCATAGGGTATGCATAACCTACAGACCATATAAATGTGAGTGGCTATTTTTATTGATGGTCAGATTTCCACTCTTCTTTTGCTTTGTTATTATGTTTGGCAAGGATTGCTACTTAAACTGACAACATTTGTTTTCATTTCATTTTGGGATAGTTTGCCATCATCTGGTACGTACAGAAAGCTTATACAACTGTGATATTCTATAACTATTTTCAGTGTAACTGAATAAAATTGCATGAAATTCCATCTCCACACTTAAACTGCTTGCACATTTATCTGGAGGGAGAGGGAAGTATTGCATTGTGAATGGCTTGAATGTATCCAGCCTTTCTTTCCCAGAAGCATTATATAACGGAGCAGAGTATTATTAGCAATGTACCTGATAATATTTTGCTTACAGCCCAGAAAATGTTAAGTTTCTGGATAGATATATATTCTGTTCTAAACTGTGAGGGGTCTGGTTCTATTGTAGTTTCCTTCATTTTAGGTTTTTCTGTTATCTTAGTGAGTAAGAGCTTAGAGCTGAAGTATCACACTGTGGAATAAACAGTGTGCCTGTTTATGTATGGGAGACCCCTAAATGGTAACTAAAGTGAAGTCTAGAAGGTGAAAGGTTCCTCAGAGGTTGCTTAAGATTTACCTATTTCACTAATTTTTTCTTGATACGCCCACTGGAATATCAGGGATGAATATGGCCTGCTAAGGGATTAAAGCAGAAATGGATAATGTTTAATGGATAGTGTGTTTTTCTCTAAAGCTTTAACATATTAAGTTACCTTTCTGCCTTTCCCCCCTTCCTAGGTTCTCATCTTTGCGTTTACAACCTGAACATTTCCAGTTACACACTAAATCCAAAGGCAGCTGAGCTGTGTCCCACACTGCCAGTTCCACCGAGGTGAGAATTACTGGGTACTTTCCAACACCCTGGAGTTCAAACAGCTTCTTAAGGATTGTTGCTTCCTCACATTTTGTATCTGACTTAATATTGTACAGTCAGAATGGTTTTGCTTTATTTATTTTTGTACATGCATCCTTATGCGTTCTTGTGTGTGCCTGTGAACATCCCACAGAATGAACAAAGACTGCATTCCCCCATTCCTCTACCCTTTAGTTTTCCTCTCCAAATCAGGAGAAAAGCACTCCATACAAGGAGTGACTTGCACAGACTTTGGCTCTCTCCCTCAATGCCAAGGAAGAAGAGCTGTGGTCTTGGGCCTTGTTTATTATCCTGAACCCAGAAATTTCCATCAGGATCACTTCATAGCCAGCTGGCTTGAAGCACAGGTCTGTGGATGGCACTGTCTTTAACATTTGGCATTTGTGAGTCAAAATCCTTAAACCCATGGTTTTAAATTCCACTATGTCATGGAAATACAGCAAAGAACTGGAATCTTCATGTTTGCAGAGCTAAGTCATGTGCTCTGAACAAGAGAAAACAGGGAAAAATAGATGAAGAGAGCAGGAGTACTATTAGTACCATTACTTGTAAGTAATATATGAACTGTAATATACTATATATGTATTAGTATAGTACTATTTCTTACTACAAGCAAAGCTAGTCAGAGAGGTTCTTAAGTGTTGATAGATAAACCTCTCCTTTTTAGGTATGAATATGTCTCTGTTGTAGTGCAGCATTGCCAAAGTGGGATAAAAAATATATTCAAGAAGCCTGGCTGGCAGTGCCAAAGAATTCCGTATGTAACTATTTGGTGGTGGTAATTGTACCTTACAAATACTGGTTTGATGTTGCTTTTAGAATGCTTACATATCAGAAAAACAATGCAGAGCGTTTGTGGTTTAGAATTATCTACAACAACATAGCTTACAGCTATGTTAGCATGAGTTTTAAGTTTTACATAAATACACGGGAGCAAAGCAGGTGAAGCCAACTAGAATCGGCATAGGAGCTACATGCTGATGAGCATTGAGATAGTAGTTTATTTTTCCCCCCAGGCTGTTCTTGAATGAATGTTCTGGTACACTGATACAGGCATGCTGCTGCTAGGAGTTTATTTTGTAGATGAAACATTAAACCACCCTGTGGAACAGACCAATGCCCAGTGCCTGCTTGTGTCAGACTCTCTGTGCAAGGTCTGCCAGGTTACAGATCACACTGGCCAACTGCTGTACAGCTGTACAACTGCTAAACTGTGTTGAGGATGCTGGTAGGGTACTGCAGAGGGCTTGAAAGAGAATGGTGGAATGGATCCCTGTGCATTTGAAACTGTTTGTCCAGTGATTAATATTTTTTTACCATCTTTGTTTTTAACCTTCCAGCAAATCTTTTCCATTATTTAATCGTTGTGTTCCACAAAATCCAGAATGCTATTCCAAATATGCATCTGTCTTAATAAGCATGGTTAATGAAATGGATGCTTTTCACCGAATTCTGAGTGGAATCTTGGCAGGAAGAGATACTGTGATAGGACTGAGTGTCCTTGCACTAGGTAAGCTTATAAATAAGAAACGACTAACGATATTCAATTGAAGTGTGAGGTTTCAAATGTTTCTGTTAACTCTACATGTTTAATTTCAAGGTGATCTTTTTCATATTTTCTGGGCAGAGTTGTTTTTCTTAAGGTGTGGTTGTGTTTTATCAGGGGGCATTTGATAGACTGATGAAATCCAGCTCTATGAAATATCATTCTGTGTTCCTTGATATGATAATGTACTTCATTTCAGCGGACTGTAAGAAATTGTTGACAAAAAAGTGGCATTAGCATGAAAATTTTAACTTCAGCCTCATACAAAATATTATCGAAAAGCTAATAATTCCAAAGGTGAAACATATCAGGTCTAAGTTCACTATTAATAAGCTACAGGAACCTGTGTGTTTTAAATGTTAAAATAAAAAGGTTGCCAGCTTTATTAAATGCTGTTGCTTCTGAGGCCCTTGTTTAAAAAGAAAAGCCCAAATTCTGCAAGAACCTTAAATGTATGTTTAAAGTAAAAGAGTTAGGTTAAATGCATTGGAACGCTTGTAATAAACTCACTTTGTGTGTTTTTCAGCCTTCTCTTTAATCCTGGTTTTAGCCTTCAGATTCATTCGAACAGTTCTGATTCATACTTTGATTGCACTGGTCATATTTGGGATGTTCTGTAAGTATCTTTATCTTTTAGCATATGCTTAGTTAAATGGATCATCTCACTAAACTGAAGGAGAAGCAGCCAAGCAAACAGCTATCCTCTGTCTCCATGGCATCCTCAGTAAACTTAAGCTTAGCACAGCTGTTTCCAAGCAGAGCCCTGCTCGCCTTTGGTGCCAAGGTCTGGCTGTGCTGTTCCAGCTGCTGAGTGTTGGGATGATGATGGTGCCTGGGTACATTTCTTCTGGCAGATGAATGCAGTTCCTGTTTCACAGAAGTTCAGTGAAGTCTTACATCGCCTGCTTTAGAAAGGGAGAACTATACGAATGCCATTCCATGGAAGTTAGTTTTGCATCTCCTCAATGAAATGACATGCCTGAACTTCAGAATAACTGCAAGAAAACCAAACATTCTGCTGCGGTTTTACCCCAGGCTAGCAGACCGTTACGTGCATTTTCTCTGTGATGATTGATACTGTGCCTCTCTGCTAGGTGGCAGTATTCCTGAGCTGAGCTTGAGTGAGGTGGAAGGGCAGGAGGCTCTTGAAGGGAGGCCAGGCAGACATCAGCCTGCCAACAGCAGTGTGCTCAGCCTGGGGCGTGCGGCCCGCCTTTACGCTGCTCTTGTTTGCTCAGTTGTCTCAGGTGTTCTCTGGTGGCTCTATTATGACTACAGGAACGATCCCAGCACTGAACTGAAAACAGAAAAGGAAAATGTAAAGTTTCTACTTGGATATGCTATCTTCTCAACAATAGTTACCGTAAGTAGCGTTTTACCTTGATCGGGGCAGAGGCTTCAACTTGAAAGCCTCAACTACAGTGCTTCTGCAGCAGTAAAAATAATTCCTTGTTCCTTCAGATTTGGAAATGAAAATCAGTTATAAGATCTGCTTACGCTCATTTAAATACTTTTATGCCTTCATTGTGAAATTTGTGTCTCAGAACAGGGCTCTGCCAGGCTTCAGACCTTTACAAGCACTTCTAACAGTGGTGTAGGATTACAAGAATCCCAACAATTTGTCTGTTTGTTTCCTGTAACAGGTTGTTTTGCTTTCTCTTATACTTGTACTAAGAAAGAGGCTTCAGTTCACTGTGCAACTCTTTCGAATTGTTGGTAAAATCATTGGCAGAATTCCCTTCCTGCTGTTCCAACCGTTCTGGACCTTTCTGATTCTTGTTGTGTTCTGGGTATTTTGGGTTGCTGTACTACTCAGCCTGGGAACTGCAGGTAAGTACGTGCTTTCCATGATTTTGGATGAATGCTCTTTCTTAATATACTTCTTAAATATGGGGCCTCCTGGTGTTAGTGCGCGAAATGAGAGTTGGCATTGTTACACAGCTCTGTTACTCTTCTTCTTTTGTTTGTTTTGTTCCGTCATGGAGACAGAACTTTGTTTCTGCTGTGTAGTTTAGTGACAACTGCTATTACCATTTAGACTGGTACAGCAGTATTTGGATTAATCCAGAGCTTCTTGCAGTTGTAGGGAAGCTGCTCTGTATAAATAGCCCATTGATATGAAAGATCTGCCAGAACAGATTTTGAGTATAGAAGTGATGTTACTGAGGGACATACCAGTATAAGATCTGTCACTGATGGAACCAGGGTAAGTTGGATGCTGTCTCTTGGCCCAGCATCACACCATCAGAGAGAAGTGGAAGTTCTTCCATGCAACATCAAGCAAAGAAGCTCTGTTTGTTTTGGTTTTTTACTTCATTTTAAATTTCAGCCTTTCTGTAACTAAGCCCATTTGGCAAAACTGGCAGCATTCCTCACCTCCATGGGTCAGGTACCTCACTCCTCTTCCATCACAACTGCTTCCGTCTCAGTCTCATCCCATTAATTCTGGATCTGTAGAAGACTCACTTCACTTATAACATGGTAGTCTCTCTGCCTGAGGCTGTGCTGGCATTGCAAATCATTCAGCTGTTGCTTAGGCTAGGCTAGGATCTATTTCTGTCCAGCTTTCATTGGAGAGTTATGCAGGTTTTCAAGGGCCTTTCCCCCAGCAGCTCATGTCTGTCAGAAATGGCTGCTTGAAGCACTTGTCTGGCTGATAACCTGCTTCTTGTGCAAAAGGGTCAGACCTAGCAAGGGCAAATGTCCAACCTGCAGTCTTTCTGTGACTTGTTCCTGGCTGATTAAATGGCCAGTCAGATTCTCTTTACTTTAGGCGTCCTGGATATTCCTTCTCCACACTCCTTTGAGTTGATTTTCCCTTTTGCAGAGGCAGCATTATGTGCTAGCTACAGCTTTGTGTGGTTGTTAGCTTTCCTGCAAAACCTTCATCCCGTTGATGGGCACATCAGCCAGGCTGCAGTGATTTTCATGCTGGCCTCGTGGGGTACCTTGTCACTGGTTCGCACCAGTCCTTTAGAGAAAGGAGCATCTCCTGAGCTATCAACCAGCTGCTCATTTCATGCATCTGCTTGAATCAGATGCAATTTAAGATAAACATTAACTCTAGTAAATCTGGGAGCAGGTAAATAAAATTAATTATAACACCCAGATTTGCTAAATATATCATTAAATATAACTATTAGAGGAAGTATTCTGTTCTTGATATTCAGCCGAGGTGGCCCATTACCCACAGGAAGATTCACTGGTACTTTTAATATGCACAGATAAGGATGGGAAGCTTGCACTTGTTAAATCTAAATTTGGAAAATGCCAGCTGTGTCTGTTGAATTTAAAAGCTTTTGGAAATGCAGCAGTCATTAGAAGACTAGAAATATTTTAGCTCATGTGACAGAAACAGCTTGATGGTAAGTACAGGATGGGGAACTAGTCAGGTTATTTCCTGGATGCTTTTACAGACTTTGCAGGAAAGTAGTGACTTGCCCATTATATCTGAAAGCAAATTCCACATGTATTCACAGGGAAATACAACCCAATGAAAACTGCTCTTGAGAAGCTCTTTATGCTTTTTCCATGTTGTGCCATTTTTCTTTCCCTGGATGTAGTCTTTGTTTCCTGCTAGATGTTTCCATTCAACTTTTCTTTTTCCTTTCTTTCTCTGCCTGCTTGGAGAGTAGCATTCAAACAGTTTATGACCTGCTGTGACATTCGTAGTGCAGCACACGTCTCCTGACTCACAGGTATTTGATTTTTGGTCTTTTTCCTAGTCTAATAGGAATGCTGATGTTTCTAGCAAGTGAGACAAACAGTGCAGAAGAAGCGTAATCATGCTGCACAGTAAATAATCTAAACCACTTCTAAGTTACCAATTTTAACCTAAGCATGATGCAGGTGGAAAAACACCACTCCACGTACCCGATTATTGTTCTAGTTGAAATGCGATTCTATTGATTGTACCATTTGCATTTGTATCTGTTGTTTTTGTTAAGCAGGCAATGGTAAATGGTGGCTGTTGTTGCTCACCGGATGTAAATTGGGTTCTTAGCAAAGTGCAGGGGCTGAGGTGTTTATGTAAATAACATGTAAATGACCTGCAGCAGCCTCAGTGCCCGCTAGATGCCGATACTGCAGTGCGGGAGAGCCTCTTCTCAATCGGCTCAGTTGTTTACAGGAGCTCTGATTCCACAGTAACAACAAAGGCAATTTTAGCCTAGTAATGATCTGCGGAGGTAGCAGGGGGAGTAGGATCGTTTTATCCAACCCTCAGCTTGAGGAGGTTTGTCGGGGTGACACAGGAGGTGGGTGTAGGCAAAAAGTATGATAGTTGTTTGGAATTCCAGTCTCATACTCTACCTTGGATTTGTTTTGTAGTTCAAACCTGGGCAAGGGAATGGTAGACTAAATTTGGGATTGGGAATATTCCTTTAGATTGTATTTCAAATTCTAGACCCAAATATGAGCCCTCTAAAACACTGCATATTAAAGCAGCTCACAGTAAGGTAGCTCTTTGGGGGTTGTTTGGCTGTTCTAGGATGACTTGTACTTAACACATCCTATAAAAATGACATATAGTACTGTATGCTTAATAGAAAAGAACAGCTTTGTGTTTTTAGCTTGCTGCTGTGCTGCACCTGTTCTTAATGTTTGCCTTGAATCTTCCGTATTTAGATAACATTTATAGCATCTCTGAATCTTACAGCTCTGGAGCACATGATCCTTGCTTCAGCTGTGGTGCCCCCGATCTTTATGTGACCACACAAGCACCTTATTTACATCCCCTCCAAAAGTTAGTGTCACTCTGAGAGAAGACTTAATGGGACCTATAGAAAACTATAGCTAACACTTGGAAAGGTACTTACACACGTGATTGAGTTGAAACACGTGGATAATCCTATTAGAATCAGTGGGACTACTTACGCATTTTAAGGTAGGCACCTGCTTAAGTACCTTGGCAATTCAGAATCTGTAAGAGCAGCAGAGACTAAATGAGTTCCAGACCTAGAAAACTAGGAGAAATGCCAAGACTCCACAAGACTTGAGACAGCAGAAACAGTGGCACCAGTTAAAACCATTATCTGGCTAGGAATGGAATTCAGCTGTACTTTGGAAAAGCTGATACGTCTTGGGGTTATTGAGTCTTACTGTTTGCTAATCTGTGTGGCATTTCACTGCAGAACAAGTGGCCATGTGGCACAGCAAATGTCTTTCAACTTTCCAGCCTGCAGGAGCTGTGAAGTTCAATAGCATAAACACTATGCATGTAATGTAGGATGAGAAGGCAGTGTGAGATTTTTATGTAGTGAAGGTGCATCCTACAGGCAAGCGAGCAATAAAACTGCCACATAAAGCTGTGCAGTAGCAAAACCAGGAATAAAAATGTGTTTCCTGCAGGGTCTTTGACATTCCAGCTACAGTCAGCTAGCTTAGCTGTAGATACCACTACATGGAAAAAGGCTAAATAAAATAACACAATTAGTTCTGTTGCAGGAAGCATGAAGATTCAGGGTGTGATGCCAGAACCTTTCCTCACTTAGCAGTGGGAAGGGCACATCATATTTTCATGTTAACAGGAACTGTTAACTCTCAGTGTTTTCTCGTCAGTGGCTCTTTGTTTCTGGTAAGGAAATTGCTGGACTAGACTTCCTAGGAATTTTTGTCTCTTATAACAGCCTTATAGCTGCAGGCATCAGCAAAACCTTGCAGCAGCAGTTGCCAAGAGCAAGCTAAGTGTTAAAGTACCAAAATGTAGCTAATGATACTGCATGTCCACACTGCCTTCTGCATTACTGTGCTGCCCAACATCATAGCACAGCACTGGGCTGCAGAGTCAGGTGGAGAAACTCTTCTGAACCCTGCTGCAAACACTTGTGCCTGTTTGCAGTGTTAACAACACTTCTTTTGAAGCATTTGCAGCACATCAGTGCTTGTACTGATCAGAGAGTTTCAGATTTGGTGATTCAGCTGTAGGGACTAAAGTTCTTTACTGACTTCTTAATGTTATCACTGAAAGCGTATAGTACATCAAAAAGAGTCATGACTCTTGACAAACCATATTTCAGGTCTCGGTTGAGAAAATGTAGCTTGTGTGAACAGATAGATCACAGTGGAGTGATGAGGAAAATGGCATATATTTTTCTCAAGAGGGTATCTAGGATAGCTTTAAAGTTTAGCTGTGCTACTAAGACTGACATATGAAAAGTAGCAGTGCATGTAACTCTGTTGACACAGTCATGCATGCACGGTAGGTCCAGAAGACAAGGATTCAGTCACACAGATGTTTACACTGGTAAACAGGTTTCTGTGAAGTACTAAACCCAGTTTGCATACCTAGACAGCAAGGTGGTCAATGGTAAACTCACAGCAGGGTGTGCCTGATGCCTGTGCAGCAGAGCACACACATACACGTGTGTAAGGCTGGTCAGGAAAGGCCAAGATAAAGTCGTTTCTGTAGGTGGTTATTTCAGTAGCTGGTACAAAGCAACAGAATTCTGCCAGTCTTCGTGACAAAACTACAGAAGCAAAGCCTGAAATGTGCCCTTTTTGGAAAAGAAATCTTCAGGTGGGTTGTATGATGGAAAATATGTTTAACTCTGCTACCAAATGGCAAAATGACTTTGCATAAAAAAGAGGATGTAGGAGACATTTTGGCCTATCATTTGCATAAGCTTCCTCATTAAGGGCTATAGTCCATGGTGAACAAGCGTATTCGACACGTGCTGGAGGCAAACAGCTATCTAGAGCCTCAGGAAGAAGTCAGGGAGCTGGAAAATCCCTTGAATTCGGAATGGTATAGTGCATAGCTTATTTTAATGTAACAAAGTACATGAATCTGACCAGTGGCTTTTTCACACCATCATGTATCTTGGCATTTCACAGGGTTAAAATACATTTGAATATAATGGAATCAACAATATTTCTGCGAATGACCAACTGTACAGCACTGCGAAGAGCTTGCTAGTTCAGCTAAAATTGATAACCTTTCAGGAAAGAAAGTAGCTAGAGCAGATGTCAGTGTTTATGCACCCATGTAGCATTTTTTGAGCCTTTCAAAGCACTTTCTAATATTTTTGCAGTGGTACAATGAGCTAGATGAATATTTTTCATCATTTACGAACAGACCTTGGTTCTGAAGACTTATAAAGCTTGGCTAAGCCTGATGGTATTGCTGAAAATAAATCTTTATTGTTTCTACTTTTAGCTCTTCTTGAGTATTCTTATTGAGTATTACAAAGATAAAGGACAGAAATAAGTGAACCATTTCATAGATAGCTTTACATCTGTGGTAGTTTTGAACTTGAAGGTGATACGCTGTCCTGTGGGAGAATATAGAATCATGGATCCATCATTTACATTGGAAAAGACCTTTAAGATCATTGAGTCCAACCGTAAACCTAACCCTGCTAAGGCCACCAAATGAACACCTGAATTGTTAAAGCTGGAGCTATAATGCTGTTCTAGCAGTAGTAGACAACTCAATGTCTCACTTTATTTCTTTCATGGAGTTAGAAACTACTCTCTTACAGAGATGGTTTTATTCTGTAAACAAGTTTATCTTTAAGGGTGATAGACCTAAGGCTTGGTAAACTAGAAAAAATAGCAGGTTGTGGACCTAGAAACCTTTCACTAGCAGCGACTGTCCTAATGCCCCTATCCCTGGCTGGACTTCAGGGTCAAGTGTTTCAAATAGGATTGCATAGAGCAAGGTCGGATCGCCAAGTTATCTGAGTTATCCCCACCTTTGGTGAAATGCCATCTATTGGATATGCAATAAATTCTTTGTTATTGACTGAAGTGGAGGCAATTTTTTTAGCTTTAATAAATGAATTTGTCAATGTGCCTAAATATAGTAGTGCTACTGGAGCATATCCTACCTTTTTTCAGTTTGAGGGTTTTAGGTGAGAGCCCACCTTTTTGTGCCTGTATTTTGCACAAAGATTGCAAAGTCTAGAGAAGAGAAAACTGGTTGCCATAATTCTATTTGAATTACAACGTTTTGACTCTCTGACTTTCTTAGAACGCATAGAATTAAATAGCACCTGAATTTGTGTTTTTATAATTCTGTTGAAGAAAAGTTAAGGGTGTGGAAGCACTTCTATGCACTTCTTTTTTCCCTCCTTGTCTGGTGTGTTATAATAATACAGTGGTGTGATCCCAACTCCAGGTACTGCACAGACTACTTCAGGAGGACAAGTGGAATACAGAGCTCTGTCTGGAATTTACTACATGGCATGGTATCTTTTCGTTGGCCTGATCTGGACTAGTGAATTCGTTCTTGCCTGTCAGCAAATGACAATTGCTGGGGCAGTGGTTACTTGTTACTTCAACAGGTGAGTATAGAATTGTCCCAGTGTAGTTTGGGGGATTTTCCAGCATTTACTTTCAATCTTGTTCTAGACAAAAATAGTCTCAATCTGCAGCTTATGTCAATATCTCGGAATGCAGTTTAATAGAAAATAATGTTGCTAGTTACAAGATCTTGAGAAAGATTTTACAACGTGTGTGGTATCACAGAATCACAGAATGGTTGGGTTGGAAAAGACCTTAAAGCTCATCCAGCTCCAACCCCTGCCACAGGCAGGGACCCCTTCCACCGGAGCAGGTTGCTCCAAGCCCCTGTGTCCAACCTGGCCTTGAACACTGCCAGGGATGGGGCAGCCACAGCTTCTCTGGGCGCCCTGTGCCAGCGCCTCAGCACCCTCACAGGGAAGAGCTTCTGCCTTAGATCTAACCTGAACTGCCCCTTTTTCGGTTTGAAGTCCTTCTCTGGCATCCTTGTAGGCTTCCCTATCAATGAGATTCACCCCTACCACTGGAGTTACTGGGCCAAACTGTGCCTTGATGCAAGCCAACAGAGCTTGTCTGACTCTGCTGAAATTACTATTCAGAAGGCACAGGCTGCATTTGACCCTTTTCCAGGAGCATCGTCTCCAAATGGAGATGCAATAGATAGCTCCTCTGTAATTTCATGTATTTGCAGGCAGTTTGACCCCTTCTTAAGTGTTCATCCCTGCCCTGGGTTTCCGTGTGGTCTGACTGACCAAATGTCTAGCCTGCTACTCTTTTTCCAGGTATTTTCAGTTAACTGTAAATGCTTTTAACACCGTGGTTAAAAATAAAGAATTGTGTAAACTTCGTTGAATTTTATATTGCCCTGAAATGTAAATGTGGAGGGAATGAGGGGAAAAAAAATATCTCCTCTGAGATATACTGGTTTTTTAGACTTGCAGTATGGTAAAATGAGATTGAATTGGTTTCATGCACTAGAGTGGTGCTATCCTGCCATTGGGGGGAAGATTTAAATCTCATGGTACTTTGTTTGATGTTTTTGACAATGAAGAGTAGTATCCAGAAAACGTTGTTCCTCAAAAGTACTTTATGAGCTCTTTCACCCTTATTGCTCTGTTCTTTGCCCAGTGAGGAGATTTTCTGATCAGTGAAAAACTCTGGCATTTTAAGGCATTTCTTCATTTTGCATTAGAGGAATGTGGTGATAATCCCAATTTGCTGGATAATTAGCCCTTGAGGAATGTGATGTGAGAGCTAGTTGGGAAGCCTGGCAGGAGAAGGTCTGGGGACCCTGGCACACTGGCTGCAGCCGTCTGGGACCGCAGCGCTTGCGCAGCTGGGAAGGGAGGCTTTGGGCTCTCCAAAACCAAGGTAGCCGGTTTCTGCAATGGTCTCTAGAGTGTATCCCCGATTGCTTCAGTTGCTGATGGAAAGGCCTCCTGCTGAAAGGATTCCAAATGGTCTGTTCCCTTCCACCCAGCAGAGACAGCAGCACAGGCCCCACTTACAGGAGCGACTCCGACAGTGGGTCAGCTCCAGCCAAAGCAGCAGAGCTGCAGGAGTCACTGCCCACCATTCATTTAAGCAATGCTTTGTCATCCCATCCAGAAAACCAAGGCAGGGAGGTGTTTAAAGCGTATCAGGATCCTCTCTCTGCTAGGATTCTCTATGCAGCCAACAGCCATGCCGTGCAACTGGTGCTGGTGAAAGAGTAGACAAACCCTAAAATGCTGCTTTTTCAAAGGTTGAGATCTGCAGAGTGACGCAGTCCTATGCTACTAATTTAATTGCCATGGTAGGATCTGAAAAGGGAGGAACTTGCATTTCTCGTGTCATCTTTTTCATACTGAAACTCTAAACTCAAATAGCTAGCATGGCTGTGGTTCTGCGGGTAATGGGCTTGCTCTTTTCTAATCAAATGTATGTACCTCAAGCTTCAGCAACTGATTCAGCTTTAGCAGCTGAATGCTGAGACACGAAGGGTTCATTTCAGTTGGCTTGCTTGAGAAAGCACTGGGAAGAAAAGCAGTTTCACTGACTTACTGGGTTGTGTGGTGCATGTTGCTATGATATGCCACCCAAATCCCCAAGGCACTGTCCCTGTCTTCTTCCAGGGAAGCACCTGTAGAAACCCCTGTGGTAACATTTACTGCTCTGTCAGGCTCTTCCGCTTTCCAGCTATTTTTGACTGCTGCAGGAACTGGCCACAGAAGATTCCTGCACCCAATTGTGTTGAAATCATCTTGCATATCTACCGTTAAGCCCTCCTCTTTCTTGCCAGGTGACATGTACTGTGTTGAGAGAGTTGTGCTTGGAAGGTGAAATGCAGTTTCTCTGTGCTGGTAATCCCTTTTTCCTAGCCTTTAGGCTGTGAGCACAGGTCTGCAGAGCAGTGCAGGAATGGGGAGAGGCTGCTTAGCTGCAAGAGCAGTCGCACCATCAAGGGCAAGGGTTATCTCAAGCTGTTCCAGCAATTCTGAGCTTGTCTTGCTGTGTGTTTTTAATGTATTCCCTGGGGCAGCATCATAAAGGCATGTCACAAGAGTTTGTTTATGCTACCTCACAGGGAGGCTTTCTTCTTTGCTTGTAAGTGCTCCGAGGAAATGGCACGGCCTTTCCCTGCGGAAATCTCAGTCCGCAGCATGCACAGCAATGTGCTGCATGGCCAACAGCCCCACTGGAGCTGCAAATGGGGAGGGCAAGGAGTCATTTTAGCTGGATTAGCTTTACAGGTAGCATATGTTTGTGAGAATACCACCACCGAAAATGGACTTTGCCTTTTATTTCAGATAAAACATGAATACATGAAAGATTGTATTCATTTAATAAAATAAATAGAACTTTCTTTGCATAATGATTACTTCTTGTGACTTGCAAAAAGGCGTCAGTCTTTTAAAAACCCTTCTCTGTTAGTATTGCTGCCTTACATGAGGGTTTATTTTTCATGTTAGGTATTAGGTGTGCATATTTACCTCTTCAGTCAGATGAGGCTTTTCGCCTCTGGGTGCTTGACCGATGTCACAGACATTACTGTCCTGTCCATATCTGAGCTTGTTCGGTAACTCCAGTGCATGTCTGTCACTGCACAGGGTTGAAATTAAGGAAGTAGGTAACATTTTTAAAGTATTTTACACTATATCTCTCTTTAGGCAGTCTTTGAAACAGGTGAGGCACAATTGAAGAGAGCTATAAGCCCAGCTCTGAAAGGGACAGGCTTTTAAAGAAATGCTTCCCGTTCTTTTTCATATATCTACATCTTTTGGATGTGTCAAGATGACATTTTTTCTCCACGCACAAAGAAGTGTTTTTAAAATGAAAGCTGAGATGCGAGTGCGATGATTAGATTGAAGGGAATTGGATGTTAGAAAGATACTGAGTGTCACAGAGCTCACAAGAGAATCAAGACAATTGGCAGCACCAAAGAAAGAAGATTATGAAAAGCTGATGTGGTATTGGATCCAGGTTCACAGGATTTTGGAATAGTAGTGTGCTATGTAAATCAAACAATCCCGTGGTCACATAAAGTTGGAATGCCAAAGAGGAAAAGCAGTCTGTGGCCCTACTCAGTCTTGTAACCAGTTTTATCAGGCAGACTCCTGGTTTTGGTTTTCCTAACACCTTGTGTGCATGCAGTGGGGTCTACACGCACAGGATTCACAAGGAAAATCTTTGTTCTTTTTCTAACCTAGAAGCGCAACAAGAAACCTTGTCAGACCCTGTTCTTGTGAGAATACCTTTGCTTGGAAAAGAAGGTGTGGAAGAGCATCCAAACATCTATAAATGCATTTAAACTTCAAATTTTCACATTCCTGCTCATTAATGAGTCCTGTTCAAAATATCAGGTCCCTTCTTCATTTTTTTTCTTCAGTAGGAAGTAAATTATTAACATGAGAGTCCTCTCTGTATTTCTCACCATTGGTTAACATTCAACTGGCAGAAACTTAATCTTTTATATTCTGAGATCTGGCTGAGACTGTCATTTCTAAGGTAGTGTATGAGGGAAAAGGAAAGAATGGTATGATATGGATAGAATAACTCATCTATATTGCTATGTATGTGCTTCTAACACAGCAACCCCAACAAACTGCCTTATTCAGTATAAAATTCCACTATCCCCCCGGCTGTTCCCCTAGCCGTAAGACCAAAAATAATAAATGCAGCAACTGCTTTCCTGGAATTTCCTATTTAAAATATTGTGGTATATTCAGATATTTAAATACAACTTTTTTGCCTGCAAAGTATTTTGTGTTTTGAATGAACTGCAGCGATGCCTCCAGGATTCTTGTAGAACTGTGATACCTCTCTAGATACAGTGTGTATGAGCTATATCCTTGTAGAGCTTTTTGGCCCCAACCAGTCACTCCCTTATCACTGCCTTTTTATTTCTTAGTTTATTGTGCAAACTATTAACTGTCCAAGAGAACAGATGTTTTGAATGAGTCACTCGTGAAAATAAGGCATCCTCCTTGTGATATAAGGTTTGATTTTAACTGCTGAGCCAAGTTGCTGCTGGTCTGTTATCTATGTAAATTTTACAGGGTTCGGCCAATTGCTGAAGAGTTGCTTCATAGAAGGACTATTTATGACTGTTGATGGGGAGGGGTTAATCCCCTGAAACAGCTTTTTATAGGCATTTATAGCGTTAATCTAATTGATTTTTTTCTTACAGCGTTTGAAAAGGGGTGGGGGAGTGGCTTGAAGTTCTTTTTCTGGTTTTTATGTACATTCTTAAGAGCTGTGTCATACTACTGTCTGTAAATGATTGACATTAAACTGACCTTTAGAAAGGAACCAAGAATTCCCTCGGAAAACAAATCATGTTCAGTGAGTAAGATATAATCATCTGAACAGCATTTAAAGCAAAAATCGACCAAATGGCATCAGTAAAAGCAGATATTAGATCTCAACTGTAGATGTGAAAGCTTGTGCTGTTTTTCCTGGTTTGTCTTTTATCTGTAAAGCAGAAAGAGCAGATTCATTCCTTCAGCCTAAGATCTTGCAGAAGCAACAGTAAAATGAAAGACTGTGGAGAGTAGAAGTGGCAGAAACTGGAGAGAGGGGTTCAAGGAAGTATTCTCAGATGGTGTTCACTTACTTCTGGTATTTTCCATTGTAGGTTTTTTCTAGATCTTTTTCCATTACTGAATACACCAAAACAGTCATTGCTTAAGAATTAAACTAATCCAGTAAAAGTTATGCACTTGGCTGCTTTCCTTCGGACTAAGGTGAACATTCAGATGAAGTCAGTAAGAAAACTGGAGTTGTTGAAGGTGGGAAAAGAGATACTGGCTTAGTTATTGAGATCTCCCAATCCTGAAAAGATACCATGTATATGTCCTTCAGTTAAGCTTTTAAAGCAAGTTAAAATTCTTTGGTTTTCTCTCTAGGAACAAGAATAACCCACCACCTCACCCAGTCCTGTCTTCCATATCAGTTCTTTTTTGCTATCACCTAGGAACTGCTGTAAAAGGCTCATTTCTTGTCACAATACTGAGAATACCAAGGATTCTTCTCTTGTACCTTTATAATATCCTAAAACAAAAGGTAGGTGTATATAAACCAGCTTTATTTAGTGTTTATATATAAAGTTTTCTATGAAGGATAAAGGGAAAAATTGGCAGAATGCTCTATTTGAAACTTTTTGCATTGTGAATTTTACAAAAGCAAAGGTAAGGAAGAACTTTGTTGCTGCATCTAAAACATCTACTAGAAAATATTTAATCTGCCTTGTAATAGGAGTTTATAGAAAGAATGTATGAAATAAGAACTATTCCAGAGATGTGTGTAAGATCCAAACCGCATCTTTTAAGGTATATAAAAAATAGAGCTGGGCTGGTTTGGTTGTGCTTGACTTCTTTCTGTCTTTCATGCATCTCCGCATCTCTTACCTGCTACTGGAAACATACCACTGCAGTTAGTTCTGGCACTTTGGCAAGGAGAAAGAGCTGTCATGACTGCACAGCTGTGATTTTAAAGGAAGATTTAGGCAGCCCCCTGTGGCAGGGGGTCGGAATTGGATGAGCTTTAAGGTCCTTTCCAACACAAACCAGTCTGGGATTCTATTGCATACAAGCCTTATGCCCATTCTTTTTGTCCATTAAGGTACCAGTCATTTCAGAACTGTGAAGGTTTTTTGGTAAACAAAAAAGTTGAAGACTGTCAGTGTATACTCCCTGATCACTGTAAAGTGATGTAAGGGTTACTGAATTGCCTGCCTGCTTTGCTCTCCAAACAGCTGTTAGCTCACAAAGCTGCTTGTAGCACTTACTTTCTTTTCTCAGAGATTAATCTCCCATGCACAGGAAGAAAGAAGACATGCTCAGTTCATCAGTCATTAATACTAAAGGGTGTGAATTAAAAGCAGTTCCTGTAACTCAGAAGGAAATAGCTTGTGCCCAAATGAATGCTTTATTACAAGAGTCAGTCACCTGTAAGGCAAGTTTTCCTAAAATGGCAATTTTGAATCTAATTCTGTGTCCAGTAACCAAACATTTCATTTTATTGCAGGAGAGTGTATGTGCAAAGTGCCTGTTCAAGTGCTGTTTCTGCTGCTTTTGGTGTCAGGAAAGTTGCTTAAGATACTTTAACCAGGTATGTTCTCATGTCTCTGTCACTCAACCATCTGTATACCTACAAGCTGTGTGTGTATGCTAGCTATAGTTAGCATGACTAAAGCAACATCCAGTGTGTACAAGCCAAAGTTTTCTGCTGGCCAACTGAACTAAACCTAAACTAAACTAGACTTCAAGCGTGGATGGAATTTGTTGCAAAGAAACAGGGAATTGACAAACATGCAAGGTGCAAGATTTCAGGAAACTGGTTATCACAGCTTGAGATAACCCTTTTAGAGGGCCACTTGCTACTTCTGTAGGGAAGAAGACAATATTTTGTTGAGCTTTGCCTGACAGACTACTGAAATACAGAGATTTCCAGGTGGAAGGAAGCAGTGAAGAAGTAAGAACTCTGTCTAGAGATATGTCATTAAACTAGATACAGTATTTTCCACCTGAAAGTACTGAGTGAAGAAACTTGAACTCCTGGCTGATTTCCATTATCAGTTTATCTGGGAATATGGTCCATAATGAAAAAGACAGATGAATATCGTGTTCTCTTTTTTTGAATGACATCTTTGTTTGGTTAGCAGTTTTGTTTCAAAAGAGGGTTTATTTGAAATGGATGATTTCTGAGGTTTTTAGATACTTAACTCCTACTTTTTCCTGATCCTTTTTATCCACATGTTTTCCAGCTCTGTGTACCACACTGTACATAGTTAATTTTTCTCTTTGTCAGTCTCCCTTCGTTATCTCTGGTGAATGTGGTATTCTTAATGTGAAACGGAATCAGATGTTTATGCTGATTCCTGACTCTGATTGTCATGTTCTTTGTTCTCATTGCTGAGGGTAGTAGTGAAGTAAACAAGACAATGCTGATAAAGGGTCTGATTTCTCCTCTAAAGGAGGTGCATAAATTAAGTTTAATCTTGGACCGCACTGAAGAGAAAGCTATTCACTTAGTTCAGCCTAGATTAAATACTTGTGCAGTGAAATTTCTGGTTCTAGATGATGAATTTTCCAGGCTTAGCTTTTTTTAGGTAGATCTTATGGTCACTGACTCGATGAGGAATCTCAGAGTTCCTTTTGATTCCAGGCTTTCCATTTGTAGTCACCCTTTCCCCTTAGCTTCCTGCCTTTCAGAGAGATATCCAGCATCCTAGTGTTTACTCTTTTCAGCTGTTGTATGCTACGTGTTTGTTAAAAGAAGAATTAATGAGTATCATGTTCTTCCTTTTGTTTCAGAAGGCTGTATTGTAGCTCTCATTCCCTTTAAAGATTTCCTAATCTGTTGTAGGCAAATTTCTGCTTTTATGTGAGTCCTGGGTGTTAACCTAATGATCATAGTACTGTGTTTGCTGTTAGATAACTGTTTGTTTGGACACCTTTTTGGCGAGGATGATGGTGTTCCATGTGCTCCAAATCCAGGGAAGTTTGGGTGAGGGTTAGAGGAGAACTAAAATAAGAACACACTGCAAGATTTTAATAGCAGTTTTATCTGTCTGAAGGGATAACGCTGGTCTCAGATTATTGCATTTCACGGAGAAATGAATGTATCTGATGTACTGAAGTACTGATCTCGTAACAGCTCTCACTGAGATCAGTGAGAACTGCTGGCTACAGCCTTGAAATGTCACATGGCTTTTGACCATGGGCTTGAGAGTAGGGCCTGGAAGGGGTTAAGAAATTGCTGGTACCAATGTTTCTACCATTTTGAAAGTATTTTTTAGTTCAGATTTTGCTTCTTGTGTGAGTTGAAATGACTCAAATGTGGAACAGCTGTTAGAAAAGTTGGTCCAAAACTTACTGTCTGTGTTAACATTCCTTACTGTATTTTTACCTTTTATTCTATTACTTTCACTATAATAATAAGCATAAAATTACCTAAAACTCTTAATCCCCCCCAAAAAAACCCAAACAAGCAAAAGCCTTCCCCCCTTCCCCATCACTAATGTACTGCTTTCTTCAACCTGTTGGTATATTGCTTAGATGATTGAAATTCTTTCTGCTCCTTCATTCACAAGTTTAATCAGGATTAAACAGAGCCCCTTGTTTTCCCTCTGGGAGGCTGGAGGAAGTAACACTGCTGATGGAGTGCAAGCTTCTTTCTTCCCAAGTGCTCTGTTATGTTTTCAAAGAGTACTTCTCAGGCTTTACGGAGGGAAAGGTGCCGTCTTTCAGATGGGATTTAACACCGACTTTGGTAGTTGCATGCATCCTTGAAGCGACTCGTTCTCTGCAGGCTCAGCTCAGTTTTGCTCAGCGATCTGGAATTTAATAGGAACAGGGCCAAAAAGGTACCTTGTCCTCTTCTCATTGTGACAAAGTGCTGTGTTAGACGCTGACAGTTGCCATATTTCCAGTGGTGGTTGTTGGAGGAGGGGTAATGTAAACCCAGTGTCCTGTGCACATTGCAGTGCGGATAATTACATTCTGTCTTCCTAAATTTCTCTTGGATTTGCAACTGGATCCTGTGCTAAACTGTGGTGTAGTGTTGCTATGTGCTGTTAAACAGTTCACTCCTAAAGCTGTTCCATTTCAGTCATGGGCAAAGTGATTCATGGGTGTGTATAATCCATTAGTAACAATTGTAAAGCACTCTGGGTTCTATCTGGATGAGAAGTGCTTTGTGAATATGAAGCCGTTATCCTTACTTGACAGTTCTGTTTGCCAACACTTGTCAGAATTACCACAGGTTTTTCATCTTCTGGCTCTGATGGGTTCAGTATGTTCCAGATAAACAGAGCCTATCATCTCCAGTAAAACCTGGGAGATAGAAATTTCTCTTCCATAGAAAGACTATACTGTGTTTTTAATGTGGTTTGGGAGCTATAAGGTCTGTCTCCCGCTTTCTTAAATCGTAGTGGTTGTCTTAACTTCTGATGCATCAAAGCGCCCGCTGCTTTTTCCCCGTTACAACCTTGTTGCAGTGACTTTTCCTTTAAACAGTCTATCTATTTCAGGATAGCTTTGCTTTCCTGCGTCTGCTCTGGGTTCGTGTGCAGCCAGTTGGCAGTAACCCACCCTGAAGTGCAGCACATGGGTTTCTGAAGGAGTTGCTGAGCAGTTTGTGGTTTCTCTGTGGTTACTTGCAGTGTAGCCTCCCATGCCCTGTGGTGGGCATTACTGCAGTCAGCAGTGTGTTATAATCTGCATTTGCCAGCGCTGAGACCCTGACACTGAAAGCAAGCAACTGTCTAGTGTAAAAAACCAGAAGCAAGTCTATCTAATGGTCATATATCCCTGGCAATTGGCTGGCTCTTAAACTTTGGATGGAAGCCTATCAGGAGGTTGCAGTTAAATGCCTTGCAGAGAAGTGACCTAGATAAAACCACAATCTATGCATGCTAATGAAAGTACAGTTCTCTGCACTGCCAAACACATTTGTGCCTCACCCCATCAAGTACTCCTTTTTCCTCCCAAAAGCAATATTGCATTTTAATGTTACTGGCAAAATTGCTTCTAGATGTTAAGCTAAATTTTCAATCATCTTGAAAATCCAGTTGGCAAAAATGTTTACTCTTTAGTGAAATAATATTTGAAATACACTTGGTTTTCTTTTAGTGGCTTTATCCATGCAATAACAGGAAATAAATTTCCTTAGGTCTTTCCACTTGCTCTGTGGGCTGAATCCTGTAGGGGATAGAGATGAACACGGCTGACTAATTCTTGCTTTGGTACCTTTCTCTCCTCCTCTATCCCATTTTAAAAGAGAGAGAGAAAGAAAATAACATGCAGTGGAGCAGATGACCAACAATTCAGTGCATTTGAGCAGAGCAATTTGTGAACAACTCTCTGGAAATTTTCAGTTTGATTGTATTTCAGAGATCTCAGACGAGAACACTGTCACACTAACTGCAGAAGCCAATGTAAGCAGCTCCAGTAGCGATGTAATCGTGATGCAATGGGCACTTCAAGTAGTATCCTTATGGTCCAAGCCCTGTGGTTGAAATGGAGCCCAGGTGTAGCAGTGTGATGCTGCAGGAAAGGAACACCCAAGTGCCCTCTGAGGAGAAAGTTATGTTGGTCCTGCCCGCTGGATGATAGCCGTGGAGGGAGTAGATGACACGCAGATTAGGAAGCAAAGAAAGGTGAAGGACCACAGTGCAAATATAAGCTAGAATGGAAGTAAAGGAAATCTGTGCTGCTTTGATTGCTTGCGAAAATTTGGGAGGCTGTTGAAGGGGTTTCTTACAGATGGTAATTAGCCTAAGAATCAAAAATAGCTGTTTCTGTCTTAGCTGTGTGCTTGTTGGTTGAAGTGGGGGAGGAGAGTATTCTGCATGTGTATGGCAACCACAGGACAATAGCCACTATTTAACAGGGCTGCAGAAAGGGCAGGTTCAGTCTTGGAAGGTATGAGATGAAATACTTGCACCAGAAAGAGGGAGATAAATGCCCTTGTACAAGTTGCTCAGGCTCATCTCACAAGGGGACTGGAATATCCTGGTGTGTCCTGCTTTAACAGATGAAGGGTAAGAGTGAGTTACCATCTATGAGTATATCAAGAAGAGAAACAGAAGGGAGGGGGAAGAGCCAAGACAAGGTCAGCGTTAGCAGGAGCAAACTGTTCATGAGTAAATGTCGTCTGGAAGTTGGAATCCTGGGGATCCTAGGGATCAGACGGACAACTGTCTGGAATAACTCCAAACATAAGGGTTGGGAGAGGGAAAACCCCAAGCAGTTTAAAGAGGGAGCTTTGCACTTAAGACCTTGTATATAATGTGCTAACCTGAAATAGCCAGGGGCTGGAGTGGCTGAGAGTCCCTTCCAGTCTTGCACGTCCTGATCTCTTCAGTGAGGCCTCACAGGCCCATGTTGCTCTGATTTCCCACCAAGCTGCAGCTTTCTCACCGGGTCGCTAGCTGCTGTACAGCAGCCACAGAAACATCACTGCCTTTTGCTGCCACTGGGTTTTGTTTCCCGAGGGGATTCCACTGGCAGCTGGGGCACTTGCAAGGCAAGACACTACTGGCTGGAGCTGACCAGGGCAGCCCCCAAGAGAGTGGGCAGCAACAAGATCAAGTCAGTCTGAAAACACCAACAGATAGGAAAAGCTGAAGTGGGGTGTGAGACCTTTCTTCCCCAAACCCATTGTATTAAAGCAAGTCCTAGAGTGGAGGGCTGAATTCAGTCATTACACAGAGTAGCAATTACTCTCAGCAATTGGGGAACTCATGGCCTGGATCGAACCCGCAGTGCCTTTCTCATGAAACCAGCAGGTCAGTTTTTCCGAGACCCTTGACATTCTGTGTTGTGAGGCACAGAAGGGTGTATTCTTTAAATAGAGGTTTTTTGCATACTGTGGTATTTGGAAATATGTAAACATTCACATTCCTTATTTATTCATCCTGACACTGAGAAACTTGTGTCTAGTTCCCAGGCTCCCAGCCAGAGGAGGCTTGTGTTCTTCACAAAGGTGGTAATACAGTACCAGCCTGCTGGTGCGAGGGTAAAGACCGATCCTGGCCCACTGTCTCCCATGCTTTCTGATCAGTGGTGTGCTATCAGTGCCATTATTACTTGCTTGTCACTGTAGCAGAGACTACCATTGTGAAACATCAATTCATTAAGCATAATAGCCAGGCTGAACCTCCATCCAGCTCAGTATCCCATCTCCCACAGTTGCTGTGAGTGAACACTCTGGTAGGACAAGAGTTATTTCCCTATGTGTCTGTTTCCAGCCTAGGGACCACTTGATCTGAGTATGTTTTCTGTGTGTTTACTAACTCGGTGGATTCCTTTCCCAGTCCCACTTGAGCTCGTGTGTACTTCTACCAACTAAAGCATCCTTTGTCCAGCAGTTCACAGCTTACAGACTTACAGTGAGGAGAAGTACCATCTGTTTTCATGTTTGGCTCTTACTGCTTCCTGCCGCTGCCTAGTCTTTGTGCTGGAAGAAGCAGTGAGCCATCTAACCCTCCCTACCCTCTCTGCATTTCTCATGATTTTGTAGCCTTCCTCCTCCATGCTCCTTCAGTCATCTCTTTTCCAGACAGAAGAGCCTGGTGTACTCAGTTGTTCCCCAGACAGAAGACATTCCATACCTGTTGGATCATTCCTGCTGCCTTTCTCTCAAACATTTTCAAGTTCACTGAATCTTTTGCGCATGGGAAAAGGGAAGATGTTCTGTAGAAAACCACATCTAAATAACCTGTTTCTAAATAATAGCACGTTCTTAACCGACCACTATCTTAGCCTTTGCAACTGTCTTTATTTTGAAAGAGATCAGGTTGTTGCACATACCCTGCCACTGCAAAACTAGTGGGATATCTAAGCTTCTTAGTCCAAAACACAGAATGATTTGCAAATATCGGTAATAGCTCAGTGTGTTAGGTGTGCTTCGGTGGGTAAGGGTAAGAAATCATTTGAGCTCATTTCTGCGCAAGTTTCATTTGCTTCAATGTCAGAGATGTATTTTGTTAGTGAGAATGTGTAGATTTCAGCGTGGCGGGATGGGACCAGGGTATGGGGTCTGCATGGGAACTGGGAGAAAAGTGGATGGAGAGGCAGTCTAGGCCAAACAAGAAACCCTCCAACCTCAGGAAGGTATATTTTGCTCAGAAGTAGAGATCACTTGGTTAAGCCTTCACCTTGTAACATTCTTGCTTCACCTATGTCAGTGACTTGTTTTCTAGTGTTCAGCAGTTCATTCCTCTCTGTCTGTTATTTCTATAACATTGGATTATTACCTGGCTGCTTTCTTGTGTAGATGTTATGACTAGCTGTTACTTCCAGGATTTGTTGAAGTTGTAATTGTTATAAATGCCATTTTTTTTACCAACTGGTTTGTAATACACCAAACCCCTGTGCACGTAGTACTCAGTCTCCAGTATTACTTTCAGTCTTCCCCAGATAACTATTCTAGTTAATAAATATTAGCAATTCTTTTCATTGC
Source organism: Psittacula echo (assembly GCF_963264785.1). Lineage (NCBI taxonomy): Eukaryota > Metazoa > Chordata > Aves > Psittaciformes > Psittacidae > Psittacula > Psittacula echo. The sequence continues at coordinate 63,199,357 of NC_137740.1, forward strand.
ACATTCTTCGGATACCAAAGTGACTAATTCAAGAGTGCAAACAAATGGGTACTTATTTTAAGTTTGGAAACAATGTTTGAACAAGTGCACGTGCACTTTCAGCATTCTTTTTCATTTTAAAAACAGGACTATTTATAGTGAATATAGAATCTCTGTTTCATTTATTGGCCAGACTTACAGTGACCGCACCTGATCAGGATCTGCTCTGTGCATTGAATTCTTAAGGGACAGAAACAAACTTAGATAACCCTTTTCCACCTTGTGTCTCAGCTCTGGGTCTGTTAACGGAATGATGACACAGACTTAACTCCCAGCATGTTATAAAGGTGGGTCTATTCATGTTTCCCCGGGAAAAGGAGCAGTGTCAGGATAAATGGGAGTTAGCACAGAAAGCATTTTTTCCTATTTAGGAATGAAGTGAGCTTGCTTGTTTGAACAGATTTTTATGCAGATACTCGATGTGTTTCTGTAGAGTTCAGTGGAGTCTTTGATTCTTCTTAGAGTAGGCAATAAATCCATGTTTTTTACTGACACTTCTATCTATGGATGTAGTTACTACTGTGTAAGTACAATATATACAGGATATCGCTCTTCTACTCTTTTTTTGCTAACTATGAGAGAAAGAAAAAACCCCTTTGTCATATGTAAAATAATATCCACAATAAAGAGACAAAGGATCTTTGACCGCATTTAATGTCTTTCTTCCTCTGTGTTATTTCAAGTTAATACAGCTTTGCCGCACTACAGCGTGTTCCAGAAATTGCTGTGGGATAAAACTGGCCTCTGCAGAAATAGATTTTCTCTGCTTATTTTAACTTGTAAGTAGGAAAAGCAGGAAGTGTTTTGCAGTGGGCCGTATAATTGACTTTCAGCAAACCCGTTCTAGGTATTTTTTCACTTTCAGGTGAAGCAAAAGTTATCTAAGCACCAAATACACGTTTGGGTGTGTAAATTCCTTCCGAACAGTAATCCCTTGCACACCATGGTTCTTACTGACTGTACTAATCTGGATTTGAGGCATAATGCACCTTCTTATATTTCAAGAGAACCTGCTCGTGAGACTTGCTGGTGGAGGTCAGCACACATTTTAGGTGTCTTGAATGCTGTTTTTCTCAGCTGATATTTTGGACACAGTTTCAGTCTTGTTGAGGAGTTCCATAAATGGGATGGATGTTTTCAGGTTATGCACAACAACTGCTAAAATAATCCAGTCCATTGAGGTAAATATTCTGCCCTCCCCACCTGTCTGGGCAAGTTTCCGCAAGGAGCAATCATGTCAAATTCTCTAGTACCTCAATAAACTGATGTGTGTGGGACATAGCACTCCCTGGTCTGGTCCAGGATCCTTTAGCTGTTCTTTTCCAGTCATTTTCCCAATGAGTTTGTTTTATGGCTATAGGCATAAGCTTGAATTTAAGTAGCATATGAATAGCTTGAAAGAGGCACATAGAAAAGCTTTTAAATCATTAATTTTTCAATGACTGTGCAACTACATAACTTGATTGTTCCACCTCCATAGTTTGCCAGCAGTCTTGGTGATAGATTCATAGAAAACAAGGCAAGTTTGGGCAGTGTGACTCCAGGTAAGTAAGTGTTTTGTGGTACTTGTGTTCATTAACAAAAATTAGGGTAGAGAACTTTGTATTATGCAGAATACTTTTACATTCATAAAGTCTGTATTTCCAAATAGAGTTTAAGGCTTTGCATTTTGCTGAAGTACAATCTAGTTTCTAAGAGTCTTTCCTTTCTCGCTGCCTCTTCTCTCGTTTCAGCATGCATACACAACTACAGCTATAAATGGGACCAGTTTTTGTACATCAGCAAAGGATGCTGTCTTTGTTTTGGCAAAGAATTCTGCTAAGCTTGCATCCATTAGCTGTTTCGGAGATTTTATCCTATTTCTAGGAAAGGTAAGAGTAACAAAAGTACTGTTCTGTAAGAAGGAAGTGAAAAATCAGGGGTTTGAGTCTCTCTTCTTATACCTAAAGTAAATAAGGCTTATCTTTGTTAAACTCAGTGTTGTTCGTGCTGTAAAATGAGTTCAGGAGAGAAGATAACGTTTAAGGAATTTAATCTTTTTCATAGTCTTTACAGAGTGATTTAGTTGTATCAGTACCCTTGGTGCCACTCCTACAGTTCTCATTAAAATGAGTCTTTGGTAATTACATAGTAAAAGATTGCCTCTGCCCTGTGGAATTGACATGAGGAATTGAACGCGAAGTGTGACAAGTGCAGGATGCCAGAAACTGCAGAGCTATTTCCCAGATGAGATGTGCTGTCAAAACACTGGATTGGGGTATTTGGGGGAGTTTGGGTGATTGTTTTTCTTATTAAGAAGCATTTCTCCATGATTAATGAGGCTGCATTTCTCTCTCACTGCCCTTTACAGGTGTTTGTTGTATGTTTTACTGGTTTTGGAGGATTGATGGCATTTAACTACCATCGGGAGTTACAAGCATGGGTGGTTCCTCTGTTGCTGGTTGGATTTTTTGCCTGCCTGATCTCTCACAGCTTTCTGTCTGTGTTTGAAGTGACAGCAGATGCCATCTTCCTTTGCTTTGCTATTGATATGGAAACAAATGATGGATCTGCAGAGAGGCCGTACTTTGTGGATCAGGAACTGCTGGTAAACCCCAGTGATAACAGGAAAGACATTTGAGCCATTCGAAGCTTTTGGGGACTTTTTCTTTCTCCAGGACCTAGTAGTTTGAACCCACAACCCATGCTATTTCCTTTCCAACACCTTAGAACAGGATGGGCACAGGGATACAAATCATAAGTGAATTTATAAAGTGAAGTAAATGGCTCCCTCTGACTCCCGTGGGCGAGCTCTGGTCTGCTGCCTTCTCTCAGATCATACCCTCTAAGTAATGGCTGAGTTTTCAGGCCTTAGTAGATACATGTTCAGTATATAATTGGTTATTAAAACCATCAATAACTAGATGAGCTGGCTGGAGAGATCAGTCCATGGGGTGCTTCGAGATTAGATGCTTATGTTTGTTGTGACTTACTGTAGCTGCTTGTTGCCAGCAGCCGGTCAGGGATCCATCCACATCCTATGAATGCTGTAGTTCTGAGCCGACTTCACGCAAACTCGAGTTGCTGTGCTTCATAGCTGTACAGATTCCTTTGCCAAAACAGCCTTCTGTCTCTTGATTAAATTCTTCTGCCCCTGGATTTGATTGTTCTGTGACTTTACCCTCATAATTACTGTATTGTATTACAAGCATTTTCATGGGTAATCATTACATAGCTAAAAGCGATGGAGATCTTCAGCTAGTATCTGAAACATTTGAATGTATATGTGCCATCCCTTTCACATTAAGAGCATATCTGAAGATGCAGATGTTTTTTCCTTTCATGCTATGTTTGCCAGTTCTGTCTTTTTCTTCATAAAAAAAGATCTTGGTGATTCATGACAAACAAACTCAGCAGCCAGAATAGCTTATACGATCCGAATGTTCTGGAGGGAGTTCTTCAGGACAGTGCTGGAAGAAGTGTTTTGTGGTTTTTTGGATGCTGCTGTTTGACTCCCTGTAATGTTCCTAGAATTTTGTTGGAAATGAAAAAAAAAACAACAAAAAGGCAGCCTAAGGGTAGGCTTAACCCTTTGTACAGAAGCAAGCAGATAGATGTGCTTTGGCTTTGATTCAGAAGAGTACTTGAGCACATATCCCGAATTAGGAATATGTTACTGAATGGAAAACTCTGAAGCCTTGACCTCTATTCTTCTCCCTCTGTTTTGCCAAATGCTAAAATACTTCTTAAGCCAATTCTCCTTCATGAAACAGAGGCTTTCCTCTCTTCCAAACTTTGTGGCAGTTTCTCTTTAACTCTGGTCTTAATTCCTTATAATTAGCCATGCCCTAGGGCCTCTGGTGAAGAGGGGATTTCCCACTGGGGTAAGGATTCTTCCAGGCAGGATAGGCTGTGTAACCTTGTATGGAAAAACTGGGGGCAGCACATCCAAACTCCTTCTCGTTGCATGATCAAGAGTGAGTTTGCTCATATAGCCAAGAACTTGGAGTTTCTCAATGCATGAAGGTATTTGACTTGGGTCATCCGTGTCACAACTGGGTTACAAACATCTGGGGGTGGGAGTCTCTGGCCCTCAGGGCAATATGTGGCAGTGGCAGAGAGCCAGGTGAGGGATTTCAGACAGCCAGAGTGCTTGTTCCTGTAATAGATGTAACAGATTCTCTTGCTTAATCCTTCTCAGTTGCATTCATCACCCCTGCTGCCCCTGCAGAGTCCAGCCCCTCCAGAATCCAGATCCTGGTATCACTCAGTGTCACCCAGCTATAGTTTCTTAGCCTGGGGTGGATTATCTCCCTCGATCAGGTATTTTTATGTACATAATGGTTTGCATTCCCAGATGATCTCACCCTGTTTTTTTTGCTTGTAGACCTTTGTGAGTCAGAGTAACAAGTTAGCAGATGGGCAAAAACACAGAAGACCTTTCCAGGATAATGAAGATGGGACAGAGCTCCAACCTATGGTGAGAGAGGTGTGGGATATGTATTTCCCTGCCAGCTAATGTGTTTGCCTTTATGTCCCAATAGGAATGGATGTAGGCTGTCATGTATCTCCCAATGTGTTGTACCCAGTATCCTGTTTTTCTTCCTGTTGCTTTCCTTCCTCAGGAAACCTTCTGCTGGTGCAAAATGGATGGGTCAAGTATTTGTTCTCATCCTTCTGCCTATTCCCCAGTGTGCTCAGCAGAGGAAGAGAAAGATCTGACAATGGCAAAGGGGTGGGAGATAAGTGCTGGTCTGATAGTCCTCCACATATCTGCTGTAGCGAAGTAAGGCTGCTTGATTCCAGGCTAGAACTGCTCAAGTTCCATAGGTGTAAGATTAGAGCTTAGAGGCCTTTCCTCTCCCACCCCCACCCCTTTTCTTTCTTTCCTTCTTTACTTTCTTTCTCCTTTCCTTTCCTGACGTGCCAGAAGGGAGTGTTCCCCCACACCCAGGCTTGGGAAAGTCCTGAGAGTAAAGGCTCGCTGACATCTGAAAAACTATTGCAAATTGCCCAACCTGAGAAGCTGCCCCAGCAGGTTCACAGTCTGGGCTGGTTCTCCCCCCGCATCAGGGGAGCCAAGTCAGGGCTGTTGGAGAAGCGCTCTGCAGCAACAGCTACTCTGGCACCTGCACTTGCTGGACACGGCCACCGGTGTCTTCTGCCTCCCTCGCTGCTCCTTACACGAGTGTCACACATGCTGGTGATGTTTCTTGACCTGCCTTCAACACGGCTCTAGCAAGCTCTCACACAATCTTGTGGGCATTTTGCTATAGGCAGATGGTTTATTCCTGCAGTGAGATATAGTTGTGCTTGATTTTTTCATTGTTTGGGTCTGTTATTGCATTCCTCAGTAAGTTTTTGCCAAGCAAAGAAACTAAGGGGGTGAGGAGCCATTCCCCAGGAGATGATTGTGGATTTGAGACACAAAAGAACCTTAATTGCTTTCCCAGTCTACTCTTATGACATTTAAATGCAGTAACAGGACTAGTGCTACACATGATTTGACTCCTTGTTCTCTCTTTGTAGACTTGAATGTGAAGTGCACCAAGAAGTACAGCGGCAGAGCAGCAACAGCAAAAACGATCAGAGCACAAAAGACTCCCACTACCCCAGGACCAGCGTATTAGTTCTCTAAATCTCTGTTGTACCTTCCTCATTGATAAAGTAAGTGACAAACAATCTGTATGAATAAAGCATTTTGTGTGTCAGCACAACTGATTTTCATCAATACAGTTTTCAGATGATCTGAAAGTTGTGGTGTGCCAGCTCACAGGGAGTTTTGTCATGCTCCTCTGGTCTGGGAACACTGGGCCAGTTGTTCCTGGCTCAGTAAATGCAGACATGTTTGTAGAGGAGGCACTCTGAGCTGGCTGCTTCCTGATTTATTCTGTATGTCTGAACAGCCGGTGCAACTAGTAAGGAACAATGCTGAGCTCATTGATGAAATGACCACTGATAGGAATCCTCTGTAGACAAGATAATTAATGGCTATGAGGTAGGTGTCTTTCTTTAAATTATACTGTTTTGGGAGTGTTTTTTACAAGTTAGTGTCATAAACTACCCCCTGGCTCCCCTCCAAAAAGCAGGTGAGGAATAGTCCTTATTTTTTGTAGATTAACAGCTCTTCCCTTTGCAACTGAAATGATGAAGCCAAAAGCATTTGTATCTGGATTTAAAGCTTGACAAAGAAGTAGCAGATGAGCAGTGGCTGGAGAGAGATGAGAAGCTATAACAAATACTTATAGAACTGATAGCTACAACATGGATGTGAAATACAGCATAGAGGCATGTAGCGAAGAGACTGTCAGGGTTCTAGTCCGAAGTGGGATGTGGAAAGTCTTACAACTTTGAGCTTTGTTTAAACTGTGTACCTGGACCGTGGTTCTAATACACTGCTGTGGGCTCCACATCATGCTGAGTGTGGGGTAGTTTTAGGTTTTATCCAGTGGCACCTGATTTCACTCTTCATTCAAAAGCTCCTTTGACTTTTTGAGGAGAGGTTTGAGGTGGGAAGATGACTCTAGGCAGGGAGTTCAGTCAAGTACACATCAATACAGTCAGTGAGACATCACTGCAGGTAAATGACTCAAGCTGCCAAGGTGAACAGATTGATAAACTCTTGATTAGTCATAGCTTGGAAGTGATGTTGGAAGAGCTCACTGATGGCCTGAATGGCAAACCTGTTTCAGCTAAATACTGTATCTGATCTCCTGCTGCTGAAAGGTTATGCACTAGGGAATGCTAACAAATACTTACTTTTTATTCTCCACTTAACTTTGGTCTACTTTAATGAGCCACTTACTTACTGAAGATCAGGAATATGGGATAGATGATGAAAAGGGAAGGAAATAGGTTAATTACTTTCTGTCTGGCAGGTAAAGCTGATCATCTGCTGGCTATGACTCACTAACTCATTATTTAAAGCTCTACCCTTGGGTACTTCTGGCACTTGGCTTGTGGGTGCTGTGAGAACTGACAATCATGCTGAAGAAGCAACAGCTCTCTAACTGCAAGGAAGTGTGAACATATGGTACTCCCAGCAGAGCAATACTGCTCTGCTGTTAAGTACCAGTAAGACTGGCTCCAAATAGTAGTGTCTCTACAATGTATAAATCCTGTTTACCAGTTTACAGAGCATCGTAGGTTTGCCTGGAATTTAAATCAGTTCTTATTCCACATTGTTGGGGTTTTTTTCCTGTTTGTATTTGATACTCACACTGTGTGTTTTGGCCCTTGACTCAGGAACTCTGGCAACTGAGATTACCAGTATGTTGCTTTTTAAAGAAGAAAGGTACTGGAAAACCCCAATTAAGCTGTATTTGAGTGTGTTTCATTTAAGCAATGCTGTACAACCCATAGTCCAGAAATTACAGCTGTGACAATGTGTTCTGAGAGTTATATAGAGGAGTTCTGAGTAGGTACCTTTTCATCAGATTATGTACACAAGTACATACATAACATGGGTGCGCATGGTTTAAAGCTTAAGTTTTGGATTCAGAAAGAGCAGGAGGGCATGATTCAAGCTTTCAAAAAGGAGACTCTACTTTCACCCTTTTTGGAAGGGGGGAAATGATACAGTTCAGGAAGAGCAGGTGTGAACAGGCATCCTAGCATTAATTCTCTTACTTCAAATAGCAGGGCTTGGACCAGTGACCTCTAGATGTCCTTTCCAATTTAAATTCCGTGAAATAAATAAGCTTAAGTCTTACTAAACAAATAGGTCAGTTGAAAGTCAGGTCACCACATCACACCCAGAGAGAACAGAAACTGATGGAACAAAGCAGAAGCAACTTCTAGTCTTGAGGGAAGAATCCTTCACGAGTCCAGAACTTGAAAGTATAAAACATTTTATATGTGAATGTAAATTTAACTTGTACCTACTTTTAAAACACCTTCAACTTTCTTACAGAAATTAGGATCAGCAACAGTGGCCCCCACTCCTGTTAAACCCAGCTCAGGTTAGTACAACCTCTCTGCACTCCACAATGACGAAGAAAGCATTTTCCATTTAGGAACAAAGCTCTGCTAGTGGTAACTAAAGGACTCCGACTGCAGAGCAGCAGGCACAAAGACTGGTACGTCTCTTTCCATACTCTAAAGCAAGAGTGTTTTGAGTTCTCCAGGTGATAGTGTGAAGGCTATAGGCTGAAGCAGAGGCAGCATTAACTACGTGCAGTTCCTCATTTGCCTTGAGAAAAAGGCAGGGATTTAGTGAGCAGTGAAGGATCTCTGGTCTGTAGAGGGGAAGTGAACCCAGCTGTAAAGGAGCTACATTCCTTTCCTGTGGAGTCACTGTCACTCACTCCCAGGGGATTTTTACAAGGCTGTTGCATTAAATCCTGTGGAAAAGAAAGAACCCGACCTGTGACAGACAACAGTTCTGCATTACCCTTCACACAGGCAAAGGTGATGCTGATTTGGGAATAATGTTTGTGGCATCTGATCTTTAAGAGCTGCAGCATTAACAAATGAGACAGGATCTCCTACATACCTTTAAGAAAAAAATATTTATTTATAAAAATACACTGGGATCAGTTTGAGAAGTGTGGCAATAAATACAGTTCAAGGAAGAAAAAGCATTTCTACATGGATATATTATGGCACAATAAAAGGTAAGTGCACCATCAATCATGGGACTTTTGTTGGCTCAAGACTTTGTACAAGCTCCCTTTTTAGTAAGACAACTATTTCTAAGTTTGGTCAGTGTTGATAATGGAATGAATACACAATCACAAATGCACGCTTATGTCTAATGCAGGACTTACCATTAGCAAACAATACCTAAGAAACATAGTAATGATATTAAAATCACTCATGTGATGTCTTAGATTTAATTGGCAAAGACCACATTTAACTCTAAGCATGGAATTCTTTTCTCTCATCTGGAAAATAGAAAAGGTGTAAATATGTCAAATGAAGGCTTATTGTGGTACGTAAATACCTGCTTGAGTAGAGATTGTAAAAATGCATAGCTCCTTATTAGACAACCTGGCTGTACAAGAGCACTCCCCCTTTCACAGTATTCCTTTTACTTCATATGCAGTTACTGTTTATGCTGTAGCCTATAACTGTTACAGCACTAAAGGCAACTAGACAGGGAAAGGGCAGAGAAAGGAAATAGGAATGTATGTAAGGCAGTATTTCTTCAGGTACATTAAGTATAGTGTGTAGGAAAGACAGGTAACAATTCCACAAGGCTAGTTTCGTTCTTACTGAATAAAATAATGGACTAATACTGAACTTCTGATGCCAAGCTAATAATCAATGCCCTGGTCGCTGTACTGACCATGGTAATCTCTTTGATAGTCATCTTGGTACTCTCCGTGATAGTCATCTGGGTATTCTGCCTGATAATCGCTATCGCTGATTTCTGACCCGTTCGTTCCTGTTCCTTGGCTGCCGTTATGAATGACAGGCTCTGTTGGTGCAGCACAGTACTTGGGGTCATACACTTGCCGTCCAAGCCCATACACACTCATTCCCTTCTGTGAAGCCACTTTGTTGGTACCCATTTGTAATGAAATAGTTGCATTATCCACAGGTTGCAATATGTGCTTCTGATCGTATATGTCTCTCCTGGTACCTGGCGCCGGCATACCAGCCTAGTAAAACAGGGTTGGAGAGGTTCAGTCAGAAGGTCAAGGGCTGCAATTACTACATTTATGATTACAACTAATACACCTTTACTGGAAGCACTAGTGTTCACTCATACGTAAGTCACAAGGTAAAGCCTTTGCAGAAAACTCCAGTTTATTTTCCATTTTGGAAAGAGCAGACTAAGTGTTTGGACTGGGGTAGCACCCAGGAAGCAGTGTCCTTTTTTGCCTGTGTCTAGTTAGTACTCGAAGTTACTGTTTTCTTCTGGTATAGCAGCCAGATGGGAATTCTAGAAGCACCAGGTCGGTTTTACACTTCAAGCCACTTAGCACAGAACATACTTGTTAGTGATAAGAAATTCAAGATCTTCAGTTACTGCATAAAAGCACAGCTGAAGTGTCCCCTCTCGCTGCTACCAGTTAGACTCTGCTACTGCACACAACCCAAACCCTCCCATCCCACCGGGGCCTCCAAGGTCCAGTGTTGTATCCACTCTAGAAGCGTTGCACATGGTCCTGCTTACCTGACTGGCTCCTTTGTTAGTGCCCATCTGTAGGCTAATTGTTGTCTGGTCAAAGGGCTTATCAGTTTGCATTTTTGGATCATAGAGGTGTCTTCTAGTTCCATAAGCAGTCATGCCTGCCTGGCTGGCACACTTGTTGGTGCCCATCTTTAGTGAGGGAAGGAAGAGGTGGTTTTTTATTTGTACAGCAAGCACAGTCACAGGATACAAAGCTGGTTGGTAACTGATGGCTGAGGAGGAAGCAGTTACAGTGCATGCTTTCCTCATGTAGCTTGACCACTACCTGTAATAAATTACCCTGTCTCCATACTGAGCTTCAAAAGCATAACCAAAGGCAACTCCCATCCCAAGGCAATTCAGTCACTGGCATTTGCCCAACTGCACTGCAATTAGAATGGACGTATGCATGAAAATGCAACCATTACCCTTGCCCTTGGACAGTGATGATTCAACTGCACTGCCACAACTTCTCTACCACAGGCATTTTAAGGTTTTATGCTAGTTATTTTGGGTTTTATAACTATTAAGGGAAGGGGAGAGGAAAAGTTTCTACCATATAAGGAGCTTTAGCTAGCCAAAGAATCCTACTTTAATACCACTTTAGAGGACAGAGAAGACACTGCTAATATTAGCTGTCCCCTTCCTCCTTATCACTCTCACTGCAAATCTAAAATAGAACACCTTCCAGGAAGTCACCTGAGCTTCTAAAGCCAATCAATGGCTTACAAGAGCTAGAAACTCATACTTCCTTCCATGATAAGAGTATGTTGTGATTCTGCAGCTGGGCTGGCATAAACAATAAGTCAGTTAATCAAAGCAAGAAAGTTGTTCTCAACTGTAACAGATTAACTTGCAAGCTTGAATTTCAGACTTACCTGCAGGCCAATTACACTCTGACCAGCCTTTAGTTTTCCTGCATCAAAACTTCGTGCTTGTTTCTCTGCATATTTGACACCAATATCAATTGTAGTATGAAAACCTTTAGTTTTTGCCTGTGTAAGCAGAGGGAAATTAGAGTATTCAGTGTTTAGACTGTATTTTCTGTCAGGCTCTACTGCCCTGACCCTGGGCTCTCAACTGATGCCACAAGCAGGCTTATCTCAAATGAGACTCTCTTGTCAGGGATGAGATAGCAGTCCCTGTGCCATTTGACAGTGGCACTCCAAAGCTACCCAAGCATCTTGACAGAAGGATATTCTGCAGGGATTAGTGTTCTCCTGTGAGCCTTCCCCTTTCTGTGTATGCACACGCAGCTCTAGAGCAAGACCATCTGCACAGGGTGCCCAGAGAAGCTGTGGCTGCTCCATCCCCGGTAGTGTTCAAGGCCAGGATGGACGGGGCTTGAAGCAACCTGCTCTAGTGGAAGGTGTCCCTGTCCGTGGCAGGGGGTTGGAGCTGGATGAGCCTCTCCCAACCCATTCTATGATCTAGCCCCTCGTGACAGGCTGCATGCTGCTTTTCCTATTTACGTGTATGGTAAGGCTGCATCTGGACTGGCATGTGGATGTGTGGCAATTCCATGGGTATAAATACTTACCAAACCTGCTAGTGCCACCAGAGTAGTCTGTACTTGAGTCATACTTCCATTTTCAAAAAGATCATTTGCTTCAAAAATATCATGTGGCTTCATGCCGTAGACTTGGATGGCTTTGATAAAATTCCCAATGTTCTCCAACTAAACAGAAACATAAAGCCAGTTTTCTACTCAGTGTTCAATTCAGAAACTAAGGAATTCTGAAGCTTTCTGGTGTTGGTTTGTTTAGGAGTGACTAGTGGGAAGTCCTGTTTTAACTCTGACTTCAGAAATCAACCTGAGCCTTTATTTAGCCTCCTCTACTGAGTATCACATACTTGGTTAGACAAAACAGCCTCAGCTGTGTCCCTTCCAAGAGAAATCCTAATGGAAAACCTGCTTCAAACTGGAAAATCTGACACGCTGTCTGACTTCAGCAATTGATAATTCTGAGTAAAACAAAAACATAACTATGTGGATAGTAAGAGCGTTTCACTTGGTTTGAAGGTATTATCTCGCTCACCTCCTGCAACACATTCAACTGAGCTTTTGGGGTTTATTAGCACTTTTAGCACTGTGTGCCATAGAAACTGGAAAGGAACATATGGAGTACAAGGAGTAAGGACTGAATCCCACCTTTCCTTCTGAGGTCTTACAGAGGTATTAAAACTTGTTAAAAATACAGGAATCCTCCACCATATATAATAGTATTCAATGCCAATAAAACCAAGAGGCTGACACAGCAGTATCGAGCTAGTCCCAGCAGCAGTAAAGGCAGTCAGCTCTAACCAGCAGCCCTTCCAGTGCTTGTTCTAAATGCATGTTGCCTTTGATAATGCCTCGGCTAGGGGGAAATGCTGGGTAGAGCACTCAGAAGAAATCAAATCTGGATACACTGAAATAAAAGACTGTAGTTTGCACCATACTGTTTTCTGTTACACAACCATTTCTTCTGAGACTTCCCCTCCCAGCTGTGATTTAATTCAGTATTTAAGTCGGTTTGGGTTTGGTGGGTTTTTTGCTTGGGTTTTTTTCGGGGGGGTGTGTGTTTGTTTTAAACTTGGAAAAAGGCCTTGCTATAGGGCTCTACGTTCTTCTTCCATCTGGGATTTCACCTAACAGCTACTACACACCTCACAGTAGCTACACTACTATTAAATATACACCCAATTGCCATTTAGGAGCCATCTCAGCTGTAGTTGTTTTCTGTTAAATGCTGTTCATGTATGCGGTGTCCTCAGCTGTTGTGTACGTATCATACAAAACTCAGTGCTATTAAGACTGAAGGTGTACCATATTCACAGCAGATTTGTTAATACAGAGCAAAGGAACTGTTTGGGGGTTGGAGGTGTTAGAGGTGTAGTTTTGGGGGTTTTTTTTGGTTTACCTGGTGCCAATTTAGTTTGGATTGATTAATTTTCTTCACTGATCCTGGCTGCAGCTTATTTATAAGCCTGGGGAGGTGAAAAAAAGGGAAATGCTTAAACAGTAAATCTCATCCTTATACCATCTGTTGCAGGCATCATGTAATATTTTCACTCATGCTTTGTTAGTTGCATTAGTTTCATCAAAATGGTTAATTTCTTGGTTTATACCGAGTGTCTAGTTCAGATCTCAGCTCTCACAGACCGTAAGAATTTTTGTGTGCCATTTGGTTATTATAGAAAGAGCTTCACTGTTAAATTTAGGAATACTTAAGAGATCTTTGCTGAAATATAAAGGAGATTTAAGTTTTCATTTATCCACAGCTGTCTCCCACCCTATTGTCAGCTATCTTTGACTATTGTTATTGATGTGTTTGAAGGGGAGTCTTCAGAAAGCCCCTTCTTAGTTTCCCAAAAGTGGAAAACTGCTAAAGATAAGGTTACTTTGATGCTTACTCGCATAAGATGATGCCATCTTTTAATCCCAGTTGAAAGTTTGCACCAATGCTCAGCCCTGTCACCTCTTCTATCCAGTTCCGCAGATCTTCTTCTATCTGAGGGTCATACTTCAGGGCAATCTGTAACACAAGCAGTCATAAAGTTACTTCACAAGGGAAAACTGCAACCACAAGAACTCTGAACTGCCATGCCAGCAGTACCGCTGCTTAGATGTAGATTTCTACATGAGAACTTGCAGATAATAGATTTGAAGTTCTTCATCTGAAGATTATTATCATGGGGTTTTTTTCCCTTTTCAGCTAGATTATACTTAATGGAGATGACCGAGTAAGTTTTCCCCTTGTTGCTACAACATTCAGAGTTATCTTGTTGAGGATTCTGGGAGGTTTTTTGTGTGGCTTTTTGAGACTCCACCTTTGGTATGTCTGCTATTTCTCTTTTCTTTGGCCTTGCTGGAAGACTCTGATGGAACAAACTGTGATCTCATGTCTTAATTGGAAAGAGAGAAAACCTGCAATGGTCTTTGAAGTTAAAGGCATCAGAGGCCCAGAGCTGTTAGCAAGATGACTTAAAAACTCCTTTTCCAGATGTTCAGATTGGAATACTCAATGTGTCAATCACTAGAAATCAATCCATGTAACTGGAACGCTTAAAACCAGTGAAGTTCAATGCTAGCAGGTAAGGGGGTCCGTGCTCCACTCTCTGCCCTTGTTTCCCTCCTCTGCAGACACTGCAAAGCAGCTCAAGCTTCTTTCAGCCTAAACCTGTTATTTTTGCACTGCTTTTCACTATTGGCAAGTAAGAATTATATCCCTGAAAGCATTGCTACTTTTTCAGCAAACAAAAAAAGTGATCTGAACCCAAGATTTTATGGCATAAAGAACCTCCTCTAGTGCCAGCGGAGGCTGGCAACACTTTTCCACCTTCATCAGACAGGCAAAACCTGACAGGCAAGCACAGAACATGTAACTAATGGAAAACCAGCTCGGGTCCCATCAGTTGCTTACAAATTCCTACCAGAAACTCATGTAAAGCAGCTGTTCACATTCAGATAAAAATGTACATTTCAGAGTTTTTACATACAGTCGTAGACTTAAGCCCAGAAAGGGCAGATTATTAGCAGCTATTTATACTGCAGGAGATTAGAATTCCAACCATTCTGAAGGACTTGGGTAGAGACAATTGCTACATCTTGGCTCATGTTAGTAATCCCCAACTCCAAACTGACCAAACAAAAAATTACAGTATTCTGTTCTCTATTTTTCTGCTAAAGGGAATGGAAAATTCCTGTATCTCTGGCTTTACTTCAAAAACTTGCCTAAGTAATACTTATTTTTCTTAGACTATTCGTAATAGTGGTGCTGCGGTGCCTTAGTTACAGATCAGGATAATGGACTAACCCATTCCCTTACTCAGATCTTGATTAAGGTAAAAACGCTGTGCAATATTCTGCACAAGATGACATTCTTCATTTGTAGTGATGGTGATGCCAGTAAAGGGTGGGTAGTCCCTTTATTGAGGGGCTACCAGAAAGGTTAATGTCTTAAAACTGGTGTATGAGGAAGTTGGTTATCTTTCTCCTTGCTAACCTGGTGATTAGCTTACAAACTACTTTTCATGGCTATCTGTATTTCCTTATGTGATCCCAGCCTTAAGTCTGTCTCCCCAGGAACATCTGCAGAGCTTGATGAGCTAGTTCAAGGTTACAGCAGAGCAGCAGTCTTGGCCATAACTGGGTCAGTTGTTATTCTGCAAAAGAGAAAGATCCCAAAGCATCCCTGTCAGACTGAACCATAGCATCACACTCTTCTTATACATTAGAGAACATACAGAGAGAGACCTTACAGAAGTGAGCTTCCCCACAGCATCTTAAGTTGGGTGTACAGACAGGACATACAGTAGATAATGTATTTCTGTACTCCAGTTCAAAAGAAGAAAGAGGATGTGTAGAAAGGCCAGAACCTGGTATGCTCTTCCATGCCAGTTAGAAGACAGAAGATGATCTGGGCTGGTCATTTGTATGTTGGCAGTTCATGTTACATTGAAATTGCTATTCTAACATGCACGTGGGTACAGGGAGGGGGTTAAACTGATCTCTTCCACAATTCTTTCAATGTATGTTATGCTTTCTGGAAATTGGGGCAGTTTCTGGTTTGGTGCAGCTTAAAGACCATGCTCAGTCACAGCTGAGCCATCCTGCAGCTGGAATTGGTTTCCTACAACTTTTTTACAACTTCATTTATTTATTTAAGTACTGGTAATCACTTTTTTTGGTTACAAGAAAAGGAAATCAGGTCTGTGATCATGCCACCAAAAGACACGCTTAAAGATCAATCACCTCCCTCCCCATATGAAAAGAAGAGTAACTGTAGAAGCCAGCAGGAGTGAGGACCCTAAAGGCTTGTGCAAGTGTGGCTGGTTTAATCTTTCTTGGCAAGCATATAAAGGGAAAAAAATGTCAAAGATTTCCCTCATTTACTACTAAGTGCATTCCATAGGTGAGATTACAACTGAGCTGCACACTAAATTGCTGCCCCCACTGCTTGGGGAACGTACAAGTAATCAGATGGAATTTTATCCCTTCTGAAAAATATTTACTTGATGTTGGAGGACTTCACCATGTGTTCAAATCTTGAGCTTTTCAAGAGGGTTTTAATTGTCTCAGGGTATCACTGCAGTGCTTATCTAGAGACAGGAAACAGAAAATGCTTATAGATGTGCGGAAAGTTGTCTTACTGTCACTAAAAGCATTGCTATTCGATGTGCTGGTTTTCAGAACTGCCTTCATTCCTGCACTGTTCGACTTAAATATGGTACACATTTTGTCCTGGTTTCTGAACTGGTGGGAAGTTAGCTTACAAATAGCAAGGAGTGGTGCTAGTTTCTTTGAGAGCTACACTTTGAAAAGCTACAGACATGGAAACTTTAGGGTTTGGATTTAAACATGTGACAAGAAGGGGTTAAACAGGGAGAGGGACAGGTCAGGTACTACCAGAAGCCAGGCATTCTGCTTACTCTGGGTTCTTGGCTCTTTTACTCCCTGTGGCACAAGCAGAAGTTATGTAAAACTGCTAATGAATACTCCAGATTTTCCACGTGTCTATCAGAGTTGTTCCAGTTTTCCTTTGATTGATTCAAAGGAAAGGGGCACTAGCAATGAGAGAGAGCTGGAAGTTTTGCTATAAATGAGAACAACTTAGGCTTTTTCCATTACTCCTAATCAATATGCTGATTAGTAGTATTGATCTGATCCTTTCTAAGCACTGAACTTTCATGTAAGACACTTAAATCTTCCAACTCCACTGCAAAAGAAAACACCGTCTACTAGAGATGAAAGCAGTAGTTGAGCAGCTTCATTCAAAGCATACATCATCCCTGCCATGACAAAAGCTACTGTTTTAGGACACTGCAGAAAAGATTCAATGGTAGCCATGGATATAAAGATGTTATAAAAGTTCAAAACCAGACAGCAAACTGTTAATTTCTTTGTTCTGACAAACCTGGAGAGATACACGAAGTTGTAAATGCTACTCTTCTTGCTTCAGAGATGTAGATTTAAGTGTTAAAAACATCTGAAAGGAAACTATAGTTTATACAAGTGGTCAAAAGCACTGGTGATCTCAGGTTGTGGGAGGAAACAAGTAGGAGTTACTTGCTATTAGAAGCTGAAACACATCCATTTATGACAATGTATGCCTCAGGCTAGAGTCCTTGGGATTAAACTTGATTCCTCTGGCAACCTCACACCCGGTTCTCCCAACTTGTTCTGTTCAGGTAGAACTTTGCTGTTTGAGACCTCTTACAGGGTAAAAACCCTCCCTCCATCTGTAGTACAAGAACAGCAATCATCCCTGTTTTTATCAAGTATATGGATTCCTGGACAGAAACGAAGTTTTGCTGGCCAACTTTAATTATCTGTCTGTGTCCCTTGAAGTTACCCAGTGTGCCTGTAGAATGTAAAGTTTGAGTGATGATGTTAACCAGCATTTCACACCATAAATGATATCATACGGACTTTCAATTGTCCTTTCATACTAATCTTTTCCAAATGACACAGTACACACCAAGGGCTATACATACGCCAAATCTCCAGTTTAAGAGTTCAGCTGTCTGTATTGCTGCTATTCTGGAAAAATCCTGTAACAGTATCTCAAGGAAGCATTTAAGCACGCTGCACACAGCTCTCTACAAGTCACCGGGGCTAACAAGTCAAAAGGTTCAACAATAAAAGCATGCGCTTGTCAACGGGAGCGAACAACTCTATCATAGAAACAGCATTTGTCAACAAAACCTGTTCTCCGCAGGGAGAGATTTGGTGTAGCCCATGTCCTCGCTTACAGTGCCACAAAATAGCGAACTCTGCGGTCAAAAAAGACTGGGAAAGCTTCAGGGCTGGAAACTCCAGCTCTTTAGGCCTGAAGTTGCACAGTTTACGTTTTAAGCAGCAATTTGTTCCTTTGTCAACTTCTCAGTTTTTACAAATCCAGAACTTCTGGAGTGAAACTGAATTTTTATGGTTTCAGTGGTAACTACAGAATGTTCTTTGCACTGAAGTAAGTACCACCCTCAGGAGTGATTGGTCTTGCAGAGGCCAAAGATACCAACACTGATACTTCCTTACTGCTTGCTTGGCACTAGTTTGCAATGAGATCTTTCTCCTTCCTTTTTTTAAGGCTTTACAGTGACGTGAGTAAAGATGAAGGATCTTCTGCTCTCACGGCAGGAGCTTGTGGAAGCGCTTGTTCCTCAGAAGTGGGAATGAGGGCAGACTATACGGCCAGTCCCAAATTATTGTCTAGAATTCCAGCTCTTGGCACCTGAGTTCCCCATCCCGTTCCTCACCTGCTGCTCTAGAACACAAAATCCAATCCAGTGACCCTTCATCAGAAGGACAAATTAGAATTGCCTCTTCACTTCATGTATGTTAACCAAGCAAATCTCAGAGGAGGCACTATTTGTGCATGAGAAACCCAAAGGTAAAGGGAATGTAAAAATCCAGATGAAAACCAAATGGGCAAAGTACTTCAAAAACTGAAAGCCACCAGAGTAAGTATGTCCTGGTATCTGAACACGTGTATTTTTTTCTTGTCATTAGGGGCTGTTGTATAGAAACTAGATGGAACTAGATGACTTAGGGTCCTTTCCAACCCCAACCATTCTATAAAGGCAGAGAACACCCTGCGTTAACGCTAATATTGAAAGGTCTCACTACGTCCTACTGTGATACTTAGCACAGATTTTACAGCTGTATCCATTTTGCTCGATATTCAAGAGTACTTTTTTGTTATGTGCAGCAGAACTGGTAACTTGCCCACATCCCACTGTTTTCTCTGTAAATCAAAACTTAGGCTACAACCTTTAAAGGAGGGATGGATACGCATCAATCCAAAATCCCTGGCACCCTTCCCACGGGTACCAGTTTAAACTCTGTGAAGTAACAAACAGCTATGCCTCAAAGTTTCCAAGTCATTTGTGCAAGTGAGATACCTGTAGCCATGCATGGCGTGTGCTGCCAGATCAGCAAGCTGGAAGAACTAAGTGTCCTACTCCCTGGCCATCAGATCCGATTGTGTGACAGCTTCCAAACTAGACCAGAAGCAAACGCTACCATCTCTCCCTTGGAGTGCAACAACAACTTGCACACCTGCCCTTGGACTGAGTGCTGGTTCCCTCTTTCTCTGCAGCTCAACTACTGCAACATTCTCACCCCTTCAAATCTGTTCTCACCGTTTTCCTCACGTTACTTGTTCTTATCGTTTCTTGTAATAGCCACAGTTTTCCGGCTTCGAACTCCAGTTCTCCTTAGTCATCAGCTTTCACTTTCAACGGTAGCACCTTCTGGTCCTGCCACCAGACACTGTACTTCTGGATACTGAGTCCCTTCGCATTCTATCTTCAGTCTGCATACTGCTGTACAGTTTAAGTTTCTTTGCAAAACATGGTTTCAGTAATATTCACTCCCTATTCTTTGAAATCACTGCTGCTTGCATTTGAAAAAGCACTGGAATGCGAAGTTTCTCCTCAGCTGAGGCACTGTTGATCCAACCCAATCTGTTGCATGAACAGCACATCTGAAAACAATCTGGTTTTCCTAAGAGTAATCCAAGAAGCATCTCCTGAGATGACTTCTAATGTAACTGGTAGTTATCAAAGACTAGATGGAGACTGCAAACAAACAGTAACATCAATGAGCGCTGTACCTTACTGTGTTTTTCTAATTTACTGCTACTACAGCAAGCCAGGAACTTACAGATTACCTCACATTTACTTATTTTTCTCCCCAGTAGACAAGCTCTTAAAATATGTCATGTTACAAGGAAACTGCATTGTGACTCTGTGGTCCTCCCCCAAGGCCCAACGGTGTTGATGAGTCTTCCAACTTCACCAAAAGAATGGGAAACATGAATTCAGCCCAGAGAATGAACCCTAACAACCAGCTTCTGATGCGCCCTGCTCTCCACCTTACACCCTCCCTTCCCAGGGGTATTTCTGACCAGTTCAAGTTCAGGAGGTGAGGCACAATGTAGATTATATTCCAGGAAACATCCCAGAATATTTTGGATATGGCCACCCGGGCAGGTTGTGCTTTAATCATGTAGAGAGTTATAAAAAGAATATGACCTATAACTAATGTGATATTAAAGAAAAAAACACGGACCATAAACACCCTAGAAAACATTTACTTAGTTTTTACTATCCATCTTTCTAATGAAAATGTAGCTTCTGTAAAATCAAGCCCTAAACCTGCTGTGCTGAAGTTTATGATCAGCACAAAAGGAAGGACTACAGTTAAAGCAGAAAAGCCAGTCTAACTCTAAGGAAGAGGTTCTGATTAAACACGGTGTAAGAACTTCTAACCCAGCGTTTTTCAGCACTAAAGCATGAGCAGGAACAACAGCAGGAACTTTCACCTCGGGGCTGAGTCAGGGATGCAGATACACACTGCACCCAAAGCTCAGGCTACCACAAGGTAAGTTTCAGTCTCACTACCCTGTGTACCTGAATTCACTGCAGGTCTGAAATACACGAGCAGCAGTATGTGTGGGCAATGCTGTATGGCAGGTGACACGTGAGAGAGGTCCCAGTCCTTGGTTATTTAAGGTTCCATTATTATTCTGTAGAACAAAATGCTCAGGTGCCAGGAGTGCACTTTAACTTTGTTAGTATGTTTTGTTCCACTCCTTTTCCATCCATTCAAAGACCAGTTCTTTCCCTCTGATGGTTCATCTCACAGTTTTTGTTCTTTATTACAACCTGTTAAGATTCTTTCAAAGAGAATGTACCTTTCTGTATCACATTTTCATACCATCATTCCATCAATGATAACGAATGCTATCAAGACAGACCATGGCAAAACGACAACAGTCTTTATCTTCTTAGAAACTTACTTGTGCTTTTTACTTCTTTGGAGCATGATTAGTACAATGATGTCAGCAAAAATAAGCAAAGAACATTTAGTCTTCCAACACTAGATATGTGTCTGAACTACATATGCTTTGTTGACTTAACACTGAATTGACTTTCAGGTGACTTCAATTGATCCCACACCCTGTTATGCAGTTAACCAAATCAGAGACAGCTCAGGCTGGTCAGGTGGTGGGAATCTCATCAGGAGCTGCTCCTGTTCCAGTGTGTTCTTCCACTTGGTGTGTACTGACCTGATCTCCAATTTGTGCTCTGTCCATGCTCAACATGGGATATGTTCTTGGGGGACCAATGTTAGCAGCAAGGTAAGAGCTGGCTTTCACCATGAACATCTGAAGATAACCAATCCCTCCCCAAATGCATGTGCCTGTTACGCCTCATCTTTTGCTGGGAGGGCTTCTAGCATTTAGACAGCTGATTAGGGACAACAGAAAAATACTGTTCCGTGAAGTTACTCTTATTCAAGCAAAGCCTAATTAAACCTAACAAATACGCTAAGATAATGCCCTCTGTCTATAAATAAGAGGCTGTATCAGTGGAAATACTGACAGGAAAGCAATGTAACAGGAGAGCTTTGTCAGCAGGAAAGCAAAATAAGGTTTTATGGTAGTATTTTACAGTCTTACCCTTCCTACCTGTGCAAAGCAAGATAGAAAGACTTGTTTAGAATCCATCTATAATTCTGCCAGCTAGGGCTTGTAGTAGATCATATCCCACCTTCATGAAAGCATTTCAGAACAGCAAGGAGCTGCAGAAATAGTTTTTGTCCAAATTCAGGAAACGACTTGGCATTCAAGTCCTGCACACGCCACATACAGCTTCAGTTCATCACACTTCTGAAGGATTACTCTGCAACCCAGAGGATGTCTGCCTGAAGTCCCCAAGAAAAATCCTGTTTCGACCCCAGAAGCCCAGGTCAAGACTTGGAGAGGAAGCAGCAAAGGCACTGAAGGGTTAAAGTCCTGTTTCCAGGATCAGTGACTGGAGCAAGTTCAGACTCCCAAGGCTTAAAGCATGCTTGGGACTGGGTAAGGCAGCTTGGCCAGAGTCCCAGCAGGGCACTGGAGCATAGCTGTGATAGCAGCACTTCATGCCTCGCTGTAATGGGCTTCTCTTACTGCCAGCTTCTCCAGTGTGACCAACACCTTCATCCTCTGTAATTTATGTGTCCAGAATCGTATCTGCTTCAGGTAAAAGATGGATTTATATAAGCAACAAGAAGTTTAATTATGTCTCCCCTCCTAGCATCTACTGAACGAGGTTAAGTAGCTACTCCTCATGCACTGGGTTAAGGGAAGGGAGGGAGAGGGGAAGCAAAAAAAGTGGTTGTTGAAGGGGTTTTGTTTGGTTTTAAAGAAAGAAACACAACAAAACCAAGCATCCAACCACCCACCTGAAGCAAGACAAAACTGTTTGTGAGAACACACTCTAATTCAATCCCACTAAACAGAAACAACACCGGTTACTCTGAGGCATGACTGCACAACCAAATGTATTTACCCAAGAGAAAGCATCTGCTGCTGAACACAGCTCTAGCAGTTAATAGCTGCTCTCTGTAAGCATCTGATTCTAAACATTTTTAAGCCAAAGAGTCCCTCTTAAAGGGAAAAGAAGGATTTTCACATGATCTCACTTAGAAAAAATCTGTTTCAAATTGCCCTACGTGTCCTGGCCTCCAGCCCGTTTTCACTGAAGGCCTTTCCTGTACAGTTCCATAGGGGATGGGAATCTCTACAGAGTTTGCCTTAAAAGGATGTGTCAGATGCACAGTGCATATGGTGTTACGGCATTACAGAAGCTACAACCTGGAGTACAAAGAAGTTTTATCTTTCATTCTCCAAAGCAAATTCTGTTCAGCAAGAAAAAGCCTCCAAATTCGTGTTCTTGCAGAAAAAGCTGATGTGAGGAGAAAAGAAACCTATCAGTGACTCACCATTATCCGCCAATCCTGCCTGCATGCATCCAGCTCTCTCTTGAGGATATTGACTCAGCAATCAGGATATAACAGGTATTTTTCTCTACATTTTAAACTCAGTGTAACTCTGAAGCCATACAAAAAGCACCTTCATTTGTACATTTCAAACAAGCATTACCGTAATGCAAATTAAACTTACTCTTTTCTGAGGCTACTAATGCCATTTAATAGTCATGACTCTGACAGACTCCATTTGCTTTCTTCAGAGGTGTTCTGGCCATAGCTGGTATACTGTGAGCTTGCATGTGAAGGACGCCAAGACTTGACACTTATCCCACAGCCTTAAATGTGAACCTCAGCGAGTTTTCTATCACCAGTTAAAGTTTTACTACAAGTTTATTAATCCACCAAAACAAGGTCACTGTGATACAGGAACACGGATTCACTGCAAGTGCTTCCAGTGTCTGAAGGGGCTCCAAAGATGCTGGAAAGGGACTCTTCACAGGGACTGTAGCCATAGGACAAGGGGTGATGGGTTCAAACTGAACCAGGGGCAGTTCAGGTTAGATCTAAGGCAGAAGCTCTTCCCTGTGAGGGTGCTGAGGCGCTGGCACAGGGTGCCCAGAGAAGCTGTGGCTGCCCCATCCCTGGCAGTGTTCAAGGCCAGGTTGGACACAGGGGCTTGGAGCAAGCTGCTCTAGTGTGAGGTGTTCCCTGCCCGTGGCAGGGGTTGGAACTGGATGATCTTAAGGTCCTTTCAACCCAAACAAGTCTGGGATTGTATGAAATCTGGGGGTGCAGATGCCGTGTGCTCCCTAAGGTTAAACATCACACACAAGCTTGCAGCAAACATCCTGGCTCTCAATTCACTTTTGGTGGCAGCCTCTATCTGTGCTGTCCTCGTGCATGCACAGAAGCAGACTTGTCTGGTGCTCCACCTCTGCTTTGATGTTATGAGGCAGTGATAGCTGATCCCTGCTGTGCCACGCCAGTCATCCCCTTCCTCCCAGAGGAACAGTGTGAGCCAAGAGACAGAACTGGGAATGACGCCCCTTACGCAGGGCTTAGCGCAGGGCTGCGGTACGTGGCTCGCAGTCCGAGGGCAGCTGTGCACTGCTGCAAGGAACAGTTCTGGGACACGTGAGGGCTCTAAAGACAACTTAACTTGGCAATGGCATGTCAAGGGTTGCTGAGGATTTAAACCAGCGCAAAGAAGACACCGTTGCCTCCTGTGGGAGTGCTTCACAGCTACAAGTGCCAGATGCCACAAGGGCAGCCACCTGCACAGGTTTGTTTCGTCTCACCTACTTGGGGCTACCAACCAGTGACACTGATACAGGGTATGTCTACCC
Organism: Psittacula echo; assembly: GCF_963264785.1. Lineage (NCBI taxonomy): Eukaryota > Metazoa > Chordata > Aves > Psittaciformes > Psittacidae > Psittacula > Psittacula echo. Next base: position 63,223,586 of record NC_137740.1, read on the forward strand.
AGTGGGCTCCTGAAGGCAAGTCTCCTTGTCCATGGGCAGAATGGGCAGTGCTCGGCCGACAGACAGAGGAGGCTCTAAGCAGATGGCAGTGGTGTTAATAACCAAGTTGTTGGCAAAGGAAATGTTTCCATGTCACATTACTTGCTCCTGCTTATCATAAAAAAGAGATTTATCATCTGTGTGGACCATCAACTCAATGCTACAAGGATTTCATCACCATCAGTTTGTACCTATGTCAGGAGGGCTACTTATTACTGCCTTAGTATTAACACTTCTATTGAAGTAGCCACAGAGTTGGAAATGAATTCAGGTGGCAACACATTCTGAGGAGCACTGCCATTGGAAGCGGAGGGAAGAGTGCAGCAGGACCCAAGTTACTGAAGTTTAGTGTTGTCTGTCACCAGAGGGATGCTGTAAGTGAGCTGGAGAATTCCAGTCATTTGGTTGCTGATTACACGTTGAATAAAAAGCATCATAAGACAGCCAAAAACCCCCAAGTTTTCGCTGTTCTTATCACTAATGTGGTTCAAGTGGTGCATGTCGTTATCGTGCCAAACATTCACTGAGTGTAAGTACAGCTGTGGAATTATTCAGCTGTCATTTATGGGGTTTGGACATTAACTCAGTTACCAAAACTTTACCATTAACAACTTTAATGCTGAATGCACTCTGTGCATCCAGTTGCTAGACTTCCTGGCTCAAATTACAGCAGAAGCTTTCACTCAGTGCTTAATTCATCCCTGTGTGTTCCAGATAAAACACTGAAACTGACACTTGGCTAGTAAATGTGAACTTCATGGTGTGTGTTAGTTGATCATAGCTCTTGAATTGAAGCAAACTGAAGTCGAATGCTTGATGTCTAAAATCCTTCTGCCATTCCCTCTGTGAAGCTTCAGTGTATGTGTTTCTATTACAATAGTTCTGACACCACCACCACTTTAGGTTGTTCATTTATTCTCCTTGCACCACACTGAAGATCTGCACTATGGAAAAGGTCACGCAGGCTGAGTTTATTTCAAACTTAACTCCTGGATTTAAGGCAAAACTTGGCTGCGTAGTTTTTAAGGAAGGAACATCTTTGATTGATGTCTATGAACAAGAGAATGGGAATGCAGTGATTCCATGCTGTCAGTTATTGTCACAGAAGATACCCACTTGTGCTCTCAAAGCCTAAGTTTCCACTGCCTTTATCCAATACAGGCTCCATTTTTATTGCATCAATTCAGACAACATTAACAGCAATTCACTTGATCAGAAGCAAACATTCTTACCTCAGGTCCATAAAATCTAGTAAGCAAACCTAAAGGTTTGGTAAAGGAAAACAATCTACAGGAAGTATGGAAGTGTTAAACAAATCTGTATTGGGAACAGTTACATTTAAGAAGGAAAAGGGGTATTACTACTGTTCTGAAAGGAGGCATGAGGAAGAGGATGGAGAGGGCCCAACTGCCCAACTACAAGCAACCAAGCCTCGCTATTAAATCACTCATTTACAAACCTGAGAGTGAATGATTCAAATCTGGTTCCCAGCTAAAATATTCACACCAGGAATTTCTGGATGAAGCCATTAGATCTGTTTGTTTGGCCTGTGGCGAGTGCAACCCAGAGCCAGAACTGGCTCCTCAGCAGTGCCAGGAGGAACACAATGATCACACCTGGCCAGCATTATCCACCATAGGTTTCAGGTCTGTCTCATTATGGGTATTTGCCCTTGAGAAGGAGAGCAGGAAGTGTTGCAAAACAGGAGGGGTTTTGTTTACAGGCTTCATCTGTCGACAGCCTCCAGTTTAAAACGTGGTTTCCTTCTTTTTCTATATTGCCAGGGCTTGGCCTTTCAGGGCAGCAGCTTCAGGGACAGACCTCACTCACCTCAGGCCTTTAAAACGTCAGGGAAATGGCAGTGACCAGTGCCAGCCTCCTGACAGAGACATGGCTCTGCAGGAAGGTCAGAGACTTAAGCCAGGACATAGCCAAATGCTGTGCAAAGTTCTTCTGCCCATCCTTCCTTTCACATGGAGATGGAACTGGCAGCGCATCAAATGTGAGAGGGAGAAGATAAATGCCTGTCCCACACAAGCACCATTTCCATGGGAAGGGTGGAGTCACCAGGAAGCAGCTGAATGAACTGGAACCTCTCCTTCTCCTGCTGGCATTTTGCTTTGCCCCACACCTCGTGCAGCAAGACAATGAAGCAAAAGCTTCTGCTCATTGCTCACCAACCTCAGTTGTACATCAGGGACAAAGAGAACACCAGCCCACAGCTTTAGCTACCTGAATCACCATCTCAAACCGCACAGACCTCATGCGCTGCAGAAACTCTCCCATTCCTTAAGGAGAAAAGGATTTACTGCCTGCAGAAGCAGCTACCCATTTCCATCCGCTTCAAGGGCTCCTCACGGAATATTCGTTTTGGATCAAGTATCTTCTGTGATCTCAAGTAAACAGGGAATGGGCTTCAAAGGGATTACACCACTTTGACTACCTACACATTTCTCATGCAGGCGAGTTTCCCTACAGCTGGGAACCGGCACACGGATGTCATCCCTCCTCTGCAGCACAAGGACAAGAAATCCAGCCCAGACCAGCACCTGAACAGTGTGAACTGAGGGAGGAAGCAAACCAAGGAGGAGGAGCCTCAAAAGAACTACACAGAGATTTTGAGCTTAGCAATGTAATCCTGAGCATCAATTAAACCAAGTTCTGCTAAAGCACCATCAGGACGTCTTACATTCATCTGCTCAAATACCGCAGCAAACAAAGGTCTCTCAGAACACCAATACAATGCCAAATGAGGAAGCAACCAAACCAAAGGGGCTTTTCTCTCCGGCACAGCTGGGCTGTAGAGCAGCACAGCCATCAACACGTTAGGGACGAGGGATCTAACATTCCCCAGCATTCCAGCAGGGAAGTGCCACCGCTACTTACAAGCATCGCACTAACACCACGTTCACACCAAATCCCACAGAACAGTTTGCACAAAGGGCTTTACGAAGTGTGATTAAGATCAGTACCAAAACTGGGTTGGAAACCAGACGGTGCTCTTCAAGTATTTACAAGATGGACGGAGATGGAGAGAGGAATCCGTGATCTCTACAGACATTATTCTCTGACCCTCAGCTATATAGAGAAACAGAAACGTAACTACACAAGAGTTAGCTGCAAGAGGCGAGATAGGAGGTAGCGCAGCGTATCCATTTGTAACATCACTGCTTTGAAGTTTGATCTCTTACAGCAGGAGCAACATTCCCAAAGTTCAAAGCTGGTTTCATTGTTGGTTGCTTTTGTTTCTTTGCCTGGTTTGGTTTTGGGCTTTTTCCTAAAGGAGATGAGTTCATTTGTCTCTGGTGCCTTTGAATAGCGTTGTTACAGCTCCGCTGCACCGACACTTCCAAGGACTGTAGAAGGCTGCACAAGTAAACCTGTTCTGCCACGCTACACCCACCCCTCTGCAACATTTGCTTTGAAGCAAGCAGGGAAGGTCAGCGAAAGAGCAGACACTCAGCACCATCAAGCAGAAGGCCCTTTGTATAAAGATGTGTAACACACCAGTTTGAAACCCTCTGCTAAAGCACGGGCCGGGAACAGTTCCTCTCAGGAGGCCCTAAGGAAGGCGAGAACAATAAGAAACCAGAAGAGAATAAAGGCCTTTTCCCATCTTGTCCCCATAGGAGGGATCACTGTTAAGCCTACAGGATTCTGTCGATGGTTTTTCAGGTAGAGGAGCCTGTACGTTCTTCCCAATTCACATGCAACAGCACACATCATCTGTTTTACTGTCCCTCTCTTAGACTGACGGTGCAGATAGGTCACCAAGTTTAGACGCCGGAAGGAATCGCTCTGGAAGACATTTGCTCCGTGATGTCACCAAACTGAAGCAGAATCCCACAGGAAGCCAATAAGGGGGAAAGAGAAATCTATTTTGGGAAGCTTCCAGCACACCAACTTCAGGCTTTCTGCACAAATGACATTGTTTAAAGTGAACTACTCTCCTCCCTCCTGCCCTCCTACTCAGCCACAAGTAAAACAGGATTCGGGGCTTTGCTGAAGCCTGAAGCCAGGCGGGTGTGAAATAACCAGTTATTAAACACCACATTTAGAGTTTAAACCTGAGAATGAAGGCATAGAGAAACCTATCCCTACCTGCCTACCAGTGCCATCTTTATTGCAAAGGTCTTCTCTCTTACCAGGCATTTGTTCACTGCAGGGTAACAACCTGGACACCGGCACTAGCAGGGTCTGTTGACACAGTGTGAGCAAAATCAGAGCAGCTCAGCAGAACAATGCACCAAAGATAAGGGGCTGGAGCAGCTCCCGTATGGAACCAGGCTGAGAACATTGGGGCTGTTCAGCCTGGAGAAGAGAAGGCTGCGTGGAGACCTCAGAGCAGCTTCCAGTGTCTGAAGGGGGCTCCAAGGATGCTGGAGAGGGACTCTTCATCAGGGACTGTAGTGATAGGACAAGGGGTGATGGGTTCACACTGAACCAGGGGCAGTTCAGGTTGGATCTAAGGCAGAAGCTCTTCCCTGTGAGGGTGCTGAGGCGCTGGCACAGGGTGCCCAGAGAAGCTGTGGCTGCCCCATCCCTGGCAGTGTTCAAGGCCAGGTTGGACACAGGGGCTTGGAGCAAGCTGCTCTAGTGTGAGGCGTCCCTGCCCGTGGCAGGGGTTGGAAGTGGATGATCTTCAGGTCCCTTCCGACCCGAACCAGTCTGTGCCGCTATGAGGCGCGCACTGCTTCGGCCGCACGGGCTCGGTTCCTGCCCGGTTCGGTCTCCGCTCCGCTCTAACCCGCACCGCGGTGCTGTGACCGTGACAAACCCCAGCCGAGCGCCGCGGGCCGGGCCAGGCCGGGGCCCCGCAGCCGCCTTTGTGTGCCCGCGCGGGGCGGGCGGGGCGGGCAGACAATGCGTGGCCTGTGCGCGCCGCCGTGCCCATGATGTCATGCGGCTGGAATGCGGCGGGCGGGAGGCCGGGACGCACCGCTCATCTTCCCCGCTCCGCCCGGCCCGGGCCCGGCCCCAGCGGGAGCGGAGCGCTCGGACCCCGCAGGGCCCAGTGGGGCGTCGCGGACCGGGGCTGCCCCCGCGGGGCAGGTGCGGGATGAGGCGCGAATGGCGACGGCGCTGACACCTCTCTCGTCCTCGCCACCGCGGTGCCGGATCGCGCTCCCCGTGCCCCCCTCTCCCCACTTCCGCGGGCGGGCTGAGACCCGGCCCGGAGCCGAAGGCAAGCGAAGCCCCCGGGTGCGTGCAGACAAAGCCCCGCTGCCCCCGCGCGGCGCGGCCGGCCCGTACCTTGTTCTTGACCTCGGCAGAGAGCCCGTAGGAAGGCCCCTTGTTGAAGTGGGTCATGGCCGCGGTGTCGCCGCTGCCGGGGGCGCTGCTCGCGGGGCGCTGGCGGCTCCGGGGCTGAGGCAGAGTCCGCCCGCGGCCGCCGAAAGTTCTCGTCCCTCCCTCGCGGCCCGGCCCCGCCAGCCAATCGGGCCGCGCGCCCCGCCTCGCCTCGCTCCGCCCCGTCCCGTCCCGCAGTGGCTCGGGGGCGCCTCAGCGGTGAGGAACCGGCTGCGGTTGTGTGCGGGGCTGAGCGGGTCCGGAGGTGCCGGGAAGAGCTCAGCTCCGTAGGGAATTGGGTGGGAGATGGCGTGAAACAGGGGGAAAGGTGTTAAAATCCACCCTGGGAAGCGTGCGGCCTGCGTGGGGTGTTCCCGCTGGGCAGGGCGCTGCAGAGGGGCTGGAGCGGGGGGGACACTGACAGGGTTGGGGTTGGAGGCACCGGCGGGATCACAGCGGGTCCTGCCCGTGCCTGGCTGCGAGCACTGGGCCGTGGTTGGGGGGCGCAGGGGAAGCGGAACAGATCCTACACTTGGTTCGTTGAGGAGTGCTGGCCGAACCCACAGCGCTGTGTGTCCGTGCGTGTTAGCACACAAAGCAACCTTTCAGAGGCCGTTAAATCCTGACGGGTTTGAAGTTAATAACCAGAACCTGATCCGCTGCCTGTGGTACCCCCAGGAACAGCCCGTCTCATAGCACACACTGAGGATGGAGTGGCTGCCCCCGAGTGCAGCTGGAACCCCCCGAGCTCTCTCCCGAGGCCTGTGGTGGCTGCAGCAGCCCCAGGGGATCACAGGGCAGCAGGGGATGGCTGTGTGCCGTGGTGCTGTGCATCAGCTCGGCTCCAGCCGCTGCACGGCCGCTAACGAAACCAAGCCGGGGCTGTTCCTCATTAAAGGAAACAGAACTGCCTGGATGGCCCGTTGGGAAAAGGAAACTGTGCAAGAGCAGCAGGAAGCTGAAGGATGGGGTGAGGGAAATGGCGGCTCAGGTCCACAGCATGGAAGCTCGTTAGTTTTCAGGCATCCACTTCGGGATAAACTCCTCTTTCCTGACCTCAGAGAATGGATGATTTCAGGCTAGATCCAACATCCTCTGAAGCCTTTGGAAGCATTTCCACTGACTTAAGGGAACTTGGACCAGGACCTGGTTTGTTAACGCTCTCGATCGTACACAGTGGCTGGGGAAGCTGGAGCCGTTCACCATTGGTGTGCTTTTCTGAGCTCCAGAAATCACGTTTCATCCACTTTTGCAGTGAAAAGGCCCTGATTAGCAGCAGCCAAAAGCAGGGCATCGCATTTTCTTGCTGGACAATGGGGTTTGAATTATCCTCAGATAAGTTATGGAGGGGTTATTTCTAGGGAGCACAAACACCACTTGTTGGTTCTATGCTGATACTGAATGTGTAATAAAGAAGCTCCCAGTCTTTTGGGCTGATTGCTGGCATTTATTCTGCGACCGGTAACATGTGCGCACCCCATAGGGAAAGGCTGGGTGTGAGGAATATTGGAGCGCAGTTCAAAACACGTTCTGTTTTGCAACACAAACCAAACGTGACCCACTCGGTGCAGTACAAAGCAGCTGGAGCACACCGGGCAATCTGGCTCATTGTGTGTAAATCCCTTCTCTTTGCCCTATTTTCCTACATTGGTTATTGCTAAAGCCGTTTGTATGGCAAGAGGATTTGTAGGGGAATTATTCTCCACCTGAAATGATAATCCTCTTTGTGCCATTGTAATAACTTCTTCAGCAACCACATGTAATATCATAAACATGTGCTGATGACTTCAGCTGGAAACGAAGGGGAAAAGACGACGTCTGTTTTCTTGGAAACACGGACCATAATCTCACAGACGTTCTTGCACATGAGTTATTGTAAGCATATGTGTAGTCCCATTAAACTCCCCGAGCCTAAATTATCCCTCTTGTAATTCCACTGTAATCTGTAGAATTAATGTGACTTGATGGAAAACTAACAAACAGGCATTGGGATTTCTGTGTTCCGCTCTGTGTTGGAGCTATCCTGAGCATCAATGATGGAAGACATTGTGAGTCCTACACACGGAGTTGGGACTAGCCATGTCTGAGAGGGATCATCATCTCCTCCCCACCCATCTGATCCTGATAAAGGGCCTTGGTTTAATCAGCTGGCTCAGCTGAGGAGGAACAGGATGATTTCCCTGAGGGACAGAGGGAGTTTCTTTAGGAGAGCTAAGCTCTACACAGGAAGGTAATCTGCCAGGTACAGCTCCAAAGCGTGATACATAAGGGAGGGAGGAAGGCTTTGCTGAGTGGGGTGGCTGGTCTGAGGGAGGGGAATGGGGTTCTGAACTGGGGAGGATGGTGGTAGCAGCCGTGGGGTGAAGAAATACACCCCTGGGTGTGTGGTTGTGGGTGATTTTGCCTTGATGAATAGGTTTCTGGGTGGCAGCTGGGAGCTACAGTGCTCAGCAGGACTGGAGTGCAGGAGGGAACTGAAGTGGGGAGTTGTGCCAGCTTGGTACTGGTGAGGAGCAGGTCCTGCGCTGCCATCGATGGAGCTCACTGGCCTGCAAGGTACCTGATGGGGAAGCTGCTGAAGAAAGCGCTTTCCAAGGACCTGGTGCTTTGAGAAGGGGAAGGACACTCTGAGCCTTCTGATTATGTCCTCCTCTAAGGATCAAGGAGGGGAAGGACTAGTGAGCACTGACCTGGTGAGGCAAGGAGGAGGCTGTGCTGCTCGCTTCAGCTGAGAGGCAAGGAGCTAACTAAGCCCTTCTGCAGTCCTCCTGAACCTCGGGAGTCTTTCCCAGGCTGCCCTGTCTCACATCAGTGTGTTTGTTAGTGCTGAGGCTGTGACATGGCCTGTCCCAGGGTGCTGGTGACGCTCAGTAATGCTTCAGCCTAATTAGCTTAGGTGATTGAAGCTATTAGAAGAGCCACAGGATGAATACAACTTGTGTCTCCAGTGAGCCTTACCTCTTCCTGCTGGTTGCTGCCTGTTCAGACCAAACGTTAGTGCAGCGTGCAGCAGCCCTATAGAAGCTGCAAAGAAAGAGCTCCAGAGAAGAGCCTTAGCAGTACCCAAAACTGTCCTTGGTCTTTCACTTGTTAGGATGCCTTTTAAACACTCAGTGTCCTAGGCGAGCTCCTGTAACATCTGTTGATACGTTACCTCCACTATATCTGCTTAAACACTGCTGTGCTCATAGTGCTCATGAAATTGGAAGGTTTTGGGGTATGCAGCGCTGCCTTTGGTACTTTAATTAAGCACGCCGTGCTGTATGTGTGCTGTGCTGGTTCAACTGCTTTAACAGAGAATCATCCCATGAGAGATGCTTTTGCCTTGTAGAGCAATTATGGGTGCTATGAGGTGTTTGTAGCCCACTCCTCTTTCCCCTGCGCCAGACTGCAGCGTTTCCTTGGCAGTCCTTAATCCTACCTTAAAGGCTGGGCTTAAAAATCAACATCTGGAAAAATGAAGTGCATGGGCTTCTTACAGATACCACAGACCGAATCCTGGGGCCAAAGGCAGCCTCGGTGGAATTATCATCTGATATCTGTGCTCTGTGTTTTCCCTAGAATGCTTGAGTCAGTTCCCTTTTATGGAGATGTCTTCAGAGATGCACACGATGCCAAAATGCTCACAGAATTGCACAGGACTGACCAAACCTAATATGCTGCAGCAGAGAAAGGAAGAAGCAGAGCCCCAGGGTTCCCCTGAAAGGGGGTGATGGTGGAAGTCCCTGATTTGAGCAGTTTAAGCATCAGTGTTGGCAGTGTGGAAACCGGCAGCCCAAGACTTATTGTGGGGAAAGCCTCCCCTTTGTGTCTCATTTTTACAAACAGACATGTTACTGACATTCACGATAAAATAACTTGTCTACATGTTTGGATCAAAAGAGATTAAGCTTTATGCAAAACAATATATTCAGATTGTTAAAATACCTCAGCGCTTGTTTCTTCATCAGTTCCAACGCTGGTATCTTCTTCTCCATCCTCTCACTGCAGTCAAGGTTGTTCTGTTAGCTGCTGGTGGTAGCTGTTGGTAAAAGTCAGACCTTGGTGCTTTTGTATTCTTATTTGAGATTCATGGCCTTCCCTTAAAATGTGATCGTTGCATTCTTAGCAGTGGGATATAGCTAGAGAATAGATGAATGCCGATGGAAAAGTCTAAAAGCATAACTTGGGTGCAAGCTGATCGGTGTTGGGGGTCCTTGCGTTGTCCTGTGACCCTCCTGGCTCCCCTGACCCAGGGCAAGGCTTGCTGCTGGTGTTGGTTTTTAACTTGCTAAAACCAGTCCACAAGCAGAAGGCAACAAAGGACTTTGGACTGCTCGCTGTGCAATCAAAATGCCTGACATACTTCACAGTTTTCTTCCTCGTGCTTCGTAAGAGCAAGTGCTTGCAGCAGGTAGGTCACAGAGTCGCTTCTGCCTCCTCTTCGGTAGGCGTCCCTTCTCTATCAGACCCAAGGCTGATAGCGATGTCTGCTTCCGTGCTGATGTCTGTGTCAGCAGCGTGCTCGTACTGAAGTGCTTGATTCCATTTGTCACCAAGCTCAATGTTAACAGCCATCACTTTTATTCCACAGTGATGTTCACCTACAAGATAGCGCAATACAGGAAGGAAGTGCCTTCAGGGACAGTGTGTGTTACCCAGACTGCTCCTCCTGAGGGAGATGAGACTTGGGTCTTCCTTCTTCTATGCTTGTGAAGAAAAAACCACAACTCGGCTTTCAGACCTCTACTTAAGGCAGAGCTTGGTATGCAAATAACGTGGCACTTTGTGCTCCTGTAAAAGAGAACACCAGAGCCCTTGCAAATGGTGTCATTTTCCTTACCATGCTTCTGATGGCCCTTCCAATGCAAAAGGACCTTGAAGCCTGACACCTTCCTCATTTTTCTATTAAGCTTCGTGAGTCAGTTCTCTGCTGTGATTCCGGGGGATCACCCTACCGGGGAATTAGAGGAAGGGAGAAATCAAGAACTTTGTGATGCTTTATGCTTCCGTAATTCCTGGTTTTTAGCCAGCACTTTAACTTTCCATATATATACATATAAAATATAACGTTCCACAGACGTATATTTTGAGGAGGCAATTTCTGACTCTCCAGGATGTGGACAGGAGCTATTACAGTTACCATTTGGTTGATGCCTGCTCAGCATGGTCTGAGGTGGATTTTAACACTTTGGCTCCCTCCCCGAATCCCAGATCTTGATTTCTGTGCCAGTTGCGCATGTTTTCCTTGCTTCTGTTTGAGTGCAGCTCTTACCAGGGTCTGGACAAATTCATGTCTCTCAAGGAATGCTGTGTTTAAGCAATTTTCTCTTCATCCTCCATTGTGTTCCCCAATAATAAGTTCAGAACAGAATGGGTTTACATTAGTATGTGGTAACTTTTCATGCAACTTCATGTTGCCTTATTCAAACGTATTCATTTGGATACCAAAGGCAAACTAAAACATACTGACACCTATGAATAAGGTGATGGGCTTTGCATTTTTGTTAACTTTGGCTCATTCTTCGTCTTGGAACTTCCACGGTAAAGGTTTACTTGGAAGTTCAGGTAATTTCAAGAGCAAAATAACACACAGCAAGTGATGTTCGGAGTGCTTTGTCGGGTTATTTGGGACTGAAATGGTGCAGAGGAGAGAGGGCTGCTGAGTGTTGCACATGATGAGTGACTAGCTGAGATACAGTGGCATTTAGCCAGAGGCTGGCTACCGCGCCACGGAGACTCTGCTATTACAACAGTGTCTGAATACGAGAGGCTTCAAATCATCCGTGTCACTGCTAATGTACTTCAGTAGATGTCACAGGATGTGATTCAGACTTGGAGCAGGGGGAGAGAAGGGAATTACAATAGCTGATGCTCAGATAAATGAGACGGTACCAGAATGCAGAATCCTGAGGTTTTGAGCCACTTTATCCCAGATCATTAATCTTGTCCATTTTATGCTCATATTGCATCCCACAAAACTTCAGGCATTCCCAAAGATGTTGAGTGTGGGTTTTTTTCTCTTGGGGTGGTTTTGGGTTGGGTTTTTTTTTGTGCTGTGGAGAAGTCTTCTTTCCTTTTTCCCCTTCCCTCCCAAACTGGATGATTTACTGTGTAAAGTAGTTATTTAAGGTGTAATGCAAGCAATACCCATTGTTTAAAACTCAGTGATACTAATGTGATGTACTTTGTGTGTGCTGGCTGTGCTTACATGTTGTACTGGGGATGGTACTGCGCTGTACCTGCGGTTCTCCCGTGTGTCATTGTTGACACAGGCCCACAGTGAGGCCAAGCAAGAGCTGCATGCAAGTAGAAAGTACTGGTATTGTTAACACAAAGGAAGATTCTAGCTATGGGGGTTAAAAACTGTAACTAAACAGAGACAACTTTATTTTCTATAAGCCTTGGATAATAAACTTCCGAGGAAAAGCTTGGCAAATGGGTATGGTATCCTAGGAATATTCATTCTGTCACAGTTCAGCATTACAGACCAGTAAATTGCTTCGTGGTTTGTATTCAGACTCTTCAATAAACATGAAAAAGGGGGGCAAGAAGCAGTAATAATTTCCTTCCCCTCAGAATTATCTGTTCAGTCTTTCCAAAGCAGTACCCTACATGGAAGCACCTCTCTCTGTACTTCCTCAGCCTTCCTATTCCAACCCCATTCGTGTTATTTAAGGAAGAGATAAGATGAAGATTTTCAGGCATTACCCCAGGCTGGGCTTAAATCAAGAACATGCTCAGAATAGTTATCTGGGATAACTACCTTTGCTTGCCAGTGGCCAACTTCTGTCTGCAAGTGAGAGTGCAGATCCTTACACCAATAATCCTGTAGTTACCTACTTGTATCTAACTACACTGCAAAACCTGACCTGTGTACCCTTTGGCAGCCAGATCACTTCCTAAAGGAATCCTTACAAACATCAATGTAGATCTGTTACGATACCACTAAAGTGCCTCTTTACAAATACTGCAGTGTTACTGCAGCGTGCCCATAAAAACCCCATTAACTGTGATTCCAGCTTGCTTCCTTTCACAAAGGGTTGCCTGCGAAAACCAGGCCCTGTTTACTGCTGCTGAACAGTGATTTCTGGACTTCATCTTGGCAGGGCATCTCGGGGAGATACCCTTTAAGCCACTGAATTGGAGGTTAGGATATTCATTTCAGTGTCAGCTGCCATCCCAAGCTGGATCATAAATGAAAAGCAGTGGAGCTCAATTGCACTGTATAACAATAAAGCAGGAAACACTAATTGCCAAACTACTGGCAGCTGAAAGTAGACTTTACGGTAATGCTAACTGAGCAGATCTGGCAGTTGATAGAACATTACAAATAGCCACGCTGTCTTAAACCAAGTAGAGGGGGTTTTGATGTTAAGAACGCACTGTGCACTAGTGCACAGAAGGGTGAGGATTACGCACAACCCTTCGCTGCATGGTTTAAAATACTTCTTAAATGTTGACAGAAAAAGAAAGACATACCGTAACTCTGTGTTATGGACTCCTTCAAAACATAGCTGCTGCATAGCGCAAGGCCAGCTTCATCTCTTTGGGAGTATTCTCTTCCTCTCTTTCTGAGATTATACCAAATCTCTGAGTGTAAATCCAGTACTTTCCAAAAGTTCCTCCAATTGCATAGTCAGGAATACTTGATTCCTGTATGAAAACAAAACCACCCACAAAATCTCCCCCAAAATGCCCCCTCTCAAACAAAACAAATCCCAAAGGAGCCATGCAAACCCCAAATGAAACATTCTGAATTAAACAGCAAAGATCTGGGAGTAGAATCACAGATTCTACTATGAATCGTATTAGAATCATAGGTTCTAACCCTGGACTGGTGTCTGTGCTACTACTCATGAAGCATCCATTTACAACAACTTGTTTAATATCCATAACATCTGAACTGATAAAGTGCTGTAAGTTGTTTGAAACATGAAATGATCCTTGCAAAACCCCTCACTTCCCCCATTTTCGGCTGTTAAATATTATTACTGTCCCTATCTCTCCCTGGTTAGAGAATAACAAACATGTCAAACATCTTGTTTAGCTTTGTTCCTCGGCTACGAGCAGAGATAACACAAGGCATGTGTAAAACTGACGTTATGAATCAACAAATGCATCTTTTTATAGATACACGCATGGTTAAAGCTCACCACTGGCACAGTTAAATGTGAAGTTGCTTATTGCTGTTGAGTGCACAACCTAGCCATGGTCTATGTCAGGCTTTCAGTAAGCACAGCTCACCCCTGCAAACTAGCAGGAACAAAGTGGGATGGCCACAGCTACAGTCCTTGTATGCTTGTGTGTATTCCCAGTGTTTCCAGTTGTAAGGGCAGATATTCTTTTAAAGAGGAAACAAAACCAGTGTAAGAACAGCAGCTTGTATCTGCTGCAATACTGTAACTCCATAGCCTACCATGCTGACTTGGTTTCAGGTCTGATCAGTACAGGGCAAGACAGCACAAACATGATTTGAAGGGGAAATCGAGTACTGCGTGTGCAATGTGTTTGAGCAACCATGAAGGCATCGAGCGAGGGTCTGTTAAAACCTTTCATTTCCATCATGAAGATGCAGGAGGCATGTCCTAGTGTCCTTAGAGAGAAATGGTGGCAGCAAGCCTTTAGTGCTCTTTGCCAAGGACTGGAGTGTGAGGCAAAACCACGTTCAACTGGATTGTGCCACGTAGCACTGAACTAAGCAAATGTTTTGTGTAAGTGCTGCTGCTTGACTGTCTCTGAGACACTCTTCCATGTATCCTACTGTCTCTCCTGCCCCAGGAAAGCAGGCAGCTGCTTGGATGTGGTTTGTTATAGCACCTTGGCTAAAGCACACTGATAAGCTCATTTGGGAGTGAAAAAAGGATGGAAAAGATGGTCTTACCAGGTCGGTTTCTGCTCTGTGGCCCCTTACATACACATAGGAGGACCCTTTTGCTTTACAGCATGATTTGCATTTCTATCTCTAAAATGGTTGATGTTACAGAACAGCATCACTGTACTGGAATGGTCACTGTGGTGTTGTAAGACATTGTAATCAGTGGCTGAAAGCAGGCCAGTGTGTTTAGCTTTCACATCACTTTGTTTAGCTTTCCTCTGGCATAACTTGAGAATAATCTTCTCAGCTGTTCTTATAAAGAAGCAACCTTCTCATATCATTACTTTATGACAGTCCAGCAGGCACTCCCCTTTATCTTCCCTTCCTCCTTTGCTCCCATAACATCAACCTGGTTTTTACTGTACATGCAATATTCTCCACTAGACAACAACCAGGTCAGAAAAGAAGTAACTCTGAATACTCGCTTTCTGTCAACTAATGCATAACTGGAGAAAATAACCTGGTAACTAAAACTCATGTAGAATTTGGCTTCCAGGCTGGGAGGTGGGGAAGGAATTTCTGGATGCCTTCTGTTCTCTTCTGAATCTTTGTCAATGTTGATGATGGTGTTTCCATGAAGTCATATTTGTTTCCTTTAAGAATATGTTTCTCCCCTATTTTCCTTTTAATCTGTAACATACTACATTTTCCTCTTTCGGAAACAGGGGAAAAAGAGGTAATATATTTCACTCCAAACATCCCTCGTGTACATAGCCCAAATGTATTTGCCTCAATGTCAATATTTAAGGGAAAAAACAAGACGCAGCAAAACCCAAGAATCTAAACCTAAGGAATCCAGCCGGCAATCCCAGAGTCTCTGGATAGACTCTGGGAGCGCCAGGTTTTCTGTTCCATGCTGGGAGCAGGAAGAATGCAGTTTTCCCCTAGAACAATGACAGTTTGGTTGTACCCACCTACTAAAAACAAAAGATAAGAGCTACTCAATAACAAAATGCTGCTTTACTTCAGCTCCACCATGCTTCTGGAGACAACCTGCAGTTATCTGAGATAATCTTTTAAAGGAAAAGTCAAATCTCGTTGATAACAAAGCTTCCTTTAAGAGAATTCAAGCCAGGAACTCTTTTTTTGTGTGTTCTGTTCCCTATGGTTGGGATGCAACGTGTTGTTGAAGGCTGCGGTCAGTTAGGCTGTTCCTGAGCTCTCCTGTTGATGCTGCTGCAACTTCCCAGACTTCTGGGTCAGTTCTAATCCAAGTTTTCCCCTGCAAAGAGTAATCATAAACTGCTGGAAAGTAAGTGTCCTTAACTCGAGTTGGCACTTGAGCCAGGAACCAGCCAGGAAAACAGCAACAAATACAAGGAAATGGGTATAGTCCCACTCTCTCATAGCTGATTATCCGGCTGAAAAATTACTTTCTATGTGCTATTTTAACTCGTGACCAAACAGAGTAAAGAACATGCTGTTGGGGGAACACAGGCAGAGATTCTCTTGGCTTTGCTCCCCCAAGAGGCTGGAAGTGAAGTAGAGGGGGAAAAGTGTTCCCAAGTCCTTGAAAATGAGACTCCTCCACATCAGATGGCCTGGAGCAGTTCAGCTTTTCAGAGCAGCCTCTTGCGAAGAAATCTACTGTTACCTTCAGAGCATCTCCATGGGAGGTTACAAGTCTGGACAGGCAAGTGCTTTTCTGGAGCAGTAGTCATTGCCATGCAGGTGACGGGTGGAAGAAAGTCCCTGGGACTCTCCCCTGTTTAAAGGCAGACACAAAGTTTATGAACCCACAGTTTGAAAGCGCATCAAACCCCAAAATCCTGCCCTGGGCAGGGCTTTAAGGGAGGAACCGAGCAGCCAGCAATGTTTCCATCAAGGTATGAAACGAGAGCAGGATGGGCTACGTTCTGCTATGCTCTGAACAGCAGCAGCATGTGAACTCAGCGCCGTTTTAGCCTTGGCTGTGTTTATGAGCGGTCCAGGAGCCTGCCTGGCTGCCAGGCCAGCGGGCTATTCAGGCACGGGATGTGGTACATGAATGGATCCATTCATTGCCTTTCTCTTCTTATGCTTCTCCAAGCCTTGGGGCATTGATCCTGTGCTGTTGTCCCTTCCCCAGAGCAGAGGAAGAGGCTGCCTCTGCCCTCATTCCCCTCTACTCTAGTTCCCTTGCAAAACAAGATTCAAAGCAAGATTCAGTGCAGAGAGCACTTATCTAAAATAAACTACTATTAGCCATAATAAAGCCCAGTGTATCTCAAATATACCAAACTATCTGCAACTGTGCAGAAAGTTCTGATAAGTAAGTCCTCACTTCAGACAGCCCTCACATCAGATTTACTTCAGCCAGGTCATTTTCAAGGACCTGAGCATGAACATGCACAGAGAGCCTTTCCCACATAGTCTTAACCTCTTAACTGCTCTTTAATCTCAGGCATAATCTGGGTTAGAAGCCACAGAAACTCCCTGTTCTGAACTCACACGTGACCACATCAAGGCACGCCACTTCTGCTGAAGATTATTAAGCCTGTTGGGCAGGTTATGATGGCTGGCTTCCCCACAGGGCCTCGCAATGTCACGACAGTGGTTTTCTCCCTCCTGTTTTCTGATGATTTCTAATGACTTCCTGCATAAAGCAGACTGTTCCTCTCCTGACAGCAGGAACCACCATTCCTGTTCAGCTAAATTCCCTACCAGAATAGCTGCTGCAACGTTCCCACATCCGACTGAGGAACGGCTATCAGAGCGTGAGTCTGGTCCTGCGGCAGTACAAGGAGCTGCTGTCAGCTTCACCACAGTCAGGCTGTAGAGCGCTTCTACTCCTCTTCGAGTTTTTGGCTTTGTGTATGTGTCTGACACATATATATACACATACATTTGCATTGTGTATGGAGCCAGACACAGAGCCCTGTGTGTGTGTACGGATGACAGACGTGTTTATGTCGCTTTATAGGTGGAACAGTGTGGAGCGTTACATTTTGCCAGATGAATGTGAAAGGCTGAAGTAGACTTTCGTACACTTTGCTCCAATGAATACCTTTTAGAAGTGGTTCCAATGTACAGAATACCATTTTCCACGACGAAATTCGAAGTGCGTATTTTACTGCTGAAAGGAAGGTGCTTAAAATGAGAAAACAGGATATAAAGTCAAATTCACTGTATCAGGAAAAGAGAGGAAAACGCTCTTCCTTCCCCTATTACTGACAGTAATATGTCAGAGCCTGAACCAGGTCAGTTTTCTCAAGTGCTGATTTGCTCCCTATGATGTAAACCTGCTAAAGATTTTTGCGCGAATGCTTTGAAGAAAGTACTTCTTAAATCCTCTTTGAAGTACCGTGCCTGTAGCATGACACTTGTCACCTTTATCTACCTTCAGAAGCGAGCAACAGCTTCCAAAAGATGCGCTACAGATTATAAGGACAGCTTTGACGAGCCCAGAGGAAAAATGACACTGGTTTAATGCTTTGGGGGTTTTGGAAGACTGTGGAGTACAAACTGTCAGGAAGCCAACTTAACATAACTGTTTCCTTTATACTCTAAGGATTCACTAGGGACTTCACTGCTAGCATACAGGAAATAAAGGCTGTTGTGCTAGAACAAGACTTTGTTTCTTACAATTTAGAAAACTACACGACGTTTCCTTACAGGAAATGTTACATTCATACAAACTCCCATATTTATTTGTAGACAAAAATTGCCATTCACATAGCAGGAAAACTAGATGAAAACAGAGACGGCACAGACTTAAGGGCATTATGGGGTATTGGTGAACAGACCTACACGATGGCAAGGAAAACAACTACACAAACATGTACTTAAATGTACTTAAATCTTTATTATTGTCTCCTTCTCCAGCACAGCCTCATTTCTTAACAGGAAGCCTTGAGAATAAATTACTAGAGGAATGCATTTCTTCAGTGAGGAGCTTGCAGAGTTTGTGTTAGGGAAAGCTTGTCTTCCATGGTTACACTATTCGACCAAGATATATTGACTTGGGATACTTTTCCTTTAGATCAGGCCACTGAACAATGAAATAATCTGAAAAGTAGTACAGAATCTTCCCAGAGAGGGATAAAGTTTCCACGCGGCAGATGCTCTCTACATACACAATGATTGCTCTCTTTATTCCTAGAAGCCCAAGGAGAAGAGCAGATACACAGACAGGAACGCATGTTCCTGGTCCATTGCACAATATCTAAAAGAGATGAAACATGTTACACAAGTAAAACACGGTTTTTTTCATAGGGTGAAGAATGAAATGTGTGCATTCATGTCACGTTCCACTTACAAATCAAAATATTTCCAAGGATAGCTGAAAGCACAAAGGGGGCATGTGACTATGAAGAAAAACGGGGGGAATGGGGCAAGCAAAAGACATTATTTCAAAGTAGCTGCCAAAAAAGATCATCTTTCTTTACAAGTTGAGGAGAAGAGCTCTGAGAGGACGCAGTTAATCAGTTCATGTCCATGAAGGAAGCAGAAGTCTTGACTCAGGCGTATACAACTTAAACAGCTTCTAATTTCACTCACAGCTTTGTGTTGTATCACTAATGAGATCTGTGCACAGCTTAGGACCAAAGAAGTTTAATTAGGATTACTAAAGCTGGGATCTGGTTATAAACCTCTTGAACTTTGGCTTAAGTGAGTAAAACACACAGGAGTTCAGCAAAAATGTGCTGATGACTTAGGACCTTCATCAGAATCTACTAACTGATGTGCACAACTGCATTTGTTTTGCTTCTAATAAACACTGTTACATAGGAACAAGCATACAGAAGGAGGGTGTTTTGGCAAATACACGTCACGTCCTTGTAGCAGATGAGCTCAAATTCACTTATAAATGTTAACAGAAAGTGGTCTTCCAGTTCTAGACATTGGGAAACGGACGCGCAGACTGCTTAAAAGCAGAAGGTTTGAAGCAGGGTATGTTAAGGCACTCTTCTTGGGTATCCAAACTGTTTTCAGGCAAGGAATTTCGTACTAAATTTAACTGCTACCATGTAATCAATGCTTTGCTGCACAGCTGGGGGTTATGTGGAAAGAAAGCCTTCTTTTAGGAAATCAAGACCCTATTTCTTGCCAAATTTGATTAATGTGCACTGATGTTGATTGTGCTACTGGTACTCTACTGATATCTAAATGAAGGCATGCTCAGGTATCTCTGCTTGTAATTGCATTTGTTACTGTAGTGTAAACACAGGCATAGGAATCAAGTTGGAATTGTTCTGTTTGCAGGCAAAACCCATCAGGGCTCGTGCTGCAAGTGCGTAAAAAGCACCAAAACAGTCCAAAAAAGTGATTTACTACTGGTTTTGTTGGTGAGTTGACTATTCAATCTGACTCAATTTCAGATTATAAATTCAGCTTGAAGTGAACAAACATTCGCATTGCTGCTAAACAGAAACTCTTCTTTCCCTTTCCTTTAGTAGAGCTACCTGAGGTACGAATATTGTTTCATACTGCTCCCCAAGCCTTTTTTCTGTTGCATTAGTCCTCTCCCCTGTCTTTCCCTAAGTATCTTCCATTTCGGTGTTTCTCTGTAGTCTGAGATGTATCCCACCCATCCTCTCTCCCCTGGTTTTCTTTGTGATCTCTGGTATTTTGTTTCCCTCTCCATCCCTGTTCCCAGCCACTCTTTCACCATCTGGACTCATACGGCTCTGCACTCTTTTAGCTTCCATCTAGTCTGAAAGCTCAACCCACTGGTTTAAAGCAAGGAGAGAGTTTGACATCAGTCCCTTACTCTCCATAGTCTGACACAAAAAGATGCCAGTCACAGATAGGAGTTAGGTCAGGCAGACATCCTACATCTTCCTCAGCCCAGAAGCTGAAGTATTACACTCATGGTCTTTATCAAGCCACTTTGCCGTACACTTCATCCTACTTCCCCCTCCCTTTATGAAGCTTGGCTAGGGGCTCCAGTCTTTCTGGTATTTGGTATTCCTGTGTTTAAATGCACACATAAAGGTAAATGCTAGCATGAATTCCAAACTAAGTAAAGTTCATGTAATTAAGTAATAGTAATTGGGTCTAGTTGTGACTCTGTAGCTCTAAAGGCCACATGGAGTTGCTGTTACTACTTTGCCGAGGTGCAAAACAGAAAATCAAAATTGAAATCATAATAAAACACCTTTACTATATCAAGGTTCTGATACGATGCACTCAATTTATACCTTCTACTGACTGTTTATAACTTGTAAGCTGCTTCTCAGATCCCTTGGATTCATGGAAAAGTACCTCTACGCAGGAAGAACCAGGAAAATTATGGACTAGGCATCTCTTAGAAACTATGATCTGATCGTAACTCACGTCCTCTGCTCTTTCCCCTTACACACCTACCAGTTCAAACGAGACAAAACGGATGGGACTCCATAGGATCTCTGTATGCAAAATGCCCATTAAATACTCTGACTATAGATGTTCCTATTCTAAGATGTTTGGGTTTAAGAACTGTCCCCTGAAAGAGACTGGTATAAACCTGCTGAAGCCACCAGACAAACAGATCCCTATCTGAATTTGGGGTTGTGATCACTACAAATTAACCTTCAGTTAACCTTCTGTGTGTGTCCAGAGCAATGTTGTACCGAGAACTGGTGCAGTTGCTCACGTGCTGGAGTGGCAATTCCCCTCCAAAAATCTGGTCTGACCAGTCCTACTTGCTCCCTCTCACATTGTCAGCAGGAAGGGAGATCAGCATTCCTGCTGCTTGGAATACAGCGTCATACACTCATCAGGGGATACAGGGGAAAATCCTGAGACAACAAGTGTGTACATCGTAAGATGAGGAACCTTTGTGGAATCTGTAAGCTAGAAACACTGCTGTTCAGTTCCTTCCAGTATACAAACTTGTTGATGGTGGAAAGGAACTGAATCATCTACATTCCCCCTTAAACATGTAAGAGGAGATGAGCTGTCCTACTAGTGAATCTCAAAACACTGCTCAAAAGTACATTTTGGAGGATTGCTGTTCTCCACCTTGAAAAGACCAAAGCTTTTGTTTCTTCCCCTGCAGCAGAACACAAGTGTCTCTCAGGGAATCATTAGTATGCTGTGGAGAAAAAGCAAGCACCTATTGGGCAAGAAGGGACCAGGGCCTCTACAAGGTCAACCAGCTATTGAGGGTAAGCGTTTCCCAGTGTCTATTTACTTTAGCTACAAGGCTGCCTGTAGAATATTTGCGTTGCATGAGATATGTCTCCAAAGATCTCTAGTTTATTTGGTTCAGCCTTCTGTGGTGAGGCAGCAGAAAGGGAAAGAAGGAGCCTCTGTGACCTTCTGAGCCGCCCAAGGATTTTCTTGGTCACTGGGCTGTCTGACTTTGTTGCCAACAAGCTGTAAGGAATCATTCCAGAAGGCAGTGCTGCAGGTCTCTGCACCATTTGCTTTCGCCTCCACTGCTAGGTCTAGAAACTAAATCCTGCATATTAAAATCCTCTACCAAGTCAATGTAACCGCTTTTCAACAGTACAATAAAATGAAACAGTCTGTATATTAATGGAGGTTTAAAAGGAAAGGATCAGAAGACAACATTTGTACTTGGTGACTCTCTAATTATGTAATTAATTATTAATCACTGACTAATCACTTTCCTATTAAAATGGAGTAGTTGTTGCTTTTCTGTTTCAGATATTTTCTACCACTGTTGAAAGAAAACAAGCTAAGCCAACAGTCTGGCATACTGGGCACACTGGCACATGGCACCGCTGCTGATAAAAGCTGCTTTAGAGTTGGTGAATGCAGCACTGTGGCAGAGTGACATTTACCAGCTCAAACACTGAAAGCATAGCTCACAGCTTCACTGGGATTAAATGTCAGGCCACCAGTTGAAACAAAAATGAGTAAAGCAGAAAACATGCAGTTTTCCTCAGCAATATGTAAACATATTTGCTGTGTATCTTTAATGAACAGATGCTCGAGTCCTGCTTATGTTCCCAGATTACAACCATCGGAGGACAGCATCAGTCCCCCAAAACTTAGGAGAAAGTGGAAAATTCATGGGAGATTTGTTTTGCACAATAAACTGTTGACACCTGCTCTTCTCCTTAATGAACTCCACAGGGATTGGCCTTTGCCACCTGGAGAAAAGCAGAAAAGCTGCCCAGCTTTGTAGGGCTGGGGATGTTGATTACTGCTGCTGTAGGGTGATGCACACTTGGGAACTGAAGACTGCATTGCTTGCTGCTTATGGTGCTGTCTCTTGGAGTATGTTTAGGACACTGCTCAAGCTTCCTTAGTGCTGGTAATGCTTCCTTCCTCACAGTGTTAAATAACTGGAGGTAAGAATAAGGGACTAGATGGTAGCGATGGGGAGCCACTAAAAGAGGCAAAGGCAAGCAGAATGGTACAAAACTGACCCAGGCTGGGTTAACTGCATCATCTTTGTACATCTAGGCAAGAAAACAGAGCTACTTTTGACCAGTGTTGGGAAAAAGCCCAATTAGGTATTTTCTGCTTCTCAGGAACAAAAGTGTGCCTGTAATTTATTAATAATTTTGTGGTTTTGATGGACTGCTCAAACTTGGCTTTTGTTGATGATAAACACTTCATTTCAATGGCTATTTAGCATTTGGGAACAAAAAGGAGCTGTTCAGCCTGTAGAGATATGAAAGCCCAGAAGATATCTCTGAGGTTTGTCAGAAAAGTCAAGGAGATTTGGATAGCTCTTCCTGATATTTTAAGGAAGGAAAAGGAAAGGGGATAAAAAAAGGAGCCAGTATAGAAGAGAGGAAGTGGGAAACCAATCTGAACTACAATTGAAAGGCTTCATTTAGAAACAAAAACCTGGACTCCTGTATTCATCAGGTAGGAACTGAGGGTTTTGACACTGCAGGAGTTTCTTGCCTTTGATGATTTCAGAGTGCAATAAAAAATGGGTTTGTTGATGTGTTTCTTGCTTTGCTGGGGGGATCTTGACTGTTTCTGTGGCATGAGAAGAGAGAATCTGCAAGGAATTAATTTGTATTCTGCTATGTAAATCACAGCATGTAATGAGCGCATCATGCTTTGCTTGGATTTCACTGTTATCTTACTACACACTGAGGTGAAGTATCCAGCTGAACATACTTCCCCTTCCCCTACAGAAGCACTGAGTGCTACCTACAAAGGCAGCTGTAATCTGGCTTCTTGGACTCAGCTGTTCCCATTTCCTACCTGTGATTCCCAAGGACCTGGTTCCACTGAGTGCTCAGTGTATTCTGAACAGCCTCCAGGCATTGCAGCCCTGCAGCTGTGGGACCTGCTTTCTTAATACTGGAGATGCTGTAACTATCAAATTGAACTAACAAAAGCATCAGTGAACAAATACCAGTTTTAGTTGTAAGCAGATTTACCTCATGAGCTCATGACCAAGATGCAAGCCTGGAGAGTTAAGAAACCGGGGTTGTACTCCCACTTCTGCTGTGGACTCACCATTTTGGTGATATTTTGATTTGGAGCATAGCACTTAACTTTCTCTCACATTAATGTTTTCTGCTTTAGCACTGGGAAAACAATTTACTCATCACAGAGGGTGCATCAAAATTCCTGCATCTCCTTCTCAGTGAAGATCTCCAGGTATGGAGAGTACTGCTTTTATTCACGTGCTCTTTGTTTCAGTATCATGTTCTCAGAGAAAATGTGCATGTTCTTTTCTTTTGCATAGATTTGGGGTTTTAAATATGCTCAGACATAGCAGGGCATATCCATGAAGGAACAATTTCTGCTGGTAACTTGGATGACAGCTAAAGCCTGCATGGCAAATAGAGAGACATGGCTATTTTTGCCATAAATGGGTAACTCTAAAAGGTTTCAAGAGATACACTTTTCATCCCCCAGGGAGGTACTGCAGTTAGGACAGAAATACGATCTCTTCTAGGGAATATAAATTTATTTGGTAATCAGAAAACCAAGAGAATTCTGAAGATTTGGGAGAGGGATTTCTCCTTAGCTCCAATACTTGAGGATGTGGGAGGGAGTGTTCTTGTTAAAGCTTTTGCTAGTCTAGCTCTTTAGCATGTCTGGGAATTTGAGTTTTGAACCTCAAGGAATGCTAGCTTAGAATTGTTAATGGTTGTTTTTAAGGCTTAAAACCAAAAAAGGCAGGAACCTTTTCCAACAATTCCTTATTACTGCAACTGGGTGGGAGAAAGAAGAATTTCAGGCTCTGTTCGAACAATCTAAAGGTCATTAAATTACCTACTGCTTTCTTCTTTTTAAAGAGTGAAGATCTCATCCAGTTCACTTCCCTCCACAAGCTGTATATAAAACCACCTAGAACTTCACACCCTCTTTGCTGTTTGAACTTCCCTGCAGATTGCAGGCTGGGACAAAAAATACCTAGATGTTTTGTCTGATGTAAATGGGTAATTAAGGTAGAATTGATTTATATCTGGGCACACTTTTATCCTCTACTGTCTAAATTCCTTGACTCATCAGGAATGCAAGAAGATAGTCTTCTATAGCAACAGTTTGTGTTCAGGCTGGTCAGCAACTATCATCTATAGCTTGTAGCATTGCCATGAAAACCTTTCTAGTACACTTCTGTGTATCTTGTTGGCACAGTTCCTGTTGTTGCCATCATACAGTACATGCAGCAGCTAAGGTGCTCTTCAAAACAAGCACAGACATGTGGGGTCCTACAGGCAGATTTCTTAACCAGGATAAATAAGATCAGTGAATGCCAGAACAGGGAAGAGAGAAGTGGAAGAGCAAGGACCTAAATCAGCACACTGTGCAGTTGGGTTTCTAATGTGCATTGCTTTACTTTGGAGTATTATTTTCATCATAGAATTAACTATGCTGGGAAGCATCATCAACTCTCTTGTTCCTGCAGCTCTTATTTTATAAACGTTCTCCTGAAGGAGAGGAAGACAAAAATCCTACCTCATGGATTTTCCTATGGGAGAAAAGCAGAGCTTCCACAAAGCCGCCAGGAACTAGACTTAACAACAGGATTTAATTGTAACAGCACTAGGCATTATCTCGCCTGCCTTCTAGGCTCTTAGTGGTCTGACCCAGTCTTACCACCCAAGTGTCCTCAGGGGCAAGAGACAAGAGAAGAGGCCCAGCTGATGTGATTTGGATCAGCATCCACATGCCAAGTAGTGAGGGGAAACTCCCAGCTTCTGTACTTCAGCAGAGCTCAGGCTGTGCATCTGGCTATTTGACACTTAAACAGCTCAGGTCTGGTTCTGAGTACGCCTGGGGGCTTTACTGATGAAAAGGAAGATAACCGGGGTCATTAAGAGCCTCAGAAGTTAGGCAACAACTTAGTGAAATAAGAGAATCTAGATTTGGACGCATAAAGAAACATGTAGGCTTGACTTATTTATGTATTTCTTTTTGATGAAGCTAACCTTAGGCACCCTACTTAACTGCCCTGCATCTCAGATGAAAGGTGTCAGGTCTGTCACTGGGATTAAAAGGCCTTTGGAGTGGTAGTTTCCATCAGCACACTCCCCACCCTAGTTGCCAAATGTAAACTGAGAAACACAGAACCAATGCATTGAAAATAATGATAGGTATGAAAGTGATGCTAATGGTCAAGTCTGTAGGAATGTTAAGTGTTGGTTATTAAAACGCTAAATTAACACCCACGCTGTCAGCAGGAGCAACCAAACATCATGAGCTCTGCCAGAAGTTTGTGTCAAGAAATAGTGGCACCAGTGAGTCTTGTGATTAACTGTGGGAGGTGGGTAGAAGCTTGGTTAAAAAAGAACAAGATTACCAAGGCAGATGCAGGCTAGAGAATAAACTAACTCCCAACCTGCATTACCATGGAGTGGGTCTGTGGTTTATTGCTGCTGATAAATTATTAGGAAGTAAAGGAAATTTGACTTTCTGTGGATGAAAAAGGGGGTAATAAACAAATTCAGTGGAAGGCTTTTGCTATATAAATGAAACTGTAGATACTGAGGTACATCTGTAGCTACAATCACTAGGTACTAACTAGTAATTTCAGCAAGCGGTTGTTCTAAGTGTCACCTTGGCTGAGTCTGAACCTGACTAAAGCATCTTGGTCAGAGCACCATTGGAAGTGCCATAGAAACTTTTAGAGCCTATTTAAAGGTAATGGCTTATCTCCTGATACTAGAAAGTACTGCTTAGTATAGTAGCCTAGCTCTACTTGAAAGGAAAAATCAAGTCAAAAGACTGTTAAATATAATCATACATATTACTACTCGTGGCCTAAAATGAGCCTTTAACTGCAGATCTCAATGTGTCTTTCATTAGCTAAGTATTCACTTAACTAGAGCTTGACTGCAGTATTTTAGGTTAGCTAAAATTGGTATTTTATATGTATGTAAACATCTTTGAGTCTACTGCCTAGTCGCTGCAGTTGATATAGTGAGAATCCACATCAAATACCTGTCTGAAATGTCTTCACAATGCAAAATCTAGAGGTATTAGCCATCTGTATCTGACTGACAGCAGTGGCCTGGTTCAGTGGTCAGATGTAGCAAGACTGCTTACTTGAAACCATGCTTTATAAATGGAAATGTGACCAGAGTATTCATTAGGTTCACAGTGAATCTGAGAGCTGATGAATTAAGTCTGAATAGTCTTTAGTTTAACCTCTGCTTAAATCTAAGCTCTCAGTTCATCTTTACTGCTACTTCTGTCCTCCCTCTGAAATGCAGTGTCTACAGGCATGTCTAACTGGCAGTCACAGAAAGAGCAGAGCAGTAACCTAGCTTTAACCAATGTGGATAGCTTTAGATGTTTGTGTTCAGCAAAAGGTAGTTTCACATTGTGGCTGCAGGGTAGCTGTACACAGCATACAACATAGTAGAGGAGGGGTGAATAAGCCTCATATTTTCATTAACACCGAGAAGTTAAAATTTCAGTGGCTTTTGTTTCCTTTTTAGACTACGTGATTCGAATCACTGAAGGTTTTAAGCCAATGTTCTTACTCTTGCTTCTTTTGACTGTTTTGATCCTAGAAGACCAAGAGTAGATCACACATATTGTCAATCTGGTCCAAAAGTATCATAAATCGTGGGGAAAGATTCAGCATACAAAAGAAGGCACCAGATAGTCTTAATACTGCATTATACAAAGTTCACTTGTTATGGAGTGAACAGAGGAAAAAATGCCACCACCCAGCTTTTGTAGCTTTCCACAAAGTTCTAATAAGAGCTGTGATATAAGGGACAATAACTTACTATTTGTCCTAGTCATTTGTTAAAGCGCTCTGAAATAAAGACATCTGTGGGCAGGGCACAAAGAATGGAAAAACTTAGCTAAAGGAAATAATGATCCCCTTTCATATAGCTTACTGTGTGAACACTTCTGCACCAACTCTAGAAGCTTGTTGCAGTGAATTTAACCAGTCAGGGGACCAAGCATGTGTGATGAGATGGGCAGGCATAGAAGAACTGGTAGGCTGCTGGAAGCATAATCAGCTGAGCAGGTTTCAGGCTTCTAGAAAGAAGGTTAAGGAGAGACTCACTCAGCTGACAGCTGGTGAGGAAGGAGACAGCAGAGCTTGTTGTACTTGCTGTGCAAATGTAAACCACTTACTACAGCCTTCCCACGGGAAGGAGGCCCTATTCTGGACGGACTACCTTCTTTGCCTGATTTAACCCAGATTTTCCCAAATAGAAGTGATCTGAAAAGGTCTGCTTATTCCAGGCTCTGCAGAGCACTAAGGCAGTAGGAACTACGGAGAACTTTTCCCAGAAAAGCAAACTAAGTCTGCTCTTAGGGGTCCAGGATGTGCAGTCCACTAATGAGGGGAGCCTTCTGCAGCATTTTGGCGCAGTTCTAGGTGAAATTTCGTTATATTAAAGGAGAGCAAATCATGGACCAAATTATTGACACGCTTGTGAGGCGGGCTGATGCCAACCTGATGAAGTTTAACCATGCCAAGTGCAAGGTCCTACACCTGGGTCGGAGCAATCCCAGGCACAGCTACAGGTTGGGCAGAGAAGAGATTCAGAGCAGCCCAAGGAGAAGGACTTGGGGGTGTTGGTCGATGAGAAAATGAACATGAGCCGGCTGCAGTGTGCGCTCGCAGCCCAGAAAGCAACCGTATCCTGGGCTGCATCAAGAGGAGCGTGACCAGCAGGTCGAAGGAGGTGATCCTGCCCCTCTACTCTGCTCTCGTGAGACCTCACTTGGAGCATTGTGTGCAGTTCTGGTGTCCTCAACATAAAAAGGACATGGAACTGTTGGAACAAGTCCAGAGGAGGGCCACGAGGATGATCAGGGGACTGGAGCACCTCCCGTATGAAGACAGGCTGAGAAAGTTGGGGCTGTTCAGCCTGGAGAAGAGAAGGCTGCGTGGAGACCTCATAGCAGCCTTCCAGTACCTGAAGGGGGCCTACAAGGATGCTGAGGATGGACTATTCATCAGGGACTGTAGTGACAGGACAAGGGGTAACGGGTTCAAACTGAAACAGGGGAAGTTTAGATTAGATATAAGGAAGAAATTCTTTACTGAGAGGGTGGTGAGGCACTGGAATGGGTTGCCCAGGGAGGTTGTGAATTCTCCATCCTTGGCGGTGTTCAAGGCCAGGTTGGACAGAGCCTATGGTGCCATGGTTTAGTGTGAGGTGTCCCTGCCCATGGCAGGGGGGTTGGAACTGGATGATCTTAAGGTCCTTTCCAACCCTAACTGTTCTATGATTCTGTTGTAGCTATCCACTTGTAGCCCACTGTAGCCCATCTATTGCTGAAAACAAGGACTGGACACAATCTCTGTACAGCTTTCTGCTGCATGGTACCCACATGTTCTTTGTTTTCAGTTTGAATTTCAGGTGTGCAAGAATGATGGGAATAACCATGTTTTGTCAAATACAACCTAACGACTAAGTCACCTGAAGATGTGGTTTCAAGGTTTGCAAGTCAGCCTAGAGACAATGACAATAGCTCTGTAAGCAGCAGAAGAACTAGAGATTGGTTTCCTCTGCTTACTGACTTAATCCATATTATAGGAAGGCTGTAACATTAGTTTATTCCTTGGACATCAAATAGTCTATGCAACATTCAGTAGCTGTCTTTGTGAGAAATCTCTGTGTCTCATCTAATTTTCTGTAACTAAATTGGTGTAATTTGTATCTTTCCCTAGACAGTAGATCTTCTAACATCTTATTCTGGTTTTATGTTTCTTCTCAGCCTTTCAATGAGAGCAATAAGTCTTCTCTGACCAGCTGTTTTCATGGTAGGAATTTGCAGTCTTTGAGGCTATCACTACCTATTAAATCTGTCTGCAGCTGATGGTTTTAAAAGCTTTTCTGGGGAAAGGAAGGTGTAGGCAAAGTGTGCTGGCACAAGTCTTTCTTTCCTGGGATTTTAGGCCTTGGCGTAGGAAGCCTATCTAAGGTTGCCCAGCATACACATGCCTGCAAACCACTGTAACGCCTATATTTCTATAGTCCTTAGCTATAGGGAAACAAGCTGATCATGATTTCTGACATCTTGTTATTTGGTTTAATATCTCTAAAGGGACTTAACTTTGCAGAAAGCAGATGTTTGTAATGTGGAAATGGGCCCCTTTGAAGATGATCTCAAACTGAACAACTAAGCTAACTTTTACATTTCTTTAAACTCCCTGTGGGCCCATTTCAAGTATGGGTCAAGTCCTACAAGACAGCAAAGGTCTCCTGGAAGTTGCTGAGCTCTTTCTGAACTCACTGTCTTGAAGAAGGTTTAGACAGAACTGATTTCTCATGCAAACTAAACTAAGCAGCTTTGCCAGAAGATCAGTGGGAGATACAAAGGGGACACAGTGCTAATGTAAATAAGCACATATAAAGTAACTCCTGTGCAGCTAGGTTTGCTGTTTCCCCTTCACGGCTCTTTTGGCTCCACAGATATGCCAGTTATGCCAGCCTAAGCCTATCTCCTCCAAATCTTGCCTTTGTGCACCTAATGGTTTAGGGCTTCCTTTGCAGTACTTCTCTTGTCCTGTATTCCTTGAAAACTGCAACATTTCTGCTTTTCTTTAGCTTTTGGGTGTCTGGAGAAGGCTTCCAACCTGCACACACTTTTGACAAGCCTAAAAGCAAGTGTAAAGCTTTGGGAATCACTCACACGTACAAATGACTTACAAGTAATTCAGATTTGTCTTTCCCTCCTCCAGTTAAACAACAACAGTTGCCAAGACTGAAAATGTACAGCACCCATAAGCTTTACTGTTTAAAACCAGGAAGTTCTCAGCATGATGTAATATTCTGCTTATTCTGAACTTGGCTGTGGACTTCTGTGCCAGAAATCATAGATGAGTCCTGTAAACGCCAGTATTTGTCCCACCCTTTCTGTTTGTGTGTTTTTGACCACGAAGCATTGCATTTTGCCAAGAGTAAGGGGAGCTGCAATCACCACAGACCTTTTCTTCTACAGGCAATTCAATATTGCCGGTTGCTTCACATACCACACAGAATCTTTTCACTGATGATACGTGGCATTTTAATCCCTGAGTCCTGTTGCCACTTTGGCAATAGATTAAACTACACAGTGAGATTTTGCCAGATTTTTTGCAGTAGTAAGTTAAAAAATATTGAAAGTAACCAAAACCCAGTGATGTGAAAAAGTGATTTCTAAATATGTTACTTGCATTTGCTCTAATGATGTCTGCTTCATGTAAACACCCCTCTATTATTCCCTCCCCTTACCCACAATTACAATCACTGTGAAAAGCATGGTAAGCCACCTCCTCCCTCCCTCCCTCCCAACTTTATCTCCAGTCTTCAGAATAGGCTTGAAAAACAAGAACTGCAGAAAGCTGCTTCTGTTGTTCTGCATGCTAAACTGCTGTGAAGACTCCAGCAAGCAAGTAGCTTTTGATCTGATAGGAACTGAAGCAGTACTACTGAAGCCAATGACATCAAATTACGCACAGCAGTTTCTCTAAACAGTCAAAGTATCACAAACATAAAGAGCCTCTTTAGGATTAGCCATACAGTTCGCAGAGAGCTAAAACAAGTCTGCTTACAAATACCCTCTGTGGGTGTAACTATGCATACAGTTGAGAAGTCCATGTAAGCACAAGAACCCAATCTGTATGGATTTCTGCCTGGATTTCATTACCATTTCAGGAGCAAGACAGCCAACAGGATTACCAGGCATTACTAAACAACAGTTTGTGCTGTTGCAATCCTGAAGAGATATTATCAGGAACCTGCAACCTGGTTTGTGTTAGCTATTCCAGTATTAACAAGGGAGTGACGCTCTCTGACGTTGCCTGCAGTCTTTGAGAGGGGACACTGGTATTTGCTATTCTAATTCACTGGCAGTGCAACCTGTTCTCTCTTGGTATATTGCTGCTATAGCTCTCTCAGCTTTAATTTTACATTCAAAACATACTTTCCCTGTGAACTGTAAACCTAAGTATACAAATGAGATACAGTCTTGATAGTCCAAATGCTTCTATGATGCAGAATAGCAAGTTCCCAATAAGTTAAAATTTACTTTACCTACCAAATCTGGTTTCCGTCTGTAGGTCAAAGGAAGGGAGTAAAGCATGGAATATAGCGTTGTTACCACAGAGGAGGTCCAAGACTGCCTAACCTCACGGCTTCTGGGAATGCGATCGAGGGTGAACTGGAAGAGAGCATGATAAACTGAGCTGTTATTTTCCTAAAGCTGTTGTTGCTCCTTCTCTAGAGTTACTACATCTCTCTGCGCTAACTTGTTTTAAATTTAGTTTGGAAATGTTTGGCTACAAAACCTCTTCTTCAGTGCCTTATTCAATGTCGTGCTTAGCAATCGTGGTAGAAAGTAAAATGAAATACTAGAGCTATCTATCTGGTTTTCAATCTCTTCTCACATTGCTTTAAAACATTCCTAACCTGACAACTCGGCTAGAGCAGCTTCTCCCCACAGGATGTTAACGTAGTGCCCCACCTCGTGGTCACCGAGACACAAATCTAAGTATGATCCGAACAGGGTGACTTGACTCTCGTTTGCCTCTTGTCTCTATAAATTCCTTGTGGATTTACACTGCAGAAAACGTAACAACTTTTCTTAGCTAACGTCCAGTGCATACGATTAAAAATGCAACATCAAATATCACTAGCCATTAAATGAGGACTCAATGAGCAGTGAAAAGAGAGGTAAGATGCATATTCAAATACTTGCATAAAGAAACAGAGAAGGATATCTTATCATGAAATAAAAAAATAAGTTTAAGAAATAGCTTTCTTTGTTCTTTCCCTAGGAAACAGTAGAGATTATTCATTGTGTGTAAAACACACATGGTTTTTTTGTCTCAGAATGCTGTAAGCAGTTCACAGTAGTTGGGCTTCCTGGCGCTCTTTGCAGATGGCTTTCACATTGATGCAGAGGAACTACACCTAAAAACTCCTGCTATATCAGAAGGTAGTCCTGATGCCAATGGAATGTGTGACTGTTTAGATGAAATACAAATATAATGGCTGCAGTGCACTTGTTCATTGATGTTGTCATAGTGTTTCCATCTGGACAATGGTCACCATCTCACTTCATGCAGAATATTATGTTAACTTGAAATGATCCTGTTTCACTATGACCAGGTTCTTTAATTGCTGTGACACTGGAAGGCATTACCAGATGTTATGAACTGGTTGGTTTATGTTTTCTTTGCAGGTGTTGAAACTCCGATTGCATTAGTCTGGCAACAGAATATGGAAAACCAAACATGCCCCCTGCTCCCCATTCCACAGGATTCTGGTTATCACTGCCTCTGCTTTTTAAAGCTTTGGAAGAGTTCAAGTGATGAAAAGCAATGCCGTAACTGGAGTTTAGACCCTTGCATAGTATTCAGTCCTGTAAGAAATAGGTGTATGATAAGGTACTTTTAAGCAGATCAAGCTTTGGTGGCACTATTCAGATGCTCCTTTCACTGTAAGAATGGTGTTAAACAAGTATTTCCCAAGAAAACCTGATGTGATTTTCTTCATCATAGTTAAATACTGTTGTTTTGCAAGCATGCAAGGAAAAGATGGTGGAAAACTGCCTCTGCTGTGAATTATCATAACATAACATGCTCAACTGAATATACTGAAATGCTTGCAAATAAACTGGGTTTATTTGTAGTTTATGTAGTTTGTTTTCATGCTGAGGAACACGATTTTGTAGCATGATGTAAAATTGAAAACACATGGTCAAACGAGCATTATGTAAAGGTTAGTTAATCCTGTTGCTCATCTCAGACATAAGAAATGGGGGTATATGATCCAGTGAAGAATTCATGTTGTCAGTCAGCAAGTAAGTTGTCTTTCTGCTGTTAGAGTAGGCCAGCAGGAGCTGAAGCAGGTTCTCTGTACTGAGCATAGCAGGTTTCCTGACCAACAGCTGTGGGAGCATCCATGTAGAATAGTTGTGGCTACAGGCTGAGAGGGCAGCAAAGAACAAAGAGGCAAGTGACAGCAGGAACAGGGCCTTTTTATAGGAGCCATTCTGGATTTTATGTTTTTTTCCGAGAGACTTAGTGGGTAGAGGTGCAACATTTTGCTTCTTGCAAGCAAGATGCTCATTCTGGCTTCCCTTCCTTCTCCCTAAATACTGTAGCTTTTACAACAGACCACAGATCAAAGAGAAGTATGTGATTTTCCTCTTAGGTCATTACTGGGTTTTTTTCCAGTCCTTAGTTCTGTAAGGATTTAATTCCTTGACAAGATGAGGAAGGGAACAGGTTGAAGCTCTCAGACTCTTCCCTTTTGTTTATTCAAAGCTGCAGGAAGCTACTAACACATGATTTTGAAATGCTTGATGGTCTCCAGCATCCCTAGTGCTAAACCTCATACTACTTAAAAGCACACTCTGAAAGATAGCAAATGTATGTTATAGCCACGTGGCCTTAACTTCCCAAAATTTGCCTTCCATTTCCACTCTAGATACTTTTGCCCAGTGAAAAAAAGAATGGTCAAAGGAAAATGAGCATCTGTTATCCAGACAGCAGAATCAGATGCAGCCAAAAATGTTCCTCTGGCTTTTAATGCTGAAGGAAAATATAACTACGTGATCTGTTAGCAGTTGGAAGGGGTATAAAGGAAGCTGCTTAGCACAACGAAGTGAACTAGTAGAAAACTGCATAACCTTTTAACAGTCAAAATATGTATTTTTAATATATTTAATAATGTAGGGTTGGACATTTTTCACATGGGTGTATGAATGCCTGATCACCAAACCCAGATTCCTCTGAACAGGAAATACCTGTGGTCACTTTACTAAACTTTCATCCCTGTTGCACGATGAGAGAAGGAACTGCCATGTTCCATTTGAAACAAAGTCATCCCACTGGATTCAGCTGTTTGTACTTCATCTTCCAAGGTTGGAAGTGGGCTAAACAAAGTTAAAAACGTCCTTCCTATGTGAGCCTTATTGCTCACCTCAGGCTTACATTAAAAGGGTTTGTTCTGCAAATCATTGGCACTACAATGTCTTGTCCCAGTAGCGCTGCTGAAGACAACATGCACCATATGAATTCAGTACCACATAAATAATTTCTGTGTGTTGTACTACTTGTTCAAAAGGACTAAGATTTCTGTTGTTCATTTCCATTGTACTCACTCCCATTTCTAAGCAAAAATACCAACTTTCTATTAGCTTCACTGGACATCAGATCACATTTCAAGTCACCAGAGTTATACTGCTCTCTGTTAATCATGCAGCAAACTAGCTCAAAGCAAGAACACATCTGATAAAAGAGATAAAGAGGATATTTCCATGATGTTTTCATTCTTTTTAGGAGTTCAGCTTTTGCTCAGGTCATCAACCAGAAAACTATCTGACATGAAGAGGTACTGTATACTTCTAAAGCATATGTAACTAAAGCTTAATTTTAAACCACACAAAAGTAATACAATTTCAACGGAGGTTTTCTTAGAGAAAACAGTTGTAGATATAATTTCTTTAAAAAATACATCATGTCACTGAGGGAAATGCTAAACTAATATCAAAGAAAGTTAAAAAACCCCACCATATTCCCGCCCCAGTATTTTTGTAGCTACAAATAGCTCTTGGCTATCTGGTTTACAAAATTAAAAGGTAGTTATTTCCAACATGCTTTTCTTGTACAGCCACTTTCACTACAGTTATGTTCCCCCATTGCTTTAAATGGGACTAACATGTTAACAGGAGGTAAAGACCATCTAAGAGAAAGTGAAAACTGGTAGCAAGAATGGTATTTGCTATTTTTATGTGTATTTACCTCCATTTTCAGTGTCTCTTTAGTACAGCATTAATCATGTTTGTTATTTCACTTTTAGAATGGTACAAAGGAATATGTACAGAATGGCACCTTTAGCTGAGCTTTAGTGCCAGTGATTCTCAACACCTAGAAAATCCAAAGCACTTGCTGGTATTAAAAATATCATTTTGAGGAATCACTTGGAAATTATCTTGAATTAGAATTACATGTTAGGATCATTTTCCTGTACAAAAGCATCTTTAACAAGTTACCTGGGAAGTGGAGAATGTTTCAGCCCTTTTTTGTTCAAAAGAACGTATTTTAGCTTCACTCATCGTATCTGAGTCTGCAAAAACATAATGTCTGGGAGAGTATGACTCTGACAAACAGCTCAGTAGCCTCAGGATTTCTGTTGTGTGCCCACCTGTAAAAACAAAGTAAACTGCAGTTAGTATATGGGAAATGTTGTAACTTTCAATTTCTTCAGCTGAGTCAGACACTTTTCCATTTAAAACTCATTAGTGCTACTATTATCAGTGACACTCCTCTGAGAGTAGAGGATTCAATTACAGGATGCTTGAGATTGTTTAACATGAAGGCAGTTCAGCTCCCACTGAATCACAGAATCAGCCAGGTTGGAAAAGACCTTTAAGATCATCAAATCCAACCTTTACCCCAAGGCTGTATTGATGGAAGTTTTTTAGTTAAATGGGATTGAACCAGGATCCACAGAAGTATGACATTTGTGTTCAATGTCCCGTCCTGCAAAAACACCTGAGCAAAGATTTATACTGTAGTCCATACTCAAAAGCCATACTATGGTAAAATGAAGGTGGGCAGTATCCAGCTCAGAGCTGTGACATGGAAGCATAACTCCCACTGCCTCTACCCAGTGCTCAGTCCCAAGACCTGCAAGAGCAGGGGCTGCACTACCCCAACTTATAACACTGAAATTAAGGAGGCAGCGAATTCACTCTGTGGCTAAGCCAGTGTAAGAGCTGAGTGCTGGCAGAAGAAACAGCCCAGCTCCAGCCAAGTGCTTTAACCTTGAATGGGTGCTGACAACCTTCTAACTGCAAGGTCACTTTGTTCGGGTAGATAAAGTGGCATTGACCTGGGGAGAAGGGCAGGGTGTATTTATTGTGTTTGTAGGTTTTTGGAGCAGGGTGGTTTTTTGGGTTGGTTTTGGTCAGTTTTGTTTCCTGAACTGGAGCTCCAGGAATACCTGTAACAGTGGGAAAAGGAAGACTGGCTGTGTAGGTAAAGTGGAGCCGTCCCACCTTTTGTCTGTTGGACTGGATCAGCTTATGTCCTGGGTTCAGCAGTAGCACTCATGCTCTGCCAGGGAGGAGGGGAAGCCGGGAGGAAGCAGAGACAGGACACCTGACCCAAACTACCCAAAGAGGTATTCCATACCACAGCACGTCATGCTCACTATATAAACTGGGGGCAGTTACCCAGAAGGGTTATATCACTGCTCAGTCGGGCTGAGTATTGGTTGGTGGGTGGTGAGCGGTTGCATTCTCTTCCCTTGTTATTTCCCTTATCATTATTACTATTGGTGGCAGCAGCAGTGATTTGCGTTATACCTTAGTTACTGGATTGTTCTTATCTCAGCCCGTGGGAGTTACATTCTTTCCATTCTCCCCATTCTCCCCATCCCTCCCAGCAGTGGCGGGGGGGAGTGAGCGAGCGGCTGCGTGGTTCTGGGTTGCCGGCTGGGCTTAAACCACAACAGCTTACCATCAACCTGCACCCCAAAGTATGTGCATAAGCTTTACCGGATGTGTTGGTTTTCACACTGCTGGAAGCTGCAGACCAAAATAGTAAACTAAATGCATTCCTACTGCCTCCCGCTGCCCAGTGTCATTAACCTCCTACAAGACCTTTGCTACATAAGCCAAGCACTCTTGGCTGACAAACAGTTTACAAGCAGCTAGAGCTACGCTGCTGCATTAGACGTGAGAGTTTGTTGCCACTTTTCCATAGGAGTTCATGCAGTATTCCTCTGGTGGGATTCTCTTGGGAGCGACGGTTTATTGAAGTTTCACAAGTTTTAATGCAATCATCTGAGTATCCACAGAACAGCAACAGCAAATTTTCATGGTAGTCTTATTTTGGGGGGCAAATTAATTGCCCTGAGACTTTTGGGAGGTAACAAGGAGTAGATGTACGTGTCCCCTTAGTGTGGGGTGACACACTTGGAAAACAGTGGCAGCTCCCAAGTAAACCAGAGGAATGTGGCTTGGGTAAAGTCATTACAGAATGACACGTATGTAAGGGACATACTGATCCTTGGAAAGCCTTGCCCTGAGTTGTTATCAGTCACTGTCAGAAGACCAAGCAGCTGCACAGCTCTGCCTCACATCTGGTTTAGTCAATACATTTGTCAGTGACCTGGGTGACACGCATGGGCCTTCTGAAGGGAAGGCTCACAGACCAAACCAGCAGACGTAAATACAGGTGAAAATGCTCCAAATAAAGGTGAAGCTTAACAGTTACTCAAAGCAGGAACTAAAGAACTGGAGAAGAGAAGCTGCACGGAGACCTCACAGCAGCTTCCAGTGTCCAAGGGGGGTTACAAGGATGCTGGAGAGGGACTCTGCATCAGGGACTGTAGCGATAGAACAAGGGGTGATGGGTTCAAACTGAACCAGGGGCAGTTCAGGTTAGATCTAAGGCAGAAGCTCTTCCCTGTGAGGGTGCTGAGGCGCTGGCACAGGGTGCCCAGAGAAGCTGTGGCTGCCCCATCCCTGGCAGTGTTCAAGGCCAGGTTGGACACAGGGGCTTGGAGCAACCTGCTCTAGTGGAAGGTGTTCCTGCCCGTGGCAGATGAGCTTTAAGGTCCCCTCCAACCCAAACCATTCTGTCATTCTATAACATTCTACGACTCTGACTACCCCAAAGGCGGGCGGCGGCTTCTGAGGGCACCCGACCTCCAGGGACAGCCGCCGTGAGGGAGTGAGGGGCCTCCTCTCAGCGCGGTAGGGGCGCCCGCGACTACAGCTCCCGGCATGCACCAGGACACACACAGCGAGCGCCTCGCTTGCTCCCGCTGCATCTCGGGAGTTGTAGTTCCTGGAGCCAGCTGCGTGCGCTCTGCCGCAGGACCCGCTTCCGCTACCGGCGTCTCCAACTCACCGGAGCCGGCCACCACCAGCAGGCTGAAGGGAGGTGTCCGCCGGCTGCGGCGCCTCCTCGCCAGGAGCACCAAGGGGACCAGCAGTAAGGAGAGGAGGAGAAGGAAGGAGGCAGACAGCGGGGGCTCCATGGCGCCGCAGCAGCCGTCCAACCGCCCCGCCCGGTACCACCTCCCTCGTACGGCAGCCGGCGTGGCTCAGACCTCCTCAGAAACCGGCCTTCGCCGCTACAGCTGCTCGTCAGCCGCGTCCCCGAAGCTCCGAAAGGCCACCAGCATCCT
Organism: Psittacula echo; assembly: GCF_963264785.1. Lineage (NCBI taxonomy): Eukaryota > Metazoa > Chordata > Aves > Psittaciformes > Psittacidae > Psittacula > Psittacula echo. The sequence continues at coordinate 63,262,232 of NC_137740.1, forward strand.
GGCCTGTATCAGCACCAGTGCGGCAGCAGGGCCAGGGCAGGGATTGTGCCCCTGCACTGGGCACTGGTGAGGCCGCACCTCGAATCCTGTGTTCAGCTCTGGGCCCCTCACTGCAACAGAGACATTGAGGGGCTGGAGCGGGGCGAGAGAAGGGCAGCGGAGCTGGTGCAGGGCCTGGAGCACAGTGTGATGGGGAAGGGCTGAGGGACCTGGGGAGTTCAGTCTGGAGAAGAGAAGGCTCAGGGGGGACCTGATGGCTCCCTACAAGTGCCTGAGAGGAGGATGGAGCCAGGAGGGGCTGGGCTCTGCTCCCAAGGAACAAGGGATGGGACAAGAGGAACCGGCCTCAAGCTGCACCAGGGCAGGTTTAGATGGAGCTGAGGAACAATTCCTGCCCCAAAGGGTGCTCAGGCATTGGCACAGGCTGCCCAGGGCAGGGCTGCAGTCACCGTCCCTGCAAGTGTTCCACACCGTGGAGACAAGGCCTCAGTGCCATGGGTTAGGGGTGGCCTTGGCAGTGCTGGGGTAAGGGTTGGACTGGATGAGCTGAAAGGGCTTTCCCATGTAGTGCATTCTATGGTGCTATAAATACTCCTGTGTCGGAGCTTGACCTGAAGGGTAAATAAGTACCACAGTGTTGCATGCTGAGCCGGGCCTCCGGGCCCCGGTCTGCCCTTCTGCATGGGTTGCAGTGTGCTGGAAGAGATCTGAGGCTTTAATTAATTTGCAAGTGCAGAAATACATGCTGAAGAAGCAGTTGTGTGGCTCCAACGGACACATACAGGTTCCTGCAGGAACTGGCAAGCATGAGCAGCATAATCTTTACCCTGGTATGTATGCTTACATGCAACCATACATTGCCTACAGTAAGGCATAAAATGAAGAATACTAGTATTTCACTGTGTCTCGCTATTCTTGTTTGCATTCACTGTTAATGCTTTAGCTTTTTATCTGGGTAAGAAGTATAGAATGATGGATCAGCACTCTTTCCATCTCTGTCAGCAGCTGCTCTTTGTTGGGGGCATGGTGACGATTCAGTCATCAGACTAATCCCAGACGAGATGTGTGTTTGCTAGAAAGAGTAAGATACTGCATTTTAGGACTAGGAAACAGTAGAGTGTGTTCCATCATTGCCCTTAAATTGTCCACTACAGACCAAGGCCCTCCTCTTCTGAACCAGGATCAGTGAACTCTGTACCTTTTTGGAGTGGTTTGACACTGTTGCTTTATGGGGTGACTTGTCAAGCATGTGAAGCATGAGAGCTGTGCACTTGTACCTCAAGTGCACAAACACAATAGATCAGACGCAGTGCAATACTGCATCTGTCTGCTATGGTTTCTCTGGCTGTTTCTTTTCATTCTGAACTAGTTGGGCTTTCTGTATCCCCACCAGCCTTGGAAGCTGAATGTCTCTTTCTCTTTTTCAGCAGAAACTTCTGTCAGTCGTAGATTCCAGTAGTTAGTGCATAATTTACAAGTTATCAATACACTTTTTAGCTACCATGTGCCATCTTGGAGTCTGAAGAGAAGTGAATCTTTCTGCTTTGTGTCTCACAGTTCTACAGGTTTTGTTTTGTTTTCTTTACACCAGTGCAACATGTAATTTAGAGGTCATTTTAAGCAGAGAGTATTAAAACCAGTGTTACTATGGTAAGGCCTGCCACCCAAATGAGTAACCTCACAAAGAATACCTCACTGCTTAATCATCATTGACACGTGGAAGCAACAAGGTTTTAATTAATACTTTTGTTGATGATGCATGAATTCATTTTGCTTTCCATTTAATTAGCTACATAAAACTAAGAATTAGGGACAATAGAGATGCAAGCCTCTAAATTACAGAAGCAAGAGGAAGAAAGCACCACAGTCCTTTTTGGGAAAATAAACTACTATGTTAAAACAAGACAATAAGTTCTGTAGGCAATTTAAATACTAATGTTTTCTGTGGTGATCTTTCCCCTCTTGCAGCTTTCTCAGTGACAATAACACCACTGACATAGAATGTATCCCAGGTAGCCACAGGGGGTGTAGCCAGCAATTGTTTTATTAAAGGATTTTTTCCCCAAGGCTTTTTTATATCTTACTTTGCACTTATTTTTCCTGCTGTAAGCAGTGTGAAAGAACTGCTTTGTATTAGGCATTTTATTCAGAGAAACAGCCCTGGAATCTCAGCAGCACAGAGTTGAGTTATAGAAACCCCTTCAACTTACTTCCTCCTTTTCACGTTAATTCTTCTGCCTGTACATACTTCCCCTTCTTATACAGAGTTCTTCTGCAAGGATATTTGGTGAAAGTAATGAGAAACAGACCTAAAGCCAGTAAAGTTGGAAAGGTGGGGGTTTTTTCCCTAGGCAGGTCATTTAAAAACAACAGCAACAATAAGAGTGATGCATACGTGCTTTTGGAGTAGAAATTGAGGATTTTCAAGGACTTTCAAGGAAACTAAAAACCTAACCAGCGAGTTTGCCTCATAAACTCATAGAACAAGTGCTGGAAGTGTTCTTACTTGTTGGGGATTTTGGTTGAATAAGGAATATAGCTTTCAAGTAGTATCCAGAGCAGATTGCAAGGCTTGAGGGAAGAGTTTGGTGACACTGGTTAAAGTAACTATTTAACGAGTGAAGCAACAGCCTGCAACCTAGTCACCATAAAGTTTTGCAGGTATTTTTTTTTCCCTTCCTGGAGATTAAGTAGAACCCATGAAGATCCCATTTACAGTACGACACTGCTATTTATGTCTTTTCTCAGTAGGACATAGATGTATTTGTGTTTTTTCCTCATGGCAAATGCCTGCTCTCTTGTTCTGGACCAGGGAGGCTTCAGTCCAAGAACTGGAAGAGCCCTGAAGCGAGCAGGTTCCTTTCTACTCATTCAGCTGGGCTGCGTGCTTGGTGATTGATTCCTGTCTGTCAAGTGACTTGAGAATACCTTGCCTCAGCATCAGACACGCATGTGAAAGTTAGCATGAAAAAGGAGTTACTCTCCCAAAGTTTAGCGCATCATGGCCCCATTAGCTAACTAACGTGGAGCAGGTGAAGTATAGGACTTCTGTGAGGAAGGCAGTGGCCAGTGCTGGATACCATTCTCCAGTCTGTAAAGTTGGAATCATCAACTCAACCAGGTTGGGAAAGACCTTTAAGATCATGGAGTCCAACCCTTACCGCAGCACTGCCAAGGCCACCACTAACCCATGGCACTGAGGCCTTGTCTACACAGAGGTGAACACTTGCAGGGACGGTGACTCCAGCCCTGCCCTGGGCAGCCTGTTCCAATGCCTGAGCACCTTCTCAGTGAAGGAATTGTTCCTCATCTCTATCCAAACCTGCCCTGGCACAGCTTGAGGCCATTTCCTCTTGTCCTGTCCCTTGTTCCTTGGGAGCAGAGACCAGCCCCTCCTGTCAGGTAGCTGTAGAAAGCAATAATACTGGAAGTGAACGTGTAACCTGTTTGGGAGGAAGCACTTGCCCTGAAGAGTCATTTGACAGAAAGTGATGCAAGGGCATAATTGTAAGGGCTGTCTCTGGTAACTCTGCTGCTGATGCAGGAAGTTAGCTTTGAACTTCTTCACTGGAGGAGCAATAAACCATGCTCATTCTAAGTAATGGCTCACTGGTGTCCAAAAGAAAACCTTGAAACTCTTGAATAGGAAAAAACAGGCTTTTATAAAATGGCATAATATTTTTTTCCATTTACTGCTTGTCAGACAGTATTGCAAAGAAAAACCTGCTGCTCTCCTCTTTATGTGAATATTCTCTGCAGAAGCTTGCTAGTACATCTGGTGCGTGTCTCCTTTTGAAAGTCACACTGGTGAGTACTAAATTGAGCTGAGGAAAGCTTGCTTTCTTTGTGTTTCAGGTTCTGTTGACTCCAATAGGAAGGGCTGCAATTGGAATATTAGCAAAAGTATTTTTTCCCTGAAATGAAATATAGGCTGCTTTGGCTATCTGATGACCATTCCCATTCTGAGATTCCACTCGTAAGTGATCTAACTTCAACTGTTAAACAAGAGAGTCTTTCCATGCAACTGAAATACATTTTAGATCAATGATTTCTTAACTGGCATTGTGAATAATGGCTTTTTTCCCTTCTAATTATGAATTCTCAAAGTAGATCGATGAACAAGACTGATCGTACTGTTGTTTTCTTAAATGAGGTCATTATGCCTTGTTTTGGCTTAGAGTACAGCTCTACAAGCAGTTGCATTAGCACAACTGAGGGTAAACTACCAAAATGGTAGAAGAAGTTGGGTGAGGAAAAGGGCAGGAACCTCTTACTCAGGCTTTGCTACTGGAGAAATCGTAATGTGGAGCCATTTGGCATGTTAAACCTCAGCCATGCATTAAATCCATCTAAATATTGTTCTCAGCAAACAGATTCATAGCAGAAGGGATTTGAAAACCAAGGTATGTTATAGAAGTAAACTTCCTTTTCTGCAGAAAACAATTACTGATTTATATGTGCTTCTGAGGTGTTTAGAAACATAAAGACCAGTGATATGGCACTCTTTGATTAGAGAAAACCTGAAGACTTCTGACTGGGTTTCTAATGATTCCTCTTTAAAATGAGAAATTCAAGCTGCAAAAAGTCCTGCTGTTGGGAAGGAAAGGGATTTTTAATTAAATCAGTGGATTAGACCATTGGGAATCAACTGGGGACAGGATGAAGCAGGCAGCTGATATATAAGCTAATATATAAGATGCTGGCTGTTCTCACTTGATGGCAGAAATTAGGATGTTATCAGAGCCAGGCTGTGGCGAAACTTGTTCCTTTTTTGCAGCAGTTACCTTCAATTACATTGGGCTAAGTGCAGTTTTGCCTTCTTGTGACTCATTACAATTATAGGAATGGAATCTTATACAGTCCTGGTTTGTATTTGTAATCAATAACACCTGCAGTATTTATGTTAGCATTACAGTTAGTGTTGTGCTTGCTGGCACAATGGCACATCTCATATATATTTAAGATGGCTGTCATTTGTTTAGCTACAAAGAGGCAGCATTTGCACGTAGTTAAACACTGCTTGTCCCAAATAGCCAAAAGGGTGGGATGAAATTCCCCAAATAATGAGATTTGTTCTCTATTAAAAATGAATGCTTTCTTCCATTCACATTTGTCATTGCTTACACTTGAATTTCCAGTGCTGCGCTGTGGTGTGTAACTCTGCCGCCAGACAGCAAAGCAGTTGTGAGTTTACACCAACCCAATAAATAAGGTAACCTTCCCTCCCACTATTTAAAGAATTCCTTCTTTCTGGCAATGATAGGTTCTCTGTATGCAGTCTTTGGAAGTGGGAGTGGAGGGAGAAGGCTGGGTCTAAGTACCATGTATGAATTTAGAATCAAAGCAGCAATCTGTAAGGAAAATGTTTTTCTCTAACAAGCATGAGCCCCACTGCAAGCAGATGTTTCTTTAACCTGCCACATCTGACAGTGTGGCTAGGAAGCCCATGCGTGTAGCTTTGATGACATACGGGTTTGTAATAGTTTGGGTGCCTTCTGAGTGACACAAGGTTTGGTAATCGCTTGGGTGCATTCTGAGTGTGATTTTATGAAGCAAGGGTGCCAAAATTACATCTTGTAACTTGCTGTAATTACTGGGTATCATGCGCAGGGAGCAGTCCCTGTGACATAATGTAAAGTGATGTTCTTTGATGTCTTTAAAAAGCCAGGAGAAAGAGAGCACTGTGTCACATCTTCAAAGTCCTGAGTGACCTTGAGGTGACTGAGTGCCTCTGGCCACTCACCCTGTAAAAATAAGGCCTTTCAATAAAAGTACTTCTAGAAATAGACTTGGATTCTGAGGTTTTCTTCCTGGAAATAGGTCTTTATGTCTGTTTATAATGTTAAAACGAAATTGGCAGGGAACTTGTGGGTTAGGAAGTAGGTTCTCTGCATATTCACAGCTCCTTTTCAACTGGGGTTTTCCTGTGCAGGGAGATAGCTTGGTCTCATCTGTCAGCTTGTATCAGAGTGTACCTCTTCTCTCAGACTGAAAATCAGGTATTTGGGGGCTGCTGCTGCCAATCACAGGTCTTCTTCCAGATTTCTGTATTCAGCCCTCAGCATTCTTAGGCTTGAGAGAAAGGCCTCTCACCCTTCTACACACTCTCCAGCCTCTCCTGATGAGTGTACAAAATGCATCAGGGCTGATACCCTCGAATACAAAGATAGGTTCCTGAGTTGAAAGTGAGGATGGTTTTCTGAGCTCTTGAATTTTCTAAAGGTCTAGCATTGAATTACTTACATGCTGGCACTGGAAAGAACTGGTCATATTCAAAGAGAATAGAACCGAAGAATCATAGAATGGTTTTGGTTGGAAAGGATCTTAAGATCATCCAGTTCCAACCCCTGCCATGGGCAGGGACACCTCACACTAGAGCAGCTTGCTCCAAGCCCCTGTGTCCAACCTGGCCTTGAACACTGCCAGGGATGGGGCAGCCACAGCTTCTCTGGGCACCCTGTGCCAGCGCCTCAGCACCCTCACAGGGAAGAGCTTCTGCCTTAGATCTAACCTGAACTGCCCCTGTTTCAGTGTGAACTCATCACCCCTTGTCCTATCACTACAGTCCCTGATGCAGAGTCCCTCTCCAGCATCCTTGCAGCCCCCTTCAGACACTGGAAGCTGCTCTGAGGTCTCCACGCAGCTTCTCTTCTCCAGGCTGAACAGCCCCAATGTTCTCAGCCTGTCTTCTGGTTTTGCTCTTCACTGTCTTTCATTTTCTTTTCCTCCTGTGTTCCTTGTGTCTTCTCTTTATGCAGTTCCATTTAAAAATATGTCATTTATTGACTAGAGTTTTGGGGATGCTGCCAGGAATGGCTGTAGGTCTGGGGATTTGTCCAAATAATGTTAAAGTCAATTGAATGTAATAACTCCACTAGCTCTGAATGGAGATAAATGGAATTCTTTGTAGAGTTTGCAAGGGCTGGCTGAGTTGTCTCAGTATTTTAATTTCTGTATGTTTGTGGATCATTCTTGCAAGAAAAAAAATAGGAAAATTCTGAAATCTGAATGTATTGCTTCTGTCTAGTTAGCAATATGTATGGTGTGAGTCCAGCAGTAGCCAATGTAACTCACCTTCTGCACTACGTTTTACCAGTCTTTGATTATGTGAGAACACAAGGTTTAAAACCAGATACACCTCCCATTTTTTGTCATCAACTACAGGTGATGTGTAACATGGTTCTCTCTATGCTTGACAGTATGGGTGTGTTCTTGCATTACAGCTTAAAGGAATGTTGGGAAATGAGACATCGTTTGCATTAGTTATTGTGAATGTAATGCATTGTTAAGGTGTCAAGAGAGTTGGTGGATTCCTGTTGTTGTGAACTAAATGGTGATAACAAGACAATTGCTTGGAGTTAATTTATGGTATTAATTATTTTGCTGGCTGATGATAAACATATTACTGAAAATAGAGTATTATATTATATTACAGCTTCTGATCTCCTACTGCTGATCAAAGACAAATCAATAATAGACATAATTTCCAGAGAGGGCTCTTACAAGTGCTTTGATAGTCTTTTTTGAATACTTCAAAGACAAACTATGTTGTCTTTTTGATTGTAGCTTTGTGTTTGAGGACTGATACAATTTCAAACACAAGTAACTCTTAAGTAGATAACAGTCAAGCCAAGAGCTTGTATAAGCCTCAATTATTATGGTATTTTAACAAATCTAATTGAGAAACTGTTTGTAAGGTGAAGTGCAGTCACCTTTAAAGAGTACTGTTCACACAAAGGCAAAAAGAAAAGGTTGTTCAAAGTGAAACTGAAGAGTTACTGCCCCAGACTTCTCCCTTTGCAGTGTATTTTTGTAGTTAAGAATCAGATCATGAGAAGCCTTCCACAGTGGTGATGGGGGGGATGAAGTGCTGTATTCTCATCCAGATTCGTTTTCTTATTGCTGCAACATGCAGGAATTCTTTGGGAAAGACACTGTGCAAAAGTCAGATGAAAAGACTGTCCCTGTTTTAAGGAGATATATGTAGTTTTTTAAGGAGAGATATATTATATGAGGTGCAGAGCATTTCCTGTTCCAGCACCTGGCTTCATGTATTTATCTGCAGGACAACTTGACACACAGGAGTTTGTTCAGATGCCCTGTATAAATAAGCATGTAGATGTCTTAACTCTGAACACGATGGACTAGCTGCATGGTATGTCTGGCACATCCAGTGAGTCCGAGATGTCTTAACACTCCATGCTTATGCCTGGAGTACAGAACACATCTGACTTAACGCACTGCACAACACGGCACTGGGCTAGAACATCTTGCTCTGCAGAGGTGCAGGTACTGTTGCCCAAGATATCTTGAATCTGGAAGTTCTCACTTTCAGTGGTGAGATTCCTGTTTCCACTGGGGCATAATATCCATATAGAAAAAGAAGACCTTACCAGAGGAACTCCAGATGTGTTAACAGCTATTGTTCAGCAAATCAAATGTGCAGCTGTTGAAATGCTGGCTCTTTAAGCAGTCCCATTAGAATTATTACAGCAAATGTGTACAACATGTATAAATGTGCCATACTGGGGGGAAAAAAGAAAACCAAAACACCACAACCAAGACGTTGCAATTAGTGTCTGTTACAATGCAGTTTACTCAGATGGACAATATGTTCGGTACAATTCACAAAGAGACTTTTCAAACCTTTGTTAATGTTTGCATGATACATTTTTATGGTGAAACTTTGTATATATCACATATACAATTAGGACTATTTTTGTATTTTCCTTATTTTTAATTATCCTTGGGTCTTATATTCAGTATTTTTCCAATATTTGTAGACACTTGAGTAAATCAATCAGAGCAAGCTTTGCTCATCGGCAAAAACGTGTATGGTGTTGAATAGTGTCACTGGAAGTGGAAACCTAAATAAATCCCCCACTTGGTCTGAAAGGTAAGCTTTATTTCCGTGGTTTAGCACTGATGTATTTAAATGTACTGTTTATTCTGGTTTTGTATCTCTCCTAGCAGGACTGCTGTCTTAAATCATAGGTTTGGAAGTTACAGTACAGAGCACAATTTCCTTCATCCGGCTGGACTTGCACAGAGGGGCGAAGTCTGTCTATATCAGATAACAAGCAGATCAAGGCTTTAGAGAGAGGGGGAATCACTACACGTGCTGTTGTCAATGAAGACTAAGAATTAAACCCTAGGTAAGAATCTGTAATAGTGACAACTCAAAATGTGCAAATAATGACAATATTAACAAGTAGCACTGCTAAGAGCAGGGTCCTTGCTAGAAGACATTATTAGCAATAAAAGAAAATTAATAGTACATTCTGGGGTTACTAAACTGACCAAATTAGGACTTTAGAAGTTCCTAAGACTTACTTTATAATAGCATTTCCTTTTGAAATAATGTTTTACACCATGTTACTATTTACTGCAAAATATGAAATAAAAAAGCTTTAAGGGACATGAATTTTAAAATCCTGTTGTTCTCTGAAGAAATATATAATTATGACAAGTAGTATTGAGCACTCTTTTTGAGAACTGTGAAAAACTATTCCTTGTTTTCTTAGTTAGGGTTTCTTGATGGATTTCAACAGCATTTGGAGATAAGTGACGTGAGTGAGCACCAGGTTTCACTGTTTCCTTGTGCCGCTAAGTCATTTTCCTGCCTTGTTTCCTCAAGGCTTTCACAGATCAACAGAGGACAGAAAAAGCACTAAAACTGATAAACAAATTCTTGCAAAACCTGAAAGAATGACAGAGGAAACTATATTTTCAAGAAACCCCTTCACCTTTTCAGGCCTGTATGGCTGTCATTAAAACATCTTCATAAACCATTCTTTCCACCCTGTGGTGCATGCTGAAAGAGGCAGAGTTAAATGCTGTGCAGCTGCTACGGCCTGTGCCAAGGTTTAGACAGATCTAAGCCTTGCTTAGATCTATCTTTAGCATACAGATGAGTTATACTACCCCAAACATGTGTACTGTCTTTTTACCTGGTGTGCTGCTCCTTAAAATCAGATGCTATCACGTAAAACAAAATAGCATAAAATAGCAAATATCAACTAGCACTGTTTTGGTCTCTACTTGGATTATGGTGATTTCAATTAACAGTATGAACATTAAAAAAAAAACCCATTGCTTTCTGACCCTTTGCTTGTTGAATTGTTGGGAAAAAACTTCTTGTTAGCACTGCTTGGCACCAATTTCATGCTTCTCAATTGTATGCCATTACAAAGTACATCTTCTTCCATTTTCTGCTGTTCTGACATCATCAAATTCTAGTCACTGCCCTGCTCCACACTGCTGTTGTTGCTAAGAGCCTCGCCTCTCACAAAGCAAAAGGAAATGTGCATGTGAAGAAACGAATCTGGTGTTATTTCATCAAGCTTCTTCCTGCTGTTTCTGGTGTGCTCCATCTTGGAGATTAGGGAACTGAGAAGTCATGTTAATCTCAGAGCTCTCTGGTTTAAGCCTTTGGCAATGGAATGCTTTCTAGACCCTCAATTTGCTGGTCCCAAAGATGCTCCCAGGTGCAGCTTTGTTTACTAAAGAGCCAAGGACACATTTAACAAAGCTGCAGCACTGCCTCTGTTATAGTCCTTTGTGCAAGCACTTTGAGAGGAAAGAAAATGCATGGAGGAATGTCAGATGGACAATGAAGGAAGTGAGGGGAGGAAGAAAAGTGACAGAAAAGGAAAAGATGGTAAGAAAATAGACAATAAATGGGAGAGGGGGGAAAAGGGGAGACAGAATGACCTAGGAAAGGAAAACAGAGATGGAGTTCCTGCGAGTTCCACGGACCATATTCAGCATATCTGTCTTAATGCGGTTTGATGTCTTGTCATAACACTGACATAGTGCATCAGCGTAGAAGTTTGTAATGCAGCAAAATAAACTCACAGTGTGCTGTTTTGCAGGTCCTCAATAGCTGCTGGACAATTATAATCAGGCCTATAAAACCAATAGAGGGTGATGATGCAGGTGAGGTGTCATTAGATGAAAGAGACAGCATGTGGTAAGAGATAACTAGAGAAGACAGCAAAACTGGAAGGAAACTGAAGAAGGGAGATGGAGGTACAGGAAGGGTTAGTGACCAGACAGCTTCTCAGAAGCAAGCCTTTGTTCCATCAGTGAGAGTAAGTGCTGCTGGCAGAAATGCTATTTCAAATGGGGAGGTGACAGGAGCTATGAAAGCTAAACTGACTGACCCAAGATGAAAAAGGGAGGGTGTGTTTAGAAGGAAGTAAACTACAGCAGGGCAAAGTGAACTAATTGCTTAGTACACTGCTACCTAAAGATGGGACAGAATACGTTACAGTGACCTATGCTGGAAAGGTAAGGCTCACATTCTGTGGCTCTCAATCTGAGCAGGTTTAACACAATATGCATCAACACACAAAATGTGTCTGCTGTTTGCCAAATGAAGCTAGCACTTTTCATTCAGAGAAGCATACAGCTCAGCAGCTGTTGAACACCCTGCATGTACCCAGTTAAACAAAAAAGCAAGCAGAGTCACTCTGGTTTTTCTGTAGATATTTCTGGGTGAGGGAGGATTTTATAGAAATGAATTATTTTTCCCCCTTTTCCATTCACCATCTTCCTGCTATTTTTCAGCTTTCTTTTTTTGGCTAAGCCCAAATTTGGATCCTTTCTTTTCAGCTTCCTCTTTTCAGTCTTGGGCTTTCTGAATTAAAAGTGTGATATTAGCTGCCCACAGTTACTGTGATTGGACTCCTTGGGTGGCCTGAGTAATTTCAGGCAATGGAGCTGGTTCTTTTCTCACTCACACCAGTGTAACTCCCTGGCTTCAGTGGAGTTACTCTCGATTCTCAGTGCTGTGAAAGGACAATTGTGCTTGCTCTTTCATATGTTCTTTCTTCCCTGTGATATTTTTGCTTACATGTATAATTGATTTTTCTTGGAATATCTCCTGACGCTGACAGGCAGAGCTCGGAACTTCCTAAGACAGAAATAAATCCAAGCATTTTTTAGGTCACTGAGTTCAATCTACTGCTGCTACACCACCACGTTATGTAATTTCTTTCATAAACTCATCAGGCTTTCACCATTCATTAAGACTCTATTCCTCCTGCCGTTGGTAAATTCAGCCAGAAAGGTTAGTTACATCCTGTGTAAGCTCAAAACCACAGCTGAAATAACTTTCAAATGCTCTAAAAGTATTTTAGTGCCTCACTTTTGAGTACAGCAGTCATGAGAAAGGCTTCATTCTTGGCAGAAGTAGGCTCAGCTCTGAGAAAGCATGGTTCTGAAATTACAGCTGTACTTAGGAAAGGGTGCTGTGTAGTTTTCTATTCATGGCCACATCCCTCTCAGATTTTAGGGGGAGTTACAAGCAGTCATCTGACAACAAATTTTTACCATACCTGAAGTGCCACCCTGCAAGTAATTACAGAAGGAGAAGGGTATGGAGCAGGAGTGTACAACTTGGCTGAGGGTGGCTTCCTGCGGACTTCAACTAACTTATGTTGAGCTACCTTCTCTTTTGCCCCCCTGTCTTAGCAGACCCCATCCCTTTCAGCAGTATTTGTCCCTCCTTTATGGAATTCCTGGGCCTAATTACCAGGAAGCTGAAAATAATGAATAGAACCAAAAAGTTTAATTGTAATTAAAGCATATATGAAAAGCAGAGCCCAGTTTTTCTTTTACATGATGTAAATAAGATGATTCAGCTGAAGTCAACAGAATTATGCTGTTACCTGTGAATGCGACTGTAACACTTCCGTGTCTTCTCTACCTTCCCTACGGTCTTTCAGCACATAATCAGAGGGCTGGATCACCTCTCCTATGGAGACAGGCTGAGAGAGCTGGGCTTGTTCAGCCTGGAGAAGAGAAGGCTCCAGGTAGACCTTAGAGCAGCTTCCAGCAAGAAGCCTGGAGAGGGGCTTTTGACAAGGACATGTAGTAATGGGACAAGGTGGGTGGCTTCAAACTGCCAGAGGGGAGACTGAGATGAGCTCTCAGGCAGAAGCTCTTCCCTGTGAGGGTGCTGAGGTGCTGGCACAGGGTGCCCAGAGAAGCTGTGGCTGCCCCATCCCTGGCAGCGTTCAAGGCCAGGTTGGACACAGGGGCTTGGAGCAAGCTGCTCTAGTGTGAGGTGTCCCTGCCCGTGGCAGGAGGTTGGAACTGGATGAGCTTTAAGGTCCCTTCCAACCCAAACCATTCTGTGGTTCTGTGATTCTATGATATGTGCCATCTATCAACATGGAATATAATTTTATGTTTTGCCCTGTGTTCCTAAATCTCTGTTCCACACCTCACCTCAGCAAGCCCATTGCGTGTACTTCCCTGCTCTGCTGAAGCTTGGCTTCAGAAATGGTGTTTGTTACTGAGGAAGTTCTTGACAGTTACCCTTTAGTGGTGGCAACCTTGTTTTGCAGCTGCTAGAAAAAGATGGCTGCAAATCAGAAGGGAGAGAGGAAAAGGTGTATTAGTTATGAAAGCCAAACTGTGGTCACTGTACAGCAACCAGCTGGCTGTGATACTGCTCTGGTGACTGTTTATCCTACCCTCTAGCTACTGTATTTCTGATGCAGAAATACGTGCACAGCTTGTATCATGTAAGTACAGTAAGTCTTACACTTTTAGGACTTACTGGAAATGCTCAAAGTAATGGTGTGGTAAGTTCAAGCAACACTTTGTAGGAGTGGTTTTATTGGAATTGCTTTGCACATGCAATACAGGCATGTATTTGCTCTGAGTGTTTGCTCTGAGGATCTCGTTGGGATTGCTGGACATGGGACATCCCAGGTGAGGTTGTTGCACATAAGCAGTAACATCCAATCTAAGAAGATTATTAGATATCTGTATATAGCAGATATACAAGCCGTTCTCACAATCTTTCTGGAGAACATTTCTGATTGGAAAAGAGGGCAGATAACCAGTCTAAAGCAACCTGGACTTATGATAGCCATATCTAACCATGTGTACAGGCTTCCCTTCTACTGCAAGGCCTTCATACCCCCATAGCCAGCAAACTCCCAAAAATCTTGAGAAATATCCTGCCTTATGCTCACATGGAGAGCAGTTGCCAGGCAGGAGTCCTCAGTGCATCACCATTCTCAGCTCTACAGTCAGCAGTGCTCAACCCAGCGTGTATGGTTGGGCTGTTGAAAGATGGCATTGCCTCTGGTCAAGATCTGTTGCGTGCTCAACATGCTGGGCATGGGCCAAGGAGAGAGCAGTGAGGCAGGTCAGACTGGTTTGCTTCACCCACGCAGCACACCTGCATGAAGGAATTCTTTGGTAGGACTGTGTGCTACACAGGCCTGTTAGGGAAGTTTGAGGGAAGTCTGTTTTGTCTTCTAGATGCTTCCTAACCAGAAAGTGCATAATGGTGATGGGTTATTTTGAGGCTTACGGCTCTGATAAGTGGTCTCTGGCAAAGTTATGTGTTCGGTTTAAGACATTACTACTCTCAAGCGTCTGCTTTACCCTGCTGCTAGGTATTACCACACTCTTACGGTGGAGACTCCAAGCAACAGGCTGGCATATTAAAAAATACTTTCACTGTTGTGCTCTACTAGAGTGATTGTGACCTCAGGCAGTTGGAAGAAACAAGATCTTAAAACACAGCAGCTAAATCTGCCAGAGCTTGTTGTTCAGAGCTTTTGGTTCTTAACCATGAGTGGAAAGAGTGCTTGCCTGCACCGGTGGGCCTGAGAACAACTATTCCTGCCCTCATGACCACTGCAGGTCCATATGGAAGACTGTTGTCATAGCTGTTACAAACTGAAGAGGGCAAGGAATATGCATAAAGAAACTGCAAAGTCAGTGATATTGGATTAAGCAAAAAGTGAGGACTGTGCTTTGGAAGCTGCATTACTGAAGAGAAAATTCTCATGGAATATTTATAGTTTGTGTCATCCTGACAGTGGTTTATGATCCCCCCATGCAGTTCTCGGGTTTTAGCGGCTGTTCTGAGTCACTGAATCCGTAGACATATAATAGAAAATAGGTTGAAATCTTCTTTTATATGAGGAATAAATTGATACGACATCAAAGATGAGGCTTTTATCCCAGTTTCACTAACAAACTGTATTGATATTTTTCCCTTTATTTGACCATCTGTTTCTGGAATGGAAGAAGACTGGAAGCAGCAACGGGACCTCTTCCTTTACTCAGCTGGGAATGTCCTGTGGAATGTTGCTGATCAGTTTACAACCCCGTCAGCCATAAGACACAAGCCTGTAGGAAATCAAACTTGAGTAGCTCCAATGTTCACGTGAATGCTTACCCAGCAGTCGATTTGTGTTCAATAATAGACTGAGCCAAGATGAAGCCAAGACTCAGTCACAGGTGCTGGCGGTGTGCCCTGCCCACCTCCCACAGGATCCTGTTCCTGCAGCAGGAATGGCTCAATGCTGCAGTAATCGGCACCCGAGTTTCTGCATTTCACAGGCAGGCACTTTGAGACAAGCTAACATCAGTTTCTGTTCAGGCTTAAGCCACAGTGTTCCTGACATGGGAGGCATCCTTCAAGAGGGACTGGTGTACATAGCTGGGGGAGGCGAGCTCTCTGTCGGCTGCAGCTTAATCCGGTGTGGGATATACATGAATACCTTCAACGTTGTGTTGAGAGAGAATTCCTAAATTACCAGAAAGATCAGGACACCTTAATGGAAAATTGAGGTGGTTTGGGACACGTATGGTGGTAGAAGCATGCCAAGAGGAATGGTGATCCAGAGCAGCCCTAAGGAGGACTTGGGGGTGTTGGTGGATGAGAGACAGGACATGAGCCGCTTCAGTGTGTGCTTGAACCCAGAAACCCCCATGTGCTGGGCTGCATCAACAGGAGCCTGAGCAGCAGTTGAGGGAGGGGATCCTGCCCCTCTGCTCTGCTCTCATGAGACCTCACTTGCAGCACTATGTGCAGTGCTGGTGTCCTCAACATGAGAAGGGCATGGAGCTGTGGGAGCGATTCCAGAGGAGGCCACGAGGATGATCAGGGGCTGGAGCACCTCCCGTATGGAGCCAGGCTGAGAACATTGGGGCTGTTCAGCCTGGAGAAGAGAAGCTGCGTGGAGACCTCAGAGCAGCTGCCAGTGTCTGAAGGGGGCTCCAAGGATGCTGGAGAGGGACTCTGCATCAGGGACTGTAGTGATAGGACAAGGGGTGATGGGTTCACACTGAACCAGGGGCAGTTCAGGTTAGATCTAAGGCAGAAGCTCTTCCCTGTGAGGGTGCTGAGGCGCTGGCACAGGGTGCCCAGAGAAGCTGTGGCTGCCCCATCCCTGGCAGTGTTCAAGGCCAGGTTGGACACAGGGGCTTGGAGCAAGCTGCTCTAGTGTGAGGTGTCCCTGCCCGTGGCAGGGGTTGGAGCTGGATAAGCTTTAAGGTCCCGTCCAACCCAAGCCGTTACATGATTCCATGATTATGCTTTCTAGTTAGAAAACTGTTTACCATGGTAACATTTAATCTTGCCTGCATAATTTTGCTTCTTTTTCAATACAACAGCTGAAAACCATAAAATGAGAAACAACTGGCCAAAACTCACAGCATTTCCCTTAACACCAGCGAACATCCGCAATACCTGTTCTCCGCATGACCCTCTGCTCCGCAGCGCTACCGAGAAGCGCACGGCCGGCTCTCCAGGGCACGGCCGGCCGCCTCAGCGCGTTTCTCGTCACACATTGCAGACAATGGGCCCCATGTACAGGAGAACGCTGCCGGATGGTGCCGTTCTGCGCCGCAAGCGCTCAGCCACGGCCGTGAGGGACCCGCCGTGCTGAGGGGCGGCGGGAGCCGCTGTGGAGAGCGAGCGGGCGGGCGGCGGGAACCGCTGTGGAGAGCGAGCGGGCGGGGCCGCGGCGGCGAGCCGGGCCCGGCGGCAGGATGCGGCGGCGGCTCGGCCCCTTTAAGGCGACGCCCGCCGTAACCCGATCGCCGCAGTCGGAGCATCCTGCGCCCGCGGAAGGGCTGTCCGGTGCCCGCCGCCGCGGGGAGGCATGGCGGAGGTAGCGCCGCGCAGCCGGTAGCCCCGCTCCCAGGTGAGGCGGGCGGGCAGGGGGCCGCTGAGGGGCCGGGGCGGTGCAGCCCCTTCTCTGCCTCCTTCCCTCAGCGAGGGGCCGCCTCCGGCGCGGCGCCGCCCCCCAGGCTCCGCGGGCCACAGCGCGGTCTGACCGCGCAAAGTGCAGCGGCCGCGGCGGGTCCGAGCGCTGCCTGCTGCCGCCTGGGCTGACGGGGGAAGCTCGGTAATGTCCGCTGCGGGGGAGCGCTGCGCTGCTCGGGAGCCGGCCTGGGGAGGGTACCCCCGCGGCTCGCTGCCTCCTCAGGGGTTGAGGGGGTGATTTCCCTTCCTCCCTGTTGCGTTCCGACCGCAAACTTCTTGCGGGGTTGAGGAGATGGATGTAGGTAAATGCCAGCGCAGCGCGCTGCTCTGCCTGTTTACCCGGTCCGCGTTAAAAGCGTGCCTAACCCGCTGGTTGCTTTGGCGTTTTAAGAGCAGGAGAAGTGGAGTTTGGGGTGTGGGGAGCCTTGGGTAGAAACGGGAACGGGTTAAGCTGTGAATAGCTTGGATTTTGCTGCGGTTCTCCTTAGCGCTGCTTGCTGAGCTAAGTAAGACACCGAATGCAGTATATCTGATCAGTTCGGAGCAATAGAAGCACAGCAAAACTCAGGCACTGCAGATGTTTTATTACTAGGCTTATTATAAACTGTGCAAACAGTCGGTAGTCCCACGCATCTCCCTGCAGATTAGTGCGGCGAGTTTCACAGGGTTTGGACTTGGCTCTCAGTTTTAAACCGATCAGGAGAGCATAGAGCTGGATGGGATGCCCTGGTATCACCGGCAGCTTTACAGTGTAATCTTGTTTGGACATTGATCCAACTCATCCTGAAATCCAGCCTTGAAAGGAGTAAAGGCTGCAGGCCTCATGCCGTCCTCTGCACCTCCCGACTATGTTGTGTGGCTATGCAGTTGCAGTTCTTGTTTTTATGATGTGAAAATTGGCGTGGAAGCAGTGGAATGAGGACATAAACGCTAAATGCCACTGATGGTACAGTGCTAGGTAACTCTTCTGCTCCTTTATCCTCTTTCAGTAAGTGCTGACTTGTTTCTATTGGAAGTTTAGGATGGTTTCATATTGGGGGTGAATCAGTGTTGGGACTTGGTATTGTTGGGCTTTTTCTTCTAAATTTCAAGTAGAAATGGGATTGTAAGAAAACCACAGCATGTTGATAGCGGAATGTATTTCCAGCTCTTACTGTGATTGAAAGCTGTGTTAGTAGCTTGTTCAGAATTACTGGGGTCAATAGAATAATGTGGTACTGTGCTAGATATGTGTAAGCAATACCTTGCTGGCAATTGTTAAAGTATTCACTGATACTTACTTACCTAAAGGCTAAATTGAAAAGCTGCAGGAGTGAAGTTCCCATCACTTGTAATCACAGTCCAGCTGCATGGTTGAGCCGGTGATTTAGGGTAAGCCAGGAAAAGGCCACTGCTAACAAGCTAATGGTGAAGAACCAATCTGGGTATAGCACTTTCTTCCCTGAATTACAGTGTACTTACGCTATGCCTCCCTCCCCACCCAGCCTTCCACTAGCTCAGAAACCCTATCAGCAGACTGAATGGTAATCAATGACTGTGCAGTTTGAGCAATAGAGTGGCTGCGCATATCTAACCCATGAAGTTCTGTATCTTGACCAGACTTTCCAGGACAGCCATAAGAAAACAGAGGGGTAGAAAACCAGTGTAGTTGAAGCTGCTTTTGGCATACTAACTTTGGCCATTGTCCTCAGGGCAAGGAAATCATATGTAATCAGAAGTTTGTTATGTTTCTTTTGAGTGATAAGCTTTTGTTCACCAACAGGAATGATTTTTTTCTTTGGAATCAAATCTGGTAAACAACAGTTAATTTTCATGTTAAACACGATATAGTTGAAAACAAGAGATAATGAGAAAGCATTCATAGCTGAGCTGTCCTTCCATCTCCCTTGAAATACTGTGTTTACACCTGGTCCTTGAATTGCATGAAAACAGAGCACTCTTAATTTGCCTAGGTAAAGCATGACATTATTCTTGGACTTGGTATGTAGTGTATTTAAACGTCATCCTGATAAACATGTATGAAATCACCTTCTGAAATCAGTTTTGCAAAAGTGCTTGTGAGTATCTGTGAGACCAGCCACAGAGGCCGTGTGACTAGTTTCTTCTCTGCTACCATCATACCTCTGTGGGCATCACAGTTCTGTACTTGCTGCTAAGACTTCCGAGAGGTACGGGAGCATGATACTTCTGGAAGACAGGTCAAGCAATGTCCACACAAGTGCTTTTCCTTAAAATGAATTCCGTGTACAGGCTCCTGGGTAAAAAGATGAGGTTTTCTAATGCATTTCGTGCAAGGGGTGGTTGGGTGGTTTTCTGTTTAATTCCATAATCTCCTGTAGTAAAATGAAAACCTGTCACACCCCGACACATTACTTATCTAATAAAATCTTCAGGTACTAAGGAGACAAAACAAAACATAGGGCTCTTTTGTCCAAGAGATTATGTCAGTGGCTTTGAAGCTCAGAGGTACCAGTATAGTCATTGCAGGTAAATAGAATGGGTAGCATCATGAGAATTGCTGTGTTCTAGTCAAAAGGATGATGTAGGTGTGGTTGATGCTTTGCTGTGTTTCTGAAGAGAATTGTCTTCCACGTTAATTTTGGTTTCCTTCACTTTAGGAATGAAACCAGCTGGGTTTTTTTCCTTTCACAGTCCAAGAGAGGACTTGCTTACTACAAATGAGATGATGTAACAGTGAAGTTTTTGGACACCCCAATGGACACCCCACAGTGTTTTGTCAGTGGGTTTAAGCTGGGAGATAAAGAGTTTGAATTAATTGTTTTATTCCTTCAGATAGAAAAGTTGTAGAAAATCAACTTTAACACCCATTGTCTCTAGTACTTTAGACTGTGTCAAAAAGGGCATTAAACTTGAGTTGTATTTTGTATCTTCTTGATCAATGGAGGCAAATGGAGAAGTATGTGGAGAACAGAGTAAAAAGTACTTGCGAGAACAGTGAATGTATAGTATACATTCAGTATGGTGTTTTAAATTGTCTTGGTTTTGGCTGGAATAGAGTTGGCTGGGCTTAAACCATGACAGATTGGAAGTTTTAATAGGCTAGCATTAAAGAGTATGCTATAGGATGTATGCTGCTGAACTAGAACAGGCCATCAGATAAACAACTGGAATGAGCGCAAGTTTGTTGCAATGCACTGCCCCATGTGCACATTAAACTTTGAGTTTGGAGTAAGTAAAATGCACTTGGGAAGTGATTCTTGTGATCCTACCCTGTTTACTGCCCTTTGGTCTGTGATGTATAGCTGTCCCAGATCATGCCAGCTGAGTGCCTTCTGGGTTATACTGAGCAGGAATAGCACATTAAATGCAATCTGACAACTGCAGAGTCCTTAGAACAGGATTAAAGCTGGTCTGAAGCAAACACTTGAAATCCCTGATCTGGATGCAGGTTTCACTTAGCAAATCTGCTCTTATTTGCCCTGCATTCTGCTTATATAGCTGTAGCTTTTACTGTGGGTACCAGTCAGAGTCAGGTAATTCACTTTCTGTTTTTACTCTTCAGGTTTTTGGGGGGAAAAAGCTTTGAGGTCATTGAACCTTCTGCTTCTAGATCTTTGAAGACAAAAATACATCGTTCCCTGATCTGTGTAATACACATTTCATTAAAGTTCTAAGTTTAAATGGAACCCATGTTTCAATATACTCACCATTTACACCAACAAGTGAGAACACTGTAATTAATGCTTTGAAAAGTTACTATTCCAAGTGGTGGGCTTCTCTTTCTGCTCTGCCCTCCCCAAGCTCAAGTTTCTTTCTATCTGCAATGCAGATATAACTTCAAAACTCTAAGGCATGTTCCCTCAGTCTCTAATGCATGTGAACTGCAAGTGCATTGTGTAATGGTATCAGTTTTTGCTGACCATTAGGTTGTTGTAGTAACATCAAATTATGCCAGCATAATTCTTCATGTTATTTTTAGGTATTTTCTTTGGAAAAAGTACTACAAGTGACAGTGTATAACAACTATTAAAATAATTATTTAAGTATTTTAAATGAAGCCATTTGCCTTTTTCCTCCTTTTCTGTTCAGCTTCATACAAATTGACTTTTTATGAGCTTGTAATCTTTGCCAGTCTGGGAATATAAACCACTCCACGACACCATCCAACTGGATATATATATTAAGGCCAAGTTGGACAGAGCCTTGGGTGACGTGGCATCCCTGCCTGTGGCAGGGGTTGGAACTGGATGATCTTAACGTCCTTTCCAGCCCAAACCAGTCTGGGATTCTATGATTTTATGGCAGAAATTCGTGGCTCATGTGTTGCAAAATGTTGGTGACTTGGGAGGAACGACTGAAGTATTTAGAGACTGACATTTACCTTTGGAGTTGATTGGCTATTGTTTTAGACCTCGTGGAATAGCTAAACACCCACCACCTGAGAAGTGTGTTACCTCTGATGGTAGGAAACTTCTCGGTGTGCTCTGAAACGGTGTGAAGTTCAGACTTTCACGTGAAGAAAAAGAAGTTCAAGTGCAACAGCCTATGTGCTCATCTGTGAACAGAGTGCAAATTGAGAACCGCTGTCTCCCTGAAGTGTACAAACATAAAGCTGCAGTGAGGCTGTTGCTTCCTGAGGCTGACCTGAGAATCTCTCTACTACAGTTACCCAGTTTCTTTGTTGCCTTTAAAACCCTATTGGCAGCAGTCAGTCTGGTAAGAATGAGGTTAATTTTAACTCTGGAGCATTTTGGGACAGGAGTGGAAGCTTTTGAGCTAGTGGTTGCACTGGTCTGTGGTCCTCCTGCCCGTTCTGTGTAGATAAAATGCACGCAACTATAGGCAATGAAAATGTGTAGTATGCGTAAGTTTGGTGATCCTTTAAACTACTAAGGCTTAAGTGGAAATGTTGAGCAAGATGAAGCTTTTAGTAAGTAATATTTCTGTTGAGAAGTTAGCTGTCAAAACCACTTTCTGTGGCTGCTTAAAATAGTTCAATGGAGAATGGACTGAAATGGCCAGGTTGGACACGGCTTTGGGCAACATAGCCTAGGGTGAGGTGTCCTTGTCTGTGGCAGGGGGGTTGGAACTGGGTGATCTTAAGGTCCTTTCCAACCCAAACCATTCTATGGTTCTAAATTGCCGCCTTCTTCTCTTCACAGGCTGAAGAACAATGGCTTCCTTCAGCAACCTGACTATTGGCATTATTGTTGCCAGTTTTACTGTATTTCAGTTCCTGTTCCATGTTTTAAGTTCTTGGGTGTCAACACGAATAACACCTGGTTTTAACAATCTCAGCCAAAAAAGGAAGATTGAATGGAATTCAAGGTAAGAGTGTTCAAAACAAAATCCAGCTAATGACCTGCCTGGAATTTGTCAACATCTGAACCACCTATGTGTGTTTAACCCTGTGAATCTTTCCTGGGTGCTTTTCTGCCTTTTGAGCCATAAAGGAAATATAGCAAGATGAGTTTTATTTGTAATATATTACCCTGAAAGGGTATGTGGTGGTGGTTGGAAAGAACCTGAAGATAATCTAGTTCCAACCCTGACCATTCTGTGATTCTGTATAGTACACAAGCTTCACTGGGTGAAATGAATCGGTAGAGTAAAACTTTATGCTTGAGTAGCCTATTGCAAGTCTAAAGTATTTTGCAGGTTTTTCTCCAATTTGAAGCTCAAAACTGTGCTGTGTGGCTGTTGCTGTACTCAAAATGCATTAGTTGTATCACTGTTCCTCCTCAGTGCTATTTAAAGGCAGCATCAGGTGGATACTTCTAAAGTTGTTTCCATTGTTCTAGGCAGCATTAGCAACTCAAATAGTCTTGCCTTTCCATTTGGCAAATGTCCACCTGCAGTGTTCTTAAAGGCACCATCTTAATTTCATTTGATCTTTGACTAATTACCTATCTGCCAGAACAACGCTGTAGGATGCCAGTTCATGATATCAGTGCAGGTTAGGTTTATCTCTGTGTTACAACTTACAGTGGAGGCAGGCAGGGAAGCTAAAACTAGGCAGGGAAACTAAACTGTTATCATGCTGGAGCTGAACTTTTGTCTCGAAGCCACATCAAGTGACCATAGAATTACATAATAGGCTTTCTGAGAACTTATTCCATGCCTCGTAGCTGTTGTAACAGCTTTGCATAACAACATGTGAATCGTCTCACACATAGCAGGCTCTCTGGAAATAACCTGCGCTGTAATCTCTGGGCTATTTTGTAGTGAGCTGTTCAAGTTGGTACAGCACCTTTTTTTACTTCTTTCCAAGTTTTTTCTTAGGGTTGATAGCAGGATGTAGATGTTAGCACATAAATGAGTCGCGGTCCAGTGCTGCATCCAGTTCTGGAATTAGAAGGCGTGACACACAACGTATCATTCATCAACAGCTTGTTGATGTTATACCTGAGGAAAGTGAAAGAAAGGCTAACTGTGCTTGCCTTTCTGCATAAGACTGACCCTTAACTCTGCTAACCAGTGTTCTGTCAAACTGCCTCAACACTCCAGTGTTTCACCAAAACGAGGAGGCATCCCAAGGAGTATCTTACACGTTCAGAGGATGGAGATAGACATATATGCACTCTGCAGACAGCTGTGCAGGTAGAGAAAGTTACTATCTCCCAGTAAAGTGAGTTGGGTTAGCTTAAATGATTTAAAAGCAGATGGTTGTTATTTTGTCCTATATTGAACTGGTGTAGGGAGCGCTCACACAAATGGTTCTGTTGGCAAGCCTGAAGGAAACTGCCAACAGAACTGGCACAGAGGATGGTTATGCATTTTTATCAGCTCAGCTGCCTGAAATGAGCCGCAGCATTGAAAATGCATTGTTACAGTTTGGAGGGTTTTGTAATCAAACATTGGAACTGCAGCTCTGGACTGTGTTTTCCATGCTGTTAATTTGTTCATTCTGACCTTCCAAGAATTAAGAACCAATAATGTGATTGCTTCTGGAATCTTAAGTATTGCAGATGCTCAAATTGAGTAAAAAACTCTACTTTGACACAAATGTAATATAACTATTCTGTTGTGCGTAAATTCCTGTCACCTCTTCTATTAATACATGATTGTACTGCTATTAAGCAGTTGGTAAGTATGTGTATATTCAGTAACAAAGGAATAAGTATGCAACTTATCAGGGCAACTTGTTCCTTTGTGGTTTAATGAGGAGTTAAAGGATACAAGCTTTGTCAGTATTCTCAAAGAACTGTGTGGAGCTTGACAGCTTGACCTAGATTCCATATTAAAATGGAGTGTTGCACTATTTCCCTCCTTCTGCCCCTTCTTCTACAGAAACGTCAAGGTCCAGAGTTGGAGGCAATCTGCTCCTTTCTTTCTTTTGGTTTTTTATCCTCTCCCCCTTCATGGGCTGTGCTTGTGTACAGCTTGCATTCTAAACACTAAGGTTTGGATAAACAGCCACTCCTGAGACAAACTGCAACTGAGCTATATATTCTAAGACAAATTTTACTTCTTTCACCATTGTCTTCTCCTCGGGTTCAAAACCACCAGGCATTTCTCAAATGGTAAAACTATCTGCCATGCTTTGTTTTAAAGACAAAGCAAAGTTCTTAGCTCTCTGCTAACTCTGTGTTGCAAGAGTCTTAATTCTGATAACTTAAATTTTCTTTGTTTATTAAATCGATGTAAAGATCTAACCAAAAAGCAGCCTGTGGCTAGTGGTTAGTAAATGTTCTCCTCCAGCTTGTTACATTTGACTATTCAGCTTGCATAAATCTGCATTCATTTTTTTGGAACACTGTTGAAAAAGTGCTGAAAATAACACGATGATACTCTTTAAACAAATCATAAATAGAGACTTCTCTTACGAACGTGCAGCATTCACAACTACCTGAACTTCATGTTAAGCACATTAAGGAGAGCATCACCCTTGTTTGCAGCCTACTCTGTCTTTGCAAAGTCTTCCAGAGGGAGTAAGATGGTTTTCTCAAGTCTTGCATGGTGGAGGTGAGACTCCTGAGAGTGATCTATGCACGTTTAAAACGTGAATGACTTCCAAATACATGTATTTAATATGTACAAAGACAAAACTAATAACTAACAGCACCTTTATATTTGTGTGCCTATTTTTCATGCTGTGAATATGGTGCAAAGATGTTTCTGATGACACAGCATCAAACTTGGAGTTCTCATCTTTAAAGGGTATCCATGATTCAGTAGAGCTATTTTAGCACATTTTTTTTCCTTCCTAGCCACACTTGAGAACTGGGAGAGCAAACAGCAGCTACACAGGATTAGATGCAGTTTCTAGCAGTGTTAAACCCATGGCTAGAGGAGCAAGGTGACATGTTTTGGACCCATGCCCATTGCATTGTTCTGCCTTCCAAGAATACATGTGGACTCCAAAGGGCAGGAATGGCTGTGTCCTGTGTGCTGGCAGAAACCCTGCCAGGGCCTCTGTAAATAGGTAGTTCTTTTTAAGTGCTTGTTAACATTCAGAGTTTATCTACATTGTGCATGCACCCTGTATGCTTGAGACTGGTGTCATTTGGATGGGGAGGGGGAAGTGTTTAGTACCCAAGTATGGAGAAGGCAACTCTGATTACTGTGACTTTATATAGGACAAGAGGAGTGTGAATAAAGCAAAGCTTTAAGAGGAGTGTAAATAAAGCAAAGTGAGCTGCTAGTTCATATGAACTTGTAGCTGGTACACCTCAGATACTCAGCTACAACCTTTTGTTATACAAGTTTTCTCTTTGACAACCAGAATCTACTCCAAATGCACTTGAAATTCGGATGCTTTCCTTGATAGGTCTTTAATTGAATGCCCCTCTTTTCAAAACCTTCACTTGGCAGATTTATTATGGGTCACCTTATTAATTTGGTGCCTGAAAGGAGAAACTTGCTGCAGGACTCGTGGGCCAGTCTGAATGTGGAATGCATACAGATTTTCCAGCAAAATGGGACAACACAGCAAGTATTTGTTAGAGAACCGGATGTTATATTGTCTTTAAGGATTCATTCATATAGGGGATAATAGGGGAAAATGAAGGTCTCTGTTACTTTAAGACCTTGTGTTCTGTTTAAGAGGCCCCTTGCTCCAATCTAATAGATTCCTTCTTTTTGACTGTTTTGCCCACCTCTCATTGTACTGAGGTTGGATGGAGCGTGAAGAAGAGATGATTGGCTTTCACAGAGGTATCTGGATGCAGCTGAGAGCTTAAGCACAGTATAGACAGTTGTGAGTGGCAGTACCTTCTTGTGACTGTAATCTCTTTTTTAGGACAGTGTCCACATTCCACGCCTTGGTGGTTGGTGGCTTTTGCCTCTATATTTTGGTATACGATGACGCCGTTAATGCTGACCGTCTCTGGTAAGGAGTGTTATATGTATCTTGTGTTTATACGATGAAGTAACGTAACTCAGTATGTTCATTACTGAAATAATTAAGATCCCATTAAAATATGCGGTAATTGTAACATTGGCCTTTTGTGTACGTAGTAATAGGTGAATAAATTGTTGCCTGTTTTGGATTTTTTTGTCATTGCATTCTGGTATCTTTAGAGAGATCGAGTACAGTCTGAATGTCTTATGAGATCTGTTAATCATGTTGGAAAGCAGCACGTTATTATGACTTCTCTTGTGTGTCTCTTGTAGTAAGGTTTATTAGATAGAAGCTTTTATTCTGCTTTGTTTGAGTAAAACTTGTTCTAAATAGTGCAAAGGAAGTCATGAAGGCAGAAATAAAAGCCTCTTAGTGATGATAAATATGTTGAATCTTTGCATTTACTAAATCATTCTGGTGTATTTCCAGGAAAAAATCAAATTAATCAGAAACCAATCCACTTTATTTCAACTATTGCTTCTAAATAGTTTCTTCTGTTTGGATCTGTTTACAGTGATGTTATTTACATTTGGTAGAGTAAGGAAAACTTTATATATATATTAAAATCTAGTGGAAGTATATCTAATCTGTGTGTTTTAAATGAAAGCTTCGGGTTCATTTATGGCAGTATTTCTGTACATTGTTGCTTGGTCAAAATTATCTAGTAGTGTCAGGGTCTTCTCAACTGAAAGTGCACAGAACATACTCTGGATGTGGAAATCAGTGTTCTCAGTTATTAAATAATAATTCTAAATTGTGTGAAGTATCAGTGTACTTAAAACAGTCGCAGTGATTTGAATTCATGTTCATGCAAGTGATTAAGTGGAAAGGAAGACCAAACAGAACACTGCCCATGGCTTGACAAGTACTTATATACAGTCTGTGAGTGAAATACAGCTTTGCATTAGGCTTTCTTCTACCACTAAAGTCAGAATCATAGGGTGATTTTCCCCAGAATCTGCAGATGTGCATCTTTTTCTAAGGCTGACTTTTTATATTACTCTTAGCCTTGATTTTAATTGAATATGACTGAAGAGGAAAACCACCAAATTATGTGGGAAATGCCAGATGGCCTCTTGCAAGGCTGCTCAGTTTGGAAAACTAACATCCTTTTGAAGTGCAGGCATAAGCTATAGGACTTAGTCATTTACAGATATGAAGGATGCATAAGGCTTTCTATAGGAGTCTCATATTAACAATATAAGACACATTTTTGCATCCAGTTTTAGTAGTTCTGTAGTAAATGTCCAGGAATCCTTCACGCAGCTTTCTTGCACTGTTCTAGCCCAGACAGCCTGAAAATATTACGCAGATGCTCTGATTTTAGACTACTGGGAAGGTTTTGATACAGACACTCTTTTTCTCTCACAGTTGCCACCATCCTTGTGTAGTCATTGACTGTATGAACGGTATCCAGTCAGCTCTTTTCTGTGGGATTTAAAGATACCTCTATCTATAATGGCAAATCACAAGTTGTGAGCCTCTGTGTATGTCAACCTGAATTCTGGCTCCATGTAAAGCTTAAATGCATGATGCCGATGATACCTATATGTCTTGAGAAGGATCATGACTCCTGCTGAGCATTTGGGTTCAGTGGAGACATGTGGTATTACTGTCAGGTAATGCCTGAATCTAGGTCTGATAGATGCTAAGAAAGGATAAGGACTGGATCACTGATGACTTAGAGGGAAGCATCAGCATAGTGTATGTGTATCTTTTTTGATGCTCTAGGACATTGCAGAACACCTTACCTTTTCTCTCGACGTAATACAGACTAGCTAATGTAGACGATGTAGAAATTCTTCTTGAGGTGGTGAGAATAGCAGGGTAGAAAGTGTGGAGGTGGTAGAGATCAGATAAGGAAAAGGAGAAAGTGTAAATAAGTGAACTAAATTGAAGCTTCACAGAACAGGCTTCTTCATACAACTGTCCACTTGATAGTCATTACTCTTTGTTGTATATGACTCTGTATCTGCAAAGAAGTTTGAAGATAGTCATGTGGGCTTCTGTTTGTTCTATCTGGCTGTGCATGTTCATGTGTAGTTCATTTGCCACACATACCTCCTTAGCAATCACAAAAGAGAGAGCTCTTCCCTCTCGCTTACTCAAATAACATCCTGTTTGCCACTCCTGATTCTTGCTTGCATCAAACCTAGGCTGTAAACATCAGGGCTTGTAAGCTCCACTGCACTTCCCATTCAAGGAAATCTAGAGGACTGTAGGCTAAATTCTAAGTTTCCCATTAATTAATCTTAATCTGGGATTCTAACATGGACTCTTCTTGAAGGGATGTGACAGATGGGCAATGCAGCCTTGTATGTTGCTGAAGTGCTGGTTTAGAAAGTCCATAGAAGGTTTGTTGCAAGGTGACCGTTCTCAAGGAAAGAACAAAGGGAAGTGAACCATCCCTGTCTCATCCAGTTAAGTCACATTTACCGATACCAAGGAGCAAGCATACATTCAATCTTTTGCATCTGTTCTGGAGAAGAATATGAAGGTTCTTCAGAGCAGGCTCAGTCTTGGTGATGATTTACTGAAGTGCGTTGGGAGCACTTACAAGTTTGAGTGTGATGATAGAACTCTAATGGGAGGGCTGTAACTATCTGAAGAGTCTCTGTGTGTGAGAACACATCTGTTTATGCTCTGTGTCTAGCTATGACTTTCAGAAGAGGTACACCAAAAGAAGCACTCGGCCTTCAACCCACATAGTCCATGAAACCAGGTTTTGAAGCCATGGAAAAATGTTCCTGTTTCAAGTTGTAGTTAAGAGAGCTTCTATGACTCCATTCTTAAGGGCTTGAGTGAGCTCCAGGCTCTCCTGGTCATGGTTTTTTTTCTCATTTAATAGCAGAAATGAGGTTTTGCAAATCCTTCTGTTTTCCTGTAAGCTTCCCTCTCCTTCAGGGAAGCAGTTAGTGTTAGATGCTGAGAAGGCCTTACAATCTAGTGAACAGATTGTAGTAATACAGGAAATCTCCTCCACTGCTTCATTCCAATAGGATTAAAAAATAAAGGCTAAGTAATAGTGTTTTACTGCTTTCTAGCTGAGGGAGACTTTGTGTTGGAGGTGCTATAAGCAGAGTTGTGTTCCTTTTATCTCAAAGGTTTACAGCAAAACTTCCTTTCACAGCTTGTCTTGTGCAGTCAATGTTGGGTAAATCTCTAGAGCTGTCACTTGAAGCTCAATTCATACTTACACAAACAGGCTTACACCACTTGTGATCTTTATGCTAAGGAAAAAGACATTTGCTTACCAAACTCAAAATGTGGCCATACAGAGGATGGTAGAGGAAAGGGTAAGTGCTGTAATGTGAATGATTCCCTTTCTTGAGGTGTATTCACAAGTTTGGGTTTGTTGAACATCCTTGAGGAACTGAAGCTGTGTGCATGCTACTGAATGCCTGCTGAATGTTTGGCATCAGAAGGGAAGGGACAGAAGGTGTGAAACTCCTCTGGAAAGCATTTCTTCTCCAAGGTTCCTTGGTTTCAGAGAACTGGCAAATAATTCCTTTCATGTCTCCTCCTACTCTGTTTATCCCTATAAGTATCCATCCTCTCATGAATATGAAAAGTACCAGCTGAGCAAGATATTTTTGTCATCCTTAACGAAGTTTTAACACTGGCAGAAGAACAAAAATGGAGACACAGCCTTCTCCTTTATCCTCTTTCCAGAGAAGCCAGCTAAGGGTATTTGCTCTGTTCCAGTTCTAGACTCTAGCAAGGCTCTTGGGGCACTCTCTGCTCCAAGGCAGGGGGTATTCCTGGTTAAGGTAGTTAGTAGATGTCTTACAGCTGGGTGAAAAAGGAATCCATCTGCATAACTAGGACCTTTCTTAACTGAATCTTGAAAGGTCTTACTGATGGGCTGAGAATAAGGTGATCTAGTAGACACTATGTGTTTGGTATGTGTATATCCTTTGCAAATCACCTTGTTACAAAGGGTGTAACTATGTATTTTTGGTATGTTTGCAGGGGTGACCCTTCAATTGTGAAGCTGAATATTGCTATTACCACAGGCTACCTCATTTCTGGTAATTATGCAATGTGTATATAACACCCAGAACTTGTATATTTACATTGAGTCACTATGCCCATATATTTATACTGAGCCACTGTGCCAGGGATGTGACGTGTGTATACAATGCATGTTCTCCTGTGCCTTTTAAAATTGCTAATGGAGTTGTGGGTTGTGGTGGAATCGCAGGATCTTGCCAGTGGATGCGGAAGATGAAACATCATCTCCCCAAGTAGGGAGGAAGTGCCCAGCTTTATGGTTTGCTACACAACCACCAACTCCAGCTCAGATTTGTCCTTCAGCCAGTTGAGAAGGTGTTAAGGCAGTGCCTGTCACTCCCTCGGGGTGCTTACAGCTTGTGGCTCTTTTGTCACATGTTTCTTCCTATGAGCTCAGAATGCTGGCAGAAGGATTTTAATAGCCTGCAATACAAGCTGAGGCAAACAATGCCATAGGATCCTGCCTGCCCACCTCTTAGTCTCCCTTTAAGCCAAAATTTAGCCATATACAATGGGGCAATTTTCATTATTTTCTTGAAATGGCATTCTATCCTATATATGTGTCCTTAATTATTTACTGTCAACTGAAACTGTTGTGGGAATTTTGCTGCAAATTGCTTTGGAGCTTTCTTTTATGGTGTGTGGAGATAATACTGACTTGTCAGAGCAAAAACTTAGTGTGCCTTGGACTATTTTCAGGGAAAGGTACTCATGTTAGGACAGAGTCTGGTCAGAGACTGGACTTCACTGTCTCCCAGACTAGTTTTCTCATCACACTGGAGATAGTCTGGTGATCGGCACCCTCAGTTAACCTGTGGGTTAGTTTAAGTCTCTGTTTTTTTCCATAAGAACTTCAGCTTTCATGTTTAAATTCATTGGTATCTATTTCTGAGTAATTATGCATTAGAATTTCATGGTGAATTAATGAATGCCTTTGAAGAGAGACCTGAACCTGGCCACTCATTCTCTCTCACTTCCTTTTGTATAGTTGATGTTTAATTATTAATAGGAAGTGGAGCAGCTATGTCAGGTGATAAAAAGTCCTGCCTGAAGGTAGCTAATATAAAAGAGATCAAGACTCTCACTTGGAGATGCAAAAGGCACAGGAGTAAAGTCTTTGACTGGAAACCTTGGTCACTAATATTCCAGTTTAAAGTACTCATTTGGAGCAAGGAGGGGCAGAAATTGCTTGTTCCAATACAAAAGTCTTCTGAAATCTTAGGCCATCATGGGAGAAGAAAGAGTATTTCTGCCAAAGCATTAACTCAGGCCCACTGCATCACTGCTGCAGTAAATGGAAAGTTCTGATTAAATAAAGCAAACATGCTTCTCATTCCAAGTGTCCCTGGCAAAATATGTTTAGGAAATGGTTCACTGTTAGCTAATATAACTCCTTTTTGATTCACAAGTGCCCTGTAATAGATCCCTGCATGTATCTCTATATGGCTATGCCTGCTGTAGCCCCCATCGCCACTGGTTTTGGTGGGTTTTTTTCACTTCTTCTGCACTTCTGTTGAAGTGGAAAGTTGTAATTTATGGCAACTGTTGGCAGAGAATTGTTGCTTAATGCTTTGACTAAAGTCGAGCCTCAGAATAAAGGGTTTTCTCTTCTGAGATAGAGTGTTTCTACTGATGCCCTCTGTGGGCATTTACACCTCTAAAGCTATTGCGAGGTAAAAGGTAATATAATGAATTGCTCTTTATCGTTATTTCTTTTCTCTTGTAGATTTGTTGCTTATTATTTACTACTGGAAGGCTATTGGTGACAAGTACTTTGTAATACATCACTTGGCAGCTCTGTATGCTTACTATTTTGTACTGGTGAGTGCTGTATTTTTCCAGTCACATAGCAAGCAGGTGGCATTGAAGACAATTTAGAGATCTCATTTGCTTAATGTTTATGAAGTTCTTCATTGGTTGGTGCTTTAGCTTTGTGAAAGGTGTATTTCTGTTTACAGTCACTGTTACTTTCTAAATGGTTTTATCAGTCATTTGTGGTACGTGTCTAATATTACGGTCCTTCAACACAAATGTGTAACTTATTCAACAGCTGAACTTAAAACTCTGCTCAGTTTTTGCTGTAGAGGGACTTTTGACAGAGGGCCTTTTCAAATGGTTGTAGAAAAGGCTTTCAAATAAGCCCCCAAGTCTGAATAGTTAGTTGAAGAATTGGAAGGAAATGGTTCCAAGTGGTTATGTTGTGCTTGTGACTGTATGGCAAGGCCATTGGTCAGTGATCCATAATCCTACTGGAGGATGTGCTACAATCAGCTGGGTGGGCTTTTTTCTTTACGATTACTTTGGTGGGGAAACAATGGATGATTAACTGTGTCTATCTATAAATACCTGTCACATACATACACTGAAGGGAAAAGGGGAAGAGAAGGATACTGTCCTAGGATAAAACCTCACTTTGTTATTCCTTGCTGCTGCTGGAAGTTCTCAGAGCTGCCCATGTGACTTGGTAGAAGTCCCACTGGCCTCTAGAATAATGCTCCTGAATTCCTTCCATAAAGCTTATGCAGTAAACAAGAAATCTTACCAAATGCATTTTACTTCATTTACCACGTTTCTTTGCTGCCTACTGTGTGAATCCCAGCCTTACAGTGCTGAAAGCGTTGAGGCGCCAGATTACTGTCAGATTGCCTACATAATGGGGATGAAGTATACTGAGAAGTAAATGCTCTGTTTCAGGCTGAAGATAATTAGATCTTCTAATGTTATGGATGAAAGTGAATTAGAGCTGAAGATTAGAGAAATGAAAATACCAGTAGCAAGGCTAATCCCTGATGCAGGAAAATCATTAGTTGTTTCTGGACTAAACAAAGTCTACTTTGTGGGAACTTCATTTAAATCAGTTCTTATTATTTGGCTGTAGCTCTGCCCTTGGATGTCTGTGTTACTCTCATTCTCTTATCTTCAGAGAAAGTTATTCCTAAGTATCTTATTTAAAATATGGCTCTTGAAGATAGGAAAGAGTTTGATGAAGAACACAGATTCTCTGTTTGGTGTAGTGGGAACTGATGTGAAATCACTGAAGCAGTGGGTACAAACACGTTTGATGGGGAAAAGGGGAATCATGACATGCACTACATAGATAGTTCACGGAGCCTACCAAAATGTTTTAAAAGTCTTTTCATCTCTACATCTGCTGCTGGCCCAGCCATGGTGTAATGGAACACAACCAAACAATAAGGCACAGAATATGCTGTACTTTGTCACTTGGAGGCAAGTGCTCAGTTACAAGGTGTATCAATGTGAATGTGCCACGCAGTCATCCGGCTACTGCCACGGAGGAGATGTGATCATCTTCCAACTGACAGGGCATGGCTGGGGCTGTGACACAACTGCTGGAAAGGGTTTCCCCTGCAGTGTGTGAGAGGGAAGAAAAGGCTTTATGTGCCCTTTCTGCTGCCAAATAAGAGCTGGGAGTTCACCTTCACTGGGTGAATTATGTTCCTAAACCAATGCAGGGACACTTTTCTTTAGCTTACAGTGTTTATTTTGGGGCTTGTTTAAACATTGAGAAACCCCAAATCTTTATAATTCTCTTAGTAATAGCATTATTATAATTCCAGCCTAACTTGTGCCAGTCTTGTGTAGCTAGCTTTCCATGGCCTGTAAGCCTCTTAATTTGAACAGTACTGATCTGAGCCACCTGAAGGACAATTGCAGCTTTGGAGGTAAACCTTTACTCTGAAGCTGGGAGGAAGTTGCCTGGAGCTGGTGAACTTGTTTGCTATTGTTTTAATAAAGAAGTTGAGACACTGTGTCAATCTGTGTGTTCTTGAAGGCTGTAATCAAGGCTTCACATCTCCCCTGTTGATGTTTCAATGTCTGCTTTGTTTTGCTAACCAGAGCAAAGGTCTGCTGGCTTACTTTGGGAACTTCCGTCTGCTTGCAGAGTTCTCCACTCCTTTTGTCAATCAGCGGTAAGTGCTCAATGAATGCTTGCATCATTACTTTACATCGTAATTTGTAGCATGATTTCTGTCACTTGTGAAGTCTTTTCTGTTGTCAAATGGGAATTTATATATATTGTATTTGTAAATATATATATTCATATATATGAACTAAGGATTACTACGGGGAAACCTTTTTTGCTGCTATAGCTGCAGCAGTATAACTAATGAATTCACCCAAGGTCCTTCTTAGAGTAGACCAGTCTTCATATCTAATGCCATTTTAAAATGAAGCTTCTGAACAGAAAACCTGACTAACATAATATTGTTCATTATCCTTTTTATGTTCATTTAATTATTCTAATAAAGCCATCATTTTCAATAGGGATTTTTTTAGTGTTGTGGATTAGGAAAAGATAACACCATCATCAGAATCCTAGAATGGAATTGCATTGCCCTACGTAACTGGAAGTTTATTTTGCAGTGCTGCACATGTATATGTGCATATATGTGTATATATGCATATACATATATATGAACACATAGAATAATATACGTGCATATTCTTTATTTCCTTTCAAAAATAGATCTGGATATTATTTTGAGGACTTAAACTAGAAAGATAATAAAGCACCTAAATATATCTGGTTAATCTTCACACTGGTGTGCAAAGAAGGAAGTGGCAGAAGGCATTTTGCAGAGCTCAGTGAGTCGAAGCCTGCTGTGGCTTCTGATCATAGTGTTGCTACTCAAACTGCTGGTGTGGGTATCAGAAAGGGAGCTCAATAATGCCCTGTACCGCAGGCAGAGGAAGCAGTCAGGGGAGTTTCGCAGTGCTCTGGGGAAGGTGACCTCTCTCCTGTGCTGTAGCCACTGTGATCCAGCTGGGTACAGGGATTTGCCCCAGGAAAACCTCACCTCAGGAGAGGGGTGTTGGTATAGGGCAGTGCTGTCCTCCTCTCCCATAACTTCTGTACGTGTGTGCCATCTATTTTCTTTTCCAGGCATCCGGTAGAGAAAGGATGATGTAAGGCAAAGAGGGACTGTAGTCCTCCTGCAAACAGGGTATCTTGAGTATTACCCATCACTGCATTACAACTGTAAACCCCAGACTATTCGATGAGACTGTATCATTCCTCGGCTTTCTAAGAATAAAAACGATTGTGCTGAGACCCCTTTCAAACATGAGCTTGGCAAATTGAAGTTGCAGGAGGGAAGGGTGGGATAACGGAGGTCTCCAGAGGCTGCTTCCATTTGCCCAAGCACAGTGGAGTCAGAGATTAGAGTCCAACGTAGTCTGTGCTCCGTGTGCACAGAAGAACTGAGGAATAAGTCAACTTCTTTAAACTCATTTTTAGTAATACAAGGAAGAGGAGAGTAAGAAGATGAAAAAGGGTGTGTTATATTCTAGGTTTCTGTATTGACATTCGTGTCTGACTGAATGGCTGTTGTCCCAGCTGACTCCCACTGAGATAGGATTTCATCCTAGGTTGAAGTGGTACCTGTACTAATGCTTATCTTTGAGGCTGCGTTAGGAAGCATTGTGATACGTCTGGCTATTAAAAGTAATATATATTATACTCTTTTAATGCCTGGGGGGAGACCACGTGTCTTTGAGTATGGGCTCTTACTGCTTTCTCAGAACACCAGAAATCACTGCAGGAGATAATAGTTCCTTGCACTAGGGGACATAACCTCCTTAGTGCAGGAATGCTTTTTGGGGTTATTTTGGGTGGTTTTTTGTGTGAATATTTCAGGGTTTTTTTAATTAAATTTGAAGAGAACCAGACCCTCAAGGCAAAAAGTAGTGGATAATGATAATGACTTCCATTATGTTTCATGTTTGCATTCTTAGGATTACCAGAAGAGCTATTATTAAAGTATAAAAAAATACTCTAATCTCAGAACTGTCTATGTATTTCCTGCCTGTGTTGTTAGGGAGATCTAATTGGAGGTTGTCTCCATGCCAAGCATTTAAATCTTGTAATGTTAGTACGAGCGTCTATGTAATTAAGTATGAACTGTTGTGGGTAAACTTGTAGCGATACATGTGACTTATTGACTTGTATTTAGCTGAATTTGCAGGGAGAGGGATGTTGCTAAGCAGACGTCCAGTCTTCCACACTGTCCCATTGCAGTGTATTTTAAAACCTGGTTTTATATTACTTTTGGGATCTGCATTGTAGATATCAATGAAAGTACAGGCTCTAATTGTCAGTCCGACCAAAGATACCAGCTCTCTCTGTTCGGCATCCCAGTGAGTGTTTCTGTGGTGAGGTATCCTGCTTCTAGGCTGGGCTGCCACCTTGAGTACCTGGATTCTGACTGTCTCAGAATACTTGTGTTAGAGCTGGATGTCTGCCAATTCTCTTTAGTACATCTCTAGTTACCTAATATATATATA
The DNA here is from genome assembly GCF_963264785.1 of Psittacula echo. NCBI lineage: Eukaryota > Metazoa > Chordata > Aves > Psittaciformes > Psittacidae > Psittacula > Psittacula echo. The sequence goes on from NC_137740.1 coordinate 63,298,882, forward strand.
TATATTACCTGGTATGTCTCTAATTAATAGTAAGCATTAATCTGTAGGTAATTAAATTGAAAATTACTTTCAAAACCCATTTTAGAGCTGGTATTGTGTTAAACAGTTTTACCCTCATATCTCCTTGGAAATAAACGGATTATTCCACTTCTCCTCCCCATCTCCTATCATGAATACAGTGATTTAAGGAATTTTCTTCTGTTCCTATCTTTAACCTGCCACTGCTGCACACATTTTCCTTGTGTTTGTTTTGGTGTAAGTGTTCCTTTTCCTAATGGAGTTCAACACAGGGGTTCTGTGTATGAAGCAGTACATAAATCGTGCCTCTCTACTAATGAATTCATATGCAATAATTACTTTCTTAAGACCATTTACAGTAGTAGTAGCAGGAGAGGGCTTTTTAATTTTATCTTTCCATAGCATACCTGGCCGTGACATGGTTCAGTGCCATTTACACTGGTGGGGAGAAACAGAAGCAGTCCCAACTCTGAGAAACTGGAAACTAGAGCACTGTCTAGATTACCATATCCAAATACAATGCTAGAATTGCTTTCAAGGGGAGGAAATCAGACTTTTAGTTGCCTATTGGTGCAAAATACAGTATCAAGTAATGAATCTGTATCATTTATCCTAATTTTTTCATGTGAAATTTATCATTTTGAATTAAAACTGTAGTGTATTATACAATAGCACTGAAAGGATGCTGGTTGTCAGCTGGTTTCCAGTTCCAGTCGGGATTTTCTATATGTTACTCTGCAATATACCGGTTATCACACACTGCTTAAGTGGGCTTCAGCCAAGGAGAAGAATTTGCATTTAAGCCAAGACACAGCGTAAGAATTTAGAAATTATAAGGGTGGAAGCATCTAATAACTTATTGCTTAAAAAAAGGGAATAAAATCCTTCTTTAATGAGATGGCTTCAAGTCTGCCTCGTCTCTGTGACTGCTTCTTTTGCAGGTGGTTCTTTGAAATACTGGGATATCCTAAATCTTCCAAGGCCAACATCATCAATGGTTTGCTGATGACAGTTGTGTTCTTCGTGGTAAGGATTGCCGTCATGCCTGCATATTACAGCCACGTCATTGCCTCCTTTGGAACAGAGGCTTTCCACAGGTTAGGATTTGCAGCCCAGAGCGCCTGGATTATCTCAAGTGTGGTCTTGGATGTTATGAACATGATGTGGATGGTCAAAATTACAAAAGGATGCTACAGAGTCATGTGTCTTATCGGACGGGAGGAAGTCAAAACTCACAGAAATGGCAAATCTGACTAGAAATCACACACATAAAATGCAATTCCTGCTGTAAAAGTAATCTGGGTTCACTGAAACAGTGCACATTTCTGCCATGGAATGATCCTCTTAAGAAAACAAGGTATTACCTCTGTACTGACCTTACTCTTCCCCTAACCACACTGCCTGCACACCCAGGGCCATGCTTTATGGATCCTGTCTGGTGAGGAATAAAAGCAAAAGCTCCCACAAATGAGTTCCATGTGTGTGTTCTAAGCAGTTAGAAGCCACTGAAGTTAGAAAGGAGCAGACTGGTTATTACTTGCTTGTTGTCCACCAGTGTGTTCGAAGTGTTTCACTCAGGTTTCTCAGATCAATGTGTTTTATAAACCCAGCGAGTATCGAGATCTCTCTCTCTCCTTTTTTTAGGAAACAGAAACTCCCCAAACTCCTGATATGGTGCAATTTTCCTGGCACGTTTCTATGTTTTCTTCTGGGAATAACAATCAAGATTTCAGTCTTGACGACTTTTCAAGTTTTGCAGGAAAACCTAAAAATGTAGCTTTGGTTCTGTGAAGTCTTTTACTGCTTTTTTGTTCTGCCTTATACGAATGCAAACCATTTTGGGCAACGTATGAGATACAATGATCTAAAACGCCGTATTATAAGACTAGAGAATAGCTGAAGAAGCGTTAAAATGCTCTGATTCTGATGGGAAGGATTCACTTTTGCTCTGTTACATTACATGCAATTCTAACTCTTCTAAATCGCCCATGGAATTGGTTTTGGCAGTCAATATGGTAAATGAGGTGTGGAAATAGCATCATTCTGACACGTTTCTTCTTTGCTGCTGCTACTACCTTGGAGAGAAGTGTTGCAACTCTCCACGGAGTGTTTGTGACCACTGGCTATTTGGAAGCGAAGTTTCATTGTAAAGAGGTGAAATTCTTCTGTTGATGTGATGTGTAACGTGCAGCGATCCTCGTTTTCTGATCCATGATGACCTATTTGATCCAAAGTATTGAGGTTTTTGTCACGTTTTCCTTGTTGATCACAGTCTGAGATGTTGACTAAACCCATTCTTGAGTTAACTGTGCCGGAGCAGATCTGTCAGTAGGTACTCTGTTCCTTCTTCTGCAAGCGGAAAGGTTTGGAGCGTATGAAAGAGGAATCTGACCATCTAGGACTAGCCTTGAATCTATTTTCTAATACAGTTTGAGGAAATTCTGGGGTCTGTTTGAGTTTTAAAGGGTTTTGAGAGCTGCATTGCTGTGTAGTTTGGTTTTGGTTTGCTCACTTTATACCATAGCTGAAATGGGACTGATTAACTCCTGGTTTTTACCTTGCTGTGGTGCTTGGTTGGGTTCTGTGTTTGTTGGGGTTTTTTACATGTTGCTTGTTACACCTTCTGGTTAGGTGTGCTGAAAGCCTGCATTTTCACCCAGTGCACAACCCAGTTACTTTAGCAGACTGCTTCAGCAATTCCTTTTCAAACAGAAAGGTAAAGCATTTACCCTGTGTAGGATCATTAGTTTTCCTCTTGTCCTGCTCCCTGTAACAAAGCTGGGTGAGGTGAACTCTCCCCTCTGTAGTCAGAGGTGTGATTGCCCCACTCTTGTGCTTTCCGTGTTTCCATCCTTCAGGAACTGGATGGCTGTAAGGCCCCAAGAGGGCTACGTTGGCTGAAATGCCTTCTAACTGAGGCAGCTGTGATAAGTGTAGTTCCCCAGTTAGATGATGCTAGGGAGTATTGTTTGGGCTGAATAATACACACTTTTATAAGCTTAGTTCCACTCTTTAACTGGGCAGGCTTTCTTCCCGAACCATTTCCCATGTTAAGGGAGATATCAAGGGTTGTTAGTACTCTTGTTTGGATTCTGGGCATATAAATGCTTCACAACCCAAACCCTGCAGACAAAAGAGCTGTTTATGCCTTAGAAAAGTTAGAAATTAATCTGTTTAGCTGGATGATCTGAGTGAGTGCTGAATGGGTTTGGGTACCAGTAAACCCATAGTCTGAGATCCTGTGACCTGCTGTGCTGAAAGAAAGACTCCATTCTACACTGATTTGGAGAACTTGGTATCTTCTAAACCAGTGATTTCAGTGCATCAAATGCACAATCTAGGCTGCATACAAAGGCTCTGTGTTTCTGTCACCTTTAGGATTTAAAGGTGTACATGAAATACTTCATTTTCTCGTGCTTTTTAAGTCACTAGATCAGGGAATCGTTTTGTATTAGCTTGTTCCTTCTGCTTCTGTTACTCAGGAAGCAGGATGAAAAACATGGGTAAGGTGATTTGGGGCAACCCTTAAGGTGGTAACTCATGAAAAAAACTCATCCCTTCTTAGCATAATCTATAATATTTCAGTATCTTTGTTTTCAATGGAGAACATTCATTGAAATGCTCCATTTCTGTCACTTCTAGATACTTCTTTTCCCTTATAAGACACAAATGTAAATTAAGCTGTAATAAGATTACGTTAAAACCAGACTGAAAAAACCCAACCAACCCAAACCCCTATATAATACACTTTGGGCAACAATCCAGAATGGAAGAGCAAGGGCTAACATGTTGTAAAACATGTAGTATTTTGGATTGCTGGACAAAATTAGTGTAATGAAAGCAGTATTTTGCAATGTGTTCCTCCATTTGATTAAATTTCCTTTTCCATGTATCACAGTTCTGTCCTGATGCAGCTACTGTGTGTCAGGAGACAACTTCCTATTGAAGGAAGTTCTTAACACTTGTGTATCGGCAAGGGATGTAGTAAACACGTTGCAAAGTTGTGGACTGAATACATGAGTACAGAGCACTTTTGACCTGCCATTCAAAGCTTGTAATACAGCAAATTAGAGAGGTGCAGCACCCGTTTTTTAATTGCACTTTATTAGTTTAAAAGCTCTGGTGAAATACTGCTGAAACTTAATGTTGCAAGTGTGTGTCTTTGCTTTTTTTTTTTTTTAATGCAAGAAAGTAAATGCATGATAAGTAGCATCACAATAAATGCTACCTTTAGAATGTAATGTTATCTTATTAATGGCTTAAAACTCCTCTGTTTTAATAGCTGCATTGTCTACAAGCAGCTTCTGGTGTATCACCGGGTGTCTTTGTGATGGACATGCCAAATGGAAGGAGTTCCTCTTGTAAAAGATGCTCGGATACCTTGGTTCTCTTTTCTTTGACACTCTTGGGTACCAGGTGACATAAAATCAGCACGATGATCATGGGAGAGTCTGTTTGTACCGGTAAGGCTGTATGTAGGACTGCAAGTTCCCCTTTTTTATGGCTTTACTTTATCATCAGAAGCTGAGTAAATGCCACTTCCAGAACTACTACCGTGGAGTTGTAGGTCAAGTTTTGCTCTCATAATTGATTGGTGGATACCTGTAGAGAGGAAATGTACATCAAATACTCATTTCCTTGGCGAGTGTTCCAGTTGATTTCCATGATGTTAAGGGCCTTACACTACAGGGGTTATCTGTGTGCATTCTTCAGTGGGAAGAGTTACATCTCTGGAGCCTATTCTACCTCTATAAATAAATGCTGTCTTGAGTGAGCTCAATAATTTAACAGCTTAATTGCCTAAAAAATTGACTCATGAAAGATATCCTATGCATGGGAAAATGAGGAGAGCTGACTTTATATAGGAATTCTTAACAGGTCCAAATTTTGTATTAAAGTTTATTACAAATGAAATGAATTCCACAGGCTGGAAGATGATGGCTTCCAGCTTTACTTCGCGTATCCTGGGAGAAGATTACTCAGGCTGCAGAGCTAGTGGTGATGGAAGAGTAGAAGCTCACACCAGGGAGCCAATGGGTTCAAGCAGGTTTACAGAGGAGAGGCGGAGGAGACTTTGTGAGCACAAGTATAGGGATCCAGATGTCTTCCTACTGCTGTGGTTGGCACAACAGCGGACTGATGTGCAGCAGAAAGGTTTGGGTATTTCCATCTCTCTGCTCACAGTGGAAAATGAGCCGTTATCCTTTAATGTTTTCAGACTGTGTAAAATAGATCATGAGTTGCTGTATGAAGAGGGCTTTTCTCGTGCGTTTGTGTGTGTTTTATGTACATAAAAGAGTTCCCTAAAAGATGATTTAATAGAGAAGTTTGTTAAAATGTTTTGTGTTGCTTCTGCTGAGCCATTCAGGTGAAAATCAAGGACTGCTTGACCATTACTCCAGCTTAGGACCTGGTGCAGTGCTGGCTGCTGGTGAAAGCCATCGATAAAGCAAATAGAAAGGGGCTAAAGTTGTGAGATGGAAAAATGCAAGTGTAGAAGACCTTGAAAAGCATGAGCAGCCCTTTCAGTTTGTTAATAGCCTATTGTACAACATCATATCTGGCTACAAGGAACTTGATGAGGGAGGATTTGCTCCTGGTGGAGTTCCCTTTGTCTGCGGAATATATCTGACGGCTGGAAAAAGAACACTACTTCATTGCTGAGATCCTGACAGCAGGCAAATGGAATTAGCCGTCAATATTTATGAACTTTAACATTCATCCACACTTGGATAAAATCTCTCTTTTTTTGGACAGGTGAAGGTCTTAGGGTTTTTTGCAAGCAACCTGAAAGTTCTTTTTATGGTGGAGAAGATGGAAGATGTGCTGCTTGGGATGTTTATTGCTCTGGGATTAACCATCAAATCATATTGTGAATTGATAACACCTGGTAAGGTTCGTTACCCATTACAAATCTCTACTAGCTACCTCCTTTGATGTTCTTGCTCTGTTTATAGTAACCAAGCACTTTATAGCTCAGTAAGGAATGGAAGGTAGCTCTGAAGAATCAATGGTGTCATTTGGTGTCAGAAGTATTTTGGCAAAATCTCTTCTGTGATCAGTTTCATTTGGTGATGTCCTGCACTTGAGAGGGCATCTGATGATACCCAAGGATTTCCATTTTTAATCTAGTTGGAAGGGAAATGTCTCGAAGAGTTCAGCATGGCTTGGTATCGAACGCATCACGGTTCAATGTGCTCTTTGTGACTTCCTTCCTATTGAAACTGAAAATAGAAAAGCAAATAAGATATTCCAGAGTGTATCTTACTTTTTAATCTGCGTGTGGGATGTCAAACATCGCGCTTGTCTTGTGGACAGGACGTGGTTGTATGAGCCTATACGTATGTAAGTATTTGAGAACCTGCACCCAATTGGCACATGTTGCATGTGACTTGTCTTCTAAATTTTCAAATGTTGGTGTTTTAACACCTTTGCTAGGGTTGGTAGCGCCATTTAAATATCAGCACTAATGTCATGCAGAGCACAGCATTCCGAACGCAGTGCAGAATCCATGGGGTTGGTTTGTTGTAACCCTATTCACTGTCACAAGAGAAATCCAGCATATGTTGGGGGGAAAGGAGGAAAAGGGCTAACTGTGAGCTCGGCTATGTAATTTGCACACTTAATATGCACACATCCAAATATCCTGGATTTGGTTTGAGCATGCATATACCAAACAGTGTTTTCTTTAATACTGGCTATGTATTTAGTATAATTTAACAGGTAAGCACAGCTTGATACAAACCCAACCTTACAAAGAGCGAATGAGTTACAAGTTAGGCATGAGTAATTGAGCCTGCAAGTCAAAAACGTTTAATCTTCTAGGAAGCAATTTGATAGATACATCTAACATATGTGCAGAGCAAGGATGAAAACGGTGTGAGTTCTGCTAAGTGTGGACAATCTGGTTTGCCGTAAATACTAACACCGTCACAAAACCAGGGTCACATTCTTACTGTCAGATAGGAATGCGGCCTGATTGTAGTAGCAGTCCTTACCACAGCACAAGAAGTTCAAAATGCGACATAACAGTTGTGCAGATTGGTGATACGTCAGTCGTAGTAAGGCAAATGGTTAAGTATTATGGGTTTCGGTTTCCTTTTAGTAAACCCCCCTGAACTGTTTGCATTTCAGTGATACTGTAAAGCATTTCTCTCTTTTGTTTGAACACTTTAGGAGCTTGCCTCAAATGATACTGGCTTCTGGGTTTTTTTTCCCTTTTGATATATGCAATAATGTCAATGAGCAATAAATTGCATGTTGTATGCAAGATATTGGTACTTCATAATAAAGGAAAGGAACGCATCTTCTTACTCTGTGAATTTGTCTTAACTCATTGATGGCTTATGTACCTGTAACGAATGCATCGTGAGAGAACATCTTCCTTTGGGTTGAGTTCAGGAACAACTGGCTTATACGGTAACCTGAAATCTCATGCTCCATCCTTTCTGATCCAAAAGAAGATGGAGAGGGAGCATGAGGCCTGAGGTCTTTTGAAGGCTGAAATGGACCAGCAATGTACCTTAAACTACAAGTTTTGTTGTGTTTTGAGGAAAACCTCTCATATTGGATAGTACAGTTACATTGCACTGTATTGCAAAGCCATGTGTTTCAGGGCATAAACCGGACACTTGTCTGAAGGCTTTGGGGATAGCTACTGTCGCAGCACATTATAACGTGATGCACTACACAGTGCCTTGCTGAATACCAAGATGGGTAATTCAGTTCCTTAATACGGCCATTCCCAGATTCTGGATGTGCCGTGGACGTACGCTTGGGAAGTGTGACTTGTGTGGTGAAACTCCCGTGAGCATCCTCAGATGAAACTGGTGCTGGTTTGTACCTTAATCGGCTTCCAAGCACAGGAATTGCTCAAGTTTCTTGGAGTTTTCTTTTGCACTATGCAGTGGTTCAATCCCTACAAGAAACCACAAAGCATTCCAGTGCTTTTTACTGTTTTCCTCTCATGTTTCAGGGGCGTTTAGTTCCATTTACAGGTGATATTCCTAGGGTACTAATTTTACAGCGTTAGTGTAGAAAACTACTCACTAACCAGCCCCTCTGTTTGGAAGTGACTGGGAATGTCTGGAAATGGTGTCTGGGGGCAGATTTCCGACTGCTTGAGGAAGGACAATGGGTGCTCGGTGGGAGGCTTTTGTATTGGCACTGGGCAGCCTTCAACACTGAATGGTGGGAAGGAAGCACTGAGCATGGCTGGGAACAAGGGATGCCTTTCACTGAGCCGGTCTGAACCCAGCAACTCTTGCTTCAAGTGTGAGAGACGCGTCTCCCTCGATTGCAGGACACAGAAAGCATGTTGTATATCCAGTTCTGTGTCGTGTTTGGTGCAAAGGTGCTCTTCGTTTTCTCCCAAATTCAGCATTTTTTTGTTCTTGCTGAAAATTCGTGGTTTCTGTACTTGGATTGCTGTGATGGCTCTGGGATTTTTCATTGTTTTTAATCTTCCCCGTGCAGATCTCCTTTCTTCGTAGATGGTGGACTGCTGGTCTGAGCATCTTAGTTTGCATCTTAGTTAGGAAAAGGTATTTGTTTCTTGGCTTGGCCTACACAGGGCAAAAACTCTGATCTAGGCAAGGGTTAATCAAGTCAATGGCTGCACCAAGCAGTGGTTGCTTCTGATGGAGCGTGGTGGTGGAAAGCAGGGAGACAGCACCCGGACAGCTTTATACTTGTGCTCTTATCTCCTGTTCACACTGAATGGTGATGTCCTTGTTAATGAGAAAGATCCTATTGTGAAAGGTGGTACGTGAACATGGGCTTCAAAGCACTCGAGGAATGTCTAAAGCAGCTTTTTAATGGAGGTGGTTGTGTAACTTGAAATAGTGCTGGTTAGAGCTGCCTCAGTGGGGTTTAGAGTTCATCCCCATTAATCTTCATGGCCTTTTTCAAGGGAAGTGGGAATCACTTGGGTTTTCCTTTACACCAGATTGGATACAGAGGCTGCGAGAGACGCCTCTCCCAGATTTAAACACGGGTTTTCTGCATCCCAAGTTCAGGTACTCGCTGAAGCCTCAGCTCCTTCCTGCTGTAATGTCACTTGTAATCCCTCCAGTGACACAGGATGAATCAGTTCTAATTGTTATATATCCATAATGAATGTTCGTGTTGTGCCTTCTGCACTCGAGTCCACGGCATGGGCTGAGCCTTGCAGGGTCTGCATGCACTGGTACTGCAGAGCTGGCTCTTACCCCCATTAGCCGAGGTGGACGGATGGAGTACGCGCTCCTCCTTGCTCTGATGCAGGATGAGCCAAGCATTTCACATGGTTAAACTGCCCCTTCTGGCATTGAGACGAGGCACTATTAGTGAATCTCAGAGCTGGGATACCCTTCTTGCCTAGCCGATGTTTAAAGAACATCTCAAGCTTACAGGCATCAGCTACTCATTCTGAATTATTCGCATGTGGATCACGAGTTCTCAGTCACGCCCCCAGCACGCCTCCCTGCTGCCCTAAGCGCTGAAGGTGACCCTCGCTCCGGAACATCAGTGGCCTTGGCCACTTCTCACCCAGCGTTTCTGCTGCTGAGCGTGCCCTAAGCACAGCGGCGCTGAGCTCCCTCCGCTGCCCGCACACCGAGCCGCCCCGCAGCGCCCTCCGGCGCTCCCGGCCTGGCTCAGCCCCTCTGCGCAGGCGCAGGCGCGGAGCTGTCGCGCCGTGTCGTGCAGCGAGCGGGGCGGGGTGACCTGAGGTGAGGCGGAGCGGAGCGGCGCGGGGAGGCGGGCGCTGGGCCGGGCTCGCCGGGCACAGGGGGCGGGCCTGACCTTGCCCGCGGCCGCCGGGTGGGTCGGTGCGGCGGGCTCGGCCGCGGCCTTACCTGAGGCGCTCCCTGCGGGCGGGTACGGTGCGTGCTGGCCCCGTGGGCATGGCGGGGTTCGGGTGCGGGGAGGCCGCAGCGGTGGGGGGCCCCTGCAGGGGCCTGGTCCCGTTCGCTGTCAGCCGTGGGTGGGCGCTGCAGGGCTTGGGTGTTCGTTACTGAAGGCGCTGTGTAATCGGTGATGCAGGGCGGCACCGGTGCAGTTTGTAACGTGGATGTGTTTCCTGTCCTTGAGAGACCCGGTCTGAGAAGAGCCAGTGTGAGGAAGCCATGGGTTTGTCTGCGTCCTCCCCGGCTGCTGCGGCTCAGTCACCAAGTGCGTCCAAGCAGCAGCATACGGCATCGCGGCCTTCAGAATGCCCTATGCATCGGGAAAAGATGAGTGGTAATTACTATTGAGACTTTAAGTAAACTCTTAGGGGGGAGCACTGTGTCCAGTGCTGCGCTTCTGAGTACAAGAGAGACAAGGAGCTACTGGAGAGGGTCCAGCGGAGGCCACAAGGATGCTCAGGGGTCTGGAGCTCTCTCATGAGCACAGATTGCGGGAGCTGGGCCTGGTTAACCTGGAGGAGAGCGGCCTGAGAGGGGATCTCATCAATGCAGATCAATAGCTCAACGGCGGGTGCCAGGAGGATGGGGCCAGACCCTTTCCAGTGGTGCCCAGTGACAGGACGAGGAGCAATGGCCATAAACTAACACAGACCAAGCGTCACCTCAACATCAGGAAGAGCTTCTTTATGTGAGGGTGTCGGAGCCCTGGCACAGGCTGCCCAGGGGCTTGTGGAGTCTCCCTCTCTGGAGCCATCCCAAACCCACCATGGACACGTTCCTGTGTGCCCTGCTCTGGGGGGCCCTGCCTTGGCAGGGGGTTGGACTGGGTGCTCTAGAGAAGTGCTTGCTGTAGAACCTCCGGGTTTCATAGCAACTGTCACGTTTCACAGGGGTCCTGCAGTCTGTTCCCGTCTAGGCGCACACCCTGAAAGGGTCAGGGTGGTGCAGGGATGGTAACCGGGAGCAGGCAGTTGCCACTACCTGGGAAGGGGCAGCAAATGGGCGCAGTGAGGTGGATGCAGAAGGAGCACATCCGCTCTTTCACTGGCACATTCAGCACGTGTTGGATTCCACTGCCGTGGAAATCTTAGGTACAAACAGTTCAGTATAGGAGCCATCATGGAGTGGGGATTGAGTATTCAAGGACTGCAGAAGAAGCCTAGGTCTTACCATAGTGATAGCTACATAGGAAAGAACAGTTTAAACTGTTGCAAAACTCATGAGAAAAGTAAAATACCAGTTTGTATTAACATGAGCATTCAATGAACTGTTTTCCACTTCCTTGTCATGTCTTAAGAGTTTTTTCTTGTATTTCAGGGTGTCCAATGCACATGAAGACTCTTGATCATAGAACTGAGAACGCAGAAGATGTTCCTGCACATCAAGAAAGAGCATATGAATACGTAGCATGTCCAGTGACTGGTGCACCTCAGATGAACGATGACATAGATCCTAGCAATATGGTAACTTCTGATTGTTTCAACTCTTTTCTTTGGTTGTTTGGTCTGAAATACTCTCCCCAAAATGTTAATGGTGATGATAGTGTCCATTATTATTATATTTACCATTATTTGGTCAATAATATTACTTTTTAAACACTGCTTTTTCTCATTTTGTGTGCAAATACTTGACTCAGACCAGGTTAGACCTTCTTTAACACCCTCTTCTTCAAATTAGCATCCTTTTCCAGTTCACAGTATCAGTATCAGTATGTTAGAGATTGGAAGGGACCTCAAAAGATCATCTAGTCCAATCCCCCTGCCAGAGCAGGAACACCTAAATGAGGTTACACAGGAATGTGTCCAGACGGGTTTTGAATGTCTCCAGAGAAGGAGACTCCACAACCCCCCTGGGCAGCCTGTTCCAGTGTTCTGTCACCCTCACTGAGAAGAAGTTTCTTCTCAAGTTTAAGTGGAACCTCTTGTGTTCCAGTTTGTACCCATTACCCCTTGTCCTATCATTGTTTGCCACTGAGAAGAGCCTGGCTCCATCCTCGTGACACTCCCCCTTTATATATTTATATACACTAATAAGGTCCCCCCGCAGTCTCCTCTTCTCCAAACTATAGAGACCCAGCTCCCTCAGCCTTTCCTCATAAGGGAGATGCTCCACTCCCTTCATCATCTTAGTCGCCCTGTGCTGGACTCTCTCCAGCAGGTCCCTGTCCTTCTTGAACTGAGGGGCCCAGAACTGGACACAATATTCCAGGTGCGGTCTCACCAGGGCAGAGTAGAGGGGAAGGAGGACCTCTCTCGACCTACTGACCACCCCCCTTCTAATACACCCCAGGATGCCATTGGCCTTCTTGGCCACAAGGGCACAGTGTTGGCTCATGGTCATCCTGCCGTCCACTAGGACCCCCAGGTCCCTCTCCCCTACACTGCTCTCTAACAGGTCGTTCCCCAACCTATACTGGACCCTGGGGTTGTTCCTGCCCAGATGCAGGACTCTACACTTTCCCTTGTTATATTTCATCAAGTTTCTCCCTGCCCAACTCTCCAGCCTGTCCAGGTCTCGCTGGATGGCAGCACAGCCTTCTGGCGTGTCAGCCACTCCTCCCAGCTTAGTGTCATCAGCAAACTTGCTGACAGTACACTCAATTCCCTCATCTAAATCATTGATGAATATATTAAATAATACTGGTCCCAGTACTGACCCTTGAGGCACTCCACTAGATACAGGCCTCCAACTAGACTCTGCCCCATAGACTACAACTCTCTGGCTTCTGTCCTTCAGCCAGCTTGCAGTCCATCTCACTACCTGATCATCCAGGCCACACTTCCTCAATTTAGCTATGAGGATGCTGTGGGAGACTGTGTCAAATGCTTTGCTGAAGTCAAGGTAGACCACATCCACCGCTCTGCCATCATCCATCTACCGTGTTATTTCCTCATAAAAGGCTATGAGGTTGGTGTGTTCACAGTTTGTGAATACCTCTTGCTGTCTATCTGCTGGTTACATGCATGGTTTTGGTGCTGCATCAGTGGGTTCTGTGTGCTAGCAGTATGGGTAAGCTCTCGTTCAGGTCTCTCCAAGATTTCCTGTGATTTACAAAAAGCACTAAGCTTTTGGAAGTTGGGGGGTTCCTTTAGGTTTTCAGATGATGAACTCATCCAAAGAGTTCTACTGCAGAAGGGAAAGGTAATTCTGGTAGACTTAAATAAAGGCTGAACTTTTTAGCAGCTGATGAATTATGCTTTTAATTCTGTTTTTCTTTTCAAGCACCGTAACATAAGAACATGTTCATATTCAAGTTTGTTGTTGATTCTCCTTGTTTTCTAGATGCCTCCTCCTAATCAGCAGCCATCCCCAGGTCAACCCTTTCCATTGTCAACTGTTAGAGAAGAATCTTCCATTCCTAGAGCACATTCTGACAAGAAATGGGTCTACCCTTCAGAGCAAATGTTCTGGAATGCTATGCTAAGAAAAGGGTAAATACACTCTGAGTTACCAGATGGAATGTGAGAGTCTGGAATTCATGAAGGAATGTCATTGGTTACTATTAATCAGTATTATGGAAGAGTTTGTGGACTGCTTTTACACGCAGCTTTATTTTAAAGGGTGAGCTGGTCTCAAAGGCCATATCTCCTCCAGCGAGCAGGAAGATGATGGGGAATGGCAGGCAACTGCCACAACTCAGTGCATAGGCCTAGAGAATCTGCATGATTGCCAGCTTTCAGACTCAGTTGGCTTCATGCTCATCCTCTAAACCAATAGTAAAGGCTCTGTGATTGTGAGAACATCTAATCTGACTTTGCAGAGATGCTAAAAGTGGGGAAATGGTTTGACAAGTAGAGGCTTTCAGCCTGTAAACAAACCTCAGTGTAGGCAAGATCTGAAGGATAAATGTCTCCTGTGGTTCGGAAAGCCTTCTGTGCTGCTCTTTCCTCACTCGTTTGTAATTGTTTGTCATTCTCAAACAGATCAACTTTAAAGATGGTTATGGTTAAAACAGTAGTCATTTGTTCTGCATATCGGTGTTGTTCTTAAGACAATATGCCACGAGCTGTCTGTACGGAACACACAAGTTTCAATTCTGTAAACACTTCAATGTGTTCAGTGTTAACACCTATTGAAAAGGAAGCGCACGTGTAGTTAATAGTGCAGGGTTGGAGAGATGAAAGGCGTTCCTAAATGTATGTAGAATGTATTGATACAGGATTTGTGTGCATTAGGAATGCAAGTGGGATTTTTCCAACTCATTTTTACAGATACCATGGGTATGCTGATGTTTGCACGCTCTGATAAGTTTCTGATCCAGCTAAGCTGTTAATTTATCTCCCTAGAATCTGTGGCTCTCTATGGGGGTAACTTTGATAGTGGCTCTCAAGATGCTTAAGCAGATGAGCCAGAAGTTCCCCTCCTTGCTTTGTGTCTTTGCATAAAACCTTAAACCTCTTGATTCAAAAGCCCTCCAGATAAAGGGAGGAAGGTGGAGTAGTTACGCTGTAATGTTTGTAAGCTGTTCTCAAATGCTTCTCTCTCAGGTGGAGGTGGAAAGATGATGACATAACAGGTGAAGACATGACCAACATTATTAAGATTCACAACCAAAATAATGAGCAAGCCTGGAAGGAGATTCTGAAGTGGGAAGCTCTCCATGCTATGTGCGTACATAGGGGATGAAAAGCAAATCCTTTGGTTTAGCTCTTGCTCTGGTAAGCCTTGGAGAATAGACTTTATATTATGGAAAAGGTATGAGATGTAAACTTTGATTAAAAGTTTGTAAAACAGTCCCTTTTTAGGTCAGGACAGTCCTTGTTCCTAGAAGGGACAGACTGGTTAAGCATTCTGTATGGAGAAATTGTTCTCTGGAATTCCATGATCTTTGTTACACTGGTTTGGATTGTGGTTTTCTGTTCTTTCATCTCTTGAATCTGTGGATTAGATTTGTTGAGAAGTGCTTTGTAGGTAACTCAGAATGATGGTGTGGGGCATGTTAAAGGTTCTGTGTCGTACCAGCAGTAAGTGCTGTCAGAAACTGGGGAGCTTTTCCAATCCTAAGATGGTGGTTTAGATCACTTGTAATTAATTTTTTACTGTTGCTTTTTCTCCTATTTGGTTTTTCTGTTACTAAACCAAACGGCCGTAGTGGTTTAAACACTTTCTTTATGAACTGTCTGCACAGGGAGTGTCCATGTGGACCATCACTGATGCGGTTTGGAGGCAAAGCAAAGAAGTATTCACCAAGAGCCAGAATACGTTCGTGGATGGGGTATGTGGACAGGAGGCTGATCTTCTGTGAGGTGGGAGGGCTGGGAGATGTGTCTGAAAACAGGGTGTAGAATTAAGCTGTTTCAGAACTGGAACTGCAAGTTATAATTACCAGAAGTACTAGTGGGGATCTTATGCCAGTATCTAGATAAATAAAACTTCTCAAACAGGATTTCCACTCCCTCTCCCTGCTTCATAATATCCATTAAAATACTGCATGGTTCATTCTCTGTCTTTCCAGATACGAACTTCCCTTCGACAGGCATGACTGGATTGTTGACCGATGTGGAAAGGAAGTGCGATACGTTATTGATTACTATGATGGTGGAGCAGTAGACAAGAACTATCAGTTCACTATCCTGGATGTTCGCCCTGCCTTTGACTCCCTCTCAGCTGTATGGGACAGAATGAAGGTAGCTTGGTGGCGGTGGACCTCCTAACTACTCCTGTGGTGTGTAATCAAAATGTGAACCGCTCTCCTAGACTAAGGATGAGTGAATACTAGGACTTGATATAGAAGTTCAATGCAACTGTTGATGTTTTCGTCATCACCACTGTTCTTTGGGTGGTGGGGAAATGCGTTGTTTTGAAAGAATAAAGTGATAGTAGCAAAAACTTGTATCTTAGTTTTCTTAAGAGCTGGGGAAGGTATTCTTACTTTGTCACAGGTGCTCAGGAAGCTTGCCTTCATTTCCTGCCTCCAGTACTGCACCGCATCCATTAGCTAGCTGAGCCTGACTGGAGTTCTGAGTATTACATAGTGAAAACTGGAAATGTCAAAAGCAATTTAACAGAGTTCAGTACTTGGATACTGAGATGATGAATAAAGGGACTGTTCCAAACTGCATGTTTTATGACCTGTATAAAACCATTTATTTGCTTCACATGGGCACTTTACCTATTCAAATAAGTTTCCTCAGAAAACTTTAGTCCAGTTTATTCTGTTAAAAGAAGTATAGTAGGAGTATTTTTGAAGGTATGCTAAGTTGAAAAGGAAGATATACTCATGCCTTAATCTGCAATCTATCTTTGAACAGGAGAACATTTGTTAGAAGCAGAAAGTGTCAGTTACTCTAAAAGGAGGTAAATTAAGATTTAATGGCTATTTATTCTGAGTATTTAAAAGATTTGGTTTCTGATGTAAGAAAAGAGTAGCCTTAGTATTTTCATGTCTTTAATGTGTGTCTCATGTAATGCATTCAGGGCAGAATTAAGCCTTATTTAAATAAACTGTTGTGTGATGCATCTCTATTTTGCATCTTGCCTTCATCAACTGAACCATAGTGTGGGGTTTTTCTATACTACAGAATTGCACAAAGGTGTATGACTACACAGTCCTATGTATTTCTGCTTACTGGTTGCAGTGAGGGATTTTACAGATGTGTGTATAACTTGGCTAAAAGGGTATCAAAAGTGCCAAGGAATAAGGTTGATTTGAGTGTTTCCTAAGAGTGATGCGTGTTAATGCTGTGTGGCTTAAAGATGTGATTACTGTTCGTGCTTAATAAGGGAAACTTAACTTTTTTATAGGTCTTCCACTGTAATAGCTTTAAATTTGCATGGCTTGCTAAATTTCAGGTGCCACATGCCCCTTAATTTAAATGATTCCTTCCTTTCAGCATAGATTACTCCTGAGAATGAACTCTTCCACACAAAACACTTGGGAATGGAAGATGTACAAGAGTTTCACGTTGTATCTTCTCAAATGGGAGAAGCTACATGAAACTTCCCAACCTTAACAGGGAACCAGCTGTACATTCATATTTGGAAAGCTCCTCAATGTTCCAGTCAAGTAACTTGCCGTTTAGGAAAAAATTGTGCAGGAAAGCTGCTGTAGTTTAAGGGTTCTCGTTGAGATGAATGGTTCCCACTTCAGAACCAACTGTGCTGCATGGTAAGAATAAATACTACTCGGAAGTCCAAATCCTAAGAGAAAAACACACTTTGACCCTTATCCACTCCTTAATTGCTTTTCAGTGATTCATACATACATACATATGTGTGTATATATATATATATATATATATATATAAATGAGAAATAGTTTTGGGGAAATAAAAACCATCTGAGTAAGCAATGCATGGATGAGATTTGAGAAGTGTGTGAGCTTGGATGAAGTGTATCTGATAGTGAAAGAGCTGCTTCTCTCTCTTGTAACAGCTCATTCTTTCTGAGGTGGGTTGTTTTTCTTGGTTGGATTGTGCATCAGTAACTTGGCACACACAGAACTGTGTATTTCTATCAGCTAAAGAGGGAAAAAGCACACCAGTGGAGGGAGTGCTTGAGGAGCTTCCAGAGAATGAGTCTGGTTGATTTGGGAAGCGTGATGTTGAAATTGTGATAGCTGCTAACTCTGGTGAAAGGTGTCTCATGCCACATGCCTGCATTGAAAACGGCTCTTTTCTGTGCTGCTCTTACTGAAATGTACCACTTTGATTCTCCTTTTTGTTTGATGACAAATAAATATACTTTTCTTAACTTTGGTATTTGGTGACTGTATTTTTAGCTGTAAGAATCATTGAGATGAGCATGTGTCCTATGAGGTTGTAGTCTGTTAGAACTAATCACGTCTTTGTATACACTACTCATTTATTTAGGTGAATACAGAAGAGCCAAGGACTAAATTCAAGTGCAGCAGCACTCAACAGAAGAGCATATGACAACAAATATATTCATCCTGAGTCTGGGTAGCTTCTGAAGAGAGGAATGCAAGGAATTACAAGGTTTTTTAATAGTCCTTGAAGTAGAAATTAATGTAATATCTACAAGCAGTAAGACTGAAGGAAGCAAACATGGAGTTTTCCCTTTTTGGTTTGAGTTACTTTATGCCTGATGTTGGCAGTTCGCTATTTCCCAGAAGATGGGTGTCGGAGTGATCAGAATTCTAACGTCAACTTGAAAAACTGCTATAAGTTGATGTGGTTTTACCCTTTGGGGGATGTTTGAGCAGTAAAACTGTTGTTTAGGCTAGATTCAAGTTAATGAGTGTGCCTGCATAAATGATTTATATCCTTTCTTTTGTATGGAAAGGTGTGGGGAGTTCATGAAGCTCAAACAAGTGAAGGTATATCCTGATCTGGCCCTTTCAAGGAATTTTGCAGCAGTAGCAAGTTCCCAGTCAGGCTGAAACAGAAGTTTAGAACCCAGTATCTCAAACCAGGTTAACCTTGTGCATGTTCGAAAGGGAAAATATGGTCACTGTCACTAAATCAGTTGTGTATTTACGCATCTAAAGTTCACCTAAGCTCTGCTATAATGTGCCAAAGCCCCACTTGACCTATTGTGTTTGACTCTTGCAGTTGAAACAAGTTAGAGCTCTCTAGGCCTGCAGCTGAAGATGTGTCCTTCACGGGTATTCTGGTGCTCAGGAACTGCAAATCTGTGGCTGATTGATGGAGAAGGACTCCTGCATTAACACTCCAACCGTAATCAGGTCTTGGGTCATACATACATAGTCAAGAGTATTACTGATCTTTACTCCCTGGAGCAGGAGGCTCCTCTGCATTCAGATAGCTGGGTTTGACCCCTTGCTGTTGCATTGCTGCAGGCAGATAGTGACTGCCCTGTAGTTAGGGTGATGCCAGTCTAGAGGGGCACCCAACAAGGGGTGGCTGTGCCCACAACACCCTCCCTACTCAGTAACGTTGGCCCAACACTGCTCTTCCACAGTATGTCTTGTTAGCATCTGGCCAACACAAATGCCCTGTAATTAGAGAGTAATTCACAGGCTTGTCATGCTGGAATACCTGGAGTTCCTGCTCATGTTTAGTCATCCTATGACGTTTTCCCCACTAGCAGGCAGTTTGAAAAGGGGGGCTATAGCTCTTCCATATCTATCTATCTATCTATCTATCTATGTATCTCCCTCCCTCTCCCCTAGAAACAGCTTTACTCCTTCCTTTCATACTATGCCAACACTAGCTTCAATCTCGGCTAACTTTTCAGCTAAGGTCTAGGATTTCTGCCTTGCTTTGCTACAGAAGAAACTGTCTTGCTGAGAAGAAGGTATTTGTGCCCCTTGTTGGTTATTACTGTTTTTTACTGCCAAAGCAAAGTGTTCTAGACTAACGTTTTTGAGTTCTGGTGTGAAAGAGGGAGGCTAGTTTCGTGTGAAATGGGGTAATAATGCTGTCTGGTGCTTACATAATGTATTTATTACGAGGACTTTAATGTGTTCTGTAAATAATCAGTTAAAGTCTAAAGTATGATGATGAATATTGTTCTGCTTCCAAAAGGTGTGAGAGTGGTAAAGGATCTCTGGGTGCTCTGAAAACCACCATGAATAGTCTGTCATCTTATACACTCCCCATTTTGTTTGTTCACTCTAGCCTCAAAATGTGGGGAGTAATATCTAATGTGCCCAGGTTCAAAAGATGGAGGTGCAGATCCTCAGGTTACTGTAGCTCAGCAGCTAAAATTGCAGAAACTGGTAAACTAAGGAGCACTGCTCTTCCTAGTGCTGTGTTTCTTCCTAGAGGGTAGAAACGCCGCTTTGAGAAACACCCTTCCTTTGCTTTTTAAAGAGATCTGTCCCCAACATTTACTAAGTTAAATGACACTTGAATTGTCTCTCTTAGCTTACACCTGGAGGCAAATCCATCGAGTGATGTTACACAAGCAGATGTACTTCATGTGGAAGCTGAACTTACTGTCAGGGTAGAATATACTGCTCATAAGCTGTGCTTATGTGTTCAGTATCATACCTTTCCCTACCCACAAGTATCTTTACATATGTTCTCTTTAAAAATAGATAGCATTGCTAGTTTTCTACAAAGTTTTAGTAGGCAACTTCATGTATTTTTACTCTCACTGAAAAAAGAAGTGTGTTCTGTTTGTTATTCCATCTTCCTTTGTACAAGGTAAATTGTAGGCAAAGCTCTACATGCAGTGAATCAAGTAAGTATTGATTCTCTTGGCAATGTTAATAATAACAGGTACCTATGGGCATACCAGCTATGACATTTTGTAAAAAGAATCATTTTTCGTTTGCATTAGATGGTTAATCACTTTTATCTGCATCTCCTTCAAGAAAAACAAATGGGTTGCCAAACTCCTAGAGAAAGAATCTTAAAGTCTTTCATGAATGTGACAGATGCATCTATTTGGACTTAAACCTAAACGTGTGGCCTTGAGCCTGTGTGAAATGATGTGTTATTTACATAGAATCATAGAATGAGTTGGGTTGAAAGGACCTTAAGATCATCCAGTTCCAACCCCTGCCACGGGCAGGGACACCTCACACTAGAGCAGCTTGCTCCAAGCCCCTGTGTCCAACCTGGCCTTGAACACTGCCAGGGATGGGGCAGCCACAGCTTCTCTGGGCACCCTGTGCCAGCGCCTCAGCACCCTCACAGGGAAGAGCTTCTGCCTTAGATCTAACCTGAACTGCCCCTGGTTCAGTGTGAACCCATCACCCCTTGTCCTATCGCTACAGTCCCTGATGCAGAGCCCCCCTCTCCAGCATCCTTGTAGCCCCCTTCAGACACTGGAAGCTGCTCTGAGGTCTCCACTCAGCTTCTCTTCTCCAGGCTGAACAGCCCCAATGTTCTCAGCCTGGCTCCATACAGAAGGTGCTTATGAGTGAACTGCTCATCCCAAAGGCAGCGACTCACAAGACACAGCTGCGTATTTGCAGCTTGGGTACATGTTTTTAGGACTGGAGTCTGAGCGAACCCAATTTTCAAAGGATAATGGAAATTCATCAATTGGCAGTATTGGGATTGTTATTAGGCCTCATTAAAAAAGAAAAATAATTAAAAGAACAGTTTTCTTTGCTGATGCTTAGTTTGAACCATGGCCTCTCTTATGAACTAGAAAACATCACATTTGTTTTCAACATAAGATGACCAAAAAAAACAAGGGATGATTTTTGTTTTCTGATGTTTTGCCAGTTTTGAGGTAACTACAGAAGGTTTTAGCTGTTTTTCTACCATGCTGCTGCTCTTGCCTCCAGCTTCTGAAGCCTGCGACCCCATAAACCTCCTGTCTATAGAGATAGCTAATGCTTTAATTGATCATTAGTAGACTTTCAAAATGAGTTTCCATCTGCCAAAAGATTAAATGTCTTGGGGAACTGACTTAGAGCAGTTTGATGCTTGGAGGATAAATGCAAGTGCCTTTAGAAAGCATTGCTAGAGCACAAATCCTTGAAAAGCTTGCTTCTAAAATACTTAAAAGCAACAGAAAAGGTTTTTCCTCTGATTTGTATTTTTTTCCTCAAATTAGAGAAGGGGTTTTTGCATAAAAAACATATACATATATTTTTATGTATATATCCTATCAATAGAGGTATTTTTATGTGAATTCATTGGCTCGCTTTCAAGAACCAAAGAGCAAAACCTCATGCAAATGTTGAACTGAACCTCAGAACAAGCCATACAAACATTGGCAGCTTTTAATTTGCAACCTCATTTCTTTGCTAAATGCATTTATTTCAACTTTAACAAACATGCTTTGGGGCAAAAGAAAAAGATGCTATAAACTGTTTTACTACCTGTGCTTGAGAATACTGAGGAGAAACATCTCTGTTTTACCACAATCTCTCACAATTACAGGGGTTGCTTCTCCTCCTGTTGCCTTTAAACTTTTGCCCTTTAGCTTATTTGGAGTGATTTTTATGGGTTTTCATGTTGTTTTCTCTTTGCCATTTTAGGTACAATCCACTTTTGGGAAAACTTCTATTGCGGCAACACTTGAGAGTTGTTATTGCAGAAATAATGGCTTCTTTCTTTGGTATCTGAAAAAAATCAGTGCTGTTTAGTTGTGTTTAAAACAGGCTTAGGTGGCAAGAATACCCTTCTGGCTGCATTAGAGCTGTCAGCATTGTTGGAGTAGAAAACATAGGACCTGCAGCAGCGCCCAAAGGTGGATGTGACTTGTGTTGCAGAGGTGAGGTTATGGGTTCCTTGTTAGTCTTTGTCTTGTGACCCCAAAATGGGCAACTGCAGTGGTTTTTAGACTCTTCCTAGTTCTTTAACGCCTTCTAGAGTCGCGGTTGCTGAGATGAGAGAGTGGCTGGCATGGAAATGATGGTTAAAAGATGTAGACAGACGTTCCAAACCTACATTTTGTCCCCAGAATGTCTGCCTCTTCTTATTTACCACTCAGCAAAACAGGTACAAAGACAGAGTTTTCTATAAAATCACCAGTGGTTGTCGGCACAGCACCTAATTGATTGGGGCCACAGCTATAGCGAGTGGAAAGCAAAGGATACCACTTTTGCAAATAACACTGGGAAGATGAATCTTACCTGTGTATGAAAGGTTGCATTGTGTTTGCCTTGTCAGGCAAAGTGGAAAATGCTGGTTTCATCAGTGGTGTATTGATTTATGACGGGATGCTGGAGCTGGTTGACTCTAAAAAGCACGTTGTTCTTCTGTCTTAACTTGTATTTGCCACGTTGATAGCAAAGCATCCTTTTAGAGCACTGAACACGGCTGATGTTATTCTATCAAACACTGCAATGTTTGAAGAAACCATACGAAAAAGAAAGAGAGAGGGGGAGAAAAAGATCTTGAACTCCAATTTAATAATGGTGGAATATGAAGGCCAGGCTGTAACTGTAGAAGTTCATTTCCAATTTAAATATTTAGCATTTTCACCAGTCTGCGAATGCAAGGAAATTTATTACATTAAGATGGAATTTAGATCTTTGACGTGAAGCTGATATTTTCCTAGCGTGAAAAATATCAAGCTGACATTATGCTGTCTCCTTTGATGACTTCCAAATGTCAGAGTGCAGTAACTTATTCATGGGGACCTCAATGTCTTGTGATAGTGTCAATTTAAAAGACATTTACATCGACTTCTTTTATTTAAACGTGTAAAATGGAATATGCAAAGTGGGTGAGGAGAAGGGGGGGTGAAGACCAGGGGCAAGAAAGTTCTTAGTAATAGACTGAGGCACTTCTAAGGCTAATTTCCAGCAGAGCCTCCTTTGACAACAGCATGGACTCCTACCTGGCAGCTCCTGTCTCCTTCGCCTTCATTATGTCCCTCATTCTCAGCTCAGCACTCCGATGTTTCTTGTTATTTGAACACAATTTAGGGGATTAAAATTAGCACGACGTATTTTCTAATAAAAATAACCCACTCTCCCTTCTGTTTAAAAGCTATCTGTAAGAGCGAGATGCCGACTATTGCTTTGGAGGTGGTTGTACCTGGGTTCATGAGACCACTGGCTGGAGGAGACCTGTCAGCTAACAGAACTACGGAACCACAACAATTGACTATAACCAGCATAAACCCGCTTTATGTACGCGGGCTGACCTCCACACGCCGAGGACGGGCGGGTTATTCCCTTCGGTGTGTCGGGGCTGCCATGAGGAGCCGTACACCCTGAGCGGGAAGCGCGGCGCCGCCTCACGCGGCCGCCATGTTTCTGTTCGGCGCTGAGAGAAGGAGCCTCTCCCCGCCGCCGCCTCTGCTGCTGCCCGTTGCCGCCCGGTGCCTCGGAGGCTGCCGGAGCCCAGGGGCAAGGCTGGACGAGGCCGCCGCAGGAGTGGAAAGCCCCGGCCGCCAGCGGCAGCGTTCCAGAGGCCCGACCCCGCTAGGCGGCAGGAGGGCCCGCCCCGCCGCCATGTCGGAGCTGGCGCTGGAGGAGCTCTCGGCTCTCGCCGCCATCTACTGCGAGCCGGACGCCTGCGAGGTGCTGGCGGTCTCAGGTGAAGGCGGCCGCGGATCGTCCCGCTTGGCAGGGTCTCAGCCGGGGGTGATCCGCCCCGCTGCCCCGCACCGGCCCCGAGGGGAAGCGGCTCACAGGGGGCTGCCCAGCGGGGCAGCGCCGGCTCAGGTGCTTGCTGTTAGTGGCAGAGCCAAGGATGGGTCCCTTCCCGCCCGTCCCTGTGTCCTCACTCTTTGTAGGGGACAGATCCCATCGGATCCTACTCGTTTGTAATTAGCGAGCTTCTTAATCGCAGCTGTTTGCGGTGCGCGCTGAAACTTGCAGTAAGTGAAGGGCAGCGGTGGGAATGGGCTGGAGCCTATTGAGGTGAATCATAGAATGGTTTAAGTTGGAAAGGACCTTAAAGATCATCTAGTTCCAACCCCACTGCCATGGACAGAGAACAAGCATCTCCTGCATGTAACAAGAGTGGGTATTTATCCTGTGGTATTTCCTAGGGGTGCAGCTGCTGCAGTGTGTGAGAAGCTTTGGGTCACCTCTGCCTTTTTGGGGGTAAGGTGGTAATGTGGGCCTTACCATGTAGCAGGTTCTCCGGCTGCAGCAGTGTGGGTTTACAGGGTGCTGAGGCTCACCCGCCATGTTTGCTGAGGGAGGAGGCTGAGGTGTGGGGTGTTCGCTCCCCTCAGCTGCTGCCTGCTGGTTGTGACTTCCAGCAGTGCTGTGAAGGTGCCCCTCCATCAAGGGACAGTAAATCTCACTGGTTCCAACAGCAGTTAGTGTCAGCCTTAAAGAAGTATCAAGTGGGATATGTGAGTGTTGTGGGTCTGTTCAGATAAAGAGCATAAATAGACGGGAGCTCTCATCTATGTTTGTTGTAGATACAGATAATGTGCGTGTGCTCTCTATTATAGAGAATATGCTATGACTATATATTTTCTATGATAGATGTGATTCTCTATGATACTATATTAACATTTAGCTTATGGTCATAAACCATATAGCCATAAACTAACACACGCCAAGCGTCACCTCAGCATGAGGAAGAGCTTCTTTACCTTCAGGGTGTCAGAGCCCTGGCACAGGCTGCCCAGGGGCTTGTGGAGTCTCCCTCTCTGGAGCCATCCCAAACCCACCATGGACACGTTCCTGTGTGCCCTGCTCTGGGTGGCCCTGCTTAAGCAAGGAGGTTGGACTGGATGATCTCCAGAGATCCCTGCCAACCTCAGCTATTTTGTGATGCTATGAAAATCACTTTGGTATAAAATAACGTGGCTGCTTTTGACTCACTTGAACAAAAAAGTCGCTAGGAAATTTAACTGAATAAACCTCAACCTTGTATTTAAAAACAGTTGAACTAGGTTTGTGCAGAACAGCAAGTGGTGAATTGAAAAGGGGACTTTGTGCAGAGACAGCCTGAGAGGGATGAAGGCGTGAGTGTCAGCATGGAGCACGAGTAACTGGGGTAGTCTAAAAGCAGGATTGCTTTGTGTCTAGCTTTCCATGACACGCCTCTTGCTCCAATGTCGGGCTGTAATTCTGCCATTTTAGTTGGGAGATTGGGGTTTTTTTTAGAGTTCTATTTTAAAACCGGACTGATGAAATCATAGAATCATAGAACAGTTAGGGTTGGAAAGGACCTTAAGATCATCCAGTTCCAACCCCCCTTCCAGGGGCAGGGACACCCCACACTAAACCATGCCTCCCAAGGCCTCATCCAGCCTGGCCTTGAACACTGCCAAGGATGGAGCATTCACAACCTCCCTGGGCAACCCATTCCAGTGCCTCAGCACCCTCACAGTAAAGAATTTCTTCCTTAGATCCAATCTAAACTTCCCCTGTTTCAGTTTGAACCCGTTACCCCTTGTCCTGTCACTACAGTCCCTGATGAAGAGTCCCTCCCCAGCATCCTTATAGGCCCCCTTCAGATACTGGAAGGCTGCTCTGAGGTCTCCGTGTAGCCTTCTCTTCTATAGTCTGCACAGCCCAAACTTTCTCAGCCTGTCTTCATACGTGTTTCAAGTGAGTTTTATATTCTTAAAAGTCAAGAAGTTCAGGGCTGTTACTTCAGGCGTTGTTTGAAAAGACAACATCCAGGCCTACCAGACGTTTCACTTTAAAACGTGAACATATCTGAACATTGCATATGCACGTCTGTTGCTCCAAAGCTGTTACAGAAATACGTGAGCATCCTTCTCTCTGCTTCATATAAAGGAAAATGGGCTTGTGTTTAAGGTACCGGGATGTAAAAGGCTTAGAAACCTTCCTGGAACATAAAGGGAAGTGCCACAAGTGCACAGCAGGAACAGGCTGTTGTATTTATATTGATATTATGTGACCTGGCAGGGCCTTTAGCCAGGTTGTGTTCATGTGTTAGGATCACGTATATTTGGTTATTTTCATCGTTTTCTGCTGGAATAGAAAAGATTATTTACAAGAATGATTATTGGTAGTTTTCTTACTTCAGGAACTTACTTCTTGTTTCCGTTGGAGCTGCAGAATCCTTTAGTCTTATACCGCTAACTCACCTTTGCTTTATGTCTTCAAACCATACAAATTGTCATTGACAAACAGTGCACAGAAGTAACTTCCAGTAAGACTGTTACGTTATGCTGTCTCTAATACATTAAGAGCGATTTGTGTGTAGACCCACAGCATCAGCAAGGAGGCCATTGGGGATTTATGGTTTTGAGGAATATAGGAAAATGCTTTTGCATGTCTCTTGGTAAGCTAAAAACTTTGGTTTTCTGGAACTGAACAATTGAAGTATTCAGAATGTAAAATGTGTTTTTATCAAAACCAGTGTGTTGCTGCATTTAGATAAACTAATTACAGCATATCTTCTTTACCTTCCATATCTATTTACAAAGATCAGTGTTACAGATGGAAATCCATAATGTACTTGTTAATCTGTTCTCTTCTGCTTTGCTCACCAAGCTTCCTATAAAAATATATTTATATATTCGAAGCGTGTATGTTAGTAGGTGCCATTTTCTGAATGTAAAAATAGACTGCATGTGTTGCATAAAATGCCTTTGGGCAGGAGAGGAGGGGGGTATCTGTCTGCTTGACATGGAACATAAGAAAAAATCTCAAGGATGCTAGAGCTAGATATACTGATAAGCATGCAGCTATGGGGGGAAATGAGTTAAAATGCATGGAGTTCAGTCTTACTAGCACATTAAATGCCAGCAGAATGGTCATTCCCAAGCTTTTACTTCAGAAATCATCACTGTTTCCCTGCGAAGACAAACAACTCAGACCTGGTAGCATGTGCAAACAAAGGAGATACTGCTCCAGAGCCTCATTATGCAGGGTGCTCTGCTCTTTGTTCTGCCAGGCATCTGCAGTGCTGGTGCAGAAAATGAGATGGACGCTGGGATGGTGACATAAACTTCAGATGCTGTAGCCCCACAGACGTTTCAGACCAATTCTCCTTATCAGAAGTAAGGCTGAAGCAGATGTAAATGAGTGTGGCTCAGGGTGATACACACACCTTGGGATTCGAGGCCGCGCTGCTTCCTTTGGATTAGTTCGTCGTCACAGGGAAAGAAAGGTGTGAGGTTGTTGCAGGCTTAAAGATGTGATCGCTGCAGCAGGAGGCCCTTGCCAAAGGGGCAAGGCTGGCCTGTGTGTTTAGCCCTTAGTTACTTCAGAGTTGGTGAGATCTGAGATGACAAGCTAGTGAAAAAACCCAAGGAGGATTATCAGATTACCAGGTGTTTTTCTGTCACTGTAATTAAGCTGGCAGTAATGTTCTTCAACTCATTTATAGGCTGTGCAGTTTTACATTTCTTGGCAACATGGTTTAAAATGAAGTGATTCACAGGCAGGGATATAATCATACTGTTCAGCCAAAGGCAGCTTGGCTGTATACCTGGTGTATATATGTATATATGCCTTGTGCAGGGAGCAGCTGAAAGAGATGGGTAACAGGCACTCTGTGTGTTTGGAGACCCTCCATGGTGGTCAGAAGTGTGCTGGGAGTCCCAGAAGGTGCAGTGCGGGCTTTTCTTCCTGTGTGTGAGGTTATGTGTACCGAGCCTACCCTAGTGACAGAGGAATTGCACTATTACAGAGCATTGCTGCTGCCCACTAAGAAATGTTTATCAGGGCAGCAGAAGACACAGATTGGAACGGAAAGGCTTGAGGTCCTCCTGCATAGTTACTCCTAGGGGAGCAAGAGCTGCTTGCTGCTAGATAGATGCTGTGGAAACTGAAGTCTCTTCCAAAGCAGGTGCATTTCTGAGGAATAAACTTGCCTTAAAAATAATCTGGAACCTTTCATAGCATCTTAGAAGTCTGGAAACCACTTCCTGATGGCCGCGAATGAGGCTTTGATGTGTAGTGCCTGTAGGTATAGGTATGGTTGGGTGTAATTTAATTTAATTCACTACTTTCAGCACTGGATTTGACTCTGTTTAGGTAGCAATGGTTTGTAGATGTTTGCTTCATGGTAACATTAGAGTTTGATTATTGGGTTTTGAGGGTTTGCTTATTTCATTTGGTGACTGCTCTGACCTAGAAAAAGTTCTTCCTATGACCCTGGAGGGAGGTTTGGGAACAGGCCCTTGGCTAAGCTCTCTAAAGTGCTTTTTGTCTGTTCAAGTCACTTTTAGCTTCTTTCACTTATTTAGTAGGGTTCAAATAAAAAATCAGAGAGAGCACTGAGGTTGGTTAGCAGCATCAGCAATACTAAAACATAATTCAGATGACTGTCATGTAAAGGAAGGTAAGATGAGGTAGAGGGAGAAGAAGGCAAGTCACTTCAAAAGAGCTCCTCTGAAACTCAGCTCTACTCTAATCTGCCTTTCAGATCTGGCTTCTCCTGCCCTCATACAATGAATCAACCAGACATTTTAGCTATTTCTTTAAAGGAAAGGGGTGAAGTGCTTAGAAAGCATCAAAGGGGTGAAGCAGAGAACATCTGAATAAGATCCTCTTTTATCTTGATACCCTGTTTCTTCATGGCAGAGCACCAAAAGTAGGTTAGGTCTTTGTCCCCACTTTTCACTTGATGAGGTTTTGTATTGTTTTTCTATGAATAGTGTTCTAGTCAAGAAGGTTTTATGGCAGGAATTACCATACATAACTTTCATATTCAGCATCTTTATTATGTGATTTATCAGGAGAATACCTTCTGCCCTTTCTGCTACATACTGTATGTGTCTCTTTCACTCTGAAAATAATTCTGTTCTAAAGTAGACCAACAACAGGTTTTGGGCAGATAACGTGGGTGTATACACATACGTGTATGTAAGTATATGCATATATATGCATGAATGTAGCATCGAGGGTCAGATGTAGAACAGAGATGTTCTTATTATGTCAGTTCAACTGTTGCACACATAGAGATGTTGGCAGAACAGAATTAAGCGGATTTTATCTGAAAGTTGTAGGGGACAAAGAATCTTCATTTTTTATATTCCAAGTCTCTCCTTAGTGTGGAACTGCTTCTGAGCGGTTGTCTTAAAAAATACCCAGTGCAAGTCTATCAGCTTTGCACTTATATTGGTGTTAGAAGTCTTATAGATTTCTCTAGGAGCAAAGTTAGGGCAGTGCTGAGTCCATCCAGAAGAGTCTCTGTTTTCGGTTGTCCTCGCTGCTGCTATTGAGCTGTAGAAGCTGACTTACGTGTTTCTTAGAGAAGCAATTCTTTATTACTGGCTTGTCTAGACTTTGAAAGCGCCGAAAGGTGTGAATGCTTTTCAGAATGTGTTAATAACTTTCCTTCTAGTATGATATGGAAGTGTTTCATTTCAGGATTCCCTGCAAGTCTACCTTGAGCCGTTGGCTGCAACCTCCCACCCTGCAAAAAAAAAAAACCCACACCCCTTATTTTATATAGACTGGCAGTCACTTGAGTTGAACTGTTAAAGAAAATGCCATGAATTAATAATACATATGTCTTTCAACTAAAAGCAATCTGTTCATGTTGATTTTTTTGTTCTTTCTAGAGACACACGGAATCACATTTCGGATTCAGATCAGTGTTAAAGAACTGCTGGATACAGATGTACTCTTAAAGCTGCTATTTCATTTACCAGTCAATTATCCATCGACTCTACCAGATATTTCTGTTGGCTCAGACCAGCTTACAAGGGCCCAATGTGCGGATGTGAAAGATAAATTACTTGAACAAGCAAAGAAGCATCTTTCTGAACCCATGGTGCACGATCTGATTCTTTGGATACAGCAGCATCTTAAATATGTCATTGAGAAATCAGCAACAGTTTGCCATGAAAAAACTACTTTGTCAAAAGAGAAAAGTACAGAGGATGGTATCTGGATGCTCCTTTTGCATTTAGATCACATGAGAGCCAAGGCAAAATATGTCAAAACTGTGGAAAAATGGGCTTTGGATCTAAGGCTGACTGGAAGACTGATGTTCATGGGCAAGATAATATTGATTCTTCTTCAGGGTGACAGGAGCAACATTAAGGTGCAGGAACAATGAATGTTGACTAGTTCTATTGATTTACCACTGAAACCTATGTGTCTGAATATTTTGTGTGTGTTTTGCTAAGATTAACAATTTGGAAGCAAATCGATCATTAGGAGAATAGGAAGGCCCAGCAACTTCATGCTGTATTTAAGGAAAAAAAGGTATTCTGTGAGAAAGAAACCAGTGATACTTGTAGATCTGTGACCTGTAGTGCTTTGCTTCCCACTGTAGTTAGACCCCTGTATTCCCTGTGTATCCTGACTGTAATGTGCCTAGGTTCAGTCTCCTGTATTTCCCAAATGCCTCAGAAAACAGAAAATTTGTGATTAGAAACAAATAGCAGATATACTTCTAGCTCATTACCATCTCTTTTCTTGCCCTAGACCACATGGTGCTCCTGATGCACGCCTGGGCTTTGAACGCCTGTCTGTATTGAAGAACTCCCACTGCATTAGGCAGCTTTTTGTGGTGATACTAAAGGAGAATGTTTAGTCTTTTCAAACTCGTGTTGTCTACATCACTGAAGACTGTATGTAACTTCAAGCTGATGACTAGAAACAGTCATGCACATTTTGCGATGGGCCCTTTGAAAGTTTGATTGCTATGTGCTGAAAACAACCTGTATATTTTGTATAGTTTTTTGCATTTTACTCAACCTCAGAGTTACTAAGATGACATTTAATATTTTACTCTTTTTTTTTCTTTCACTTAGGAGTACTTGATTCTGCAGAAAACTTCTAAGGTAGATGTGGACTCAAGCGGAAAGAAATGCAAAGAGAAAATGATTAGTGTGCTGTGTGAGACGAAAGTACAGGCACAGCAGAAAAGGTATAACGTAGTAGTGTTGTGGATGGAAAAGTAACAGAATTGAAAACTCCATTCTGACAGATCTGGGCATCTTCATGAGTTACCCTTTTACAATTTCAGGTTTCAGACATTTGAAGTCAAAGAATATTCAACACTGAATGAGCTACGAAAGGAATTTGAGGCTGCAGGACTTACAGCTCTTTTCTCGGAGTTTGTGCCTCCTCTCTTGAAATAGAAGTAAAAGAAAGCACTGGGCCGTTGGGCAAACCAGTAGTAAACTGCAGGTGCTGATTGAAGAGAAAATGTCTAATTTGGCAAACAACGTTAAAGCTTTTCTGCAAAAGATGCCAGAAGTAGCCATCCTCTTGCAAGAAGGAGAAAGCAATGCATACATTAAGAACAGATAATTTCTTGACCTTTATATATTGATAACTTATTCCAAGGGATGTGAAATTAATTGTGATAACTGCATGGTTAAGCATGAGAGATTGGGGAAGAAATCGTGTTGTGATAATAGTCTTCTAGTTAGAATCTGTTTTGCAACCCCTGTTTTTCAGTGTTTTGAGTTTTGTCTCTCATGGTGGTGGTTTTTCATAGTGGCCTGCTGGAAAGCATGATGAATTTTGCTTTGAAAGTTTATATGAAGATATTTCTATAAAAAGGGTATCAAACACTGATTTTAGTATGAGGACAACATATACTTAATATCCCTTAGGAGTTCATGGGCTGACTTCCTCTTCTCCATTTATTTGATTATAAATGGCGGACTGTTGATGTAGAGAAAAAGCTCATGTCACTTGTGGCCTGAAAAAACGTCAAGTGACATTTTGAATGTTAGTTTTTGTTCTAAAATGCACAAAAACACCCAAGTGGAGAATTGAAATTGATTAAAAACCTAAGGTAAAGGCAATTGTAGTATTTTACAGATTCCTTTTTGCACTTGATCTGGTTTTACTGTCTGTGTGTCTATAGATATCTTGAATGAATTAAAATGTCAGAGCAGTCTATATACAGACTTCAGTCTTGTGCCTCTCAAGACTTCTGTCAAGTCTCTGTGATTTGAGAAGCTGGGAAGTTCTACACCCTGTTAAAATTTCCTCACCTTTAGCTTTTGTGCAAATTAAGTCATGCAAGATCTGTTTGCCATGGGGGAATTGGATACTTATTTCTAATTATTAATGTCCTTTGGTTTCTGTTTTACCTGATACCATTCTCTAGCAAGACTAGATAAATTGTCCAGTAGTAGACACTTTTGTCAGTAACTAGCAATGCCATTTCAATTTGTTTTAGCGTGTAGCTAAACGTGTACTTTACTGCTCTCTAAACCTCATTCCTTAAAAACAAATGTCTCGTATTCTTTGTTAACTGAATAGATTTGATCAATTCAGTGTAAACCAGTTTCTCTCTGCTGTACCGGGGGAAGACTGATAACAATTTGGTTAGTTCCTATAGTATGGTCTGCCAAATCATTAGGTAAGACACTATGATTTCCGATTTCATACTCAGCCCATCTATCCGATCTCTATATGTACACTAGAAAAGCAGCTAAAGCGACCTGTAAGAATCTGTAGGTTTTACTATTTGAGATACCAAATGCAAAATGAGTTGTAGGCTGTTTGAGGGTTTCTTAGTTTTTGAGGAGTTTGGTAATTTTCCTGATACGGAGTGTCTCAAATACTTACGTTGCATGTTGTTTTTTTGCATCGAGGTGTTTTTAATGAGAGAGTAGCAAAAGGTCTGCTTAATGAGGCTTTTATGTGTACATAGAGTACTTCAGGCACAGTAGAAACCAGACTGGGTTAAACAGGTTTTACAGATCTGTTCTGTGTTATTTTGAAATGGCTTCTGGAGACAAAGTGGAATTTTCTATCACTTTAAATGAATGTGAAGATGAAATTTCACTTTTCTAAAGAAGAATAAAGCCGAAGTATATTTCAGATATTAAAATAATACGTATTTTAAATTATAGTCTTCAGAATTGAGCTGTTCGCAGTTAAAATATCTGTGCTGAAAACCCATGTGTCAGTGGAGTATAAAGCCTTGAGAAGATGCAGAGGCTCTCTCCTTACTCTGTGTGATAGATCTGAAATGTACAGTGTCAGAAAATGTAATCAGTGTCTCTCTGCAAATCATAATGTTGTAAGGTTTTGCCAGATGGATTTTCTTTCCCCAGCCAGATCTTTACTTTAAAATGCTCCACTCTTCTGGAAAGAGAATAGCAAGGTACTTCAGAACAAATCCTCCATCACAATCTTAGCCATTAAAGTCTAGCTGGGGCTTTATCCAGCATGCATATCAATCAGTTGTGTATGCTTGCTGTTGATTTGGGGTGAATAGCATACCTAACCATGGGATCCCGAACTGCATGTGACCACAGAAATAACTGAGGCACACAACTGTGGTTATCTTTCTGGCAAGATCAGATGCAGATTGTCCAAATTGTTCCTTCCTACTGTCCAAGCTATTGTAATATTGCATAAGAAAAGCCGTTTGTAGGGTCAGTGGTTGCCAGTTGCACTTGGATATAAGCTCATGTATTTTCTTGGATATTATTGCCTGATGGCTTCTTGGTGAATTATTTGGTCAGAGCCAGCATTCTGCAACAGCCAAGTGAAAAAAGAGCAAATTACAATTAGATAAGTTGCAGTTGTCTTCTATCTGCACTCATCTTCTTACCAGATGAAGTTGTTCTAAGAAGCCGGATGATTTCTGTGTTTCAGGAGTTACAAAAAGCAGTTTATACAATGGACTTTTATCATAGTTGAATGTGCTACGCGCTAACTTACGTTGGACAAGTGAAGTCCAGTGTAGCAAAGGACTGGAGGTTTTTTGCTTTGCTTTGATTTGCTGCAGGAGAATTACAAATCTGATCAGCTTGATACAGCTCAGACAGCAGAGAACATGAAAACTGATGATAGTCTGATGCTGTCAAAGCAAATGCTTTTGCCTACCTGTCAATCAGTCACTCAGTTTGAAGGGTAGGGGGAAATCTTGTGTTCAGGCAAGTTAACAAATACATTTAAAGGTTGTTCTTTTGGAAGGATGTTGCAGCTGCCTGTTCACTGAGAGTTTGTTTGCATTTGTTGTAAAAAGAGATGGGCAAGCCTCTGAGCCCCTGGGGCAAGAAAGTCATCGAGATGCATACTGTGGTGCATGTTCCTGCCCTCCAAGGGAACTGAAGCAGACACAGAGGAACAATACGCATGGAAACAAAGTCCTGAGAATCCTGTAAAGAATGCCTATCAGTGTCTAAAAAGTTAGTGAAGTGTATACAGCTGTTGGAATCAGACAACTCCATTGCAAAGAAAAAGCAATCCATGAAGAAAAAGAAGTGGTTTAGCAAATAAAAAGCTAGCTTTCTTGTGGATATTGTATTACAAATAGTTCCTCAAACAGCATTGTTAATAAAGCCTTGCTTCCTGTGGACTTCCTTGCAGAAGACACACACATGATGGTGCTCTCCCAGGTGAGTTCATATTGATTGCGTTCTCTGCAGACATCATCAAAGTCTCTGTAGCATTTTTCTTCAGTGCTACCTGTTTTCATCAAAGCTGTAGGTACTTGGTTTCTTTCAGGCTGTTAACCTCTCAGTTCAATTGAAAGGAGTTAAAAAGTTGGAGAAGAATTGTATAGTATTAACTGTAGTTTCCTTTGAAAATCAGGCAGAAATGAAAGCAGTTGCAATAGGACTGACAACTTGAAGAACCAAGGTTTTAGGACAAAACTGAGGTTTGCTTGGTCCTTTTCAATCCCTTGGCTTATTAAGTGTGAAGAAAACCCCAAACCCAACATCATCCCTATTCGCCCAGTTGTTTTTGTGCAAATACATCACATCCAAAGCATCCGTTCTGATCCTGGAAACACATGCTGCTTCTGCAGGAGGCTGTGCTGAACAGCAATTGAATGAATGCGTTGGGTGAGCATCTGCAAGTCTCAGAAGAGGTGGCCCTGGTTGTGTCAGGCAGGTTTGTTGGAGAGCTGTTCCCTTTTCCTTTCATATGATCATGAGTGGTTTATGTATGTCTGCATTTTCTGTAGTGTGAGAAGAAGGATGCTCTGGTCATCTGAGGAGCACATCTCTCATTACGCTTCATGTGGCAAGTTTAAACTGGAGTGACTGAAAGGCCAACATGAAATTCAGGTAAATTTTAACTATTACATATGTAACATCAGGTATTGGAGCTACTACACCAGGATAGTGATGTCTGTGGAAACAAGGACATTGGAGTGCTAACAGATTAAATTACTCAATTCTGCAAGAAATCAAAATTTCTACTTCCTATTATTGCTTTTATTATCGTCTCTTGGGAAGAAACTTATGAGCAGCACGTACAGTGCAGTAGCCTACCACTCAGGAGAATGGCATAACAGTTGGACTTGATCTTCAGGGTCTTTTCCAACCTAGTTTGATTCTGTGATAACTTCAGTGGGAATAATGCAGAGTTCCAGAGGAGGGGAATACTTTTAAAGGGGGACATCATCACTGTTGAGAATTCACCAACTTGTTTTACTTACTCAGTCTCATTAAGATTATAATTCTTGCACCCTGCCCCTAACCCCCCTCAATATTTGTTAGTTGCTGTTGGAGGGAGGATGAGACACTGAAAGAACTCATAGATGAAAATCCTTGATATAATCAATTAAAAAAATGGAGAGTAGATTGGATTGTTTGTGAATAAGGCTGATTTTAGGGGGTTGTAGTTCTATCTCACTTTCCTATAAGACGATTATTTGCTGCTTATTTATAGTTTAATAAGTTTAATGGATGATTTAAAACCAAGTGTCCCTGGATCTGTTCAGCTTCATCTATGAAAATACGAACCTAATCATGTTATAGTTCATTTGAAATCAGATGATGAAATGGTGCACTCACTGTATTTCTGCCAGAGTTTGAGACTAAAATTGCTTATATTATGAAATAGTGCCATTTCTGGAGTCAACTTTCATATATTTTATAGTAGTATTAAGCATTATCATGCTGTTTCTTTGTGTGGAACACATGCAACGCTGGCAGCACTCTGTTCTGGTTTTCTGTTGTAAATGTGTGCTTAATTTTATGTTATGCAAGAGTTATTGTTTTATCTGCTTAATTATAGACATAAGTGGAACTTGAAAAGTAAATCTACTAATAGCATTTTGCAGTTACTGTTCTGTGCTATTTTCGTACATTGGCTTTTGTATTGGTTTGTGTTTTCTAACCTCCAAGTATTAGCCTGCAGTGAAGAGAACTCTTCAGTGACAGAAAAATTTGCCTGAAAGACATTAATTTAAGGGATTCTTTAGACTCTAAAAATTAATCCGTTAATATTTTTCAGTTAATTATGCATTCAGGTGCTTTAATTTTATGCCAATCAGGTAAGAATAATTGCACTTTTGATTTTCTTTGTGCTTATTGATATAATACAAATAATCTGTTTGTATCCTGCATTAGAACATAGCTGATCATGGAAATGAGGTCAATATTTTAGTAGTATTTCCCATTATAAATACCTCTGACTCATGATATGTATGCATTGTTATCTATTGCAACGTGAATGCAAAGTGTCCCTTTAGGATGAAGCTTGATAGAAAAGATCTCTGCATGAGAACAGTTCGACTTTCGGCTGCTTCTTCTATTGTCACCTTTTACATTCTTGCAAATGAGAAATGGAGACTGATTTCTATGGGAAGTAGTCAGCTGATCCCAGTTCTTTTGAGCTGAACTTAACAGGCCAACTCACTGTGTTACATACACTAGATCTTGATACCTGCTGGTTGGTGGTGGGGTACTCTCTACGCGTTTTGCTTTTGGCAACATCTAATTACTCTTAGCAATTAGTTGGCTAATTCTTGATGTAGAGAATTGAGGGAGCTAATCTCACCTACGCAGAAAGCATCTGACTGCTGCTTGATGGAGCTTTACATCAGGAAAGCTGCCTGGGACTCATTTGGTGTTAGTGCCAGGGCCTGGGTAGCCTAAAGTTTACCCTTGCTCTAGTCACAGAGCAAAATTTGGGTAATTTTTATGCCTGAGAGTGCTAAAATCAATGTACCTTTACTGTTCTTGGCGTGCATTCAGGAAAAAAATGAGTGCAACATGATTCTGCTGGTCTCTGATCTATCACTAATCTGTACTAGCATAGAGAAGCAAGGTACATCTTGATGGGTGTTGATGTTATGAGTACCTCTCAGTTAAGATAATATAAAAAGCAGTTCTTTCTTAAAGTAAGATAACTGAGTTACTTGTGAGAACAGTGTCCACGTGAGATGCTGAACAGAAGCTGAGCTGTACAGCTAGAGCTATGCCAAAGGCTGATTTTTACTTGGTAGAAGTGGAGGTGTTGAGAAGGAACAGGCAGCAATAAGGACACCGGTGATGTGGCTCTTGGAGAAAGCAAAATAAAGGTCTTTTTTGGATTGAACTCTCTGGAAAGAGATTTGGGAATATGAGCAAAGAGATTGCTACAGGGTCCAAGCTTCAAGTAGAAATGCCTGAAATAAATACACAGCTTCATTGTAATTTTCTCTTTTTGGTAGGAACTCTGTGTAGAACTGAGAACAAGTAATGGAGGTTTTCCTGGGTGTAGAGGTGACTAACTGCACTCGAGAGCTGTAGGCTGTCTGCAAAGGAATTAGAGCAATTCCTAGAAACTTTCCTCAGATGACCCAGGGATGACAGAGGCTGTGTTGAGGCAACAACTTCCAGAAGTATTCTAAAACTGGGAAACCAGGCTATGGGAGCTTCATGTGGTTGGGAAGATGGATGGAAGAGGTGACCAGCAGCTCCCAGGATCACATTATCTTCAAACACGGGCATTCTGGAAAGTAAGGACTAAGAGGGTTGACAAATCACTTCCAGGGGAAAATGATGTCTGTTCATACATGGAATCAGAGAACACAGGTAAGTGTTTTTGAGACTTCTTCTGCATTGATATTATAGCGATATGGTGTGGTCCTTGCTCAAATAGTGCATAATATCTTGGGATGTGGAGCTGAGATACAAGAATCAGTTTGGATTATAATGGTCAGTGGCATAACAAGCTTTAAGTGCTGCAAACCTGTTCTGGATCGAGGGTTTGCAATGGGATTAAGAACCACCATGTAAGTATGGGTTAGACAGGGCACATCTAATAAGAGCAAGAATGGGAGGCAAAGAAAATACTCCAGTGGAATGGCTACAAGAATTCCAGGAAATTGGGTTTCTGAGGCACTGGTATGGCAAAGGAGAACTTGTTTTGTTACCTTTGCACTGACAAGGAGCCGAATGCTAGCAACTCAGCTGGTGTGAGGATGGCACTCAGAGTTTCTGAGCTGTGTGGTATCTGGAGAGTTCCTGGAGCTTGGCACAGAGCGTGTGTCTTCCTTGCTGGCCATGCACCAGATTGATCTCTGCAGAAAGGGATTCTGTTATTCCTACAATACTCATTATTAAAAGATGCTCCAGGTTTCATTCAGACTCATTTTGAAGAATCAGGGGAATGCTTTTTAAAGCACATGAAGGAACAGTAGTAAAACCTCAGGGGAGTCTGCTCATTTACCCACAGGAGCTCTGGTACTGGCTCAGAAATACTTATTTAATTGATCAAATCTATTGGAAAAGGTTAATTGAAACCATGTAATAAGTTCCAAAGGGAGATGGTGCCTGTAGGAGTTCAAGCTGTTCAGTACTGGGGGCACTGATTTTGAAAGCTGGACAGTTGGAGTGTTCTTGGTAGCTAATCATTGGGATTTTTTGCATAGTTAATAGCTATGTAAAAGGAGAAGTAATTGATTCTCATGTAGTTGATGGGTTTGGGTTTTTTTGTCTATTATTTCATTGCCAAGCTGAAACAAATGGATTGTGGATACTTGTTTAGCAGCAGCATAAGGTTCTCCTGCCTTTAGGTGGAATTTGAAGTTGCAAGTCCTAACAGCAAGGTTATCTGTTAGGTTTCTTATGGATCTGAAGTAGGAATGGATTAATTTCTTATTAAATCATTAAAAGGGAGCAACAAATGGTAGAAAATGTCAGCTGCTGTGGAATAAACTACCCCAGAGAAAGGTGTGAATGTGTGTAACTGCTGTTACTCAGTACTCTGCAGGGACTTGGGAGTAGCAGAAAGGAGGTCTAAGATTTTTCTGGATAGAAATAGGCAAGAGTTTCTCTTTATGCCATTTTCCAATAGCAGAAAGAAAAGAGGTGTGCTTCTGGGAACATGTCATGAAGGGGTAACAGAACAGAAGTAAAAAGGGTGGACTTTCCACTGATGAACAGAAAACTTGAGCTCTGCAGAAATAGGAAGCTTTGGCAGGTCTGGAAAATCATTGCACAGTGTGTTAAAGAGCAGAGCTGTACAGTGAGTGGTTAGCAGGCTGCTCTTCGTTTGGTCCATGTTGTTTCACAGCCGCTTTTATACTGACCTTTTGTACTGGCAGCTGGAGATGGAGGAAATGCGAAGGTGAGGTGCTTTCTCTCCAAGCAAAGGGGGCTATTCCCAGCAGTGCCTGTCCCTGGCCAGCCCTGTAGCAGGCACAAGGAGTTAGGTGGGCATCAGAGCTGGTTTTAGGTTGCATGAGAACTGGTACTGAGAATGCCTCTAGGGACACCCAGCCGTCACCCATGTACATTATATGCCACATTAGTCCATTAACTGTGCAAATAGTTGCATGGGTTGTTGTTATATATGGGCAATTCTAGCCCAGTTCTAGCACTAGGTGCTCTCTTGCCATTGTGAGGATGGGAAGACCTTGATTCCAGAGCTCTGTGCTACAAAACATGAACCTTTCATGGTTTTACATTGAAATATCTTTCCATTTGCAAAGTGGAAGAAAGTAGAGACAAATAGAGAAAGTCAACTGCACAGCGAAATAGAGATGGGATGGGATGCAGACTGTCAATCTGTGAGAATCCATCCACTGGCACTTACATAAATGGGACAATAATAGTTTGTTCCTCTTCAGAAACATAGTTTATGCAATCTCTATAAAGGCAAATTATTTAGTGCAGTGCAAGGAAAATTCTTCTTTCTTTTTTTTTCCCCTATCTGAAACCAATTTAATATTAACTGATGAAACCATTAGAAGATCCTGAGCCCAATATGAATCCCTTCGGTGGAATACATGATATGGAGGAGTGGTTTATCTCACAAAAAACCTGCCTCCAGTTTGGAGGTAATGGGGTTTGTATTTTACTTTTCTTTTGCTTTCTTAATAATAGAGGAAGAGGGAGGGCTAGATCTGCTGGAATGCTCTCCTTATCATCTCCCCAGCCTATGCGCTCAGGGAGAGGAGCAGCTGCGAGTTGAAAGGGGAAAAATCCTGACTATTGTGCTTTCCCTGAGATAAGGAATGTTTGAGAGTCCCTTGCCTCGTACATGAAACCTGGTAAAAGGGAGTTATATTAACATATGGAAGAGGGATTTGGAAAAACAGATCTTGGGCTCAGGAGTCTGCTTGTGACTTTTGGTTCGTCTGGGTGTTTTATATGTCTTTGAAAATGAATGCTAAAAGGGGGACTGTAAGCCACATGGGCTGAGATTGCTGCAGTGACCTCAAGAGGTGAAAGCACAATAGAAAAGGTCTTCTTTTAAATGTTTAAGGAATTAATAATTGCTGAAAAGTGCAGATTATTAGAAGAGCAAGCATCTTATATGCTATGTTACAGACAGATCTGGCACTCATAGGAGGCATTTGTGACAACAGTCTTCTAGTGGGTGACATTTATGTACACGATAAAGAGACAAGACCTCTGTATGTAAAATTTACAATGAGCTTTCTAATGTCATCTGGTGTTTTAGGCTTCAAAAATTCCGTCTCTCATAAAATTAACTCCTTGTGTTTGGTGATGAGCTTTTGGGCTTGTGGCAGTGGATGTACCAGGAGGCTGCGGGGATGGGGACCCGAGGTGGGATGGGGCAGGATGCTGCTGCCACTGAAGTCTCCCAGTGTTTGTAAACCCCAGTGGCTGCATGGATCCCTTCTTGGAGCAAGTGGCTTCTACGTGCTGGAGATCAATAGAAAACAGTATATACTGACTGTAATTAAACTGGGAATTTGTGGTGAGAACCCTAGTAAGAGATTCATGCTAGTGGCCCCATGGGGTCTCCAACCAGATGCTTTGTTTGGCTGTTTTTCCTCTTGACCCCCTTTATCCTGTTTAATATGGCAGTAGGAGGTACTACTACTTGTACAGGAGAAGCTGTATGGTGAGGATGTGTCCTCCCCCTGCTCTCCCCAAACTCTGCCTTTTCACTGAGCCTGCTGTGTCCCTGACTTAATCCAGAATAAGCTGCATTTTGCTAGGAAGTGCACTAACCCATTCAAATACTGTCTTAGATCTGACAGGCTGCAGCGCATCAAGAGTATTTTGATAAGCATCATGTCTCCTTGGAAACTACTACTTAGCAGTAACTTGATGCTACATTTGGAGTGTTATGATTAATTTAAGCCTTGCTTCTGCAAAGACACATGGTATAGGCCTCCTTCTGCAGAAGTGAGGAGTCTTGTTGAGCTTATCGGAACAGCTCGCATGTTCCGAAGTGGCCCTGTGGGGTTTAGGAGTTCTTCTCTGAATCTCTTCGGGCTCTGCTTTAAGCTCGTTGGTTATAAATCTCACTTGCTTTCGTTAGGTATATTTATAGGAGTCTGTTATCTGATTTGATATTTTAAAAATAACCCTAAAAGCTCTACCTCTACAGTTACGAATAAATATAGAGCTCCTTCTGAGGCTGTTAAATAGGATTTTAATTAGGCTGGCAAAATTGCTTTTGCCTTGTCTTTAAAGTCTTTAGTATCTTATTTCTATTAACAAAATGGTAATCAACGTTAAATTCTGAAATGTAACCAAAGTAGGTCATATTTTTATTAACTGGAGATAGATAATGAATGTGCCCTACATAAAGATTTGGATTAAATCTTCTGAGATGCTGAGGATAGTGTTTTAATTAAGGTAATCCTTATTGCAGCTAACAAACACTATTGCTGCTTGGAAATTTAAGACCTCAGTGATGCATATTAGTGCATTACCTCAATGAATCTAATAGAGATTTAATACTTGTATTTGAAGTAGCAATCTGTCATAAATTAAGAATATTTGCATAATAAATTTAAACCATGTTATTCTTTGCAGTGTTTTGTGTAATTAAGGAACACATTCAAGTGTTGTAGTTTTTATAGCGCTAGGAAGGTGTACTTTGTTGTGGCTATTAAACTACTCCTTGGTTTCACCTGCTTGTAATCCATAG
The DNA here is from genome assembly GCF_963264785.1 of Psittacula echo. Classification (NCBI taxonomy): domain Eukaryota; kingdom Metazoa; phylum Chordata; class Aves; order Psittaciformes; family Psittacidae; genus Psittacula; species Psittacula echo. The sequence continues at coordinate 63,341,074 of NC_137740.1, forward strand.
AAGTCCAAATATTGGAACTATATGTACCATCCCACTGAAAGCTAAAGTGGGAGTTAAAAACAATGCTTTAAAAACTTGATAGAAAAGTTACCGATTTGAATTGTAAGATGTTGCAAGTCCATTGTCTAAAGTAGAGATTTGGCCTGGGATGCTGGCAAAAGGACTGTACTAGATACAGTACATCATAGTTTAGTGTAGACAGTATATTAATGTATATAATTGGTTTAGTATAAATAGTATATTTAGTATTACAGTATAGATGTGTATGCAAAGGTGGTACTCAGCTGATTTCAGAGAGAATTAACTTAGAAGTGTGAATCGTTTTTGTATATGAACAACATAACCAGAGGGTTTACATTGAATACGTTCTGAGCATCCCTTGTCCATGGAGACCTTATCACTACTTTGATTTCTGAGTTGCATCACCTCATTTTTGAGCTCTGCCTATGTACTAATCCGCAGGAGTAAGAGCTGCAAAGCAAAGTAGATGCCTTCTTGCATGGTGCTTTGTTCTCCATGTGCACTGAGACGCCTGGGGTAGTTGGAGTTTGAGTACGAATCCTTGTGATACCTTTCACTGAGTTATGAGGAATGCTGATCTTTGAACTCGGCAAAAGCTTAGCCTGAGAAGTACCATTTGGGGTACATAGGGATTCTGTCTGCCTCAGCACTTGTTCTGTGAAAGCAGCCGATGACATGCTTGTGGACTGAGAATAAGGAATGGATAACATCTGCAGAGGGGTTCTGCCCTTGTCCACATCCTTTTGGCTCTTGTGCTGGCTGCTCCTGAGGAGACCATTTAGCACTTAAAATAGGTGATGTACAGGGAGTTTCTGGCCATGCTTGCTGAACCTCTTCAGCAGAGCCCGACTCCCCACAGGAAGAGAAGGATGGGACAGCAAATCTGCTGTATTCTTCCACGAGAAGCTCTATGCTGGTCTTACTGTATATGCAGCACAACAGACCAGCCTTGCTCAGGCTCTTCGCTAGCTGTTAGTGTTCGCTATTTGTTATAAATGTTATCTTTTAAATTGGTAACTGATGTATGAGCTTTACACTCATTTACACTGTTTGCTTTTGGCATCGTTAGTTGGCAAATTACGGTCTTTTCCTGTGTTTGTTATGCTTTGGATGCTGGTTGCAGGGATTCTGCCTCCTTTCTCTCTTTGTTTTAGCATTCCTTAGACTGATGCTGAAAATTACACGTTATTTTTCCTTCTTTCATAAACCCGTGTCACAGAAGTAGAAAGACCTCAGCTATTGGGATCAAAGGTTGCTAAACTTTGCTGGAGAGCATGGCATGAAGCTCAGCCCTGATGAATGGTGCTAGGACTTGAAATAAGAGTAGCACGTCTAAGAGCATGAGTCACTGAGCTGGGTCTTCATGTCTGCACAGAATCTTTGTGAACTGCTGGCTGAAAGCATTGACAATTTTCCATTAGTAATGAATTATAGTAGTAATTTCATTAATTTCCTCACCTCAGTCAGGATATGTTAGCGTAAGTTGCTTAACCAAGCATCAGAGGAGCCATTGCAGTTAACCTTTAGTCCTTTACTGGGTAACCAGGACCAGTGAAGAAGTAAATTAGCGTAACATCCCCTTTAAAAAACAATGACTTTAGATAAGCAGTGGACATAATTTTTGCCTGTTTTTAATTTAATAGCAGGTTGATGGTTTTATGCAAAACCAGTCGCATTACATCTGACCCTCTGGGAGCTGGGTTTTTTCGTCTGGGTCATTTGGTGTCTTCAGTAATCTGCTGTCTGTTCAGTCCAGCACAGGCTGATTAATGAATCGTGATAAACCAATGCATTCATTTACAGGTTTGGTCTAATAACCCTAAAAGGCTACGTCAGTGCTTCCAGTTGTTAATGCTAAAAAACCTGGGGGAAAAGGCAACGTGTAGAGGGGCGAGAGAGGGTAATATGGGACAACTCTTGTCTTTATTCAGGCATTTATGTCTGCAGAAGCCCCAGACAACACCCAGCAGCAGATCAAGAGCAGCTTAGTGGTGTTTAAAAAGACTATATAATTCCTGAAGCTCTCTGCCTGTGTCCTATAGTCAGATCCTTTTTTCTCTGCTGAAAGTCCTTATTCAGCATACTGTGTTTTAAATAGTGCATATCAGAGTTTTAAAGTCCTTTGCTGTTAAATCTGTGGCTGAAACACAATCTTGAAGATTCTTTTCTCTGGTAAATCGCTCCAGAACCCTGGCAGGCGATAAGCAGGTAGGCTTCTACATGAGAGTGGTGGGTATTTGACATTGACAATGTTTGTTATGACGAGCAAGTCATTCCTAAGATGATATTGAGGCTTTTAAGACGATCCTGTTGAATCCTATAAATAAATCTACAATCCAAATTGCAAAACTTTCTTTTCATTTCATTCCTTTTTTAAACCCCTTTATGCATTCCTATTGCATGGAATGATTCAGGAGAGTAGAGGGTATTCTGTTAAGTCTCAGAAGAACCAGGACATTGAGGAAAAGGGAATGGTAATTGGTTTATTTATTTTTCATTGAGGACGTGGGGTTTGGGAATGGGATAGTAACGTGGTGTGAAGATTTTCTGTCAGTGTAGAAAAGTATGAGGTTTTGTCTTTGATGGTGAGCCTTTAGATCTTGAAAACATCTTAAAACAGCATAGAAGTTCAAAGGAGGGGCTGTGTGTCCTCTCTCCTTGGGTATTAGCTCACAATGCTGGAGCCCAGACTTGTTCAAATTACCATTCCAGCCTTGCCTTGTTCTGATAAATATAATCTAAGACTTATTGGTTTAGGCATTGATGTATCCATCTTTCTGTCTATTAAAATATAGCATGACGTTTAAAGCCCATTTTAGCAATCCTGCCTCAGGCATTTTCTTTCTAGTGGGGCACAGGAATTTTCACTTGTCCTTGAGATAAATGACACTGGTAGAGAATTGGCATCTCTAAGTCATGCTTCAGCCTCCGCGGCACCAAAGCATTGCTGGAAACATTGGAATTTGACAGAGAAATGAACACCCTTCAGGCTGAGTAAAATAATCCTCACCCCCCGTTTCTGTTGCTTCTTTCACTTCCTCACTGTTAGGGAGAAAATAATCTCTGCGACATCTTGGCTATTTTAATAGGATTCAGAACACATGATCACATTAGATACTGTACCTGAGGCAATCTGTGTTTAGACTGGCGGTAATTACATGCAAAAGTCATTCAACAATGAGGCAATTAATGCTGATGAACTTTAATAAAGTCAGCTGTCAGCAATAGATATTGCTGGCAAGTTTCCTAATCCTATATTTGTAATACATTGAAATTCCCTTATGTTCTATTCTAGAAGGCATTTCTGTTTAATGGGTTAACCGCCCTCCCTTCCTGAAGTTTACCACCAGGAAATATTGCCAGCAACATATTTATAGGTGACACAAATATGAACAGGGAGGTCAGAAGTCAGTCTGCTCATCAGATTTACTCCAGTGATTGGTATTTACCAAAGGAGATGATAAACAAAGTAAGGCAAATCCTCTAACAGAGGAGAGGGAACGTGTTAGATAAGGAACGCAGGGCTTACACTTCCCCTCATTGTTGATTAGCAAGCATTAAATTATGCTTAATGTCAGATACAGGCAGGCCATTGTAACGTGGTGTCAGTGTCAATTAGGAGATCAAGGCAGTTGGTGTCTGGGATTTGCGGGATTCTGGAATCTGGGTACTTTGCTGCAGAGGCACGCTTTCATGAATTTCTTCGTTCTCCTAATTGGTTATGTGGCCAGATGAATTTCCTCATTGGAAAATTCCATTAAGGACACATTATTCTTTAGAGCAGAAAGCAGACAGTGACTCCCAGAGTTTCTGTTGCCTTTGCACAGACAACTGTGAGGTTGGAAGGGGTGGGCTGACTGGGGGAATAAGGTGTCCTCCCCATTAAACTTCATTGGACATTCCAATGAAGTTGGAACAGCCCAGGACCCACTGCTCTGACTGGAAAATAGGGAACTATCACAGGGTCCAGACGTGGTAGCTACCAAAAGAGTATGCAGCCTTCTGTGGAACAATACATAAAGTCTACATGTGGGAATAGTTTTGTAGTGGCAGCAAGAACATTAATCTCTCTGCTAATCTACTGTGATGCATGTAAACCATATGTCATTATAGAGCGGGTATGTGTTAGGTTTAGGGCAAGAGCTTGCAGTGTGTCTCCTGGAACTGCTGTGCACTGAGCACTGGAAACCATTAGTTTGTAGGAAGATGCCTTTTGTCAGAAGCTTTCCCTCTTCTTCTGGGAATGCCATGGGGAACACCTGTGAGGTGGTGTTCTTCTTATCTTTCCTCATTGAATACAAAGGCATTATCTTTAAGGCCAGAAGGAATATCCCTGTAGGTGATATTCCTTCTTTTCCCCATTGGAAAGAGCCCGTGCCTGGGTGTGCTGGTAGTCTGAGCCGACATGACTCTTCTCACACTCTTCTTCTACCTGCCTGTAGCCAAACCAGCATTGGCAGCCCCACAAGGCAGCAAGCAGCTGTTAAATACAGGTTTCCATAGCTGAAACTGCGCGGTATTTTCTATTTTAGCTATGGTACTATGTTAATCACTAAAAACCATGAGGAAAATCCGGTTATGATAGTTGAAAGTGTGTTGTGGTGAGTGTTAAGGTTACAAATGATGGTTCATGTGCACGAGGCCTTGGTTTCAGTTGGAAAAACTTGTCTCTGGGCTGAGGTTAAGTTTCTAGGGTGAGGTTGGAGACAAATCACAGCTGGATTTTGGCTTTTGGCTTTAACATCTCCTAATCTTTTTGCAGCAGCTGACAGAAAGATCCTATTGAACTAGATAAACTGTACAAAATTCCTGCTGTTTTAACCTCGAATCGTACGATGAAGAGGTTGAGATAGAAATGAGAAATGTAATGGAAAATGTTCCTCGTGAACTGTTGGAGGCAAACTGCAGCCGAGCCCCAGCAGGAGACAGGCAGGAGTCAGGAGAGACTCACCTTGGTCTCTGACCATATGAAACCCCTTGTTTCAGCCTGTGTGGCTTTACCTGCTCATGTCCTTAAGGAGTGGAAGGAAAGGGAAAGGGAAAACTGAAACAGGGATCCTAGGGACAGTGGGGAGATGGGAGCCTTGGCACAGGGCAGCAGAAAGGTGAAGGCAGTGGGGACTCAGGGGAGAGGCAGTGATGAAGAAAGAAATGAATGCTGTGAAAGAAACAATGTTGGGGTCGTCTCTTCCCCTGTCTGCACTGAAGAAAGTGACAGCAACATGGTGTGGCCATCATTTGCTAGTTACATGTGCATTTAAACATCTGTTACACTGTGTAATAACTCCTTAAATTGCTCACTTACGGCATAAGGAACACTGCAAACCACATAAACAGGCTTGTCTCTAAAATCAAATGTAGGGCATTCTGGTGGTTTTCCTACTTCCTCACTCTTTGCTGGGAGAAATGGTCTTTTACAGTGATGGGGTTGCTTATTCTGCCTGTTGAGCATGTTTCTACAATGACATTTCTTCCCGTGTTACTTCAGTACAAGAGGAAAAGCTAGCCAGTGTCCAGATGAGCGTGTTAAGGCCTGGATGAGTCGATGACCAGGTGGTTGTGTGGTGGGTCTCACGCTGCAAGTCACAAGTGGGGTACCAGCGGTCTGTCCTGGGACTGGCCTGTGTGAATCTGGCCATGCAGTGCCCATCCTTGGAGGTTTTCAGGACTGAAGTGGGCCAAGCCCTGAGTCGCCAGATCTGGTGTCATGGATGACTGTCCTGAGCAGAGGCCGGGCAGGAGGGAGTGCCGTGGTCTCTTCCAACCTGAGTTGTCTGGCAGGTCTATGGAACAGGGAGTGGGTAAAGAAGAGCTGATCACAATACATTGCTCAGAAGTTCAGTGGTGGACACCCTGATGCTGAGGCTCTGCAACGTTTGGGTGTTGGATTTTCTGTGGACTCCTTAGAGCAGGATCTGTTTGCCTAGGGCAGTGTTTTTAGATGGTATTTAACCCGTTCGTAGTTCTGGTTGGCTAATTCCTGAAGCTAACACTGTGGGCTAATGTAGCTGCTTTTACTCAGAGAGCCCAGTCCTGCTCAGCTTCTAGTGCTGGAATTGTCACCTAAATCTGGGAATTTGTTAGTCTCAGCTGGCCTGCATCTTAAATACTGTGCAGCCACACTGAAACAGGAGACTTTGAGGAACACTGCAGTATGCAGGGACACACTTCTGGTATTGAAAGAAGCAAACGAGGCTGGGAAGAGCTGGTTGTAAAATTGAGCTGCTCGTGCCACCTGAGCTCCATGAAGGAGCAAAAGCAATTCGTTTCCTAGGTGAGAGAATGAGTCATGTGCTGGAGTTGGTGATTTAGGCAGATGTGCTTCGCCTCACAGTTGGAGTTGGATCAGCAGCTCCCACAGCATGGGGTGGTTAGCACTAAAAAGGTGTGGATGAGCTGGAGAGGATCCAGAGACCGGCCACAGAGATGATCAAAGGATGTGAATCTATGTGGAAAAGGCTGAGAGAGCTGGGTTTATTCAGCCTTGAGAAAAGATGGCTCAGGGAAGAACCACCACGATCCACTATTTAAAGGGTGGCTACAAAGAAGATGGAGACTCCCTTTTTACAGGGAGTCCCATGGAAGAGACAAGGGGTGATGGGCACAGGTTACTCCTGGGGAGATTCCGGTTGGACGCAAGGAAAGCTTTTCACAGTGAGAACAATCAGCCATTGGAATGATCTCCCCAGGGAAGTGGTGGATTCCCCAGTGCTGGACACTGTTAAGATTGGGCTGGACAGGCTGCTGGGACCTGCTTTGCCAAGAAAGGTTGGACCAAATGATCCGTAGGTCCCTTCCAACCTGGTGTTCTATGATTAACTGTGGGCCTGGGCAGTGGAGCAGCCAGAGCTCTCCTGCTGGGGGTCCCATCCCAGTGCAGGGTCAGCCCCAGAGGTCCTAGCAGCAGCTCTGCCCATGGGTGGGGCACTTATAATGATGGAATCCCAGGCTGGTTTGGGTTGGAAGGGACCTTAAAGCTCATCCAGCTCCAACCCCTGCCACGGGCAGGGACACCTCACACTAGAGCAGCTTGCTCCAAGCCCCTGTGTCCAACCTGGCCTTGAACACTGCCAGGGATGGGGCAGCCACAGCTTCTCTGGGCACCCTGTGCCAGCGCCTCAGCACCCTCACAGGGAAGAGCTTCTGCCTTAGATCTAACCTGAACTGCCCCTGGTTCGGTGTGAACCCATCACCCCTTGTCCTATCGCTACAGTCCCTGATGCAGAGTCCCTCTCCAGCATCCTTGGAGCCCCCTTCAGACACTGGAAGCTGCTCTGAGGTCTCCACGCAGCTTCTCTTCTCCAGGCTGAACAGCCCCAATGTTCTCAGCCTGTCTCTATTTGGGAGGTGCTCCAGCCCCTGCTCATCCTCGTGGCCCTTGCATGGGTGTCTCACCTCCCCTCACGAAGCGTGGCACTTTGGTCTTCATTAAACAGAAGTTCATTGGGGTCCATATTAGACGCCAGGTATCACAGATGCTGCAGGGGGCACGATGCGAGGATGTTTTTAGGAGGCAGTTTTTGACTTGGTGCGCAGCAGCTCATCCCTTCAATCTTCCTCCTCGAGTTAACAGCACTTTACTGAAATGAAGCGATATTTTTGAACGTTACCCTCTTCTTTATCGCTGTTTTCGCTCTCTTTGAACGCCAGCAGCAGAAAACCGGGGCTGCGCCGCCCCGAGCCGAGCCGCGGGAGCCAGGCGGGTGTCTCGGAGCTGCGGGGTGCGCACGGACACATCTAAACCCGTCGGCCCCGGGAGAAGAGGCGAATCAGGCGCCGTCTGCACCGGCCTCCGCCAGGGGCTGCTCGTGGACCGCGGCGGCGGCCGGGACCCTGCTCGCGGTCCCTCTTCCTCCCGCAGCGCTCCCGGGCCCCGTCCTCACTGCACCGGTTCCTCCCGGTTCTGCTCCGCACCGCTCCCACCCCCCCTCCTTGCGTGGCTCTTCCTCTGCCGACCCCCGCATCTCTCCCCGCAAGTATAATGCGGCTGTAATGAAGTCCCCTTAAGGATAATCCTGATTTCTTTATTCGTTTCTTCACTCGAAGACGTTAATACGGTGATTTAAACTTTGGGTGCAAACCCGGATTGCCGTTCGGCTTTAGGGATAGCCTGCCGGTAATGCGTTCCCAGGGGCTAACCAACGTGTCTCCCTGTTTTTAATGAGGTTTTTGTCTTGGCTCTGTGCTGGAGGCAGTGTGGTGGTGCCTGACTATTCCCCTTCCCATGCTCTAGGATTGTTGCATGCTTTCTGCTTATTTCCCGTAAAATAATGACTTGAAAATGTGTTGCTTCAACAATGGAATTCTTTTACAACACCCTAAAAATGCCTTTAACAATGCCACGCTTGTTCAAAAGGTGGGTCTGTGGCTGAGGTCAGCATTGGCTTTCACAGAAGCATAGAATCCACCAGGTTGGAAAAGCCCTTTAAGCTCATCCAGTCCAACCCTTACCCCAGCACTGCCAAGGCCACCCCTAACCCATGGCACTGAGGCCTCGTCTCCACGCTGTGTGAACCCTTGCAGGGACGGTGACTGCAGCCCTGCCCTGGGCAGCCTGTTCCAATGCCTGAGCACCCTCTGGAGAAGGGGTTGTTCCTCAGCTCCAGTCTCACTGCAGAAATGCATGAAATACGGCATGGAGTGATGCCATTTTTATTTTCACAGGGCTAATTTCCCCCTTGTAATAGTTAATGAGTTAACGCCAGAGATACAGTAGATTGGAATGAGCACAAGGCTATATAGATTTCAGTGGAATTTTATACGGGAAGCAAAACCTCCATGTTTTGTGGTAGCTACCATGTTTTGATAGCAAATGTCAGCTCCATTATTGGTGTCATGGCATGCTGATTCTGTTCTGTTGCTCCTCAAGGTTTCTTCTTTTGTCTATTCCTTTTTATCCCCCAAACTTCCCTGGTGGGAAGCTCACACTCATGTTGTTCTGGGGATGAAGGAGTTTGTTTCTCCTGGGTTTACTGTAGTTCTGAGCAGGCTTCTGGAGGTTTGTTAGGAGCGGCGCTGAAAGCATGTTGGTAACTGTGTAATAATTGTGTGCTCTGTTGTCAAAAACCTTAACAAACCTTTGAGTGAGTCTAATTAAAGCAGCCTTTGATAATGGCAATAATAAAGGATGACTTTAATTTACACTGTAATGAAAGGATTGTGCCATTAAACATGACAGGAAATAGTGGCACTACTTTTCCAGAGTAGATAGAAATTGCATGCTGTGCTTGTATGATCTCAGTGAGGTCCAAGTGATCCTCTTTCTTGCCATCAGAACTTCAGGGATGAGGTAGTTCCTCCCTCATCTTGAGAGAGAGATGTCTGTAGTCCAGTTATCCCAGTTGGTGTTTCCAGTATGTGTTTCTTTTGCCAACCTCGCACATATGCCCCAAACCCCGGTCATTTTAACACAGATTTGGCCTGATAGGTTTTGTGCTATCTGAACAGCAAGCTTTGGGCTGGAAACGTTATGGGGGATTTATTTTTTGGGGGTTTTTTCCTCCTTAGATTTTTTTTTGCTGCACTTTGTTTCTTGGCATCTTGTCCATTAAGGCAGGATCATTCCAGAGACATGAAATGAAAGCTTCTTCTTTGGAGCACAATTCTAGATGCCAGTAGGATTTTCCTTCTCAGGTGAATAGGTTGCCAGGCTGTGAGGAGTGACATGGCACAACAGGCATGTCAGCAGGATGTATGGCTTTATACTGCAGGCTAGTCACCAGAGAGCCTTGTGTCACGCCTCCACTTTTCTGCTGCAGGTTGTGGTTTCCTGACTTTTGTGGTTATTTCCATGGGACCCTGGCTGAAGCCTGAGTTTGATGTTCTTGAAAGGGGAACCCAAAAGGAGAGAAGCAAACAGCATTGCCCACATTGTTTCCTAAGGTAAATCAGAGCCTTGAAGTGAAGTTACTTTTCCTTTCCTAAACTTCCAGTGGATGAACACGTGGAGTGGTTGAAATATGACTAACTCGTACACTGTAATACTCTATAAATGATAAGCTGTTAGAAGGACTAACACCTCATGTTGTTTGAATAGTAAGAAACAAGAATCAGGTGAGAATCAGGAGCCTTAGAGCAGAATATGAAGTGCTTCTGCAGCTGGGGCTCCTGCTGTTTCTGTGTATTGTAAAGAAAACACCATCGTAACAATAATAATGATCATGAAAAAGGATAAGCAACTAAACTGTGGATTCCAGGTTCCCTTTTCCGTTCTACCCAACTCTTCATAACTCTACAATGAAAGATTCCGAAATTGGAGCCAATTACCATAATATGTGGTGGTTTGGTGAGAGCATGTTCTACATCAGACAGTTAAAAGGTTTTATTGCTATTAGGAGCTTGTTAATGCCCTTGATAATGTCTCTAGTTGCTTTGTAATGTCTCTTGTTGAAGTATAGAATTCTTTTATCTTCTTATTACATTATGCAGAAACTTGAATTGAGACGATATTTGCAGGAACATTTAAAGTAGTGCATCAATCAGTTTCAAAGGAGAGAAAATGTTCTCAGAATAGCTCGTAAAAGGATAACTGTCAGTTTTATTTTGGATGAACAAAGAAACCCATGTAAAAAGCACTTTATTGTAAAAGCAGACTGTGCAGTTCAATAAATATTCCATATAAATATAAAGGGAAAGAAAGTTCATAATTATCTGATGACTTGAATGTAATTTAAGTAATACTTCCAGAATATAGCAAGCAGTGAAGCACCTTCATTCCTGTGTTTTCCTACCCCAGATCAGGTCCTTGGTAGGAGATAGCTTAAATCATCTTGTTAATGATTTGAATGGATGAAGTATGGTTATAATTTAATCTTCCAGGAACGTAAAGCCTCTTTCAAACCACCTCGCTGCATTAGAAAAACAGCAGCAGCAGCACCTTCCTTCACTCTCTTCTCTTTCCTTCCCCAAACATGATTTCTTGTTACTTGTTTCCTCTCCAGCATTTCTTACCTGCTTTAGCATAAGGTTATTTGGCTGTTTATACATAGGGATTATAAACCTTCTATACGCCTTGGTTATAGAACACTTGCACGTGGTGTTATTATTACCCAGGAAAACAGTTGCAAATAGTATGCTCCCTGAACCAGTAGTAGCTTGCTAGACCACACAAAATATGGCATGTTGCAAATCCTGTCTTGTAGCCTGTAAACCAGCAGCAGCTCTCCCCGCTCGGTTTCTATAAAAAGCAAAAAGCCAAAGCCAAAGCCTGCACACACACAGAGTTGTAAATGCTCTGGCTTGCGCAGGGAGCGCTTCCCAGAGAAACAGGAGTGTGCTTTGCCCTTTGGATCCATCATCTCTTCGGAAGCCAGCGTTCACCCCTCGGCTTCAACAGAGCAGATGATTTCTAGTGTAATAATTGTGTGTTTATTTCTGGAGAGCTTACTAAAGCAAAGAAGTCATTGACTGTGAATGCACCGATTTGCTTTATGTATTTGCTTTACTTCGGGAACTGAATTCTATGCACGAAAGATTTCTTCTTGTGTTACGTTCTGAAAGGATGCACAGCTTACACCTGCATTAGTGAACTGTTTAGTCTTCACTTCTAACGCTTTGAAAGGAGCATTTACTTTTACTTAATAACTGTACCAAAAGAAACCCTTGCCTTGTTCATGTGCCCTTCTCAACTCTCAGCTCCAACCTAGGTATGATTTTAAGCTTGCAGGTGGTTTTTAAAATGGCACACTGTGAAAAAAACCCTCTGGGTTTTAGTGCCGTGGGTTAGTGGTGACCTTGGCAGTGCTGGGGTAACGGTTGGACTTGAAGAGCTTAAAGGTCTTTTCCAGCCTGGTTGATTCTATGATTCTATGACTTACAATAGCGGCTCCAGTGAAACCTACTGGCATTGATTGATCGGTTCATAATACTCACGGTTCATTTAAGTTGAAATTGTATTTCCATGCTACGTTTTCCTACATAGGACTTCCCTTCTTCAACTGCTTCCCTTTGTATCTGTGGCCATACAGGAGCTCCGATGGGGCATCTAATGCTTTGGCACCCAGCACACTTCACCTCCTGGCCCTTTCCTCCCCTTTTCTCTTGTCTTTCTTGGCACACGGGGAATTAGTCCCCCAGAAAGAGTTTATTTATTAACAACACTTCAAGCAACTTTTGGAGAGGAGCCTCTGAGTTACTCTGAGCCCTTGAGAAGGGAATCATTCACAAGGAGCGAGTTGGTGGGTTGCACACATCTGTGGTACCCTGCCTGGGAAAAGGAAAAGTGGTTCCCATGGCAACTGCCACAGGTAGTGTATGTAACACGTTACTGGTGAGGTTGCTGCGCGAAGCGAGCCCTCCTTGGGTCCTGTGGCCTGGGGTCCGAGCCTTCTGCCGCTGCATGGGCAGGCTGCTGCATGTCCCCATCCCTGCGCTGCTCTGCCTGACCAGCGTGGCCTCTCCCTTCAAACATGCAAACCCCATGTGTTAGAAACCCAAAATGCCCAAAGGAAACAAACATCATGTTTAGAATACAACCACACTGAAACTGCAGCCGAGCCCAGGATAATCTCGGGATCTGCTTACCAGAAGGCACTGTTCTTCCAGACCATCGGCTCTTTCCTCATTTGGGAAAGTGTATTTATTGGCCTCAGATTGATTTGTCTTTTAACATCAGTTATCGATGAAGCAGGCTTTGCTGGCCTGAGGGTAGCACGAGGGGAAAGCAGGGCAAAAGAGGTACTTTGTCTAAGACCACAGATCAGAAACCCAACGTGAGAAATGCATTGAAACCGCATAGTAAAAGCAGCTTATGCTTTATCTAGCGCTGTTCCAAGATGTAGGTTAGTGTAACAAGGGTGATGCTGCCTGCTTTGTTTTGTAGCAGGTACCTGATAATCAGACCCAGTGCTGTTCTGGAGCAGAACTTTGGTTTGGGATGTCACCGAGCTCTGCTTTCCCCCTAGAAGGCACAAAAGAGGTAAAATAGGGGAGATGAAGGTCAAGGAGTTTTAATCTAGTATGGTTCAAACAGAAGAGACATGTGGCATCTAAGGAATTATAAAAGCATATGTGAAATGGTTGCTGGTTGAGCTGGAGTGCCTCTTGTCAGGCTTTTAATAACTAAAAGAAAAGAAAGAAGAAGGAATCTGGCTTTCCTAGATAGGTGCATTTTCAGATATATGCTGGGGGGGAGCAGAAGAAGTTACAAATAGGTGTAAAAAAGGAAATGAGTCGATAGACTTCTGCATGAAGCACAGGGAAGTTGATCTAGAGGAGGAAACGCTGAGGCTTGGGTGCCAATAGCGTAAGCTATAAAGAACCTTAAAGCTGAGGGGTGTTTCTTGCTTTACTACGACATGACCAAAAAAGAAGTGTGTAACGGTAGCACCTACAACAATGAGAGACACAAGAGGCTCTTCCCCAGTGTACCCATTCTTACATTGAAATGGAAGGAGGGGCTTGAGAGGGGAAGCCAGTAGGCTGAGAAGCCTGGGTGTTTATGCTGGGTGTGAATAATGCTCCTCCAGGTTTAAGGTACAAAACCTCTGGTGCTGAGCATGGCGTTGCTGTGACCAAGCGGGGCTCAGTTCAGCTTGCGGCACAGCAGAAGTGTTAGCAGAATTGAGTGGGAAGTGACAGCTCTTGCTATAAAAAAAGGTGGAGAGTGTCTAAGAGTTAAAATAGCTTCTCCTCTGAAATGCCCATGTAGCTTCAATAGCTCCACGGGAGTTTCAGGATTACAAATGACAGCAAAATTTGTGCCATTCTGCATAATTGTGTTCTCGACAAAGCAAGTTCCTCACGTTGCCTCGCAGAGATGGTGCTTTCATTAGAAGGAAAATCATTTCAAGATGACATCTCTGTGCCAAGGCTTAAAAAGGTCTAACAAGGAGCTCCAAAAAGAAATAACAAAGCATTTACATTGAATCCTTTGGTTTTACAGGTAGAATAATGCCACGAAAATCAAGGCAAGTTTTAATTGGGGAAGGGAAAACATCTTAGTTCCTGACTTGTCGGTGCGTTCATTCTCTCCTGGAGCTCTCCGCGTTTTCACAGAGCTATATTTGTCTTTCCTGAGGTTCAGCTATGATAAACAATCCTCGCTGCTACTATAAGATTTCAGCCTTCCTTAACATGGGTCTCTGATAGAATCATGGAATGCTTAGGGTTGGAAAGGGCCATAAGATGATCGAGTTCCAACCCCCAAACCCCTTGATAGACAAGGATGAACCCAGGCTCTCTTGGTTTGGCAATGGTTCAACCCCTTGTAATTGTAGTCATGTAGGTTTGCTCCCAGGCAGCACACTTGGGAACTGCCATCTCTTTTTGCCCCATGGCAGCCTAGAAACTCCGTGATCACCCTGTTGTTGTAGCTGGAGAGCACAAACCCTCTGTGCTCCACTTACAGTTCCTAAGTATGGCCACTTCTAATTACTTTGGAGGCGCTCCATTTTGCAGTGCATGCATAATTAGGTAGTTATTTACATGCGAGTTTAGCATCCTTTCGAGCCAGAGCACTGATGAAATCCTGGTGTGCCATCGGAACCTGCCTGGTGAAATGGGGTCTTTCCCGTCAGGGATCAGCCACCCTTTTAGATGAATGAGCCGCTTTACAGAAGCAGCTCCACAATTCCATGTGCAGGGGCTGCCAGGATATGTATAAACAGCCTGACCCTTTCCTTAGGGACTGATCCCAAATCTGGTGCAATGCAAGGAAAATCCCCCACTCACATTGCACGCTTTGGGTCATCTCTTATGTGGGATTTTGATTTCACCGGTTTTCCATAACTCGGAATAGGGTCCTTCAGCCTTCGCATCCGTAAGCACAGGTGGAAGGGAAAGGGTGGGTGTAAGAAACCTGATTGGCGCTGAACCCCTCAAAGCTATAAGAGGGTCTGGAGGTGAGGATTAGTAACATCATATTATTGACAAGCTTGCTTTTGATTTGAAGACTATAGGGAATACAATCAGTCCCCCGCAGAAGTGAGCTGCTTTTGAGGCGTTGTTTTGGTAAAACCTGTGGAAGATTTGGAATCTTGGACACATCCTGGAGTTTTTAAGTGGAATTGAAAACAGGAGAAGGAAAGAAAGAGAGAGAAAAGGTGTTGCTTAGCAACAGCCTCATTCAAATGATCAGAAATTGGTGTACTTGCTGGAATTTGGGAGGCATCTCAGGGAGCTTGCCAGGTACGGGGGCTACCGAGAGAAAGGAGCTGATGTCCAAAATGGGACCTGTACTGCAATGAGTTTAAATGTGTGCTTTTGATTCAGCTTGGTTTGAAATACACTTCTGGTTGCCCAGGTTAGCACATTTGGGCTTTCTTGTACGCCCTCCATCCTTGTTTTAGTAACAGAGGGCTTGTTTTGTGGCAGGTAAACGTGGATAGTTTCTTTGTGATGTTTGTAAATGTATTTATTTCCCTTCATTTTAGCCATGCTCATCTCCTCTGTCCTCAGCCTGGCTGACTCAACAAACAAGCTTATCCTGAAGGCAGCACTTTCCCTTTGGTAGAGCAGGAGGACCCGCTGGGTGCTATGTTTGCAGCCCAGCTTCTCCCTTATGTTTTCTTGCCTGAATTCCTCTTTGAGAGTCCAACGCAGATCACTTTCTGTATGAGGAAGCAGAGAGAAGTGACTCAGTAATTCCTCCCCATGTACTCTTGATTCATCAGCCTGGGTAGGGATCTCCAGCCTCCACACGTCCTTAGGTCAGGCAGGATGAAGAGAACATGTGGCACTGGCACTCCAGATAACTGGACTTCAGGGAGAGCACCCTTGAGGGTGTGCATTATCCTGATGTCCTGGGCTAATTAAGCTTCCTCTAGTTTTCCCGGTGGATTTCTTTAATATTCCTGTAAATAGGATTTGTAAGGCTGTTTGTCCTGTCTGGAGCCTGATGGGTGGATTTGTGTGTGCTGCAAGAGTCTGAGCACTTTGCCTCTTTGTGGTAGGAAGGAACACTCTCTTGAGTGCTACCAGGAAGGAACTGCAGAAACACCATCTCTATTTTGAAATGGACGATTGCTTTATTCCTGTGGTGTGGTTTAAGCTGCCTTTCCCACACAGCTCCAAGTAAGAAGGCAGGCAGAGGAAAGAATTAGTGCTTTTTCCCTTGCACATCATTAGTGAGTTGCTCCGAGAGAGGAAAAGTGACCAAGGCTCATAGGCACTAAGAAGGAAACCAGTTAAACCGGTACAGTTTGTCCCCTTTGTAGGGGGAGAATCCCATCCCTGTGTGGCTCGACTTGCAGAAGCAGTTATAGACTGCAAATATGTATGAATCGCTGTATACGTTGTAATCTGATTTCCAAAGCAAACAGTGCTCTGTGCTGGGAGCTGAGAGCGGTATGCTGCAGGGAATGAATGCTCCTAGTCAGGCCAAGGGGTGATGTGCATCATGTGCTCCTGGCAAGTTGTTGTCTCTGTTATGAAGTTATACAATGATTGTTGCTTCGCAGGATGAATTCTGGTGTCTCCTCTTGGTTGTATTTGTGGCTATAAGAAGAAATAGTGAGGCTTTTTTGAAGGCTGGCCTGGCTGCAAGGGGCTGCTTTATTTCTGTGGCAGTTGGTAATATGGTTGTGTACAAACGCTGATGGTTTGTGTGAGGACTGTATTTCAGGAGCTGTGCTTCGTTACAAAGATTAAGACTAGGCCTGATGGACGAGCACAGTGTCCTTCATCAAAATACTACGCAGCAGTGAGAGAAAGTAAATCAAAGTGTGTGAAGGAAGCAGCTTCCTTCCTTGTGGAAAACATCTCGGGCATTAATCACTAACTTCCTTTTGCTGGAAGCATGACAAAGGAGGTAATTTCCTTCCAAATTACAGGGCACAGTGGTTTTTAAGTAGAAAATTCATTCCTGTGCAGAAGGCCACCACAGTAGGTGCTGGCCTCTGAGCTGAAGACTATTAGCACTTCTCAATTTGTCTCTGCTTATAATTAAGCTCATCACATGGAGCTTGAATAAATCAGGGTATAAATACATTATTAGAATGAAGTTATATAACGTGCATGTGCCTCTAATACTAATAACATAATCTGTTATATGTCTGCTCTGTACAGCTGCATGACATGGTGTATTTATCACAAATCTAGCATTTGTATATTCCTGTAATGGCACATCTTTTTTCAGTTGCTTGTGAGCCGGAGGGTATGCAACATCCCTTTATCATTGCACTCTGATGAAACACGGATAAAGATGAAAATGCTGCAGAGAAATGTGGACCTGTAGTAATAGGGGAAGCTACAATTTCAGGGCCTAATACACTTCTGTATCTCATAAATTGACTTATGCCTTTGCTTATTTGCAGACGAGAGTAGCAAAGACCATGTAGTCTGTGTATGCACAGTAAGGCTGAGATAACACAAGCAAAGAAAAAGAAGTGAGACCAATTGAACGTAATATTATGTATTTAAGGTGGAAGGAAGTAATTTGAAGGCAAAAAACCTACCCTCGGTTGATGGTTTTCCTACAGAGCTTGTACCCAGTGCTTTGCAATAGCCTTAAAAAGTGGTGTTCACTTAATTCTGGAGTCATAGCAGTGAAAACCAGGAATGTCTGGTAAGGTCTTTGGCAGAAGAGGGTTAGATCTCTTCCCTCTGTCATCCCAAGGGTACTCACTTTTTGTTTGGATTGAGGGCTTGGAGGCAGAGCAGCAGAGTGAAAACTCTTCCCTCTCTTGCCAGGTTGGGAATATGGTGTGGCACAGGCTGCATGGAGCACAGCTCGGCCGTTCCCATTGGTAATCCCTGTGTGGATCAAAGGCGACTCAAAGCATTCTATCTTCTTTTACTCAACGATCATGCAATGGAATGCAAAGATTTGATTGGATTATATCTCTAACATTCAGCTTTTGGGAAAAAGACTGAACACAGTAAAATTGTCGCTGTTTTGAGCAATCTTACAGCAAAGAAGGAAGCAGAAGGTGGCTACTGATGTCCCACATTACAATCATCATCAGTGTTTCTCTTGGAGGATAGAAAATGCAATGAGAGGTTTTAATTGTGGGTTATTGGAGGGAATAATCCTCATGCAAAGCAGAACACTTGTGTACTTTCTGAAGCAGGGTGGCAGTTCCTGCTTGCTGAGAGAGTGATTTCTTCTCAAATCCTGCAGTATCCCTTTGCTTTTGTCCGCTCTGACAGCTTCACAGGTGTGGGGACAAAGGTGGGCCTAAAACTGGTCCATTAGGTAATACAGAAATAGAATGGTTTCTGTGACATAGCGCAAAATCTCTTCCTTCAGCTGTCATGTGGTGCCTCTTTTCTTCTTTTCCCTCAAGCCCGACTGCTGAATGATGAGAGCGGGGTTTGTGCTTCATCATTTTGTCTCCCAGGAGCAGGGGAGCACAATGCGTTTTATTTCACGTTATTAGCTGGGCTATCGCTGGGCTGCTTCATGATTGCAGGTCTTTTCCTCTTGCCTCCTCGTTTTCTGTCATAATGGAGAAAGCACGGTGGTGATGGAGGAAGCAAGCAGCCATCAGGATGGCATGGAAAGGCAGTAAATTACGGTCGTGCAGGAGGATCTGTAAAGATCTCTTGCTCCCCTTTGCAGATATCTCTATTATTCTACTGGTCCTTGAAGGCGATGAGAAAAGGGAGTGAGGTTTTAAATAGAAAGGACTGCTGGCAATTACAGCCCATTATTGCACATGCATGTGTGAGTGAGAATACTCTTCATAGCAACACTCAGTGCCGTCTATCATCCTGTCTTGCACATTTTACATACCTATGCAGGTATATTGGAGTAGACTGAACCTGCTGCAAGGAACAAAGGTTTCCAAGAACTGCTGTGCAGGTCCATATGCTGCCATAGGGATAGCTTGGAGTAAGCTTGGTTTGCAAATGTGTATTCCTAGCAAAAAAATCTAGAAAGTCTTAAAATCAAGGGTGTAATAATGAATGAAATGATTAAATGGGAGATTCAACTCCTTTGCATGTGTAAGATGCGAGTACTTTGCGCAGCTGGAACCGGAAGCCCTTCTATGAGTGTTAGCTCTCCTCACTCCATAGTTGGCAATGTTTTGTGATGTTTTGATTAAAACAGCCAACATGTACTATTATTGCTATTTTAAACACCGGTTTTTTTTACAAGGCCTTGCAGAATGGGAATTGCCATGTTGTGTATCTACAATGAAACAATAGTGCCTGACCTGTGCTATTTTCTGTCCAGAGGTGGACAGAGTGGGTCAGGGTGGAAGAGAAATCCTAACTAATAGTAGAGAAATACAGCTATTCTGGTCCAGAGGACGGTGTCCATAAACAAGTATTTTCTAATGGAGTTCATGAAACAATTGGTTCTGAGCTGGTGAAGGGTAAAATTGAGCCTTTACACTCAGTTTTCCTGGGAATAATTGTCACAGCAGCTAAGAACTGAAAAGAAGTATTGGTAACTACACAGTTTGTACAACCCCTCGTGGGATAAAACACCTATTGCTTGCATGGGAGTGTAATTATGCTGTATGTACCTGGTTGTGCTGGCCTGTAGCATCATCAGTAAGAGGTGATGCTCTGTTGACTTTTGGGAAGTTAGCAAGCTTCAGGGACAAAATACAGGGCTAGAAAAGGATGTAAAGAGAAGAGGCTCAGCATAAACTTCAGAGACAACCCATTGAAGCAAGGCAAAATAGTGGTGGGTCATTCTCTCTGCTAAAAAGTAATACTTAAGGACAATGCCAAAAAGTAGTACTGCTGTGCTGTGTTTAACGTGTCGATTAAAAGAGAAGTTGATAGAACACAGCATACAGTTTTCCAGCATTGTACAAGCTTTTAAAGAGCAATACAGTCCTCTCAATCATAGGCTAAACGGATGTTTTATTGTGTCCACTGGTGCTAACCTCTTTTGTGCTTGACTTCTGAAACTTCCTGCAAGTAGCTTCTCGAGTTAATCTTTTGTCCTCGGAGTTGCTGAAATGAACATCCCAGGCAACCAAAATGTTGTGTGATTATTCCCTAGGTTTCCCATTAATTCCCTAGTGAACGCCACAAGAAACTTTCAGTTATCTCTGTATTTCTGTATGCTCAGAGGACTTTAATAAAGACCTGGCTATTGCAGGCAACATCCACACTAATCACTTCGGGGATGGATGGGCAGCCTTTCATTTTTGACTTTTATACCTTCCTGCACTGGCTAAAGCATCTTCTGGGGGAGGTTATGGATTTTCTCCTCACTAAAGCAGCCCACAGCCTGCATATCTCCGTGTACCCTAATTGCCATTAATATCTGAGCAGCCACCCTGTTCTAAAATGAATTCTCTTTTAAATAGCAGCGAGTGTATTTGCACATAATGTGGAAACTTGGACTCAATTATTTAAGAGGTTGGGACTGGGCTGAAGAAGGAAGTAAGACACTCTGGTGCTTTAGGAGTGTTGGAAAGTCCGATCATGATTTGGACCTTAGGTGGAAGTACCTTCTTCCATGGCATTAGACCATGACTCCCACAAGAGGATGGAGTGGTAGGTACCAGCTTTGCAACAACAGATTTATGGTTAGGCTGTCAAAAGGGGAAAAAAGAAATCTGCCTGAAAAGGTAGTGACTG
Source organism: Psittacula echo (assembly GCF_963264785.1). NCBI lineage: Eukaryota > Metazoa > Chordata > Aves > Psittaciformes > Psittacidae > Psittacula > Psittacula echo. The sequence goes on from NC_137740.1 coordinate 63,361,579, forward strand.
AGCATAGCTTAAAGGAGAAACCATTTAGGTAGGGTTTTCTTCTGAAAAGCAGGGTCATGTTTGTCCTCTTCCTACTGTCTTTCAGGATCTCTTTTGTGCTAGTTGTTAAGCACTTCATACATAGAATCATAGAATGGTTTGGGTTGGAAAGGAGCTGAAGATCATCCAGTTCCAACCCCCTGCCACAGGCAGGGACACCTCACGCTAGAGCAGGTTGCTCCAAGCCCCATCCAGGTGCCTTACCATGGGGTTATAGATGAAAGGATTTTGATGCTTGAGCTCTTTATCCATTCTTCTTTGTTTATGGTCAAAGGCAAATGCATTCCTAAATTAAAAAAGGAATAAGAAAGGAAAGGAGAGGGATGGGGAAATAGGAAGTACAGTGACCTGGTAACGCTACAGCCTTCTTTACTTCCAAAGGGAAATACCTTTCTTAATGCAAAGAGCATTGTGATTTCCTTGCAGGATGTGATGGGTGCTGGGGGTGGCTCTCCCCTGGTGAGGAGCCTGAGGGCAGCCCTGCTCACCTCTGCTCCTGATGGCTTTATCTCAGCGCCAGGCTTTTTTCCCTGGTGTTTCTGCTTAAACATACTCAGCAAGGCAATAAAACTGGCATAGTAAGTGGAGCATTGGTGATGGATGCTAAATGCATGAACTGTTTCCGTGTGGGATGGGAGCCTGTGTGCCTGCAGGAACAGCACTTTGAAGAAGCAAAGAAAACTCACGCTGGTATTTCTCTCTTCAGTGCCTTAGAAGTTGTGTCATAAGTACAGCTCAAAAGAAGTTTTGAATGGCCTTAGAAAAGGCAGAATAAGAAAGAGGAGTAACAGGAATACAAACTACCTGCTCAGTTGTAAACCTTGTTTTGTTTCTTTGTACTTTCTGACCAGTGCTACCCATGTACTGTAATGCGTGGCAGATCCCATCTTTTCATTTAGCTGACCAATAGAAACATGTGTTGCCATGAGCCATTGAGAGTGAAGAAAAAGATTTACCACCCTTCTGAGTTAAAATCATTCTTCAAAGTACTATTTTAGGTATTATGTATAGCCTCAAGCAAGCCTCATTGCTTTATCAGCCTCAGCAGAGAGTGAGTGGCTGGCCCAGCAATGGAAGATGATGCTGTGAGTGTTCAGTGTCTGTCCTCAGCAAAAGGAGGACATCGTTCTGAAGGCACTGAGTTTTGCTGCCTCCATAAATGCTTGCACTTATTGTGAGGGTGTGAATTAAGAAAGTAGGTGTTATCTTCCCCCCTCCCCTCAAAGGATGAGGAGGCTTTTTGAAGCAGCAGAGGCTCTAGGTGTGACAGTACAGTCAGTTACGCTCGGAGTGCTGAGGATTGATTTTATGGAAGTTAATTCCTCTTCCTTTCAAGGGCTGAAGGTTGCACACAAGGGCACGAGGATATATTGACTGGCTGGGAATGAGTGTGGGGTTTAAGGAGTCTGAGGTGCTTTGTGACACGTGTCACATCTGAAAATATGAGCCATCCAGCAGAACAGTTTGTCTGCCCTGATGTGCCAAGGAACTTTATGTATTGGCAACAGTGATGGAGTGAGAGTGCAGCCAAAGCTGAGCACCGCAAAAGGCTTGAATTTTCATGAGGGACATAGGCAAAAGACAGTCAATGCTGAATGGTCTGAGACACAGACCATAGGAACTGTGCTGAAACATTGAGCCTAAGCAGCATGCTGCGGTAGGTAATGTAACACAGGTATACCAGGGACCAAGAGTTACAAACCACTCGGTTACACAGACAACCAAGAAGGAAGGTTGTTGGTTGGTCTCATTTTTCCTCTCTATTTAATTGGTAGCTCATAGTTTACTATCAAAAGATGGTTCCTCTAGAAAGATGAGAGTTTTAGCTGCCTGAGGGCCTATCTCTTAGGAGGGGTCTTTGGAAACTGATAGTTTTAGTTTTGTTACCCACAGGTTTGAGAACCGTTTCCACCTGATGGTGATGGGTTGCCTCCTTCTTAAGGCTGTAAATTGCCCCTGTCTACCTCCTCAGCATTTTAAACACTGAAGGGAAAAGTGATTTCCACAAGCCTACCTGCTCTGCAAATGGTTATCTATCTTCAATACGCTTAGATTATCTTTGATCTCTTGTCCTGGAAGTGGTTTTTCTTTCCTGTTCAGGAGTAGAACAATAAGTACTCAAGATCAGCCTCAGACTGCAAGATGGGCAATAGCTCTGTCTGCTTGGACAGCTTTTCTTAACAGCTTTTAAACTATGCAGTTCTTGCCTTCCTTCTGGCAGGGTGGAGGGATGGAGGTCGCTGTGGTAGCAATGGCTATAATGTTTTGGAGTTATTCTGTTGAGGGAAAGGTAGGCATTCATTGAAGCAAAGAGAACACAGAGAATACTGCAGGGGTTAAGTAAAGCAGCACAGGGAAAACACAAGTGCAAAAAGCCAACCCAAAGCCATCAGAGAACTTCCAGGTTATGACTCTGGTTTTCAGCATGGTTCTGTCGACTTTATTTCTTATGTGATGTTTCATTGTAAGCTCTCTGGTGTGTCTGAATTTCCACATGGACTGACTGAAGCTGTAATGATCAGTGGGTTTGAGGCTTTTAGCTGGACCCCCATCCTTTGTGAGCCTGCTAGCACAGTTTCTTTGCATCTGACTTAAACAATAGAGAATCTGAATCTGGGAGGGGGGGTTTCTTCCTGTTGACCACCCAAAAGATGGGTGGTAGCATCTCCCCTGCTGTGATAGATATGGAAGAGCACCGGACATCATAATACGGTGCACATCTCCTTCAGTGCTGGTAATGCAGGACTAGCGGGGTTGTGGGAAATCTGAGAGCCACGACCGATGAAAACCTGCTATTAGAGGTTAGATCTCTAAACGTTTCTTCTCTATCCCATACTACACTATGAAAGGCTACCCCCAATCAGGAAGCAAAACACGCATGAAAGGTTGGAAGCTCAGAGTTAATGTTCTGAGCATTATTTTCCTAATGCAGGAGCCAATAGTCCTTTTATTAAATATGCACAGTGGCTCTGCTTTTTTAGGTTTTGAAGGAAAACACATTACTTTTCTGAATACAGAGGTAATCAAAATTCAGTCAAGTGGGATGACTCTGTGAGTGCTGACATCAAAGGGCAATCCGTTTGATTGATATCAGTCAGATGGCAATATTGTTTGAAGAAACGTAGTCAGGAGACTGGCAATTTAAAGGCTGTAAAAAGTTAGGGGAGATGGGAGTGCAGTGTTCCATACTGATTTCCAGTGTGCAAGACTGTGGATTAGAGAATTGGCAGTAACATGGCAATCTTGTCTCTCAGACACACTGAAAGGACGGAGAGGAAGAAAATCGAGCTCCTACTTCTCAGGCAAGACAGTCAGTGGGGCATTAAAGATACAGTAGTAAATAATTCTTTCATCTTTTGCTTTCCTTGCTGCATGAAGCCAGGGATTACATTTTGCTTGAAATATATAGAGCACGTAATATTGCCAGGCATTAATAAGCAACGAATAACTTCTTCTTTGTCATAGGTTTATTTGTAGGATAGTATTGATTCCGCTGTCTGCATACAGAGAACAGCAGCTCTGTTACGTCTTCCTGACTAATACCAAACATTAGCTGTACAGATACAGTTGGTTTTACTCTATTTCCCTGCCTTGTTTTTTGTCTTTGTTTCCTAATATAAGTAATGGATGAATGTCCTTTTACTGTAAATGGTTCCTTTGCTAAATATGTCACAGGGTCATTACTCCCAGCAGGGTTAGAGCAGAAAGCTACCTACAGGATTAGAACATTGCCAGCAGAGCACAGTGAAAAGACATCATTGCCATTGCTAGAAAACCTTTTACACTGCTGGCAGAAGGTACCCAAATTGCATCCAAATGATTATAAAAACTAAGTTAGTTGCACAGTAAAGCCTCATGATAAAAAGTTGTCAGAATAGCCATAGAATAGCACAAGAATTCAATGTCAGGGTCAAAAGACTAAAGGCTAGCAAAGAAAAGCTCGATACCATTTGGAGTGTAAATGACAAACTAGTCATAAACACTAACTTCAAGTATACTGGTCTGGGAAGAAGCAGCAAAGATATTGAAGAATTTCACATATCAAGGTTGTTCTTAGAATAAAGCAATTATTGCTGCTAGTAGGGGCATGCCTAGAAATGCTGGCTTTCGACACGGACCTGACTACAGCAGGCATTGCTCCAATATGGGGTAAAGAGGTGACCTAATTCCAAACCAAAACGTAAAATACAAAAGATGGATGTGGTTGAGCTACATCCATCCATAGTTTCAACATGGGCTCAACATGGGTGGTTTCTTTCTGGTTTTGTTTTAAAGGAAGTAAATCAAAGCTGTTTTAAGGGAACGAGAGATATTTATGGGCTGCTGCCACTTGAGCGTGAGGAACAGTTAGAAGGAAGCAGTATATCTTTGGAAATGTAACAAGTGGAAGACAGGGAGCCTTACAAAATACCCCAGTTTCATATTTTTACTTATCAGCTTTCTTGATCAATACATTTTCTTTGTATCATGAAAAGTGAGATTGGGCTCAGTCTCAAGCATCTTTGGGCCTTGATCCCGTGAGAACTGAGGAGTAAGGGCAACCTGGTCTAGTGGAAGGTGTCCCTGCCTGTGGCAGGGGGTTGGAAGTGGATGATCTTAAGGTCCTTTCCAACCCAAACCGTTCTGTGATTTTATGATCTTTATTTTCAGAGAATTTAGTTGAAAACTCCGAAACACTCAGAAGTGTTGCTCCTGTTGTTATCTTCTTCCTTGCTGGGGGAGGCTGCACACTTTGAGTGGTTTCCGTTCCTTTTTTCTGTGTCACTTTATCCCCTTTCCTCACCTTAGGTCTGCAGAGGGCTGTCACTCTGAACATCAGCAATTGCCGCTGAGGACAGTGGCACTGCAGAAGCTCAGGCCTGACGGGGTTTGAGCCTGGACAGAAGAGAAGGGTCTGGATGCAGCCTGGACACTGCAGCGTTTTTAGAGATGGCAGGTGACTGGTACTGGGTTTCTTTGGGACGTTGCTGTCACTTGGGGTGAGATTTGGTGGAGCTGGAGGCATAGGGTCCTTTACAGAAGGGGAGCCAGCCAGGCTGATGTTTGCAGCACCCCATTGGCACCGGCTCACTCCAAGCATGAAAAGGGTGGGAGTAACTCTCTGTAGCTCCCTGCTTCCCAGGCCGGGCACTAATACCCTCCCACTGAGTAATTCAGGGCTTTACACTCTCAGTGTGTGTCACTTTGTATAAAAGGCTCATTGCACCATAACTGTCAGGGGAACAAAAATGATGCTCATACAGAATGAATAACTTCTGAGGCTGGCTAGAGGTCAGACAGTGTTTTGTTGCTGTTCAAGAAGAGGTAATCTTTCTTGGAGGTAACTTTTGCCATTTCTGACTCTTGACTATTAAGCCGTGCAATCTTGTCACTTGTATAACGCCCATTTGTAAGTAAATGGAGACGTTAACTTGGGTTTTCAGTCAGGCAAAATGACCGGCATTGCTGGGAAAAGAGATTTGGTAGGATGTAAAAGCCAGAAATGCATGAGGACAGTAACACCGTACACCTGACCAGTGTTCTGTTTCTCAGTTCCACTTAAGTGCCAGTAAACCCAAAGTTTTTGTCGTTTCTGTCCTTTTTTGGGGGCTTTTTTGTTCGAAAAAGAGAGTTTGGAAACTCCTTTGGATCTCTCAGCATAGTTTTGTTGCCAGCAAGCTGGGGGAATGTAGGCTGACATGCATCCTGTTTCTAATAGCACACACACTGTTTCTTTATTTAGAGCCTCTTTACCAGTATCAATTAAACCCCAGTTAAATCTGACACATCTTAACCTTGCGTTGGATCCAATTCATTGCTACAGCAGAACCCATATGGCACTGAGACAGTTGCAGGCATCAATTCATTGCTTATGTAGAGTTACTGGCTAAATGCCAGGCAGTAATCACTGCTTTTTGTTAATAGACATGTTTGCTTTTGCAGTCGTTTCTATACACAGTGCTCTAGATTAATTAGAACAAAATCTGTCATCCATCTAAGAAACAACCAGAACTCTTGGGGCTTTTTTTTTGCCTCAGATTTAAAGAGAAATGAGTACAAGCAGCCAAAGGTGCTGGTGGAGGAGAGTTACTCTGTTTATTCTAGAATAACCTATTGTGTTTATTGAGCACACATGTATCTGCTATTTTACTTAAATCAAAGGGAATAGGGTGAATTTGCTGGTCATCTAAAATATACATACAGTGTGAGGCAGCGATTGCAGAGAGACTAATTGTGGTTTGGGGCCTTTTAACCTGAATGTTGAGGAATAGCAAGAAAACTAATGTTAAAGAAGCCACAATTCTGTCTGTTCCTGCAATTAAATGACACTTTTTACTGACAGAGATACTCCAGTTCACATGGAGGTGGACCTGCAGAATCATGTAGATATCTCTGAGCTTTGGGTTATTGAGGCTTCCTTTTGCTGCAGCCTGAAACAACGTCAGCCCTGGTGGGCAGGGACATTAAACCAAGAAGAAATAGTCCTTGCATTGCTGGTGTTGCATTTTAGAGACATTTTAACATGTGATTATACAGTTTTGTCCTCCCAGCCCCAGCTCGATGCCTGAATAATTAACACATTTGGGGTAGCTGGTGGATATTGAAGCCTTTGGTTAAATCATTAGCATTTTAAGGTCACGTCATACTATATCCAGATCTGTTGTGGTGGTGGATACATACATGGTGACCTATACTAAGCCTAGAATGCACTCAGGAGTGAGTATTTTGCGCAATAGGGGAATACTTTCAAGCTGCTATATTACGCGATAGAAACAAGCCATTTCACTACAGATTCTTATAGCAGTGCTTACCATCATCAAAGTATTTTAAGAACCCATTTTGGAGCATGTTCTCTAATCAGTTGTGTAGTTCTTTTATCTGCCTAAAAATCATTCTGGTGGTGTTTTTTTCCATGTTAGCTATTTCTGTTTGCACAGAAAATGACTTTGGTTAACCTGATTTGCAAGTAAAGCTTTCTGGTCCCCAGTTCTCTCATTCATAACTGTGTCACATAGGACCTGATTAAAAATCTGCTGGGGCTTTCCATTGGAGTCATTAGGATTTGGATGGTGTCCACCATCATGATTAAAGACCTGACTACTGATTGCCAAACTACTACTTAGCTGTTACTCGCTAACACTTCCCAATGACCCCATGTTAAGAGGAAGAGACCTAAACATAGTCAGCGCTCAACAATTAATGGTAATCTCCAGTTTTCACTTAAAGTAGCAATGCTGTTTGTAAGCTTTGAGGTATTTCTGTTTGCTTAAGTGATTTAATGTGATTTATACCTTAGCAGGGGATCCTATTAACAGACACCCTTACCTCCTCTTCAGTATTTCTGATGTATGCTCCGTATCTGTTACATAAGAAAATGTGGGTATTATATATATCTAAAAAATATTATTTCTCTTTGCACAAAAGGGCAGTAAAAATACCCTTATTTTCTGGAAGTTACAATCTCTTTCCAAACTTTTCCCTAACGTTGAGCTCGTGTTTTAGTATTCCAGTGCTGTTGGTCCATTGTTCGGAAGTACAGCTTTATCAGCAGAATGTGTGGCAGATGGTTTACATTTGCATTAGCCTTCTGGAAAAGGAATCAGCTCCCACCAACATAAGCTTCAGCTTTTCTTTACAGCATTTACAACAAATTCGTCAGAATAGCATTTTTTGGGGGGGGGTGGGGAAAGCCCCAGTCCGACTGTCTTTGCCTTCCTTTTCTGAAGAGGAAAAATGAGTCCTGTTCTAATGCCCTCATCTGCACATATATCTTCCATTCCCTCCCCCCCCCCCGTGTTTGTTAAAATGATTTAAGTATTTCATTATGCAAAATGACTTTTATAAAAAGACCTTCCTTTTTGCCCCACAGTCATTCTTAATTTCCTTTGTCACTTGTTATAGAGTGGAGTTATGTGAGGCAAGGATATATTATTTGTTCTAGTCTGTATTGGGTAATTTATTACGTTAAGAAACCAATAATTTTCAAATATAATCAGATTTAAGTTTTTTAATAAGATTCGTCCTCCCATTCACACTTGCTTAATTTAAGGATATTAAATCTGCTCAGGAATGAGCTGCCTCTCAAAGCCTTATGTGCCTATTAAAGGATTTTACTCCTGATGTGTTAATAGGATTTAATTATATTAGCCCTATAGTCCAGAGACGCACCACCGTTGCTAAACTTGATAAACCAGACAAATAACATGCTTAAAGAGTGATGGCCAGCTCCTTAAAAGAAGTGAAAAGGAAGATGTTACTGTTCTAATCTCTCTGCTATGTAACTATAGCATTTGGATAATGCTGAAGTTTGAAATCTTGACTGTTTGGCACACTGTAACTGGGTTTTTTTTTCCAAAAAAAGGGAAATAAATCAAGGCTAATGCAGAAATTAATAAGGCTTTTAAAGAGGGTTTCTATTTGTTTGTCATTTCTGATTCCCATAGATTAATTTAGATAAAGTTCCAGTTTTATTCTTCTTGCAGCATCCTCTCGTTGTGTACAGACAAAAGCAGCAGCAAGTCATTCTGGCAATGCAGCATATTAAACACTGTCTCGATTTCTTGTTTCCTGTGGCTAATTAGGTTAATGGCAGAGTGACAGAAAGAGAAAACAATGGCTTGGGACATTCTGCTGAGACGTGGTTAGGGAGAGGGAGAGAAAAGAGAGGCACAAACAAGCCTGTAAGTCTCAAGATCCCTTTTGGCAAGACCTGGCATCGATCACAAGTGCTGGCTCTTGTCAGGCTCGCCCTAAATGTGATGCTAAATGTAATGCTAAATGCACAGGAGTCAGCACTTCTGATGGCTGCAGACATGGAGAGATGGAGGGAATGACAGGGTTTGCGGAGAATCTCCGGGAAGGAGGCAAAATTAGCTGTGCGCCATCCGGTTGGGCATTTTGCTTCCCAAATTAGATTGACGCGTGTTATGGCACGTTTCCACTGGTAATCACAGGCACTCAGCATGTATTTCAAGGAGATTTAGGCCCTCAGTTTTTCTCTCACTTGCACAGAGCTAGACTTTGGGCCTCTCAAAACCTGGTGTAGGCTGCGTTTGTTTGGAGAAATAAACATGTAAAGTACGCTTTCGTCTTTAAAAAAGCCACTTTCTGGCATTTTTCCTTGCCAGGATAGCCTCGGAAATGTAAACTGAGATAAACTGTTTTTTGGGTTAGGAAGGAAATAGGAGCAGAGTTCTGCTTTGCCCAGTGAGGGGCTGGCGAAGAAAGCTATAAGGCATTATGCTGGCTTTCCAGCATGGGGATGGGTTGAGCACCAGCGGAGGTCAGCTCTTGTTAATGCTCTGGGCTAGGCTGCCCTTGAACTGCCTACTTCAGCCTTTGAATTGCCACCTAAATTGGTGCCAGCCAGTTTAGGAACCCACTGTGAGGTCTGTGTCCAAACCTGCAGCGACAAACTGAGACAAGCTCTAACCCAAAGCTGCCAGACACTGGCTTCCTGCAGGCAGCGCAGGCAAATGATAATGTATAAGAGAGAGTCTGGGTAACAGACAAGTAGTTGTGGCGGTCTTTTAATACCTAAGGTGGGTTCTGCTTTTTCATACACTTGTAAAGCCTTGGTAGCCACGTCAGTCCTAATTTATACTGGCTATGAATAGCTTTCTAAGTCAACATTGTGCCTTTCACACTTACAGTTTGATAAACTCCTAATGAAATTACTCATTCAGGCTTGCTACCTGCTGTTGGAGCAGGATTATTGATCGCTTTCTATGTCTGCATTGACGTATATAAAAAGCTGTGTATATTTATTAGAGACAAAAGGTATCGTGCTCCAAGGCAAGCAGGATAAAGCTGTAAACATGCAACTTGTCACCGTTTATACATATATTCACTCTTTTCTCTGCCTGCAGTACTGTACGAGAAGGTCTTTCCTAATTTAACTTGGGATTTATGGCTCTGTAGTGCTTTTCTTCCAGTTAGGTGCCCATATGTCTTTTCCCATGAATCTCCCAGGCATTTAAAGGGGTGTTTGTTGCCTTGTGTTGTCACTAGAACCAGAAGCCGAAACGGTAGCTGCCAGTGGGGATTAGCTGAGTGTGCTTTCGTTGTGCCGGATAGCAGGAGTGGGAACACCGCTGTCTGCCGGAAAGCGGGAGAGGTGGGAGTAGAAGGATGTGTTTCACACAGGCTCCCAAAGGAGAAACTGGTGTACAGTTTGAAAAGCAATAGCAGGGCTGAAAAGAATCTATGTTCTTAGGCAGATACAGTGATAAAAAGTGGGAGACACTCTCAGTAGAGACAGGGATTATTATATGGGCAGAAGTAGGTCACCACACGCACTGAAGTATTAAAGAGTGTCATAGCATGAAGTGCAATGAAAGTGCATGAAGGCCTGATAGGGAGAAGAGAGAAGAAACCTTTGTCCAGGGACGTTATAAGCCCAAGTGGAAGGATAACCTGCAGTTTAGGAGTGCGGGGAAGATACAACCCCCTCTCCTCAAACAAGCATCCCGTCCTTGTGAAACATAGCATGGCTTGGGAAAAACCAGGAACTTGGTGTGAGCTGCTGGTGGAGGCTGTTGGCAAACACTGCAGTCTTTAATACCATAAAGGACACTCTGCCTGTCTGTTTTGTATACACTGATGCTCCTCTCTAAGCCTCATATGGGTGGTTGGTGGGATGCCGTTGTTATGCTCATGATCTGTATCACACACTTTACCTCTTGTGTTATACTGCCAAGCTAATTTTACCTGCTTCCTTTTAACTTGCTTGTCAGGCTCCTGCATCTCTTTGGCTCTTTCTTAGTCCCTTCTGAGTAGGACGTTACTGGAGTACAGTAGGAAATTCACATTTCAACTGCTTTTCTCTACATTGTTCCTTGCCCTTGGCTGCACCCATTCAGCCTCTCTGGCATGTTTCCTAGGTGATACCTTCCTTCATGATGTATTAAGGTTTATTTGCCCTGAGTAACTTCGGCTGCTGTTTGGAATCTTTTTCACCTTTTCCTTCAAAATGGAAATGATTTGGTGCTCTGTTACCGTGTTTCCCACATGATTTGTGCCGGAGGAGGCGCAAGGATGGTGGCTGGGATATAGAACAGTTTGGGGCTGAGCAGCACTTGCCATTTCCGCCTCCTCCTCACACTGTGTTCGTCGCTGCTGAGTCTCAGCATCTCTTTCTCCTGAATTCTCATCCTTACTTCTCCTTCTCTTGCGGATGTAGATTGGGGCTGAGGAAAAGGTCACGTTAATAACAAAAGTATTAATTTCTGTGCGACCGAAATAGTTCGCTTCAGTGCTACCAGGCGCTGTTTCGTCTCGCTTGTGTGGTTCATGAACTACATGCTAATTTTCTTTATATTTAATTACCTTCCAATGTCTCCTGTGCTTCAGGGTACAAGCCTTCTTCTGACTCATTAGGGCTTTTTCTCTGAACAGGCTATTCCCTATAAGTCTATGAAGAGTTTCTTGCACTTGCCCTTGAAGCATGTGGCGACCGGCAGTAAATGGGTTGCTGGATGCTCTGCTCCCAAAGTTCCTCTGTTATTAAATCCACAGATTTACACAAAGCAAAGTTAGTAAGTGTAGCTGATTGAGCAGGCTCGGATCACACCTTTGGCATGCAGATATAATGGAGTGCATATTGGGTGAGCTGTTGTGCTTCAAAGAAAATACATATATTTCATCTTAAGACAACTACCCATTCTTTTGTGATCAGTCTGTGCTGTGTGTTAACTGCTCCCAGTCCAGGCTTTGTCAGGCAAGTCTCCCTTGTTATATACAAGCTGTGCAGGCATCAGAATTTCAGTGTCAGTGCTGCTTGGTCAGTGATTAAATCAGCGCATGCTGCATACAAAAATCACCACAACAATGCTAAATTTTACTATTGATTATGTATGTAGGAGTCGATACAAGCATATTGTGTTTCAACAGCAGAAATGATCATCTTAATTAGCTAATGATTTTTAGCCTGACTCCTCAACCAAATGAGACGTTGTGTGATTGCTGTTTCTGTCTGACTGTGCTCCCTCTCCCCCATCGCTGTCACTTCTGGACCTGTTGGGTTCAGTCAGTGTCAGCCTGGTTTGACTGAAGGTGGAGATTTGAAAGGCATCAAGTCCTTGCGTGCTTAAACAGCGCATCTGAAAATCCTCCTGATGGAAGAGTGGGGGCAGCTCTTAGTTAAACCACATTAGACACCAGAGCTGGAGCGCCCTGCAGGCACTCGCCTTGGGAAGAAACGTGTGCAGGAGCCAGCTTTCACTGATGCTGTTCCTCAGTGAACAGCGCTGAGGATTTGATCAACCCCTTCAGTTTTGGTTTAGGAAGAGATGGTGTCCTCTGCTCTCTGTTAAGTATCTGAAATGCTGAGCTTGTGTGAAGAGCTGAGTCATGGTTATCACTTGCTCAAAAGCTAAACTTCCTGTTTCTTTCTCTCCTTCATAGATCAGGTTATACATTTCATAAGCAAACCAAACACTTGGGCTGGGCTGCTGGAGTCACTCCTTCAAAAAGAATAAGAGGCATTTAATGTACCAAATGGTTTACAGCCCAAATGACAGAAAGCTGACTCGCCTTCAGGACAGATCATGCCGGCCTTCCTCAGCTGGCAGTCGCTTGCTACTAGGAGCTACATCTCCAAAGCCTTTGTACACACATACAACCAACTAGTATTCTGAAGTTGGGTCATGTCCAAGCATATGAGATTCCTCAAGCATGAAATTCCACTTGACCCTATTAAGGCTTTCTCAGCATCAGAGATGTACACCGCAGAGTGGATAATGTTCATAACTCATTTCACATTACCCCTGGGTAGTGCCAGTGGAGAAATCCTGTCTGGTCTAATGCAATCAAAGCTGTGAATATGAGGAAATTGAAACATCTGGCCAGGTTTCTCTGCTGTGCCCCAGGATGTGTGACAGGAGAGATTCAGGTCAGGAAGTAAGAGGGGGGGCAAAGGCATCTCTCCAGGGATGCGTGTGCTGTAGAGGACAGATGTCCCAGCGACATCGCCAGCAGCACCAGGGTGCATTGGCTGGGCAGGTCATCTCAGATCATTTCTTATACCTGCACTGAAGTTCAAAGGTGCAGCTGCAGTTCATGTAAATTTGCCTAAGCTGACCCAGAATAAGCAGGGGATGGAGCAGCTCCCGTATGGAGCCAGGCTGAGAACATTGGGGCTGTTCAGTCTGGAGAAGAGAAGCTGCGTGGAGACCTCAGAGCAGCTTCCAGTGTCTGAAGGGGGCTCCAAGGATGCTGGAGAGGGGCTCTTCACAGGGACTGTAGCGATAGGACAAGGGGTGATGGGTTCACACCGAACCAGGGGCAGTTCAGGTTAGATCTAAGGCAGAAGCTCTTCCCTGTGAGGGTGCTGAGGCGCTGGCACAGGGTGCCCAGAGAAGCTGTGGCTGCCCCATCCCTGGCAGTGTTCAAGGCCAGGTTGGACACAGGGGCTTGGAGCAAGCTGCTCTAGTGTGAGGTGTCCCTGCCCGTGGCAGGGGGCTGGAACTGGATGATCTTAAGGTCCCTTCCAACCCAAACCAGCCTGGCATTCTATGAAAAGTGGGCATCTGAGTATGTGGACCTTGTCTAGGCTATCTGCATGGATATTTGAATGCACTCATATGGTATGGTGGTACAGAGGGGTACAGCGCACAGATTGGGGTGGGTACTGCATGCTGAGGTAGACCCAAGGTGAGAAGCTCACTCTGTGTCTGCTGCATTTGCTGGGGGTGTGGGCAGGATCACAACCGTGCAGATTCTGTGCAACCAGAGACGCTACAGAACCCATCTCCTCTTGCAGATTGATGTATGGACATCCATCTTCAGGGTAAAGAAAGGAAGACATTGCCTTGGGCAGCTGTTTTACTTCTGCGGCTCCTTTGCCTGTGCCAAGGAGTGGCTGAGGGTGGCAGCAGTGGGCAGGGGTATCCTTAATTACTAAGCTTAACCCTAACTGCTAGTTTTTAATGGATTGTTTACTATGCTGATCTTGCATCATTTGATCTCCTTTATTAGAACTACCATGGAAGAACCACTATGGAAATACCCATGTTGTTTCATCACTTTTTTAGCTGCATCCTGCATCAGCTGCTTCATTATTTCCCCCTGGTTTCACGTTGGGATGAGAAGTCTGAGTCGTCTCATTTATCCCTGTTAAATATTGATGCTAATTATTTAATACGAAATATTGATACTGATGAGTGACATATAGAACTGATGACTGCATCAGACTCCTGGCCCTAAAGCAGCCCTCACTTTTGGGGCGCTCCTGGCAAAGAGCTGGGGACCTGAAGAAGACAGAGTCTTGGAAGAGGACCTGCCTTCAGTGTCTCAACCCTTTTGCCGTTCCAAACACATGCTTGCTTTTTGTTTTGACAGGGTCTGAAAACTATTTGGGAGTCATAACAGCAGCATCATTGCTCCCAGGTGAGTCTGTGGTTGTCTGTGGTGCTTCATGGTTTCAGGCACTACACTGAAACCTGGAGTTGTGAGGCTGTCTCCCTTCTGATCAGCATCCCTGGGTGATAAATGCAGGGCTATTCATCAACGGCGTTGGGAGACATCTCGCAAGTGAAACAGCTGTAGTTACATCTGTTTGGAAAGTGAAGTCGGGTCCCATAGGTACTATGTGTGGATGAAAAATAGACAAGGGGGTTCTTCTAAGGTTTACTCCTTTTGTATTGCTAAGGGTGAGTGTGTGAAGTATCCAGCATCACCAAACAGGCGCTCTTTACCTCCTTGCCCTGTTTCTATTCGTACGTTTTTACTGTGATTGCTCTTTCAGGGGCTATCCTACTTGTTAGCCAAATTAAGGCAGGCCTGAATTGGAAGGTCTGCTAGCACCAGGTTGATATTGATATCATCAGCCGGTTGCGTTGCTTTTAATTTCTTCACATGACCTCTTCCTCTTGCATGACAGCCTTCTACTATGGGGATGCTTTGTAGTGGAAAGGTGCTGAGAGAGGAAGGAAAAGACTGCCACTCACCTAGAATGTGAATGAGGAGAAGCTTTCCCAGAGCTGTCCCTTCTTAATTTCCTGTGGTCGGCCTGTTAGGAGCATTGCTGCTGAAAAGCCAATACGATCTGTGTTGCTGTTCCGAAACAAATGCATTTTTACCCGGTAAGGTTATGTGTTCTTTTCAGCTTTCAGGCAATTCTACCCAGAAAGAAAAGGAAGTCAAATGGAATTCTTCTCTCCTTTTGTTCTTTTTTTTTGCTTTCATATTATTTTCCTCATTGTTGGAAGCAAAATAATAGCAGTAATAATGTTATAGAGAGATACCTGGACTGTAAACCAGTGCTGACAGTCAACCCGAAGTCCAAGCAAAACAATGTGAAAATGGCTTCATTGAAAATCAGTGTGCATTTGTAAGTGAGGATTGTTTCTTAAATCCTAGGTGTTCATTGCTGCTTTTACAGTGGTGACACTTGCAGGGAATGCTACAAGCTTTGTTTCTGAGGGTTAAAGTGCTAGAGCATTTCCTCCCTAGTTTACTTTGCCACCTGCCCAAACTGGCATCACGCTCGAGTAAAAGGAAGCTGTGTGGCAAATGCTACTGTACTGCACAATATTGCCTGTGGTGCAGACAAGTTCCCAAATCCAAGTAGGGCATCATTCACTGGGCATGACTCGCAATCACCTCCCCATGTCTGGTGCAGTATTGCCCTTGAGGAGGACAGGACGAGGGTGAGAAGAAGCCTGGTGCTTGGCTGTCCTGCTCAGGACACTCGCTGTGTAACACTTGTGATGCCATGGTGGTGGCAAGTTTTCCAACAGGAGTTGAAGACAGGAGTGTCTCTGGTGGTTTGCTCCGTGCACAGAAGGAAAATGCACTTGTGCTTCAGTCTGTGTGGCTTACATTGATCCCAAAGGCAGATTTGCATTAAAACACTGAGTCTGAGGTGGGGTGTGAGCTTCCCTGACTCTTTTGCAGAGCCGGCAGCTTCCTGCAGAGGGGTGAAGGTGGCAATCCCATTAAACCACTGCTGCTGTCTGCTTGGGGAACACCAGACCCAGCTGAAGGCCCTGTTGGCTCCAAGTGATGTTAGAAGAGCAGGTTTAAGGATCCCTCAGGCAAGTGCCTCTGTGGAAATCTCAAGGTGTTCCTGGTCCTGTAGCACCTCAGGCTGCTGAGGAGCCAGTTCTCTAAGGAAAAGTCAGTCAGTTATTTATCTTAATTCAGTTTATGGTTGTGTATCTCAGCTGTCTGTTGGGCAACTGTTTTCCAGCAGTTTCCACTTTTGTCTGTGTTGGCTTCTAGCATCCCCTTACCAGAACATGGCCAAGCCCAGGGTCATAACAGAATCAGTTACTGTGCTGTGGTCCAAACCTGATAGTCTGACTTCCAGGTTTTCATAATGTGCTGCTTCTGCTTTCCATCTCTCCCTGACCAAAGCTCGCTCTTTCCCTGTTTCTTCATGAGTCTCTCATTAGCTTTCATTTTTAGTTTATGCAATCTGGTGGACTTCCAAGGTTGCTTTTCCTCAGTCAGGATCTCTCCTGTATTGTTGTTCAACCCCTATACACACTGGAAACTTTAGGTGGCCTTTCCCTACACACACCTATCGGTTCCATGTGAATCTCTGGGAATGCTAAATCACAGCATTGCTGTAGGGAGCTGTGTGTGCTCTGCAGAGTTGGCAGCAATTGAGCCAGGCTAAGGTGTGCTTTCAGAAACTAAGTAATAGAAGTCAAGTAAAAAATGTTTCACCTGGGCAGCGTGGTAATAGTCTGTCAAGAAGAAGGACTATTCCAGCGCTTCTAAAGTATGAGAAGGCCGTTCATCTTATGACTGGAAACTCAAATGGGGAATGCTGCCCTTATTTGACTTCTGCCTGATCATCTCAGCAGCTTCACGTATATGCCATACGCTTACATTATTTATACTTTCATATCTTGGTATGTATGTATTACTCCATCTGTGGTTTTTCCCTTTTAGTCTTTACCATTCTGCATTAGGATTGTACTTGAGTACAAACCTGTAAAATAAGTTAAAACACTTTCTTTTTTCACTACTTGAAGCACAGCACAGTGTATTTCTCAGAAAGGAGTCCTAGTTCATGCTTTTTTTCAGGTTACTTACAAGGAACATTCGTGGTGTATGCATTGTGCTTAGAAATGCTGGTTTATCTCTGACCTAGTGACTTGTTAAGGCTGAATTGAAAAGAAAAGCAAACTGTTTGCTCTATTCAAATCAACTTGCGTTATCCTTGGTCACTTTATCTGAGTCGTTTTATGTGAAAACAGATAGCACTCAGTGGGCAGAGTGAAGGGTTTCTGTAGAATTTCCAAGGAGAATGATAAAAACCATTACACTTCACCTAGCATGTCAAACATAAAGCATGTTCTCAAAGCAGGCTATTGTTAATTATGTTCTGTGCTCAACATGGTGACTGAAAAGCCCCTATCACCTATGCTGCTCTATGAAGAAAGGGTTTTGTAAGATGCATCCTTTATCTTCAGCAACCCTTCTGTCAGCGAAGGCAATCTCTCTGAGAAGACAAGGAAATGAGAGAGAAAACAAAATGAGGGATACTACTTCAAATGATACGTTTGAATCCTGTTCTAGCTGCTTACAGAATACCAGTTTTCCAAAGGAAAAAAGTTAGGAAAAGCTTTCATGCCCTGCTGCCGGAGATAGCACAACTCATTAGCACCTCTTCTCAAAGAGGAATGAATTAAGGACAGCGGATACCACAAGGATGCACATGCCATAGAAAACCTGGGAAGAGGAAACCTACCAAAATGTTGTGAATTTGCTCTAAGAAGTCCTCCCGGGCAAACACAAGACCGGAAGCTTCATGTAATATGAGCATTTTTAGTGCAGGAGTAGGAAAAAATGTTGTTTCTCAGTCACTTCATGTACTGAAATGAACCAGTGCTAAGGGTTCAGTTGCTGGTACTGTAACTACTGTTCAGCAAACTATGAACCTTTCAGAAGCTCTTTCATGGCTAAGATACTGAGTTCTATCTGATAATCAGGATTTTGGCTATATCTGTTCTACATGATGCAATTACTTGAGCGAGCTGTAAATTGGGGAGATAAAATGCTAGAAATAGTCGAGCTGCAAAACCATGCCATATGTGGAGAGCTGCTTAATCCCACTGGGCGAACAAAATAGTGCTGCTTCTATGCAAGTTAGCTTCTGTCTAGACATACCTGTAGCCTCCTAAACCACTTAGTACTGCTGAAAGTTTTACCACTACACTCATTAGTCATTTTATATGCTTTAGAAAGCCATGCAAGGACTGTTTAATTATGCAAAGTGAAGGTATAATTAAATTTCACTTGAACTGTGGGGATTTGAATAGGATGAAATGGAACGGGTTTAGTTTTCCAGGCTCAGCGTGCCACAGAGGAATCACAAAGCCTTTTGATTGTTCTTCTTTCATATCTGTAATTCCCTCCAGGGTAATGGAGAGTTCGGGCCCAAGGTGGCTTTTCCATCTTCGTGACAGGCAGTGTGGATGTACATGGGTAAAAGTTTGATGTTGCCAAGCACAACTCAAAGATGAGATTTGTTTTCCTCTAGGAAAGCTGCCGGTGCTCTTAACAGGAACATCTGGAAGTTCTGGAAACCTAGTAATAGGGATTGTGGCAAAAGCCAAGTAAAGAGTCACAATAAGCAGCTCCATAATACTACTTTCCGAAATAGTAGCATGAAACTGGGCACCCAGGCATGTGGCCCGAGTGTATAATACTGCCTTTCACAACCCTATGAGCTGCAAGCTCAGCTGCTGTGGAAAATGAGGTTGCCTGCTTAAACATGGATACAGGAGGTTGGCTTTTCCTTGGTATTTGGAGCTTTTACTCTTCCTCCTTTAGCCTAACAGTGGAGCTGGGTAAGTACCTTCTATATACTGCTGGGTAGTGTGGTAGTGATTTTCTTTTGCTTTCCTCTGTCTGATCTAAGACCCGTTTTGGAGAGGACAAATTGAAAACACTAATTCAAATTAAGTACTAATAGAGGCATTGTTGCTTTTCAACCGATGGAGCGGAGACAGAAGAGGGGGAAAAAGGCTGAGAGGAAAGGGAAATGTAAATGTGGTAGAAATGCAGCCTTCCTCACCTAGGTCAGGCTTTCCTGGATAGTGCCACTTGCATGCTATTGCAGGTGTATCATACAATGATATAAACCATGCAAGTTGCGTTATAGAGGTGTGAAGGGCAAACTTACAACTTCCATAATGAGTTTTATTTCTTATGACTTACTGCCTGATTTTGTGAACTGTTGAGTTTGAAGTTTGCTCAAGGCAGACAGCAGGTTGAAGAATGGTTTCGTTGAAGGAAAACCCCAGCATCTTCATCTCTTATAAAGGACACTTAAAACCCAGCAGATAACTTCAGAGTTGGAGGCTGTACCTCTAAAACAAGAGCTGGGCACCGAGAGCTGTGCCAGGGCTCAGATGGGGAAGCACCCACTGCGATGTTTCTTCCTCTGGGTAAGTGATAGCTGCTGAATTAAAGCAGTTGATTATATATTACTCTTATATATTAATAGTATATATTACCGCTTTAAGCATGCAGTATACATGGGTTTGTGCATTGTTGCCTCCCAGTTATCCCAGTGAGTCTGTTTTCCTGGTGGGTCTTCCTCAGTGGTCATTGCCACAGTGTGTCTCCACTTTACAAATGTGTGTACAAAGGTGACTGTGATTTGCAGCTGTATCATACATGCAAGAGATTAGAGCAAGGTGGCATTTCTTTCTAGTTGTAGTTTACCTATAGGGTGTAAATAATGTACTTGTAGCATAGGATTTTGGAATTATTTTAATGCTGTCATGTCCCGAGTTGGTCAGAAGTTGATGGAAATGCACTAATTTGCACAGATTTTGGTGACTAATGGATGTGTTAAATTGACTGTAAAATGCACATTAAAAGCGGAGGAGGAGATTATTCTAACTTGCATAGCAGAACAAAGATGCAGCAGGAAAAGCAATTGCTTTCTGTCTTGCAGCTTCTAGCAAGAGACTGGTTACCACTCAACCCCATGTGCTACCAGGGATGCAGATCTGTCCCTGGTTAATTACGGTATGCATTGACAGTGTTTAGGTCTGCTGTTGTGGTGCATGCTGATGTCTCTTAACAAGACATCTCGGAGATAAACCATGGCCCCATAGCAGTCCAGCATCTGATCTGTGGGTTTTCTGCATGACAGTGGGTGTTGAAGATTGAATTCTTGAGAGTTCTAAGGAGAAAGTCAGTTTATTTGGGTGTAATCACACAGCCTCTGTAATCATGTGTAATCATACAGCCCCCCTAATAATCGTA
Organism: Psittacula echo; assembly: GCF_963264785.1. NCBI lineage: Eukaryota > Metazoa > Chordata > Aves > Psittaciformes > Psittacidae > Psittacula > Psittacula echo. The sequence goes on from NC_137740.1 coordinate 63,381,832, forward strand.
AGCCTGCTCTACATAGTTACTCATTGGTTGAGAGTAAGTGTATGTAATGGAAACTACTTGCTAGTGTGAATGCCTTCTGTAGCACTGCAAGCTCCTGTAGTGACGTGCAGCAAGAAAGCTGGAGAAGGACCCTTTCACAAGGGACTTTAGCGATAGGACAAGGGGTGATGGGTTCACACTGAACCAGGGGCAGTTCAGGTTAGATCTAAGGCAGAAGCTCTTCCCTGTGAGGGTGCTGAGGCGCTGGCACAGGGTGCCCAGAGAAGCTGTGGCTGCCCCATCCCTGGCAGTGTTCAAGGCCAGGTTGGACACAGGGGCTTGGAGCAAGCTGCTCTAGTGTGAGGTGTCCCTGCCCATGGCAGGGGTTGGAACTGGATGAGCTCTAAGGTCTCTTCCCATTCTATGATTGTCGGCTGGGGAGGAAGGTGCCATTCAGCAGTGATACCCTGCCTTTATTTCTGTTTATTTATAGAAGACCTAGACTCACCCGGGATAGGTGAAATTGCAATACAATTGCAGAGAAAAAGGTGCTTTTTGAGGCAAATTAACTGCTTTTTATTCTAAAGCTTTTGAGGTAGCTGACTTTTTTCTCTTAAGGTTTCTCATCATCTTTGTAGAATACAAAGTAAGACAAACCGAGGAAAGGCGGAAGAGGAAGCACTGAAACAGAAGTAATATGAGGTTGTAAGCAAATAAAGTGTTTTAAAAGATGCGCTAGGTATGCTTGCCACACTCCAGCATAGAAGGGGAATGGTAAGCTGGAAGGAACAGAAACCAGAGATGTGAAACCCCAGCCCTGAAACAAAAAAACCCTGATAAAATGAAACTATTCCTTTCAGAAAACGCAGGCATTTCTTTATTCTAGCCTTTTTTTGTCAATGGGGAAAGAAGGGAATGCTAATGGGTTCGTTTGAATTTAGTACGTGAGGCATTAGTCCTATCTTTAATGCTTAAACCTCTGCACACTCACTTTCCTTCACAACTGCCTTAGGTTTTCCCTCTGCTTTGTGTGAGCATCTTGGATAACTGCTGAATTGGACATTTTAAATGATTCCCATCACCTCACCAGCGCTACCCGGTTCTTTCACCTCTTCAGAAACGTGATGGTGTCTTGCAACTTGAGCTAGCGTATACAATAAAACTGGTGCTGTTTTCCTGCCACACGATTAAACTTTGAACGAAACCTCTTTGGGGCTTGCATATGCATGAGCTGTAATTCCTCCAGGGAGCTTATGGCCAAGCTTGCAGATGCCTGAATTGATTTGTTTCAGAAGTGCTGAATGGGTAGATAGCAAAACTTCCCACCTGACTCTTACTTGTCTGCTTTTTAACTCTTTTCCTTTTAAATATGATGTTTCTCTGGAAGGCAGAGCAGATCCTTGTTAATGGGCGAGTTCTCTAAGGGTGACCTTAGAAAAGAATCATCTTTCATTGGCTATGGAAAGAGCTTGTCTACTAAGGAAATGGCCTGGCTTGAAGAGTTGTCATTGTATGTAAGTTAGATTATATTTAACTGAGACTCTACAGGAGAACTGGAGAAGCTATTCAACTTAAAACTGATAAAAGTGGTTTGTCATTAACTGCTTTTTTACACTGCCAAAGATCTGTTTGTTACCCTGCTGTCCATCTGTGTAAGTCTGTTGCTCTTGGAGTTTTCCAGCAAAATGAACAGGATGTTTTTTCCCCCTGAAATCAGTGTTCTGATGGAATCTGCAGGCTGGCATAGATGAGGGACTAGATCTTACCTTGTCCCTTTTCCCACAGGGCATTGTTCCAGCACCCATGTTTTGCTTGCAGTGGATGGGTGGAGGTTGTGTTACAACACAGAATCACAGAATCCACTAGGCTGGAAAAGACCTTTAAGCTCATCCAGTCCAACCTTTACCCCAGGACTGCCAAGTCCACCGCTAACCCATGGCACTAACATAGGAAAGGGACAAGAGGGTTTGCAGTAACACTGGCTATGGAGAGAGACGAGAGGAGCTCTTTAGCTCTGGAGAAGTGTGGCAGAGGTGGAGAGGATGTGAAAACTTTGGTTTTCATTGTAAGTGTCTTACAGGGAGGAAGCCCGAATCAGCAGTGGTACCTGCTCTTTTCCATCCTCTCTGAAGGAGAAGGAAACTTAAGCTCCGATACATACGCTTTGTAGCCTATGGACTGAGATGCTCAATGGAAGCACATCTTTATGAAGTCAGAATGCGTATCTGGTTTGCTCTGTGGTTTCCACTAAAGGCTTTATACTAATGCTGTTACTGGGGGCAGCTGCCTTATAGCACCACTTACTTCTTTATTCACTGTAGTGACAGTTACATTTCATGCAGCAGCTGCTGAAGCCAGGACTATTCAGCAAGGACAAAATGTGATAAAACTTCAATGAAGTTTTCTTCTGCAATATTAAGTTTTAATTCATTGTACAGGAAGAAATAGTTTTCCACTGCTATTTCCAGCTTCTGTCTGTAGTATTATCAAAGAAATTCCGTATCCACTAGTTAGGAATGTCAGATTCACTCCATTACATTTGACCTTCTTATATGAGTATCTGTTCTACATATATAACCAGCCTTGTAAAACCTAAATGCATGGAAGTCATTATTATGGTAGAAACAGCCCTACCCCATGCTCTAAACACTTTCAGCTTCTCTTGATTCCTTTTAGCGCAATGAGGACTTAGCCTCTGGGTAGCAGGAGGTAGAAAACCCTAGTGTAGTATACGAATGAATTTGGGAACTCTTGACACATGCAGACAATGGTATCTGCTCTGGAAGCCTCATGGATTGCGTCTAAATGTGAACTAAGCCTTTGATGGAGAAAGGGAAAACCCTACCTTGTAGAATACCACTGAGATGCTGAGGTTGGTGCAAATGTGACCAGAATGTCTGTGGCTTTAGTTTCATTGTTCTGCTGTTACCCACCCAAGGTTCTGTTTTTCTGGAAACCACAACAGGCATCAGTGTTCTTTTTGTTGTGTGTATGTGGGTTTTTGTGGCGGTTGTTAGTGGGGACTGATTTTGGTTTTGGTGGTAGTAACTTGTGCTGCTGTAACTGAAAGCCCTGGGCTTGGTTCCTGCTGGCAGCCACGCTCTTGGGAGTGGATCCATTATGGTCACTAGTGTGGCAAAGCTAATGATGCTATGGGGCAGTCCAGGCTCCAGATTAGGGCGTAGACAATTCATCATCTTTCCTCCATCTGCATGAGGAGTTTGGGTACTGCCCACCAATGAATGATACAGAAGAAGGTTGGTTGGCCCATTTCGGTGAATGACACGTCACATCCTTCAAAGCTGATGGTATCCTCTCTATTTGTGTTATATACTTATTTTCCTTTCTAAACTCTGGAGGACTGTTTCTATGACATCTGTTGCACTACCAGCAGTAGACCCTGTAGAAACTAAGCAACTTCCCAAGGTGATAGATGCTGTGTGTATGATGATGTATAATCAGATTCTGCCATAAGTTGCTACCAAAGACTTTTCAGCTTGCTCACTGTTGAGCCATGGAAACTGAAAGAGGATTTGCTGCCCTTCATGAGGGAGGTGGAGTTGATACTTGGATTTTACATGTCAAAGGTCCATGAAAAGCAGCGATCTTTTGTCTTCAGTACATAGGACATCCATACGACACCTGTAAAGTGATCAGAGACAATACTAATGTGTTGTCTTGAGATGTTGCCCTCTTGCATCTTATCTTGCCGCGAGCTGTTACATAGCTCTAGCGATGGAAAACAAACTGCTATATTTAACTGTATTTTTAATATACATTAGTAACAGACATATGTTTTATGTGTTTAGCTGCAATTAACACTTTTCCAAATCTATATTATCTCGCTCCCTGTAAATGTTTCTTTCTGTGGAAGAAAAAGACTCCTGCTCTGGGCTATGGGAGACTGAAGGCACTGATACAATGTGTGCTCTGTTTGGCAGAGCAAGGAGTTGATCCTGGTGAATCTCATCTCTTTGACTCAGCTACATCCCAATAGGGAATGCAGAAATCTGAAGTCTCAAACAGATGCCGGCAAAGTGTTATGAAGCTCCTGTAAGTAGTAAAGCCCCTGTTTAAACTGTTGCTGGTTGTGTGGGATAGCTGGCACTGAGCACTGCACACAGAGCATTTGCAACCTGCCTCTGACTGCACACACAGGTCCTAGCTCATTCACCTCAGCTGCACTTTGTAAACCAGACCCAGCCTCCGTATGGACCTGCTCCCTGCTGATTCTGTATGAGAGGGCTTCCTTCAGGCCAGGAGTCAGCAGTGGAATAAACAATGCTGTCTTTTGCCAGTCTCTTTGAAGATACCTGGGTGAAAAGCCCCTCCTTCCCCAAAAAACCTCATGCTCATTTACTTCCTTTTGAACTATGGATATCAAACATAAAATGCTGGGCCTTGTTGTCCTCACTCACACTGGTCTCAAAGAGCATAAATTCATAGGAGCTGGTGAGGAGTTTGCCAAGCCCATTTCTCAAGGTAAAGGGTGATAGCATAAAGGGGTACTAAAACATCTCTCTTTGCTCCCCAGCTCATGATCTGTAGAAGGCAGCTGTCTCTGCTGATTGCTGGGCAGGCCCCGAGAAAGGGCTGCACTCAGGGGAGAGCGGGAGAGACTCACAAGGATGCTCTTGAACCCAAATGCAAGCCTGCGTCATGTAAAACAAGCTCATGCTTGCAGGGAGTTAGTGACAGAGGAGGTCTGGTTTGCCCTGAGTGCATGTATTTACTCTCTATTTTCCAACACAAAAAGCTGGTAAACTCTTTCCCTATGGAGAAATTATTTAGAGTAAGCTTGCAAGATGAAGGGTTGCTAAAGCGGGGTCCAGTGGAGCCAGAACTCGATGTGGTTGTGCTGCTCGAGAGGTTCAGAAAGGTGTTTGTTTCCTTCACTGGGTTATGGAGGTGGCATTGCTGCTTTTCATGCTTGCTGAGCTTTCCTTTGGGACTGGAGCTGGCAGTTCCACTTTTCTGATACCCCAGGCACATAAAGTAACTTTTAGTTGTTTGGATCCTCACATCTTATCTGTCCTTTGTGCAGCTACCCTCCTACACAACAAAGGTAAAGAAAGCATCAGCATCTCGCTTCTGGCTCCCCTATTTGTTACAAAAGGTCCCGTAAATCAGTGCCGTATTCTCTGCTTGCTTTGCATTTGAGTTTGGTTTTCTTTCTTTTCCTTTAACCTCTGAGCTCTGTATCTTTGAAAAGGGATGCCACGGTTTCCATCGTTACCTTCCCTACATTGGGTCTGACTTTGAAACGCACATTTTCACTATGGTGAAACCATCTGCTACGTGTGGGGAATTAGCAGCACCAGGCATAATATTTCTTTATAGCTATCTAGAAATGTGCCCAAATAGTGCGGTAGAATCAGGCATAATAAGATTTAAATGCCTGTTCAGAACATGGACTTGCAGTAAGGCCATTTTCACATCATCTTGCATTGGCGTACATTATGTTGTATTGGATTTCCTTTCAGGTTTTGTTTGCTGGTGCCGTACAGGACCTGCTGTTGTTATCACCTCAGATTCATGTGTTTTTAATGGTATAGCTGGAGTTACATGACCTGGACGATGAATGTGATACAAGCTGTCTTGCATTTACTGGGCAGTAAAAGCATAGATGTGGGTAGATACTGGAGAGTGGGAAATGTGCTATAAATCCACACTTAGCTTCCCAGGTGGAACCTGGTTGTGGAGCCACATATAAGAGTTGTCAGGACCTGGAATAATATTTGTTACGTTATTCTGTATTAGTTATATATAATATTATAGTTGTTCTTTCCATAAATCCACAGCATTTGTAGGGCTCTGAGCTCGCTGTATATTTTCTTTCACAATTGCTATCTATCTTTAAAGGCTTCTGTTTCTTTCCCTTTTTTTCTGCCAGCATGTCTCACATACAAACCAGGGTTAATTCTTTCCATACAGTATTGAATTATACATCCATGGGCATCGCACAGTTTGTTTTGGCTTGGTTTTTTGTTTTCCCAATAGTGGATGGCAATTCTTCCGTTCACTTTCAAGTCTTAGGTCCCTTTAAAATATTAACTAATCCCTAGCCCATCATTTGTAACTATAATCTGTAATTTGCAGAAGTGAAAATTGAGGCAGAGAGGTTAACTTCCTGCAGATGTTGGTGATAGAGCAGTAAAGCGTGAATTAATTGTTGCAAGCATCCTTGTAGAACCGCCGCTGTAGAACCCTGTTAGGCGCCTCAAGTGTGGGGCTTCCCAGCTCCCAGTCTCCTAAGTTTTGCCACTAATCTTCATATCTTTCCCTCTGTGTTTTTCCCTGTGTCCCTGATGATGAATGTACATCATCCCTTGATGAATACTCAGCTGTTAGCTACGTTCCTGTGCTGCCAGAATATAAAACCAACCGATGGTGAAAAGTGTGGGGATGCCTTTCACTCCTTCCTGTTTCTGTGATCCTAGCTGCAAATTATCAGTGTTGGAAGAAGTCATGAGGAAAGAAGAGAGAATGCATGACTGAAGAAGAAATTCAGATGCTGGAAGCCTGATAAGCTTCTAATGTCCTTTTGCTTCCTGGCAGGCTGTACAGGGCCAGAAACCTGTTTTGAACACACTCTTTCTAATTTCATGAGATTCTGTTGGCTGAGGAAAAGACTGCTGAAGCCAAAATATTGCTTACAAAATATGGCTCATCTCTATTTTTGTTCAGGCTGGTAGTACCCAGGAGAACAGGACCGTCTCACGTGCATTCTTGGTGTGCTGTGTAGGGTTATAGAGAAATGCAACTCCATTCTCAGCACACCAGCACAGCAAGCAGGAGTTCTCCTACACACTTACCATCACAGAGCAGGCTCTCTCCACACCAGCAGATTGACGTGCTCTCTAATGCTGCTTTCCGTGTCAGAACTATTACATGGTGGGGAAGAACATGAAGGCACCACCACCAAGAAGAATAGATATTGTTGACCTTGGGTTCTGACCCGTTTTCCTTCAGTGAAATGATGCCCGCCAGAAAAGCTTAGCACCATGCTGAGCAGTTGGAAAACATTTCTCTCCATCTCTACAGCGAGATGAAAGAAGTACAAAAAATCCTATTGGAATTAGTGTTGTTCAGAGGAGTGGAAGGATTTAAGGCTTATAGTTAATAACAGCAAGCTATGGTCATCTACCGTTTGTGCAAGTCGAGTGCTCTAAAAAGAAGGATGGCTTTTGGAAGAATTTCCACAGTCACGTATCAAAATACACATGGAAAAACACTTTTATGTCCAGAGGAATGGCATGAATCAGCTTCGTGCTTTCTTTTATTTGAAATCAATACCAAAAGCTGGTTTTGCTTGGCAGGTTCCCACAGAAGAGGAGTAATGACATCTCTCAAAACCCCACAGTTATTTTCCTCATTTCTCTTTTTCGCCAGACCCTTTAAATGCATTGGGTCTGCACTGGACCTCTGCAGTGTGAAGCACTATGTGTAGCATTTTCAAGGGGTCTCTGTCTATGGGTAATGTTGGCTGGGCCACAGCATCATTCAGTCCTGCTTCAGTTGTCTCTTGGCTGTGAGCTGATGTTACAGCTGGTAAAGGGAAGCCTGGGTACTCCAGATGCGTTGCTCTCTAGGGTCCATGTGGACCGGTTTTTGGGATGGCAGGGCTGGGGTCTGGATTGTGGTTTCAAGCCCATTTTGTGCAAGCTGCTGAAGGTGCACTCAAGATGTTTGGATGCTCTTCTCCAGTGACAGATTCAAATGGGCACCCTAGAGACAGGAGGCTTTTATCCTGTTCTCCCCCTCCCACCAGCTTTCTCTGCCCCCTAAGGATGCTCCACTCTTCCAAAGCTGAGCACCAGACTGACTGGGAAGTGCTGAATTGTGTTTGTTTTTCTGTGGTTTGCTTTAATGTTTCATGAGAAAGGATATGACTGAATTATCTCAAATGGTTTTGTGGCTCTTGGCTGGTTTTGTCTTCCCTTTTCTGGTGTTCTTAGTCAGTTCCTCAGTCTAGCAAGGCAGTTGGCCACAGGACCATCACATACCCATCAATGTAAATGGTAATGGTAGCCTGACTGAAGTGTAACCATGCAGAGACAGAAGTCGCCGCCAAACACATGTGGCTTTCACAGCCTGTGCCAAGAACTCCCTTACTTCTGTGGTGTTCTACAGCGAGGGGTAGGATGGAAAAGATGTGAGGGAACATGACATTATCCTTGTTGAACAAGACGGAACACTTCTATTTATTCCTAGAGATATGTAGGATTATACCCAGGACTCCTATGAGAGTTAATCCCACTTTCGCCTAGGAAATGGACATATATAATATGTCAAAATATCTCTTGGTGACAAGAGATTATTATGTCATAATAAGACATAATATGTCTTGGTGACAAGGATCCTTTGACAGTCATCACTATATCACATGTTGCGGAAAATAAAACTGGGCTCATTCTGTCGCTATCCTCTAACCCTCTTTGGTTGTTTGCTGTTTGTTCCCAGAGGATGTGATTGTTCTTGGATATATTTGTTTGCCACATCAGTTGAGTCAAAAGCTTTACTCTGATGCTGTAGCTTGATTCAAGCCCCTGGTAGTGCTGCGTTCAGCCGAGGCTTCCTCCTGCGTGCACACAGATTGCCAGGCACAGTGAAGGCTCGCTGGTTTTCTTGTCTCATCTCCATGATGGATTTGTTTCCCTCTGCATGGTTATGGTGACTCTTACTCATGTTCTGCCCTTCTCGGTGGCATTAACCTCCCCCTCTGAGGCTGGTCGAATTCAGGCTCATCAGGGTACAAAACGGGACAGGAAATAGTCTTTGATGCTGGTCGGAGGCTGCTTTTAGGTTCCTTGCCTTTTTTCCTCGACTGAATAGGAGCTTGGATTTGTTGAGTTCTTCCCTGTAGGCCCCACTTTGCTGCTCCAGGACATGCCAGCACTCTTGTCTGGGATGCAGCATCTCCTGCAGCCATCGGTGCACTGCCCACTGTGCGGGGGCCTTGTACCTTCCTCTGCTCCCTGCAGCTCCTTGGGGAGCTGTGTGGCTTGCAAGGCCTCCAGGAGCCTCGCGAGTTCAGCTTCCCATGGACCAGATGTATTTGCTTATGAGGAGATAAGGAAACACGTCATGAAATGCTGCTGTGTTCACAGGCAGTCTTAGTGGCTTGCCTGATGCTTTCCATTCTCCTCACCATTGCGTTCAAAAGGGTTCCAGTCTCTCTCCAGAGTGGGTCCTGCCTGGCCCCATCCTGGAAGTGCATGGATCAAGTGAATGTGTTGCATTACCTCTTCTCCAAGAACTGTACCTTTTATTCTGCTCTTCCCAGATCCGGGAGTTCCCAATCAGATCCCGGCAGTACTTGTTTAAAGCAAGGTGCTTGGTGTTTGCCTGGCGCTTCATTAACAGAAGTTCTTGCCCAGAAGTGCTGCCTGCACATTCTGAAATAGCCAGGGCAGTGCCTGGTGCTGTGAGCAGTAAATGGGATTTATTCCTGCTCAGTGGAGTGAAGGAGTTAAAACTCCTCAGAAATGGACTGTAGATGCAACTGAACTGTGCCGGTGCCGAGCCTCTGAGATCTATTAGTTTTGACAACCTCAGTTATTCTGGTGCTTCTCATCATCTGTAAAGTTAACAAGGGCTGATAAGAGATGATGAGGCATCACACGGGTTTGTATTTCACAACTCATAAATATCTCACGGTACCATTTCCCTTACCATCAGCTACATTAATTTGCCGACTGTAGCTGTTGCTGAAGATCCGCTTGGTTTCACAAAGGCGCTGCAAGGATAAACAGTTTGAAACCAGCAGCTAGAAGCCAGGGGTTGTGCTGCGTGCTCAGCTCTCACAGGTTTTCAAACGCATGTTCTAATTTGACTGAAATGGGTGATTTTTCCCCCAACCTGCTTTCTCCCTTGAAAATCCACTCTGATTCAGAGGCAACCCCCCTCCTTCAGCTGTATTTTCATCCCTTTTTGGTGTCACTCTGTAATTCCAGACCAGCCAGCCACATACCCGAGGGGGGATTTAATGTGAAACAAGCCTTACCCTTGGCAGAACAATTCTTACGAGGGGATCAAACCACGGAACGCACCGTTTTGTCGGGCTGCGTGGCACCTGGAGATGCCGCACCTCAAACTAAGCAAAGGTGCTCTTTCGAGCACAAAAATGCTACGAAGTACAGCACGGACAAAGTCTCCAAAGTAGCAGTTATTCCTTCTCCTGCTATAATAAGATGGAGCACACAAATATCACTTGATTAACAGCTGCAGTATTAATTTCCCTTTTTGGTTGCTTGACTCACAGCAAGAATCATGTCAATGCAGCAGAGAAGCAATTAAATTGATTTTAATCTTTGTCAGAGAAGATAACATGCCTCTTTCTCTTCTCATTTAAATAATTAAAGTTTCAGCAGGTATTATTTCTGGCTTTAAAGAAATTGGTATCTTAATGTAATAGAACCCTTGTAATTATACACTTAATGGGTCTTAATAAGTTAATCATGGTTTTTCATTTAAAATGTTTTTTTACTTATTAAACTTTTATTTGCTTTGATGGTTTTGCTTTTAAGGGAGTAGAAAAGAGTAAGAAGAAATATAAAGTTCTACAAAAAGCCTCCCTTCTCTTTTTATCGTATTCCTGCATGGCCCTTTCAAATCCATTTCCAGTGGAACAGTCAGATTTCAACACATGCTTTCAACTTCGAATGCAGCGAAGCTTTCTGTTATGCTACAGTTAATTATTTTGTTGAGAAAGCTTCCCGTAATGAGGAAAAACAAATATTCTTTTATCTTTGCCATAGTGCAAACCCCAGTTCAGCTGGAGCGCAGCAAATATTCCTGTGGCCTCTTTGATCCAAGCTGTTAGGCAGTATTCGGGGTCCTCCAGGTTATTCCCATTAAGCCCGGTCGAGTCAGGTACATCTTTGATGCGATGCTCTGTGTTTACCCAGAGCACCCAGTAAGGAGATGCTGTCTTGCCAGCAGTCTTGTGTTACTTGTTCTTGGTTCTCTGGCTGGGGGAGTCTTAACCCTTCTTGCCAAGAAGAAAACTGAGCTGACAGCAGATCCTGTTTCTCTGGAGCATGCATGGATGCTCTCCTCCTGATGATACACTTCATGCAGGGAAAGCTCATTTGCCTTTTGAAGGGGACAGATGCCTCAATCTGTCCAGGGAGGACTATCCCTGTGGTTCTCTAGCTGGGTCCAAGGAGTCCCTTGGCCCTTCCAGGGATTAGAGGCAGCCCATGGAGCCACAAGCAGCTTGTACTCACCTAGGGCAGGTGACTCCTGGTGTGGCCTGCTTTGGAGTTGCCGCCCTTATCTCTGGCACAGCCCTTATCTCATATCATAGCATAACTTCCTAGTTATGCTGCTGGTTTTTCCCTGAGAATTCCCAGTCCAGTGAGTTTAGTGGGAAGTACTTTGTTTGTAATCAGCATCATTCAATTTTCCGGGTTTGCCCTCATTTTCTCAGTTATACCCTCATTTTTGTAAGGGATTTTTTCTTTTCAAGTATAAATTATGTTGATGGTGAGCAGCACCACACATAAGCAGCAGGGAGCACACCAGCATTTGATTTATGTCCAAGCTCAAGAGCAGCATTGTATTGGTTTTCTACTGTATCATTAGGGTCCTTAGGATTTGTTTTTCCCTCTGCCTAGAAAAGTACTTCATATTTGCTCTTTCCTTTGAATAGATATAAAATCTTCTCTTCCAAAATACCTTGTTAGCACTGCTGTGATTTGGAAGCTGTACTCAAGTGACAGATTCCTTGGATTTCATTACAGGCAATGCTCAACTGAAATTGGGCAGGGGGGTAGACTTAACAGGTAGCAGAACTATCACAAGTGATGCTCATGGGGCTTGTGTGTATCCCTTCATATCAAGATACTCAGATGGCTCAAAAAAACAGCAGGAAAAGCAAAGCAAAGCACTTGTTTGCAGTCTCAGCCTGGTTCTGACATCTCTGCAAGTGAAGTTACTGCAGTGTGACTGCTGCTTTCAGTATTTTCACTGCTTTGCTTGGGAAGAGCCTTCGTGTATCTTTTGAGCTCTAGATACGGCTGTGCCTGTTCTTGGGTGTGTGCACTTGAGTGGTACAGATGTATTTTCATAAAGCAAACAACTCACATGTGCAAGAAGAGCCTGGCTTGGGCTCCGTGGCTTGGGCAGCACCTCTGTGCTCTGCATAGGTGCAGAAAGGCTTGTAATTGAACTTAAAATCTGTTTCATGGGGTCTAATACAACCAATTAACTTAGCCTCATCTGATGTATATCGTTGTGCCATATGGTGTGTGTGCAGGCAGAGATTTAGCCCAGGCAGAGATTTTAAGAAAGAGAATGGGGAAGCAAGAGAGAAACAGGGTGGTTAATCAACAGAGACAGGGTTCTTGCTAAATACACACTGTTTACCCTAAATAGGGGAAAGATACGTAACAGATGCTGAATTCTTTAGCACACTTGGCGGCGTAACACGATAGCAACAGAAGTATGAACAATGTAAGTGATGTCGCATATAGGAAGGGATACTCTTTAAGAACTGAGTTGGAAAGGGTAGTGCTTGTTGCCTTGCCTACCAGGTCATTACTGTGAGCGTTACAGGCAGTCTGCAGATAAAAGATAATACTCTCTGAATGGACTGACATTGGTAATTATTGCCTAGACTTTGCTCTTTGTTTTTCCTCTTCCAAAATATCTGCCCAAAATAGGATTGCAATTGCTTTCCTTGTAGGAGTTTTTGTAGGACAGATCTGCTGTGCTGTGTATTCCCAACTGCATCCTAAGCTTTTGCTCAGCAATACAGAAACATAAACTTTTATCTGAGTGCATTTGGAGGCATTACTTCAAGAACAATCTCTCTTGGTCATCCAGGGCTCTTAAATGTCAGCCACTAGTAATACAGTGCAGGAGCGCATGTTTAGGCAGCACCTCTGAACTCTGTCCTTTTTGTGATGAACACAGTTGCGAAGGCATGCAGCTTTACTAAAAACCACATTGCAGGCTGAGATTTCCTTATTTATAAGCTCTTTCAGTGCTTTCTTACATGCAGGACAAATCCAGAAGCGCCAAACCAGGAACCTAGATTCTTACTTGCAGTCAGACTTTCCAGAAGCCTAACACAGAGTGATTTGTGTCATTGAAAATCGCATGGTAGCAGCCATCATTTCACTGAGAGATGCTTTTGTTGTATTTGATGAGGTACAATTAGGAACCAATTTGGCAGAAACCCTTCACCCCCCACATAAAGCAGTCGTATAAAATATTATAGTCAGCAAAAATCCATAGCAAATGCCTTTAATGCCTTTCTTTCATGAAAAAAGACTACAAACACATATCATATATAGCAAGCCATCAAATGTTCATCACTGGGTGTATGCGTGTGTGTTAATAATGTTATCAGAATGACAAAGATCTTCAATCTTCTTTGTCACTTCAATCCCGATGCAAGAATTCCAACTCCTGGGATCCGACAGAACCAATCAGAGCTGCATAACTTTTAGTACATGGTCAAACAAAGTCCCTGAGACTAAGGTAACTAGTGGGAAGACATGGTATCATAATGTAACCGCTTACTGCTCAGGATCATCTCCAGTGTTACGACACAATGATAAAATACCCAAAGCTCTACCCCCAGGATATTTCTTGATATGTGGAGACCGTGCATGGCCAGGAATTCCTTCCAAATCTTTTGGGGGACCATGTTATCTAGGTAAATTATCCCTGTTTGCAGCCTCCAAAAGACATTTAGTCCAAGACATAAAAAGCAGCCTATTTTTGGCAGCATTACCAAATTGAGCTGCCGGAAAAACACTGGCAGACATACATCACTTAGCATGCTGGGCAGCTAAACAGTTAAATATAACTTCAGATGTGATATCCTCACTTGCCACAGACATAGGTAGTGTGAGACACGCATCTTTACAAAACCGAGCAGCAATTGATTTCTTATTATTAGCCCATGGACATGGGTGTGAGGATTTCGAAGGTATGTGCTGCATGAACTTATCTGACCATTCTGAATCGATTCATGCTAAACTACGAAAATTACAGGAAAATATGCAAGAGCTTAGAATGGTTGGAGGCGGATTGGATAAATGGCTAAATAGCCTAGGAATTACTGGATGGTTCAAGGACATACTTAAACAAGGTCTTCTAATCTTAGTGATAGTACTACTCATTTTAATGATTGTACCGTGTGTAATACACTATATATTGAAGCTAGTCCATAAATCAATAGAAGGAACATGGATAGCTCTGTCGTAAATAATAATCATAGAATAGTAAAAGAATTTACTCACTTTATAGAAAAGGGGGGACTGATACAGGGGGCTTGATATAAGAAACACTAACGCCTGGAAGTCGCCTGGAAGTCTGTGGAATTTAGGGGCCCCACTAAACATGAATTGCCTTCTACATACCATTCTTCTGCCCATCCTCCTTATCAGTTGGCCCATCCTCCTTACATCTACATACCATTCTTCTCCTTACCATTCTTCTCCTTCTCCTTACATTTACATATCAGTTGGCCCATTCTCCTTTTACATCTACATACCATTCCTTCTCATTCTTCTCTACTTACCAGTTAATCCAAAGACAGACAGATATGGCTGGTTTCAGCCACTTGTGTAATCACTGGGGCATCCAGATGTGCACGCAAAGGTGAAAAGTTTAAGAAGAGGAAGACTCGTTTACTTCATCTTGAAGACCCCTACTCACAAGAGGAAGACTCATTTACTTCATCCTGAGACCCTCACCCATGACCACAGGGAGGCACTGCGCATGTGCAAAGGACTTTTTAGCTCATTATAATACGAAGACACAGATTTATGGTGCAAATTCAGATGTCGTGTTAGTAGCATAGTGTAAAACCATTTCTCAGGTGCAGTATTTTCAGTTTAATTGCAGTATCTTACCTTGCCTTCATTTACCTCCTCAACTAGTTTTAAGATGCAGTTCAGGAGATTGATAGTTGATAGAGATAGATGGTATGGCTGCCTGATGACAGGAGGGTAGATTTGATGACCCAGGTAGTCCTTGCCCATTGTATCTTCCTAATACATTGAGGTTAGGAGTAAATCACATCTGGCCAAGCAACCCAGCTTGCAGCCAGGTGACCTTTTCTGAAAGGGCTGGAATAGAGGCACCTCTGTGACTTGGGCCATGTGTTTCTTTCCATGTCACATATAGCTCCTGGGCTCCTAATGCACTATGCCAGCTAGCTAAGATGGAGCATTCAGGAACTTAAAACACCCTAAAAGAATGAAAGAGTTGATATTTCAGGTGTATTTACCTTTTGTGACCTGCAGGATGCTGACAGCTTGTCAGAAGGGAAAGGAAACCAGAGTCCCAGGTCTTGAGCACACATGGTTTTCAGCATCTTAAGCCACTGGCACTTCAGTGGGAAATTTAGTGCTAGTAGTACTAAGAGTATGAACGTAGTTTACAGTTAATTTTCAGACTGCCTTGCTTGTGCCCTCCTTGTGAAATGGCCCATTCTCAATGCTAGGAATAGAAAGCCTTTAAAGTAGCAGTGCGAGGAGGTAATGTGCTAATAGGTGTGATGGACAGCAGGCATCTGTTAAAGGCTGCCCTTTAGAGCTGTGGTTGTGCAGAAGCCTTTAGGGCACTGTAGTTACAGTAACAGTAAGATGTGAGCCTCTGGGGAAGAAACAGAGACTATGCACTGATGGTTAGCCTTGGTTTTCTCTGGTTTTGTGTTTGGTTTTACTGACAGTCACTGCTCCCTTTGCCATACTTCAAAGTTTTATTTCTTCTAGCCCTTGAGGGCTTTGGTTGGGTGGTAGGCAGGGCAAAAGAGTGGGTGCCTTTTGGGAAAGGCTGTATTAGTGGCATACAAGACCTGTTTTTCCCTATGGAAGACTGCATATAACAGCTACTCACAATCCAGCAGCTGTGCCCACAGTGATCCACCAGCTTCTGTCTTGTGTGATCTGTGGTTAGAGTCATGCTTTATTCCACGGTTACACTCTTGTTCCTATGAACTCTACCGTCATTTGCATGTTTGGCTTCTGACAAGTCACCTCATCAGCATCTGTCCAGTACTTGACATTTGAAACACTTAGCTGTTGAGATGGGCTCCTGTTTCCTTACCTTGTATGTCCTTAGGATGTAGGAGTCACTTTTCATCATTTCAGGTCTCCCAAAAGGACTCCACAGCAGCCGCTCTTTTAGGATAGGACTCGGCAATTCTATCACATTAAATCCCAAAACATTCCTAGCCTCTCCTCCCCAGGTTTGCTGCTTGATCTGACAAAGGCATGCTTGCCTTATAGCTTTGGTTGCATCTCTTCAGGGAGAGCAATGTAGGATAGAAAACCCCTTTATCAAATGAATTTCTCATTAAAAATGCTTGAATGAAGAATGGAGGACTTGCAGGTCTGTTGGAATGTGATCAAGAGGGTGAGCTCCTCTCTGCTTTTACCTTCTTGTGAGTCCTTGGTTTGGTGCATTTCTTTCCACCCTTCCCACAATTGGCAATACAGTGACACTCTGGGTTTGCCAGATACCACCCAAATGCTATTGCAGTAACTTCTGCAGGCTCATTTTCTACATCACTTTGTCCACTTTAAAATGTGTTGCCGCCTTGTATCTTTGGGAGCACTGTGTGATACAAGATGGAAATGGAATACATTGGAATACAATGGAAAAGACTGAAGGCAGGTGCACGTGGCTGACCTCTCTCATTCCATTCATTATATTTCATGTTCTGTTCTGTCGCCATTTATTCATCTGTTCACAAGTTAACTTCTCCCTCCTTTTTAATTGCGCATTATAAAGAGGTTTTTCCAAACTTGTAGTACTTCTTATTGCACCTCTTTGAACTTGTTCCATTTTTGCTCTGTCATTTTTTTTCCCCCTTAGATAATTAACCATGAAAGAGTATGGTATTGTGCTGGTTTTGGTTGAGATAATTTTCCTCACAGTAGCTAATATGGGGCTACGTTTTGGGTTTGTGCTGCAAACAGTGAGCAAGTGGCTGTGTGGTACTTAGTTGCCAGCTGGGTTAAACCACGACAGGTATTAAGATGGGGAATAATGATGTAATAGTTCTGGATATCTTCACCCTTATACAACCTAATGGTTATGGCCAGCATTAGGAAATGCATTTTCAGGATTAGTGACTTCTCCAGGAAAAAGAGTTGAGAGAAAAGGAATCAGTAGTTAGGGCATGCAGATACTAACAGAGGAATAACTTCAACAGAGATATTCTTTCTCTCCTTGCTGTCATCTTACCTAACTATGACATGTTTGTCTGCTCTTCCCTGGGAGTTTTTGCTGTATGGCTAAGTCCATGTAAGCCCATTCCTGAGATTTAGCAGGTCACAGGTGAGGAAACACGGATTAACCTGAGCTTTCTTCTCAGTCTTGCTGTCTCCTATAGCACCATGTGTTCTGCACCCCGTGCTCCCTTTAGCACTGCTCAGTGCTTATTGAGGGGAGCTCCTGTGCAAGGAGGCAGAGGTCTCACCTCCCTCTGACTTCTGCTTGACAGATTCTTGATCAACAAACCAAATGAGCTATTGAGAAGAAAAATGTGACATGCAGGCCAAGTGCCCAGAATAAGAGCATTTTGTCTTCCTATGACTCCAGCCTTTCTAGCTGTGGAAGTCTAATTTAAAAACAAATCAGTGCTTTACTGTTTAATTCTCTTGTGGTGTTGATGTGGGAGACTTCAAAGCTCCAACAGAAATAAGGTAATAAAAGCAGACAATGGCTTTGGTTATGTATTGTGTATCATAAATATTTGTGTCTCTGCTTTCTTTTTAGCTGGCTGAGGAAATATAACTTGCTGAAGGCAGTTACCTTTGTTCGAAGCCAACTGAGACAGCACCAGCCCTCAGTAATTACAGCCATACGGTTTCCAGGAGACTCCTCCTTCAGCAGACCTGTCGTCTCATGTCCCCATTTGTAACGCTGTTCATTATATTCAACCTGCTGCCGTCACTCTGGAGCTTTCAAAAGGTATTCTGTGGGCTATCGTGCTGCAGGATGTGGATAATGAAACAGTTCGACGTGACTTGTATTATAATGGGCTCACCTAACTTTCATGCGGCTTGAAAAGTAGACTTAATAAAAGCCAGAGTGAAAGGCATTTTATGTTTTTAATAAGGAGTCTCATATGGTCTAACCTGCTGTTTTTCATTGTGTGTCTCTTCTCACGGTCTCCTTTTGAGGTACCTGCCAGAAGAAGAGCACTGAATGTCTCTTAATCTTAAAGCTTTTTGGGAAAGTGCAGTGGTAATCAACACTCCTGATCAGTAATTTCCAACTGCAGTAAGAGCGACTTAAAGTTACATCTTGGCTATTAAATGGGTCATTATTTATTTGCTGGTAAAGATGGTCCTCTTCATCAAACCCCAAATATCTGCGCGCTCCAGAACAAAGCATCTCTTTAATCACTGGTGAGCAAATTTCTTAGTATGTGATTATAAGCCTGTAAAAATTCCCTCTACCCTTGCAATGCCTCAAGTTGGACTGTAAAAGGGGCTAAAGGAGTTTGTGCTGCTCTGTCCTGAGGCAGGATGGAGCCATGCTCCGTGTAAAGCTTTACACATTCCTGGAAGTGTAATGAATGGAGACAAGATCAAACAACAAAACCTGAGACCTGAATGTGACAAGAGCACTGAAAAACAGCTTCCAGAACCAGAACTCTTTATTGCAGTGCTATAACCTTCGGTGTTTTATTGACTAGACAGTCATTGCTAAAGCTGCTCCAGGGAAGCTGCATCTGTGCTGTTGCAGACCTGGATCAGCATGGGCACCACAGCATAGGTGAGAGGCAGGATGCAGGTAAACTGAAGGTGAGGTGGGGAGGCAGCCTCTGGAGGGACTTCTGAATAGAAGTTCCACATACATAATGGTCATATCAGGTCATATAATAATGGTGGATCCAGATCATATGCATAACAGTGACAGCCCAGTTAGGAGGAAGGAAAGCCCTGTCCCCCAAAATGGGCAGCTGTGCTTTCAGTGGAATAGGTTCAACAAGCGCAGGTAACTGATGTGATTGCATGAGATGGGAGCTGGATCTGTGAAACAATGGAAGTTCTGTTGGTCGGTGGTGGAAAGCACTTTGAGCAGCTGGTTACTTTCCCCTTTGATTAAGGACATGTGTGCTCTGGTGCACACCACCTCCCAGTTCTGTTGCCACTTGTTCTGCATACAAAGCCAGAGATGCACTACCAAAAATACTACTTTTCAACTCTATTAAATGATGGTATTAATGTTTCTCCTTGTCACAGCTGGGAATACTCATGTTACCTGTACACTTCAGGCATGTATTTTGCACCTTCTACTTAGCGTTGCTCTATACCTAAAAGCTGAAACTGATGGAGCACTCTGCTGCATCTGATATTAGTTGCTTAAAGTAGGCAATAGCATTGCCAACCACTGCCTTTTTTTGACAGTTCTTGATGGGGTGGTTCATGTACTCATGTCGACGCTTTGTTATGTAAATGTCTCCTTAACCCTTCAAGAAGTGTGCAGGGGATGGTTGGATTTCAAGCGTCTTTACCTTTGGGAAAGGTGTGCATATGGAAGAGAAGTATTTGTGATCACACAAGAAGATCTTGCTTTTGTGTGTTTATGAATGCCTAGAGAGGGAACCGGAGACATCTGGTGATGGCTTTAGACAAGAGCTAGCCCAAAATACTTGATAAAAACAAATTTAAGAGATCTTTTCATTGAATTTATTGCTTAAGAGGTTTTCCCTTCCCTGCTGGAAAGCCTTGAGTTGGCTCAGAGTTAGTCCTTAGGAGCTTGGTGGAACTCAGCCAGGCCTTGACAACCCTTTAACCACTTCCACTTGCTTTTACCTCCCATTCTCAGCTTTGCAATTGCCATGGTTGCAGGAGGTAATGGTCTGTCTTCAATTCCTGTAGCCAGGCAGTGCTTGTGCAGTGTGATAGGGAATGCTGCCTCGCCGCATTGAAAGATCCAGCTCTTCAAAGAAGTGTCTAACCTTCTTCTTACTGACAGGAAATTGTGTGAAGCATGATTTGTTGTATTGTGTACTGACTAGTGGATGCTATCATGCACAGTTTAGATAGCTAAGAACATTTGCATTGAATACAGTTTCGTGCAAGGCCTCTGCAGTGGGAAATACTCAATCATTTTAAGTTGGTGACACAAGTCTGGTTGAATTCAGGAAGACCAAGGTTCACCCACTAGCTCACAAATCAGGTGAAAGATAGCACTAAAATGATCCTTTACGGGTTATTCTTCCACATGTTGCTGAACTTCATGCTATGGTGAAGCTGTTAGTGGTTGCTATGTGCTTCACAGCCAGAAGGACTCATGGCCTTTTCCATTGATGACGGTCAATACCTTTATGGTGCTGTGTACTTCTATGTTGCAAAGGACAGAATGGTATTAGACTTAATCCTTGGTCTACTGAAAATGACTTACTGCTTCACACCCTGTGCAGGAGGGCTGCTGGACACTGAAGTGGGCAAACTTCACTCTATTTATGGGTTGCTTTGAGGTCTGAGTTCCTTATGGAAGAACTAATGTTCCTTGGAAGTGTCAGTCAGCACTTCCCATTTTAATAACATGCCTGGTTGAATTCCAGACTGGCATTGCACCTTGACAGTGCGCATGACGTGACGTGTCATTATACACGTGCTAACCTAGATTACCACTGCAGCTTCAGTTCCCCCAAAATACGGATGGAGAAAGTGTTATACACTTATGGGAGTAGCTTACTTGCTAATGTATTTGCCATTTTTCACTGACCTTATTGTGAATGCGACCTTGCTGCAGGCTCCTGCAGGTTGGAGCTCTGCTACAGTATTCCCGTTCAGTTAATACCTGCACAACCACATGCTTACTGGAAGAGCACTCTGTTCCTCCTCCCTTCCTCCTGGAATACATTAGCCTAATAACCAAAAGGACAGTCTAGAATAATAGGTCTTTCTTTGTTGATGTATTTCTTGGTTCTGCTCTGTGATAAGAGGCACAGTGACTTCATTCAGGCAGTGTATGACACGGACAATTTCTCTCCATATTGGTGTTCATCTATATGAACATATATATATATATTCTTCATTCAGCCTGAATGAAGAAGAAAGAGTTTTCCTTTATTTGCTATGTTAAAATAAAGCTATGTTAAGGGAACATGAACGTGTGCTTTCAGTAGGGGGAGGAGATTCCAGATTAACGTGGTCAGTGCCTTGTTTTAGGACTTTCAGTACTCCTGCATTACAAAGCTCCCTACTGTTACAATTTGCACACTATTTCAGTTGTATAGTGATGCTAATAATGTCATTTCAGGTTAAAATGGTTTTCAGCTGTGGGAAAGATGGGTCTTTCAGGGAATACTAAAGAGAGAAGTCTGCCTTTTGTGTGTTTCCTAAGCCAGAGAGGGTGGAATGAGTGAAGGAAAACAACACAGATGGGGTTCATCTGGAAAAGAGTAGGGGTTATTTTTGGTGTCACACCATTACTTATGCCCCACAGGAAAGAAAACTGGGAATGAGGTTACTTGATGGCAGGTTCTCCAAGTCTTGCTTTTGCACTTTAAAACAGAAGACCACCTCTGCAGAAGAGGCTGCATGCTCACTGGCTCCCCCCACTACAAGCTTGTTCCTCTTCCTTTGTTATCTGCCCCGTAGCTCGGCCCCTTCCTGGAGGGAGTTTCCTTTCATTGGATGCAGACAGCATCGTGCTGGTGAGTCGTGTGCGTTGGAGGGGTGGGGGAAAGGGGTGAAGTGGCTGTTTCTGGAAAAATGCCTTGTGATGTTGTCCCGAACTTTCAAACTTTCTGTAATTTCTGCCTAGGGAATGTCTGCTTCTGTGTCCCAGGACTATGAAGTGGGATGGGAGCTAGAGAAATGAGCCAAGGGACTTCTGTAAAGAGAATTCATTAGGTATTTACATGGAAAACACGGAGCAACAATCTGCCTCTGAGCAGGTAAGGTCATGTTGCCCTGAAGTGATCGTGTCAGATCAAGGACTGTGAAGAAACACAGATCGAAGTTGTCTTGGGCACTGTGTATCAGGGTCATTAAAGCCAACCTTCAGATACAGTGAAGGGTTAATTTTCTAACATAGTAGGGACAGAGAGGAGCTGAAACGATAACATTTGTCTTTGAATTTAAAAAGGACACAGACATTGAAGAAGATCAATCCGGAGATGCTAAGGGAGGCACAGGGAGCTTGTAATGATCTTGTCGCTTGTATTCCATGGTAATGTGCAGTTTTTCCCTTCCTGCAGAGGTTTCCATTGAAATTACCCATATCTATTCTGTTCTAATAAACCTACTTGTGATTAGTTGGAGCTGACTTGGTTTCTGAGATTCACTTTGGAAAGAAAAATAGAACTAGCTGTTCTCAAGTAAAATGAACTGGGTAATTGTTCATTTTAGCTGAATTAGAATAAAAGGAGCTGAATTAGAATTCAAGTCCAACTTTTTGTGGGAAGAATTGAGAATGTTAGACTTAACTCTGAAGAAACAGGAGTAAATTAACTCAGTGTTTCTCTGGACTGGTGACTGGGAGTGTCGCAGTCAGACAATAGGGACTGCTTTACCTTTCTGTTGGAAAGAACTAAAACAGCAGTGGGTCAGTAATGCATACCGAGTTCAGAACCATTGGAATCTACACCAGGAGTTGGTAGTAAAAGGCATTTTGGTTCAGTAAGTAATTTATAAATAGCATTGCACTAAAATTACATTTTAGGAGCAAACACGGTGTGCATTTTGAAGAGGTAACTTTAAAATAGTTCAATAGTTTTCACATGATGAATTGCTTTGGACTTGAAACCTAATAGATATTTTTCCCTTCCTTTTGAGAGATGTCAAAGGGAGACACATTATGAACAATAAAGGAAACAGCAAGAGAGACCCTGTTTCTCTAATTCTCTCCAGAATCATGGAGGATTTTACTAATGCTGGTGTTGTCCACCCGCCCACCCCCTCTTATTATAGATGTACATGGATTAATGTGCGAAAATGGGAAATGAATTCAGGGCTAAGCAAACTGTTCCCATGAAAATAATAACATTGTCGATGTCCTCTGGTTTGGGAAGTGTTCCCGAAAATGCAGGCCATCACTTTTTCATCAGTCTAGACACAGGCCAGAAAGAAGGGTGTGTTTTGCAAATGAGTGCAGTGTTAATAGGAACCGCTGCACTTGGATTTGGGTGGGTTTGAGCAGCTGCAGCGCATCTGTATATCTATATCTGCGCGCACATAGACACAGATTTCTTTCAGATCAGGTTTTTAACCACTTTTTTCTTAAAGGTAGTAGATATTCATCAAGCCTGAGCCTTTCTTTGAGCAGCTTTGAGTTTGCAGACTCTTCAGCAGCATCTATTCTTAGCCGTTTAGCTAGTCCCAGTCAAGTTAAAAGCAAGAAGCACTGGCTATATAAATATATGTGGTCTTGCACAAGAATAACTGCTTTCTTGAGGCTATTCACAAGCAAAATGCTAAATAAATGGAAACGTTTAAAGTAGTATCACACTTGAAAGTTCCATTTCCATAGGGTTGTGTGCACACACTGGAGGTTTCACTGGTAGAGGTGAGCTGGTGGTGCTGGTAGAGCTGGGAAATCGTATTACTTCTTGGCTAGAAGCATGCCAGCAGTCAGTGTGCTTCTGCCTGATTCTCTTGGATGCTCCAATGGCAAAGCTAACATGGGAACTGTAAGCGTGCCATAATCTGGGATAGTTATTTGTACTTATTTATTGACAAAAATCCTATATTGTTGCAAGTGCTAGCATTATTTTGTATTGTCCACGCTGAGACGTATAAAACTTACAGACCAAAGATTGTTGTTAAACTTCCCTTTTTAAAACCCTAAGAGAAGGTTTTCTATTTCCTTAAATGTCAGTGCATATAAACCCCTATTTACAAGGCCTTTATAAATTACAGTCTTTCCTGATGAGGCATATTCACACTGCTGCTCAATTTATTTACCCAGGAGACCAATTTATTTCACTACCTCTGTGCTAACTGTTTCCATTGACATCCAGGTCTGCTCTGACCAAGCAACTGTGACAAGTTGTTTATTGAACTGTAAACGGGCACTGTCTGGCTCTAAACAATAGCTTTATCTAATTAGGAACCCCCGTGCATCATTTTAGGCCAGTATTGTTGGTGTACAAACAAGATTTTAACGTTATTGGAAAATGAATCTAAGTCTGGGTATGCTGTACGGCAGTGAAGGCTATTCTGCATTGTAACTTAATAGACTGGGAGCTCACATCCAAAATGAACTGGCCATAATGTTCTGACTGTGGTTTGCTGAGCACTAAGAATACTTGAGAGAGGACAAGAGAGAGCAGTGTCTTAGAACAACTGATAAAGGAGATGGAACAACTGAAGAAAATCTGTTGCGTATGAATCTGGTGTTAGCAAAATAAGCGCTTACAAATATCATGGACAGAAGAGATACAGGTGTGCTTATGGAGGGGAAAATTGGGTCCTCAAGAAGCAGCTAACTTTTGGACTTAGCAGTAGTAGCAAAAATTGAATGGAAAAAACCTCTGCTGTTCTCCCCATTGCTTTGTCATAAGGTTATTGAGTGCAATCAAAGCTTTTGTCTTCAGCAGTCTGGAAGTCAGCTTCAGAGAGCTTCATCCAATAATCACAGAAAGAATTCAGGGGGTTTCCTCTCCGTTGTTGGTGTATTTTAGGGTTGTTTTTCCTTTGGCAAAAGGAAATCTAACCCGAACTTAATGAACAGGTTGGGTTCCGCGAAGTACATATACAAAGGGAACAAAGGAAAAAGAGGCTGAATGTGTGCATTAAAGAAGACTAGTGCGCTAATGCTCTAGTAACGTACATGAAACATTTATGAGTGAGGGCAAATGTCCTTTCCAGTGAGAACTTTTACAAACAGTGCTGTTTGTAAACAGAATTCACTTAATTCATCCTTATCCTGGGAAACTTTTCAGATTGCTTTTCCAGGCATTGCTGAACGGTCTTGTATAATTGGTTTCATGCCTTAAATCCCTGTTGGTGGTTTCACTGTGATTTTCTTATGAAATATGAAACGCTTTAAAATTTAATGGTGAATTAATATTAATTTAATAAAATATTTTAATATTAAATCTATGAATATTTCATTTTCTACGTGGCTGTGCAGATTTTTTTGAAAGCCATTGCAGTGTTTTCTGACAAGAACTACTCAGTTCCACAAAGGCTGCTTAGAAACCTTTTTACTCCTGTGGCTGCTGTGCAGTAGCTAAGCTGCCTGTGTCGCTGGTTGTTTTTATTCAGCCTCTAGAGTGAATGCAGATGAAATGCAGGACCCGGAGAGGCTGAAGAAAGTTTAGCGAGTCTGGTGGAGTCTGTAGTTCTCCTGTGCCTGGCTAGAATACACTTAAAAGGAGGACTGCATCATTTTGCAGGTTAATCTCTGTTTGCAGCAGGGTTTGACTTGTATCAAGCCTGGCATGCTTAGGTACCTGAGGGCTGTCACTGACAAGAGGCTGCGAGGAGATGGACTGCCACCGATGGGGTCTAAATGAGTCAGTTGCACAGAGCTGATAAAAGCAGAGATTTACTGGAGTAGACAGGCCTGTGCTAAAACAAGCTCCTCTCTCGATTGAAACCCTGTCTGTCACTTTAATCGGCCATCTCCCCTGTCAGGCACAGTCAGTGCTGGAGCAGTGCAGGAGATGCAGCTGAGGGATTGCACGGGCTGGTGGCCAATGGTGGTCTCCCTGCTGCCCACAGCGGGCCGGAGGCAGCGCAGTGGCACAGCCTCAGTGTGGTCCAAGAGGTGATAGGTAGTGCTAAAGTAAGACTCTTATTCCTGCTGATCCGTGACTTCTCCTGTGTTTCCAATACAACATTATTCTTGCATCCTGACCGTGCTTTTTCAGTAGCTGGAACAGTCCCCTGGTGAGGAATATGTGGGCTGCAGAGGTTACAGACTTGTTCTGCTGTAAAAGGTGTAGTCAGGGATCTTACTGGATTCTTTCTCTTCACCAAAACCACATTTATAATATGCAAAAATACTTGCTCAACATAGCAAACTGGAGTGAAAACTGGAAATGCTGCATGTTGAATGCTGCGTGTGCCGTTAGCCATAACTTGATTCCTAAAGGCAGAGTGCTGCTGCCTGGCTTGGTCTCATGAACAGTGTACCCTCTCTGCTTAGAGGAAGGCAGATGAAGTCAGTGTTACTTCATTTTAAAGAAGTTTACTTCTGTTTTCACAGGAATGGGTAAGGTGACATGCTCCTTTCACCGTGATATCAAAGACCAAGGCTGTAGCAGAAGGAGAAGAAGAGAAAAAGGAAACGAAAAGGACAAAAAGGCATTGACCCAACGTCACAAAACATGGCTGGCACTTTGTGATGGACACAACACTGACGCTGCCTGGCTTCTTACATGAACTTCACAGAGCACAGGGTCCTCTTGTCCCCAGGAGCTCATGGTGAGTACTGCAAAGCTTGCCTTTGGGGAGCACTGAGGGTATGCTGATGGGCAGCTGCTCTTCCTTCCTGAACACTGACCCCTGGGATCAAACAGGCAAAGGAGCTGATAGAGTAGGGAGTGGAGAAGGAAGGGCAGGAGTAAATGGAAGTAAATAGTAAGTAGTTTACACCACTTCTTAGCGGCATTCAGTGGCTGGTCCTGTGCCTTCTCCTTGCACGTGGATTAGGCTGTGAAAGCTTTGTTGACGATTCTGTGTTGTGACCTGTTCTCCACTGCAGTTATCACAGCTCATGGGGCGTACAGCCTGGAACAGGGAAGCTCTCAGGGAATTCAGGTCTAGACAAGAACTGGAAGGAAGAAATACCCTGTAAAGTAGTCAGTCCTGGCAGCATCCCCTCTGCCTCTGTCCTTTTGCATAAGGCACAAAGGTCCTGTTTATCTAAGGGTTGTGATAAACTTTGGTATTCAGTTCACTGTGCAGCTTGGCCGGCTCTTGCTGTTCTGGTACAGGCTCTCACTCAGCTCCAGCATACTAATCTGTGCTTACTGTCTTGTTGGGAGACACATCCTGCACCCAGGGTATGGCCAGAATGACCCGTACGTCATCCTTTTCACTTTGAATTATTACAGTTCCTTTTATCCATGCAGAGGCTTCAGTGGGTACCAAACACCGCTGCTGGTTTCTCACCTGAACAATGCTAGCAAGGAGCATGTACCCATTGCCACATCAGGTCTCTGGGATTTTAAGGAGCCTGGAGAGTGACAGCGAAAGGATGAGCTTCTTGGTTCACATTTCACTGGCAATGAAGCCATGGTATAAATTCAGGTGAGGGACAGTCCTTGAGTCTTCAGTGACTTCACCAAGTGACAGTCAGATTTGTGTTGCAGGAAGTTATTTAAGCAGGTGGAAATGATACGAGGAAGAGGTAATGATGAGAGGGTAGTGTAATCCAGGTATGAGCTGTGACGTGCTTCTGAAGCAAAGCAGAGCAGCAGTAGCTCAGGGGAATGTGCTTGCTGGGGAAGGGATGGGTGAGAAGTACAGGCTGTAAGGGACTAAGCTCAGGCTTTGTGGTGAAGGATGCACTGTGGCGATGAAGAGAGCAAGAGTGTGGGTGACTGTCCCCAGGACCTGTGCCTACAGCCTCTTATAGTAAACAGACCATTATGGCACAATGAAATAGAAGGTCACATATAGCCCATTTCCCTGAAACAATGGGTATTGCTCAGGAGCTACGGATGTTACAGAATTGCCAAAGAGGACTTGAGCGAAGGGAGAGATGGTGGGAATTGATGTTTGGGTGGGAAGAAATTCAGTTTCGACAGGAGATGTGAAGACGTCCTGACAATGAAAAGGGTATGGAAAGGAAATACATATTTACACCTGTGTTATTTGACCTCTGAAAAGTCTGCCTAGCAAGAGAGGTAGAAAGCTGGCTTGGAAGTGGCTTGGAATGACAAGCAGAGGAAAGAAACAAGCTCTGTCTGATGCCTTCTATACCCAGAAATCAGGGCAACCCAGCTGCAGCAATGAAATAAGAGCCTGAGGTTTTCTGTCAGCAGATGCAGCATGCAACAGAGCAGTACTGGAGAGCAGCTCTAGGTGAAATACTGGCTTAGGGTTGGTGTCAAAATGGGCGATGCGTTTGTTTTTATCCTTACCGAGTTCAGCTGTTCTGTCTCCATCATTTCTCTTCCCATATGGAGCTGTTGCTGTAAATATATATCTGATATATCTCATGTATCTCATATATGTTAGTTCTGTATAACGTAATGCTGATGTGGTAAGGAATATTCAGAGTGAGCTGGGGTTTTTGGCCAGTTTGGGAATCTCCGTTTCCTATTCCTTGTACTTTACATTTAGCAATCAAAATCTATAGGGACACACAGACACACTGACAAATTGTGACAACACACGCAAAATAGCTTTGGCCCTAGAAGCCCCCAGCCTGCAGCAGACCAATGTACTTGCCAGAGCCAGCAGCAGTCTATTGAATCATACAAGCACCATAAAGTTAGCACCATAAAGCACTAATTACGTATGGTCATCTTAAAAGAATTCCTGCTTCCTCCTGGCAAAATGCCCCTAAGAACAAGAGAGATCTGTCCCAGTCTTGCAGGCTGCAGTAATTAAGGTTTGAAATACTTCTCAGTCTGAAACAAGGAGAGTGCAGATGGAGCTCGCTGTTTAAACAGCGTCCCTGACGAACTGGCGTCGCTCTCCTGTTTCAGACTGATGTGTTTAAAGGGGCTTGGGGGCTGGTTTTTGTTGCTGGCTTCTGTGCAAAATGGACAGAGAACCAGGAATAAGGAAATGCTCATCGAGGCTTTTTATAGAAGCTGAGGCTGGAAAGCAGCTCTGTGGAGGAGGCAGAACATTCTGTGTGTGAGTAGCACACCAAGTGTTGAAATTAATCTGTCTGGAGGGTGTCTTCTTTTCTGCCTGTGAGCGTGTGGTTATTTGGGTCTAAACGTCTGCTTTTAAGGGCTTTTTTAAGGATTTCAGGGTTGAAAATGTATTTCCAAACCTTGTGTCTCAGCTCACACCTGCATGTGCAGGTTCCGCAGGAGAGAGATCTCCGTCAGCGCTGCAGTCACATTGCTCTCACGTTTCGATTAGTGAGTAAATACAAGAGGTGAAGTTCATTGCACGTGCCTCTGGCTCAAATGGGCTAAACACATCATGTGGCCTTTCATGGCAGGGGGTTGGAACTGGATGGCCTTAAGGTCCTTTCCAACCCAAAGCCATTCCATGATACGTGTGTGTGTGATCTCCCAGTCTGATTTTGGATGATGTGTTATCTTTTCAGCTCTCTCACCTCCCACAGTTATTTTCTACTCAGAAAGGTCAGTCTAGTTTTAAGGGTGCAGGTTACTCAGTGGCCCAAGATCAGGAACCTTTGTGTAGTGCCCTGTTATTCTATGTTACATCCAATACTTGTCTCAGGAAAGTCTGCCCTCTGGCACAGTCGTTCCACTGTCATAAGAGTTTAGTTCTCTGCGATCGCGGTGGTATTTAACAGTAAGGTCTGAAGTGCATGCTTAGCAGAAGCTGTGGGAACATGGATGTCAAGTCCATTAATCACGGATAAAAAAAGCCCCATAAAACTCTCCAGGCTGGAATGTCAGCCAAGGATTAGCCATGCCCTCGCTGCAAAACCTATTCAAACAACTCACCGGTCAGGGCAGCTTGTCCTTCTGCCCCGAGATTCCTTTAGGAGGAGCTGGCAGTTACAGCTATAATCCTTACAGTACTCAAGGCTGTGTATTGATATGGGGCTGTGGTGTTTACTTCACTCATGTCAGGCTGACACAACTGCATAAAATCGATGGGAAACAGCACGTTCTGGGAAGCAGATGAATGCCTGAATTGGAAGTGGTTTAGCGGCATTTTGAGAGCAGCTTCAGGAGCATGTTTAACTCAGCAGTTTGTTGTCAGTCTGACTTGATTTGGAAGGTAAATACTAGAGGTGTGTATTTATTCAAAGGTAAATAAAATTCAGGAGAAAAACGCTAATAATTTGGTCTTATGTGCTGTAAAGAGCAATTTCTTTGTGGCGATGCTGCACATTGGAGAGGCACACAAGCGAATGGAGCGCGTGCTGCAGAAGTTCTAACTGGTTTTGCTGCTGATGAAAACAAGCAGTGCCTCTTTTGGTGGTGCCCGGTGAACTAGCTCTGTCTTTCGAGTGACTTTGTGGTGGGTCAGTTGGGGTGACTTGGTTTTTATCTGCTTAAAAAGGGCACAGAGATGCCTCACAATCCTCTGTTGCTGCAGCTCTCAATCCGTGGGGCTGTTCTGCATGGTTAACAGCATCGCTCCAGAAAGCCTATTACTATGCAAAGTAACCTCAAATCATTTCACAAATAAATTGCTCAGACTCTTGCTGGATTTCCTGGCTTTCTGGAGTTATCTTGAATTCCCAGAGCCATTTGGCCACATTCATTTCCATTTGCGGAGTTATCTGTAATATGGAAATCAGTGTTAATTATTTCTCTAGCCGCTATTGTCACCACTGGCCGAAACTGACGTTTTAAATCTCTGTGTCTCACTAGCAATCCTGATACTGAGCTCAGCGTGGTGCTGTGAGCTGTGTGTCTGGCGCCTCCACTGCCCATGTTGTTCCAAGCTGCCTGGAAGATCAGTGGGAAGGCAGAGTTGGGTGGGATTTCCCTACTCTGGCATTAGATGCAGTAACGTGCTTTTGCTGGCTGGCATCTGCCAGGGCTTCCAGGGGCTTCTCAAGGTGCTTGCCTCAAACCATATGGCATTAGGTACTTCGCATCCAAGCCTGGCAGATTCTGTCCCCTCTGCAGCAAGGGTAGCTGGAGCCAGCTGCAGTAAGCTCTGTGGGTGTTTAATCCTCCTGGCTCAGTAACCAGCTTTGAACTGGGGTGTCAAGTAAAGGGATGTGGGAAATGTGCCCAAGTAGGAGCTCTCTGCACCAGCGTTTGGATGCGTGCTGAGGAAGGCTTCTGTTCACGTTTGTCCTCTTGGTATAAAGTACTTTTAGCGTGTGCTCTTGCTTTTGTAGTTTGCCACGCTCAGACTTGTATTTAAAAGGTAATGATACATTTAATAAAAGGTTGAGGCAGCTGTATGAAAATGGTAAAACGAGAATGGAAATCAAATGTCAAATTAGGGTTTGCTTTAGGGGCTGCAAAATTCGGTGTGCCTAGAACGTGGCTTTAAGAAGGTATAGCAGCCTCAATGGGGTCTCAGTGTACCTGTGTTTCCGAAGCTCTCGAGAACAGAAAGAGTTGGTCATTTTTGTCAGATAATGAATAATAGGCCAAGCAGGAGAATTCTGGAATTTGATCTTTTTTCCAAGAGCCCCATATAGCAAAAGGATGACAATGGAACTTGTTTATTAAACTAATGTAGTGATTTTATCGCTTCAGTCGTGGTATCTTAGTACCTGATATTAGCCTGGTATGGTTGCCATGGTAACGGAATACACCGTTCCTTTCGTTTGACCTTAGGTTCAAGCCCTGCTGTTGCAGCAGAAATGCCAAGAACACCTCCACTTTTATTAAAAACAAAGCCATCAAATGCATGCACAGAGAAAAACAGGCGGAAAGAAAGGGACAGGGTGACATCGCATTGGGAAACCAACTGGGGGAAGAGCCTGCTTTCAACCAGAACACCAAGAACTAAACAACTGGTAGCACGTGTATGTTCGTATTGTGTTCTGTCCTTAAATTCAGCTGTGTTTGGATTGGTTTGCTCCATCACTGTTGTATTTAGGGACTTCTGTATTGTTCCTATCTAACTTGATCACTCCACGGGAGTCTGGGGTCAGTGACTTCTTGAGGATCTGGTCCATATACAAATGGAGTCCTTTGGGGCTTGGATAGAGCCCTGCAAGTGGGGGAATTCTTGGATATTGCTGGGTGGAGATGCCCTTTCTTGTGGTCTCTTAGTGAGGTGGGCTGGAAGTAGCTCCTGGGGTGATGGGGTGGGATGGGGGCAAGTGTGGGGCAGGAGATCAGCAGAGGCAACCCTAAAGAAAGTGCAGGAGATCATGTGAGGTCTTGGTGGGTAACATGAAGGGGACTTTTCCCAGGGGTTCCCAGAGCAGCAGTGGGAGTTGGCTTTGTGCTTGTTTTGAAGGCAGCCTAGGCAAGAGCTCCTGCTCTCCTCCAGCCAAGACAGCAGGGCAGTAGAGGGTCCCTGCCGTGTTCAGGAGGTGACACTTAGTGCGGTGACTGATTTCATCTCGAATCTCAGTGTTCAGAGGTGGCTTTGTTCTGGCTCTGGCAAGGTTAATGGGACAGCTTGTTTCTCAAGGCCAGGTTACTAGCAACACAGCTGCCTGTCATTACTTAATGACAGGCATTCAAGGCCAGGTTGGACATTCAAGGCCAGGTTGGACAAAGCCTTGGGTGCCATGAGTGTGAGGTGTCCCTGCCCATGGCAGGGGGGTTGGAACTGGATAATCTTAAGGTCCTTTCCAACCTGAGCTATTCTGTGATTCTATACTTCTGTATCTGGGCACTACCTACAGAATGACGCAGAACGGCGCTGCCGGTAACAAGTGTAAAAGGAAGCAAGATGGTTTATGAGTACGGAAGTTTGAGTTGTGCTCGAGGAAGCAGCAATGCTATTGCGATCTTTGAGAGATTATGGACATAAAGTACATGTGCAATGCAGTGGAAAGAGGAAAACATAGATGCCTTTATGCCTTTGCCTCTGGGCTGTGTTGCTGTCACCCGTGTTGGTGGCTATTTGGCCAAATTCTAAAGTAAGGCGGGTGGCTGGTTGTGTCTTTAGTGTTGAGCAACAGGACTATGGGCCATGTAAGACTGTCCTGACCTGGGATGTTGGCTGCTGACTGAGGGTTCTCTCCTCCACCCCTGCCTCTTGAGACTTACAACTGCGTTGGAGTGTAATCAAAAGCTGAGAGTTCCTCGTTTATTGTTGCATTTCCTCAGAGGAAAATGATAGGGAGAATTCTGCATTCCTGGGAAATTATCATTGCCTTCAACGTGGCAAATGTGAATACAGATTAGTTTGTAAATATTGCTCTAACATCAGTAATTTTCAGTTGAAGGAACGTGAGCGAAGTATAAATAAGCTAATTGTTAGCGTTCTTCCCACCACAAGCGCTGCCTTGGGAGTTCTGATCTCACGGGAAGTAGATTAAGCCCCCCCAAAAACCCAAGCAAACAAAACAAGAAGAAGCACAAGCATGTGAAAGCTCTTCGGTGTGTTTGTAGTAGAGGATCAGCTTAGGCTAATTCGCCGTGCAGTGTGCCCTTTGGTAAAGCCAAAACAGACCAATGAAGAACTCAACTCCTCCTTTCTGTTAGTATCACAGCCGGGATGCATGCTTTTGTATGCTTTTTTGAGACATACTGCTTTATTTCACGGTAGCAAAAGAAGGGAATAGGATCCGAACACCAGGATCAAACAAAATGGCTTTGTCCAAGGTTCAGTTCCTCTAATGTTTCTTTACAAAATGCTCATCTGTTTCTCTCTAAAAGCAAGCCCTAGATCTCATCCAATGAGTTGTGCTCGCTTCATCCCTCCCAAATAGGATGAGCACCCACCGTCAGGGTGCAGCTTCTGCTCCTTGGTGTGTAGCTTTGGGGCTGTGGGATTTTGGGGTTTTAAGGCCATGGAAAGCCGTGAGCACGCAGCGTGTAGACCCAAATCAAACCAGAGCTTTCCCTTTTGTGTTTGTTCTGCAGCTTGGGAAGCCAGCATAACCCCACGGCTCTTTCGGAAGTGCCTGAAAGAGCTATTTGTGCCCTGTGCTTGGATATGGTACAAGCATGACCCTGCAGGTCTCCAAACTGCCAAAATCCCAAGTTGCAATATTTGGGTCTGCCCATCCCAGCCTGGATAGATTGTGGAAGCTCTGCCCTCAAAATGCTTGACAAAGGATTATTCCTGGGGTAGTTCAGCAAAGGTTGTAAGTGTCCCATTTATCACTGTGCAAAGTGTAAGTAAATCCTGTGTTGTAAAAGGTGTGCAATGGTCCTAAATCTTCCTTTGAAGAAAGGTCTCCGTTGGGAGCTTGAGCTGATATTCTCTCCACCACCACTCCCTGCTTTCCCTATAATGAAGCTATAGCTGGCCTTG
This sequence comes from Psittacula echo, assembly GCF_963264785.1. Taxonomy (NCBI): domain Eukaryota; kingdom Metazoa; phylum Chordata; class Aves; order Psittaciformes; family Psittacidae; genus Psittacula; species Psittacula echo. Next base: position 63,415,770 of record NC_137740.1, read on the forward strand.
AACAAAAGGTTAATCTGTTTTAATGATACTGTTTGTACCATTAGGTAAGCTTTTAAACCTGGTTAAACTGAGGAATTTAGAATGCATACCTCTTCCTCTTAGTGATTGGGTTTCCCTTCAGTTTTCCTTAATGCTGGATTACCGCAGTAGTGGTCTTGATTCTGTGTCAGTCTTGACCAAAGTGTCTTAAAGTTTAGAACAAGAAGAATCCATTAAAATAGTTTTAATCGCAACAGGCATTATAAAAGGGAGGAAGAATTTCCTTAGAAATGCTAAATTATCATTTCCTTAGGAAAAAATGGAGAAGAATCTGTTATTTTCTATAACCTTTATTAGTAAAGATATCCAGTATCTAGCGATTGGATATCTAGCGATAACTAGCAATATGCTGTCTTACTGTTTCCCTTGTATCCAAATGCTTAAGATGGTTATACTTTATATTTCCTCTCTAGATTATTTGTTGCTGTTGTTTAACATAGCAAAGTAATATAAACTGCCATACAAGCTCTCCTGGTGTAACTCAACCAGGAGGCAGTTTGACCTAAAAGATGCTACTGCCTTTAGTAATAGCATGCTACATGGCTGATAGGAGTTAAGTGTTAAAAAGCATCTGAAGAATGAAGTGAGACTTGAGAAAGAGTGCTTCAAAATTCTTCCAAAGCAGTATTTCGAGTGTGATTTCTGTAACTGTTTTTACAGGAAAATCTGCCTTCAGTGGAGCTTAGATTTTAATGCTTTTGGAAGTATCAGTATTTTGGACAAGAAGAATCTCAAGAATGCCCTGTTTAGGATGGTGCTGGTGAAGAGGAGCCCTCAGTCGCTCCTCTGTATGGTATGTGCAAAGGTGACACAGCAGGCTGTGACATCTGATAATAGCACTTCCTTTCTAAACAGCCTCTGCAAGGGAATCAGAGTGTTGCCAAATTCCACAAGCATAAAAAGGGCGTATTTGTTAAGGTATAATTCATATTACCTATTTATTCCTGTTAAGGCTAATAGCATGTTGTGCTTAGGTATGTCTTTAAGTGAACCATGTTAAAGATGCAGTCTGCTGTGGATTCAGAGTGACTGATGGGTGTTGCAGTTGCAACTAACAGAAGGGCTGTATGAGGATTACAGGAGCTATTTAAGCATGCGTTGCCTTGTTCAACAAGAACTGGGAAGTCAGACTTGTTCCTTCACGACTCTTTCAAGGTGTGTATAGGAAGGGCATATCTAGTTCAATATGGCTCTGCTGTTGAAATCGGGAAGACTTTGTTTCAGCACAGCTTTAGGTTTAATACCTGTGTTAACCTACAAGCAAATTAAATCTTGGTGCTGTGGTACTTGTACTTGGTACAGATTCTGGAGCGATCAGTGAATGGTTTGCAGAGTGTCCATATTCTACAGAGCTCTAATATTCATGTTGAAGTCAATTATTCATTAAATTACACTTTAAATCTCTTAATTGTTTCTCTTTAATGCAATGTGAACAAGTGACAGAGCCCAGGCTCCCTAACACAGCGTGGTTGGGCCATGTGTACTGGCACTCATCATCAGCTGCTCTGTGAGCTCCTTGGGGCAGAGTCAGTGGCGTAGGGAGGTGTCAGGTGCTATCACCACAACCACGCTGGGTTTTCCATCTACGTTCTCATCTCGTTCTCAGCTCACTCAGCGGGTTGACAGTGGGTGTGGATTTAAACAGGAAAAAATCCTCCTGAGTGAAAAGGCTGTGTCTGTCTGGTGTTAAGGATGGGTCTCTGGCACGAGGAGGCCAGTTAGTGCAGCGTGCAGTGGGATTCAGATGAGCTCTGCTCTAATTGTGACTCCTTCATAGATGTGCTGTATAGGTGTATATATCCTGGTGTTTTGGGGACATAATTGTCCCCAGTTTATAGTTTTACTGCTTTAGCTCGTGAGGGCACAAATTACTCTTCTGTTGTTCATCTGCTTACCTCTCCAGAGCAGCCAGTGTGAGAGAGAATCTGTCTTGTGTCTCCTTCCTGCTGAAATCCTTAATGGTTTTAAACTTTTATGGAGTGGGTCCTATCCAGGGCTGTGCCAGTGTGGGTAAAGGCTTATGCTGAGGCAGAGTGATGCCCCTGCTTGAGACCCAGGCCCCCATCCTGCTACCCTCAAGCTCCCCAGGCTCCGTCGTGACCTCTTGCTTCAGGCTACATCTGCTGCGGCACATGGGGTCACTGCAGCAAATAATCCCCTGGTGGAAGGTACTCCTTGTGGTGCCCTTGAATCTCAGCACCTCCGCCCATCCTCTGGTCCATTGGGTGCCTCTCTGTCCAGCTCCCAGCCCCCATGCGAAGCAGCACAACCAGAGGAGCCTTTTGAAAGGGGAGAAAGTAGGGATTTAACCGGAGAGGGTGATCCCTGCTACAGCTCTTGATGATCAGTGGCCATTGTGCTATTGTCCTAAAAATAACAAGTAATGGGATGGTGCTGTAGTGATGGCACCATAGCTGGTAGGTAGCGTATTGGACAGGAGTTTCTCTCTGGGCTCTATTGTTCACCTTTTCATTGCAGAGCGCTTTATTAAGGAATATACTGTGATTTGCTCTCAGCGTTGAAGAACCTCTTAAATGCTGGAGAGAAGCCACTTTCAGTCGTGCCAGGAACTTTTAGTATAGCTGTTAAGCTGGTGGTGGCTGTCAGCCTTACAGTTTGGGAACTTTTATGATGGAGTTCAAACCTTGAAAGGCGTTCTGCATGTACAGCTCAAAGGATGAACTCTGCTGCTAGGGAAGTGTAGACAAGGATGCTGAAGTTGCCAGCTGTCATTTTCTGTTGGTATTTACTTACTTAGGGAGTTACCCTATTGTCATCATGCAAGTGTAGCGGGGGGTTGGAATGGTGGCTCATTTTTAGCTGCTGATTGGTGTCAGGGCTGCATCTGGAGATCTAAAATAGCCTGCCCGGTGCTGACGGAAAGGCTTTTCTTAGCCATCACAACAATCTGCCGTGCTTTTAAACACGGCTTGTGTCTTCTGTCACGTCACATCTGTGAGAACAGACCCTAGGTTATTGTGCTGCAATCAGGCAGGTGTATTGTTGCCATTAGATTATCTTCTTGAGGTCTGCCATGGGTGTAATGTGGAATTTTGCTCTGAAGGTGCATAAAAATCAATGCTCCCGTTGTTACCAACGCCATTTGTGTTTTCTGCGGCTCAAAAAGTCTCAGGGTGAGAATTGTGTAATAAAAATGAGAGGTTTGGGGAAATGAAGGAAATGCTAAAATAACAATAGGATAATAGTAAAGGAGTTTAAAAGCCTTCTTTCTTAAGGAAATTAGGCTTGTATGGGTGCCCTCTTAGCGTGTCTTAATAACCCCTGAGGTTGCTGGCCCATTTAACAAAATTCAGCTGGAGGAGAGAGATCTCAAAGGTGTTTTGTTTGTAGGAGTTTGTAAGAGTAAGAGTCTGGAGAGCACACTTGTACCCCAGTGGTGTTCGGTAAGGGAGAGAGGATGCTGTGAGCCAATCCCAAATCCAGAGATGTGGTGCTGACCTCTTTCGCACCAGTTTTGACTGATGCCTATTGCATCAGTTTTGGTATGATCTTGAGCACGTGACTCTGCTGGCTCATTCCCCGTGGATCAGATTGGGCTGGGTTGGGAAAAGGTGATGGGAAGTGCTTTTTTCATGGGAAACCTTGCAATATAGTCTGCAGTGCTCTCTGTAGGTGCTGCTGATGCTGAAGGTACTATGGTGGGGGGGCTGTGCTGCCTCCCCCTGCCACTGCCTCATCCCTGGGTGCTGCTACCTGCAAGCGCCCCATTTAACTGCAGGGGCTGGCTGGAAAAGTTCAGCTTCCCGCTTCTGTATGAAACCCCATCAGGTAGCTTATTATCCGCAGTTTTCCTCTCTTACTTGCTTTTATTAAAATAGGAATCCTGAAATGACTGCCACACTGTATTTGATAAGTCTCAGCTCCTTAATAGATCCCCGTGTAATTCTGATACGCGTTCTCTTGGGCATGGCAACTATAAAACAACTGCTGTAGCTTTCACTGTGGCAGCTTTTCTGCAGAATCTGTTTCATAAAATGGCCCGTTAAAGGCCTTTAAATATTTCCTTATTGTTGCAGGCTTCCAAGTTACCACCCTGAATGGCTTCTTGTACTTCTGCTCTTTCTTACGCTCTTTAGAGAGAGGAGGTCTTGTTCCTCAAGGACAGACTCGCCGTACTGGGCTTGTTACAGCTTTAATAGACTTTCCTGTCACTTAGTCCTGTGCATGGGCCATGGAACTTCAGGAATCTCTGTGACTAAATGTTATTTAAGAAGTGCCTCCTGCTTCTCTAATTAATTGCAATCAGAAAGGCTAGTTGGTGGACACATGGTGTCGCAGCTTCTGTGAAATGCTGCCTGATGGCTATAAACATTGCCATATGTTCCCTGTGAAATATTGCCATAATCACTGGCAACAGGAGCAGCTGAGAGGAGGTGAAGGATTGGTTCTCTTCTCCTTTTGTTTTTGTTGGATTCCCTTTCAAGAGCTGGGAAGCTCTTCCTGAGCACCTTCGTGGGGTTTTGTAGTTGCTGATAGCTATAGAAGGCTATTTGCTTCTAAAATGTTATTGAAATAACTTTTGTCTTTCATGCTGCAGTTGCTTTGCACACCCATGTCCATTTGCTAAACCCACGACTTAATCAACATAGGCAGCTAAAGGGAATGTTTTCTCCCAGATTAAACGGGTAATTTTGTTACAGAGCTTGAATGGTTCAAAACTGAATGAGAACTCTCAAAAGCTTGACAGTCAATGGACTCCAGGTTTTCATCTAAGGAGAAACGTTTCTGTTCTTCACTGTAACTGAAGGAGGAGGACAGTGTTGGGGCTGAGCTCTTGATTGTGAAAAGTAGAATTATAGAATCATAGAATAGTTTGGGTTGGAAAGGACCTTAAGATCATCCAGTTCCAACCCCCCTGCCATGGGCAGGGACACCCCACACTAAACCATGGCACCCAAGGCTCTGTCCAGCCTGGCCTTGAACACCACCAAGGATGGAGCATTCACAACCTCCCTGGGCAACCCATTCCAGTGCCTCAACACCCTCTCAGTAAAGAATTTCTTCCTTATACCCAATCTAAACTTCCCCTGTTTCAGTTTGAACCCGTTACCCCTTGTCCTGTCACTGCAGTCCCTGATGAAGAGTCCCTCCCCAGCATCCTTGTAGGCCCCCTTCAGATACTGGAAGGCTGCTATGAGGTCTCCATGCAGCAAGTCTTCGAAGGTGTGATCTTAATTAATGTTAGACTTCTTTTCAGCCTTTTATCACAAAAGGGGGGGCTGTTGCAGCCTATGGTAACATCCAGTAGCATTAGCACATAACATTACTTTCCTCTGCTGCCAAAACTTCATTACACTATAGCAATAGCCTAGGAAGAAGCATCATCTTTTAGTAAAACCCTGTATTTCGGATTGGTCAGCAGCGTTCCCAGAAAGCTTCCCTTTGTACATTTTTGCCTCTGTCATTAAGTTTTTAACACTTTGGCCTCGATTATAAGGAGACCATTCATTACAAGCAGCAATCCTCCAATTACTTCAACACAGCTAGGAGCCTCAAAAGACTGCTTCCACAATAAGTGTGATTCAATAAGAGAAAGGCAGTGCATTAAGCATGTAAAGTGTTTTTTGTGTCTCTGGTTACAAGCGTAGGGCTCTCGTGGAGGTAAGCAAACAGGATTGATTCTGCTCCTTTTATTAGAATTCGTTTCTTTTAAACACTGCTTTTCTGTCTCAAATTACTAATTCTAATAGGGTGTTTGCTAGCTCTGAGAAAAATTGTGTTTTATTAAAGCAACAAATGGTTTTACATGCCCCTCTGTACTCCGGGAGTTGTGGGCTGTTGAAACAAGTTCCCTCTTACATGCACAGCTCTGGCTATTAAACTGTACACAGGTGATTGATCTCTTTAATAAAGCCCTGTTCCTTAGGAAGGAAAGAGTGATAATCAAATGCACTTGTTTGTCCAGTGCTTTGGAGATTATGGTAACATGAGGACATCAAGAATGCGGTTTTAATGAATAAGGTAGATGAAACACATCAATTTGTACTTCATTTTAAGCATGTCTCAAAACCAATGTGCTCTAAGTTAATTTGATTAATGCTTTCCATTCGTTTGTAACACCACGTACATTTAAACAGAAGATGTTTCATACTAAAGCAAAGGGTCTGGCAGGGAGAAGGTTCTAGCACTGTCTGCATGAGGCTTGAATAGGTGAGGGACAGGGACCTTGCGGATCGGCTCTGCTGTGGCTCTGGCCCTTGCTGTGCTTCGAAGGACGCATGTCCCCAGCACAGCCTGCGGCGGGGTGCGCTGGGAGGGATAGCTGGAAAGCTGCTCCGAAAGCACAGGGCTGCACAAATCACTGCAGCCCTAATGCCCAAAATGCTCCCTTGTGCATGTGTGGGGTCTGAGCTTTCATTCAGGCTGATGCTTTTCTGCTGATGTCAATAGTTACATGGATTTATTCATTTATTAAGAGAAGTGAGGAAGGGGGGAATCAAGCCCTCATTGCTCCTGCTAGCCACTAAAAGGCATTCTTTCCATGGCAACCCCTGTTTCCATGGAACGTGCTGTATTGCCCTTCCGAGAAGCTTTATTAAGGGACGCATAGACACACACATGCTGCCGTGTGAGTGTGGCTGCATTTTATAGCACTCTAAAGGAAAACTACAGTGAATTGTCTTCTTTTTTTGTGCTTTTTTTCATTATGCAATGCCATGAAGGATCATTGCTGCCACTGCTTGCCGGTGTCATGGGAATGCATGAAAACATGCTTCTTTCTACTGTTGTTAGAAGGATATTCTTCAAAGCGCTATTATTTACCAGTACATTAGGATCGTTGTTTTCTAAACTCTCTTTGGCATCCAAAGTCATCAAAGTCCTTTCACAACTTTAGGAAAAAATATATAACCAAGGTTTTTTGCTCTTAGGTTCAGCGTGGGAAACGAGAAAGATGCTGGTGAATTCCAAGGCTCATCTTCCATTCTAAAAAGTGAACCCACAGAGATTTGTGGCAGCTTCTCCATAACGACACCTATTAGAACCTGCTTGGAGTGATTAAAATTAGCTCAGTTTACAAAAGCAAGATGATGTACGTTTGGCTTCGGCTATAAAGATGCAGCAGTAAAACTATTACAAGTTATATTATTGCTTTTACCTTTAGAAGGTTCATTATAATCACCCTTAGGAAAAATAAATCACAGTGTGGAAGTTAAGAAGCAGAAACCCTCTTGCTGGTGCTGTTGGTCCTGAGGAACGTAAAGTATGCTTACACTTTCTGCTTCCAGGTAACCTTTCACCAAGTAGACACAGAATTCCTCAGGGTTGTAACTGAATCCTCATCTAAAATCATGGGATGGTTTGGATTGGAAGGGACCTTGAAGCTTCTCCAGTTCCAACCCCTGCCGTGGGCAGGGACACCTTCCACTAGAGCAGCTTGCTCTGAGCCCCATCCAACCTGACCCTGAGCACTGCCAGGGATGGGGCATATATGATGCAATTAATGTGATAAACACTCCTTGAGTAGCTCATAGGTGCAGATGGGGGTCTCATTCAGCTGAGCACACAAGGACTGGTCCTGATCTCTTCCCTCCTCCACTGTGGACTTGTTGATGGCAAACCCGCCTGCCCTGGGGATGCTCTTGCTTCAGTGGTGGCGTGCGTCGCAGCAGCAGCGCGTTCAATTCCATTAGTTCAATTAGTTCTCTAATAGCAACTAGAAATGTGGTTTATAGGGGATGTTGGTAACTAAATGCTTATCCCATATCTATTTGAATTCAAATAATTGGAAATTCTTATAGCCTGGATCCAGTTGAGATCGCTGGAGGATACCTCGGTATTGAAGGTTAAAATCAATAGTGTGTTCTGGTTATTTTTCAGAAGTCTGTTGTATGTTTAATATAGTATATTTGTATTGTGGGCTCTCGTTCCTGTAAATCCGAGGTCTCGCTTTCCTGAATGAATGAGGTAAGCAATTGAATTTGAAAGATACTTTATGCAACAGAAAAGCAATTTAGTTTCTGCTTATCAGAGGGCAAGAAGCAAACTAGCAGTTGAATGCTCAATATTTATAACCCTTATGCTGCCCGTCTGCCCTCACCTCTGAGGAGCTCAGGTTTTGGCTGTGCTTCCAGGGCCCTGTGCTCAACTCGTTGGCTGTTCTCAGGCTGAGCAAGCTGCTGTGGTGTCGAGGTGGCTCTTAGAATCATAGAACAGTTTTGAGTTGGAAGGGATCTTCGAAGGTCGTTCAGTCCAACCCCCCTGCAATGTGCCTCTAGAGACACAGCGTGGTTCAGGCTAGTGAATCACCTTGTTTCAAGGTATCTTAGGTTCTCCTCTGCCAGCAGCTTTCCCAGCTGCCCAATGCTGGGACAGGAGCAGAAGAGCCATCAGTTAGTGCTGTTATTTATACAGCATCATAAACCTGTGTGGGAAGTCAGCGGTAGGTAGTGCAAATGAGCGCGTCTGGGTTTGGCACAGATGGCTGGCTTTCAATATTAGAGCAAACGTGGGTTTTATTTGCCACTTTGTTTGAATTCTGCAGCAGCCCTTCCCAAAGTCTGTATTGTTCTTACCCGCCGTTATTTCTTGACTGCAGAATTACCAAAACTGAGAGTAAAACAGGAAATGAAACTATTTCCAAGGAAAAAAAATGACCTTAGGTGTGAGGGCTTTCTTTAATTGAGAAATCAAGGAACTCTCTCATGAACTGGGTGTTCTCATTAAAAGGCAGTGTTTCCCATCAGGTTCCCCTTTAATGAAAGGGCAGCTTTCAAAGTGGTGGCAACAACAAGTAATACTCATTGCTCTTTTATCTACTGTCAGGAAGAACGGCAAGTCAAAGTGCCCAGCCACACTAAGGGATTAATCTCAGTTGCCTCAATCCCACTTCAGATGCCTGTTGGGAGATAAAGGAGAAGTTTGAGACAATATCTTTATAGTAGTGATCAGTGTTCAGTTAGAGCTGACAAATGCGGAAATCACACTTCCTTGTACATCCACTTTACGTAGTCTAAACTCAAGTGTGTGTTATTCTGGGCCATTTAGTGAAGTTTTATCTCTGCAAGGAGTGTTTAATTTGATTTTAGCATGATTTTATTTTCTAAGAGAAATAATGCGTTGTTTGCTGTTTCCCACTCAAAATTCTCCATAGGTTTTACAGAGAGAAGACTCAAAATTAAACTCCTTAGAAATAAATCTCAGCGCAGAACAGCAGATGTGAAACTGAGATCCAGAGGCAGTGGAAGCTGTGCACATTGCACTGCAGATAAATTGCACATGAGAGATTCCTGTGACAGGTTCAGTTTGATGGTTCTGTGTATTTTATGATGTTATTACTGCTTCTTTCTGATGAGCTGCTTTTTTCTAATGGGTGCTAGAGCAATGTAAGTACAATAATACACGCTAAGCGTGCTGGCTCTTAATAAGCAATTTCTAGATCTGGTTATGAATATTAGTTTACTGGTGCTGATAATACTGAGGGTACAGGAACTGGGGTCGTGCCAGGGAGCTCTTAGGTGAGCTATAGCACTGCAAGGTGTGAACAGTAGTGCTGGAGTTAGAGATCCAGGTTCCTGTTTGCTGAACAGTGTTTATTAGCATCGCCTTGGCTTGCAGCTTTCAACCAGTTAATGGGGCACATTCCCTCAGTGCTCTATGGCAAGGGTTTTGGGTGTTTTTCAGAGAAAATGAATGCACTTTGCTTATCCTTTGTCGATGGTAGTTACAAATAGAACTACAATTTCATGTAATAGCTATAAACCATTACTCTAATGGTTTGACAAATACCTGTGAGGATAGACTGCAATATTTCATCTGAGAAAGGGCTGAATATTAAATAAATGCAACCTCCCATTGGGTCCTGCTTTAACCTCCTACTGGTTTTGGAAGGTGAATTTAAGAGCTGAAAGCATTTTAGATTAAATGTTAGGGGAGAGGTTCAGTAAGACCTAGACAGCAGATGAGCACTTTGTGCTCATGATAACAGGCCTTTCCCTCTTCCCATTATCACTTCAAAACCATCATTGCAAAGTGCAGAATTTAACTTGAGTCAGGCTTGTGCTCATCATCTAATAGTTATGGATATGGAAGCTTAATGGTGTTTTCCCCCCTTAGTTTTTCCCCTACTTGGTAACAATTGGACTTAATGATCTTAAACGTCTTTTCCAGCCTGGTTGATTGTATGATACTATGATCTTGATGACTGAGAATTGGGATTTCCCTATTAACTCAGGAAACTGAACTTCTGAATGTAATTCTTGAGCCCAGTACCTCAGAGAGGAGGTTCTCAAGTAGAAATTAGGAATAATGAAGCTGTTTAAAACGTGTAACCTCAGACTGTTAACGCAAGAAGAGCTGGTGACTACTTCTCAGTCCACATTCTTTGCTTTACAGATGATGTAGTTGATGTCAGTTGGAGTGAATGAGATGCGCCAGGGTGAAATATATGAGGAGAAAAACTGAAACGCTGACTGTGGTATGAGTAAAAAACGGTAGTGATACAGTATGGGAATACCAGCATCCATAGGGAGAGAGATTTTTTAGGGTAATTCCAGATCATTTTAGTACCAGCAATAGCAAAATAGCTATTGGAATACCAAGCCCTTTAATTATAAGGGGGGGAAAGAGAATAACATTAGGAGCTGCATATAATGTCTATCGTGGAAGAACGATGGTTATCAATTCTGTCCTAAAGAACAATTGGAAAGAGTACTTTCAAGTTGTTCAGGTGCCTTTCTTGCAATAGAGTTCAATGAGTAGTGAAATGAATGGATAAACCAATCCGATGAGCAGATCTCTCCCACAGAAATGGAACTGCTACTGTCAAAGTACAAGTTCATGTGCTAAAACCTCTCTTTCTAGCTCCTCTTCCAATACATCCCAAGCACCTTGGTTGCATTGGTGACAGCTCTTAGGAACTAGCTGATTTCTCAAATGCTTTGATAGAGACAAATGGCCTTAGTGGGTAGCTAACAAAGAGAACAGCCCTGTCTCTGGGTGAAACCACGAAACCACGACAGTGCCGTGTTGCAGCCATAGAATTCAGGTCTCAGCAAGGAGCGCTTAATGTGACGGATGGGGAAGGAATGCAGAATGCAGGCAGGATTGTGCTGATTTGGTGATGAATATTAGTTAAACTGAACTAGTGTTATCAGGCTGGTTTCATACAGCCTGGCGTTGCCCATTCAATGTGTTTTCTTTGTTGTTCTTCAATCCCCTGTTTCACCTCTAAGTGTTATAGCCCCACAGAGCTGCTCTGTGTGCACACTGTGTCTCCCAGTGCCCTGATCTCTCAGAGGTGACTGCTATCAGTGTGTTCTTGCAATAAGGTGCTCCTGTAGCAGGAACATCTTCAGGGGTAGGACAATCAGGGGCTGCAGTGGGAGCACGGCTGGCTTTCAGAGGTACAGAGAACAGCACTGTAAAGGGCAAAGAAGAGCACAGTGTAAGAGCAGCGAGCATCTGCGATAGCAGTTAACAAGTGGTATGAGGAGAGACGGAGGAAAGGAAAACCAAGTGCTGCCCCGTATGCTTTAACCCCTAAAATATGAGGGAATTGGACTATTTGGCATGAAATGATGAGCTTGAAAAACCGGGACTGCTGGAAGGAGTGTAATCAATGCTGCCAGGCTATATTGGCTTCATAGGAAAGATGAAAGGGACGTACAGGCAGGGGAGTGGCGCTGGACATGAAACATAAAGTGCAATAGCGTGAAGATATTACGGGAGGAGAGCAGGCCTGTGGAACCCCTGTGGGCAGAAACCGTGTGCTGTAATAAAAGCATAGTGCTAAGATTGTGTTAGCAGCCCCCTGCCCAGAGCCGTAATAGTGCTCAGGAGATGCGAAATGAGAGTAGAGAAGCTGCAAATTCAGGACAGGCAGCATCAGTGGGAGATTTCAGCAAGGGCCTCAGAGAGAATGGGATTGGTGCCTCATCAGAGTGGGAGACAGAAAGGATGCATCCAGATGTGTGAAGTGGCTGCTTCCCAGAACACCTGGTGCATACGGAAAGATACTATTCCAGACTGGTACACTGGAGCTGCTTGGTAATTGGTGACCATCACAGGTTTAGGTTGAACTCTATAGCTGAAGAAAGCAGAATAGATACATGCAGCACATGGTCATTTGGTTTCAGTTATAGGATATGCAGAAAAATGAGGCAATTGGGCAGCAAACCCTTACAGAATTAGTCCCAAAAGGCTATTAAAAAACCAGTTATTCTAGTAAAGTTATTAGAAGCCTCCAAATAGTCCCATAATAAAAAGGGAAAACAAAACCATCCCCAGGTTGATAGAAATGCCATGGGAGTGGGCTGCAGCAGAATGGCCTGTTGCTGGAAAAGGGAAAGCCTGCTCAAAGGAGCAGAAGAGGAAAGCCGTTAAAGCAGGATAGGCTAAAATCTCATAAAGAATTAGAATAGTGCCTTAAAAAGGATGCTCAAGCTGTTGTTATGAAGTTCCTAATACACCAAACCCAGGAAATCAGTGGGACCACTTGACTAGAGCAGTGTAACTGGGAGCACTTGGGACAGAGATGCTCAGTGAATTCTTTTGTGTGCTGAAGATGCTGGGGGGAGGTTTCACATGAGTTTGGGGTGTGTGGTGTGGGGTTTTTTGGTGTTTTGTGGTTTTTACAGTGTTTGGGGTTTTTTAGAACCAGTTTGTTTCAAAGCCTTGTGTAGGTTCTTGGACAACATGTCCATAGATCAATACCAATAGGCAGGAATGTGTCTGCTGCCATCAGTAATGCAGCAATTGTGGCTGCTGGGGGAGTGCTTGGGGCTTCTGTGCTCCCGCTGACCAACACCTCCCTGCACCTCTGCATCATTTTAGATGCTCGTGTATCGAGGTACCATGGGTTATCTAACGACAGTGCCAGCTGAGCTGCATGCATGTTTCTGCACTGCACAAGGTGCAGAATTCAGGCTAACTTTACCCTTCTCCAGTGTAATTTAGCCTGCTCAGGTTGCAGGCTGAGCAAAGCCGAATTACCCAGCTTTTGCTTTAGGATGAGGATGCGCTCCCAGACAGGCCCCAAGGCTCAGTCAGTCACTTGGTGACTGTGACCATATGTTTGAGTTCCAGCGTTCTGTCACTACTGTTGCTGAGGAAGGTCTTTCTTTTGCAGTGCAGCGTGCTTTCATACTTACTGAGCTGTTTGACCAGGTTGCTGGGGCGAAGGAATAACCTCTTCCTAATGTTTGTAGTAGTGTTCCCCAGAAGTTTGTTTCTCAAACACAATAGTATCAAAATCTTTATGCAAGGAAGAGATTTGTCGTAGCTTCCTCTCGGCCTTTGCTGCCTTCTGAGCATCACTGAATCCAGCACAGGTTTGGTCCTGCGACCTGCAGATAGCTGTCCTATGTCTGTGACCTTTCTGTTTGTGGAATACCGTTCCTTCACACAACTGCTCGAGCCTTGGCTAACTTTATTCAGTTTGCTTTCACTCAGCACAGCTGAGGACTATTTGTTTGCTCAAATTCCTCTATTTCCTGTTAACTTCCTTGCAGGAACATGAAGTTTCTGCTCTGACCTTCCTTTCCTCTGCACCACAGAAGCACCCTGTGAAGTGCTCCCTGGATGGTGCAGCCTTTGCCCTTGAGTGGCACAACCTTGTCACTTAAACACTGTACCAAGGCATCCACAGAGAACTGTACTTGCAAACGCCACCGTGCCATTATCATCATTTCTTTTGGAGGCTTTAGAAGTTCCCGATGGGGACAGAGTATCTGGTCCCTCCGTTGAAGGCTCTGTGTCTGTTGAGGCATAAAGTGAGGATGAGAATATCAAAGTAGGTCTCTAGTTTGCCTTTTTACCTTCTGCATAAGTGAATCAGCTAACAAATGGAAGAAACATGGTATGAATATGCTCTAGTGTACCCACAAACTTGAAAGAAAAGTACACTTCCTGCTGGTTTCTTCCTAGAATGATTTCTTAAGCATCAGGGTGTCTCAACAACAACAAAATCCTTATTGTAGCTAATTTCATGTTCTTTTCAGAAATCAAACTGCTGCAAATGGAAGTAGCTATTTGTCTTGTTTCGTTGGGACTCTGGTGCACAGGGTGCATAAACTGAATTGCAGAAATATTGCTACATAAATACCATTAAATATTGACCACAGATATATATGTTTATTGCTAGAAAGAGTTCTTTTCGTTCACTTCTTTTGTTGAATTAATTTTCTGCCCTTTTCCCCCTTAGGCAATGATGTGGTTTGGTTATAACATTATGTGTGGGTCCCAGACCCCACATTGATTGAGCAAATAGTTGAGGCAAAATTAACATTTGCTAGTTAGAAGTTCAATACTGAGAATGCTGTTTCTTTTATTACTTTGAGTATTTGTAAAGCTCTTAGGCAAATCACCACCAGTAAGTCTATAATCTTCCCTGACTACTGGAATAGGCTTTTTCTCTGGCAAAGTATGTATAAGTAAGTTGTGGGTTGCTTTGTTTTCGGAGCCTGGGTCTGAGTGATTCAGCTAACTTTGAAACGTGAGGATACCCGTGGACCTGGCTCTGTAACTCTTTCTGTCTTGCGTGAGGTCTTCCTACCATGACGTACAAGTGAAAATCTCAGCTCTAAAGTGAAATTCGAGTTTGATTTAAGAAGAGCAACCAACCAACACTAAACCCAGCAGCATCCTCTGGAATGCTTCAGATGAAGTTAGCTTTCCTCAAAACTGTGTTAATCGTCTTTCTCTTAGAGTCTGTGTAAAAGGGCACAACCGATGGAAAATATATAGAATATATAGTAAATTCTAGCTAGCTAGATTTCTAGATATAGAAAATTAAGGTAGATAGGTTCTGAATACTTATAGCCATTCCAGGTAAGTTGTGGGAACTGTAACTAAAATAGTACTTTGGTTAAGCATCCAGACCTCCTGAGGGCAGGCGGTGCTGGGGTGAAGTGTATGATGGTTGCATTGCCATTACATCTGTATGGTACCTTTGAAGCTCTTTGCGAGACACGTTGTAAAACAGAGTGAATGGAGAGTATTGAGAATGAGTAGAGCCATTTTTCTGGGTTTCCGATAGCCTTGCAGTCATCAACAGGAGTAATAGGTTTTGAAAGAAAACAATGAATATCTACAGGTTCAGAAATGACTGTGTGTTAATGGTTGTCTTCATCAGTTAAACTCACCGGTCTGAAAAGTGCTATTGATTGTTGGGATGTTTTATCTAAACACGCAAAAAAGGAAGGGAAAAAAGTGATTTGTCTGATTTTCTTCACTGTCTAGTTTCATGCCTGTCTATAGTGTGAAGGATACCAAAACATTTATCAATCTCTGTTTCTCCATGAGCTTGTTTGCTCGTGTAGTACATCAGGAGCGGGCCTGGTTCCTCTGTAGAGGAAAGCCTTATGAGATCATTTTAGGGAAATTTAATTGTTCCTGAAGGTAAAAACTTTTGGATGCTGCTCAGCTGAGAGGAGCATTCACACATCTTGTGTGCCATGGCAATAGTTTTTTAATTGCTGAGTTTATTAAATCAGAGATCTGTGTGAGCTGAAGATACAGTACAGTACTTAGTACCCATATGGATTGTTTTGATTTCATTATTTACTTGCCAGACTTTTTCTCTTAGGTAATTCCCATCCTTTTTCCCAAGTTCTCTTTCTCTTTCCTTTTCTCCATTTTGTCAGGTGGTCCAATCGCAAGGTGGATTTGGGTAGAGATAAAGAGAGGACATGCCTTCTCTTGCCTGCAGGGTCAGGCAGATGTTAAGGAAGAGCGGTGCTGGGAGAGATAATGGACATTGTCTTTCATCTGGCAGCTTGGAATTACTGACATCTGCAATCGGGTAGAAGGCAGGATGTTTTCCTGGGGACAGAGGTTGCTTTGTAGGTCATGGCAGTGATGATGGGGTTCTTTCACCAGTGCTTACAATGATAGTACCAAGAACTAATGGGGTTATATATTTCGTTATACTTTGAGTTTCCCTTTCCTATTTGTTCTAGCTATGCTTTGATGTTCCCTCTTCCAGTCACTTCCCAGTTCAGTTGCTTCTTTTCAGGCTTGCAGTAACAGCTGAGAAGGGCTTTCCAGAGAAGGAAATCAGCTGTCTTATTTAGATGTGGTGGAGATTTAAGAAAGATCCCTGTAAAGCCTTGAGTGGAAACAGATGTGAACCTGGTACTTAGACACTTAATGCTTTTCATTATGTTAGAAATTCATAGTCTGTGAGTGTGATCAGCCAAACCAAAATACACTAGGATCTTGACCAGTGCACTCATGTTTTCCTGAGACTCTCCCTTGCCAAAGCACAAAGGTTTTCATATAGACCTCATAGCAGCCTTCCAGTATCTGAGAGGGGGCTATAAGGATGCTGGGGAGGTAACGGGTTCAAACTGAAACAGGGGAAGTTTAGATTGGATCTAAGGAAGAAATTCTTTACTGAGAGGGTGGTGAGGCACTGGAATGGGTTGCCCAGGGAGGTTGTGAATGCTCCATCCTTGGCGGTGTTCAAGGCCAGATTGGATGAGGCCTTGGGTGCCATGGTTTAGTGTGGGGTGTCCCTGCCCATGGCAGGGGGGTTGGATCTGGATGATCTTAAGGTCCTTTCTAACCCTAACTATTCTATGATTCTATGTGGTCCCTGCTTCTTGGACTCGATTAGATGAGTCACTGAGTTTGGAGATAGGCAAAAGCATCAACCTGAGTGACTGAAGTTTATCCAGTTCATGACTTCTGGTTCACAAACCCTGCCAAGGTTGGTTGTTGTCTTGTGCGCAGGATTGTCAAGTTGCTTGTAGGATAAATGGCACTAAAGCTGCAGGAGGTATTTGTAGGCCAGACCTAAATGTCAAGACATTTGTGTGGAGACATGTTTCGTAAATGGTGGATCCGTTACTTCATCCGTGGTAACTGAATAATTCATCGCGTGCCTTTCTTTCACCTTTCAATTTATGCCATGTCACCACCTTGAGCTGGTGGCTCCTTCCCATGCAGGAGGATGCTGGGGGGTTGTATTCTGATGTTAAAGAGCGCATTTTTCTGAGCGCTGTTGCCGTTGGTTGGGATTGGTCCCATAACCCTCTGTAAATCTGAATTAATAAATTCCTTCATCAATTTGAGGTACCTGATTCTTGGCTCTCACCGTTTTTCTCTGGTTCCTACTGTTCCAGCCATTGGCTTGGCAGGGATGGGGGGAAGGTGACTGTTTCATCTAATTCATCACTTAGAAAGTCATTCTGAGAGACAAAAAATGTACGCAGTCGCTTTCTTCGGGTAGCTGTATGACCCTCACAACTGTATGTCCCTTTCGGGAAATGATTAATATGCTTAAAATCATGTGTTTTAGACTTCTGTGTTTTTCTAATTCCTATCTGTCTGGTGAGTATAAAGAGAAAGGAACGTAGATGAATTTGGCTGCCTTTCTAGTACTGCATTTGAGAAGTACTTGACACAGATTTCTCCTCTACTTATTTACCGGTTGGGTTCTTTGCCATAGAAGCTCTACCAAATGATGACTTACACTGGACATGTGCTTCTGTTAATGCCACCCTTGTTAGAACTGAGTTCCCAGGTATTTTCTCCACCATCAATTCCCCTGTACTTACTCATCTGGTATAAAAATCTCTTCCAGCCCACAACAGGAGGCCAAAGTGGAGCAATCCAAACTCCAGCTCTGCTCTGCTGTGATTCCAGGGAGGCAGTTGCTTGTCTAGGCAAGAGGAAGCTCAGGTTCTCCCTACCAGGAGAGAGATGCAGGAGCTTACAAGAAGCACTGTGACTTCCACATCCACGCAGTAATTTCTGCCATTTCTCCTTCTCAGATGTCAGGTTGCCCATCAAGAAGGAGTTTATCGCTTCCTCTTGAACAATGGTCTCATGCCATTGTGGTTGTGAATAGTGCCTGGTCCCTGCTCAGTCTTTGAAAAGAGCTACTTGGAAAACTATAACTGTTTGTTGCATTCATCTTTTGCTACAGAAGGGACCTTGCTTATACCCCCATCTTCATACAGTTCATTTGATCTTTGGTGCAATTGTTGGAGGAATATCGGTCTGCAGACTCACATTGCGTAAGAGATATCGATTGACGGATGAAGGTACAGAGCAAGACTAGTGCTAGCTTGTTCTTTTATTCCTGGGTTAATTGATTATCCTGAAGACCCGTTTGTCCTTATGCCTTCTGCCCTTGCCCCCTACCCCAAATGATGCTTGAGATTAAGATTTGTCTCTTCTAGGCTGCTACGGTTGAGGCAGCCTTGTTCGGATTGGTTCTTCTGTGCAAAGTAGAGCCAGCTTTAGAGGAGAGGTGGGAGAGCAGGGGAGATGGACTGTGCTTGTCTCTCCCTGTACCTTCATATAAAACAACAGGGTTTGCTCTTTTCCTAGAGCTGGACGAACAGACAAAACTATAGCCTTTGGAAGCAACATTCAAGCAAACCGTTTATAGACAAGGTTATCGAGAAAACGAGTAGAGAGGGGGAAAGGTTATGAGATCTGTGTAGTTCTTTTCTCTTGCTGGTCTCTTGCTCCTTGTCCCTTTAATCTGTTGCTCAGTCTTCATTTGGCAATGAACTGAGGAGATGAGAGTTCACTCAGCTGTAGCTGGCAAAAGTTGGTGTGTCTTGTATGTAGACACAGAACTGACGTGATAGCGTGCTTCTCTTCAGGAGTACCATTGTATGGTATGAGAAGCTGGGTCTGTGCGTTTCATGCTAGTGCTTAAAATCTGGGTTGAAGTTGTATACTGAAATCCACGTAAGTATTTACGATTAACATGCCAAAAAGGGAAATTCACTTTTATCCAGGTAGTGAGAGACTTTGTTTCTGCATTAAAATACGCATTGAGCATAGTTAACTTCCTGTGCTACTGGAAGTTAAGAAATCAGGATGTTAAGATTCACACAGACTTGCTGTTGTTGCCCAGGATTAAACCATGTTAAGGAGTGGAAGGGTTTGTACTACTTTTATTATTATGGGGGGTGTTTTTGCTTTATTTCTAAGCATTTTCAGACACAGCCTGTGCTTGACACAGAGATCTGTGAGCCCCAAAGGCAAAGCATGACCACCTCTGGGTGGGTGATTAATGTAAGTGGCTGATAGCCATTTCACATGCTCAGTAAGAGCCAAACCCCAAATATTTAGCCATTCATAAATGGTTTTTTGGTAGCTATACGATTTTAATGAGATGGGACAAAACTCTGCTGTCACTACCAGATAATGATTTCCTGGCCTTTAGCTGAATGAAATGGATATTAAGAGGCCATAAAAAGATGAAGTAATAGGAAAATCTTGCTACTTAGCACAGAAGTTTATTGATATCCATTTATTAACGGAATTAGGTAGCCTTTTCTTCTCTTTAAGTTAGTTAATAGTCCCATGTGTATCAGAACGTAGACCTTTTCATTGCAGTTTCTTTCATTTCTTCTAATAACCTTCTGAACTTTGCCATACAGATGCAGGCTGTGATGACTATTGGTTTTGCTATTTATTAGGCACTGTCACTGTATTTAGATGATCCACCCTTTTTCTTCTCAGTGCTACGGGGTTAGACTTGGCTGACTTTCCAGGAACTGCTTTCTGTCAGTAGTTAAGTGCCTTTTGTGTCTGGTTATTCACTTGTATTTTGTCAGAAAGAAAGAAAACTGTGAACGGATTACCTAAGTTTATCTTTGCAGGCGCAGTTACCTTCTCCTGTCCTTTGGGTGTTGTTCTAGAACCATCTGATACACTCGAACCCACGCTGAAGTGGTTGGTTTAGAATTAGGATTAGCTGTTAAGGCTGACTGTGAAGCAGATAGTTCTCTTCCTGCAGATGATCTTGTTGAAAGTCTTCACTTTGCACCATTGACTGTTTGGAGCAGAGGCACTAAGGCTCATACCAATGGTTTTAGCAACTCATATTGCACTATTGATTCCAGCAATTCAGTGAAAATGCATAATACATTCCTTTCCTCACTGCTTCCAGCCATTTAATATCCACATTCATAAACAAGCCTTTGTGATGGAGCAGATACTTTTCCTTAACAGTCTCTCCCTATTCAGAAGTCTGCACCAAGACCAGCTTGTCATATTGACTAAGAGATAAATTTGATGTTGCCTGGTCCATCTCCCTATACAGACACATCTTGACACAGTGTATTTGAGTGCTAATAATGACATTAGGAGATGTTGGAAAGAGATCTAATTCAGCATGTGGAAGTGACTTTGCTGTCATCTCCTATTTTCTGCGCAATTGACAGCAGATACTCGGGGCTGAATTCTTACTTTCAGGTCAGATTTCCAAGGCATGAGGCTGTCTGTTAGAAACAGATAAGACCTAAACCAATACCCAGGTATTTGTTGGAAGTGTCAGTAGTGCTGGGAATCTGAAAAGAGTGCTTCAGTTTTCTGTTTGTGGCATGACACAGCAACACAGATTTCAGTAGCAATGAAATCCAACCAACAACCCCATGGCAGGCTTTGGAATTTCTTACCACGGACAGTTTGTACTTGGGAAGAATAAAACATGTTTTCAACTCATGTCACGCTCTTTAGCCATCAAGGTGGGTATAAATACCCTCATGGTACAAAACAGCAAGTTACATCTCAAACTTCATTGCCAGATAAATAAGTTTTGTATCTGTACCTCATTTATAGCGTGCAAGACACTCAAAAAGAGTAGGAAAGATAATACCTTGGGCAAAGCCCAACACACACCAATTCAAATGATCCTATAGATACTTCATACAGAGTTGGTTCTGAGACAGCCCATTTTGCATCCCATCTCGTACTTTCAGCTAGGCTACATCCAGCTTTCTGTTGATGGATGTTAGTACCAGAATTAGTCCTGAAAAGCTTTGCTCAAAGAGCAACTGTGAAGAACAGCTTCTAAACAACCTGCTTCCATACCCTCCTGTGTGAAGCACTGTTCTGTGAGCACCTGAGGCTTCCTTATCTGCAGCTCGTGAATACTGAGCAGCAGCAGGACTCTGCCACCCTCTCATCTCCATTCCTGATTCACAGCCTTTCTGTTTGCTGCTGTCTTCTGCCTTCCCTTTGCAAAGCGGGTTGAACTTCCCAAAGCCACAGCATTAGCCTGGCAGCAGGGATTTTTCTGATGAAAGTTGCTCTTCATTTGCAGAAGGAAGGGGATATAGAATGAATAGTGTTGATACTTGTTTTCCTAATGACAGGAAAGTGTTTGTATTAAAACCCCCAAAATACTGTTTCAAACAGCAACAACAAAAAGTCTCTTTGGCCTCATATCAGCTCTATCTTGATACCTAAGAAACAGCAAAAAATGGTTCAAGAGTACAGGAATGCTTCTCTAATACATGTTACAACATCCACCCTCCCCGCAGGGATTTGTAGCTCTAGACTTCTTCAGCCGGAGTGACATCTTTACACGTGAGAGCTTTGGATAAGCTTTCTCCAGACACTTCCCAGCCTCGATAAATCTTTATCACCTAATTCCTGCAGCAGTTGGTTCCCTCAGTTTAATTAGTCAGTGGATGAAGTGACATCTCTTTTGGTGTGACCACATTCTCTTTTTGACTGTCGTTCTTGCGTAGGAGGGAAGTTGTCAGAAGTGGTGCTTCATCATTGAAACAGAAGCAGCAGAAGCCGTTTGTTGCCCTGTCTCACGTGCCTTCCAAGAAGCTGGCTTGTGAATCAAGTTGCCTGCAAGGGTAGCAGAGTTTGGGGAAAGCATGTGCTTAAATTGCACTGGGATGTCAAGCGTGAACTGCCCCTGCAGGAAGGCAGTTGGAGGGTAAGTTCCCGCACTGAAAGACACAGTAGGTACAGGATTCATGCTCTGGCATGATCCATCCTGTCAGCTGAAGGATGTGGTTTAATCAGGTAGAGGAGATTAGTTGCACGACTTGATATTGTGACTGCAGCCTGAAGAGTGACCGGTTGTGCACTCGGCCAGATGCTGTTGGTATTAGTTCAGCCTCTGTTCCTTTAGGAATTGATTGTGTGAAAGCAGATTGTTGTTCTCTGGAAAAACATGCTAATTTGAATCTCTTTCTCCTAATTAATTGCCTCAATCTTTATAGTTTAATATCAATCCCAGTTCTTAAAGACTGCAATGAAAATATTGTTTGTTCCCAATAAAAGGGGAAGGTGTTTGTTGAATAGTACATACATTGGGGGGGAAAAAATAGATGCCCTTTCTTAACCACAGTGAGCAAGAATGGGAACGTACAAGAACTCTGGTCTGATGTAGGGAACAGTTTTGCTTCTCCTGTGTTCTTTCCCTGCTGGGGTGGGCTTTGAAAAACACTGGAATGATTTTAAGATCTTAATAAACAATGCAGGAAATTGGAAGTTTTGATGCTGACGCTTACAAGATGAAGTGGTTTAACTTTAATATCAAACCTAATTTTTCAACTTGAAACATATACTCATAAAAGGCAAAAAGCAATCTCTTTTGGAGATGGCTGGTCTTGATCACGGGTGATGTCCTATTGGTTTATCAGTGTGGGGAAAGTAGCCCAAGATACATTTGCTGTATATGAAAACAAAAGAGCTGATGCTTTTGGGTTGCAATGAAATATTGTTCATAATCACCTAGGAGTAGTAAGGAGGTGACAGGGAAAACTTTATACAGAGTTCAGCCATATCTGGTTTAGCTGTGCTGCAAGCTGCTGAGCACATAAGGAGCAAAGCAGCAGGAGGGATGGGAGGACTTGCTCCCATCTCTGCTCCCCAGCATCCATCAGCCCCATATTACAGCAAACCTGCCTCCTGATGGCCTTTAAAGATGCTGGCTTATGCATATTCATTTGTATCCGAATGAGTGAATCCCAATGAAGATCTTTTGAACCCACTTGCTTAAAACGTTTATTTGTAATAAATAGTGACCAAGCGACAGGATTGGTTGTGGTGGATGTAGAACCAGGTACACAAGAGCAATGCAGCATGTGAACATCTATTAAAATGGGAGATTTACCCACAGGAAATATTTACCCTTGAGCTGTAAAATGTATTATAGGAGCAGTAAGGTGTTTTTTACTAGGCTGGTAAACGATGATCATCTACTCAAATGGCACTGACAGATCAAAGATTGCAATAGCTAACGCCGTGCTGGGATATCATTTTACAGCCCTATAAATTTCCAATGCGTTATTAGGGCAGAATGCGTAAGCGCGTTGAAAACTGTGTTCATTTGATGGCAAGGAATAGAAATAGTTGAGAAATAGTTTTCTCATAAACATGGAGTATGTGACCAGGCTACTACTCCACGAGTAGTTAAAACGAAGTGCACGGGATATGGCAAAGATGAGGTAATAAATCTGGAGAATGTATTCTTTTAGTGTATTTTTGTATGTAATAAAACTTCCTTTCTTTTGCAAGCACGTATTTACGGGGGTTTTTTTGCTACTGTTACCTTGCTTGCAATGAATTTGGACCCACGCTGTGTAAAGCAAATAACACAACAGCCAATGATGAGACTCGCAGTAAGCATAAAGCACTAATAACTCTTGATACAACTATGGTGAGCTCAGGGCTACCCCTGGCTGTGTTCAGGCTGGTCTCCATCAAGCTCTAAGAGGTTCCAGGCAGAGCAGCCTGTTCCAAACCGTGGTTATTCAGCATGCTGAGGAGCAACCTCCTGGTTGCTCAGGTTGGCTACAAGTGGCTTGCACTGTGTCTGTCTTTGACTGGACATCTCACCTTGCCTCCCCTGTGCCTTGGTTGTGAATCAGCATCGCTGCTCTGCTGGTGCTCTCAGGATGTGATGTGGTCTTTTCGCTCCTTCCTGTGTTGCCTCTTACCGGCTAAAGCGCTGTGCTTGGCAGTGATGGATTGGTGTCAGTGCTCCACAGCAAAGCTTCATCTGCCATGATGCTTAGTCAAGGTTAGTCTTCTGCCTATGTGCGTGTCACCGGAGCAGTTGCCTTGGTGAGGGGAGGGAAAAGGCTGTCACAGTGTCTCTCAGTTGAATGAAGTGCCTGGGTTCACTTGGTTCCTGTTTCTTTCTGCATGAATATTCCCATCTGTTTACAGCAGAAGAAATGAAACCACCTTCTTTTCTTTCCCGTTGAAACCCTTAAAGCAGCCATTGTCATTTAGGGAGATGCCTTCTATAGCACTTAAAACTTAAGTCAGTCAAGGAGCCAGAGCTGGTGTTGAACTGTTACTCATACTGGTGGTGATGTGTTCATGCGTTTGATGAATCATTTTCCTGTTGGGAAGAGAAACAGAAGATGCAAGCTCATGAGTCGATATACAGAGCAGCTATACCCAGCATATGTGTATGTACATGCATTGCCCTGAATTCAGCCTCCTGATGGGTCGCAGGTGAGTGGGGCAGCTCTGTTTCATAGGTCTCCTGTTGCCTCTTCTTACCAGTAGTGACTGTGATCTTGCAAAGCTGCTTCAGGGCGAGTTGAATTAGTACGTTGGTCTGATGGAAAGCTGATGTAGAGCTTACATGCGTGTTCTGTAAGATAAACAGACCTGACCCACAATTGAGTTGTGGGATGCACTCAAGAGGATAGGTGACAGCACAAGTTGAAGGGAGCAAGCCACAGTGGGGTGAATTAATGCATGAAGATGTATCTTGTGATCATAGAAGTGTCTTATAACTTCTGATTCTGGTTTTCGTCCCCCCTTCCAGTGGACCTCCGTTTCTGTGAGCAGTCAAAGCCTATGTCTAACCAGTCATGCAGAAATGAATCTAACAGTCAAGTGTATCTGCTTGCAAAGGGCTCTTCTCTGCTTTCTCAGCAGCTAAACTAGAGAAGTTTCTTCACTTGAAGCATGAATCTGAATGAGTTAAACAGATCGTATTTCTGATCATATTCACTGTGTGATCGATCCTGTGTTTAAGGTGCTTCTTGCAATATCTTAGCTTCCCCCAAGGAATCCCTAACACTCCTCTCTTCCTGAGCGAGGTGTTGGAGAAGATGCTTTCCCTACTACAGTGCGTTTGGTTTAATCCCAGCGGTCCTTAGAGCCCCCCAGTCATTGTGTGTCAGGTTGCTGCTTGGTTGCA
Source organism: Psittacula echo (assembly GCF_963264785.1). Classification (NCBI taxonomy): domain Eukaryota; kingdom Metazoa; phylum Chordata; class Aves; order Psittaciformes; family Psittacidae; genus Psittacula; species Psittacula echo. The sequence continues at coordinate 63,440,704 of NC_137740.1, forward strand.
GTGTGTGGGGAAGAGAAGGCTGCAAAAGGACTTGGATAGACTGAACTGGCTTGTGGGACCCCTCACACTCAGTAACGTGTCTGCTCCTTGGCATGTCCTTGGGTTAAGTCTGTTCCAAGCGTGCGAGACCTCATGTACTCCCTTGTCCCTCTTCAGTGGCTTCGAATGGGACCTGCTCAGGTACCAAGCATCCTGTTCCTCTCCAGCACCCTATGGGAGCCGGCTAGGTTAGCTGCTGCCCTTCCCCTTGGGACTGAAGTTACTCCCCGCTTTCTGCAGGAGCCGGAAGGCCGTGGATGCATCCTCTCTTCTTGCTCTTCCCTCTCCTTGTATGCTCCTTGCCCCCATGAAGGAAGTGTTGGGTCAGGGCACTGCTTTTGTGGAGGATGTGTTGAAAGGCTGACAAAGCTGTGTTCACTTAGAGAGTTTCCATTGGGACTTAGAGCTGTTCTTTGTACTTTGGTGCCTAGGTGCCTGTTATGTGGATGCCCTAAACTTTGTGTCTATAATAAGGCAATTAATTCTTTTGATGCTTTAGTTTTTACAGGGCTATTATGACTTGGGCTTCTTTTCTCATGACTCATGAGAATGGCAATTGGTAACCCACTAATACTGCTGCCCACAAGGGTTTGTAATTGCAGAAGTAATCACTTTGTGGCTGATGTAAATTTTGTAATGAGAAATACGAGATTTATGATGGCAGGATCTCTCACAGACTGTTTTATTGCTTAGAGGAATTGCTTTCTCTGTGGGGAAAATCCATCATTAGATGTCTGCCTTGAATGTTTTGTGGACCATTTATGCTGGGAGAATGCTAATGCAATCATTGAAACAATAGCGATGATTTGAGATAGTCTAATTGTTGCTCTTGCCTTCACTCCAGGCACAGAGTGAGCTGCCAGTCAAGTTAGGCATAGGTTCGTAAGGGGACTTTGCAACCAAAACATGAGCAATTGCAGTGTCTTTGGGTTCCTGCTTCACCTGGTAGGTTTATTCCACTTTCCTGAGCTAGATAGTAGATAGTAGCCAAGAAGAGTTGTTTGGAAGAGTGCAAGATACACCACCTCTGTCCTGATGATGACAGCTGATCCTGAGGAAGTCTTTACTACCGCATTTGTGTGTGGAACCTGTCTAGGTTGCCTGCCCGTGGGACTGATGTCCTCAGCAAGGTGTTGGTGTGAGGAACAGCGCAGTTCCTAATGAAACCCTGGCGTCCAAGATGTGAATGTCTTCAGCCTGCACTGGGGTTGAGATGTTCCTTGGCATGCCTGCTGGATATGGCAGCTTTGAAACCTACCTAGCTTCTGTGGTGAAAAGCTTAGCATCTCCAGGCTTAGTTGATGTGGGGCTTTGTTTGAGATACGAAGTACGGGTACCCAGTAAGTACGTAAATCTCGCATTGGTCTGTGGCTGGGGTTTACTTTGAGCAGTGAACTACGAAGCAGCTCCTGCTAGCGTGACTCTGCTGCATGGTGCAGGGCAGTGGGCATTGCCCAGGGATGCTGCAGGTGCTCAGGCTGGCTCTCAGCAGGCATGGCAGAAGGGTACTTGGTTTACTCAGCTCTTTCCATTGCTCCCGTGTAATAAAAACTAGTATGTTGGCCTGGGAGCACTAGGCAATAACTGCATGAACATTACTGTTATTGCAGCTGAAGAAGAAGTCGCTGTTATGTACATTTTCATTTTCTGTCTCTTTGCTCTTTCACTGAGAGCAGGGTATGTGTATGCCTTTGTCTTTAAGTGAACGTAACTGCTAAGCTTTCTGTTTTAATTTAGTGTGATTTTGCCAGCTCTATGCCAACAGCGTATCTCAGCAGAGAAACTGCTTCAGTCAGCAAGGCCTTTTCCTTCACAGGTCTGGGTCTATAGAAAGAAGCGTACCAAGAGAATGATCTTAGACACATCATGCTTTGAAGCCTGAACTTCCCAAGGTATTTTTCCTACATGTACCCCAGTGGTGCTGCAGGCGGCTGCTTCACAGGGCACTGACGAAGCCCTTCCCTGCCGGAGTTCCCTACCTGGTCCTTCTGCATCCTGCTATATCCCGTTTTGGTGCAATGCCTGCTTTTAAGGGCCTGACTGAAACCCTCGTGTCACTTCACTGCTTCCCTGAAGCTGTGGTGTTGTGTGGATTAGCATTTCTTTCCATTTCCCACTTTCTGCATGCAGTAGATGTACTCTGGGTGGAAACACACATGCTAGCGCAGCACCACCTGTGATACACGGGAGTTCTCCATCTTTGTCTGATTTGGCATATTTTTGCTTTGGAATGCTGTTCATTTCTGCACTGCCGATCGTATTCTTTGTCGAAACAGCGCATTTGTGCACAATTCCAGTTCGTTTCTGGAAGCCACGTTCAATAACTCTCATTTATTTAAACTATTAAACCAGTTTAAAATACAGAGAGCCGTACCATTCGCTTTCTATTCAAATTGCTGCTCTAACCATTGAAATGGGCTTGAAATAAAATATCTCGGGTTCCGCTTGACCTGATTCAATGTGACTGTTAAAAAGTAGAATTACTGAAAAGATAAAGTCAGATGCATTCCCTATTTGGCTCAGGCTATTGAAATGGGAATGGTATGAGTTTGCCACAGCTATTAATATGTTATTAATCCAGGATATAATATATATTGCTTTAAAGCCTTATCTGAAGGACTGGATAGCCTTTTGTAATGGGTTCTTTTGCGTTTTCTATACACTGATATTTTGCAGATGAGCCATTGCTCAATATGTAAAGTCTAAATGGCTCTTCTTATTCTGTCGAGTACTATGTTATTGAGCATGGTACAAAGAGGCTATATCCCCTGCACATTAAGTTTGAGTCTGGTGCTTATTACAGAATCCAGACTTTTCAGATGCTAAATAAGTGCTATATCTTGCAAGCTAAGCCTGGAAGACTCCTGACAGTTTTGGGCTGTTGAGGCTAAATGACTCTCTTAGCTCCATCCTTCTGTCTTTTGTCCCTCTTGTTTCTGAGCTGAGTCCTAGTTCTTTGTGGTATGAAATACCACTGTGGGTCTAGGTGGCTAGAAAGCAATGATGCAATCAGCTTCTCTATTTTCTGAATCAGGGCTCTTGTTATTTCGGCTTTGCCTTTAAAGTATCGCTTAGAACTAATAATACTCAACACGTTGGTGGCTTATTTTGTACCTTTGATTTACTGTGGAAACTTTCATTGCTTATTTTTAAGTTGTATGTGCTATACTAAGTATGTTAAGTATGTGTGCTATAGCCTCAGATTGCTTCTGCCTTTCTTTACAGTGTGTTTGTTTCCCTGATCTATTCACACTGAGATAAGCAAAATAACCAAGGCCCGCTCCTGCTTTGCTGCACTCAGTTCAGCTTCACACTGGCAGTAGAGGCACAGCCTACTCTTTCACCCTGTCCAGTGTTCAGCTTCCCATTCGTGATGATCAGTAATAATCAGAGAGCTCACTTACAGAGAGAGGAAGGTATTGATTGTCATTAAAATGAGGAATTGTGTCTTAAGAAGTCTCATTTTGCTCCTCACTGTCGCAGCACTTAATTGACCTTGGGTGAATAGGATTATTTCTAGGCTGCACCGGGTGCATGATGCTGTAACAGCCCTTACCTGTTTAAATAGGTAAAAAACCTCCGGAATAGGGAGTGTTAAAAGAAGTTAATGGGGTGCCAGGGAAAATGATCTTGTTCTGGCAGGAATGCAGGGACTCTTTGGGAAAAAAAGGGAGAAAATAAAGGTAAGAAACATGGATGCTGGAACTGTTCATGAGAAATGGTCAGGACAAGCAAACCTCCCAATGGATTTGTTTCAAACATGAAAAGTGAGAAGTCTGCCAACTCGTTTGTTCCCCAAAGAGGTTATTGAATGCAAGTGTTGCTTGCTTTGGGTTGGTTAGGTTAGTCATAGAATTGGCTGCATATCTGTGTGGATTTCACTGGAAAAGCATGAGAACTATGTAAACTCTTCCCTAGGTCTAATGGTCTTGGTCTAATCCAGATAGTCCTTTCTTCTTCCTAAATGGTGTATAACTGAAAAGGAGCTGTATATATCTGTTAGTTAAGATGCTTTCATTAATCTTTGTGGTTACAATCCGTACCTATTTTGCCATCAACTGCTTTGCCTTTTGGTAGTGCTCACTTGAACAAGATGGATTTTCTTTGTTAATGATGGTGCTAATGTTTCTTGTCCCTTTTCCATCTTGCTTGTCTTTAGCCCCTCTGCCGCATTCTCCAAGCCTTAAGGAGGAGGATGGACAGCAGAGATCTGTAGCATTTCTCAAAGGCGGCTGTTGAAATTCTCTGACACTGACTGTTTAAGGCTAAATTGTGCATATTTATCCTTAGCTGAAAAGGATCATTAGATTATGCCCCATGCTCGTATGAAATCGATAGTAACATGTGCAATGAGCCTGTCCTCTCTCTTATGACATTAGGGACGCAAACATTTTACACATAAATAGGGCAAGATATGAAGTAGAATGCATACTTCTTTGGGTTGGGAGGCATGCACCGTAAATCAGGATATGTGTGCATAATTGCAAGATACCAGAACAAGTCTCAAGGGTCTTTTTAGCCTTGTACAATGTTAGATAGACCTGCTTTCCTGCAGAACATTATCCTTCTTATTGCTCCACTCCTGGGTACCAGACGGCTTTGTCGACCAGATTACTTGACACAGTAGCAGTATGATAAATGGCAACTGCAAGAGTTTATGGTGTTTAATTGCACAATCAGAGCTTAAAACTTCTCCTGATTAAATTGTGCAAGGCCTCCCAACTAATTGTCTGAAAATGTCATCAGGGCTGAGCACTTGGTTAGGTTGGATGTGAGAATCAAAGGCTTGGCAGTGTTTTGGGAAGGTAGCTTGACCTGGCTGAATCCTAGGTTTGTTTAGGTTGGAAAACACCTTTACAATCATTGAGTCCAGCCATTAACCTAACACTGCCAAGGCCACCACTAAACCATGTCCCTAAGTGCCACATCTACATGTGTTTAAATACCTCCAGGGCTGGTGACTCAGCCTTTTCAAATGCTTAACAACCCTTTCGGGAAAGAAACTGTTCCTCATCTCCATCTAAGCCTGCCCTGGTGCAGCTTGAGGCCGGTTCCTCTTGTGCCATCCCTTGTTCCTTGGGAGCAGAGCTCAGGCCCCTCCTGGCTCCATCCTCCTGTCAGGCAGTTGTAGAGGGTGATCCGGTCTTTTCCCTCCCTCCTTTTCTCCAGACTAAAATGAATGAATTTGATCATAATAATACCTCATGGGTTTTTATTAAGGTAATTTTCTTCTTTTTCTCTGTTTTCAGGACAGAGAAATGCATTCCCTGCGCTTGGGGGACACATCAGTCTTCCCCATGCACCTTGTCCTTGTGTCAATACTGAGCATTAGCTATGCCTTCTTGACTGCCGCAGTTCAGGATCAGCTTGAGGAAAGCCACCGGTGCTCAGGTTCACTGAATGACACAGGCAGTGTCTTGGGCAGCGTCCTCATTTTGATGCCCCTAAAGCAACCACCACCATACAGGAAAGAGAGGAGCGAGATGAATCACAACGTTGCATTTGCTTCTATTGTCCACATGGGCTGCTGCTGAGTTGGCAGGAAGGAAGAGGATGGAAAACGCACCAGGACAAAAGTGAAAAAGGGTGAGAAGTACCTCAATGGTAAGAAAAGCTCTGATTTCTTTCTTTTATTGTGTAACCTAAGCTGGTGTGCCACAGAGTGTGTTTTCCCCATTGCTGCAGAGTTCAGGCTTAGGAGTGTAGTTAGAGCTTTGATGTGATTATTGTTCCTAAGAGCAGGTTTTAAACCTACTTTTGCACAAAGCTAAGACAGGGTTCTTACAAGACCTTAAAGGTGGTTATCCCATGTAATTTTGCAAGAGACTAACGAGCTTCCTCGAGCTCTCATTCCTGTCTCAGTGTATAAAGCAGCACCTTAGAGGGCAGGATGCCTCCAAATTGATGCAGCAGGGATGGTGGTAAGAGAGGATGGGAGAACAGAGGCACCTTGCAGTCGTCTTTTTCCTTGGGACGTGTGAGATAATAGGTATGGCAGATCTTAATTACTCCCCTTTATGGAAGAGGGTCTGTATGGAGAAATGCTAGCTTGCTGTTGTAATTCAGCTGTCCACTGCTACTGCAGCACCCGTAATCTTCTCAATGAGCTTCTGAATATGAATTATTTGTTACCCTTTTATTTGGTCATCCGTTTTTCTGAAGGTGGAAAATATATAAATATATATATATATATAAAATATAAATGGCTTTTAATGTGTTTCTAAGTTTCAAAGGGGAAGACCCCTGCATTGATTTAAGTACCTGAAGCCTCTTATTCTGATGTACTTCTGTGGAGCAACTAGCTGCCATTTACCTTCATTTAGACAATTTACTCCTATCAATTAATTGGATAAGAGCCACAGGCAGGCTTTAGGTATTTTAAAACTATTATCCTCATTATCCTCATTTACTGCGAGAGAAAATAGCATCTAAATTTTCCCCAAGTGTTCCAAAAGCATTTGTCTATTTGAGCAAACTGAAACTGCCACAACTTTATTTGTCCTTGCTGGTCTGTGTTATCTTCAGATCGATAGTTAGGTTTTCTTCACTTCTCATTTGTGTAAGGACACTCTTGTATCTTCAAATGGTGAAACCACTCACGATGCTTGGACGTTTGCACCCATTGCTCAGAGGATGTACCTTGCACCATTAGTTCTGTGGGTGTTTTTGGTAGACAGTTAAAGATTAATCCTAAAGCTAGTTTGCTGTCATTTTATTCCTCGATCTAATAGATGAGAGAAGTCAAATTCATGGCGTTCTCTTTGCTGCTAGGGATGGCGGGGTGATTTCTTCTTTGTGCCTTTGTAAACCTTTTGTGACATAGCCTAAACTATTGTGAGAGGAAGGTGCTACACAGACTAATGGGCACATTAAACAGTGTGTGTTCCTAAAACAGGCCTTATCCACCACTTCAATGCAAGGAAAGCGCTTTGCAAAGGTATTAAACATTTAACAGGCTTAAAAATATACTTTTAATAACAGAGTGGCTCAGTCCCCTGGCAAAATGGGATGTTTGGATTAATTTCTGGGAGATGTTGATTTTTAGGCAGCGGTGTAATATTCCTCTTCAGGTTTTCACATCATAACACCAAACCATCTTTAAATTTCACCTTATGATGCCTTCAGGGATTTTTTTAGCTAGGTCTGGTACTTGCAGGTTTCTTATTGGTTGAATTATTATTTGGCTTGTGTCTTCCTTTTGCATTTTAGGCCCACTTAGGTGTATCAGTCCCTTGAGTCATTCTAAACCCTACTGATTTTGTCAAAAGGATGTAACTTGCAGCAGCAGGCCAAGGTTGTTGGGCTTCTCACAGTGTGGATGGATTCCTACAGCACGAGTCCTTTGTATCTTAGAGATATCTGCCCTTCCAGACATGATATCAAAATGTATAGGTCACATTATAGACTGTGATTTATTTCTGGGAGCCTGAAATACCACATTTGCTGTGCAGAAGTGCTGGATCTATGGCGTTTGAGTGCCCACATGAACAAGTCCGGTTTTAATGTACAGGAATTAAATATCTAAAGAAGTTTGGGTTGGTTTGGTTTTGGGGTAAAGGTGTCAGATTTATATGGATGTTACTTATTTCAAAGCATGTAAATCTGTGCCTGTTCTTATCAGGAAGAGTACAGCACTGAGAGATCTTGCATTAGTCCTAAGCTAGACCTTGAAAACTGAAGGGTGAGGGGTTTAAAGGTTTAGGATTACAATCACTCTTTTCTCTTTTTGAAGGGATTAATGGAACTCTTTAAAGCTGCATTGGGTGATGGCCTGCAGCATATTACTGAGGGCTCATTATCTTGTCAGTGCTCCTAAAATACGGACTAAGAAGCGATGTTGCTACTCGGTGAGTTAATATGGACTTAGCCTTTTCCCGGGGTGCTAGGAGGGAAAATGCTACAGTGAATAGAGATGGAGCTGAAAATGCAGGACCCTGTGAGGCTCTTCCCACTGCACCGGTTCTGAATTTGTTTCGAGCAAATTGGATTTGTTGCTGTTGAGTTTTCCTTCTGAAAAGTCTCTTGTGACTTTGTTGTCAGCTGAAGTGTTTATTGACTGAGGAGTGCTTGCATTGTAGTGATGGATATGGTGATCCTGGTAAACACTTCGGGGCTTTCGTGATGCAATATGCTGTGTAAGTGTTTGTGTCATTTTATGATGGAGTGGGCTCCAGCTTATTTAAATAAAGGGTAGAATAAAAAGCCCATAGTTTCAGCAGCCATTAGTTTCATTAAAGCTAGGCCGAAGATAAGAGTGAAATGATTTGTGGATATATACAAATGTCTCCAAGTAGAGAAGTAACACAGGCTCCAATGCCATTATTGCTGGGAGAAGTGCCAGCCTTCTCATTATTTTTAATGACTTCCAAACTGGACCCTTAGTGACTGATGAGGTAAGCGATTTTAGATGGGAAACACAATATCCACAGTGCTGGGGGGGTGCTGGATGCCCTCAGTTGTTAGGGGCCACGGCTGTGCTCGGGATGCTGTGAGAGGCAACAGACAAATTGCAGGTGAAAGGCTCCCATGGCTACTCCTTTAGGAAGGGGCAAGAGAAAAAGGGGAAGTTTTAATGAAATAGAACCATCTAGGTGATAAAAATTGCATGTGATGACACAGCTTCTGAGCTGAGATATCTTCCATCACTGCGGAGAGGTGCGTACTCAAGAATACAGCTGCAGTGCTTTGATTTTATCCTAATATTAAAAAGCCCCCAAACCTAAAACCCCCCACAACTGCAGTAACTGTTTCTATTTATTAAAAAAGAGAAGCACCTCCTGAAGGTCTGGAAGCTGTTAATAATGAACAGTAAATGAGGGGGATAACAAATACAGGAAGCGTTTCAATGGTGGAAAAGGGATTTCTGCAGGAGCTGATCTCCTGGTTTTCACTCTTTCTGGCACATCTATAGCTGTATTTCAAACAAGAGGCCAGACAGCCCCTTAGCCATGTTTGCCCCCTCTCTGGACAGGGCATCCCTTCCCTTCTGGCTGGGCACGTCTGCATAGGAATGGTTCCTGTTGTGTCCAGTATGTTAAAAGTCAGACTTTTTCAGCTTTTCAGAGTTGCTGATCGGTCAGTGAAAAATGCTGCTTGGTGTGGAGCAGGGAAGTTGCATTGTGCTGCTCCTGTCATGATGGAACGTCTGCTTTGGAAGTTAAGATTACTGCCAAGATGACCCAGTGGTAGCAGCCATACCCACAGATTGGGCAGATTTAAAGCAAACACGAAGCAATATGTTTGTACGGGTTGGTTTTTTATGCGATAGATTCAATGGTGGAGCTCACTGCTGTGTGATATTTGGGAAGCTAAATATAGAAACAGATTACAAAGATATTAGAGAGGTTCATGGAAGATTGGTTGACTGATGGCTGTTCAGAATGACGGCTGACACGCAGCCCCCATCTTGGGAAATCCATAAATCACTGCGTGCTCAAATCCGGAGGGATAAAACAAGAGGAGGGCTCGTGCTCTGTGCCCCTCTCCTGGTCCCTGGACTTCTGTTACTGACCCACAGAGAAGAGGCGCAGTGTTGGCCTCACCCTTGAGCCAATGTTGGATGTCTGCTCCTGTGTCCAGAGATGTAGACTTGCAGGCACTCGCATGTGGTCCTGCTCCAGAGAAGGTGAATGGCATTGCTCTGCAGTCTTAAAAGTAGCCCCTGCAGCTGAGACACACGCACAGAGGGTTATGGCTAGTGGAAATGTAGCACTCTGCTGTATAAATTCTCACTACCCTCAAGTATAAGTCACTTTAGGCACGTAGTAATATCCATAATTAAAATGCTCCCCTGAAGTAAATAATTAAATGAGGATCAGAGTTATGAACCACAAAGTGACACAGGCGACAGGCTTGCCTTAAGTAGGACAATTAAACTGTAAATTAAAGTTAAACTGCTCCATGAAATTAGAATATCAGGTAAGGTGATGATTTAAGAGTAATAGGTGAGGTCTGTATACTGCGCCAATAAAAAAGGGTTCTCTTGCAAGAAAGCTGCTTGAAAAACACTATAAATTAATGTTTCACTCGGAATTAGGAAAATGGAATTGTGCTATCCAAATAGCGAATAGAATGAAGTATAAATTAGCTTTAGACAAAATGGGTTATTAAAAAGAATATTCAGGAATTCTGTAGGCAGTTTTAGGAGCTTTGAGCACCTCTAGTGTGAGCTTCAAGGCCCATTCTGGAGTTAGAGGTGGTTTTGGCTTTGTCCAAGGGAGTAAGGCAGCATGCCTTACGGGATACAGTTAGGGCTGTCGTATGTTAATGGCAAGATTTAGCAATTCCTTGCTTGGATTAATAGTCCTTCCTTATGGAAGTAGCCTGACTTAGTTCACTGAGGTATTTTTGTGAGTAAGAGTGTTCTGAACATAGAACCGTAGAATCATAGGATCCCAGACTGGTTTGGGTTGGAAAGGACCTTAAGCTCATCCAGTTCCAACCCCTGCCACGGGCAGGGACACCTCACACTAGAGCAGCTTGCTCCAAGCCCCTGTGTCCAACCTGGCCTTGAACACTGCCAGGGATGGGGCAGCCACACTGCTTTGGCTTGCTGGTATCTCAGCAGCTTTACTGATGCTGTTTATCCCAAAGGTAGAGCTGCTTAGATCATTTTTCATGAGAAGCTATGCTTGCCCACTCTGTGTGTGGGGTGTTTTAATTTATTTGGAGTTCTATTAACGTAAATAATGAGAAGTTCTGAAATCATTGCAGAATTAAATTCGAATCTGATCAGAGTAAGTCAGCAGCCTTTAGGAACTGGACAATTTGAAGCACGCCAGCCTGTTGAATCAGAGCATCCGAACATCAGCACAAACAAGAAACTCATTTTGACAGCCTTTTAACTCTCAATTGAGAGAAGAAGCGAGAGGGGTTTTTCATCTTTAAATATACAATCTTAAAGCCTGGAACGATTTAAATCTCTTTTTAGGTACTGTACTCTGTTTAGTGAAATATTTAGTGCTATTAAGGTAGTGTAAACCATTAGACTGCAATTACGCTACCACAGCACGGAGAGTAATAGTTCTGTTGGAACACAACAGTGATGCATGATTGCCTCATTAAGATCGGAAGCCTTTGGCTATTAAAAGAAATCAATCACTGCTCCGGTCTTGATTTCTGTTAGATTGCAATAAAAAGATCTTATTTATGGATGTAAGAACTCCGGTGTCAACCTCTTGAAGGGTTTTTGGTAAGGATTCTTTGGATTAGGATTATTTTGCCTTACTGCAGCTGCAAACCCCACACCTTCGTCTGCACTTAGCCAAAAATGTTGTTTAGGCAGGTTGTGTGTCCAGGACTTGGAGCTGTTTTAACAGGTGTTTCTGAGAGCAGTTTGAAAGGTTGTGAGAGATTTGAAGTCATATTGTTGTCCATATATTCTTTTCCTAAAATACCCAAACGTACACCCAATATACTCGGGTCATTTTGAATACAAGTATAGACGAAAGGTAGGAAGAAATGGTTTTTGCTACCTCGTTTGTCTTTTAAAGCATTTAAAGAGAGTTCCTATATATACACAGTCAGGTTTTCACAGCAACGGGGGCATAAGAAGCATTTTGCAACTAAAAAGGAGACTGTAAAAACTTGCAGAACATGATCAGGCACTCAGGAGCTCCATTAACAACGGTAATAACATCTAACTAGTCAAGAAGAGAACGGATTTCATTTCCAATTGCTAGCATTCCTTTCCATTTGCACACGTGGGTTTCGGTAGCGTAGCTGCCTGTGCTTAATACAATCAGAGAGGAGACTGCGAAATACCTGAACTAGTCATCACCGAGCTAATTGCTGGGGACTAAAACCCGCCGGTGTTTGCAGATAATTCCCTCTCCAGCCATCCACATACTGCAAAATAAAGCAGGAAAAAATCACTCTCAGCTGACAAATTCATCGGAGAAACTAATTTCAAAGTTTAGGAAGAATTAATGTCTGAAGGGGAGGAAAGAAAGGCCGGCAATGATTTGTGTGTGCTCCGCAAAGAGGATGAGTTTTTGCCTGTGGTGACGGAGGAATGATGCTGGGCTTTGAAGGGGTGAATATGCAGCTAGCAGGGTGACTGGCGGATTCCCTCAGGAGTGCTGCAGGAATGCACCCACTGCAGCAGGATTTGGAAAGAGATAGGAGGAGCGGAGATCAGAGGGAACGTGAAGAGTGAGGAGGATGGGTAGGCTGGAAAAGTGAAGAGAAAGCAGGAAAAAGAGAGTGCATGCTACGCAGGCAGAAGTAGTCGTGTTCCTTATCCTAAATGATTCCTTGTCACGAGTGGTGGATGGAGAATGGTTTTAGGCAGTATTTAGGTGTATTTGGGCAGTGTTGTCTGTGGTAGATGGTTGCTCTTGCTTCTCTTAGTTGGGCTGATTTGTCTTTCAAAACTAGTTTAGGTCGGTGAAAATATGGTTTAAACTGAAGGCTGATTAAACAGTGTTTAACTTGCATTGTCTGCAATATAGATAAAACACGTCGAATACGTCAACTTTCTGCATCTGCAGTGAACTTCACACTTTTGATAAAAGTATGTGTTTGATTAACACTGAATAGGGATTTAAAAGTGTGTGGGCATAACTATTAAAACACTGTATTAGTGAGAAAAGGGTGCATTTTAATGCAGAATTAACAAATATGACTCAAGGGTAGGAGGTATTGCTTTAGAAAAATGATACCGTTTGAATAAGGCACTTGAAAATAACACATTAAAGTGTCTTTCATCTTGTAACTTCTTTGAACTGCGTCTGTTAGCTCCATAGTAGAAGTTAGTTTGAATAAGCCATAGTACAGAAGTGACCTGGCCCCCATTTAAGCGTGCTCTGGCATAGAGGGATCTTTGAAATAATGCGGATACGAGTAGGAATCTCTGATGTTCAGGATCCCATCACAGACCCTGGCTTTGGACCAGCAGCTGATCACACCCACCAAGCTCCTATAGGTTTGGGATTCTGCTGACTGCCATAGAAGGCAGCCCCATGGCTGTTAATCTGCACCAGTAATACCAGTTTCTTAATGCCTGCGGGGTGGAAGATTCTTGATTCTGGTTCTGCAGGTCATGCGAGGATAGGAAAACAAATGTAATTGGGAATAGGGGAATGGCAGTGTGGAAGGAACCTGTTTCAAAGAGCTGGAAAAGCTTCAGTCTCTTCCTCCACAAGTTCTATTTAAAGGATCGCAGGCAGTGCACCTCAGCGTACACAACATACAGACTCGTGATGTTTTCTATATAGCTTAGACAAGTTGGATGTTATCTTCCCCCTTATCTGGGATGCTTTCTAACAAGGCCTCCCTGCCTTTGTGCAGTTGTCTCTTACCTAGATAATGGGGGAGAACTGCTCTATAAAATGGAAGGACAAAAGTGCTGTATAAACCGTTTCAAGTTGTGTATTAGCAAATGCATGTAAAAGAGCCTGGTCCAGCCTTTTAGGGCAAATCTCATTCCTCTCTTGTATAGAAGCACTGAGAACAGCTTTATTTTAAGTGAAGCTTAGAGTGTGGCTGTCTGTGCCTTGGCTTCTGGCTGCATCCTCTGACTATTGTCCACAGTGGGTGTTGCTGGGTTTTGAAGCTCTTTTCTTAACTGGCTCATTATGTTCCGCAGTTTAAACCCAATTCTGGCTTTAACTGCCCTAGCTTTCTGAAGCCTGCTCTTTTGTGGCATTCTTGCAGGTTCTGTTGTGGGGTTTTTTGCCTGCTTTTCTAGAGGAATAAGTTGGATTCAACCGCGCTGGTGTCTCCAGGGCACTCACTCACCGTTGAATGCATTGTTGCGTTCCCCCCTGCATCTGATGATGCGGGACAGAGCTTCAAAGATACTAAGTTTCTTGGAGAACAGCTTCCTAAATACCACGTAACTGCTCACCTTTAACATTAGAGAGATCTTACACATGCCCAATGAGGAAATCTGTGTTAAGAACCAGGAAAAACTCCAAGAGGAGACACAAAGCTATAGGCATCCTGTCCGTATGCAGGCTATACTTCCCATCTCCTGCATCCCTTGGGTATCTCCGTGTGCTTTGCTGATGCCTTGTATGAGCAGAGCTAATCTTAGCGCTGTCTTCCTTGATTCCAGTTCAACACAGTTAGGATTTGTGAGTACTTTGACTTGTTTTTTCCCCAATACCAGCTGTCAGAAGCACACATGGGTCTCATGAAACAGGTGCAGTTTTTGAACTGATGTAGATGAAGAAGGGAGAGACATTTGGTAAGTATTAATTGGCAGGCACTCGGGGTAAGGACAGCAAACAGAATGGAAAGAACAGGAGTTAGGGAGTGCCTCCTAAATGGGATTTATTTCACTTTACTTTTAGTTCTTTATATCTCTCTTATAAAAAGAAAAGGGGACTCAGATCTCATTTGATTCTGTTCCTGTGGAGCCCTTCATGAGGCTGTATCCCTCTGACTCATTAAGTGGATGGGAGCATTTGTTAACTAATTGTGTGGCACCTCACAGTCATTATCTTCTTTTGTCGTTGGTGTTCTTGTTTTTGCCCTTCTGTATCTTCTTATGTTTGAAATAAGCAGTCAAAATGCTAACGCAGGAAATAATCATGGAGATCATCTTTTTTTCTCCAGGTAACATGCATTGCACGGAGCTTACCTGAGAAGCCTTGAACTCGTAGTAGATACAAGAGCCCCAGCCCATTTTAAATGCTGTGTTGGTTTTATGACAGCTAGGTTAGAGTTTCCCAAACTATGTCCCTACCTTACAAGAAATATTTGTGATGAAGGCTAAAGGATGGAGGTAAAGTAAGGAGAATGTCTCTTTATTCTCTGATGATGCTGAAGTCTGAAAGAAATAGTATTGTCTGCATGAACAAACAGAAAAAATGGTTGTACTTTATACTGATTTAGATAATGGTTTTAATGCTTATACTTTAAATTCATACCTGGTACGTTATTATGCATTTTTCAGTGTGATTTCTGTTTATTACTGCCTGAAATGGGAACTTTGACATTGGAAAGAAGAACTCTGTGTCCAGGCAGCAAGAAGGACGTGGATTGCATCAGCCTCTTTCCCCCTTGTGACTTTTCTTTGCTTGTGGACTAAATCCTCTGGTATTTGTGTGCTCAGTTTCCCATGGAACACTTCAACACAGCATCCCTGCCTTGGGAAGTGGGAGGAATGGTGTGCTTTGAACAAGTGTCCTTGAGGCAGAGAACAACAGGAGGGCGCACTGCCGAGCATCCTCCTTTCTTTATGTATGCATATGGAGTGCAAGGTAATGGGGTCTGCTGTGGGAGGAGGTGCAGTGGAATCAGGGAGCTCTGGAAGTTCAGCAAAACCAATGCCAGACGTGCAGCTTCCCTGTATCTGCTCTGCATAATGGAGACTCTGGTTTCTACAGCACTTGGATGCTCAGTCGTCCTGGCATTTTGTGACGGACATGGAAAACAAGTGCATTTGCTGTACCTACTTCCTGCTGATAGTCTGGAAATGGAGCAGATCAGAGAGAAATGTAGCTTTTTGGATCATTAAAAATCCATTTTCATTAAAAGCCAAGGGTTGCAGTGACATACTTATTTATACATTCATCCCCTGTCTGTCTCTGCCTTACAGATAGAGTGAAAAGAGCCTTTTCAGAACAGTTTTAAAGCCTAAATGAAAGAAAAACCTTCTATTTACCTTGAATTACTTACATGGCGTACTTGTTTGGGGTTTTTTTTCACACTGTATAGAATGGCAATTACTCTGCATTCTTTCTTTCCCACCAGCTCCTTTTGTCCTATGTATCTATAATTTGTTTTTATCTCTATCTTCCACCTATCTACCTATTTCCTCTTTGTGCTTAGAGTTGGTTGCAAATTATATTTGTGATGCAGGGAGCTTTCAATCTGACTGCCTTGATATTATTTTATGCAACCGTGACTACCGTAAAAATTGGCTTTACTGCCTCTTTTGTGTTATTGATTCAAGCCCATTTCAGAATTAACTTGTTTGGAATGATCTGGCAATGTTGTGTGCCCCAGGTTCTCTCAGGAAAAAAATCATATCTCATAACTAAATGCAATAAAATGTTCAAATATAGCTAAACACAGTTAGAGTTTGAATTTAGATGGAAGCCTTATGGAGTCAATCAAATATACAAGGCATGTGTAAGTTTTAGTTCTGGGCTTACAAGTAGTGTACTGCAGAAAAAGAAGTATTCGGAGACCAACTTTTTCCTAGAGGTCTGTTCCTTATGGATGCTGTATGAAATACCAAATCACATCGTTCCTGTTTCCATCCTGGGCTGGATGGACAGCAGTTTGACATTTTAACTGTAGAGCTGTACCTGTAATTTGAGATGATCGCTTTAATTCATTCCGGGCTTCAGTCTTTCAAATCTTAGGGTTAAATCTGGCCCTCGTGCTTAGGTGGAAATATTTGTGGGCTGACAATCAGTGGAAAGCGCTCTACAAAACTTAATCTACCCTCATTAATGGCTTGACTGGTCAATTTGGAATTGGTTTTGTTATAAAAGGCGCAAACTAAGTGCTAATATAAACAGGGAACTCTGTAATATCAGTTAATTGTAACGCCCAGGTGTTAGAAATCAGATCCCGGTGCCTAACATCTTTAACTAACCCATAAAACCAGTGCATACACTGAAAAGCTCATCTCCATTAGGGTTGTTTTCAGGTCAGAAATGTGAAGTACACTTTGAATGACCTAATAGTGTTAGCCTTCCTGTTTTACAGACTCCCCTGCCCTCATGTCCACCACAAAGACAGCATCTCCAAGGCTGGCTCAGGCTATACTTCACTCTGGGAGCAGAACAGGTTTGGCTGGTGGGAAAAAGCCGTATGCCAGCTACCCTTTCAAATGCTTTGGCAGCCGTGGATCTGGAATACAAATCCTTTTTTTCCCCCTTCTTACTTTTTTTCCGACTGGTGTCTCCTATTCTGTACTAATCTTTTTATTGTCCTTTAAAGTACAGAGCCTTTCGTGAGTATATATATTAAATGTGTGGAGAGGAAAAAGCTACCCAGCGTGAGCACAAAACAGATGCATGTATATCTTGAGATGAGTGCAATATGGATAAAGAGCTATTATTCTTCCCACAGTCGTGTTTCCATCTACTCATGAGATATATATGTGTGCCTTGTTAGCAATGAGGTTGTAATGCAAAAGCTAAAGTTTTCGTGTCGGAGGAAACATCTATTGTTAAATGAGCTGAGAACATTCTCCCAAGGGTTAGCATTTCTCTTGTACATGTGAAATCCTCCTGAAATAAATGGCCCTATTATTTTAATTGGATCTTTTGGTATTAGAACATCTTTCTTTGTACTGCAGTAAAGAACCTTCTTTCCCTTCCTTCCTCCTCTGAAAATGTGAAATGAACAAACACAGGCACTGCATTAAAACATTTATGACTTCAGCAGTAGAAGACTACACCAATATACACAGATGCACATACACATGTATAACTTAAATTCATATTTTATGATGTATTCCTCCATTCTATTACTATTTGGGGGTTGGAACTAGATGGTCTTACGGTCCTTTCCAACCCTAACTATTCTGTGATTCTCTCTGAAAATATACAAACAGGGTTTCTGCTTATAGAATATGTACGATTAAAATTGTGTCTTGTCCTGTAGACTGATTCCTTATTTACAATGCTGCTAATGACCAAGGCACTGAAAACCAAGAAAAAAGCTCCTGTTCTTTAATCAGAACATAGTAGGAGATGTTCAGAAAGGATAGGATCTGCTTAATAAATAAATTAAAGCATGCTCTCTGACTCCCCTAACAGTTGTCAATAGACTTCAGTTCTCCAAATACTTGGACTATGTGCTTAATTTGCTTCTGTGAGTGAGGGATTAGGCAGTCTAATGTGGAATGGACCATTCTAATGTGGTTTGTAGATCATCACAGAAGTGAGGAGCTCTGTTTGTCACATTGTGATCAACAATACAACAGAGTATAAAATTTCCTGTGCACACAGGCTTGAAAACTAATCTGTTGGTGTGTTTCTTCCCTCTCCTTTCTGCAGCTGTTCCATTACAAACTGTTACTGCTGGTCAGAAAACCAAGTATCTGTTCTCCAGGGTTGGCTACGTTGTGCTCCAATGGTTGAAGATTTGGTTTCTTTTATAACTGGAACACAAGGAATTCTCCCCCTCCTCCATCTGAATATGAGCTGAGCATATGTATGTATGCACTGTGTGTTCAATATATAGATGCAGTAATGATGCAAACCTGAAAACAAAATTATAGAGGCCATTTTTTATCATACAGAGAAGGTCAAGGAATTATTTATGTGCAAAATGAGAAAGTTACAGGGTTAGAGTTTATTGGATCTGCTTCTTACCAGGTCTGTTCAAGGTTCATAAGGGCAACTAAGCTTTGAGGGGGAAAAGTGCTTCTAGACTGACTAGTTATGAAAACCTGGAGAAGAAAATACAGCTGGAGTGACAGGCATTGAGTTGTCTTGGTTTGGGTGTCTCTTCCCTCAGTGGGAATGACGGATGTTGTTTCTCATCTCTTCATCCAGAACGATCTGCTCTTTAGGGCAAATTAAGGCGATAACTTCCTACTTCCAAAGTAGGTCAGAATTGCTGTCGCATAGGAAACCGCAGGAGCTTGGTGGGAATTGGAGCTGGTTTCCATGTTTGCTTCCCCAAAAACCCGTTCCAGTACGTGCACATCACCTGCTGAGTGCTGCTCTTGCTGGGTGCTGCCCAGCTTGAGCCCACCACTGCAGGTCACAGTGCCAAAGCATGGGGTGGGTGCCTTGTGGTGCCTAAGCCTTGGCGTCTTCCAGCTGTTTCCGTAACAACACACTTAGAGAAAATAGACATTTGCTCCAGTTTCACAATTGTCATTTTGCTAAGAATTAATGGATATTAACGTTTTTCCCCCCTCTCTGTGTTTGGGTGCGTTTTAAGAATGGAGTATCCAACACCATTGCAGCTGGCTGTGCCTTACCATGCGTTTGGGGTGGTGAGGAGCTGGAGCTGGTGAAAAGCTGTCTGGTTTTGGTTGAAAGGCACATCGGGTTCTGATGTGTTCTATAGAGCAGTGTTGGGAACAGCAGAGAGGGGAATGGCTGGTGGGAGGGAAGGGCAGGAAGGGGCTCTGGGGTGGGCAGAGCTTCAAGGGGCCCTTTGCTGACATCCTCTACCACCAAACCTGGCTCGTGGGTGTCCTTCAGACTCTTACTCCCCACCCCAAATAGCATCGTGATTCGTGGCAGTCCTCACAAATGCCAAGAGTGGGATACGTACTGCAGGAGTCCTGTAACAGAAGTGTATGCTTGGCTGTATTATTGTGATTTGGGGCTGTTTTGGAATGGATAATCACGGGTAAGGGTTTAAAGGATGGCTGCTTCTTAATATTTCTCATGGTAACGGCTTGTTTCAGTGTTTAAAGATTGAGGATTCTGATCTTTAAGAGATCAGTTGCTTCGGAATTCTCTTTGAAGTCAACCAGCGATACAAGAATTCAGATTTACAAACCTTCTTGGGGTCACTGTGATTAGTTTTTAATGGAGGAAGTTTCCAGCTGCCTGCTACTTGTTTTCTACCTCAGGTGTAAGCCTGGGTGAAAAAGGCCGGCCGGGAGTTCAGCCACGGCAGCAATAGCAACTGCAGTAACTCCTGTCATGCAGCATATTACTGTTGTCACAGCCGTATTTTGTTATGTTGATCTACTCTGCTAGCAGGATGCATGGACATGACCCAAAGCCATTCTTTGCTGTTGTGCCCACCAGTACGTCATCTGTGTGCCACAAACACCATGACCAGCAGCTGTCACTTGGCACCAGTGTAAATAAGGGATCAAACACAACACGATCACCAACACAAGACCTTTTGGCAGAGCGGAGTGCTGTTGTGGTTGTCAGTGCATCCCATTCAAAGCAGGGGTTACCAAAGTGTTTGAGTCCTTGCTTAACCGTGCTTCATCTTTCAGCATTATGAAAAGTCCCTTATCTCTTAGCGGCTGATGCAGAGTGACACAGCACAAGAGCAGCTCCAGAGCAAAACTTCAGCCCTAGGGGACCAGGAGCAGTTGAGCTGGCCCTCGCTGCTAAAGAAGCAGTAGTATTTCACCACTGGTATAAGGTAAGAAAGATGTTTGAGCTGAGGAAAGAACTGGTGACAGTAGAGAACTAAGTTCATTTTAAAGGAGCGGGGCTTTACGCTGTGTGTGTGCTTACATTGAATAGGTGATTTCTGAAGAGGTTTTCTTCCTTCGTTGTTCATCCTGTGCAAATACTTTCTGAAGATGGTCTAAGACATTCTTGTAGTTGGATATATGCAGTGAGCTGAGTGAGTACTGCTCAGCTGAGGAAGGTGAATGAAAAGGGCACGGATCAATTTGATAATGATTCATTTGCCTGTTGTCACTCTTGTGCTTTCAGATTTGTTCATAGAGAAGTTTTCAGTTCTATTAGAGACGATGTATTCGCATTAATGAACTGCCTAACGTGCACGGGGCAATGTTTTGCTCTTGTTCCTGCATCTGATATGTTTTATAGAGGCTAAGCCTGTAACAAAACCTCTGTTTGAGCTGGGGGTCTTATTGTATACGCTTAAAACAAGCCTGAAGAATGCTTGTTGCAATTACACTGATAAATCAATATGTTGAAATAGTACAATGAGATGACATAATGTTAATTTTCCTATCTAAACAAGGCTTCTTTAGCACCCAGTGTTTCTATCAACCAAACAAAGGAGTTCTTTATTTAATAACTAGCCTGCAATTTGTATTGCTAATCTAACCACCAGAGAGAAGCAAGGCCACATACCGAAGCTGGTAGCTGTTGGTGAATATTGACTTCAGTATTACAGTATCACAGTATGCTAGAGATTGGAAGGGACCTCAAAAGATCATCTAGTATTGATACAGTTGGAGGTTGTTGGGATTTTTTGTGGCCTTTTTACTTTATATATTTGTGTTTTAATTGAACGGATTAGGAAGGAAAGAATCCTTTCAGGACTTACGAACATGAAGCATGGAGGCAGATCAGGAGTGATGAGTGCCAGATGGGCACCAGAATAGCGATGGGAGCTGAAGGGCAGTACAATTTACTTCGCAACGTGAAGCGGACATAAGGAGAGTAATGAATTCTTGGGGTAAAGTGTCTGAGTTTTGAGACCATGTTTGAGATCTGTTCTGCAAATACGCTTCTTCCAGAAAGGCTTTGGAAAACGATTGATGTTGTATTCCTAGAGCAGTTGTAGACATCATGCTTTTTACTCTTTACATGTGTCCATGCTGGATTTTAACATGGGTCGGGATCTGTGTCTTTTTCTTTCCCTTTTTCATGGAGTATGTTGAAAGTACACATTACGAATAGTGTAGGGGATGGATAAGGTCAGAACGGGAGGAGAACAGGTATTACAGTAAGGTGTGTATTCTATCATGCCACACAATGCATGGAGAAAGAAAACAAGCCCTAAAATGTATGACCATTATCTTGAAGAAGGTCTCTTTTACGTTATTGCATCCAGATGCATCTGAGTCACACAGCATCTTGGGCTGTTTTCTGCCGGTTTAGGATCCAGGAACTCGGAGGATGGAGATGCCTACCCACTGTGTGCCTATCAGCCCTGGCAGAGCAGGTAATGGGCAGCAGGACAGCTGAGACTCACCTTACCGACAACTTCAATGCAAGGAGAAATTGCAGCCCTGCAGGTTAAGTTCAGTCTGCATCTTGAGCAGTGATTGTGAGGCTTGGAACACAAGTCCTGCTGTTGTCAAAGTGCTTTCAATATGGGGCCAGATGAATTGGTGAAGTATCAGTAAATCTTTTTAAGAGAAATAACGGAGAGGTGGTGGTAAAGCACATGAGGCTGTGCCTTGTCTCTTCAGCAATGATGCACAGCTGATTTGTCTTGTTAGCAAGTGTCTAGTCTGAATGTTCTCCTGTCACAGGCTCCTTATTTGGCTTCTGATTTTTACTTCTGTCTACTTGTTTATTGAATTTAGCTCTTCTTTTCACCTAATATGTGGATCGGCGATGCTGGCAAGGAAACATGGTGGAGGCAGACAATGAGATTGCTCAGCCATGTGTATGGTGACCTACAGAGGTAAATGCTGGAGACTTATATTCCTGAAATGCTACATGAATATCCCACATCACACAGCGAGTTTTGTTCTTGGATTAAGAGGGAGCAGGATGGATTCCTGAGTGCAGGGTTTTGACTAAGCTGAGCTGTTTGTGGCTCTTGCTAAAGTTGGGACCCTCTCTGTACCCAGCGATGAGCTGGCAGCAGGATCCTAGATTTCCACTGAGGTTTATGGGTGGAAAAAGTTCTGCACATGGCACATGAGAGCTTTGGGAGGCAGTTCTGCAGGAGAGCCCTTCTTAGGAAACCTCTCTGCTCCGCTTAGGATGCTGCGGGCTGCCAAAGCAAAAGGGCAGAGCAAAGGAGGAGATTCCACTTTCTGTGGAAATAGATGAAGAAATGGCATAAGAAAATCAATGGCTGTGTGATGGGTATGCGTTAGAGCCATAGAGCCCGTTTGTTTTCCCTTCCTGCAAGTACGCCTTGGGAAATGAACAGAGTAAGTAAAGCAGCAGCTCCCAGGAAGAGATTAGAAGAAACAAAGGGCATCCTTTAAAGCCAAACATGAATGCTAATAGTATTTGAAATATGCATTAGATGGATTTACATATTTATGTAATGTGAAAAAACAAAGGGGTTTTTTTTTGTGAATTCTTCTTTTGGAACTGTACATTCTTTTGATTTATTTTCCTTTTCACTTTCACAATGATAGGTACCTGCTTACAAAGGGGGGACCTCTAAACACTGCGAGAGGTAGGGGTGTGCAAGCTTACTCTGGAACATGGGATTTCTGTCCACTTTTGCTGACTGGAGTTCCTGAAAGCAGGTTGCTCAGTCTTCTACTTGGTATCTCCTCTTAAAATCAAACCCTCTGTGAAATAGCTTCCTTTTATGCCCAGTGTTTGTGCTGAGAAGCACATCCCAAACCATCACAGACATAGGTAAGACAATGATGTTTAATGAGCCAGACTTTACCTCCCAAAGCAGAAGGATCCTGTGAGCAGGTTTATATAGGTTTATGATACGCACATGACTTGGTTTTATCTTAAAAGTGCCCACCTACAAACCCCTGTGTCTGATTCACCAGTGATTTTGTTCCATTGTACAGTGTCATTTTCCTCTTTCTTCCTTCTTTCTGACCCCTTTTTACCCCCCTCTCCCTTTTCTTTCTGCTCTTTGTTCTGCACCCTTTTCATACTTTGTATAGATTCCCCTCCCCTCTGACATTTTTGCCATTTTAAAGCATAAAACAGGGCCTCTCTTCTCCTCCTGCAGCTGCGACCCCATCTCCTGCTGTACCAAATTGACACTTGTGCGAGCAGCGGCTCCAGTCACTCACTCGAAGGCTGCTGCTTTCACAAGTGCTGATTTAGTGCAGCAGGGGATGATGTGCCAGCTGTAAAACTCAGACAGGAATAAAGAAACAGGGGGTGGGGAGAAAAGGCAGGGTGGAGAGGAGGGGAGAAAGGGGAGCGCAGGTCCCTGTGGGCCAGGGGGGTACCTGGCTGCCCAAGGGGCAGTGGGATGGGTGGGAGAGCGGCTCATGAGCAAGCGCTTCTCCTTCTCCTCCTCCTCTTCCCTGTTATTGCTGCTTACAAGAAACTCCTGTGACTGACAGGGAAGAGGTTTTGTGTTTTTATCAAAAGGGGGAGTTATTCTGGGGAAAAATCCTGGTAGAGGATTTAAACTGCGGCAGTGAGGAGCACAAGTCCTCTTAATACTTAATGTTTGCAAATGCAACTTTTAAACGGGAGAGTTGATGTTTTCATTCTGAAGTTGTACCTTGTGCTGTCCGCTGGTGTGCAGGCTGAGTTCCTTAGGAACACACAAATCACAGAACCCCAGGCTGGTTTGAGTTGGAAGGACCTTAAAACTCATTCAGTTCCACAGGCAGGGACACCTCACACTAGAGCAGCTTGCTCCAAGCCCCTGTGTCCAACCTGGCCTTGAACACTGCCAGGGATGGGGCAGCCACAGCTTCCCTGGGCACCCTGTGCCAGCGCCTCTGCACCCTCACAGGGAAGGGCTTGTAATATAAAGCATGTAAATGGAGGCTTCCATCTTAACCATCCCCGATTTACCCTCAGTAATGTTCCTAGAGGAAAGTTCACAACTTACTGGCATCAAAATACTGCTGTAGAGCTAACAGGGTTCCGTAAAGCTTGTGATGAGCTAACGTTTTCTAATGAGTCCTCCAAGTGCAGGGAGTAATGTCTGTTCATCCCTATTGATTTATTCTGGCTAAGCTCCTCAGGTGTTTTTCAGCTGCAGGGAATGGTGCAGGCTCATCCAGCATTCCTTAATGCCTTCCTGCTGCACAAAAGGCAAACCCTACCGAGTGGGCTTAAACTGCTGCATGGAGAGAGGGGCTCTTAGCAGACCTTTTATAGCTGTTGCTTTGGAGCAGCCCTTCAGCAGTCACCGAAAAAGAGAAATAATCCTTTTAAACAAGGATGGAATGGTCCTGAAGTTTCGTTTTGGCAAGAAAATGCTGGGTGGGAGAACTAATTGTAGGCGATATTTATTGGTTAGTGATTTGTTGTTGTTAAGTTTTCATTTTCAGTCACCGACCCAGCAAATAAATGATTTCCATTGGGGCTAATATTTAGCTATCTGTCAGTGACTGAAATACATTATGTGCTAAACATTAATATCGGTAGTGACATAAACATCCTTTCTTAGCATTCATTTCTGTCTCATGAGACCTCAGTTGAAGTATTGTGTCCTCGACATAAGAAGGATGTGGAGCTGCTGGAGCAAGTCCAGAG
Organism: Psittacula echo; assembly: GCF_963264785.1. NCBI lineage: Eukaryota > Metazoa > Chordata > Aves > Psittaciformes > Psittacidae > Psittacula > Psittacula echo. Next base: position 63,465,498 of record NC_137740.1, read on the forward strand.
GAGGCCACGAGGATGAGCAGGGAGTTGGAACTGGATGATCGTGAGGTCCTTTCCAACCCTTACTGTTCTGTGATTCTAAGATGAAGATGTAGAACATCATTCAGAGTATATTTCCCAAAGTAAGTTCAACATCTGTTCTTACTGTGTACAAGTCACTGTGCCAAACTCCAGTCAGGAGTCATTAACACTGCTCACAGTGTCAGGTGGGTTAAACTAAATAGGAATGAGTGCAGGAAGATGTGTGGGTTTGTCCAGTGGTCAAGGTAGTAGCTCTGAACTTCGCCTATCCTTGTCAGTGGAGGTTTGAAAGGTGCTAATACATGAGTAACAGATATTATTGCTTGTTTAAATCAAGAGATGCTTTGTAATGGGCTTTCAAAATGACCGCCTCTGTAATCTTGTTGTTCATCATATTAATTGAAGAAGCTCCTTTCCGATAACCTTCGGCTGTTCAGGATGCGATGCGTTCCCAAAGCATCAAAGGCTGAAGAAACTTAGAGAAAAGACCTAACAGATCGTTCAGTCCATTTTCCTGCCAATGTAGGATTATTTCATAGAGAACATTTTTTAGTGTTATGTCAACTTTAGTTGTTAAAATCCCAAGTGAAAGCTTCCATATTTCTCCTTGGGAGACTGTTTCACAGGCTAATACATCTTGCTGTCAGGAAGATTTTCCCGATACTCTATTGAGCTTAAGCTTTTTCTTTCCATTATTTCTACTTATATCCTTTTCCCTTGATGGCTTTACACACTTCAAATATCTATAGATTACTGTATTTTTCCCTTAAGAAGCTGTTCTCAAAACGTCCTTTGGTTTATCAGTATCTCTGTGGTTTTGGAAAGCCCACTTCTAGTTGAGAGCTACATTTACTATCAAACCATGCTACCTGTGCACACCACAGCATTTTCTCCAGGTCCTTTTTCTCAGGGTCGAGCACAGATTTGAGCTAAGGCAAATCCTATGAGTAGAATATTTTCACCAGTGATTTGAGAAAGGTCCCTGCGCTTTCTTTCTGCTTCGTGACGTGCAGCTTTTCTGGGTGCTGTGAATGAGAACCCCAAGGTGGTGTTGTTAATCTCACACTTCTTGGTGCTGCATTCCATTCTCTGGACTTCTGAAGCATACACAAAATTCACCTCATTCTGGTTAAGGGCAACTGCTGTGGTCAGGGCTCAGCGTATTTCCAGGGCAACAGAAGGCAAGAGAATGAGGGTGATGCTTGGCTCTAATCTGAGGTTTGTTTTGGAAGTCCTGGTTGGATTTTAGCTCCTTATTTAGGAGAAATTAAAATGTGTCCATGCGGGCAAATGCAGAGAACTGTAACAGTTTATCAGGTGGACATCCCTAGTGTAGATTAGTCCTGTGTTTGCATAGTTCAGGGTTGCAGAAGGGGGCCAACCCCTGCCAGCTCTGAGTGTCGGCAAGCTGGTGTATTAGTGGCATTGCTCCTCTGTGCGTCCTCCCCCTGTCATACAAGGGAGAAGCTGTAGTAATCTTCTGCTGTATGCTCATGGATACTGGTGCTATACAGACCGTGTACTGCAGGCAGCTGGAAAACCTTGCTTCCTTTTAATGCAACTTATTATTAGTGGTGAGTGTTCTCTTAGAATCAGTAGTTAAACGCAGATTGATTTCTCCTGACACGCAATGCTTCAGATCCCAGATTCCAGCTGTATTGCTGGAGATCTCCATGTTTCACAGAAGCTGATCTGCCACAGTGTCTGCTGCCCTCTGAGGCTTTAAGCACAGCTTTTTTGAGAAGCATGCGGGGTGGAAACACCACTCTGGGTGCCCTCACAGCCTTTGCAGGTACCACTACCTACCAGGCAGTTGTTTCTCCATCCCTTGCACAGGGAAAAACCTGTGCCAGCTGGCCTTATCCCCAGGTCTGTATCTCTCAGAATGGCAGCTTTCTGCTGTTCTCCCTTTTGACAATTCCAGCGCATTTTCCATAGATCTTTTAGCTGACGTTTGCCTAAGAGAATGTTTCTGTTATTCCTTTTTGTGTGCCTCATTTCTAGACGCTGCTGGGTAGACTTTCTGCTTTACTTACACTTGCGATGTCTTCCAGATTCCCATCTTCCACAGCTCTCGACAATGAGATTTACTGCCTAAGACACATAGTTCAGTGCCCTTATTTCTATATTTAACCTTCAAGAGATGACTTTCACCTGTATTTCTAGAACAAGTCGGAACAACAGTGTTTCCAAGCAAGTTTCCCTTAGCTCCTTCTCATGGAGAACTGGAATAAAAAGAGGGATGATATTGTACTTCCGCTGACTATTCTGCTTGCCTGATGCACGGGGTTATTTGCCCTTAACATGTTGTAAGAGTTAAAAGCAAAAAAAAAAAGTGTAAAACTTTAGGTTTTTGGCACCCGGCTACAGTAGATCCTGTTAGAAGAAACATATGGCCTCACACTAACAGTGTTAAAGCACTGCTAAAGGATTGCGTGCATGACATTGACAAATTTCCTGCAGGCTTTTTGTTTTCGGTGCTATTAGGCATTCAAAGTCCAGTATTTCATTACCACTGATGATACGGGGAGCCTTATTGACATTCTGTCCATCTGTTCATAACATGCATTATTAAATGTGAAGCAACTAGTAGGTAGGAGTGCACTTGCCAGCTGTACAATGAATTCTCCGCAGTTTTGGTGCCCTCTGTACGTTTTCTGCTGGGTTCTCAATATGGCTTGCAACTGGGAGGTTTTTTACTCTTGGTGTTGCACATTGTGCAGAGGAAAGTTGCTTTAAAAGGATTCTCTTTGTTATCCTTAATACATCATTTCAGGGGGCCTTTTAACATAGAAGGGCTGTCTCCGCTATCAGATCTCACTAAGCAGTGTGGTGGTTCTTTGCCGGGGAGCAAATCTGCTGCATTACCTATGAGCAGGACAATGGGGCCCCAATGCGTCGCCCTATTCATGCATTTTTGGAGCCCAGAGGAATTGGTTGGACTATTTACAGATTATAACAGTTGGTAGTTGAATGTTTTATTTTCATTCCCAGTTGGTACAATATGTTCACCGCTGATGCTAATGGCTTGACCATTTGATATCACATATGGTCCACTATTTGGGTCTCCTGAAGCTTTCTTTTGTGGTCAGGCTGCTTTAAGGCTCTCCCATGTTTAAGTTTGTTCTGCCTGGCTATGAAACTCGGAAACTTGGCAGCCGGAGAGAAAATCCGCAATTCTGTTGATAAAGACTCAAAGAATTCGGGTCAAAATGTCCAACAAAGAATATTTTGATACAAAATTGAACATAAACAAAGGCCTGAGTTGATCATGTGGAAATTTCAGAGAAATGTCCTTTCATCTTTCCTTGTCTTTGAAGCTGTGATTAAGTCACCCTCCAGTGTTTCGGCACCGTTGAGTGTCGTCAGGACTCGCTTTGGCTGGGTGTTCTGTTCCCTGGAGAACAGTTTATGGGGGATTTGTATTGCTGGAGTCATTATTTGTGGTTTGATTTATGTATGGCTTTTCTGGAGATGTTTCGTGAAAGAAGACAACCTGGAAAAGCCAAATAATTTTCCCCTTGGTTTCTAGAATAAGAGCGCAGGAAAGGTGAACTAAAATAATACAGGAACCAAAATTAACATTACAAGCCTGTCTGAAGTTCTTATCCTATGATACACAAGTGTTTATACTGACTCCGACACATAACTGATAAAGCCACAATCTCATCAAAGGATTCTTTCCAAACCTATTGCGTTACCCTCTGAGAGCTGAGATTCTCATTTGTTCATAGGAGTAGATCACAATAGCTCTAATTCCCTGAGAAGTGGGCATTGTATGATCATTGGGCAGGCTAGTACATTAATTGTCCTCCACTTCACCTCTAGATGTTTAACTCCTATTTAGTCAACCAGCAAAAAATAATGCTCCCTAAATAAGTATTATTTTACTTACTGTTCCAATAGCTTTTCTAACTGGGTAGTTTCTATAAAATAAGTTTATTTGTGTAGAAGGGGCATTGAAATCATGTTAGGTTAACGTATTCAGTGCCATTTGCTGGGAGGATAGGGATTTTATGGTTCTATTTTTTGAGCCGTACAACTTTAGCTGAATAACAGCAGTGTGATTCCTGCACTCAGGAATATTTCTCTATTTAATGGGACAGACCTAACAGTTCTTACTGCATGGCTTCTGCTTTCTTACAGCCTCTCTGTTCTCTCACGGATGCTTGTTAGGAGAGCAGGTAAGCGCGCGTTCGAAGTGGTGTGTGTGCCTGCGACGTCTGGCTCCTGCTGCTGGACTGAATGAGGCAGCTGAGGGCAGGACAGAGGCTCTGACTTGATGAGTTTAAGATGCAATGTTGCCGGTTTAGGCAGCCCTTCGAAGCAGATTGAACTGAAGCTGAAGTAGGAGGCTTTTTGTCAAGTGAATAAAGTCAGTATTCATCCCGAAGCTCTGCAGAGGGAGTTAATGTTTTCTCTTCGGGAGAAAAATATGCCCTAAACCCCCAGTGTTTTTGCAAGTGAAACTAGTAGGTAAGAAGTAGAATTCTGCACTCTACTATAAGCAGTTCCAGGGAACTGGAAATTACGGTAACACTTTTGCATGCTAAGAAGTTTGCCTACCTTAAAATGTCTTAAAAAACGACTGAGGAGATAAATTATTAATGAATAATCTCAGCAAAGGACTGGGTGCCTGATGGGGTAAAAAACATGTTTTAGGCAAGACTCGGGCGAAAATCAGATACCTGACAGTACCTAAGACAGCTTAAGAAGTTAGTAACATGTGCCTCTCACTACTTATTAGATAGAAGTGAAGATTATATAGGAAGAACTTGGACTCACTAGCCACAATTGAAATTAAATGATATGAAGAATAGGCTGAGAAAGTTGGGGCTGTTCAGCCTGGAGAAGAGAAGGCTGCATGGAGACCTCATAGCAGCCTTCCAGTATCTGAAGGGGGCCTATAAGGATGCTGGGGATGGACTCTTCATCAGGGACTGTAGTGACAGGACAAGGGGTAACGGGTTCAAACTGAAACAGGGGAAGTTTAGATTGGATCTAAGGAAGAAATTCTTTACTGAGAGGGTGGTGAGGCACTGGAATGGGTTGCCCAGGGAGGTTGTGAATGCTCCATCCCTGGCGATGTTCAAGGCCAGGTTGGATGAGGCCTTGGGTGCCATGGTTTAGTGTGGGGTGTCCCTGCCCATGGCAGGGGGGTTGGAACTGGATGATCTTAAGGTCCTTTCTAACCCTAACTGTTCTATGATTCTATGATTCTATGTTCAGGAAAGGGCATATTTCTCATAAACAGCAGAACTAAATGCTAAGAACTAGAAACAATACTGTTGAAACATCATTTTCTTGGCCTGATATAAATCAATCACAGGCCTACAGGCCTCCAGGAGTAATAGCCTGGGGGTATCCACCAAAACCTGGGTATCGCAATGCAAAAGCGGTCATAACATATGTTCATGAGCATGTCCCCAGGGGTCCATGGACATCACATCTGGGGTGGCTGAACCTGGTCTGAGCGCACTGCAGTGATCTTGTACACAGCTAACTAAGGAAGAGCAGCAGGGTAACGTGGTGGCACGCTCATTGTGGAGGTGGTGTGTCTTGTGCCTGCTCTGACACCCTATCACCATCTCCAGAGGCACTCACAGTATGTCCCCTATGGAAAGTGAGAGGTGGAATGGACTTGATGAAAGCAGCTTCATCTTGGGAAAGGATTGAGTGGAAAAATAGCATCAAGTTGTAACTTATCAGCCCTAGGTATATTTTGGGGGGTTCTTTCTCCTGAATGAGATTAAATTACGTATAGTGTTAACGCAGTCTTCTGCACCAGTGTAAATGAGTTGTTAACATGGCACTTCATCGCAGTAATAATTCAAAGCTACCAGCAGGCTTGATGGGTCTGCAATAAATGTTTTATTATTTGGGGAAAATATACTCTACAAGTTGCAATGTGCCATGCTCATTCATGCTGTAAATCAACAAATATCAGCAGGCTGAATAGCAAAATGAAAAGCTTATTTAGGAACTGACACAAGCTTTCAGATGAGCAGGGATGGCTGAAGTTAACTGCATTCATTTTTCTTTGCTTGTCACAGTTGCCACTTGAATTTCACTGCTAAAGATTGTGGGTAGTTTTGCTTTATGAAATTACATCTACGGAAACAGTATTTGCATTTATATAGGCTTAGTTACAATAAAGTTAAACCTAACACACCCCCTTGGCTCTGCAAACAAACAAACCGACCAGAGACCTCAATGTTAACATAATATCTTAACCCTCAGTTTTCTTAGGTCTGAATAGGATTCAGATAAATGGTTCCCACTGGCTGCCTTAAAAGCCCAAGACTGGTAGCCAGAGGAAATGCAAGAGTGCTGAGCTATGGTTGCCTTTCGCACCTTCAGCTCTCCTGTAAGGCCACCTCTGTCCTCACATGGATATAACCAGGGTTATCTTAAGGCACAGATTGGATGGAGACTGGGAATTAAGATGGTCCTCATGGCGTGGTGATGAAGTGGTTTAAATCTGCTCTGCTACTATCCTCTCTTGTCTCCTCCAACACCTGAAGGCCCTCACTTGAGAGATGCAGTATGGAAAACGCAAGTCCTAAATGCTGAGCAATGGCTTGTCCTGAAAACTGTACACGTTCAAACAAGGTATAAATCCCTTTGCAACCTCTGTGTGTGGATGTCCTTAGAGAGATGGGACTACTTTGACCGATCCTATCAGGGGAAGGAGGAACCAGGACGATAAGACAAGGCAAGGTAATGCGTCACATTCCTATGTGGGCTTGAAGAGGACATGGTTTTCGAAGCTAGCTTCAGAAATATTTGGGGTTTGGGGTTCTTTGGTGGTGTTTTTTTTGTTTGTTCACCTTTTCTTCCCCCAGAGAGGAACAAAGAGAACATAAAATTATCTATCTATCTACCTACCTACCTACCTACCTATCTATGTATCTGTGTATCTATCTATGTATCTGTCTATCTATCTGTCTATCTATCTATCTGTCTGTCTATCTATCTATCATCTATCTATCTATCTGTCTGTCTGTCCATCTGTCTGTCTGTCTATCTGTCTGTCCATCCATCCATCTATCCATCCTTCCTTCCATCCATCCATCCATCTATCTATCTATCTATCTATCTATCTATCTATCTATCTATCTATCATCTCTAAAGCATTTGCACAATGATGCCATACCCCTGGTCGCTGTTCTCGAAAGGCAACAGCTACTTTGTGCATGGCAATTCATGGACCTGCCTCATGAGGATGGCAGCAGGGACTGGGCATAGGAGGAGGATACCCCTGGACCAGACTGGGACAGAGCAGAGCCTGCGCTGATGAGTGTGCACAACCTTCTGATTGCAACACCATCCCAAGCAAGCTGCTTATGGATGGAGGAAACAGTAGGAGAAAAGGTAGGAGATCTCTGTTAAGGTTTGTGCCTGCTGGTGTGTGTGCATTTGAATGTGCATGAACGTGAACGTTTGTGTGTGTATGTAGACAACACACAAAGCAATTTTGGCTCTCTGCAGTCTCTGTAGTGGATTTCTTCCAGTTTGGTAGATAGGAGTGCCTGCCTGTGAATGGATGCTTTCACTGTGCTCTTGGTTGTGGAGTTAGCTGCAGTCTTGACCATCTCAATTCTCTGTTTTCAGTAGGTCAGTTTGCATCACCTGAATACACCATGATTTTGTTGTGGTGTCCTGTGTGCCTGCAGGAGAGGAGTCTGATCTTGTAGCCAGCAAAACTTGGTCTTGAATGTAGTGTTGGGCTGTTCAGAACAGTGTTAAGCATCCTGTGTCTGGAAGCAACCTCCTTGAGGCAGGTTGCCTTTGCTCCAGTGAGTGATCCTGCATTGGAGATGTTCCTCCAGCCCCCAGGGAGTCCTGGTGAGGCTTTGCTGATGATGCTGGCTGTTGGGGTTCCATGAACTGACGTTTGGGCATCATGTCCTGTTGAGGAGGCTTCACTTCCTTGGTTTTTAAGACCTTCACTTTGACTTTTCAGTCACAGAACTGCGTTAAGGATGTACGTGATGTGTGAGAAAACCATGCAAGTGATGTGTTGCTTTCCCCAAACTATTTAACTTTGCCAAGAAGGGAAGTGAAATGACTTTACCCCTTTGGAATGTAATCATGAGCACTTTGCTTAGGAGAATAGGAGCTGTGAAGAATTTAATTTGGAGAGCTGTCTTAGTCTTAACTTCAAATGGAATTATCTGAAGCTTTTGTCATCATGATGATTTTTAAAAAGGCAAGAATAAGTCAAAGTCTCTAAAAAGGTCCCTGAGATCGTCCATAGTGTAGGGTTGGAGTTTGTTTCGCGGGGGGGGGAAGAAAAGGTTTGCTTCTTGAGCCAGCTGTTTATATGCTAAGGAAAGTCCAATTAAGATGACTGAATTGTAAGTGTCATAAAATAGAGGAGGCAAAGGGCATTTAATTGCAGCTGTGCTGCCTGGCACCAATATAACAAAAGGAAAAAGGCTCCCCTACAACACGGAGTACTGCCTAATACATTTGGTGTGATAAAGAGACAATAGATGGTGTAGACACACACCTCGAAACAGTTCAAAAAGCTGCGTCTTCTGATTTTCCTGAAGGTGTTTTCCAATTACCAACACAGTTTAAGGGAAAGTAGTATTGTTTGAAGTGTTGAGACCTTCAACTCTGGTCGCAGGTGGAAGAGAAAGCATCGTGTGCTTTAAGACAAAAACGTTGCCTAAGAAAATGGATTCATGACCCAGAAGAATGTATAATTGATGCGTGTGGTTGTCTAGATGGCAGAATAACAATAGCAAGCATTAGAGATGAGAGCTGGAACTAGTCAGGCAGTGAGGCAGGATGTATTTTATAGGTCATTTGGGCTCCATTCAGATCTACAGGTTGCTATTCTTTCTCCATACTTGAAAGCATTTAATGGATTATTACAAGAGGAAAAGGATGGTATGCAATAATAGTTTAAATTGAAGCTCTGGATATGTACCACCGCGGTGTGACTTCTGAATGAATGCTTCATTTAGGAGATTCGCGCATGACATGCTTGAAAGTTTGCCAGAGCACCAAGGAATTAAAACAGTGAGTTGACCAGCAGCAAGAGTAAAGGACAGTGCATAGGAGAGTAGAAATAGTTCTTCTCTTTTCATGGCACAGACAAGAATGAATAAGAACAATTGACCAAGAAAGAGTTCTCAAAGCTGATGTCCATCCTCTTCAAGGCAGATGAACGGGTTTTGGTCTGTGTTGTGTCATCATATTAAGTTAAGGAAAAAAGAGAAGTTTGGAAAGAGGTTTAACTGTCAAACAATCAAAGCCAAAAGCACATCATTCTGAAGTCAAATTCCGAATCCCTACTTATGTGGAAAATGCTTTTTTCATCTCAAAATTGATACAAGTTAAAGAGGGGAGAATCTTTTCTGCTTTGTTTCACATGAACATAAAAGGTTTATTCCTGCTTTTAATGAGGAGTATTTCACAAATGTAATGGAACATAATTTTACCAGGTTTCCCTAAGGGAAAGTCATGGCATGATTACACAGGCAGTGCCATCTCATTTAGTATAATGCTTACAATATACATGCAAATATACTTAGGAAGCTCAGGTTAGAGGTAGATGGAATGGCATTCAGATAATCATAGAGCAGTGCAGATGCTGAGGAAGGTTTTGCAGGAGGAATATGCATTGAATGACTGGGCCCCTGCAGCCACACATGCCCTCAAGTGACGTTTCTCTGCGAGGCAGAAGATTCAAGCTGTGCCAGACAGAAGTACCCGGCACATGTATGTTTGGCACATCTTAGCTTGGCCCTATTCGAGCCCCATTGATAGCATATCCCAGCAGGCACAGCCTGGAGAAGGAGCCATCCCCTTAGGGATAGAGCTCTTGTAGTATCCCTTAGGATAACTGCTGCAGGGTAGCGGGACACAGAGGAGCTCCATGGGCACAGAAAGAGGTTCGAGCCAGGTCAGACAGAGGCACAGAGAGAGGACAGAGCTGGGAGTTTCAGGCCGAGAGTGTGCTCTCCAAACTCTCAGCTAAGTTCTGAATAATAAATGACTTACCACAATGCATTGCAAATTGCAGTTCCAGCATGTTAGGTGTAAAGAGCAAGTAAAAATCTCTGTTATAAGCTAGTATAAAAGGTCTTATGTTTAAGGGAGTTGTAGGGGTGCTCTTTCTTGTGCATTGACGAAGCCGAGATCTGCAAGAAAAATGATCTGAATATCCTGTTTTCTTGTAGGGGATGATAGAGCAATTTTAAGACATTCTACTAGCACATATGAGGGGAGCATATTCCCTAGTTCATGAACAACACATAGTCTTTTGCTTCTATTTTAAGCGTGTTCTGTTAAATTCACACCAGACTCTCGTACCGGGTCTGGCTCTTACTTAACCTGACGTAGATCACTTTACCATCACAGAGATCAGAGACGCTAGCTCATCAGTGAAGTGATGTAAAAGTCTAGTCTATACGAACCTAGTCTTGACACTGGTTATTGGGAGAAGCATGAAGGAGGCAATTGTAACCCACTTTGGAGTCAAAGCAACTGCAGTTTCTAGAGCTCTCCTGCGGGAGCGCTGGCAGCAGTGCTGCTGCCTTAGCTGGCACATCTGGATTGCAGGTGTCACGCCAGCAGTGGGCCTGGCAGCTATCACCCTGCTTGGGTAGGCAGATCCTTTCTTGTTCTTGTGAGGAAGGTCAAAGGATAACAAAGAGAAATGAAGTACAGAAGCTCGACATCTGTTAGATTTCTCTTCAGCTTCTCCAGTGTCAATGTGAGTAGCTCGCATCTGTTGGGAGCAGCAATAGATAGGTTAGAGCAAAATCCATATTACAGATGTATGCCTGTATCTGCTATGGAGAAAACTGGGCAGAGGCACTTGTATTGTAGTTAGCGCTCTCTGTTCTCTGACCCACTTGAAGCCAAACTGCTTTTTAGCAGTCAAAAGGATTATTTGTTCAATCTGGTTTGCTTTGTTTTCTTTATGTTTCTCTGGCACATCTCAATTACCTGCTAATAATCAGGAATGGGAGTCGTTTTGATCTCTTTGCAGTCAAGTGTAAAACCGATCGCTTGGAGAAGCTCACACCTGAGTCGGTATCAGACCAAGGAAGTGTTTGCTCTTCCTTGTTCGTTAGTGAACATTCCAGCTGTGGCCTGGGCTGGGAAAATGTCAGAGTGCATCTTATTTAACCCCCCAAAACATATCCTCTGGTCAGTGACAAGGGAGGCTCTGCCTGCCCGGCTCAAGCTTATGGAGGACAAAGTTGCTGGATTCGAAAGCACAGCCTTGCCCACTGAGACTGCTTGGGTTCCTGTCGTTCCATGTCTAAGGAGATGCTTTCAGATGGGAGGTAAAGCTGAATTCAAGCTTTGATTCCGTGTTCATTTGCTTTTCAAGGTTAGTAGCAGATTAGTAGGAGCGCTGAAGTTGCAGAACCCGGGACACATGCTGCTTCCTTCTGCAGTAAAAAGGGGTGGCTCTGGTTCTGCTATGTGCAAAACAGCTTTAAACCAAATAATCTGGTGATGCGGTTTAATAGCAGCCAGAAATAGAGCAGGGGAGAATTTTGTTTAACCAACTGTAGGAAAATTCAGGCAAATTAAGGAAGTGTGTGAAGGAAGTGCCCCAAACACACAGTGCTTTAAGCTCCTCGGTGGATGATCTAATTCGGAAGGAAAATGGTGTTAGTTCATGGTAGCTTAATCCTCTTTTACAGTAAAGTCAGACTGTTTTACCCCTCAGTGAGAATATCCACGCAGGAATTGAATGCATTTAAACTTATGTGCATTATCATTGTGGGTTTAGTTCATTTATCTTAACTTTCCTGAATGATCTTTTCCGTAGACATAGATATATGATGCAGGTTTTATTTAAAGCGTAGTCATGTAGTCATGCCCTTAATGTAATAGGGGGTTTAGGAAACCATGTTAAAGGGTGAGAACTACTTTGTAAGCTGTTCATATACATTCTGATCCCACAGGATCACAGGTTTAAGTCATTATTGGTGCCTGCACTGTCTGCACATACTTGGAAAGCTTTAATGTAAGTGCTTGGTATCTGCTGGACACTGCAACCACTCTTCACCCACAATTCCAAATCCTGGAATTTTGGGCCTAAGGCCCATGAAAGGTAATTCCAGTGATCACTCTGAGTTCGCTCTATCCTCTGTGCTTTTTTACAGGCCCAAGATAAAACGATGCAGATCACTTTGGGGTAGTTTTGCCTAACCTGGTTATATCATCCGCAGAATGCCAGAAGCATCTCTCAGCTTGTGTGGAGAGCTTCGGTCCTTACCTGATGGAGGGAAACACTGACTAGACCTTTGTCCAGCATGTCCTTGGAACTGTTTTCTTTGAGAGAATGACGTTTTTAATGCCAGACAAAAGGCATGACCAGCAGGACAAGGTGGTGCTGGAGGCCTGCAATGCTGCACAATGCCGGCAGAAAGCAACGTTATGGAGGGCTACTTCTGAACAGATTGGAGCACTACTGACTACCAGGGCTGTCCCATGGCAATGAGAGTCATTGCTGCTCATCTGATTCAACTGACCACAAAGGCAAATGGAATGAAGTTCTCTTCAGCACGATGCTAGGCTCCAGGATGGTAAGTTTGAGGAGACCATTGATTGCTTTGTAAAGCTCTGTGATCAGGAAGCCCCCAGAGCCACTTCTTGGTCTTCCATACAGGGTCTTAGTATTCAGCAAAAGAAAGCAGTGTTCTGCTTAGCTGAGTGAGTCTCCACGGGCTTTTAGTGCGGGATGCTCCGGAAAGGCAGTATACCTCGAGAGGAGTAAGGAATTCTTTGTTTAAACCTTTGTTTCTTGTTCCTGCAGCCTTGTTGAGCAGTTTACTTCATAGTGACTTTAATCTGAAGCTGAGGGCACTAATAAAGCTGTTATATAAAAGCATTATTGGTATTTGAGGTATTAAGGCTGTATTTGGGGAGTTAAAGTTTGCCCTGTCTGATGTTATTGGTTTGTGTTTTAGCAGTGTTTGTGTGCCGTGCCTTTTGGAGTTGATGCATAACAACTCAAGTCAGCTAAAAGTGTACGGCATTAATGAAACTGTGAGCCACATAAAAGACTAAATCGCTTTTTCTCTTTCTGTAATTGCCACTACAATAAAAGCTGCCTTTACTGTACAATTTTTCAGGGTTAACCCCTGCAGAGCTCCCAGCTTGATGAGGGCGAAAGTGTGATTAGAGGTGTGGGGAAGCGGGAGAACAGCTGACTAATAGTAATGAGGGGTGCTCAAAGGCTGGAGGCAGCAGAAGGCAAAAGTTGTAACCATGTCCCCCCCTCCAGTTCCCAGATGAATTGCAGTGTAATGCATGAGAGTCAGCTGTGGTCCTGCAGCTTTTGCATCCTTTTCAGCTATCCAGCTGAACAGGGCACGGAGCGATAGGGAGGAAGGGGATGGAGTGTGGCCAGTTGTGGCTGCAAGGCAGGAGAAAATGGGAATGGAGAGGGGTTTGTGTTCTTTACAGGCACTGTTTTGAGCAACAGCATGTCTATTTTGGAGTGAGAGAGCGGAGATTTCAGCCAGCAGAGCAAGGGGAGGATTTGATGGACGTGGAGAGTTTCCTATGGGGTAGGAGTGCCTCCGTGCAAGTGATTTTGCCATCCCTATATTAATCCTAAATACAAACAAATCTCTCTTTACTGAAACATCAGCAATGTGTGCTGAAGTTTTAGGTAATTCACCACATACCAAGTGTTGGCAATGTGATACATTGCTGAAAGTGAAAAAGAGCATATATACCTATATATAGAGAGGTATATATGCCTATATACAAAATGCCTATATACCATCCGCTGAAGGTATATAGGCATTGAATTGTTTTGTTTTAAATGGGACAAAAATGCCATATTGTTATAATCTGAGGGACTGTCTTTGCTAGAGAGGTTGAACAGCTCTTTGCAGCATTGACATGGTCAAACAATGCAAATGCTAATAAAGAGTGGTGATTGCTTCCCCTGCTTTCAGGGTCCTGTATGATTTGTTCTGTTTTGTTGTTTGCTTCCTATTAGAACAGAAAGTAATGTTGAAAGCATGGAAAATATTTGATTGTAGGAGATGTCTCAAATACCATTTCATCTGGAAAAAGGGTTAGAATGAGTAACCTGCCGTGTTCAAAAAGGTTGCTAATTGCCTGAATTTCACTGTGGTTTAATTAACAGCAACCACGATAGACGTGGGAGGTGGTGCTTATCACCTGCCAAGGAAAATGTTGTCTTTTGGAGGAGGAGGGGTGATGTCAACCAAAATACAGCTTGATTTTAGATCTTCAATACCATTCCCTTTAATGTCTTTTGGTGGGCAAAGGTGATTGGGCGTTAAGGAAGTAACAGGATGGAGAACAAAGATACTAGAGCACCAACCATCTCCAGTCCCGTCCAGTCTGAGAGCCATCAGCATCCGCAGTGCTTGCTGGGGAAGAAGGTGGCTGAAGGAGACTTTCAGATTGCAGCTGGATGGGCAGCATTGCACATAGCAACTCATGGGGAGTGTATCAGATCAGGTGTATCACGCCGATGGTTTGCTCTCATCTGTGAACCAGATATATGTTAGTAGAGGCAAAAATATTGCTGGTCAAGTGTGCTCCATGTTGATGTTATGCTTTCTTTGTTGTCCTTGTTATCTGTTTTAAGAAGTGCAGCCTGTAATTCTCTTTGAAAGTACCTTATAGCCAAGGGTGTTTGGTATAGGTAGTAGTCATTTGTTACGGACAGCTCTGCTCATAGCAGCTGGATGCATGGAAGTGCTGGAATCATCTTAATGAGGTGATGGGTCTGACCTGGAAGTTGCTGCGGTCAGTGGAAAGGTGGCATTTCTTGTCCACTGGATTAAACAAACCAAGGTTGAATGCTTACCTTAGGTTAGACTTGGTAAAGGTTCTGTAGTCTAATGTTTTCCTTGCCTGTTCTCTGTGTTTCCAACATTCTTCATCCAGAGGCTGAAATGCAGGATGCTGGGAGCCAGGGTAGGCACAGTCTGTTCAGATGTGTAGTAGCTGGTATTTTAGCATTATTTCACATTCAAAAAGGTGTTTTGGGCTCTTTCTGTTCAGAAATGGCAAGAAATGTACTTAATGTATTCCTGCTTTGGAACGGAGGGAAGTAAAATGGGGCATTCGTCTTCCATAAACGGGATTGCAGGCTACAAGGTATTTTGGATTTCTTTATGTCGGTGTCCACGTGATTGTGAACGTATAGGCTGCCCTATAACTACTTATTGTAGTCCAGCATATATTCCCATAGCGTGGTCCCCGCTCTAGGAGATACTAAAGAGCAGGGACCCACCAGAGAAGGGTTGGCTTATGCCATTCGCTCATTCTCATTCCCCTCCTGCTTACTATGCTCTCCTGTCTTTGTCCCATTGCTGTCCCATGGGAATGAGTAGCCCCTGCATGGCTGCTTGTGCAGGGGCCACTTGCTGCTTCAGAGGTGCTAGCTGCTGTTTCCTCTCGTATTGCCTGATGGATAATATAACACCTTCATCCCAGAGCTGATCTTCCCAACGTGCTTTTACTGCAGTTTTCCACCTCTGTTTCAGACCTAAGGAATGGCTTATTTGCTTGTGTATGTTTTTCCCCCGACTCTAATAGTTGGTCTCATTAAGGATATTACTTTATGCCCATAAACCTTGGCTGTCTGGCCTGCACATGTGTTCCTTGGGGGCAGCAAGCAAGAAAACAACCTCCTCAAGCCTGGAGTTTCCTTGGAGGAGGAAATAATAGCCACTGAATTATAGATTTAATCATTAAACTAGTTCTCTGCCCCCATTACACCCAATTTGAATATGCATTGGGCGTGAGAATGGAAGCAGAAGGATTCCCAAGATGCTGGTTCAAGTGACCCTGTCCTGCCTGCGTATCCAGAAGTCCCAGCAGGGAAGGACTTGAGAGCTTTGGCCGTATTTTAGTGGGACATAGGAGTCCCATTCAGAGGCTGGAACTCCAGCCCGTGCCTGTGGGCACGATTTGCTCATGGGAGGTTGGCTGTGGTTTACTAAGCTCTTTAACCATAGGGAAGGAATACTTAAGCAGGTTTTCCCCTTACCTACGTCTCATGGACTGCTTTAAGCTGCTCAGCCTTGCCAGGTGAAAAAGCCTTAAGCTGTTTCTTAAACCAGCCGACACAATATGATACAGCAAACCAAAAACAGTGGGTTTCAGCCCATGCTAGGACAACCTTCTGGGTCATTCAAAGCAGTCAGACCTTGTCATACTGAAACTGGTGGTTTGGAACGTGCTTAATCCATCCATAGTTTTTGGAAGTGGCTTCATCAGCTCCTTGCCTTTAGCTTCGGACAAGAAATATGGATGTAAGGGGTGGGTAAAGTTTATGACTCATGGAGGTGTTTGTTTCACTCACGTGTAATTTGTAGTGCAAACGAGTAGTCAGCCTGAACTCAGCTGAGAAAGAAGCGGCAGTGTACAAAGCAGAGCAGGTTCATTCAACTGGCCTTTCTTGTTCACTCTTTCTGGTATAAGAGCTAGTATATTATATATATAGTATATAATATATAGTATATAGTATATATAGTATATATTATATATATACTAGCTTATATATATAAATAAAAGCTTTTATATATATATGTAGCTCATAGAAGAGCTAGTAATATTGCATAAGATTAAAAGGCAAGAGGATAAAAGGATATAATGCAGCATTAGCTGTCAGTGCCCCCATGTGTTGTTATGGGACAGTCTAGGCTCATACTTAGTTAATTCAAAACTTAATTAGACATTTATAAAAAGAAGTGTTCCTTATGTCCAGAAGCATAAAAGCATGGTTATAACCACTCTTCTTCAAGTCACCAGCCAGTCACATCATGTAGTTTGGGCTGCTACTCCTTAGTGGATGGTTTTCTTTATGGGTTTTCTAGCCATATCTTTGGAGTATGCGGTGCTGATGACCCCTAGCTCAGAGCTGGGCAGTTTCACTACCTCAACCCCTTGCTACAGAGCCTTGAGCTATTCAGTGTCTATGGGATGCATCTGGGCTCCCAGTTCTCTGTGTACCAGTACTGAAAGTCGACATTTTCCAGCCTTCCCTTTCCTGGCACTGCTGGGATCAGGGGGGTTGAGCAGGTTCAGTGCCAGGTCTGGGTCCTGAACTGAGGAAGGAGCAGGACCTGGCATCAGATGTACTCCAGCTTCACGGGCCTGTTGTGAGAAGCACTTTGCTCCTCTTCCTGAGCACTGCCACTGCTGCGCAGGGGCTATCCCAAGCCCCTGGGTCAGCCACCACCTTGCAGGATGTGCTATGAGTAGCGCAGGATGTGCCTAAAAGCTAAGAAATCAGGGTTCGTTTTACAGCAAAGTGTTCTGCCCTTGCCCGCTACTGTAGTGCCGCATACAGGCACATGCTTCTGGAGGAAGAATGCTGATTTTTAGCTGCTCAGGGTCTGGCCTGCAGAGTTTAAATACAGAAAACCTCTCATGAAGGCAGGGGGTGTTTGTCTGTGTGGAGCTAAGGAAAGCCTTGCTGCATCATCAGGCTGGGTGTAAAAGCCAGTGACTGGCAGGCAGTGATTGCTGGTTGCCGCAGTGCTGGGAAAGGGAGATCAGGTATGGAGCGGGAACAGCAGCCAGGATCAATACATCACGTGGCTTTGCCGGCAGCGCCGGCCAAGGCAAGCCAATATTTAAGCCATGATGGACAAACAGCAGGGCCTGAGACAAAGGGAGGAGTGGGAACGCATGGTGAGGCGGTGAGTGGGAGACAGCAGCAGAGAGCAGCATGGAGCTGTGCTGGCAGGGCCAGCATCTGCAGTGGGCAGTAGCGATAGCAGTAGGGTTTCTCAGTGCTGGGAGCTCTATGCGTACCAGCACGTTTCATCACTTGGCAGCACGTTTAGGGAGGATGGACTTTGGAGTGCGCAGGGGGGCATTTCTGGTCCACGAAGCCCACGTTCATTGCTGTGCTGCAAACTTTCCGTCCCCCTTTTGCCCACCCGGTGTGGTTCGTGATAGAGCTGCCTCGTGCCTCTCTGATGCGTGCTTTCGTTTGGATGCATCGTGCTGCTGGGCTACTTCGTTGGGTTTTAACCTAAGTGAAGGAAAAGCCTTCAGCCGCTGCTTGGAAAGGGTAAAATTCCAGTTGTTCTTCAGGGAGCAGAAATGATCTCTTTTGGCATCGTGCTGTTATCGCAAACGCGGGGGGGTGTGATTTACCCTAATTAAAAAAATATGACAGACATAAGCCAGAGAAACGTCTGTAAATGACACAATCTGCTCCCGACTTTGTTTATCACTATCATAATGCATCGCTGGCCTCCTGAAATTATTAGCCTTTGTTACTTGCTACCAGCCACCAGCTCTTGCTTGTGGAACTAGAAAGGGTGCAGTAGGAAAGCAGAATGTGAGCATTTCAACGTGGGATCAGGGTTTCACTTAGTTACGCTCAGTCCTTCCTTATTGCTTTCTTCTGAAGTGTTTTCTGTCTGTTTAGCAGGTGGAACATGATTCCTCAAGCCTCTAGCTGAAATGCAGAAATCTGGAGTGGCGTTCAGAATGTTCTCTCTCTTGGAGTGAATGGAAGGGTTGGTTATCCGCTTCATAAGGCCGCCAGCTATCAGATTCACACTGGTCATTTCCCCAAGTAAGTTTTCGGATCAGACCGGACCTCTGAAGGGATGCTCACTGGTGCGTGAAAGAAAGATGCTGCAAGATTCTGTATCAGAAAGGTTAAACACGTGGGATTCGCTGTAAACACTCATTTTACCCCAGCTAACCTGTAAAGATTTCATTTTGCCTCCTTTATCTTCTCCCTTACCCTATGCTAAACCATCCCGAGCTCCGATGAAAGAATCATGTCTCCATTCATTTCCTATCTCGCTGAATTGCCTTTGCATTTCCTATCATCTGCACATAATCCTATTCTCTCCATTATTGTCTTAATACCAAGTACAGCACAAGATAATGGATAGGCACTGTAATAACAGTGTGGCCTGTAGGAGCCCCTCGAGGGAAATATCTTTGACGCTGGTAGAATATTAATGCATCCCAGGTCCCTGATCTTCCTCTTTCCCTTCGTCTCCTGTTTTCTAAACTACATAATGACTTTCATATACATGACAAAAGCATTAGAACAGAAAAAGGCTCATTGATGAGCAGCAGGGCTGTGTGATATTAAGCACTATTCTCAGTTCTTTGTACCATTTTTGACCACCATCAGAGACAGTGTGTGCAGGTAATTTCTGATTTGAATAGATAGAGGCATAAAGAAGTGTTATTGTACCCTGTTAATCCAAATGCCCATCACAGGCTCGGCATGAAAATGAATTAAAATGTAATTCTTCCATAATGCATCTGTCTACGGGATGATTTTCAGCAGATTAAAAACAAACAACTTGATATCACTTAGAAAGGGTAGTGGATTGTTTCTGAGAAGCTTAATCAGCAGCAGATTATGAATGGAGCAGTAAATCAAAGCGGGCTGTGTTAAACAATGTAGATTGTGTCGTAGCGGCAATTTAGGGCGCGTAATTCTTTAATAAGAGGGAAAAAATTGATTTTTGTGAGCGTAAACACGGAACGCTGGGAGAATGTGGCTGCTCTGATTGCAAAGGGAGGTGTGAAAAGCGCTCCTCTTGTCGTGTAGGAGCAATAACCTTGCATTCTGCTTACGACAAACAGAAGTTTGCTCCCTTTAGGGCTGCCTTTAAGCGTACCTCCTTTCCTCAGTTTCCTTTCCTTTTGTGACAGACTCCATCTTTCACTATCACCTTTCACTAGTGTATTCCTGCTTCATCCCCCTCCGAACCAGGCTGCGCACCCCTAAACTTCCCTTTTGTGCCAGAAGGATCTCGCCAAACTCACGCTCTGGGGCTTTCGCTTGGAAGTGTGGAGAGCTGCCAACAGGCACCTCTTCCAGGGCTGGTTTTGACTGTTCCTGGTGCTGGGTTTCAAGTGAAACTGCGGTTTGGGTGCTCGGCAGCAGCCCTGGGAGCAGAGCAGCTCCTGACCATCCATCACTGCAGGTAATATCTGAGGAGAAAGGGAGGAATTACTTCAAATCACAGCAGCTGAGCTAGGAGCAGGAGCTGAGCAGCAGTCTGGTGCTGGCAGCGTGCTGGAGAGGAGAAAGACTAAAGTCTGGGAGGATCAAGGGTGAGAGCTAATACATAGAAGTCCTGATGGAATGTGTTTCTGAGGTTTAAAAAGCACTTGAAAATTACTTCCGTATTAAATCAAAGGCTAAGGAAATCCTCTCTGAATGCACGGGTATTCGGTGCTTTAAGAGGATGTCTGCTTTCCCTTGTTTCCTGCTAAGTAAATGCTAAGAAGCATCTTCCAACTTCCCTGCTCAGTCCTGACCCAGGTTTGCAAGGGGCTCCGGGGAGCCTAAGGAAATGTCAGGGCAAGTGACTGAAGCCATACTAAAAGAGATCTGTCCCGAGAGGAAAAGAAGAGACAGTCTGTCTGTTCCTGGGCCTACTTTTGTTTTATGTATACTCTTAATTGTATTTTCAGATAAATCATTTGATGGATTTTGCTGCTTTTAATGTTATTTCTTCTGTCTTGAACTCGTGCAGTGCTGCGAAATAGCCTGATACTGACTGACGCTGCTTCTGCTTTTAAAACTGTGCTCAGCAGGGTGGGAAGAACGATACATGCGGATCTGAGGCATTGCACTGTACATCAGAAAGCTGAAGCTGTCCCTTCGAAACCTGGTAAAAACCATGTTAGCAAGTTCCGATGCTATCATTATAAATGCAATGCCTTTTCTTTCACATGTGTTTACTTGCCAAGAGGAAAAATGACATCCTGTGTGACACTGGTAGTGTGGGATCCCAGTTTATGAGACTGTAAACAAGAGGAGGTGAGAAAGAACTCGGTTTGTTACTTTGAGAATTCGCTTCCAAATCGTTACAGTCTAAATTTAGGTCTGGAATGAAAACACTAAGTTGAGGTTTTTTGCTTTCCTCTTTGAGCCCAAGTCTGGCAAATGGCTTTTCTTACTCTTCTGTGGCTGTCCTAAAATAAGGAGAGCAATTGATTTCCAATTGTAATCTACTAAACCTCTAGCATTTGGGAGGCTACAGCCCTGGGGCAACCACTCTGCCCTGGCCCTGGGAAGGTCCCTGTGAGCTTGACAAACCAAAGCCCAGTTTAAGTGCAGTGCTTTGCTTGTATTTATTGCCTCTACCATGTCTTCATGGATGGTTTCAGGACGTTTCCAGGCTTGGTCTTAGGTGAAGCCAAGCCAAGGCGGGCAGGAAAGGAGGCAGGATTTTATCCAGGGTGTGAGAAGCATCTTGGAGCATGGGAGTGTGTCCTCGCAGGGACTTTTGAGTTGGGAGATGATTGCGTTATGTATAAAGAACAGTGCACGCGCTCTTCCAGGGAGCTGAAAGAACAGATTTCAATTAACCCCCCTATTTTCGAATGTATTTCCTACCACGTGTATTAATTAGGTCCCTGCGATCTGTTCCGCCGTCAGGTTGTAAGGCTGAGGGGTGGTGGGTTTTCAACTGCTCACAGTTACTGTCTTCTGCTTGTGGGGCCTTTTGTCAGCGGAAAACACGCCATATGCGCCTTTCAGATCCCCTCCATTCACTTGGCTCCTGTTTGTTGTTTCTGACTTCCTAAGTGCTGCTGATTATTGCTGGGTTTTTTCCTCTTATTTATAATCACCTTCAGGATCTGAACCAGGGGAAGAACACTGTGGTTGTAGGGGTGACATACTGCTTTGATGTCTTTGGTGCCCTGTGTTCTTCTGGCATGCAGCAAAGTTCTTTCACATTGACTTCTAACAGCGAAGGTCAGTTTTATCATTCAAATACAGATTGCTGGAGCAAGATGGACTCTGCTTATGTCATTTTTCTCGGGTTTTGGGGTTTTTTATGTGTATTTAAAGATTCTGAATTGCACAGCGGAGCTTCAAACTGGGATTTAAATACCATACCTTGTTCTACAGCTCGTTATGCCTCTTCGAAGTACATTGCTAGCAAGAAATCTAAAGAATGCTCCTAATTATTCTGTATAGCTGCATTTCTCCTCTTAATCAAAAATGCCTTCCCTTAGACTATCTTTCTACTATAACTTCTCATATTCTAAGAGAGTCTGTGTGTGAAACACACTTGCAAGGATTGTATTGGTGATAGCGCTTCACGTCGTTTCTAATCTCAGTCCAGGCAGCACTAATTTAGTGTTTGCAAGTAAACATGATAATGAACAAGAATCCTCCTAGAATTGTAATTGCCGCTGCTCTTTTGTATTCTAGGTCTCAAATCTGTGTGTAATTGTCAGTGCCCTATAGAAATGTTAATTATCTTGAATAATCCTGTGTGACTTGATTCGGCTGGAGCGGTCCTAATCAGTAAAAAGGTATCACCCAAGGAAGTTAGAATGGAGTATGTCATTAAAAGGATGCAGAGAAACAGAGAGGCACAGTTGTGGCTAGGACGGGGAATGCTATGGGATTGGAGAGGAAAAAGGAGCATCGGCTGCAAACAGCGGAGTGGGTTTTGTTTGGTGGAAATGGAGGAGACCACCTAAAAGAGTCTAATGTCTATTCCTCTATGTGTGCACAGGCGTTCTGCGGCGGTGCAGGAAGGAAGAAGAGAAGTTGCTGCAGTATCTCCTGTGGTGTTTGTTAATAGCAACCAGCAGTATTTTAGAGGTGATGACTGCAAGTAAAAGTAGGGTGATTGCAGTGCAGTTGGGTCTGTGTATTTGGAACATGGTGTTATATTATCTGGGCAACCTGATCTAGATGAAGGTGTCCCTGCTCATTGCAGGGGGCTTGCACTAGGTGAGCTTTGATGATCCCTTCCAACCCAAACTATCCTATGACTCTAAGATCCGTAGGACACGTGAGCTTACGCTTGGTGAGTGGGATATCAGTCAAGTATGGTGTAAGCTACTGCTCAAAATAGTCATTCTCCTTCATCCTGCAAATTTAGAAGTCAAAAGTGCAAAACCTAAACCTGTCATAGCAGTAAAATATGGATAATCCTGCTCCTGTTTGCAGAGGGAGAAGGGGATTGAGTGACCTGTTATCTCAATTAGGCACTCCTCTGAGCTTGCTTGAAGTGGAAGGGGCAGTCAGTGAACCTGGGGAATAGTAAACTCTAAATGTCACCATCTTCTGAAATCATAGGGGACAGGATGATTGCTTAAAGTCTGGATCAACATTTGTGAAGCTTTGAATGAGTGTGTCCACAATTAACCTGGACAGCAAACCTACTCGTAACTGCGCTGAGAAAGGAAAAATCACTGCTCTAGAGTACCAAAATGGCTTATATTTAATGGTTTATAATTACTTCTTTCTTGTTAATGAAGTTTTTTGGTTAGTTGCTGCATTAATAAATTGAGTGCTTTGCTCATGTGATACTCAAATTTGGACTGCAAAGGCCTGGATTTCTGTAGGGAGACCGTATGTAATTTAACTTAGAAAGTTTAGGAATAATTTGTAATGTTTAATGACTAATTTGTGGTTATCAGGCATGCTTGCCAACTAGCATTTCCCCTCTTTGCCATTTGTAGATCCTGGGTTACACAGTTTTGGCTCTTCGGGAGTTCCGTGTTACTCCTCATGTGATGTTTATTGTTACCATGTCCTATGTGGCACAGATTACGTATTAATTTGAAACCACTTTCCAGTGGTGTCTCCTACCTGCTCGTCCATTTTCACTTGCTGTGTAGCAGCGCTGGACCTATTTGAAGGACTTCAGCAGGTACCTGTATGATCAGGGGTTCTACTTCAGGGAGCTCATTCCTGCTGTTGCTCTATCAGCATCCCGCTTTCTTGGAAATGCAGGGCAAGCGAAAGCTCTTTCCTCAGGCCCTGATGGGAAACATTAATTACTGTGGTGCCTTCTAATTTCAAAACAGGAGTACTGTAGTTTTCTCCTTAATGGACTTCCGGGCTCTACTACATGGAGATGAAAGTGAATTAAAAAACTCTGCAAGAAATCTTTTACGGGCGGCAAACTTTGAGCTCGCCTTGAACCTGCTCTCAAATCACTCCCCTGACTCCCTCCTGATAAAGTTTCCTGTTTCTTTCAGAATGTGATTGATCTCATTAGAGGATGTTAACACCTCTTTAATCCCGTCATCAAATTAATCCCGTTGATACTGTTAGTGTCTTTGTAAGGAAATACAGAGGAAAAGAAGACTGCCATTTGGCCTTTGCAGATTTTCGGTGTAGCTGAACTGATGTGCAGACTGTACCAGCCCTTACACTGTCAAGAGATGCCTTGAAAAAGCCCTTAGCCCTGATTATCTGTTGGAACAATGGCTGTGTCTCCAGTTACAGGCAGTGCGGTGACTCTGCAAAGAAGCAGGACAGTTTGTGCTGCATTCCCTTCTCAGGAACGTGAACCCTGCTTGTCTTATAGCCCTGCCATTTACAAGCCTAAGAGCTTCTTGTAAGCACGCACTGCTGCACCATGAATGGCTTCAGCATTTAGCACTGTCCTAGTTCCAAACACCAGTACTACATCCTTGCCACTCATAGGATCAACGAGGTTGGGAAAGACCTTGAAGATCATCAAGTCCTCAGTGCCCTGCTGTGTGCACCTCTTAAAGTGAACCCTGTATTCTTATGTAGGAGCTGTGATGCCTAACTCATGTACTGCAGCCCCCTCGCAAAGAAAGCTTTATGCGATTGTATTCGGTTTTCCTGGGTAATGTTGTTTGTCCTCAGAAATTCAGGATATAAATATTCACTGAGAGCGCATCTCCTAAATCAGTGATGTGCTGCGGATGGGAGTTAGGTTTTCATAAGAGCACCATTGTCAGGCAAGGTATGAGCTAGGAAGGGGAAAAGCTGTGGATAATTTGTTATTTACATATCCCTGATGGCAGAACCGCACACCTGTAACCGAGAACACTTCTTGTGGCGCTGCTTTTGAGTGGGGAAGTTACTGAACACAGCAAAGAAACCGCTCCAAAAACCTTACCAAGACGTTGAGCATAGGTTGGGAAGAGGGGATATGTAAAATGCCTAATTAAGCATGAGACAAGCTCCGTGTTGAAGCTTCAAAACCCGAATGAGCATTGTGTGTGGAGATGAAGCGTTCCCAAGGGAAACGCTGCAAGAAAATGATTCTTGGTGTTTTCTGTTCATTTCCATTGCCTTGATCTTAAAATCAGCTGCTGTAAAATTTATCCATTTCAGGCGGTGCCTGCAGCGTGCTGCTGTGCATAGTGGACCCTACCAGGTATGCATCGTATCAGGGCAGGCTGTGTTCCACCCCCAAGTCGCATTCTTGGCTCTGTTTTAAATTGCTCTGTCCACCCAGTGGAAGTGATGCCTGAGAGTAGATGTTGTTCATGCCTCTTAGCTACCTCCTCATTGTCTTCTGTTGGGATTCTTTCACTTGGTAGAGTGTATTTCGGGCTCTGCTGTTACACAACCATCTGGTAGCTCTTGAATTTATGGTATCTGCCAGGCGGACATGTGCTGACATTCAAAAAGAGAGCAAAAGACTGTTAGCCAAATGATTCCCCCTTTTGTTTAACAGATAATATTTGGCTCGTACTTGGCACACCAGAAAGTTCTGCTTTAAGAAGTAAAAAGCAAATTAAAAAGATGCCATAAAACCTGGGGTAATTCATCAGGCTGTGCTCTAGCTGCTGGTTAACCTGCTTTCAGAAGGCTGTTCTGACCACCACACAGAAACAGTCGTCTTTGCATGCAGTAATACCTCTGTGCTGCAAATCAGTGGTGCAAACCCTTGAGTTGTGTGCATAAACTAAGCTGTATCTACTTTCTGCTCGCCTTTCTGTATGAAGGTTTTAAACATAGAATCATAGAATAGTTAGGAGTGGAAGGGACCTTAAGGTCATCATGTCCCATTAGGGTTTCCACTGGAGAAAGCCCTGCAGCGGGTGCCTTCCATCCCTGTGCAGGACATGCCATAGAATCATAGAATCAACCAGGTTGGAAAAGCCCTTTAAGCTCATCAAATCCAACCGTTCCCAGCACTGCCAAGGCCACCACTAACCCATGGCACGGAGGGCCTCGTCTCCACGGTGTGTGAACACTTCTAGGGATGGTGATTCCCAACACACCAAAGGAGACACGTTTACAGGTTGTAGTAAAGTAACGTGGGCTCTAGAGCTTCTGCAGTGTCTCCTGTTGGTCTTCAGTAGGTCATGGGCTGCTCCCAGCTTGTCAGTGCAGTCTGAGGATGAGGAAGGAGTGAATAACTTACCTGAAGTTTATAACAAGGTGATGTTAAAAGCTCTGGCAGACCAGCGCTGGGCAGGATGGCACTGTAGTATGGGAGCAGAGGTGGCTGCTCCGGCACTCTGTGGGGCTAGGCAAACCTGGGGGCCCCATGGGGCAGAGGGCCATCACGCTATGGGCAGCTGTGACACCTCATTTCTCCATTGCTTTTACCCCATTCCCTGGTGCAACTGGTTTGCGAGTCTGATTGTGGAAACAGTATTTCTTTTAAGCAGCCGCTTTATTCTCCATTTGCCTTCTGTTTTGCTTGAAAACAGGCAGAAATGATGAAGTATATTGAACACAGCGCCTTCTGCTGAGACAACACGTGCATAACTGAAAGCATGAAGGTTTTCCTGTTCACAAACAGAAACTTCTTTCCAGTTCACCACTCCTATACGGAATAGCATGTTTGAACTCAAATGAGCACTTTAGGGATGCTGGACTGACTATCACCCAGTTACAGATTTGCTGTATGTACTGGCTGGGAGTTTTTCAGCTGCAGGTAAGCATACCTTTTATAATGACAAGGCTTAAGTCCTCAGCACTTCATCTTATCATTGTAAAAACAATTCTGTCTTTATATCTCTATAGACAAAAAACCCCCCATACTTGAATTATCCGTCAGATGTATTTTTAGTGTAGCTGTAGTGTGATAGCTGCCAATGGTAGCACAGTTAATCCACGGACAAGCTCTTGCCAGCATAGGCCACTTAAAGTATGCATGAGAAAGGACAGAAGTGCTTTATATTGTGATAGTCAAAAAGACACCTTATGGTGCATGTCAATATTACTGTAGCTATTTGGGGTGCTAAAGGTAATAAAATACTCTACACTAATGTGCAGGATGGTGATTTTTGCTGAAGCTGAATGTTTTGTACCACTCTTTGCCTTTTAAAGGGCAAAGGGAAAGGCAGTCTTGGTTTTACTGGTGATATACCAAGGTATCAACATACGGGTGTGTTGGTGGAGCTGTGCAAATGAGGATATAGAGTAACTAGAGGAAACTGTAGCTTCCTGATAGCCTCAGGATTTGTCTGCTTTTACTTCACCTTCAGGTAACTTGTTAGTAAATGCTACATAGCACCATAGGCAGAAAAGACACTTGTTTCATTCGTGGGAGAAGCAAGATAGGATTTGCATGACCTCCATGGCAGGAGTGCCCAGCGGCCAAGAAGCTGCACCCTTAAGGAGCAGGGAAACAAGGCAGCCGTTATCCAAAAGGAAATACCCTTCTCCAGGACTTAATGCAATCCACTGCTGAGGCTGCCAATGGGGCACGTTCAGGTTGCAATGGGATGTACCGCACAGGATGTTGCCAATACACAGAGTGCAAGCCGTCGGTGTCTACTGGAGATGCTGCTGTCATTCCAGGACATTGTTCAGGGCATGGAATGCATCATTTCAAATGGGCTAAAAGTAGACGGCATGCAAATGGATAGTACAGCGCTGAGGTGAGAATGCAATAAACTACTTTGACAATACTCTGTGCCATGTCAGGTCTTGGAGGAGGTGATAAGCTTCTGATACAATAGTGCAAAACCACCAAACCCAGAAGAAAACACAAGCCTATCTTCCATCTGCTTCCATCTCTTTAGTTCACAGAAGTGAATGCTGTACAGGAGCAAGAGGCAGAGGGTGAAGGGGGATTGAGGTGAGAAGGATTGTGATTATACTGGAAATAAGAGATTTGATCAAGTAAGAAAATGAATCAAGATTAAAGGAGAAAGAAGATTTCATAGGAGCTTAAAGGGGAATTGCTGTAAATTCTCCTAAACCAGAGGATTTTGGTTTTGTTGTTTTTTGTTTAAATAGAGATGTTACCAGTGTGCCATTATTAAGGAAGCTTTGAGAAGAACTTGTTTTAGGACAATCCTTGTAGGTGAACGTGAGCATGTTGGAGGCAGAATAGGCAGTCATGGTGTAGCGGTTAAATGTGTACCACTGCCAATACTCAAGCTGCAATACCAGGGTAAGCAGAGGAGCCTTAAGAGTTTTATCTCACTTGTTTCCAGCTCTTGTAAGGCAGGCGGAAGGGCAGGAGGAGAAAAGAGCATCAAAAACAAACCTGGATGAAAATGATGCCAACAGATGCATAGAAACAGGAAAGATGTAAAGGACCCATCCCTAATCAATAACACCTTCACGATACAACCAGTGCAAGAGACAAAGGAATTATTCAGCATCTGAGATGAAGACACGAATGAGAGCCTGTGGCAAATGCAGGAAGAGTTCAGGGTAAATAGTAAGCAAATTTCTCTATAGTTTGTGGATTGCTTCTGAAGCTGTGGCTGTGTTGTGTAATGTGCAGTGCTCAGACTGACCCAGTATGCAGGATAGCGTTCTTCCTTACGGGGTAGGGAGGAAAGCAAAGATTAGGATCATTTTGGGGGATGCACTTGAGTATGATATATTAAATATACAGCTCAAGTTTGTAGTAGAGTGGGTTTTATACAAAGCGTGGGGAGCATTCCTCCTTTGGTGATGGGCTTTGTGGAGGGTGTGATGTACTTGGTGGATGCTGAGACTGAAATCCTCTGGAAAGACACAGTGCAGCGTTAGACAGAAAGTGAAATAGAACCTGGAATTCACAGGCTTAAAGATAGGCAAAATGGGTAGAAAGGGAAATAGAATCCTTCCTTCTTTGCTTTCTAACCTGTTAGTTTCAGTGTCTTCTGTGAAATCCGAGGGTCATTCGAGCTCTGTCATTCGTACAACACATTACTGGTGGTACACATGATGTGCAGGGAGGAAGAGAGATCTAAGAATGAAAACCCCCCCATTTATTAGTTAATATCTGAAGATGCTGACTCACTTCATTTGACAGCCGGTGTGTTTAGGGTCTTGGAACAAGGACCTGTCCCGAAGGAATTGCTCTTTATTCCACAGGGAAGAACTTAGGGAAAACATTGGTCACTACTGGTAGGGCTGTTTTCTGTTCTTCTCTTACATATCTGGTGTTGGGGATGGATTTCGCCATGCTGCACTTCTGTGGTGGTATGTGGAGGGGAGCAGGCAGGGGTAAAGGGGGGACTGGTTGCTATGCAGCATAGATTTTATCCCGTCAAGTGTCATCCTGTGCAGCAGCTTTACAGGAGCTCTGCTTTATGGCACAGTGTAGAGAGTTACCAGAAGAGAGGGGGAAATGGATGGAGAAGGAGGTTTGATTTAGAAAGCGGGCCTGCCCCTTGAGTGAACAGCATTGGTGATGTATCAGTGACTGTACCAGGCTTTCAGGTATGCAAGATTTGGCTGTAGGGCTGTACATCCACATGTTAAAGGGTAAGGAAAGTCTTGGACAGCCTGTACAGTCTCCCTGCGTGTATTCTGTGGATATTGGCTTGTGCCACAGGTTTGGGTGGTGCTGTTTCCCGTTCAACACAACCATCAGCTTCTTGGAGCATCTGCCTTGTGCTCACGCCGTGATTAAATCGTATGGGGGGAACATGTGTTTCTCAGCTCTCCCTTCAGCCCTTTGGTGTAAGTTCGGTAAGGGGAGGTGAGGGTGCACATGAAAGTGCTTGGTTCTGAGTAGGCTCTCTTGGGTGCTTTCATGTTGTAAAGATCAGTAATTTACCTCCTCTCAGGTGAAAGCAGAAGACGAGTTGCATTCCTTTTTGAACGCTTGCATAGTGTGTGCAAATTGATCTTACCTTGCCCAAGTCCTCTTTGCAGCCCTGCCGTGCTTTTGTGGCAGGGGAGCTACACTGGGCTGTGCTGGCTGAATGTACAACTTAGAAAAGGCTTTATGTGGATCAACATTGCTGTTAGGAGGCAGAAAAGAGGGGGAATCATCAGCAAACCGGTGGTTTGATGGGGCTGGGCTGTTAAGCTACCCGTTGGATTGGATTTTTCACCCAAATTAATGGGTTTTTTTGTTGCTGCTTTTTGTTTCTTCTCCAATATACCCTTTTTGTTTAGCTCACCCCGTATACCTACATCATAGAGCTTTAGGGTGATTCCCAGTGCTTTCCGAAAGGCCCATACTTCTGCACCATTATCAGTGCTTCCTGTAATCCACAGTGATGCAGAAGTGCAGTGCTAAATGTTCTGGCAGGGTAGGTTTCCAGCTGAAACCAGAACAAGCATCGCTGCTTGTCCTGGGCGCCTTGGTACGGTGGCATCACGGTGACTGAGGCATCAGTCATCACTGATCATTACCATCACTAAGGCTCTCACCCTGATCGGTACCCAGTGGATCCTGGTCCTCTCCTGCTCCTGCCATGCTGCCCAGCGTGGGGACATGTTCTTAAGTGCCTCTGCATGTGAGTTTGGGCTCCCACAGCACTGAGGAGGAGCGATGCCTGCCCGGCATCGCCCTCAGAGGTTCCTGAGATAGGCATTTTGCTCCATTATATTCCTTGCAAACGCCTGGTAGCTATTATAGTGCCACCTAAAATGTTGCTTCCATACATTATTCCGAACAAATGCTGGTGATAATCACCTAGCAGCAGGCAGCAGTTCCCT
This sequence comes from Psittacula echo, assembly GCF_963264785.1. Lineage (NCBI taxonomy): Eukaryota > Metazoa > Chordata > Aves > Psittaciformes > Psittacidae > Psittacula > Psittacula echo. Next base: position 63,496,135 of record NC_137740.1, read on the forward strand.
TTCTGTTCAGAGGCATCAATTGCCTGCTGCAGCACTGCTCTCCTCAGCAGCTCAGGAACTGCCTTAGGCCCGTGGCAGCGCTCTCTTTGCTGCCATGAATAAATGCAGTTCTCTGATCGCATCTCTCATTTGTGCATTGATTTTGAACTAACGATGTGTTTGGGTATGCATACCTAAGTGTTTGCACATATACCAAGTCTTACGTGCTAGAATTCCTCCTCCGGTTCGGGCTGCGTAGCTCGGGGCTGTTGTGGAGGTACTGCATGTTAGCACTGCTGCTGTGCCTGGCTTTTTATGAAGTCCTTAGATTTAATTAAAACTGCTTTCTAGACTTCATCTTCTGCAGGAATGGCCTTTTATGGGTTCTACCCACGGGGTATTGTTTATCCAATGTGAGGTATTTAAATGCGAGATATTATTCTGGTGTATTCATTCCATGGAAATCTGGACTGAATGTTTTTCCCCGAGCGTTTTGCTGTTCTATGGAGCAGATGCAGTCCACGTTCTGCAAGCGCGATGAGAGATGAGACTGAAGTGAATTCGATTCTCTTCTGTGTTGTCAAAAGCCTGTAGGTAACTTGGCCTTGCTGTGTCTGAGCATCCTGAGTATTACTCACAGTTCTATTAAAATACTTCCATATGTATCTCTGTCTTTTAGTCTGTATTTTAACCAAATTGGTTTTTCTCCTTGAGATTTTCTCCAGTTCTGATCACTGTGCTTCTATTCAGTTTGTCACAAGTACAGTCAGGCCACTCTACTTCTATTCCATACGAGCTATTCACTCAATCTCTATTGCTTGCTTGCTTTCTTGCAGGGTTTGCATATGAATTGACTACTGCCATGTTCCCAGGAGTTGCCATGAGTGCAACACGAGGGCACATCTCTTGCACTGCCGTTGGCACCAGGATGCAATTCCCCAAGTTCCTCAGTGTGCAGATCAGAGCTGACTGCTCAGCCAAATCATGAAGTTTGAGTGCCAAGAAGTGCCGGTGCTCTGACCCACTGCTCTGCCTCGGCTGGAAAGACTCAGTTCCCCACAGCTTTATTTCCCATACATCATCATGGGTTTGTAGCCTCCTCTGTATCACCACAAACACAGTTGACTTTTCGTACTGAAAATGGAGCTACAGCACATTTCTCCCGTGATCAGTTCAGTTCACCCAGGAGATGCCACTGGCCCTTTTCCTCAACCCCTACTCGATGCCGTCTCCCTTTGACTCGCTTCTACTTTCTGCTTTAAGCTTATTTGTTTATGGAGCCAGATTCCCAGGCCATTCCTCCCCCTATTCAAAGAGGCCAGGTTCGCACCTCTCCCACTCAGGATGTCTCCAAAGTCAGAAGCCTTCCCTTTGAATGTAAAATTCAGTCCTTATATATTTTGCTGACCTTTTCCCATTGCCAGAAGCTCGCCCCACTCAGGTACTCTTGGTCCAGTTCCATCTCCATCAGAGCCCTTGGTGGCTCTGTCATCCCCGCATCTCCTTCCAGCCTTCTCGACCGGGCTCTGCCCACCCTGCAGGGAAGTGACCAGAGCAAATCCTGGTATGTATCTAGTTTTGAACATCTGAGTGTCTGAAACAGTACAGTAGCTCCTAAATGCTTAGTTTCCATTGTCTAGCATGGCTCTAGTTCTATATTGCTATATATTTTATGTGCCCTTTATCATATTTGTCAGTAAATCTCCAGCAGACACAGAGGAGTGGGGTGTGTTTGCAGCACTACAGCTACCAGGGCTTGGCAAAATAGCAGTGTAAAAATCATTTGCATTAGAGATAATAAAGACAGCTGGAATGGACCCCAAAATATGTTCAATAAACCAATAAGAGTGTTTGCTGATTATGCTTCTACTTGAGCAAAAGGAACTGGTTTTCATTCAATGTTTAGAGTGCTGTAATTGTGTAGCGCAGTGTTTTACTCGCCATTTAAATCTAATATAATGGTCAATGCCTGCATTTAAAGGCTGACAGCTTGCTAACATTTTCCAGTCTCATGTCTTGTGCGTTTTATTTCCTCCCTTTAAGGGTAGGGTGAGTGTCTCACCATGGAGTTTGCTGTAACTCCTGGTAAACGCCGATTATTCCATTGTGACCATTATAGCTGCCGCTTTGGGGAATGAAGGTGTGTTGGTCCGTCCCGTCCCCCCCCCCCCCCCCCAATTCCAGGTTTTCCAGAAATCTGGAGGCATCATAATTAGGAAAAGAATTAAATGAATGAACCAATTAATAGGGTGAGTCGAAAATCTGGTACTAACATGCTGCTGTAGCTTCCATCTCCATTCCCCCGTAGCAAGTTCAGCTTATCTATCCCATGGAAATGATTGGTTTAAAATAGAAGTGTCAGACCTCGAGACAATAATATCCTACCAAATCTGTGTGTCTTCAAAATGTGGGCTTAGTCTGAAACATGCGCATATTGGCTTTCAGAAAAGAACATGCCTGGCTCTTTCCTTGTCTGAGGCACGCCAGCGATTTGTATGAAGAGGATAACTGATAGGCAGTCTTAATAATAATGACAAATAAATAGCATCTCTTCCCCACAGTGCGAGGGTTCCGTGCTTTATTATAGGCAAAATCACTACAGGCAAGAATAACAAGGGGCATTTGCCTGTACCCTGCGCCATACGCGAAGCAACAACTCCATCCCCACGAAGTTCATTTAGTCCCATTTTACACCTTCTCGAACTGGAATGGTGTAGCCTACAAAACAATTTCTATTTTATCTGTACCATCTAATTAATTAAATGGCCCCAGAGTACCAGGCTCACAAATCTCGTTAATAGCTGAACGCTGAAATAAAGGCTGCTCACCCCTACTAGAATAATATTTGCATATCTCCACCTGCGACGGGTAATAAGTACCTGCCACAAATCAGAATTATGAATTTTGTACGCCTAACAAAACCGCAGGGGAAATTATACCTCAGACATTCCGTAATAATTGCAGCTAAGCTGTTTAGTGCCATCCACTTATTCTGCCTGAAGTGTTTAAAGCAGCAACAGTTGTAAATGGATTCAGGCACGCGTTCAAGAGGGGATGGTTCAGAAAGTTTTCCTGTCTTGCCATCTGTAATTATCTTCGTCGAAATGCTCAGCCGCGGCTTTGCAACCCGCTCACATTGAAAATGGCAAATTCAAAAGTGAGTTCCTCCGACTAGAGTGGATTGTGGCGGTTTAAGTTGGCCATGGTGCCATAGGAAGCAGCTTGGGCTGTGTTTATCCCCTTGGTCTCCCAGCATCAGTGATGAGGTCTGTGATTGACCACAGTGAGGAGCCTGCTTGTGGGGCACTTCCTGCCCCAATAACACGGAATTCCTGGGGGAGAGTTAAGTGTTAAGGCTTGTGCAGCCATGCAAGCAGTCTTTCACAGGCCAGGGAATTGGGATGTTGAAGGAAGCAGGATGAGTTGTCTCCAGTTTGCTTACTTTCATGACAGGGAATGAAAAGTGCATATGGAGCAGAGCTGGGAATGAAGAGTGGTAGTCCCAGCTTCTGGATGGGAATGGAAAAGAATGATAATGCCATTAGGGCATAGTTATACTTTATCTAGTGATCTGACTTCCAGAAAGCCCCCAGCCTCTTTATAAGCACGGGTCCTGCTTAGACACCCATGTTAAGACACGTTGAGCAACTGGAGCATCCTTTCCTTAGGGAGTGCTCCGTGAATACAGAGTGAACCCACCCTCTGTGTGTATCTGCCACTTATGGCACTGTGTGCCAGTTGCCAGTGAACCATCGGAAACAAAGAGACCTGGGCACAGGCAGTGCTTTTGCAGCCATGGCAGCACGGGGTGCGTGTTGCACCCCCGGAATGTGGCTGGATGTAGTTCTGGGCAACCTGATCTAGTTGAAGATGCCACTGCTTATTGCAGGGGGTTGGACTGGATGAGCTTTGAAAGTCCCTTGCTACCCGAACCATTCTGTGATGCTATTGTTCTATGGCTCTGTCTTTAGATGAAGATAAGGAGACAGGAGAGCACTTATCCCTGTGGGAGCTGGCAGGGGACAGGTCTTTGTTACTGCAAACACGAGGCATTAGGCAGCAGACTGGCGACAGTCCTGCCACCTCTTGTGATGTGAATGTGTGAATTGTTACGGTGCAGACTTGAGAGAAGGCAGCAGACCAACAGACATAACTCATCCTTCACCCTGGTTCTCCCTGAACGCTTTGTGTTGTGTGAAGAGCCAGGCTTCCCCTCTCCGCAGCAGAGGCATGAACCACAGAGCCAAGACTGCAGTCTGAGCAGTATTTGGATGACTGCAATCAGCTCATCTTTTTAAAGCTAGTCTTCTCATCTGGGGGACTTTCTTCTTAGTAATGGGCAAGCCTGGGGATGCACATTTAGGCTGGGGGTGGCAGTACCCTGGAGGGAAGCAAGACACAGGGAAGCCCCGTTTCCATCAGATGAGATGGGCAGAGGCAGTCCAGAAGTGGGCATGGCATGGTGTGGGGACAGATGAGGGGTATCCCTAAGGAAACCACCTCCTGGAGGAGGGCTGGCAGTTTGTGTGAGCATTCAAATGCACAGCTGTAGGGACAACCAAACTCACCCTGGGGCTAGGTTTAAGCTATTAGAACACAAGCTGCCTTATAGAATGAGACTGTAACCTGGCTATAACACTTGCTGCTCCTCCCGAAGAGGAACAGGAGAAGCTAAGAGAGGTGGTGGTACCCTCTACCAAGCCCTGCGAACAACAGAGCCCCAGGGAAAGATGCCCCATGGCACTGTGCCTATCAACGTCCACATGTGTATGCCATAGTTACAGCAGTCATTTCGCCAGTGTTCTAGTAAAGGATTAAAGATAATTAGGATTTATAGAGGTTCAAAACGAAGGGGCACAGTGCAGCGAGTCACCAGGAGGTGATGAAGTCAGGTTGTCTGCTTCTGCCTAGGCTGACAGCAGTGAATCTGAGGGTTTAAGAGAATAGCTGATAGCCTATTACCGTGATGAGGTGTAGCTTAAAACTACATTTTATGTTTTAGAGGACTAACAGACAAGGTCCCTATGGATTTTAGCTCTTTTTCCATATCACATAAAGTGGCTCTGGAAGCTGAACTGTGATCTCTTGCTCACTTACACATTAGCCCAGGGCAATAAAGATGTTTTTATTGGAGGCAGATTTCATCAAAAGTTGTTTGGTTTTATCTCTGAATATTGCACTACGCCGAAGCATTTAAGTATCCTGTTGGGACGCTCCATCCTGGAAAGCAGTTACTCTCAAAAGGACAGGGAGGTCAGTGGCAAAGCTCTCCCTTCCGCTGGAGCGCTGCAGGATCCTGCCTTTTCCCCTCTGATCATGTGCTGCTGTTTTGCCTGATCTTCAAACAGAGGCCAGGCCACTCTTTCAGACTGCAATCCCTGCTTGCGCTCGGATGGATATGGATCCAGCAGCTGAACGGGAGGCCCTGGTCCTCAAGTCTTGCCAGTGGTGCGGGATGCTGTGTCTCTCCAGCGAGGTTGCAGGTCTGCACCTCTTACCTGGGCCGTTCTCAAAACCAGCAGGCTGGTTGCCTGCCATAAGTTGCCCCTCTTCCTCTCTTGGAAGCAATTCAGATGCTTGCCCCAGCTCCCATCATCTTATTCGCAACATCCTGCTCTCTCATCTTGATAAAGGCAGCAGCTAGTTCCTGAGCATCATGGAGCATCATGGCAATGGTGAGCCAGGTTGCCTCTCTGTATGCATCCCAGGGTATAAAGCCAAAAGCTTTAGAGTCTAGACCAGACTAATGGCTGATAGCATCAGACAATGCTTGTTGTACTGCTATGTAAATGCAGCAGTGAATGGCTTTAGCAGCAGTATAACTTGGGATCAGTCCCTTTCCAGCTGTATTTGTATCAGCTTCCCTCTGAGTCAAGGCAGATGAGGAGCTGGCTTTAGTGGTGTCTTTCCATAAACTATTATGCAGAGGATAATCTCTGATTGATGAGGTCGTGCCCTGCTACCTTACAAAGAAACACATGTGTCTCTCTTAGGTTTAAACCCAAGGCCATACTTGGCAATCAGTCAGCAGTTCTCCATTGATTATGACTGCAGGGATTTTTTATGATGCTTATTTTTCATTTTATTTCCTTCATGTATCCAAATATACAAAATATTTCTGTTTAATCTTTCAATCTATAAAAAGTACAGATTTCACCTTACACTATGCTAAAAAGACAGTTTCCCCTTTCCTTTGCACTTGCCATTCATATTGTAATTTTTTGTTCAAGCTTAGGCAGGCCACATTTCATTAAAAAAACCTGCCCTATTCATACTTCTTTCATCCCTATATGAAGGTAAAAGCAATGTTGCTTTGATGAAATTTGGCAGGTAAGAGGATCGAGTTGAATCATCTCAAACCCCTGGAGTTTTGGGCCTCCAGCTATTCTAGTAGAGCAGCTATGAGTATTCAGAAATTGGTGCTTTGTTTGCACTGCATTTCCAAGCCATCTGTAGCACACAAAAGCCACGGCTCTCTTTATAGTTCAGAATGAATATTTAAAAGTTCAGATTTAGGTTTTATTTGTAACACTTCAGATCTCTCTATCCCATCTGTCTTGTGTCTCAGAGCGGTAGCATGGAACTGTATGCGGCGAAGTCAGAACTGAGGGCGAGCCATGGTTGCTTTTCGTTTGGTAGTGCAGAGTATGCACGTGCATGACCAGGGTCTGTACAGTGAGAACACGTACTTTTAGCTATTCACGTGCTTTTATTTATTCCCATGCTTTAAATTGCTATTTGAATATGGGCAAGCAACTGAAGTACCAGGTCATCCAGTCTGAACCTTGCTGTAGTAGCGTAGTAGAACCTTGCTCTTGGTGTTGGCAGATGCGTTTACATTTGTATGTACGTGCCTGCCTATTTCATGGTAAATTTAGCAAGAAATAACAGACCTTCTTTAAATTATAGGAAAATAACTCCTTGTGCTAATTTACCCTGTTGCAGTATCATCACCTGCTTGAATCAGATTCAGTATTTGCATCTGTCAACAACATGCAGCGTTTTTCTCTTCTGTTTTTAACAAGATACCTGAAGTCACCTATTCTGAGTCTGTTGTATGAAAAAGAAACACCGTATCTTCCACAAAAGTGAGAATTATCTGCCTCTCATTAAGCTGTTTTTCAGTTCTTGTACATCATTTATCCTTTGTTTTCATTCTGAGCCCTGCCCTGAGTTTTAGCAGGATGTTTGTTAGACTCTTGAGGTGTAAATGTATCATTGCCCTTCATGGAGCTCTTTAATATTGTTTTTTTAATGTAGAAATACATAAATAGATACGTATTTATATATACGTATATCTAAATATATGAATAGATATGCAATCTATGTATATATGTGTGTATCACCATCCTTTCTGGAAAAAATAGGTACTTTCTGTATCACTATGTAAAGCTTCTCTTAGCAAGAACTTAAATATACCAGGTGTGTTGCAATTCAGGATGTTGCAGATGTAAAATCCGTCCTAATAGCTATGTTGTCTTCATATGGTGGGAATCGAATGAAGACTGGTATCCTGAACTGGGATTAACTGGGAAACTGGGGCTTGTAAAACCAACAGTTTACGTTCTCAATAATAAATGACATACCGCCATCTCATCAGTTAGACAGGTAAGAGCTGTCCATGTTTTAACATCGTGAAAAATAGTTATTTGAGAATAGAAGCAATTCTGCTGTATTTAATAGTAATTTAAAGATGATTCTTATAGTTACTTGGATAGATCTTTAAAGAAAGCTGTGCGCAAGCCTGGTAGGCGTTTGTTTCCATTGCTTCTCACTCAGGTCTTCCCTGAGGCCAGATGCTTGGTTTTCCAAAGAAGAGCATTTTATATAATACTTTAACAACTTTCACACTAATCTCTGCAGGTTTATGCTACTTTAAAGAACAAATGGGATAATGATAAAAGTAATAGGCTTTTGCTGCATTGTATAAATCATGGGGAATGAACTGTTGCTTCTGGTAGCGCTGTCCCCAATAGGGAGCTCTGAACCTCCCTGGGAGCTGCGGCAGAGAGCTTCCTGGCTGCATTCCCATGAAGAGAAGGGGTGTTTTTATGGTGGTGGGTTGTCTCTCTTCCTAGTAAAAGGAAGCCTTGTCTTCTGCGTTTCCTTACATATTCCCATACGAGGTTTTTTCTCAGGCTTTAAACTAATGAGCTTCTCTTTGCCACAGATCTCTGACATCTGCTGCTAATGCTCCCTGGAGAGCATGGTCTCAGAAGTGAACTGTGTTTCTGGGTGCATACGGACTTCAGTCCATACAACCATTCCCATAGCTTCAGGTGAGCAGCCTAAAATAAGTACGTATGAGAATTTGACTCCAAATATTGATTTGATTATTGGTTTTATTTGGCTAACTCTTTTCTGTTATCACTTGTTGAGAGACTGAAACAGAACAGACAAGTAAAATCACACCACGTGCTAAAGTACTTCATACTGAGACTAGCTCAGCTCACGTGGCTGCACCAGTGCCATGTGGATGAGAAGATGAGGTGCCACGCACTTAAGTACTGTTTGTGGCTAGGAAGGAAGCTGTGTGGGAGTTGAGGAAGAAAACACCTTGGTAAAGGTGATGATGGTGAATTGTTTTGTGTCAATGAGCATCTATTCTGTAAAGCTCCACCTCACTGTACTTTTGTATGGAAATGGGGAGTAAGCTTTGATCTTCAGAGAGTAAAATCTAAGCTAGAAAGAATATAGAGGAAAGGTGAAGAAAAAGAGTAACTCAGCTGCTGGTTTCCTTTCCACTGGGAAATGAGTGGGGTGAAAGAAGGATTTTATGGAGGGTGGCAATGAAAGCTCTTCCGGCTGGTGGCCTGGATTAGTTTGTTGAAGACAAGAGTTGTGGAGTGTTGTTTGCTAGCATAGGTCTGGCCATGGTTTAACTGAACATCAGGTTTTGGCCCTTCAAGTCAGGGGAATAAGGAAAATATCACTCATTCCCCAGTAATAAAATCTCTACCTGGAAAACATAATGGTGCCTCCGACCGAGCCTTTTGAGGAAACATGCTCAAAACCAAAGACGACGACAGCAACAACAGAGCCTTTCTCTAGGGAGCTCCGTACCCCTTAGGCTCCAGCTGCCTAATATTTCATTTATTCTTTTATAAACCCCTTTGTTCCTTCCGCAGCCATGCATGGCTGAGCCATTGTGAATCTTTGGTCTTTGTTCTAGATGGTATTTTTAAGCCTTCTGCTTTGCGTGTGGAACAAACTATTTCCTATGCTTTGCCCACCTTGATCCCCAGCTCCTTCCACAGCAGTAACCTTCTTCTGCTCCGCAGTGCATTGAAATGTCAAGATGGGTTTGGTTCTAGTCCAGGACTTCTAAACCCAGGAACTTGGGAGTTAGGTGCCAAAGTGCATCCAGAAATATTGAACGCACTGGGGTTCTGACTGGCCTCAGGAAAGCTTCCTCGCAGTCTGTATTTCACAAGACGGTTGGTTTTTAGGCATCTCAAACGTTGATTTAGGAACCTAGACTTTGAGACTTCCACTCTTTTGGATCCAGCCCTGCAGTCCTTGGTGGGATTCCAAGCCGTTAGTCTCTCTAAGCAGAAAGATGTTGGAATAGAGCTCTTCTCATCCAGGTGTACATGCGCTCCCCTCTCCTGCCTCGCACACCAGGAGCGCGCAGACAATAGCAGTGTTTGATATTGAGTTCATGCTGGCTGATGGCATAATCCTGCTGCTTCAGTGTGAATCAAAAGGGATTCTGAAATGAGCAGGTACCAAGTGCTGTCAGAGCGAGCATTTAAAACCACAGCGACTGTAAGAGCCGAAGAGAGCGCCTAACCTGAGTTTTCCAGTCAATCCCACCCGTTTTGTCCTCTCCTTCAGAAAGTGGCTGGGGTAAGAAAGCAAGCAGGTTTCTCCAAGGGCTTTCTGACATTACTTGGTGTAATCATTCTTTCAGCATGAAGCAGTGTAATTTAGGGACCGGTTTCTTTAGGATTGCTTAATCCTGAAATATTTGGCGTACTTTTAGTGGCAAATCTGTGGGTTTTAATAGTAAAATCTGTGGTATTTAATATCAAAACCTGCGGTATTCAGTATCAAAATGTGTGGTATTCAATATCAAAATCTGTGGTATTCAATATCAAGCAGTGCAACCGGTTAGGGTGAGAGGAGAAGGATGGCTAAGCTGTTAAATCCCAAGCCCTTTGAGGGAGCAGCTCTCCCTTCAGCACCTTGGTGCTTTGAGGAGGAGGGCTATGGAGAGCGAGGCAGAACGTATTTTGGCTGTAATCACATTCCTAAGCCTGGTGTGGTCTGTGCGAAGGACTGGTAAGGAAAAAGCTAAAAGAGAGAGAAAGATGAACCCCCTCACTGCATATTCTTGGTGTATGTGTTCTTTTAACCACGGTGATTTGGGAACGGGCAGGGTAGAAACAACTTCTGTGCGGAGCTTTGCACAGCCCGAGTGATAGCCTAAGTCCCATTAGGAAGTGGTAAAGGTCATCTCAAAACGCGGAGGACAAGGAGTGCGGTGCCGAAGAGGTGCATTTGAAGTCACAGCATTAAGGTGCAAAGTAACTAGAGGATTTTTTCACGTTGGATTTGTACTCGGTTTTCCCTTTTACAGCGTTGCCGCTGTCTGGTGCCCTGTGGCTGCGGTTGAGATGAATATTCATGTGCATTCTGAGAAAGAATAAATGATAGACAGTGGGGGGTTGGCTGTGCTTCTGATTAACGCTGAGAACAAGGACGTGCACCTCAAGCCACGTGTGTGATTTTCACAGGCCGGTTGATGCAGTTGCAGAGGAGGAGGCTATTCAACTATTCACTCGCTTGTAGGAAGCCAAAGAGAGTTTTAGACCCCATATTCCCTGAGCTTCCAGAATTCCATCCGGCTGAGTTTCTTGGTAGTCCTTAGACTAGTAAGATGGCATTAAAACATTCATTGACACAGCCACTGTCTGCTGTAGCTAGATCTCCAACATTACTAATTCAGGTCTCCCTGCATTTGCATGCAGCACCTCAGCTACACGGCTTTAATGCTGTTCTCTGTTTTGTTCTGCTGTCAGGTATTCAGCTCCAGTGTCTTCTTCACTGAAGAATTTCTCTATTACCGCTCTGCATACAATCTGTTTTGTATGCTCATGAGCTAGCTCTAGGACTTGGAGAAAGCCTGTTTTGTATTCTACACGGGTTAATTCCTCGTTCTTCTGGCACCTTGGTGAAAAGTAGTCAACACAGTTAGCGATATACATTGTGCACCAATAAAGATTCTATTGGATGTATAATCTGCACAATTTACAGGCTTGATTTTTTTTCTCTGGGACTCTGACTAAATCTATGGTTTTGAATATTTGCTGAAAACTCATTTTTTATAAGTGTATTGCTCTGTAATCGCTAGGAAACCTGTGACTGGCTTTTTAATGGGAGCTATAGAGTCATAGAATGGGTTGGAAAGGGCCTTAAGATCATCCAGTTCCAACCCCCCGGCCGTCGACAAGGACGCCTCCCACTATAGGCATTACCTTCACTTTTTCCCCTAACATTGTTAAACTCTAATAAAGCTATTTTATGGGGAGGGTAGCCTGGAGTAAGAAATACGGAGGTTTCATCCTGGGAACAGTATATAATTCATATGCTGGTAAATTACAGTGTATTCCTTATACAAGATGACTTGAAGGAGGCTTGTAAAAACGTGCGTGTCTAAAAACTTCTGTATCTAGTTTATGTATGAACCTTATGTACCTTTGTTTGGGCTTGTTGTGCTTGCTGCTTTATTCTGCTGGAATGAACAGGTTTCTTTGTCTAGCTCATGGTTCCTCTCCCTGTCCTAAGCCTGTTGCAGTAAAGGAAAACTCTGGTCTTTTCTACTCGAGCGTTTCCACTCTACACCTGCACGTGCATGTTTCTGTTCATGGTTTCGTATACAGGAAGGTAGGGCTGGAGGTGGCTTGCTTTCTCTATGTATTAATAAATGAGGCTTTTCCTGTTGCACACACCTAGAAACTGCACTTGATCCAGGAGACAAAAAGATAAATTACTCCCTATTCAGGGTATTGAACTCCTATCACTATATTGTGATACATGAATTCTTCTATAATGTACTTATCCTCACTGTGTGCCGGTGAGATAGGGAGGCTAAGTCATGCTTATCTCAGAGATGGGGGATTAAGCCACAAAACCTCCCCCTAAGCAACTTGACTAAGGTTGCACAAGGTGTTTGTAGTAAAATAGCGAGCGATCAGAGCTCTGAGGAGCGATGTTAAGTACGGGATCACTCACCCTCTGTTCCGAGGCTTCAGCTCTTGCTTCAGAAGCTACACTTCCCACTTCTCTTAAGTAAAATGCCATTGAAAATAAAGCAACAGTTGTAAATGTAAGGATTATGGTCTGCCAACCAAGCGAGGGGTTTTCCATGCCATGTTACTGGCTCTGTAATTGCCCATCGTTTCCCCCTGGTACTCTTGCTTTTTTGGAGCTATTGACCAAGTCTCCTAATGGAGCAACAGCAACGTTAGTGCCTGTTTGAATATTAACAAGATTATGAAAGGATGTGGCAGCTGAGGATTGTGGATGGGTTTCAAGCATGCAGAGAGAAAAATACCCTCATGTCATCTAAAGAATGAGCAGAAAAGGAGAAAATGAACAATGCACAGCAGAGGAAAGTTACCCAGCATAGCTGGCTGCCTCTAGGTTGGTAACTATTATCTAGGGAGGGGAAATGGAAGCTCAGGTGCTCAAACGGTTTGAAATGAGACTGGTGAATGTGTTCAGAAAGCAATTTGTGATTAAAGCAGCTCTGTTCCCATTCTGACATTTGTTTCTGAAACTCGTATTTGGTGCGGCGTTTGTCCCAAAACTGGGAACCTAAATATTGATGCATGGTCGCGAATTGTTCTGTAGGTGCACAGAGGAGCTGAGGCTTAGAATTCTCTCAGGTAACAGGAGCTATCAGCTGTGTCGCCCAGATGAAGATGAATGTGTTTACTGTTGACAAAATAGTCTTTATTCTTGTAATGGAGAACTTTAATACTGCTTCTTTTAAATGTCATCTGCCTTCCCAATATCTTCTTTTCCACCTTATCTGCTCTCAGGAACTCAAGAGAAAGTAACCGCACTGAGCACAAACAGTTCTTGAAGTTTCATTAACCTCCTTTTGCCTCTTCATGCGAGCTTAGTGACTAGAAGATCTTTACAACCACTTTAAAAGTGATTATTGTTCTGACAGTATCCTCTGTGAGGCTTGCTGTCTTGCCATTGAACTGAATGGGCTGTGCGCAGGATGTTATCTTGCATATTAGCCAGGAACAGCACAGATAAAAAAATTCATAGAATCATGGAATGGTTTGGATCGGAAAGGACCTTAAGATCATCGGGTTCCAACCCCCTGCCACGGGCAGGGATGCCTCACACTAGAGCAGGTTACTCCAAGCCCAGGTGTAGGACGCTTGCACTTGTGCACGTTCAGGTTCCTAAGATGATCTCGAGCCTGATCCTCTGCTGCAGGAGGCCCAAGGTCTTCATTCTCACAGTCCCTGCATCTGCCTTCCAAAGACTTGAGCAGCGTGGTCAGAGCGTTCGCCAGTGAGGACTGAGGCAAAGAAGTCACTGAGAACCTCAGTCATCTCGCTCTGCTAAGTAGTACAGTTTCTTTGATTTTGGACACGTGGATCCTTGTGTAAAACTCCTCCCGACATTTCTTCTTCCTTTACTATTTGCCTTTTTTGTCCCCCATTGCCCTGTCTCCCTTTTCTTCCTTTCCCTTATTTAAAGATACGATTGTCACTGAGCTGCCCCTTGCTTATCATGAGCGAACCCACCTTTCAGAAAGATCTACCTTTTTGCCATGTCTGAAGTCAGTTAGAGTTAGCCTTGTCACCCTTTATGAGAGGCCCATCATTGACTATAACCCCATGGCTGACTGCTGTGTTATGCAGAACGAGGCAGGCTGCGAGGATGTCAGATGCAGTATTGAGTCTGTGCTTTGACGATTGGAAAAGACACTGAGAATGAGATTTCACAATCCCAGTAGACCTTGCAGTGATCAATGAATTCTGAGTAAGTGAACTAGTAAGTGAACTTCTGCTGGTATAAGGGCAAAATCAAATTAGATCCATCAGCTCTTTCTGTCCTGGATAGCCACTGTCGCCTAGAAATTATACAATAGAAAAGTAACTAAATCTGATGTATGAGACAGGGGATCAATGGTGTGTTAGAATAAATGCAATGTAGCAGTAAATCAGCCACTGAGAATACAGGCCATATTCTAAGAATCTTGCCAAGAAAAGGAGCTTTTCTGTTTACAAAATCCATGAAAATTAGGACTCAGCAGAGTGTTTGGGGAATAAATCTCGTTCAGAGTTCGCTTAGTAAACTGGTAATGTTACGAGCCGGAGCTTTGATACACTAATGTGATACAGGCTCGTCACGTTACAGGGTGGCATTCTGATGTGAAAACGCTTGTCTCATTATTAATAATTGACAGGGCACATGATGGAATTCACTACAGGAGCCTATTAAGTGAGCACTGGCAGCAGCAGCATACAGTTGCAGGGATTAGCCTGTCCTTAGACATGAAGCAAACGGCATCAACTAACCTGTGTATTTCCATTCAGCTCTTAGGGCAGTGTTCACCTGCCACTATGGGAGTAGATTGCTGGCCAGTGCCTTCTCAAAGTCTGTACCAGACCTTAGGGCTTCCCCACTGTCCCAGATCTTGCATTAAAGGGGAATTGATGCGGTTGGGACTGAAGCAGAGCCACTGGCTATGACTAGGAGTTATTAACTGGTGTTAAGCTATTGCAGAGAACCACCAAGGACCAGAACTTCTTGTGCTTTGTCGTATGCTGATGTTCATGCAGGTAGCATTTTCTTGCCCCTCCTCATGACGTGGTGATGACAGGGGTCATGAGAGACAGCTGAGTAGGATCTGATTGCGGTGGTTGGAGAAAGCTGAAGTCCTCATTCATCACTCAGATCCGAGTTATCGGCTTCACCCACGTCTGAAGTTATTTTGTAGAGAGTTAAGAACCAGAAAATTCCCCCTTTTTTGTGTTTGTTTTCTTTTTCCTAAGAGAAGGAAATGATTTTCCCAACTTACAGCTCTAAGGTCCTTAATTGGTTCCCAATCAATCTGCAGTTGTTCTTGGCTCTTCAGGGACAAGGAAGCCTGAAATATCCTGGTTTATCATTAAAATGATCAGATTTATAGAACCAGCATTTTGTAGTCAGGATAGCCTGTTCTCCCCAGTGGCAGCCAGTATTGATGACATGTCTGCAAACGGAGGGTTAGATGTACCAAAGTGCTGAATACCAAGGTACTGATACCAGTGAAACGGAGCGTTCTGTGCTGGGAGGGAGCTTGGGGAGGGGTGGGAGGGGAGATGTTTTTTCTCTCTTTCAGGTTAATCTTACTTATAAACTATTAACTTCATGTCAGTTAACTGGCAAGATGAGATTGTTTCCTGATAATAAAGCGGCAAGAGACTTGTAGACATACCGAGCTGTGGCATCTGTGGCATCTCATTATGATGTAGCAAATGGGCCCTAGATGCTAAGGTATATTCAGACCAAACCTATTCTTCTTCCCTTCTGTCCTTAATTAGCAACTAAAAGATAAGTAATTTTGCTGTGATTGCGGCACAATAACAGTCAGGGCAAGGCAATGCCCAGTGAACGTTGTCCTAAATCCTGTAGCACTAAATGTTCACACAAACACACAGACCCCCTACCCCCCCTCCTTACTTTGATTTATTAACTTGAGATGAATGATTTGCCTGTCAAAGCCTGTCAGTGTCATGCGATGAAAATGAAATCGGTGGCAGTGCCCCGTGTGTGAAGCCACTCATGGTATCTAGCTTTAGACATTAGAACTGAAGCTCCACTCCTAGCCTGCTCCCCACCCGCTTTCATTAGCTTTCTAAATCCTCCTGTCTTTGTGGAATCACTGCAGCAAGTTGGAAGCGATGTACGTAATGAAAAACCCTGCCTGCCTAGTGCAGAGAGGGTGGGGGAAAAGCCTGTGTTTAGCAGTCACTGCTGTGCTGATTCCAGCAACAATTAGCACAGACTTTGTTAGGGGAGCTCACCAAGAACTGGATATTAAGGCACGAAAGGGAAACTCGTTGTTTGTGAAGGTTTGCCTCTGCCTGGCTGGTTTTGTTTCCTGTTTGAGCGCTATGACCAAGAAATGTGGGCAAGAAATGCACTTTCGCAAATGGGAAAGAAAAGATGTATTTAAGGCTTTGTTGTAGTTTGGGGCTATTTTCAATATTATGCTATAACTAGGTAATTGTCTCTCCATTATGGGTACCTGAAGAGCAAGAAACCATACAGGTTCTGTTTCAAGTGCAGGCAGAGGGAGTGGTGCTGTCATACTGAAACATGGTTCAACTCAGAAAACGATGGCTATGGGGAAATACCAACAGATAGATATCTCAGAGGGTTTGTGAACTACATACACACAACAGTATAAGGGTTCTTTCGAAAGCGTTTCCTACTCTTCTGCATGCCGCACGAAAGGTTTGATTTTTCAGAAGCACTGGGTTTCACAGCACTAATCTTAAGTCGATGACAGTGTGGGTGTTCAGCATCTCTGATGCCAAGCTATAATTGGACTTGATAAGCCAGGGTAAGGAACCTACATGTTTAAAAATCTAGTGCATAATAGAGGACTCAAGCACATCCTGCCTCATAATGTGAAATAAAATCTGTCTTATAACTGTATGACAGTGGCTATTGTCTTGGTTGGAGTATAAATCCGTTATGGTCCAGATGTAGCATAAGCTAACGGGCCACTAGTGCAGCTTTAGGGCTGGAAGCTCTATGGCCATCACTTGGGTTTCAGTGAATCTACATACAAGCTGTTGTGGTTTGGGCACAGGTGGTTTGAGATACTTGCATTGATACATACACCACCATGTTCTTCCTTCAGGTGTCTGGCCAAAAGCTTGCCTGTTCTCAAAGCTCTTTTGTGCCACTGGACTGTGGAATGTGTTTTGGAGCCAGATGCTGTTCTTGACTGCTGGGCTTTATAGTCAGATTGTGTTGTTAAAGGGTTAAAGGTGGTTTTAATTGACTTGGTATTTGCCCCACAGGCAGCAAATAATCCAACTGTTGTTTGTATCCTGGTGTAGCTTGAGATGTCCGTGGAGATAAAGGCTTGTTTAATGGCTGTATTAGGAAAAAGTCCTTGCCCTGAAGTGTTTTGTATGTGAATATAATGGTGTGAAAAACAGGAGGAAGGGAAATGGAAAGCGTGGGGAAGGGAAATGAGTTGCCCAAGTTCTGGCAGCTGGTTTCCAGCTTGTAATCCAGTCCCTGAGCAATGAATCACACTGCTTACCAAAGGCCAATTGGTGAAGGAATGAGCTCCTACTGGGAAGCAACAGGCTGGCACATGCCTATTGACATCCCTGCCAGATCTTCCCTGTCTTGGCTCTGTGCTGCACTTCACCACTCAGAACAGTGTCCAGAAATGTCCACAGTGTAGCTCAGAGGTAGCAGCAGACTAAGAAGCAGCCAGAAATGACCCTTTTGTGTATGTGCGTGTGTTTCTGGATGCAGGCATGCAAATCCTTGTGATGGCAGAATATTAGAAGCAGTTACGAGTGCATTTGATTAATGTCTGTCTCCAAATCCACTTTGAAAAACAGCCTCAGGTATTCAAATGATGGACACGCAGCGCTAATCAAAATGAGGCATGGTTTTAGGATACAAAAACTCGGGGCTGAGTGTGCTCAGTCTGGAAGTGCTTGCTTTCTCTTGTACCCCAAGTGCTTTTTACTTCTGCAGTCTCAACGTTGGGCTATCGGCACACGTTGGGCTCTCGTTAGGATTGATGGTCAGATAGTACTGAGGAACAGATGGCTTTGCCTTTTGAATTGATCAGATATGGAGATGTTTTTACTTTCAAGTTCTGTGTCTTTTTAAGCTGTTGTGTTGCTTCATAGACATTCCCCTAAAACTAGTCATTCTTGTCAAAGTGATCGGAATCTATCCGTTCCGTTTGCCTTCATTGCATGTATTGGGTACTGATTCTGTTTTGAGTGAGAATATCAAAGCTGTGTTTATGCCAAATGCTCTCAAGTGCTGAATCCTGTGTTCTGTGGACCACAGGATGTGCTGCTCTCTTCTCTTTACCTTTCCCCCTCATAATTCCATTTAAAAATAGCCAGAGAGAAGGAGATGACAGCCTAACAAAAAGTCCACATCGTTCCACGTCCCCTCCTCCAGCCCTGAGCCTCTTGTTCTAGCAAAACCTCCTTTGCTTTCCCCTTTGATCCCCACACATCTACCTTCTGAATGTTTCGGGCATTGCAGTGCATGAGACACTACAGCAGATGGTGCTTTTTGACGCTGCCTTTCTCCATGGAGCAACGTTTTGTAGTGTGTGCTGCATGATCAAAAAATCAAACATGTAATTATGCAAATATGTATGCCTTTATAATAATCAAGTTTTATTGTAAATGGTTGATGCACATCAATTTGATCCTGTAGTGCTGCTTTAAGTGCAGTTTAAGTGGCTTTTCAGTGTACCCAGAGGCAACACAAATGCATCTCTGGAATATTAATAAAATCGTGAATCTTTGAGACACCAACTGGTACAGCATTGCTTATACTGATTGAAACTAAATGCTAATCCTTTCCTTTATTTAACCAAGAAAAAAAATCCCCTTTGTTATTTAAAACACTGATCTTAGTGCGATATGAAGGGCCATTTTATTTGAAATTGTATTGTGATGTAGTTGTTAAAATAATGCCTAATCATACTATATTCAGATTCCACAATGTAAATCTGATGAGACAAGAATCCAGTCATTTTACAGCCCTGAATACAGAGATGTATGTTAATATGTCCAGTTTTCCTAATTCTGTACATTTATTAAGGGAATATCCGTTTACAGGTTTCAGTCCTGGATGCTTCCAAGTAACCAGTTCCTGACTGCTCGCTGGATGCTTTTGCTTGTGGAATTCAATAAGCTAAGATGCAGCAGGGATTTTGACATCCTTAATGAAGTGTAAACTTTATTACTGATCTGATCCTGGCTTTTATACGTAGCTTAACTTCATTGGTCTAATGACAGCTATCTCTCTGAATGCACGCATACGCGTTCTGCTGCGGTTTGACTTCACAGATGGGCTGTGGATACAGATAAACCAAGACTGTAAATTATGTTTTGCCTGTTTCTTCCTCCTGTTCTGAAAAGAAGAGCCTGCATTGCTCGTGAAGAGAAGGCAATAGCTGTGCCATGTCCGGTTGCAATAGGCTGGGGTTGCTATAAAGAGAGACTCTGTTAACCTGAACCCAGGTTGAGAAGGTAAAGAAACGTGTCAGGCTTTCCCCAGAACAAACTCCCTATAAACTTCGTGATGCTTTAAAAGTTGGGCCTTTAGTTTTGATCCCTGCATTCAAACGACTTTCTCCACCACCTCTCTGCCCCTGCTATATTGGTTTCACACTGCTAGTTCCTGTCTCTGTGCCCTCTGTCCTTCCTCTGCCTCCTCTCAGCGCTGTAGTTTAGCCTCCTCTCTGTGTTTGTGTGCTAATTCCTTTTCCCCCCTCGCAGGTTTTGCCTCCTGTTGTCAGCTTCTGCTGCTCCAAGTGCTTATCTCAGTTTTCCCATTTGGCTCCTGAGTCCTTCCACACGCGTGTATTCCCTCACTCCCCTTCCGCTTTCACCATTCGCCCTTCCGGGCTTTACTCTCTCAGATTCCTATGTTCTATCTTTATCGTGATTCCCCCCTTGCTTTTCTCAACACAGATGAGTTGAAAATCTTACAGGAAAAGCTGCTTTTGTGACGCTTCATCCCAATTGCTGTCCTGGCATTTCCCAGGCTGAGTCAAACCTGAGCCGAGGGGATAGGAGGTCCTTAAGGGCTCAAAACACAGCTTTGGAATAGTACCCGAAATAGTGGCATACAGAACATCAATATAAAAACCACAGCTGATAGATTCGGAAGCCTCTTCCCACAGTTTTGATGTGTTCCAGTATTTTAAGGATGCTGTTTGGTTTTGTCGGGATTCATTTTGGAAAGAAGGGATTTCTCTCTCCGTATTTAGCATCCTCGCAACACAGGAGCAGGGAAGAGGCATCCTGCATCTTGAAAAGACACAAGGGCCCCTAAAGTTTGCAGTGCAGTTTGGCTTATTTCAACATAAAAACCCCATAAATACTAATGCTAATTTTACTACTATTGGTAAAACACTAATTTTTGAGAAACATTCTGGGTCAATAAACTGCCTTTTCCTTACTGACAGAGCAGGTTGCTGAAAATAATCAGAGATGCTGGAAAACAACAGAGAGATGTCTGTGACCCGAAAAAAGCTCTCCAGGAGCTTGCGATGAACAGAAGCATCTTCATAAAATGATCAGAATGAGCTCTATAGAAACAAATTTGTGACAGTAAATGATGTTTGCCTGCAGATGCTGCAGCTTGCTTCTCAAGGAAGCAAACCTGAAAACAAAATGGATTAGCAACAACAGTGAAACTTGCTGACTTGGCGTTTTTATCAGCTGTGAGTACTATCAACCTGGTTTAATTGTCACACTATGTTTTGTCTCATTATCTGAAGTGACATATATGGTGAAGTTCTTTGGGTTTTAAAACGGATGCCGTCTAAGCAATAGTAGCCCTTTAAACAGAAAGCCTGGATATGCGTAGCACTGCACCAAAGAAGGTGCCTGAGTTAACTCCTTTATCAGTCACAGAAGAAACTGGCCAGACTTTTGAAGCTCGATAGGAAAATGGGTTTCATCAGTTCCATAAATCTGCCTGTATATGACAAAATCTCCTGAGTACCATTACCTTCTGATCACATTGAAGATTCAGAAACCAAACAATACCCTGCTCTGCTTCTGGTTTTCATTTCAGTGGCGTGGCATTGTAAGCCTAATTTAAACACAGTAACAACCACAAGATCTACATCCAGTGCCTTGGTTTCACTTGCAAAGCTACCTAGAGAGCCACACACTTTAGGAGGTTTCCTTGTGAAGGTTTTGTGGCAGAGAATACTTTAGACATGCTTTGCCCGAGTCTTACGAGAGGGAAAAGCCATCATTAGAAGGTCATAGTGTTGAGTTGTGATTTTGCTCAGTTTAAACCCAAAGAAATAGAATTCAAACCAGAATTTCATCAACAGCAGTTTAAAAACGTATTTCTGATGGTTTGTAAGACTTGTAAGAGATTTTGAAAGCAAAACCTGTGGTCAGTTAATTCAGTGTTTCATAAGACTTTCCAGGCTGCCTTGGTCCCATAATAGTGAATAGAGAAGATGAAGAAAAGAAAGGTCAGTAATTGCCTGGTGTTCTGTATA
Source organism: Psittacula echo (assembly GCF_963264785.1). Taxonomy (NCBI): domain Eukaryota; kingdom Metazoa; phylum Chordata; class Aves; order Psittaciformes; family Psittacidae; genus Psittacula; species Psittacula echo. Next base: position 63,517,385 of record NC_137740.1, read on the forward strand.
TGTAACCATCCGATGACTGGGGTGGCTAGCGATTTGACAGAGATTCTCATGTAAGCAAAGAAGCTTGGTTCAGGCACAAGTGATTTTACTTCTGGCTTCTATTCAGTGGTGTATAGGCTGTCCATATCTCTTGGTTTACTTTCAAATGTTTTTCCAGCCTTTATCCTCTCTTCTGCCTACTCCGGTGGTCTGTAACAGACTTCAGTCACATCTCATAGTTACACATCTTGAAAGGAGCGTGAACCATTTGGTCAGAGATTACAGAGCCCAGACCCTTCAAAGCCTTAAAACCCTCAAGAGCCACCATTCCCTGCTTGGCTTGGTGCAAAATCAGCTCTTAACTTAATGGTGAGGGTATCTGGTGCCTCCTCAGTGAATACTCCTCAATGCTTCAGTTGCTGAATTCCTCACAAGGTCTTCAGGTGAACCTCCCTTCCCATAACCATTTCTTCTGGTGGGCTGAAATGCTTTAGCTCTGACCCTTTACGTATACATTCCCTCTTTTGGGGATAACTTACCTGAATTCAAAGCCTTAGCTGTGTCAGTGCAGGTGCTGTTACGTGAAGGTGGCAGGCTTAATGCCTGCATTGGAAATAAGTCTATTATTAAAGTACTCGTTAGAGAAAGCGAGATAAAGACACTGGTTATGTTCTGTTTGGTTTTGTTGGGGGTTTTATAATGAATCCTGCCAACTCCCACCCTTTACCATTTCCCTCTTCCTTTCAATGTCTTCAAGGGATATTTAAGTGTGAAATTTAACCGAGATTAAAATTAAGATGAATTAAATTCCTTTTCCATGGAGAAATTTCAGAGCAGGAATACATTGGTTTATACCGAGTTTTATACATAATTTACGGGCACGGTGTAAAAAGTATTGCGTCGTTAAAATTCTCTCTATAAAACCATGGATAAACCAGGTTTTTTTTCCCTAAGCAGCTTTCTGGTAAATTCATCTACTAGTGGAAGCCGAGGTGCTGTCCTTCACTGTGTGTTTGTGCAACTTACAGAACCATAGAATGGTTTGGGTTGGAAAGGACATTGAGATCATCCAGTTCCCAGCGCCTGCCACGGGCAGGGACACCTCACACTAGAGCAGCTTGCTCCAAGCCCCTGTGTCCAACCTGGCCTTGAACAGTGCCAGGGATGGGGCAGCCACAGCTTCTCTGGGCACCCTGTGCCAGCGCCTCAGCACCCTCACAGGGAAGAGCTTCTGCCTTAGATCTAACCTGAACTGCCCCTGGTTCAGTGTGAACCCATCACCCCTTGTCCTATCAACTTGCAGGACAGTAGGAGACCAGGTCTAAGTCCCAGGTGTGAAAGCTGTCCTTGAACAGCTCAGTGCACTGCTCTCTCTAACCCTGGAGGCTCCAGCTTGGCTCAGCCACCAGCAGTATGGGCAGAAGGACTTCTGAGCTTCAGCAGTCAGTCATAGGATCATAGAATCAAACCAGGTTGGAAGAGACCTTTAAGATCCTCATGGCCAACCTTTACTCCAGTCGGCACCCTTTAGGTGACATGACAAGAGCTACGACACAGGCACAAAAGCAAGCTTTTGTGAACCTTTTAGCTGTGCAGTTGGGTGTTTCTCCCCCTGGTTTTATCAGTTGTCTTTCCCTCTGTTCCTCCTGGGGATGGAGCAGAGGGTTGTATCTGTTGGTTTACGGGAGCAGTTGCAACGACTCCACTCACCTCGAGTAATAAGGAAATGAGCAAACCAAATGCATAGGAAGTAGTTAAACAGCCCTGAAACAACTTCAGGAATGCGTGTGCTTGGTTACTGGGATATTAATGCTGCAATTCCCTTGAAAGAGTGAACTTCTGAGGTCTGTGAAGTCCTGCTGAGAACCGTGGAACTTGCCATGACATTCTGCCCTCGTGGAACAGCCTGCAGCATCTGGTTTGCTGTAATTGCGATCAAAGCAATGTTTCTTGAGGCTTGTTCAATGACATAGTTGTTCAAAAGGAAATCATGGAAAGCAGACTTCCTCCCACATGGATCCCAGATAAGCCAGATGCTTGGTGGCCTGTGTATTAGCTAATGGTTTAATCCAGACATGGTTACTCCTGTCCTAAGTGGATGGCTTTGCAGTAGGGTTCTGATTTGTGCTCTCTATCTATTGAAATATCCTTTGGAACAGAATTCCTGGTGGTTTTTCCTTTGCCTCTTCACATGTTTTAAGTCTGGGTTTTCTTCTGACCCCAAGATTCTGAAGAGATTGCTGAACGTGTTTGTTGCCATGTTCTGAAGAATCGCAGGCTGAATTTCAGGGACGTTTCCATTGCTGCGTTGTTCGCGAAGGATTTGTGCTTCTGGGAAGCAGTCCACAACAGTTCTTTGGCTAGCTCTCACTTTGCAGCTTCAGGTTTTAACTTCAGATTTGGCAGGAGATGGGGTTTTTTTTCCCCTGTTCCCAAACAAAATGAGCCCCCTGCGTGGCTCAGCTGCTTTTCTTTGCGCCTCTTCTCCAGTGCCTTCCTTCAAATCACTGCTGAGCCAGTTGACCAGTTTCCATCAAGTTTGATGGACAGAGGTAGCTGTAAGAGACATGAAGTTTAGGAAGAAACCCGGTGCTGGAGTATGTCCAAGGGATCCAAATTAGTGCTCTTCCCTGGGAAAGGTGATCCAAAAGCCAGGAGCCAGTTCACCAGTCAGTCCCTAGGCTTTGCACCAGCCTCAAGAGAGGCTGTTACCTGCTCCAGAGGAAAGCTTAGGGAAGGGACCCTTTGGGAACTGGCACCTCAAGGACATGGGAAGGGATAATAGCACAGTGAGGTGTTTGTGAGGGGATTTACAGTGTGATATTGCTCAGGAGCAACTTGGGCTTGAGTCTTTGCAGTGTGACAGCAGCCGTGTAATGTACTTTACAAGAGGACCTAAGAACATACCTACCTTGGGGTGGCAAAGTTAGCCAGAACTGACAATCAGATGTTAATAATTGAATTGTCTCAGCTATTAATTGTAAGTGAACATTGGTTTTAATTGCGCTTTAATAATGCCATGCCCTTTCTAACCAAAACGAATGTTTTCTGTCTCTCTGTTTTTGAAGTACATGTCAGTCTAATTAAACTATTAATGGTAGATAGATTTTTAAGTACTTTATATTATTCATTAAATTGTATCTGTTCAACAAGCGTAAACAGGAAAATAGACTCAGTTAGAAGCAGATTCACGTTCTGCCTGATAAATCATTCATCATCAGATAAGATGATGAGGCGTGCTTGTTTTTCTGTAGGCTCACAATGATAAACAAATCCACTTTCATACTAGAATATTTATTGAGTTCCTAGCGAAATAAACAGGACTGTTCACTTTTAGTATTAACAACGGGCCCAAAAGCTGTTGTTGGCGTTTATGACTGGCCAGTGAATGGAAAGCGGTATCTTGATGGTCTGAGGGTCACTTTCAGTTCATTTTGTCTGAGGTGCTTGTTAGCAGAATATTCCTCTGGTCTAAGATACAGTTCTTTCAGGGCCGTTCGACTGCAGTAATGATGAATATTTCCACTGTTCCCGCAGTGTTACCTAATTGTGTCTGGAACGAATTAAACTCTCTTTTGATTTGGCAGAAATGATGTATTTATAAAGCAAATGTTGAGTAAGTGTCAGTCCTCGTAGGATCCATCGCAGGGAGGCTGATGAAAACGTCCTTTTTGAAGCTTGGACGAGACGGAATTATGGCAAGGACATTTCTTCTCCAGTGGTAAAGTCTGCACATCCTAATGGGCTGTTAATGGGCTAACAGGCAGGAATTAGGAAACACTGCAGCAACTGCTCATGCTACATTCCTGTGCATGTTATCCAGGCAGACAAAGATGTAACTGGTTATAATAGAGACAACAACGTCCTTCCTTTGTGTGGCAGATCAATCAATAGCCAGGCATGTGATCTTGTTCACTATTATGTTAGTAATGAAACCTTCTTGTGATGTGACAACTGTGGAATAACATTTGGTCACAAAGCTGGTGTTAACAAGCACAACTGGCACTCTGGTAATTAGACTGATTTCTGGTCTACTTTCACAGATTGTCGATAACTGCAGTAAACAACAGGCTGCTTTCTTTGCGAGCAACTTCTATGAAGTCATCATCCGTTTGGCCGTATGTGCTGGGTTCCCCTTCATTTTCCAGCACTGCGGCAAGGTGGGAGTGTGCCTATAATTCTTTATGAAGTCCCATTTCACAAGGGGCACTTTGTGTGCGTTGTTCAGTGATCACCTAATTAACCTCAGCCTTTTCTCTCTTGGGAAGAAGGCTGGTTTCTCAGTTGCTGGTAGGCAATTAGATGGAGATGTTCTTCCTCAAATTTCCAGTGTTCTCCCCCCGATAAAGCTTTGTCTGCTGTGGACAGCCGTTATCCATCGTTTAAATGCCATAGATCATCCTTTGTTTTAAAGGCCAAGAATATAGATCACATGCAATTGTATAATTTGTTATAATCAAACAAAATGACTAAAATCTGCCCCAGATGCGCTAGCTGGGTTTTCCATCACCAATTTAAGACTGTTACGTCAAATCTCATTTGCTGTGTTTTGCTCTTCCCATAGACACGCAATAGTGGGAAGCTGAACCCGAGTTTGGTCTTTTCAACCTGCACAGCAGAGCAAAAAGGAGCTAAAGTTCCTTCCTTAGGTCCTGTGCCTCCTCCAAGCCCATAACCTGGTTCAGCACATTAAAACGCGTGAGTGCTGTAGTCCCATTTCCAAAGCAGAGTGAATCAACTGAGATATGTCTGGGGAGCTGCTCGCTTTGGTTTGCATTGGCTACATGGCAAAGCTTAAACTGGAGGTGTTGCACCATGGATGCTGTAATAACACTTGCTGTGTTTTCACAAGGTGCCTTCACAAGCTGTCAATAGTGGGTAGAGGACCGTGAGTGGTGGCAGTGTCATGGTGTGTCTGGGCACTGATGCTGCCTGGTGCTTTGCTCAGGTCTGCTGAAGTCCAGCTCTGTGCAGATCACAAGGATCCTTACTGGTATGTTTTGGCTCATAAGAGTTTCTTGTGCTCTGACCACTTGCTGTAACTAAGTTCACTTTATAAGATCAAGAGAGCAGTGAGCTGTTATTGATGGTTGCCAGATCCTCATTCCCTGTGCAATCAGTGACAAGCAGTGGGGAGAAGAATTTTACAGTAGGTACCTAATTTTATGTAGGATTATGGTAGGAAGATGCCTCATTAGCAGTCAGTGAACATAAAACCTAAATCCATGCTCACAAAGCAAGGAGCGGTTTTGGACAAGTTCACTCAGCCATAGGTATCAAGAAGTTAGAGGGTATAAATAGCAGTGCATGCAGAATACTGGTCTGAGTGGTTCGGAACAAAGATGAGAGGTCTGTTGCTGTTCCCTTCAGCGCCCTCTTCTTGTGAACCTTCAGGTTGGAGATGATGCAGCCTCCCTGGGACCCTGCTCCGCTGCTGTTGCCCTGTCCAGAAATCACACTTATAGCTTAAATGTGTCTTTTCGGCAGTTTCTTCAGTTCCAGCATGATTTGGTTTGGAGCCAGTGCCCCTCAGAGCTGCACGCAGATTTCTGTGGCTAAATCTATTGATTAAAAATCTGCTACTGATGCAGCACTGAGGCTGTGTTCGCCTGTCAATGGGAGTCCATCAGCAATCAATGCTTTTCACTATGGGAAGTCAGGAAATGAAGTCTTGGCTGCTGGAGGAGACCAGGTTCAAGCACCACTAGCTGCAGCAGGTAACAGTGATCCTGTCATTTAAAAAGAAAGAGGTCAGAGCGTGTGTGAAAGAATGGCACGTTTGGAGGGATGATCTCTGAACCTGGGAAGCAGCTGAAGAAATGAGACAAGGAGATGTTTTATCATTTGGGCTCTGCTGTATTGGGGAGGTTTTGTCACACAAATGACTTTGTCAAAGGGTGGCAGTGTAGAGTGTTTCCACCTATGTGGCTGGAAGATCCTAGCTATAGCTGCCTGTATTTAGACCTTCCCACTGCACTCGCTGTAGGAAAGGTTTTCAATAGAATCCCAAACTGGTTCAGGTTGGAAGGGACCTTAAGGTCATCCAGTTCCAACCCTTGCCACGGGCAGGGACACCTCACACTAGAGCAGGTTGCTCCAAGCCCCTGTGCCCAACCTGGCCTTGAACACTGCCAGGGATGGGGCAGCCACAGCTTCTCTGGGCACCCTGTGCCAGAACTTCTGCCCAATATCTAATCTAAATCTACTTTCAGGTTAAAGCCATTCCCCTTGGCCTGTCCCTACAGGCCCTTGTCCCAAGCCCCTCTCCAGCTTTCCTGCAGCCCCTTTAGGCACTGGAGCTGCTCTCAGGTCTCCCCTTCAGGAGCCTTCTCTTCTCCAGGCTGACCCAGCCCAGCTCTCTCAGCCTGGTTCCAGAGCAGAGCTGCTCCAGCCCTCGCAGCATGGCCATGGCCTCCTCTGGACTCACTCCCACAGGTCCACATCCTTCTTATGTTGGGGGCCCCAGCGATGAATTCCAGGTGGGGTCTCTTGAGAGTGGAGTAGAGGGGGACAATCACCTCCCTTATCTGCTACTTAGGCCTCTTTTGATGCAGCCTAGGATACAGTCCTCCTTTTGTCAAGGAACGCTGTGTTTTCCCTTCTTAAGAGGGTGTTTTTCACATTCTGAATTGATTTATTTGGTAAGATTGAATAAATTTGAGTTCACTAGCTTTGATTCTCAAAGAAATGGAAGGATCAGAGTACAGCTAGTGACAGAGAGGTTGCCTTGGCATTTAGTGTTTATTTGCCATCAGTTACTTCCGTATTAAATTGTTCCATTTGGTGTATATATGTCTCTATATATTTATTTTTCCTAAGTGCCTGCTTCTCTGTCTAGCTGTGGAACATGAAGCTCAGTTCGTGTTGTCCATGACCTCACTGTGCTTCATCCCTAACCTTCAGCAAGTGTACAAGTTCTGGAATGAGGATAAAGCTTTGCTGGCAAAATAGGGGTAGCTATAGAGGCCAGTCTTCTCTGATTGGCATACCTGGTTTCCATTAACCTTCATGACTAATGCAGACATGCATTGGCAGCAGAGCAGACGCTTGAGGAAGCAGCTAAGTGCAGAACACGGTGACATTTCTATAGTCACATTTCTGACCATCACAACTTCTGGAACAGCCATATAGTTAAACTTTTTAGACTTTAAAAAGAGAAAGATTGCATCATGTCTTTGTACCACGTAATAACTGCAAGCATCTAATGAGGAAGTCCCAGCTGGGTCTTGACCTTTGAGAGAACAAGGTGCCAACTTCTCCCAAGCCTATGCTTAAGGCCTGTCCTCAGTAAAACACCTCTTGACACCCTTCCCATACTCTTAACAGTTCTCTTCCAGGTTAATCATAGAATGGTTTGGGTTGGAAAGGATCTTAAAGCTGATCCAGTTCCAACCCCTGCCACGGGCAGGGACACCTCACACTAGAGCAGCTTGCTCCAAGCCCCTGTGTCCAGCCTGGCCTTGAGCACTGCCAGGGATGGGACATAGCAGTTTTCATCTTCCCTATGGACATGATTAGTCAGAAATCCATTCAGACGGAATCTTTGTCATTCTCTGGAGACCTCGGGGTTGTTTTTTCCCCCTTTTCAGTCTGGTTTTTGAAGGCTGTAGATGCATGAAAGAAGGTGGGGAGAAGGCTGACAGTCACTGGTGTTCTTTTGGCAATGGACAGAGGTGTCGTAGCTCTTTGGGATCTCCAGCAGCCTTTCATGTCGCCATCGAGACCTGCTGTCAGAGGAGGTGGACCATGATGGCCAGAAGGAAGGGATCAGCTCTTGCTGAAATGACAAGGGTGGCAAGCATTTCCCCCAGTCTTTCATTTAGGTAAAGATACTTAATTCTCTGGATGTCTTCCTGCAGACATACAATGGATCTGTCTTTCCCATTTCCCACAGAGGCTTAGATCCTGAGTTTCTGACTTGGCTGGATAAGGCAACTAGCCAGAAGAAATAAGAGATCAGCTGAGGAGGTTTCTAAACTAGGTTTGCTGGGGAGCCTCAGGCTCCTTCTGGCTTTTCAGGCTGCAGCAGTAGCCAAGAACATTTATTCCCATTTCCACTTGGCAAAGGAGATGTTTTTCCTTATTTTTTCTTATTTTTTTCCCCTTTCCCTTTTTCTTTCAAATATAGGCTTCGTTGCAGCTACTTCATTGCTGTCTTTCCCAAATTCTGTTAACTGAAAAGCTACTTTTTGGATGCCTTTAGCTAATATGCTGAGTGTCCATTTAGAACAGCTCGGCACAGATTGATAGGTAATAGCTGTCCGGGTCCAGTGGCACAACCAAACCCAACCCAGTTCAGTCAGAGATTTTTAAGAAGTTTTTTGCCAAGTTAACAAAAGAAAAAGGTAAAAAAGGTATTTTTGTTCTGCATCCAAAGCAAAGAGCTTAAATATGGGATGATTTTTCCCCCTCTTTTTTTTGGCATGTTTGTCAATCAAAACACATTTTCATTTCCTAGGGGTAAAGTTACTTTTAGAATAAAAGCCCACAACACTTTGGAATCTCGTTTTTAAAGTGCTTTTAAAGACTATTTCAACACTAAAAGAAAGAAACCCCTTTCACTCTTTCAGCCAAAGCTGTGTCCTGTAGTGAGCCCAACAACGTGAGTCATCTCCATTCCCCTGTAACACAAGACGAAGGCAGCCCTATGGGGCAGGGGGACTGTGTAGCCCTGCTGGAAGTGGTGCTCAGTGCCAACACTGCTGTAAGCACCATCAGTGGTCTACTCTGTCCTACACGTGTTAATACTGTGCTCCACAGGCTCGCTAAATTGATTTCCATCCTTTTCTACGCTCACCTCGACGTGCTCCATTTGTATCTATGGAGCGCCCGTGATTACGGTTTAGGCAGGGCATGATTAAAGAAGCACTTGTGCCCACCGCTCATCCAGTGAGTTTATCAGGCTCTAACCTCCTTGTTTAAGAATGTATCTGTAAGGAAACCCTTAGTTAAATGTACCTAACACCAGTGGTTTCTGCATGAATACGTAGGCAGCCTGAATCAGGGTACCAGAGAGGCCACATGGTCATCCCCCTGCACTGGGCACTGGTGAGGCTGCACCTTGAATCCTGTGTTCAGCACTGGGCCCCTCACTACAAGAGAGACATTGGGGTTGTAGTGAGGTGGGGTCGGTCTCTGCTCCCAAGGAACAAGGGATGGGACAAGAGGAACCGGCCTCAAGCTGCACCAGGGCAGGTTTAGATGGAGCTGAGGAACAATTCCTGCCCCAGAGGGTGCTCAGGCATTGGAACAGGCTGCCCAGGGCAGGGCTGCAGTCACTCTTGCCTAGACTCTTGCCTGGAGATGCTTCGTGCTGCCCAGCTGAGTACCATGAACGTGTGGGTAAACTCAAAGCCACAGATTCACTTGTTCAGTGTTTCTGACGTAGAGATGGCTTCCTGACACATTGGAGGTCCTTTGTCATTTGGAAACATTGAGCCAATTTAGTTAATGCGTTAATTTTCGTTGGATTTATAATTGTTGTCATGTGTCAGGGGGTCAGTTTCGATAGCTGGGTAAGCTGGAAAACAGCAGCAAATCCAATCAAGTGAATATCCTTTTGTTTCAATGGCTTTTCCTCTCCTTGTTTCAAGCCCAGGAGGAGGCCTTAAAGTTGATGAGAAGATAAATTCAATTATACTTGCAGCTAGCTTTGGCTCTTAGCTCTCATACTACCTTTCCCCATCTTTACCATCCATCCTACTGCAATCGTTTAAATTTGCCCCAATAGTAGTTTGCCTATTAGCTTTGCTAATGAATTTACTAGTGCAAAAGACCACTTGCAGGGCTGTCCTAAACATAATGAATGTAATTATTTAGCACAAAACCAGGGCAGCATCTTTTTCTCTCTTGACAAGAATAATTCTTTATTCTCTCATTAGCTATGTGCCTTGGTCTCAGTAAACTAGTTATTGACCTGCTCATTTAAGGAGCTTCACTCTAAATGCTTCTTCCCTTATTTAACTCAGACAAGTTCCTGTAATTTCCCCTCACCGTGCAGTGCTAGCCTGTGAAATGTAAGCATTGTTCATTTGTTGTGAAGAGAGCTGGGAGACAGGAAGCTATTCTTAGATGGATGCTCAGCCTCCTGAGCCCTGCTTGCTTGTCCCTGCTTATAATGGATACAAAACTGTATGGGGCTTAGTAGACATCATGTAAACTCTATAGGAAATCTGAGCCAATGAATCATGGAGACAGACCCCCATGGAGCATTGTGTGTCTGAATAGACTGCAAATAGATAGGAAAGCAGCTTAAGCAAGTGGCTTTCATATGACAAGAATGCATAAATTAGAAATGAGTGGAGAGTAGCTGTTGTTTTAAGGCAGTGGGGTTTTTACTTTCTCTACTGTTTCCCTGTTGTAAGAAGCCACTAATTAGTCAGACGAAGCTGGAGCCTTATGCAGGGTGTTTGTATGTGCATGGTTTTTACTGCTCTTCAAGTGCTGAATTGTGCTGGTTCAGCCCAGCAATGCTGTCCTGCGCTGTGCAGCTCCTCCATCCCATTGGGGGAGATCCATGGAGAATCCCACCTGGAGCACAATACAGGAACCTGGGGAAAGCAGGACTCTTGGGGACCTGAGTACACTCCCAGGCAGTGTATTCAGGTCCCCAGGACCACGGCACTGGTCAAACTGGGAGCAGCAGCATCACTTCTCACCCTCACACTACTCAGCACTGGGAGGTGGTTGCCTCCTGCTCTCCTTGGGCCATTCAGTACACAGGACTCCTGCCCATTCCCTGCCTGACCCTTGGTTAGTGGAATGAAGCATGGCTCACCAAAGGTGACATCCCAGTAGCAGAGCCTGCTTGGTCTGGATCCGAGCTGTCCTAAGTCAATGGGGTGGGCTGCGTATAGAAAGGCTCAGCTCCAAAATGATGGCCATGTAATGGAAGCAGGCATGAGGAGAGGGTAAAACCCCAAGACCTGACCTTTCCCCAGCTTCATGGTAACAGCATCAGCCCAGGAGGGATTTAGGGATTCAGCAGCATCCTCTGAGAGGGATAGCCCCTTGCTGCATCCATGATCTGCAGATGTCAGGCAGCACTGACAAACCTCGTCTCCTGCTGATCGCACATGGCCACTCTCTGCTCAGCAACAGCAAGCCCACCATCCAAGAAGCTTCATCTCCCATGCGATGGTTGACCATGGTTTTGTTGCCTGCTTTTGTTGCTTTGTTTCCCTGCAGACTGTGATAATAGACTGCAGGCAGGTGGCCCATAGTCTGTGGTCCAGCAGTCAGATGAAGGAGACAGATAACAGCACTCAGTTGTGTTTATAAGTGCTGGGGCCGCAGAGTTGCTGTTTCTTGTGGCCCAGTACGGACCACATCACCTCCTGCTGATGTGACCTAGGTTTTCCAGTGTCATTTGTGCCAGAAGCCTACAGGAGGTCCCTGGGCCTCCAGATGGGCCTGCACCGCTGCTGATGGTACTGCACATGCCTGTGTCACGCTTACCATTGCCCCATCTCAACCACGGTTCAGCTTCTCTTGTCCCGCAGTTCCCAGGCCCTATGGAATTCCAAACTTACCCATTGAAGAAAGTCAGTGCAAGGTGTTCAGTGTAAGAAGGGAAAACAAGGCACTGTATTTTAGCTGCCTGATTTTCATAGAATTTTCCCCCAAACCTAATGTTTTTAAGGTTTTTAGGGTAAGCATTTGATGGAGGTAATGTACGTTGAAGGTGCTTTTCCGTTTCTCCCAGGCAGAGTCAGAAAAAGAAATGCTCTGTTTTCAGCTGGCATTTGTCTGTTTGAATGTAATTGTGCTCCAAAAGCTTAGCAATAAACACCTTCACCTTAGGGAAAAAACCAGTTAACGTTTTCATTGCGGTTTTAGGTTTGAATAATGATGCTTTAATGTATTTTTCCTTGCCCGTAATTCCCGTTTTCCTTATGAAAGGAACTCGGCTTGCCAGTGCGTGGATTTTAAGACAAAAATGAGACGAATCGGGAAGCAGGCTGTTGGCAGTGAAGAACGGGCAGCAGGGCCGACTTAAACTGTTCACATCAGTGTGGAGCCTGGCGGTTAGAAGGTTGTGTACCTTAACTCTGTTCAAATCTGTGTAATTCCAGGTTCTGTGCGACTGCAGGACCAGGATTTGGTGCCCTAAAGTTGGAAGGGACCTCAAAGATCATCTAGTTCCACCCCTTGCCAGCTGATACAAAGGCAGTGAGTACATCTATCATGTGAACCCTTCGCAGTCCCCAGTGGAGTGAGTGTGGTGCTGGGGCATCATGCTTTTCCAGTCGGGTTTGATGTTTCTGGCTCTGATAGCTGCTCTTTGCAAATCCCCATTAGTTATTTCATGTGCAACATGAGTAAGGAAAGAAACCAGGGTGATTCCAGTCGCTAAGTTCTGCTTACAGATCTATTTCTTAACGGTCACTGTTTTTCTATGAAAAATGGTTTGGCACTAAAATATTAGAGTGTAAATTGGAGGAGGAAGATCAAGGTCTCCCATCTTGTCACGTTTTCCCATTCTATCATTAGTATTGAGACCTGAAATTTAGCTTGTTTTTAGAGGTTTGATGTAACGCAAAGAAATTTGAGGTTGGTTTGATCTGATGCATACAGACATATTGGCTCTTTTCTTCCACTGGTCTTTAATACATTTATATTATATATTTATAGTATATATATTTATATATATACAAAATAATAATCAATTTGCCTACATTTTAACAGAATCAACTGTGTGTCAAGCAATTATTTGTGATACAGCAGTCCCACCATTAAGTAATTGCTAAAACGAGGAGCAGGGCAAAACACACCTTGTGCGCGTGTTAGGAAACAGCGTTGAGTTACGAGCTCTGCCTCAGCAAGACAGAAATGCGATCAAGGCGAGGGGAAAACGTATTCCCCAAGATCTACGTTTGAAAACGTGAACACAAGAGATGAAGGCTCTAGGATCGTTTCTGCTTTTAGAGGGAATGTCCCGTTGTGGGTTAAGGTGCAAGCTGTTTCTTCATCTCTAGCAGTGGGCTTTGCCTCCCACCCACTAAGAGAAGAAAGTGCCCTGCGACACTGTGTGGACCTTTGGTGAAGTTGCCTTTTTGAGTTGCTCTTCAGGAAGCCTTTTCTTGTCCTAGCTTGTGAGGCTCCCAGGTAGTCTCGTCAGAGCTGTTAACTTCCATCCTCGTTGTCCACTTAAGTTATGTACCTGATACAGCGGAGAGCACAGGGACACACGTACCCCATCATTGAACTATTTAGCAGGGAATGGGAAGGGAGACAAAAAGCCCTGTAATCATAAAGGCTTTTTGCTGTGTGATAACCTCGAACCCGTGACTTATTTTTCTCCTCTGCAGATCCGTATTTATACCTAAACCCATCCTTTCAGGCTCCTCTCAAGAGACTGATCATTTCTTGGCATCCCAAGAGAATGGGGTCGCTGGTGTTTGGAGGAGGAGCTGAAGCAGCAGCATTCTACAAAGCATAAACACTTTTAAGAGTCAGTAAATGAAAGCGATACACTTTGCTCCAATACTCATCAAACAGAAAGAAGAATCTGTCTCAGCATGCTGTAGGATGATCATTAATTTTTAATGGTGTTAATGTTTATTAGTGACAGATGATTGACTTTAAGTGCCGTATGAATAATAAATAAACGATGTGGATTTTGGGCATCTGCCTTAGATTTGTATGCAAAGCCGGTGGGACTAAACCCTCACGGTTTCAGAGGAGCGCAGCTTCAATTCCTCAACATATGCCACAACCCAGGCTCTAAGGCTTCTCAGATTTTAGCTCTGATAAACCTTGAAGGCCTTTCTGTCCCCTTTCTTAGGGCACATCAATTGCTCGGGGGCCACAGGGTGAGAGGGGAGCTCTTTTCGGCTAAGGCAGGGCTGCTGGAAGGTGCATTATTCACTCAGAGGCTCTGCTGGATTTCATAACACTTAAACACCTGTGTCCATCAAACAGAACACGCAGGATCACAGCTAGAGCCGCTCTTGACTTTGTAATTTCATTGACTGACAGTTTAATATCTATTTATTTTCACATCTGACTCCAGTGGAGACAGGCTGGCATCCGGAATGTCAGGATATTATGCTGACAACTGTGTTTTTTCATTACAATAGGAAAAAGAAGAAAGAAGGGAAAAAAGAAAAGGATTCTTCATCAGTAAAAAAAGGTCTTTTCAAGCGCTGCGACTGCAATAAAGACCAAATTACACTTCATATAAGTTTGGTAGTAACCAGTGATAGGTTGCGTGTACATATTCATATAGGAACAAGGGCATACTGTTTTCTGCTTTCTAGTAATCTGTCCCTTCTATACTGTGAAATGCCACGTCATCGTATGGTTTAAATAGCTGGAACAACTGCCTTTACCATGGACTCTCATAAGCAGCACTGTCTTTGCTTTACATTAAATGTTTCAAATTGGCCTCTTATTTTTTTGCTTTCTAACCAGGAACGAGTGGCTTATCCCACCTAAATTCTGCAATATTGGAACAACTGCAGAGAACGTTTCAAGAAGAGGAAAGACAAATACACACCTTTTGGTAAGGCTGTGCTGATGTTTGGAGGGAAGAAGGTGAAACTGCTTCCTTATTGGGCACTGGCCAAATGACTGATGGCCCTAATAGTGTTCTCCAGATGTTAGGTAGTTAAACCAGAGCTAAATGGCTGTTGCTGACATACTGTCATTCAGTGCTTCCTATCTAAACAGAGGATTTGTATTTCATTCCACTTCAGTGCCATAGACTGTGCTTAATATTGTAATTACCCTGATTCAGGGAACTTTTTAGACCAGGCCTTTCTGGGCTTTCTCAGAGCATAGCACTGGACTTCAGCCCTGATTACGTGGTACACCCATGTCAGAGCATCACAGTGTTGCACGCATGTGGCCATGCAGAGAGTACCCCAGCAGTGCCCCTTCCTGTGCTGCATCTGCATCCCCTTGCCAGAGCTGCCTTCATCCATGCATCCATCCTCAACCTGGCTGGTTGCTCCTGAGCTCTGGGTTAGAAGGCTAGATTTACAGGTGGAAATCTAGGCTCCTCCTGTCCTTAGCGAGGCAGTTTGGTGCTCACAGTGGGTTTCTGCACTCACTTTGAGAAACAATTGCGCAACCTGCGCTCTAGGAGAGCGTTGTGTATCACCCAACCCTTTCAGGATCCTGACTGAGAGTGACAGCATTCCTCACCTTTCCCCTGTAAGCATCTGGGATTAGCCATTACCCACCTCAGTATCTTCTAACTCCAGTCACTCTGTTGGGTGATTCGCTATCACCATACTGTACAAATACAGATGCAGAGGCCCATCTCGGTGGTCAAAGGTAAAGGAAACACAATGTTGGCACTTCTTTGAGGACATAACCAGCAGGGCTAGGTCTGGCATGCTAGGAGCAAAAAAAGAGGTCTGTGCAGCTAATCAAAGGGGCAGTATTTCAGGCCTGGTGCTCTGCTTGCATTTACAGCAGTGTCAAGAGTATAGCAAGGACAAACAGGAATCTCACATGGTCATAATGTTCCTATTTATATACACATAAAATAGAGCAGGGTTTTAAAAGGTAACGCAATTTTCTAGTGTAACCATACCCTTAAAAACAATATGGTTTCACTGCAGAGCTACAGACAAATATAACAGAAAATGAGATAATGCCATAAAATAGATGCATTATTTTGGGGATTTGAAGGACACTTGCCAGAAAACACTTACCGACTTACGCAACCCACAGCAAATGAAATGCAAACTTACCTTCTGCTGTTGCCTGGGTATAATCTATTTACTGTGTGGCTTTCTTATCGCTGCAGATCTCTAACATAATGCGCTGTTTCTGTTGTCAAGTGTGTAGTATCTGACCTAGAATTTACCAAAGCTCACTAAACAGTTGTTGGAATCAGGAAAGAAATAATACTTCTTGTTGTTAATTCACTGGAAGATGCAAAACTGATAAGTAAGTAGTGTGTCTTTCCATAGGAGCCATACATCAGCTAGATATGCTCTGATTATCTCAAGCATTTTATTGAAGTCTTCTGCTTAGATATTGCATCTACTTTGCTGCTAGCTCCATTGAAAGGAACTGTACTAGTCAATTAAAAATGAGGTTTGTCTGCTTTAGATTCCTAACGTTAAAAATAGCAGAGGTGAAATAAGAGCCGACCTAAACCAAAGCACAGCCGATGAGCGCATTGTAACTAGCATTTGGGTTTAGACAATATTACAGGTTTTATTTATGAAATTAGCCTCCTTCCTACTTAATCTGTCCCTTCTGTCTCTGCTGCTTTGGGTTTTGCTGAAATCACAGAATGCTCAAACTCTCACAAGAGGTTGTTGGTTTTATTTATAGCTTCCACTTCAGTTCTTTGCTGATTGTGCGTGTGTTTCTTTTAATCATTTAACAGTGTTTTGTCACGTAAATGACCATTCATTTCTCTTTCATTATGAAAGACTATAACCAGGAGTGCCAGAAGACTATAAGCAGAAGTGGATTGCTGGATGATGTTTATTATCATGTGTTACTTTACCGTGTCTTCACTTATCCACATGCTCAGCACGTCCGCAATCTGTGCCACTTTTCCTTCCTTTTGGAGCTGAAGGATGCCTGGGAAAAGGTACATTTCTCCCACCAGATGCTGAGATAGCTGGGCTATAACAGACATCAGCCGGGGCAGGCAGGCCCCTGGGGTGGAAAGTGGTGCTGCAGGGTGAGAAAATGTAGCATTTAGAAGTGCTGCCTTTCGCCTCCCTCCACAACAGACCTTCTTTATTAGTAGTATTTATTCTCTGGTGCTCCCAGTTGTCTTCCTTTCACAGCTTATCAAGGCAATATACCATGGATGCTGTCCTCACTGTAAGACATGCAGTTAGGTATGTAAAATGTCAGTCTGAATGCTGCCTTTGCCTGTGCGGTGGAGGTTTAAATCTTGAGCAGGGCGTGTGAATCCAACTTGCCTTGAGCATAATAAGGAAGTAATTACTCAGCTGTTGAGAAAGACCCTAATATCATTACAGGTAACCTGAATGTCCAGGCAATACCTGCCTGTTATTTGAAATGGTTTCAAAATACATTTAAAAACAAAGAAGAAAAAAACCCCCACATTCGAATCACATGGAAATAATGCAGGTTTTCCTAAAAAGGGGTTATGAGATAGTTCTAAATGTCACTTCAGCATATGTTAGCCTATTGGATCTTTAAACAGAGTTGAATAAGATCTTTCATGAAGTGAATGTCTTTTTGGTAAACTGAAAGGGACAATAATATTTAAAGGTCAGTTAACAGAGAGAGTTGGTTCCAGTTATTATTATTAAAGATCCAGCTCTATTACCTTTGCACAACATTACCCCATAAATCCTTATTAAAACCGCAAGAGCAAACCCCGTCTTTCCCCCTTTTCCTCCCTCCTTCGTGCCATGATCCTGAGCTCATTGATTCTGCCTTCTCTTTTTATGTGTAACAGTTTCTCTAGTGAATAGCACTGGATGCTTCTCGCCCTGCTTCTGCCACGCTGCATCCGAGAGAGTCATACATTATAGGTGCTGTCAATGCTGCCAACTGGAAAAAACCCTCTCATTTCTACGTTCCATTTCAGCCTCCCACATATGACACGAGCTACCCTGCAAACAGTCGTTGAATAGTTTGGAGCTGCTTAGGAAATGGCAGTGGATTTCCACTTTTTATTTAAGGGAGAAGAAGCAGTACGGTGTTGTACAACTGCTACTGTGTTTGACTGAAAACAGGCAGGCTGCCTGTCTGCCCATCTAACTGCCCACCCATCTGGGACCAATTGGTATTAATAGTCTGTGCGGTGCAGTGATTCATTTATGCACAGGCACCCTCACACACCCCAGAAGTTGCCTAGGAAGGACTTGGGCAGGGTGCATGCATCCCTAGGATCCTGAGGGGATTTATGGAAGCATGCTGCAGGCTGGAAGTGCATGGCAAGGCAAGGGGTCTTCACCCATGGGTGACATCCAGTGGGGAGCATGGCGTGGCTATGGGGTCTTGAGGAGGATTTCAGTCCCCTTTGCAGCTTGGCCCAGTGCTTGAATCAATAGGAATACATGGATAGCAGTTAAAGGGTAGGATAGGAATACATGAATAGGAATAGAAATACATGGTAGGAATTAAAGAGCAGCTAGCCACAATCTACTTTTGAAGCTTGCAGGAGCCAGTATGAGCTGTAAGGGTGGGGAAGGAGAGAGGAGGGCTAGTGCAAGGGGTGGCAGAGTTGGGTCTGCACTTGGGTCTGTGTCTGAACAGAGCTCTGTGCTGTGCTCACAGTCCTCTCCTTACCAAGCCAGCCTTGAACAAAGAGGTGATGAGCTGTTTTTGCTGAGGGCCCTTAGTGGGAATTCCCTGCCAGGTTTGGCACTGCAGAAGTAAGTGGCTGGGGAGGGAGCAGGGCTGGGGCTGTGATGGGATGGGAACAGGAATCGCATGCCCTGTGCATCCCTGCTGGGATCCGTGTGCTGTTTGCTCTTACCTTAGAAACAGAGGTGGGAAAGCAGTGGCTGCAATAAGGACATGAGGTGATGCCTTGCTTTCTTCACAGCGCTGAGGGTGGAGAAACCAAAGTGATTTGGGAACCCTTTCAATCAAGCAGGGCTGGAGCAGGTTGATCCCTGCTCCCGGGCACACAGAGGATGAGCAGGGACAGTATGGGCCGAGCCCTGCTCCTGATGGGCAATTCAGATGTAACTGCCCTATTTTAACCTATAGAGAGTTTAGGTAAAGAGATGTGAGCTGTATCTGATGGTGCAAGTGGGGGCCCTTTTCTTTAGTGATGGAGGAGTAGCCTGTGTGCACGGAAACGATGCATTAACATTTTCTGGTGTTCAGTGCAGTGGGTGCTCCTCTGTGCTGAGCAAGCAGTGTGCAGTTGCATGTAGAGACTGCAGCAGCTGCCTGGCAGATCTTTTAACCTAAGCAACCCCCCCAGAATCTCATCGTTTCTATTTTCACAGAAGCAGATATGGTGTGTAAATGGAATGGGCTTCTACAAGCTGTGGCTTTGATGGGACATAGCAGTGCTAGTACCTGATCTCTTGTTACTGCTGATGTGGACTCAAGGATTTGGTTGGTAGTCCTCCCATGAGCATGGACTCCAGGGAGAGGTGTTAGTCAAAGCAGAACAGCACTCTCTGATGATCTTGCTGGTCTACATCCAGGCTCCCCTCTCCCAGGAGAACAGGACTGCACTGTGGAGGGGATGGGACCATTGCCTTTCCTTTTAGTGGCTCTGTTGCTTCCGTGGCTGAAGCCACGTCTTCTGCAGTGCTGCTGCAGCCTGGTGCTTGGGCTGCACAGTCGTTGGCAGTGCCCTTGCCCAGCCTTATTGCAGAGGGTGTTGCTTTATCTGGCCTTTACCCCCCATGATAAATAGTCTGCCCTGTGCCCTCTAGATGTGAGGAAGAAAAATAGGGTGAAAGAGCCGAAACGCTTTTATTTGTGATATATTAACTTTGTGTAAGATATATTCAAAAGCAGATACTCATTTAAAGGTTATATTTAATATAGCTCTGCTCCAGTTTTTCTTTTTTATTATTTTCTTATACATCTTTCCACTTTCTGAGGCAATGCTCCAGTGACTACTGCAATATAATAGCTGCTTTCTCTCTCAGTACACAATTTGACAGCATTTATTCTTTCCTTCAGTGAACATAATTACTTCACATATGGAACCTGTGATAGCCTACAGGCATCCGAGAGAAACCAGAATCATACAATCTGTCCCCTTTGTGAGCTTAATTTACATTCACAAGTGTCATTTTAATAGTGCTGGCAACATGTAGGATAAAAATTACAGGTCAGCTGCAGCATGTCACAGGGAACTGTGCTTAAGTCAATAACATGGTATTATTACATTCTGGATAATTTTACAAGGTAGATCTCACAGGAGGAATTTGACCCCTATTTCTTTAGTTTTTCTGCCTTTTGGTTTCCTCCATAAGGTAATTCATTTAGAAATGGATGTTGCAAACGTGTTGACAAAGAGGTTAGGCTGTAGTAAGCATTTCTAAATCTGAAAGCAACACCTTTCCCTTACTGTAACTCATAACAGCACTTTACAATCACCATGCGTCTGGCATATTTAAGCATTTCCAGTGTTAATTCTTGATTCCTTTCCCCCTCTGATCCATGTAATAGAAACACCGAGGGGCACAGCCTTCCGCCTTCTAATTCCATAGAGTTGGCAAAAGTTTCAGCTTGCTGCAACTGCTTAGTTTTTCGCCAACTCAAGTAGTCTTGGGCTAGGCATTCTGCAGACATTCTGTCCAAGAAAAATAGCAGTGTCACGGACATGTTGTGTACAGAGCTGTATATAATACCCAGTTTAATTTAGATATGTGGAACGCCTACAAATAATAGCTAATTTCTCATCCTGGCACCTGTAATATATAGGGGCCATAAATAATATAATAAACCAACAGGTGATTGATTTTATATTTGGATTCAGCACTTTACTAAACCCAATCTCAGCTGATTTGCTGGTTCTGCAAATGCCACAATGGACTCTAGTTGAAGTTTTCCAAGTTAGTTTAGGGAATAATCGAGGGCTTGTAGAGTTTGTCTATAGGACTTGGGTATTCCAGAAGTCCATATATGCACAGGCAAGACAAATACCCCCCGGGAGCCTCCCCCTGTGCACATATACGCGCACACATCCATTCTCTGGATCGTGCCTTCGTTTACTCCCCCTCAACTCATCCTTCTCTTGCTGCAAGCACTTTTCCTCCTTTGAGCAGCACAAAAGGGAATAATATCGGCAGTGATTCATTTTCCCATCACCAACAGCATTGGAGTTTGAGTGGGGCTTTTTAATTAAAAAGCTAAAAAACAAACCAAAAAAACCCCTGAAACCAAACCAAACCAAACCAAGAAGTGTTTTGTTCCACTGAGGAGGCCACACAGAACATACTTGAATCCCTACTAAAGGATGTGATAAACTACAAGCGATTGGGATGACCTCCGTGTATTTTCTTGGTGAGCCTTGTGCTGGAGTGCTCTGTCCAGTGAAAAGATGGAGAGAAATTCAAGTGGGTTCAAAAGACTTGAAGGGATGAGCTGAGGTCTGGGAAATAATGGGTTTTAACAATGGGTCAGTTTATTAACGTCTCAAATACTGGGTGTAGTGAAGGCGTTACCTGGAGGCTTGTAACGTGGCCAAAGCTGTAGCAGAACCAAACACAAAACAGATCAAATCAGTGAGATTAAAGCCCGGAAAACGAAGACTTGAGTAAGTTTGGCACTCGCACATTTTGGGGCGTGGAGGTGATTAGGCACTGGAAGGGTTCCTGTTGGGACTGGTGAATTACGTGTCAAAACTCCATGGCTTTCCAAGGGATATTTCCTACTCAACTGGGGGACTGATGCTAAGTTGAGTCCGTTCTGTTTCATTGGCCATGTTTAAGTCCATCCAGGCCTTAAATGCTCTGAAAGTGCACAGAGGTTCTCTGAAGCCTTTCCTTGGGAAAATGTTCCTTTGGAGCACTGGGAGATTTTTCCATGTAAGAGTCTATTAGGCAAGTGCTTGCATTTCAGACACTGTTTATCTTAGGAGGATGCTCTAGTGGTGTTTTCAGCTCTCAGTCAAGGGTGTAGGTTGGAAAACAAGAGCTACAAAGGTCAGGCTGGAGAGATTCATTCCACCTCTGGAGCTCCCTCAGTATAAAAACATCTCCCAGTGATGGACACAACAGCACATATACAGATGTTAGTGTTTTAAGTGCCTGATGGTTAAACTGTTTTACCGATGAAATACGCGAAACCGAAGGGGTTTCGTTCTTTGTGACGATCTCGTATGATCTCCAGTTCAGTTGCAGAAGTGCTATCATTTGTCCCTCAGGAGATGTGCCACAATGTCTTGTCTGCCTCTCTTCTGCTTCCGTCTTCCCCCCTGGCTGACATTAGGTTTATTGCTTTCTTGATTAATGGTTCCCATATCCGGTTTTCCTGTTTCGAAGAGGAAAAGAAAGGAAAGAGAAACAAACAAACAAGAAAAGGTTTCGAGGAGAGATTCTGCAGACGGGGGCAAGCCAAATACAAGGCGCTGCCTACGAATGGGTATAGCTTCTGCTCATAAGTTGGCCTGACATCTCACAGGTAGCATGGAGTTATGTTGATAACTTCCGTGGGAAGAGCCTGAACACGCGGTAGATGAATTACGTTCTTGGGCATCGGACTTGAGCCTTCCAGCTCTCTTTATGGCAGCTTTTGATGTCAGGCTTTCTAAAGGTCCTTCCGCTGTCACTGCAAGTGAAGTCTTTGCTGGCTGGTTTCAGAGAAGTCCCCGGGCAGCACAGACCTGATGGCCTGTGGCCATGGTCAGTTTTGCTTTAGCAAAGTGAATTACTATGGTGAGAATGCCCAAAACTGAGATTTCCCTATGGTAGGGAGAAGCCGTGTGCAAGGCTAGGATCGTGGTGCTTGGCCATGCTCTCCCGGTGCAGTACCCATCCATACCCCAGCATGGCCCCTCTCCGCTGTGTGTGGTGTTAGGGTGGATGCAGGAGCCTCTATTGGGACACGCCATCTTTCAGGTTGTATTTTCTGAGTGATAGATAAAGGAAAAACCATCTACAGCTTATGTGTGTGCCGCTTTATCACTTAGGGGGTGAAGCTGAACAGAGCCTGTGGCTAATGTAAATGTAATCCAGAAAGATGAAACATCTTTCCTCCCAAGCTCACACACAGTCTTGTTTCTCTTGCTCCTCCTCCAAGGAGAAAACCACCCCAGCAAGCTCTTGTCTCTGATTTGTTCATCAATACAACTTCAAACACCTCCTCCGTGCCTCTGATGTATGTTCCAGTCCACATGCCTCTGTGCTGATTCATCTGAGGATGCCCTCCGTGTGTGTGGTTTGGCACAGTATGGTACAGGAGAGGAGTCTGAGAGTGATAAAGGCAAAGGCAGCGGCATCATTAGGAAGGATTTTTCCCCCCCCCCATTCTGCTTCTTGTTATTTATTCTTCTCTCCATCTTTCCCTTGGTTATTTCTCTTCTGAAATGAAAATAACCTGGCAAGAAAACAGGGTTTCCATTCCCATCGTTGGTTAGGCAAGGAACACCAGGCATGGGGTTTTTTTAATGTGCTAACTGACAAATGATTATTCACCAGTATTTTTTGTTGAAGCAAGCAGGCTTGCTAACTGTGGTGACATTTTTAGTGATGCTGTGACATCCCCCTATCATTTGTGCTTGATTTATCAGTGTCTAAAGGATGATACTGTTGGAAAACTTACTGTGGATCTTGTGTTTAAATGTGTGTAAGCATGTGTGTGTGAATTTGTATGAAAATAAGGGACAAAACTGTTAAGATGCTTCTTCTATTTTGGGCTTTTGACTCTGTGTTATGAAATACAAAACATTGCTTTGAATTTCCGTGCTTTAAAATGGCACACTTACAAAGAGACATTTTGTGATGGAGAGCAGCTCAGCCACAGCCATTCTGCGCTTTGCATCTATTTATTCCTTCTCCAAATTCCTAACTCACCTTCTCCCATCACTGTCATGGGGCTTTGCAAGGTTAAAGCCAGTGTTGGAGGAGCAGGATAATAGTGACGTTGGGGAGCCTATGGGGTCGCCCCATTGAAAATGCCCTGGAGAAAAACCATGCTGAAGGGGTTGGGAATGAGGATCAGGAGCACGGATGTGTACAGCAATGCGAGGGGTGGCTGCAGCAGTGCTCTGTGCGCTCGGCCAGCCAGGAGACTGAAGTGATGAGTATGAGCATGTGAATGCTGGGCAGCCACTTGGGAGATGCAACAACCACAGGACCTTGATCCCTTTTAAACTCAGTGGGAGCAAAAGTGTTTGCATTTCCTGGGAAAGCTGCTATTGGAAATTCTGGAAACAGTGGAATGCTGTAAATGCATGAAAACCAACGGAGGTAAAGGTTTCTCTTCATTAGGAAGATTAAAAAGCCTGGAAATGGAATGCCAGGCACAGGCAGAGCACCACAGCTCCTTTGCTATAGCAGGAGCAGATTTGCTAAGGGGAGGACATGTCCAGTCCTTCTTCTCTCCTCTGGCACCCAGGTTGCTCTGCCTGGGTCAAATGTTTACACTGTAAGATGTGCAGTCCAGCTTGGATTGTACAGCCCTTCTTACGTACAACCATAGAATGGTTTGGGCTGGAAAAGACCTTAAGATCATCCAGTTCCAACTCCCTGCCATGGTGTTGGTAGTCCAGCCAGTGCACTTTTATTCCCCCCCTGATTTTAATGTGACAAAGGTGTGTGGTGCTAGCAGTCTTAGAGAGGTGCAGCTCACCCATCACCTCCACCTTCTCCAGACATACAGATGCTTTCCAGCCCTCTGAATCAGGTCCACAGGGGTTTGTTATATTAAATCCAGGCCACAAGGTTAAAGTGACACCACAGACAGAAGGGACAAAGCACTTTATTCCAGGTAGGCGCTCAAAATCAGATCGGCTGTCAACAAGTTGTCCGGAGGAGAGAAGTGGGGAAGGGGAAGGCAGAACACATCTTAGGGCCACTCAGGACCCCTTTATGTGGGTTGTGGCCATTCAGTCTTCAATAAAAGGTGAATGCTTTCCATAGCAACCAGGGCAGCCACCTCCAAGATAGCCATTGCTTTAATAAAGGCAGACGTTGGCTGGAGAAAGTCTTAACAAACACATGTAGAGCTTGTACAGTGCAGTCCAAGCCAACAATCTCCATGAAGAAGTCATGTTTTCTGGGAAGGGTGTAAGAGCTAATGCAGGATGCTAATGCTGCATGCTCGCTCCTGGAAGCTGCTGGTATCTTAAGTGGTTGGAGCCGGGTGTTATTTAATGGTGCAAGCCATTAGAGCTCGTCTCAAACTCCCCACATGCACATGGAGTCACTGCTTTCCTGAAATCTTATGCCTGGCAGGTGTTGTCCTGAAATGCACCTTTTTGCTTTAATCGCCCTTAATCTTATAGAAAGATGCTATGTGTCTTTGCTTGGGAAGCCTTGGGGATGCTCAACAAATCTGTGTTTCTTTATTCCCTTACCCCAAGAACACGTTGGGGTCCCTTACGGTAAGCAGGTTTGGATATGAAATGCTAGTAGAGCTACCTCAAAGAGGATGCTCTGATTTGTAAGATTTGAAGCAAAAGGTTTCTTGAGGAAGTATTAGATTAGTCACCGATGAATTACAGTTGTCAAGTATTACTCACCTGTAATGAGAGTGAATTCCTCACTCAAATTTCACAGCAAAATAACATTCTTTTTCAAATAGAAGTAATTTCAATCAAGTGAGACCTTCTAATACCACCATCTGTACAAGTAAATTACTTTCAGAGTAATTAAATATGCATATCTGGGCTGTGTACTGTACTGATGAAGCAAGCTTTATGGATGCAATATGCTTATAAATCCCTTAGGTATTAAAGATGAAGAATCCATGGCATTTTGCATTCACAGAGCCATGAATAAGAAAAAAGAAATGTTTTTTTTTCCTGTTGCATCATTTTGGGGAATATCTTTTTTTATTAACTTTTCCTGCTTAATGAATATCTTTTGCCAAATAGCAAATACGATCCCCATATTTATTAGGCTGACATTTCCCGGAGACTTAAAGCTCTGTAAGGAATAGGCTGAGAAAATTGGGGCTGTTGGAGAAGAGAAGGCTGCGTGGAGACCTCATAGCAGCTTCCAGTATCTGAAGGGGGCCTATAAGGATGCTGGGGATGGACTCTTCATCAGGGACTGTAGTGACAGGACAAGGGGTAACGGGTTCAAACTTAAACAGGGGAAGTTTAGATTGGATCTAAGGAAGAAATTCTTTACTGAGAGGGTGGTGAGGCACTGGAATGGGTTGCCCAGGGAGGTTGTGAATGCTCCATCCTTGGCGGTGTTCAAGGCCAGGTTGGATGAGGCCTTGGGTGACCTGGTTTAGTGTGGGGTGTCCCTGCCCATGGCAGGGGGGTTGGAACTGGATGATCTTAAGGTCCTTTCCAACCCTGACTATTCTATGATTCTATGATTGTATGTGCCTGGATTTATGATCGTGGCACAGGCGCCCATCTCCTGCGGGTTCCCAGGAAGCAGAGCAGCGCAGTGAAACTGAAATCATGATGTTCCCTGAATTCCTTACCGCTGGACTTGCCCCACCGTGAAACAGCACTGCTCAGCCAGGTGGGATTCATGGGCACAGCCCTTCATGGGATCATGAGCCCAGAACAAATACAAATCCAGGAAGGAACAGTAACAGTGAGGTACATCTGACCTGTTCTCCCACCTTGCAAGACCTTGTCGTGGGTACCAGAATAGCGACTGCCTGTTTGCGGTTGTGCAGACAAATGGGACAGTTCATTAAAACTGGAAGGGAAAGAGAAGCCGAACCTCGAAACACGGCGCTGTTGGTGGAGTCTTCAGTCACCAAATGCCTTCTTTACGCTCACAGTACAGTCTGCATGATGTACGTAAAACACCGATGTAGAGGGGAGCTTAGGAGGTTTGCTGGGAGCATCTGAGTGCGGCACAAGTGTTTGGTTAAAGAAGTGCCTGGAGCCAGTTCTGCAGAGCTCTTCAGAAGAAGCCTGAAATCCCAGCTGGTCACCCCTTTCGAAGCAGCAAGCACGACTGTCTGCTGCTACCCAAATGCAGGAGTGGACTCAAGCATCATGACACGCGGTCGGTACAACCTCTGCTTGCGTGTCAGCCGCTTTGTGCTGCACAACGTGACTGATCCGTAGATATTTTATGCCAATGCAGCATTTCTGATGAAATCCAAAGAGATTCCCTGTTGGGAAGAGGTTTAGTCTACGTACAGCACTTTTATCTGCTCAGGGGGCTGGCAACGGACATAGGACAATAGATCAATTCTTTCTGTACTCCTAAGGCGAAATAAGAAAGGGTGACCTGAAATGCATATAAAGAGGGAATGACGAGGACTTGATTTCTCTCCTCTAAGCCCTGTGCTAACGTGTGAACCAGCCGATTATGTCACCCCTTTGGGACCTGCTTATGTGTGTTTTAGGTTATGCTTTGTGATAGATGGACTTAGATGTTTCTGTAGCCAAGAGGAAAACTAGTAGAAATGTGTGTCAGTTGACAGTCCAGAAAGTATTGAAGGTTGAACATCATTTTTGACCTAGGATAAGGTAATAATTTGATGAAAGATTCAGTTGCATCCAGTCTAATCGTGCACATACGTGATGCTGCAGGTAGCCACTCTCTGCATGTGCTTTCTTAATCTCTCCTTTGGGTGTCTTGTCATCTTTGTCTCCATCCCATCCCTGAACCCCAGCCTGTAAACCCCAGCATCTCCACATGCTCTGTTTTCTGGAGCTACCGCTGGAAAACAAAACCACCTTGTTTAGCAGATTTTCTGGCAGAGTTTTGATTTGAAAGGAAACAAAAGTGGGAATTTGGGTGCGGATGTGCTGAGTGCATCCTTGAGAAATAGGCTTTGGCAGGTAGCTTGGTGGGATTGCTCCTAGGAGGGCTGTATATAGGTCTTTTATAGTACTATTGAGCAGACCTGATTTGCAGGTCAAGGTTTGGCCTGTAATAGACCATTTGTACAACAATACTGCTTTTAGGCAGGGAAGTCCAGGTTGGAATTTTAGGAGAGCCCTATAGCAACAGCCCTAGGACGTATGCAGAAGAAACTATACGTATTCAAGAAGGGAAAACTACAATGTGGATCTCTGTTCAGTTCCTGAATGCGTGCATGTTTGTGACCACTTTTGCCAAGTTTAAGTCCAGGTTTGCGCCAAAGCTTTCTCACATCAGCATCGTAAGTGTAACGTAGCACAGTTCCCAGCAATTAGGAAATGGATCTTCGTGTGTGCTTGAAAATGCCGTGGTAGGGCAAGGACATTAAAATCTTTTCTTCCCGTGTCGTGGTCTCTTGGGTTTAGGATGTCTCCAGTTCTCACAGAGGCTGGAGCGTTACTTTCCATACCCTTTTTCCTCCATTTAGCTTCTAGGTACTTAGACAAAATTGAGGGAAGAAGCCTTTAGCTGAGAACCTTTTTACTGGTTGCTGTGCTTTTAAACCTTTAAAAGCTTTTGCTGAAAAGGTGCCTATTTTCTTATCACTTCTTTTTTTCCCTCTCCAGAAAAAGGGCATCATTTGAAGTTCTTTTTTTGGCAGCTGTGTTCCATCGTGATGCATTATGTCAGGGCACATCAGTTACGCGACCATTGTATGGGAAGAAAACCCCCACCCTTTTGGATGACCCTGTCTGCAGCCCCCTTTAGAACGCAGTGCGTTTTTCAAGGAACTCTTCAACTATCAACAGCATTACGATCCTTGGAACATCATGGGTGTAATGGCTTCGTCTTGTTTATGTAAATGCTGCTTAAGGAAGGAACATAGAATTTAACGTGATGAACTGCAAAAATGTGGTCATTTTCACCTTTTACTGATGTTTACTTTTCAGTATTGGGTTTCTTCTCTTCGTAACCAAACTAATCCCGTGCTCTTCCAGATTTCACCATCAAATGCATTGAGATGAAAATGAGGTACCTCGATGAAAGCGGGCTTCGGGTGTCGCGCACTCAGCATTGTGCGTTTCTCTTTGCTCTGATCTGCCGGCACACATCAGATTTCACCTCTTCACCTTTGAGCAAGATTGCACTCACTTTGATCTTTTCAATCTTGCTCAACTCCAGGGAAGGAGCAGCGACTTGAAACCGTGTTGTCATTTGTACCGTCAGAAAGGAGCGGAAAAAAGAGGGGAATTGAAAGCATGAACTAAAAGCTGTCGATTTTGAACACCAGCGTCAGCTTTTGTAGCGAGGGTGTTATGTTTTAACATCAAACGCTGCCTCTGTGTGTAGAGCAAAACAAAATGTGGGTGATTGTAAAAGCACACAGAATTATTAAGCAGATATTCCATTTTATGTCAGCATTTTTCCGCCCCAGCGATGCGGCTATCCTTTCCCAGGTCAAAGCAGAAGCTTGCTGCTTTGCTTATGGCCCAAGCCTGTTATTTGAGCCTCTCTGCTTCGGTGATATTACTTCATGATACTGACAGTTAATCTGGTTTTATAACTGTTATTATCTGAGCAAAATAATAAACTCGGTTCTTTAGTTTCTCTTCGAGTCTGAGGATGGGTAACAGTGGGAACAAAGTTAAAAGCATGGTATTTTGAAGACCTTACATGGTTTAGCAATGTTCTACACTGATTGCCACTCATTGTGGTGGGGTTCTGCTATTATTTTGGTATCGTTAGAGGGGTATTTTTGCTATTGCAAGCCAGATTTTCACCTAAATTACTTGATTTTCTGTCACAGAACCCTGTTTTAAACTGCCCTTTACCTCTGAAGAATAACGTGGCCTTCAGGTTTGAGGGAGTTTCATCAAAATTCTTCTTTTAAAAAGTGATCAAAGTTAGTATTTTTGTCTGTTTTCTTGCCCAGTTTGCTTGGACTTGCATTGTTCCCTCCCTGTTTTCTCTGCTGAGGCTGCAGTTGTTCAGGGATGTTCATGGTAAGTAGCTCTTTGTGTCCATCCTCTCGCTTTATTCTGAGGTTGGTTTTGCGCAGCAGTGCAAACGGGAGCAGTTTCCCCCTTCCAGGATGTGCTGTTCTTTGAATTCGCTTCCATTAACAAGCTGTTGGAAGCAAGTTAATGCCACATTAATTTACTCTAACATCTGATTCTTCCTGCCTATTCTAAGGGTTGCTTAGACAACAGATCATCTCCTAAATGGTATCTCATAAAAGGTCTGGAGTCCCCTTCCCCCAAGATTGGTGCAACTGTGGTTACTCGTTCAGAAGAATAACTTAATGTAACACTAAAATATTGGCCACAAAAGGAATAAAGTGAAAGATGTTAGTATACTATATATGCTTAAAATTATTGACAGAAGTAATCTGCACAGAGATCCTTGAGGCTGTTACCTACAGGGACCAAGTAATACAATTTCAATTCAACAACTGCTTTCCACTCTCCTTTTTCTATCCAGTTTTCTGGGTGTCAGGAATCGGGCACCTCAAGTCACGTTTCATCCTCTAATTTCCCTGAAAACATTATTTATACGTCGAAATTACTGGATGTATGTGCTGATAAAGGTATTTGCCTACCCACTCCTTCTCAGGAGCCTTTGATTTCTTACGGGCTGAAGCTTCATTGGGTCTTCTGTTTGCTACTTCTCGTAACTCCTTTGGGCCTCATTTTTCTAGGCTAATCAAATAAGTTGCTTCGAAAAGTACTTGATTTTCTAGTCTCATCATCACATACACCTTTTGCAGGTAAGCTTTGCTTCTAAGCAACTTCTACAGGGGCCATGGTCACCAAGGGACTGGCACCTACTCGAGCATCACCTTGGGAGGATTGTGATGGGGCAACCTGGGCTCTTTGGTAATACAGGACATTGGCAGCTGTAGCAGAAAGCTTCGGGTTCTCTTAACAGATGACAGGAGCAGGGGGATAATGCCAGTGTAAAATCAGGTAAGTGGAAATGGCCTAATCAGAAGTATTCCTGAAAGAGCGATTACTCACTGTCAGTTTGGGGGAGAAAATAGGACACACTGTAAAAGCTGACCCTCTTCATGTGTGCACTGCTGCAGTGTGTGGCCAAATATCATCTGCAAGTGAGACACAGGCTATTGCTTGCAGACCTCAGGGCCAAGCAAATCCTCTTTCATCATCCCCAGGGTACTCAAACTCATAGTTTAGTGGGGTTTGGAGGTAAATATCTCAATCCAAGTTTAGGAACATTACTCCACTTCAGTGCTATTCTTCTTTCTTTCCATTTTCCTATTTTTTCCCAGGAAAAAAGTGCAAACCCAAATATTCAGTCTGCAGGACAAAGATTACTCATTGCAGCACAACACTGACTTTAAGTAATGCGTTATAACTTTAATATTCCGGTATAGTATATAGGACAGTACCTCTCTTAAAGGCACTATTATCTATATATGTATTTTTTAGAGGAGCTGGTAGTTAAAAGCTGTGCTTATTGCACCGAGGAAGTAAAATCCACACTTGTTAGGCTCTTATTTCATCCTCTTCCCTATAGTCTCACCTTTCTGGCCTTGCTAACTTTCATGTCCATAATGAACTCCATTTAGCTTCCCTGCAGTAGGACCTTGGCTTTGTTAATCACTGACCCAGCGGCATGAAGCTGCATAGGAGAGCAGGTTCCCAGTTTTCTTTCCTGGGGGGGGGGGTTTCACTTCTTCCTTCAGCAGCTGTAACTTCTGAGGAGCTGCAGAACAAACATGTAGAAAAGATCAGGAAGAGGGCCTGGACAAAATAAGGCTTAAAAGATGTCTCATTGTGCTCAGTCCTCCACTGGCTGCCGGCTGCAATCTCAGGAGGAGTTAATGAGATTAGTTCTTTGGCAGCCGATTGCTCGATGCCGTCTTCTCATTCAGCGGTGCCAGTCTCTTTGCTTCCTTTCAGTAACCACAGATAAACTTCTCATGGAGATCAGCTGGGACCTCATGGCAGAAGCCTCATTTAAAACAACCGCTAATGACTTCACCTTGGGCCGAGTCACAGCACAGCAGCCACCTCCTCCTCCTCCCGCAGCCCTGCTGGGAGTCAAAGGCATTTTCTGGGCTGAATGACCTCGAGCCTCTTCCTGTTGCCCCTTCTTTGCTTGGCTCAGCATGTGCATCCCTTGCTCTTTGTAAATACACCTGCATGCTCATCTTGGCACTATTCCTTTTTCTCAACCAGCTGGAGGTACTGGTCCTTTGTCAGGCACTGAGACTCACGCGTTTTAGTTCATACATGCCCGTAGTCATTTTCCAGCTGAGGATTTTTTCCACCTTATATATATGTATAGAAAAGGTTAATATGTCACGTACGTGCTACTCCGCTACTGGTGCATTTCTCAGGGCTAATTCCTTTCTGCCTGTGAGGGCAAATCAGGTGAAAAAGTAGAGTAGCAACAATTCATACTTGGTTTGCTCTGGCATTAATGACCACTGGATTTGTGATGCGGTGAAGAATCAGCCCACTGTGGCTGAGAGCACAAACACAACACGGTTAGAAAGGCCCAGCTTGGGTGCTCTGCGCCTCCCCTCGAAGCTGACATGCTGATAGACCTGGTGATCTGCTTCAGGTCATTAGACCGCTGGAGACTGTTCGTCCTCTCCTTAGAGGGTTTGTGAGATTCCCTAGGATGCTGCAGGGATGCCCTGTGTGGTTACGTGGAGAACCTCTGCTGGGAAAACAGTGATAGAAGTGTGGGGACAGCAGTCCTGTTAGGGGACTGGAAAGGTGCTGGGATACCTCCCAGTATGGAGCCATCACCCTTTGCCGTTTCTTTTTCATATTGAACACCATGAAACAAAGCTGCTTACTCTTTGCTACCAGTCATCTCCCCAATCTTCAGTCTCCGACCTGAAAGCCTGCATCAGCCTTTCCCTGCACTGAGCAGTAGGTGTGAGGACAAGCTGACAATAGCAGGGTGGAAGATGGGGAGCACGCAACCCTGAGTGCTGTACAATTGATGTGGTGACCCCAGTTTATACGTTCAGCAAGGGGGTCTAACATGCATGTAACTTCAAAGGATGGCCTTTTAAAATGGGGGGGGGGGGGGGCTATTTGTGTGTATAAATACACGTGCATGTTAAAGTGCTCTGCTGGGTTAAGGCCAGGATGTTCGGCAGAGTGCAGATGTCTCCCAAGGCAAACTGCAGGGCAAGCTGCAGTCAGTCCCGGTTCCGTGGAGCACAGTCCAGCTTTTCAAAGGCTGCTTTTGATAATTAGGTATTTTGTGTACTGTGGCAAGATGTGAATTATCAGACCACTAAGAATAATGTAGTTCAGGCAGGGTGGCCTTGAAACGAGACCCCTAGCAGGGAGGTTGTGCTGCATAATGGTAGCACAGTACCATTTGTTTCAACACATTTAGCGCTTCAGAATGGGGTTTTTCTTGTTAAACACCAGATGTTCTGCTGACCCAAGTGCTGACTTTAAAAGAAGACGCAATAGAATAGTGCGTCAAGGTCAACAGCACAAATTAATCTGTATTATCATGCTGTCATATTATACCGTACGCCCCGTATGAGCAAGATCTATGGCTAGTGCTTTCCTTACGTGCAACTCAATGGGGTGTTTCAGAATAGAGATTTTGAGCTTCCCAAGCCCTCAAATCCCCCTGAAAGAAAACTGATTCTTGCTTTGATAGTTTAAATTGTAAGTGAAACATCCGTACAGAGGGTACGGGATGTGTGGGAATGTGACTGTGATCTCACGGCGCTGGAGAGACACACAGCATCGCGATGAAAAGTACGTCTGTTCAGTGTGGATGCCGCATATAAGGACCTTTCCTTGGGTTGCTTGGTTGCCTGCCTTTTCCTCTTGGCTTAAAAGGTTTTATAGGGCACAAATGAATAATCATTTACAAACATTTTAAGGAGTCATTTACCCGAAATAGGTGCTTTTGTCTCCGTGATCCCCCGTATCCCTCTTCTTCCCTGCCCTGTGACTTCTAAGCTATTGCTGCAAGATGGCAGGACGTCAGTGCCCCCAAAATTGAACCCGTGATTTGTTTTTCTTTGATTTATGGGCTTGTAGTCAATAAACTTTATGAAGGAAAGTATGGGGCCGAGCAATCAATCAAAGATAAGCAGATTCTTGTCCTTTAAAAGCATTTCACCCCGGTAAGCAAGCGCCTCATTCATCTTGTACAACCACTCTTGCAGCTTTCAGCTGAGAAAGGGCTTGCTGCTGACTGCAGCCCCTTCTGCTTAGAAGGCTTGCATCTGAGCTGAGGCTTTTTAAACTCATTGCAGCAGCGTGCTCCCCTTCCATGTTATTTGCTATCTCTAAAAGGGCAGATTGTTTGCAGGTTGTTACTGAAGGTGAACCTCCTTGCTGTGCAGAGAGGGAAAGGCTTGTGTTTTAACCCATCAGAGGCATGGGCTGCTGTTTGGCAGGAGCACAATTCATTTTCTTTGTTATTTCACGAAACAAAACATAAAACACCATTTCCATTTGTTCTTTTGGTAGTATCTGAATTTCCCTGTGAGTAAGGCGAACGTTACCCTGCGTGTTTTGCTTCTCTGAAGCACAGATGGTGTGCATATGCAGATTGGTGATTTTCTAATCAATACAGTGACGCTTGGGAATATATGTAAGTATTGTAATAATGCATTAGTCAGGAGTGATGTTGTAACACACTGAGATCATACACATAAATCTAAGGCACCATGTCTAGACACCCCAGGGAAGATGGCATGCCATGGGTTAGAGCAAGCATTAAGGACGTGCAATATTTCAGATATGATGGGAAAATAATGCAATTTGCAGACTTTAATAAAACCACTGGGGAATTCATTTTGCTGAGGGGACGCTCGCTCCCAAAACATCCACGTTCCTGCCTTTGCTGCACGGATAATCAGAACGAGAGACACTTCCCCTGCTATCTCAGGCATAAACACAGCGCAGGATCTGTGAATTGTGCTGTATCTTTAATGCGCCGAGTATGAGAATAATCTCTTTATAGGCAGTGCTTTAGTGGTATAAAACTGCATTATGCAAACAATGCACAGGCAGCATCAGCCCCGGAGATTCAGAAGCTGAAGAGCTTATAAATTAATCTCATAAGTGTGGATTTGAGCATGCTCAGGGAGCGCGCTCTGCTGTGAAACCTGACCAACCTCACCCTCCCCGTTTTAATTATGAGCTTCTTGATGATCCAGCACTAAAAGAAGATGTGTGATTTATGACTCTTTGCATGTAGAAGTTTCCTTTCTCTGAAAACATTATGTTCTATGAAGCATCTTTGCTACCTCTGCCTGCCTTTGGTTATTTTCTTGTCTCTGCAAAGCTCTCGGCATATAATTCTCATGAGCCAACCTCCTTTCGTGTGTTTTCGCCAGCTGATAGCTACTCACAAGCAAGTGACTTGTGGTACCGCGCCAGGAATGTTGTGATACCAATATCAGTTTAAACCTGGCCAAGGATGACAATCATAACGATTTCCAAGGGAGAAACTTGAACAGAATACATAACACAATAGTACTTTTTGCTTTCTGCCAGTGAAATACGTGCTGGAACTCGAGAGGGTCCTGTAATGATACCCCTTGCAGTCAAAACCCCACTGAAAAGCTGGCTGCATTGGTAGCTCCATCAGCCTCATCATCTCTCGTCACCTGAAAAGCTGAGGGTAGGAAATCTTCACTACACCTGAACGTATTTAATTAAAATATAATCAAGTCGAATGCTGGCTGTAATCAATGCCATTAATTCTGCAGCTGTAGGAATGAGTGAATGAGGGAGCTCAGGGTTTGCAAATAGTGACAGTGCTTTATATCCTAACTGAACTGTGTTTCAGGGAATAAGAGGTGCCCGTGTTGGCATGGAGCAAACCCAAACATGTCAGTGTTTTCCCCTCCTCTCATCACTCTCTTCTCTACTCTGTAAAGACACTCACTGAGTCCTGGTTTTGGTCAATCATCTAATGTGAAGATACTTTGAGCCCAAAACCTGAAGTGTTGAGACGTAAGTGATACATGAAAATGCACAAGAGATCCTTGGGAAAGGTGGGATGTCAGAGCTGGGACCATGGCATGGCGACAGTGCTGCAATGCCTCTCCATGGATAGACCACCACCTCCTTCAGAAGGTAAAGCACTACTTACATTTAAGCTCTTCCCATTTCAAAGTTAGGTTTCATCTTCTAGGACCTTCAGGAAATCTTCCCATCTAGCTGCTGCTACCCTATTATTATTATTAATTATCATCATCATCATCAGTATTATATATTTGTTGGCACAGTCCTCATAATAACTCTGTCAGTAGTATCATCTTCTAACCTTATTTTTGCCCTCAAGTAATGTTTTCTATTCTCTTCCTCTTTCCTTCACTCTCCCTTACTCTGGCACTTGATCTTGGTTGAGTTTCTGCTGTGTTTCTGTCATCACTTCATCTATGTTTGTTATTTTCATCCTTTATGTCACAGCATGCAAAGTCCATCCATTTTAACCAGTATCAAGCACACTTATGTTTTAATCTGGAGATGGTTTTGCTAATATCAGTCCTTGTGAAGGAAATAATTATCAGGTTCAATAAATATAATCTTCGCCATTGGCTAGAATAGAAACGAAATCCTGGATTCTTCTTTTCTGTGGCAGCTACCATAGTTTAATTTTAGCGTTTTCTCCCTATTAGATGGAGCTTTGCTGTATCTCTTGGTAATTATGGAGAGCTTGCACACAGCAGCTCTGGGTCATGTCCGACTTAGTTTATAACTCCTGCCTGCATCGCACCATGTCTGCCCTTCAACTTGCATTCCTCCTCTTCCTCATGGAGATCTGCAGTCAGAGGGAATGGGCACAGAGCCTCCACCGGACTGTCGGAGGCAATCATTAAAGCTGGTCATAAGGAATAACTTGTCATCCTGCAGGAATATCAGACACGAGACAGAGCACTTTAACCTTGCTTGACCTTTCTCTGTGCTCTTTGACCAATTAGATGAATGGGAGTTTGATCGGTGTTTCTGACCTAGGTCTTTTACATGGCCATTCGGTGTATCTGAGCAGCCTAATGCCTCACATTCTGTAAATCAATGCAGCTTTATCTATTTTTAAAAAGCCAGAAATGTTTTTTAGGCTCACTATCACATCCTATAAAATAATATTGATTTTGTTTAGCCTGAAAAACTACCTAGTTCCGAATTGGCTCACCTTGTTAGTCAGACACAGTTCTTAGGTGTCCAGGCATGATTCTCATGCCTCACACTGCTTTTAGCCCCTGTGGTATATGGAAATATGATGTCAGTAAGTTGAGGATGGGATCTCCTGCACGTAAACCACATCTAAATTTTCACTTTATGGAGGGTTTTCAGACTCTGGGATTCAATTGATGGATACAGGAAAGCATTCAGAGCAGATTGTGCAGCCTCATGTTACCTCAGGTGATGCAGACGTTATGGGACAGTGATAGGCATATGCAACATTAAGCAAGCCTTAAATAGTGTTATATGAATTGCACTGTCTAGGCTGAACAGAGGAAGTGAACAATTGATTTTATGTTCATGTACATCTTGAATGTACCCTTTTTGTGGTAATTGTTATCCTTCCATCGCTGGAACTACAAATGCTCTGATTGCCATTTGTGATGTTCTGAAATGCAGATCTGAAGATACCCAAATATGCAAGGTTAGGGTCATTGCTCCATCTGTTGTCTGCTGTGTTTGACACGACTGCATGTACAAATAGAAAGGACAAGTATGGTGCTGTTCCTCGCAGGTGTTTCAGATGCTCTTGAACCTAACTTCTGCAACCTGCTGGCATTTCCTTACCATGTGTTCCAGACTGGTGCACCAGTGTTTTCTCAGTTTCCATTCTGAACACAATGTGTGATGTAAGTAATCCAGTTTTCAAATCAAGTCCAATGAGACAGTGTTTTAAAATACATTCCTCATTATCCAGCTCTCTGACAAGGTTCTTACCCAATCCTTTGGATTGTATGGTAAATAAATACCCATTTAATCTGTTTACATATAAGACACAAAATCCGGATTTGATTATCCTCTCATAACAAATGTTTCACACTTTAGGTATCAAATAGATTAGCTGAAGATTGACTCCATGTTAAGTACAGAAGCAATTCATGTAAAAATTCAGGTGTGATAGTGACTTTCAAGGCTTTTTTTTCTGTTAGCCTTATACAAATGCGAGTGAGAAAGCGATTGTTGTCGTTCTCTTCTGGGATGCTGGTTTGTGTATTCTTCCTTGCAGCTAGCTCTTTAACTTTTACTGTTATTTGCCTTTCTTAGTGACATATCAGATGGTTCGATTACATTGGATGTGGGAAGAAAATAGGAATTGCAAGAAGGTCATTCTGTGACTTTTTTAAGGAAACAAGCCAGAGTAGCTCAACAATTCCAGAAATTAAGGTATAATATTGTTTTCCTAGAATTCAGCATAATCTCCTGGCTTTAAAACTTCCTGTTTGAAAAAGCACAGAAAGCCTATTCTGTATAGAACCTAAAGAGAAAGTATTCATTTCTTCTTGTCAAGGGGATGCCCATAAGAATTAGTGGTAGGCGTCTAAATGCAGAGGTAAGTAATAAGCAGGTATTGACTTCTATTGAGATCAGGATCGAGATTTGTTGACCCAAAGAGGTTACAATTGACTGAAGAGTGGGGCAGTAAATCTTGTTATTGAACAAAAAGCTAAAGTCAATATATGTATTATTATAAACATTTTTCTTTTGGAAGAGATAATGAGGGCGGAGTGGTTTAGGACTTTAGACTTACATGGCCATGGTAGCATCCAGCATCTATTATTTGGTCAAAGGATAGAGAATGCCTGTGGTTTTGGGGGGTTTGTTTTTAAAGAAGCTCTATTGAACTATTTATTGAATTTTAGAAGAGCACAAAAAAGATGTGTTGTGATTTTTATATAATTCAAGATTTTGATTGCATTCCTTATTGAATAGTGTTTTCTGCACAAAGCAGGGATTTACTTGTTCATAAAGGTAGAGACAGCAAATGCTCTTTCAGTGCTTTCAAACATTTGCTAATATTAATCCACGAATTGTATTTTTATGATTCTTCTGTTTTAGTCCCTTCCATTATGCTCTGGTCAGTGCATTACATTTTACGTTATTGCTTGGAATAATAGAGGAGTCAGAGCACAGAAGAAAACAGGAATCCATCCAGCTGAAGATATTAAGCTTATTAGTTAAAATCACATGCATCCCATATTGAGAGCGACTGTGTGAAAAAAATCACTGTTGAATTACTGGTTTATAGCATTTAATATCTTCCACATTGGTGGCTTTGCTTGCAATGGCATTCAGAGCCATGAACAGCTCCACTGTGGCCCACGGCTGGGACCTTTTCCCTGCCATGTGCCTCCTTATCTCTCCTGCAGCACAGAATGGCATACGACTGATTTCAGATCTCTTCTTCATTCTCCTGGTGGGTAATGGGCTTGGAGAAGTTCTCTTCCTGACTCCATATAACCTCAAAAACAGGCATCATCATGGCAATTACCTACTGACCTCAGCATCTGGAAAGAGACCTTGGGAATTGTACGTCCCACAAGAGCAGTATTTGCAAATTCACTGCCAAAAAAAAGGCTTACTCTGAATTGAAAACTATTTCCTCTCTCTATTTATGCATGTTCTGCTCTAAAAAATACAGGAGGGAAGGGCAATTGTTTCATCCCTAGTTTTGCCCCATAAGAAACATGCGTATTAGCACTTTGATATAAATGGTGTGACCTGGAGGCCTCAGCTATCCACAAAGCTGACCAGTGTTTAAGGTCATCCAGCTGTGTTTGGCCCACCTTGTTGCATTTGCTGTCTGCTGATGAGTATAAATCAGTTGCCATTTCCAAGCTATTGCAAAGGCTATATATTCGGTAGCTATAAAGTGCCCACAGATTTATCCAGACCTACTGAAACTTCGTTCATGTCTGCTCGCAAGACAGATTCCAGCCTTCCTCTATGGATATGCATGCTGTTTGATGGCACATGAATTAGCATGGCTACTTGTTGGTACCGATGTGGTCATGGCGTCAGTTGCTGATATAGGTCATTAGATGGAAATAGAGGATTTCAACTCAGTTAATGGTCAAAACCATCTGAATTTAGTAGGGGCAGGGCTGAGGATATCAAATGATGCTTTAATGTTTTGCGCTTCAGCATTGGCAGCTTCCAAGTTGTGGCTTCTTTATGTGGGGAGATTTGTGTAGATTCTGGTTGTATGTGTTTTTGGTGTGAGCTGCCTGAATGCCTTTATGTGTGCTGGTCTCAATGTAAAATGTGCTTGTAGCAAGTGAACTGTAAGCTGGATTTGTGAAGTAGAAGGGAAAATCTACTTACGATGGCATCCTTTTTGTGAAGCTCAGGCAGGCCAACTCCACTCCTTCTGACTGAGATACCCCTTGTTGAATAAGAGAGAATTTAAGCAGTGTTAACAGGTAAGACATAATTATTAACAGGTAATACATTATTATAACAGGTAAACATAATTATTCAATTGCCAAATGCTGGGATGCATGTCCCATCTGAAAACGGCATCTTCTAGTTCGAAAACAGCGGTTCTGCACTCATTTTCCCATAATTACAACATTACCCATTTTGGTCTTAATGAGCTGTTTTGTCTTTATAGTACAAGGTAGCACGGTATCAGAGCAGTGATAAACGTGGCTTTTAGGAGAGAGACGCTAAGATGGTTTATTGGTGCATCACAAAGGCAACCATGATTGTTGAGATCACAGTTTGCTCCTCCTGGTTTTCCAGTGTTCAAACTAGGGATGTGCTGCTCTCCCCATGGTTTGCCGGAGTGGGATTAATAGGGAATAATGTCAAGCCAGACCAACTTAAACTGGTAAAAAGTGACTTAGTTCTTTAAAAGGGGGTGGGCATAGTGGGTTCTGGGGGTAAAAATCCTTCCAGCATCATAAGCCTTGTAAGTGCAAGGAACCTTTATATTATAGTCAGTGGGGGATGATTGAAAAACGAGAAGTTGAAGAGCAAATGTGGGATTCTGGCTGATTCTTGATCCTGCTGGGGGAGGCTGTGCTTTGATTTCTGCTGGGAAAGCACAGTGCACACCTGTGGTATTACATAAAACACTACATCATAATGAGAACAAGACCCTGAATTTTCCCCCTTGAGCTCTAGCCCAACCCATGTCTAATGAAGCAGCGAGTGTGTGATGGCTTTCGGTCAGCTCTTTGTGGCTTGGCTTGCAAGTGTGTGGAAATCTATACCTGTTGCCCTTGGCATATATATTCTGGTGTTGCTCTTGGTTGTTTCGAGGAGGAAGACAATGTTCCATTGAAACAAGTTCACTCGTCAGGCCAGATTATTGTCTTTTCTTTCCTCCCACAGTTGCAGCCTTATTGTATTTAATGGCACAGTTCAGGGTTTTTCTCTCTCTGCCCCTTGTCACTCAGAGGTATTTAAAAGGGGATTTAAGCCAGCTATTTTTCGTGCTTAATCCTTGATCCCTTCTGCCCCCCACCGAAGCTTGCTTATTCACTGGAAATAGCAACCTAAATCCACATTTTACAGCTCTGATTTAGAGTAATTTTTTCTTATGCCTTCGCAGTATAAATAATTGTTCAATTCAGACGTTCAGAATTAAAGTGAAGTTGCCAATGGAAACGGGCGACTCATTATTCAATGAGTGAGTACAAATAAAAAGGTGCCTGCTTTTAATAATCGGCAGATACTGACTTTCGTTGAGGTCAGGATCACCATTTATTAGCCCAAGAGGTAAATATTGACTGAAACTTCGGGTGCCTTTCTTTTTTCCCTCCTTTTCTGATAGCTCAGACAAGGATTTACTGAACATCTCCATCTGCCTGCACAAGGAGATGGAGACGTGCGTTTTGCTTTGCCTGCAGTTTGATGCTTGTCTTTCGTGCTGGCTCTCTCAAGGGTAAAACGATCTCTGGTGTGGCTTACAGGGGTATTTAAAATCATGCTCATTGCTGTCTCTTTGGCAGTGATTCTGTTCCTGACAAGCCAGAACCTTTCTCCTGAAACAGGTTTAGCTTCTGAGGGCTTCATGATCGCAGCGCCAGCCTGGCTGTCTGCATCCTGCCTCCTGCCCTGGCCATCTCCCTTCCTGATGTCTCAGAGCCCCTTTTCTCACCTGAAAACAGCAGGGTATTTCAGCAGCCCTCAGAAAAGTGCTCCTTGTGCTGCTGACATCCTGTTCACTCTCAAGAAAGGGCTCGTCTATTGAATTACTTGCCTGCTGTAGAGCACCTTGTTTGGCTCGAATGAGCCCCCTGAAACTGCTATTCTGCTATATCCTACTTGGAAAAGCAGGCTTTGCCAAGTTCCCTCCATCTTTGACTCCTCCATCCTTCCAAGAGGCTGCAGTGTAGGCTCCATCCTTCCAAGAGGCTGCAGTGTAGGCTCCATCCTTCCAAGAGGCTGCAGTGTAGGCTCCATCCTTCCAAGAGGCTGCAGTGTAGGCTCCATCCTTCCAAGAGGCTGCAGTGTAGGCTCCATCCTTCCAAGAGGCTGCAGTGTAGGCTCCATCCTTCCAAGAGGCTGCAATGTAGGCTCCATCCTTCCAAGAGGCTGCAGTGTAGGCTCCATCCTTCCAAGAGGCTGCAGTGTAGGCTTCATCCTTCCAAGAGGCTGCAGTGTAGGCTCCATCCTTCCAAGAGGCTGCAGTGTAGGCTCCATCCTTCCAAGAGGCTGCAGTGTAGGCTCCATCCTTCCAAGAGGCTGCAGTGTAGGCTCCATCCTTCCAAGAGGCTGCAATGTAGGCTCCATCCTTCCGAGAGGCTGCAGTGTAGGCTCCATCCTTCCGAGAGGCTGCAGTGTAGGCTCCATCCTTCCAAGAGGCTGCAATGTAGGCTCCATCCTTCCAAGAGGCTGCAATGTAGGCTCCATCCTTCCAAGAGGCTGCAGTGTAGGCTCCATCCTTCCGAGAGGCTGCAGTGTAGGCTCCATCCTTCCAAGAGGCTGCAGTGTAGGCTCCATCCTTCCGAGAGGCTGCAGTGTAGGCTCCATCCTTCCAAGAGGCTGCAGTGTAGGCTCCATCCTTCCAAGAGGCTGCAGTGTAGGCTCCATCCTTCCAAGAGGCTGCAGTGTAGGCTCCATCCTTCTGAGAGGCTGCAGTGTAGGCTC
This sequence comes from Psittacula echo, assembly GCF_963264785.1. NCBI lineage: Eukaryota > Metazoa > Chordata > Aves > Psittaciformes > Psittacidae > Psittacula > Psittacula echo. The sequence goes on from NC_137740.1 coordinate 63,559,833, forward strand.
CATCCTTCCAAGAGGCTGCAGTGTAGGCTCCATCCTTCCAAGAGGCTGCAGTGTAGGCTCCATCCTTCCAAGAGGCTGCAGTGTAGGCTCCATCCTTCCAAGAGACTGCAATGTAGGCTCCATCCTTCCAAGAGGCTGCAGTGTAGGCTCCATCCTCAGATGCTGGTAAACATGCAGTTGACATAGGTGACAGGCTCCTTAGTACAACCCTTCTAAGGCAGTTTGTGCTGAAAGATACGTTTTCGATCCCTGAGGCATTTATGACCCTTTCCTGAGTAGGGCTCTTGCAGGCTTTAAATGCTGGCACGCGTTTTGCTCGTGTTTATATGATGGTATTGCTGTCACTAGGAATTTATGGGACAACAGAAACGTGGTTGGCATTTTGGAGGAGAGGACCAGCGGGTGCCAGCTGGACGCAGCCGCTGCATCCGTGTCTTCCAGGCCAAAGGAAGATGTTGCAGTGAGATTCAGCATGGTTCTCTGAACAGGCTGATTTCTAGGCTGGCTTCTTTTCTGCCCTCCTTTTCTTCCCCTTCTCTTTCCTCAGTCTTGTCTCTTGTCAGATAATCTGCTGTTTCTTTCTCAGTATCCTCATTGCCCACTGGCTTTTTTGCTCCCACATCCTCCTCGGAGGATGGTTTTTTGTTGTTCAGAGTTTGATTCCAATGGAGCAATGCCACACAGGGTTTGGTTTCCATATATTGTAAACATTACAGTGTAACTCCAGTATGGGAATGGTTGGACTGGATGAGCTTAAAGGTCTTTTCCAACCTGGTTGATTCCATGATCCTTAGGCTGCCTTAAGCTTTGCTTTACTAGTCTGTAGGGTTAGAGACTGACGTGTAGCTATGGCATCTCAGAGACTCCACGTCTGTTCTGCAGCCTTCTAAGTGACTGACTCGTGTCTGGTGTAACGCAGCCTGTGTGACCTGATCCAGAGACACCCATTACCTCTACAGATGAGGCCCATAAACCACTTTTGGGCTCAGACCAAAGTAAAAGGGCCAGAGGAAATGAGTTTAAAAGCCTGAGCGCATTTCCCGATGGACGTAGCGGTCCACATCACAAAATTTATACACATAATTTGCAATAATTGGCAACTTTAGGAAGCAAAGCAAAGAGCAGAATGGAGCTACTTTGGGCAATTATTTACCAACCGTGTTTTGTCTCAGATGCTTCTGTAAGGAAAGTCTCACCCGTTCGGTGGTTCAGATCATTAGTGCCAAAGCTAAAGCACTCTGTTCCCTGCTCCGGATGAGGAGCACACGTTCACTGTCTATTTAACAAGCACATTTGCTGTATTCTTTAAAATTTCAGTGATTTGTCTTCCTTTATTTCCCAATGCTCAGGTGAAGGCACTTCCCCTCCGCAGACTCTGCTTCCTCTCACTCGCTCTCCCAAGTATTTCATAGGAAAGGTCACAGTCTCACAATCCTCACTCCTTGCAGGGTTGAGCTGGCTCCCTTTCGTAGGATAAAGCCATTCCCCATCTCCACTGCAAGGGAGGTCTCCTGGCAGCAAAACAAATGTGGTTAGTTATGTGTGGCATGAACCTCAGCTGCGCTGGGAGCTGAGCTCTGGATAACATGTAATGGTAATGTATCTAGAATTACAAAGCTAACCCATCAGCCTCTCTCAAGAAATTTAACTATGAAATGCTTTATTTCGCCTGGGGAAAGTCTATTTGGGGTCTATCATCTAGTTTCCAGGAAGGTCCAGCACTCCCCCTTCCCCTGTTCCTTAGCAGGATGAATGGCATATAAAGAGGTCAAAGAGACTACCAGTGTCATGCCATAAATCAGTGGTTCAGCTCAGATGGGAGCCCAAAAGGCTCCTGCTCATCTGGTGTAAACTGACTCATTCTGCTACGGTCAACAGAGATCTGACAGCAGCAGATTTGCCCCCAGAGCTTCTGAATTCCCACTTTAGATTTAACTAACTGCTATTTCAGGTACCACTTTCCTTGCTTTCTGTGGGGGCATTTTATTAATATCCTCCTAATAAATGCTTTTCAACTACAGCTTCATGGGATGTCCATGCTTCTCCCCCCCCCCCACCAAAAATACAGCAAGCATACGTGATTATAAAAATACCAGGAGCCAATTTAGTTTCATTTAAATTTAGCTTTTTTGCCCTAAACAAATCCTGATGTGTCCTGTATATTTTTGCTGCCAGATCATGATTTACTAACTCCATTTGGGGGGTTAAAGAGAGCGTGACCTTGCCCCGTATTAATATTTAAAGATTACCGTGCACATGAAATCAGATGCTGACACAAGTCTCAAAGGACCGAGAGGTTTTTAATCTTCCGAAGAGGCAGTGCCACACTGAAATATGGATTACTGCATGCAGAACAGAGGATGTGGCAAATGCCCCACTAGCAGGCATCAGAGACTGCAGATGTCATTCAGTGCAATCTGCTCCACAAATGCCAACTTCTTGCCTAGAAGGGAAATTGCAGTGCCACGAAGGCCGGTGCTTGACATCATAGCAAAGGCCAGCAGCAGCAGCTCAGACATTGCAGCACAAAGAGTTTGCCGTCATGGCCTAAATGCAGGAGCCATTTAGTGCCCTTTTCAAAGCAATATATAGATTTTACGCATTCAAAAAGGTGAAAGTTTACCTACATTTCTGTACAAATGCAATTTAGAACAGTTTAGGAGCCGTGTGATTTTTGTCTTTACAACTGCGCAAGCGTGAAGTATGAAAACCTCCTGGTTTCCTTCTAATACAGTTAGTTAATAAGAAAGCCAGAGCTCTTTAACAGAAACAATTGATGTTTAACATAAATGACTAATTTTAAGACTTTTTTTTAAAGCGTAGGTATTTTCTTTAACAAAAAATGCTTAGCCCATTATAATGTTAAGCTCATTCCTTTCCAGTACACCTAAGCTTCAAGCAGATGGATGGCCTGGGAAGCTGTAGATGAAACTAATTTCTCATTGCATTTTGGATGTACGAAATTGCCATAGATGAGGTGTCTGATTAGAATAGTTCCCTTGGTTTGATAAAGGGTCTGAAAATGATGACAGAATGGCTCTTCCCAGTCTCCTTTGGGATGGGGGACAGAGGCGGCAGCCTGATGCTCCTGGTCCCTTCTGTCGTATTGCTGACAGATAATTGCAAAGGGTCACCAGAAAGCACTGATGTAGTTTGGAGGTAGCCAAGACATTAGACTGATGTGGCAGAGTTGGGGTGTTAAAGGATTCCAGCCTTGAGGAATTCGGAGCCTGTAAACGTGCGTGAGCGTTTCCTAATCATCAGCTGAGAATTACCAGTGTATTTGCCCATGGTTTACGTTCAATTACAATACCCATTAAAATGAAAAAGAGGGACTCCTCCTGTTGGGGAGTTATGAATTGATGGGTTTGATGCAAGGAGAGTAAAAGCATCCCTTCTTGGCGTTGCAGTTCTGCTTGCTGTTGGGCGCTGAAGATGACCATCGTTTTGGTGTTGGCCGTGCTGTTGTTGAAGGTGGTATCATCATAACCTAACCCTCACGTGGCCATTTCACAAGCAGGACACATCGTCTTTGTTCCCTTTACAACCATTAAGGCTTTTTAATCTTCTTTTCCCTTAGCACCCCTTTTCCCCAGGCCCCTTTTCCCCCCAGATGTTCCCACTCCCAGCAGGATAATGAGCAATGGGAGCAGATGCTGGGGAAATGCCTGCACCTCCTAATTGAGTGAAGACATAACGGGATGGAAAACAGCGCATGGAGTTTTTTGCCTTCAGTGCCTCCCAAACAGCTGGTCTTAGTTCAACACCTTTGCTGGTCAGCTAATCTGTTTCTCTCTAAATCTGGTGATCTTCTCAGACTTGTGTGGCGACGACATTTGTTAGAAGCTTTTTTGGTCACTGCAAACACAATTTGATCTATTTTATCCTAAATGAGTGTTTGTCTTAGCGTGACTGCCTGAGAACAGCATCCTGCTAAGTCTCCAGGAAAGCTTTGCAGTGAGTCACGAGTGCAGCGGGATGGCATGATGCCCTTCACAGAAATCACAGCTACAGATGCATGGAAAAGCAATAGAGAGAATTTGAGAGAATCTGTAATTCTGTGCAAAATCTGTGACACTTCTATCGTCAGCATTGCCGATAGTAGAAATGGGCCTGAACCAACTGATAAGTGCTTCGGTCCAATAAATTCACTTACTGTTTATGATCCCTCCAGTCGTGTTTTTAACTGTTTTGGCATTCCCTTTAAATCTTCCTAAGTATTCTTCTTGCCGGTTCAGTGCTCTCGACCAGGAAGCTTGTGAGTTTGTGACGATTTGGACTTGGTCATGAATGATTCATGAAATGAGCTTAGGAAACGAAGTTTAACATCTTATTCAGTGCTGAGGGGGAAAAAAAGAGCATCTTCTCCCATACTTGTAACAACTTTGCTAAAAAGGAAGAGTCTGAATGTCTCATTTTAAACATGAAATTCAGAGCATCTGTTGCCTTTCCAGCTCAGCTTCCTATGTACTGAGAAGCAAGAGGAAGCATTTTTATCTACTGCTGTAGTCAGGGTGTCCTAGGACAACAGAATGTATAACCCAGGGTGCTAGGGATTGATGCCTCTTCTTCCTTCTTCTTTCTCTTAACCTCTTCGTGCATTGCAGACAGAAATACGCCATTCTTTGCTGCCTCATTTCTGATGTATAGGCTTGGCATTCATAACCTGGGAACTTCCAGTGCGGTTTTCCTACTGTGCATATTCTCTACAGATGATGGTTTTCGCACCAGCAAAATGGGGATAATGGTGTCGCTTTGATGTACTGATAAAAGTGCTTTGTGAGAGCTAAATATTTCCTTGTGGAACACGCCAGAGCATGTTTAGAAGCTCTGTATAGGGATAGGCAGAGTGAGACGTGGGTCTGGTGAAAAACAGTGAGGACAAAACAGAGAAGGAGGCCTGTGGATATTCCCTCCCTGTTCTTTGTCTCCTATACCAGCTCTGTGAGAGGATGAGGGTTTCTCCTCTTCCTTTGCTCAATGAAATGATGACAAGAGAGCAGATATCTAGGGACACCTGCTCAGAGGATGAAATACAGTAAACACGAACATGCTACTGTGATAGTTTTGCTTGTACAATGGTGTCCTGGGTTTTGATCCAGAGTTACAAGAAGTTTAAACATGAGCCTGAAATTAAACCAGATTCAAATGCTTTTGTTATTCATCCTCAGGGTTGGGGTTGTTCCTGTTCATTGTTGGGCTTTGGGGTTTTTTTTAAGCTGGGAAAAAGTCTGATGTTGTTAAGAGGGCAATGAGAAAAAGAAATAGAAGTATTTCTGAGCAAGGTCTCCTAAGGTGTCCCCTGGGACTGCGATTTTAAACTGGCCGTGCATTCATTGCAGCTTCTCTGTGTGTTTGTTAGGCCATTGCCATGCTGCGGTAAGGTCTCGATGCTTTTATCTAGCCCTCCCCTATTCTCTGTTTGTTCTTCAGCGAGGATGAGAGGAGCCCTTACAGTATGCAAATATGGAATGCTTTCTCTGCTTCTTTCTTTAGAGGCATAAAAGGGTTTGTTTTAAAAGGCATGTTGAATATATGGCAATAAAGACTTACATCTTCAGAAGCAGGCAAGCTACACTCCCTCCGCACTTCACAAATGAAGCCTGGCTTCTGCAAAGAAAGAGTTTGTTAGGAGCAGCACAGAAAGCAGCATTTCCATAATGATTTGCAAGAAAGACTTTTGGAACACATGGCACTGTCTTCCCTTCAGAACTGCAAGTCCCTGGAGACCAAATTCTTTACTACTTAATCACTGTGGTAATTAGAGATGATGTTGGCAAGTGTTCACTGAACGTTGTGTCATTTTTACATCTGAAAACGTTCTGGCGTTCCTTTCCATTCCCTTTATGCGGTGTGTTCTGCTCCGTCCCCTGGATGATTAGACACATCTGACCTTTTCTTTGGGACCAGGTCAGTTTTGCAATTAAGAGCCGTGTTGGTCTGCACTGATAAAACCAGGAACTAAATCATCCTATTTGCGGTTTAATTGCCCACCGAGCATTTTTTGTACTGGCTTGTACACAAGCAACAAGATGGGAAACAAGTCTCTGAGTGAAACAGGGGATTCCAGCCACAAAAAATGGCCTCCAGACATGGAAAACTGCAGCACTAGAGCATGAATACACACCAGTCAGGATGAAGCAGAGCTCTGTAGATGGAGGGTAGTATTGAAGCATCAAAACTGGGTGAGAGATGGCCCTGGTAATGAGAAGTGCTCTGGGGAGTGCAGGTGGAGAGTGGGGACTCAGGCCTCCTGTGCCCCAGGACCCACACAGCAGCATCCTCGTAACACTGCACCTTTCCCTCTTTCCCCTCTCCACTGTGGGGACCTGCTGAGTGATGCCAAATGAGGAGGAAGGGGAAAACAAAAGGGCTGCTTAGCCCCCAGATCTGTCATTTGGAACGTCTGCTGGTAAAGTGGGGGGGGATTGTTTGTGTGGGTTTAATAATAGCTCTGAAAACAGTGTAGGCTGGCTTCTCTGCGTTCCAGGTCTGCGCCTGTCACTGCTACTTCAGGGAAGTAGGGAAGAATCGTCTTACAAGAGATCATAACAGCTGGAAGCGATGTGAGTATCATTCTCCTTCCTAAAATCCAAGTACCATTAACTGTGTTAGCTGACTTACCAAGGCAGCAGCGCACACTGGAAGATCCCCGCGCTACTCTTATGGGCTTAGCCTGCCCTTTTACACTCTTCCTCTTCACTTTTCAAACTGTTTATGTGTGTTATGTTTTACTGTTACGGATGTTACTTTATATACTAGCCTTTGATGGGATACTGAAGCCTTGGAAAAGGTAGATGTGGAGGGTGCACCAATGGCGTGGCGCTGGTGGACACCTCTCCCTGACCCTATGTGTTTGAGCATCCTTCCAGCTGCACACACATTGTGCTGTACCTCGCAGTTCGCTCAGGTGTTGGCCAAAGAGTGGTTTTTACTTCCACTTTCAGTCTCATTTCTTACAGGCTGCAATAGAAAATCCATAGAATTTAAAGTTCAACTTAAGTGACAATTCATGTGACTAATGACCTTTCATAAGACAAGGCGGTAGATTAAAATGTCTTTTGGGATGCTTTTGGAGGAGAAAAACACAGGAAAAATGGGATGACAAATACAAAAAGGGAAAAGAAAACAAAGTTGGTAACATAAGCAAGCTCTAACAGCCATTATGCTTTGAAATTCTCTCTTCACAGCCTACAGATCTTTGCTTTGACTCACGCATACCATGTATCTGGCAGAAAGAGAAATTGCATCTTTTTACCATTCGGTTATAATTGATGTACTACCAAATCATTTCAAAATGTGGGAAAGCTGAAAAGTACACCAAAAAAATAACGAAGAAAAGCATAGGCAAAGGACAGCATCTAAAATGGGATCATTTTCTAAGCTAGGTTATACAGATCCCCCCTTATATGCGTCTGCATGGAGCATCCGCTGTTCTATCAAGGGCTTGAGAGCCATTGTATATGTATAGATAGACATGTGTAGATGGAATTGTGGCATAGTCCACACACTCTGCGAGGCACTGGAAGCCTTCCAGCTTAATAGCAGTCGGATGTGTTGGAGAGTTTCTATACAGCTGTGTATCTAAGGCTGTGGACTGGTGTGTTGTGGCCAAGCCGTGCCAAAATGACACAGCCCAGCACAGCGGGTGGGTAGGACATGATGATAGTCAAGGGACAAGAAAGGAAAGAAGTTTAACAAACCTATCTGAGAGCTGTAAAACACAAGTTCCTGTGTCTATAGGTAAGCTAGGAAAGGTTGAGCACGTAACTCTAGTATTAACCTATCACTATATGTCCTAGGACCAGGAAAGCTGGTGCTGTGTAATAACTCAAAAGCCATTAAAGAAAATCACCGCTCCTCTTAATTCTGCTTACAAGCCTATTGTCCAATATGGATTATTTCTCAGAGGTAAGTGATAGTATCTATTCTTTCTGCTACTAATCCATACGTTCACTTTGCATGGTGGTTTTAGAAGTCCACTGTGGTCCAGAATTAACAGGATACTGGTATCTCTAGAATAAAGCTAATTCTATGAAAGCTCCTCAGAAAAATACCTCGCCTAAGGCTGATCTCTCTGCTGCTATGATAAAGACATTTATTAGTGTATTAGTGGCCTGATCTACCGCAGGACAGGTTCTGGAATCATTGGAAATTTCAGATTGTACCTGGCCGATGGCTTCTTTTCTTAAGATTCCAGCACCGTAGCTGATCAGCAATGTGTGTGACAAAACCACCATTTACGATTGTGTTTGCTACCCTAAAATAGGTTTGATTTTCCCCTTCATTTCAGTCTGTCATGTATACAAACCTCCCAAGAGATGATGCTGGTTTTGCTCTGAAAGTTGTTTCTCTCAGCCTTTGTTACATGTAGAACATCTGCCATACTGATACCAAAGAGGATTAAATTTGGGGAGATTTTTATGTAGCCAATTCAAAATTCAGATGCCTCAAGCCAAATTCCTTTGTGATGGCTCTGGATATTGTTTCCTAGGCTCTGGTCATGCATATTCCAATATCCCATTATACGTGCCTAAACCAACAAAATATAGGCATTGTTTGAACCTTTAACTTTTAAGCATTACTCTCTGTTCTGTTTCTTCCAATGCAAATGCGCCTCAGTGACCATGGGGCAGTAGGTGCTATGGGATGCACCTTAAACAGAGCTGAGGGGCTTGAAGGCCACATCATAGAATGATTCATCAGATACCTTGAGAGTGTGAACAGGGCCTCAAGAGCAGTTCCCAAATCCATTGCAATGGTATAATATAGATAAGTTGCTGTATCTTACTTTGCCTTGGTTTCCATTCTCTTTAATGTTTTTACATCCATTAATTGGGTTAATAACAACAGGATGTATCTATCTTTGCTGTTCACCTGCTTCAAGGTAGCCTTCTGTTTAAAGAAAGGCTTTGGAAAGGTAAGCATGAATGTTTGCAGCGTGGCTCTGCTTTGAAGCTCAGGATATAGTTTGTTACTAGCCCTGGGAAAACAGAAGAAGCCAGAACGCATCCTTTTCTCATTGAAAGAGATAACCTATTTTTTCTCTTGAGGCTCTTACATTACTCAATCTCTGACTAACAGCTTAAGTGATGCATGCTTTTGAGAGTTACATCCTGAAATGAGAGATCCATACCTTTTCAAACCAGGAGAACAAGTGCAGCAGGGGTGAAAATCAGCCAGAATTGTGCTTATAAGTGTGGTTATATTAAGAGTTATTTGTACCCCGATATGTACTGTCACAAGCAGTTCCCCTCTGGTTGGTAGCCTTAGCAGAGAGGTCAAGGGCTCTATGTAGAAGACTTGAGTTACCTTCTCAGGCTTTGATAGACTTTACCAGGTCTGTCTCTGTTACCGTAGTTCCCATTTTGTTCTCTGGACAAGAAATAGAAGCATCTCAGTGTGTAGTTCACAGACGCCTTGATCAGTCAGTTGACATAGGGTCCCTGCCTGCGGTGAGGTTTAAGGGAGTGAGAAGTAACTATACAGAGGCCTGTTGTGTGTAGGTAAGAAGCAGTCTTCTCTTATCCCTTCTTTGCTTGTTTTTAGCCATCCCCCTGTTCATGGAAGCTTGGTGTGATTACACCAGGGTCACCAGATAGGTAATGGCTTTCTTCAGCACAGCTTTATAGGCATTATTGTCTAATTACTGCATATTCCGGAAACTCAGGTGTCACATGCCCTTAATTGAGCTTGACCCCTTTTGGCTATGGGCATTTTTCCTGGGTCTCCTATTCTCATCACCCTTTTCACTGCTGCTCCCCTTCCTTTCTTGGACTTCCTGCACTTGCAGGAGGTCTGTTCTGAACTTTCAGAGCAGCAAGGTCAGTATCTTCACCTAAGCACTAAGAAGTTATAAAAGCAGTGGCTGCAGTTAAACACTGATAGTGATACCTCTTCCACAGAAACAATGATTGCCTTAGATATCCTATCCCTCGCTGAAATCACTGTTCCTTCCAGCACAAGAAAGGCTATGAGATGGGCAGGGACAAGCCTTAACTGCCCATCACTCTCCCTATTTTACTCAGTGGTGATTTCAGATCACTTTATTCCCATGCCAGCATCATTCCCCCTTCTTTCTTCATCTCTGGGCAGTGGCGAGGACTTGGTAGCTAATGCAGGTATTGTGCAGAAGCAGTATTCTCTGTTCCTTTTACCTTAATAAATAGATGCTATCTGCAAGAGAAGAAAGGCAGTATGTGTTTTCTTTTAATTCCTCTTGCAGGCACTGTTCAAAGGTAGGGACCTCGTTATGTTCCAGCCAGACATGAAGTTTTATTTACAGTTGCTTCCTTCAGTGAAGCTGTGGCAAATGATATCAGCCCTTCAATCTGAGCATTATCATTACTTCCTTACTTTCGTACCCTTTCCAGAACTACACTACCACTGCCCTGGTGAACCCATTTTCTTTCCAAATCACTCCTATTTTAGGTTTAGAGACTGCTTGGGAAAAGCTCAATGGCAGCAGCTAAAAGAGTAGGCAAGTTGCCGTGTATAATAAGAAGATCAGAGTCTATTTTCAGGTGCTTGTTTGGGACCACTGCTGAAGAAAGCAGGGAGCCATCAGTACCCATACAGGTGTCAAAAGTCAGGTCTCACACATCCCACATAGGGCAACACCAGGGAAAACAGCCATTGACTCCCCTGATGCCTGTTGTTTGATCATGGATGCTGAAGAAGGCCTCAGAAGACACTCAGGCCAGGACACAACCAATTCAGCTCACACGTGCCCGGAAGCAGAGGTTCAACTCTTTATGCTGTTGCTTTGAAGGAAGGAGACTCTCATCCTTCCACACACACTGACAGCTAGACTGATAGATGGAGCTAAAGCGGACGGGTGACAGTATGATGGAGATCAATGGCTCTTTGAGGTTTACTTACTTTTTCTGCAGAGATCAAAACTTCCAGTAGGAACTGCCAACAGACAGCTGCTTGTGTTTTACCCTCCTGTTCAACCATCCTTATCATCCACATCCCTACATCAGCATGGGGCAACAGCCAACATCCTGCTGCATTCTGTATTTGTGGGGCTACGTCTATTGCTCCAGGCTCCAGCATCACTGGATCGCTTCCCTTTTCTTGAGGCTCCTTTTCCTGCTTGTCTACCTGGAAGACTTAACGCATTAGCGCTGTAAATACTCAGCTTCCAATTCTCCAGCTGAGCAAGGCAGTGTAGCAGGACTGAAAGCTTTGCCTTCTCCTGAGTTTTCAATAGCTTTCTAACCTTCTCTGTCTTCCTGCATCTCTATCTCCAACATCCATTTTGTGCTCCTTTTCCCTCTCACATCTCTCCCCATACTTCTGCGTCTTCACAGTTTCCTGCCTTTCCCTTTGGCAGCACAGCACAGCGTGTCCCAAAGACCATTCTAATTACATGCTCAGCTGCCTTGTGTTGGGGGACAAAGACTGGTCAGTCCTGGCACAACATTACGGGTTAGCTTAGCGCTCATCCCCATTACCTGGATTAACAGGGTGGTACTAAAAGCTATCTCATACCTGTCTTTTTTCCCCTAAAAGAATGACCAAGAGCTTGATTAGTTAATCTGAATTACCTACAGTGACTAAGCATGTTGCCAACAAGGAAATAGGCTGCTATTATACAGCAGCTTCTATGGTAACTTATTAGAGGCTATACTGAAGAAATGTACTCCTTTTATTGAGTACACTCTGAACTGCTGCTGCTCGATTTGCTCCGAGTTGTGAATTTGCTCTGAGTTATTTTTACCAGTTGAGAATTGCCAGGCTTTATAGCATGTTTTGCACAAGAACTCAGCTGCCCTTTTGCTGTTGTGTTTGTAGTTCCTTTCCAAGGAAGCTGCCTGCTGTTCCCAGGTTTCTCTTTCTCTCTCCCTCTTACTGTCTCCTTTAGCTACAAGAAATGCAAATAACTGATTTAAACCCTGTGTTTTGCAGGGAAAACTTCCTGCTGGGACTCGACTTAGGCCAGCTGATGTGTCCCTGCCTGGAGATGAACCTTTGCTGATGGCAGGCATTTAAAAGGAAACCTGCTTGGTCTGTCCCTATTAGCCAGCAGGGCTGAAGGAGAAAATTGCCCTCTGCACGTGTTCACCACTTGTACAGGATTGGGACCGTTTATGTAGATCACTTTCTTCTTTGGTGTCACCCAATGCGGCAGGCTAAGTCATCACTTGATTCTCATTTCTCTTCCAGCTCAAGGCTGCATTTGCCTTGGATTCCCATAAGCCCATAGCAATGGCCCCGTTGTTCTCCTGATCATCCAGTTCCAACCCCTGCCACGGGCAGGGACACCTCACACTGGAGCAGCTTGCTCCAAGCCCCTGTGTCCAACCTGGCCTTGAGCACTGCCAGGGATGGGGCAGCCACAGCTTCTCTGGGCACCCTGTGCCAGCGCCTCAGCACCCTCACAGGGAAGAGCTTATATCTGTCTGTATTTCTTACATCTAATCTACATCTTCCCTCTTTCATTTTGCTGCCCTGCTTGCAACAGGGCAACCTTTTACTGCAGGTAAGGATGGATTAAATGACTGGTAGACATGCAGTTGTCCCGCAAAAGGTGTCAGTTCTCTGTTACTGTAGATGAGAGACAACCGCTGTATTCATGTCCTTATGCTGGAACAATTTTCACTAGGGTTGTTGATGGTCCCTCTTTGCTGAACGGGACCTCAGCATAATGCTAAAGGGAACATTCTGTTTAATGCTCTCTTTCCCAGCCCTTTGTTTTTCCTTCCCCCATGCTAAGTGCCAGCACGTTTGTGAGATTTTCATTTGAATGGGATTTCTTTCTAGCTGTGGGCAGAATAGAGAAGGAATCAATAGCTCTATTGATACGTGATACTGCGGGATATGGGATACTTGTGGTAGAATAAGTGAAGGCCATTTCTTTATTCACACTCCCGAACGCCAGCATTCCTTATGAGACCTCAGTGCCCGTGTCCTGCTCTCCCCCCAGGTCTGCAGTATGTTTTTTGTTGTCAAAAGCCAAGCAGAGGGCGTTTTGCCCATTGCACCCACTGTGTTCTGCGCTAGTTCTCCTTCTGCAAGTGCCTTCAGGTGCTTTTCCAGGGCTCCCGTTTTTGTTTTGTTCAAGAACAAGTTAAGGAAAAAAAGAGTTACTGGAGGTTTTAAAACCCATTTTCTTTTTATCTCGTGTTGGGTTAAAGCTTCCCTCCTAAGCAGCTTACAATCATATAAGCAACCTGCAGAAAGAACCTGGCTGTCAGTCTGCTGCTATAAATTCCTACAGGTCCAGGGGCTTCAGGAGCTGGATATTGCACCTCCAGGCCTTGGAGTCAGAGATGACTATCAGATAATTCACTCTTCCAACAACTATTCAGAGCAGGTGGAGAACAGGAAGGGAGAAGAGGAGATGTGCTGAGAGCAGAGGCAGGAGTGGGGTACCTGGCTTGCGGGAGGAGGATGGAGACCCGTAAGTCCAGTGCATGCTTCTGCCTGGCACCCATGGCTGTGTGCTTTACCCAGCTCCCCAGGTACAAATCTGCTCCCTCGGTATAAAACACGTTTCCTTCTTTCAGCTTGTGAAGGTGCACACCGCAATCCCAGCCCCTGGGGCTGCTCGAGGAGCGCGGTGCCGCTGCGGCTTTCGGAGCTGCTCAGGAATGATGAGCAAAATCTGATTCATGAAAGATAAATTCAGGAAGTTAAGTCAGCTGCATCGGCGTGCGAAATGGAGCCGTTATCCCAGAACCAGCAGGGTTGGAAGGGGCCTCTGGGGGTCACCCGTTCCAAGGCAGGGCCCCCCAGAGCAGGGCACACAGGAACGTGTCCATGGTGGGTTTAGGATGGCTCCAGAGAGGGAGACTCCACAAGCCCCTGGGCAGCCTGTGCCAGGGCTCTGACACCCTCACATAAAGAAGCTCTTCCTCATGTTGAGGTGACGCTTGGTCTGTGTTAGTTTATGGCCATTGCTCCTCGTCCTGTCACTGGGCACCACTGGAAAGGGTCTGGCCCCATCCTCCTGGCACCCGCCGTTGAGCTATTGATCTGCATTGATGAGATCCCCTCTCAGGCCGCTCTCCTCCAGGTTAACCAGGCCCAGCTCCCGCAATCTGTGCTCATGAGAGAGCTCCAGACCCCTGAGCATCCTTGTGGCCTCCGCTGGACCCTGTCCATCAGCTCTTTGTCTTTCTTATAGTGAGGAGCCCAGCACTGGACACAGGACTCCGAATTATAAAACGAAACACTGTACAGCAGCATCTCAGGAGCTCTGCAGCCTCACAGTGATGCTGCCAGACTTCCCTGGCATTGCAGAGGGGATGCACTGGGGGAGAGCTGTTCATGTGTTGGACTATCACTGGCCATGGCAAGGCTCTGCTGTTCAGCATAGCTCCTGCTCCAAAAGGGCAGCAGGAGAGGCAAAGCATGGTGTGGGAGAGGAGGGACAGGAAAGGAGGTGATGAGAAAGAGTTAGTGCAATGGGAAGAGAAGGAAAGGGGAAGAAAAGCTGGGCAGTGAGGGGGTAAGTGTGAAGAGTGATTCAGCAGCTGCACAGATGTGCAAGTTTGCCTCTTCAGTGACCCTTTTTGTTTTGTTAAAGCATACCCAAACCAACAAACCCAGCAAACCACCATCAAGAAACAACAAAACCCCAACGTTTTTAAGGTTGCAGCCTTCTGAGATCAACAGGTAGACCTTTAAAGCAAGGGAATTGTATTTGTTCTTCATGATGCTATTATTTTTGAAATGATAGCATTAATTCTACTATCTGAATTTATTTTTTTAATAAGAAATGGAAAATAAATCGTTTAATCTTGCTGGAAAAGCACCTTTTGAAACAGGCAGGAATGGTTGCAAAACCCTTACAATATTTTCAATGGTGATTTTCTACACTTAACTGTCCCTGAAAGTTGGAGAAAGGGAATCTTGGATGGATGACAGTAAGCTCGCAAGCGAAGCTGCTTTCAAATGTGCTGGGAAGGATATCCACAGTAATAGGATTAGTACAAAAAGAACACGTCGTCTTTGTACCTAAAATCCTGAGGCTAATTTGTCTTGGTTCCACCCCTCCAAAACTTTGGTAACAAATTGCTTTTGTCAGGAGCACTTAATGATGTTTCGCTGTTAAACTGCTCACAAGAAATATCTTAACACCTGCTGGGAAAATTATCTGCAAAGGTTATTGCAGTACGGCTTGGATGTAAAATGTCAAAGGACAACTTCATCTCTTTCCTCTTCTTCACCCCAGCTACAGGCAGGAAAACTGGGAGAGCTTTTGCAAAGCTGTCAGACAGACAGGAGTCTGCTGCCTTCCACCCTCAAGAGAGCCTTGGGATGCGTTTTATTGCAGCTAATGGGTGATCTGAAGGTAGAACACTGAAGGCAGAGAACATCAATAATTCACTAGAACTTTGCTGGAGAACAGTCTGACAGAAGAGCTCAATGTCTGCCTTCGTCACCTCAAGGACGACTTGACAGCGAGACCAAGAGGTCTCTGAGAGCTACACGCTGCCTGTATGGAGGGGAACAGACACACAGGAGAATATAACAAGATGCTGCAGAGCAACTTGAAGTTTCCAATTCAAGCAGTTTTGTTATACTGAAGGCTTTCATTTGAAACAGATACAGCACACTGAGATGTTAAAAACTTCTGTTTAACTGCCAACATTCATGTGTGTGGGAGACCGATGCGTGAGATCCAGATCACTCATGGAAGAGATGCAGGATCAGGTCTAGGCCATATCCCACCTCTCTCCAGAGCAGTAAGGGAGAAAGTCTCTACATGCTTCTAAGATCAACATTCAGTCTCCAGATTCATCTAGGTGTTTGTTATTGACATGCCCATCTCTAGTGTGTTTGCAGGATGGAGAAGCGGCAGTGGACATTATGATCAAGCTTGGCTGCAGTCTTTGGCCTTGATTTCTCTTCTGGTTATGTCAGATTTCCGTGAAGCCAGCAGTCCAAAGCTCGATGTCTTCTGTGCTTCACAGTCGTCTTGACCTGTGCGAGCTCTCCCCCCTGCACCTTAGATGAGGAACTGAAAGCTGAGTGCACTGCACATCATTCCTACTCAGTGGCATTGTGCAGCAGTAGGGTCCCTCCATGTGGCTGCTCATTCTGGCACCTCTTTGTGAGCACTAGCTAGGGCTCACAGCTATCTGTGCATCCGTGTAGTGCAAACTCATTAAAATGGGAATGGTGTGCATCCATCAGGATCAAGCTAAGGTAGTTTTGCCCAACACCATCTCTGTCAGTGCCGTATTTCATGTTTCTGTGGAAAGGTGTTTATTCCTATTCAGTATTATGTTAATGAGGTTTATTTGCTTTATCTGATAAAGGCATTTTGCACTTACAGCATTCTGAAGAAAGGAAGCTGTTACAAAACTCAGCAGCTGTGAAAGCTATCCAGGAAGTGCTTGATGTGTGCCATGCGTATGCATGTTCTCATTCATTGTGGGTTCAGATAATTGTGTTCATGTGAAACATAGAAATACCTTGGCAGTATAAAGGGACTATTTCTGTTCCTTCAGCTTTGATAATGAAATTACAGAAAGGGTCGACATCCTTTGCTATCTTTTCGAGTGGTATGGTTTGGAATATCTCTCTTTCTGCTCACGTGCCCTCTCTGTTTTCAGGTGAATACAGTTGTAGCTGCTCTCTTATGGACACCTTTATTCAGTCTCATGCTGTGTCGTATGGGTGGATTTCTGACGAGTGCAGAACATGCCTCAGATTATCCACTAAATGCTAGTGATGTGGCAAGAAAACCTTTGGACATCCCCACTGGCTTTGAAACTGCACAACAGGAAACACTGATGCTGAGTTCATACAAGATGCCTATGCAGTACTACAGGAAAATCCTCACTGGGCTTATGGAGGTCTTAAAAGAGAAGTAAACCCTCTGCTATTATTTGTGTAACTGCAAGCAAAGTTTACATCTCTTTCCAAGTTTATGACCTTGACAATACAGATGCATTAAAACTTCATCACTGGGATGGTCTCTTGTCACAGTTTCTTGCAAGCAGTCTTTTTTCCCCTGCAGCCATCCCTTATGTCAGTCTCCCCTGCTTCTTCTCTGCAATGTGTGAAAACATTGGCTCCAGCTGTTACATTGTCTGGAAAGACCCCCCCACAGCTGGTGATTATAAGGGGAAATGTTATCTGATGGGCATAAAAGGACCTGACAGCTGCCAGCAGCTCTTTGGTCAGTTGAGAGGCCACATGCAGTGTCCTCTCTGGACCTGCCTCAGGGTACAGCAACACTGATGCCTGCTGCCTTCTTGCAGCTCCCAACCACCTACAAGCTCCCAGCTTCAGTAAGTGACTTCACTCTTCTATTCAGTGTTCCCCATGTGTAAACCAGGGGTGGGGTAAATCTGTTCATGCTACGTGCTGTTCAGCACTCAGCTAAACGGGCTACATGCAAGACCTGCTGAGATATTGCAACTTCTGATTCTGGAACCTATTGTAGAGTGTTGAGAATGCAAAGTAAGGAGCAAACGCAGCCTGTCCTCCAAGCTGGGATCCCAGTGAGCGCTGGTGTACGGGGGTTTCTGATTTGGCATGTTTCCTTTTTCTGGGTTCATCTCAAAAATCAAAGCAGGTTTCTGATAAGGCTGGTTAGGTTATTGGGTATCGTTGTGATTACAGGAGCATGAGCTGCTGCGTGCACACCTGTACTTCCCAAATGACTACTGCAAAGGAAGCTTCCCATTTTATACTCAAGTAATACACCTACAGCCATCATATTGTTAATATTCATCAGGGAAGGACATTGACTAGATGGAGAGTCAATAATAGAATCCACAGAAGGATTAAGTATGTTGTCACGTGCAGCAAAAGTGTTGTCTCTTAGCGTTGGAGAACCACGTATGCCCCATAGATGCGTCCTGAATTTGTGCATCAATGCTGTCCCTGAAAGGTGGGGATGTTCATAGTGGTCCTCATGCACCGCATGAACTCAGGCAGGGACCCTGTGTCACTCACCCATTCCCTTCAGGTGGGCATTACCTTTCCTGCTCTTGATCCACACGTGGATTTACTAGCTTGGAGGGGAAGGGCTCATGTGTGGATGTGGCACATTGATACTGCAAACAGCTCCTCTCTCTGCGTATCTTCTGCACGAGTAACTCAGATAATCAAGCCTTAAAAGCAAACAGTGGAACGAAACAACACTCAACCCGAACTTCAGAATGGCAGCCAGGTCTATTTCCAACCTCCATCAGCAACGCTTAAGTGAGCCGGGGCTTCTCTGACAGCAGAAGTTGTAGGTGGAAGCACTTCACATAAACACAAAGAAAGCAAGTGCACAGCAGGCTTCTGAAAGAGCAGTGCTAGGAGACGATTTTTAAAGGTCAGAATTATTATAGGACATTAATTAGCAGTCAGATAATGCTCAAATTGCCTTAGACGCTGTGTAAGGCCACAGTGTAGAGGATGCAGCCACCTGAAAAGAAGTTGGCCACTTGAACAGATAATATGCCTTGCTCAGACCAGAGCTAGAAGAACATAATGAGAAAACAATATGACTTCCCTAAAGTAATCAGGAGGCGGTGGGGAAAGTAAATAAGCTTTTGCAGAGCAAAGTGCTAGTGGACTAAATGAGAGCAAATAAACCAGGAGCAGGGTTTTCCGCTAGCGCAGAAAAGAGAAGGTAGATAATCCCGGGTTAGAACAGTTGTGCTTGAGATGCTGGCAAAAAGCAGAAGTGTCTTTGCGAAGAGGGGAAATTGTAGAATGGGTTGTATATACTTCACTTGTGATGCCAAACGTGGCCAAGTCATCAGAAGTCTTTCCACTGGCATCAGTGAGCTCGTCATTGAGAGCGCAGGTAGGTTACGTACGTTTCAGGGACACCGGATGATGTGTGTTTCAGGGCTGGACGTGTGTGTGCTGCATATCAAAAGTTGCTTTAGTGCTTCGTTTGTTCATTTGACATTGACTAAGGGAATATTCAGTTACTGGTTTGGGGTAGTTATCTGCTTAGCTGGTAGCTGTATGCGTAGCTTAACAAGGTAGGAGCTTTTGGAGGAGAGTGATAATCAAGTTCTAAGTTTTCTTCCTTCTAATGGAAGGCCGAACTGCAGGATGGAAACCGAATTTTGGAGATGTTTTATTTAGGGAATTGGCTTCATTCACTGCAGATAGATCATTTCTGAAAATTGAGATAGCGTTCGCTTTCATTTCTACCCTTTTCAGCTTGCAGCAGTGCAAAGCAGGGTAGGTGTGTGGATGTCTCTGTACTCAACCTCTATATAAATAGATAGGCTTTGGAGGTTTTGTATATAATATATATAAACATATTAGATACATATATGTATATCTTTTTATATGTACCTCTTTGTATGTAAAGAATATATATAAGGAATATATATTTCCTCCACATTATTTGCCGAGGAATACTTTTAGCACCACAACATCATCTTAAGCTACCTGTTCCAGTTAGATGTGAAACCTGTAGCTCATTTGTCTTCTCAGCTGCGAGAAGAAAACTCTAGTTAACGTTTTACTCTGAAGGCTGTGGTGGAGTATAAAAGGAGTTGGCAAGAGGACACATGGAACCATGGAACAGGGAGTTCGAAGTTGACTGTGTCTGATACTTTTGCGCCCTGAATTCCCTTTGAGTTGTCTCAACAACCCGAGATGAAAACAGCTGAAGATTTCTAATCTGTTTCTTTTCTTTTCGATGGGGACATGTAGATGGAGGTGAGAACTCTCCAAAGATTATGTGCCAAGTGCCAGCTTTTAATGAATCCCATTTGTTTTCTTGATTAAATCTGCTATTACCCCTGTTTAGTCTTGTCACGAGCCCATTAGCGGGAATTTTCATATCATGGTTTAGAAAAGAAATTAGCCTAGAAGAGCACCACTCATCATCAGTCAATTTACTGTGCATTTAATGTAGTCTACAGTTGGTGAATTCAGGAACCTGCAGCTTCACGTGTGTCTATGTGTGCATATATATATATATAAAGCCAAACACTGTTCTTTGTGGTGAAACTCTTAAGCCAGTAAGGGTTGCAGTCAACTGTCAGTTTGCAGTGGTAACGCTGTGTATCACTAAAGTGCTTAAAGCTGCAGGGTTTCTTTGGTGAACTTCCATCTGACAGGCTCTGTCGGGTCTGTGATTTGCGAGACCGGAGCTTCCTTAGGAAGAAGAGCCTCTCAAAAGGTTTGACCTCTTACTTTCAAAAGATCAGCATCCAGGAAGGCTCATCAAGGTCTGTGGTCATGAAGTACTCGAGAGCTTTGGAAGTGTTTAAAAGCAGTGTGATGGCTACGGTGTAAAAGGTACAGAGGGGTAGCATTAGGTTGGCTTTCTTGGGAACGTTGTGAGGAGAGCCCTTTAGGAGATCTCGGCATCTCCATCCCTTTTCAGAGCCTCTACATGAAAAGAGCAGAGTAGGGCCAAAATGTAGTTTTTAAATGACATTTTGCAGATCTCAAGAGCTGCCATTTCAGCCTCTCCTGGAAGGGAGGACTCGGGCAGTGGAATTTGCAGAGCTGCCACAGAAGCATTTCCTCAGTGAAAAGAGACAGCGAGGACCATGGCTGAATCATTGTGTCGTGCCCTGGCATTATGTCGTAATGGGAAACACGACTTTGCCAGGGACTTGGGAGCAAACTTTGCAAATATGTGGACATTATGCCATTACTTAATATTACCCACTCAACACCGTCTTTCCTCTTTCCTTGTTTAGTTTGTGCCATTCTAAATGGCTAGGCTGGCCTGCTGGCATTTGCCTTTTTTCCTGCTGCTTTTCCTCTTTTCTGCCTCCTTTTCTGTGAGTCCTGAAAGAGGGCAGGATCTTGATCGCTCTCTCCTCTCCACTTAGAACTCCCATATGTTTTCTATTTGATGAACAGTGGGAGAAACATCCTGTAATCAAAGCAAAACCAACTCCAATCATACCGCTATTCCACAGGAGCTCCTAAAGATGCCTGGATGAATTTGCTGCGTTTCTGGGCCCAGAGGCTGTTACTGAGAACATCCATTGGTAACCACAGCAAAAACCAAACCAAGTCTCTGTAATTACAGAAGGAAAATCTTTCCCATACCCTTACCAGGGTTGGATGGAAACACAAGGACCCATTTCGTAACTAACCAAGTCTGAAAAGTCAGCCTCCTTCCTGCTTAATTTCTTGGCTGGATGGAAAAGAAATATCTTTGTAAAGCTGGTAAATGACCTTTACTACATCTCCAAAGGAGAATTCAGATGGTGCAAGAGGAATGTACCTCTCCAAAAAGCAGCTTTTCCAAACCCCTGAGGTTCCCTGCACAATATTCTCCCTAGCTAGAAGATGCTTTTCCTTCAGTAAATGCATTCTAACCCTTTCGGTCTGTTCTTGCAGTATGTTCTGCTTTACATACTTGACACCACGAATCTCCAACAGGGTTAGAGGTGAGTAACAATTTAAGTCTACTTCCAAATACAGCTGAAAAACCCATTATAGATGCAACCTTGAACTTTAATTGTATGAAGACAGCTACTTCCTTAGCAGTCACGCGGGTTTCTTGCTTCTAAGTCTGCCTGGACTCTCTGCCTGTTTATTCTGCCTCCAGACTTTGAAAGCATAGATGTATAAGTTAACACGCTATAGCATTGCGGCATCCATTGAAATTGTAACGAGGAAGGTTGTTAACATATTTGAGCTGGAGAAATAACTCTGGTTAATTATATGTTACTCTTCCTGCTATTTTCCTAGGCTACACAAGAGGTTGCTGAAATCCAGCGTTTGTTTCCATATATACATTCATCCTTTCTAAAGAAATGGTTGTAAAGAGACAGAGAACACTTTGGAGTCAGTTTGGTCTAAGATTTTCCAGCACTGGCACAAAGTAAGGAACTAAAGGGAAGCTGAAGGGATCTGTGAAAGGACAAAGAGTCTCTTTTTAAGGCTGGTTTGTAGTAGGCAATGGGAAAACCTGGAAGTCATTTTGTGGTCTCATAGTTTCAAACCTTTCTGGCACTTCTGATAAAAAAACCCCCATCACCACAAAACCAACATCAACAAAAAGCCCCCAAAATAAACAGAGAAACAAACCCACCAACCCCACAAGCAAGCAGAACTCCAGGTCAGTGTATCTGGCTTGAACTTCTCAGGGTTAGCTTCAGCGAAGGTGTTCACGTCCTTATGGAAGTTAGAAATGGGGCCACTGCTAGTTCAGTACAAACAGCTTCCAAACAGAACTCAACCACTGGTAGCAACTATGGATCTGCTCAGCCCTTGATTAGCTGTGTAGAAGACCAGGTTAGATATTCGTTGTGTTTTGTTTTGACCGGTGCCAATAGATATAACGATTTTGCCTTAAATATATTTGATCGAATAATTGGCCTATTATTTAGATAAGAATATATTTATCAAACATTAGTTTTCATTAAGACAAGGATAATGTTGTATGAGTGGGTCTGCCCCTCGCTAGTCCTTTTCCTCCGATAGAGCTAGAAGGTAGAAAGGAGAGCACTGCCTGGAGTATCACTTCAGCCTCCAAGACACAAAGTGATGCTCCGAGCCACTGATCTCTCTGTGGGAGCACATTTGCTCTGGGTTCGTTGAAGTTTTAAAGGAAATACCTAGGCTTTACAGTTTGATGCTGTCGTTTTTAGGTGAAGAGATCCTAAATCAGGCTTACCAGAACACATAGAATAGCACGTGGAAAAAGGAAATGGGATTCATAGCTACAATCAAAGTTTGTGGTCTGCGGGCAGAGATTTGAGATCTCTGTATTTCCTCTTCCTTCAGAAAATGTGATCCAACTTTTAAAAGTGAGACACATTTTGGAAGATCATCATCTAATTTGTTAATTCAGCTAATGAAATGCAGCTAAGTGAATATAGCCCACGATATTAATTAGCAGCAAGAGGTATGTCCTCTTCATGATACTTAGCAACACTGGTGAAGAGATGTCAGCAGGAGCACTGTGCTGTTAGCACTGGGAATATTGTGTGATGTTGCCTGCACCCATCCTGAATAATACTGATTTTTGCGGACTCCTAAATCAGCTCAGCCCCTTCTTCTTACCTAAAGCCTTCCCATCCAGAAAAGAGACTCATTTCTAGGAGGAATATAATGAGACAGTCCTCATGGTATGGACTTTTGACTGATTAAAGAGTCGTTCGCAAAGTCTCTTTATGGTGCTGCTGAAGAACCATAAAGAAGAAAGATTAATAAGTAAATTACAATTAATATACTACATTGAATAATAAACAGTGTAGCTTTTCAGCTACACTAGCAAGCTACTAAAAACTTCTAAAAATGCAAGGGAACATTTTACTTCCTTAACCGTGTTTTCTTCTGCGCTGTGTTGAGCAATTATGTCTATTCGGAGGTGGTTAATTTTGTGAGCAGAGTATTAATAATTTATAAGCGTGTTAAAGTTATTGATCATCCAAGGGTGGAAGCATTGTGGTTGAGTTCCTTCTATAATCCATTAAAAAGGAGGTAAATTGCTTCAGTTTCATATTAAAATATGGGGCGAGCAGGCTGTAGTTTAAAGCACGTGTAAAGTTGTTTTCCTGCTGGACGGCACTCATCCATTGTTGAGCTGGTGGTGACGCACTAGGGTTTGCTGGGACTCAACTGCAGGCATTCAAGCCTGAGACTCTTCTTCTGCCAGTGTCACTCTTGTCTCTTTGTCTGCTTCCAGCCCTGGCCATTTCTCTCATCTGAGCACAAAGTCCATAAACATCATATCTGTGCAAGGTGGGTACTTGCAGCAGAGTCCGTAAGACTTGTATAGATCCAGGAATCTATCTGCGTGTCTCTTGTTGCTGCATCAGGGACTCGGTGTTTTCTTGACTTTGAATCGTTCCCCCATTTTATCATGATTGCATGAGTAAAGCTTTAATCCACAGGCTTGGGACTATAGGGTGTTTGTGACAGGAAGGGACACTCGGGCTGAAACCAATCAGTGCAATCCTTATTCTCCTAATCCTGTTCTAAGGCAGAAGGAAGACTGACATAAATGAGAGGAAATAAATAATTGGTGAGTAATTGTATTAATCAGATTCCTTCTGGTTCCCCAATCTCATTATTTGTTGATCAGCCAGGCTTCTAAATCTATTCACAATTAAAGCAAAGATTACTAAGTGAACAGTATTGAACTGGTCCTTAATTAGGGCAGCTGAGGTGCCTTGTATAATTAACTGGGCTTTGTTCATAATTATTTCCTGATAGTTGGAATTGTTTTCCACAAGTAATGGAGCAATGGTAATGGTAACACTAAGAAATCTTTGATTATTTTCAGGGTAAGATAATGGCCAGGCTTACCGTACTTACGTTGTGTAAGACCTATTTGTTCCCACTGGCAGACAAAAGTAGTCGTGCCCGTTTGGCTGGACCACGCAGGAAAGCTGCAGGAATGCTGTACGTGGTATTCCTTACTCTGGAGTACACCCAGCCCTCCGTGGGGATGTTGCAGGCAGATGTATGGGATGTATGGGAAAGATGTTTTTGCTAGATCATTGCCTCTAATGTCAAGAGAACTAGTATCTGCTCTAATCTAGGAAACCAGTAGTCATGTTGCAACCCGCGGTTGTTTGGGATTCATTATGAAGCTGCATGGAAGAACATGTGGGTTAAACAGGTTCACTGCTAATTAATACCTTCACTCCTAACGAAGTAGCCCCTTGTTCCTGAGGGTAGGCAGAGTGTGAGAGGGAAAACAAGCAGGGAGCTGTCTGCAGGCTCTTTCGGGACTGAAGAAGCAGATGAGTGTACGTAGAGCTTAGGAAGCCAAGCACCAGCGTTCGAGTACCCGACTCTGGGCACGACCGAGGCAGCAGGGCTCAGCTTGGGCGAACAAACCCAGGCTTTGTTTCTAAAACTCCAAAGACGGGAAAACAAACAGGTTTGGGTGTTTTTTCTGTGTACTTTCCTGTGAGATTTGTTTCGTGTGAGCGAGCATCCCCAGAGAGGTCTTGGACCGCACTACATTGCGCTAGAAAGCACAGAATGAAAGGTAGGAGAATTGTTCAGCTGCCTCTGCTCTCTGCCAGGCAGAAACTCCTTTAATCTGCTCATTCAGAAGGAATCTGGTGAACTTGGCTCATTGCTTTCCCATCACCCCGTTGCCAGCAGTGAAATCAAAGTCCATAAGCAGTAGAAAGCATTCAAGGTGTCGGGATGATGTGAGCAATGCGGCTCCTTAATCCCAGAGAATAGAAGGCAGGGTGCCCCGAGGTGCCCTGACATTCATTCCTGTTTTCATCCTGCTCATGAATCAACTGACCCATTGCTTCTGCGTTTTATTTTATTAACTAATGCCTAATTATTTTTTTCCACTGTTGAATTCCTTGCAGCTCTCCTTAAAGTTCTTCAGTAAGAAGATTAAAACATAAATGCCATTAAAAACGCTTTAAATATCAGACCTATTGAAATATTTCCAGGTTCTGTATCCTCTTAAAGAATAATCCCCATTCAAAACAGAGCGGAAATGTCATCTGCATGAGTGTCTCCTGAGTTTCAGATTGGATTATACAGGGAATTACGTAGAGTGGCTTTGGAAATCTGATAATTAAAGAAATTTTGGACTCTTATTTATGACATTTTAAAGCCCTGTAGCATTTGAGAAGTTTTCAGTGTTGTACATGTGCTGCTTAACCTCACGGGTAAAAAGTTCTTGGGTAACTTCATGCGGATTAAAGGTCATAGGATATGAATTCAGATGCAGTCAAGCTGGATCTGCATTGAGGGTAAAGTGAGTATGGGGATTTTGCTCTCAGCCACCTCGTGGGATGTTCTCCTGTTCCGTAGGTAAGTCAGGGGGAGAGGAGCTAATGTTAGCTGCTTTAATGCCTTCCTGCATCATCCTGTATGGGAATCCTACAACATCCCCAAATAGAAAAGCTCAGCATTTCAGTGCCTATTTGTTAAGGAGCACAGTGAGTCCTGGGAGTCCCTCCGAAAAGGGCCAGGTCAGGTCCCATGCCAGCCATCCCAGCTTGCACATCCAGTGTTCGATTTGGCTTTGGGAAGACGTCACAACGCTGGGAGGAGAGTACTGTGATTTATTCCGGAGCGTGAGTGTGGGCTTGCCATCGAGCTCTTCCCTGCATATCCCAGAGCAGGGAAGCGGTGGTATCTCTTAAGGTCCTTTGCAATCCTAACTCTTCTATGATTCTGTGATATCTCTGTCTCTGTGGTCACCTCCACAGCTGTTGTTCATCAGGGCTGCTAGCACATGACTCCACATCCCTGGAAGATGTGTCTGCTTATACGAGCACAAGAGGAACCGGCCTCAAGCTGCACCAGGGCAGGTTTAGATGGAGCTGAGGAACAATTCCTGCCCCAAAGGGTGCTCAGGCATTGGAACAGGCTGCCCAGGGCAGTCCCTGCAAGTGTTCACACACCATGGAGACGAGGCCTCAGTGCCATGGGTTAGTGGTGGCCTTGGCAGTGCTGGGCTAAGGTTGGACTCCATGATCTTAAAGGGCTCTTCCAACTCAGGTGATTCTGTGTGTCTAGGTAGAAGTGACCAGGGGGTTTATCATAAATATGCAATGAGTCCGTGAGCTGGTGGGAAATGTTAAAGCAAACGTGTTTATGAGGACAGAGGCTTTCAAAACAGGACAGGAAAAGTCTTATCCAGCAAGAGGTGACATTCTTTCTTCAGCTGGCTAAGCAACAGCGGGAGTGTTTCCTACTAAACAGCCTCATTAGCATAAGAATAACTACAGGGTAAATTTTCAAGCTCATTCCAAGTGAATTCAAGGGGGAAGTGGGGGGAAATATTCTTTTAATATGTGCAACCCATGCAAACAGTGCTAGGAAGCTAATTCATTTCATCATATTATCACCAGATCATATTAACTTAAAAGAAATAATAATGCAACACGGAAATGTTTGCGTATTAGAGAGAACTCTCATTGTAGCCTATTAGCACCATAGCGTATTAGTAGCGCATTAGGCTATTATGCTCCAGTGCGAAAATGATGAAATCCCACTGTGAAAACTGATATTGAATTCTTGTAATGTTTCAGAACCATTTTTAGCACTGCATATAAATAATTCATGGAAGCAGATCTAATGAATTGATGAACACCACCACCACCCCCATCCCTTGACATTGTGAGAGTATTTATGAATGTAAAGTCATGAACAGTGGTTCTTATTTCTGGTTTTAAATGGAGATGGGCTGGGGCTGAAATACCTGGCATAGCACCAGACCCAGCCTGCCCTTGTCACACACAGCATCGGGTTGGCTGGCCGTATCTCTCTGTTAACGTGGCAAAGTCAGTGTCTGAGAAGTGGCCCGCTCCAGGGTCAGGGGTGCAGAGCTCAGCTTCCCAAGTGTGCTGACTTTGGGAGCCTTCCCCAAGCACAGGGTCACTGCTGCTCTGCTCTGTCTGCATTGGCTTTAACATTATAGAAGCCCAGATTGGTTTGGGTTGGAAGGCCCTTAAAGCTCATCCAGCTCCAACCCCTGCCACGGGCAGGGACACCTTCCACTAGAGCAGGGTGCTCCAAGCCCCTGTGTCCAACCTGGCCTTGAACGCTGCCAGGGATGGGGTTGAGACTAATGGCTAATTGTTGATAAGAAAGTATGTCTATCTAACTTGCAGGCTCTTATGGAAATAGCCTTTCACTTGCACAGCGTTTGGGTACTACAGTGTGATCGTAATGGTCTGTTTAACATGGTCTGTGCTGAACTTCGCTTTATACAGGTGTATCACTGGCAAATCAGATCCCAGCGACTGTTTAAGGGAAGCAGAGGGCTGTATGTGAGACTTAACTCAGCTTTTAAGGGCCCCATGAGGAACAGCTGAAGCAGGCAGCATTGCACATCCCTGTGCCCGGGAAAAGAGGGAATGGCTGTGCTGGTGCAGGGAGCAGGTGACCTGTGTGCTGTTGGCTGAGTTACAGTCACTGATTTACACTCCGAGTTACTGTCACCTTGTTCCTTTCTTGCTGCGTTCTGATGTCTCTTGGTTTGTGCTTCAGCTCTCCTCTGTCTCTCCTCTGGCAGCCTGCTTTCATGTCTGATCCTCCCCAGCACTGGGGACCCTCGATCCAAACCGCAGTGCTGCAGGAGACATGATAACACACAGGACCCCTTCATAAACCCACCAGCTTCCTTTTCACCCCGGTGTAAATTCAGGGTTGGAGATGCACGCTGAGCAAAGCTGGATCATTGTTTGCTTCTCAAAAGGATGTGAGGATGCTGGCACGCTGCACGCTCAAAGAGACGAGCCCTTCGGAGCCCATGGATGTCACATCATGGAAGTTTATTGTGCTCTTCAGGCTTGTCCTTTCTTCAGTACCCTGGGATGCATCTGCTGCTCTGGCAGAGGGGAGCATAAATCAGGGAGAGGGGAATGACTGTTTCCAGTGCAAGCAGCAGCAATGTGGGGGGAGCTTTTCTAAAGGTCAGCAGGAGTCATGCACTCCCACTGCTATCCCCTAGGCTGGAGCTTGCAAGGAAGAAGATGCAATGCTGAGCTATGGGATGCTTGGGGGATTGCGGGATGCGAGGTCAGTGCATTGTGACCCTCTGAGCAGAGAAGGGGTTGGTGTGGAGCGAGATTCCAGGGGCTGCAGAGCGAGAGTCGGTGATGGAATGGGGAATATAAGGGTGTCTTGTGACTCTTCACAGGCACGCTACACACAAGGCTGGTTTCTCTAAGACTGGGTTGAGAAATGGATCCATTCAGGAGAAGTTTGATAAGAGGGGAGTGGGGGAGTGTGTTTGCTTTCTCTCTGCTCATTTGTTCCCCCCCCCCCCCCCATTGCACAGTTTGGGGTTTCCATCTTTTCCTGCAGAGAGCACTGCTGTGATCATTGCAGAGATGCTGCAGGAGTTCTGCTTCGCTCCCATGCTGGTTCTGTCCAAAACACGAGAATTTAGGAGTTTATCCCAGCCACTCCAGCTGTTTTTCACTAGTGGTACTAAATCACACGTAGGTCACTAGTGACAGTCATCTCAGGCCTTCCTATAGTCAGTATATAGAGTGCACAAATAACATACCAGCACTTTCTGGGCTGTGATTCTCAGTGAAGCTGAATACCAGTTTTCACATGCGAGGTAGGCAGAGTTTTCTTCTGTGAGCAGCAGAGTTGCAGGGATGGTTGAATGTTCAGCTAAGTCATACTACAGGTAATAAATCTGTCTTTTCACATTGGTATATGAAGCACAATGGTAGCGCCATTGTAGCTATGGTAGCACAACGGTAGCTACCAATGGTAGCATCTCTACACCAGCAAATCAAAACATGCCATAGCTATCAACACTGAACCTTTAGAAAACACACCTCAACCTCCAGACATTTACTGCTCTAATTACCACCAAACAGCATGGCAAACTGGGGACAAGTGTTGCTAGTGAAGAATGCCAGGTTCCATTGGGAAGGTCAGTGAGAAGGTGGATGAAACGCTCACTGCACCCAGAGATGAGATGAAGAAATGGGCAGCTGTGTTCTGAACTTTAAGAAATGCCTTTGCCATTATTAACTAAAAATTTACCATATGCTTTATTAAAATTCTGGCAGTTCCAGTGAGATCTCTGATAGGAAATATGGCAGATTGGGCTGTTTCAGTGCTGGAATTATTCTTGCCATTCCTGAACAGCTCTTCCAATGGCATATTGGATCTCCCGCAGACATTGGTATTCAAACAGCTTAGTGTTTTCTGGGCACAAGTGCTCCCTCCTGTCTATTTGTCACTCTAAGAACATTCTTTAATCGTGAGTTTGGAGCTTGCATTTCGGTTCTGCTCCCCACGAATGAACACAAGCGGTGTGATTCTGCTTTTGCACTTCCTTGAATTTGGCTGCTGTGAGGATGGGGATGGCTGCGGTGCAAGTTAGCAGCTCCAAATCCTGTTTTCTTATTTCCAGGCAGGATTTGGAGCTGCAGCCTCCACAGCTCCCTGTGTTGTATCATCCCCCTTAACTAAAGACTGCAGCCCTCCTGCCTTCTGCTGGTTCCCATTGCAGGTGAGACGTGCCCGTGTGCGTGGCACATTGAAGTAGGGTACCAGGAATAGCCTTGTGGGGCTGGGGAAGAGCCTCATTTCCCTTCTTTTCGAGTAGCCTGAATCTCTGTACCCCACACAGAATCACAGAATGGTTTGGGTTGGAAAGGACCCGAAGATCATCCAGTTCCAACACCCCACACTAAACCATGTCACCCAAGGCTCTGTCCAACCTGGCCTTGAACACCGCCAGGGATGGAGCACTCACAACCTCCCTGGGCAACCCATTCCAGTGCCTCACCACCCTCTCAGTAAAGAATTTCTTCCTTATATCCAATCTAAACTTCCCCTGTTTCAGTTTGAACCCGTTACCCCTTGTCCTGTCACTACAGTCCCTGATGAAGAGTCCCTCCCCACTGGCACACTCCAGTGATAACAGGGTTGTATTGCTTTAGGAGAAATTCTTCTTGTGTGTGCTATACTCCTTCATCTTGATGGGAGACTGGGGCAGAGGCCAGTGTTCCCCTGGATATCTGTCCAACCCTTTTCCTTCCTTACCTCAGATATATCTTTCCCATATGTCTCCTCCAGCCTTTGTTTCCCTCATCATTCATGTTTCTGATGGCAAAACTCTACAGCCAGCCCCCCCAGTGGTGCTGACCTCCTTATGCCTGTCTCTGCTCCTAAATAGGAATTGGGGGGGGGGGTGGAATTTCTACCAGAATCAGAACGTGCACAGGTTGAAGATGCCGGTAGCCCTGTGTGAGCTGGATTGCAAACAGCTCAGCTCCTCCACGCTTCAGTTGGGTTTGACTGTGGTGAATGCAGCAAACGCTTCTTGTGTTCCAGAGCATCCCTCGGACATGAGGACCTGAGCTCTCAA
The DNA here is from genome assembly GCF_963264785.1 of Psittacula echo. Lineage (NCBI taxonomy): Eukaryota > Metazoa > Chordata > Aves > Psittaciformes > Psittacidae > Psittacula > Psittacula echo. Next base: position 63,590,563 of record NC_137740.1, read on the forward strand.
GCTGGGTCGGTGAGTTGAGATCCCCAGGGGAAGATTTGGCTCCATGGGAGAAGTGCTGGGTGCTCATTTGCTGCACGCAGAAATCCCAGATCTGTGGCTCTGTTCTGCAGCTCTTATATTGGAGAGGAACATTGAGATCAGTGCTGCAATCAATAGGGGACAAGCGTAAGGTTGTGAACCGGGGGTAAATGGAAAGGCTGTCCTGGGGAAAGGGAAGGAACTGTTGTGTCAACTGTTCCTTCAGGGGAACGAGTCATGGACATGATTGTGAAAGGCCAAAAATGATGGGTGTGGAGTGGGTCGTTAGGCAGAGGGTGAGGTGGTTGTGAAAGCAAAGGCAATGGAGCTGCAAGGTTGGACTTCTAGAGGGATGCCAGGATTGAGCTGGTGCCCAGATCATAAAGGAACTAAAGCAAGGAGGAAGCTGGGTCCAACGATCACTGTGTGTATGGGTGGATTTGGTGATTCTGCTGCCTGGACTGAATTTTCTGGCCCTGTGGAAGGTGTCTGGTATGTGGAAAGCAAGCAACGGCTTGGGAATGCAGACCAGAACGGGTCATTGGGAGCAAAGCCGAAATCACGGCTTTCGGTGAGCTCTCGGGGAGTCCCAGCTTGTGCTGCGTTGGGAGCATAAACTGGTTTAACCCCAGGACTCAAAATGCATAAAGGACAGCCCAAGCCATAGCAGGATCCTGGAGAGCAGAAGATGCTCTGCACCTTCTCCAGCACAAGGCTGTGCCAAGTAATAGAGCAAAGCCCTATGGTAGCGTGCCTGTGGGTTTCATATGGATTTCATGCAGCTTTAACAGGCTTCTGCACAGAGAAAGCATCCTGCATTTGGCAGGATAATAGCGGAATTGCTCAAATGGCAATCAGACCTTGGTAGTGTGTGCCTGTAACTGGAGATTCAGTGGGAATGACAAAACTTCAGCAAGTGATGGAGGAAGTGGTACTCACGTTTTAAGCGTGGCTAATGCATTACAGAATTCATTAGCACCTTACACACTTCTTCTTCACACTCTGCAAAAGGGTGAATGCTCTTAATTCATGTTATTTTGACAAGGTTTGTTTCTTAAACATCTTTTGTTACAGCTGATAAGTTTGCGCTGTTAGGGAAAAAAGGAATAAATTGTAATTAAAGCAACGTAACAGCCCCTTCTTAGCACCTCTGTGCCTTTTTGGGTACCGACTGTGGCAGGCGTGCATAGGAGTGAATGTGCAGCACTTCATTCTGCTCCCAGAAGCTGCTGATGTAGGCAGTGCGTGATGAGTCCTCTCTGCAGAACAGCAATACCACTGATTCCATTTGTCTTCCTGTTGGGGAGCTGATGCTTGTGAAACAGGCAGACAAACAAACTAGATCTCATTTAGCATAATATCTTTGGGGGGGGGGGTGGGGAATAAGTCACAAAGGAGTCTTTTTTTATCACAAGCAGGGTATCTCCGGCACACGGATGCTTGAATGTTTGTTACTATCCTTAAAATCTTGTCTGTTCACTGCTATTCATTGAATAAGGAGCACAGTTTGGAGGTGAATAGATCAGATTGGCAGGTCAGAGGCTCCGCAAGAGTGGGATTTGGACCTAAGTGCCCTTCCTTGAGTGCCAGATGTGCAGGGAGGTTGGTTACCATCACCCGCCCTCTGATGTGGACACTGAGTCAGTTGATGGTATGGCTCTTCCTGCTCATACTTGGGCTGCAGACAGGCACTTTTCCCTCTCACCAGCAGCACAGCGGTTGCACATACCTGTGTCTGCCCGCGTACCACTTGTACATCTAAAATTAATTGCCACAGGTTAAACAGACTGAAGGAATAACCGGAGTCTTTCGGAGGAAATGGAATTGTCGATACAGCAAGACCCCTGAATGATGGATTCAGCAGCGATTGTTATTACAAGGATGGCGGTAGAGGAGTATCATTTTGTCTATTAACCTTTTGCAATTCCTAGTTTATTATGGCCTAGAACAATCCATTTTTAAAGACTTCCCCACCCCTTTATTCGTGTAAAAGTGGCGCCTGCTGTTTTAAACACTGCCCGCTCTTTATAGCCTCTGAGCAGTTACACTTGCTTAGCATAATGTATAACCCTAGGCCACAAAGCTAGAGCAAACCCTTGCTAAAGCAAGGATCTCCTTTTAGCTGGGTATTTGGAAGGTTTCCCTAACTTTCTGATGCCACATCAGGCCCACAAACGTACCCATGTTCCTGGGTCCAAACACTTTACCCTACTGTCATCTAAGCTTTGATTTCATCACCTGTAGTGCCCTGGCTACTTAGCAAAAGGCAAAAGCATCGTTAGTCAAGGGTGCGCAGTAAAGAACTCTTCTGCTACAGTAGATAAAATGACAGTGACAAAGTAATTGTCATAAAAATGATTCTTTTCTAAAAATGCTCCTAAGAAACACGGTCTGTGCTGCAGGAAGGGGAACAGGCAGTAGTTTTGATGAAAAACCCTTGGAAAAAGAGCACTATGGTCTCTTTGCTATACAAATGCAGGGATTTTTCTGCTAGCGGTAGTGTTGCTGTAGCCAATGGTAGCAGGGTAGGAGAGAGGCAAGGTTTGCAGGGAGAGCTGGTATTTCTTATTAGAACAACTGATAACAGTTGGAAGGAAAAAACACCCCAAATGCTTTTAGGGCTGTCTGAAAGCTTTTCCTTTTCCTTTTTCTCCAGCTATATCAGCTGGTTTAATAAAAGCTATTCTCCCTGCTGCAAACCTTGCTGTAAAGAGCTGGTTCTGTGCATGCGATTCGTCCGCTGAGAGGACAAAGAATTCCACACTTCTTAAAACTGGGACAGTTCGGTAAAAATTGGTTCTGAAACACTAAAAAAACCCCAAAATGCTTCCTTAAAATGCCGAGAGCTCGGGATTGGGTTTGTGTTTTAAAGAGAAGGATTGCAGCTCATGAAGGAGCTATGCACACACGCTAAAATGTGGTCAACTCTTCCTTTCAGTAGCTTTGAAGCAGCAGTAATCTAACAAAGCACCTTGCTCTTGCTGTGCTGACAATGAGGCCGGTGTGCAAAAAACCCCCGAAATTAAACAACAACAACAACAAAAAAAAAGGGACATTTTAATTTCAAGGTTCACTGGAAAAAACATGAAGAAGGAAAAAAAAAAAAAAATCAATGCTTGCCAAAGAGAAAGAGAAACTCTGCAGGGAAATGGGGGAAAAAAAAGTATTTACAGGATTTAAAGAGAAATGTATAAATAATGGGGCAATAAAAACCCAGGAAATAAAATATTTGTTCCCCCTAAGTCCAAATACGCAGGTAATGTTGCAAATAAATCTATGTGAAATGACCTTAAGGAATTGTGTTGTTATCAAGCAGTTATTGGGAAAAGGGAATCAAAAGGGTTATTACAATCAAAAGGCTGCATCAGTCCCGATGCAGCCATGGGCATCTGGAGGATGCAGAGCTCCTATGCAGCTCCATGCCCTGGGAATAGTGGCTCTGGACCATGTACAGACGTGAGCACATGTATGTGCTTGGGGCTTAGGGATGTGCTCAAGCCTCTCAGCTTGGAGCTCCCTGGTGCTTGTGCTGTGATGCTGGCCACGTCTGAGCTCAGTGGTGCCTTAAGCAGGGCTGCAGCAAGGATGAGGTCTTTGCAATGGGCAACCCCACTCCTGCTCGCCCACTTTCCCCATAGGATGGTCACATCCTGCACAGGCCTGGCACGGAGCTCATGCACATGGAGCCTCAGCAGACACTCGTAACCAGGGCGTGCTTTGTGGTGATGCTGGTCTGGCTGTGACTGTATGTGAAGCCTGTAGAGAGAGCTACAGCTTCACTGCGCGTCAGGCACAGCCCTGCTGTTCTTTGCTTCAGCCTAACAACACCCAGTAAAGCTGAACGGCTTTCGGGTTCAAATCAACACCCTCGTCCCTGTCCCCGTGCTCCTGCAGCCAGGGCGTGAGCAGTGGGAGGGCTGTAGGAATTGAAGGCGAGCAGAGGGAGGGCAGCAGAGCTGTGGCCGCGCATCCCGTCGCTGCTGCGGATGGAGGTGTGCGGGGCTGGCCATGGAGCATCCTTGGTGTCACCCTGCGCCCTAACGATGGCTGTGGGTGCAGACCAGGCCTGCGTGCTATGGGGTCTGGCTAGTAATTAATAAATACTTATTTATTGTTATCTATTTAAATAATACAATAAATATGGCTAATAATATAATAAATATTTATTATTATGGGCTCTGGCAAATAAACGGCAATTAGTTTTTAATCACATCCCCTAGACACATGGTCTTCTCAAGTGGGGGTGAGCAGGATCAACCTGGGGAGCACCTCCCTCCCAAGGCTCTCCTATGGGATTAAATGGATTTTCCGTAAGCACTGGTGTTCAGGATCAGACCCGGTCTCTCTGCTAGGTCTGTAATACCTTTCTGCCTGTTGGTTTTCTGGCACTCAGCTGTCAGAGCTTTCTGTAAGGATGTTTTGGGTTTATGTATGTTTTGTCTGACATCTCAGACGCTTTATAAGCTTCATCCACTTCATTCTCCTGCGCTGCGCACTTCGCTGCAGTGGCGTTACCTTCACTTTATTGACAAGGAGATGTAAATTCACGCACAGCCAGGCTGCAGCTGGGGTAAGGACCGGGCTCACAGCTCCAGATGTGCCAATAGCCAATGCAGCAGCTGCCTGCGTGAAATCACCCAGCAGTGGTTTTGCTGGGTGCCTCTGCACGGTGATGTGTCTATACATGAGAGAGAGGAGGAGCGAAGAAGAGGAAGCACGATGGCTTAGGGAGGGAACAGTGCAAACTGCTGTCCATTAAGTGCTCCTGAGGCAAGTGCAGGGACTTGCTGCAGACCTGTCATAAAGGACTGTAAGAAAGAGCTTGTCTCTGGTGTTTGAGTGGGTAAGTGGGAATGAATCCTGAACTAAACCCCCAAAACCCAGTCCTGAATTTACAGCCATTAAGTGGGACTGCCTGATCAGCATCAAAACCATTTACAGCCCGAGGGTTCACCTGAGCACATCAGCTCTGCTGCGCCTAGCCTCAGCCCTCTGGAGCATGCAGTGGTGCTCTTGGGTTTGGTGTTGGTGCTGCTTCGCATCTGACTCCAGGGAGGTGTTAAAGAACCCTGAGGTGGACGGAAACGCAGTGATTTAAGCGAAGCCGTGTCGTGTCAGCTTGGCTCCGTGAATCTGATCAAATGCGCTGAATGCAGTTTAAGGCTGGATTCACACCTCTGGGAGGGGAAATCGGCTCTTTCTGGACAAGAGGATTTTATACCCAATAATGAGGCTAAATGAAGCCCTTACAAAGAAGGGTGGCAAGGAGCCACGTTTTGCTGGCGTGCTGTAACACCGCATCATCCATGAACGCGGCGCGTGCAGGAGGTGCTGCTTTCTCCTTCCAGGGTTTTTATTACAGCACTAACCACTGACACTTCGTTCTCTGCCAATTCCTCTGCTCCCTTCTCTCATGCTGGCAAAAATATAGCAGGAGACCTAAGGCTGTAGGCCTTGGCAGGATCGTGTGAATATGCTGAACACATACATGCTGATTAATTCATTGCCTTAGCAACTGAAAAGTCTCAGCTTGTTCTCCCTTGTTTATTGGCCCTTTCAGAGCTGATGTGAGGGGTGAAGATCATCCAGAGGCAAAACGCAGCATCCATTGGCTGCCTGCATCTGCAAGGGGCCAAAGAACAACTTTGATCCCAAAAGGTTGCCTGTCCCACACAAACCAGTCAGGTAAGCAGCCCACTGCCTCTCGTTTGGGTGGTTTTGTTACTGAGGGCATCCAAGAGAGGCAACTGGACTGAAAGAAGCTTCTCCTGCCTGTCCTCCCTCTATGTGCAAAGGTTGTCACACAGGCATAGAATCCCAGGCTGGTTTGGGTTGGAAGGGACCTTAAAGCTCATCCAGCTCCAACCCCTGCCACGGGCAGGGACACCTCACACTAGAGCAGGTTGCTCCAAGCCCCTGTGTCCAACCTGGCCTTGAACACTGCCAGGGATGGGGCAGCCACAGCTTCTCTGGGCACCCTGTGCCAGCGCCTCAGCACCCTCACAGGGAAGAGCTTCTGCCTTAGATCTAACCTGAACTGCCCCTGGTTCGGTGTGAACCCATCACCCCTTGTCCTATCGCTACAGTCCCTCCCCAGCATCCCTTTCTCTCCAGGCCCTAGAACAGTTTCACCACTTCCAGAGCAGTTGCTCCTCTGTTTTGCTGTTTCTATGCAAACACAAGCTGCCCATTGGTAAACTCTGAGCTCAGAAACGTCCAAGTGCTGTCAGGAGGAATCTCCATTTGCTTCAAGGAAATGAGGTGACTCATCCCTTCTATGGCTGCATGGAGTGAAGTCACCCTCCCCGCCAAGGCTGGGCTGAAGCCAGATTCCATCCTTCTATAAATAAGGCCCTAGACTGCGCTCAGAAGTGTGCTCCTTGACACAGAGCCACCGTATTAAAGGCGTTGAAGTAGAGGTTGCGTAAGCCTGAGGGAGTGCACAGAATGAATGGAAGGATGTCTGGATTTCTTCACACACTTCTTTTTTTGTGACATCTGTGCAAACCCTGATTCCATGTATAGAACCATAGAACAGTTAGGGTTGGAAAGGACCTTAAGATCATCCAGTTCCAACCCCCCTGCCATGGGCAGGGACACCTCACACTAAACCATGGCACCCAAGGCCTCCTCCAGCCTGGCCTTGAACACCGCCAGGGATGGAGCATTCACAACCTCCCTGGGCAACCCATTCCAGTGCCTCACCACCCTCACAGTAAAGAATTTCTTCCTTAGATCCAATCTAAACTTCCCCTGTTTCAGTTTGAACCCGTTACCCCTTGTCCTGTCACTACAGTCCCTAATGAAGAGTCCCTCCCCAGCATCCTTGTAGGCCCCCTTCAGATACTGGAAGCTGCTCTGAGGTCTCCACGCAGCCTTCTCTTCTCCAGGCTGAACAGCCCCAACTTTCTCAGCCTGTCTTCATACGGGAGGTGCTCCAGTCCCTGATCATCCCCGTGGCCTCCTCTGGACTTGTTCCAACAGTTCCATGTCCTTTTTATGTTGAGGACACCAGAACTGCACACAATGCTCCAAGTGAGGTCTCACGAGAGCAGAGCAGAGGGGCGGGATCACCTCCTTCGACCTGCTGGTCACGCTCCTCTTGATGCAGCTCAGGATACAGTTGGCTTTCTGGGCTCAAGCGCACACTGCAGCCGGCTCATGTTCATTTTCTCATTGACCAACACCCCCAAGTCCTTCTCTGCAGGCCTGCTCTGAATCTCTTCTCTGCCCAACCTGTAGCTGTGCCTGGGATTGCTCCGACCCAGGTGTAGGACCTTGCACTTGGCATGGTTAAACTTCATCAGGTTGGCATCAGCCCACCTCACAAGCGTGTCGAGGTCCCTCTGGATGGCATCCCTTCCCTCCGGCGTATCAACCGAACCACACAGCTTGGTGTCATGGGCAAACTTGCTGAGGGCGCACTCAATCCCACTGTCCATGTCACCGACAAAGATGTTGAACAAGACCGGTCCCAACACCGATCCCTGAGGGACACCACTCGTTACCAGCTCCAGCTGGACATCGAGCCATTGACCACAACTCTTTGTGTGCGGCCATCCAGCCAGTTCTTTATCCACCGAGTGGTCCACCCATCAAATTGATGTCTCTCCAATTTAGAGACAAGGATGTTGTGTGGGACAGCGTCGAACGCGATTAATTAGGATTAATATCCTAATAAATAAACAAGTGAAAGCACTCTGACCCTGGTGAGACAACTCCATACTAGGGTATCTTCTTTACATTTGCAACTGGTGGCTATTAGAAAGGGTCGGAAGGGATTGGTTTTGGAAGCACACTTTTTCCCTTACATACCACTTCCAGTGCTGTTCTTGACAGATGCACCCTTTGATGTGAGGTTTTGCAAGAGTAATGGATCTTTGAGTTTCAGGCTATGGCTTTTTATGAAAGGAATGTAATACATCCTGAAGCTCAGAGACCACTGGGGTTGCATTCGTTGATATCCAGAGATGAGCTCGTCCTCTACCTTAAACCAGTCCTCCTCCTGCAAGAAGGATAACAGGAGGCAGCTCTCAGAGCACCAGGTAAATGTTGCCGTGAGCCCAAGGGCTCTCCCTTTCCCTAGAGCTCTTTTGGAAACAAGCAGATGGGTATCAAATGAAAACATGTTTACTTGATGCAAACAGTGAAAAGACTGATGTTTGCAAACGCCTCTTGCTGTTTCCAAGCACAGCACAAATCACTGCCTCCGATAGACTGGTTTCCACCAAATAGATTTTAACCTTTTTCAATGGTTAGCTGCTGGGGAGGGGGAAAGCCAGTGCTGGAAAGCTCTCCTCAGCCACAGAAAAGGTGAATAACTAGTGCTGTTTCAAGTCAATGCTCTTCAAACAGAGCTCTGGTAACGTTAGCTCGTCTTACTGTCTTCTGCCTTTTGGTGGGAGATCACGTTGGTTTCATCTTTGGCCTGGTTGGCTTGAAGAGCACAGCAAACCTAGCTCTATTTGGTCAAGCAGCACTTCAGAACATTACTGATGCTGCCTTTGAAAGCCCTGCCTATTTTATGGGGGGGGAATACTTAAAATGTCAATGATAGGAAACTAAGTAGATCTATTTGAAATATTGATTACATATATCTTCCGAACGAGGGTAATGGGGTATTCCTGGATGCTATATGCATGTTTATACGTCTCTGAAATGTCTGATTCATGTGCACCTAATCTTTCTTTTTGCTAAAATAGACCATCATATTTCTTGCTAAGAAATTAATTATTCGACCACTGGTACACGTGCCTGAGAGGAGACCATTTATAATGCTGCATCTTCAGCTAGCGTTTCTTCAGCAAGTAATCCTTGACCTGGAAACCTCTTTTCACTGAAAAGGACTAATTTTGCCAATGTTATTTTTTTCGCTTTGACTATGGTTTCCTGTCTAATAAAGCCTAAAAGACTTATTTTATACTTTCCAATATTGGTAAAACATAAACAGAAAATAGAAAATGACAACTTTCACAAAGCAAAGCTTCCATTTGTTACCCAGAACTCTGAATTTGGAAGTGCAAAGTGATGCATTGGCAAGCAAAAAGGAGAAAACACAGAACTGACTAACTCATGCTTTTCTTTGTTCATAAACTATCTTGTCCTTCTACACTGGTTTGGGTTTTGCTTTCCCTTTTTATTTTGAGATGATCTCACATTTGGCTATCTTCATCTGTACCACTTGTTTGGAGCAACGCTGCTTTTCGTGTCTCTCCATTGCTTAGTTAAGAGATTCAACCAATCACAGGTAGTGACACCAAGACTTGCTCTGTGCCAGCCTCATCTGTGTCACCCCCAATCTTGCCGTTTATTTGCTAGAAGCAGCACTTCTCCATGCAGTCATTCTCAGAACTACAGTGCCAACCTTTAGGAAACAAGGGTTTTCACCACTTCCTCACTCATGGTCACAAGCCCAGCTGAGAACACCAAGCATTCCATAGGCACCCAAACCAGGACAATCTACAGCTATGGGACTAGGTGAGTTCTATAGAGAAGCTGCTGAGGGTTAGTTTGGTCCTTGGCAACTTCTGTAAGAGAAATGGAGCATTTGCATATGTTTTTCAAGAGCTCGATGAGGATCAGTAGACAATGTAATCCTGTACCACTGAGGTAAAGGGCTGAGCACTCTGAGGGTTGAGTCATGGCCCTGGAGGCAAGTCTTAGTGTCCAAATCCTCCTTCCAACCACCAGCTAAAAAGCGGTGATTTGGGATGTCCATCCACTTTAATGAACTGCACAGATTTCCACTTTAATGAATGGCGCAGATTTCCACCTGCCCTGCGTCTGACATTCAGAGCCCTTCAGAGCACATCCAGTCCAGTTGCCACTCAAAAGCAGGACCATTTTAAAAGCTAGGCCTTTTGTCAAAAGCAGAAAACACCCACTGAATGCGCTGCCAATAAAACCTAGCCTTGCACTTTAGTGTGACAACAGCTTCGGTCTGTGGGCTCCTGAGCCTTTTCTGCACTGGGTTTTTCTGGGAATGGCATTCCCAAGAGGTAGCAGTAGGTTATGTGGCATCTGCTGGCTTGGACACGGAGCTTTCTTGATCCATTTTGTGGATTAATGTTCTTCCCGTTGTGTCAAGGCTGACTTTTGTCGAGCAGAGGAGGGGAACTTTAAATGAGGCTGTCCTTCTAGCCCTGTCTCCTTCTCCCTCCAGACCTTAAGGCTTTTGAGAGAGGGAAGGAAAATAGTTTGCTGTAACTGGATAAGCAATGGAAGTGATCGGTCTGTCAATAAGATATCTACCAGGAGCCCTGTCCAAAGGAAAATGGAGTAGGGGGGTGAAGAAATGATCCAGAAACGAGCTGTGTAGGAAGAGCAAAGAATTAGGCACAGCTGGAGCCGCTGAGCTACTGACCTCCTGCCCTGCCCCACTCAGCCTTTCCTCTTCTTCCTCCCCTGCTATGAGCTGGGGATGGGAAAGGATGTTTCTGGAGGTGAAGAAGGTCAAGGCAAGTTTGAGAGATGTGACTGTAATTCAACATGCTGTTTCTGAGCTGAGAGAGCTGGGAAGGAGCAGCTTTTCTTACCCATGCAGCAAGTAAGTACCTCTGTTAGGGGCTAACATTGACACTTTCCACGTGTGCAAGTACTGTAGTTAATGTGCTTAATGAATGAAAGGTGAAACAGTCTTCAAATGGGATGGAAAGATCTGTGGGTATAGTTTGGTATGTTTTCCCAAAAGCTTCTGTTTGAAATAGAAGAAGTATCTTTGTGAAAGTGAGAAGCATCCCCTTTCTTTCCCATTAAAAAACATTGTCATCTGAGCCTGTCTGACAGCCTGGTGTAAATCTCTGCTCTGTATTTGGAGGTATCTTGTTCCCTCTTGGGAGGAATGCATAAGGAGCTAGAACTCCAGTGAAGCTGATTCTGCAGTAGTAAGCTATGGTCCTGCTGGTGTTTGCAAAGGAATGAGAGATAAGCTTTCCTTGTGGAGGATGCTATAAGAAATAGTTTCTAGAGATTTCTTGCCTTCTCTCTTTTGAAAGAGGCCTATGTTTTTTTTTTCTTACAAAGGGCAAAAATAAAATAGTCAGTTTTCTTTTTATTATTGAAGAGAGATACTTCACAGTGAGCTCCAAAGCATTTTTATCAGGCTTGGTGCTAAAAGTAAAGGGGGAAGGAAGCGTTGAGCATAGCACATGAATAAGCACGGGAAGCTTTGAAATAAATGGTTATTAGAGGAAATATTACCATAAAGTACACGTCTCTTAGAAACAAAGCCAAGCAAAGATGATCTCTTATCCTGTTGTTGCTGCTAAGGTCCGGTGTGCCTGGGAGAGGCATCTCCTCGGGCCCAGCTCCTGTGCTCTAAGATGCTGTTGGAGCCTGGTGGCAGTGGGACTGCATCAGGCAGGTCCCTGATGAGCAGTTCTTGGGCTCAGCGGCGTCCTCGGGTCCTGGATGCCACCAAGCAGAAAGCTTCATGTTGAAAGCTCCAGGTCCTCCAGGCTCAGGAGATGGGTTCCTCTCCCCCCTGGGCTGGCACCAGCCCTGAGCTAAACCCTCCTTGCTTGAGGTGGCATCAACTTGTGCTTCAGGATGGCACAGCGAGCTGCCACTTAATGGGAAGTGAAGGCAGCCACTGAAGAAGTGCCTGATTAATCCGTATCGGGGCAAAAGAGGATGTAAATTGAACACAGCTTTAAGGAAGCGTGTCCCTCTCCAGGCTTGCCTGTGAGACGTCAGATCTTGATACCCGGCAGAGGTGAAGGAAAACCTTTGATAACAATGGTAAGCTTTTGAGTGAGAAGCGCAGGCACGAGAGGCAGAAACACGTAAATACATCCAGTTTTCCTCCTCACCTAATTGCCTGAGATTTCTTCCTTTTCCAAGCTGTGATTCATATGTTCATACTCTGAAGAGAGAGACCCAGTGTGACAGCAGGGCCGGGGCTCTGGTGCAGCTGAGCCGTGCTTGTGTACCCAAGAGCTGGAGGGGATGGTAGTCCCAACTGGTACCCCTGGTCCAGGGGTATGTGATGGCATGGGAGCAGCAGGCGAAGCTGCAAGGTGGAGCACACCGCCTGCCACTAGTGCAGAGTAATAGGCACCTTCCCACAGGGGCAAGTTGTATTTCCCGGAAAGTAACAGATTGCCCCATTTTTCACTTCTGCAGATGCTGTTTTCTCTTGTGCCCGCATTGATCTGTTCCACTTGGTTTGCTTTTAGAAATAACTATTATGTGCATGCGGCTTATCACCCTCAGGTCCCTGCTTGTCACTCCTCAGCAGTGAGGTGAGGTGGGCTGTACCTGCCCCAATGGTAGTTCTATACCGTGAGGCACATCTCAGACTGATGCTATTGGGCACACTCCACAGAGAGCAAACAAATAAAGCTCTTAAGGGGACAGTGATGCTGAGAATAATGAATATCAGCTATCCCAGGAGGAAAACTTAACGGGGTACTTGGGTGTTTAATAGTTAAATGAGCTGAGTTTTCCTTAATTAACTTCTGATCCTTCCCCTTCCTCTCCTTACAAGCAGAAAGGAGATTGGGGGACCCCATATGGTTCCCTACCCAAATCTACCTGTAAGGTCTCTGCATGTCACAAATCGAGGTTTTTGCCCCCCCTTGGTAGGAGCTATTTCAAATGACAGCGAGACATTAGAAGCAGTGCGGGACAGGGATTGTTCCCTTCCGTCGTGCGTGCTCAGGCGCGTGGTTTATAAGCTGTCACTCATTTGCACTGACCTCAGCCTGGTGTTTATTCCAAGCCGGTGTTCGGTGCAGCTGCAGCGTTGTTACCGATGAGCAAGCCCGAATGCTGAGCGTGGGGAATGATTGACGTTGTTAAGGTAAAGAGGGAGACTCTTCATCCAGCAGGAGCTGCCGCTGCAGCAGATGCTGTTATAGCTTCTGACACTGATCGTGGTGAGTGGTGTGTAATGTCAGTAGAAGACGAGAGGCTACAACAACAAAGTGAAAAGGATACCTCTGAACACGAATCCCATGGCACCCTGGTAGCCGTTCATAGCCATGACTCCTAGGCTAGGAATATGACTTAAAAAAGGTCAGGCATTTATTGGTTCACTTATCACCTATTCAGTGCACTAGCAAGCACAAGAGCTTGCTAATTACTCATCTATTGCTATTTGACTCTGGGTTAATTTTATCTATCTAAATTTGGGGTTATTTGTTGCTTTTGGGGTTATTTGTTGCCTTCCATGGCTTCTGGCAAATATGGTGCCTGGTTTCCTTTATTTCAGGTTTTCCTTTTGGTGAAATATATTTATATATTATAATATTTATATATTTTATATATATTATATATATTTTTTATATATATAAATATATATATATATTTATATATTTATATAGATATTTACAGAGAATAATTCATAGCAGAGCCACGCATGGTCCGGAATACTGTGATGTACTTGAGGGTAATGCTGCATTTTGGGCGTCTTGCTAGCAATATCAAACAGCAAGTTTCCATGCACGGCTCAAAAACATTCTCCCTAAGCAGGAAGAGGTTTAGGTTTAATCCCCCTCCCTCATTTTGCTATGGAATATCCCTTTCTTGCTGTACTGGAGCAGCAGGAGTCTGGTGTAAGGCTCCCAGGGAGCAGTTTGGGATATCTGTGCAGAGTCAGAGCCCAACTCTCAGCCTCGAGGAGATCTCCCTTGAGCAAGGGGCTTTAAGTTACCATGGACGAGTTGCTTTTGGGTTATGGAGCCCCAAAACTGTTGGTAGAGTTCACTCAAGAGCACATAAATAAGCATGCGGACTGTTTTTTTTCTGTCCCTTTCTGGAGGGATGTTCAGCTTCAGGCCATGATCTAATTCTTGGCCTCCCCGCTTTAGTCTTGCAAGTGGAATTGAGGTCTTTGAATTGTTCCTTAAGTTGTATACATATTTCCACCGCTGCCGTGTGTAAATCAGTGTCTTGCAGTAGTAAAGCTTGATCTGGTTATATTCATGTACCCTCTTGACATGTGTGCGTGTGATAAGAGTGAACTGAATGGAGTTCCAGGCCCCTTGCCAGCCTACAAAGCTGCAGCCACATGCCTGCCCCCAGTGTGCAGATGTGGTCCTGGCCCCTCTCATAGGGATATGTTGCTCCCTTTGCTCCCCGTGGTTAAACCCAAACCAATCTGTGATTCTATGACATCTGTCTATACGCAGGGTGGGATGGGGATCCAGATACATTGTGATTGGTTCAATCACTGCTTCCCACCCCATGAAAATAGCCGTGGGGCTGGATGCTAGGATCCAGGTATGTTTTAAGTGGTAATTTTTTGTTAGTGATGCGTAAAATCTGTGATCAAGAACACAGTTTTCTCCCTCCGATAGTGCAGTTTGTTGCAGTAGGGATGTTTGAGAGACTGCGTGTAGGCACAGATTCACTGGATACCTGTAAGTGAGCCAGGTAACCCATTTCCTTCCTCTCCCCTTTTGGGGTGTTTATGGGGTAGGTAAGCTCAGCATTCTGCACCCCAAGGACCACGCTGTGATTTGTAATGCATCTTCACATGGGTGGTGCAAGGAGGTCCTCACAACGTCACCAGTCTGCTAGGGGATGTGCTGGCCAGCCTCATGTTCTGCATGCTGTGAACTCTGAAAGCTGCATAGTGCCCGGAGGTTACAGTTGGTTTAGCCCATGAATTCCAGATTCCTTCCAGCTTTCTGCCCTGATGCTGACACTGAACCTTCTCCACTGCTGCAGGAGACAGTGTCAGTGTCTTTGTGCTATTTGTCAAACAGACAAACCTGACTCTTCAGAAGGCCCCTTGCAGAGGAACCGTTGCTCTCTGATCGATGCGACCACCTCCAGGAGCTGCATTCTTACGGAGTTCTGCTGCTTTCCACACACGGAACTCTCCCTACTCCAGCCTTCCCATCAGGAATTGTCCCTAGTTCAAAGATCCTTCCCTAGGACCATGGCCCTTCAAAGGCGACCCTTCCGTTGTACAGCAGCTTTGACGCAAGTGAACTGCAGAGGTTTAACTGCCAGATAAAAGCAGAGCCCATTAACCCCCACAATTGCTCTAATGAAGTCAGGGTGAAGTTGTGAAGTCCGGGTCACAACTAATGGATGAGCCATTAACACCTCTCAGGCATAACAGCATTTAGAAGTATCCAACAGCAAATGCATTTAGTGACTTGCAGGTGCAGAACTGGCCATGAGAGCAAGTCGGCATGGAAAGATGGCAATTTCCCTGCCTGCCCCACTCGGCTTCCTGCCTTCCGTGTATTTATGTTTAAAGTCAACTCTACTTGGGAAGAGTTTTGCCATCCTAGAGCTGCCAGATGGCAGGAACTTGTTTTGTTGATGTGCTTTAACACTTGCGAAGAGCTTGTGTTGATCCAGAAGCTCCAGCTCTGTGCGGGCAGGTGTTCTTGCTGGTGTATTCACTGCATCCACACTGGAAAGGCTGGAGGTCTTCCTCTCCATCAGAAAGGATTTCCTAGTGGATAAGGTAACTTGCTGTGCTGACACCAAGGGACTGGGTTAGCTTTCCACAGTGAAGCTGAGTGCCATGAGCGAATGTGCCTTTAGTGCCATGAGTGAATGGCACCCAGGTTCACTGTGGAAAGCTAATCTAATCCCAGCAGAGAGTAAGGTCAGTAGCTGCTCAGTTCTCATTCCCCCTCAGTCTACTTGCAGAGACACAAGAGCCTGTTTAAAGAACTGAGATGAGGTTGTTTAATGGTGGGGGATGATTCAGAGGAAGCAGGTTGGAAGGGGCCTCAAGGACCGTCTGGTCCAACCTTTCTAGGTTGCATGACCCAGCAGCCTCTCCAGCCCAATCTTAACAGTGTCCAGTATTAAGGAATCCACCACTTCCCCGGGGAGATCATTCCAATGGCTGATTGTTCTCACTGTGAAAAGCTTTCCTTGTGTCCAACTGGAATCTCCCCAGGAGTAACCTGTGCCCATCACCCCTTGTCTTTTCCATGGGACTCCCTGTAAAAAGGGAGTCTCCATCTTCTTTGTAGCTACACTTTGAACAGTGGAACGTGGTGATAACCCTAACCCTGAGCCTTCTCTTCTCCAGGCTGATTAAGCCCAGTTTTCTCAGCCTTTCCTCACATGGCTTCCCATCCTTTGGTCATCTTTGTGGCCTTTCTCTGGACCCTCTCCAGCCCATCCACATCTGTTTTGTATAGCAAGGACCAGAACTGATCACAGTGTTCCAGGCGCTGGCTGACATGAGCCGAGTGGGATGATGATTTCCTTATGGCTGCTGGTGATGCCCTTGCTGATGTAACCCAGCATCCTGCAGTGTGGCTCTCCCTTCACAAGTACCCGCTTTCCCTCTCAGTTTGGTACCATTCGTAGACTTGGTCAGGGTACACTTGATCCCATCTTCCAGATCATCTATGAAGACATTAAACAGGCTTGGGCCCCATATTGATCCCTGGGGGCCCCATTGGTGGCAGGTCACCCTCTGAGTAGTCAGTCCCACCGCTGCACAGACCACTTGTCTACACCTACCACTTTCTTTAGGAGGCTTGCTAACCTTTGTGATGCTTTCGTTCCAGGATCCCAGAAAGACGCTTCCATTGCACTGGTTGAGCACTTCCAAACTGTAGCCAAGTGCATGTCTTGCATCTATGGCCTCACTGCAGCTCTGAGTTCATTGTACCCACCTGGGAGAGAACACGGCTCAAGGTGAAAGCTGGGATGGGAAAAGGCTGGGAAAGTGCAAGCATCCATGCAAATGCATCAGACCCTGCGCTAAGACTCTGCACTCGGTTTGGGTGATTGTATAAGGCTGTAAATGAGGAACTTCCTTGTAACTCACCTGCATGTGAAGAACCTCCCTTCTCCGGGGGAGAAGGTGACCAGCCTATTGCAGGTAGTCTTATGGGAAGCCCCTGTGAAACCTGCCTTTGCTGGGCTAGAATCAACCAGCTCCGCAGATGGAAGAGGTGCTTGCACTCAATGCTCTCTGCCTCTCCCTCAGCCTACAGGTGGGATTGGAGCCGTAAAGGAAAGCTGCATGTTTTAATTCCCTGCCAGCAGTTTGTTAGTCTATAAAAGTGAAATACTGAAGCGTTACTTAAAGCTTTCTTTTTACCCTTGTTCTCACACTGAGCAAACTGCACGCTATGCTTACAAGGTGGGACAAGAACAGGCACTATTCCTGTTCAAACCCTGTATCCTGTGTCCAGTTTTCCACTTGGGTGTCAAATTTGTACCTCTGTCCACAAAGCCTTTAGGCTTCCCAATGGATCCTCAGGGGGTAATTTAAGGAAACCGGGTCATGTGTTGGACACTGTCTTGCACGACGGTGTCATTATCTCTTACATATTAGCAGGCTACTAATGCTGACATCTAATTAGCACCAAGAAACTGATTAACTCTCAATAGGGTCAAGAAACAGAAGAAAAATAGATCTCAGGCAAGCAATTAGGTCATTTATTTAATAAATTAAAATACTGGTGATGATAAGCTCACTGTAGTGCGTTTCTTCCTGTACTGCACAGCCGATGGCAGGAACAAGGCTGAAATGCCAATAGTAAATGTAACCCCGTGTTAAGGGCAGCATCATCAAAACAGAGCACACAAAAACCCACTTGAGCTTTCTCTAGTGGACAATTGATCATCCCAAACAGAGGCGTTTATTGGGGGGGGGGGAGTTATCTTCACATACCAGTACAAGGAATGGAGTCTGTTCAGATTCCTTGTTCTTGGGTTGTTCCACGCTATGGAAATCAAGTGCGCAAAAGATGCTTCAGTCCACACTTGTTACACGGCTTTGTTGTGTACCTGTGCAAACTGGTCTGAAAGCTCAGAGATCCCAGGTGGATAAAGGCACCTGCAGGACCTGGTTCTCGCTATAGTATCCCCAGAGGGTTTCCCTTTTCATGCAGTAGCACTCTGGAGCTTTCTAACAGACAAGTCACCCATCCTCCTTTCTTGCATGCTCAGTTTGAGGCATTTCTTAATTGCATTCATTTAAATGCTAATTTTATTGAATGCAGGCTCCTCTAAATTACTGAGGTGAGTTCTTGCCAGTAGAACAAGCAAGTAACAATAACTCAAGGTATTCCTTCAATAGCAAGGACACTTCAGATGAGGTTTGAAGTTCAGATTGGGATTGGACAAGCACTGGAAGGTTTGTTCTCATGTCCAGCACTGCCTGCAAAACATGAAGCTTCTCACAGCTTGCTTTCTTCCCCATTACCTGAGAGCTATGCAGTCCTTCACAGCCAGTTTTATGGTTTACAGACAGAACGTTTTGGCGTGAGAACTGTGTTTTAGTGCACGGCTGATGGCACTTGGTAGTCACCAGCACAAATGTCATAAACGCTCCATAGCAGGCACAAGCAGCATTTAGCACTCGTGTGCAGGTATCTGTGGAGGCTTTAGACTGTGCTGGAGACTTAAGTGTGGTCTTCTGTTGAACACTGAAGGCAAACCTGCAGCGAGAGGGTCTGCTGGAGGGAGCCGCTGATGGCATCCTTTCTCCCCTTGCTTTTCCTTCCTGGGCTCTAGAAGTGTGGGTTCTGCTCTTGTTCCAAAGAAGAGAGCTTCCCCGAGCCTTTTTTAGGTGATGGAAAGGATAGTCAGACCCTTTTCCAAAGGTCAGGATCAGTTTGGAGCTGGAGTGACAGACGTAGAGGGAGCTGCTTCATCCCAACTTGCTCCAGTTGCAGTGAGGACAGTGGCTGGGAAGGGACACGGCGGGTTCCTGCTCATGCCCCCATAAGCAGCCTCCAGCAAGTGCTGCTGCCCTGAATGTGCTCACGGGCACGTTTGGCTGGCCAAGGGGGCTTGAAGGCAGGGCTAAGTGAAGCTGAGTCATGGATGTGCTCCCAGTAAGTGCTGGTCTGATCACCCCCTGGAAGCAGCGGCACTCTCTGACTGCCTCTGATGGGTCCAGAGTTAATTCAGGGCTAACATAACCATCTCTAACTGTAACAACCAATGCAACAAAGGTGGTTGAAAAGAATAGGGAAATAACCTCTCGCAGTGTTTTTCTTCTTGATATCTTCCTCTTGTTATTAAAACAAATCTATTGAGGGCGAAGTAAAGGATGGAGCATCGAGCAGCGGGAAATCCATCATTGGTACCTAAGTCTTAAACAGTTGATTTCATCCCTTTTTTTTTCAGACTGTCTTGAAAAAGTTGTCAGAAACACCAACAAATGCAAAGCAGCTTTCAAGATGACTTTTTGTTACAGGCATATTCCTGAACTATTCATCTGTGTTAAATGCATTTTGCCTTGAATCATATGTCATGTTGCCAGAAAAGAGTTGTTTCCATGCCAACTCATTTGCAACATGGGGGGGGGGGGGGGAATCAAAGCTACTAACATCTGCAAGATGTCAGGGTTGATATAAGCCACTTGCAATGAAAAACAGAGAACTGCAGGAGGCCTTGCCAAATAGGCACTATATATAGGGTAGAATGTCACAAACTAATCGCCGAACAGTGCGTTTCCATTCCTTTTTTGGCTGTATTCTTGATCTCATCCCTTCACCAGAAAAGGCTTGCAGCAAAAGGAGCATCAGTTCCTTCCACGTGCGTTTCCCTTGGAAAGCAGGAATTGCTGGGATTCTTTTCTTTCTTGACCCAGGCCTTCACAAAAGTCACTTCCTTTAAAACATAGAAGAACTTGCACAAGAAACTGCTGCTTCACTTTCCATACTCTTTCCCTTTCGGTTCCCTGGGCTGCGGGGTCTCTTTCTATAAAGATCCTATTCATCAGCAAGATTAATGAGAGCTGGTGTCTGAAACTGTGGATTCCATTTCACAGCTACTGTTTCCTCTGCATTCTCCCCCCCACACCTTCTTTTCTTTCATAAAAGAAGATTGTTCGTCTATTACCCAAGTATTATGAAATGCCAGAGGCTGAGGCTCTGAAGCCTGAGCAGTTCAAATATCAAGGTATATTTAATTCTCAGGCCATCCAGGCATTGCCGTACTGGGAGAGACATCAGAGGCGGCAGCAGCCTTTTTGGCTTGGAGGGATTAAACCAGTTCTGATTTTCAAGCCTTTTCTTTAATACAGTGATGCAAATCCGTTCTTCTTCTGTCTGGAGATGCTTAAGTTACCTGGTGCGTGTGCTACCATGTCCTCCTTGCTAGGCTGGAGCGCGAGCAAAGGAGGCTGCCGGTTGCCTTCCAAACAGCCTTTCGCAAAGCCCATCCCCGTGGCACTGGTGCTCATGCGACACGAGCCTTCCGGTGATGTGTAATTGCTCAGTCTCACAGAGGAATATTCATGCTCTCTGAGTCTTGCTTACCCCGTGAAAGCCATTCCTTGGAGCTGTCACGGCGGTGGCAGACGGAAAGGAGTTCATTTCATGGGAGTCGTCTTTGCATCAAGAGAGATTCGAGATACCAAATTGGGCAAACCCTTTTGTATGGGGAAGGTCCTGTGCTTGCTGGTGAGGGAGAGGCAGGTGGGAAGTAATGGATCTCCCGTGTTTCGGATGGTCCCGTCGTTTGGCTCCAGCCATTTCTAGAATGATGCAGTTTTCATACCGATCATTTTTATACTTCATAAAGATCTCCATTCAAACTCCAGTAACTTTGCTGTGTTAAAGTGCTGCTCTTCAATAGCATGTTATCACAGACGAGCAGAATTGAGAGCAAATGCAGGAACTGATTCCTACAGCACATTATTGATTTCACTGGGGTTTGAAAGGTGAAGCACAAGTAAGGCCACTTAAGGATAGGAATGCAAATGGAATGCCATGAGCTTTATTCCTGAGCAAGAGTGCAGGCTATAGCACCAAGACCACATAGCACACACCCCAGCATGTTGTTTTAGTGTGTAACTTGAGGGTCTGTGTATGTATTTCTATGTATAAACACACATATGTATCTTGCATATACAAATATGCAGATTAATATACGTAATAGGCTGGGTAAACAACGTGAAATTGGCTTCTGTCTTGAACTATACTGTAGTTAAATCTTTGAGACAACTGTAATTGAAAGAGATTAGAGGGTATTTACCTTCTGCTTCTTAAAACGTATGTGCTTTGTACAGTGACAACAGCATCCTTATAACTAAGCGGTTCCTTTTCCTCCTGTGTGTGTATTACCTCAGCAGAGCAGGGAAATTATCTTCGGAAGAGGCAAATACGACTCTAAAATGAGTTTTTAGGAGTCCATGTGAAGTCAGTCGGGCACAACACCCAGAAAGGCTTTCAACTGGATGTTTTATTCTGTTTTAAATCAGATTGCAGGTTGACAGTGTCCTGTACTGTTGTGCTTAGAATTAGAACCTGGGATTCTGTCACGCTTTGCCTGTCGCCACTCAGACAAGTGCTGCATCTCCATCCCTGCACACAAACGTTAATGCAACGAGAGCAGCTCCGTTTGAGTATGCTTTGCCTTGAAGATTGAGTATATTTTAAACAAGGTTACACCTCCGAGGCATTACATGATGAGCTAACCTTTACGGAGAAGGGCGGAATGTGGTGTGTCGGTTCAAACTTAGCATGGGGTTGGTTGTGCCTCTTGACCAAAGGTGTTGATCATGCCATGCTTTTCATTCAGAACAAGTATTCACTCATGCTTATATATAGAAAAATACAGCTTATTTCTCTGGGCTATACTTCTGAGAGAAAATAGGTGGCTGTAGGACCCCAAAGACACAAGTTTCTAGATCTAGATCCTGTCTGAGCACAAAACGTGCGCAGGGAAACGTATATTGGTAACGATGCATAGCTACAGCTTATGACGCTTGCTACCATTCCTGCAGCATCCTCTGGTCTTGTTCTGGGTTTGCCTACAAATGAGGTTGACCCAAGTCATAAGTTACAGCATTAAGTAACAGTCATGCCCTAATGGACTATTCTGGTAGCTCTTTCATCTTTGTTTTTCAGAGGTGAATAATGGCAGATGAAACAAATCTGCTATTGACTGGTTTTAGCCTTTTTGCATCCTCTGAACCCTGTTCCCAGCTCCTGCTCTATCTCCATGCTGAGCCTTTGCTCTCCATCTGATTCATCACTGAGATTTTTCATCTGAGTTTCGAGCTGCGGGTTCTGCTGCCGTGTCACGGCCGTTGCTAATTTGGCATGACTCGCATTGCAGTAGGTCATTCAGCCACAGTGTTTCCCTTTGAAGAGTCTTGAACCTATGTCCCTGTGCTGGTAGGACATTGTCCTCACTTAGCCCAAGCACTTCACTGGTTTTGCTGTGTTGTGATCACAAGGTTAGTTTTAAAATAACATTTGTATCGACTACCTGCGTTTCCTAAGGCAGGGATCACTTGATGAAATCAAGGATTGCTACTGGGCTCTTTTACTGGAAGTACCTTCCTCACTTCTGGCTGTAGCAAGGAAATCTGAACGGGCTCCCTTTACAAAGAACAAGTCCAAAATAGTTTGATTTTTACCAAAAATCCTTTTGTTCCTATAAATCAGTTACTGTTCTAAAGGTCTTTGATGCCTCAGTAAGAGGTGCGTTGTGATTTTGATGGTTACAGGTTGCCCAAGGAAGTGGTGAATGCTCCATTCCTGGCAGTGTTCAAGGCCAGGTTGGACAGAGCCGTGGGTGACATGGTCTAATGTGGACCTCCATGGCAGGAGGTTGGAACTGGATGATCTTAAGGTCCTTTCCAACCCAAACCATTCCATGATTTTATGTTTCCTGTGTGAGGAGAGCATGAACTAAGGTTGGCGGATGATGTACGTTGATGCTCTTTCCTGTGAAGCCTGTGATACCAGTTTGGTGTTCAGGACAGGTCAAACACACAGCTATCTGATCCTGTTCTTTGGTGTAGCCCTGTGTATTTCTTCTGTTAACACACTGCCATTAGTATGGGTTTCTGTGTTTTTTTTATGGCTCCTCTTTCTAATGAGAAAGTTTCCTCATGCTTTCACGTGAAAACTGGTTTGATCTATTTTGGAAATCGCCGTTAAACTTGGAGCCTTTGAGCCTGTTTTTCTGACCTGGACCAGCTTTCACGTATGGGCTTCAAGGAAATACTTTTCAGAGGGTTTCAATCCCATCGTTCGTATGGCATCTTTAGCAAATTGTTAATTCATCGCTTTTCTGAAACTTGGAATGGCTTCTGTACCAGCCCAACCAGTAAATAAGGCTGTCATTAGCGTGACTGCAGGGAAGTTTTTGTACCTGTAATTTTTCAATGAAATAAAAGAATCAAGGCACATGTTCCTCTTGCAGCTCTTTATCACCATCCTGAGCGTTCTGAAGGAGCTCACTTCCTATTTTGTACCTATTTTAACCATCTTGCACCTATATATCGGATCAGCTTCTTCTTCAAGTGCTCAGCCACACGTAAGCCAGATGAGGTTTGGGAGAAGGTGCATTTATATCGTTTCAGAGAGAAAGCAAACTCGGAAGCATTTCTTGTCTGAAGAAGGATATGTCTGCCTGAACTGCTTTTCCCCCTGTATTCCCATGTGTAGTGTAAGATACTTCTTCAGCTTAAAAACCTTGGTTTGCTTGTCCCTTTAGATCAGTATAGTTGTAATGAATCTCACTGCTGTGAATCCATTTAGGCACTTAACATTTATTTCAGTTGTAGTAGTGCCCACAATGGGTGCTGAGTCTTTCCAAACACTTAAATGCAGTCTTGAGTTTATAATCTGTTCACAGGAATCAGCATCTTGCTGTCCACTGAGAACCACACAAGCTCAAAGGGTACCTGTGTTCCCTCTGTCTCTAGTAGATAAAAAGCACCTCTTGCATGTTTGCTCAGATGGGTTTGCTTTATAAGAAAAGATGCTTTGATTAAACATAGTCTCTTTAGGTTGTAGTCAGGTTCGGATACTACCTGGTTAAGCAACAAAGTACAACTACACTGCAGTTCAAATGTTATTTTTTGGATATGGAGTATGGATGTGGATATGGATTTCCCCTCCAAGATGTTTCTCAGTGGCTAAGCCTCCAAATAGTCTGAGCTGAATGAGCATTTGCTTGTCCTTTGAAATCAGGCTCTCTCTTCCTGATGTAAATCTTCACCATGAATTAAATAGTGCTGCTCTGAAGAGATGCTAAAAGCACGGCTTTGCTTACCTCGTGTAAAACCAGTCTTGTTCTACCAGGTTACCTGCTATGTGTAGGGAAGCCCCTGCATCAACAACCAACATTATGCCACTTTCTGCTTGCAAACAGGAATGGATTTGCTTCAATTTCCATGTGTAAATGCTTTGTTCTCTATGATTTCACGCATTTCAACCTTCCTCCCCTGTGTAAGCAGTTCAGATTGGAGAGCAGGTAGTGCAGACGAGGGCCAGAATTAATTCTGTGCAAAAAGAGCTGCTCTAAACAGAAATACTGCTGATGCGCTTTCCCTTTTCACCTTACAGGGGGAGATTACGTATGCATCACCTTGGTTTCACTGCAGTCTGCACAAATACCACTTTGCAATGGCTTGAGGCTATGTATGCCATATTTTAATAGTACAAATATGCAGTTGTTATGAGCAAGCTTTCCTGATGTGAAATGCTTTGATCAAATGTGCACTAGATACCATGACTGAGCAGTGCAGAAACACACAAAACGTTAGTTGGTGTCACTAGTGAAAACCAAAACCAAACAAAGCCAACGTTATGCAGTACAGCCGACTCTGGAGATGGTATTCCCATTAAAACTGTGGTTATTAAGTTTAAAAAGTCCATATACAAGGGCTTCTTCTTAATCTGGTCCTCGAGAACCTTATATGAAGCCATTAACACTAAGAAGAAATCTACTGTCAAGAAATTGCAGCAAGGGACTATATTGAAAGCAGAAGGGGAGAGTCTTATTGCTCCAGTGTGTCAATTATATTGCCACTTTTGTTTCTTCGCTGCAAGACTGATAGGGATCTACAAATGCTCAGATCCCAAGGGATTCGAGTATGGCTGGTGAAAATTGGAGATCAATAGGGGTCTATAATGGCAAGCAAACTGCATTGTTTTCATTGGGGTGAACGATGGGAGTCATCCACAGAGGTGCCACGATCGTGGGTCCATCAAGTGTATTTGTTGGAGCCTTCTGCTCAGCATGAGAAATGCAAGGGCCCAGATTCTTGGCAAATTAATTACTCGCCTCTTAATTAGCAAGGGGAGAGGAAAATACTCACTGACCTTTCCCTTCAGATGAATATGTTGTAGCTGAAGAGGAAAGAGGAGGACTCATTTTCTGGATGTGGCTTTTGAATGCATTGGCAGTGCTGCTGAAGAGGCAAACATTGTTTAGTTCCCAGCCCTGTCAGTAGATTGCAAATTCATCCTGGGCCTGGCTTGAAGCGAGCTTCATCTCCAAAGCTGAGAAGTCATTTAGTTTCTCAGGTGGTTCTGCCCTGCCTTTTGCTTAAGCAAAGGCTACCAACTCAACGTGACAATGAGAATTACTATCCACTAGGGGCCAAACTATGCCCACCAAATGCTTGATTTCCCTTCCGAAGCACTTTTCTTCCCCAGTAGTTGAAGTTGCATGCTTTTGTTTCCCTGTTGATGGGGTTTTTTGGGAAAGGTTCTTCTTTTGGAGCCTGCTACATGATGTATCCCATTGCAGACAGCCCTTGAGCTCTCCAAGTCTCAGGCTGAAGCCGCAAGATACAGTTCACTTGTTCATGTGCAGCAGTTATGAATATTACGACTGTGTTTGCTATAAGGGCAGGCAAGCAAGATGTAAAAGTCAGTCTATTGATGAAGATAAGAGATGTGAGTTTTCAGAGATGGGGGAAATTATGGCTACTGAGGGCTCAACCCCCTTTCTTTCCGTGTATGTAATAGCTGAAATGATCCTGCTCACTGTGTTGAAGAAGGGATTGTAAAAGCTCTCAACAGGAGATGCCTCTCTAAAGATGTGATTCAAAGCTCAATGCAGTGGGCAGTCCATCAGGCTGGACACGCTTCTAGACCGTGTGCCCCTTGTACATCTCTTTGCTTTCTTTACTGTTTGAGAAAGCTGATGAATGGAGGGAAGCACTACTGAGGTGCACCAAAGCATATATACGTGCTTAAGTGTAGATGTTCTTAGTGGTCATTGGCAAATGAAATCCCACGCTGTCGGCTTTTGGTGAGAATTTGGCATAACCAGCATCCTGTATCTCTATATCCTGTATCCTGTATCCACACGCACTCCAAAGGCAAGGATTCCGAGGTTGTTGTTAAGCTTTTCTTTCTCCCACAAGGTACAAACAAATGAGCTATTGGATTACTTACAGCTTTCATTAAAATGTAATTAAAAGATGTCATAGTTTTATAGTCGGACTCAGCTGTAGCCAAACATATGGGCATAGTAAACCATTTCACAGAGCTGAAAGGTGCTGGGGTCCTGCTGAGAAAATGATCGCCTCACAGCCTCTCACTTAATTATTCTAAAGTTAATAATAACAATGGCTCAAGTTCCCCTCCTTTGAACAGAGCAGCTTTTCATGTTCCTGCCTGGAAAGCTCAGTGGTGGAGGCAGTTACTCTGCTGTGGAGACAGAGGCTCTAGAGCAGCGTGGAAGAAGAGAGAGGACAAGAGGAACCGGCCTCAAGCTGCACCAGGGCAGGTTTAGATGGAGCTGAGGAACAATTCCTGCCCCAGAGGGTGCTCAGGCATTGGAACAGTGGGGGAGCCACCGTGCCTGCAAGTGTTCACACAGCGTGTAGACGAGGCCCTCAGTGCCATGGGTTAGTGGTGGCCTTGGCAGTGATGGGAACGGTTGGACTGGATGAGCTTAAAGGGCTTTTCCAACCTGGTTGCTTCCATGATTCTATGATTCAATTTAAACATGCATTACTTACTCCCTTTTCCCACTTGCTTGTAAAACTCGCTCAGGAATGAGAACTCACACCACGTACCCGTAGCAGGTGGGAGGAAAAAAGAAGAAGAAGATATACTAAACAACCTTACTGCAATCTATTTGCATGGATTACCTGAACATTTATAAGTAGCTAATCTGTTCAGAGGATCCAGGATCAGCCTGCACACATGAAAAATGCAGAAGGTGCACAATATAATTTAATACAGAATTAACAACTCTCCAGGAGCATCAAATATTGCTGGTTCCAGGAAATAAAAGACTTTGTCTTGTATATAATACTGGGATATTAAAAGTAGAGTATCCTGGGTGTCAGGCCTTTGGCTGATTTGAAATAGTAGGAGGAAGCAGTACACTTCTGCACTCTTGTGACTGCTATAGTGAAGATGTTTCCCCTTCACAAGAGCTACTTCACTGGTGAAAGCTATCGAAGTATTACTTTAAACAAGCTGTCTTATTCGAAGGGCTGTACCAAGCCTTCTTCATCATGAGTGTGTGGTTTCCAAAGGATGCGACCGTGAGCCTGAGCCCTCCAAGCACTGTCAATAAGGGAAGGCTGGAACATAGAACTGGCTAAAATATGCAAGAGTTAGAAAGGAAAGAAGTTGTAGTAAAGTCAGTGTTATTTGGGGGGTGAACAATGTGGCACTGACTGTTCACGTATCGTGGGCATCTATCTGGAGCTTATTCCCTGACAAAAGACCCTTAGAAATTGTTCCTGTAGTTGGCATTCACATCAGGTTTTGGTCACAGCCAAATTCACACATTCAGCAATGTAGTTAAGCTCCTAGATCCCCACCACACAAGAATAGGGATTAATACATTTATCTTGTAAAACAATGCAGTCCTCCTCTGAATTACAACCAGGAATTAGGCTGCAGTTACCGAATATGCTCAGGGAGGTTATGAATCAAGTCGCTGCACTGCTGGAATTCCCCATCTCTTATCACCTCCCATTCGGAAGGCTGCAGCCATCGGAGTGTCAGCTGCCAACTGGGTTTGCTGGAGGCAGGGAAGTGCTGCCTTCTCCAGCAGAGAATTGCTGCATTGAGGGCAGAGAGAGGGCTTCGCCTTGCAAGTGTCAGCCAGAAGTCGGGAAGAGAGATCGGGAGACACCCCTAGACTTGGTGATCCATAAAACCTTCATGAAAGTCAATGACTGTCCCGGCAGGGATTGATGCCATCATTTACATGGCATGCCAACGGTGATAAACCTGTCCTGCAGCCACGTGCAGGGCTAGTGGGTGTCGTGCTCCGTGCCTGCTGAAGGTCTCGGTTAGCACAAGAAACCCTTACGCTAATCTCAGCCTAAAATAAACCCTTCTTCTAATCTCAATCTAAAAGCAAAACCCTAGCCTAAACCAGGAATCAGACAGCCACTGCTGGCTCTAAGGGAGGAGAATGTCGCTTGTAGTTGAAGGAGGAAGGGCTCTTTCGTTTCCTATCCCTTCTAAGTGTACGTGGCACACATATTTATAGGTTAATGGTACCTTGGAGGAAATGCAGCTCGTGCAGTGATTAACAGAATATTTATTGCCTACAAGCAGTGTTATAAAATACACATAGTTCCTGCCTCCTAAATGATAATTAACCTGCTGGGGGGTGCGTTGCCCATCTCAAGCCTTCTGCAGCACAACGCTGGCATTTCTCATTAAAATGCAGCCTGGAGGCACTTTGTTATTGTTTAGACTGTGAAAACCTTTGGTGTTCTGGGTTTGGGGGTTCCTCCTCCCCAAGTATGTGTTCTGAGCGCTAAACACAGGAGGAATTTGGCACATTCTTTAAAGGGCTGCACATTAAGAATACATTCTTGACCATGAAAAGCAAGCCAAATTGCTGACTGGTAGTCGTAGAAGTCAACAGCATTCAGGGACAGGCACTCTCCCTTTAATCTTCACTACAACGAGATGCCTTCATAGTTGAAACGGGATCATCTGGAAGTCGAATGCTTCCTGCTTGAGGCACGGTTCTTGTGCCTTTCGACACTGCTTTCGGGGGTTATTTCAGCCCCATTGTGGATGGCAAGGCTCGGATTAGGGAAACTCTTCAATTCCATCTTTGTTTTTTAAAGGGCTGCCTGCTCTCGTGTGGCCTTTTTATGCATCTCTTGCCATAGGTGCATTTATCACTGCAAACCCTGCAGGAAAGGTTGACTGCGTCAAGAGGAGAGCAAGGAAATAACAGCCTAATAAGAATCCATCCTGGTGCTCTTGCCTGATTCCAATATGAGAATCAGGAGTTCAGTTTTGTTACCACATCGCATCAGCTAATTCCCAAATTCAAAAGCAGTGTTGTCGAGTAGTGCTAAGAATGTACCAAACGATGCCCAATGTTAGGATCTGCTCTCTGTTAACTGATCAGAGTTGATAACATCAGTGCTGTTGTGCATATAAGCCCATGGCAACGCTGCAGTGTTTACACAATACATAGGATTAGGGTTAGTGAGGCCACGGGCAGTTGTCTGAAATCAGCTGTGGCATGAATAAAATGAGCAGGGGAATACATGCTAAGAAAGGGGATTTACTCTGGGTTTAGGTTTCACTCCTAACCCCATCAGTGCCGTACGCTTCTGTCAAGTTTCATAGAACCATAGAACCCCGGCTGGTTTGGGTTGGACAGGACCTTAAGATCATCCAGCTCCAACCCCTGCCACGGGCAGGGACACCTCACACTAGAGCAGCTTGCTCCAAGCCCCTGTGTCCAACCTGGCCTTGAACACTGCCAGGGATGGGGCAGCCACAGCTTCTCTGGGCACCCTGTGCCAGCGCCTCAGCACCCTCACAGGGAAGAGCTTCTGCCTTAGATCTAACCTGAACTGCCCCTGGTTCGGTGTGAACCCATCACCCCTTGTCCTATCGCTGCAGTCCCTGATGCAGAGTCCCTCTCCAGCATCCTTGGAGCCCCCTTCAGTTACTGGAAGCTGCTCTGAGGTCTCCACGCAGCTTCTCTTCTCCAGGCTGAACAGCCCCAATGTTCTCAGCCTGGCTCCATACGGGAGGTGCTCCAGCTCCTGCTCATCCTCGTGGCCTCCTCTGGGACTGATCCAACAGCTCCATGTCCTGCTGATGTTGAGGACACCAGCACTGCACACAGTGCTGCAAGTGGGGCCTCACAAGAGCAGAGTAAAGGGGCAGGATCCCCTCCTTTGACTTGCATCATCCCTTACCATGGAGAAAACTTTTGGTTAGGTGCAGAGCAAAACTTCATGAATTCATTCTGAGGGTTTTGACTGGTTTTTTTCCCCCACAATGGCAAAATGCCCGGTGCAAATCAAACCCTTCCATTCAGCTTCCAAAAAAGAAGAAACTCTCCTGGATGCCTGAAATATTAATTAGAAAGAAGCAAAAAAAAAAAAAAAAGGGAGAGCTTTGGACAGATCCCAGACCAGCAACTCCAATATAAATGTCTGCAACTGTCATATGAACTTCTCAGTAAATGAGACTCTAATCCTTCCTTCCGAAAGTGGAAATACTACTTGATTAGCCCAATTAAGAGCGGATTTCTGACAGAATATTACTTTAGGGTGTAGTTTCCTAAAGGATGAAAAGGTGCCAATTTAGAAACAACTTTGTCACTCGTGTCATTAAAAAATAGAACCAAGGAACGGCATAGTAAATTAACCGCTTGGAATTACACCTTGGCTTGAGTTTCCCTTCAAAGCAATATTAAATATGTAAAGCAATTAGGCTATTTTTACGCAGAGTGAGTTGGTAAATCAATATCCTTCACTAAGAGCACGATCGCTGATGGATTTGGGTTTGTTTGGGGTAGCTTGGATGGATGGCTTGTTTTTACTCCTCTGTTTTAAGACCTGCTAGGTTTGCTTAGAGAATGGATGGGGTGGGTGAACCTTTGCTCCTGGCACATCCTTTCCCTGCAGACTTTGGCATTCTCAGCCTCCTCTTCCTCCTTGAATGATGGAGTATGTCACCGTGGCATAGGACAGCTCAAAGCTAGAGCCCTTCTCTCACCTGTATAATTTATATTATATACTTTATTAATATATTATACATGTTATATATAATTCATTATATATTATTTATATATTTTGTAAAAAATCTTATCTATAATCTCTAGATAATATATCTATTATCTAGATAAATAATATATCTATTATCTATATTATCTATAATATTATCTATATCTATCTATATAGATATATAATATATCTATTATCTAGAGATAATAGATATATCATCTAGATTTTATAAAAAATCTTATTTATAATATCTAGATAATATATCTGTTATGTAGATAATATCTAGATAATATTTGATCTGTCTATTATCTAGATTATCTAAGATAATAGATTATCTAGATTATAAGATAATAGATATATTATCTAGATAATTATCTAGATATTATATATAAAATTATAACTGTATAATAAATACACAGTTTCTAGTATTATGTTACCAAGCCAAGGAGAAACTGTTCATTCGACCAAAACTCCTTATTTCATCCTGGCAACCTTCAGGTTTTAAGTTCTTAATTTGCTTTTGCTGCCATAATGGTGCATTTGTCGATAAGAGTTGTTTGCAGAGGTCTGTGTCTGCCTTTGGTGAATGGGCGTGAAACACCATGTAATGGTTGGACTTGAGGGTCTTAAAGGTCTTTTTCAACCTATTTGATTCTGAGCTGTCTGCTTACCTTGCATATGGAAGGCTGGGACTACTACTCTGCTTTGCTTCCCTCATTACCACATTAGCCTGGGGTGTCCTCACATCGTTTGTGATACGGGGAACCAAACTCAGAACCTTTCCTGTTTTGTGCAATAGAGTGTAAATATTTCACAGGGTCGATTGAAGTTCTCTCTGCTCCACTTCGTCCAGGCAAAGAACATGAATTTTCTGGCACGTTTCTGCTCTGCACGAGCCACAGCGTTTCCTAGTGAGGGATTGCCTATCCGCGCGGCCACGCTTGTTTTCCAGTTGCTCAAATTAAGACAATCTATAAAGAAATGTTCATTTATTAGCAACTGGTGTTTGACAGTTTATTTCATGTAAAGCCTCCAGCTTTCCTTGGCAAGCTGATTTGCATAATGTGTTATTATGTCTAAATGGAAAACTAAATGCCTCCATGTGGTCTTTAAATGACAAGTGCTTGTCAGCTTCATGCAATATTCAGAAGTAATAGATCCCAGTCACAACAGCGCTCGCGATGATGTACAGGGAGAAAAAAGCAACAAAGCCCCCCAAAAACTTGTTGCGTTTCCTTTTCCCTTCCCTGATTCGCTCCAGAATTGTCAATTAGAGTTTTCGTGTGTCAAGCAGTTGAGTTCAACTGTGAAGGAAGTCGCTGCAGCTTTACTCCGCGCTGCGTTTGAGTAGTTCCTGTTCACGCTGACTTCACCCCTCTCTGTTCTTCGCCCCTTCCAGTCAATGCAGCTCAGGGAATAATCTTCAGAGGACCTTGGCAAGTTGTACTCAAGAATTTCTGCCTTCGTTACGTGTGAGAACACGAGTGCTCCCTGACAATGGTTAGAGCAGCTCGGGGAGATCTGTCGTGAGGTTCGCATCTGAAATGGTCCCTGGGTCTGAAATCTGCGGTTTCATCTTGAATTAGTGCTTTCTTAACATAGAAAAGCGGCGTGTTTGTGTGGTTCCAGCTTATTAGAGGCTGCAGGGGTGAACGGTCTCGGAGCCAGTGATCATGTAAACATCCCCTTCATGCACTTCCCTTGCATGTGTACGGTGTGCTGCTCAGTCTCCTTCCACCCCAAGCACACCTGAAGCAGCAAAGCAGCTTCCATAATAGAAGTCATCTCCAGTCTGCATGGTGTGCTGGTACAATGAAGGGCTGAGATTCAGCCCAGGAGAAGACCCTGCTAATGGTAAAACTTGATACACTCGAGGGCAGTTCTCTGCTTTATCAGTGCTGCATCCTCTTTGTTGATTAATGCTGTTCTCAAAGAAGCACAGAATGGTTTGGATTGGAAAGGACCTTAAGATCATCTCGTTCCATCCAGTTCTCTGCTGTTACAGGTTAGAGAAAGCATGTGGTATTTTACGTACCAGATTGATTTTTAACTTCGAGAATAAATGGATATCTAGTTCCCTATGCTACTGCAAGGCAGCCGTAACTGATTGAAGTGGTTTGGAGTGGGACATTTGGTTGCACAAGTTCTGCCTTCTTCTTCCTCTTTATACAACAAAAATCCTGAGTGGAAATAGGGAGGAAACAGGGAAAAACACTATGGAAGGAATTTTGCTGTCTCAGATGAATCTGATGGGGGAAGGAAGAACAAAGGGCAGATACTGCACATACTTTTAGCACTGGTGTAAGACCCAGGACGGATGTATTAGTGTTGGACCGTTGAGTTTGCTGCTTCAAACTGTCGTGCTTGGTTGCCCAGTGTTGCAGAGCAAGGAGATAAGGAGACGTGGCTAAACAGGACAAAAAGAGAAGAGAGGAGACGCAATAGAAGGAAAACATCATGTGAGGGGCAGGGCAAGGACTCATGTCACACATCGCAGGCTGAATTTGAGGTTAGCCCACTTTTGGGTACCATCTGGTACCTGAAATATGGTCATTTTGCCTCTTAGAAGCAGAACAATGAAGGCTCAAAGAACCACGGACTCAGCCAGGTTGGAAAAGACCTTGAAGATCATCAAGTCCAACCATTGCCCTGGGACTGCACCCCTAACCCATGTCACAAGAGATGCCTGGTGGTGTGGTAGGTTTCAAGAGACCATGGAGGTAGCAGGGAAGCACAAGATAGCATCTGTGCTTCCTCTGTTCTCTCCTTCCTAACCATTGCCATCGCCTGCTCCAAACTTCGGGGCAGTTGTGCCTCTCTCTGCATGTTCTAGGTTACCTTTGTGCATGAAAAAGGGACCAAGTTGTGGTTCCAGAAGCCAAGAGAGGCTGGAAACACCCCAAATGCTTGTGGGCAACGTGGCAGCAGTGAGCAGCTGGGGGCTGGTGGGGCTCTGGAGTGAACCCTCATTAGGGGAGCATCAGGAGCTGCAGTTAATGAGGAGATGAGAGCTCCTGGCTCGGCAGCACGGCTGCTGCGGAAGAAGGCGGCGTGCGGGTGATTCCCTTTGGGAGGCCAGGGGCAGATATGAAGTAAGGGAACAGTTCATCACTTCTATTAAGGAACGCTTCAGTCCCGGCCGTGGCTCCCCTTGGTAATGTCAGCAGCAGCTCTGATTGATGCACTCGCTGTAATTAAGGTGACTGTATCCCTCATAGCAGGCCTGGTGTCACCGGGCCAAGAGGCGTTCCCAGCACCAGAGACCTGTGTCTCGTGGTGTCTTTGAGCACCCAAGCTGAATTGGCAGCTGGTGGGAAGCTGATGCAACGTCTTATGCAGGGCTTCAATCAAATCACAAAGCCAGTTAAATAGGCAGCAGTTCATGTTCTGGTGACCCGGCTTGATGAGGATGCTCTGTCCTTTGCTTCTCGTGAGGTTAAAACCTTCACTCACCCAATGAAGGAACAGTGAAAGTGGCAGTCTCAAGCAGCCAGGAAGGTTATAGAACCACAGATTGGTTTGGGTTGGAAGGGACCTTAAGATGATGTAGTGCCAACCCCCTGCCGTGGGTAGGGACACCTCACACTAGAGCAGGAGATGGCTCCTGGGAACATCTCCCTCTGGGCTGTGACGAAGCGGGGCTCCCCTTCACCCCAAACGTGTCTCGTGTCATGGGCAGGCAAAGCGGGCAGATGAGGAGGCACTTTGGCCAATGGGAACCGGTGGGGGAAGGCTTCTGAAGAGCACACAGCTTTAGTAGGAAAAGCCTGGCTCACAAAGAAGTCACAAGTAGCCCAAAGGGTCTTTATAATGAATAATTTCATTAGCTACATGACCATGTGAAGGACGCTATTTGCTATCAACACTGCGGGTGGATTCCATAGGCAGTGACAGCAGGAAAGTTGTGTGCTCCATCTCTGTCTCCAGTTGCTCTTTCAGCTCCTTGGCTCTAAATACATTGTTCTTCTGCAGCTTATATCCCTGGGTACTTCCAGCAATAACATAAGAGTTATCATCTCATCTCAGCGGGAATGAGGTTCGTAGGTGCATGAAAATGAGGATGAACTGCCTGATGTTAGAAAACAACCAAACACAAAGCTTTCTACTGCATCAGTATGTGCCTTTCCCTGGTTCCCCAAAACAGTAAGTACAATTCCCTG
Organism: Psittacula echo; assembly: GCF_963264785.1. Taxonomy (NCBI): domain Eukaryota; kingdom Metazoa; phylum Chordata; class Aves; order Psittaciformes; family Psittacidae; genus Psittacula; species Psittacula echo. The sequence goes on from NC_137740.1 coordinate 63,625,402, forward strand.
AAGGAAAAGGCAATCAGGCTGGATCTCAGAGTGAAGGGTCCAACAGGGTGAACTTTTCAAGGTACTGCTATGATTTTACAGCTATTAAAAACCCCAACGCATTTCTTAAAACATCCTCGCATTTTTAATAGTACCCTTATTTGAGCATAATTGTGCCTGTAAAATTCTCAATGAAGAATGCAGCATTCAAGGAACCCATGTTGAGTTTCAGTGGTTAGTCCAGTGATATTAAAATGAAAAAGGCCCAACTTTGTAGGGGGCAATTATAACGCATTACGGTGTGAATTGCACACTGTGATTAAACTCATAGGAGGTACTCAGCAGCAGCATTTGCTTTGAAAGGGGCACTGATTACCATTTGTGCTATGCATTTTGGTAATCAGAAATCATTATGGAAAATATTACGTCAACTAAACAAATACCCCCTTAGCAGCATGAAATATACAGCTTTTTTTTACGTCTATAAAGTAGCCGTATGCATGGAAATAAATCATGGGACTAGCACTTGATCAGCACATCAGATCACTATGTGGTCAGGCTACAGCAGGACCACGCACTGCAGAGTGAATGGCTGGAAGTCAAAACACCTCCTGGGGTTGGGTTTGTCTTTGGTGCCTTAACTTCAGACTGGTTGCAGTGACATTATAAACCATCATTTATTTGTGATGGATAAGAATAGCCTTGTGAAAGAATTAAAGTAGCAAAAGGTGTTAACATGCACTTTGGGAGTCCTGAGTTATTTCTATTAAATGGCTTTCCCTAGGATTTAAGATAGGGGAGTCTTAAGGTTCTTTCTGCCTGGAAGATACTAATGGGCCTGTGCTGCAAAGGTACTATATTTTCCTGGACACCTGGCATTTGAAGGGATTTGGGGTGAGCTCTTGTATCGTGGCATTAACCAGTTTTATTGGCTTTTTTTATATATAAAATATATATATATAAATAATATATAAATATATATTTATTTTTATATATTTATATATATTTATATATATTATTTTTTTATTTATGGGCTTCATTGCAAAGCAGCAGGGAAGGGTCGGGCTGGCAACAGATCCCACCTGCAGTTACTCAGAGCAAAACTCTGGCGCGAGCTAACACAACCCGAAACGCTGCTCACTCAGGGATTTCTTTTTCTTTGGCTCTTTCCTTTTCTCTTCCCCTTTTTCTTCTTTTCCTTCTTTCCTCCCCTCTTTCTTTCTTCTTTTCTTCGATAGGATGCAATCTAGAAAAAGCAGACTGTGAATCCCATAGCATTCCTGGCAGTCAGCGGCTGTGTGACTTGCTTTGAAGATGCAAACTCATGTTCACTGTATCTTGATGATCTTCCCTCCTTTTCATCCTGCCATACCATTTTGATTGCTTAACATAAGGTCTAATGTCAAGTAATAATAAAGCAATTACAAGAAATACCATTCATTCTAAAGTGCATTAAGCAAGAACTAAATTAAGGCACATAATTAAGAACAACAAAGAAAAAGATACGTTCAGGATAAAATGGTTCAACCCCTATATTTCTTCCAGCACTAACTACCTTGGCATTAACTCAGAACTGGTAGGGGGAAAAACCATAGCTTATGTGCAGAGACCTAGTAGGGCTTTTAGTGATTTATGGTGGGAAACTCACAGATCTGTCATGCACGAGTCTGTCTGTATAATAATAGACTTAAACTCTTATGCTGGTTTTGGGGTGGTTTTTTTCCTTGTCCATCTGGTCCAATTATTAGGGAATTGTACTGGAGAAGGCTCCAAAACCGACCCCAAGCAGCTCAATATTTCAAGTTGCCGGTATTCTTCTCATATTTGTTCTTTTTAATTAGAGCATACCAAGTTCCAACCGCAGGACCCGGGCGTTTATTAAGCGATAGAGAAGCAGCACTATTTTATTGACTAATTCCCCAGGCTTTTATTATGTTTCCTAGCAAAATGGGATTTATAGGAAAGTTAATAAAGGTATCCTCACCTCCTGCACCTGGAGACAGGACATCTACAAGGGGAAGACGCTGAGACTAATAAGTGAAATCACAAATCTGGGAGCTGAAATTGGCTTTTCTTTCTGGGAGTGCAGCATTCAGCATCTCCATTCTTAGCTCTCTTTTCCTCTAAAAGCAAAGGAATACTTTCTCTGGATTTTCAGATGTATTCTGCTAACCGACTGCGGTACTTACAACTTCCAATGTTGACAAGCGTCCTTCAAGTATTCTTTCTTCTTTATTACTTTTCATTTCCTCCCCACAAATGCCTGAGACTTTTGTTCGCATTGACTTCATTCCTGAATCCAAAGTAACTCCTTGAAAACTGCTGTTCCCAAATTCTTGTTGCATTTGTATTTTCCCCCCTTTTTATGGCAGTTCCTTCATCAGTTGTGTATGAGATGAGGTGCCTGAAGGGTGGCACCAGGGCAGAGGTGCACTGGGAAGCTGCTCTCCACTCCATACATCAGTTCCAAACCCAGCTATAACCAGAATCATAGTACACCAGAATTGGACAAAGGCAATTTAAACTAAATGCATTGATTCAGATTCTTAATAAGGTTAGGCATGCAATTGTGTGATGACTAATTTGTGTGCCTAATTACCATGATTGTATGTGCAAATCAAGTAATTATGGGAGTAAATAACCATAATCAGTTATTTTCATGGGTAATTATTCAATTTTATGCACAATGGCAATAATTGGGTGTGCAAATTAAGCATGCAATTGTGCATGCATATTCAACACACACTTGTGTGTCTAATCTTTTCATAAATCATCCTTTTTTTCCTGAGGATTTTCCTCATTCCCTATCTGTTACTCTGATATAGCATTGCTGGGACATTATTGCTAGGGGAAAGGATTTGGGAACTCTTCGATTCCAAACCTTGCCTGGCCTTTTAGCGGTTAATAATTCCCCACTGCAAATGGACTGCTCTACTGAAAGAGGGCTGTTTCAGTCTTGTTCTTAGGTGATCTTTCTTCCTCATTGGGCAGGGAATTCCTAAAGAGGAGACTGAAGTGGATATATTCCATCTCTTCATAAAATTTCCAATATGGGATTCTGTAACCTATTAAGGACACTTCAAATGGGGGGTTTTGTTTGGTTGGGTTTGGGGGTTTTTTTTGTACTCACACACACAATTCCCTTGGCTTTGTAGACATAATGGTGTCTTTGTCATCAAGAGGGACTTCATGGAGTTCGGCGTCCCTAAGCTGTCATTAAAGGCAAGGAGCACACTGTACCTGCTTGCTTACCACACAGGTGATTTCCAAAAGCACTTCGGCACTGACCTAGTTCAGTTCCCACCTAAGCCATGTAGAAAGCAATCCCATTGACCTCGATACGAGTGAAGTTTATCACTGCAGAGCGCTCCTAACAACATCAGCCCATGCTGCTGTCTTCAAACCTGAATCTGTACATATGGAATTATCTCTAAGCATGTATGTTCAAATCGTTTTAGGGGTATGGTCTGTGCAGTACCCAGATCCAAAGGAGCTGTTATTTGCTGATACCTTTCCTCCCTGCCTTCAGTCAGCCTCTCCCTGCTCTGTTTAACCAAGGGATTTAATTGCCATTGTTTGTCTTTTGTGTCCCTTTTTGCTCCTGATAGATTTCCTCAGCCTCATTGATGCTAATCTCGTTGTCCAGGAATCAGCAAAGGGTAATTAGCCGCTGCAATAATGATCTATCTGTCACAAGATCATGGCCTTTCATCACACACCATCTCCGATGGTTTCTAACTAAGCACAGGAATCACTGTCAAAAAGGAGCACAACTGTTTCCTGGTGTTCAGTGTCAGCTGCAGCGACTGCACTAGTACTGGGGGCATCCTGGTCCCAGCCTGGCTTGTCATCAGAGCAGGAAAGAGTCCCCTGTGGACAGAACAATGTAGGCTGGAGAATTGGGTGGAGAGAAACCTAATGAGGTTCAACAAGAGCAAGTGCACCTGGGGAGGAAGAACCCCAAGTACCAGCACAGTTTCGGGGTGACCCACTAGAGAGCAGTTCAGCTGAGGAGGATATGGGTGTATTGGTGGATGAGGAGTTGACCATGAGCTGGCCCTTGAGCCAGGAGGGACAAGACTGTCCTGGGATGCATCGGGAGGAGTGTTGGACCAGATGATCTTCAGGTCCTTTCCAACCCAAGCCATTCTATGCTTCCATGATCTTTAACTATACATATGCAGACACACAAACTGATGCTGGATTATAATCTCTAGGAGAAGATAGTTTTCAGATATCCATAAATGAGGATAACCGTGCTGGGTTCCCACATAGTAATATGGCCACTGAAGTTGGAGAGAGAAATCACTAATTGTAAGTAATAAACAGTGGATGTTGTCATCTCAATCCTGCTGACTTCACAAAGCTGCAGCTGCCTTCTGGAAAGCCTTGCTAAATGTTCCTTTGTGTCGGAACAATTCTGCTTATCTAGCCTATATTTTCCATATTTCCTTATCCTTATTCTGAGGGACTGGGAGCATTTGCATTAAAAAAGTATCTTTGTTCCTTAAGAGTTCATCTGCTTCGCTGCTTGTCGTGCACGTGCTGAGAAAATGAGATCAGCAGCAACAAGAAGCGCCTGTTTCCCCAGGTTAGGAAGCCTTGTGCCATAATGAGTGACCTAGAGACCATACCTGATCTGGTGCCTTCCGCTTCTTCAGTCAGAGATACTGCTCCAGCCTGACTGTATGTGGCCTTGGGGAACTGTGGATGGAGTTCCAGTTGTCCAATTCTGGAACTCAGGACAAACTGGAATTCCAAGTGATTTATTTGAAGCTGAAATATTACTCTGCCCGTTCACAGCCATTTCTCCTTTGAAGAGGTACTGATCTCTAATAATGGCAGAATAAACAGGTCCTAGAATCCTAGAAAGCCAGTTTCAGATGTAGTTCTTCCTTAGGAGTGGGGGAAACGTGGCAAGTTTATGCTTGTTCAGAGCCTTTCCTCCGTCCCCTCTGTGTGGGGAGGCTGTCACACAGCAATCTGGGGGTGCTACTGGGTATAATGTGCACAAAAATGTGTCACATTGCTGCTGTTTCTGTTGTGGGAACACTCCCAAGGTCCAAAGGGAGACAGTTCAATGCAGCTCTAGGCTAGCAATGAATGGGATGGGAAGGCAGGTAATTTCCCCTGTGAGGTTCGGACCTTTTGTTTCTTCATAGCTTAACCAAAAGGGAACAAAAGTACTTGCTGGAGAAGCGGGGATGCTGCCCCACACCTCTGGAGCCAGCAATACAAAACAGAGCATTCACTGGGAGACAAAACCAATGTTAATTTAGTACAAATGGTTTTAAATGCCTTTCTATGAGAGGCAGCTGAAACCACTGACAGTCATTTGTCTTGAAAACAACGACTAATCAAATCATGGCCTTTTTTCCCCGCAGTAAAATGCTTTGTGTCCTGCTGTTTGTCACACTTGCCTTGTTACTCTGGCTTATACCTGTTCGAGACTTCTGCTTTGATTCAAATAGAACAATGCTGTTGTCTCACCGAAGCCACTGCTAGTTCCTTATGGCCACTTAATGCCATCATGTGGTGCACGATCATTCTTTCGTGTGTGCGTTGCTCAGCTTATGTGGTACTAAAACGTGAATGATGAATGGTGACTTGGGCAGCTTGTTTCATAGACAGCCTTGTCCTGTCCTCCTGGAAGTGACAGGAGGGTTCATGATGCGGAAGTAGGACTTGGTTGCTAATAATGCCTTGGGGAGCAGAGAGCAGGGTGACCACTGAGGGATACTTCATGCGCGTTTGAGCCTGTCAACAGCTAATTGTGGTGTTCCCTTCTGCTGGTTGTAAACGGTTTCTCTATTTGCAGTGGCTGCGTTTCACATACGAGGTGTGTACCGCACGTTTGCACGTGCAGAACGACAGGGCTCTGGAGTGGGTGTCTGTAGGCTGCCGCAAAGCAGAGCCACGAGAACAAGCACAAGAAGAACAATGGAAGTCGTGAGTTAACCTAGAAAACTGGAAACCCATGAACTCGTCGTTTGCCTGTGCTTATGGTAACAGCCTCTGAAAGCACTTCAGACATGTGAAATGTGAGGCTATGTAAAGTGAAAGCTGTAACCCAAGAACTCCTCATTCCCAGGCAGCAGAATTAGCTTCCGTGTATATTCCTTATTTCACTTGCGCTGGGGACGACTTGACAAGTATGGGAATGGGAATTTTTAAGTTACTGAAGGCCAGAGGTGCATCTGTAGCCATGAGCATGCTGCCTGGTAATCAACATGGAGAAACACGGAGGGAACCCCTATCCTTCAGACTGAGGCAGGTACCACAATGGTACTGTTTGCTTCCCCCAGAGAAGAACCTGGCTCCTTGGTATTGACAGCTAGAGTATCTTCCTCTTGTTCCTTACCTATAACGTAAGTTTGGAGTAGTGCTTTAGAGTGGCACTGTGCTGGTAAGGCAGCGAGGAGCCTCTCTGTGACCATTTGCTCGAGGGCAGGATTTGCCTCTGTGTTTCCTTAGCTATAAAACACAGGAAGCAATCTTTTCCTATGTCATAGGGATATAGGCAGCTCAATTAAAGTTTATGAAGCACGATCTGAGATCCTCAGAGCCAGAGCATTATGAATATGCAAAGCAAGTCTTGAAGTTATTCATTACTGTCTAGGATACTTTGCATCTTGTTTTTTGAAGCAGAACAGTAGCTGGATGAGGAAATGGTCTGATTTTATGGAAAGAAGACGATTTTGAGGAGGAGAGAAATGTGGTAATTAGTAATTATATATTGTGGCTTCCCTGTTGCACCATTTCATCCACCTACCTGGAATGCACTGCTGGGTGGTACGACTTTATCCTAGGGTTCCAAGGGATGTAATGTACACGTCTCTTGACAAGTGACTCTTGTCTGTTGACAGTGATCTGCTTGTGGTCACATACAAGACCTCCCAGCTTAGATGTGACAATGAACACTGAGGATTTGTTTACGGACGGTTTAGAGGAGGAGATTTGCTCTGCTTTAAGGGCAGCTGGGAGGACTCGTCTGATTGGATTGCAGGAAGTGAGAGCAGTAAATAAAACCTGATCCCCAATATTTAATATATCAGTGTCATGAAAGAAGAAAAGATTAACTGTCATGTCAAGATGCGGGAACTCTTAAGTCCGCTGGTTGGCTCTCTAGCTGGTAGAGCTAAAGGAGGAGCAGACAGAACCCATCTGCCCACTCTTTGCCTTCCAGAAACCCCAGAAATGGAAGCTTTGGATTTTGACAGGCAAAATGTTTTTTCTGACTATTTGCCAGCTCTGTCCAATCCCACGGATCGGAGTGGTCTCGCCAAGTTCCATGGAAGCTGTATCTTTAAACTGTCTCCAGACGCTCCGCTCGATCATTGCAGCTCCATTATTGCAACAGAGCTATGTCATTTCGCATCTTCAGAGCACCGCTCCTCTTTATTTATGCTCACCATTAAACCAGGAAACCCTTATCTAACGTATATGGCCGCGTTGCACTCGTACCATTATTAGGAGCAGGTGAAGCATCTCCAGCCTACTCTCAGCTGCTAAATTGAATCTGAGTTTTCTGGTTTGTACTTCGGACAGATTGTAATGCTAATGCTCTTTTTCTAAGTTGATTTGAGCCTCTATCACAGCCCTGAATCAGTTGTGGAGCCCTTGTAGCCATGAATAAGCTAAATTATGGACGTGGACTAAAAAGAAAAGGGTGATACACTATGACCTGTCACAGGTTCTTTCTGCATTTAGATGAACCAAAATACATTAGCAGTGAATAACATCCTGTTACGGAACTCTTAGAAGCGATAGAAAGCCAGTTTCGTTGGCACGGAACAGTAAGGACCGGGATCACGACAGCCTATTTGATGGCACAGCTGATACGGTGGAAAAGTTCAGCCTCTGCCTCAGAACCTGCTGTCGTCTTCCTGAGATAACCCAACAGCTTGAAAAACCCAACATGTTAATCTGCTTTTGGCTTACATCGCTAAGTCCTGATAATGAATTCCTATTTGTTATTTTGCTGAATTATCAAGCGTTGCCAAAAATGCAGCAGCGTGGCCATAATGACCAAATTACATTACAAAAGTGTGTAACTACGATGGTTTTTCTACCATCTTTTCTTGGGCTCTGTGTCAACAGCCTCCATACAAAAGAAGTGCTAAAGGCACTTGGGTTGTAGGCTCAGCGTCACCACTTTGGCTTCCTGGCTTTCGAGCTAAGATGTAATCACAAAGCAGCAGCGGAACTTTGTGGCTATGTACTTAAAAGATGATCAGGCACCTTTAAATCAGTTCAGCCCATGGGCCCAGAAGAGAGAAAAGTCAGCTCCGTAGTGCACAGAGATGCACTGAGGCTTTTTCACCCACATGTGGGCAAACTTTTATGCTGAAGCTATATTAAATTGCTAAAGGCAAACAAAGCTACTTTGTTAGGTAGTCTTAAAGTTTATTTTTACCTCGTGGTGACATTTGCATTGGGAGTGAGGCACAGCAGTAGAAAGCCCACAAGGGCAGCATCAATGGAACGGATATGGAAAAGAACAGGAAAAAAACCCTGTTCTCTTTATGTCCTCCCTGCTTGTAAATGAGAGCTACTGCTGCAACGAAAGAAAGGATTGTGAGCGAATGCGAGCGAATGCACTAGAGGATGATGAAATAGCATAGGTGTGTGAAATACAAAGTTTGACTTTCCGAAGTTGGTTTCAAACCAGTGCAGCCCAGCCTGGTCTGGCTTTGCCTGGGGTTTACCTAGGGAAAGGGTGAGTATTGCACTGCCTGGCTCTGGTATGGTATTTTCATCATCAGTGGGGCATTGATAACCATGTATCACCGCATCATAGAATCAATCAGGTTGGAAAGACCTTTAAGATCCAACCCTTACCCCAGCCCTGCCAAGGCCACCACTAACCCATGGCACTGAGGCTTCGTCTCCACGCTGTGTGAACACTTGCAGGGACGGTGACTCCAGCCTGTTCCAATGCCTGAGCACCCTCTGGGGCAGGAATTGTTCCTCAGCTCCATCCAAACCTGCCCTGGCACACATCCTTGGGAGATGGAGCAGGATCTCTTCCTTCTCTCCAGCCCAAGTGGCCTGTTCCCAAGCAAATGTAAAATAGAGGACGTGCTGTTCTCTGATGACTCCACAGCAGTTTTAGGGGATAATAATCTGACCTTTTGCGTTTATTTTGTCCATAGAAAACACTCCAAATCCAGTAAGAGAGGAATCTGCAGATTAACATTGTAAGCATCACTGAAAACAACAAATCTTGTCATTTACTGTGATTTCATATGTTGTCTACTTGAACCTGTTCCTGCCCCAAATTTAAAACACCAGTATAAAAATGTCACAAAAGATGGAAGTATTATAGGCTTCTAAAAGCGACGTGCTATGAACAGCAACTACAAATAATGTCAGGGAAGAATCCAGATGACGTAACCCTGTCTTGGTTTCTATTCTGATGATAAGCCATGCATTAATCACTGTTAGTCTTTTGCCTCATTTAAAAATCAGTTGCATAGATGAAACAAGCTCACTTTTAGGTCATTCTTTGAATGAATAATTCCACTGGTCTATCACCACCCAATGTCACAATATGGTAATCAATAAAACCAATAAAACAGTAGCTTATTTAGTAGCCAAACATAACAAATAGCTTTCTAAGTAGATCAAAACTTCATTTCCACCATAGCTGCAGTACTAAGATTCAATATTGTTCCTCATTTCCACTCTTAAAGAACTGTTATAGCTTGAGAGAGAGATTTCTATGGATGTGAGTTACACCACTTGTTCTAATCAACTGCACATGCTCATCATTGCCTGCTCTGGGATATTTAGGTCCTCAGAGAGGGATTATGGCCAATGCTTGTATTATTATCTCAATTGCTTGAATTCTCTGGCACACTCTTTCTATTAGAAAAAGGTCTGAGTACACAAAAGCACAGTCCATTCGTAACTCAGATGAGGAAACTTGTTGGGAGGTTTGCTGACAGCCAATTTCATTTAGCTAGTTTCACTATAAGCAACTTAACTCGACGTGTGCGTTTTGCATTCAAATTGTTCCTTATAAAGATCCTTCCCTCATAATACGAAAATGCTTTTGTAAAGCCTGTAAGTGGTTTCTATAATAAGGTTTTTAATGAGATGGAATATTAAATTAAGTTTTGTAGAAATGCTTGAGGTGTTGTTATAACTAAGTTACGAACTGTACACCATTAACTTTATCACAAAGAGTAATTTCAGCTCCTCTTCATGCAGCAGCATCCAGCTCTGAAGCAGGAACTATCAGCTATTTTGCACTGCAAGTTCCGTTTTGGTGACTCTTCGGTAACGTTTGTGGCTGGGATACCTGAGCCTTGCTGCATGAGTCCCTCCACCAACCCGTCCTGGGCCGAGATGTTCCAGATGGGCACTATCCAGATGGGCCCTATCCAGATGTGCACTATCCAGTGCCAGCTCTGAGGTTCTCTCTCTTTCGCTTGTAGCTGAGATTCCTTAAGAGTAAGAAATTGTGGGCCTGTCCCCACACGTCTGCTGTCTGCATGGCCAGTGCACAGCAGATAAAGCACGTCTTAACCTTACGCAGCCCGCGTGTAAACCAGAATGATTGATGTGACTGCATGCAGGCAGCAAGTCAGAGTTTTGCTGAAGTATTTTTGCAGCCTGTCATTAATACTGAAGGGTCTGACATCAGATGTGTAACTTAGATTGCCCTTTCATTACCATTGGTGGTAAGACCAAATGTGTCTTTCCCATAATGGGAATATTTCTCATTACCTGGTGGTCACAGGAGTGGGGGGGGGGGGTGCTGCGCTGTTTGCATAAGAGGCCAGCAGTGGATGAGAGGTGAAACAAGCTTCATCACACCTAATTTGGATGCAGGACGTTGCCTAAAACAGATGATGTGAATAACTTTCTTAGGTCTTCTAACTCATTTCTAAACCTATGGACATTTTCTGTTTGTTATTCACTTCATATACCCTTCATTCGCCTTCTCAGTCTTATTCTTCTGTCTGAGATTGGCCATACCTCAGAGCAGCAGGCCACTGAAAAATCTCCCAGTGACTGGGAAGTATAACATATGTTTTGTCTCGATTTTGACTCCAAGAAGCTTGAAACAGTATGATAAAAGCTCCATTCCTCCAAATCCCTGTGCTGGGACAGTGGGGCAGTCACAATAGCTTATCCTGTCTCAATTCCTTCAGCTACCAAGCGATGGTAATGATATGTACCTCTGTCAAGGGCTAGGAGAACAGCATTATAAATAAAACCAAAGCATTACAATGATCTATGACATGGATTTAGCACCCAGCATTAGTTGATGTTTCTAACCCCAGGGAAGCAAGGAGCTGCTAGCTATGCAGGCTTGCAAGTGTAACGCTATGTGTCACTCTCCAAGATCTACATCCTAAGCAGAGAAAACAATAGCTAGGAAAGGTGCTTCAAGCCATAGGGACGACAATGGCTTTCTCAACCCAAATAAAAGGAAGCAAATGAAATGGGTTTTTACGGCTAACATTTGGTTAAGGCGTATTTTTATTACCACTTGCCTTTAATTAAAAGATACTAAATGCTGCCAGTGAACTGGCGGTGCTGAGGACCATGGAGCTGCTGCTGAATATTCAGCAGGGCTGACTGCAGCTCTTGAGGAACTACCATTGCAGCAAATGGGCTGCAACAGCAGATTTTAGTATACAGGGGCAATGTTCTTCAGCTGCGGTGTAGCTCAACCGTACCGCCGCTCATCATGAGATTGATGGGGATTCTGCTGTGCTTGCTACACTCCAGTGCGGAGCACTGGAGGGCATTCAGCACGTTGAGAGAGGTCAAAATAAGACTACGTCAGCTTCTGAACCTAAAAACTCTGAACTCTTTGCTACCTATTAGGGCAGACAAAGGAAAGCTGCGTTCTGATGTGTGACATCCCAAAGAATTGCTTGAGGCAGGTGAGAAAGTTGCTGCTGCTTAAAGGAAGGAGTAGTTGTCTGCAAGCTGGATCTGTCATAGCAGTACCGCAAGTACCACAGCACAGCTCCAGCAAGCTGCCCTTTCAAACAGTACCGTGTCCTCAGTAAACTGACTGAAGCTTTGGTAATGAAGGCCTCACCTCAACAGTCAGCAAAACATTGCCATCCTTTAATTTGGTTAAAGGCGGAAAAAAAACCCCTTACTTTTAGGTCTAGAAGCTGGAATAAACGATGTTTAAAGAAATACACCGCATGTGCTACCAGTTAAATCCCACCTTCTGCGTTTGAAAAGCTTCTAATATGCATAATTCCAGCTTGTTGAGAGAGAGGAGCATCTCTCTTGGCAGAACATTGAAATGAACCCAAACTAAAGCTGGCTCGATATGCAAAACCATGGCCGCAGAGCAGGGGTGGCGGCATCTCTCAGACCCGGACTGGGTCACACACTGGCTCTAATGCTTCTAATACCCTGGCTTCTAACACATTATCAGGACTGATGTGTTTAAAAATACATAGAAGAAAAAGGCAAAAGCAACGTTTCTCTATTTGCTTATGTCTTCATCCATGCACACTCATTCTGATGATTCTGATACAGTATTTATACATGCTATTTTGCTTCTTTTTTAGAGAAAGAGACCTGCGCTAGTCTGAGTGCACAAGAAGCCAGGGACTGACCCTCTTAATGTCATGCTGCTATTGATGGTCTACTTCAGCACTGCTTCTTTCTTTATAAGGCTGTAGGCTGGGGCAAGGCAGTAATGTGAAGGACTGCCACAGAGTGTGACTCAGGGGATAGGTATGTAACTAAAAGCTTGCTGCATCGCGGCTATGGTCAGCATTCCACTCGCCTGGAATTTCTTCTGGCAGCTCTACCAGGCCGGGAAAGAAAAAACCTGGGGAAAGTTTCTCTTCCCCAGCTTTCCCCCTGATCTGATCAGAAATCCCATTGCATACATTGAACAGCTTCACAGAAGGGCTGCTGTAGTTGCTTTCCTTCTTGGTCTTTCCAGCAGTGTCGTTTTCTAGTTCTTAACATGTAAATGAAGGCTGAACTAATACAGTGTATGACGTTTTTCAGTTACGAGCCATGTTAGAATCTCTCCTAGTCCAATTACACTTACAAGAAATAAAAACCAGGATCTAAGAGCAGCTTTCCCTGTCTTCCAGCTACATTCACTCTTGTGACGTTTAACAAAGGTCCTATGGATCCAGAATTAAGAATAACTTAAATTCTGCAGTCAGATCTGCGCAGTTGGTGCTGCTCTGCTGGAAATTCTACACTACGCTACCCTTTCAGCTCCATTAAAATCTGCATGCGTTCATTAACAAGCTATGACGATTGCAAATGTAGAGAATAAACCAGAACATAGCTCTTCTCCAGCACTCCTCTCTCCTTACTACGCGTTCCGCTGCCTGCATGGCTCATGCAAGTCATCCAAAGGTAGTTTTGGCATCACCGTCGCCTAAACTGTGCAGCTTGCCTTTCAATACCGAGGGAAATGGAGAGTGGGCAGTGTGGAAGAGTTCCAAGTAACCGGGACTTATTACAGCTATGGAGCTGGGATGGTGTGATTTTGTCCACTGACCTTGGAAAATTACTTCTAACTGAAGCCACATTAAAGTGAAAGTGAAGTATTCCTTTGCAGAATCTAAATTAGACCAAGTTACAATGGCCAATACCTGAAAATCAAATCGCATCGCTTGTCCTTCTTATCCTCTCTGCTCTACACGCAGCTGGTAGGCTGTGAGTGCCTAACGAAGCCATGCTGTAAGGAAATGCCCTCCCTCGGTCCCCAGGCTGCAGGAGAGCCGCCAACTGGCTTCTTTTCCTTCCCTCTTTTCCTTGTGGAGTGCTCAGCAGGTCATTCCAAATCAAATCTTCTCTCCCCTCTGCTTTGCCTCATGTATTATTGATTCTTAGCTAATTTAGGAGGTAATTTCAAATTTCTTCTGGATGATTAAGAGCTCCTACCTTTTTTTTTTTGGAGATGCTTATTTCCCTTTAGGAGACTTGGCACCAAAATCCCTTGTACTTAATGAGACTACTTAAAAATCCTTGACTGTTGAGAAGTGATATACTTTCTTGTTAAGGCAATGTCCAAATCTGCGCTGAATCTATAAATGTGTCATACTTTATACAAGCCTATAACAGAGATTAATGCTTGTGGCTTATTACTGGCTCTTGATAGACACTACGCATGATAGTAATCATCCATTTGAGGATGATAATAGATTGAGGGTGTTTGACTTCATGTCCTGTGATTTAGAGATACTCTGATAGTCTCTAAACCAGTTAAAAATCTTGATCCTTGTATCGCTAAGCTGATGTTTCAGCTTCAATTTAGGAAGGCAGCTCACACATCAGACAGCTAATACGTTAGGCTGTCTGTACCTCCAGGAGTGAAATGCTTTATAAATTACCTTCCTGACCACGGCAGTTGGGATCATCATATTTTTCACTGAAAGCTGAGCATATAAAGGGTAATACCACCGCAAAGGAAGGAGTCTGGAGCCAGTCAAAATCTAAGCGTTCTTGAATACTTGGAGATTCAAAGTGCGCTCCTTGTAAGTCCCATAGAATCTGCATTTTTAACTTGCTTCTTTCTGGCACCTTTGTTGTTGCAGATATGAAATTCAGAGGTATGACTGTCCTGTTACCAAAGAATCTCACTGTATTACACAGTGAGTATTACCATGGTTTTGAAGGCGTCATTGTGGTCAAAATGAGAGACACAGGACTCAGCTCTAAATCTCCTTTATTTCCTGTGCTACCATGCTGCTGCTCTGTGCTTTGAAATGAATCAGTTTGTCCAACAATAAAAACAGGTAATCACAATTATTATATGTCTTATAGAGGACTTGTGAGACTTAATTCATACTGGTACAGAATTTATGATCTTTGGATGAAAGGTGCTTCTGACATCTAAGTGCAGTGTGTTATTATACCTTAGAATCAGAGAATCAACTAGGTTGGAAAAGACCTTCAAGATCATCAAGTCCAACCTTCTTCTTGTTGCAGACCTCTCCAAAACAGTGCTCCAATTAAACCTTCGCTGTATGTGCCTGAGCACCTTTACCTTAGCTAATACTCAAACTAGTTTGCCTCAAGAAGGATAAGCCCTAACACATGAATGCTATTAAGTCGTTCATTCTGGGGAACCCCAGCCTGCTTTGTTTTCCTTGTGTCCTTGTGAGAGAAAAATAGAGCAAACCCAACGGAAATTGAAGAGTATGAAAACTGGTTCTAAAGCTGTTGTTGGCTTTGGGGTTTTGTTACTCTCAACCTGCACTATAAATGTATTGTCCAGCTGAGTATGGTTTTAAACAGGGCATTGTATAGGGTGTCGCATCTAATTCCAGCAGTGACAGGCTGAGGAGACACGCTGCAAGTAAGGAGCAAACTGAGGAGCAGATGTACCTTGGACACTATGATGATAACCTTGTGTTTTAATCTACTGTTTGCCAGTACTAAGAATATGTGTTGTCTGAATATGTTGTATACTAAACCTTTTCCTTTTCAACTCATCATGTGTACCTGCTGTTTCTCTACCATTAGGAACATGCCTTTAGCACTGTTGGACAATCAAAAGTCAGAGATTTTAAGGTTTAGGTCTGGTGGTCCCTAAGCTTTAAGTCTGGGATGATCTCAGCAATGTTTTGAATTAGAAATACAATAAAGAAAGCGAATCAGTGCAGGGCAATTCGTGTCTGAACTCAAATAACAATACACAGCTGAAAAAGGGGTCTAGAGATACGTAAACAGAGTCCGTGCAGCTCTTAGGAGCATGCTTATGCAGAGCCATGTTTTGTTCAGCAGTGCATGGCTTTAATTGGAGGGAGCTGCATTGCCTCAGGTTAGGCTGGAGCTGTGAGATATTTTGTGCCTCCAAACACCCTGTTCATCCTGATGAGCACTCCCATGTGTCAGTGGCCTTGATCTCTTCTCAATCACGCCAGCAAGGTTCCTGTGCCCCATGGCTGAGGCTTAACTCTGCCTGCCCTGGTGCAGAAAGCAGGAGGGACATGACCACCCTGACACTCCAATCCCTTTGAAAGCCCACATCAGGGCCGCAGCAATGCAGTGTTTTGATTGCTTATACAGAATGATAACTGCTACTTTACGTGCTCTGTGCCTACAATGGTTGTAGATTATGATTTTAAAAGGACAAAACCGGTATTTTACCTCTGCTAAATCACTACATTAGACCGCAAGCACAATATTGGACTGATAGCTGAACTAAAAAATAGGTAAAAAACATTGACATGTAAATTTGACATAAAGACAATTGCCATGGTCCAAGTCCTGGCGAGTCAACACACCACCGCAGCGCACCTCATCCTGTTGATGCCATTTGTTAAAGGCTGCTGCTGTTCATGAGGGGAGTTGAGATGCTAGCTGCTGTTTACTCTCACAATGCAGATATTGCAAAAGGTTAATGAGATATTATGTCACACGTGGCCAGAAACCCTCTGAAGTCTGCAAGCAGACACTTCGTAATGCAGTGTGACAAGCTGCTCTTGTTCTTCAGCTACATCAGCACTACTCAAGGACAGCAGACTACGCAGAAGATTACTCTCAAAATTAGAAAGTATATTAGTTTGGGGGATGGCAAACTGAAGGGTTTTGAGGAAATAATATCCATTCTGGACACATAATGAATTCAAGAACAGGATTATTTCTGACTTCCATCTCTAATCCGTTGCTTTTCTGTTCAGCACCCATTTCAGATTTCCGGAGTTGATGTGCTTTTTATTATGACATAAACTGTTTATGCTGCATAAGAGAGAAAACTGTATCTGCTTTCTATGGCTGATAGAGCAAATTACAATTTTCAAATAGAAGATACCATTCAGTCTAGAGAGGAGTATTTGCAACATCAGAAACATTTGGATTTTTCTTTCATTTCCAAATTACAAAGCCAAGAAGAGTTAGGTTCAACAAGGAAAACTACTGAGGTGCCCATGAACTGTTGTCCCTACTTTGCCATAAGTGGGGGTTTTATTTGCTTTGGCTTTAACTACTTTTTGTGCTTGTCTGTTTTTCTAGATCCCAGTTCTTATTCAAGAACTCTGTTATCTAGGGAATGCCATTTGGGTCAAATTTGCCTCCTATGTAAAGATACTGAACTTCCCACTCCTGCATGCTGCAGGAATCACAGTTCTGTGAGAGTGATATGCTAAATCAGATTCTTTCAGATCTACTCAAGGGAGATCTGAAAGAATAATTTCATCTAGAGTATTTAATACGGGAAGATGTTTAAGTTACCCCAGTTAAACTGCTGCTAGAAAAAACAGAAAAGTGGGGACAATACGTATAGCAATTAAAACCCAGACTGCCACACTGCATCAGCCTAGCTGCACTGTCCTTAAGGTGTTTCTGATACCCAAACCTTGACGTGAGGAACATGTGAGGACAGCAGAAGATGATAAGGAGTGGTGGAGATGCTGTGTTGTTTGATATCCCATTTACTGCTGAGTGTAGGAACTGTGTGAAGGTGGTTGATACCACTGTAGGTTCACACAGACAGGAAAAGAAGCTGACTAGAATGCTGTTTCCATGACCATACATAGGTAGGAGAGAAGGTGGCCACTCAAGTGGTCAAATAGGTATTTTACCTTCTAAGTTCTGAATGTCTCAACTCAAAAGAGTCTGTCTCTCCACACTGCTACAAACTTTAATGTCTTGCCCCCAGGATCATCTTGGCTTGCCCTTGGCCGAATATCTAGTGGCACAGCAGTCAGCCTCTTTAAATGGTACTATAGATCTATCTCCTTGCATCGCTGCTGCCTCAGCAGCAGCCCTCTTTAAAGGCCGTGACGTTTCAGCATGGCACGATGAACAAATTGTTTCTTCATTGTTTCCTTTCTAACCTATATATATAAGCTCTTTATTGTCACATCCATGCTTCTACATCACTTTCCTGCAAAGCTTTTAACCAGAAATGATTCCATGGACTGTGCTAGCTGGAAAAAAAACTGGAAATGGGATTCCCATCCTGGAAAAACAGTCCAGATTCCAGACAACATACTATCCTGAACTGGAAAATATACTGTGAAGCTGCCATTTTCTGTTAGAAGTCTTGCTTTTACAAGGAAGTATTACTCCATGGGAATGTAATTCACAGAAATGCTCCCACCAAGCTCCAACCCATGGACTGTCTTAGTTACATCTTTAAAACTGAAGAAGCTGTTTTCAAGTCAGCAGTGTGTGTGAAACTGCCTGTCCGCTGCTGAAAGATCCTGCCACCAATGCTTTTTATTGTTAAAAAGACTGTCATTATGTAGTTTAATAGCTTTGTGATTATGATAAAAGTGTTCTAAACTCTTTATTCCTTCTTGTAAGAGAAGCAAGGCCTGATCACCTCTGTAGTTAACAATGCCGCAGTCATTTCTGCCTTTAAGAACACCCTATACTCTGCCAAGGGAATATTGCCTTCAACGTTAGGAATGGTTTATTGCTTTCAAAATTTTCCTATCAGTTAAGAGATTTCAAAGATTCTCACTCCGGAGGAATGCCCCTTTGAGGATTTCCTCACAGAAAGAGGTGTCTGCTTTGAAGATGTTCATGTTTTTCAAATCCAGGCACATTTCTGGGGTTGTCCTCTTTGAAGACATTTGTATGTAGCACTTAAAAGGTTTCCGTTTTGAGTATCTTTCTCCGCCGTGGACAGCATCTATTTGAGAATATGTTTCCTCTGTGATATTCTTTTTGATAATTTATACAGTCTTGTAGGAATCCATAAAATAATCCTTATTAAAAGAGCCCAGGAACATAACACTGTTCCTACATAAGGTGCAAAAGGATGTGGAAGAACTTACGCAGGACGGAAAACTGGACCAAAAAGGATTCCATTTTCTAACATCAAAGAGGAAAGGTGAGCTCATCTGTCACTTCCATGACCTTATAAAAATTACTGCGAGACACTTCTTACTCCTTTTAAATGATTTGAGTTCAGAGTTCAAGTTCTGGTATTCTTGAAATCAATAGCAGAAATCCCATTTCAGTCCAGCTGTGCAAAGAACACACTCTGAAATTGCTGTAAGCTTGCTTTCCCTGAGAAAAACAGATCAGTTTAGGTCACCTGCAGCAGTGGACTTGCTTCATTTTGCACTGGAACAGAAGAACAGAAGAACTGGAACACCTGCCAAAGCGGGCATATCGCATGAAGAGGTTAAGGATCACCACCACTCAACTACCCATCAGCACCTACCTGCCGAGGCATTATACCAGGACTGGACACTCATCTGCACAAAGCAACAGCTTGCCAGGGAGTCACTGAGCTAAATGCTTGAGCTCAGTCAGGTCAGCCATACCCTTGTATATAAGGACACCACAAAATTCAGCCAAATTCAACAAACTTCTACTCAGAAGTAAAAATCACTTTGAACCCCTTACATTTATATTGTGTTGGCTCCTCAGCTGGAGAACCTCTATGATCTGCAATGCTGATTGGCAAAAGCTATTGTAATAATGAGGGAGTCTCTAAGAATTAAAGCTGCTCTTTCTGTAACCCACACATAGAAATAAACATTAAATAATGGTGTTAAAAGTATTGTGCTTAGAGATTTTGTAATGGGTTGTATGACTGTCCCTGTTGGATGACAGTAGCTATGCTGTCTGCAATGTGAAGATCTGCATTCAGAACAAAAGTGACTCATTTCACTTCTTTCCCATGACAGAATGCAGTACTCTCTTCCCGGAGCTGCAGCCCTGGCTGTACACAGCCCACAACATAATCTCCACTCCACTACCTATCAGCTTAGGCCAAACCCCAAGAAAACCTGATAGTATGAAATAGGTTTGCAATCACCACTGTTTGTAATAAAAAAGTGAAAGTGGCCTCCAGCCCTGAAGAAAGCAAATGTACATGTGTTTAATCACAGTGGTAGGAAAATGTGAATTTGCTGTGGAAAACAGGTTTCCAGGTAGATATAGTACAAGCAAGAGAGGGAAACTGGGCAGGTAAATAACAATCTAGTTGTCAAGAACTGACCTCTGGACTGATGGGAATGTTTACTGAGGTACAATATGAGCTACGTCATGTGGTTTTGTGTTTGAGATGGTAGAAAGCAGCTCCCAGCCTGTCCCAGATAAGCTCTTTCTAGCAAGGATGCTAGACAGAAAAGGCTGGAGAGCAGTCTGGATTCAGACCAGCAAGACAAGTTCTGACCTGAACCTGAAAAAGAGACTAAATCTGTTTAGGGCACTGTGCTTGTAAAAGCTACTTACCAGCTTCAAAACTTAGTTGAATAAACCAAAGTAAATCAACCACATAGACTGCTGGGAAGAAATGCTGATCAAGGCTATTGTTTACAGGAGCACAAAAAGATGAATAGCGACTACTAAATGTTGGCCCTTTGCTCAAAGGCATCTGAGGAGTTTGTGAAGTTGATAAGAACTGGCTTAAGCTAGAATGATGTGGTTTCGTATAGCAAAGACTGGTAAACTGAAGGATCAACCTTTCCTATAATATCCAGAGGATCTGTTGTACTAAGCCACACCATGCAGTGACACTGTTGTTAATAACATGAAGAAACTAAAGAGACAGGGCTGTTTCATTTGGTGACAGGGAGAAATGAAGAGTTGCTACTGTTTAAGTGCACCTAGTAGCCAAAAGTGTCATATTCTTTGAAGGAGTGGCTAAATTTGAGTTTTAGCATCGTCTGATTAAAACATGATCCAAATTCAAGAAAAGGATTTGTTGCAGCTCTGCCCAAAGCTCTTGAAACTAAAGTGATTCAGGATTAACAGGTACATTCTTTGATATATTAATAACTTATGAGTTATTAATACTAGATTATTAAAAGATATTAAACAGAGGGCAAGAAGAATGGTGTATTTTTTACAGTAGAGGGAGGCCACAGGCAGGGTACCACAGGGACCTGCGCTGTTCAGCATATTCTTAAATGATCTGGTAAAAAGAGTGATTATCGGGGCGACCAAGTTTGCTGATGATGCTGAATTATTCATGGTAATAAAATCAAAAGCTGACCGTGAAGAACTGTGGAAAGCTCTCATGATACTGTGTGACTGAATGATAAAATGGCAAGTTCAATCCCGTGGTGAAAAATGGAAGTAATATGCAAAGGAGAAAACCAGCCAAACTATACATGCAAAATCCTGGAATCAAAATGAATTAACCACACAGCAAAGAGTGCTTGAGTTAGGCAGGGGGGCTGTGAAAATATCAGCTCGTGGCTTAGCACCTTTCAAGCATGCAAAGGAGACTGGTATTACGAGAAGAAAAAGGATGTAAAACCAGAAATAAACCAGAAAGCATCTCTTATGCACCTTTATAAAGCCATTTGATTCGTAAGTTGAATAATGAGGACCATTAGGGGCTTCTAAAATAGGATTAGGAAAGGTGTCCGAAAAGGCAAAGCATATTATTGAAAATATGGAATGATTCCTAATAGAGGAGACATTAACTAGGACTCTTGAAATATAACTGAGGAAGATCTGATGAAGGTTTGTGCATTCATGAATGGCATGGTTAGGTGAACAGGGAAAATTATCCATCTTTTTTAAAGAAAAGAACTAATGGGCACTGAAGGAAATTCTGAGGCAGTGGGCTTGAAACAAACAAAAGAGAGTATTTGTCACACAGTGATTTCTTAAACTGCATAACTTGTTGCCCTAGAATGCTGCAGATGTCCAAAGTGCTCAGGCAAATACTTGGACAAGATATTCCCTGGGAGTGCGGATGCTATTTTTTATGCTCAGCAACTCCAGGGACTCAATTTGGGACAGTGTGTTGCAGAAAATACCTTCGTGTGCTTCCTCAATTCTACTCAATTCCTTTCAGTAAGCAGACACCACTTATATGGCTACTGAACTACACAGACTATTAGTTATTAGCTGCTCTGGAAATAAAAAGAAAACCAAAGTGAAACATCTAAATGAGTCAATCACAGAATCAACTAGGTTGGAAAAGGCCTTGGAGATCAGAAATCCTTTTGGAAAGCAAAGTATTCTTGCAGGAATAAGATTACCCGGATTTAAAAAGTATGGAATCTTTGTACAGCTAATAATAATATTGGCACTTAAATTTTTGTTAGCAGGGGATATAAGGCCTCATGTTTCATACTATAACAATGGAACGTGGAGGGTTTTGCTAGAGGTGTTTTACTGAATGAACAGTTGCCTGGTATTTTATTAGGAACACACTGATTGTCACTAGCTTTTTTTCCCCTTCTAAAATTAAATGATGTAGGTAAAATTTGGATTTATTATCACTTTCATGGATGGCTTCAGGGGGACCAGAGCTTTGCTCTACAAAGTCACCTACATTATTTCACCAGGATTTGCAACCTCAGTTCCAATGTCTTTTCTGCTACAAACACTCAACTCCTCAGTCTCCCTTATATGGAAGAGTATCTAACTCAGAGGATAAACCGAGTGAGTATTAGCTCACTTAATCAAATGGATTCTTGTAGGTGTCACAAAAGAAAGAGAAAACAGAACTATTAAAGAAGAGAAACATGGGTTCGAAGATGGCATTATTATTAAAGGAAAGGAGGTTAAGCAGGACAGGCAGTGAGATAAATCCGATGGAAAGACAGATTTTCTACTAATTGCTAAGAAGTAGAGGATCAGTACTTCTACCAATAAAAACCAGACAAGCTTTATTTAGATTTACCAGGGGGTAAAAAACACATTTTGTTGCCAACACAGTGCGGCAACAAACAGGAATGAAACCAGCTGACCTCCAGCGGTGTGAAGTCTACTAAACATGCTAGAATCTATAGGTATTTTATATATTGGGTGGCATGGTTTAGTGTGGGGTGTCCCTGCCCATGGCAGGGGGGTTGGAACTAGATGATCTTAAGGTCCCTTCCAACCCTAACTATTCTATGATTCTATGATTCTATGATTATATATATATATATATATATATATATGGAGTAAACCTATAAAAATGCACTGGATTTATAGAGATGGTGATAAGCAATTCTAAATCTCTGAAGTCTTTTGATGTTACTTTCAAGTGTGTTACTTAACGCATGCAATCAGAGAAGGATGCTCCAAGCAGGTAATCTTTATTTTAAAAAATATAATGATGTAGAAAGCAAGAAAGAATAAAACAGTATTTGGCATGATGAACTTCATAGGCAATCTAAGCAAACGTTAATGGTCAAGAGGGTGGATAAAGAACTGGCTGGATGGCCGTACGCAGAGAGTTGAGTTATGTTCAACAGCTCGATGTCCATGTGGAGACTGGTAACGAGTGGTGTCCCTCAGGGGCTGGTGTTGGGACCCATCCTGTTCCACATCTTAGTCAGTGACATGGACAGTGAGATTGAGGTGCCCTCAGCAAGTCTGTGATGGCACCGAGCTGTGTGGTGCGGTCGACACGCTGGAGGGAAGGGATGGGATCCAGAGGGACCTGGACACGCTGGAGAGGCGGCCAATGCCAACCTCATGGAGTTCAACCAAGCCAAGAGCAAGGGCCTGCACCTGGATCAGGGCAATCCCAGGCACAGCTACAGGTTGGGCAGAGAAGAGATTCAGAGCAGCCCTGCAGAGAAGGACTTGGGGGTGCTGGTGGATGAGAAACTGAACAGGAGCCGGCTTCAGTGTGCGCTTGAGCCCAGGAACCCCCCATGTGCTGGGCTGCAGGTCGAGGGAGGAGGGAGACCAGGGTAGTAAAGCATAGTGGAATTGTTCCAGGTATACATACATGTGTAGCTTTTGGCTCTTCATTCTTTACTTTGACTTCAGGTTTGAATGCAGTTCCCATACACAGCTCTTTCTAGAAACTCTTGTCTCAAACAGTGTAAGATTTGTGACAAAACACCCAGACCTGGTTATGAATAATGAAGGAAAAACTGTATTTCCAAGTGGCCGTGTAGAGCGAATCCTTTGTACCCTGATACGGTAGTTTACAGACAGTTTCTGTGACCAGTTTGGGTTGGAAGGGGCATTAAAGATCACCCACTTCCAAGCCCCTGCCACAGTAGCTCACTGTTTAACATCTCAATGCTAGAACCTTCAGGCCTAATGCCTCCTTTAGACAAAGTGGAAAGGCTCATTTGCGTGCTCCCCGTCGGTGCTTGCCTTGGGGGTGCCGGGCCCGGCGCGGCCCCTACACAATGCCATGAGGAGAAGGGTCCTGCTCCCGGCGCCGGGAATTGTGTTCCCGCTCCTGAGGCGGGAAGCGGTTATCCTGGGGCAGCAATGGCTGTCCTTATCCCTCCCCTCCGCCATCGCCAGCTTCCCGCCCTCGGCGGGCCTCGATCGCGCCACCTCCGGCACCCGGCTGCTGGCAAAGGCTTCAGCGCCGCCCGCGGCGCATGCTCGGGAGCACGGCGCATGCTCAGTAGCGGCGGCGCGGGAGGGGGGGCCGGGGAGCGGAGTGCGGCGCTCGGTAACGCTCGGCGGTTTCCGCGCAGGCCAGGCCGCCATTTTCTGACCGCGTTCCCGTCCGCGTTGCCCGCGCGGCTGACCAGTCCCACTTGCCCGCGATCTGTCCTGCTCGGCGATGGACGGGTGAGTCGCGATCGCGGCCGTGGCACCGCCGGCGGTCGGTGGCGGGACCTGTCCCGGTGCCAGGGGCGTCCCCGCAGGCGGTGGGGAGCGGCCGCTGCCCCGGCGGCAGTGGGGACGAGGCGAGCTTCCCGCCGCGGGACAGCGAGTGGGAGGAAGGGGCTCAGCCGCTCTGCAGCGCGGACCCCTTGGCGGGGTTTGCCGTTTGAACCGCCGAGGGCTTCGGGCCGCCTTCTACTTAAGTGTAGAGAGAGAGCGATCTGCCCCTTCTGTCCCCTCCATCCCCTAGTGCTGTCGTTCTGTCCCGCCTTTGCCTGCCCCCAGCCCCGGGTTCCCCCCTCCTCAGCTGTGGGGAGCCCTTTCGGGCTCGGGTTTGTTTTGGAGCTGGCTGGAGGGGAGGAGCGATACCAGCAGGAGCCAGATGTCGAGCTCTTTTGTTTTCAGAAACTGCCTAATAAGCCCTCTGGCTTCTCCCCGCTCCTCAGGTAGAAAGGTGCCTTTATGCGTGCCGGAGACTCGCTGTGAAGGCCATAGAAGGGAAGGTTTAGCAGGAGGCAGCCATTCAGGACAGATGGGCCCAGGGCTGGGCAGTCATTGTACACAGGCCTTCTTTTTGTTCGACCTGGTGGTTGTGGCTTTCCTCAGTGTAAATACAACGTTTTCCAGCTCCTAAATGTCCTGTTGAGTTGTTTACTGTTCTTCAAACTGAGAAGCAATCTCTTTGGTATGTTGCAAGCACACAGCCTTTCAACTGAGAGTTCTAAAGGCTTTTTATGGTTAGTTGTGATTGTAATGGTAGGAGTTGAAAAGCCCGTCTGAGGAGGCTTGTTATTAATGAGTATTACACTGTGGAATGCTTTCACATATCCTTGTTTTGCCTTTTCTGTTGGTGCGGGCTTAGGTTCCTTTTGGTGTGAATTACCATGTCACAACCTCCAAGAAAAAGATGGGCCTTGATATACCTGCTGCAGAGCCTCATATAGGTGTACCTAGTTAAATTTCATAGAGGTGTACCTGGTTAAACTTAATATATGTGTACCTGCCAATGTGCTCTTTTTTACAGGCTAATTTAAAGCAATGTGTTCGTTGCTTTCTACTGAAAGATCTGTGGGGTAGGCTGTGTTGCTGAACTAGCTGTCTAGTTAATAGGGGTGTGTGGAAAAGTTTTGTACTTACAAATTCTTTCACTCTGTGATCACAGAAACCCGAATTTCCTCTAAATAGATTTCCTGGCAGTGCTGCTTTGGAGTCATGCTTACTTGAGACTTTGGACTCTGGCTTTTGAAAGTTGCTTTTGTACTTGCCCTCAACCCTGCTGTGTTCTTTGAACCTCTTTTCTCGATTGGGGTTATTGTTGGCTGTTTTAATTGCACTGCTTTGAAAAGTTGGCTTTATAAGGATGAATTGGTTGACTTCTTGTTGTTTTTTCTTTACAGCATTGTCACCGATGTTGCTGTTGGTGTTAAGGTAGGATGCGTGCTTGGCAAATAAGGGGGCAGATTGTTGATAAAAAGTGAACTACTTTCCGCGTCAGTAATTTCAAGTTGTAAGATTTTAGCTGGTCATTGTCAGCTGATACTTAGTCAGCAGTATATGCTTTATTAACCAAAAATCCCTAGAGATAACATCCAGGCTCTACACAAAAGACTTTGCCAGGCACTGAACTGTAAACAGTGGCACTAGATTAATGTAGTGGTGTCAGCTTCTTATTTTTAAACCTTATTTATTTGTTTCAAAACAACACTTTCTCATTGTTGCATGGTGACTGTAAAAGACATGTTTTCTTCTCCTTCACCCCTGTCCAAACCAGTTACTACTGAAACTAAAAATGACACTAAAATATGGGAGGCAGAATTCATGTAGACAGAGAAGGGGGTGTTTGCTCTGCTTTACTTTTTATTTCTCAAGTTGTTACGAATTTATCATATTTATTAAAACAAGGGAAGAGCTTCCAAGTCGTTGTTAATTTACTATGTACTTCACTTCTGTGTCCAAATCTGTTGTGGGAGTTAGATCAGTACTTCTTAGAAGCAGATTGAGAAATAATGAGAATGCAGAGATAATACAGGACAAGGGAACTGGAGCTTATATTAAAGACTGCATGCAAGCAATTCTGTTTCAGTAGAAGAAACGTGGAAGTTTTCTAGTGCATACAGTGAAGTCTTCACATTTGTCCAGGGACTTTGTAGTTTTACTACAAATCTGTAGTAAACTAAGTTACTGCTAAGTTACTGATAAGTTACTGCTTTATCACCTGAAGCTGCTCTGTGTTAACTGCTTGGTTAGCCAGGTTTTGTCTAGTAAAGCTGTTTGGCTCAGGTTCAGCATTGGTCCTGCTGGATTTGGACTAGTTCTTACATAATACAGCTAGCTTGTAGATACAGCAGCTATTCTGCCGGAATGTATACCTGTAGTATGTTTCTCAGCAAGCTTGCTTCTAGGAGAAGCTATGAGAAGTCAGTTACAGATCTGGATCTGTCTGGCCCCACAGGTTCATGCAGTATTGAAGACAAGCTTAAAATCATTCTCTGAATCAAGAGGAAAGTGTAGTTCAAGTACTCTGTGGGAGCTAATCCCAATCAGAAACACAAACTGGCATGATTGTTCCTCTGTTGACGGGGAGGAAGAAGTGTCAACTGATTAAAACTATATTAAATAGTTTGGAGGAATACCTGAGAAAGTTCGAGTCTTTCAGAACTAAACTGCCTCCGTAGTTGTGGCGCAAAACGATTTATGAATTGCCCTCAGTCATGTCTAATGAAACAATTTCAGGTAGACCATGTGTTGCTTAAGCCTTAAATTCTGACATTCTCACTTCAGGAGAAGTAAATGGATATAGTATCCCTTTCATTTGTTACTATGAGTGACTGAGGAGAATTTGAGTGTTCATGAAATATATTGTGTGTAGTACAATATTGGAACCATATTTTCAGATATTAGACACGATGAAATGAAGACATTTTGGATGACATAAGTGCTTCTTTTTGTTGATTGTAGAAGTTATATTATGAATGTAATATAAAAAAGCAAGCAAGCCAGGTGGATCAGAGGTAGTGATTAAAATCAATACAAGGAAAGGCTTGTCTCAAAAAGTGTGCTCTTTGCCTTGTAAAAATGGACTTCCCCTCTGGATTTTAAAAGGAAACAATCCATTTGTGCATGGAAGTAGTGGGAATAAATATAAAGGGTGATGGTTTTCTGAAGAAAGCTGTTAAATCCGGGAGGAGTAAACTGGATTGTATTCTGAGCTTCTGTAATTATCTCAAGATACTAATAGGAATGGAAAATGGAATTTCTTGCTAATTGATGTATGCAGTTTGGGTAGCAGTCTGATGTGAGCTTCAGCAATGTTTCATGGAAGGCCATGTGAAGCGTTTGCCTTTTATGTTCTCTGGTGACTGTTCATAGCTCTTGATGAGCTGATGTTTTACAATTGAGAAATGCTGTATCTGTAGGTGGTTTATAAAATACCAGGAACATTCGTGTGGCCTTTTCTTGGCTGTTTTCTTTGGGGTGCTTTGGGAATGTGTAGGGAGCAAGTTTTGAGTCCAGGGAGTTGCATCAGCAGTGCTAATGCTCTTTTGACGCTGCTTTTGCTGTGACTGGATAGTTTGTGGAAGTGAATGGGGATTTACCTGTGTGAAATCAACTTAACCAGGACAGTTGTTTGACCTGATGCTTTCCTGAGATAATTCTACCTACTGTATTATGCTCATCAGTCAGTTATACAGCATGTTTGTGATATATTCAGTTGTACTTGGAGAAGGGGATTGTGACATATGACACTGCCGTTTGGAAAACAGGAAAGTGAACGTGTAACAATTTTATACCCATTTGTAAAAGAGTCATAGTAGAAGTTAACTACTGTAGTCTAGGAATTGCCTATGAGTTAAAGAAGAGCTTTTGAGCTTTGGGGGCTGCATATGGGCAAGGCAAGTATAAAGTGAAAGGAATACTTGCTTATAATGTTTTATTAACAGTTTTACAGTCTTGGAGTTATAATGAGGCTGCTAAATTTGAAGCTATTACCAGTTATTTGTGCTGTTCGTGATTTGATTGAAACCATTTTTGTTCATCGAAGTGTTGCATGTGCAATCTTGGGTTTATTTACGTGTTGAGTCACCAGAAATTAATGCCAAAAGCTGAGGAAAATATAAAACTCAAAATGGAGGTGGAAAAAATGACACATACTCTTCGAAAACTTGGTTTACACAGAGTAAACGTGGGGATTTGCACAACTCAAAATATGCAGTGGGAGCATGCTTCCAGGCTAAAACCTGTCAGAGGAGCAGTGTGCTTTAATTTCTGAAGGCGTTAGAAGATGTCAAAACCCAGTAATCTTCTAAGCACGTGTGAAATAATTCATATTTGATTTGGTCTTTAGTGTCTTGTTTTGCTCACCTAGAACTCATGGAGGCAAGGAAATTGCACTCTGCACAGTTTACCCCTTATTTTCCAATTTCCAAAAGAATAGGAAAAGAATGAGCTTTAGCTCTGGGTCTGATGGGACTTTGGGAATTCCCCTTGTGTAGAAGCAATTGGTACAAAGTGGTTTTGAATAGAACAGAGCTAAGGATTCCAGTAATGATAATATATTACATAGTTCATAGTTTGTTTGAAATGACCTGCTAGTTACCTACTAATCTTAGACTTGTCATTGTTCACTGGCTGTATTGGTTTGAGTACCAGAATCTAATAACGGCAGCTTGAATTGCTGGCTTGTGTTCTCTTTGCAGCTATGATGTTCTCTTTACAGTTATGATACTTTAATCTCGATAAGTAAACTGATTTGCACTTGGAGTGATACAGCCTTTTTCAACTGTTGAAGTGAATGTATGAAGTATAGAATGTAGCTTTTCTCTAAGTAATTGAAAGAATCTTTGGAGGGTTATAAAATGTGATATAAAGAAGATACATCACACAGGTGCAGGAATAAGCTTAGTGACATTTTGGTGCATATTGAAGGTGATATTTCCCTTTTACTGTATTGCAGTGGGTGCCACTTCAGTCGGATGTATCATCTTTCTCCTGCATGGCATGCGTAGCTGTGCTGTAAATGGGGACTGAACAATTGAGTGACTCATTTAGTGTATGTGCATTGCACATTTCATGTGCAGTGGCTGAGGTGTACTTCTGCCTGCGAGGAGAAAAGAAGCAGTCAGGAAAGAAGCAGTCATTCCTTCGTGAATATGTTATTTGGTATATAGCAGTTGGGAATTTGCAATGCTGTCAACACTGCTTTGGGCTGTGCTGGCCAAAAACTGAACTTCAGCTTGCCAAGTGTGGACAGCCCCAGCTGTACTTAGGAGGGAAAACCTCATATATTCCTATAAACATAGTTTTGTAGTGTCTAAAGATTTGGGAATGGCCTTTTTCCCCTCAAAGTCAGGACATCAGCCTTTGCATTCTGCTTAAGAAAAGAGGCGATTTTTGGTGTGTATGTAGTTGATTATGTTATGGTTGGATAGAAGATGCCAAGAAGTGCTCTCCTAGTGCTTTCTGGTAGGTTTCCAAACAGTAATGTGTCCCAAAATCCCGCTTTTTCAAGGTTGCTGAAATGTAATGTGGGGGACTAGAATAGTACTGGGGAAGGGGAACCCATGAGAGACACGAGCATAGAGACATAGAGAAGAGGGCATGAAGTAGAGGTGTTACTACTTTTTTTAACTGGAGGTTTGAGGAGTCATCTCTTTTCTTGCAAAATTATAGAGCCCTGACCTTTTTTTGCTTCTAATAACCGAGATTGTCCCTATGGTGGGAATAGAGACATTGTGACTTCCTATTTGAGCTGTACACTGTATCATGAAAATGTGTAGGAAACAACCTCAGAAATTCTAGCAAGCAGGTAAGTTGAGGCTAAACATAAATGAGAAAATATATGTAAATAGCTTTTTCCTTTCAGTTTCTTCTTCACTGTTGTAATTTAGATATTTAAAAAAACCCATGGAGTAGTAGGATAAAAAACCTGGTTGACCATTTGAAAGTGTTTTATTGTGTTTGAACTATGAGAATGATACATTTGAGCTGTCTTTGCATGCCTGATATAACTACTAGTAGATTCCTAGTAGATTAGACAAAGAGTCGGCTGAGGGCAGTGACATGAGAAAAATGAGTTGGTTGTGAATTAGATGAACTGTTTTAATTTTGTGTTAGCCAGGATAATGTTCTTAAATCAAATTTGGTGTTCAGTAATACTTAGTTGTAGCAACAACAGACAGCAAAAAATGTACAGGACATTCTAGCAGTGAAGTGGGAATAAAGCGTGACCATATTCAGAAGTTCAGGACTGGCATCTGGATTTGGCTTTTCAGCAGTGGAACGTGGCCTTGGTGACAAAAATCCCCCCCAGCTTGGTACAATGAAACATGTCTGCTCTCTTTTTTAACAGAACTTCTGTAAATTTACCCTGTTGAAAGTTAGTTTCATACCGTGTAATGTGTGTGGAAAAATAAGGAGAGCAAAATGGAGGGGAAAGAAAAATGATGGAAATTAGTGTGCTCTGTAGCAAGTATGCATCAGTGTAGGGAAGGCTTAGTGTACCTGTTTGATTTGTTTTGATGTCTGTCACTAGTTGGAAACAGAACACTTCTCTTTGCCTCTTAATTGAAGGGGTTGTAGAAGGAGAAATGCGATCACCTTCATCATCTGAAAAATAGGAACCAATACCAGCATGAAAATACGTTTCCCATTTCACAGAATTATAGAATGGTTTGGGTTGGGAAGGACCTTAAGATCATTCATTTCCAACCCCCAGCCACGGGCAGGGACACCTTCCACTAGAGCAGCTTGCTCCAAGCCCTGTCCAACCTGCCTTGAACACTGCCAGGGATGAGGCAGCCACAGGTTCTCTGGGCACCCTGTGCCAGCGCCTCAGCACCCTGAGAGGGAAGAGCTTCTTCCATCTAACCTGAACTTCCCATTCCATTTTGAACCCATCACCCATTGAGTATTTCTCATTTCTTAGAGCTTTAGGCCATGTTTTCACAAGCAAATCAAACTGTGTTGCAGTTTCCTCTGTCCCTGTAATGTCCCTGTTGTTGTTGAGCAACGAATGTTTGGGTAGCGACAAGCATCTCTTGGGAACTTAACCAGAATAAGGCTGAGCTGACACAACAGTGAGTTATGTCTTTTTAGTTGTATTTGTACCAAAGTGTGTGGTTGCATAAATGCTTGTAGCACATAGAATTGGGGAGGACAGAACAGGATCAAGTTGCTTGGGCCAGGGAGCAGGTAGGACAGTTGATTTTGGTGGTAGTTGGTTCAATGAGGTTCTGGTTTTGCAAGCTGTTAATGGGACTGTGATGTCTGATTTAAGGGTTTGGGTTTTAGAGCTGCAAGTACATAGGTTCTTAGCTTTTCATAAAATTAAGAGTTTTATGAACGCATAACATCAGTACTGAATTATAGACAAAATAGCCCTAAATGTTTAAGTTATTATTGCAGAATAACAGAAAAACAAGTAGAAAATACCTTCTTTTCATAGTGGATTTTACTTTGAGATGTAGGAATTGCTACTAGAGGACCAAATCAGTACATCTCAGCTCCATGACTCTAACCAGAATGCAAAGAACACATCCAGGTGGTAGCTCTAGGGAGTAGTTCTCATCTGTTCTAACTTACTACCAGTTATGTGCAGCTGCTTCAGGATAACATGTTCTTTCCTGGTGAAAGTGGAGTAGAAAGTCTGAAATGCTGGAATGAAGTCTGTGTGCTTCCTCCTGGAAGTCTGAAGCATCAGTTGGTATTAAACTCAACTCGCCTGCTGTCTTTCATTACAATTGAAAGTTTGAAGATTTCCAAATGAGGTTTAAGTGCAGATTTGATTCTTTTTTTTATTAACTCTTCAGTCCAGCTTGATCTTCAGATGGTTTGGAGAAATTTGGCTCATTTCCACATTGTATTTTGAGAACCTGGAAACTTTTCTGAGGAACTGAGCCTTGGCTCCTTTCAGCTTAAAGCTTTCTCAGCTTCCCTTGATTGCGCTCTCAATATTTGCCAACTTTGTGTTTTCACAGAGTAGGTTCATGGCATATACTGTGCGTATAGTTAAAAAGAATAAAAGCTTATTTTTCTCTTAGATTCTTCCTTACTGAAAAAAATGAGTGCAAAAATGGTGAAGCTAGTTGTTAGGATATATAAACAATGTATGCTGGGCTGAGGACAGCATGAAAGCGAACTGAAATGCGGAAAAAATGAGAATACAGATAATAAGCATTGAAAGGTGTTCATATTCTACCCAGTTAATGTGATACTGAATTAAAAGAAAGTGATGTTATCCATGTAAGTAAGGTTCTTATGAAGTGGGAACAAGCTTATAGTTTATAAACTGTATGATTTGTAAAATACTTATTAACCTATATGGAATTTATTTTGGATTGTATATTTGGACGTGGCTTGCCCTGTCCTGAATGAGTCTTCTGTGATCCTAAGTGTTCAAGAGCTATAATGGCCTATTCACCATGTAATTTGGATTAGGTGTTTTAACAGTAGTGCGTGCAGTCAGAGCATGAGGCAGATCCAGTGTTTCTTCTTCACTAAAAAGTGTGTGAGGGTGTATTTATGCAGTGTTTCATTAAAAATGTATCCTGTCAAAAACAAAGCATTCATCAAATTCTGAGCCATCGCATGTAAACTGAATGAAGTTTAGAAATGCTGCGTGAAGGGGTTTGAAGTGTGTTGTCCTGTCCCCCAAGTTAAATTCAGACACTGAATATTGAAGCAGTGTGCTTACAAGTGTGTATCTATTAGAGAGGAGCGTTTCATGTCTGTGTTGGAATTCCCATATGCTTTTATTCCTCTCCCATACCATCAAGTTTCTGGCTTTTTCGTTTAAACTGTTCCCAGATGTTGTAAGGAATGAAGTGTTTTACAATGCTGTTAGATATCTTGCAATCATGAGATCTGTCTCCTGGCTTGTCATAGCCCTTGGGAAATTTGTGCCTGTAGGCTGAGAATGACTGTAGTAAATGTGCAGTGCAGCTTAAGTTCTCCTTCCTTTCATCTAGGGGAGGAGTAGGGGAGAGAGAGGCAAGTAGGGTGGGCAAAAGCATCCTGTTCTTGAGAGAGGTTTGTAATATAAGCAGATTTGGGTACCATGAATGAAAGGTATTTTTCAGTTCCTTTGAGTGTATTCTGCCTTTTTTATTGGGAATTAAAGAAATTACTTCAGATGATGCTGTTGACTTTTTAACAAAGTGCAGTTTTGTCACTTGTTTCCTGGTTTTAGTAATATTGGTTTAGTGTTCATGTAGTGTATCTAGGTGTGCTTCTAATAAGCCTTTTGTAATACACTCAGTTTGTTATGTTAGGTTTAGCCAGAACTTTTGCTAAGAGTCTCTTCCTAGCCTGGAATTATTGGGAAAAGAGCTGATAATGTTTCTCTTCCATAAACAGTTGTCAGAAAGGTACTTTGCTTAAAAGACTAAACCTCTTTGGTAACTCTGAAGCCAGAGTTGTTAGTCTTGAGGGTTTTTTTCCTACCTTGGATGTAATAAAACCTGGGGAATGATTGAAATATTTCAAGCCCTATCTGGAGGGTGAGGGGAAGATAGTTGGCAAAGACTTCTAAATAGTATAGTTTTGTTTAGCCTGGAAGGATAGTATGACTGGAATGACTTCCTGACATTACATAGCTACTTAATATAACTGATGATAGCATGAAGCTTCATAGTAGTCTGGTGGGGGAGGGAATCCAGAATCCTGCTACCTAAATCCAGCTTGTGTAGTGAAGAATTGTGAGTTAGCTGTGACAGTTAAAGAAAGGAGCTAGAAGATCTCCTTTATGTAATTCCACTGGTTGATGCCATACATGAACATGCTGGTCTCACACCACGAATGGAAATGTTCTCATGGGGTCAAGGATGTGATAACTTGGGCTTCCCTGAGAGGATATAGTGACTGCAACAAAATCGAGGTTCACTCACTGCAGGAAGTTAGTTTGGCAATTCCCCTGTTTATTTTGTGTAACAGTGTTTTGGCAGATGCTGGTTTCATGAAGAAGTGTTCTAGATAGGTCTGATCTGAATGAGAGTTCATCTGTCATTGAAGATTAATATACATTAATGTTCTTGAGATTGGCAGGAATAAAAATGCGGCATTGAAAACTTCTGCTGTTGAGGACTAGCTGTCAGGCGATGGCCTATTAATAGTACAATAGCAGTTTGTACTTCTTATTTTGTCCTTTATAATCTGCTTCCCTCGTGCTAAAATGGATATTCAGTTTGTCTCTACCATGTTGCTGTTGTAGGAACTATCCTTTACAGTCTATGCTGAAATAAAATCGCAGTGTTGTTTTCTGTTTGTCTGTTGTTTTAACTTAGATTTTATATTTCTGTGTGTTTGTGATCTTCAGTCTTGTTACACAAACTCAAACCTGCTTTGATTCTTTAGAACACAGCAGTTTGCACAGATGGGGAAAAGATTTAACTGAACATCGTTCTGGGATTTTGCGTTCTTCACTGAATCTGATTTACTGTGTTCTTCAGAGATCTGAGTTTAGTTTCCTTACCTCTGAAACACTCAAAAGAATTTACTCAAATAGGTTGAAAGGTTTCTTTGCTTTGCATGATTTGACTAGCAGAACTGGTATGCTTCAGAATAAGACTAGTGAATGTTCGAGATGCTTGGGGAATGGTTTATCATTCTGAAATCCATGTGTGAGAGAGCTGGGTGATGAAGAGCTTTGCCCTTGGAAACAAGATGCCAGTCCTTTTTGGCTTAGTGCTCACTAAAAGAAGATGCACATAAACCCAAAGCCAAGCACCCCAAACCACTAATTGCATAAAGCCTTCTCTCTGCTGAATAAATATAAGTAAAATAATTGTTTATGTCTGTGCTCTTACTCAGGAGGTGCTTGTGTCACATAGTATTACCAGTCTTAAAGGGAACATATTTGCTTACTTGAAATGCTTATATTGAACAGCTTTACCAGACAACTGTCATCTTAAGATAGCCCTTTTTGAGGTAAATGACAACTACCAGGCAGTTACTGCTTTTGATTTTGTAATTTAACTGCTCTGTGCCCAAGTACCTCCTGAATGAAGTGCAGAGGTATCTAGGCTGCTTAAGAACTGATAAGGAAAAGGAACAATGTATATTTAATTACTCTCATGGTAAGAGATACCTTTCTCTTTTCCCAGAAGCTTGGCAAATACGTTTGGGAGTGAGTTAGCAAAGGTTTGCTCTGCCTTTGTTGTTTCATGGTGAACTGGAAGAACATTCCATATCCAAACCTGGACATCTGTGGATCAGACTTGTGAACGCTGATTTGTGACAATAAAACAAATGTAGAATTGATGATACATGCCAGTATAAGGAATTCACATTTGCTTGCTCTTCTGGAACAAAACTGTTAGAACTTTTCCAAGTGTAATGACTAAATCTTGTGATTGACTCTGAATGTATTCATGACATTCAAAATGATGTTTCAAAATGAAAACTCTTCACTGTTCACGAAACATAAAAGTACAGTAACTTAATATCCACTCTGTTGAGTAATTTGTGCTCCTTTTGGATTCTTCTGCTGTGGGTTAAGAAATAAACAGCTTTTTGAAAGCCTGATTTACTAGGAACGAGATGTTCATGGAATCACTCTCGTGTGCTGTTAGTTAGCAGCTGCTGAAGTAACTTCTTGAAGCTGCAGACAACGAAAATTTGAGATATTTCAGAACTGTAAAGTTCCTGCAGGTTTGGGGAAGAGCATTCATTGTACTGGGGATACAATACGTAGTAACTGCTGTGCTATTGGAAATGAATGCCTAGCATATTAAGGGAAGAAAAAATGCTGCTGAGTTATCTTAATATGCTTGACTATGGACTGACTAAATCTCTGCTGCTAATTCTGCCTATTCAGTTGAGCTGTCCAGGCTACAGACAAGAGCTTCCAAACAAGGAAGGAACTGCTATTATCACTGAGTGAGCTAATACTGGTAGTAATCTTGAACTTTGCAGTATTCTAGCTGTGTAAATATTATATTAGGAAACTAGAACCAATGCCTGGGTTGGTGTATTATATTTGAAGTAGAAAGAAGGGCAGTCTAAATAATGTAGAGGTTCCGTAACTTCTCTAATTTGTTTCTCAGTTTTACCCAGCTACATCTGATTAGAGATCTGTACTTAGTTTGAGACACATGGTCCTTCTCATGAGCCTACTTAGTCTTGGTATCAGGTGTTACTCAGTTGTAAAGGAAATCTGTTGTTGATTTGATAGGCAGCTTTGTTGACTGCTGTGTACCCTTAAGAGCTTAGAGTATTCAGTAGGATTCTTCAGAGCTGATGTTGAAAACTGAGTAAGCTTTACTGGCTCTGTGTGTACAGTACACATACAGAAGCTCTTAAAAGTAGTATGTATTTCAGGTCTGAATTAAACTAACGTATTGTTCTGTGTATGAACACATACAGTGCACTATGATTAAATGGGAGAGGTTTGATTTTATGCATCTTGCAACCGTGCTGCCTAGAAAGGTGAGATCCTCCTGTTATTTTAGTGTGCAGTATTGAGGTGCCATGTAAACCACATTTGCTGACTATTCTTGAGATGCTGTTGGAATGTCCACAACAGGATGAAAACTACTGGGGTTTTTTTTTGCTTGGGGTTTTCAGTTTTGTTTTGGTTGGGCTTGTTTTGGTTTGTTTTTTTATAAATAGGGGTATTAGAACTGAGTTAAACACTGTATTTCTGTCTGTATAGATTTCCCTTTTAGTTTCAGCTAGAATCATGTAGTATGTACATATATTCCAATAGTAAACCAATAAGTGATTTTAAATGTGACTGAAATAGCCTAAATATATTTAATTCTAATAATATCTTAATTGGAAATGCTGGACACAATTATTATTCAGTTTTCGTTGTGTTTGGAGGTGGCTTCATTTCAGTGGTGGGTGAAACAACTGTGCTTAAGCTGCTCTTATGTCAAAGCTTGCCATGTAAATATACTGCTTTACTTGGATTTCAAGTTGTTGCACTGAACTGAAAAGAGGAAATCTGCCAAATTGGGAGAGGTTTGGTTGTGCTTGCTTAAGTTCTTCGAAAAGTTTTCCCTGTCAAACTGACATTTTTAATATCATCTTTAAAAAGTCACAAAATAGAGGAAAAAAAAAAAATCTCTTACTGTCTCTTTCTTTTTAGAGAGGATCTGACGAACTTCTTTCAGGCAGTGTACTCAATAGCCCGAACTCTAACATGAGCAGCATGGTAGTAACTGGTAAGTGACACCCTTTCAAAGGAGAAATCTATCATTTATACTTCGACTCATTTCCTATTTACAAGGGGAGAACACTGAAACCAGAATCTGTTGTGCTACAGAGGGATAAACTGTTGGCATGCTGTAGTGACCTTGTGTTTACTCACAAAGCTTGGGTATATGAGAAGAAGAATCCCATAAAACAAGAGATAACTTTCAGCTGTCTGTACGCTAAATTGTTGGTGGGTGATGGGATGAAGAATTACACTTGTCTTGCATAGCTGCCTTCAAAGTGAGGAATTGCAACTGCCAAGCAAAGGTAAACAGCTTAACAAACTCCAGGATGACCTACTTTTTCACACATGGACATCTGTGAGTCTGGGCATTGCAGGGCAGAACACTGCCAGTTTTATAACGTGGTGTGGATTCAGAGGAGCAGAGTTCTGCCCTGTTCTAGTTTAGACTGCTAAGGCAGGAAACTTCTGACTTTGCTCCTTCAGCCTGAGATTGCAGCGGTAGAATCTCAGAATGTCAGTGCAAAGTGGGCATGGTTGTTCTTTAGGCACATTGCTGCTGATGCTGGGTAGAAAGACTTCATGAATTGGCACACGCTAAAATGTCTTCTGTTGCAGTTGACACTTCTTTATGGTGAACATGCTTTGAGTTCGCTTGGAAGGCTTACTTCAGAGGTCTTTTGCTCTTCTCCCTCTCTCCCTAGGTGTGGAGGAATTGGTTCATGGCATCAGAGAGTGGTGCTGGGCTTTCCAAAGAATTGCCTGGTTCACTGCTTTAATCTGCCAGATCAATTTTCTGTCTTTGTACTGAGGAGTAGAGTAGCTGGTATTAGTAGCAGACTCTTTCCTTTTAACCTAATAGTAAAAGACTGGGATCTAGGGTGCAATTTCTTGTTACATTTAGGGTTGTGATGGCAGCTATTGCCAGGATGGGTAGTTCTGTGCTTTCTCATCCTACATCCTTAGCACAGGCAGAAACCCTCCCCCAACTCCACATGTTTCTTCTCCATTCTCTCTGGTGAAGTGCTCATACACTTGCTAATCCAGCAGTAAACTGTACTGCCAAAAAGTGTACTTTCCCTTGGAGCAACTTACTCATCAGTCCCGTGGCTGCACAGTTGCTAGATTCACTGTGGGATGGAGGAGTGTGGTGGAAGAAGAGAGGAGAACCACTTCCATTGGCAGTTCTATAACCAAAGGTGAAGAGATGATACTTCTTCGGAATAGCTCAAAAGTGGAATAGCTCAAAAGTGCATTCATAGCCATGTTAAAACTCCAGAGCATTTATCTCCCCTGCTTTTCTTACTTCCTTGTGCTTCTGAAGGAGCTCCCTTGTTTTTATTTTCTTGATGTCCTCTGCATTCCTGGATATTAGCGCTTCAGAGCTTTGCCTTACTTAAATGAGAAACTAGAATGAAAAGGAGTTTGGGTTGCATGTGTGTGAGGGTTTGGATTTGGGCAGTGGGAGGGAGAACACTGTCAACAGGACTATATCCTGAATGCTACCAAATTTTCTATAGGATTTAAGAGAAACTTTTAGTTCAGGAAAAGTAAGTGCAAGTGAGTATATCAAGGGGAAAAAACCTGAAATAAGAATGAATGTCATTACAAGTTTTCAGACCAAAAAATACAGAAGCTTGTTTAAGATACTCAGACTTTAAATAGAAATCCTTTTCATTTTAAGAGCTTTTTGAGGAGAAAAGAGTGCATTGATTCCTTTATGTGAACTTAGGAAGTTGATGTATTTAACAAATATGGTTTTGTTTCCCCCCTCTTTAAGTTGATTTAGGTTTTGGGTTTTGTGGGTGGTTTTTTGGAGGGGGTTAGTGTTGAGAGTTCTTTTCTTCTCAAAGAATAAGCATTTGTGAGAGGGTTTTCAAATTAATTGATTCGTTACATATTAAATAAAACCTTGATATGTCTCCAGGCATCCAGAACCATAACTGTCTTCTCAGAAACTCATTCACAAACAGCAGTGCTCGTGAGTAGTGGCCTGGTTTGTCTAGTATCAATTCCCTGTTAGAAAAGCTTCCATATTAATTGTGTAATATATAAAGGAGGTTGATGGCAAGCAATCCTAACCTAACAAAACCCCCTAATCTGAATGCAGTGTTCTAGTTAACGCCATTCTGTATAGAAGTCAGTGGAAAGGGGGCTAATTTGGATGGTTTTTTTGGTTTTAAGCAGTTTGTTGGGATTGTGATCAAATTTCTCTTCTGCCTCCCTGCCTTTTTTAAATGGCATTGAAAAACTCCTGTAGAGTAGGGTAAATACACAGTTCAGTGTTATTGCTGAATGTATCCTCCCAAAGCTGTCTTCTTATCATGGGACTGGAAGTAGTTTTTCTAACCTTACACAGTTTACAAGTTCACACTATAGACTTAGAAGTGATTAAATCTTAAATGGAAACCCATATGTTAATTTTTCCATACCCATCTGAACCCAGATGTGTTAAAGTATTCTTTATGTCTGAATTAATGTCTTCCTTTCGCTTCAGTTCTCTTGTTACTTTTCAGAAGAGTTTAAAACTTCCATGAACAGGTGATTTTTTGCTGTGGCGAAGGTTTGGTAGTGATGAATCTTCTCTAGGGCTCAGTAGAATCTGTACTCATTGGTTAAGTTCTTTGTAAAGGAGACAAATTGTAAAAATTGGCTTACTCTTAAAACTAATACTTGTTCTTGCCCTTTATTCTCAGAGTTTGGAAGTGTCATAATTTTATGAGACCTGGTCATTGTTTTCTGCAGGACACAGAATCCCAGAATCCCAGACTGGTTTGGGTTGGAAAGGACCTTAAAGCTCATCCAGTTCCAGCCCCCTGCCACGGGCAGGGACACCTCACACTAGAGCAGGTTGCTCCAAGCCCTGTCCAACCTGGCCTTGAACACTGCCAGGGATGGGGCAGCCACAGCTTCTCTGGGCATCCTGGGCCAGCGCCTCAGCACCCTCACAGGGAAGAGCTTCTGCCTTAGATCTAAC
This sequence comes from Psittacula echo, assembly GCF_963264785.1. Classification (NCBI taxonomy): domain Eukaryota; kingdom Metazoa; phylum Chordata; class Aves; order Psittaciformes; family Psittacidae; genus Psittacula; species Psittacula echo. The sequence continues at coordinate 63,665,964 of NC_137740.1, forward strand.
CTGAACTGCCCCTGGTTCAGTGTGAACCCATCACCCCTTGTCCTATCGCTACAGTCCCTGATGCAGAGTCCCTCTCCAGCATCCTTGTAGCCCCCTTCAGATACTGGAAGCTGCTCTGAGGTCTCCACGCAGCAGACTGAAGAGCCCCAGTGTTCTGGTTTTGACCTTGGTGTTTTCAACATCTAATCCCGCTTCTCCAAACACATACCTAAGATGAAGAAAGAGTGTTTGTCTTTGTAGTCCTCGGAGCCTTATTGGTAAAGCACAGACAAAAAAACAGTTGTCACTAGCAGTGCCCTAGTAGGCCTGAATTTAGAGCAAGATCTTGTAGTTCACAGCCTCATTTCTTACGAAGTACCTACCGTAAAACTATTTTTATAATGTTTTCAATATTAATTATATTAATTATTAATATAAATAATATTAATTATATTTTTATATTATTATAATGCCTACTGTATTATTAATTACTAAATGCCTACTGTAGAAACCAAGTTTTAGGGGTGAGACTGGAGATGTTTTTCAATATGCTTATCTTATCCTTTTATCATGGTAACAGTTCCAGTAGGGTTTTTGTTAATACTGTAATACTTTCATGCTTTTATGAATGCTCTTGCTCTAATTCTCGTTCTTAGAGAAAGGCATGAAAGGTGCCTGCTTTTGCTGCCCTATAGGCAGTTTTATATATGAATCCCACTCTACTTTTGGTGAAAGAAACTTGCAGAATTGTTGGGCTAACATTTAGTTTGCATTCTTATTGATTATTGAACCACTGGCAATTTAATGATATAGAATTAAGGAAGATGCTATCATGTTTGACTGCTGTCCAGAAGACATTGCTCAAAGTACAAGGCAATACTGGAGCATTTTCTAACCAGCTTTGTCATCGTTATCCATCCTACAGACTGTATAGATGAAATTGGCAGTGTGTTTTACTGGGATTCACTGCAAGTCAAGTGACTGTCTTAAGTTCCTCATGTGTCTTTTGCAAAAGAACAGCCTTAAACGAAAGCCAAAGTTGGGTAACTGAGGATGACTTCCACGTGAGTTCTGGTACCACATAGTTCTGATCTTGTATTTCCTGCTTTAGACATAATTTGATTACTGTCCTTATTGTTGTCACATTTCATTTCAGTTAAGCATTTCTATTTAAACATTCAAGGTTATTTTTCCTTTTCCTGAATGAGTTTGGGCAGTATGGCAGAACATCAGTCTGCAAACACTGAGGAAACAATCCCATCTACTAGCTCACACCTTGTTGCAAGGGAGGCCAGCTTGTCATGTTTTAGGTCAGCATTAGATGTTTGACGTTTCTGACATTGGTAAGTTGAAGTTGCATTGTCAAAACCACGGACCTGCTACTTCTTGAACTACTCCTAGTGTTTTCCTTCACCTTTCCTGAAAATGTTGTCAATGTTTCTATAAGAATCTTGCCTGGTTTGACCTCTTTAGGGAGCACAACCATCTTGTAAAGATCTGTGAACTGACTGGTTTTGTTCTGATGCCCAGCAATGACTGCAGAGGCAGTTCAGGTAAACTACAGTATGATTTGGTAATGGGATTCTGAGAAAGCAGAGCTGAAGCCAAGATATTTCATACGTTTTTTTTTGCCTCTGCATGTTTTTAAAGTCATTAGTTACGTATTCATTAATGTTTATGTCACCTGTAGTGACAGAACAAGGGGTGATGGGTTCAAACTGAAACAGGGGAGGTTCAGGTTAGATCTAAGGCAGAAGCTCTTCCCTGTGAGGGTGCTGAGGCGCTGGCACAGGGTGCCCAGAGAAGCTGTGGCTGCCCCATCCCTGGCAGTGTTCAAGGCCAGGTTGGACACAGGGGCTTGGAGCATCCTGCTCTAGTGGAAGGTGTCCCTGCCCATGGCACGGGGTTGGAACTGAATGACTTTAATGTCCTTTCCAGCCCTTGTCCTATCAGTACAGTCCCTGATGAAGAGTCCCTCTCCAGCATCCTTGTAGCCTTCAGACACTGGAAGCTGCTTTCAGATCTCTGCACAGCTTCTCATACACATCAAAGTAAAATTGGGTATTAGTTAACATTAATGATGCCTAAACATAGGTAATTTACTTCTGAAGCTTGCAAATTGATTACAGTTAGTAATAATTGGAAAGATCTGAAGGAGGACAGTACATGTGATTGGAAAGTATAAGAATTTAATACTAGGCTATAATTTAAATTTCTCTACAGATATACATAGGTGTGTGGATGTGGATGAACTAAATTAATGGTTGGACTCAATGATCTTAAAGGTTTTTTCCAACCTAGTTGATTCTGTAATTCTGTTCTATGAGTCTATAAATGTTAATGCTTTGAATGTATCTTCTTAGAAATTAAGAAACCTTAAAAATCAAACAAAACTCCCAAACCTTCAGAAAGCCTCAGGATCAAAGAAATAAATAGTGGCTATTATTATTAATTTAGCTAATTTCCCGTTGTTCTGTTCCTGCAGGCCCTTGTCTAAAGTCCCTCTCAAATGAAGCTCATTTCCTGCTAGGTGATATTCTTTGTACTATTCTAATATTGATTGGTCAAGATTTTCCTTTGCACATTGCCCATGTACATGGTAAAAATCCACCTATTACTACTGGTTAATGCTCTAGTTCAAGTGGTGAGATTTCCACACTGTAGTAATTAATGGCAAGGGTAATGGGGTATAAAGTGCTTGGAAATATAAAGTGTTGCAGAACACACTTCTGCTCCCCAAACCCTAAAACTACAAGAAAAAAATCCACCAATCAAAAAGCATAAGGAAAACTGAATATCTAACCTTTTAATTGTAACATTAACAAATTAGCCCTCAGAGAACTTTGTGTTCTTCATGTCTTTATCTTATTTTTGAGTGTAGGATCTCCTTTTTTTATGTTCTTTCTCCCAAACACTTCAAAGACCAAAGGTCTCCTCTTCCTGTGTTCTGTTTGTGTCATCAGGCTGGGTATATATATTTAAAAACCTCAGAAACAAAACCACAGTGTTTTTTCTGTAGCTGGTGGTTTTATGCAGATGATTGTGTTCAGTAGCCACTGCAATATTAAATCTTTCTGTCTGGTCATGATCCCCATTTATAAACTGTAAGGGGGCTACAAGGATGCTGGATAGGGAATCTTCATCAGGAACTGTAGCGATAGGACCAAGGGGTGATGGGTTCACACTGAAAAGGCCAGGTTGGACACAGGGGTTTGGAGCAACCTGCTCTAATGGAAGGTGTCCCTGCCCGTGGCACGGAGTTGGAACTGGATGATCTTAACTTCCTTTCCAACCCAAACCAGTCTGTGAGCCTATGAATCTATTACTCCATTGCTTTTCTCTTGGTCAGATGTTTACTGTATGGATATGTCTTACGTTCTGCTTGTTGGCAGCATTAGATTTCATATATATCAGCTAATGTGAAACAAGAAGTGCTTTCTACAATAGCCACAGCAATGGCTAATACTAGTAGTAAGCTTCTTTCGTGTATAAACTGAAATGAAAGGATGGAGTAAATATTTCGGAAAAGCTTAAGTATTTACATTTGGGTTTGTAGTTGCTTGTTGTTCTGGACTTGACAGTTGTGAAACAGAGACTGACTCCTGCAAAACGGATGTTTATTAACCAAGGGTTTCAATAGTGCAGAGAAACAGGGGCCCAAAATCAGCATCTTGTGATGAATTTTTAACATATTTTCCCTTTATTTCCAGGAAATGATAGGTGAAAGCAACTTTTTACTGGATGCAGAATCTCTGCACGTAGCTGCATAGTTACAGTACTATATCGGGATATTTTTGAATATAAAAGAAGGTTATTGTAAAGAAAAATCACACATCTAAAAGGCTTTATATAGTTTCATGGTTAATGATGTAATTTTGGCCACAGAATGCTTTTGAGAGGGGTTTTTTTATTACTGTTTTTCAAGAAACACATAAATTGTGTGCAAAGAGAAACTCCTTCTGGATGAAATCTTACTACAGTGTGTTTCCAAAAGTAGTTACCAGCAGGAAGTGAGTTACTCGCTGTTTGCCAAGAGTTAGGCTGAACTTCAAGCTCAGATTTTCTCCGTTGAATCTTCATAGCTTGAACCATTGAATGCCACAGGCTCATAGTATGCCTGGTGTACATTCCGCTTAATTTTATTGCTTGTTTGGATAGGTTTCTGTGTGTAATAATATAGGAGTTTCTAACAAAAAATGCCAGAGTCCAAAGTTGTGTAGATAACAGCTATTCGTAGGCTTTGTCAACTCCTAAGCATTCTACTTGATTTATGCTAAATGGAAGGACCTCTGTGCAACAGGGATGTGGCTTAGGTATCAGTTATGCTTAGGCTGGAATATCCTGTTTAGTTAGGAGAATAATACTTTGAACATCATCAGTACAGAGGAGATTTTGTTAGAAATGGACAACTGATGTCCCATGGAACTTGGATTTTTCTTCTCTTTGGTGCAGAGCCAAAGAGGGTTTACCTCAGTGCAGTGGCTGTTACAGAACAGGTTTAGTTTCTTTGTTTTGGGGTTTCTTTGCAGTCTGAAATGACTATAACCATCCCTGGAGGTATTTAAAAGATGTGTATATGTGGTGCTTGGGGACATGGTTTAGTGGTGGACTTGGCAGTGTTAGGTTTATGGTTGGACACGGTGATCTTTTAGTGTGAGGTGTCCCTGCCCATGGCAGGGGAGTTGGAACTAGATGATCTCAAGGTCCTTTCCATCCCTAAACTGTTCTATCTTAAAGGTCTTTTCTGAGCTAAATGATTCTGTGATCCAGGGTTAGATTTTTGATTTTGTTATTTTAACTCTATATTTAAGGCTGTAACTTAATAGATGAACTAACGCTAACGCTGTGTTTGGGTCGTGCTGTTCTCACAGTGATTTTTATTTGTTCCCCTAATATGGATATTGTAAGCATGATGTTCTTCAGTCCTTTATATTTGTTTAAGGTGTTAGTAGCAAGAGGTTTGAATTGGATCAGGCTTTTCAGGTCTGGTGAAAGCCAAGCTTACCTGATGAAATAGCTCCTTGCCAATAAGCTTATAGTTTAGTAACAGTTCCTCAGTAGTAGTAGTTAGTAGTTCTTAGAGATTCATGGAATCAACTAGGTTGGGAAAGACCTTTAAGATCATCAAGTCCAGCCTTTACCCCAGGACTGTGAGGTTTCCCCCTTCACCATCCCCTTGATGCAGCAAAAGTTGAAGAACTGTGTGGAATGCAAATGATAAACCCAGTTATTCAGGTAATACAGTAATTATTAAAGGAACGCTTCTTTGCATATTCATCTATTGGAGTGATTCTATCTGGCTAGGGATGCTTTTTTTAGTAACATTGGGGGTTACCTAAAGCTGAATCCAAATACAAGCTGTAGTTTAACAAAAACCTCCTTAAACTCTTGGACGTTATGCTGTGGAAAAGTTAATCTGTCCAAATGGTATGTTGAAAACCACACACAAGATAACACAGTCTGTAAGAACTGATCTCATGGTGCATACTTTTTTGGTGATGTAGTAAAACCAGAGGTTTCTTAATCAGTTTCAGAAAATCTTGTGGTTTAAAGCCTGGATTTTCACTTTCTCATTTCTCATTGTGGATATTTCATATTTAGCTTTTGAAACTTATATGAATTCAGATTATTTAGAAAGCTTAAGTCTGACAGGCACTGGAAATCTAGTTCCAGTATCACTGCAAGTCTCTTGTTCCTTGCAAGTTTGTGTGTAATGTGTTGCCTGTAATACATTGTGAAGCCTGACAAACATTACAGTGTTTTCTTCTAGTTTTTTGGTAGAGATTTAAATTGAGGACTAGGGAAGACTGTTGTGTGATGAGCCTCAGCTGAAAAAGAAAAGGACATTTTCTGTCTTTGAGGATTAAGTGCTCTAGTGTGTCATTTTGCTACCTGGAAGCCCAGTCTCACTATGTTTACCAAAGGGATAGAGGTTAGAGCCTTGGATAGACTAACAGTGGACTTCAGATCCTAGTACACATTGTGGTGTCTGACATTTTATTCTGTGTTCCATCACAGTTTGGCCTTCTGTGCAGCAAACCAGCATAAAATGCCTACTATTGCATGGATTTGACCCCTTCTAGCCTTGGCAGTTGGAGGTAACTGCTAGGTGGATTTCGAGCCTTTCCAATGTAGTTAGGTTTGGGTTGTTTTGGCTGCTATTGAAATTGGAAGAGGCCTAGAAAATGTTCTGCGGTGCAAGACTTTTGAAAAAACTCAGTTTTGGAATCTTTTTTGGAGGGGAGAGGAAGTGAAGGGATGACCTGCCTCTAAGCCAGCCTATTTTTAACAAAGAGAATAGCTTGAATTTTACATTTAGCTAAATCTGAAGATAAATAGCTGAAGTGAAAGGTAGAAACATTCAAAGTAGAGGCTTAGCTGTTAGAAAAGGATGGAAGGGAGTGGTGGAAACAGTTCCTGATGTATAGATCTATCCTTTTCCCATTAATTCCTTTAATGGAAGTGTGGAGAATGGCCTTATCCTTGAAAAAGGAAGACGTATGTTCACAGGTTTAGTCAGAGACCCTGAGTTTGCCGATTTTCCTAATACTATTGAAAAGGTACTTAAATGTCATACCTGGTTTGGCTTTTCAGATCCACATCTGGAGTGTGGATGTTTTTGACTTGTAAAAATAAGAGTCCATTTATTCTGTGTTTTAACATGGAGTAAATTGGCTTGGCTAAGGTAAATGGAGCTGAGAACTTGAATTCTTCTTTCTGTGCTCAAGTTGGTCATAAATGAATGTGATGCTTTTACACAGAGAACAAGATTAGGTAGAAATGACTTTCCTGGCACCAGTTCAGCGTGAGATTCTGTAGTTACAGCTGAGTGAGAACTGAAGACTTCTCCATTCACTTCTCTCTGCAAATTGCAGCCATCAACTTTCTCACAAGGATTTAACACCTGTAAATGCTTCCTATTGATTTCCCTCACACTCCCCTTCCCCCATTTATTGTTTCTGCTTTTGTAGTGAGTAAATAAAAGTAGTCCTGTACTTTTTAGTTAGTTATTTATTAATCCTCTTTGGTAGAAGCCCTCAAGAATTTGAACCCTAATAATGACAAGTCTTTTTCTCCTAGTCACAGTTGATGTGGGTTGTTTTGGAAATACATGGGGCTATTCAAGTGCTCTTCTAATATGTAATCAGAGATTGAGTAGCTCATGCGCTGACTTGCATGCTTTACAGCCAGAAGTAGGAAAAGGGAAGTCTTAGCACTTGCTTCTCTCATATGTAATTGTGTTCTGATTTCCAGCATTGATGAATTCATTAATATCCATACATCTTCGGACAGTGTTGTACTTTAGCTCTTGACTCTAATGGTTACTCCACTTATGTATTTGTAGGCAGTGGTTGTATATTCCAAAGCAACACTTCTTCCATCCAACTGGCTAGGAACTGCAGCTGGAATTTTGTACAAGAATTCTGGACAGCATTCCTAATAATACCTTTCAGGTGCTTTGAACAATGATGTTAATGCTTCCCTGCTTCTGCTAGGAAAGTCTGTTCTGGCTCTTCCCATGCTCCCTTCCCCTGTGTTGGCTGCATGATGTTTATTAGTTGGTTTTTATCTGTCAGGGAGCTTGTAGTTCCTAATGGATGGTTTTGCTCTTGGTCCTTAAATTCTGAGGCTCAGGATTTCATCAGATGGTTGCAGTATCAGTCCTCTGAGTCATCCCCTAGTGTGATCCTTCTCAGCATTAGTAATGCTCCCCCTCTTGCTTTGATACTTCTCCACTTTCTGTGTCTGGTTCCTTAGTGCAAACAACCCTTAAAAGTTCCTCTTAGAAGCTCTTCTGGTAACTCTTCACCACCATTTTTCTCCTGAAAAACAAAATTCTGGGTAACCTCAAATTGTTGGGGTTTTTTTTAATAGAATTTACAGTTCTTATGCAAGCCCTTCTGAGTCATCATTAATACTCTTGCATGGTATTACATGAGATACTTCACTGAAAGAGATGGAAAGGATTTGAGGTAGTCTTGAACACACCTTTTCTGAAGCTGTAACATCTGCCTCTTCTGAATTTGTTCTGAACCCTTGACTTCTGTTTAGATCCAGCTAAGAGGTGGCTTACTGAAAAGTGATATTTCTAATGAAAACCATTTTATCAGTCAGCTTTTCACATCTAGTCTGACTCTGTCTTTCAGCAAATGGTAATGACACCAAGAAATTCAAAGGGGAAGACAAACTGGATGGGGCTCCTTCTCGTGTTCTTCATATCAGGAAACTGCCTGGGGAAGTGACAGAAACAGAAGTTATTGCTTTAGGTTTACCTTTTGGTAAGGTGACCAACATCCTGATGCTGAAAGGGAAAAATCAGGTAACTTGTTGCTTTCTATTTTTCACTATGCTTTCTGTGTAATTTCAAAACATGCTGTTAAAATGCTCTTGAAATAAGTCATAGAACAGTAAGTATTAACACCAAAAAGCCTTAATTTTTCCTTTTTATGAACTTATACTGTCTTCAAGTAAATTATGGGGGGAACAGGATATGGTGGAACTGCATATAGCAAAAAGTTAACTGTGAGAGAAATAGTCCCTCATCTTCAGAGGTGAAGTTTTGGACTGGTAAACTTGGTATATAGCGAATGACATCTGAAAACTGGTATTTGTTACTGTGTGTTGTCCAGTGCTTTAAATGTTTTATATATGTTGCTAATATGACTATTATCTGCCTTGTAAATACTGAAAAGTAACTGTTTAATCACAGGCATTTTTGGAACTTGCCACAGAAGAAGCAGCTGTCACCATGGTGAATTACTACTCTGCGGTGACGCCTCATCTTCGGAACCAACTTATCTATATCCAGTATTCCAATCATAAAGAGCTGAAGACTGATAACACACTTAACCAGGTATGTTTACTGCTCTGTGGTATTACAAATGCAGGCAGAAAATGAGGCTAAGTATGTATTCTTGGCTTATGTAGCATATGTTTAAATCAGTTAGTTTTGTCCACATTCTAATGCTACTGTTCTCTTCCCTATGATCATTCTGTTTTGTGACATTGAAGGGGATAGGCTTTCTGTGTGATCTTTCCGTTATGATGAAATCTGGAGAGGGACTTTTGACAAGGGCATTGTCGTGGTTTAAGCCCAGGCCGTACATCAGAACCACGCAGTCCACTTCCTCCCCCACCTTCCTTCCCCCTGCTCCTGGAGGGACGGGGAGGAGAATCAAAAGAATGCAACTCCCACGGGTTGAGATAAGAGCAGTTTAATAACTAAGGTATAACACAAATCACTACTGCTACCACCAATAATAATAATGATAAAGGAAATAACAAGGGAAGAGAATACAACACCTCACCGACCAATAACTTGCCCCCACCCCACCGTGATCCAGCCCTTCCGGGGACCCTCAGTTCTACATCCTGGGCATGACGTGCTGTGGTATGGAATACCTCTTTGGCTAGTTTGGGTCAGGTGTCCTGTCCCTGCTTCCTCCTGGCTTCTCCTCCTCCCTGGCAGAGCATGAGACTCACAAAGTCCTTGGTCAGGGTAAACGTTCTGACCAGCAACTGAAAATATTGGTTTTATCAGTATTATTCCCAGGCTGAAAGTCAAAACCACAGCGCTGCACCAGCTACTAAGAAGAGGAAAAAGTGACTGCTGCTGCTGAACCCAGGACAGGCATGTAGTGATAGGCCAAGGGGAATGGTTTTAAACTGACGGTGGGGACACTGAGATTAGATAAAAGGCAGAGGGGGTGTGAGGGGTGTGAGGTGCTGTCACAGGGTGCCCAGAGAAGCTGTGGCTGCCCCATCCCTGGCAGTGTTCAAGGCCAGGTTGGGCACGGGCTTGGAGCAAGCTGCTCTAGTGTGAGGTGTCCCTGCCTGTGGCAGGGGTTGGAACTGGATGAGCTTTAAGGTCCCTTCCAACGCAAACCAGTCTGGGATTCTATGATAGCTTTTAGAAACAATAGTAATCTGTTGAAAGACATCTTGCTTCAGATTTAGTATTGATTTTCTTGTTGATGCTTCTAAACTGAAAAGTTAGAATCTTGTGATAGTTTGGCTGCTAAATGTACTTTTTAAAAATTGAGGGGTTTTGTGTTCCCTAAAATGTCACTGATAAAGGAAAATAAATGCCTTCATTTACTTAGAGGATGAATTCTGTCTGCATATCTAGTGGATGGACAGAGTCCTTTAAGAAGCTTTCTCTTGGGTTGTCCTCTGGCTTCTGTGCAAACCACTTTTTGTACTCCATGTGTCTGATGTAGAGGATGTGCTGACTTTTCAACAGCTTTTATGCCACCATACACATTAATACTCAACTTGAACATATTCCCAGTGTTTCAGGTCTTTATTTCTTTAGTTTCAAACTAAATAATAGGAATAGATACTTGGCAGTGAGTATTCTGTTACTAGTGTCTCCAAGGCATTCTGTACAACACAAGGTGGTTGGATATTCTTTTGTTTGTAAAGAAAAATAAAGGTGGTGCAGATGTTGCTTTAGTCTTCCTTTGGTTTGGATTTGAAATTGTCTTTGTTTCTGGATGTTCAAGCAAGAAGATATAAAGAAGTCGGGATGTTAGTGCATGGAACTGGAAAGATAAAAGAATTTGAAGAGGAGTGCAAGTGTCTTAGCTATAAAGAAGATAAAAAACCTTTAAAAATAATGAAAGTAGGGAAGATTCCATTAAGCTGTTTTCTGAATTCCTCAATAATAGCAGCTTCCAGGACTGTTTTCAGTTCTGTACGTGGAATGAATTGGCTGTGAAGAAAATTTAAATGGTCCATTTTGAGTATGTTTTCTCTCAGCTCTGTAATTCCATGTAAATCCTTTTCCTGTGAGACATCAAAACACTTGAGAGGAGCATTTAAACTCCTTTAAACCAACCATTTCTTGCCTTGTGTTGTCTGATATGTAGATTCAGGAATCAAGATGATAGTGACTTCTGTAACTGTAATCCTCTTCAATCATTATGGGTTTAGTCTTTCTGCACAGACATTACAACCTTTAGAAAGAAATAAATACTACATTTAGAAAGACATAAATATTATATTGATTATATCCTTACTTGGTAATGTTAAGTCCTGTATTCCTTCATGTATTCACATTAACTTTAGTGGAATAAAGTATGATGCATAAGCATAGATGGATAGCGCTGACAAGGGTTAGATGTTCAAACTGACTTCACAGATTCCGGTTCTTTTGATTATACAGTCACTTGAAGGAGTGTGTTTTAATTCCCATGCGCTTCTCCTGTGCTTACAGAAGGAATAGGAATTAATCATGCAACTTGGCCCAGTATTTGGCCAGCTTGAAAGTTATGTATTTCATGCATTAGGGAACAACAATCCTGTTTGTTATCAGAAGATGTTTTTACAGTTACAGTGCTGTTAAGTGTAGAGGTAAATCTTGTTTTCCCAACTAGGGTTCACCAGGTCTCTGTGTTTTTGTTTTGTTTCCCCCCCGCCCCTTTTCCTTACTCATTGGTTCCTTTCAGTATGAGGATTATCATGTAAGTTGTAAGCTATGAAATTGTGCAGTAGCTCTAATACCTTTAAAATATGCAGTATATGTTCATATGGTGGTTATTACTTTTACCTGGCATGCTCACCCGTCTCTGTTTTGTATTGTTTGCTTCATAAGGCTCCTGCAATGAAAGCATTAAATGGAACCCCTTTTTCCTGCACTTCTTCTGTCTCAGAAAAAGACATCTTTCTGATCCTGTCAGTTTGGGCAGTGGAAGTAGTGACATAGCTGTGTGACTTTGTGCTATCATCATGTGGTTACCTTTGGATTTCTAAAGCCCTGCTTGTGTTTAAACACCCCAAAATCCCCACACATAAGAGGATTTTGTTCTTCTGAAAGAGGGTGGATAACAAACACCAGTTTGTTTTACCTCTCTGTGGATACTACTTCCTGACATTTGTCAGCCTTGTGTATGATTCCACTGTGTTAAAGCTGAGAAGTTTAGAAGTGTTAGCTTAGTCTTAGCCCTTCCTATCAGAGTTCTAAAATGGCAGGGAAATGTGAACTGTAATAGAATCTCCTGGAAAATAGGTTCAGTCCTGCTGGTTTCTATAGGCCTATGGGTTTTTTGTTGGGTTTTGGTTTTTATTAAAGGAAAGAAAAAGAAAGAATCTTGAAACCTACAAAATCCTCACTTCATCCTTACTAGTGCAAGTAGGATTGATTGATACCAGTGCCATTTGAAGCCCCTCTTTACTGTGACATAAGGGTTAATTGATGTTTTCATTTGTCTCTTCTCACAGAGTTGAACTGCATTGCACTTACGTTGTGTTCTGTCTGTAGCTCTCAGTTTGAAATCAGTGGCCAGTTTTCTGTTTCTGGAGTTAACTATATAAATATTGCTAATTAATTTTTAGCTATCATCTTGAAATATTAACCAAGCTGTCTTGCCTTGTCTTTTGTTTCGAAGCGGGCCCAAGCTGTTCTTCAGGCAGTGACAGCTGTGCAGGCAACAAATGCTCCCATTAGTGGGACCGCTGTTAGTGAGAGTGCAGTGACTCCAGCTCAGAGTCCGGTACTCAGAATAATCATTGACAATATGTACTATCCAGTAACCCTGGATGTTCTCCATCAGGTAAGCCAAATTTCTTTTGAATTCGAGCTCTCGTTTGGGAGGAACTTTGTGTGTAAAACTTTCACCATGTTTCTTGGCAGATATTTTCTAAATTTGGTGCTGTATTGAAGATAATCACATTCACAAAGAATAACCAGTTTCAAGCTTTACTGCAGTATGGTGATCCAGTAAATGCACAGCAAGCAAAACTAGTAAGTAGAGTTTTCTTTTAAGGCTGGAGACCTTCCTGTGCTAAATGTTTGGAAGATGTTAATATGACAAGTACTGACCTTAGTAATGTGTCATACTCCTCCACCCCTTGTGTGAATTCTTTAAGATGAAAAAATAATTGTGAGGTATGATATTACTGTTGCATAAAGTCAGTGTTTGAAGATACTATGTGTAAGGATTCTATGTCTAAAGATTTGTATACATCTATAATTATGACTAAATATAATACATCATATAATATTTGTATACATCATATTTGTATACATCATATAATTATGACTGCCATAGTGCAGATGTCAACAAGCAGTAAAAATGCGGGCTGTGATGTTGGTGCAGAATTAATTCACTCTAAGCAGGAAATTCTGTAAGACAGAATCATAGAAAAGTAGGGTTGGAAAGGACCTTAAAATCATCCAGTCCCAACCCCTGCCACGGGCAGGAACACCTTCCACTAGAGCAGGTTGCTCCAAGCCCCTGTGTCCAACCTGGCCTTGAACACTGCCAGGGATGGGGCAGCCACAGCTTCTCTGGGCACCCTGTGCCAGCGCCTCAGCACCCTCACAGGGAAGAGCTTCTGCCTTAGATCTAACCTGAACCTCCCCTGTTTCAGTTTGAACCCATCACCCCTTGTCCTATCGCTACAGTCCCTGATGAAGAGTGAATTCTTGTTGCTAGATCCTTTCTAACCATCAAAACAAAGATGTAATTTGTGGATTGGGTAGAGATCTATAGAAGTATTTAAAGTATCCTAAAAAAAATTACCTAGAGCTCATTATAACCATAAATGTCCAGAAGAGAGAGTGCAGTCTTACTCATGGGGTCAGACTAGGAAGCAGCTTCGGATGAGTGACAGGGGAGGGCAGGATCTTACTTGTGTTTTAATGGAGGTGTCCCTGCCTGTGGCAAGGGGTTGGAACTGAATGATCTTAAGGTCCTTTCCAACCCAAACCACTCTATGATTCTATGAAACTCTCCTATCCTAGGTAGGAAAGGCAAGAACAGGTAACTGGTTTTATTCATTATAGAGAGCCTATGGATAAATTATGACACATCAACAGCACGTAATCTATACCGGTTGTTTGGAATTAGTTGAATGGGATAATTGAATGAATCTGTGGCAACAGAAAAGTTGAACCAAAGGAGGAGGCTGGATTTTTTTATTATATTGATTTTCAAGAGCTAAAATGGAATGAATTTGTGTTTTCAGACCTTCCCATAGAGGATGGATTTGTGGGGAGTTGGTTCAAGTTGACGTGCTGGTTCGGTGTTGCTTGGCAGCACAGAAAGTGCTTATTGCCTGTAGATGACAGAATAGCTGAGAACTTGAAGTGAAAGTGAAAAGCTTGCACGTCAGCCTGAGTTGGCAATGAGTATCTCTTAGTAGAGGAAAGAAAAAATAGGCTTAGTTTTCTGTTACTGTACGGAGTGGTGACTGTGTTGAAATCAAGACCTTCATGGTGGAGGATGGTCATTTTTATCCTCATCACCAAATGAAATGGTGGTTATTGATTAAAAAAGTATTTTAAAAAGGTGGTCAAGACAGGAATCACAAAAAATAAAGAGGTTTTCAAAAAGCAGAGAGGAAGTGTTCATGCTGCTGGGAAGAGTGAAGTCAGCCAGAATGAAGTTACAAGAATAAAGGTGATTTACAACTTGATTTACGATGATGTAATGTAAGATAATCTACTCCTGCAAAGCAGTCTGGAAGTATTTGTATATTTGGAGTAAAACTTAAATTACGGATATTCTTCTCAGAGATGAATAGTGTAAAATATTAAATGGTGTTTGAGTAGAGGGAGATGCAAGGATGTCACTGCAATAGGCAAAAGTTTTGCTTGGATGGGATACATCTTTCAGGTTTGAAGTAGGCTTAAAATAGTGCAGAAAAGATCTTTAACCTACAATTGCTGCAGAAAGCAGCTGAAGTCATTTAGGTTCATATTTGAAGCACTTCATAAACAGTTGGATGCTCATGTGCTTGTTGCCCAATGTTGTAATTCAGGCTTGATTTGTGTTTGCGAAGTTATTTTCTCAGTAACATGTTAATGCTGCTTTTAAAGTGCTCTTCTAAAGCAAAAAAGGACATCAGGTGATACATTTCTTTACCGTTTTTGAGCCTTAAATATATTATCAGAAGATTTAATGGAAAGATGATGTCTGTGCAACGGCCTGTAGTGGTCTGAAGATGAATCAGTGTCATTCTAGGGATATGTTATAAGGAAGTAACAGAATAACAAAGGATGAGGTTTGTGAAAGTATGGAAGGAACCTAAGGATCTCTCGCTGTTGTTGACTTCTGACAAACTGGTACTAGATCATGGGTTATTGCATGTATTTGTTGCTCCAGGTCTTCATGTTTTGATTAGGGTAGCTGTTCACTAGTAGTGGCTCATGGATGAATGACTAAACTCATTGAGTAAGTGACTCCTGCAGGTACAGGCATTGTCAGAGTGATCTTTAAGCCCATCTTGGTGGCAAATTGAGATGGTCTTCAGTTTATAGTTTCGTATTTTAACCAATCTATACATGAATAGGGAAAATGCTAAGAGTAATAATACCCATTGCAAGTATTGAAGAATGCCAAACTAGAAGGAAGGTTTAATTTTCCCCCTATCCTCCAAGCCAATAGAATACAGTTCTTAGGGTTGAGCTACTATGGTCAAACACAAAGTGCCACCACAAGGAAAGTACTCAAAAGAAGAGTCAGGTGATAGGAAAAACCCCTCTGGTTTAAATATATCTGGAAATAGAGTAGGAACAAGAGGATGTGGTGGCTACACTTCAGTTGCAGGACTTCAAAATTAAATGCATACTAAAAGAGGAAAGAAGTTTTCAATTTCTTTTCCATCAGTTGTTACTATAGAAGATAATGGGGAAATCAGAATGTGGTCTTAATAGAAATTGAAGACTTATTAAGGAAGTTAAAGAGCAATTTGGAAAACTGAAGGGCTGGAAGTACCAAGGAGGGATGCTGTTCATTTGAAGGTTCTGAGAAACCAGTGACACTGACAGGAATGTGCAATACCAAGCCTCTGTGGGACCACTTTTGCTATTTGAATGAGCAGGTGGTGAAGAATTGTGCTCACTCGCTCATTTCCCGTTGAGGTAGATGATGGCTAAACTAATTTGTGTTTCATCAACACCCTCAGATTGGATTGTTACTGTCTGTTACACTGCCAGGTGACGGTGACAAAGCTCAGGTTCTGTGCAATGCAGCAGTCTAGCCGTGGGTTGGAGAAGGTATGGAGTATGCGCAGTAGTAGAGCAAGTTGAACTACTGCACTTCTAGTGAAACAAAAGGTGATGTCCTGTAGATGTCTGTATGCATGAGGAGATACTCTAAGCATCAAAAATAGCTCATTTTCATAGTAAACAATCAATACCTTCAACATAACCAGGAAACTTAAATTTGAATAGCTGTAATCTGGAATCCTGTAGAAAGATACTGACAGTTACTAATGCCTCATCTCTGGAGGATTAACTGAGATGTGTATGTAATGCATGCCAGTCATCTTGGCCCAACATAGGTTGAAATGGAGAGTTTCTGCTGTAGTTGGCCTGTAGGTGATTCAGAGTACCTCTGCAGAGGTTCTGCTGAGGTTTGACTCTACGTTCAGATTGTCTTCTTTCCTGTTGATGTGAGTGACAGCTACAGGGTTGCTCTGCGCTGGTAGCAGTCTACAAAAGATCTCTGCTATTGCCCTGAAATCTGTAATAGGAACTTCAGGTAGTCGCTGCCAGAGTGGGAAGCAAGGACATCTCTAGGTAAGTTATTTAGCTTCAGG
The DNA here is from genome assembly GCF_963264785.1 of Psittacula echo. Classification (NCBI taxonomy): domain Eukaryota; kingdom Metazoa; phylum Chordata; class Aves; order Psittaciformes; family Psittacidae; genus Psittacula; species Psittacula echo. The sequence goes on from NC_137740.1 coordinate 63,682,491, forward strand.
GCAGTTTCCCATGATTATTGCATTCAGGATTTTCAGGCATCTTGAATCCTTAAGAGCACACCTTGTGCTAGGAAATGGTAAGTTTATATCCCAACATGATGTGCCATAGTGTGGAGTACCCCTTTGGCTGCTTTGCGTCAGGTGTCTCAGCTGTACTTCTGTCCAGCTTCATGCACCCCTCCTCACTGGCAGAGCATGAGAGACTGAAAACATGAGTGTGTTTATCAACATTATTCTCAAACCATTGGTAGGGCATTAGGTTAGCAGATAAAGTTGCTTTTCTTTTAATTTTGTCACTAATTATATTGAAGGGGAGAAGGAAAACATGCAGGAATAATGTAGATACTCTGCTGTATCAGGTAGCTGCCTAAGATGGTACTTAGGTTTTGCTGTTCTATTTCCTTTGAGCAATTTAGTTGGTATTATGTCCATATTAAAGTTACACCATGGAATGCAGGTAAATTAACTCCCTTCAACAGGCTGAACTTTTAAGTTGGACTGCATTGCCCCTTTGGAGCATTAACAGCTTCTAGAGAAGAGAAGGAAACATCAGGCTTCCTGGAATCATGTTAAGAGAGGTTAATGAGTATGTTTGAAGCTGAACTGGTTTTCAGATGGATATATATGTATACACTGGCCTTGTTGAAAACATAAAAGTGCAGCCAACCTGTATTGTGTATTATCTAAGTAACTTGACTCCCTTTTCCAGGCCTTAGATGGTCAAAATATCTATAACGCTTGCTGTACCCTACGGATTGATTTTTCCAAATTGGTGAATTTGAATGTCAAGTACAACAACGATAAAAGCAGGGACTACACTCGTCCTGATCTGCCATCTGGTGATGGGCAGCCAGCGCTGGACCCAGCTATTGCTGCAGCATTTGCAAAGGAGACCTCTCTTCTAGGTATGATTCTTGTCTTTTGGATTTCATAGTTGCTTGGTGAAAATGGTTGTTCATTCTTCTTGTAACAATTAGAGATCTTAGGTTGCAGTAGTGTCCAAAGGTCCATTCGGGGTTCAGTCTCTATTTTGAGCTGAATTGTAGTAACACAGTTACATTGTCTGTAGACATCCTGCAGAAATGAATGCGAGAATGCAAGAGAAAAGGAGAAGTCCATAAACTGGACAGAAAACTCAAGTTAGTTCTGCTTTTGTTCCCAAATGCATCCTCCCCTTGTTTGCATGCTCATGTCAGCTGCTCCTTGTCACTCTGCGCACCTTCCCACCCAAGTTTGTAAGAGACTTAACATGATGTGCATATTCATTCATGCTAATGCTTATTTGTAGTGTCATATTATGAAAATAACAGTTTGCTGGTTTCCTTCAGCGAGGAAAGATTATGCTCTTTGCTTAAGAAATCTGTATTTTCACTTCTAGTCCTGTAGTACATAAATTCCATTGTCCTGTCAAGTTCTGAGTTCATCAGGAGTAGTAGGTGAAGCACTCTGAGAGAGATAAATGTATTGGCAAAATAACCAATGCTTTGGGAGAGAGTTGTAATGTGTGTTTCTAATTTATCACAATTCGTTGCCTCAGTTTCACTCCTACTTCTGTCAAGCTGCTATTCTTCAAATTGAATAGTACTTGGGCATGGTCTGCTGACTTCTATAAAACCTGATTTATTCCGTTGTGATCATTGTTCTTCCCACTTAAGTCTTTTCCCTGTTTTCTTCTTTCATCAATTCCCATTTTTCTTCTAAAGAAAACTTCAGAGCAACGTAGATTTCATGCCTTGGTTTTGCTACAGGATGGGTCAGCTTGGAGTAGGTCTGAGCTAATGTAGTAAAGAGGGACCTCTACTTCGTGTGTCACAGAAGTTAGAAGGAGCTTAGTGAATGATGTGAGCTCAGGAAAAGGGTGAATATTGCACTTAAGGCTACTGAGCGTGGTGCTGTGTCTGCCCTTTCCTAAAATCAGATCACTTGAAGGATACATTTCCTACCTAGTTGTAATTCCACATACTCCCACCTCAAATTCCACTAATTTTGGAATGCTTGACTTCACATCCTCCAGGCTGACTTGCAAAATGGTGTATCGCTTCTGGCTACAGCAGGAGTTTGGGGAAGTAAAAACACTTTAAGAATCTAGAGTCTCTGAAGAGATTTCCTTGTTTTCTTTTTTAACTTCGTGTTGTTTAAGTATTGAAATCTCTTTTCATGGATTGATAGGGCAGATGGATGAGTGTTTTTAAGTGTGACACCATAGAGATGAGTGTTGTAGAATTGCCTTGGGGCTGTTAGTAATTCTTTGGTCAGCATGTAATGAGTAGAATGTAGACATGGGGCTGCAGTCATATTAGCTTAAATGCACCTCCTTAAATGCACTGTTTTTTCAAGCAGCAGGAAAAATCGAAGGCGGACAACATGAGTAACATCTGTTGCAGTGAAGTCAGTCATGTTCATTTTGATGAGTAGTGCAGACTCTGTAACACGGTTGTTACATTATTTTCTCTGTGTCTGTTAAAGCATTCATTGTTTAGAAAGAGACTTAAGGGAGCTGGAGCCATTTTCTACCTCTGCTCATGGCCAGCTGGGAGAGCTTTGAGTTGTCAGAATGGGAATGGTGCTTGTTTGAATAGGGGAAACATGATTCTCAGTCTTGGCTCCTTACTGTGCAAAAAGGCACAAAATAGAAGTGATAGAAATTAGAAAGGGCAAAGGATAGAAGAAACCCTCAAAAGCTTAAATGGACACTGCAATTTATAGCTGCATTTTTATTCAGATACTCAAAAGGAGAAGGTTGCGAACACTTAGTTATAATATGGAGGTTGGCACACTGTGATGTGTGAAGTATGGCAGAATGATAGCAGTGACCTTCCTCCTGCTTCTTCCTTTGAATATTTCATTTCCTTTTATTTGCTTTAGAATTCCTATTTCTGTAATGTCGCTAACGATACCTTCAGAGTGTACTCAGTCAGTGTCTGCTCTGCCCTATTCACAGATGGCTCCCAAAGGGCATGTTTCTCCATGAAAGAGTGGAGCTCCATTTTGAGCTTCATGTGATGCTCTTCAGGTTCTTTAACATGCTCAGAAAGAATACCCTAAATTGAACCTGTAACATTCTTGTTAAAATCCTTGCTGTACCTGTTCTCTTACATGTATATAATGAGGTCATTAACAGCAAATGTGGTGAGGACTCACGTCTGGCTTACGTTATGCTGTTACATGCTGGATAGTTGTACAGTGGATGTGTTTTTGTTGTTAGCTTTTTAACTCTGTACTGTAATCTGTATGTCAGAAGAGATTTGGTGAGCTGAGTTTTTAGTGACAAGATGTGAGTCTTGTTAGTCTTGGTGTTCAGATCTGCAGTAATACTAAACCATTACATATCTCCATTTCCTTCTGGATGGAATGAACCCTTTTCTTCAGGAAATGTAACTTTATGATGCAGTGTAGGAACACTTGCAGCTTCCAGAGCTGTTCGCAGAGACTAAAAGAACTTACTATCTCCCCCAAACCCATTTAGGCTCAGCATAAGAAGCAGGCCAGTAACATACAAAAAGATGGTGGTTACTTGACATAAAGCCACAAAAAAGTTTCATACCAGGTGTAGGGATTAAATCCTGTTTGGAGTCACAGTTATGCACACCTGCATTAAGATGACTACTCCTGCTGCCTATGGTTTTCACACATAAGTTCATCATCAGTTTTTGGTCTAGCTTTAATTTGCCTCTTCCTAAGATGTCATTACTAACTTGTATTTTAGAAGTAATGCACAAAGATACACGAAATGGGAATAAATCATGGTTTTTTAAGCTTCATTGAGACAAAGACCTCAGGAAGCTAGGAAAAAGGTGTACAATAGTTATATATTTTCATTAATATCCAGAAAAAGCAAAACCATGTTACCTGTAATAGTTCAAAGCCAAGATAAAGCTACTGACCAAGCTATCTAACACCCGTTGATCATATTCACAAAGAAGCTAACGTCTTAAAGTAGTTTCAGATAAGTCCTCAAATCTTAGTGTGTTGCATGCTAAATAGTAATCATAAACCAAGTTGTTCTTATATTTATTCAGTAACTATTTCTGACTTGCTTAAATCTGAATGGCAAATCAGAGAGCAAGAACTGTGGCTGCTGTGGGTTTGTACGTCTGACCTTTGCAAGAAATGAGGTCTTTGTATGCTATGGAATCAGTTAGAAATGTATCAGTCAAATAGATGATCCTAGCCCACGTGCATCGTTACTCATTCGTCTGCTACGTGCTCAGCTGTGATAAAATAGTGTCATACATCTTTGAGACTGAAAATTGGGCATCTTTTCAATGAGTCTTTTGAAAGAGGGAGAGAATGGGCTGGTTACCAAAAAGTTAGGAAATCTTACAGGAAAAACCTGTAAAGAAACAGCAACTGTATTATACTGAACTGTAACAAACGGAAGATTATCGTAAGAATGACTCAAGGTTTTAGAATCGTAGAATAGTTAGGGTTGGAAAGGACCTTAAGATCATCCAGTTCCAACCCCCCTGCCATGGGCAGGGACATCTCACACTAAACCATGGCACCCAAGGCTCTGTCCAACCTGGCCTTGAACACCACCAGGGATGGAGCACTCACAACTTCCCTGGGCAACCCATTCCAGTGCCTCACCACCCTTACAGTAAAGAACTTCCTCCTTATATCCAGTCTAAACTTCCCCTCTTTCAGTGTTAACCCGTTACCCTTGTCTCCTATCACTACAGTCCCTAACTGTAACTACTAATATGTAATAATACTTAAATATCTAAATTGGAGTTAAATGTTATGGCTGGAAATATGTTGCTGTGGTTGGTGCTCCCATTGCTTTAGCCCTTGCTGTCATTCCTGGCTTTCTTTAATGGGCAGTTTCCTCTAATGTCCCTTAAGATTCTTATTAAATTATCTATTTCAAAGAATAATAATTGTATGAATGGTGTTGGATTAATCTTTGTCAGCTTTGCTCTGCCTGACTATGGAAAGAGCCATAAAGACTTCAGTAGTCATCTTCAGGTTCCTTTAAATGGTGGACTGGCTTAAAGCTTCTGAAGTCAGGGAAAGGTGTGTACACACACGAGAAGATTTGAAATGCTCTGGTACCTTGTCATTTTCTAATACCTAAATGATTGCTGTTGACCTGGTGTAAAATAAGTTGTTTCCCTTCAGGTGGACATCTGTCACTCCTCACTGTCATTCTTCACGTTTCTGTCTGTGTGACCTTGACAGGAGCTGAGTGTAACTAAACGTGACAGCATATGCAATACAAAGTGCTCAGAAGTACATTTCCAAAATGATATTTTAGAGCAGAACTGGATTGTTATAAAATTGTTTGAGGGCTTCAATTTGACATTCACAGGTTTCCCTCTGTGTTACAATCTGATCTGGGGAATGAACTCCTTCCAGTTCAGTGTTCAAGGCGAGGTTGGATGGGGTGTTGAGCAAGCTGGTCTAGTAGAGGGGTGCTTCATTCAACTGCATCCTTTTGTATTCGTTTTTTCTTAAAGCTGTGTTCTTCAGCTTTAACCCAAGAGCAAAACATGCATCATATTGATGTTACATTTTTATGCTGCTATTAATACACGTAAGTATATAGTATTGTACCAAATACATTTTGAAAAACAAAATTGCATCACAGTGGTCTACCTAATTCTATGTCCTTTCTCTCGGCTGTTAACATTACTTCTGCCTTCTCTGCCGGAGGACCTAGCAGAGCCCTCGAAATGGATGCTCACACAGTGTAGTATACCTGGAGAGAGTGCTTTCCTCCCCAAAGGGTGCTCAGGCATTGGAACAGGCTGCCCAGGGCAGTGCTGGAGTCCCCATCCCTGCAAGTGTTCACACAGCGTGTAGACAAGGCCCTCAGTGCCATGGGTTAGTGGTGGCCTTGGCAGTGCTGGGAATAGTTGGACTTGAGCTTAAAGGTCTTTTCCAACCCAGTGGATTTTGTGATTTGTGAAGCAGATTGTATGTTACTTTATTGCCCATTTAATGTAACTGGCTGTTGTTTACATAGACCATCTAACATGGTCTCGAATCTGTTGGGTTTTTGCAAGGTGGAAGGGAGCAAGGGAAGAAAAGGGCTTTTGTTCTTTTTTGTGTATTCCAGTCAGTCCTACAAATACCACATCTGATGCAATAAGAGACGGTATTTGTTGCCTTTGATTCAGGTAGATTTTCCCCTTGTGGCGTGAGAGATGAGTGGAATTGTCATTACTGGTAGCTTTCTGTTCCTCTGGTTTGACCCCTGAATACTCACATTTTTAATCTTCCAAACTTTATCAGGAAGCATTCTGTATCTTTAATTTGTCTTCTTAGAACACTTAGTGGTGGGTTTTCTTCCTATGCACCTTGACAGGAAATAACCACAAAATACTTTCCAATGCTTGATCAGTAAGTAATACAGTTAAGCATTATCACAAAGTAGTGATGGATGTCCTGTTCCATTTGCGGGGGCATTTGTCCAACCCTTTTCCCAAACAAATTGGAATGAAGATGGAAATCTTGTCCAAGTTGTAGTTTACTGCTCCCTTGCTGCTCCCCTTCTGTCCTCATGCGTGTTCTGAGAATCTTATTGCAGTAAAAGACGATAAAATACTCAACTTGTACTTCTTTTTTTACATACTTTGCTAAGCCAGTGTCTTTTTACCGAACTCTGTAAAATGCACAAATAAAAGGTGGATCAAATACGATAAAAGCCGTTCCTCTATAAACTATAGACAAGGCATACACGTGACAAGAACTTCCCACTGATCCTGGGAGTTGGACAGTCACCTTGTTACCCCAGTGACTTGACCAGGCAAAACCACCAGCTCTCTACACAATCCATGTTTCCTTGGAAGAAGAAAACTAAAAGCACAGCTAAAGATTTAGCCTAAGGGTAGCATGCTGCTTCAGGGAATTGGATTACAGAAGCCACAAAGCATAATCAGTGATTCTGCCTAGCATCTTGAATTGAAGGCATTGCCTCCTCACCTCAGTTATGCTGAGGTTCTGAGAGACACGGAGGCCTTTTCACATGACCAGCTCCGGTGTTGCAGGTTGAGTTTGAAGCATCAAGTTGAGGTGTCCCTGCCCGTGGCAGGGGGTTGGAACTGGAGGATCTTAAGGTCTTTTCCAACCCAACCCGTTCTGTGATTCTATACAGGAGAAACGTTTTGGTGCACAAAATGTTGATGTGAAAAGCAAGTGCTTTTTACACCTCCTCAATTCTTTGAAGACTTGATCTGAATAAGAAATAATTTTCACTTTGCTGCTTGATATGAATTTAACAACCCTTTCCCCAAGGCTTTGGAGGACGTTAGCAGTGAATGGTCTGCTCCGTAGAGTGCTGTATGCAACTCGTGTGCTCATAGAGGGACTTTTCTGTGCAAAATGACTTGTGTGTGTTTCGTAAAATATGCTTTATTTTAAAATTAGGGCTTCCTGTTGCAGCTGTTCCAGGAGCTCTGAGTCCTTTGGCTATTCCAAATGCTGCTGCTGCAGCTGCAGCCGCTGCTGCCGGCCGGGTGGGAATGCCTGGAGTTCCAGCTGGTGGCAATACAGTTCTCCTGGTTAGCAATTTAAATGAAGAGGTCAGTGAAACCCCTTTACTGCCTGTTTTGCCCTCTTTAGTCACCCTTCATTTGTCACTATTTTATGATTTCTTTGCATTTGGCCTCTTACATTTGGATTTTAAGCTCAAAGTATTTTTGCTGGTTTTCTTTAGTAATCCCCCCCAAGTTAATTTTAAAGCCCTTCTTTTGTTTTCCCAGGTAGCTAACAACTTAAAATGTCCTTTGATAGTCGGCTACCTATTTTTTCTAAGAACAATGTGGTAATTACTGCATGTTTGACCTTGGAATTGAAAGCTCTTCTTTTTTTACACCTCTGCTTTCTTTTGCAATTATAATCCCATAAACTAGAATCTTCTGTTTTGTTTCTTCTAATGGTTTGCTGTTTCATTCCATGCTTGTAGCTCACATTTGAAGGTCTTTAATTCCTGTGAACTACTCTAACACGTTTTTCTTTGAAGGTTCTCCCAAAGATCTTGACGGGCCACTCTTCCAGTCTCTCTTAGTAACTTTTTCCTTTGCAGTAACTCCTTTGTCTTTAAAATTAACAATAAGAAGATAAAACTGGTGGCAAAGCATTTTCACCTTAACTTGTATCTTTCCTGCTAACTCTGAAATCTCCGGGGGTTGATTTAGTTTTGCATTTTGACTGTCCTTTTACATTTCTTTTGATGGCTGTGAAAGCTGGTATGAAATGTGGGACGTTTGTATCAGTCTAGCTGTTCCATTTTTAACTGGCCTCTGTCACTGTAAATCATGAAGCTTTTTTTACCATCTGGTGCTATTTTGTCATCCAGTCTTGCATGTGACGATGTTTTTGGTCAGAGTGCCGTTTGGAAAGAGGGTTTGCCTGCATTTCATAGCCAGCCATGCTTACGCAGTTCAAGTTCCAAGTTGAAAAGTTCTATTGCATGCTCTTTTTATTTATTTTCATGTTGAGATGAAATGCTGTAGTTGACTCTTGATATGAATGTACTTTACCCATATTTGTCTTGGGTGACTACATTTTACTCAGTTTTTCTTGTACAGTACATAAACCAACCATTTTCTGACCAAATTCCTGCATTTCCTATGTACTGACCTATATTTTATTTTGTTTTTGTTCCCCACTTCCTTATTTTTTTTCTTCTGCATTGCTGTATCCCCTTCCCCATTTCATCCTTTTCCCTTTGTATTCAACTTCCCTTTTCCTTGTCTTTCCCCCAACTCCCATACCCTCCCCTGTCTTACCCTTCTCCTCGTCTTTTGTCTCCATTCCCTGTCTTCATTCCCTATGTTCATGCTTCTGTGCTTGAACAAAATGTTCCTCGGACCAACTTGCCCCAATTAACCGCCTTGAAACCATGATCCATGACCACCTCACCATTCTGCGGGAACCACCCTTCGTTATGGATGATCTGTTCATCTCCGCTCTTCCTCGACTCTTCTCTCTTCTTGTCTTACGCTGCTTGCTCTTCTCTCCTTCTAAAGATGGTTACGCCCCAAAGTCTGTTTACCCTCTTCGGTATGTTATTGTTAGCACTATACTTTTATTATTGATTTGATTTTGGTTTCTTGTTTGGTTGGTTTTCTATTTTTTGTTTCACCTTAATTCTTATTTGTAGCTAGCACTTTGGCTTAAAGTTGAAGAGTAAATCTCTTTGCTATTTTTCTTTTGCTGTTGAAAACTCTCCATAGAACACAGATTGATTTATTGATTTGTTTTCTTTTAATGCATGCTAATATATTTTGCATGGTCTTTAATTTAATATCATTCACATAGCTTTGAGGGTTGATCAGAAATGATTCTTTTCAAAATTCACTATTCAAAAATCTTTGATCTCCTTTATTCATTTGTGAGAGCGTTGAGTTTGAGTGAGTGATCTCGTTGCTGTCTGAATGTTCCATTGATATGTCAAAATGTGTTACTTAGGTGACTTGGCTTTAAAATGAACTTTTTCTTTTGGGTTGCCTTTGACTTTGAAAAGGTGTTTATGGTGATGTGCAGCGTGTGAAGATTTTATACAATAAGAAAGATAGTGCTCTTATACAGATGGCTGATGGAAACCAGTCACAGCTGGGTAAGATTAGTTTTCCATTTCTATTCCTGTTAGTCTTAAGTGCTTGCATTTACGCTGTGTGAACTGAGCATGTTCACATTTGTCAGTTTGCCTTGCATCCTGGTTATCCCCAAAATCCAGAGTCTTTATGGCATGCACTTGTATTCTAGAAGGTCTGCACAACAGCCTAAATGAATTCAACAGCTTAATCGCATGCGACGGGCTTTAAGTAAAATGAAATATTCATGCAGATTCTGCAGAGCTGGAGTCAATTCCAGCCTTTTAGCTCATTGCCCCTTTGATTTGCTTGGCTGGTGGTCTTGGTTGCTTGGGTGGTGTACCGCAAGCTATGGTAAAGTCACGCTGAATTGAGTAAACCTGCCTTTTTCAGCCATGAGCCATCTTAACGGACAAAAGATGTATGGCAAGATTATTCGAGTGACCCTTTCCAAACACCAGACAGTACAACTACCTCGAGAGGGACTTGATGACCAAGGGCTGACAAAGGATTTTGGTAATTCACCTCTGCATCGCTTCAAGAAGCCTGGTTCAAAAAACTTCCAAAATATATTCCCTCCTTCTGCAACACTTCATCTGTCCAATATTCCGTAAGTATTGGCTCTCGGTCACCAGTTGTATTAGTGTGAGTCACAACACCCCAAACTGACTAATAATTTCTTGCTTACGCTCATTTCCTTTCTATCTATAGACCATCGGTAGCAGAAGAGGATCTACGCACACTGTTTGCTAACACTGGAGGCACTGTGAAAGCGTTTAAATTCTTTCAGTAAGTAACTTTCCTGTACGTAGCTCTGCCAAAAGACTGCGTAAGTGTGTTCTTGCAGCATGTCTTAAGGGAAAATAAGCATCAGGAGAAACCCCTGTTGTGTTCGAGTTCCTAATGCCGTTATTTTGTTTCAGAAGAGATCACAAGATGGCACTTCTTCAGATGTCAACAGTAGAAGAAGCTATTCAAGCTTTGATTGATCTTCACAATTACAATCTGGGAGAAAATCACCATCTGAGAGTTTCTTTCTCTAAGTCAACCATTTAGAAAGGCGGATTGGAAAAGGAGGGTGTATTGCATTGTTTGGTGTTGTCACCTATTGACTGTTCAGGAAGGTGGGGACCAGAGTTTGTCTTCTCTTGTTTTTTGGGTTTTTTCTATTATTTTCTTCTCATGCTGTTATCATTCCTTGATTGTTTTAAAAACTTAAACCCTTCAAAGCAGTGATTCTAACTGCTGGTGTTCAGCTGTTGTTGATAAACCATCCTTTTGTTGACGAGATTTCAAGTTAATACCACAGGTTTTCAACTTAGTTGACGTACGTGCCTTAAAAAAGGAGAACTAGTACTGCGTGGAATTGCGTAACTAGTGAAAAAGCAGATTTGGTTGTCTGGGGCACATTGTTACATGATGATTTCAATACGTTTTGGCAGGGGTGTGTAAAAAGGTTAAGCTTTTGTTTCTCCTGCTTGATAGATTTCTTTTATCTGCTGGCTTGTCACTTAGTTTTCTTTTTAATCGAATAAGATGAGTTACGCTGAAAGAGTTAAAGGACGTTATTTGATTTGCTACTTATTTGCTTTGTGCTCATTTGTTTGAAAAAGGCCTTTAGTATTTCATCGTTCTGGTCTAGATTCAGTTCTGAATGTAGGCATTAGTTAAAATTAACAAGGTACAGAATATTAATTTCTTCAAAGGACAAAAAGTGACTTCTGTGACTTTGAGCCCTATGTGGAAAGCATTGTGGGATCTTAACCTTTTTGTACACACTCTTGTGGGATGCATCATATAAATGTCAGCACTAAGTAATGTCTTGTTTGTGGCTGAATATTTTTCGTAGATGTTTTTTGAAGTTGACATGACTTACGTGCATTTCAGTATATATTGCCATCTTTAGTTTGTAATTAAGATCTGGAATATGGTTGTGGATTTCTGAGCATGTACAGACCGGTCAAGCTAGTTCAGGAATTGGTGCATGTATTTTTTCAATGAAGAAGAACGTTTGCTGCAGAAGCTGGCAGGAAATTTTGGGGCAGTTTCCTCAAACTGACAAACCAGGTGGGACCAAAGTTTATGTGCCTTTAGTCTTAATTTACCTTGCATTGTAATATTGAGTTTTAATAAATCTCTTCAAGCTATTTTGTATTTAGAAATTGATCTGACTTTACTATAAACATGGCTCAGAATCTACAGATCCAGTTAATTTGAAAGCAGTTCCCTGTCAGGCTGAACTGTTACCTTGATTCTGTTTCAATGACCAATACTTTTTGAAATTGATGTAACTTAGTTTCAAGATCCATAGATTCTGTTATCTATGTAGAGACGAAGAAAAAAATGGTCATGTATATTTTCTATTAGTTGAGTTTTTACATCTTTAGAATTGTAAAATTCAGTCTAGTTTGAAAGTGGCACAATTAAAAATTAATTTTCTAACAAAGTTGGGAGGTTTGACGGTGGTTTAATTTCATTTTGTGTGTACTCTGCTTACCTCTGTAGCATGCTCAATAAACACTTCTGTAGCTCTGTATTCACCTTTTCTGTCTTTCTCTGCTGCTTTCTCTCTCTCCTCTTCTTTGTTTTTCACTTCTACTGTGCTTCTAAATTCATGTTTATTCTCTGCCAGGGTGGGAAAAGCGTAATACTCCAAAATCCAATTTATGGCATTTTACCAAAATCTGATGCTGTGAAAAAATACCAGCTCTTTATTTTCAGAAAGCTAGTGACCCCTTTGCAGGCATATGCGCATATGAAACATTTCCCACCCTGTTGTAACTTACTGCTTTAAAGACATAACTTTTATTGTAGTTTGTTAGCTCTCTCTTTCTATCTTTTTAGTTTTGAAGCAGATTTATGCACTAATAGATCTCTCAGGTTTGCCATGCTCTCTTGCTGCAGTTTCATCTCTCATTTTTTTTGTGTCTGCTAAAGATTTTCTACTAATCGTACAATATACTCATGGGCTACACTTACAAAGTTGGGCTTTTTTTAATGCTAGCTTAGTGGACCATGCATATTTCAGACCAGGATATTTCACCTCATCAGAGACATGGGTTCAAATTGAATGTCAAAACAGTGGGGGCACTTCAACAGTGTTTCTTCAGATTACTTTGAACTGATTGTTGTGGGGTTTTTTCCCCCCCCCTCGATTAGCAATAGGATTAAAACTTTCACACAGTCCCCTTTGAAGAGTAACTGTATGATCCCAAAGCATTAAATTGGTAAAAGGTGTCAGTGTTCAATTCAAAGCATATTTCTGTCACTTCTCCAGTACAGCTACTGTAGATTTATTGATGCCAGATTTCTTTGTGACCTGATGCCTGGCCTTTGGGTTGGCTTTCAAATCAATAGCTGTCAGCTTTTTAAAGGTCACGGTACAACATAGGAAGGTTGCATCAGTCTTCACTACCTAAAGTAACATACATTTATCAGAAATACACCAAAGATACGACTTAAGTTATTTCGCAGTGATCACCCAGTCTGCAATGCCAGTCAGATTCCATCCATCCCTGAAACACAGGAATCAACGTCTTCTTAGAACAATGCACCCAAACACATTGATGTGACTATCTCCCAGTTGACTCGATTGGTAGTTAAGGGTCCGATAGAGCTGATCTTTCCAATTTTCCATCTATACAATATGATTTCCCATGTTTTTTTTTCTTAAGTCAAAATGTGTCTTACTTCCTTCTGCGTATCAGAACATGCCTGCATGTTTCAACTAGAAACGTGAATCTCTTGCCAGGCTTATTTCCTTAGAAAGAAGTGTCTGTACTTCTCTCATTTTGAAGAGTTCTGTGGCAAAAACCTCAAGGGAAAGAATATATATTGAATTTGATTTTTTTTTTTTCATCAATTCAGGAACTTTTATTAGGAGGTTATATTGGTATCAGCCCAAATTAAAAGCAATGAGAGTCATAATCGTCATGAAAGCATTTTTCATTAACTCAGTGAAGAAAATTGCTGCGGTATTGATACATAGCCTTTAAAGTGGGATCTCTTCAGAATATACAGGTTTCGTATCCGAACTGCTCGAACTTTCCAAACCTTGTTTTTCTTGAGACTTTACTGCATTTTGTATAGTAATTTGTACCTTTTTGTTGTTATCAAATGTAAATAAGTTTCTGTATTTTTAGCTCTTTGGGATGTGAAAATGCAAAGCATCATTTTTATTAAAAGTTTACTACAAATAAGGTTCCTTAGACTAGATTTTTCTCTCATGGAGCAAAGACATCGGTTGGGAAAGTCCAAGACTGATTCTTCGACCAGGTAACATCCACTGGCAAATGCAATAGAGAAATGAAGTAACCCAGAACCATTCTGACTAAAAGTAGGGGCAAAACTTCAAATTGAAGTGGATTGACTTTGAGGGATTTCTTGTATATTCTGATTTCACATGTTACTAAAAGACACCTTTGCCCTGCAGAAATAACAGCTCATATGACCAGTGTGAATTGCCATTTTGGATGTTTTACATTAATTTTCAGTTCTATATAAGCCATCTTACAAAAGAAAATCCCTTTGATTCATTGTGAGTGTCCTTGTGCTTATTACAGTGTTTTACAGCATGACAGCACCCATCAGGCCTTTATCTGCAGTATTTAAAGCCTTAAATTTCATACCCTGGTTTACTCTAGATAATTTATCTGATTTTATGCTTAGATAATAAGTAGTTCCATTGAAGCACTGGAAAAAAAAGGTGAGAATTGTGTCTTTCTGTGCAAACAGGTATATAAATCCACTCGTCCATCTCAAGAAGTCGTTTTCCCAATATGAAATGATTTACAGTGAGCAAGGCTTCTTAAAAAGGTCTCATTGTGTTAGGCAGGGATGGGGCTGAAGCATGGATCTCCATCCCAGAGTGAGAAAACCTCAAGTTCAGAGCTGTGCCGAGTTGACCAAGTTTTCCTTTCAATGATTTCACCAAGTATCACATCTCCTGTAGTCCTCTCTATAGGAAGGGCTATGGGAAGTTGGGAATGTGGTCAAGATGTGAAGATAGGCTTTCCCAGGTTGTACAGCGGGTGCAAGATTTCTTACCCTTCTCATCTACACACAGGGCAAGAAGAGAGACTGAATTTCTGGACCAGTGGGATTTAGCATCCTGTCTTCTATTTAATGGGCCTTGGGAGACTTAAATCAGTGGGCTGCAGTCATCTAACTGTAAAGAATGGCCATCTATTCTAAGTTAGTCCACCATTACCTTGCTAGAGCCAGTAACAAAGTTGCTGCCTTGATGGAGCACACAATAATGAAGCTTCTGAGAATTTAACTTGTTCTATTGCTTTTCTTTTAATGTAAAAATTCATTTAGAATGACCTAATCTGAGGCTTTGGAGCTGTGCGAATCTCTACAGGGCATCTACATACACACACACACACATGTGTACGTGTGTTTGGGCTCTTCAGGATGGTTAACAAAAGGAGATGGGTGAGTTCCTGCTTCACGGTTAAATGGTTAAAATTACCACTTTTAGTGCATGACATTGCCATCTTTTGAGTTTACTGAACTTTCACAGCTCAACCAACTGCATTTGTGACTTTCTTGTTGAGTCCTGCATGCAGGCGGCAAAGGCAAAGCAAAGAACTTGATTTCTTCCTCTGGAAAATGTGAATTAAATGTGGATTGGCTTAAATACCTCAATAATAATAATAATAAACCCCCTGGCTCAAAATAGCACTGCTATTATTGAAGAGCTCTGCATGTTTTATGAGTTTCAGCCCAGTTTCACAAGGGAATGAGACTTGCGTAATTGCACTGTCTGCATGTCAGTGTCCTGTTCCTTAGATAACCTCCCTGTCCTCCCTCCCAGTCCTGCACCCTTTGGCTGGGTTCCTGTGAAGAGAGGGGATGAAGGTTTCACATCCTAAGGTGTCACTATTTCAATGCTCATGATTAGTTGGCTTGCTAGGTCAGTCCTTCAGTGCTGTGGGAAAGGGAAGGAACAATTCTGCTGCCTTCTCTTGTGTTTTGGCAGGTGTTACTGGAGGAGCATGCGAATAGTTCTCTAACAGGCAGTAGCTTGTGAGGTAGCAAACCGGATGGGGCCTGGGGATGCTGGACACAAGAAACAGAAGGGATGTTTTGCAGCAGGAGCAATATTGGAGCATTGAGAGAGTTTCTGTAGGTTTCTTTGTTTTCATGCATAAATAGCCCTTAAAAATGGTTGATAAGGGGAAAGTTATTGGTTGAATTATTTGGGGAGGGTGGGTATTACTGGTCAAAATCAGCTCATGAGGTAAGTGTTCTCACTTCTGCTCAACAGGTACAGAGGTGTCAGAGCTCAGGAATTGCTTGCAGGCTGCTGTGGAAGCTGTTTTTCCCAGGATGAGCACTGATCTTCCCTGAAAGCCAGAGAGACTGAAAGCTGGAAGCCTCTAGCCCGAGGACAGGCTACATGTCAGGGTGGTTTAGGGTGGTTGACACTGATGGCTTTCAGGCATTGGAACAGGCTGCCCAGGGCAGGGCTGCAGTCACCGTCCCTGCAAGTGTGTGGAGACAAGGTCCTCAGTGCCATGGGTTAGGGGTGGCCTTGGCAGTGCTGGGAACGGTTGGACCTGATGAGCTTAAAGGGCTTTTCCAACCTGTTTGTATGGTAAAGCGAGCTAGTGGGATCTGGTAAGAGATTTGCAAGAGGAGTCACAAGTGACTCACTGGAACTGTCATTTTGTGATGAAAAATGTCCACTGTAAAATTCCTAGCAATGTGTATTCCGTGGAACAATGCTTCAGTGTCCTTTGGGCCGCTAATGTTCCTTAATGCCCTGGGCTTACCTCTCGCAGCATCAGCATCCTTTGTGGAGCCAGAATGATGCTAGACTTCTGTTCTTTGCTGAAGCAAGAGATGCGTCTTGACAGCTGCACCTGAGAAGCACCAGTGAATTTGCTGCACGTGGTGGGGCATCAGCCTTGCTCCTGCTTTAAAACAGTGACAGTCCTCAGCTAGTAAATAGCACTGTGCCAACAAAACACTCTCTTCAGCATGGTGTGCTTCATGTCTGAACATTAACCTAAAGGTGTTGCCTTTAAGATTTGGATACATATTTTGTGTTCACAGAATATGGGGTGGTGTTTCCAGGTTTGAGTAAGTCTGTAGCACATTTTGGTCCATGAAGGGATGGTTGTGATAACCAAATCACTGCCCCTTATCACTCACGAGTGACTTGAGTTACTCCGTAAAATTGAAGTGTGTAGAACACAAACATTCTTACTAACAGATCAATATTATAGAACCATAGAATAGTTTGGGTTGGAAAGGACCTTAAGATCATCCAGTTCCAACCCCCCTGCCATGGGCAGGGACACCCCACACTAAACCATGCCACCCAAGGCCTCCTCCAGCCTGGCCTTGGAACACCGCCAGGGATGGAGCATTCACAACCTCCCTGGGCAACCCATTCCAGTGCCTCACCACCCTCTCAGTAAAGAATTTCTTCCTTAGATCCAATCTAAACTTCCCCTGTTTCAGTTTGAACCCGTTACCCCTTGTCCTGTCACTACAGTCCCTGATGAACAGTCCATCCCCAGCATCCTTGTAGGCCCCCTTCAGACACTGGAAGCTGCTCTGAGGTCTCCCCGCAGCCTTCTCTTCTCCAGGCTGAACAGCCCCAACTTTCTCAGCCTGTCTCCATACGGGAGGTGCTCCAGTCCCCTGATCATCCTCATGGCCTCCTCTGGACTTGTTCCAACAGTTCCATGTCCTTTTTATGTTGAGGACACCAGAACTGCACACAATGCTCCAAGTGAGGTCTCACGAGAGCAGAGTAGAGGGGCAAGACCACCTCCTTTGACCTGCTGGTCACGCTCCTCTTGATGCAGCCCAGGATACGGTTGCTTTCTGGGCTGCGAGCACACACTGCACCCGGCTCATGTTCATTTTCTCATCGACCAACACCCCCAAGTCCTTCTCTGCAGGGCTGCTCTGAATCTCTTCTCTGCCCAACCTGTAGCTGTGCCTGGGATTGCTCCGACCCAGGTGTAGTTTTCTTATGGTTAAAGTAGTTCCTTTCCCAAAGCAACCATGGTAGAGCATTGCAACTCTTTTCCACAGGCTCTTGGTTTGCATGGCTCTGATCTGTAAGTTCTACATTGGAGTCCGGGGTTCAAGAAAACCATAGAGGAGCAGAGGCAGGACACCTGATGCGAGCCAGCCAAAGGGGGATTCCATACCACTGCACATCATGCCCAGTATAGAAACTAGGGGGGAGTCACCTGGAAGATTGCTGCTTGGGTCAGGCTGGGTATCGGTCGGCGGGTGGTGAGCAGTTGTATTGTGCATCACTTGTGTTTATTGTTTTCCTTTTCCCCTTTTAGTTTCATATTCTCTCCTCTTGTTATTCCCCTTATCATCATCGGTAGCAGAAGTGGTTTTGTATTATACCTTAGTTACTGGACTGTTCTTATCTCAACCCGTGGGATTTACATTCTTTCCATTCTCCTGCATAGCTAAAGAAAGGTACGGAGATACTCTTGATATGTTGGGAGGAGTTATCCTCAGCTTTCCTGACAGATTTACTGCAAAGTAAATACATTGTGCTTGGTGTACTTAGATGTTGTTATAAAGCCTAGATTTTCCTCAGCCATCGCAGTGATTACCTGCTGCAGCCACTAGGTTTGTAGGGATCCAAGACCTGCAGATTCAGTTGCTTCTAGGACTTCAGCGCTTTTGAGATCCATCACCATGGCAAGTTGCATCTGTGATTTCAAGACTTGTAGGGTATATGCTGTAGGGTGAAATTAGGGCTATATCAACTTCACGCTCTTGAATTAAGATCCTGGGAGCCCTGGAAAAATCTGGGAGCCCTGTTTTGAGACTTTTCCCTCATTGGAAACCCTTGAATCTTGGTTAATCAAATTGATTTCAGCTCCACTTAGTATTTAGCACCTGCTAGAATCCTGAGTAACCAATGTACTAAGAGAGAAGCTCTTCAAATGCTTCATATTTTGGGGAATGTTTTAGGAACTTGAGCAATGTTATGCTTGGAATCGTTCTTTTATGGTAAATAATAATGTTATACTTAGTCCTGTACTTTGTAATCATTTTTTGGTACATCTGTCAGGAAATGTTACTTACATTTATGTTAGTAGAACTCAGTCAACACAGAAGTCAATGAATTAGTGCATGGAACAGCAGGCATTAGTTCTCTGTGCTGGAAAACCTGAGTCTAGACTTGTGCCATTTAGGAGGTTGTATCTAGGCAACTGCTACTGCGTGCTGAGATTCTCTCTTTTGCAGACGTCTGCTCTGCCTTGCCAAAACCTTGTTTCTAGGGAGAAGAAAAAGTGCATCCAGATGTAGTGACCAAGCATGCAAGGGAAAGGAAACCAGGAGAAAACAGTGTAAGTATTGAGTTGCTATACAAGAACTTCAGCTCTTCAGAGATGAGAGGGTAGCTGAGAAGCTCCCTCTGCATGTATCAGGTGCAAAGTGACTACTACAGGGCAAGGGATCTTGGAGCCAGATGCTTTCTGCACCACTTTCTATATGAATCCTTTTCCCTGCTTTTTGTCGTTTCAGCAATGCATTTGCAGTCTGTTAAATTACCACGTTTGAAGTTTGTTCAGCTGGTCAGGCAGCACTATGGCGATGAGCTGTGCGGCACCAGTCTGCTAAAATCATCTGAGACACTGGATTTAGCTGAGACGTCGCAGGCTGTTGATGAATACAACTCTGACCTATGGTGCAGAATGTGAACATACACTTTTGTGCCTCTCTTGAGTACTTGTACATCAAGTTGCCTTTCTCTGTCAGGTAGCAGCATGCCTCTTTACTACCATCCTATTGTTCAGAGACACTAACAGCTCCTTCCAGTGAGAGAGCTGATGTTTTAAACTGCTTGATTTATAGGAGTTACCAGCTTTGTTACTTCCTTATTCTTCCCCTGTACTTGGCAGCTTTACAAGTGTCAAAATGCCTTACACTTGTTAACATTTAACCTCCTTCTTTTGCAATCATTTCCAGCAGTAAGGAAGATGGAATAGTTACAAGATTCAAATAGTTTGGATGTCGGCTTTGTTCCAAGTTTGAGTTTTGCTGCTTGCAGTTAGAAGATGATCTCTGACATTGCCTCACTGCCATCATGCATCAGTTTGTACTGGGCACATAACAGTCAAATTTACTTTACTATCACTGGAAATAAGCTGTTGATAAGATCTCCAAGAAATGGGTAACATTCCTAATAATTCCAATGCAGAAGTAGCTTAACCTTAATAAAGGAAATTTGCAGTTTTCCATCCACATTCTGAGTATTTAGAAGCTGGTGTTAGGTTATCAGTAACTAAACCATTGGTGGCTCCTCCATGTAGGCAGGGTGATATATGCCTGGTCTTTAGGAAGACGAATATGGTGACGCAATGCTTGTCTTCTCCAGTAGTTAGCCATAGGAATACAACACAAGCTGCTGATTCAGTGATGCTGAAACATGGCCAGTTTGTGCATCTTGTACTAGTGCAACTGCTGGGTTTATAGGAACCAGTAAGTGTGAGGAAGAAGTAATATACTTAATGCTTGTAAAATTGTAAGTGGATTTTAAAAGGCTCTTAACACATAAAACCATCCGATACCTTGAACCAAATGTGATGTTCTGTGGCAGATTCAGCTACACACAATAGACATATCACTTCCAATATCTCCCCTATCCCTTTGTTAAGGTGGCTGTCAAGGACAGGAAGGTGTTCCAAATGCTCCTCTTGCCCTGCGAGACATAGCCAGGAATTGTTCAGGAGGTGCTACCACTTTCTGGTTGGGCTGTTCTTACAGTCAAAGGGGTTCGTCCCGCTCCTCCCATTCTTGGCTGAGCGATCTTCTGCCTGTCTTGCTCTTGCCCTTCACCTTCGTGATTCAACTTGCTAAACTGACAGCCTCCCTCCCAAAAAGTACTTCTCCCTTTTCCCCTTTTGGTATCAGTTTGTGGCCTTTAGTGGACTGGACCTGGCCACTGAATGGCTAGAGAAACGCCAGAGAGCGTACTCCTGGGAGGAGGGAGAACACAACACTACCTGCCTCAATACAAGTCAACTATCATCTAAAACGTAATGAAATCTTAACTTTAAACCCTCTATGCTGATATAATTGTTTCAGATATGGGTGGAAATACTGGGTAGCTCTAGGACTTGAGTTAATACACTGTGATGTTCATTGACCTAAGTGCCCATGTGAACCTCTTCAGTCTCTAGGCACTATAATTACTAAACTATTGAATATTACACAGAGCTATAACGTAAATTAACATAATAATCACGTCGCTTTACCACAGCATCTTATGAAACGGTTTGCCACATGCGGCCGAAGTAGTGGGTTACATCAGCTTCATGGGCTATTGCTGCATGTGTCGCTTAAATACAGTTATTCTTAATGGGTTTTTTCCTTCAGTGAGGCAGGCAAACATATTTGTAATCATGGATTAATGATGATGGTCTCTGGGATACTGATTATTCTGCATGTGGTTTTGGGGACTTAGATCCCCCCCTGCTTTTAGCTTGTCTTGCCATCATGTGTGACTTCCTTGTTAATCATGATCCAAATGGTGTTTGCTTTTACCCAGTGGAGCCGGGCTGACGTTTATACCTTTAGTTTCTTGAGGCAAAGGCTCTCTTTTACATTGAGGTGCTAATCACCTTCTCAAAGAGACACTTCTGATTTTTGCCCCCTCCTTGTATAGTGTAAGAGGAGAAAGGCAACAGTGCTTCACGAGCCAGGCTTTTACTGTCTTATGGTGACAGATAATGGTAATATTTACTACTTATGAGCCATGCACATAAATCTACATATTTATGTAGTGATGAAGAAAGTAAAATATTGTGGCATTTCTAGTTAGAACATAATTGCCATGTATCTGAACACAGATCGGGGCTGTGGATGCCGCAGAAAGGGAGCCAAAAATAAAGCTGTTCTACCAAATTGATTCAGTCCTAGGAGAGTATTTTAAGAGTCGGGAATAAGGGAGGTTCTTGAGGAATAAACTAAACTGTTTCTGTTTATAGCTAATGACAAAGTAAAGGGGATTGATAAGTGGAGTTGTACTTGCTGCAAAGGTAACTATAGACTGCTCCTTGTGCTGCATTTCTGAGGTGTATTAATAGATCTGTTCTGTAGAGTCAAAGCAGAGTGAACATTAAATGAAAAGAAGAAAGCCATGCTAGAATGGTTTACGTCCTGTGTGAAACTCTGCCTCTCTGCCCCCCTTACTCTTTCTCATCTTCCCCATTTTCCCATCTAGCACAGGGTAGATACACCATGAATGGTTTTCTTTTCTCTACTGTAATACCTCTCTGTTGTTGCACTCCCCATCCCAACCTTAGAGCTTTTACGCCTTTTACACTCTGCTTGCTTTTGAAAGCTGCTCTCCCCATCTGTTCTCCATCCAGCACTGCTTCCCTGCACCTTATCGCCCTGCTTCTGCTGTCTCCTTGTCTTCCGTGCACCATCTTTTCCCTGTGAATGACCCCCATGTGCTTGCTGCTAGCTCCCTGTGCTCCTTGGTAAAGGTGTAATGGTCCTATGGCAACCCCAGCTTCCAAATCTGGTGGGGGCCATCTGCAGCGCACTGGGAGTTGTTGAGTAAAGACTGAGAAACTGCTTATCTTCCCCAGCCAGAGCTGACCTGGGGAGGGCTGAAGAGATCTAAGCATGGAAAGCGCTACCTTCTGATGTGCCATCTTCATCCTTCACATCCTACGTATGAAGAACTGGCCCCAGGAGACCTTACCTGCAAGTATATCAGAACTTGTGCAATGGGAGGCTCGAGCAAGACCTGTTGAGTGTGAAGAACGCTGCGAGATGTAACAGCAAGGAGCCCAGGTGATGGGGATGGTTTGAATGCTTAAATGGAAGGTGGGAATCCCAGAATCCCAGACTGGTTTAGGTTGGAAAGGACCTTAAAGCTCCTCCGGTTCCATCCCCTGCCACGGGCAGGGACACCTCACACTAGAGCAGGTTGCTCCAAGCCCCTGTGTCCAACCTGGCCTTGAACACTGCCAGGGATGCGGCAGCCACAGCTTCTCTGGGCACCCTGTGCCAGCACCTTGGGGTTATGCTTTATATGGATGTATATACAGGATGAAAAGAGATTCTGCTGGGTAATGTTACAGTGTTGGTAGCAGCGCTTCAAAACGGCACTCCAAAGCTTTCTGTTGTATTGATGTGCAAAGCCAAATGATGCTTGTTGTGGTCCTGACACCCCACATCTGCCTGGGCCTGTTTCTCAAGCAGGGGATTGATTGGATGTGGCAGAATTGCTAGTTAGTTTGGTTGGGCTTTTCTGTTAGGTCACAAAAATATGCTGCTGCACTAAAGGGAGGGCAATGAGAAAGGCTCAAGTGGCAGGAGAGAGGATGACTGCTTAGTGTCATCCAGGGATGCACATGCTTCTCCCAGGGTTTCTTGAAAACACCTTCTTTCAGCGTGTGCACTAAGGAGCCTGAAGGGGAGGTTAATTTGGTGGTGATCAGATTAACACAGGTAAAATCTGGTAAATAAAAGCAATTAATGCAAACTAGTGAGGAGGAGAATAGCTTCCTGTTGGACGAAAGGAAGGGGAGATTTAACGTAAGGAAGAACAAGATGCGACAAAGCTGCTGAAGTTACAGACTAAGCTGCGACTACTTGTTAGAGAGAACGTTGATGGACTTGATGATCTTAAAGGTCTTTTCCAACCTAGTTATTCTGACTTCAGTTCTTCCTGGAGGGGTTCTTTGTGCTTTTGTGCTGTTCCCCCTGCACTGACCACTGAAGCTTAGCAGAAAATAAGGTCTTACCTCCCAGGGTTTCTATTTGGGTCGCAGGTACCCAGGCTTTCTTTACAGGCTTGTGTTTAATTAGTGCTATCATGGGCCAGGAAAGCAGAGGGTTTTGAGCTCACTGTATCCAATGTTACATTGAAGTACAATAATATTGTGTCATGTTTTAGGTCATCGCAAGAGGTGGAAGGGGGCTTAGGATTTAATGGGCATGTTTCTGAGCCATGGCTGCAAACTTGCAGTCAGACACATGAGTTTGATATCCTATGTTCTGCCTTCTTGCTGAAGATCCTCCGTATGAGGGCAGCATGTAAAATACACATTCCTATTTCCTTGGCTCCTGCAAATCCTGATTCATTCCGAAGGAACACATCTCTCCAGAGATGCTGACAGGCCATGAAAGTAAACCTAGCAGCACACCCAGTGTGCTCCCAATGTCCTCCCAGTCTACAATCCTCTTCCAAGACCAAGCCTGTAGTCTGTCCCATAGAGCATGCTCTGGGAGGTGCTGAGGTTTATGGGAAGCTCCACAATCCTAACAGGAGGAAGCTGCAGCGTGCATCGAACGCTGGCATCTCAGTGGAGGCTTTAGGCAAATGCTTTCTCCTGCTGTTGCCGCTTTTGCATCCTTCACATGTAAGATGATGTGAAAACATCAGCAAGTGAACCCAGACCATTAGATCTCATGGAGTGGGCAGAGGCTGCCCTTATCCCATGACTCTGCTGAAAGGCCTTTCACGTTCCTATATTAGAAATAACATTAACAGGGGGGGAATATCCCCCCCACACACACACGTTGCAGTTGTAGCATCCTTTCCCAGGTGCCTGTTTTGTTTCTAAGGCAAATGGTAATAGAAACACTAGTGGGGAAAGACAGAGCACGAGCAATTCCCACTCTTCCCTTTGAAGTGAGCAGCTCAAAAATGGGCTTGTTTGGTTAGAATTCAGGGTAAGTGCTTTTCAATAGACGAGAGATACTTTTGCTCCGTTCCAATGGACTCCAGCAAATCAAGCTCCCACTCAATTCAATTAATTCCCTCCCCCCTGTGTGTAAGGAGCAAGGTTTGGCTATAAAAACACTGAATGTAAGATTAAAATGTCTGCACAAATGATCAGAAGGGAGTCTATTTTAATAACCCTCTCAGATTGCTGTGCAGGAGACGTGGAAGGAGAAGGTTTAATCTCAGTGCAGTGCCTTTACAATTAGAATCAGAACTGAGCAGAGGATTGGTCAATAGGAATCGTGCTCCTCGGGGTCGGACGAGTGCTGGAACACGAGCTCAGTCTGAGGATGTCAGTGAAGGAAGCCATCTGAAAAGAAGAATCAGCTGCAATGGAACGGACCTCGGGTTCACGGAAACGTTTGTTCAAAACCAAACAGAACCCCAACACAAGAAGCAGAAGCAGAGACTTCCTAGGCTTAGAACATCGTGGTGTGAGCAGAGACACTGGTACCACGGGCAAAATGCTTTCCTTGGGTGGATTTTAGCTTTGAGATGTTTACAGCTGGTGCCGAGGTAAAAGCAAGAAGTTACTTGCTCTGTCTGTCCTTATGGCCAATATTGGTTCCTATGGATCAGCGCAGGGTGCATGGCAGTTGTCATTAATTTTAGGCAGGTCGTGGGTTGTGGAAACATGAGGTGCTAACTGAAAATGCTGCAGACCTTTTCCTTCTCAATCTCCCAGGCTAAAAGTTGGCTGAGCTTTTCCTCTTTTGTCACATAATACATATCTAGTGTCTTTTAGATTCACTTTGGGCTGCTGGTGGCTGAGTTGTTATATAGAAGCCAACCTTAAGACCCCTTATGGTAAAGTTTGTCCCTTTTTTTCCTGTTCACATCTATTACGTGCATCATTTGGAATAAGAGATGAAACGTGATTAGCAGTTCACTACTCCTACCTAATACTTTGTAAGTATATATATAGTACCTGCATTTAATACCTAATACTAATGTGCTTTGTCATGAAAATCTTATGGCACCTATTCAAACTCTTGAAGTATAACTTTATAAGGTGTTAGGTTCAGCTCTACAGACGTTGCTGTCTTAAGACACACTGAATGCTCATTTCTGAAGTCATCAGAACTGGAAAAGCCATCAGTGGAAAAGGAGGATTTGCAGTTTCATGTCTTTTAGTTAAATATGTCAGATTACAGCAGAGACCAAGCGTTACGATAAGGAGTATAACCTCTATTTACCCTTAACCTTGTAATGAGAGAGTATAGGCTCTGCAGGTGCCATCTGGTGGAGTCCCTGGACATCCTGCATATCAAGGGTGTATATATATGCAAAGTGTGAGAAAGAGAGGGACATTGTGGGTTCCCATCTATTTATTTGTAAGCTAAGGCCTGGATTCCATTTCTTGTATCATTTCTACCCTCTCAGCAGGGTTTGTACTCAAAGAAAAGATGTAAATGGTATGAGTTGTGGCGAAGGTGCTTGGATTTATTCTTCATACTCCAAAGAGAGGAAGAAATATTAGCAAAAGTGACTTGACAACCCAGATTTACTGGAATTACAGCGCATATTCATGAAAAACATGTTTGCGTTCCTGCAGGTTCTGACCATCTATAGCATTTAACACTTCCGACTTTCACATCCCTGTATGAACGTTAACAATTCAGGGTGCTGTTCATGCCAAGGCCATTTCCTTTGGGGTTCAGCTATTGCTTCAACGCCTTTCTAAAGCTGAAGGTGTTTTTACCATCAGCCATTGATCACAATTGTTAGTCCTCCCTGATTTAAATAGTGCAGATGCCCATTTCTTATGTAGCAGCAGCAAATACAGAGTGTGATGTTTAGTCAGCGTTTCCTTAAGTCAAAACTCAGTCGTGTAATAAGACACTTGAAATTACCACTTCAATTAAAAAGAGAACCTTGTTTCAAAGAGCTGGCAGTTATGGTGTCTTTTCAGTATATATCACTGCTTCTGACTGATCACTTATTGGGCACAAAGGAAGCAGGCTCAGGCTTCATCTGGAGGAGGTATGGCAAGGTATGCAGAACTCCCCATCTTACTGCAGGCTACAAGGCATCACCTCCTGGCACAGGCTGCCCAGAGAGGTGGTGGATGCCCCATCCCTGGAGACATTCCAGGCCAGGCTGGATGTGGTTCTGAGCAACCTGATCTAGTTGAAGGTGTCCCTGCGCATTGCAGGGGGTTGGACTGGATGAGCTTTGAAGGTCCCTCCAACCCAATTCTGTGATTCTACTAATGAAATATAACAGCCCCAGGATGCAGCCAGAAACTTGTGAAGCTGAACAGAGGATGAATATTCTGGAGTGCAACTCACCTAGATATAGATTATGCTGGTTTTGCTTAGAAATAGCACTGGGATTCCAACAATACCTTAATCAGATGTCAGCAGTGTCGCCTGTGTTCGACGTAGCTTGAGCTGTCCCTGCTTCCCTAGAGCCTGAAGCTGCAGCACGTGGCACGGTGCCTACCACAGCCAAAGCACCAGCTTGTAGTACTGGGGGGAAACTCTACGGAGTGGCACAGGGGAGAAATGCTATAGGTCTCACCCTTGTGTCCACCAGAGCTCATCTACCCCCTTGGTAATGAAGGTTCCCTTCCTTCAGACAAGAGAACAGACCTGCTCCCAAGAGCAAGGACGAGCTATACTTTGTGTCGCTCCGACTACCCTAGGTGGATTATTTGGATGATTGCAGGACCATTTGGTGTCTCTTTCTTACAAGGCACCTTTGAACACAGACTGCCTTAATCTAGTCCTGAATGGAAGTTAATTTAGAGCTATTCAGAAGCTAATTTAGAGAGATGCACTGAGCTCTCTTCAAAGGAGCAGTCTGGTAGGATTCCATTTCTAAATCGTGATTTTTTTTCTCCTTCCTGTGATTTCCAGGCTTCTACTTCAGGGAGAAATGTCTCCGTTACTATTGCAGCACATCAGGCGGTGGTTATTTGGTATCTTTTAAGCCATGTTCAGTTCTGGAAACACTGATGCTGCCTTTACAAAGGGAGAATCCATGTGTGGCACATCTGTGACTCTTGACCCCTCTAGTATAGGCAAAGATCCCAACTCTTGGATTGCAGCAAACACCTGATCTTGACCATTTTCCCCCAGGCATCTCACCGTTGCCACTCTTGTTACATACATCCTGCCTACTGTTTGTCGTCTTGCCTCCAGACAAGCTCCAGAGGCCCAGTGATGGATGTTCGAATGGACCCCTGGCCACGAAGGCCTGAAGCTTCCTGATGAGCAGCATGTTCCTGGGGGGATAACAGGAGAGGGAACCAGGTACCCTTCAAAACCATCAAATATTTCCAATAACGAACCTGGCACTGGGTTTTCTGCAGTGCTTTGGATGCGTGTTCCTTTCCAGCCGTCTGAGGACTTCAGATGAACCTCATTCAGAACTTCAGCCTCACGTCTTGAAGCCATCAGATGCTGAAGGAGGAGCAGCGAACGCACTGGAGGCCATGCAAGCGCCGCAGGATGGGCATCTGCTCCGTCAGTTGTCCCTCCTGTGATTTCTTTCATGAGCACAGGGCCTCTGGGCGAATTATTGTATCTCTGCCAAGTTCAGGGCAAGGATTGTATTGCATGAACCAGTATAGAAACCCAGAGAGATGAGTGTTCCCTGCGTTAGTACCTGGCTGCAAGGCAGGAAAGGTTACAAAAATACCCTTTGGGGCATTGAGATGAGTACTGCTCTGGGGGATCAATGTGTTTTTTTGCTGGCGCATCAGTGCTTTCTGATGGAAAAGGCTCTAAAATAACAAGTCTTTCTATTAGGGGAAACCAGAAGGGATGTGGTGGTGAACCTGGCCAGCAACACAGGACTTGTCTCAGCTCTTGCAGGAGAATAGGAGGAAGCAAGCCCAAAAGGGCACAGCAATGCTCTCAGATACATCAGGCTGGTGGGTCTCCAAAGCAAAGGCTGGGGGATGACACGGGTCTACTTGTGTTTGGGTAGAGGCTTGTTGAACACTGAGTTGCTGACGGTAAAAAGGGTTCCACTGCCCTTGATTTGGGAGCATGCAGAAATGCAAGACTTAAAAGCTGGTACAAACCTGTAGTGCAGGCAGGGCTTACACATGGCTCTGGACTTGGGAATTGCATTGGAAGGAAGAAAACCAGATGGCTGATTTTCCTGTGGTGTTTTTAGCTGCTTCCTCGCTTGCTGCAATGTCCAGAGGATGTCAAATGAGAATCATAGAATCATGTAAGGGTTTGGGTTGGAAAGGACCTCAAAGCTCATCCAGTTCCAACCCCTGCCACGGGCAGGGACACCTCACACTAGAGCAGGTTGCTCCAAGCCCCTGTGTCCAACCTGGCCTTGAACACTGCCAGGGATGGGGCAGCCACAGCTTCTCTGGGCACCCCGTGCCAGCGCCTCAGCACCCTAATTCTGTGCCTGGGTGTGAATTTGGCAGCATTTCCCAGTGAGTGTTTCAATTGTGAACACTGCGCAAAGCACAAAGCCGAGGTTATCCTGACCCAGTGCACTTGGACACACTTTACTGCATGCGCTCAGGATTTCCCTGGGCTTCATTCTTTTTTTGAGAGGGGACCTTCTAAAGGAAGCTGAGCTCTTTCATTTTGCCGTTTCTCCTTCCAATCAGGTAACTGAAGTGAATTCAAACGCTGTTTTTCAAACACTGGGTTTCTCAGTCTCTTATAGTTCCCTTGGCAAGGAGAACGTGCTAAACCAAAAGGAGCCTGAGGTTTCCGGGAGAGAGATGGGCCTGCACTCCTTGTGTCTATGTGTGGGAAGCGCTTGAAAGTTGCCTCCTACGGACAGAGGAGTGACTTGTTGGTAGAGGGAAGTTTCTTAGAAAGGATCCTTTGCCTAAACTGTACATTGCAAAAACCACCACCACCTCCTGTGATTTTCATTGTTGAGGTGCTCTCTGAAACAGGCTGCCACCTCTCGAGCTTGTGTTTTTCCACCCCTTTACAGGTGTTCCAAAGGTTTTCACCTTAGCTCCTCCAGAAACCACCTGAAGATGAGGGCAGGCTTCGTTCCATAGTGGTGTTGTTTGGGCAGGTACATGGAAAGTTGAGTGGGCTCATCACGCACTTCCCATCTGTCAGCCCATCACTGTTAATAGGTGCTTGGAGGGAAATTGCAGTTCTTTCACACAGCACTGGATGCTGAAAGTCCATGTGTCAAGAAAAGATGGACATGGGAAGAACAGGAGGTGGTTTAGAACAGACTTTATCTGTCAAAAGCATCCCTGTTTTGTGCGCAAGTGCTCTTGGCTTAATTTGGGCTTGCTGATGCTCACTGAAAAGGACATTACGCTCAGTCTGGGTCTGCCTACCCTGAGACACTGAAATGCAATGAAGCACAGAGCAGGATCTTTTCCAGCAGTGTTGGAGTCCACCTAAAGGCTGACAGAGTCCTGGATTTCCTGGAACTCCAGCTCATTCCTGAGTGCCAGCTATTGACACCTCTCTCAACCACTGTGTCTGTGTCTTACCCAGAGTCGTGCACGAGCACCAGTTCCATTCGAGCAGCTCCATATATCCCCCATGGATACAGGTTTCTCAGGATGCAGGTAGGACCCTATACCTGTACTGATACTAATGGCTAAACACAGACTTCCCATGTCTGAAAAACAGTTGGAAATACCCAGTCACATCAGTCATATCCAGCATGGTAACGACAGAAAGCTGTGCTTAACCTGGATTATAGGCATCCCGGAGTATTTCAAGCAGTTCAAGATTTGGAACAGCATGTTCCAGCATGAAAGTAGCATGACCGGGTTGCTAAAATGGCCAGTTTGCTGTCGAAGGGCACCACTCCAATCCAACTTGTATTGACTTTCAACAGTAGCGAGGCAGGCTCCGTGGTGTGATTCATCCCCACTAAATTTAGCTGCTTAAACATGAGCCATCTCATGCGAAGCAGTCATCCAGTGTAGCCTCAAACTTAGTCATCAGAGATAAGCAGCTCACCAGGACAGTCTGACCTGTGCCAAGGCAGGTTTCTAGCAGAGATAGGGGTTAAGTTATGTCTGGAGGTAACTTTTTCTCCACTGCTTATGATTTAATTTAGGGACTTTTGACAGCAAAGTGAGGAAAGAAGCATTGTCATTTGCTCTGTTTTCCGTAAGTATCTCTTCATCTTCAGTTATCAATATCCTTCCTTTTAGTCAGGAAGGAACGTCTTTGCGTTTGAAGCTGCAAACTGGATTCACTGCCTCTATTTTCTTCTTGCTTCCTCTTATTACCTTACTGTTTCTTCCAATTCTGAATTTGAATGATTTCCAAGGTTGGGTGAAAAAGAGAAGAGATACGTTCCATATTCTTTATTTAAACACATTTTCCAGTGATCAATAGCATTACTAAAGCTATGGGTTTCAATGTTTTCTCCTTCAAAACATAGATCAAAGAGTATTGTGAAGCCATACATCTTCCCTGTCAGGCATGTAATTTATTGTGCTGGTCATTGATAGCTTGAGACTAGAGAACTATTGGTTGACAGAAGAGGATGGATGGCTTTTTTATTGAGTCCTCACACAGCTGGCAGAAGATAGCAAATGGGAGATGGAAATGTGCAACACTCATTTCCAAACTCCTAATAAATCGTGGATGGATCACAAGGGCTTGATGCTAACTTCAAGAACTATTGCGCTGCGTTTCCAAAGGCTGGGGCTTGACAACCATTTATTTCGTTCACCATGGTTAAACTGAGTTTGAGGATGAACAGTTACAGTGGTACACAGCAGCTATATGGACATACATATAATAATATAATAGCAGCATGATCCATTTTGAGCTTACCTACGGCTGTTGCTTCATCCCTCTCGAGTTAAAGCAATATTACCATTAGAACAGTTCTTGTGTGGTATTATTTATCCCATTATAATCCAGTTAGTGGTCTATGGTAGTGGGAAAGTGATTTCAGCAGCTTACTTCTCTGTTTGTTGGGTTTGTGGTTTGTAGCATCATTTGGAGCACCAGATGCTGCTGCTGCCTCAGTTCTTGGTTACAAGGCAATGAGCATCCCTGAGCCTGCACTCCTGTAATCTATATTCCCTTGACAGTGCTAAGATCTTTATGTACTTCACTATAACCAAAGAACGCAGATGTCTATTGCTTTGAACTAATAATTTCCTGGTTTGAGTACTTTTTCTGGGTTTTGAAGTGTCAAGTTGTAGGCTTCATCTTCAGCTTTGGGGACCTTTGTGACTCTGCTCCTCTGCTTTTGCCCCATCTTCCTCTGTATCCATAATGATGTTGCTTCTCTTTGGTAATATTACTTATCTGTAAGCTCTTCTTGCTGAGCATCCCATAAGCATGGACACCACCCTTGATTGAATTTGTTTGCAAACCGGCACAGCCAGCATTCAATCCAGACTCTTACTAGGGGGAAAACGGACAATTATCACCATTATTCCTGGATTAGGGAAGGCCCATTCTTAGCAGGAGAGGGGAAAAATGTTGTAATGTAAGTTGTCTAATTTAAACAGGTAATTTTTTTCATGATCACAGGTTATCAGTGGGTGTAAGCCTTGTGATCTGAACTTCCAACTGCTTTGTTATCTAGTAGTCTTGTGTCTTCTCTGTCTCTTTAGCCATAAAGAGATTGTGAGATTGGTTCCAAGTTAGACATCCTGATCAATTGGTTAGAACACAGACCTGCATTCTAATAAACTCCCTAATATTCCCGAGTTCCTTGTGTTTCACTTGTTCTCCAATGAATCTTTTAATTAGGTGTGTTAAAGCTAATATTGCAGTTTACACACGCATGTGAACAAGGTGTAAACAACTGAGTAACTATTAGCAAAGAGGGCTGCAGAAGCCACGAAGCTCATAGAAGTGTTTCTACTAAACAGGAGGTGAATGAATGCATCAGATAATAATTCTCTTCGGAATTTTAAGCAGTGTGCATAGGGAGCAAACGCAAGGAAAGTGATATCTGAGCTTTGAATGAAGGGAAATTTCTGCTTGGCCACATCTTAAACAGGCTAAGGCACGTTTCTTTTACCTGCACAAAATAAAGGGCATTTCAATCAATAAACCCAATAATGAAGAGTAAGCAGTTGTAAAGTATGGAGCTGCAAATGTCACATATAGGAAGTGTTTAGAAATGCACTGACAAAACTGGGATTGGGGCATATGTTTGTTTATTTAAGGCAAAATATATGTGCTTAGTGATCAACACTGAATGATAATGTGTGATTGATGCTTTCATATCACAACCTGATTATCCAACAATCAACTTGGTCACATCTCAGAATTAAACAGGTTGGAAAAGACCTTTAAGATCATCAAGTCCAAACTTTACCCCAGCACTGCCAAGGTCACCACTAAAATAGTACGAAAGTGCTTATAAATGACAGCACAAGTCAAAATAATGAGCTTTATTCCTATTCTATTCAGAAAAGTTCCTGTGTAGACTCATAGAATGGTTTGGGTTGGAGAAGACCTTAAGATCGCCAAGTTCCAACCCCCCTGCCATGGGCAGGGACACCTCACACTAAACCATGGCACCCAAGGCTCTGTCCAGCCTGGCCTTGAACACCGCCCAGGGATGGAGCATTCACAACCTCCCTGGGCAACCCATTCCAGTGCCTCACCACCCTCTCAGTAAAGAATTGTGAACTACTGTCAAACTTCAAGTATTTCTATTTTCCCTTTCCTCTTCCTTTTCTCAGTAAATAATGGGCTTGTTCAATAAGTAAACCAGGCTGCTTAAGCAGCCCATCATGTAGCTGCTTTTTGCTAAACTTTTGCTTGTGCTTTCTGTATCAAGCCACTGAAAAACCCCCACAATCCATCCTGTCAGACTGTTTTTCACTTTAACTTACTGCAAATGATTTGAAAGGTTTTGCTTGTCCCAGGTGCGCCTTAGGTTCAGTGCAATAGATACCAGCAGGTCCTGCCTGGCAGAGGGAGATAAAACATAGCATGGCTGGATACTCAACACTCATTTCTGAAACTCCAGCTATATCCTTCGCCTCGCTGTCTCCCAGTTCTCCCCATCACCTTCTCCACAGGTTTACGTGCATTCTAAAGGAGCCTATTTTTCCCACAAGGTAATACAAACTCATTTCTCCACTCTTTTTAATGTCTGAGATATACACCGAGGAAAACACAGGAAAAGGGTTTGTTTCAAATAGCCTCAGCAGCATGGAGGCAGCTGATGTTTTACGATGTTGCCTGCTGAACTCACCCTAGAGCAAATCATGCAGGAAGATGAATATGTTTTGAAGGCCTTTGAGAACAATGATTATTCTTCAAACTGCATCCTAACTGCAGAAAGATGCCTCAGAAATTAATGTTTGCTGATTTACACCGAGCAATCTTAGCCAAGTGTTCATTATCTGTTAGCAAATTCTCATTGCTTGTCTTCTGGGTGAGCCAAAACGCTTACCTTTGCGTTTCCACCTACCTAAATGTTTCACAGCCTCTCCTGTTGTAGCCTTTGCTGGTTTGATGTTCAGTCTCGACTTGGCACTTAGAGCTAGGATGATGTTCAAGAACATACATGTTGCTCCCGTATAATAGCCACTTCCAAGCGTAGGTGATGAAGCGAGTCTGTGTGCATACCCCAGATACTGCACCCACCAGTTAACTCTTAGAATCATACAATAGTTAGGGTTGGAAAGGACCTTAAGATCATCCAGTTCCAACCCCCCTGCCGTGGGCAGGGACACCCCACACTAAACTAAACTCTTACCACATCAGTGTAATGGAGTCTCAAGCACAGCAATCAAAATACTGCCCCTTGGAGGCATTTTATAGCTGAGCCTTCATCACACCAAGCAATGTATCTTTCTTGTTATGAATATCTTACTTTCCTGCCCATTGTGGTCTTTCTTCATGATCAACCTATTTCTCCCTCAGCAAGCAATTCACAAAGGAAGAGAATAGAAGAAGCTAAAATGCGTGCTAGAGTTTGCTGCGTGTGTTTTAAGCTTGATCTGAATTTCAAAGCTTGGTGGAATACACGTAGAAGATTCACTTTTTGTTTCAAGTGTCCTTAGAGTTTCAAAGGGTGAGAAGGGTTGTGCTTTTTGTTCTCCACTGCTGTCTTTCTGGTGCACACAGGGATGTGTTTGTCTTTTGGGAAGTTGGCAGTGTAAGTGGCTGGCAAACTAGCTAATAAATCTGAGGTTAATAGGGCTGGAGACAGCAAAGTACATAGGCGTAGGAAGGATCACCAGCCACAGAGTGCTGCACATCTAGAAGCTGTCAATACACACTATGAAAAATGCAAAAGTAGAAGTTCCAGCTCATTTTTCTGCTTGCTGAAGCAATCTCTCCCATCAGCATGTCCTGGTCCTCTAGGGAAGGCATGTATTTAGGGCTTGTTCTTGCTTCTACTCATGCCAAAAGTCTCTTTTTTGAACCCAAAGTGGACAGGATCAGGTCACTAACGACTGTCTCCCCAAGAAATAGAAGCAGACGTAACAACGCTTGGTCTGTATTAGAAGCAGCGCTCTCCACTTCTTGGGTAAAAATGAGTTTGTATTCATTTAGAGGTATTTAGAGCTGGGTATTAGAGCTTTAAAGCTGATTATTCTACTTCTCTTAATTAGTGGACCAAATGTCTGATACAGCTGCTGTGCACTCATGGTATTGAGGACAATTTCCATCCAGGGACAAAACCAATCTGTGGAAGGAATTTTCTGTGCAGTAAATGAAATCCCTTGAAGTAGCTTGTGGCCAGGAATCTGGGGAATTCAGCAGCGTGTGCTCTTGATTTCAACAGAGCCACGCTGATGGCTGTCATTGCATAACGCAATGAAATTATCTTCACGCGTGACCACAAGGATGAAATAGGAAAGGGTGAAAAGATGCTACCACATAAATAATTATTGTTATAGAGTTGTGTCTTCTGTATACTCTCCATTTGTCTGAAGCCTCCATAATAACCAGCACTGGAGAGTTGAAGGTGTGCACATCAAAGTGGTGCAGGGGAAACCCTCCCTGCACTAGGAAGGCTGTCAGGCTGCTCTGCTGGTGTCTTGGATGATGCTCTGAAGGCTCATTGTCCCCATTTCCTTCCCTGTGAGTCTTCTCAGGGGCTTTTTGATCACGGCAAGTCCTTGTCAAAGGGTCATTACCTCAAAGGGAGCTGGATGCCCCATGCCAGCTGGTCTGGAATAAGCCTCTGTGTTCTTCCCAGGTACTGTGGACATCCGAGCATGTGGACATCATCTCTGGGCACCCTGTGCCAGTGCCTCAGCACCCTCACAGGGAAGAACTTCTGCCTTAGATATAAGAAGACAAAGGTATTAACCACACAAAAATGATCATATAGCAAAGTCTTGGTCATTTGGTAAAGGGCGAGCTGCAGGTCGACACTCATGGGAAGTGCCACATTAGCACATTGTTTAGCATTGGGTGAGTAATCCCCTGGCTGTAAACTGAAGTAGGTGTGTGGTTAAGATTGGGGTCTTAAGCAAATCTTGACTCATAGTGTTACCTGAAACATTCTCACCTGAAACTAAGGGTAATGTGTCATTTCCTGAAAGAGGCTTCCACTATAAATACGACACAAGGCAAAGCCAGGGTGCTAGTGTATTCCTCTGGCAATTCAGTGGGCCAAGTGACATTGCACTAACAGAGGCGATGGTGTTTCTTTATACCCTCAAGGTTCCAATTCTGTGACAGGATTCAGATTTGCCCGTGCCACTAATGTGATTTATACTGGCATCTGACATTTCCTTTCTTGTACATAGACTCTCCTCACATAGCAAGAAAGAATTGTGCCCATCATCGTTGATTCAGAAGAAGACATATTCACACACGTGTGCTGATGCAAGACCTGCACTTAATTTAGTAGGATATGGATCAGAACACTCATTGTATTGGTTTGGGTTTGATCTGGGTTTTCTTGCCTGAACGTTAAGAAGTGTTTTGACAACACAGATGTTGGATTTGCAAATCGAGCAACTTGTGATATTTCTCAATGTTGGCATAAGAAATAGATTCTCTAAGGGGAAAGTGCTGATTGCCTGGCCCTGAACCTCATTGCTAAGCATCAAATGTGGACTGGTGTCAGACGAGGGATGCTGTATTAATAAAGCTTTGCTCTGATACAACATGCTTTCTTAGGCTTTTGAAAACAACAAAAGAATTACATTTACACGAAGCCTTTAAACTTACGAAGACCTTTGTTTTCAGTATTGACAATTAAAGATGTTTTCATCTGTTCTGAATTTATGCTCTCTTATTTCATGCTGATCTTCTGCAAAGAAGTTAGAACTCTTGTGCCTGTGAGTCCGAAAATCACTTGCCACAGAAATAAATGTGATGCCACAGATTCAACCCAGGACTTTGGTGCAGGATCAAGTGCAAAGAACAAAGGAGAGGACAAGTGGCTGTCTAAAATAGAAACATTTATTAGAAACATCCATTTGTTTTTGTCAGCTCTGTTTGAGCCGAGAGTTCCCATGTCAAAATCTCCACTTCACTGGAGTGTATGTATTTAATATTCGCAGTGATTTTGTGCTCCTGGGGATTATCCAGGTTCCACTGAAATCAGCTGGAAGTTTCCTGTTCGTTTCAGTGGGCTTCATTTCTGGCCTCTGCTAAAGATCTTCATGTTTGGAGATGATACTGAATTGAAAGGCAGGTATTGAAAGAAGAAGTTTGATATGTAACTCACTTCCGAAGGCTCCAGATCCAAAAGATCCTTTGCTTTCAACCTCAGTTAAACAGAAGGCGAGTAAACGTCTTGCTAGAGCAAGGTGTTCAGTTGTGGGATGGTTGAACACTGAGATGTTGACGTTTTTAGTTGCCCGAATATCTACGAATCTGCCCTTCCTCAGTATTTCCTTCATGAATTTAGCACATGTTTAATGTTGTAATTGCACGTGTGGCAGGTTTATTCTGCAGGGAGGTTTGTCTGGACTGCCCATCGAACATGCTCTGATTGTAATGCATACGTGCAGTTGACTATGGCAAGGTTTTTAGAAGCTGGGTGAGATCAGCTTGTCAATGGGGAAGCTCAAGTGAAAGGCGTACTCTCTTTAGCAAACCAGAAGTGGGATTGGAAGCCTTTCCCTGTGACCTGCAGGGAAAGAGCAGTCAGCAAATGGTTGTACTTTCCACTGAAAGTGGGTTTGATGCTTAGAGGGGAGATGGGTAATTAAGACTTCATCTTCCCAAATATTAAACATTGATTTGTAGGCATTTAGCAGCAGGGATGAAGCTCTTCTGAGAACTGGCAGCAACTGTCGGAAAGATTATAAAATAGTTGATTTCTCCGGGTAGAATTTAGCATTTCTTTTTTTATTTATTTAAAATCTAGCAAATGAGAAGAAAATAAATCAAGAAGCAAGTTCCAGCCCCGAGCGTGTGCGTTAGTTCTGCTCCGTGTGGCCATTCGGAGCCAAAATGAGTTTGTTTTTTCAAGGTTTGTATTGGCTTTTATTTATTGAAGTGTCAGGAGGTTTCTAAGCTCTTCCACTCCAATTTTGATTGTTTTATCCAACCCCTGTCACTTCTTATTGGGATTAAAGGCAGAAATCAAAGCAGGGGACCCATGGGAAGGAGCGTTTTCAATGTACACCACAGCTTCTTTTTGTCCCTGTTCTGAATGATGCACCTCTGCTCCTGACAGCAAACCTACCACACGATAAGGAGGCGAGCTTCATACTTCATTAATTCATCTGTGAATTAAACAAAAGCATTTTGAATGGGAGTGTACTTCTTTCTATATGCCTAGTCCTCTCTTTATGACCTGCACAAATTGCTATAGCACAGCAGCTCCCATCAGACAGAGTAGCTGTGCTGTAGGCAGCAGGTAACCCTGATGTATTCACTGCATTTGAAAGCTTAGTTCTAAGGGTGGTACTTGCTGGTCTGAGTGAAGTTAATCTGATGTCCAGCTACCTGAGAGCTGCTTGGCATGGGCTGCCCATGTAATGTACCAAGGAAGCAGGTCTGGAGTGGTTGGAAAGACCCTGCCTCCGCGGAAAGTGAAATACCTCAGACTAAAGGGAAAGGAAGAGTTCATCCTCACTATGCAGTGTATGGGTGGGTATGATGAGGTTTTGCAGGTGGGATCTTTCCCTATCACAGCTCAGCCTAGGGAAGAGAAGCTGCGTGGAGACCTCAGAGCAGCTTCCAGTGTCTGAAGGGGGCTCCAAGGATGCTGGAGAGGGACTCTGCATCAGGGACTGCAGCGATAGGACAAGGGGTGATGGGTTCACACTGAACCAGGGGCAGTTCAGGTTAGACCTAAGGCAGAAGCTCTTCCCTGTGAGGGTGCTGAGGAGCTGGCACAGGGTGCCCAGAGAAGCTGTGGCTGCCCCATCCCTGGCAGTGTTCAAGGCCAGGTTGGACACAGGGGCTTGGAGCAAATCTGTTTGATTTGGGTTTAACAACTGCATTGAATTAAAGAGATGACATTTTCTCTGCTTGCTTTGCAGTTGTTTCAAGCTGATCAAATCCATTTCAGAATGTTCCCCATTTGATGCAGACTCACTTGAAATAAGTGTAATCAAAACGTTCATTTTAGGAGTAGTTCAGCTTATTAGCTTGTAAAAATGCATTTCTACTGTACCATCCGCAGCAGTAAAGGCAAAAAGGGAGGAGCAATGAAAGAAAGCCTAGTTGATAAAGAGCTTCTTTGCACATACGTAGGTAAAGGTGTGTGCGTTTATATGGGTAGTGGTGATGGCATTGATGGAGCAGACAAGTTCTAGCATTATAATGACAAATCGTAAAAGGTGATGCACTTTATTAAAGGATGAGTTTTATTGGAGCCTTGATTCTTTCCTACCCTCACCAAATGGAACATTGACTGAGACAATCCAGCAAGTGAGAGGCCCAACTGAAACACTAAGTCATGTCTATGCAGTAAGTAAAAGAGAATTGAAAAGAAGCCCCCAATTTGAGAGCGGGGAAGAGATTTCTGATGTTATTTTCAGTTTGACGTGTTTGGTGTTAAATGTGCATCGAGTTCAATTCTGTTTGTGCTCCGGTTTAGGTATTGAATCCCGAAGTCCCTTTTATTCATCCTGTCATCTGTCATTGATGGAACTGACTTCTGTGACACTGTTGACAGGATTTATCTGAGAGTTAGCTGGATGGCACGTTTCGTAAAATCAAATAGAAATCAAAGGGTCCATCATCCGGGGGACGTGGGATTGGTTGTCAGTGGGTGTGGATGGTGCTTAGTTTCTCAAGAAGCTATTGAAGAGCTCACACAATCCCCTCTTGCAGCTTATATATGACCGTGTTCATATTCCCTTCAGACTGGGAGGCAAAATGCTGGTTTTCTCCTTCTCTTCCCCAAAAGCTGCCAGATAATCGAATCTGTACCTGCATTTCATTCTGACATTTCAGGAATACTAAATATTGTATTCCGGTGATAATGCTTTCTGAAGAAGGAAGGAGATGGCCCATTTAATAATGTATACTTCATTTACAGTTTGGCGCGTTAGCCAACTACTTGTGATGATCCTTCTTCCAGTCGTAATACTGATCTATGCGGAGTCCTAACTACATTTTTAAATAGAAAAACAACTGAATGATACATTCAAAATAATTCATGGCAAGGAAATAGATGTATTTCAGCATGGGAGAATATTTATGCATTATTTAACAGCAATAATGTTTGAATTCATACATTATGCAAATGCCATTATAATCAGGAAAATGAAAGAACTTGGACTGCTGCAACATCTTTAAATCTACCATTAGGTACTTATTTGTGCATACCATTTAATAGTGCACGATGTTGGGAGTGTGTCACCGGAGGAGAGGAGTTATCAGGGCCTCACAGGGTATAGGAAAAGCAAAGCTGATAAATCCTGATTATTACCTTGATGCTAATGGCTATAAATTTATCAGCAAACAAGAGTAAAGGCTTTAATGATAATTTACATAAACTGGGGTTTTACACACAGTTCACACTCGGCGTTGTGATCCTTATCCATCCTCATCCCCACACAACAGCCCGGCGCACGGCGCGGGCTGAGGCTGCCGTAGCAGCGTATCCATATCAGCAGCTATGTTCCAAAGCTCTCCAACCCAGTGAGCCCGACCATATACACTCAAAGCTGCTTCTGTCTCCTCTTAGCTTCAAGACAAAATAGGTATTAGAAACAGTAATCAAAAAGCCTGTCATTTGGTGAAGAACATCAATAGACCTTCCCCCTTCCTACTTAGATCTGTTCCCACATATCTCTATGCATGCGCTTCACTGCAGTGTTTTTGTGCCACGTTTCCTTAATCTTTCTGTTTCCATCAATGGTTGCTATCCCTCTCCTCGTGGCCTCCTCTGGACTTGCTCCAACAGCTTCTTCTGTTGAGGACATGGTGCTCCAAGTGTGGTCTCAGGATATATGAAGCCCTCTGCAGCACGTTGTCCTCCCATGTTATGAAACAGAATCACAGCTGCTCGGACCCACGTCCTCAGAAGTGTCTGGGGATATTAACTCCTATTCTGAGCCTAAGAAATGGAGGGTTCAGCTGTGCTCAACCCACAGAACCGATTAAACGAGCCCTCCTTATCTTGTGGAGAATGCTGGAGCGTATGGATCTGGTGGTGATGATTAACAGGAAAAATCCCCAAATGCAATTCTTTCTGCTGTGTTCTTCTTTGTCCTTATGGGAATGAGGACTTGAGAAGTAGCAGTGCCGATTATCTCCTGCTTTTCAGCCTCCCACCTTTGACAAATACATCCTGGAGGGAATGGGCTATGGGTGATTCAGCCAAATTGGAAGCAATCATTGCACCTGCGTGTTTTCCTACCAAACTTTAGGCATGCTTAATACATTGGCAGGAATGATGAAAAACAAAGGAGCTTCCTGGTCAGTGATGGGTTCTTGCCTGAGGTCAGCATTTGGGAAAACAAAGCCCTCAGCAGTCACAGGGGTGCATAGGGGTGAAGAGAGAGCAGGATGAAGAGCTGCCTTGGAGTCGTGAGGGAACAAAATCCCTTCCAAATTATTCATATTGCAAAACTCTTCACTGTTTTTTATAGCCAATATTTCTGGTAATGATAAACAGGAGAGCAAATAAAAGTGAGAAACAGTTGCACTGAGGACAGTCCATTTTCTTAACCCATTCACTAAAGCTGGTCCATCACTTGTCAAGGAGTGAATTACAGAGGGGAATTTCCTCTCTGATTTCGTATGGCAAGCAAAAAAGCCTTTGCATGCAGATGCCATCAATCTGGCTTGTCTCAGGAGCACTGTATTCCCATAGGAGCTCAGGAATTCAGAAGAGATCTTCTCGCAACTGGGTGGCGTTTAGACACATTTTGGGCACTCACCAATTTGACTCCAGTCCATCCCCTGGAATTCTGACTGTGTTCGAGGCTTGCAGAAATGATTACTTGTCATGGCAGCATGGATGCAATACTGTTCGCTCCTCCATCAGGAAGATTGTGCCAGGGCTTCTGCTGTAAAAACCTCAATTGCTAACAAGAAAACACAAATCCAACCAATGTATTGCGCTCCTGGCTAAGAACTGGCGCACAAGAACTCATCCTGGGAATCTTTATTTGCAGCGAATGACACTGATTTCTCAGAGTGCAAAATAATGCATGAAGTCCCTTTTGTTGCATATTAACCAAGTGAGGTTTATGGCCTTGTAGCAAGCAGTTGTTGTAAAGCTGGTTGGGAAAAGAGAGGTGGGGGCAATGGGATGCAGCAGGGATGCAGTAACACCACGTGCCCAGTGCGGTGCCAACTAGAGATCACCAGCTGATAACAGAGAGGAGATAGGGCTGTGGAAAGCAGGGTGAATACGTTGTGCAATGGTAAATCAGTTAAATGGAGATTAACTGTGGAGCAGTTATAGGCATGTCTTTACCATTACATTGCAGACCACTACATAGCTTTGACAGCGACTGCTGGGTGCTGCCTATACAAAAGCTGGTTATCGCTACTGTTGGACTGGTTGTTGTGCTGTTCGTGCATAGGTGAACTGAGGCTGAAGTTAATCTCAGGTGCATTTTCACATCCACAGTGCCTGAACACAGTGAGGAAGCCCAGCCTTAGCTACCGCAACGCGTTCACATCACTTCAGCGCTTCCCTCTGGCTGCTGTGCTCCTTTTGGCCAAGCAGATGGTGCAGCATTCAGTAGAAGCTGTCCAGCATGGCTGTGTTTTCCTTCTGATGGCAGATGAAATGGCAGCAAGTGCCAAATCCAGGCAGGCCTCTGCATGAACAAGTGTCCTGGATTCCATCCCTAGCACAGAGAACCGCAGCAATCACGGTGTGGTTAACCCTGACGCTGTTGCGCTGTAGAAGTCATCTCTTTTGCCTAATGCAACCCTCTTGTTTCGGCAGCATGGGCGAACTCCAGCTGGAAGAAGCTCCTTCTTGGCTAAGAGAATACGGCCCCCTTAAGATCCGAGCTTTAGATTTCTGTGGACTTAGAAGAGCGCGTTCTAAGTGATGACGATGAATTCTACACAGCCGAAAAATGCCAGAGGGGTTTTGTGCAGTGGTTCAGTAGAATGCCCGCATGTGGAAAAGCATCTCTGGGCTTTGTCAGCTCTACCTTGTTTGGAGTAGGACTATTGCAGCTCTTATTCCTGCTAGTTTCCAATTGCACTGAGGTCATGCTCCAAAATCCGCTGAAGCCAATAGAAGCATCCCCCGAGAGCCCAAACTTTGAATTGCTGTGGTTTTCCCCATTCAGGATCATCCAGTGTCTGCCCCCATTGTGCCAGGACAGGGCCAGAGTACTCGCTTTTTGAAACAGAACAATTCAGTCCAACCAGAAACTTGGCACTGGCTCCAAAAGGGTTGTGGCTGCTCCATTGGTTGTGTCCTGGCAATCCTTGCTTACAGCACAGTTTTAACGTCTGCTGTACTTTATACACTGTGATGTAACAGCAATTTACATCTCATCTGACGTTGTTTCTCTGAGGAATCTCCTCAGCATCATGAGACAAATAATGCTATTTCAACCTAGCAGAGTAATTCAACTTCACGTAGTCACAATGGTGTATATCTTTACCATGAGGTTCTCTGCACTTTGTGCTATGGCTCTCCTAAGCTTGCTGATTCCCTTGGGTTTTCATTAGAACCATTTCAGCCACCCTAAA
The DNA here is from genome assembly GCF_963264785.1 of Psittacula echo. Classification (NCBI taxonomy): domain Eukaryota; kingdom Metazoa; phylum Chordata; class Aves; order Psittaciformes; family Psittacidae; genus Psittacula; species Psittacula echo. The sequence goes on from NC_137740.1 coordinate 63,725,774, forward strand.
ACATGCAAATGCTGAGGCTCCTCGAAACACTATTGATAAGATGGCTTCTTAATTGATTTTTCTTCTGGGGCAATTTGCTTCTCTCCCAGTTTGTTGTAGCCAACACTGGCATTTGTCACTTCTTCCAGTCACCAAAGCTTCATGCCTTAATAAATGCACGTATTAGATGCTGTTCTCTTTCTCTTCTTGATAGGTGTATAGTGCCAGGCAGGAGAAGGTCACAATGATGTTAAATTTCCTGCGAAGCAAAGGATCAGAGTGTAAATGAAATCTTGAAAGCTGGGAAATGAGAATGTGCAAGTGTAAATAATGTATTAATTATTGACAGCGAAGGGACCGAAGAGTCCTATTCAGTAATGACGTCTTCATTGTCACACCGCCTGACGCTGGAGTTTAGTAACAGCTTTCCCCCCCCCAAGATAGTCACTATTTCAATTTACCAGGGTAACTATTGCTGTCTTTTCGTTGTCTTTGCCTTTTCTTGTACTGCAATCTGAGTGTTTGTTTCACGAGGGGAGAAGCAAATCCTCTTATTTCCTTGTGGCAAGAGATATTATGATGGTACACCATGGATCTCTCTCATAATAAAGGCTCATGATAAAGGTGCAAAAGGAGATTCCACCTCATCGGTTATTTATGGAAGTTAAGATATAGTTTAGGAAAAGACATACGGTAGCTAAAGGGCTCAGTTTTGCCAACAGGTCTTCCCAGCAATGACTAGTGCTTAATGCATGCCAGAAGCAGCATTGATTTCACCATGGTGAAACACTAGTTAGGGTAAGGAAAGGTGTTTCTGCGGTAAAAGGCTTGAAGTACTCCGCAGTTTTCAAGCATCGCGCAAAGTCTGGGAATAGCTGTAAATTCTTTAATATTCCATTATTTATTATTTTATTTTATTATTATTTATCATTGATCTTTATTGCAAATCAGTGCAGAAAACATTCCCGTGATCCAAAAGAGGTCTCGGTGTAGCAGCCGTTTGCATAAGGCTGCTGGATGTAAATTGCTGGGAGCTTCCAAATACCGAGATTTAAAGAGAACAGAACCAAACCCCGCCACAGACACCTCCTGACCCTTGGTTGCCAAAGGAACTAAGAACTTTTCTCCTCTGGGGAGTTTCACCTGCGGAGGAAATCTGGTCTATTGCTTCCCAAGGCCCCCCACTGCAACACGTGTGACCCCCAGCCCCAGGCAAGGAGCTAAACCTCCCTTCTGCAGCCCTGTGCCACCTGCAGTGCTCCTCTTGGACCCTCACTCCTGCTTGATTTCACCCATAAAGAGCAGATTTTGTCCCTTCTGTAGGGACACGTCGGTTTGGGGAGGCTTGCGAGGCTCTTGCAGGGGGTTGGTACTGGATGAGCTTTAAGGTCCCTTGCAACTCAAACCATTCTGTGGTTCCATGAAAGCCGTGGCCGTTCGTTCCCTGTCTGGGAATGCTCCTGGAGGCATTTCTTTAATCTGAGTGGTTTAAGTTGGAATTGGTGAAATGTTCCACCTGGAACGGATTTCCCTCTTCTCAGCTGAACAAAGGCTCGCTGTGTCTTTGGCCAGCGGTGTGCTATTGATTCCCTGAGCAGCTTCTGCTGGCGGCTCTGCTTGCCCAGATTCCTGTCACAGGGATGCTTCCACCACCCACTTCCAAGGTGTTATTTACAGGTGCTAATTCCATGTGGGGAAGATGCGGCTCGCTTTCCGAGCCTGTTGTTATTTACAGAGCCTGTCTCTCAAGTACTAAGCCCTGCCATATGTGATGCTGAATATAGGATGGGCCCTTCTTCCTCTGGCCAAGAATAGAACTTTATCAAAATGAAATTCCCTGCTCATTTGAGCCAGTCTCCATAGCAACAGCACTGTACACCTGTGATGTACAGGCAGAAGCCAATACAACCTCTGAACTAGGCACAATGAGCCATGCCCCATCCCCCTGTCAAAGGGAGAAGTGCGTTTCCAATGTAGATGGCACCTAATTCTATGTGCTTGCGGATGTGTGGTCTGTAATGATGATGCAATCCTTGGATTAGGCATTACCCTGCTTCCATTTGGTAAATAAATACAAATACGCTACTTACATGAAGTTATGCACTTGCAGGAATTCAATATATTCTTGTCCTGAGGGAAGCCTTTCTAATGCAAACGCTGCGCAGAAATGAAAGCTCGTGCTTGCATTTGTTCCTGTAAGGATTTCTTAATTCAAGGAATTCATAAAGTGCCTCACTCTCGCAAATCTGTCGCCGTGGTAATAGCACAGCATTGGAAAAGGCAAAAAGAAGGCAGGCAATTGCATGCTGAATTATTTAAATATTGTTTTAATAGGAAACTAGAACTAATTTGGCACCTTTGGGTATCCAATACTGCGGATAGGCTATTGCTGTTCGCTCCAGAACGCGCCGGGAAATTGAGCTCGCCTATAAGAAACAAATGGGTGCGTTCTAAAGAAACCTGAAACGATTTCCGCAGGTCATTCATAAGGCAGATCATTACAGAGAGACATTTTCTTATGCAGAGAAGAAACCAGCTTACTAATGCAAGGGCAATGATATTTTAAGCTCCCTACATTTATTAGCTTATTTAAGAAGAGGCAAACTTCAAAGAAGGATGTGATTTGAAATATGTGCCGCACGGCGATGTACGTAATGATGGGTATTGCTCTCAGAGATGCTGTATAGGACTAAACGTGTAGATGAGCTTCTGACATGTGCACGTTCCAGTCTTGGCTTTGAGATCTGCCCTCTCTTCCCCTCTTAACTCAGGTTTCCCCATTACTGAATACAGGACAAGCTGAGAGCAGAAGGAGTGGGATATGATAGATGCTACATGTACCTTTCTACAGCTGATTGCAGCAGGTTGCCTGGGTTTTTAGCACTGCTCCTTGATACAGTTTTAATGACAGGAGACAACCATCTCTGATTTGGAGGGGCTTTATAACAACTATTTATTTTGGGTTTGCTTTTCTCCCTCAATTCCGGTTGTTTTCGGATTTTAGACTGGGAAATCTCTGTCTTACATAAGCTGCTAATACTCTGCTTTAGGCAGAGCACAGTGCTTGGAGCTTATGTAGGCTGATTTCAGGGGAACCAGCAGCATTATTGATTTTCATTGGGCTTATTAGGATCAGCCCAACATGCATTTTTGCTCGACCAGACTGCATTTGGCTTTCATCATGAAATCTCATTACGTTAAAGAGAAATGGAAACAAGTTACGCAAGGAAAAGATTCTGTGGAGTGTACCCTAATGGAATTACCCTGCATCTGTGAAAACACACTTTGGATGTAGGTCGTTCAAACCCTGAATGCTGCTGATCAGGCTCTGTTCTCATTGGCCTTGCAAAATAAGGAATGAATTCTCCAATCTCAGTGGAATTATCTGAGGTTGATGCTAACATCACTGAAGGTACAGCTTGGTCCTTGCAGTAGATGTGCTGTCTGAATCCTGATGCTGAACCAGTGCTTTACTAGGAAAGGGATATCCCGGTTGTTTGCTTGCAGCAGGGATGGAATATTAACATTACAAAGGTGTGAAATGCTCATGGCTGGGGGTACACTCCCAGACCCCAGCCAGGACGAGGAACGAACAACAAGCTTGTTTGCACCTTTTCTGCTCTTGCCAGATGTCAGCCGGTTGTGATTTGCCTATTGACGACAGCAGAGGAAGCAGCAGAGCAGCATCTCCTCAGGGCAGCATCAGTGGCATAAAATCCTCCCTGCTGAAGCCCAGAAGAGAACCAGTTGCCACCCAGCTTCTCAGCCCAGTTCACATAATGCTCAGATGTCCAAACTCTGACTCTCCTCCAGTATTCCTGTCGCTGCAAGCAGTGCTGTGATTGTCTCCTATTCTGCTGGCAGGGTTGCTTATGTGATTCCCACCAGCGTGAGAAGAGCGAAACCCTCCTGCTGTGGGTGTCCCAATGCCACTGAAACACTGCATTTCAGTGGAATTACGAGGAGTGTTTCAGTGAATCTCAGTATTTCAGTGGCAGAAGTGGAATGCTGTGCCCAGGTCTGCACAGGACTGAGGATGGCAGTGATGGGGGTAGCAGCAAGCCTGATGCGTGTCTCTGTGGGACCAGAACTCATCTTTGTCGAACAAGTGCACAGGGTTGAGGTAGGGGCTTTCTCTGTTTCTCATCTCATTTTCTTAGCACCTGAGATTGGCGGTAAGGAAAACATTGCCCCAAGTTCTATGCTTACTCTTTAAGAACGGATCAAAACTCTGGAGCTGTCAGGGAAAAAATCTCTTCCTTTGTCGTATTTTGATGGTTCCTCTTAGAACAGCACACATTTCCTAGCGGTCAGCACGCTTTTTGTTCCGTAGACGTTCTACATTTGCTGAAAGCAACGTTCTTTTCAGAAAGAGAAAATGAATTCTGAAGAAATCTGAGCAATTACTCTCAGGCCCCTTTCTTAATCCATTTGAGATCATAGCAAATGAGCTACGGAAGCTACCACCATTAGCAGAAAGCACCACTTTAAACCCCAGCCTACAGACTAGGCGCTAAGCAGCAGAAATTCAACGTACGGAGCTGTAACTGCAAAGTTGCATTATTGACAGGCTGTGATTTAATGACATTGCATAGTCAGCTCTTGAGTCATTCGCTGTTGATTCAGTGACACTGTGTTCCTCTGCTTGGAATTGCATACCGTTTTGGTGGTATGTTTTAATGGAGAAACTGGTATCACAAATGGACTGATCATGCCCTACGCTTCAAGGCTTTTTACCAGGTTTTTTTCAAACCCACACAGCAAAGTCCTAAAGGGGAAGATCTCCTGAATATACGTTTGACTGTCTTATGTATTGGCGACAAGGGGCCTCAATCTGCTGAGCACACACTTCTACGGGATAGAGCTCTCCTGTGCTGCTGACAATTAGTCTGCTTCTCACTTGTGAAATGATGCTCTCTGCAAATTCTCCAGCATAGTAATCAAAAGCACCTAATCCAGCTGATTAAAAATCCCCTGTTGGGCTTTGCTGACCAAAGGAATACAATTAATAAGATGTTTTGAAGCAGAGAATTTCCTGCAAGTACCGCTATCGGTAGACTTTACATTAAAATGATGAGAAATACACATCAAACGAAGAGAGGTCTCTGTCCCTGGTGCGGCTCAATGAGACCCATCGCTGGTGTGATTTTACTCTGTAAGTGCAGGTGAGCTTTTCACGCAGACCTCAGCTTCCAAGTCAAGATAATTGAGTGATGAAAGCCTTTCTTTTTGACCTCCTACCAAAGGAACCTAGCAAAAAAAGCTCCCTTCAATACGTTAGCTCACGTAGGCAACGGTAACAGGTGCCATGGGTTGTTGTTGGGGTTTTGTTTGGTTAATAAGAATCTAAAAGTAGTGGAAATGGCATCTTAATAATCCGATTTTATGTCTCTTCTTTTGCTTCTTAAAATCAGCGCATTCCCCTCAGCGCCGTTAATAGGGTCAGTCTGGGAGCCCGGGCTGGTTACCATGCCTTCAGTCGCGTGGAATCCAAACAGCCATTATAATTTGTTTCTAAACAGATCAAGAGCTATTTACCATCTCAATGTTTTGTGCGCAGCTGGGTGTCTGGCAGCCATCCAATATCCATTAACATTTAAAAATTAGTCCCATAATGCATCTTTTCCGTGGCTTGAGGAGTATGCACACTGACACATGTTGGGAACCAATTATATTTGCACCACCATTAGTCTGCCTGCATTCAACTTCCCACTAAATGAGGGCTAATTTAGTTTCCAGAGTGGTGTATCTTCAATTCATGTGATGACCTTAGAGAAAGTGGGGTATCTGAAGATTTAAAGAGGAAGGAAATGCTCAGAAAGAATAATGCTTCCCTGTTTTTCTGCCTAAAACATGAGGACATCATTGTATGGCTGCTGCCTGTATCCATGCCTGGCCATGGAAACCAGATTCCTCTAATTCAGTACTTCTAACATTCACGAGCAGGATTGAGTTGGGAAGACATCAGACTGATGGAGTAAAGCAGCACACCTTGCTTTCCCCAATCAAACCTGCTAATGGGCCTTTTTATAACAGCAATTGAAGACCTGCCTGTAACAGGTCCAAATCTTTAGTTCCCAACTGGTTTTAAGTATCCAATTTTCCTGCCAGCAGGAAAATGGGAAGTACAGATTTCACAGTAAGCGCTGTCTGCGCTGCTCATGAAATATATTCTAACAATGCAAGTGAAACAACCTTGGCAGAGGGGTTTAATGAAAACAAAGAAACACACAAATACAGCCTGAGAAGTGGAGTTGCCAAACCTCTGCTGCCAGTTCCTCCAGTAGCATCAGAGGTGAAACGGGGTGTCTAAGCCCGGGAGATGAGTAAGTGAGAAGAAGGGGTTTTAACACCTTTCCTTGTCAGCACAGCCCTCAGTAATCAGGTTCTAGACTGATTGGCGTCTGCTGCTGCTGCTGGCTGCTGCAGTGTGCTGCACAAAGATTAGCTTAGCTCGCTTAGTCTATGTCATGCTGCTTAATAAAGCTAAATTGCTCTTACGAACAGAACACTATTTTGCTGCCTTTTAGAATTCAGAGGTGGTTTAAAAATACCGTTTTTCCTTAGCATTCATCCGAACCCAGTTAGAAACTCAAGGAAGGCGGGATTTCCTCAACGGCCATAAAGCAATGCTGCGGAGTGAGCCTCCACGTGAACAGTCTGCTTCCTCCTACAGTGGTGAACACAAGCAGTAACTCTGTCCTCTGGTTTGAATGGAGTAGCTGCAGGATTCTGTCTGGGGTGAGGCTGCAGTTTATGAAGGTTTAATTGTAATAATTATATCTATAATGATATATAATAATTATGTATGACAATATTTATTGCTATTTTATATTAAATAAATACATATTATTAAATATCAAGTAATGTGTATTAAATAGATGTTAAATATATTATTTTATGTATTAAATAATACATAATTAAATATTAAATAAATGCATATATTTAAAATACAGTGTTTAATATGTGTATATATATATAAACATACTCTCCTGTTGCATCCGCACAGGTCAGAGTTGTCCAGGTATCTCTTTATTGCATTAACACTCTTTTGACTTACTTTTTGTGCAAGAAAGCAGCTTTTCAGTGAAATGGCTGAAGCTGGTCTTTTGAACAGTTAATTGTAGAGTCAATACTTCCAAATGCTCCTTCTACTGTATTTCTCTCCAAATACGTGGCTTTTCCTTTTATTGCTTTCAGTGAAACCCATGCTTGCTCCTAACAATAATACATTTTCATGCATCATTGGCAATACAAGGCTTCATTTAGACTATCGATTAACGTTCTGATTGCATTAGGACTTGTTAGTGTTTGGTACCTTCTTATTGTTTGGTGATTTCGAGAACTGACCTTTGCAGATTTACAGTGCAGAAGCGATTAGCCACTGATAGATTAAATTAACAAAGAAGTTTCCCATCAAATCTGGGGCCTTCACAAATCTATCAATCAGGTTCTGGTACTGTCCAGTTCTTCCTTTCCATTCTGCAGGGCTGCTGTTACAAGCAGAAGTCCACATGCGGTAAATCCTGCTGAAGATTCTTGACGTATATGCAGGAAGAAGATGCTGCATGGCATGTTAATGTTGAGAACTGGCATGGAAGGTGCAATGTTCCCTTCTTCTGCCTTGACAACCTCTTTTGGTTTTCAGCTGTAGATTAAACAAAACGAAACTCGAGCTGATTTTAGTTCTTAATTCAAGGCTCATGCTGGTGACTTTGGTGCAGGGAAGAAGAGAAGAAAACACAGGGAGGAACTTGAAAGAGAAATGCATTTCTTCAGCTCAATTATTTAGTTTCCAACTATGAAACAGCTCTGCAGAGGTCGATTATCCTTCAGGGATATCTTAGAAGTGAGCAATTAGCTTGATTTTCTGTTGAATATGTAGCTTGTGACTCAGTATGTGATCTATTACAAAGATGATCATTCCTTTTAAGCTATGCCCTGATACACATGGAGTCTGTTGCTGAAGGTAAGTCAGTGGAGCAGTCCAGTCCATCACCATGAGACTTTTCTGTCTTGCTACACAGCAGTCAATGGTAATTTTACATCTGTGAAAGTGTGAGAGCAAGAGGAGGGTGATGCTTTCCTCTTAAAAGGCTACCTGATAACACTCTCTGTAGCTTGAAGCATACTTTCCCTTAGAAGCAGAACCTAAAAGAGGGGCAGAATTCCCTAGGTGTCAATATATCACATAGGAAAAGCAGAATGCACAGTGTTACAGTACATGTGTTGGGGGGTTCTTGGTTGGTTCATTGTTTTGAGGGGTTTTGGTTGGTTTCTTTTGCTTTTGTGGCTTTTTGGTTTCTTTCTTTTTTACTATTGTGACATTCACCTTTTACCACAGGGAGAAACTGGAGTGTTTGAGCTGCAAAATGAGCTTTAAGGGACTTGCATGAGGACGTACCTCCAAACGTCCTCAACCTCAGCCCTACTTAGAGCCCCTCAGTCTGTCCAACTATGCTCCTCCAAATACACACTGAGCTGATGCTCAGCCCTTGGTGGGACTGCAAGCACCTGGATTTCTGCCATAGAAGCTCCCATGGTCTGTGAAATCCTCCTCCTGGTCATGTTTGGAAGTGCCCTTTAAGTCCCCTTTCACCTCTGCTCCAACAAAGTTAGCCCTGCTGTGGACTGCCTAACCTAGGGAGTCAGGGGATCAAGCCCGTTGTTAACTGGACACAAACAGGTCTTTTTCCATGAGTTATAGTTAAAGTTCCAGCCCATCTACGGAAGAATAAATTCAAGAACTAATATTCCATCTTTTTCTAAGTTTCTTCGCACTGATTGCGCATCATGAGAACTACTGGCACAAAATAGCCTGTCCTCCTCAAGGATAGATGATAGATATAGATATAGATACAGACATAGATATACATCTATATATGATATAGATATACATATAGATATACGTATGATAATAGAGATATAGATATGATATAGATATACATATATATATGATATAGATATACATATATAGATGATATAGATAGATATATATGATATAGATATATATAGGTAGAGATGTATATATGATATAGATATATGGATATAGAGATAGAGATATAGATACAGATATAGATACACATATGATAATAGAGAGATACATACGATGATAGACATAGAGATAGAGATATAGAGATAGAGATATACATATGATGATATAGAGATAGAGATAAACACTGGATAATGATGATGGCACCTACTCCCTGCTTAAATGCAGCCCAGCACAAACATCCTGTGTGGTTTCCAGGGCTCCCTGCAGTCCAGAAGCAAATTAGGTATTTTCTTGTGGCCAGGAGCCCAGGCTAATAAACTGCAGACCTAAGCTAGCTTTTCATACAGCCAGTTTGTGGCTTCCTGCACTGTGTTTCCATTTGTATGGAAAATTACACTGGATCTGGCATCACTGGAGTTGTGCCAGGGATAAATAGGCCCATTAAGCTCCACGCTGACTCCTGAAGAGCTCCTTAACTCGTTCCTGCATTGCTGTTTCTGGTTCCTGCACACAAGGTGTGTGTGCAGGAAGCCCAACACAGGATCCTGAGCTTTTAGTATTTATTCTTTATATTTATTGTATTAGTTTAGACACCTCATGGCTCCGCTGGCTTTGGGAAGGTGATGTGCTCCATGCATTCAGTGAGCGGGGTAACGCCAGTGTGATGGGTAAATCACACCTTCCATCCAGCCATCCTGGCAGTGGACAAAGCTGAAGAGATTTCCCGTGTCATTGGTTCACTGAGGGGTTCTTTGGTGTACCTGATACAAGGAATGCGAGGCATTTATTGGCCAGTGTCTGGTCACTGAAGGGGATGATCCCTGAGTAAAGCACAGGGAAGGGTTGGGGAGCAGCGCTTGCATCTTCTCTCTGTCCGAGTCACTCTGCTCCGGGATTTGCTTCTGGATTTTGCCTCACAAACGGCACTGGGGGGCAAAAGGTGCATGGCTTGCGTGTCATTTACATATCTTTTTCCAAAGTGAATGAAGTGCCCACGAAAGGCGGTGGGTTTTCTGGTTTTCCTCAAATGAACCCATCTCTTTACTCAGGACGTACAAACTGGAAGGCTGCGGCTGATGCAGCTGCAGTGATGCTAGAACTAGCGAGTGGGAAAGGCTCAGCCTCTGGTTTGCTGTGACTTTTCCCTGTTGTTGTGTTTGTTCTTGATAAAGCAGTGCCCAGTTTAGCTTCTGTGCCTCGTCCTGGAGGGAAAGGCTTTCCTAAGTGTAAAGGGCAAGCAGTGTGCTGAGCCTCCCCGAGGCAAACCGCACCTCGCTCTGCCTTTGCAATCCCGCTCTGTGAGGGTGTGTGGTTAGATCCCTTTCTCCTGTGCTGCGGGAAATGATGCTCTTATGCTTCCCTTCCCTCAGACTTTAAGTAAAGGCTCTTACAGAGGTGTATGGGAGCATCCACAGCCCATGCACCGCAGCAGGGAGAGGGCTTTCAGCAGAGAAGCACTCCAAAGTGCTGTGGTCAAGGCAGCCGGTGATGCGGCTTCACAAGAGGTTTGAAGTACCCCGAGTGCATTCCTTTCGCAAGCCTTGCTTTTACGTCTTAAAAGAGGAATTAAATCATTGCATAAAGCCATTTGTCTGTGTTTATGCTGAAATGTTACAGTGGAAATGTTCTGACCCAGAGAAGCTAAAGTACTCTTTTTTTCTTACATGCTTTTGTAGGGCAATAAAGCTACAGATTATTCCCTGTTGCATGTCTGAGAGGCTCTCCAAGAGAGTTAAAATAGGACAGGAAGAATTCACAGGAACAGGGCCTCTGTCTGTTCAGAATGATCCAAGCTTAAAGATGGGATCCTGCTGCACTTTCACTTCAAGCATCACTTCACTGATAGTTCTGACATTTCGGAGTAGCGCAGTGACAAGAAATGCAGCTCTTTCCGATCCATTGAGAAGCATCATCATGGTTGTTCCACCAGAATGCTGAAGGACGTTTCAAGGAAATAGATATGCTTTTGCATATACATACACATAGTATATATATGCCCGTACTAAATCTTTACTAGAGCCAAAATTCAGGGGGAAACAATACGACAGGCACAACTACTGTGAATGGTCTAAATCCATTGGAGAGTATCAAGAGGCTGCTGTTGTGTGGAATGAAAGTTCCCACAACCTAAGGTTGCCTCCAAATACAGAACTAAGAGTTTGGATTCAACACCGACTGGACCTGTCACATTTCCCCTTAATGAGGCCTCAGCTCTGCAGAAAAGGAGGGGAAGAAAATGGCCAGTGTGATAAGCTGGATACTGCAGTAATTGGATCAAGCTGAGACACTGATGGCCTTTAGGAGCAGCAGAAGAGGCTCGTAAGCAGGCTGGCGTATGCCAATTGTGTTGTCCATACAGTTTCCTCAATACAATTTTGTTCTTTCTTCAGTATGGGACAGGTATAAAAATCAGTTCCTTGGTTCACATTCTACCTCTCAGCCTGGTGGGACATGGGTGGTTACCCCTTTGCCCAGAGGACAACCTTTCCATGCCTTGAAAGCCATTCTCTGTGTTACTTAAAGGCTGCAGGGAAGTTTGGAGGCTCCGAGTTCGGAGTGAACACCTACAGGAGGAGTCAGGTGACAGCTACATAGGTTTAATCTGCTCATCCAGGTGGATCTAAACCTCAGTGCAATATCTGAAGCAGAAATACTCTGTCTGCGTGTTTCCAGCTCTTATCAAGAGCTCACGAAGAATATGTTCAGGTGGAATAGAAGCCCATAGAATCGTGCAAATGAATGGGGGTTGGGACTGGATGAGCTTTAAGGTCCTTTCCAACCCAAACCAGTGTGGGATTCTATGGTTCCCCCGTACTTAACCAAACAGTGATTTTAATAAAGCTTTTCCAATTAAGAAAGCCCAAGAATCTCACCTTAAAACCCCCAATAAAACCCAAAAGAGACCAAAGAAAGAATTCAATCCCCCAAACCGTACAGCTTGTACCTTGTTTGGGAGAACACCTGGGATGGAGCTCCCTTAGTGTCCATTGTGATCCCCAGCCCTGATACTCAAGGCTGCGAACAGGGGGGATGCCACTGTGCTCCCCTCACATGCTTCACATTGCTCCTGCCTCTTTGCTTTGTCAGGAGCACGTCTTCTCTAGGTAGGTAGGGCTGATGTGCCATCTGTTGGGGAGATCAGCATTCCCGAGCCGGAGCCCTGCAGTACTCCTAAACAATACAGGGAATGTATTACCAGAACGGAGCCACTTGTATTTGCATTTCACACATTTAGCTTTGCTTCACACATCCCTCTCTCTCAGACATGATAAAGGGAGCGAATGCTCCCTTTCTTGTCAGTGTGGATGGATGGCACCCCTAGAAGAGTCTGCGTTTGTAGCAATATGTTCTGCATCACTGACGTCAGCTAAGATGCTGTTAAGGCCGGTCAGGTTTGTTTTCTTATTCAGTGCAGGGCACTCAGGGACTTGGTGTCCTTGAATTTAAAGAAGATTGAAATGTTGCATTGTTCACAATGAAGGCAATGAGGAGGGGAGCAGGATGATGCTGCAGCAGACTTGATTTGCAAGAGCTGAATGGGCTTGGCCTACGTTTCAGATCTCACCACGGTCTCTTATTTCACCCATTTGTATTCCCTGACAGTTCCAGGTTTGCTCCTGTAGTTTCTCCCACATTTTCCTTCAGGTCCGCAACGCTGATTGTGCATCTTGCAAAAAGAAGAGGCCATGCCCAAGCATTGCTGAATGAGGGATGCCAGGGTAGCGATGTACGCAAGATCATTTCGCCCTTTTAGGACTGACAATTTGTCCTCATGAGATTCACTTGGTAGTGTCTAAATCCTTTGCTTTCCACCACGAGGCAGGGCTCTAAGGGTCATGGTGCAGAAATGTTACCAGCAGCAAGCCCTGTCCTCTCCTGCCCTACCCACCAGTAAGTCCATCTCTCCCTCCTCATCTCCCTTTCCACTTTGGGAAGGCATCAAGGGGCTGAACGCTAAGCACTGAGCTCTTCTGCACCTTGCCAAGGCCACTTCTCTTATTGGTTGTTGTTGGAACACCTAATGAAGAAGTGCAATGTGTTTGGAATAGAGACATGTTCACAGTGCTTGTTGAATGGTTTTGCTTCTGAAAAGAAGTCTCCAATTATAGCTGGATTTATAGGTGCTTAGAGGGACTTTTGAACCTTGTCTCCTGTCTCCATTGGATAGATGATTAGAACAGCAGCAAACATTCAAGACTTACTCATCCTTTCATTGTTTATACACATACCAAAATGGGTTTTGTCAATTGATTCAGTATCTTTTAGTTGATTCCCAAGGTAGATACATCCTTGAGCACGGTCATCCTTTCGAATGGCATCTTAAAAAGTAGAGAAGCTAAGATCTGTTACTGTCTGATGCAAACAAATACATAAACCCACATAAGTTTTGAGAGGGATGCTTTTGAGAGACATCAAAGAATGATGTCTCCACTCTTTGAAACCAGCAGCATTTGCCAAAGCATCTTTAAATGTCAATCAACAGTCTCCGTAGGACGGGTTTACAGCTAAACTTCCATCACTAATTCCTACAGATATTTCCCTGGCAATCACTGCCATTGTGATTACCACATCACAATCAATCCAAGTGGCTCTTGCCTTTTGGATTTTGGAAAAAAAATGAAACTAGCTCAGTATAGAAATGAATGCACCAACTGCTCTTGGATTCTAATTTCATCTGTGGTTCAGGGACTAAGGGCACCACAGTATTTATAGAATCATCGAATCATGGAGTGGTTTGTGTTGAAGGGACCTTAAAGCTCATCCAGTTCCAACTCCTGCCACGGGCAGGGACCCCTTCCACTAGAGCAGCTTGCTCCAAGCCCCTGTGTCCAACCTGGCCTTGAACACTGCCAGGGATGGGGCAGCCACAGCTTCTCTGGGCACCCTGTGCCAGCGCCTCAGCACCCTCACAGGGAAGAGCTTCTGCCTTATCTCCAACCTGAACTGCCCCTGGTTCAGTTTGAACCCATTACTTCAAGACACGTTTATGGCCCCGTTGGTGCATTGAGCAAGAAGTGACTTTGGGTGGTGGATGGGTGGGATCTGGTCTGTGGATCTGATCTCTGGCCGTGCTTGCACTTTGGACATATCTTGCTTATGGCTGTTTGGAGAGGTGTTCAAATCTGCATCAAGCAGTATGAGGATGAGCAGGCCTAAGATATGGCCTCATGTTTGTGATTACCACCTTCCCCTCGTAACAGGCCCATCAAAACCAGAGACCAGTCTAACGTGCGACAGTTCCTACAGTGCCCTTTAATGGTCACCTGTAACTGTCATCAGGTAAGAGGCAGGGGGCTTGAGAAAGAGAGCTTGAGACCCAGCTAATACATGTGAAGATCTTGCTATTCAAACAACTAAACACGCAAGGAAGAGCTATTGGATTGAACGCAAAGGAGTAAAGCCGCCAAGGTTGAAGCACTTCTTCCATAGGCGATGTTTGGAAGTACCAGATCTACAGCTCAAGATCAGATATTGTCCCAGAGAGACAAGAGCTTTCCTTTCTCCCATCGCTCTACAAGGCAGCCTTTCAAAGGCCTTGGCTTTGTTTCACTCTATATGTTCATTATTACTATTTAATGACTGGATTTTCCCTCAACCTTGAAATAATTTGCACCAGCAAAGCAGGCTTCCTAAATTCATCATTATGGTATTGTCAAATGTTATGAATGGAAATTAATAATTGAAGAGGAAACCAGTGGCAAGTGCGTTAGAAGGTCCCTGGAGGGTCTTAGGGACAATATCAAATGTCCTCCTGCTCCTCTGCAGCCCAAATGTTGGGGCACATTTCCTATCACCTCTTCCAGGCAAAATGGGAATAGAGCTGGCTAGGACCCAGGCGAGGAAAAAGGCTTTGGCAAGGAAACATAAAGTTGTTTTGGTGAAACTAAGTTGTTTCACAGGAATGAGAGGCTCCTGATACGTTTGTGATAGACGTGGAAAACCTGATTGCAAATGTTCTGTTTGGGTTATTTTGGTTTCAGAGAAAGGAACGAAAATGTCACTGTTTAACATGTTTGAAAATGTCTTCTCAGTTTGGCTGCTGTCATCTCAGGGGTGGGAATGAATTGAAACAGTCAGCTTTTAATGTAGAAGTAATTATGAGCTCAACCTCCTGAAACTAAGTGGAGAAACTGATCTAGAAAAGCAGTGATTTTTCAAGGCATTGGCTCTCGTTGCAGCCATCCTCGCTGAGTTAACAAGTGCCATAAAAGAATGGGGGAATCTCAGCATTTCTATTACATGATGATTCCAGTAGATGATGCAGTGAACTCACTATCCCGCAGCTGACCAGGCAGGATGGAAGGGAAAAGAATTGAAAAGATTCAAAATGACAAAAAACCCCAAATATCTGATAATTGTGATTATAATAATTTCAATTGGGTTTTTTTTCCCCCCCCCCCCAGATTTCCTGGATTTTGGGAGAAAACATCTTTTCTTTTAATTGAAACAAACACAAACTTCTACCAATAAACACGTCCTGCAGTTCTCTGTTGCAACAGGCTGGCTTGAACTGGCTTTAACCCAAAATGAGCACGAGCTCACTGGGAAATGCTGGTGACCTATCACTGAGATGTGATGTCAGGATGTGAAAGTTAGGGATGGAGAGGTTGTGCTGGCTGACTATAGGCAGACTGCTGCTGTGTTTCCATAAGTAAAGCTGCTGTCAGCCTTGTCCTTGGAGGATATTGTGGGGTTTGGATCAGGGATTCAGCTATCCCACATGGGCTTTGCAGTTGTGTTTGGAACAGGCTGGCTTGTGGGGAGAGCAAGAGTTAACAGCGAACATTGTTCCATGGCCAGTACATGCGGTAAACAAGATTATCTATAATGAGATTAGCCTTGGACAGACTCAACCACTGATGAGTTCATCGTGGTCTGAGGCAAGCCTGAAGCAATTGGAACACCAGAGAGGGTCTGAAATGGTGCTGTGCCAGGGAGCTGATGGGAGGAGAACAACCTCCACAGGCTGTGGGTGATGCACCCTGCTATAGGCATATGATGCGGATGGACACAATATGCTTCCAAGAAGGTGAAAACTGAGTATGGGTAGAGCTGGAATCACTTGTGATGTGTCTGGTGACGAGAGGTTTGTCGCCAGTGCTGGGGAGTGGTGCACACACATGGACACATGGACAGAGGTGGGAGCTTTGGTGGTGCTGTGAGCAGTATGAGCCCAGGCAGGGCATGTGGAAACCCTTCTGTGACACGAGGAGGGTCAGGCACGCTCAGAATGGGGACAGAAGCCGTGACCTGCAGTCCACCCAGGCAGCAGTGGCTGGAGGAACATGCAATATCTGTTAGCAAGGGGCAGAGGAGGGAATTGATGCAGCCTTAAATAAATATAAGTGGAGAAAGACACGGGGCTGTTCCTCTGTCGTGGTTTAAACTCAGCCACACAGTCTCTCTCTTACTCCCCCCCTTCCTCCTCCCCTGCTCCCAGAGGGATGGGGAGGAGAATGGAAAGAATGTAACTCCCACGGGTTGAGATAAGAACAGTTCAGTAACTAAGGTATAACACAAATCACTACTGCTGCCACCAATAATAATAATGATAAGGGAAATAACAAGGGAAGAGAATACAACCGCTCACCACACGCCGACCGATACCCAGCCCGACCGAGCAGTGAACTAGCCATTCTGGGTAACTGCCCCTAGTTTATATAGCGGGCATGACGTGCTGTGGTATGGAATACCTCTTTGGGTAGTTTGGGTCAGGTGTCCTGTCTCTGCTTCCTCCCGGCTTCCCCTCCTCCCTGGCAGAGCATGAGACTCACAAAGTCCTTGGTCAGAGTAAGCATTACTGAGCAGTAACTAACCCATCGGTGTTATCAGCGCTGTCCCCAGGCTGAAAGTCAAGAACACAGCACTGCATCAGCTGCTAAGAAGGAGAAAAGTGACTGCTACTGCTGAACCCAGGACACCCTGGAAAGGCAGATTTTATGTCTGGGATGGATTCTGTTAGTTACGAGTTTAAGTAAAGATGCACAGGGAAGAAGGAAAAAGAGCAACCTGGTTGCAGAGTGAAGTCCTTGCCTTCAAAGAAGCAGTTCTGTTTCCACATTATTTTCTTAGCCTGTTGCCTACAGCCTCTCTAGAAAGGCTTCCCATAGAAAGAAGCACGGAAAGATATAAACCCAAACATGGATTTAGTAGAGAGGATCCAAGCCTCTGGGGTATTCCCACTGGAGACAATGAGAGAGCTGGATGAGAGCTGGACACACACTCTGCAGACCCATCCTCAGAGAAGCTGATGTAGTTCAAGTCACTGATTCTGACCTCCCATGCTCTTAAACCAGCCATTAGAGCTCTGTGGTCTTATGGTAAATGAAATCAGAATCTGTCCATGTATTGCTGTTGCGATGAAGATCTGATCCGGTGGTGGTTGCGCACCAGCTCAGTGTTATCCCTCCAATCCCAGTAGTTCCCACTGGGAATGCCTCCCTTATCCCCAAGTCTCTGCTCCAGTAATGCACAGAGCAAATGGAGAATTATCGACTTAGCAAACATCGTTTATATTCCTGCCACTGACACTTGCTGGGTTTGGACCCTTTATTTCCTTGGCCGGACCTCCCTGTCATACATCAGCTTCTTGATGTTCAAAATCTGAATCAATTTGGTAATTTACTTTTTCAATCAAATATTAAATGGGTTTTCTACTTCCAGTAATTAGTCTTTTTCAAGACATTTAAATTCTCTTTTTAACAGAAGGAAATACGACCTCAAAGCCTTTGAAGCCAACCTAGTCCTTGCTTTTCCTCTTGCCTTTCACTAAACACAGTGTCTGTCGTGCCAGACTAAAATGATGCTGCTTAAACTTCCAAGTACTGCATCAACAACGAAAAGGGAAATGAAACAGTGAAAAAGAAGGGAAAGCACCAAACTTAGCAGCTCTTCTTTCCCATCTCACATTATGCAGAGGGCAGAAGCATCCAATTTGCAAAACTGACTCAGAGCAAACTGCTCTGCGAGCAGGCAGGGAAGCAGATGACAGAAAGCCGCTCACAGGCTCAGTCTGAGCGAGCTGCTGGCCCCTGGTGTATTACAGATGGGAGGATGAAGCAAGCTGTGTTCTGCAGCGTGTGTGTGTGAGGCAGGTCAGGAGCATCATGAGGGATACGGCTTTGACTCGGGGGTTTTGAGGTCCCTGAATCCCAGCATCGCCCGGGTACCACTGCTCTGGGCAATGTCTGCTTGCGTGGTGCTCAAATGCAAACTGGGTAGAACAGTTCTGCATATGGAATTGTCTCAGTGCAAACTGGGACTGAGGGTATGAAGAGGGAGACTGGTGTTTGCTGTACTTCTGTCTCAGAAACCCTGTTAGTGATCTACTTGTTGGTTAGACCCCATCTCCAAATGCCACCACGTCACGGAGGGAACATCAGCCCAGCAATAGTTAGCAGGGCAATCTGGCACTCGCTCTGCACATTACAGCTAGCAGTTGCGTGCAAAATTGTCTGCAGAAATCATCTGGCCCTTACCAAGAGTTAGTTTAATAATGGGGCTTGTTTTGTTACTGCCGCTATTATGCTGGAGTCTGGTTGAGATTTGTTTTCCCCTTGTGCTGACGGAGATGCCTTCTAGCAAAAGCATGAGAAATTAAGCCTTTTCTGCTACCCCATGCTTGGTTGGAGTGAGGAGTCGTGACTTCATGTCTGTTTCAAAGTATCCCTCCCCAAGAGGAACCAGCCCTTCATTGCAGTCAGATACATTGCCCTCAAGTTGAATTCCATAGAATCATGGAATCCCAGACTGGTTTGGGTTGGGAGGGACCTTAAAGCTCATCCAGTTCCAACCATGGGCAGAGATGCCTTCCACTAGACCCACCTTTCAACTACCTTACTAAGTGACCTTGCAGTCAGCCTTTCCTGAGGCAGCAGGAGCTCCTGCAGCAGCTCTTGTAGGTGGGATTTTAAGACAAGGAACAATGGATAACTAGCAGACTCCCGTCAAAGGGAAATCCTTAGGGACACTTCTTGAGTCTGCTTTCAAAATGTGCCCAAAGACAATATCCAGCAGTGCAGCACCTCTGGAAAAAGGGAACAGGCAGATAATGTTTGTGTTCAGGCACTTGTGCTTCTTGGGCTTTGCACACACACACGGGAGTCACTAGAGGACAGCTGACGCTCCGCAACTGTACCCATGCACATCCTTATGGAACGCCAGGCAATGCAGGGTAGTTTGGGCATCTTCCTTTGACTTGCCATGCAGCTCAGCTGCTGGGAAGTAGGCTTAGATCCTGGCACTAAGGACCGCCTGCCCTCGGTGTCACAGAGGATATGGCTTTTAGAACATGTGGAGAAGTGAAGAGCTTTAAATGCTATCGTATGTCACGTATGCTTCAGCTCTGTGCTGTTTGGCCACTGCTTAGATCTCATGCATTGCTTTCTCCCTATGGATTAAAAGAAATGAAGCCTGCTGCCACGCTATCCATGTGGCCAAGGAGCTGGGTGGGAAGGGGCATAGGAAGGTGTGATTTTCACTCACCTTTTATTCCTTGGTGCCAGTGCTTGCTTGAACCGCAGTGCGATTAACCAAGCACCTGATGCTGATCCATGGTGGTGTTTGTAACGGTACTAAGTTACGAGCACTCATGGAATGGGGTGTTGCTCTAATTGTTATACTTTCCTTCTGGCAGCCTATAACTCCCATTGGATTAGTAGTTCCTGTAAGGATTAGGAGTGCCAAATGAAGCCATCTGTAAGCACTAAACTTGCAGGCTCTTCCCAAATTCATAGCTGTCATGGCTGGGAAACGAGTTGTGCATCTTTTCAGCTGGCTCCAGTGGCCATCATGTGCCCTGGTGCTTTCTTTTGGGACCATCCTCTTCCCCATGCTACGCAGCCAGCGTCTTCTCCACATGGTCCTTGGCATTAGCACCCTCGATGGCATTGCCACCCCGTGCTATCCTCGTATCTCAGCCTTCCTGTACGCTATAAGGCGAACACTATCAGGTTTGACCACACAGTCGTTTGAACCTGAAGGACTAAAGCGGAAGGGACAGAGTTGCTTCACCACTCTGTAACTGCTGCTTGTCAGGTTTATTCTACACACACTTGCACTGCAGCAAAGTGTTCTTTTTCTACGAACAAGTGAAACGAAGGAGGAAACCTCCTTTGTTGGTTTCTTCTCTTGTCACATGTGCAGCAGCTGGCTGAGGTCATGCGCATCCCTGTAGGAAAGGAGGTCAGAGAAAGCTGGGGTATCACAGAATGGTTTGGGTTGGATGGACCTTCATAGCTCATCCAGTTCCAATCCCCTGCAATGAGCAGGGACATCTTTCTCTCCACATCTTTCTTTTAAGAGCTGAAAGGCTGCACTAAGGTCTCCCCAGAGCCTTCTCCAGGCTGAACAACCCCAACCCTCTCAGCCTGAGATAGGACTGGCCTCTGGGCTGCGAGTGCACATTGCAGGCTCATGTCTAACCTTCCATCCACCAGTACCCCCAAGCCCTTCTCCTCTGGGGTACTCTGCATCCCTTCATCCCCAGGCTGTACCGATCCTGCTGCGGGTGCAGGACCCTGCACTTGGCCTGTTAAACCTCATAAGGTTTGCATGGGCTCACCTCTAACAAGCCACTCTGAGCTGCAGTGCAGCATTCATGGCTCTAAATCGAGTCACAAAGGAGTTAGAGCCCTCCCAACACGTATTTAACACATACTTTACAAACACATGTATTTTTTGACACATGTATTTTAACAATTCAAGAGAGAGGGACTTCAGCCTTAAAGGCAGGCTGTGTTCTGTGATAGAAGCCAAAGACTGTGCTGTTTCCCCTTCCTCCTTGCAGCAGCCGTGGAAAGGTGTGAGACGGACAGCTCAGGGTGCTGTCACCATGCAAATCCCCTCTCTGCAGCCTTGGGTGCACTGCAGCAATGATCAAGCATTGCTGACCTCCAGTGTCAGCCAGCCCTGATGTAGACAGAGCCCCTGCCTCTCAGCTCGCCCTGTTTGCAAGCACTACATACAACTAACGATGCGCACAGAAGGTGCAGCGGCTGGCTCACACCATAGCAGCAACACTCAATGCCTCCAGGCTGCTCTTCAGGAGGGAGGATGGTTGCACCGGGCAGAACTGCTAAGGACAACCTCATGGCCAGGCTGTTGGAGTTGTCGCCCTGTTTTTAAAGGCTCAGTCATGGGTATCCCCATAGCAAAGCCCGGTCAAAGAAAGCTGGGATATAGAATCATAGCATCACAGAATGGTCCGGGTTGGAAGGGACTTTCAAAGCTCATCCAGTCCAACCCCTGCACTGAGCAGGGACACCTTCAACCAGGGCAGGTTGCCCAGAACCACATCCAGCCTGGCCTGGAATGTCTCCAGGGATGGGGCATCCACCACCTCTCTGGGCAGCCTGTGCCAGGGTTTCAGCACCCTCATGGTGGAGAATTTCTTCCTCCCATCGAGCCTGAATCCCCTCTTTTCCTTTAAACCCATCACCCCTTGTCCTGTCACAACAGTATCTCCCCAGTAGATGGGTTAAGGACTTTAAGTGCTTCAAGTGATGATGATGATATTTTGCTCGTCATCATCACCACCAGTGACACATGTGCGGTGGGACAGGCTCAGGGCTTGGCTTGAAAGCAGCAGGGCAGTGGTGATGGCACCCTGCTGCGGGTTATCAGGACGGAGGCAGTCCTTGAGATATCCTACCCTGAGACAGCCGAGGGCTTTGGGAACGTGTGAGGTGACCTTAGCTTTGATTTGGGGTGCGCAGCAATGAGCAAGCGGTGTGAGGAGTGCGTGGAGCTGACGAAGGCACTGGCAGGAAGAGGATGTGCAAGGTCAGGAAAGGTGTGTGTGGTGTTCCAGAGGCAGCGAGCTGACTCATGAGCTGAAGTGTGCAATAATCACAGGTCATTACTGCACACCAGCACCCAGAAGGGCTTGCAAACCCATCACGCTGGACCCGTTTCGGCTCCGGCACGCTGTGCTCATTGCTCAGAGCACACAGGCAGAGAGGTGAGGAGCCGTTTCCCAACAGAGCCAATACTCTGGTTGTTTCCCCATCCAGCTTCCAGGCATGATACTGAGCCATGTCCTGCAGGAGTGAGGAGATGGGGAGATGCTGCCTTCAGAGCAGCGGGTATTCACCCCCTCAAAACACGGCTGTGCTATAGGAATGTGCTTCTGAATGAATAGCAAGGAATTCACTTTTAAGCCAACGTATTTTTCCCAGAAATAAAACCAAAGGAAAACCTGAAAAGTAACGAAACCCCCTCAGGTGATGTGTGTTGTGTTGTGATGGAGAAATCCCAAGGCATTCCCACTGCCCTGAGGGGCAGGTTCTGAGGCTGTGCCCTTGCAGTAGGAAAAAACCTTAGTATCTGTGTCCCCTCTGGTGCAGTTAAATTGTCTGATTCGGGTTTAATGTCACCTTACCTTCCCTTGATCTTGTCCAGATGCACAGTGAAAGCGCATGTCAGTGTGTAAAGACATGGCACTGATGAATGATACCCCACAGTGGCCATCTGAATGCAGAGAAGAGCACAGATTTTTCTGAGCACCTATGACTAAACCAGGCCTTGAAAGAGGAGCGGGTCTCCAAGTCTTGGTGTTGAAGGACAGGTAAATAATCACATGCACTGGGGAGGTCTTTGTACCCCCTAACACAGCTGCAAAACCCCCACGAGTCCCAGTGGCTCATGCTACGGATCTTAGGGGTGCATCCATCTAACAGCGTTTCTGTTCCCCAGTTAAGCATTCAGCTATGTCTGCTGCTATCAGAAGTGTTTGGAGACGATGGCTTTGGAGACAGACAGCCTTTTATCAGTGTCTCACATGACTTAGAAACATAAACTGAACCATGAGCAATAATTAGCATCTCTCTAGGCATACATGAAAAGTGCAATATGCCTATATATAGGGATATATATATAAATATACACACACACAATGTATTGCAGATGCATACTGTTGGTATGCCTAAAAGTTCATGCAGAAAAAAATAACCATTTCAGCTGAAGTAATATGAAGCCATGCTCTTTCAGCTATAATATAGACATTTCCAACCTATTTTTAGCTCTGTCTGGCTAATTCAGCAGCGCTTGGGTAACAGTAATACTTTCCCTTCTCTTCTTCTAAGGCTAATTTTAGTCCGGTATCCAGAGCCTCTCTGGCAATAGCTCGACCTCCTGTTTCCTCTGTACTGATGGCCATTGGGAAGTTAAAATACACTGTGACTAATGGCACAGCACCTGAGCCGCTGTTTGAGTGGGGAAGAAAGGAAATGCCACCGCGGCACAGGTTGATAACCGGTGCTAAAGGACTGAATTTAAGACCTCAAATTGATGTTAGGGATAACTGGGACGAAGCCAGGTATCCAAGGAAAACCAAAATCCTCTGACTGTGGAGCCCGGGCAGCAGGGATGCTGTCATAACCTGGAGGTTACCCCTTTCATCCATCACCAAAGGGCATCTGCATTGGAAGGTGCCGGATTGGAACTGGATGAGCCTAAGGTCCTTTCCAACCCAAACCAGGCTGGGATTTGATGATTCTAGGTTGAAAGCCCAGGTCTTTGTTGCTGTTTGGAGGGCTTTGCGGGGGCCGCTCCACTGCAGATGTGGATTTGTTGCTTCCAAATCAAATCTTAGACCACATTTCTGCTTTTTATGGCTGCCTTTTACAGAGCATCTTTGACAGCACTTACGCACTCGCAGGTTAGGAGACGCCACTCTCACCTGAATTATACAAGCTCTGCACTAGATGGTGAAATAACACCCAGTTTGGTACAGACACAGCTCATTGCTCAAGTGTTAATCAACCTTGGAATAGCCCTCAGGAGAGAGGGAAGCGAGTTTTTAACCTTCACTTCAGAGGATGTAAAGGGGGGTTAACAGAGGATAAGGGCTTGCTTTCCTCTGGCGGCTCTGGAAGCCAAGAGGCATTCCCTCAGCCACAAAGGTATGGACTTACCCAGAGAGCGGGAGCCCAGGCACTCTCTCCACCATGGGAACAGGGAAAGGAAGGCAAGGCCCCTGCTTTGCTTCTAACACAGTTATTTTAAATGCAGTTATTCCCTCCTCATGGTTGGACAGGAAGAGTTCCAATGAGTCGCAGCTAAGGGATGCCATGGCTTGTTGCCTCCCCTCTGCCTCTCAAATCACTTTACCTTCTAAAGTATCTGATTGCCATTTTTAAAGCGTGCCAAGTTCTAGTGAAGGATAGAAAAGGGCTTTTACTTTGCAAAAAATAAAGAAAGAATGATGCGTATTCCTTGTTTTATCAGTATTAGCGTCTGTGCAGGGGAAACGGTGTTTAGATGCAATGCTTTTGGAAGCCACAAGCTCTCTGTTAATCATTATGGGACATAGTTCTCCGGCTAAACTTCAACCAAAGGACAAAACAAAACACCAGATGACAAACTCACAGCAGACTTCCCCAAACTCAGTCATTTATTCCAATGTCCGATGTTAACATGACATTTACTAGTCCACACTCCTCACCCACAACATCACAGTATGTGCTTGGGTATTTTTACACAAGGAATTGCCTCGGAGGAAGCACTTACAAGGTAATTCAGGTAGGGAAGGCAGCACACGTGAATGATGCAGCCTCTACTAACCCAGCAGTTACTACTGGGTCCTAGTAGTAGCAGTTACTACTAGCCTTTACTAACTCCAGCAGTGCTGGAGTCCCTGCAAGTGTTCACACACCATGGAGACAAGGCCCTCAGTGCCATGGGTTAGTGGTGGCCTTGGCAGAGCTGGGAATGGTTGGACTTGATGGTCGTAAAGGTCTTTTCCAACCTGGTTGATGCTGTGGTTCAACGATCACTGGTGCAGAGCAAGAGTAAACCCAGCAGACCCAGTCCTGGAGTATTGCTGGCACTTACCTGAGCACTGGGGCCCCTATGTCATAGACAGGCAGAGAGTTGGAGCTGAGGAGGTCTCCAATCCCATTTACACATACCCACCACCATCACCTCCACTTCCTTCCTCTGGTGGGCAGAGGTATTACTTCAATGAAGCCATTATTTCAATGACCATTATGACGTACAGACAGGGCTTGGGAAACGTTAAACCCAAGGTAAGCAAAGAGTGTAGCACTCCATCTGCTTTAAACACCACTTGTTTCAGCAACACCACTGTTTGGGAAGCATCCATAGCTGAGTGCTGTTAGTATTTACAGTAGGGCACATCATGCCAAGTTTACAAGCTGATCACGGGCAAGAGGTTTCATCATTTTAAGTGGTTTATTCTGTTCTGATGCAAGGAACAGCCCTTCTTTGCACCGAACGCTGCCTGGGAAGTCTGCTTTCCCACTTCAGGGATGCAAAGCAGAAGGCAGCCAATGAAACCAAGGTAAATCTAATTAGAATGAAATAGAACATTCCTCAAAACCAACAGCTCGTTCTCTCCAACAAGGAAAAATACCAATAAAACCCCTTTGGCAATGCTGAGGAAATACGTGGGGCTGAGGTGAAAGGGACACAGCTTGAGGAGCCTGCTGCAAGCCGCATGTGGATTACCCGCGAGTGCAAAACTGGATGAATGTGGTTTATGCCATTATATTAATGAAATGGTTAATTCGGTTGCTATAGCAACAAGGAACAGCCATGCTAAAAAGCTAAAGGGCTATACATAATGCCAGATACAAGGTCTCTCTAATTCTAAAGCTGATTTTCTTAGCTACAATAGACGTGATGTGTGTTTTCAATATCATCTTCAGCTTTTGCATCAAATCCTCCAGCTAATCCAATAAATAGGCTAGTAGCATAAAATAGCATATATGTTTGCACCTCGTAAAACTTATGAAAGGGGTTTACCTATGCAGTCACAAGAAAAGGTCCACGGAGAGCAGTGTGGGGCTCTTCAGAAAGGCTGCTCTGCATGTGGTGGTGAACCAGCAAATGGGTTACACTGGGATGTTCCTGCAGTTAGAAAGCCGGTGACTGCAAGGGGAAATCACTGCAGCGCTAGCCCAGCCACCAAGATGCGATTGTGCTTACCATCCTGCTAGCTGTTTCACCCTATGGTAAAGAGACTTCATATTCTTTTAACTCGCTTCCACGCGATTTTGGTTAGAAGTAATAATTCTTACAGGCTTCGATGAGGAATCCTGCAAAGCTTGCTTTTGTTTTAACATTAAAGTCATGGAAAGGGTGATCCGTGGCCCTGCCAGCAATGCAGAGGACTGCATTATTAAGGTCTATGCCAAAGCAAAGGAAAGAGGAGTGCCTATCCTGCCCTGGGGCAATCTCTTCATAGCAGAGGACCTCTGTCACTGCCCAGCCCCGATGCTTTTATCAGGCTGGAGCCCTGCGCCACATCACAGAATCACTGCCGTTCACTTTGGCTCCCTTTGGTTCCAGTGCGGTTTGTCAAGCACCGCATCACTCACTGCAGAAAAGAAATGAAAGAGAATGCAGCACACCCACAGGAGAAACAGAAGGCACTGACTTCCCTCGCTGAACTCAAACCCAGAGCTTTGCACCTGCACAAACAAAGTGGGTGACTTTTATCTGCAGGCCATCCGATTTGCATGATAATGGGACTTCAGTTCCCAAGAAACATCATTTCTCAGACTGAGTATGAAGGTATCAGTGGCAAGGCCTAAGCACAAGTAAAAGCTGTGACAATCAGTAGTCTCTAGACTAAACAGGTGAGAATAACGTCCTTTAGGATGATGATTAGCCCTAGTTGGTGGCGTGGGACTCTCATTGGCACTGTGAGTTGCCCACTGGAGGCCTTTGATGCTGTCTGCCTCTTTCCTGGCTGAAACACAACAGAAGAGCTCTCCCCATGGAAGGCTTACTGAGGAGCAGCTTCACCCTATCACATTGTTGAAGAAGTAAAACGTTTGGTCTTAGAACAGACAAGGCAGACCAATGGTTGCCACTGTTTTAGCCAACTTGTATGAAAAACTCAACCATAGAATGTTTCGGGTTGGAAGGGACCTTAAAGATCACCTAGTTTTGACCCCCTGGCACGGACAGGGCCACTTCCTATGACATAGTACCTGAAAAACAGGGGAGCAACAGCTTGAAACTATTTGCTACCCTTGCCTTAAGGACCCTGGCTGCCAAATATATGGAAAGGAACATGAGATGCAGACACAAACAGTGGAGTCACCGTCCCTGCAAGTGTTCACACACCGTGGAGATGAGGCCCTCAGTGCCATGGCTTAGTGGTGGCCTTGGCACTGCTGGGCAATGGATGGACTGGATGAGCTTAAAGGGCTTTTTACCTATCCAGCTGCTGAGAGACTCTGCCGGGTTGCCAGATGTTGTCCCCGAAACCCTATCTTGCACAGTTCAAAGCAGTGGAGCAGGGAAAACCTTTGCCAGGAAAACGAGTATTTCAGCTAAAAAAAAGAGTATTTGCTACTAGGAAACATGTTGAAAAGTATCAAATTTTGACAACATGCCCAAACCCATTGTTACAGTAGATAAATAATGAAACAGACAGGCAGAATATGCTGGCAGGATGGGAAATATGTATGCTTAACATAGTATTTTTAAGGCTACAGTCTTGAGATTGTGTTAAACAAAGTGGTCTAATGAGGGCTGATGGCAGTCCCTGGGGTTTGAATAGCTTTGCTTTGAACGTAGCAGTCATTTTTGCCACCTTTAGATAGAAGGCTTAAAGACAACACAGCTGGAGGAGCCAAAGGTGACAGTAACACATGCTGGAAGGTGGGGAGAGGGCAGAAATGCTAGCAAGGTACTCTGATGGCTATGGTACCTCTCCCAGAGGCCACACCACACAACAAAGAGGGGCAGTTCCGACAGGTAACTCGTATTTTGCTCCTGACAGGAGGCTGTAGTGAGGTGGGGTCGGTCTCTGCTCCCAAGGAACAAGGGATGGGACAAGAGGAACCGGCCTCAAGCTGCACCAGGGCAGGTTTAGATGGAGCTGAGGAACAATTCCTGCCCCAGAGGGTGCTCAGGCATTGGAACAGGCTGCCCAGGGCAGGGCTGCACTCACCGTCCCTGCAAGTGTTCACACAGCGTGGAGACGAGGCCTCAGTGCCACGGTTTAGGGGTGGCCTTGGCAGGGCTGGGAATGGTCAGAACTGATGAGCTTAAAGGGCTTTTCCAACCTGGTTGATCTAAGGTTCGATGCTAAGATAGCTTCCCCCAGCAGAGCATCAGAGTGAGGAGCAGGACACGCGTACTTTGGCTTCAACACTGGAGACCCAGGCTACCCATCAGCTTCATGACGGCTACTTTGACGTCGCTAAGAGATCAAACTAATATTTCATTTCAAATCAGGAAACGATGTCTTTTAAATTGTACTTTTGCACCTGTGGCTCCTACTGGTGCCAATCCATTGCCTTGGAAATAGCATAGCTGTTCATCCTGGAGGCCAAACCCCAAACTGCTGGTATAGCCTGTTAGCAAGGCAAAAACCATCTCTTTCTCCAATGAACATGTATGGGTGCACCAGGATTCGCACAAGCGGATTTGGCAGCTTTTTCAAGTATTATGTGGACTGCAGAGCATACGCTGAACACGGGGAGCTTTTTCTGATCAGGAATATGATGAGAATAAGAATGTGTTACTGGAGGATGAGCTATTCCTACCAGAATTTAACATCTCAAATACAGTTTAGAATATCTTTTATATACATATATATAAAATAATCAATAGGAAAACACGGCTAATACCTGCAAGCGCGAGGGGGGCAGGATCTTGCCCAGCATGTCTTTAATAATACATGCTTCCTTAAATGCGCAACTGAATCACTGGAATAGAGGAGCTTCATTTGGAACCTTTTACACTTTGAAAATCCACCCCTCTTTTGCAGCTCCAGCATCTGCAGAATAAGACTCGATAGTTCTGATTTGTTTCCTTGGCTCCTGAACGCACCGAATGGGATGGATTCCCCAAGATGGATGCGAAAAACCCCATAAACCCCAGAACTACGTCCTTTGTGGCTCTCTCCCCTGCCTGCTCACAGCTCACCTTGCCCTAATGACTTAAAGACAGTCTTGCAGGAGACCTAACCGTGGCCATTTCTCTGAGTTCCCACACCACAGATTTATTGCTGGCTGTCAGAGTTAGGATGCATTCACATTCAGCTGGGAAGGCATTTCCTGAAGCTGTTAACAGACTTGGCAGCACAAGAGTGGGGGAGAGGGTGGGTAGTGAGAAAGAAACCTGCATAATATAACCTGATATTCCTTCTTGGGTAAACGATAGTCTTGATTATAACCTTGAATCAGGAAGAATGTCTTTATTCCTCCAAAGATCACTCTATGACTCTCGGGAATACTGCATGTCCTGTTCCTCCTGAATACCCCAGGAAAAGCTCTACTTTTGCTGCTACCTTGATGATGTACATGTGCTTAGATACTTAAATTAGATCTCCTGACATTATCCTGCTGCCAGATGTGATGCCTCCAGGATAAGAAGGGAATCAGGTCTGAGGATGCAGCAAGAAAAGCCCTGGAGAAGCTGGCCAGCTCTGTCACAAGGGGGGACACTGCCTCACCCTCAGCGTTCATGGTAGGGAGGATACAAAATAAGAAGTAATTCATAACAGAGCTCATTTTCCTTGCATCTGCAACCATGAACGGAAAATGTTAGCTGCAAATGATCTGATCTTGAGGTTTTTTCCTGCCCCATTCAAGGGCATCCTGCCTGTCAGTCAGTTATCCCCATACTTTGCCCCTAACAGCTTGCTCTTCCTATGAGTCCTCTCTAGCTCTCACAAGATAAGAACTACCATAAGGCCGAGGGCTTTAAAGATGTTTCAGGCAAATATTTCTAAGCAGTTTCTGTTCCTGTTTTCATCTGTGTGTGAAAACCCCACAATGATGAAGAGAAACATTAAAGGCTGAAGAGAAAGCTATTAGGGGAGACATTGGGCTTGAGCCTGCCAAGGGATCTCATCAAGCAAGCCCAAAGTGTCAGCAAAACAGTGTTGGTGGAGCAAGGATGCTAAATGGAAGTGTGTGCGAGTGGGGAAAGGATGCAAAAGGAAGAGAGTCAAAGGCGGTGCCAGAGGGGGGCAAAGAGCACGTTGTATTCTGCACTGTAGGCAATTAATGGACTAATGTACACATGAATTAACTCATTAATGGTTCCTGGAGTGACTCTTAGAGATCAAGAATAAATCTGTTCGGTAAACGCAAAAAAACAAGCCCCAAACAAACCCAAGTTGCTTTATCATTTATTTATGATTACGTGCACAATTTAAAAGTCAGGGTGTCTTTTTAATCAAAGCTTTTGGTGATCACAACATAGGGTGTAACAAATGGAACTGTTAGATCATTTATTATGATGATGAAACGAAAGGCTTTATAGTCTTCAATGGAGTAAAGCAGACAGCAATACATTCATCTCAGGAAGCTCCTACTGCGAACGCAAAACGGATTAAAACTGAGTTGTCGTTTAGCAAGACAGACAAATCGGTGTTTCTTTTGGGTTGGGAAACTATCATAACCATACAGAAGTATGAAGAATTGGCACTTGGGGGGAATCATCATCCTGCCAATGTGCCCGATGTGTCTGCGCTTGGCAAAGGCAGTCTGCAGGGCGCGCGTTCCATTTGCACGGAATCAGATCCCTGACCTGGAACGTGTGCATTCTGGAGCATTGACTGGCACAAGTAAAAAGGTATTTAGAGGATGAGCTCGGAGCAAAACCACGCTGTCACGTCTCAGAATCCTGAAATGCAACCTGGACTCCATCAGAAGCTGGTTTAACCGGCTTCAGAGGGATGCTATGACTGGGGGGAGAGTGACTTTCAAGCTGCGCAGGCAGGACACAAATCTATGGAGTCCAGCACGTGTGAGCGCACAGCAAATTTAGTCTATAAAGTGACTGGTGTGAGGAATTAGAAAGGATTATAAAAACACGCTACCATATGCTGGAGTAGTTGAAAGTGATTAATCCAGTTCTTAAATCCTGTTTTAAACTCCCTTTCGTTTCTTCCCATAGAAAAATAGAAGGCACGTTGCTTTGTTTGAATGCTATGTAGTTAATTACATCTTCTAGGAAACTCTTTTAAAGCTAAATGCAATGTGTAATTACAAAATGCCTCCTTGAAAACAGCCAGCTCGCCCATTGATTTGTAGTTCATTCAGAAGGCTTTCCTGGTGATGCTTAGAGCCAGAAAATACATAGAGATTCAAGGGGAATTGTGCTATTACAGCATGAACCATAAGGAAAAGTCACACTTCAACCAGTGCACAATGACAGCCACCGCTAACCGTGATTTCACATCTTAACTCTTGTAAGCCCAGCAATGGGAAAACACGGCGCTCATCCGGACAAGCTATCAATGTGATATGTTTTTATAAGAGTAGATTTCCAAGGCCTAATTAGGAAGCAAATCGATCGCATCAAACAAGTGTAAAGTTGAGCTGAGCACCTCAACACACGGGGTTCACGGCTAAGGGCAGCCCGCGCTTTGGTTCGTAGGGTGTTGTCCTGGAAACCATGCGGATGCAGTCGATAACGGGGCAGACGCTGAGACACAGGGTGCAGCCCGTACAGCTGTCAGTAACCACAGGCACATGGGTTTCGGGATCAAACTGGATAGCCTGGGAACAGGAATAAACATTTATTGATGGCGCTCGCAGGAAAAGGTCACAATTGCTCCCGTTTCAGCGGCTGCTGCAGCACTTGGAGACGTCTTGGTGCAATGCTGCACTGCAGCTATAGCAACTGCTCGACTGGCAGGGAACAAAACAGCCCCGTCCCCTCCCCGCTGACTCTTTAAAACTAGAAACAGGGGTCAAATTATACCTCGGCAAAAGCTCACAAGGGCTGGTTACAAAAGGAGGAGTATGGCCCACGATGCTGAAACTCCCAGAGGGAGGGAAATATGTCCTAAGACAGCAATTCACCAGAGTGATGGGTTCAGAGGAGACACCAGACCACGCCTGGATGGCCTCAGCACAATGTGTTCTTATGACTTCAATATTCAGCACAGCATAAACAATCTAATGTAATAAACAATAGAGAAAAACACAGCACACGGGGCCTCGCATGACTGTTTTCCTTTGCACCTCTTTGAAGGGGATATCTGAGTGGTGGGCAGGCAGAGCTTGCTTCAGTCTCCATGCAGTGCATCCTCATTACCAATTAGGGTGATAAGCGTATTTGAATGTGAAATAACAATTGCAGTCGCGACGAAATAAGCTCCTGGTATAATGGAAATGGCAATTAAAAGCAAAACCAAAAGCACCACGCAACTGCAAAAGCTTCGGTAGCTAAGCAAGGCAGCCTAGAAAAGTGAGAAACGCAAAACCCCCACTGAATATCTACCTTCAAGAGTTTTAGGAAGGAAAAAAATCAGGCCTGAAAGCTGAACTCTCACTTCTCTGCAAGCAAGTGGTGCCTTAGCAAACCCCCATCACCACTGCCAGCAACTGGAGGAGGCAGGGAGGAGACGGAAGGTACAAGGCGATGCTGCAGGTTGGCTACAAAGGCAGACTTGTGGCATTTGGGGTTTCACTACCAGGAAAGCACAGAAGTTGCTGTAGCAACCAGCACAGGGCATGCAATAGGTCCTAACTGCCCTGAATCTACAAGTTTTCCTTTAGCCTGAGCACAAAGAGAGCTTTGGTTTCTGAGTATTTAAGGGCTTCTTCCTCCCTCCCCAACAACAACACACATCTTGAAAGGGAGTTCAAAGAGGGAGAGGAAGTCAAGACACCAGTGCAAAGTTGAAATTAAGGTAAGCTTTTCTCCTCGAGTCACACAAGGTGAGAGAGCAGCATGGGTATTTCTGAAACAAAGAGAAGCATAAAGCACATGTTACAATGCGCGAGTTCTTTGCAATTAAGGATTTCTTTGGAATTCATTTCAATTGCATTAATTAAAGAAAAAACATGGGTTTTTTTGTGCTTAGAAAACCTCCTGGGGGTTTAAATTCGGCTTCTTTTGGTGCTTGTTTTTTTTCCAGGTATGAAAAGAAAGTTGTATTAAGTATAAACGCAGCCTTTTGCTCTGCAAGGGTTGTATCCTCCTCTTCACTGGGAAATCTGATGGAAGGAGAAGATGCGAAGACTGCAAGAAGAAATCTACACAGTTAAAAGGCTACCGTAGTAATGTCATTTAGTATAAACGCAGCATTAACTTTCTTATATCAGTGGAAAAACCCACACCTACCTTAGCCCTGACACACTTGTTTTAATTGCAGGAGTTGATTTTAAAAGGGAAGGTTTCTTCCCTTTCATCAGGCCTACTATTGTTTAGAGGGAGCTGAGGCTAAACAAAAGGTCATGCACGGTGTTAAAGTATTTGTTTCGGACAAACTATAGGTGGACTGGGACGAATGGAAAAGTTAATGTAAAACTTACTGCTTACTGCAATAATGGAGGGTATGCTAGAGGCAGATTTGGTTTCCCAAAAGAGCCTGAATCTTCCTGTACTGCTCTTTTTACTGCAGAACACTCCAGTCTGCACGACGGCAGACATCAGCTTTGGTGGACACGGCAAGGAACGTCACGTAGATACGTTCTGTGCAGCTTATTTAATCCAAGAAATACTTGGGTGCAAACAGGAGCCTCAGCTCAAAATCCTGCAGACTCCATCCTGCTGCTCTCGCCATAGAATCCACCAGGTCGGAGAGACTGGGAGGGTGACCTAGAGGTACACTCAGCACAGCCTTCCAGAGGAATCCATGCTGGGTGATGCTCTCACCACCACGCAAATGGCTCGGGCAGGGCTTGCATGGCACAGCCTGGGAGCACGTTGGGCTTCCAATCCAATCTGATATTCCATACATCTGTTTTTGCCACCTGCTCATTAACAGAAGGTGGATTCTTTCTTCCCAGCAGCAGAAAGATAACTCCTCCTGCCTCTCTGCTTAATTACAGCTGTGCTCTTACCTGGTAGCCAGAATCATTACAGGTCATGTAACATTTGCCACAGTTGATGCACATTTCCTCGTCAATCAGAGCCACAACTTGCTCCGTGTTGCAGAGCTCACCATATGTTCCAATATACTGCAGTGCTTTCCCAATTACATCCTGGGGGAAAAAGAAGAGACGTTATTGACTCATTCAGAAGATACCTAAGCAGTTTCTATAGCTGCGCAGGACTTCTATAGCTGCTCTAGTACTTTGATATGGAAGATTTGGCCATGCATTGGAATAATGTTCAGGATCTCTCTTACAAGTTTCCAAGTTGCAGACCTTCATGCCTCCTGTAAAATATGTAGAATACAGGCAGATTTGCAATGTACGCAGCACTGGGAGTATATATTTGCCTACAAACACATGCCACAAATAGGTTACACACTGAGGACTTTATTTTGGCTATTGTTTTGCCATGATTATGTGAAACATCAAGGAACAAAATGGAGCACTAAACAGGAGGGACATGCTACAAACCATCAGATCATCCACAGTCATTTCTCATTAGCGCCGATTTAAGAACTCACATCAAGAAAAGAAAGGGGCACAATCAAGTAAATTGACAGAACAACTGCCTTCTCTCTTTAGTCAGGTGCACAAATGACACCATCATCAGTTTATTGCACATACTGTACAGGAGCAAGTTGTGGGTCTCCTCCTGCAAGTCTTGATTCAGTTCTTCTAACTTTACACGGAAGAATTTGTGGCGTCAACCCTACATATCTGTGCTGCAGACAGCCTATGGGTACACACCACGGGGAAAAGACACCTCCTCTAAAAGATGCCTGATGCAAACCATTTCCCCTTTGCATCGAGGGAAACTGCAGAGTTCAGTGGCAGTTCAGCTTCACTGAGTCAATGGTAGAGATGGGACAAGCCCCAGGTCCTTTGGACAACAGCTACCCCTCAGTTAAATCAGTTTAACTTGTGGAAGTAGAGCTCAGGTGATGAACGCGACCTACCTGATGCAAACCATTTCCAGGGGGGTTGGAACTGGATGATCTTAAAAGGTCCTTTCCAACCCAAACCATTCTATGATTTTGAGAGATTTACTCTACGGCACAGTATTGGTTGCCTGGATATTTTGTGAGTTGCTTTTACCACAGTTCCCACGCTGCAAAACAAGCTTGATTTTCTGCGCAAGATTTTACATTGCTAAGATAAAGCTGGGCACAGTAAATGAAGGTGATGCGATGCAACAACGGCTATGTTAAGTATTAAAGAAATCTCATTGAGCCATAGGAGAGTAGAACCGCCTTCAAAGCCATTCTACTGTAACAAACCATGATGATTTTGACCCAAATCAACTGAAAAATGCTGAAGATCAAGCCAAATAAGAGACGGACAAATCTGCCCAGAATTCATAAAGCTTCAGAGCGTTTACCTTTGGTCTTGCATCGCCAAGAAACGCGATAAGGATTTCTTTTTGTATTCTGTTTGTCAATGCTTTTGAAGAAGCAATATTGACCTTGTTCCTATCAGTTCTACCCTGAAATGAACAGCCACCGGTTTAAGCATGTGATAGTATGCTATATTTAACCTCTATCACTTCTAATTGCATACAACACCCTCTATATTGTTTCCAGTTCTCACTGCAGCAGAGTTGGATTACAGTGACTTCAGCTTTCATTGCAGATTTTGGGCAGCCTTACTTTCAAACAAACTAAGCACCCCGATGCCAATAGGGTAATATGGCTTTATCAGCGTTAGCTCTAACAGAAAGCTCTGCTACATGAATTAAATGAAGTTTGAGCTTTTTATTAGTTTTAGGATCTATGAAGTTTCTCTTAATCACTGCTGAGGTAGGAAATTCAACCATATCCTAAGCCCAGGAAGAAGGACAGGGGAATTGCACTGTTTTCTTGTTCCAAAAACACTCAAAATGCTTTCTGTCTGCCAAACCCCCTACGTTGCTGACATGTGAAATACCTTGGTTGCATTCATTGAATGTTAAAAGCCTTCCAGTTCTTCTCAGCAACATGTAGAGAACATTAATGCTCTTCCAGCATAAAACAGCTACGGCACATTGCTAAAGGCAGCATGATGAGTGTGGACAGATGACTGTAAGTGAGCAAGTTATCACAGCTTAATGACTTAGCACTCATCAATAGAGCTGTGCAAGCTGATTATGTGCATGGTCCAAATTCACTGCAAATTTGAAGGGAAATCTGTTTGCTTAAAGGACTGTAAAAGGTCAATTAACTACTATGAAAGGGTTTCAGCTAATACTTTTTACTTCGGGATTGCAAATGACTAGACTTGAATACACAGCCCTTCACTCTGCCTCCACTGATGAGCTTATAGTAACTAAATCATACGGGATATCTTAGGAACTGCCCTCTTCATTCCCATGTCTTTTCATTCCCACATCTCTCTCAGAAATGTTCATGGATTTACTGGGAATTGCTCAGCAGTTTTCAGGTTTCTGCAGTCTTTTGCATCAGTTGAAAAACCGCAGTTGTAGAATTCAGCCCCAGCTGCAGGCTTCGAAATACATGTGTCTTTGTGTGACCTGCTGCCCCTCAGCAACACTAAGTATCCTACAAGCCTCTCTTCTGTGTATATAACCCTTAAATGTTCCACTGTATGTCACAAATGCACGTGTCCCCTGCACGTACTGCTCTGTGTTCTGAAGAGATGATGTAACACCTGTACAACGTACAATGAAGTAGTTTTCCACGGCCTGCTCATGTTGGAAATGCATCAATATGGGGGGGATTCCTGATAGTGAAGGGTTTTGAATCTAACAAAAGCAGAGATTCCAACAGAAGAAGTAACCAACAGTTTTCCCAGGGAGGTTCTGGATTCACATTTGTATTCCTGAACCGTTGTTTGCATGCTGCGGAGGTGGGCTACTCGGACAATCATGGGATGGAGGATGTTGCTTAAGAGAGAAGACAAAAAGATGTTTAGCCTAGGAAGACGAAAGCAGAGCAGGAATATGATGTCTCTTTATATATGAATCAGGGAGGGAAAAGAGCTCTTAAATGACAATGTTGGCCCAAGAGCATAGGATTATAAACCTGCCAGAAATCAATTTAAAGCTGGGAATTAGAAAAGGCTTTTTAAACGGGAAAGGAGTGAATTGGTTAATGTCCTTCCAGAGAAACAGCTGGGAAACAGCAAGGAGAGAGTCCAAGAATTTAGGATAGCGCTAGATAGCTCAGGAAATGGTTGCTTAGAAGAACATGATCAAAATATACTTTTCCAGCTACAAACTTAGAAAGGGAATAACAAACCCAGTGCATATGGCATGGTGATTTCTGAATGTGTAACCAAGTCTCATTGCTCACAGCACACCAAATACACTTCTGGGGACTCAGAATCCCAAGTAGAAAGGATGATGGCATTTGAGAGGCCTGAAAGGGATTTTATAAGGCTGTGTCAATGATTTACTGCTCATTTATACTCCTGGGTGTTGTGTCTTCTCATCACTTCTTTCTCTCAAGCAAAAACTGTATCCTGAGTCATCTGCAAAGTTTTCAAGGCTTTATTGACCAAAAAAGCAATGGTACTTTACTTAAAGGATGTTTTCCAGGTGCACTCTTTTACAGCATCTCAAGCTACCTCAGAGCTTCTTGTTTCCATCAAACCATAAGCGTTTGGAACAAAATAAACAGTGCAGCAAGAAATAATGAGCTTTCCCTATTGAAAGTGCTTGCTTTCCAAAGAAGCAACTGTCTAAAGCGGCACTCTGGGATGCCGCAGTTGGTGTATCTCAATGGGCTCTGCGTCAAATTTGCACTGTTTACAGTAGAACGGGGTTTGTTGCCAAGTGCCAACAGAAGCCAACAGCCAACCTGCCAACAGAAGCCAGGTTCTGCAAGTCAAGCTGTGTTCTTCCTGGCTTACATATTACCAGAAGCAATTAAAAAACAGACTTCAAATAACAAAGCTGGAAGTTCATTTTTGTCCTAAGTTACCCCTTTGCAACCTCAGGGATCTAGAGTGCTCCTTTTATAACTGCTGTGCTGTCTTCCTCTTCACAACAAAAGCATTCTGGACAAACTGGAAGGGGAATTTAGGCCTGCAAGTGGAACTGGCAGGGAATTCAGTCACTGTGGAGGCAACCGGAGCAGAATCAGAGCAGTTTTTATGCTACTGATGATACTTGTCACTAACCCAGGCAGATGTGGGTTTCAGTGTACATAAGGAGCAGATCTGTTCAGTAGGATATTATGTTTACACTGCGATTTTTATTACTATAGCTGCATTTTTAATGTGAATTTATCAGACATTTTAGGGCGATGAGCTTTTCATGAGCCATCACATTACTAAGCCTCTCTTCGTAAATACAACTCACGGTTCAGGTTTGGCTCCTGGTAGACCTGCTGTGTCCATTGTCACACAGACCACACTAGAAGACCATAGAGAGATGATGTATCTCCAAGGGATCACCGACCATGATGGCAGGGGGGTTGGAACTGGATGATCTTAAGGTCTTTTCCAACCCTAACTATTCTATGATTCTATGATACAAATACTGAGGCTGGTCCACTAATACAAAAGTAATATAAATACCTCCCAACAAAGCACATCACATCTCTACAGTGTGCTTGATCCCAGGTACTCTGTTCATTGTTATTTATGGGGTGTGTGGCCAGTTCTCAGGATTCAACAGGTTACGAAAGAACAAGGGGGTGTGCAGAAGTGACCTCGTTAGGATACAGAGAGAGCACGGAAATGGGAGGAAACATTGCAAAGAAAGTAACTGACTCTCTGACCCGGTGTTTATCTCCATCAGGGAGATACCTGCCTTCCACCTTACAGAGGTGATTGTCCTGCTGCATTCAGCATGGGCGCAGCCTCACCTTGAGCACTGTGTGTAATTCTGATGCCACAGGTTAAGAAGGTTCAGAGGAGGGCATGAAACCTGGTAAAAGGGCTGGAAGGAAAGTCCTATGAGGACTGTGGGCTTGTCTAGTGTGGAGAAAGGGATGCTGAGGGACAACCTCATTGCTCTCTACAGCTTCTTAAGGGGACAAAGTGGGGAGGGAGGTGCTGAGCTCTTCTCCCTGGTATCCAGTGACAGGAAGCGTGGGAAAGGTTCAAAGCTGCACCAGGGGACGTTTAAACTGGACATGAGAAAACATTTCTAAGTGCGGTCAAACACTGGAATGGGTTTCTTAGAGAGGTGGTTGAAGCCCTAAGCCTGTTAGTGTTGAAGAGGCATTTGAACAATGCCTTTAGTAACGTGCTTTAACTTCTGGTAGGCCCTGAAGTGGTCAGGCAGCTGGACTTGGTGATCACCGTAGGTCCCTTCCAACTGAAATTACTTTATTCCATCCTATTCCATTTGGACTCTAGGATTTCTTCCCACCTTTGAAGAGTAACTTAAATTTGCTTATGTTCCCTGAGGTACTGAGATAGAGAAGGGATCATTATGGGCTATTGCAGGAGAGGTTATTGCTGTGATTTGCTGTGGAGCAAATACTTGGGATAAGCAGATTTAGAGTCCCATAGATGGGACATGCATAGTCCCACCTGGAATATGCAACAGCTCCATGTTTATCATGAAGACTACAGCATGGTCTGTTGCAGGCAGGCGAGCACAAGCTAACACTGCTTGTATTGAGGAAGGATCCAAGTGGAACACTGTTATGGCATTAACAGTGCTGCAGCTAGATCAATATACCTCACCTCTCGAGAGGATTTTACATACTAAGCACAGCACTGGACTAAATGTGGCTTGATGCCTCCCAGGGGGCCAGCTTCCAGTTGGGGGCTTATGGCATCAGCATATAAAGATGTACGTGTGAAACGTCACGTCGACGCGTCGGTACACACAAGGGTGAAAAGCAGTTCAAACATAAGGAACTTCAGCTTGAAGGCATCTAAGGATGTTTTCCCAGCGTGTGGAACAACAGATCATGTCCTAGCTAAGCTGACAGAGCTATGCCAGAGTGGTTGAACCGCCACACAGGGCAAGCGAGACTTGTGGAGAAAGGAAGGAGTGAAACAAGCAGGTAAACGGTGACTGAATATTATGGTATAAACCCTGGAGGACAATGAACTGAATCTGTAGGGGGAAAAACCACAGGAATCTATAAGGAAAGCGATTAAAGTAATATGGGGGTTACCTGAGGTAGGCAAATACATGTGTGGGAGCTGTACAGAAACGCAACTGAGAAGATCCGCATATGGCAAAACTGCTGGTAAAGTGAAAAGGGAACCAACTCGGCTGCATACCCGAGCACGCGGTTCCAATTAATAGTGAAAAATAGAGAGAATAAAGAGGAAAGCCACGGGAGAAGCCATCCAAAAATTAAATTAGATTTGGGATAATCGCAGAGGGCTTTGAAACCTATAAAAAAAAGGCGTTTTGGCAGCATGTGGAACGGAAACAAATGTTGGAATTTACATATCACCAACCAACAGCCGAGCAGGCAGACGACGGAGTTCTGGGCAGGAATTTGCAGCAACCCTCCAAAACCACAAGCAGCCAAGGCAGGGGTCACAGCTCTTCCAAGGGCAGCTATTCCCCAGTTCCCATCAGCTTTCGTACATCCTCACTGCTCCAGAGAACCGGAGTTAAGCCTGGGACCAGCTCTAAGAGCTGCCCTTTCCCACCTAGTCTGATATCCGGATGACAGGATGGATCCTCTTCTCTGTCCTGGAGGGTCAGCCAAGACAGAACTGCTTGGAGATGGTCTGGGATTCGTAATTCCAAGTGTGACTACTCCTTAGTTACAAATACACCACTCAGGTCTGAGCTCCTCTGCTTCTCTCTGTGGAGAACTCCTGATCAGGGAAGGGGATCAGATAAGTCACCTTTATTCATTAAGCTTCACTCGGCTTCCTTAATGAATGTCCTGAATCTTCCTGGCAGTTTTTCGCCACAAGAGAATAATAGATGGATCTATTAATGATAAACTTTATTAACACCTCCCTTTGTTGGGGCAAGTTCCCAATTCCAAGAAAAATCCAGGTATTTTCCTATTTCTTAGTGGGCATCTGTGATGGGGTGACCCAGGCTGGACGCCAGGTGCCCATCGAAGATGCTCTATCACTCCCCTTCCTCAGCCGGAAAGTGAAGAAGCTCTGAGGCTCCTTCCTCCTCGACGGAGGACTCCTCACACTCCTCCCATCTCCAGTGTGGTCCCTCCCATGGCAGACAGTGCTCCATGGACTTCTCCATGAGTCCTTCCCATGTGCTGCAGTTCTTCAGGAACAGGCTGCTCCAGCATGGGTCCCACATGGGGTCCCAGCTCCTGCCAGCAAACCTGCTCCGGCACAGGCTTCTCATGGGGTAACAGCTTCATGCAAGCATCTACCTTCTCACAGAAGCCACCACTCCCCAAACCTTCCATGCAAACCCAATACAGCATCTCTCATTGCTGTTTTTCTCATGCTGGTTAAAGCATTCCTGCTTAAGGAATGGTCGGACTGAAAGATTGCCAAGAATTGGCCTCGGTGTTTCCTACCTTCTTCTAATTGCTTCAGTCTTTTTCAGTCTCTTTTAATCGAAGGGGTGAGGAAGATGCTAACCTGATTCCTTTGGCTGAGAAGCTCCCCACAGTCACCACACAGAAGTATTCAGCATAAATCCAAGTTTTCTGCTTGGGGGAATTCGTTTTCATCCTTCCTGCAGCAGGGCCTCTTTGCTTTTTAATGTCTCTCTGGCTACTCGGTTCTTTATTGCCTTTGTACCTGGAGTTAGGCTTGATCAGTTATTAACCTCACCTTTCCAGTTATGGTTTTTTCAAGTCTTTAGGTCTGATTTTGCCTCTTGCTACACTTATCCCTCCGTTCAGTTTGTTTGCTTTTGGACGGTATCAGTTCTTTGCTTCTCAGAAGTGAGCGATCTCATTGAAAATGCAGTTATTGGCTGTTGCTTCTCCTTTCTCTTTTGCCCTACATCAATCCTCTCTCTCCAAAGAGAACAGAACCACAAAAGCTCTGAGGTCAAGGAGGCTTTGAACAAGTGGGCAAAAATGAAGTTGTTCACTGTTCTTTGGAACTTTTTGCACACAGAAAGAAGGGGCCTTCAGCACAAGAGGAGGGGAGTGATTTTCGGGTGCCATAAACCACTATAAGCAGTCCAAAATACTGAGTGGCAAACTGCTTAACTTCAACAGGAAGATGACTCCGCACTTCTCCCGGGCTGGTTTTGCAGTTTGGAATACTGCATGTGTTGGTAAACTGCAAAATTCCCTTGGGAATGACGCATTGTTTTGAGCCCTTGCTCATACTGTGTTTTATGTTTGGCATTATTTTGGCAGGAATTCTTACAGGTCTGATCGTATAGTGGAAGTTACCAATCTGTAGAGATCCCATATTCTTACCTATATGAGGAAGACCGTCAACAAGCTCAACAGATACAATTTTCACATTGCTTTATGAAAGGCCCTAGATGAGAATCTGGATTTTCTTAGCTTTCCTGTTCATAGAATCCCAGACTGGTTTAGGTTGGAAAGGACCTTAAAGCTCCTCCAGCTCCAACCCCTGCCACGGGCAGGGACACCTCACACTAGAGCAGCTTGCTCCAAGCCCCTGTGTCCAACCTGGCCTTGAACACTGCCAGGGATGGGGCAGCCACAGCTTCTCTGGGCACCCTGTGCCAGCGCCTCAGCACCCTCACAGGGAAGAACTTCCTAATATCCAATCTAAATCTCCCCTCTTTCAGTTTAAAGCCATTACCCTTTGTCCGATCCCTCCGTGCACTTGTAGAAAGTCCCTCTCCAGCTTCCTTGTAGGCCCCCTTTAGGTACTGGAAGGCTGCTCTAAGGTGTCCCTGGAGCCTTCTCTTCTCCAGGCTATTCAGACATGAAGTTTAAGTGCGGTCTAAAGGGAACACCTAGAATAATTAGCTTATGATGGTTCAATTTGTTGACATTTATTGGCTACCTAAGGGAAGGGAAAATCTCCAGTGTATGGATTATGCAGTAGATGGGGTCACAGGTTTTCTTTCCACCTTGACATTTACTCATTGCAGACAGTGGATCAGCTACTTAGGCAAATATTCTCCAGCTTCAAAAGTTGTGTCGGAAACCCTATGACACAGCTTTCCTACATACTGAACACCGACCTTTCCCATTGATCTTACATGAGAGACGAAGCTATTCAGCACATAGCAAGTAATCCAACGGTATCATGTAAACCTGAGCTCAGACTGCAGCATTACAACTGAAAGAAACTGTTAACAGCTGAGGCATTACCCATGCCTTGCTCTACAATTCCTGTTCCGCTGCCTGAATACCTTCAGTTTGGAAAATGACATTAGGGAAATACCTATACGTGTACATCACAGATCCCTTCCCATCGATTTTGGTTAAAAGCTAGGAAGTAGCTTTAAACAGTAGTCTTTGATGCCCTCTAACAAGCTTAAAAGCAGTAATAACCAACTCAAACTGCTAGCAATGACTGTGCGTGTCAACTGCCTGATGGCTGATGATTTCTTATGCATAAGCATGTATTTTTGTTACCTTGATGGCTGGGATGGGCTTCTTCGGAATGAAGTGCTTTTTCTGGGGAAGCACAGCAGCCACGCTCTGTTCCTTCAGCTTAAGCTTGTTCTCAGCTATGATCCTTTTGCGTTGTTCCAGGTAAGGCCCAAAACTGGGCAGTTTCTGAAACAAAAACCAGGACACACGATGATGTTCAATGAGCAGGTATAGGAAAAAAGGTGAGTCCGATCCCAAGAGCAAGGTCCCAAGTCCTTGCTGAGGTCCTTATTCGGGAAGCTGGACTTGAAATCAGTGAGACTGAAGTGAATAAAAATCACGTATGAACCTCAGGTTCTGACTTGAAAAATATATATTGAATATTAAAATATGAATACAGCACAGCAGAAAAAGAGCTGAATTGCAGGTCAGCTTCCAACAGCCTCGTATTTCCCCACTGCATACCTGCTTCGATATAAAAATGCATCATGTTAAATAATTCAAACGTGTAACTTTACTCCTATGGCACGTAGAAAGGTATCATAAAACTACCAGCTTATTTGGAAGGGTTCTACCAGTGTTTATGGACTATTTGTATGGCTATCTAAACATATCTATATGTAGTTTTAAAGCTTACGAACATGTATTTTGCATTCTGATAACAGAGTGGCATGGTTTAGCTGGAGGTGTCCCTGCCCACGGCAGGGGGGTTGGAACTGGATGATCTTAAGGTCCTTTCCAACCCTGACTATTCTATGATTCTATGGCCTGTCAAAGTAAGGCTAAGAGACACCAAACGAACTGCGACACATTCTCATCTTCTCATTGACCTCTGTGTCCCGCTCGCATCCTTTTCTGCAACATTTAACCCCAGAACCCAATTAAAGGACCTCGAGAGGAAGATTCCACTGACTCACAAACCTCATTTCTCACCCAAGAACACGATTTCATAGAACACCCAGCTTCCTGAAGGAAAAAGCCCCTTTGCTTACCTAGCAGACACGGGCAGCGTGCCACCATCACAGGTTTAGGGTAATGGAAAAGGGTAGAAAACATGGATTTTCTCCTGATGCAAAAGACCAGGCCCTTTCTCCCCCGAAACTAGTTTCTTATTCTGCAAGAGTGTTTCATCCACCGAACTAAACCCAGAAGCTACTGCAGTACTCCAGAAACTAGCAGGGAGTAACAGGGGACACATCGCCTCAGCAGTTGCTAGCATTAGTTCACGCTAATAATACAACC
Organism: Psittacula echo; assembly: GCF_963264785.1. Classification (NCBI taxonomy): domain Eukaryota; kingdom Metazoa; phylum Chordata; class Aves; order Psittaciformes; family Psittacidae; genus Psittacula; species Psittacula echo. Next base: position 63,770,188 of record NC_137740.1, read on the forward strand.
TCAAAGAGCATATTGAACAAGATCCCGGGCTGCTGTGGCTATCAATTTTTGAAGAGGGAATTTCAATGTGAATTTTAAATCCGGAATTATTTAAAAATTTAGAAATGATTATTTTTTAAAATGAAGTCAATCCAGAAGAGGTTATCCCACGCTCCTGCTAATCCTTAGGAGAAAAATCCCTCAATGAACTCTGTCAGTCACAATACCCAACCCTGGCACCTCAGGCTTCTTGTTATGACAAATAAAAGCTTTCTTGGCTGCTAGGGTTTTGGAGCTCTGAGCACGCAGCCAGAGGGGGAGGTCCTTGGAATGCTTCCCTGCTTCTGTGTGTGGCCTCCACACATCTTTAACGTCAAGCCAGAACAAGACTGGGGGTCTCGGGGTGCTCTGCAGAGAAGGTGCCCTCCTGCAGTCCCCCTTCAGCTGGGACTGAGCCATAATCTGGGACAAAGCCTCCACCTAGACAAAGCACGAGACCATATGGGGGATGTTGCAGACCCCATCTGTCCCAGAGCTAGATTTAGCCTAAGTCTGCCTGCTGGCAAAGGGCTCCTGTTTTGTCTGTCCAATGGGAACTTGGTTCCTTGGGACCTCGACACGCTTGTGAGGTGGGCTGATGCCAGCCTTATGAAGTTTAACCATGCCCAGTGCGAGGTCCTACACCTGGGTCGGAGCAATCCCAGGCACAGCTACAGGTTGGGCAGAGAAGAGATTCAGAGCAGCCCTGCAGAGAAGGACTTGGGGGTGTTGGTCGATGAGAAAATGAACATGAGCCGGCTGCAGTGTGCGCTCGCAGCCCAGAAAGCAACCGTATCCTGGGCTGCATCAAGAGGAGCGTGACCAGCAGGTCGAAGGAGGTGATCCTGCCCCTCTACTCTGCTCTCGTGAGACCTCACTTGGAGCATTGTGTGCAGTTCTGGTGTCCTCAACATAAAAAGGACATGGAACTGTTGGAACAAGTCCAGAGGAGGCCACGAGGATGATCAGGGGACTGAAGCACCTCCCGTATGGAGACAGGCTGAGAAAGTTGGGGCTGTTCAGCCTGGAGAAGAGAAGGCTGCGGGGAGACCTCATTGCAGCCTTCCAGTATCTGAAGGGGGCCTACAAGGATGCTGGAGAGGGACTCTTCATCAGGGACTGTAGTGACAGGACAAGGGGTAACGGGTTCAAACTGAAACAGGGGAAGTTTAGATTGGATCTAAGGAAGAAATTCTTTACTGTGAGGGTGGTGAGGCACTGGAATGGGTTGCCCAGGGAGGTTGTGAATGCTCCATACCTGGCGGTGTTCAAGGTCAGGCTGGAGGAGGCCTTGGGTGCCATGGTTTAGTGTGGGGTGTCCCTGCCCATGGCAGGGGGGTTGGAACTGGATGATCTCAAGGTCCTTTCCAACCCGAACTATTCTATGATTCTATGAATGTCATGTTCAAGGGCATCCTTACAGACATCAAACTCTTCCTTCAGTGCAGTTGCCATACGTGATCTCGGAGAGGGAATTTTCTAGGATGCCTTAAAAGAAGTCGTTCAATATTTCTGCAAAGAGCAGCAAGGTAGTGGCCTTCCGTACCAAAGTCAAGGAAGAATGCAAACCCAGGGTTATTTTAAACAGGAAAGGGTAGAAGAATTTGCCTAATTTCAATCTAATCAATAGGTTCGTAGGCAGCCAGGTAAAGACTCAATGCTTTACATGACTTTTAGAAAGCCAGAGACTTTTAGCAAAGACCTAAAACATATAGATTCTTATTAAAAGCGTTGATGTATGTCTGCTTGGCTGCATCAACTGGAAATACATTCTGGTTATGAGTAAGTAGTAGCTGTGTCACTGAGAAACTATTTTCACTTCATAATTTATGTGCTGATGGCAACAACTTTGGGCTCGAGAGGGCAGGAAACCTGATGACAAAGCACTTTTGGACTCTCCCCTGTCTGGCCAGGAATTGAATTGCTGACTTTCAGAGCAGGTAGCACAGCTAATTCTGCTGAGGTTTTAACTGAAGGAGTAGAGGAGACAGTTGCTCATGGCTTGACTGATCGAAGATCATCTCGGGGAAGAAGAGCTAAGTCTTCGCAGAATAAATCCTTTACTTTTCTCTTCATGTATGACCAATCCCCTAATTTCTATAGACAGAAATACTGAGCGTATTGAAATGAAATAGGTGATCCAAGGAAAAGTGTGGAAAAAGAATTCATTCTTGTGTACAGAGGAAAAGCCAACTATAAAAACGACTCGTATTCCATCTATTGAGAACTTGGAAGCACGTAGATGTTTGCATCTAACATAGGTGGAATGCACAGCAGACAATTTGCAAAGTGTGCAATGCCTTTGGTACCATATTTCGGATGTTTCATGATGACACGCACTCAGTTATATTAAATTGTAGATTCTCTATCTTTTAAAAAGAAATGAAATGATGATTGATCTAGTAGCCTAACACCCACCTTTACTCTCTCCTGTTTCTGCATTGCTGGGTTTCCATCAAGAAATCGATTAAATGGAATTTAAAATAATTAAGGGAAGACGTAGGTCCGGTTATTTTGTGTTTGAAGCCTGGTCGTTCCCAAGCAGCCAAGCCAAATTTCATCAAACAGCACTGAAAACAAGCAATCTCTTCTATAGCAATAAATAATACATTAAAATGTAGCCTCAAGAGCTTAGGAAGGACTTATTGACGGTTCCCCTTACGCTGCTGAGAGCGCTTATTGTTCAGAGCTGGGGTTTCAAGCATTTTGAAGGCAAAGGCCATATGAAATAGCAAACAATAGTTTACTGAACTGAGCTCCTGGAGACAGCAAAAGTCAAAACACGTCGAGATAACTGCTGAAGAGATGGGTGTTTGAGAGAGTTTAAAGTTAAATCACCTTTAATCATTGTAGGGGCTATCTTCCTAAGCACATGGTGGATTTAATAGCACAGTTTCCCATAAAGTTGTGCTTTTTATGCTACTTTTTATGCTACTTTTTGTGCTACTTTTTATGCACTGAACTTGGTGAGTTTGACTCCGCTTTGGAAATCCTCCTGCAGCGCAGCTTGTTTGGGTTTTTCTAATTTCCAGATATCCCAACTTCAGTAAACTCCCCATACACTGGTATCTTTGTTACATCAACATCTGCCTAGAAAAGAACAATTCATATGAATAAGTGTGAATAGCAAGTGCTTAGAAGATTGCAACAAGCAGAGTAATTAGATAATTCTTGTGTACTTATAGATCTGTATCAGTGATATCTATAGCTGCATTATTTGCATCCATCTGTCTCTATATAGCCATAATTCAGCGTGTTTCTATTGGAGGGATAACATCAAGAATGGAGCCAAAATAAATACATTAAGTGGCATTATTTACTTTTTCATAATTACATTATCACAGAACTGGAAGCTTGAAATGCTGGAGTATTTTACAGACAGGAAGTCAAAATCCAAATCCTCTCGCTGCCAAGACTTCCCAAAGCCGCCTTTTAACTGATGGGCTGTAGAAATCTCCAGCAACATTGTGATTCTTGTTTCAGTAGTTTCTCCACGGATTCGTCATTGAAGGATCTGTTCTCACCAGGAAAGCTAAATCCTACTCATTTAAAGATAACAGTATCTTCCACTAAGACTGTCTCTATCCAGATACATAACAGCATTACCCTGCCAATAGAGAACTGACAACATAATGAATCAACAACAAAACCTTAAGCTTGGAGAGCTTTAAGGTGAATAAGTCTGGTTTGATTATAATTTATTCAAGGATCAATCTAAAGGTAATTGAGCATATTATGAACTAAATAAGGTGCTTGTTTCCTAATGGTAAAAAGTAGAGAGAATCCTCCACTTCAGACTAGCTGCAATCTTGATGGGCACTCTAGCAAAGTAGCCTAACTGGTGGAGCAGGCTGGTAAAGAGGGCAGTGCAATCTGTGCCAGATGCCCCAGACTTGAAGGTCCCTTGCAACCTCAGCTATTCTATGATTCTATGGCTTTATTTCTAACATTGAAGCTGATCTGCTTTTTACTCTATACATACGTCTCCATGGGTTGCTTATTTGGGAGCTGTCTTCTGTTATAAGGGGCTGGATACTAGCTACTGTTAGGAGCCCCAGATTTCAGCTGTCACATGTATTGAGTTTGTGTGGCAAGGTTTTGGCAACAGGAAGGTGGATGGGAAACAGGGGGGATAGAGCATCTTTGGTGGGCACCTGGTATACACTGATGAAACACGACATCAAAGAAAAGACTGGAAAACAGTGATTTTCATAAGAATGCTTTTCAGGGAGCAGTGGTCACAAGCTAAAGAAAGAACTTCCATGGACAATTCCATAAGCACGGGCTCATGGAAATCCAGCATAGCTGTATCGAGGTACGAGGCAACATGCTTCAAAACGACTGTTTGTAAAGAATTTCCCACATTGAATGCAATGTCATTATCAATTCCTCTTATACCTGAGTGTTGCCTCCAGTCTGAGGTATGGAGATTCATTGTCTACATCCCTCTTGTGCACTCCCAGCGTGTAAACCATTTTAAGTGACACCGTGATGTCCCTCATGAATCTGGAAGTGGAACTGAAGCCAAACTGTCTTACTTCATGTACTTCACGTTTATCAAGGGTAGACGTTTCTGCTTGCACATAGCAAAACTAGACGAGAAGAAGGAGGACTGAAAAATGTCTGACAAGCCGAACTGCTGAAAGAGTACAAATTGTACTGTACTGAAATCTTCCGTGCTACTTGCAGTACAGATGCAGCAAACAAAGGCCCACATACTCTTTACCTATGCAAACGGATGGCAATTGTCACACCCAAACTCTGCCATGTAATGTTTTAGAAATCAAACCAGAATTGGCTCTTCGTTGTCTGCTTTCTGACCAGATCTTTCTCTGAAATGACTTAAGGAAGTGCTTTCTTCCAGCGAAGGAGAGAAGAAATGAGGAGCAAACAGCAATTCTCTAAATGACTGGAACAAAGGTGGTCAATGACCTTCACAGAATCACAGACAGTTGAGATTATCCAGTCCAACCCCCCGGTCAGAGCAAGGGCAGCTATAGCAGGTTTCACCTGTTTGTCTACGAGGATGCTATGGGAGACAGTGTTGAAAGCCTTGCTGAAGGTAAAACTTCCTGCTCTCCTCTCATCTACCAAGCCAGTCATCTCACTGCAGTAGGCTACTGAATTGGTTAAATGTGGTTTTCCCTTTGTAAATCCATGCTGACTACTCCCTTCCTATGAAGAACAGTTGATCTGTAGTTAGTGTAGCTATCCTCCCCAAATACACATGCAGGCTGAGCTTTATCCCTTTGCTTCTTGGCAGGACTGTATCTGGGAAGGTTTCTGGTTGGCTGCAGAGAACTGGGAAGCCCAGCAGCTGGACAGGTAAAAGCTAAGAGTGAAAGGGTCAAGTGACTACCTCAGACACAGGTAAAGCTGTGAAGATTGCAGGCAAGTATGAATAGCTTTGAGGAGGGTAAGAGGTGAAGCAGGACCCCTGAAAGTGGGAGCATCATGGTTCTGAAAGGCAATCAGATAAGGGAAACATTAACATTTAAGCGAGGGAGACATCTGCCCTCACCCAGGAGCTACAAGAATCTAAAGCAGGTTTGTATGGGTCACTTTAGGTGCCCTCAGCACAAAGGTTTTAGTGGTCTGACCCCTATTTGTTCATGTGGAAAACGTCTATGTTTGATGTAGAAAGTTTTCCAGAGAAAGCAGATTCAATGATTTTTCCCATTTGCTTCTCAATCCTTCAAGTTTGTTTGTTCTAATGTGCTCTAAATGGCTGCACATACCCAGAATCCTTATTACACCCGTCATGTTCATGACCATACTCTTCACTGCACAACAGCTTCCATTCAGTGCTCTGCCTCCACTCTCTTGCAAATTCACCCCACCAAAACTGAAGATTAGTGAGGTTTCCTGAGGTGGTACCTGCTTTCTGCCTTGTTCTCAGAGAACACAATGAACCCAATGTTTCCAGCGAGGAAGAAAACACCAGGTCCCAGTACCAAAGAAAAGCAACAGTAATGACAACATTTTGTTGTCACAACATCAAGGTAACTTGAGCTCCCTCCAACCTTACAGCAAACCTTCATGCTGAACTGCAGCACTGTGTGCAGTGCTGGTGTTCTCAACATACAACAGACATGGAGCTGTTGGATCAGTCCCAGAGGAGGCCATGAGGATGAGCAGGGGCTGGAGCAGCTCCCGTATAGAGACAGGCTGAGAACATTGGGGCTGTTCAGCCTGGAGAAGAGAAGCTGCGTGGAGACCTCAGAGCAGCTTCCAGTGTCTGAAGGGGGCTCCAAGGATGCTGGAGAGGGGCTCTTCACAGGGACTGTAGCGATAGGACAAGGGGTGATGGGTTCACACTGAACCAGGGGCAGTTCAGGTTAGATCTAAGGCAGAAGCTCTTCCCTGTGAGGGTGCTGAGGCACTGGCACAGGGTGCCCAGAGAAGCTGTGGCTGCCCCATCCCTGGCAGCGTTCAAGGCCAGGTTGGACACAGGGGCTTGGAGCAAGCTGCTCTAGTGTGAGGTGTCCCTGCCCGTGGCAGGGGTTGGAACTGGATGACCTGTAAGGTCCTTTCCAACCCAAACCATTCTGGGATTCTATGAATTCTGTTCCCCTGAAGGTGGCAAATAGCACACATATTCATATTCACAGATACACACAGAGAATATTTAGCATAAGCTTTCCCAACTAAGTGCATAAACTGCTTAACTGAAAGCTAAGTATGTATGGCAACGGGGAACGTGAAGCCACGAATTGTTACCCTTTTAGACACTCTTTCAGACATTCAAAGCTAAATTCTCTTCAGCAGCTGCTCTTCTACGTGTCAGCCTGAAAACACACGGAAAGGGCCCATGACACCAAGGAGCCATCCGGATGGCAGCAGGGTTCATGTCGAGACTTCCAGCAGGGAATCCTGCAGGAGTCCTCACCATGGCATGGAGGTAATGTGCCAGTGGGAGGATGGGACACCCCTCCATCATTTTCCACCTGATAGGGAGTTTCTTGGGCCACCACCATTTGGCACAGCCCCCAGAGCTGCCGTAGTCACTTTAGTAAGAAGCAGCGAAGGATCCGTCCCTGGTATCAAAGGGTTCGCGCATGGTCACGGCTCTGTTTCTTATTGCTGAGACATCGCTGCCTTTACTGATGTAGAAAAGCCTTCAAAATAAAGGACAGAACACAACGCTTCTTCAGGGAAAAAAGTGAACTCTGCCTTTCAGTTACTCGCATTTCTTTTTGCTCTTGGAACTTTTCAGTCGCTTCGTCAACAGCACTGGCTCAATACTCTGTAATTACTGCTCATACACTTGCTCCCGTAACCTCTGCCCCCCACACTTGGTGTGTCTATACCAATGCATTCAGTATATTCAGAGCATGGTGGTACCCAGCTCTTCTGCCCGCTCTTTAGCCTATGATTATTTAAAGCGGGTGAGCTAACCCCCAGCCCTGCAGCAATTCTGCGACTAAAGGGAACGTGCATGTGTGTTCTTGGAAACCGTATTGCTGTGACCTCGCTGTGAGATGCATAGTGCCATGCTTGGGTGTGCAGATAAAACCATTATTTAAAACAACAATTATTTCCCCTTTCATCAGTTTTTCTCACCCCGCCAACATTGCCTCTACGAGCGCAAAATCGTGAACAAATCATTCTTCATGTTCTGCCTCCAATGTTTGTTTTTTAGCAGCTTATATATATACATATGCACACACACCAAGTGAAGGAAAAGATTCTAGGATTATAGGCTTACTATAGTGCAGCAACAACTTCCATTCGACAAATGTACTGAAGTCATGAAATATTCATCAATAAACCAAAAAGGAGTTAATATTTGAAGCAAGCTTAGACATTTACAATCAAAAGCCAGGATGACATAGATGATAAAGAAAACGTTACCTTCTGGGGTGAAGAAAAGAGGATACTGATACACATTACTGTGCTACTTCATGAACATCTGGCAGTCTGTCACTTAATAGACAACAACATCTCCTCTAAACAGAAGAGACTTGAATTCATCAGGGATTCCTGTAGTACAGTATGTGCTTAACTTAAGTACCTGCTTTCTGTGATTTCCATAGATTACCATATTCATGACACTGCGGAGTGAAAGCATTCTTCTCACTCTCTAAGCAGAACATGCGAAAGGAATTAAAACCCTGGCAGGCACTTTGTCTCCCATTTGTTGGACGTGTGAGGAAAGGACTTTCCACCCATTTATGCAGACGAAATCCTGTCAGCTAAGCAGCAGCAGAACAAAGACGTCAGCAGAATGGCCATTAACAAATATCCGACAGGCAAGCAAATACAACTGTATTCAAATGCGTTCGTGAAGCAGGGATCAGCATCAGCTGAGCCCCAGTATTGGCAAAAACTTTGTGCAAGGAAGATGTTGTACTTTCACTGTTACAGAAGTAAACCCACAGCAATCCAGTATTCATGTTTTCACGCATCTTTATAGACCATAGCGCATCCATATCCATACATTCAGCACTTATCAATGTTGTAAATCACCCGAGGATACCAAGTGCCATTTCTAGATACTTCTACCCACCTTCTCCTCCAAAAGGGCTGGTAACTGAGCTGTTCAGAGCAACCCTAAAATCATAGAATCAGAGAATCACAGAATAGTTCGGGTTGGAAAGGACCCTGAGATCATCCAGTTCCAACCCCCCTGCCATGGGCAGGGACACCCCACACTAAACCATGGCACCCAAGGCCTCCTCCAGCCTGGCCTTGAACACCGCCAAGGATGGAGCATTCACAACCTCCCTGGGCAACCCATTCCAGTGCCTCACCACCCTCTCAGTAAAGAATTTCTTCCTTAGATCCAATCTAAACTTCCCCTGTTTCAGTTTGAACCCGTTACCCCTTGTCCTGTCACTGCAGTCCCTGATGCAGAGTCCCTCCCCAACATCCTTGTAGCCCCCTTCAGATACTGGAAGCTGCTCTGAGGTCTCCATGCAGCCTTCTCTTCTCCAGGCTGAACAGCCCCAACTTTCTCAGCCTGGCTCCATACGGGAGGTGCTCCAGTCCCTGATCATCCTCGTGGCCTCCTCTGGACTTGTTCCAACAGTTCCATGTCCTTTTTATGATGAGGACACCAGAACTGCACACAGTACTGCAAGTGAGGTCTCACGAGAGCAGAGTAGAGGGGCAGGATCTTTTGGGGGTATGTGTGCTCAGGAGACTGAACTCTAGCAGTAACTGATGACTTTTTCCAGCTCCTCCCAAAGAAGCTCCGTAGGTGATACCCAGACTATTAAAAGGCAACAAAAATACATCTCTTCTTACACCTCTGAGAACGCATGGATTTCCTTGGTGCTCTGGCTAGATCAGTGGTTCCCAACCAACCTGTCAATCACCGATGCTGCCGACCCAGCCAGGGGAGTGGAGCCGTATTAAGCTGAATTTGCTAACTCCACTTGTGCTCAAGGAGCTGGGGCAGGCACCAGGAGCAGCCTGACCCTGTTTCTCGGACCTCGAAGCCTTGTGAAGCTGCATTTAAACCGCCTGCATGACCCATGGGAACCTGTTCAAAAGCTTCTTGAGCAACTGAAGACTACCACACAGCCCAGGGGCAAGCTACATCCCGCGGGCAGGACGAGGTGAAATACACACTGTCTGCATCCTCCTTAGCTCTCCCGCATTCCTTTCCAGCATCTTCTTGGTGGAAATGCAGCTTTAGACACCCTGCAGTACTGAAGAGATGGAAGGTCTACGTATGCAGCATTTTATACGCATAGAAATACACATTCTAATCAATCACGCCTATCTAACTCGTGCTCTTGGGGGAATGGGAAACTAGGCAAATAGCAACCACCTCTTCCAGCCTCCGGGAAAAACCCTGAGATTTTGAGCACCACTCTATAAAGCTTTGAGTACATCCACTAAAATAACCACTGCTGCCACTGTGTGCAAAGAAAAGTGCGTTTCCACCGTTGCTAAATTAGCTGCTATATTCGCAGCTAAACCAAGCTGCAAATTTACCTATCCAGTCCGTTTTGCTAACAGTGAAACTCTACACAGGTGGGAAGAGCACCCACTTCCATCTGCTGGCACTTTTGCAGATGCTTGGGATGGTTTTGCTTTGATGTTTGTTTCTCCTGCCCTTTTGCTTCGCATGGAAGCTCCAGATTTATTGCCAACTTGCCTGTATTGTGAACAGCAGAGCGTCTCAATAGATCTAGAAATAAACCCTGCTTTCCCCTGGTAGATTACACATCACGTAACTATCCTTGTATTACTGCACTAATAGATTACTGAGATGCAAACCACTGCTAATAATTCCTAAGCCAACGTTCTTCCGCTTCAGATTCACTGTAATCCATCTCTTATGGCAGACGAACTACAGCACTTATCCTCCTTTTGCACGGACGACAATGCCTTCCCTCATCATCACACAGTAATCCTTCCATCTCTACTTCACACAATCCTAATTTAAATGTAAAGTATTCAGTGCAGACAAATGAGCTCTACTCAGCTCTTGCAGTTCTGACCAAGGAGCCCACCACTGCTTTCAGAATGTTCAACCTCAAAAACACGATTCTTTTTATCGTCACCTCAATAACCTAAACTCACTCAATTTCATGCTAAAGAGTCAGAATACAAATAGATCTGGTATTAATAGCAAGTGCTTCCACCCCTAGAGAGTCAGAACTCCCACTTTGGTTGGCGAGAGGTAGGATGAGAAAATGCTGAATGCTCTCCTCTGAAGAGTTTGGCTATTCTGGTTTGATTAAGGCCTCCCAACAGCTTGGAAAATGTGACAAATCAACCCCTCACGTATGACATTCACAAAGAATGATGAGAATAGGGCCAGATGGTGAAGTTGGACTGGTCCACGGACAGAAAGGGAGGATGAATTTTGATGATCTGAAGTTATCAAAACTCTTAAACAGGTCTGCAAAGAAAGAATTGCTAAACTGTCGGAAGTTAATATTACACCAACTATCAATAACTCATTACAAAAGTGATACCTTCACTGAAACTGATATAGATGCTTCCTACGCTGCCATCCAGCAGTGAGGAGCTGTCAATGCATAGGTACGAAAGTAATAGATGCTCTATAAAAACCTCATGTAGACAAACAAGGAAGTGCTCGTTAGAATCAACCTTCCAAGTACCCCTCCGGTGCCTTTCTTGCATATTTATCTGTCTTTATAACAGCTAAAGCATAACATCTAAAATATCATTATATTCTGAAGATGACATTACAATGGACCTATATTCTAAAATGCTGATTTGATCAGATTTTCACTCCAGTCAATCAGAGAAAGAATTTGATTTGAAAAATCTAACATGGATGTCATTGGAAATACAGATCCCATGCACACATTGCTATAGTTTTGAACATCACTTTCTCATAATAGCTTTAAAATGAGTTCTGATCATCTTGTTACTACAAGACCTCATGGATTTGGATGCACAGTTAGGCTTGTGAGTGTATGCACTCAGCTTGTCCTCTGCTATTAAATACAACCACAGTCACATACTGCTTCATCCACTGTTTCACTGGCTATGTACTCCTCAGAGATAAACAATGGAGATACCTTTCCCTCCTGTCCTGATCCTACAAGCCTTTATGCTTGACTTCAAAGCATGCAGTGGTTACACTGTCTGTGGTCAAGCCTCCATGTAGCCATGGGGGAACCGGGACCGTGTCTCGCTGACTGACCACAACTAACCCACTCTTCTTGGACATGGTTCCACCTGACTTCATCACAAGAGTTAAAGGTTCCCAATGATAGATAAAATGGAGCATACAGTGTACATCTCTTCTGCATCGTTTGACAAATCTCCTGTCTTCAGCTGTTCTGAGCCCAGATAGTTACAGATAACACACCTCTTCATGGATTCAGTGATCACGCAAGTCCTACAGCCCTTTGCTACTCCGAAACCTGCCTTACTTAAAAACCTCATTTCAATTCTAAAACCAAAATGATTTTTGTTTCTTGACCTAATTCATCTTGCTAAAAGTTTATGCCAGGCATTTATAGTGCTTCAACCTACTGCTCAAACAAAACCATTGACAGCCTTTCGACCATAGGACAGCAAGGCAAACAATATTCTCTATTTAGTGCAGCTTCTCCACGTTAATGCTGTCTACAACAGCGCTGCTGCTATAAAGGTCACAGACGACATAATGTATATTATTATAGATCATCCATGTCATCTGTCTGCCTGGCTCCTTTTTCTCCATATTTTACAGAGGTGCTGTGTATTCTGCAGGATAAAAGTCCTTGGAGAGATTCGGAGTGGCTTACAAAGCCAGGAGCAGCCGACACACGGGAGAGATTTGCTGCTGGGACCATTTCCTGCATGAGTGAACAAGGAATATCCAGGCTCCACTGTCTCCAAATGCGGCTTGATCCTGATCACACCATCTGTAGCAACTGCTGCAAAATGACTGGCAAGCCACAGCAGTTGGACTAATAACAGCAAAGGCTTGGTTCTGAGATTCGTGCTTTTGCACCTATGCAGCGATGGCAGCGATCCCAGCCAGCTACAGGCATTCTTCTACCAATGGTGTGATCCCAAATTGCACTTTCTTCCACCTGTATCTACCATAATGGATGCTCAAAAAGGACTGAGAGAGTTCCTTTCTTTAATTCTCATACCTAATGAGTTTGCAAATATAGGAGCATTGTGTCAAAAACTGGAACCACTTTGACTTTTTTAAGATGGAAAGCATATGACCTCCTGCAGGCCTGGATAATGCCTTGTTAAAAGCCTGCTAAAAGGCTGTGCATATGGGCAGCTTCCCATCTCCTCCTCCTTCCCACCCAACCCATGGCTCTGGAAAACCTCAGCAACGAGATGTGTCCTCACTTTCACTTGCCTTATTGCTGTTTCTCCGAGTGCAAGTGCTCTCCTGGCGGCATCCCGGTACCCATTTCCAGCTCCCATCTACCTAGAAGACGCCCCACACCTTCAAACCACCATGTAGACGCTTTGCTACAGGGCTCTTGCTGCTTAGAACCTATTGGTGCTAAGCTTTCTGCCTTTTTGCATGTATCTTCCATGAATTGTTTGCCCCAGTTTAGTTATATGCCTCATTCATTCACTTTGTTTAGTTAAAAGCAGAGATTCTGTGTGTTACCGGTATTTCCTGGTATTTTAATTCATCCAGCTTGGTAATTTCCCCTGTCCTGCTGGTATTTTGATTGCTCTATTGCCCAATCTGTATGTTTTTGTCAGCAGTTTCAGGTTCTCACAAAATGCCAACAAAGTCTCTGGTATCTAGCTAGCATTTACTGCTGCTAACTGGCCAGCTGGCATTCAGGCTCCCCTCTTAGTTTAAAGTTCACGCTTGTGCAAATGGCACTGAAAGTTAATTTCTGCTCTTGTGCTGTGCATCAAAGCCTACACAAGAGCTGCAAAATCACGTTTTCTGAGCCAGTTTGTTCCCCTGATGTGATGCATTCTTACTGTTTGCTATTGTAAGCAGGTTTTGGCAAAACAGCTTTCTTGCCAACGCAAAAAGCTCCTGTTTGCGAGACAATCACCAGCAGATTTGTCTTCTCTGCTTTGTGCTAACTCATTTATGTTTGCACAAAATTCTTCCTTGTCTATGCAAACATCTCCTTTCCTGAGTGGTTAACGCCTCCTGCTCCACTGATGGCTGGCCTTGGCTTGTTCACAACAGCTCTGCATTGCTGCAACGCTGCTGCACCGGCTCTCCTGGTGCCTCTACATCCGTGTTTCAGTTCAGATCAGGAGTGTACCTTTGGAGGCCTGATTATCTCCATGTATTGCACTTTGGTTCTTAGAGCAGAGCAGTCTCAGAGAGCAAAACCTGCATTCTATTTTGGACGAAATGAAAGCTGAACGTGTGCTCCAGGAGTGCACCTGAAGTGAGCTGCAGCTGCTAATGGGCATTAAGCCCACGAGGCCAGACCAGAGCTAGAACATAGTAAAAACTCCTGGAACGTATGTTGTAAGTATCAGCCATTTCATTCTGCAACTCCATTCCTATTTGGCCTACTTGTACAGAATCACAGAATGGTTTGGATTGAAAAGGACCTTATGCTCTTCACCCTGTGCCAGCGCCTCAGCACCCTCACAGGGAAGAGCTTCTGCCTTACATCTAACCTGAACTGCCCTTGGTTCAGTGTGAACCCATCACCCCTTGTCCTATCGCTACAGTCCCTGATGCAGAGCCCCTCTCCAGCATCCCTGTAGGCCCCCTTCAGACACTGGAAGCTGCTCTGAGGTCTCCACGCAGCTTCTCTTCTCCAGGCTGAACAGCCCCAACGTTCTCAGCCTGTCTCCATACGGGAGCTGCTCCAGCCCCTGCTCATCCTTGTGGCCTCCTCTGGACTTGCTCCAACAGCTCCATGTCCTTCTTACATATGTACAACTTCTTAATGGAAACACGGCTTCTGAGTGCTTTCACTGGAATCAGCGCAACTTCAATGCTAATTCACCCATGAGGATGCAATGAACTCACAAGCTCAGCTGGTTTGTAACATTCGGAAAGACAGTGAGCTGTCATTTGTTTCTTGATTGTCCATACTTGGATACCACATACATACACACAGGTATTAGTCACACCATGCAGAAATATGCATATTGGTCACACATTTCTATTATATTCCATTCCATTATATTTTAGATAGAACCTATTTCTTGAGATTTTCTACATATTCTCACTGGTTTCCTTCATTTTGGAGCCCCAGGCTGTGAGAGCTCTTTTTCCCAGTGCTACTTTCACTACCGTCCAATACAGCTCATTTTTACGTCCATCTGCCCATCTTTCATGCCCAGTCACGTATTACCATAATCATCGCTTTCTCTTTTTCTTTCCACTCTTTTGCAAGACTCAGTCTATAGCCACAGGAGTAAATCAGTGCCTGGGGACAGGCATTACAACATTTTCTTGCCCACTTTCGGCCTGTGCTGACTATCACTGTCCCAGGCAATTCCTGGAGAGGCTTTGGAAGTTGGCATGCTCCAGGAGCCGTTCCCAGCAGGCAGCCTGCCTGCAGCCAACCTGCTTTGGAGACTACCAGCTTCTGATCATCAGCACAGGCTGCACGGTGCCAGCTGGCCTAAGCACCTAGGGGTATTCCTGGGCACATTGAATCTGAAAGTACAAACAGATCTCTCCTTTCTGAAGTCAGGTGCCTATAGGAACCGCTTCTGATGTCAGTGCCCAGGCAGAATGGAGTAAAGCAGTGTAACATCTACCTAGGTTCAATAAACACTATTCCCTGCCATCAGGGACTTCCTGGAACTAGAGTTACAAAGCTGAATGCAAAACCATAACCAGTATGTCCAAGTGTGGAGTTATTTATCACGGATATCACCGCCTTTGTTGGCATTTAGAGGGCATCTCTTTTGTCTTAATATTTTGAAAAACAAAGTGCAAATACAGCTGTAAAACCCCAAGGAAACAAACCATTTCCAGCATGAGCCAAAGTAAGACCTGTATCTTCAACCTAGATGCTCCTGCATCAGGCTTGTCTTTAACGTAAATCATTTCTCCTTTCGACAGCTACTTCCCACCACACAGAACTCCTTTCACACTCTACAAAATGCTGCTGCAGTCTTCGTCAGGAAGCTAAGCAGCCTCAGGATGCTTTTTGACACTTTAACTGGTATCAGTGACACCGACACGGGCACGGAGAGATCATAAAGTCGTAATATTTTGATTCAGCTCTCTTTTATCAGGGACTGTAGCGATAGGACAAGGGGTGATGGGTTCACACTGAACCAGGGGCAGTTCAGGTTAGATCTAAGGCAGAAGCTCTTCCCTGTGAGCGTGCTGAGGCGCTGGCCCAGGGTGCCCAGAGAAGCTGTGGCTGCCCCATCCCTGGCAGTGTTCAAGGCCAGGTTGGACACAGGGGCTTGGAGCAACCTGCTCTAGTGTGAGGTGTCCCTGCCCGTGGCAGGGGATGGAGCTGGATGAGCTTTAAGGTCCTTCTCAACACAAACCATTACGTGACTCTATGATTCCAAGTGAAATATCAGCTTGAAAGAGTTAGTGTTGATGATTATTTCCATGGGAACGCAGCTTATTCCATAGAATTTGCTATCAATTGTTTTCTTTCCTAAAGAAAACTTTGCTTCAAAGCCTTTACACATTTCCCTATCAGGAATGAGCAGATCTGGGGGTCTGCTGACTCCTTTCTGTATCAGTGAAACCCATCCGAGACACGCCAAATACCTGCAGGTTACAACTGCACAGCATGCAGGTACGCTGCAGTATTTTCTGCAAGCTGAAGTCTCCCAGACTTCCACAACTGCCACCACTTCATACTTGCCTTTCTTTCACCTCGGAGTAGAAGGTAAATCACAGCGATAGTAAATCCTTCTACAAAGCAGAGTTAAAACTGAAACTGCTGTGGCAATTCCCATTTACCACTTTCCCTGCTGTTAATTTCTACGCAAGCCGTGTGCCATTAAGTGTCCCCTGGAAAACAGCTTCATCCCTTTCAAGCATCCCCCACGAGAAGCAGATGCAGACACTGAGTTTCAAGCCTTAAAAGACGTCTGATTTTCCTGTAAGGTGGGGAAAAGAACCTACCCCTGTAGCCAGACAAAGAGAAGCAGGTTTTGACCTTTCTCTGGAGTCTCTGATTGCTGTGGTAAGGGGTGAAGAATAATTTAAGATCCCATCAGCTATAATAGATCACAGTAAAACTTACAGGAGCCTTTTTTTTTTCTAAAGCCTGACTGTTCTTACGTATATAAAAGCCACGAGGGACACAAACAAAGCTGCACTTTTGGGCTGAGCTCACTTCACAACCAGCCCCGTGGTTCCAGCGCGGATCGATAAGCTACATATTATCTTTCAGCATCCCTCAACAATTTAAGAGCAGACTAACCCCACAGCATGAAATATTCATCACCAGCCTGCCTCTTCTATCCAGCCCGTGTTGCACTCAGTGGTCAGGGCTGAGCCATGAGGGTTACAGGCTGCACCGGAGCAGGGTTCATGGTTCGGGGCAGGGCATCCCCCAGGCTTGCACTCACAGGGCAGGATGGGCAGAGGGTGGTAAGAGGGCCATGGAGGGCAAGCCGGGAACAGCCACTGTGGAGGAGCCAGTGTAAGAGAGAAAGCCCTGAAACAGTTTGAAGCGCTTGGCAACCGTTTCTGAGAGACTTTCCATAGGAAAAGTTCAAGTATTGATGATTCCCAATGTATTTGGGAGGGGGAAAAGCCCTAGAATCACAGAATGGGTTGGGTTGGAAAAGACCTTAAGATCATCCAGTTCCAACTCGTGCCATGAAAACACTGTCTGGGAGAATGGAGAGAAGCTATACTAGTCAAGTCCGCAGACTTCCCTACTGCCCATCTTTGCCTTCAAGATGACCATTCGGTACATTATTCACCTCTCAACAGGAAAAAGAGGGTAGCACTGCGGAGAGCAATCGTGGCTTTTTCCCTCTGGGTTTCCAGTGAAGGGCCACACTTGGGTTTGAAACCGCTTTCAGGTTAGAAACCGTAGCTGTGATTTGGTCACCACCATTATCGGGCTTTCATTGCAATGCTATTTAATAACACTTTGGTTTGCACGGGTAAATCCTGTCACCTCTGAACTAGAAACAGTTTCCTAAAACCAAGTGAAACCAAGTAAAAACCAAGTAAACCAAGTAAAACCAAGTGAAAACCTAAAACCAAGTAAAAGCAAAAGGCAAACAGCAGAAATCAGGTTTGTACTGACTGAGCTAAAACTAAGCAGTCTGCAGCAATGTACTGACAATCTGGAAGTGTTTAAGCAGACTTTTACAAGTACTGTTACAATCAAAATCCTTCATTTTCTTAACTCTAAAAAAGAATTCTAGCCCTTCATCACTGGAAAAGCCAAGTACAACCCGAATGCAATAAAACCATCCCAGCCTAATATTTTAATGCAGTTGTCCAATAATTTCTATTTCTTTGCGTTACTTTGACTTTATTATACTTTTGTAATACCCTCAAATATGCCCATAAAACTTTACAGCCCTTTTCCAACAGCATATGGTGTGTGTTGTGAAGGGAAGCATGTCTATGAGCTGCAAGACAGGAAGAAAATGCAAGTACCCTTATGGGACTGAGGCAGGGATGGTTGACTCTGGTTGGGAGCAGAGATTTTGGTGTCTCCACCGCTGCCTCTCTAAATTTCTGGGTCTCCAATTGCATTATAGAGTTATCTGATAACACTGTACCATCTCTCACTGCCTGAAACTGGAAGCAAGCAGTTTACAACACGGTGCCTTTCACAGCAGGAACCTAGTACATCTTGGCTAAACAAACACAGCAAGCCTTGTGTGAATTCAAAATGAGCTTTAACTGAACTAACATTTATTCCACTAGAGACGTGGAAGCAAATACTCAGCGCACCTTGGTACCATTTATGAACCATTTGTCATATCCTGATCCAATTCCACTCTCTAAGCAAACATCAGTCAGCTGAGATGGGACCTAACAACAGCAGCTAACTTGTCTTTGAGCTAGTTGAGCTTCAATGTGGCTGGCGACAGTTTTGGGTTTCTAAGATGAACTTTGAGCAACAACCTCTGTGGCTGCCACTGTTCTGGGGCACACTGACCACACGAGGTGGCCACATCAGCTGTGGGATCCAAACCTTTTCCTGAAGCCCTGACTCCATCAAGGGGAATCTTGCAGGAGTTGCAGGACATATCTGCAGTAGGTCTGCTCAGTATCTCACTCTTTGCTCCCTCTGGAGAAGGAATGATCTCCCTGGCTGAGAGAGCATATGCTTTTGGAAACAGCTTTCTGCATCCTCTTTTGACAGTGTGCTTCTGCTTGTAAGGCTTTCATAGAATCACAGAATGGTTTGGGTTGGAAAGGACCTTGAGATCATCCAGTTCCAACCCCCCTGCCATGGGCAGGGACACCCCACACTAAACCATGGCACCCAAGGCCTCATCCAACCTGGCCTTGAACACTGCCAGGAATGGAGCATTCACAACCTCCCTGGGCAACCCATTCCAGTGCCTCACCACCCTTACAGTAAAGAATTTCTTCCTTAGATCCAATCTAAACTTCCCCTGTTTCAGTTTGAACCCATCACCCCTTGTCCTATCGCTGCAGTCCCTGATGAAGAGTCCATCCCCAGCATCCTTGTAGGCCCCCTTCAGACACTGGAAGCTGCTCTGAGGTCTCCACGCAGCCTTCTCTTCTCCAGGCTGAACAGCCCCAATGTTCTCAGCCTGGCTCCATACAGGAGCTGCTCCAGCCCCTGATCATCCTCGTGGCCTCCTCTGGACTTGTTCCAACAGTTCCATGTGCTTTTTACGTTGAGGACACCAGAACTGCACAGTGTGCTTCTGCTTGTAAGGCTGTCATAGAATCACTGAATAGTCAGGGCTGGAAAGGGCCTTAAGATCATCCAGTTCCAACCCCCCTGCCATGGGAAGGGACACCTCACACTAAACCACGTAAGGTCATTCTGAAAGATTCTGGGCAGGAACGGGTTCATCTGCCCCAGCACAGGTCTCTAGTACCATGCTCCAAGATCCAGATGTGCAGAGATGCCTTAGATACCTGTAACTTCCTAAACCACATCTGGAGGCAAATCAATCCCACTCTACGTGTAACATTTGACTATTCCCACCTCTCAGATATCTAACTTCGATGCTTACAGTCAGGGACCGCATTCTTCCCTGTGAGGGTGCTGAGGCACTGGCACAGGGTGCCCAGAGAAGCTGTGGCTGCCCCATCCCTGGCAGTGTTCAAGGCCAGGTTGGACACAGGGGCTTGGAGCAACCTGCTCTAGTGTGAGGTGTCCCTGCCCGTGGCAGGGGGCTGGAACTGGATGAGCTCTAAGGTCCCTTCCAACCCAAACCAGCCTGGGATTGTATGATTCTATGGTATCAGGACAGCTAAGCTGGATGCTTATAACAGACTGTGCTAAGACTCCACTGCAAAATAATGTGCTAAAAGCTGTGTTCCCAATGAGTGCTGGATTATGAACCAATACTCATACAGCCAAAACAGCGGTCATGACTGCACAGAGACATCTCCTACACTGCCATTTAGGAACCAGACAACTGCAGACACAGGCTGGATGGGAAGGAAATGCTGTATTTAACTTGAGGCAGACTTTCAAGCCTTGCAGACTGCATGTTCATCACTCACATGTTGTTATAGATACCTCTGTAAACTATTCGCACTACGTAGACAAAAATACCCCAGTGCTCAACAACAGACGAATACATTAAGTCCTATGGGAAAATGTAAACACTATACTTTGCCTCCATCTGCTCTATCCTGGTCGTCAAGCCCGAAATCCAGCAGCAGGCACAGAAGCCCACCCACAGACCAGGCAATGAAAGTCAAAACCCAAGCACTAACGAAATGTCTATTGAATGAACGCTTATGACTTTGTTGTCAAGGGACTCTTCATCAGGGACTGTAGTTACAGGACAAGGGGTGATGGGTTCACACTGAACCAGGGGCAGTTCAGGTTAGATCTAAGGCAGAAGCTCTTCCCTGTGAGGGTGCTGAGGCGCTGGCACAGGGTGCCCAGAGAAGCTGTGGCTGCCCCATCCCTGGCAGTGTTCAAGGCCAGGTTGGACACAAGGGCTTGGAGCAAGCTGCTCTAGTGGAAGGTGTCCCTGCCCGTGGCAGAGGTTGGAACTGGATGAGCTTTAAGGTCCTTTCCAACTCAAACCATTCCATGATTCTACAATTGTAAGAGAAAGGGGAGGTCTGGAGCATGAGACCTTTAGCAGCCCTGCTCTGTTCCACCCAGAATGACATCTCTGAGGGATCATGCTCACTCCATCTGGCTGCTCTTCTACAGACGCTGGTTACTAAAGGCACACTTGTGCTGGTTGCCAAAGGACTTCTTGTAACGGGTAAGTTTAGAGGGTTCAGAATATCATATATGCTGATGGAAACGGCATGTGAGTTGCTGCCAGTTCAGCAAGACATTACAGAGTGATGGTAAAAGAGGAGGCGCATTTACATTTGTGCTTTGCGGGGTTACAGTGAGCCTCCTGATGTTCAATTGACAACTGGAACTCTGTGAAATGGGCATTCCAAAGTGTCAGGAGCGCTCAGGGAAGGCAGTGGATACCTGGCTCAGTCTTTTGGTGTGGGATTGTGAAATCTGCCTTTTGGCATGTATTTAACATTGAAAATGAGAGCACGCTCCTCAGAAAACAGTAATGCTTAGCCTCCACTCTCTACACTGCAATAACAGGGAGGATAAGAAATGAAATTAGAGTCGGTACGTTCTAGAATTCAACTACTCTGAGCCCAACTGCAACCTTGAATGGTCGAAACAAAAGGACTATTTCAGTGATCCTCTTCTGGGTTTCTCAGGCATGCAGGCTGTATGGCACAGCAAGGGATTTTATAGCTTTTCTGTATAAATAAATCAGCAACTTGGAAGAAATATAACATAGTAATCGAAAGAAAAAAAAAAGGAGGCATTCATAATTCCAAGCAGTCAAACAGGGAAGCGACAAAATGATGAATGAAAGAACAGATATACGAGATGACATACCCTGACCAATAGATGGGTTATACAGCGACTTACGTACACCGCATAGCTCCCAATGTGGCAATGAAAAGCAGAGCTGTGGCATAAAAATTAAAAGGGGGCTCTTCCACTAAAACCTCATCAGCTGAGTTGAATGAAGGGCAAACAAGGTCTTGCCTATGTGAAGATTAAACCCACCTTCTTAATAACAGCCAGGGTAGGTGTTCTTAAACATCAACCATCCGAGTAACCAAGTGCAATCAGCTGAATGAGATCCCAAGAAATCAATACAATTCTTGCCAGGCCCCTTCAAA
Organism: Psittacula echo; assembly: GCF_963264785.1. Lineage (NCBI taxonomy): Eukaryota > Metazoa > Chordata > Aves > Psittaciformes > Psittacidae > Psittacula > Psittacula echo. The sequence continues at coordinate 63,791,918 of NC_137740.1, forward strand.
CTATTACAGAGCCCCAACGTGCTGTGGAGCAGCAGATTACAGGCTGGCTGTAATTGTTCCCTGGAACAACTCAAACACAGGTCCTGGCCCTTAATGAATTCTGTACAGCGTGAATAGGTCAGCGAAGTGCAGAAATCTCTGTTCTCAACTTCCACATGCAGAAATGGTGTGCCCAACAGCACCATTCAGCTACTGGGGGCAGCTGCCCTGCGCCAATGTATGACTAATGGGCAACGAAACAAAGACGTTCTCAGTCTACCTGTTCATCAAAATACTGCTCTGACTGCTGAGGCATCCATGGGGTTGGATCAAAACCACACAAGATTAGAGAAAGAAACCTGCTAGGGCTTTTTATAGCAGTACAAACGGGCAAAGGACATACTCCTGTTCCTTAAGTATGACCTTAATCTTTAAGTAAAAAAAAAAGACATTTCAATTGCATATTATCAGCTACTGTTAGCTCCAGTGGCTTATACTGAGCCACTATGAAAACACTTTGTTAGGAGGCAGTGGCTTCCAAGGAACCCTAGCGTGCAGCTGAAATGCTGGAAAGGGCCATAGGCTTGTGCGTATCTGACAGGAAAAGTCAACCAGCCCAGCACATGCTCCTGCAAGCCCAAATTTCTCCCAGCAGTACTTAGGCTTCCTGCATTCACGCTTTACAAGTCTTCCCTACTTTTAATTCAAGCTTTAAAAGTCTTCCCCACCTTTAATCTCAGCAACCCAGCACGGAACCTCTATCATTTCTACAAAGAGGCTTTCCTTCCAATCAGGGTAATTTTTCTCTTGCTTTTCCTGAACAATTCCTTTTTTTTTCTCCTATTCAACTCATCAGTCTTGGTGCAGTTCTCACTCTACAGCATCAAATCCTCCCCCCCCCCCCCAGTTGATTGCAAACGTCAAGTATTTGTAGACCACTGAGTTCTTCTGTTTCCGTGCATCATTTAGGCAGGACATATGGACACATAAGAGTTTGAGCTTCTTTAGCCTCTCCCCATAAATCACTGCTTCTAGAGTCCTTGTACTTACTTCCTAACTACACTTAGGGCTGTGCTTAAGGGCCAGATCTGTTCCTAAGAGAATTAAGAGAAGCTGTAGCCATTTCTTTTCCACCAAACTAGCACAAGAAGAACACAAGTCTTGGCAAACAGGCTGAAAATGAATACCCAGTCTGCTGTCCATGACCAATACCACGCACTTCATTTTGTACCTTCCTTGCACAGAGCACTGTGGCCCACAGAGCACCTTGCTATCCAAGGAAACAGCCTGCTTAGGTAAGAAGTTTAAAGGGACAACGATGCTTTCAGAAGCTAAAAGCTCAAGTCTTTACATGCACATCGGTAATACGTCTGTGACTAGTACCGTAAAGAAAATGGGAATACATAAATAGAAGTAGGTTTTACTAATAATAGCTACCTGTAGATACAGAAGAGACATTTCTGATTTCATAGATGTTTCTAAGCCATCTGGATGCCTGTAGGATATAGCCTGCAACTCCGTAAGACTACATCTCATATAATATCAAGCTTTTCACCAGTGCTCTAAGAATAAAAAGACAGTTAGAAGTACTGCTTAGAAATATGCAATATTGTTAATAAATGACTTCTCTCAGTAGGGGCAGGTTCTAGAGGAAGAATTTCCTATCATCAGGTTCTCAGACTAGTAATTACAGCTTGCATTTTGAAAGGCACAACCTTGCTTTCAGGGATGCAATTTGCATCCGAATCTGCACTTACAAAATCAGGGGGAAGAGTTTTGCACACATAAATTAGTTGCTGGCCGCATTTCCTAGTGCTTGAACTGCAGACAATTAGCTATCCATCACTACTGACCAGGGCTTTACTCGGCAAGGACACAAAGAATAAGGCTCTGCAACCAGCACCAATCCTGTGCGTGCTGCAGTGTCTTAAACATCCCCAAACTCCATGCGCTTCACCTGACAAAGAAAAATCTCCTTGGCAGTAAAAGCTGGTACAGAACTGAAGGTTGGAGAGAAAGAGGGTGGAGAGGGAGAGGGAAAGAGAGAGACTGATTTGCTCTCAATGAATATGAAAAAGGTGATCTCTGCCATTGAGGAAAACTCTTGCACCAGCAAGTGCTGACTGATTGCGATGAGGAATGCTTTATCACCAAGATCCAGACACCCTTTCATATGGCGATTATTATTCCTGTCATGACCCTCTGGTCATCAAGCCACAGTGGCTTTTGTCACGAAACAACTATCCAATAAAGCATAATCTAGGAATAAGCCTGTAGCATAATATCTTCTACTTGCTTATACACACAGTGGGAAGAGACAAATCTTCTTCCTGTGAGTTATTACCTGCTCTAATCCACTTTGGAAAATAGCAGCATTCCCTTAATTTTGTGAAGCATGCAAACATGCTTTTCACAAGACACAGCTACCTGAATAGCTCAGCCCAGAGCTGAAAGCAAATCTAAAAGCTCTCGCAGGCAGTAACTTAGACCGTTACATCAGCAGAAATGAACTATTCCCATCAAAACTTGGTAAGGGCATGAACGTGATAAGGCTGAACTGTGTTTAATTACATATTGTCTTCTATAGGGCTGAGGTCTGGCCTGATTCCTGATGCTATTCGTGGAGCAGCAGCTCTGACAAACAGAGGTAACACATATACAAATGCATATACAAACAGCACCTATCAGCATCAGCCGTTTCAGTCCCCACGCAATAAAACAACGCTGACTTTTGCAGAACAAAGACATTTTACATTAATGCCACCATTGTCCACGTTAGTATTATTCATTATCCAACCCCAATATTCTGTAGAATGCATTTAACCTTGCAAGCATTATTTCTCTGGCTTTTCTAATTCAGCTCCTCAAGCAAGGGGGCTAACACAGCAGTTGCAGACAGCGGGCACAGTGCTGAAAGCATCCAGGGAAAAAAGGGCTGGGAACCCCTGCTCTGGGAGCAGATATGAGAAGCCACGTCTGGCCATGCAGGCCAGTTCTTTTTATGTCTTTTCTGCCCTTATTGCTTATGCAGATAGCTTTACACAAGGGCTGTTTGGAATGGTTTCATCCACCCAGCAAGCCTAACCCCGAGTAACAAATACAACAATACACATACAACTGTAGAGAATGAAAAATTAATGGTGTTGGAGGAGGACGATGCACAGAGACATTCTGTGTGACACTGGGGAGGAAGTGGGGGGTAAGTGCGCATGGTTAATATGAAAAGATGTCAAAAAAAAGATGAAGCATAATAATAGTGCAATTTATCCTTGCTAAACGCACTGCGCTGTGCTATAATTAAATATGAAAACCTAAATTTATCTCTATGTTCGGCTGTCATTAACTTAACAGGGAGTGCACATGTTCTAATCTAATGGCTGATTTTTTTTCTCCATGTGCAGCATATTAAAATGTATATTAGCCTCAAGGTGCATAAACACAAAATAATAGACCAAAGGTTTTGGCCTGTGGAGAGAAAAAACCCGTGCTCAAAGGCCGTCAAGTAGCTGGTGATGCAGGGGAGACACTCACTTAGCCTCATTAAGCCAAAGCTCTCTTTTGCTTGTCTTTTGTTCTGCATGACAGCAGCCTCTTTGTTGGATAATAATTCATTCCAAGTTCGTTCCGAGCTACCGAAACTGGTGAACTGTGGCCATTTTAATGAGCAGGATTGGTGGTATGCATAATGTGGGAGCCACGTGGCCCCGGCAATCACAGAGCACCGCAGCCAGCAAAATGAGATACTGTCGAAATCACAAATTTGTCAAGTTGGTTTTGGACAGGGGATTCTAATAAGCACTGAAATATGCATCTTATTACTCGGCATCTGCCAGTCAAAGAGCACCGTAACGAATGCATGCTGCAGGGTATGACCAGGCCCTTTCCCCAAGTAAAACAAACCGCAGGGTACACAAGAAGAATGACGGCTTTTTGGCACTGCCTGGATGCGTTGGGTTGGGTGTTTAAAACCGTTTTGCATGAGCAGTTGGGTTTTCCTGGCTTCATGTCCATTGCCAGCAGTGAACACGCTAAACCCGCCACTGCCAAGGAGTGAACGTGAAGACATCGTTCCTTAATAGCCACGTTTACTGGCTGTGAATATGCAACCTTAAACTCGGTGCTTGAAGCACATTTAGCATAGAGTACGTATAAAAACCCACAAAGATGAAACTACTTTAAACTCGCTTTAATAATCCCTCTTCCTGTTGTTTTATCCACTTCTGCCGCAAATGGCTTCACCGTTAGGGAAAGGTCTATTTTCTGTAACAACCTGCCGTCGCTGTGAGGAATAGCACTGGAGATAATCACAACATAAACTTCCGTAATAGACCAGTTAGGGGGAAAAAATGATGTTAGGCAGGGCCTTTCTTCTACAGATTGCTTTCTTCTACATAATTGCTTTCGGCTTGCAAATGCTGGGAGGTTCCCATAGTATCCTAAACCAAGAGGTTTCTTAATCAATACAGGCATACCCTTGAAGAGGCTATGCCCGGCTGAGAGCTGTATTGCAGGTGCAGGCCTTAGCTAATGGGAAAAAGGACCAAACAGCCCCCAGATATTTGTTTTTCCCCTCTGACTCTTCTTCAGGACTAGTCAGGCAAGATGGGAAAAAGGGTTTCTTCATCACTGCTAATTTGATTATAGCAATCTCTATACTACCATGTGCTCCGTCTTTCCCGACATGGCCACAGATACTGTTCTCTTCTGGGTTCTTTATGCAGCGCTAGAAACAAGGGGACAGTTCTTTACCATACTGGACAAATTCACCTTTCGAAACAACAAGGAGCACTTCCAATAAGATCAAGTGTGAAAAGCTCTGCTCAGTGAAGGCAGTCAGAGGTCTTGAAGAACGTGAAGGCACCCACAGCTTGGTGCATACATTGCAGTAGTCTTCCTGCATGGCTGGAAGTTCCCGTTTAGTTTATTTCTTTAATAGAAGAGCTAATTTAACATTTTGTATGAGATCTTGAAGGTATAGCAAGGTTTCTTCTCTGCCACAGAATCATAGAACAGTCAGGGTTGGAAAGGACCTTAGGATCATCCAGTCCAACCCCCCTGCCATGGGCAGGGACATCTCACACTAAACCATGCCACCCAAGGCTCTGTCCAACCTGGCCTTGAACACCACCAGGGATGGAGCATTCACAACCTCCCTGGGCAACCCATTCCAGTGCCTCAGCACCCTTACAGTAAAGAACTTCTTCCATACCAAAGGCTATTTAGATTTGACTGCAGTCAAGTTAGAATTAGGAGGTTTGTACTCTTCACAAGACTCGGCGTTTTGTACCCATAGATACCTCAAGGAAGGGCACATTTTAGTCTTAATGGGAAGACCATCCACTCAGGGAACAAATTAGCTTGCTAAATACAAAGTGATGAGAATTCTCACTGAAGTTCATACACTGTGCCTTGGGATCATTCTCTCCCATCAGCGTGCTGGTGTAAACCACCTTCAATAAGTGTGTTTGTATCAGACATGGTTTTAACATTTTCAGTACAGCACAATCTTCACAGCTGAGGAGGAGCCGCAATGAAAACAAGTTTGGGCTGCGTTTTGGCTTTGGGTTTTGGCTATTTCTGGAAGCAAGATGCTTAAATTCTTATTTGTTCTTCTTTTTCCTTTAACCTTTAAATATGATCAAAGAAACGTCAGGTTTTGCAAAACTGGTGCTGAAAGCAAGGTATGAAACATCCATATACGTTTATATATATACCCACACCTACACTGCCCTATTTTTAATGCTTAGCTACCTGATACGTACAGAGGCCATTGCATTAAGCACAAGTTTTATAGCCAACATTAGGTGGAAGTTTATGCAGGAGAACACTATAGTGCTTCTGTGAGCACCAGCGGACATCCGTGCATCTGGGACATAATCACTGCAGCTCTCTGCAGTAAGATCAGTGAGCACCAAAAGAGTCCTGTAACAAACAGACAAGGTGACACAGGAGAGCAAATGGTGCCTCTGGGGAATACTGTATCTATGTAGGTACCCGGTGAGAACACAGTGATCTTTCTCACTCTGGTCATGGATCTTCCTGAGAAACTCAGGAGCGTTGTTTAAGCCATAGCTTTGTTAATTCTGCATTATAGGGATACTACCTGTGCTCTTCTCTCCTACGCAGCAACCCCAGTAACTGTGGGTGATAAGACCATGCCCTACATCTTAGCTGTCTTCTTGATTGCATCATGCACTTGATCTCAGCCCTAAATTCATGCTGAGGTTAAGTGTACTTCTACAAAAGGTCTTCCTCGAGGGACCCAGTGAGCAGCAGTGTGGTGTCATCATTACCTTGCCATTCTCCTACTCAGTGGCGAGGCTTGCAAGCTGAGATTATAGCTGAGAGAAGCTGACACGTTTTATTCCATTCATTTCATGGAAAGGTGATTTAGAGGGGATGTTAATGACAGTTATCTGTGCCAAGGCTCCCCCACTAAAAAACAAAACCAAAGCCATCAGAAAAGCAGTGAGGAAGGAAGCCCAGAAGACTGGCTTTGCCCACGTTGGTGAGTCTGACACAGTATATGGGCTAGGACTGTCTTTGGAGCAGTTATGGATAAGGCTACAACCACTGTTTTCCGTAGGAAAACAGTATTTTCCTATGGAAAACAGTATCACCCAGCTGACTGGAAGCCACAAGTCAGGTTAGCACTTCTAAGTGGGAATCTCAGTGCTATTAAAGGTCACACCTTGGACAACGGCAAGTATTGGCTATCAGCAAATACCTACAAGCTGGCTCCGAGGTGATAAATTTAGGGTTTATACACCAAAAACTGCATTCTGCAACAGTGAAAAACATGAGAACAGCACTCAAGTTTCCAAATGTTCTCCAGTGCTATGATACTTCTCATATCTCACATACGGCCAAGATGGTGCCAGACCCTTTCCAGTGGTGCCCAGTGACAGGACGAGGAGCAATGGCCATAAACTAACACAGACCAAGCGTCACCTCAACATGAGGAAGAGCTTCTTTATGTGAGGGTGTCAGAGCCCTGGCACAGGCTGCCCAGAGGCTTGTGGAGTCTCCCTCTCTGGAGCCATCCCAAACCCACCATGGACACGTTCCTGTGTGCCCTGCTCTGGGGGGCCCTGCCTTGGCAGGGGTTGGACCGGGTGATCTCCAGAGGGCCCTGCCAACACTGATGGTCCTGGGATTCTATCTTAAAGGCTATAAATTACATGCTGAAAGTATTAGTTTCATTAATTCAGAAGCATGAACAGGTACTAATCAACATCATTCTGTTTTGCAGCCAGAAGCTGATGTTTGCTATTACATTGCCTATTAGAGAATACTATTTAGCACACTATTTTTCATATTCTTTCTGTTTAGGGAGGAAATTATTGTGATAAACATAATAACTGTCAGTGATAACCATTCACTTTGTCTTTTATCTGGTGACTGCACGCAAGACAGCTTCAGTTTAACATCGTGTACTGCCGAGAAACAAACATTTACCTTTTAGTTTGGCCATCAAATACCACAAGGTTTCATTACAAAACTCTCCCGTGCCACTCTCCCGTGGCGACGTTCTGCGCTCAGCACCTGTTTGATGCTGAAACCAGCACGGAAAATGGATTATCAAAAGAGTAGTGCACTGCTATATGAAAATATGGGGTTTCGTTCAATAATGTATTGCGCATCAAAATAGATGTTGTTATTATGAACATACTTAGTTGGGAATAGGATTCGTCCTAACTCTGTAATATATTCAAAACTGGGAGAGGCTCAATGAATTTGTATACAACCAGAAGGCAAGTGGTTATTGAGGCTGGCGAAAAGTTCCTTCTCATTGAACTGTCAATTGCCTGAACTTCTTATCCCTGCGATTCTCCATTAAAATGAACAGGGATTTTATAACAAAATGGAGGGTGATTCCTTTATATTTTTACATTTACTGCACCAAAAATATGACAGATCAGAATCAGCATCTTTGCTTTCCTCTTCTTTGAATGCAAAAGTTCATCAGGATTTTCTGTTTAGCTTCTCCCAGGGTTTTACTGAAGAAGCTGTGTTTCATCTCCCAGTAACATCAGGACAAACTTGGATAGCTCCTTCTAAGCTTTTAAAATCATAATGCAAGATGATTGTCCTAGTGATAGGACAAGGGGCAACGGGTTCAAACTGAAACAGGGGAAGTTTAGATTGGATATAAGGAAGAAACTCTTTACTGTGAGGGTGGTGAGGCACTGGAATGGGTTGCCCAGGGAGGTTGTGAATGCTCCATCCTTGGCGGTGTTCAAGGCCAGGCTGGACAGAGCCTTGGGTGCCATGGTTTAGTGTGGGGTGTCCCTGCCCATGGCAGGGGGGTTGGAACTGGATGATCTTAAGGTCCTTTCCAACCCTAACTATTCTCTGTCTCTATGATGGCCACCACATTTTATTCCATGGATAACATATACTTTCCCACCCATCACTTTTATTGATGAGAACATATACATCACATCAACAGGCTATCTTCTCTTCTCCAGCAGAGTAAGGACATGCTTTTTAGTGACTGTATGTTAGAAAGGGGATCAGAAGTGAGCGTTATGACCTGCTGCCAAGCAATCTAGATAGCTGTATTTGAAACCCCAGTACCGAACTAAATTTACCAGGCACAAGTACCTGAAATCCAATATTGATAATAATTTATGAAAGTAAGAATACTGATTCCTATAATACTGCAAACCTAGTTTATGATAACATAATTACTTACACTAATAACACTGCTTAGGCACAGTCTTGCTAATTATGATATTATAAATATTAATGATATCAAGCCTTTGTATTTGATTGCCCCCGGTAGGATCGTTTATCATGGTATTTCCTTTTACCTGTGCTGTACTGTTTTCCTTCCTTTCCCCTTGAATGCTCACTGGTGGAGAAACCCATCCTGAGCGTATGCCTAAAATACATCACTAACTTCTCAGTGGTGCAGCCTGGTTAACTTTATATGTTATTATTTAGTAGCGACGATCCAATGGTATAATTCAGCGCTAACGGCAATCAAATATACCACCAGTTGTACTCTTGTTCCTTTTAAATGCCTAACAGAGCCAGCTAGACAAGATTACGCAGGGCTTTGTTTTCCATTCTTTTTCATGCGACCTGTTTCAAGTTAAGATTCCTTTGAATTATTAAACGCTTCCTTAAAGCGCCTTTTCACGCTACCTTTTTAAAGTTAATTATTGATGTAGTGACAAGTGGAAACGACGAAGAATGAGAATTATTTTTCCCTCATTCAAAAGGACGTAAGAAACATCTTTGACAAGGGCTGTCTGCTTAGTAAAATACACAGGTAATCCCACGTAGAACACCGAATGCAGCTTTAAAGAAGAATTACAACAAATCTCTGTTACATGAGTTGGAAATGCTGTGGATGCTTCCACAGGTGATCCAGGAAGGAAGTTTAGATGTAACCCTTTGAGCCTGGTTTAACTGCTTAACATAAGCAGATGAAAACGAAACTGCTTATATCTTGGTTTCTTTCTAAGCAGCGCATTAGCCAGAGCTTTAGCAATAGGATTGTCTTTTCTCCTCAAAGGTAACGTGATAATTTTCAGAGCTCCACAGAGAGCAACAACAACGCGGGAGTCTCTCATCTCCTGCTAAACCCAACTCCAGTCATCAGCAACCTCAAGTGGAGATTTGGAGGTGCCCGACACTCCAAATCCTATTCTGTTGTAATTCTTGACTTTATACAACCTTTTCAACAGTGTTCTATCAGAGTTCTGGAAGGATGATAATCAACAGGCATGATGTATCACTGAAACCAGTCTTCAAAGTGAGCCCCTCTAGTAACTCGAAACAAAAGCTCAACCTCCCTGCTGTGCGGGTGTTTTGCTTAGAGCGGGAGCAGTAGGGCATCAGTAGGAAGCCAGTTACATCTCCCTGCTTCTCAGCATGGATGAGCCCATGTCCTGGTGGAGGGGTGAGCAGCACTGGCATAGCTGCAGAGATGCTTTTGTAGCAGGTAAGTACCACAGCAGACAAGAAAGGCAACCCAGAGGTTAGGGTTTCAGAGAGACCATAGTTCCTGTTCCTAGTCCACCACATACTTTCAGGGTTTTAATGATCTCGCATTATTTGGTGTCACCAATTCCTCACTCTGCCTTGCAGGTGGCTTGGGAGTCAGCCCACATGAAAGACAATGAGATGCTCAGGTACAATGACCAAAGGGCCGCTCCTGATCCAGTCTTCCCATTAACTCCTGGTTTGTGACAAGCTTTCTCAGCTGGTCAGCTCCAGTGCTAGAGTCTTCCTATCTCCTGACTGGAACACCCAGGCACTTCTGGCACAATGTGGATCGAGTTGATCTTCATTAAAACAAGCAGTTCCAGACCTTGTTCCAATACATTTGTCATTTTACATCCTACACTTTCTTTGTGTTTTTAAAGACCTGGTGTTACGAATGAAGGGGAGAGATCATATTTATAGTACAAATGTTATCCCGTATCAAATCCCTTCAATTTGTCTTCTTAAGCTGCCCTCAGATACTTGTTTTACTCGGAAGGAAAAAGACTTGGTGACTACTTGTGACAGCAGCAGTGTTTAACCGAGAAGCAGAAACTGCATACAATGGTTATGAAACTGCATCCAAATCAGGGTCACTATGCAGGAATGGCAATCAAACAACATACCTTTCCCATCAGACCAGCAACACTAGGTACTGGTTTTCCTTTCTGATGGCGCACGGTTGCAGGGCTCTGTCCATCCCAGTCTTCGAGCTCCTCAATGCTTTTCAGGTAAAGAAGAGCTTGCAGTCCAGTGCAGTAGTCATCGATAACAGTGAAATCTTGATTCTGGATTGCACTGCACACCTACAAAAGGGCAGTGCATTATCAGCAACATCCTGGCAAAGGAGCATCCGGCATTAGCAAACTCTTTGGATTTACTGATTATCAGAGGAACCTTTCTGCAGCTCCACTGGGAAAGAATGACAAGAATTCAGGGTATGAATTGGCTGCTTAGTCCTATGCTGTAATACCACCACTGCAGTTCAGTAAAAGAAGGACTCAATAACACTAGCTATGCCTAGGTTTCCCAATCACAGCCCCTAGACCAGACCTGAAGGCTGTTCAGAAGGAAGCCTGCAAGCCCAGCCCCAAGTGCGCCTTCTGGGGTGCTGATGCTGAGCATGCCAAACATAAACCACCCCAGGCCTTTGCCTGCAGACAGACAGTGGCATTCCCCAGCCTGCTCTGCTCAGGATGCACAGACATATCCAGTTAGGTCCCAGCCAAGCAAATCACAGAACCACAGACCTGTTGAGGCTGCAAGGTATCTCTAGACACTGCCTTGGCCAACCTCCCAGCTCACAGAAGGGTCAACTAGAAGAGGCTACCCAAGCCTGTGTTGCCAAGGTGTGAGTATCTCCAGGGACTGCACAACCTGGCAACCTGAATCAGTATTCATCCTCCCTTGCAGCTTTTCCTGCTATTTAAATGGAATTTCCTGAGTTCCCGTTTGGGCCCATCGCTTCTTGCCCTCTCACTGCATACTGCTGAGAAGAATTTAGCTCCACTGAAAATGTCTCAGCAAGCAACACCCATTAAGCTGACCCACCAGTATGGGTGAGCATTGCCAGGAACAGAACAGGACAGTCCCCTTCTGCTAATCCCCATTTGCCATGCAGTGGTACTGGGAGGCCAAGCCACTTTGGTTTAGATACCTTAGATAGCAATATAGCCTTATAAACACATCAAACAATGATTCCTGACCTGCAGAGCTTACCATATAAACACAAAACTACTGAGAGCAGGTAATAACTGGCCATTTATACATGTGCAATCTGTATGTATGTATGTATATATATGTATACATACATGTATAATCTGTGTGTATATGTATATATAAGTATATATACATGTATAATCTGTATATAATGTATATATGCATAATCTGTGAATATATATGTATATATATACATGCATAATTTGTGTATATATATACACATAATCTGTGTATATATATGTATATATACATGCATAATCTGTATATATGTATATATATACATAATCTGTGTATATATATGTATACATACATGCATAATCTGTATAACTGGCCATTGATAGAGATCCTTCTGGACCACTTTATGGATTCTAACTCAGATTTAAACCCAGAGAGATGCAAACTGACAAGGGCATGGAAAAATCCCTGCCTCTTCTCTGAACACCGCCTCATTAGCTAAACTCTAATCATCCATCAGTGACGAGGTGCAGGGTTGGTTGAGTCCCATTCATTGCCAGTCCCCGGAAAGGCTCTGATGTTCCAGATGTGTCAGTGTTTGCAGAACTCTGATTCAGCTTTTCTTCTAAAACCTAAAAAGAACACTCCTGGTAATACCTACACATAACACGTAATGAACACTACAATGAAACAGCCACCTGTGTTGGAACGTGAATATGTGCACGTGCACAGACACATCCGCACTCCTTGGACACGAAAACACACCTTGAATCATAACTTTGGGACTTAAAACACATATAAGCAGATACATATAATTGTGTTTTCCAATCTCGGGAATGATCACACAACTTGCAATTCTCAAGACAGGTATCATCACATTGTATAATAACACATACTATGGCTGTAGAAGGGAAAATAAGGGCAAACTGTAAAATAAGCACAAGCACATCTGCTATGCAGTGCATTTACATCACCCAAAATCTGTTTCTCTTGAGAAACAGGGTGAGCATTAATTAGGCCTGTTATAACTTCCACAAACCTCAGGACTTTGCTATTTCCAGAGCAATTAGAGAGAACATCCTCATAATAATACAGTTATCTAACTGTAAAACTCAACCGTTGCTTATTTAAACCAAGGATTTCTCTCTGGTTTCAGCGCAGGGGTAAGGCTTTCATCAGCTGTTCTTAACACTACAAAAAACTGAAGGAAAACATACAGTTAAAAGCCATGGTATGTCACCTGAAACAAGTTCAGGCACTGTTGTCAAACCCCTGCAATGCTTTGACAGCATGTATACACATGAGCTCCACTGGAGGATACCTGTAATAACCTTATAAATAAAGAGGCTTTCACTGTTTTCCATCTGGTGGTGCAGTGTTATGAACTGCAGTCATATACAAACGTTCAGAAGATGATACCACTCTAAAAGCCAACATTTGCTCCCTGGGAGTCTATGGGCACTGGCTGCCTTCCCTGGAAAGCCAAGCGGGCTCCCGAACGGAAGGGAAAATGCAATTCTTCAAAGAAAAATGTAAATCTCAGCACTTAAAATAGCTGTTATCTGAAATGGAAAGGCTCAGAACCAGAATTAGTGCTGTCTGACAATCCTCCTCTCCTGTAGCAGCCTTACGACGATGGTGGTAAATGGTGCGGAGAATAAACCCAAGACATGCCTTTCCCTGATTTCACTGGGATAAAAGCAAGTGCTTATGTTTATGGGCCTTTCCTGGAACAGCAGTCACTCAAACATTAACACCTATGAAACTAACAGAAACAGTTTTGCCATGGTTTTAGCCAAACATTCCGAGCTTGGGAAGTTCTTACATTACACATATCGGATGTGAGGTTAAGGCTTACAGTATCTCCCATGAATGAGCGTAGAAGCCGTTGCTGCATTCCAGAAGGCGGTGAACAAAGTCAAGCTGAAAAGGTCACCCTGACCCATCAGCCATGACAATTTCTACACCATAGAGAGAGGTTTTTAGCATCATACCTGGCTGCCTCAGCATCACCAGTTTAAATGACACCGTGCTCTCTTTTCAGCATGAGAGAAGCGGCAGGGCAACAAGAATCAAACTCACGCATCTGGAAACATCACAGAAGAACTGACTTGACCCATCTCCACACATCATTAATGCCCCCACTTCACTCCTGCTGCCTGCACTGGGAATAGGCATGCTTTCCCTCCCTTGCAAAGCTAAACATCCAGGTCTTGCTCACACTGAGCAGAGCAGCAGCATGAAACTGAGCTGCAGCCAGCACTGCCCACTCAGCTCCTCCCCTTGGCATCAGGCTTTTATCAAGCAGTCATTTAATCTCAGACTGGTTTGGGCTGAAGGGACCTTAAAGCTCACCCAGTTCCAACCCCCTGCCATGGGCAGGGACACCTTCCACGAGAGCAGCTTGCTCCAAGCATGGCCGAGATGGCATCTATTTAAGATCCCTTGATCCCAAATGATCCAAGCGAATCCATGTAAATTAACACTCAGCTATTCACTGACCCAGGCTTTCACCTGAAACACAGAATCACAGTAACAGCTAGGTTGGAAAAGACCTTTATGACCATCAAGTCCAACCTTTACATTTAGGTAGCAAGGCAACAGATAGGCCCTTCTGAGCAAACTAAGGGACAGGGTGAGGTCCAGGCCACAACGAAGCTGTTAGCTGTCCTCCTGCCTGGGTCTGTCTCTAGCTTTGGACTAGGACTTGGGCTAGAAGGGAAAGGTGCTACATTTTTAACGTATATTATTCAAATTGCACTAGTATACAAGGAGATCCTTTTGCATTAGCTTGGTTTTACTGCTCTGAAGAACTCTTACAATCCCATTTCTTACATCTGACCTCCTCCCCCTTTCGCAAGACTCCGATGATTGCCCCTTACATCCCAAAACAGACAAGCAGGCCAACATGCTATGTCTGATCAATTATATCATGCTCTCAGTATTCCTGCAAACTAAACCTGTCCGGTATGAATTGCAACCATAGGTTACAATTCTAATCTACACAGACATGTCTGAGATGCTTAAGGACACGATGCCTGCTTTGCTGCTGGTAAATCAAGCACGCACCAGATGATCTCACTGGGGAATGGGGATGCAAAAATGAATCACAGACTAAGGCTCTAACTAAAGCTGTTCTGCAAAATGTAGTGATGGGAGAGGCACGCAAAGGTCCCTGCTGATGTCCTGCATGAGAAATGACCCGTTTGCTCTCTTACTATAAATAAGCACAAATACCGAGGTTCAACTCTGTCAAAGGATGCGGAGCCATTACAAACCTGACCTGAGGAGCTGGAGTAAGCTGGCGGGAGATCATGATTGTGTAAAAAGGATTCTGCAGGTGACAGGATTTTCATGAATCACTCACTTCGATCTGCGACTCTTAATCCACGTCGTTTGAAGAACAGGTCCATTACTGGTGACAGGTACGACCACATCGCTCACAGAACATTGTAAATGCCTTTGTAGCAGAGTCATTCCACAACAGAGAGATGGCGATTTCTGAAGTCTTTACTGAAGCAAATTGCTCTGTGTCAGACCCTTTAGGCTCTGTCCACAGTCTCTGTTTCTACGAGCAATGGGAAAGATTGCTCCAGAAAACCTACCCAGACGCTGCATTTTGGTTTGCTTGCCCAAAACTGGATGTGGTTCCTGCCCAAGCTTTGCCATACCCTGGGGTTCTGTGCGGAAGACCTGTACTATCTGTGCAGAACATGGACAACGTAGCTAAGGCGTTTCCAGCCGGATCAGTCACTAAAGCAATTCCTGTTCAGTGATGTGCTTGTGTTTTCCCACTGGGGGATGCTGCAGAGGAGAAGACATTTTCTTTAACCCTAGAAAGAGGAAACAATGCACCCCCCTTCATGCACTGCTCTGTTCCCTTTCTCTTACCCCACTACCTTCAGTTTTTATATAAACTCACTATTATATGGTGAAATCCCAGCTGGGCAGGTGATGATTGGGAAAATGGTGCCAAAAATGGACCTATTCCCCACCTGCATTCTTCCTATTCCATCAATAGCAGAGATTTCGGCAGAGGAGATGCAGATCTAGATTTGCTTGTATCAGTTCTTCCCTGCACTACTTTTAACTAACAAGAGGTAGTGTGTGTATAATCCCATGTACTGCTAGTTCACCGCAAGAGGCTGGAGCAGGGCAGAGAACCCAGCCTGTTTAATAACATGTTGCCTTGCAATGAGTGTTAAGTATCCTTGGTGTGGCTAAATCTGTGGGAACAAGAACGCTGCAGTGTTTGGCAGCAGTCACGGTCCTATTCAGAATTGACTGAAAGCATTACTAAACTCCCTTGCCAAGAATGAGTCTGTGCTAAGGACACAATAGCCCGGAGACAATGTTAGTTTTTACACCCCTCTGAAATCAACATTTCTCTCTGCAGAACATGGGTGTAAAACAATTGTCAGTTCTGGAAAACAGACGGAGCAGTACGGAGGCAAATGGGTGCCAACGATACACAGCCTACAAGTCAGAAGATTGATGGGTAGAGATTTGTATACATAAACACAAATCACATCGCTTGACTGCTCTACCATATTAGTTTCCACTTGCTGTAGCTGTACAGCATCAAAGGGACATCACTCATGTCCCCATATATTGCATTTAGTGGCAATGGAAAGGACTACCAAAAAAAAAGGGAACCCAGACAAAAAAATCAAAGCAAGAGTTTCTAAGTAGTTTCCTGGCAATTGAGACAGAGGCTCTTTCATCTGTGCTCTAACAGGCAGGGCATTGATTTAAACTCCTTCGGAGATCTCAAATGCTGTTATATTCTTAGGTCTTGCTGGCTGCTTGCTTTGTCCCTTTTCCTTTCCCCCCTCAAATGATAAAATTCCAGCATTTAGCAGAACGGCATCTTGCTTCCCCGGAAGACGGAGACTTAATTCAGCTCTGGCTCTAAACTGCAGAGGATCTCTGCAAAAAATAGCTCTCAAAATGCCATCGGGTTAGGAATTTGGCCTTTGACTTCACAATTCTAATATTCTCACCATAGCAAGCGGATAAACAACTACTGTACCTGTGAGTGGTTTGACAATGGATTAACAATTCCACATTTCCATTAATATGGCTTTGCATATATTCCTATATTTGGATATATATTTGCATATATTCAATATTCCTTTGCAATACTTTTGGCCGATATGCCCAAATGGCTAGCAAAAGATTTACTGCTTAGATTTTAGATGATATTTCCAATTTTAGCATTGTTCACCATTTTTTTCTGTTAAAAATCCTTCCTGATGAGCACTGAAGACATAAATCCCGTTAGACAAACGTTTACGAATGACTCCAAGCTGGTTTTCCACGTCGAGCTGAGGCTGCTGCTTTTCTGATGAGTGTCTATTGGCTAAGATTCTGGTGGAAAAAGACCGAAGTTGTAAACGAATACAAGGTGCTTCAGGAAGGATCCTGTCTGTGCCCACCTGGGTGTCCATGTGAATCCACAGCCTTTATTGTAGTGGACAAGAGCAGGGTTATAAGCTGGGTAAGGCATACATACAGTGTAAAATGTATTCTCAAAAGCAACTAGCAAAAATTGACTCAAGTAAAGGGAGCTCTTCCTGGGCCATGCAATCTATATGCTGCAGAGCCCATGGAAACGAAAACACATGTTTTCCAGCCCCTGTACAATGATTTAGATGTGCCCAGCTCTACCAAGTGAAAAGCCTTGGCTGGCTGACACAGGACTCATAATAATGCACTATGGGAATAAGGAGACAAACAAAATACCCTCTGAGAGAGGCTGCTGTGCTTCCAATCTTCAGGATGCCAAGGTCTATGGAAAGACTGCCTGTATAACAACGGTGCCTCCTCCTCACGTCTCTCTGAACACTGACTTACCACCACATTAACTGCGCAGCCTATATTATCCCTTCTAGCAGCAATTGTTACTTTTGTTGAGGATACTGGGATTCCGAACATGCGGAGACGTGGATTATGGGACACCGCGGTGCGCTCTCTGGAAAAATAGTGGGATTCTTTGTTTTAAAGCACAAATCTGTAAGGAAGAAAAAGCTTCCCAAAGATTGGTACAGTACAGATGGAATGCTGTGATTCATTCACATTAGCTGCTCAAATGACTCTAGAGACACAGGTTAGCAGATGGGATGTTACTTAACAAGGCTTGAGCTACTGGATCGGGATGCAGAGCTGATTTGGATGAGGGACCACAAGTAAGGAAATCAGGATGCAGTACGTGGGCAGCAAGAAGAGCCACCCAGCATGTGTTGAAGCCGCAGCAGCCTCCTGAGAGAAGATTCCCTAGCACCAAAGTGACTCCCACTGGGACAGAGACCCCAGAGGACCTGGTTTTGGGGGGTGAAAGACGGACCCTGTTTGTGTATTGCGCTCCAGAAACCTTGGGCAACAGTGAAGGAGGAGAAAAAAGCCTAGAATCCATTAGCCACTTCTCAGACGAGGGCACGGCAGGGGATAAGAGCACCGTAAGGGATCCTTTAGGAACGTTATCCAGCGCATTAATTCCTAGCCTACTCAGATGCATTTTTCCTCCCCTTAAATTCTTCTCTGCCAATTAATGTATCTTTGATCTAAATCGCTCAAAACGGGGTGCTCGGGAGTGGAAAACTGGTACTTACCAAGGGAGCCGGAGCGATGCGATTCTGCATCCCGTGTCTTTGACAGGGGAAATGCAGACGAAACCGAGAATATTCAGCAGGCTCCCTGAGGGAACTGTGGCTTTTTCTTCCCTGTCAACCACCCCTAGAGGAATGGGCATATTTCCTTATCTCACTAAAGCATTCTGTCTGTTCTTGGAACTACAAAGTGGACCTTTATGCAGTAGGTGGGCGCACACACTGATAGAAGTGCTGATCGCGATCATCCTCCCTAAGAAAACAATATGATTCCACGTGCCTCGAGCATTGAGGAGAGTGGAAAACAGCCTCATAAGCAGCCACCTATAGCAAATTGTATCACTGTGCTGTAGATCTACAAAATGAAAGGTATCTTTGAAAGCAGAGGAACTAACTCCCTCGTGTAAACAGCCCAAACGCATACAGAGGCTCTACAACTATCTCTAAATATATGTTGAATATGATTTCATATTCCATTTATTAACACCCAACAGTCTCGCCTCTCTCTTTATTCTAAGTACTGTTGTGGAAATCCTCCAGCTCTCCCAGCAGTTCTACAGATGCTGGTACAGCATCAGAAGCAGTGCCAAATAGATGTAGATTCAATTCACTCATTTCCATGGGCTGCATCCTTCAGCTCCTCCAAAGGTATTTCTAAAGCAGCTTATGAGCTAAGCCGCTCGGATCTGGTGGTTTGATGTTAAAAGTCGTCAAGTAACATAACACAGTCAGAAGTCAGCAATGTTTTAAAGACTGGGTTTTCTAAGAGCTAACCAACAGCAACACCATCCGCTCGGGATAGGGCCTGGAGCACAGTGTGATGGGGACCGGCTGAGGGACCTGGGGGGTTCAGTGTGGAGAAGAGAAGGCTCAGGGGGGACCTGATGGCTCCCTACAAGTGCCTGAGAGGAGGATGGAGCCAGGAGGGGCTGGGCTCTGCTCCCAAGGAACAAGGGATGGGACAAGAGGAACCGGCCTCAAGCTGCACCAGGGCAGGTTTAGATGGAGCTGAGGAACAATTCCTGCCCCAGAGGGTGCTCAGGCATTGGCACAGGCTGCCCAGGGCAGGGCTGCAGGCACCGTCCCTGCAAGTGTTCACACAGCGTGGAGACGAGGCCTCAGTGCCATGGGTTAGGGGTGGCCTTGGCAGTGATGAGGGTTGGACCAGATGAGCTTGAAGGTCTTTTCCAACCTGGCTGATTCCATGATTCTCGGGTCCATTGTTCCAGTTTTAATTTGAACATGTCCGGTTTGCAAGCCGCGTTAATTGGAATGAAAAGGTCAAAACTAAAATACGGTGCAGGAAGACTGAAACAAAGATCACCGTCGCCCAAACGGGGTTTTTTTCTTTAAATGTGCTAATTCCACACATTTTGAGAGTTTTCATTATCAGTTTAAACTGGAAAACGCTTTGACCTTTGTGACAGAGTAACTATTTCCTGATTAGTGGTAATACTCGGGTTCATTAACGCAGCCTGGATCCAGCATAAAGCTTCAGCATCCCTCATCCCAGGCCACTGGACCAGACGCAGCAGGGCCTTGAACCCACATCTATGTTGATTAAATGAAATGGGTCAATGAAAAACCCCCTCCCCAGAGAAGTTTCCAACAAACCCTAATGAGAACCATGCTCTGAGGAACATGCTCCTGCGACCACAAGTCCGAAAGCTGCAAACCTCTCCCAATCCAACAGACAAGCGCTATTTCCACGGCGGAACCTCAGCTCGGCCCTGCAGTGATTAACCCCTCATCCCTGGGAGCCTTTCCCTCTAGTACTCACACTGTATTTCAGCTAGAATTGCTTCCATCCTTTATCAGCCCAAATCTGTGCAGCGGCTGCTGAGTCCATTGAAGAATGAGATGCACGCGCAGGAACCAGTTTTGACCCACTGAGTCTTTCAAACCCGCTTCCACATTTCCTTAGGGATTGTTTCACCCAGCTCTGTTCAAACAACAAACAGCAGCAAGGAAAGCGGCTACATAACTGGTACTGAGGGCAGTTATACCCTTACCTAACGTACTGCAAGCGTCAGATGAAATGGTTTCTGTTTCTCTCATTCAAATTGCATGGATAAAAGGACCTCTCCGTAGCCGGATCAAGCTGTGTTTCAAGGGGGGCTTGCGTTGTAGCAGGAAAAAGCCTTCAGAAAAGCTCGTATTCCCAAATTGCTCCATCCTTCATGGGCTCCATCCTTGCCTGAGCACAGCTTCCTTCACGGCTTGCTCTCCCTTTCTTCCTTCCACCGCCAGCTACGGCTTGCGGCTGAAAGAGCGACAGAACTGCTTCCATACGGAAAGGAAAACTCAGGATGTCCCCCGCAGTTACAAGACATCTGATTTAAAACAAAGCACAGGGAATTCCCTAAGGAATCACTGGAGGTGGCAGGAGCAAAATTTTCCTTCCATTGACATTTTCAATGGTCAACAAGGCGCTGGGTGCATTTCCAGGTTCAATTCCTAGTCCCCACCACACTGAGACGCAAGGGGAACTCAATCCACAACAGAGCTAGCTTTGTGTTTGAAAGCAGCCGGAGCTGAGGAAAACAACTTGCCCACGATCCCTTCAACACTTCCCTGAGCCTCTTCCGAAGATCATCATCTCCGTGTTGCTTTTCCTTTGGGAGCTTTTAAACCAAAGTCACCCGATGTCGATTCACACCACGTGGTTTTATCTACAGGGGGGACAGATCTCCGCTTGTTCACACAAGACAGTGGCCATGGGAATCCACATCCGCAGTGGAAAGACAAGCAACACCGTGGATCCTTGGGAGACAGGCAGAGCGCATGCTGCCAAACTGCTTATTCTTCACATCTCCTCAACCCTTCAAGCACCTGGGTCACCAGGTCCAGGGAAACAGGGAAACACCTGGCCAGAATCAGGGAATTGTTGGGGTTGGAAAGGACCTAAGATCATCCAGCTCCGGGCCAGGGACACCTCACACTGAAAGAGAAGCAGGCTCAGTGTCCCCAGGTATAAGAGCAGAGAACAAATCCTCTGCAGGGAGTGACTGGTATAGGACAGCATTGGAGCTGATGCTCAATTGAGACCTAATTGTTAGTAAATAATGATTACCATTCAGCGATACTTAAACCTACTTTGCATGAGAATCCGCTATAAGAATGACAAATAGCAACTGTTAGGGAATGAGCTTGAATTCATTCTTATAAAACCATGCCCTAACAATCCTATCCATGCAGAGCTCATTTACTAGCTGGTGAAGTGAGCAGAAATAAAGGTAAGCTCATAGAGAAACCCCCTACGTATAAAACTACTGCAAAACTGCACAAAGTAGAAGGCATTATTAGCTTAGGGTTCAATCTGTAACTTCACTGTATGCTGATCTGAATAGTGCAGCTTTCCATTAAAAGTCACGATGAAACTAAAAATCAATAATAATGAAAACCCGCTCAAATTTGGTATTTTTTGCCCACTTTATAAAGAAAAAAGAGTCGAGGTCTTGTTTGACAAATTCTGATTCCCATCAAAAGGAATTCTCACAGGAAATCCTCACTATCCATTAGCGATTTCCAACCCAAGCATCTGGAATGGAGCAAGCCTGGCAGCCCTCTAATGACTTTTTGCTCTTCGCAAAGACAGCTGAGAACAGGCTGAGCTCCTGTCATTAGCACCGAGCCAAGAAGAAAGCAGCAAACACTGAAATGTTGACCACTTGAGCACGTCTGCCCCGACTTCTCTCGCTCTCACGTTGGGTTTCCTTTTGATTTTATGGTGACATGTTCAAACAGCGCTTTGTTCCCTCTTTTGTTTCTGCATGCCCTGTAAATCCCAGCTCCGCAGAGAAGGGCCGCTCCATCCCGCGCCGTGGCCATTGAAGGCGCTTTCAAGCGCGCGGCTCTGTGAGCGCTGGAACTAATGATAACCGGCTTCCAGCAGCTCCGTGTCTCCTGGTTGGGTTCTCTGACATGTAATAAGGTGTGACTGCCAATTAAAGCCTTTCCTGTGGCTGCCACGGTCCTAACAGCACTGTCCCATGTGGATTCTCAGAGGTCTAATAAAGGTGAGCTCATGGCGCGCTCGCGCTTGTGGTGAAGGAAGGCAGGAACGTGCTCTCCTCTGCCTGACTTTTTCGCTTTCTCAATACTTGTTATAGCAAACTACTTCCTACCTTCCGGCAAATTCCAGTGCAAATGGGCACTAAGCTCAAACGAGACTGAGGATACTCAAAAGGACATACAAACATATGCGGAGTTTCTTCAGGAACATGGGCTAAAGACTGCTCTTTCTACATGAGACTACATATATCTCAGTAAAAGGACTTGCGTCAGAAAAGTGGGTTTTGCCTTAAAATTGTTGGTGGGTGTAAAACGCCACCCCTTGAATCTCATCTTGTATCATTTTGGTGGCCTCCCACCATCCAGCAATCTACCCTCCACTCATCAATTTAATGGGCAAGAGAAGAAATAGCCCAATCTCAACCTCTCTGTACCACGGACAGGTTTGTACAGAACGGTTGTGTTCTTCTACTCCTTGAGCCACAGAAGCTTCACAGCGTCCAGCTGGTGTCGAAGTATGTTCTGAAGCTTAGCGACCCACGGAGCACGCTCTGACAGGCACAAAGCAAAGCCTTGAGCCTCTCTGCCCTCCATGTGCTGGTGTAAGGATGGGCTGGGCGCAGAGGAAGGGTGGGCTTTAGTGGCTGAGCCCTTCCTCTGCATTCAGAATCACTGCTACTCACTGCAAGACACAGTAGTTTTTTCCAAGTGTCATCACAGAATCAACTGGGTTGGAAAAGACCTTCAAGATCATTGAGTCCAACCTTTACCCCAGCACTGCCAAGGACATCACTACTCAGTATAAACTCAACTTGGAATTGTAAACCACAAGGCTCGCTCCATCAACGCCCTGTTCTGCACATCCATGATTTCAATCTCTTTTAGTTTTTCACTCTCCATACCATTCAATGGCATGAACAGTAATTCCTGAATGAGAATTCTTTTGGTCTCATCTGGTCCTCACTTAACTCAAGTATCTGTGTCTTCACTGACTTGGACAGACACTGAGAAGGGCTTTAGAAGAACACCAAGTGTTCTTCAGCTCTCCTCATTGCAGTTCTGTAGATGTAAAAAACCATAGAGAAATTGCATCAGTCTGTAATTAATTAACAAATTAATAAAGAAATGTATTATTAATTAATAAATAATAAATGAAAAATTAAATAGGGAAAAATGTGACAAAGGATCCCAGAATACATTTCATGGGATTTTATGGGGCGGATGGTGGGGGGTGTTGAGATTAGGGTGGAGAAAATGGGAACATCTAAACATTAAGATGTGACATAATGCTTGTAAAACTGTACTCTTCTTTTCCACCCCCTGTCATTTCACACTGATGATATTTTCAGAGCCTTGCTTTTATATCCTGATACCCAGGGCATCCTATACCATGTAGAGGGGTTTCTCACAGGGTTTCACATTTGCACAAAGAAAACAACAATGCTCCCTCTCATCGTCCAAGTCCCTCTACTTTGCGATGGAAAAGCTTGTTTATTCCCACACAAAGGGCCACCCTGCTGTTAGAAAAATCCCCCAGCTAAATGCTTCAGTAAAAAGCCTGCTGAAGGAAAAATACTCATCAAACTGTCCCGAATCCCTTGAGACCCTGACTCCAAAGAGGTACCAACAAGAACGCTCCTTGAAAACATCACACAAAACACAAGTAGTCTCATAAAACCAACCACGTTCTGTAGTGGAGGGAGATTGTATCTCGCAGAGGCAAAAACCCCATCACTATTGCTTTCATATCATGGGCTGTCATACTTCCCGAATGGTTTTGTTCTCTCACAGATCCCTGAGGATCTCATACACAACCGGTGTGGGGCAGGAGAGAAGGGCACAGGGCACATCCAGCATCCTGGCGGCTCTGTCTCTGTGGTGGGGTATACTCCCACATCATCCTTCTGCCTGAGAGATGAGGAGGGTCATGGTGCAAGGTCCGGAGGCTAAATACAACGGTGAAGACAAGAGTACAGCATCACAGGGTGGAAAGGTACATCCCATCCAGGGCAAATATCCTGGGCTGCATCAACAGGAGCGTGAGCAGCAGCTCAAGGGAGGTGATCCTGCCCCTCTGCTCTGCTCTTGTGATACCCCACTTGCAGCACTGTGTGCAGTGCTGGTGTCCTCAACACACAAAGGACATGGAGCTGTTGGAGCAAGTCCAGAGGAGGCCACGAGGATGAGCAGGGGCTGGAGCAGCTCCCATGTGGAGACAGGTTGAGAACATTGGGGCTGTTCAGCCTGGAGAAGAGAAGCTGCGTGGAGACCTCAGAGCAGCTTCCAGTGTCTGAAGGGGGCTCCAAGGATGCTGGAGAGGGACTCTTCACAGGGACTGTAGCGATAGGACAAGGGGTGATGGGTTCACACTGAACCAGGGGCAGTTCAGGTTAGATCTAAGGCAGAAGCTCTTCCCTGTGAGGGTGCTGAGGCGCTGGCCCAGGGTGCCCAGAGAAGCTGTGGCTGCCCCATCCCTGGCAGTGTTCAAGGCCAGGTTGGACACAGGGGCTTGGAGCAACCTGCTCTAGTGTGAGGTGTCCCTGCCCGTGGCAGGGGTTGGAGCTGGGTGAGCTTTAAGGTCCCTTCCAACCCAAACCATTTCATGACTCTAAGTGGGAGACAGATAGGTGAAGATGGGTCTGAAACAGGGCTTGGGGCAAAGCTGACCTGCTGGGAAGCAGCATTATCTGGGTGGATTTGATAGTGCTGCTTTGCAGAGAGCGTTACAAACAGCCATGCTGGAGCAACAGGGAACATGTGTGACCTCCACACTTTGTAAGAAAAGCAAATTGTCTGAAAAGGAGCACATATTCTTTACATGCTAACGACCAATATTCAAGTTGAACAAAAGTATTCCAGTCTAGAATACAGCGTTAAGAGACTCCACCATGAAACAAGTACATTTCAGGTCCACCTTTATTTCCTGTTACATCTGCTACAAGTAATGAGTACAGAATCTCCTTCAACAAAAGGTCATTTATGTCAACGGCCAGAACCCAGAGAATCAGATCACCTGCGGTAATTGCAAATTAATGCTCTACTGCTAATGCATTAACTACACAATATTGATCTACAATTGAATCACACAGGCTGCTGTGAAGCGACTTTTACTTGAATGTTTTTCCGCTTCTATTGCCTTTTCCAGAACGCATTTTCTCTTTCCACTGGAATTTGCTATAATTGTCCCCGGTTTTAATTTCCTCCAGCAAGACGCCTTTGAAAAACGCCTGCCTCTTGCAAAGGCTTGCAAAAACCTAACCACCCATCAGTGTGACAATGCTAAATCACCCCCATGATGCAAGAGATGCAAAGAAACATAACCCAATATACATCTTATCATGATTAATTGGGGCTTTGAACAAGCTTACTTACATTAGAACACCCAAACAACTTCAGCCGCACTGGAAGCACATAGCAATGAACTGCGCCTTCAGAAAGATGCAGCTAGATGTATCTAGAGCTTTTGGTATGCAATGAGTGCAGGGTTACCTCCATAAATAAAGTTATTGGGTTTATTTTTAACTCCATGTCTGAACTTCAAAGGGATTGCTGGATATGAGTATGTTACAGGAAAGTATAGTGCTATCGAGTCAGGAGTCACTGAAATGGTTCAGCATTTGTAATGAAGAATTAAAGGACAAGCGGGGTCTTTTTGCAACTGATTCTGAAGCCCATCAAGTGGAAGAATGCTCTGTTAAATTGCTGCACAAAATGTGAATCCCAGCTACCGCTGACTGCCAGGATCCAGGCTGTTTGCTACCCCTGCTGCAAAGCTTTCTTTAACGGCACTAAGATGTTGCCCTCCGTAGAATCATAGACTCATAGAACGGTTTGGGTTGGAAAAGACCTTAAGGTCATCTAGTTCCAACCCCCTGCTATGGGTATCTTCTAAAAGAGGGGATAGAACACACTTGGAATCCTGAACCTATCTCTCCAAACCATTCCCTGATCTATCCCTTAATACCACTTGAAGTGGTTATAGCATATATCAAAATATGGCTTTGGTCACTCCTGACTTGCATTTCTGTGTACGATGATTTCGCAAATGGAAAATAAATCCCCGTATCTTACAAACAAAAGCAATTGGGAAAGAAAATAACGGAGAACTGGTTGTAACTGAAATAGCTGCAGAGGAAAACCTGATCTTGCTTTTAATGGAGGTACATTTATTATTCATAAACCTCTTCTCTAGGAGATATGCCAGACTGCAATTAAATCAACCCACAAAGCCTTTGTATTATCTTAGCTCATGAAGGTCTGCCTCTCATGGCAGAGAAGACACAGGACTCTCATCTAGGCAAAATAAAGGGAAGTCCAATGGCCATGCAAGTGCTGCTTTCCCAGTTCTGTAGCTGGGCTCTGTGGATGGACCAGTACAATCTGTGCTGCTCAGTGGTATCAGACTGCGTTTAATGCTGCATGAATTGACATTCCCTACCATTTAAAAAACAAGGAAACATCCACGTGCTATTGTGTGGAATGGGGTGGTGACAGTAGCGGTAGTACCCATTCCCAGTAGTGGTACTGGGAATGTATCTACTGCTGACTGCAGAGTTCACTCCATCACCACCAGTGTCCAGGCTCCTTGCTTTCTGTCTCTGGATCAGTCGTACCATGTCCTTGTGGTGCTGGAAACGTGAAGTAAGATCACAAAACCTGCAGTACTTTGTCAGTCCAGGTGTCTATTCAGCACCATCTCCAACAGTGTCCAAAGCAGACACCTAAGGCTATAGGATGCACATATAACTCTCCCAGTACAGTCTCAGCTTCTACCTATTGAACTTGGGGACTTAATAAGACTTGACAAAGACCTGAATCTTAATAGACTGAACCATTCAGTAGATCACTTTATTTGATGCTACCTCCAGATTCTGTACTTGCTCTGTATTTTGGTACTGAGGAAGCAGAAGTAAACTGTCAAAGCTGGTAGGATAAGGAACACGGGGTTTGACTGCTAAAGGAACAACTCAGGCCTTTGATAACCAAGGACACGTGAGAGATTGGGATTCAGGGAAAAGTATGTAATGTGTCTATTTGTGTATCATTTTAAGAAAGGAAAACAACAGCAATGATTCTCCCAATCCTAATTAGGTTCCAAAGCTGACCTACGAAGATGAGGGTGTCTTCTGTCTATCACAACATACCTTGCTTGAGCAACTCTAATCCTGGTCAAGGGTATTTCTTGTAAGACTCTATAGAGATTACTTGTTTCCTTGTCCCTTCCATTTGCCTTTCCCATGGTGAGGGAAAGACTTATGGCCTGGACTCACAACCCTGCATGAAGTTTACTAAAGGCTTATGTTGAAATAAATGGAATTGAACTAGTTCAGACTTTACCTACACAGCAGCTTTAGAACTCATTTATCTCAGATTACTTTCAATGACTTCCCTCCATTAGCGAAAGAGAAATAAACCACTCACACTGAGGACAGGGGTGATCCAGAGGAGTTTAACGTTAGCCCATATAAAAATGCATAAATGAATGAAACAACCTCATTTTTCAGTCATCCAGAAACAGATAGAGCAGATGCAGGCCAGAAACCCATTCCACATTGTATAGCTCAGATCACGCAACACTGTTAAAAACCCAAGCAAACCCACTGAGTTGGCCTGTTTGGGGGCTTTTTTTGTCTGAAACACAGCAAACAGATGACTAACCACAGCAGACAGCAGCGCTGTACAGAAAGGATGGTCACACTGAATCTAACTTTAATGTCAAAGAGACTTGCGGGAATGAAACCACTCCAGTCATTCCACGGAGTGACACAAAGATGAGATCCACAGAATCCACAGCTGCTGTTGTCTAGGATGGGAACTCCAGATCAAGGGGCTGAGCATCAACCAGAACGTGACAATATATAATGGAATAGGAGAACATCACCACCACCTGCCTCTTAGCCATTCGAACAGATATGCTGCAAAGCAGAGCAGGTAAGGGGCTGATTTCCAGCTCATTTCCTAGTGCCCATAATAACAGGCCATTAAGGCTTCATTCCATGACAGGGACTGAATAACCATGCCAGTCTGGCCAGGATCTCAAAACAACACAGGCAATGCAGAAAGCCTCAACTACTGTATTCAGGGGGCTGGAACCAGATGAGATTTAAGGTCCCTTCCAACAAAAACCAGTCTGAGATTCTATTATTCTATGATCCAGTCTGAAAGCTTACTCCATTGCAACAGGCTTTACCACCAGCCTCATATGCAGGAGACAGAGCTCTGCACTTCCTGCTCCAATAATCATGCTTAAGGGACACAGATGCCTGGGCAAACAGGAATTACTTTAAACTGGCTCCCAGTGGGACCGAAGTAGTGTTCTTTGAAATGCCTCTCTCCCCTTGAAAAGGCTCTTTGCAGAAGACAAAACCCAAGAATAAAGGAACATCAGAGAGCTGAAGCTTAACTCTACGTCAGCCCTGTTTGTATGACAAGGGAGCGATGCTTAATGTTTAAATCCTATAGGTCAGAGAGATAAAGTGATAACATACTCAGAGCAAGTCTTTTCGCAGGTTGGTATTGGAACGCCTGAAGTGTTATTTTGGCAACTCCTCCTCCATCTGAAATGAGTGTCTCTTAGCAAGAAGCATGCAGCTTCACAGGGTAGTGGCGGAATCCCTGTCTCTGGAAGTGTTCATAAACCATGAGGAAGAGGCCCTCAGTGCCATGGGTTAGTGGTGGCTTGTGAACGGTTGGACTTGATGAGCTTAAAGGTGTTTTCCAGTCTCTAGACCCTATGGTTCTATAAAAATTGCTTTCGATGGTATAAACCCCCCACGATTCTGATGTTTGAAAGGAAGCTACATTCTGGATTTAATTCCTTTCATTCTAATGCTTTAAAGAAAGCAAGGATACCTGCAAAACAGAAGCCCCACTGTGCAGAAACTGAAGTCCACTTTCAGCAGAATCGATGCCTCCAGTTGCTAAGATGGGAAACCCGGGAAGAGCACGGGCTATGGCAGACACTGCACGGAGGGCGATGGGCCTGATGGCGTTTCCTATGGAAAACCAGAACATGTTGTCAGCAGTAGCAGAACACACCCTGATGTCATTTGCGCATCCCTCATGCTAAGGAACATCAGGAGCTAACATCTAATTCTGAGATGCAGAGGATG
Source organism: Psittacula echo (assembly GCF_963264785.1). Taxonomy (NCBI): domain Eukaryota; kingdom Metazoa; phylum Chordata; class Aves; order Psittaciformes; family Psittacidae; genus Psittacula; species Psittacula echo. The sequence continues at coordinate 63,821,301 of NC_137740.1, forward strand.
CATTCATTTATAAATTGACACCAAGTGGGTTTCAAGTGCTATCAGTACTTGTAAAGTACTGGGAACTTGGCTGAAATACAGGGAATCACAGAAACATTTGGATAAACACTGCAAAGCTGGCTGGAACATTTCAGCTGATGCTCAAAACAAAGACTAACAATGTCTGAGACAGAAAGCAATACTTTCCCATACAGTACACCATTGACAGAGACCTGTGTTTCTACATAAAGAATCAGCTTGGCTTTTTGAACACAGACCAAGTCAGAGGGAACATCTCATTTACTTGTCTGAGTAAAGATTCTTTAAAAACGCCATTTCACGGCATTTGACATCTCACATCTTATTTAACATGTTTCCTCTTCGGATGTTAGTAGATTTGGATAGCCCTTTAAGTAAGCCCCCTTTTAGTCAGAAGCTCAAAAGAATGAAGTAGATTCATTTTAGAGTCCTATCACCAAGACCGAAGCTTGTACTTTTAAATGGTATCTAGAAGTTGAGTCAGACAACTCCCTGCTACATTTAGAGGAACGATGATTAAAGTCTCAACGCGCTGTGTCTGCAATGCTTCTGCTTTGGCTACATTCTATTCGTAGTATGCAAGCCTTTAAAACATGCATACAGATGCTGCTCATTAAATGATGGAGGGAACAGACAGCTGACACTTCCACTGATGTTTTGTCTGAGGCTGGTTGGGATTTCTCTGGATAACTCCTGCATTCTTAACATTCCCACTCCATTTAGAGAACCTTTAGGGAGATTTCCATGGTATCACTGGACAACACTACAGTAGCGTAAGGGAGGCACACGGTTCCCATACATACAGTAGCACAAGGGAGGAACACAGTTTCCAGAGGAACTGGCTGGCTGTCAACCCTGTCAGCCTACGCAGAGAAGAGCCGGTACTTCTGGGTTTGTACTGTATTAGGTGATTCGGGGAAATACCATGATCTGAAATGCTTCTGAACGCCCTCCATGGGTATTTTCATAACCTTTAAAGCTCTGACCTTCTGCAAGAGCAAATAGCCGAAAGAGAAGAAAGGAATAAAACAAACGCAATGAACAAAACAAGAGGAAAGAAGAAACTACAGTTTGGAAGTGTGGGAGAAGAGCCCACGGGGGAACAGGAGCTGCTGCATCCCCACACCTCTGCTTAGATGCCTGACCAACATCCTCATCTCCTGCAGACAAGACTTCAACCCAAGCAAGCTGTGCTGCAGTTCTTTCTCTACCCTTTCTGAGACAGAAGCGGGGCAGTTCTGCTGCCTGGATTGGTAACAGAAGGAAGTCTTTAGTAAAGGATAAATTGCTTTTTCCAGCCAGTACTGTGTCACTGAGCCCAGCACCAACCCTCCCTCCAGTGTCCCCATCAGTGCTGCCTCTCAGGCAGAGCTTTCTGGTCTCCATAAAGGACCTATCATCAGCGCAGGGTTCTGCTCTCTAGAAAGAGCCTCCTCCTTGCTTGTGCATCATAGAATCATAGAACCATAGAACAGTTAGGGTTGGAAAGGACCTTAAGATCATCCAGTTCCAACCCCCCTGCCATGGGCAGGGACACCCCACACTAAACCATGGCACCCAAGGCCTCATCCAACCTGGCCTTGAACATCGCCAAGGATGGAGCATTCACAGCCTCCCTGGGCAACCCATTCCAGTGCCTCACCACTCTCTCAGGAAAGAATTCCTTCCTTAGATCCAATCTAAACTTCCCCTGTTTAAGTTTGAACCCGTTACCCCTTGTCCTGTCACTGCAGTCCCTGATGAAGAGTCCATCCCCAGCATCCTTGTAGGCCCCCTTCAGATACTGGAAGGCTGCAATGAGGTCTCCATCAGTTCAGACCTCCCAGGTCTACAGGTCAATGGGGAGAATGACCCCATGAGGAGTTCAGCTCAGAAAACCTGCCATGTTTTGCTATAAATAGGGCAGGGTCACTTTGTCAAGGACCTGTTTTATCAAGGTAATTTTCCACCGCAGAAAACTGAAATCTGGTTTGTCATAACCATTAAACCCCCTGCGTGTTCAGCTAGCGTTGTCTTTTGCAACATACCCCTCACTGTAACCCTGACAGACCACACTGAGTTCACAGCAGACCGTGGCCCATTAGTATTGAACACATTCACACCCAAAAGCTCAGCTAAGCAGCCTCTACTGACATCTGCTCTGCATTCAGCATGGAATTATCTTCTTGGGCAATGACAACCTCTGCTGCCTCGGGATAGGCACTTTCTCATTACATACTTGATGCAACACCTCCTCCTTCTCCTATAGATGATCTCTGCACCTAGCAAAACCCAGAAGACTCGCTATCTGATCAGACAGACTCCTCCGCTTGCCAGCAAGACCATAGCAGATGTTCTTGGATGCCCATGTTAGGGGTCAGAACTGCTCACAGGCCTTGCACAGATGCTTGCTGTCTGTAGTTTAACAGAAACTACATGGACATATAATGTTTTCAGCATCTAAACTCCCATTTGCATACATGGGTAATGCTTAAATTTGTCCAAGGAAGTGGTTCAAGGCCAGGTTGGACAGGGCTTGGAGCAACCTGCTCTAGAGTGAGGTGTCCCTACCCACGGCAGGGGTTGGAACTGGATGATCTTCAGGTCTTTTCCAACCCAAACCAGTCTGGGATTCTATGATTCCAATGCAGCTTGACCCAAGAAGCATTCTCAGTGTGCTCTAGGGAAAACTAGAGCCTGGTTCATAAAACTTAGAAATCTCACCAGAACTGCCTTAAAGAATCTACCATCACAGCAGAACAGGTCACAGAAAGGAGCTGGAGCGGAACAGTAACCTTCCACAGGACACTAATGACTATTTGCCGTTTGAGCTAGATCAATCATAACGTGTTTGAAAGGAACAGGTTGGCTCTCTGAAAGAGGATGGCTGCTAGGGTCCAAAGAGCAAATCTCACACCAGAATTGATGGCACAGTCTTCGAGAAAGACTTAAGACAAAAAAACCCAAATGGGACCATGCTGTTTCCTTCCACGCGTTCATTTATCAAGCCTTTGGAGGGCCATACGTGCCAAGACATCCACTACACATCAAAATTGCTGGGAACAACCTCATCCAAAAGCACTAGTTCATGGAATCCCTCCAATAGTCAGCGTTTGCAATTGAGGCTACAGGTAAGTATCAGACTTGTTGCATTGCTTTTGGGCCCTGATAGAGCTACTGCAGAATCTCACTCTGATGAGGCAGTTATTCCTTAGAAAGGTGAAAGAATACAGATGCTGTTAACTCCGAAATCATGTGGCTAGAGGAAAAACTCTTTCCAGCCTGCATGCGTTAAAAACTGACAACTGCCTTGAGGCATGAAGGTTTCTATTCTTTTAACCCCAATGTAACTCTAAGAGGTTGCATTCCATCAGCTTTTAAGCCTTACATACCCTTGACCTCGATGGTATCCCATAGCAAAGAGTTCCACAGGACAGTATTTCTGGAATATAACCGTTCCTTTCTTCATTGTGATTAAATTAGCCACCTTCTCCCTTAAATGACTATCTCTGTACAACGGTCAGTAGAGGAAAAGGAGCAAATTACAGTTTATTTAAGGTTCAGCACAATAAGCAATCAGAAAGGCCTTCATTCAGCCCAAAGAAATCAAGCATATGATTTGATGACGCCTAGCAGAGACGGCAATGAGGCTTAGAGTTTATTATGGAACACAGGTAATTTTCAGTACTACCTGCACTTGATATTCATAATAGGAGCTCTTACTTACGTTTGGTGATTAGTAAATTAGTGATAAATTGGTATGATGGCAAAAGTATTCCATTCATCTCTAACTCCCCCAAATGAATGTAAAAACATTTCAGGAGTGCTACTGATGAGAGTAAATAAATGGCTCTAATGACAATCAGAGGGTTGACTGAGGTGTCACTCTCTTCTTTGCTTTACAGAATACAGAACATCAGAAGGTGCAGCTGTTCTCGATCAACAGTTCCGAAGCTTGCCCTTCTGTAAGAAAAGCTTCTGGTCTGGAACACAACGTGATTTACTTGTGATAGAGATCCTTCTGCCTATTGAAATGGTGAAATAACCATTCAGAATAACCCAGAATAAAAGCAAGAATACAGCCAACAGGAAGGTAATAAACTCCAACATAGAAACTTGTGGAGACGGCGTTTTTCAAAGGTTGAAATAAAGGAGATTTAATGAGGAGCTGTCTGTAGTAATGGAAATATGCAGAAGTTTGCCTGATAAATCAAATCATATTTAAGAAGCCTGAGGTCCAAATCCAGCATGCATTTGAAAGACAGCTCAACACCAAGAAAATAAGCATCTACCACATACTTCGATGGGCTTGGGACCTGTAATTCCACTAGCTAAGCACCCGTAGCTGGGAAACCGCTGATATGGTACTCTCTTGATAGTAGCATTACAGCTGCTACCAGATGCTTGATATGGCTATCATTTACCTTGCTGCAAAAGAATGAGATTTAATAAACAAAGTCCATGTATCCACACCTCAAGGAGGGGAGTGAGATTTGAAAATGGAAGACAGAAAAATACCTGGTGGAGATGGCACAGTATCATAGAATCATAGAATAGCTGGGTTGGAAAGGACCTTAAGATCATCTAGTTCTGTGCTACTCTATGTTGCAAACTACCCTTTCGAATCTCTCATTAATTAGGGAACAAATGGTTGCTACTAAATACCGATTTCAACAATTCAATAAGTGTCCGATGCCAAAGTTCTCGACATTCTTTTTGCCTTAAAACGAAGGAATTTGGTTTTCTTTCTTTTTTAAGTCAGTTTTTCTGCGACTCTCAGGGACTGCAGTCGAGGAAATCCAATAGAGCAAACCAGAGCATGAAGGAGAAGCAGAACCTATGTTGATCAAATGCTCTGATCAGTGCAGGCAGGCAGAGCTGCCCTGGTCCTCTGAGACTGCAGGCTGATGGAAAACTGGCGAGAGGTATTACACCTACTTAGGAAGTAAAAAACCCTCTACCAGTGCCAGAAAACCCATGTTTTATTATGACTTCAACACCAAAAATGTTCACTAGGTTGAGGACTGAGAGCCAAATTTGATGCCTTCTTCTAGGAGAAGCCTGGGGTTAAGCTTCAGGCAGATCAGTAGCTTTGGCAATCCCCAGCAGAAGCGATTCAGATCTTCTTGATCCCAGTGATCCACCAACCTCAAGTCTAAGAAGCTTTGAATGCTGGGCTACATTCTTACGTGCAATGTAATGCACTAACATGGCAGCTTAAAGTCTTCCACACGTTATCTGCAGCAGCTCGAAGCAGACCTTTAGGTAAAGATGATCCAGATCCATTAGAAACCAGCCAACAGAACTGACATGAATCCAGTCACACTGACAATACTGAGTCTGAACCTTGAAACAGGCTGAATGGCCTTTATCAAACTCTCTATCAACAAAAGCAGCAGCTCTAAAAGGGAAACTCTCATACCTTTGGTTAGGAGATGACTTAAAAGCCGATTTTTGTATCTATGGTTACTAGATGGAATAAAAAGGAATTTGGGTCATAATTCTCCCCATTCTGTGCACTGCAAAGCAAAATGAATTCTTCATTTGCATTATATTATATTACACTTCAGTCCTTTACAAATCGAGTCTCAGATTTAAAACAGTCTAAATATTACAAGGAAAAACTGGCTGCTAAATTATTTTGTATTAATGAATTCCTGATGCAGTCTCTTCTGCTGAAAGAAAGAAACCCTCAGAATCTCCCTCCCTCTGCAAATCCATTCTTGGAAGAGAGCTGGCATTCCCATCTTCCTAACCGTTCAGATGAATAAACCTAATGACAACAGAAGCCAGTGGCAGCAAACACGAGTTTGGGATGAAGACTGCAGAAGGCAGTTGGTCTGGGAAAATGGAGGTGATGGAGATGACGAATCCAATGCTGCAGGAAGGAGCCAGGTAAGAAAGGTTGGAAATTAAGGAAGAAACCCACAAACCCCAATTCTTTATTAAGGAATTTTTTGCATAATGTGTATGCTGCCTAGTTCTGGTGATCCAAGTGCTTTATATAAACATATATAATCTGCATCTGTAAACAGGCCAGGGAAACATGCTACAGACACGATTCCATCTGATACACATAGATTGTTATACACCATTCATTCACTTGGCATTCCTGCCGATGGGAATGCTTCTGTGCCGTGTTCTTTCCCTCTCCCACCTGTAGGTGGCCATCATAAGCTACACTTATCAACGAAGTCATTAGCAGGGTTTTCAATACTGTCATATCCAGATAATTAGCAATTTATTTAAATAACCAATTTCGGTGGAAATAATTGCCATGGAATGCCCTGAACCTACTTTTTATAAACTATAATAAAAGTGTTAAGATAATCCCTGACATTTGCAAATGCCATTAGTTCACCTTTCCTTTTGATAGTGCTATGGCATTATGTTTAAACAATTACCCGATAACGCGGCGGTTTAATGAAACAGTGTAGCAGGCACATCCTTCAAAATGGCCAGAGAATGCATTTATATGCAGAAGAAAACCCACTAAACAGACATGTTTAGAGAGGCAGACTATCCACTGCTGTGACGAGGTTCCCCAGATGGGACACGCAATGCTCAGCACGCTGAAAACTACACGTCAGTGCTGAAGAAGCAAGTTCAAGATGGTCCTTGCCACAGCTTTAATGGTGCACCTCAGGATGCAGAGAAGGGTCTTTCACTGCTCCTCATCTATTTCACAGCCTGGGCAGTCCTTCGGTCCATTCCCACTCACACAGGAACAGCCATTTGCCCGAATCACTACTAATAATGCACTGTTTCCGCAGGCTCTGGCCATTTCCAACCAAAACTTTGAATTATTCATTTACCAAATGGAGCGGTTGAGGGAGTATTTGTTTTATGGGGGGTCTCCACAGCAATTTGCCAACATCCTCAAAGCAATGGCTGACTAATGCTTCACTTAATCCATAATTTGTGATGGGTAACGTGCCAACACTACTGCATCGATGGCAAAGGTTCTGCTGACTACAGTGAAGCCAGGACTTCACCTCAATACAATAAAGTGAATGATTCTGCAGATTCGAAACCGCTTCTATCTCACTCTGCCATCGCTGGCTCTTGAAACCACACTGACCGACTGCATTCTACTCCCTTTTGTTAGTGCATTGTGACTGTTACATGCCTGGATCGAGAAACTGTTGGTTAGTATTAATATAAAATGTTGTGCTGATGTTCTCCCTGATACTTATTTCCCCCTTTTCATTTAAAAGCTTCTTTCTCATATGATTCTCTTTGGGATACCCCTGGGTTTGAGTTGAACCTGTGACTGGTACAAAGAAGTCATCGTTTTGCTTCCTGTTTCCTTCACAAATAAGAACCAGTGTCCTTTTTCGGGTTTCTTTTGACCAGTTTTGAATTCATACTAATCATTATTTATGCTCTTGCGGCTCAAAGTTCATCAAATCACCGGAGTTTTCGCTCAATAAATGTTTGGCAGTCATCAGAGACTCCTCTCAATTAAAAAAGGTTCGAATCAGAGAAGGAGAGAGGCAAAAATTAGATTTTCCTTATCTGTAAATATTATTTATCCAGAAGACCAGGAGGAATTCTCACTCATATTGGGCTTCAGCAGGAAAAATCCCGAGGACAGATACAAATTGGTTTGCGACTGCTGCACGAGCTGGTTAAACATTTTCTAACCGAGCCATTCCCTCACTGAAAACCACAGAGCCACTAAAAATCGATCCTTCTGGTGATCTGCATGAAACCCAGCAAAGCATTTTCTGTTGCAATTTAGCAGATGTTCATTCTTTAATTCCATTCAGGCTTTCTACTTTGGTTTCTCTTGAACCTGGGGATTGTCTCACACTGTGCTGTTCACGTTCTTTCCTTTGCTCACTACAAGGAGAGGGTCCAGCGGAGGCCACGAGGATGCTCAGGGGTCTGGAGCATCTCTCTTACGGGGCCTGGTTAGCCTGGAGAAGAGCAGCCGGAGAGGGGATCTCATCAATGCAGATCAATAGCCTAAATGCGGGTGCCAGGAGGATGGTGCCAGACCCTTTCCAGTGGTGCCCAGTGACAGGACGAGGAGCAATGGCCATAAACTAACACAGACCAAGCGTCACCTCAACATGAGGAAGAGCTTCTTTACGTGAGGGTGTCGGAGCCAAATTCTGCTGGGCAATCCTTACCCTCAAAAGATGCAAGTGCTTCACTTGAACACTGAGCAGGTCACACAACCCATTAATACACAGAGACAGACGTGTTTAACTCAGTCTAGTGCCAGTGTTCGTGGCTATTTACGCAGATGCTCAGAGATCTGTTCAAAGGCAGCCTTGCCTCTGTCAGCCTCAGACCTCAAACCTTTGTTTGAGCTGGGTTTAACCTCCTTAACAAAACCAACTACCATGGTCAACATGACCTTGGTGCCAGAAAGCAGGATGTCTGTGTACGCTTACCAAACCTGAAGCATCCCTTGCACTGTTGAATAACCACTTGCCTAAGAAGACCATTACAGAAAAGGAAGGAGAGCTTATGAAAGTACAGTGAACTGAAGAAACTGGGTCTAGATACCTAGAAAGCTCAGAAGAAGTATTTCCTTCTCCCTTTACAAAAGTCAGGATCATTCTTACCCTACTTCAAGATTTATTGATTTGATTTTATTTAGCTATTTTATCTATCTCGCCCTGTTGCTACCATCTAGTAATACACAATTTTACACAGTAATATACAACTTTATGTATGGATATATTTAGGTCTCCTTATAAATACAAAAAATACATTAAAAATGATGGCACGAACACGAAACTTTGGTGAAACAAATGACTCCATTTCAGCAGAAAACCCTTTATTTGCCTGTGCAATTGTGTGTCTACACACACATCTACCATATCATTATTACATATCCATATAATCTCTGTGAGTGTGTATATATATATATACGTGCACACTCAGTAGCTGTATTTCCATATTCACATATACATAAAACAGTGGATGACACGTCCCCTGATAAAACCTGTTATTTCAACACTTCCAGGGAAAAGTGTTAAAATAAATGGCTCATCACATACAATGTGTTAAAATAAATGTTTATTTCAACACGATGTGTATCATAGCCATTTATTTCAACACTTCCCGTTTCTCAAGACTCACACAACCAGGACAGCTGATAGCTATACCTAAGGTAGCTGCAGCACACAGCCATACTCATCTGCTTGCCATAGGATGAGTAGGAAGCTATTTGACACCTTTTTTTCCTCCCAGCAATAAATGGAAACTACCTACCTTGCCTATTCATGGGGATCTGCATGTGTCTGTTAGCTGGTGGGCTGCATCATCATTTGGAAAGAAGAAGGCCCATACCGGAGTATGCTGAGATCTTTGCAAAGCAAGCTCCTGCTTGGGGAAAGCAGCAAAGTATGGGGGTTTTGACAAGTTCTCTTTGCAGTTCTGGAGTGCGACACAAAGGGATCCGGGCAGACTCATGTGAACAAGAGCAGGAACTCGAGCTGTTCATACTGAAGGCTGGAAGGGATGGGGTTCTTGTAGGACCCGTTATAATCTAACGATCAAAGGATGGGTTGGGAGAGGACAGCTGGGTTCCTGCTCTATCCTGCTGAAAACAGTATCTTGGGAGGATTCTTCAGCTCCCAAGGCATGCCACCGTTACGTTAACAAAGAATCTGAAGGATCTACGGAGCAGAAGGGTTACAGCTTCAGGTGGTCTTTAAAGTCAAAAATAAGAGAATGACAGAATCAACCAGGTTGGAAAAGCCCTTTAAGCTCATCCAGTCCAACCATTCCCAGCACTGCCAAGGCCACCACTAACCCACGGCACTGAGGCCTCGTCTCCACGGGGTGTGAACACTTGCAGGGACCCCCCTTTCAGTGACTCTATAGTCACTGGGAGCTTCATGCTGGTGCATTCAGGCTAATGAACTTGCTCCTACCCACTGAGCTCAGGCATTTCGTTGCATGCCAGTGTTAAACCAGCATCAGTTAACTTTCTCCGCCAGATTTTGGGAGGGAAGCCCAAGAAGCTCCCATTCTCTGGTAGTTCCTGCTGAGCACTCTGCCTTTCTAGCTCAGTCTGCGAGGGACAGAGGCAGGATGAGGATGGAGAAATGTAAAGAATGCCCAAAACACACACCAAATCTCCCCAAGCCGAGTCCCTCTGAGCAGTATTTACCACTAACTCGCCTGCAATGTTTTCTTACAGCTTTCCTCCTTTGCAAAACTCTCAAAGCACGATTAGAGATGGTCTGGGCCATAGCAAGACAGCATGGCCTTAAGAAGACAAACGCTTGGTAGGGGGGGTTCTCTTTCCTTTTGCTTGTGCTTTCTCTTCCTTGCAATTGCAGGTCTGTTTGCTGCTCTGGACAGAGCACAAGCCCACAGATTAAACTAATGCCGTGGTAGCAAAGACTTTGCAAGCAGCACACCCTGGCACAAGACTGTTTTGCACCCAGGCAATGAGAAAGGGAGACCACAGTTTCATCAACCCACAAATAAATTCACTGCCTCGAGCCAAGGCCCTGCACAGTGCTAGTTGCCTATACTCAAACATCTCTCTTCCCATGACATTATCTTCCTCCACTGTCACCTTTGCCAGAGAAAACACTGCAATCATTTTGTAGCAGAAGAGGGTACAACGCAAGGAAAGTTCTCCAGAACACAAAACGTGCTTTCACCCTTTCATTCTCTTCGGATGTGATTAGATCCAGAGAGAGGAGAGATCATCACTCCTGTGAAGGCACCGCAGGTTGAAAGATCTGGCCTCAGGAGTTGGCAAGATGCAACAGAAGTGCTTTATCCCTAAGTATCAATCAGTTTCAAGAGAGGCAATTGCTCACAGAATGGTAAGGATGGTCATATTCAGCTAATAGCCACTGTAGACGTAAGGGGAAATCCTGCCTGACCAATTTGGTGGCCTACTATGATGGGGCTACGAAACTGATGGACAGGGGCAGAGCAGTTGACGTCATCTACCTGGACTTGTGCAAAGCGTTCAACGCTGTCCCACACAACATCCTTGTCTCTAAATTGGAGAGACATCAATTTGATGGGTGGACCACTCGGTGGATAAAGAACTGGCTGGATGGCCACACGCAAAGAGCTGTGGTCAATGGCTCGATGTCCGGCTGGAGACCGGTAACGAGTGGTGTCCCTCAGGGATCAGTGTTGGGACTGGTCTTGTTCAACATCTTTGTCGGTGACATGGACAGTGGGATTGAGTGCACCCTCAGCAAGTTTGCCGATGACACCAAGCTGTGTGGTTCGGTTGATACGCCGGAGGGAAGGGATGCCATCCAGAGTGACCTCGACACACTTGTGAGGTGGGCTGATGCCAGCCTTATGAAGTTTAACCATGCCAAGTGCAAGGTCCTACACCTGGGTCAGAGCAATCCCAGGCACAGCTACAGGTTGGGCAGAGAAGAGATTCAGAGCAGCCCTGCAGAGAAGGACTTGGGGGTGTTGGTCAATGAGAAAATGAACATGAGCCGGCTGCAGTGTGCGCTTGAGCCCAGAAAGCAACCGTATCCTGGGCTGCATCAAGAGGAGCGTGGCCAGCAGGTCGAAGGAGGTGATCCTGCCCCTCTACTCTGCTCTCGTGAGACCTCACTTGGAGCATTGTGTGCAGTTCTGGTGTCCTCAACATAAAAAGGACATGGAACTGTTGGAACAAGTCCAGAGGAGGCCACGGGGATGATCAGGGGACTGGAGCACCTCCTGTATGGAGACAGGCTGAGAAAGTTGGGGCTGTTCAGCCTGGAGAAGAGAAGGCTGCGTGGAGACCTCAGAGCAGCTTCCAGTGTCTGAAGGGGGCCTACAAGGATGCTGGAGAGGGACTCTTCATCAGGGACTGTAGTGACAGGACAAGGGGTGATGGGTTCACACTGAAACAGGGGAAGTTTAGATTGGATCTAAGGAAGAAATTCTTTACTGAGAGGGTGGTGAGGCACTCGAATGGGTTGCCCAGGGAGGTTGTGAATGCTGCATCCTTGGTGGTGTTCAAGGCCAGGTTGGATGAGGCCTTGGGTGCCATGGTTTAGTGTTGGGTGTCCCTGCCCATGGCAGGGGGGTTGGAACTGGATGATCTTAAGGTCCTTTCCAACCCTAACTATTCTATGATTCTATGATTCTATGCCAGACACGCAGCGCTCAACGACACAAGAACACTTCCTTATGATTAGGGTGTTATAACCACATAGGTTTCTATATATTTAGTTCCTGACATTTTGGTATTGTTGTAATGAAATTACCATGACAATACTTAGTTTTGCAGAAAAGAAAAGAACCCCTCACTCCAAGAGCTGATACCTTGGCTTTACCTGAGACTTTGGCTGCACAGGGATGGCAACCTTAAAGAAAGGCTTTTTCTTCTGTCCCTTCTTTTTCATAACCTTCACTGTCATGGGAAGCTTCATGCCATTTCTTTGGGTGAGAGTTTAGAGCAAGCTGAAGAGTTAATGTCTTAATGGAAAACAAAATGACAGCACATCCATGCTGCGCAGGCTATTTGTGAAGCACAAACCGTATTTGTGGAGGCCTTTACTAGCTCTTGGATGCATTACGGAGGGCTGGTCATTAAAACGTGGTTCTATCAGGCCTGCTTTGTGACCAGCTATGCAACTCAATGCTGATCTCAAGATGAAATTAGACACTTGTATCATAAATCTGATTTCTGCATTAATAGAAAACAACAGCATTAAACAGGACTCAATACTCATTTCTTTGATGTATTCACAGCAAGATAAAGGGATGTGAGGGAATTCAGTGCACTGCTCTTTCAATTGTTATCCAATGAGGGCAGCTCAAAGGGTAAAGGGGATTAATTTACGTACTTACTCATCCCCTTGGCTTCCACTGAATTAAACCAGTAGCCACACAACTCCTAAACTGCGTTCACTGGTCTTTTTATCCCACTGAAGAGCAAAGATGGAAGTGGAGTAAATCCGGGTGTGAAGAGAGCAATTCCACCTGAGCAGCAGAGGCAGCAGTCACCCGTCCTGGACACAGATCCCACATTCTTGTTCCAGGATGTCACACTGTCCTTTTCCCTAAACCCGTGGGTAATTTAAAGCATAGCTTTGCAGAAGGGTGCTTTGTAAAGCAACTCAAGCGCTCTCCTTTACATACCAATGTCCTGGGCACCTTATTCCATGGATGAATTTTTATGCCCATTAAAACCACAGCCTCCAGCGTGGAAAGAAGGCTGTTCACAGAAGCACACGGGACTGTTGGTGACTGTTGCTGTCACCCACAAAGGAATTACATTCTCCTTCCTTCCTGCTTTTCCCTGACCTAAAGTCAAACACATCTGAGGGAACTGATTCACTCTGGGGGCAGTGTATATTTGTCACAACCGGGTTGTTTTCTTCTCCTTGGTCCCACAGAATTACTAGGAATGCTGAACGCTATTTTAAGCAATCCATGTACATACGAAAATGAAGAGATCCCATTTGCATGAGCTCTCGCTGACTTCATCCTGTGCACGGAAAGCTCCAAGACGAAGACTCACCAAAGCAGAAATGTTCCGTGTGCAACTCGAACACATCTGTTCAGCACTGAAAAGCCAGCATTTAAGTCCAAAGCACCAGAGGGCCAAGACAAGTGCATTGCTTGGAATCAAAGCAAATGCTGGTAATTGAAGGCAATACTATGAAGCACGCAAAGACAGAACAATGCCATATGTTGCACAATGCATCGGGTAATCAATTTAGTGTATACGCCAAATTCACTAGAAGCCCGAATAGGCTTCAGTTCGTTCTTCACAAGTTCAGAAAGTGAACTGCAAGCATTACAAACAAGAGTGCATTTAAAACCGGGGGGGAAAAGTGGGGTTTTCCTTTTACCTACAGAACCCACCTAAAAATTAATCTCCTAAATTCTAAGCTGCAATGAATCAGGCCCAAGCTTCACTTTCGATGCTTTCACAAACTGGGCCATGGTGTGTTCCACTGCCGAACAGAGAACTGTGATTTAAGAATCATTTTACACACTTCTACTGCCAAGATTTGAACTGGGGATGGCTTCCCGCTGTCATTTGTGATTCTACACACACCACCTTGCTGAAGGTCTCCTCAAGCAGATGCGCAAGCAACCTGGCACGCGTCGTGGTCCTAAACCAAATATGAATCCACGGTTACAGTATTAAAAAGACAGTAGAAATCGCTAATTCAAGTGGACAGCATCACCTCTAAAGCCAAAGTAAATGGTGGAGGATAACAGTTTTTGGACTTGGGTTACAGTGTCAATGCAGGGACTTGAGCTCTGTTAACCCACCAAGCTTCATCTTGCTTGCCAGAGCATGCTTGTCAATATTTAGCTCCCAGGGAGCACGTCACGAGCCTCTACCAAAACCAGCTTAAATACCAAATACTCTGGTGGCTGCTGTGATCCTTTTTCTAACACTGAGATTAAATTGCTGGAATTTCCTGCCAGCTTTTTAAACCAGAGGACGTGTCCCATATATACCTACTGTAACAAGGATATGAGAAGCAGCATTAAGGGATTGCAGCGGTGTTATTGGGGCTTATTAAAATAGAGACAAATACCAGATGCTTTACATTAACTGATTGGGAGATATTTTAACGTCAAGCATACAAATAGCACTTTTCTCCTGTGAAAAATAGACTGGGCTAAAGAAAGATGTGTTTTCGAAACACCCCCAAAGCCTGGCCTTCACTAGAAAAACCTGACACATTTACACGCTTAACCACTGCCATTTCATCCCAAAGTGGGGTATTACCTTAGACGTATGACACAGGCACCTACATTAGGAATATACTAACCTCGAGTTTCTGATGCAGTCAACAGAGGGAGAAAGAAACCCACATCATCTCAGAATGCCCATCTCCTTCCAGCGACAAGGGAGAAGTTACCAGTGCCTCTTTGGAAAGGGCTCTCAGGCACAGAGGTGTCCTGGTACTACTAGCACGGGAAGGCAATGCAGGCAGCACAAGCAGAAGAGAGCACTACTACTGCCTGCCTTCTCTGCCTGCAAGCTATTCGCTCAGTGAATCTTCTTTATGAGGAGCAGAGAGAAACAGCAAAGGACATTGGAGACAGCCCTGGAAGAAGGCAAAGTTTGGGAAAGAGATTAAGAGTGGCCATTTCCTTTCATTTTAAAAGACACTTTTGCCACCTCACAATATCTGACTTTAACTGTGAGCTGGGGATGTTCTTAGAGCTGTAGAACAGCTGTAAACAGGAAAATAAAGGCATCTGTGTGCAGGAGGGAACCCCTTCCTAAAATTCCACTGGACAAGATGCAGCAAAGCTTCAAGTGACTCCCCTTTACGGATACCTTCCCAAGGACCGCTCCTCAAACGTGCTTCGATGAACACCAAAGATGCAAGAAATCTCCTCATTATTTCAATAAATCAGAGTGTCCCATGTCACAGGCTTTTCCAAGTCTTTCTCAGGGAAAATAAGTTGCTACCAGATTGTCCTTGGAAGTCTGAGCTCTTCAAATCCCACGGTCAATACGTGCTGAAGAAGCTGCTCGATTTACAATACAAAGCAATTGGTTCTTAAAAGCCTCATCTGGCAACATCTTCTTCACTGCAAGTCCTCCTGATGCACAGAATTTATTAGGTCACAGAATGAGGAGGATTCTCTGAGCATTCCCCATCAAAATCTAAGCAGCTCTTGAGTGGGCAAATATCCAAACGTTAGTAAGAATACTGCCAAAGCTGGTGTATTCAATAGATGGACTGCTGACACGGCATTAACAGTGTGAGAGCAGCAGTAACTGACAGGGAGTAAGATAAGCTCAGCCGAGCCCAAATGTGGACTGGAGTAATCATCTATTCTTTTGAAAACCAATAGGTCACTCAATGTGAAACATATAGGAGTGGTTTATATAGAATATAAATGGCTTATATAGAATATATAGAAACATATAGACGCACCCATAAGCCAGTTCCCCACGTCTTCATCAGCATGCCTGCCTGCAACAAACCCCACAAGCCTTCTCCTCATTTTGAGCTGCCTCTAACGCAGCTCTTCACAGCATCACTCAGCTCTCACCTAGCCCCAATAAAGGTGGTTCAATCCCTGACGATGAGCGCCTTTGGGGATATAAAAAGGACTTAGTAAAGATGGTTATACAGTGCATGTTAATAGGGAAGACATTTGCAGTTACCTGGCAATGGAGGAACTGCAAGTGGATCATACACTGGAAAACCGAATTGCCACAGGGGGTTTTGTAGGATCTGTTTGTGCATCCTGGGTGTGAGCAGGGTATCTGCATAGCTCATTCTATACATGGTGTGCTTGCATGAAAAGGCACATTAAAATGCAGGGCGCCTAGCTGGCTGCCATATATTAGTTGCATCCTTTTGAAAGGTAAAAAAATGGCTGTGAAATACTTTAATAGATGCTCCTGGCAATAACTCATCGGGGATGTTGTGAAATACAAACCCAGGATCTACCCAGTTAAACAAATCTGCGCTCTTTTGTGTCCTGTATTTTATGTGTGAAGTTGGCATCGGGATTTATTCAGCAGTCAAGTAGGATACTATAAAATGCAGGATGTTAGCAGGATATGGGTGAATTTAGATGTATTCTCTGTGGTGAGTTCATCAGAAATCACAGCTAACCAGTGGTAGAACTTTCAAAGGCTGCTCATTAATACCATGATCTTTGAGGTCCCTTCCAATCCTAACCATTCTGTGACTCTACGATACTCCGACACGGAAGCAGGACAGCAGCAATAACTGCATAACTATGTCCTTTTGGTGCTGCTGGATGTAAAGCAATGCCCTGGGCTAAAGTTGTTCCAAGGATTATTTCTTCTATTTTCCCTAAATCCCCCGTATCTGATTGTCAAAATACCTGCAACTGGATTAACGTCAGCAAGCACCGTTCCATGGAACTGGGAAACATGCTCATCAAGCCACTTCCTGACCTATTGCTAAATCACATTGACCCAGTGCTTTGTTAGCAGCAAGATGGTGGGAGCCCCAACATCCTCACAGTGATGCCTGAGCCATTGAAGGTCCTGAAGCTACGGAACCAGGTGGAGGGGCAGCACACAGTACCCAAGCTGGGGTGTATTGTCAGCAGTGGTAGTATCCCCAAACTGAGCACAGAAGACAGTAGTCAGTTGGCCCACCCTGCAATGTAAAACCACAGAATCCAAGCCTGGTTTGGATTAGAAAGGATCTTAAGGTCGTTCAGTTCAGGGACACCTCACATTAAAGCAGCTTGCTCCAAGCCCCTGTGTCCAACCTGGCCTTGAACACTGCCAGGGATGGGGCAGCCACAGCTTCTCTGGGCACCCTGTGCCAGCGCCTCAGCACCCTCACAGGGAAGAGCTTCTGCCTTAGATCTAACCTGAACTGCCCCTGGTTCAGTGTGAACCCATCACCCCTTGTCCTATCGCTGCAGTCCCTGATGAAATCATGTTTACTCTTCAGGTAGGATGAGAATATGTCTTCCAGTGAATACAGATGGGCTCTACAACCAGTATATGCCACTTGGTGACTAGAGCACATCAATATGCATAGTAAGATATAGAAAAGAACATGCTTAAAACACACCAGGTCAGTACTCCGGGGTTTGAACCTCTGCTGATACAACTGATAACCAGAATTGTTTACAAACCCTGCCCGATTCCTGGGTTTTTGGGGAATTACAATGAGGATTTCAGCTCTGTGACTGGCAGGTACAGTTGATAATTTCCACGGAAGACAGTTGCATCATTGATCGCTCTCAAGTACCCCCTGTACCACAAACCCTGCTGTTGGTTCAGGTGCTGAATAACGGGTCAGCAGAATAGAAAATGATGGGCCACGCACAATCAACAGCAGGGAGCTGGTAACACTGACAGGTATTCATGTGAATTCGGACCCGACCGCCTCTGGCAGGTCTTTCCTCTGCCTCCTGTACTGAAGCTCCCTAAACTTCCATAATGGAAGTTTGAATCCATCACACACATACACTGTAACAGCATCGCATGTAGTTGGTGACCGGTCGCTAGTGGTGTCCCTCGGGGCTCAATATTGGGTCAGTGTTGTTTAAGGTTTTCATTGATGATATGGATGAGGGGATCGAGGGCACCCTCAGTAAATCTGCAGATGACACCAAGTTGGGTGGGAGCGTTGATCTGCTGGAGGGTAGGAAGCTCTGCAGAGGGATCCGGGCAGGCTGGATCCATGGGCTGTGGCCAAAGGGATGAGGTTCAACAAGGCAAAGTGCTGAGTCTTACTTGAACGCCAGGTATTTTTCAGAGAGATTCGTAAGATACTTAATGTGGTTATGTTTAAATCACCTCCCAAACGAATGGTAATAAATTTTTATGAGAGAAATACCAGTTTTCAACACGATGGTCTCCAAAACACAACGTAGTGACAGTTTGCACGTGGTACATTCACTCCACCCACTACTGTAACCAAGTTGAAATACAAGCCCCTGCCTTAAAATGCTTTGACATCTCTTTTGCTCGCCCTGTTCACTCCCATTCTTTGTTAATCAGACTGTGTCTCCAAGTCACTAACTGTAAGAGCCCCCTTTACTTTATCATGTTAATCCATACCACTACATGAACTTATTTCCAATTTTCCTTACCTGCACCCAGATTAAAACTGCACATTCTTTCACCCATGCTTGGGCAAGCTCGACCACCGTCATTCTCTCTTATTTCTTCCCCTATTACGTCCGAGTAGAACTTCTGATTCTATCTGAATTGCCCTCTGCCATTTGCCTTTAGCAGCCATCAGTAAGACTCAATAGCTTAACAGTTATCTGTTTATTAAAAAAACCCACTCATCTGGAAAATTAATTATTTCAATTGGACATATTCTGTATGAGCTTTGATGCAAACAGTAAATCCAGAGTGTTCAACAACAGTGGTTTAGAGATTAACCTAATTACAGACTATTAAAGCAGGAGAAGATCGTGACTGCATTTCTAACACCCTGCACAGACCAGCAACAGTTAAATGACGCTTTGATGGTTTTCTAGGAGTCTGGAACAAACACTTGGCTTTTAGTCTGAGAGCAATGCTGGCCATTTCTATCTGATGCTTGGGGGATTCAGCCAACTAACAGATACATTCGGTGAAGAATCTCATTCTAGTCATGCCCTCCCTTCCTAATTTCCCTTTTCACTGTTTTGTCGTCTTTGCCTGTTCCTCAGGGAACCGGGTGATTGATAGCCTAATCCAATGACTGTATTACAGCTGCCTCAACTTGGACTCTTTTCCTTATCATTAGCAGTTAGCCTATGGTTAAATTCACAGCTCACTGCTCGGTACAGCCCCTGAGATTTAAGGGTCTGGCCTTTAGAAAATATTTAACATAAAGCTGAAATCTTGACATACCGAGGAGTCAGTTCTCTGCAAGGCTTCTTTAATTAATCCAGCGCGCTGTACCATTGTTCCGTGCGAGGCTGTGACACGGTGAACTGTCACTGGAGCTCACGGAGATGTGTAACTCCAAATTAAACACTCGCGCGGACCTACACCGCGTTCGCTTCCCGCGTACATGCGCACGGATGCCAGAATTCAAATGCAGTCCCTAACAACACTAAAACACAACTCGATTACACGTCGGCAGCAAAGACTTTCCATTCGTTTCGAGCTTGGAACGAGCTCTCTTTTGCGAAGTGAGAGGAGGAGAAAACCGCAGCTTTGTTCCGACGCTGCGTGGAAGGACTCGCGCTTCGTTCTTGTCCCAGGATGTGTTTCATCTTTGGGTGAATGAAATCAATTCCCATCATTCCGAATCAACTACAAACGCTTTCTGTGCTAGAAGTGTTTTCGCTGGGGGACAGAAATTGGCTCCAAAAAACACGAAATCTGCTCATTTCTCAGACCTTAATCTGGAGAACAATACTTGGGTTTAAACAGCGATGGGAAGGATGCGGACCTTGCTCTATGCTGTAAACCTTTGCCCTACTTCCAGGCAGTCAATGAGCTGCAAGCTCCTATGAAAATGGCAGCTGAGTCCCAGATGAAAAATTATGCATCTCATAAACTGCTGTTCTGCTGAAATGTCAAGCTATGGCAGGGCTGTACCTCAAACTCAGTGCCTGGCATTTTCCTTCTGTCTGCTTTGTTGCCATGAAGCAAACATGAACAGTGAGGATTTGTGTAGGGCAGGTAGCAGGCGAGCTCCCTGTCAGCAATCTATTATTAGGGCTTTGATCTCTCCTACACAGACCAGTGACGGCAGAGCACTAAGAGAAATCACTGCTGCAAGGACACGGTGGAAAACAGAGGGCTCTTTGTGAATCGGACATAATAGATGCAAATAAGGGCTTTTAATGGCTGAGCTACACTTAACAGCAATAATAAAGCAACATTAAAATCATACTATGGCATATAGGCTTTATTTTACTCCTCTCCACAGTGTTCTGTAACTATATCTTAATGCAAATAGTCTTTAACTCTCAGTAAATATTTCTATTAAACAGAAGCGCCGATATATATACATACATTATGTTTTGTTGCCACTGCTGGGCAGCTTTTCATTCATTTCTATTGACCAGACTCCACTGAAAGAACTGGGGTTAGTTAAGTGAATGCTCTTGGGGTTTATTTCCTCCCCCCCCTTCTCTTTTAATGATGTGTCATAAAATTCAAAGGCAGCCCTTATTATTAGAAGTTCAACTTTGCCTCTTCCAGTGTAATTCATACATTTCAGATTAGAATATACGCCCCTATTAATAACGTCAATTATTCATAGAATGTGTATATTTGAAGGTAATGAAGTAACACCTGCAAAGCAGCCCCTTAAAGGTCACAATTGCTGTTGGATGGTGTTCTTTCTTTAAAAATCAGACAGCTCCACTAACTTCCCTCAAAAGTAACTCAAATTACCTGCAACAATTATACGTTCCCACGTTTAATGACTGAACCTGCTATCTAGGAAGACGCACATGCCGACATCCCTCGTGGCCAGCTATGAAGTTAGAACACACAACTTTCTGAATCCTTCTTGCTCTTAAAGCCACACAAAGCTATGTACAATCTCTTCTGTGCAAATAATGCCAAAAGGTACCGCAGAAACGGACTACCTGGGCAAAGCAACAACAGCACATTGACGTGAGCCGTTCGAGCTGCTACTGTAAAATACGGCAATAGTTTTGCATTAAAAGGATCCACAGCGAGCGCACCATGGAGAGATTTGCTTT
Organism: Psittacula echo; assembly: GCF_963264785.1. Classification (NCBI taxonomy): domain Eukaryota; kingdom Metazoa; phylum Chordata; class Aves; order Psittaciformes; family Psittacidae; genus Psittacula; species Psittacula echo. The sequence continues at coordinate 63,842,388 of NC_137740.1, forward strand.
TAACCCAAGTTTTGTTGCTGAGTCCAGTGTATGGATTTATAAATGTATCCCCTAAGGATCTGGCTTCCAGACAAAACCAGAGAAACAAACAGATGACAAAGAACAAAAAGGCCCCATGGAAATTCAAACAGCAGCGCTGCTCTGTTTTGCCTGCAATAGATACCCTATTGTGCTGCAATGCGCTGTGTTTTATAAAACACATCTGGAATATGGAAGCGCAGGATGAAAGCTTATGGAAAAAACTTTAGGTTTTCAGTTTTAAAAGACATTTAAAGGAAAGAGATCTCAGGAAAGCATGTAGCTGCTGACAGTACACTGCCATTCCTCTGGGGAACCTGGCATCTTATTCTAATGGCTATAGAATAATTTATACTTCTATAAAGTAATTTAGACTTATACAGACTGAAAGAGAGCCAGAGGTCATATATTCTTTACGGGGATAAACCCCCCAGCGTCAGCTTCGTTTTAAGAAACAATATTTCATAACATTAAACAGTCATTCCTTTCATTGCATGTACATAGGAAGAACTTGGGCTAAAATCCCACGTCGAACCTGAAATACTGCCGGATCAATTCTAAAAGCTCCTTTTAATGGAAATCAAACTGTGCCTCTAAGCCTGTCAACACATACGATAGTTACACACGTTGCGGAGCCACAGCTTCCTTTGAGTAGTTTTCTTCCATCATAAGGGCTGATTTCCTGTACCCAACTTTGGAGGCTGCATTCCCACTTTTTGAGGAACGGGCAGCTCCTAGAACCTTATGAAAATGGATGAAGACTGGAGTCCTCTAAGCACAGGTCCTCTCACATAACAGGGCCACACAGGGCTAACCATAGCCTTTGGGCTCAGCTGAGGCTCTGTTGTGCCAATTAGAAATGGTTTTTCTTTAGAAGACAACCATTTGTCAAAATTCAAGTGAAATCTTCCCTGCAAACCTTGCGGGGTTTTCTTGGCACCAGGACAGAGGCAGGACGGGAAAAGAAACCCCAGGGAGACTTCACCACGTCAATAGTTGGAGGGCAGACTTGGAATCCATGCTCACACCTGGGATCTAAACCTGGCTCTCCCGAGTCAGGCTCATGTGCAGGTCAGCGAGTGCGCATCCTGGGAGAGCTGCTCCACTTTGTATTAATCATTCAGTACGCGCAGCGAAGTAGAGAAGAGAGAGCCTAATCCTACAGTCCAGTGGTCAAACATCCACCTGGGATACCGGGATCCTTCCCTGTCAAACCCACCCACCAGCACGGAGGGCAGGAAGGAGGAAACAGCGATGCCGCCTACAGCTTAGCCGTTTTCAGCTGATCCAATTACATCGAAACAGGAAGAAAACACCGGCTGCGACAACTCCGAGCTAAATGAGGGTTTTCAAGTAATCTCATTAAGTGCCTCTGGTTTTAAAGATGTCCTCAAAACATGGCAGGGTCTGGCAGCGATGCTCTTTCTTGTTATTTGTATGGATGTTACACAAACCATAGGAAACCATCGCTTAGGAATTGAAAAGGAATTCCCTTTTCAGTATCTCTGGAATAATGAAGGACAGTCCTCTCGTATACAGCTGCTTCCGCATGAGGTAGATGAGAAGAAGAGGGAAGAAGAGGCCAAGGGGAAGTTCTATATGATGTGTATTTGAATCCTCAGACTGTGGCAGAGACAAAGGCTGGCCTGCAGCCTTATTTTGGGGTGCTGACTTGAGCATTTTGAGCTGCATCCTGCCTGCCTCCTTCTCACACACTGTATCCCTCCATTGAGGCATGGGACTCCTTCGGCTCCCAGGGGAGTGAATGGAAACACTGGACACAGAGGACAGGGCACGTTTCTCTGCATGGCATCAAGGGAGGCTGCATCCCTGCTGATGGACCCTGAGCACTGCAGGTTCTGCAGCAAAAGCACCCTTTCAGACGGAGCAATGCCTATAACTATAGGGCAGCGCTACTGGAGGTTGGGAGAGTTTCCTGTGATTTATGTGTAAAGAGAAGCTAAGCAAGCCCAAACTGACCTAAAATCCAGTTTATTCCAGTACTCCATAAACTGTGAGCAATTCCTCACTGGCTGGGTGATACTGAGGGCCAGCAGCTCCGAGCACTCAGACCTCACCAGCACCCTTGACCACAGCGACTCTGTGCTGAGGCCTCCATGGGGCTGGTGATCATTGGTGATGCACCACCAGGATCACTGCACCCTGTGGGACACAGACTCTTCCTGTACCTCTGTGCCAAGCCAGCCTCATTTCTAGTCCAGGAAAGAACTGAAACCGGTGCAACTGGAAAAAGGCCAGCATTTGAGATACAGCTTGGCTACGCGCTCTATCTGCTCTACGTTTGCACACTAGAGAACATGATAAACCAGCTGTGCTTTGGTAAAACACATGGAAAATGGACCAGGCTTACTGCTTTTACAATAGCACTGCCTTTCCCTTACAAGATTCATTCTCTCTGGAGAGGAACTAGTTGAAGAAACAACAAAAACTCCCGACTCCATCAGGTAATAAACCAGAAACGCGACGCTGAAGCACATCAAACCAGAAAACCAATACTTGACACTAGGAAGCAACTTTCCTGCTGGGACTGCAGAGCACTTCCCAGCACAGCCTGTAGGCACTGACGTGGTGTGGCTGCCACTGCACAGACAGGAGGAACAAAGCACGGAAAGGTCAAGTGTCTGCCTGCAGGCCACGCATCTCAGCGCTGGCATGGCCAGAACAGACCTCAGAATGGGGTCGCCCTGCCCCTCGCTCTGACAAGACAAGACAGTCTGCTTTAAGCGTGCTAGCTCTCCTCAGTTAAAACTGCCTTCCTGCTCGCATTCATCTGTGTACTGCTATAACCCTGATGGCCAAGGAGAAAGCGCCGTGATGTACTGCAGAGCCTATTGATGTCATTGGCTGCATATTGACTCCCAGTGGTTTTCCTGTATTTTAAAGAACCAGATTTGCATCGTGGGCAATGGTGTATCCAAAAATGACATTGCCTGTCTCCTCTGATGGATCATAGGATCAGCCACGCAGGAAAATACCTTGAAGATCATCAAGTGCCACCTTTCTCCCAGCACTGCCAAGCCCACCATTAAACCATGTCACTAAAAATACATTTTGCTACTACATACATATAAATATCTAATAAAGCACTTTTCCTCAAGTCCCACTTATAACAGACTATAAACTCCAGAAATAGTGGTGCCCCCCCTTATAGCATCCAGGTGCCACTGCAATCTCCGCTACATCCATGTGTCAGCTTTATGACATAAGAGACGCTCTTCCTAATGCAGTCATTTGATAGATTTTATTAGACAGACTTATGGTAGGAAGGCCTATTCAGGCACTGCAACTTCAATGAGGCAATGTGAATGGTGTTCCTTATATAAAATACTACTGCAATAGTTCTGTTATTAATTTTTAATGCACAGCCCCCACTGTGACCTCCTTTATTCTTTGCCTGTCAACACGGCAGGCTAGAGAAATTGAAATGGGCTGTAGCTGTTCTCCTCTTGTTCCCCTCTTCCTCCCATTTTGCATAATATGAAGATATAACATCTTAGTGGACTGTCACTGTGAAATAATCACCGTGCAGTAGGCATAATGATTGTTATCTCTTCCTTCCTTTTCAGCCTCCTTGAAAAAAATCCCAAATTCCATGTAGTTATCTAAGGCAATGAGGCAATTTTCCGCTGAATACACTCGTCTGAATTAAAGTTTGTTTCAAAGTTCTCTTTTGCTGCATTTCTTACCGCTCTCTAAGGATAACAGCGGTCACATAAAATACAGCGTTTTTTGCCTGTCTGGTCTCTTCTCATTATGTTTTTGGGGGAGAGGTAGGAGGCAGGTCCGATAAAATAGTGTTTGACTCAATCAGGGGGATGCTATTACTTCTGTTATGTATATTTACTGCTACCTCCATCACCAAGGAGACTAATCTCCATACCAGTCAAGTCAAGAAGCTCACAGTATTGTCTTTGCAGAGCCAAGTTCATGTTGTCACAGCAACAGAGCGCACAGGGTCAATAGATTAATACGTTAGTGTGCGCACACACCGAACCGGACTGCAGAAGTTTTGCTGCTGGTTTGAAAATGAGACTGTGAAGCAGGACTTGGAAATACGTCCTACACGAGCTCTTCTTGTGCGTTACAAGGAACAGGCCACAAACTACGCATACGTTCGCCTAATACACTCTATCATCTTTACCCCAGTGGCAAGAGGAGGAACTAACCTCCTTGGCAGAGGTGCCTGCCGTGGGAAGGAGGGAGGCTGTGAAGCATACACTGCATTTGGGTTGTTGATATTTCCCCCTGCGATGCCCTTTCATTAGCCTCTGTCCAACGTGGGGCCTGACAACTGTGACAGAATGAAAAATCTGAGGAGGAGCGAGGGTCACCAGAGAAGAGATTTCCTTCCCTCTCCAGCGACCCCATCACAGGCTTCTGATGCTGCGCTTCACCATTAAGGAAAGGGCAACCCAAGAGCCTTCACACTTAATCTGTTCCATCTGTCACGGCTTCGAAACACTGACCAGCAGTGAGCTTTAAGGACTTGGTGTGACTGCAGACATGATACTCGAGCCCACTACAAGGACCTCCTGACGTTTTGAAAGCCTCCAAGGAAGCAGCATGCATCAAAAAGGGCAACACCTACCTGACACGCCACCATATGCGGTCCTCAGGCCTCCACCGACTGCTGGCCAAGGTGTGCTGTCTGCTTTCAGTCCCATCAGCCCCGACACAGTGTTGGTGGCTGTAACACCATCTGCGCCGCCTGCGAAAGAAAAGGTCAGTCGCTCTTTGTGAAATCATGTGCGTAGGGACAGCAGAGGCAAAAACACAACAGGAAAACCGCGAACGTGTGAAAGAACGAGAAACTCAAACAAACAGCTGAAGGCAGGAAGCAACAAACTGTACGGGCACGCACGGAAGGGTCTTTAGGACCAATTCCGGGCTGCTAAATCTAACACGAGCTTCGAGACAGGCTGCAAGAGCCGTAATGGATACAAGACAGCACGTGGGAAAGGCTGGGGCTGACAGGCAGATCTCTGCCCTGCGGCTGTGCGGGACGGAACCTGCTACAGCGGTTGGGTGATCCTTGGAGGTGCCCCAGCACAGAGGTCACCTCCTCCAACCTTGTGAGGAGCAAGATGAGCGATGCGACAGGGAAAACGATGACCACGGTTCAAAGTGATAGATTCCTACTGGCAAACTTCATTTCCTGACATGCTGTCCTTCAAGCTCTAAGGAAAAAACCCAAACCATGTACCTTCCAATGGTGTATTTCTCTTTCCTCAGGACAGGCACACCATTTTCACTATTAAATGGAGGAATAGGGGAATTTACAGTGATATGGCAAACATAAAACTGTAATAGGAGTGTGCAGATAAACACACACACATAAGCATGTCTAACTTATTGTCTAGTACAGTTCTTGTCATATATTGCTACATTCTAGAAGCACGGACACGATTTCGAAGCCTTTGATCACTGTGCTGATTCTAAACCCCTCAAACTCTCTTTACATTAGTTTCTGGTGCTGTTTGTTATTATTCCAGCAACTGCCCTGCCTTACTCCATCCAGCAAACGAGTGAATCTGCACAGCTTGTGCACTGGAGTCGGTTACCTTCCTGCGCAGCCACTGCAATATTCACAATATCAGTGACATTTGGGGTCAGCTTGGCAAAGAAAGGAATCTCAACAGCTTGTCTCACCCAGCGACAGATGTTCCGTACCAGCTCTGGATCCTGTTCAAATAGGTCAGATAAATATAGGACATAATTAAAAGTAATAAGAACAAAAGACAGATCAAGGAAATAGCAAACTTTGCTGTAAGTGGCTACGCAGTGATTTTGTGAAATTACACGCCAGGGCTCAACCTCATCTCATTAGTTAAGTTATTTCAGACACATCGAGGAACCGCAAAACCATTGCAGAAAGGTTAGATCACAAAAAAAGGAAAATTAGCTTCTTTTTTCCCCCCAAAAGACAGAGAAGTCACAAAAGGTTCCCTTCCCACAGAGGGGAAAAGATCCTTTTGGATGACAGAGATTTTCTTTACCCATCGCTTTTCAGCTGTAATGACTGAGTCTATATAACATATATTGAACGTAATCAGAACCCAATCAAATAGTGTGAAACGGAAGCATTGGCTGCTCATGCCTTAATCAGAACAGCAAGGATGAGGCGAGCTTCCAGGGCTATCAGAATGCAATTCAGCACTTCTGAACTCTCCTCTGACTTAAGAGAGCAGCTTGGGATGGCCACAGTGTAAATGAAAGATCGAAATCATCTCTGCTAAAGCCAAGAATCGAACCAAGTGTTGGCTTTTCCTGATTTCCAGGCATCTACTTCCCTTATGGAATACATCTCATGTAGACAGTAATCAACTATCCTTTCCATTGCAAACAGCCCAGTGGAACCCAGTTCTGCCTCTGGCACACATAATGGTTGTTTTTCAAGATAACTTTCAGCGTATGGGTTGTTGTCTTTTCTGTTTGGTACTGATAATACTCTTCAACAAGTACCTTAAAATCTGCAATAGTGATGCACGTAGATGTGAGGTGGTTAAGAACCGAATGGTGCTATTACAAGAGTCAGTACAAGTGTAACCACTGGGTGGGCAAATTGGTACCGCAGCGGGAAAATCACTTCCCGGTCACAAAGTGATTTTCCTTCACTTATTATTCCGAGTTAAGAATAAGAGGAAATAGGGAAAATGAACAAAACAGGAAAAATGAACAAAAGCGAACACAGCAGATATTTACATTTACTGACTCTCTCCAAAAATACAGTCTGTCGCATCAGAACAACTGGATACTGTAAAACCTCACAGAGCCGCATTGCTATGCCATGACTGAGAATGGGATGAGCCTAAATGAAGTTTAAAGAAATCCGGTGGAAACACGGGAAATAACCCCTGGTTGTGTTTTCTTTCTACACCACTGGTTAAGCACAACAAATCCCCCCCCACCGCAGGCTGTGTTCCTCGAGAGCACACAGTGCTTGACATGAATAGTAAAACCCTGAGACTTAGCTGTGCCATTCCAATAAAGCCAGTGACCTCCCCGCCCATGCAGCACCCATGAAATATGGATGAGCGCTGCACTGGCAGGATGAGAGTAGCCGTACCTTTGACTTTCATTTCTGTTCTGCATTTCCTTGAGGCCCCATGCAGAAATGAGACATGAATTGCGCATCCTTTATGTTAATGACTCTCCGGAATCCTTGTGCTGCCGTTCAGGAGGTTGGCACCCCATAACTCATCACGCTGACTTCAGCGTGCTCAGAGTGCTGCCACAGAAATCACACACACACTAACACAAAGAATACAGGTAGTTTAATCCACGTTGAGTAACTTATTGGGAAGAGCTCTTCCCTTCGTACAAGCCCAATTCCCATCCGAACGCGTTTGCCTGACTTAATAAAGAATAATTTGAGCTTTTTTTCTTTTCCAAAAGCAAGTAAAGACCTAAATTTTCCATCGATTCTGCTTCTCCCACACCCAGATTGATGCAACAAATGCAATGAAAAGGTCTTCAATTTCTCAAGCTACTAAACAGATTAACTATCTGATAGCTTGGCACATGCTTAGACAAAGGCCTTTAGAAAGGCTTGCTTGTATAAGCCTTGGAAACCCGCCCGGATTTAGTGCCCATAAAACCACAGGTCAATTCATAGGAAAATAACTGGAAAACTCAACCGAAGGAGGTGAAATCTTTGATTTTCCTTCACTTCATAGCCCAAGGAGAAAGGACATTTTGCGAGGAAACAGGGAAAAATGAACAGAAGTTAACACAGTGCTTTGCTGCAGAGCCACTGAGAGCAACGGGAAAGGTGTTGAGCAGTATATAAAAAAATGAGAAATCCCATTAAATCTGACAATTTTGAAATAAAACAGGCATTTCTGAAGCTGATTCCCCCCCCCCCCCCACAATAATCCTTTGCCTAATTTGTTGCTCATTAAATAAATATCATATAAAGATAATGCTAGATACCTTTAAAAGAATACTGGCTACCCTTGTGCCACCCCACAGACAACTAAAAGATTCACAACGAGGAATAACATCCCCACCTGGTTTTACCTGGAACATCACCCTTTATTCTTTAAATCATCAAGAAAACCCCATTAATTCCTTTAGGAAAAGCCATAATTTTCTATTTGCATTGAGGACTTGGAAAAATGCATTATAAGGCTTCAGGTGCTGGAGAGGGACTCTTCATCAGGGACTGTAGCGATAGGACAAGGGGTGATGGGTTCACACTGAACCAGGGGCAGTTCAGGTTAGACCTAAGGCAGAAGCTCTTCCCTGTGAGGGTGCTGAGGCGCTGGCCCAGGGTGCCCAGAGAAGCTGTGGCTGGATGAGCTTTAAGGTCCTTTCCAACCCAAACCAGTCTGGGATTCTACGGTTCATTTTACCTTATTAATTTTGCTGATTCAAAGCTTCGCTTCTACTTGGCTTTCTGAAAGACTGAGCCCAACTTCCAAATTGCATTGACTGATTCTAAGCAGAGATTAGATTTATACAACATTCAAGGATGAGCATGTTACTCGTAAAAGAATGAACCTTGAGGCCGGCAAATCACGCTAGAAACAAAACCTATCACTGCTAATACAACATAAATCACTTCTTTTTACCACAATCCAACTTGACGGAAGTGCGTGCGGCTTTTATCATTGATAAAGTGCTTGATAAAGCCTGCATAGTTAAGAAACGTTTTCTAAATGGCTTGCTATGTAAAATATCATTAGGTGTAACTAAATCAACAAACTAAAATATTCTTCTGCTTCACGTAGTACAGGATTTTATTGCTTTCGTTGCTACAAATGATCTTCTTCTATTACCCATAAGCAGGTTTGTTGGTTCCCTCATTAATGATGATACAGTGCAATGCATGTTTAGCATGATTTTGCTCTGTGGGTCAACCCAGAAGAACGAACAGCGTTTCAGCGGGCTGTAGCCTCAGTTGGGGGCACAATTCACTTATCTGCTCTAGTTTTGTTATCATTTTCTTTTAAACAAACAGTATGTCAATGACAGCTTGGTCAAACGACCAGCGGCCAAAACGGAACACACTGATTCATGCACGGTACCTCCAGGAATCTGCTGGCAATTTCATACCATGTAAAGTCTCTTTTGGTATGAGATGTACGGAAGTGCGTCTTCTGCCTTCCTGTCCTTAACCAAATATTGCTTGTTTATTCCAAAGGCACAGGGGATTTGAGTGGTAGAGGCGTTGTCTTTACACTTCCCTAAAGCAGCTGTACGGAATCATTTTGCCTGAATATTCATTATAGCCTTGGGCTAGATGGAACTTTTAATCCTAACCAGTCATTGCCAATGGGTGGATATACGAGAGGAAAAACAGCTATTCACCTTTTTCTTCCCCCCTAAATGATCACGATAAGCTTAAGTACAACCATAACCGTAAGCCCTCAGAAATTAAAGCGGCAAGTTGTCTACTGATTGCATTTGGCACTGGTAATGAGATGAATCCCACGTCCTATCACCCCCAAGGCAGATACATCCTGCTTGTTTAAAAAGGAGTGTGAAAACGCTGCGCATAGAGTAGGTCACCTCTCCTTGTATTTCATGGAAAGAAACAAATTCATGACAGGATTACCATAGAAATGTCTGACTCTGGGCTTCTGGAAGCCTTCATTGCGCCCTGTTTTCAGGGTTCTTGCAGAATCCTCGGTTTTACCCTACGCTGCTACTGCACGATCTTTACACTGTATCCACACCACCTCTCAGAGGCAGGGAAGCACTATTACAGCTGCTTAGTAAATGGGAGAGAGGAGAGGCAGACCGAGGAGCACCTCCTCAAACTCACCTTGCTTCGGTGCCCAGCCTTTACTAAGTCAATTGCATACAGGTCAGAAGAGGTTTGTCTGGTAGAAGATTGCCCTTGATGCTTCCGAATACCTTAAACCGTGTGATAATTTCTACAGGCACAAAAGACATGTTCCTAATATTTGAATCTAATCCGTTTTTCAGAGGATCTGAATAATGCAACAGAGAAACACAACTGCTTTAGGGTCAAGAACACGCCTTTCTGAACTACGCAAACAGTCCGTGGGAAGCACAGATGTGTGAGGGAACGTACATACGCATGTGTGCATATATAAAGAATACAAATGTCAGTCTGAAAGATGCCATAAAAATAAACCTGTGACAAGAGTTTCCCCCAAGAACTTCAGCAGGAAGGCGCCCACTCAGTAGAGCAGCCGAGCTGATCCAGTTTAATTCATGCGACAGAATGTGGACAATACCCTGCAAACTTCAGTCCACCCCCTAATTACTATCACGGTGGCAGCTCTGCCTCACTAAGAACAAAGTAAGGACCTGTGTAATTGTGGAAAGTATAGAAATACAACTCTTCTCACACTGGGTCCTGATTTTACATATATACAAAGGTTTTCTTACACAGGACTACAGCGGTTATTATTAGAGGTCATGCTGGTGATTCGTGCAAGTCCATTCTCCTGACTAGCTGGAACAGAGAACGCTGCAAGATACATTAGGACCTTGATTGTGAAGTTCTTCAATCTCAGCTATCACTGACCAGAATGACCTAAACAACAAAGATTCAGGCATCAGAACACTTGATTTAATGCAAGTGTAAGTCTCATCTTCCTCATAAATCCTTCATGGCCACAGAACTAGTCTCATACGTATCGCTTGCAACTGAATTTTCATGGTTAAATCATGCATTATGTCAATGTGTTTGCAATTTTAAATGCTGATTCTAAGTTACAGGACTTATTTTATCTTTCTAGTAACTGAATACACATGAAGTTGACATGGGATTTGTCATATATGGTTATATATGGCAAGCGGCACCGAGAGTCCCTCATTCTTCTGGTGACAGAACTTCTTTCCATACTGGCTCTTCAGGAAATATATCTTGTAGCCCTCTAACATCTATTAGCATTGGAGGGATCTCCAGTTAGCTTCCTCACTCAGCACAGCAGATCCATTTTCCAAACTCGTATGGACAGCTATGGGAAAAGGAGGGAGTGCCTTTGCCTTCAGGAAAGATGCAGGCTAAGAAGACCTTTCTAAGTGAGAATTTGCAAGCTCTGCCTTTTCAATTTCCTTCACATCCTATAATCACTTTACTCTTTCATCCAATAGTCTACAAGGGAAGAGTTCAACCTGTCCTCAGTCAAACTGCTGCCTGAGCGCCCACGAGGACTCAAATGCACCCTCACGTGAAAAACAAGAAAGGAGAGAAGAAACTTCCTCCATCTGCAGATAACCTCCATGCAACAGGACCATGCCACCCTTTCCTTGTGGACGTTACAGCAGCACTGCCTGCCACAACCTGCGCTTGCAGGAAGGGCTGGGGCACACCGGAGCAGCTTTGGCAAAGGAGGAATGATCATTTCTATAGATTCATCACTCAATCCACTCCAGCAGCTCAACGTGTAGGTCTGGATCAGCATCTTTTACAGACATCCCACAGACGGGCTGCGCCTGATAAGCTTTAGGTTTTTATATGTGTCTATCACGTATTTCCTTCCCAGATCAAACGTGAATCCAGAAATCCACGAGGAAATCAGAATTAAAAAAAAGAGAAAAAAAGTATGGGAATTTCAGCTTTAAGCATTGCAAATTAATGGCATGGAACCACAGGATCCACTAGGTTGGAAAAGCCCTTTAAGCTCATCCAGTCCAACCTTTACCCCGGCACTGCCAAGCCTACCACTAACCCATGGCACTGAGGCCTCGTCTGTCTTTAGCATTCACCCTGTATTACGATTGATCTTTTCCACAGCTATATTTTCTCCCTCCTCCTCCAAGACATCCAACATTGCCTTCATAAAACTCTCTCTCTCTCGAAACCTAGCCCAAATTCCAGCATTACCTAAATACGGAACTGCAGTCAATCACTAGAGCAGAAGAGCCACCATTCCTGAACCTCATGGTTCATTTTACTGTCTTCTCACACCCAGAAAAGGGCAGTTTGGGTTGTGCAGTTGTCCCATTTCAAACTTAATTAAAGCCAACAATTTGTTTAAATCCTGTCAAACGAAAGGAAGGATTTCCCAGGACAGAAGATGAGCAACTCTCTGCTTCCCATCCGGAGTGGAAAAAACGCTTCCTCATTTCTCAGGAAATTTGACAGCTTTTGGTTAACAGCTATTGACCGCAGCTGTCAGAAAGAAAGAAATGAGGCAGTTTAACCTAAGGCAGGAATAACAGTTTTCACTGCTGCGTGTGAAACTCTCTCTATATCCTAGGATGAAATTAAGAAAACGGCTAAAAAACCTCAGAGGCCAGCTTGGTCAACCCCCCAAAACTGTAGCTGCTGGATGAGAGCTTGTATCCTTCTGGCTGGAATCTAGGATAGGATGGGATGTGACACCAATGCCACAAAATAAAGCTTTGAGAGATGGCAGCAGGCGAATTCAGGGCTCTTTTCTCGTCAATAGTATTGCCTTTTAGCATGAGACCTAGTAAGAAGCCTTTACTACCAGTAGAGAAAAAAGAACCCCCAAACCAAGCTAACAACTTCAAGATCTCATTGGACATCAATACAACCGGACAGTAAAAACCTCTTCAGGATAAAAGTCCAGAGATGTCCCACCATGGATGATTTCATCTCTTGTTCTGGGAGCATCAAAATGCTTTGTTCCAGTTTAGCTTTTATTCACTTGCACTTCGAGACAAAAAGGTCTTTGCAATAGGAGGAGAGGTTGTAGGCTTGGTTGTTTTGGAGGTGCTTGTGGAAGAATTCCTGAATCATCAGAGATTCATATGAGAAGAATTAAGCCATGTCCACATAGCTACCATTCAGCTACACTACCATAGCAACAATACGTGCTGTGACTTTTGCTCACTGGTTTAATTCAAGGATATACTTACTTGCCACTCTTTTCCAGACTCTGAAATGCTCCTTTCATCCACAAGATCTTTTAAAAGAAGTCCCCCGGGTAAATGAAGACATTTATGTTATTTCTTTATACTAAAGTGTTCTCTTTAGAATAGGAAAAACCCCGTAATGTTTTTAAACGGAGGAGATTTCATAGAGCGCATACAACTGAGCACGTACTACGAGTGAAAAAAGCTTAGTTTTTGCTTACAAGATACTGCACATTAAAATGCAGAACTATAGCATGGAAAACTCCCACCAGCTCTTACAGATTACATTCATTTTGGTAAAGACCTTTCCCTCAGGCCCAACATGACCACTTGAAGACCATGCAAAGGCTTATATGCTCCTTATATTTATAAGGAGCAATGACTCCTCATTTCATAGAATCCCAGACTGGGTTGGGTTGGAAAGGTCCTTAAAAGCATCCAGTTCCAACCCCCTGCCATGGCAGGGACACCTCACACTAGAGCAGGTTGCTCCAAGCCCCTGTGTCCAACCTGGCCTTGGACACTGCCAGGGATGGGGCAGCCACAGCTTCCTTGGGCAGCCTGGAAGATGTTTCTGCTAAAAACCATCAAAGTAAGAGCCTAGAGATCTGATTCAACTCTTTTTCTCTGTGGTTCAGTTAGAGGAACTACAACCTCTGCCATCTAAGCTCCGTTCTTGAAGGGCTAGGGCTTCATTATGGTAAAGTAAAGCAGCAAGCATGGTGCCATCATTTGATTAGCTACTCTTCAGAGCAGTCACTGCAAGTTCCACCTGGGGACCCTACCTGAGATTCTCCCTTGTTTTTCCCAGTGATATCAGTGTATCATTCGGTCCAGATTTTGCCATGGCCGAGTTGAGAAGCCAAAGCTCTGAGCCCCTGTCTATACTGGCAGAGACAGCAACACTTAGTGAGCAAAGCTAATATGAGACTATGATACTGCTGAGGCTCCTGCTTCTAGAAAACCGGAATAAAATAACCAAGCCAAACCAAAACCCCAAAACCTGGTACACCTAAAATAAACTAGAACTTCAAATTGAATAGTGTTTAACCAAAGAAACCTTAAAAGACTCATAAAAGGTTTTGCCAACATCAGAATTTCAATAGATTTCAATTTTAGCAGATCCCCATCTCCCTCTTTTTTCTTACTCTCCTTTGGTATCTCTATCACTATTTCTCCCTCCTCCAGCTCTACGATTAGAACCTTGGAAAGATGTTAAAAGCATTCGAGAAATAGCCTCTGATCACTTCACCCTCTTCCAAATGACCAAATGGGAACAATAAGTTGCTACAGCGTTTCCTTGTTGCAGTACCCTGCTGGAGCTGCAGAAATGTCCCAATAACAGGATGTTCAACCAACCAACCAATCCAAACCCCCACTTCATAGCTTTTTAACATCTCTTATCTACCAATATTAACATAGGTTAACTCAAGAATACATTTATCAAAGTGCTGTGTGGGAGATAACTTATTAGCAGCCCAGCACTCCTACAGCCCTGCTTGGATAATGTACTACCTAATGGCTTGAACGATCACCACCACGAAGACAAGGTCAAAAACGAGCTGGAGAGTTCTCATTTTTGACCAGGAGACAAAAGTACCAAACAGAGATTTGTGCTGGCGGTTACGGAAACGATGAGAAGGAAGTCGAGATCCAAGTGAGGGTGAAGAAGTCTGGGGGTGTCTTCGTTCAGCTTTGCAATTCCTCCCTTTTCAGCTCGCATAAAAGCTTTGTGTTTTCTCAGCACTAAAACCAATGGGATTTGTTTTGGAGCATAACATTTGTCCTTATTCCAAACGCCTGGGGTTTGTTTGGGGTGTTGGTCGGTTGGTTTGGATTGTCTGCTTTGGTGTTTTTCAATTTCAAATGTTAATCGAAGCATCCGGAAGAAACAGCAGTGCTGGAAAACTTCCTACGTTGAAAATTAACTATCATGCTTTTAAATTGGTATAGTTCCCTTATACGACAGGGAAAGCTCTTTGTGCTTCATGGAGATAGGTCAGTTCAAACTGGAGCAACCACTGTTTACAGCTATTGATTTTAGTGCAATGTTAGAGTCAGATACAACCCTGGTTTTCTTTGATTATGACAATAAAGGTTAATAATAGCTGTCCTGAAAGGGTGAAGCACAGATTGCCAGTTCAAATCAGCAAATTATTTGTTCTGATACCGACTGGGCCTAAACATTCCAAGAAGCTGCACATTTCCATTTTATAACCTTCTTGGAGTGACTAAATGGAAAGATTTCATTATCAGCAGCACTGGGGGATGTAAAGTGTTGACTAATACAAATGCCTTTTTACCCCTGACGGAACAAAGTGTTTCATCTTGGTTGTTTCTGGCCAGCCAAAAGCAGGTTTCTCATATCACTGTAAAAAAGTGGTACACGGCCTGATGAAACAGTATTACAGCTCTTTAGGTCATGAGAAAGTTACCTGCTAGAAGGCAAAAAGGTTCGGTTTACATTGTACATGAAGTATTTTAAAGGGCAGGACAGAACCGGAGTGTGAGTGCTGCAGCAGTGGTCAGCTAGGGCACAAGAATCTCACAGTCCTTTCCTATAATAAAGAGGCAGAAAACACCAAACAATTGAGGAAAACCGTAACCCTTGGAAAACGCCAAAGCGAGGAATGTAGAACCTGTGCTTCGAGAAGGATTTCCCACTCAGTTTTACAATGATCGCGTGGGCCTGCATTCAGATCTGTTCTGCTGCAAAGAGCAGCCTCCCAGTGCATTGACTGACTTTTACTAGGAGGTAAAGCTGAGTTTCAAGCATGAAAATGCTCACGTAGGCAGTGAAGGGACCAGTTAACACACTGTTAATTAACTATAGCGAATGGTGGCGTAAAACTGAAACCATAGCAAGAGAAAGCTCTTAATGTGCGCTGCACAGTTAACTTTTATTGTGCATCAGGATGAACCAGCTTAAAATCTTTCCTTTTACCTGCACAGAGATACTTGCTGTTGATCATTTCCTTTCCAATAAATCCTGTTTACCAGACATCATCAGAATGAACCACCGCAATACCACCTCCTTATGCCGCAACCACATACCCAAAGGCAAAGCAGGCCACGGAACCTGGACCTTAAAGCCAAAACATGCCACCATCTAGAGCGCACAAATCTGCTTGCCTGAGTTTTCTACATTGCCCTTTTCTGAAAGCTTCTCCGAGCATTAACACAACTGCAAGAGAAGTACAGGTTGCCGTTGGGTTTTACAAGGAATCACAGTTCTCTTTCTTTCTGGCTCTCTCCTATATACCGCATCCAGCTCAAATCTTCCTGCTGCCTTTCGAAACAGTGGCAGGTCACTGATCCTGAGGCTAACCTGCCATCTGCCATCCATAATGTGAATTCCAGCTGAAATGCTTCCATCCCATCCCACCACAACCATACCACACCACTAAAATGTTTCAGCAAGCCGACAGTTACTGTCCTATTTATAATCTCCTTTTCTTTTCCATTTGGTCTTTTGAGCAATTCAATTAAAACCCCTTCAAAGCAATAACAGTGGATTAAACGCTGTCAAAGCGCAATATAAAATCACAGAACATTGTTCTGGTGATGAATTTATTAAACTTTGCATCTTAATTCATTGCTTCTCGAGTGCAGGAAAAACACAATTCTTAAGACAAAATACCAATTAACTGTCATAGCTCATTGTTAAGTATTGTCTCCCTTTACACGCTACACAAAATAGACTCCATGAGCACATAAAGGATATAAGGAACTAAAGACATGGAAGAAATCCATTGAAATCCTGACATTCCATCACACCTGAATCCTGTGTGGGCAACAAAAAAGGGAATGAAGCCTCAGGTACTGGAGGGAGTGAGCGCTGGACTCACCCCATAGGCAGCAAGCTGCTTCTGTGCAGATTGCCAGTGAAACAGCTCAGGAGCCAATGGTGGCTTTGAAACACCTCAGCAAAGGGTTGACTTTATGAGGAGGGCTTTAAAGAAGGAGTTAGTGGAAAGAGAAAGGGAAGAGACATGCATGAAACCAGGGGAGATGAATAACACGTCCGAAGAGGTTACAGCAACAGAACCGAACTAACATAGAGGAGGACGTGTGGCCGTGATCAGCGTGGGAGCCAGGAAGAGAAGCCCACAAAACACATACCCTGGCCTGAGAAAAAGCATGCTTGGACCTACATTTGCAAGGGGTGAAGGAGGCAATCAGCAGCATCCCTTCTCCCCGAACAGCCCAGATAAACACCCCCCCAGTGCAGCTCATCTGTGCACACGCAGAGTAGAACCATCACCACCTGAGTGAATGAATCCTTGTTGCTGAGGAGTTTGTGCCCTGTGATGGGATTTCTGCATCTGAGATTTTCTCAGATGCCTGAGCTTTTCTCTCAGCTGGGCTGCTACAGTTTATATCCCTCAGCTTGGGGGGAGACAACTTCTCTCCCCTGCCCAGCTGCCCGAAATTCAGCATCTTTGACAGAGTTCCAACTCCCCAAAACACAACTGGGACAGATCATTGGGGTTGAAAGATGCCCCAAAGAAGAGAGGGCACAGACAGACACAGAGACGGCGAGATCAGCTGGGATTTACATCCTTAAGATCCCAAGGGTGACATTGGCCAATGCAAGGGAACACCAGGATACAGAAATCCTGAGATTCCACCCAAACCTCACTTGGATGCTCCTAGTTCACGCTGGATTTTGGGGAGTAGCTGCTGCAATAGCACAGTGCAACGCTACCCTGCTGCAGTTTGCATTAATTTGTTGCAGTAACCAATACAAAAGAGAAGAGAGAGAACTAATACAGCCTGCAGGACTCAATGAATTATACTTAACCAGCATGCTATTGGAGGCTGATAGTAGAATGCCACATGAACACAGATATAATCAAAGTCTGGTTGGGGCATCATTTGTTTAGAATACTTCCAGCTCCTCGCTGGCAGAGCAACAGTGAATTAGCATGCGATGCTGTGCGCTTCAATTAAAAAGCAGCCTCATCTTTCCTATTTGCAAGGTACAGCAGAGCAAATCTAATTGTGCCACGCAGCCAGCTCTCGTCTGTGCAGAGTAACCAGGGCTGTGGGGTTTTTTTGCTTCCTGCTTTGGACAGATTTGTCTTCTTCTGAATGAGGCATTGTGGGCTTTTATGAAACTTGCCTCCTAATTGCAGGCAATAAACACAGCCGGCAGCAGCGGCTGCAGCAGCTACACTCGAAGGCAAAGGAAAATAAAGGTAAGAAAAGAGCCACAAAACAAATTCATTTGATGAATGATCCGAATAGTTAAACCCCCAGGACCTGGATTTCAATGCTCACAAGAGATACACACATGCCTCCTTCAACAGAAACAAACAGAATCCCAAACAATCCCTCAAACCTATAGCTTAAATGATGAGATAGGCAGAGATTTTCCCCCTATTTTAGAGGTTAGGAGGTGCACCTAATTAATGAGAAATATTTATAAGCCAGGATGTTATTAACTTTACAACTATTTGCTTATAGCACAAAAAAGGTCTGTTCTCGCACTTGGGCTGAGATCTCCCGGTCATACTGCTTTTCTCACCCCAACTGAACAGCTTTTATCCACTCCTCATTTCCTATCCCCGGTTCAAATAATGCAGCACCTTTGGATAGGAAAGGAGCAGGGTGAATCCACAGAATCACAGAAGCACCTGAATGGACCAAGCTCCCTCACCGAGTGGGACTAACACCAACACCAGTTGAGTTTGGCCATGGCTTTGCTGCCTTAGCCCTGAAAACTGGCGTTTGAGAGTACACAGCCCTATTGGACAACGTGTTCCTGTACTGCATAACCTTGGTGAATGCTTTGCTCGGTGCCCAGACTGAAACATCCATCCTGCAATCTGTGGCCACTGCCCCTTGCCGCATCATCTGACACCAAGAGAATCATCTTTCCCTCTTTGTAGCTACTCTTCCAGCACCTTTGTTACTACCTTCCAAGCAACCTCTTTTCTTCCCTCCTCTGTTTTTCACTCCCCATTAGGTCAAGGAAATTCACTTTGGATATAACTCATCCCAATCGGTCTTATTGTAATGATTCTGGGTGACACTTACTAGACCTGAACTAGAGAGAATACTAGGAGGAATGTAAAACAAGCCCCACATTAACACCTTGATTCAACCATTCATTCTTACCAGAGCAGCGGCAGAGACCTGTTGACTTTCGGCCCAGAATCAAAGAGCCAAACACTGAGATTTGTTCATTTCACATCACAGTAACGGTTCTGAATACTTCATGCCGCTTTTTAGAGGGATAAGTTAAAAAAACCCAAACTAAACCCCATCTTTGTATGGTTTCCAGTGAAGAGACAAAAAATGCCCCACGAACCCACCCCCAGAAGTTAGACATTGAAATGTGAGTGCTACCATCTCCAATGCTTCACTTGATTTCTTATAGTCATCATTTGAGGCCGTAATTGCTACAGTAATGAACTATATTGGGAAAGTGATACTGTCATTTCCTAATGATCTGCTGTTGGCTTTAAGTTTCCTGTGAAATGTTTGGTACACTTATGCTATCTGAGTCAAAGAAAACCTGTGAATTAGTGCTGTTAAACCTCATCATGGAAACTGCATTATGATTTTTGATGATAACCCACTTTTATACAGTTGCAGATTGTTATGAAGTATTATAAACCTTAACTTTATTGCCATTAATCAGAATCAGTAAACATAATTGACATTTGATACAGAACCAGCTTTAAGTAACTTATTGGCAACAATACAGATGCCTCGTAATATTACCCTCTGGCTAGCTATGCTGTTTGGGTGCCAGAGTGTCTGCACTAATGACTTGGAATTGAAATCAAATAAAAGCTGAGCACTGTAGTTCAGTATAAAACAAACAGCCATGCTTAGAACAAATTCTTTTATATACATACAGAGAGAGAGGATATATCTAGCAGCCTTAAAATACACAGTAAGTATAAACCAGTGGAAGTGTTTGAGACGAGAGAACAAAACAGGAGAGAGAAAAACCCAATCTGATGTTCCCAGATTTCTACTCTCCCCCTTAGGCACACCACAGGGATTGAAATGAGGAGAAAAAGTAGACAGTGTAATTAACCTTCCTTTCCTTTTTTCTAAAGAACAACCACCAAAAAGGCAGACCATTTTAGCCATTATCAGTGGTAGAAATCCACACGCGGTTCTCTGCCCTTATTTTTCATCTCACCCATTTCTGCAGTTTCCTGAGGATTTGCTGTGCTTCGGCATGAAAAGGGACCTAATCCTTATAGAAATTTCCTAGGAAGACGTGGATTATATTATCAAAAAGGTTTAAGAAAACCTATTTCACTGCACAAACAGGAAAGCCGCTGTCTCTCAAAGCCTCATGCCCTGACTTCTAGATATCAAGTGCTGGGTTTATCCCAGGGCATATCCGAGCCCTCCCTTCCCCAGATCACCTACGTATGACCTGTCTGACTTCAGCTATGGCAAACCCCTCCAGAATGAAGAGTAGAGCCAAAATAATTCCTAGCGCTTTCCTATTTTATGATGGGGCTTCCAGAGACCACCAGATGTGGTGCCCTAAAGAGCTGCTGATAAATCTCATCACATCTGGTTATTTTATCCACTTTATCCTCACCCTTTGCTTCAATAAACCACATTTAAAGCAACTATAACTGAATTTTAGCCACCTCTGAGGAAGACCCCCAGGATCTGGCCCTCTAAAGAGGCTTGGTTTATTCAGTTATTTGTCTAAAGCAGCACGTTTTCTTTCTATTTTGGTGAGACAGTAAAGCAAACACGAGAACATACTTTTTAGCAAGAGTCGTAGATATTAAACATTCAAAAGAATATCCATATTGTATGGGAGAGAGGTTTTATTATTATACAAACATATATGTATATATAATGTAATCTTCTTCGTGCTTTATGGATCTGATCTCCTCCACAGAGAGTCACAAATCCACACGATAGCCCTGAGTGCTGAGATTTTGCATTTGGTTCTCTCTGATTCTACAATAGCTGAAAGATATGTAAAAACTCATGTAGCCAGACAGCTCCCTACTGACTACACATCTAAGCAACCTCACATGCATATATTATTCCGACCAGTGAGAGCTGGAAATAACATATGCCTAAAGAAGAAAAAAGAAATAGGATGCTTGAAAGGAGCCCGTTTCAGCTTCTGTGCAAAACCTTCAGGGTTCTCTCCCTGACCAAACCGCATCCCTCATGCTGCCAACTAAGGTGGGGACAACCCAAACCCCTGAGAGATGCTCTGCAGAGTGAAGGGTGGGAATTGCTCCCTAAGCTTATCAAAAAGGCTACTGGAGCTCTTTGTGGTTGAATACAATTCAGGGTAAAGGATGAGTAATAGCTATTAACATTTTGCTGGTGTGGTCCCGGAGGGCTGGCATCATTCTCTCCCATTTTTAACCGTAACTTGGGTAAATGACCCATTCCAGCTCCTACTGCATCCCTCCTAAAAGTTGTAGGAAGTTAATGGTTTAGCTCTCCACCCACCTAAGGTCTTAAACGTTTTGTGTTTAACTGAGGAAGTGAGGATGAAGTAAGGCATCTACTAGCGCCCACCAGGTTAGGGTTAACCCTGACCTTAGTAGGGGCTCAGCTGAATAGCATGTGCCCAATTCAGCGCTTGCAATCAAGATTCCCACTCTGCATCTCCCTCTACTTCTTTTTCCCCCTCTCCTCAAAACGTAGGAAGATGGAAAATCAAACAGGCTTCAGGCTTCTGAAACCTGGACAATCAAACCCTACAAAACCTCTCCCGGTAGGCTGTGAACCAACGCTTTCCAGACTTCCAAGTTCACCGCATTTGGGCACATTTTAAAGCCAAACCAAACTTCAAACCACAAACAGAACATGGGAAAATCTGAAAGCTTCACAAAGAGATTCGTGTGAGAACTGCCTTTTGTGCATGTTTATCTGCCTTTCAGGGGCAAAACGACGCACATTCTCCTCACTGAAGTCATGGGAAGAACCTGCATCAGAATTCCACGCAGCAGACGTATCAGGCACGGACAATTCCAACCTAAATTCTATCAAATCTATGGGTTGCAGAACACAGGCTCTCAGAAGAGAAGATGTTAAAACTGTAGGTGGCACTACCAGAATGCCTGCCCTGCTCTGTGATTCTACAACGCAGTGAGGTTTGTACACTGAAACTGCCAACTGCAACGTGTTTATCTCTCGTGTCCTTCAAAATCATTATTGATATACGCAGGACTTACTGGCTTGTGACCTGAAAGAGATCTACAGGGCACCGAAATGGAGCCCAACCAATTCAGTCCGAGCGCTTTTGTTTTCACCTTGTTCCTTGTCAAATACATAATGCATTTTTGTTCGCAGCAAACAACCGAGCGTTTTGTATATTCTCAGCTTCCCCCTTTTTCTTTCTCCTGCTTTCAGCGCTAAATATTTAAACACATTCAACCTACAAAATCTCCAGCTCGTAATCTCCTGCTTGTGTCTTCCCCCCGAGGTGTAACCAGCAGTGTGGCAGTGCAGGATGGCTGACGAGACATGAAAGAGATTGCGGTTACAGTCCTACCTGCCCACAGGCCAGGCCCATGCCTCTCTCCCCCATACCATGAGGACATGATAAATTTAACTCCAGTGCATCTGCGCCAGCAACCTATGAAACATGCAAAAGGAGAACAAACGCAGAATTAACTCCCAGTAATGTATCTTTTCCTGCAGCATTTACTATTCGTGTGGTATAGATTTCCCTGGACTGGATGTATTGCTTGTTGCAGAGAGAAAGCCTGAACAAGAAATGGTACAAAAATGGACATTACAAAGGGAATTAAAGGAAAAAAACAATGAAAAAGAGACAAGCACCGTAAGGAGACGGTTCTGGAAAACGTTACAAAATGAAACGTAATTACAGGGCCTTGGGCAGCACTGAGAGTGAGGATGGGGACTCAGCGTCACACAGGTGCTCCTGTGCTCTCAAGACCTGTGACTCAGCAGTGAATTTCTCCTTTCTCAGTTAATGAATTTCAGGCTCTTAATTTCCTGCAGGCGCCCGTAGCGTGCCATCGCTTTTGGCATGAAGTAGTTTTGTTTCTGAAGTCAAACGAGAGAATGCAGCATTACGCTGTAGCATTACACGGTGGTGGTTTTACTATTGTCTAGTAAAAAGTCCATCCAAACGTATGATTCATGCTGATTTCTGTTCAGCACCCTCTATCTGTTACAATCGCAAGGGCGAGGGGCCCAAAGACAGCACCCAAACACACTCCTCTTCCTCCCTGTTGAACTGCTCCAGCCTAAGATGAGACTCTCCTGTTGCCTTCCACGTGGCAGTAACTAGCACGTTGTGTTTTGCATTTGCATTTTGGTTCTTGCTTATTGAACTGGAGTAACTTTGCCTGCTGTGTGGCCATGGTTCAGCAGCTTCCCGAGTGCGTGAGCAGGGCAGAAGCCATCCATCACCTTCAGCAATGCTCCGCATCCTGGCCAGCTCTGCAAGATGGTGCTGTCGGCCCCTGTGACAAGCTGACCTTTTGTATGAATAGGTCGTCCTCCTGCTGAGAGGCTCTGCGGTACCTTCTGGGGTTGCTGCTCTTTGGAAAGCCACAAATCAAACCCACCTCCTAGGTAGGATCCTATGCATGCGATTAAACATCCCTGCTCCGAGCAGAGCATCCCAAACAAGTGCGCTGCTCTCCACAGAGCAAAGACTAACGACTACTTTGCTGAAGAAAAGTTCCGTGGCGTAGGTTACACGCTACGGAGTGCATTTAAATAACTACTTATTTTCTAAAGAGGCAACATAAATACAAAGGCAGATTGGAAATCTCTGTCTTCAGGTTGGATAGCGGTACCTCTGCATTCAAACCAGAGGAGCACGTGGCACAATAAAGCCATTCATCTTAGTCAGGTTAAAAGCGGTACTGCTCCTGTCAAGCACCGATTCCACAAAAGATTTCATGGTCAATTAAGTAAATACAGGTATAAAATGGACTAGTGCTGAAGATCACCAAGCTAATTACTGATAATGTTTCATTTTGCTTCCCTAAGTCCCCAAAGTGATTTTTTTCCCCTCATCCGTTTAAAATGCCCAAAGAAAATAGAGAAGAGTCTTCCCACATCACCACAGAAGGGCTCAGGACACTGTGAAGACAGGAACAACGATGCTCAGACACGCACGTCCATATGAAAACACAGACTCGAAATAAACCCACACCCTACACGTGTATTAAATACAACTTAGAAAACATTAGAAGCTAAAGCTGGAATAATGATAAAAGAATCTTTGTCTTTGCTTTAACTTGTTAAAACCTT
Organism: Psittacula echo; assembly: GCF_963264785.1. Lineage (NCBI taxonomy): Eukaryota > Metazoa > Chordata > Aves > Psittaciformes > Psittacidae > Psittacula > Psittacula echo. The sequence continues at coordinate 63,866,478 of NC_137740.1, forward strand.
TCTTTATTCATCCGAAACTACGCTTTGTATTTCCTCTAGACACTTCACGTGGGAAAGAAGCCCCATTTTAAACCAACAACTCTGCATTACATTCAGACATAGACACCTTTCTGAATGAAATTATCGCAGCCTTAATCAACTATTTCTTAGACTATTCCCTATGGACACGGCGACATGTTTTTAAATAGGTTTTTGCCTTCAAATTGAATTGAAATTTCAGGGGCACAGTCTGTTTGCATTTGCGTAAATTGGATTTATATTATAGGATGCCTGCTGCCTGCTATTACATATGCTGGCTTTCTCTCGTATCATTTTTGAAAGTCTATATTAAAACTAGAATAGCATTAAATGAGCCTTTTATACTTTAAATATTCAAGAGTTTTATATTCAGGGGTTCTTCTGGCGCTGTCAACCTCCTGTGCCCGTAGGCAAGGTAAGATCAAGTTTGGCTCTCAAAGGTAGGATTAAATTTTATCAGGGCATCCGTCATAATATACAGCTGGCTTAAAATGCAAATAAAAAGTACATAGATTCAAAGACTAAAGGCTTTGCAGGTACTGCTGCAAAATCCAAGGGGCCATTTCTCTGTCACAAGTTGCCTTTATATTTACATTTCCATCGCTTGAATGGAAGCACAGAAGAAACAAATGAGAACGGACACGCTTTAAACGCTCCTTTTTCACTTGGAGCCTTTTTCGGTCAAGGAATTCCTTAAATTCCTTATCGCAGCTCTCGGTTTTAAGGGACATAAAAGGAAAAGACGCAGGCGCACATTTAGGAAACCATTACCTGAGCCATTGTTGCAAGTTCAGTCCAGTCCTCCTTGCTGTAGCTGCACATGATACTGGCAATCAGGATCTGAAAAGAAGATACAGGCAATCATTTTAAGCCATGTTACCATTGTAATCTAGTACTTTACTGTGACTCCAGCCATAAACAACCCCTACCTGCATACGGGACTGTATACTGTTAGAATGTATAGTGAAACGCAGCTGTATAATTCACTGGGGATGAGAAACAGCATACAAAATCATCTGGTTTATCGCTGGTGTTCAAGTCATTAAGGAAAACCAGCGCGTCTCATCAGACACATAGAGAACTTTGCATTCTTTGTCATGTTTGAAGGGAGAACAAGGGCTGTCCTAGGCACGCAGCCCACAGAATGCCAAGAATTCACGTTCCTGAGGTCAAGGGAATGAAGTTTTCCGCTATTCATACAATGCCAGAAGTACTCGGGGCTCTTAGGGGTATAGGCAGGACACAGCGCAAGAGCTCGCACTCTGATGTGACAGCGTACGAATGTCATATTCCAGGCGACTTCAGGAAGCCAGGACACACCAAAACCAGCCCCCTGGAATGTCACCTGTGCAAGCGAAGGACGGTGATGCCGTAGGATGTGGGGGAAATCTGGGAGGACTGGGAGAGCGGCAGAGGGAAATCCCGGCTTTTGTTCTTCCCTAACACACGTTCCATTTCCTGTTTGTGGCCCCGGTTTCCCAAGAGCTCTTTCCGTGTATTGCCTTTCTCCTCACCGCATCGCGAGCATCTCGGAGGTCCGGGTTCTGCCTCTGGTACCTTCACTGAGGTACAGGGTTTTAGGTAAGATAAGCTCTAATAGTACCTGTCTGGGAGAGCAGCAAGACACACAGCTTTCCAGTTCCATACGGTGCTATTTACTGTTAAACCAATGTTAACTACCCCTCCGGTCAATGTCCAGTTCAATGCCAATCCTACTTAAGACTAAACAAAATCACATGAAAAGCATGAAGGTTTCACATGTAAGTCTGATTCACAGGCAGGATGAAACTCGGATTTAATCTTTTCGCTTTCCAAACCTGTTTTACTGTTGGCATTAATAGCTGGGATGAGCTTAATCTGTCACTCCCAGGCAGAGCAACACTTCTTTTGATCTTTCCCATAGTGCTGTAAACTCCTAAACTATACCCGTAACAAGAGCTGGATATTCAGTATCTTTAGAAGGGAGGTTTTACAGTATAAAGAGGCAGGCAGCTCTGGAGACAACGGGATGTGGTGAGGTTTCAATCTACTCCTTTAAAATGACAATCCCGCTTTTCATCATCATTATTTCCACTGTTTCCATTGCTTTGCTCTGATACATCTCTACCTATCAGCCTACCACCCACCTACTTGCAGACTACCCGCCCATCCACCCTCCTGGCTGATGTTTGCAAGGTGGGAGTCTATGGAGAGAAGGAAAGCAGTTGATGAAGTGTCTGCCTTGCCTGTAGGTACCTATTTGTGTGCAAGCCAAACTTCTCATTAGATGCACACAACTGTTACTGGCCACGCTTTTATTTCCCTCCTGGCAGAGGTGGAATGCCATAGGAATTTTTCTATCGTGAAAAACCTTATATAGCTTCACAGGTCAGATGTTCACAAAGCAGAATCTGCTCTATTTGAATCCTCAAGACAATTGGAGCATTCTGGAAATAACGAGAAACCTCTTTAAAAAGCCTCTACTATTTTCACATCGGGAAAACTGAGTTTAAGGAAGTTTACATGAGAGGAACTCGAGTAAGAAACCAGTTCAAATACGCACTCGCTGGAAGGCGGCTCCAAACCGTATCGTGTCAAACTCACACTGCCTACAAAGCAACTACAGCAAACCAACAAAACCCCAGCTCAGACACTGACAACACGAGAGGGGTTTTCACAGTTGCAGCCACAATCCAAACTACATCAGAAACGCACACGGGTCAGCTTGAACGCAAACCCGCACGCTGCAGCAGGCAAAGCTGGAAGACAACAAGGGTGGCTGACTGTATTCACAAGGAGCTGAGTTAGGTTACACCAAGGGTTCTTAATGCGAGGTGAAGGGTCCGCTGGGGATGCGCAGAAGAGGAGGAACAAGAGCTGTGATGTTTCAAAGAGCTGTTAATGAAGACAATGTGTTTCTTTAATACTGATGAGTTCTAGCATTCCCGTTGAAAATGAAGCGCAGACTTTTGACAGGAGCGGTGGTTTACAATAGCCAAAATAACTGCAAGCAAAGAATGCCATTTCGGCCAGCACCGCACACAGGAAACCCGGGATCTCTCAGGGAATAATGAAACCTTAAAAATAGCAGGGATTTCATTCGCCTTTTCCCCCCAGTGCTCTCTTAGAACTTGAAATTAAACTTCATTCCTAGGTGGAAACAGATCCTCCAGCACTCGACGTTAACAAAACTGTCCTGCCTCAAGTGACTCTTCTTGTCCAAAATGCCTTTGCAGCCTTTTCATCTGGAACCAGTACCCATGACAAAACCATCGCTACTGGCTGCATTTAGGGGCGCTGTCTGTGGTGTTTGAGGTTTGACTCTACTCCTAACGTCACAACACACAGAATATTATCTGTTACCTAGAAAGAGAAAAGCAAGACGTGTAACAAGTGATAAAAATCACAGGTTTTTATGGGAAAGCAATAAACAGCAATCGTCTCACATGTCAGCTTCTCATCCCCTTCTCACCATTTTAACGCTATTTTATTCATTTATGACATTGCTGGTGCCTACAATGCCATGCCCATCACCGTATGTCACACAAGCCCGTAAGTCCAGTGCATGGCCCAGCCCAGGAGCATTCCCCGAAGGCAGATCCATCCTCTTGACGCCTGGAATGTGCAGTGACAACCTGACATGAGTTTAATCACAGGTGTTTGAAGCACAAGTGCGAGGCCACACCACGCTGGCCCAGCTCACAAAAGCCAGCTACTGACAGATCTTACAACAGAGCTGCTGCTGAAGGGTAGTAAGCGGTAAATGAAGGTTGATTAAGTGTAGCTTTGTCGTAGCTTGAGGGAGGTGAACCCGTGCATGGCTGAAGCACAGTGGGATCCCTGGCCCATTCCTTACCCCACATCAGAGGCATAGCTGGTACATGCTTTTCCCTCTTCTTCATCATCCAAACTGCTATTTTGCCTATTGTCAGGAGATCCTGCCCGCTCCTCCCTGCATCAAGGAGCACAGTGGCCCTGCAGATGCTGCTTCCTCCCCAGCAGTGACGGATGTCACAAGGTCTTTGTGCCCTGACACTACACGAGGAGATAGACAATCCCTCCAAATGCCTCTAAAGGGACAAATGCCTGCTTGTAACATCAGACACAGTTCCGCATACCGGATTTTCTCCATCATTCATGGAAAAAGGAGGTCTACAGTAAAACTTTTCTGTCTGTTGGATGGAAAGGAGATGGAAAAGGGAGGGGGTATATGGTATCATTTAGGCCATGATTATAAGATAACTACATGGTAGCTAAAGCACCTAGTAAAAAGCTGCCTTTCACACAATTCTGCAACTAATGCATTAGTAGTTGTTCTGTTTAAAAGGAGGCTGACAAGGTACTTCTCATAATCCTTAACATGTTTTTTCTCCCTGTTTATAATAATCCCCTGGAAGCTTAAACTCGAATCTATTTCCCTTATGAATGGCTTGGGCTTTTTTCCCCCTTTCATTATCTCTATGTAGATGCCTCATGAATGCCATAGCATTAAAAGAAGTACAAAGGATGAGGTTTGCCTCTGTGCATGTTTTCAACCGGTCTTTCTTCCCTAACACAAGGAATACACCATAAGAGGCTGCAAAACAAAGAGAAGAAGACAAAAATCACCAGGCCTACTCTGGGTCAGACAAACCTGCGGACACCTATTTAAAGCCAGGCAGCAGGAAAACTCTAGGTAGACAATTACCATTTGTCCTGTGCTGCTCCGCAGGGAATAAGGGAGTTTCAGCACACTCAAAAGAGCCTGAAACAAAACCCGAGGGGGCCGGGTTGAAACGTGAACACTGTCCATCCCTGCAGAACTTCCCAACGCACACAATGGAATCACGATCCTCTACATAACCATCTTTAGTTTGGTCATCTCGTACAGGCCGTAGCCCGTGCTCTGTTCCTAACCTATCCTTCCAGGTCTGGGCATACTCTCCCTGCACTTCAGGGCGTTCAGCCACCCATCTAATACCTGCTTGTCCCTTCCCATTGCTGCACTAGGCTTGAGGAGAGCTCTGCACCAAGTGTCCACAGATGCTCCATTTGGACACTGCTGCTGGCCTCAACCTGCATCCCCTTCTGATCCCCAAACACTCGCAAAACCCCCCAAGGCTTTATTTCTGATGTGCAGAAAGAGATCCTTAAAGAGCCTCTTTAAGACACAGCTCCCTCGAGAGCTCTATAATCAAGAGGAGCTTTCGAGAAGGCTGAAGGATTGGTTTTGTAACAGCTACCTGTTTGGGAAGCAGAGGTGTGGAAAAGGAGCATTGCTGCGGATAGAGGCAGTGCAGAAGACTACATTAAGATCCAGCTTTCAAATACCCACAAGATCGTTCTTGATCATTCTAAACTTCAGCAGGTATTTGCAGTGGGGTCAGACAGACCTCCAGCTTTCCTTAAAGACATGTTTCTTCTTCTCAAACAACACCGGAGAGCCTTGCTACGCAACCTGCTTAGTCTGAGCAAACTAGTTCTTTAAGCAAAATTCCCCAGGAAGCATTCAGTAAGAAAAAGCTTGGCACTGCAGAGAGAGTTTTAATAAAACAATGGCAAAACCAGCGTGTTTGGTTCATCACTTACCGGTGGAAAAGACATCTACACCTATACAAGCGCAGCAGGACAGGAGAACTTCTTGGCAGCTGAATCACTGTTTCACAGCATTAAAATCCCCTGTCTGTCTGAAGGAGGGGTATGTATGCTTGCCAGTTCTGACCCATGCCATCTCTCACCCGCACACCGCAACAAGCCAACACACTCGGGGCATTTCCTGAAGGTCCTGCACACAAGCGCATGTGGTCCACCGGACCTGCACTATTAGCCTGCCTCTGTACCCCTGTCTCTTGCACAACGTCAGGTTCAGGACAAGTATTGGCTATCGTAGATTCAGCCAAGTTGGAAAAGCCCTTTAAGCTCATCCAGTCCAACCCTTACCCCACCACTGACCCATGGCACTGAGGCCTCGTCTCCACGGTGTGTGAACACTTGCAGGGACGGTGCCTGCAGCCCTGCCCTGGGCAGCCTGTGCCAATGCCTGAGCACCCTTTGGGGCAGGAATTGTTCCTCAGCTCCATCTAAACCTGCCCTGGTGCAGCCTGAGGCCGGTTCCTCTTGTCCATATTTTGTCAGAAGAAAGATCCTTGGAGGCTCACTGCCACTTTGTGCCTTTGTCCCTGTCTCTTCCCAATGGCCGCTGGCTGATGAAAGGATCATCCCCACAACCACCCAGCTGGAATTACAGGCGTACAGAACATTTCTAGCACCCACCTCACAAGATACAGAGTTCAACTGCAGCAAATACTGTATACTGCACATTTAAACGTGCCAATACTGAAAAACAATGGGAGCACCAAGATTTACCGGTGGCAAAATAACCCTCTAGAAAGCAGCCTGAGTTTGATGCCTTGCAGACCCAAGCGGGTTTCTCTTTCTCTGTACTTTCTTGTTGTACTTTCTGATTTGTCGCAGAGCTGAAATAAAAAGAAGTTTCTTATTAAAAGCTACCTAGAACATCAAATCCCCTGCAATAAGAAAGTTAACAACTGTAAACCCTGTCACGTCTCTGAGAAGCAGAGGAATTATCTTGTTATCAATTTAATAATGGAACATTGAAGTAAATGATGCCATCCACTGACACCAGTAACACCGTCTCTCCTGGGAAATTCATGTTGGTAGGAGCTGTCAATCTAGATGGATATGGACATATGAAACGTTGTACCTTCAGTCCATGAATCTATTCTTTCTCTGCTGCCTTAATAAAAAGATTCTGCATGATGATAAAGACAAAGCAATGCAGAATGCCTTGACACTGCTGACCTATAATTCTGCTTCTTGTCTCTCTTTTCAGGGAGCAGAGAGTAAATAATTTAACAAGCTCTAACCAGCCATTGTTTTCCTCCTTAGCTTGCACTCAGAATACATTCAAGGTAATTGGAGTAAATGAAAATAAGACAAGTAGGGGATATTAGCATGATTCTTATTTAGCTGTCTGTCTTATTAAGCACATCTTCTCCATAAAGCTCCATCTGTACCTTGTTGCTTTGTATTGCGAGCTCCAGTTGTTTTTCAGAGTGAAGTGGAAGTGAGATGTAACAGACTGACACAAACCCAGGCCAAACATCCCCAGCGTGCAAATAAGCCCCCAAAAGCTGATGATGGGGGTTTGGAAACATCACCGTTTGCTCCCCCTACCACATACACCAGATCAGCCCGAGCAGGACACGACAAAGATCCTCTTCTCAGGCTAAACGGAGACACTTCTTTTCAAAGGCACCTATTTTCACAGGGTGACTCTGCTCCTATCAGTGAGTTTCTTTGATGGGTGCCCCTGAGTACCCTGGGCTATAGCTGCAAACGAAAGCCAAGAGTTGTTAGGATCTAACACCCTCAGACAAACAAAAACCGAAGGGTTATGAACAAATCCACTCCTTTGGAAGGTAACAAACTGCTGTGGCTTCGATGGGAGCACAAACCTAAAGAGATTGCTCTTTAGGACTGGCTGCACCCATACGAAAACAAGAGAGCAGCTTTGGTGGAGTAAATACTCTTCGGCTACGTGAGACTCAGCATTTTATCAGCCACTTTCAGGGCAGGAGTTAAGCTACCACGACCTTACCCTGCTTGTACCCAGAAACGGGAAGGCACAGATCACGCACATGGCATGTGGGGATAAATGAGAAGCTAACTTTCCATTCAAACATGTAACAAGGGTCCTACCAACTCGGAATGTGACTGAAAGCAAACTGAAGGGAGAGAAACAAATGGAGGCCTTCTGGTGCACCCGTAGCCCCCCCACTCCAGGACCCTTTAACTAAGATGGGGTGATTCCTGAAGAGTGAAGAAGAGGCTTGGAATGTGAGCTCCTCAAACCAACATTTAATGGAGGAAAACACAGCCCCTGCACGAAACGCTTCAGAGAAACTCAAGTATTTCACATTTACATTTTATGACAGACTGTTGGAAATCTCAGCCCTTCAGGTAAACTCTTCACATGCCATGGAAAATCCCCCATGCAGCTGAAGCCTTCCCTGGGAATCCGATAGAATCTTTGGGATTTTAGTTTGCATAGGAAACCTAGTCCTATTTTGCATAGGAAACCTAGATCCTATCCTAGTTCAGCCTTGGCTAATGCCTGAAAACAAATCCACAGGTGAATGGAAATTTGCATCACTGAAAGGAGCAGACTCGAGGTAACAAAGGCTGCATCCAAGAGGAGAGCGGAGACAGACACTCATTTTCAGCAGCATTCCTTGCAAACAATACCTGCGAGTCCTTGTGGATCTGCCATGCCCCTGCTGTAGCTCTGCACTTTCCGCACTGATTTAATATAAAGAAAAAGCAGAGGAGGCCAATACAATATTGCAGAAGCTAATAGAAAAAGGATATATCTAATTCTACACTATTTCAGACACATGCTATGACCTGTAGCAAAGGCTTTACACCAGGGTGCTGACACATTATTGATTCTTCAGACCACATATGGAAAACAAAGCTGGTGAAAGGCAACACAGATTTGTGGATATGGGTTTTTTTTTCCTCCCTTCTACCTTTAGAAATGTTTCTATCATCAAATGATGGGCCCAGAAATACCCACAGTCCTTTTAACACACCGTGCTAATTGTTATTGTCCATCCTCGCAATAGGAAACTATGCTCAAGGGATGTAGGCTGCTCCTACAGAGGCAATGAGCAACCGCTGGCTGAAGGGAACCCGAAGATCTCTCTTCCAGCCCCTGACTGCTTCTGGATACATGTAGATATATTTCCCCTATTACAGCTCTTACAATAGCTGCTTAACTTGGGAGAAAACGAATTCCGTAGAAAAAGAGAGACAAAATGAACCCTGAGAACTTTGTTTCCTAACTCCTGCGTTCAGTCTGCTCACAATTCCCCAGTCAAACCTGTCTCTCTGCATCCCTGAGAAGTCCAGCCTATCTCTTCCCATCACCCCCAGGGCTTCTTTTAATTCACTTCCTTGGATTCGAAGGCTCAAGAAAACTCAGAGTACGGGTGCTGGATGAGGAGGAAAATGTAGCTCAGAGGTAAGAGAGAGAAAACGCTCCTTTTTACACGTTAGAGCCCTGTGATCTGCATCATCATCTGACATTGCTGGTGCCAAAGCAACACTTGGGAGGATTCTGCCAGCCTGGCTGCAGCCTCCACAACTCACCCACTCTCTTCTGCTTGTAGGGATGGACTGAAATCACTTCTAATGTACCTGAGTTTGCACAAACAGCTCTCAGGTGAGGCTGTGCTCATCGATGAGGGGACCTCTCAGTCCCTTCATGCTGTTCCATCCTGTCTGGTCTAAGTATGGGACTCCACAGAACAGAGAGCTTCCTCACACTGCAAAACCTGCCTGCTCCATGGGACAGATTCACCTCATCGCAGGGCTGGAAATAAGGGATCCGTTCCCACTGGAACCTCACTGAGGAAAGGAACTCTTGCAGGAAGTCTTTCTGGGATATTTTCCTGCAGGAAAGCATAGAGGAAAGGATGGTAGAAAGCTACAGTGCACACAGCACCGTAATAATAACTGTTCTATCTATTGATCTTCATTTTCTTGTGATACCTTTGCCTTTCTCCTCCAGACACTAGAAGGATTCTTGTGAAGAGCACTTGAGTTCCCACTTCTCTGGGCATCCTCTCTAAATCCACCTCATTTTCTCCGAATGCTCTGATTTTGTAACCAATTTACTTTGAGCAGGAGGCAGGACCCGCTCACCTCACCTCCCGAGGCTCCTGCCAACCTCAGGTTATCTGCGAACCCCCCTGCACACATACACATGACCAACAAGTACTCGTGTCTCATTCTCTTCATGCTCTCGCACCAATCCTTAGCAATTCTAACATTAAGCCTATTGAGCCTTTCCCAGGCACAGGAACCTGCTGCAGTCTCGTATTTGTTTAAACTTGGCTTTTACCTTTGGATTTGCCTTCTCTTCTCTGATGCAATCTGCAAGCTACCGTGTTTGCTCCCTTTCATCGCTGTCTCCACTCCTCCTTCCTTCCAGGGCCAGTGGGTTGGTTTTTCTTCCTGGTTACCCTTTTCACTTCAGGTTTTGTTCTCCCCCTTGACCCTGTACCAAAGCAAACAGAGTCTTTGGGTCTACTTTTTCTGCCCCTACCTAAGCTCGTACAGCTCCGCTTTGTAATCAGACTCAGTTGTTACTAAGGGCCAGCTCAGACCCATAGCCTAGCAGCAGAGCCATCCCCACAACCACAGCATTCCATCCACCTCCCTCGCAGACAACGCACTAACCTCAGACTGCAGCAAAGCCAAATACCAGATGCACTCACATACGTGCATTGATTCCTACCCAGCTTTCACCTCTCCAAATGAGTAAGAGCCCTCCCGACCTGGTGGAAGATCTCGTTAGGCCCATGTTAATGGGAGCCACAGGCTGGTTTAACAATAAACCTGTAGCAGCAGTAGCGCTTCGTATAGTAAATGAATTCTTATTGCACTTTTCAAATGACTAGCAATAAATGGGCACTCGATAGAACCTTGCTAGTAATATCTTTTAGGACTTTTGAAATCAAAGGGAAAAAAGAGAAGTTGAGAAGGTGAGGCAAGCCAGAAACATTCTCCATGGAAAAAATGTCCCATATACCACTATTTCTATAGTGAAAATTATATTCAAATAGTCCCTCAGCAAAGAAAGAAACTGCACCTTTTGCCCGGCACAGAACTTCTCAAGGAGAGAAGATGACACTTCATGCTTCCCATCGAACTCGGTCTCTTTCTATATCCTTCCTATTATCCCCTTATCTCCCAGCTGGCCCATAAATCCCGTGCACGACAGTGCCGCTCTGCACAGAGCCTCATGATGGCAGGTCTTGAGTGCTCCCATCTGAGAGATGATCAGAAAACCTCCTGAGTGGGCAGCTTTGCTGTTTATACATGCAGACATTATAATTTACTTAAGCAGTAGCTGTTATGGCTGATGACCCAAGTGGCTTTCTGGCGAGGCTCCAGCAGCAAAGAAGATGCAAAATGAAGGGCTGGAAGTTGGCAGCTACCTTCTGACTAATCTCTCCTCCTCAACTGCCAGTTCCACCCACCCCTTCATCTTTTAGGCAAGCTTATGTGAAGATGCTGAGGAACTGAAAGAGGCCTTACTATTTTCACTAAATATTTGGATGTTTAATAAGATGGTTCCCTAACTGGTTCAGCCTGCTGCTATGGGGTTGGACACTTCAACATTGAAATGCATGGAAGAGCCGACAGGATTACAGTTTCATTCAAGTGAAAGCACTGTTAAGACCAATTGCCATGTAATGTTGAGATTCTGTCCGTGACTCAGCGGTGAGGATGTGAGGTCCCCAAAAGATAAACTGAAAACACATCACGTGAAACGTGGATGCCTCTGGCAGAAGAAGTCCTCCTAGGAACCAGTGGGGTGCTGACAGCACAACATTAAGAGGATGCAAATGTGACTTACATCCATTTTTAAGGCTCCCGCTTTACCTTGAGATATGCAAACTGCTCGTAAGTAAGACTGAGAGACCTCATAGCAGCTTCCAGTATCTGAAGGGGGCCTACAAGGATGCTGGGGATGGACTCTTCATCAGGGACTGTAGTGACAGGACAAGGGGTAACGGGTTCAAACTGAAACAGGGGAAGTTTAGATTGGATCTAAGGAAGAAATTCTTTACTGAGAGGGTGGTGAGGCACTGGAATGGGTTGCCCAGGGAGGTTGTGAGTGCTCCATCCCTGGCAGTGTTCAAGGCCAGGTTGGGCAGAGCCTTGGGTGCCATGGTTTAGTGTGGGGTGTCCCTTCCCATGGCAGGGGGGATGGAACTGGATGATCTTAAGGTCCTTTCCAACCCTGAGTGTTCTATGATTCTATGATTCTAATCTGGGGTACCTACAGGATACACACAACCTCTACACATCTGAGCTGTAGTTAACCTAAAGGAAACATTCTGCAAGTGCATCCAGATTTGAACCTGGAGGTGTACCTGGCACAAATGGCTAGGTGGCCACAAATGGTGTGCTGAGAAGTCTATCAGGTTCTTACCCTGAAATTTAGGAATACAGCTTTAATATATACATTTTTTCCATACCTTAAGACCTTAACTAGCTGTTAGGTACAGACAGAACCGAGCGACATCACTCCAAATTTATAGCAAAATGTTAAACATCAAAAAAGCATTAGAAGAAAATTAAACTCAGATAAAATATATCTGAGGAGCCCTGCACGTATTTCCAAGAAAACCATGGGAAACATATGAAAATAAAGCAGCGAAAAAGCATTTTGCCTTGGAGTTGTGAGCCACAGAGCTGCAGCGGCAGGGAACAGGAGAGAAAACTGCTCTATTGGTTTCTTAGAGTTTCCCTTTAACTTAAATGGCTCCTACCAAAGGATGTCCTTAGGTCTCCTGGAAAGAAGCCTTTAAAATATTCTTTGGGTTTACGTGTTTAGTAACTAAGGGTTTCCTGTCACGTTTTTCCTTCCACAATGTAAAGAACATAGCACCTCCACTAGAGACGACAGCACAAGGTTTGGCCAGACAAACAAGTTACTGCTGATTTATGAGTTGTTGGGCAATTGGCTGCTTCAGTGCTCTCTGAAAACCCAGAACATACTAAATAAGCCCAAAATTAAAGATATTCATAGGAAGATGAATTAGCTTGTATTTGCTGCACTTACAAATATGCACATGGGTAGTTACCACGCTGACACACAGTCATTTGCTATCCCGCCGTAATTTATTGGGATGTCGGTGTTCACATAACAATACAGTAGGCTAATACTATATGAAGAGGGAAAGAGAGGATGCTGCTCTTTGGGTCCTGCAGGCCACCTGAGTGTGCATGTTTAGCAGCTGCTACTTAACCTCAATAGCAAGCACAGTTCAGTAGTTTCAAACAGGCCATTAAAATATAAAGGCAGGGTGAACTAAGATCTAGGGGCATGGAAATGGGACAGACACAAGAAGCCTGGTGAAGACGACTACGGAAGAGTTTATGATCCTAGTTCTTAACCTCAACGTGCATAAAAAGGTCAGAATCAGTCTTGAGGGAACAGATGAAGATCAGTTCAGAGCCCACTAAGACTTCTGCTGATCTACATGTTCCTCTCGGCGGATGAGGAGAAAAAATCCAACATCTTGGAACACTTCATCCCTACATTTCACTCTGAATTTGAGATCTTTCCATAGCCCCCCTCCCCAGGAAGCACAGGAGGCTGGGATACAGTCCAGCTGCTGTCAATCACACTGAAGAGCTGGCTCCAATGGTGAGAGATTCCAGCATGTGCCTTTCTTGTCTACGCTAGAACATGCCTGCACAGAGCCAGCTCTCCTACTATCGACACAGCTCAGAGCAGTAAACTCTTTACTTGCTCCTGAACAGAAATAAACAGTTTGATGGTGTAACTGCATCTACACGAGGGTGCTGCCAGGACAGCAGTTAGACGCAGTTGTATTTTTAGTGTTCCTAGCCTACATAAGTATGTGAGCAAGACTTTTAAATATAGACCCAGCCTTCATGTTTTTCTTCATTAGAGCTCTAGCAGAATGCCTCCCATGTAAACCACATCAAGAAAGCAAGCGCAGAATACGGGCTACAGGAACAGCATATCCTTACTACTTTGATCAAGTATAAATTTGCCTTCTTCTTCTTATGATTATAATATACATTTCACAAGAGAGGAAAAGTAGGATTATCTACATCAGATATACCCGGTGCCTCATAGAAGACTAACACCACATCCCAGCCAGCACAAATGAATGTCAAAGCTATTGTGCATTTGAAAAGATCAGATTTTGTAATTTACCCAATTGCCCAAGACAAGCATGAAATGAAAACCAGGGCGAGAGGTATTTGGGGGATACCCATTCTGCACAGGCAATACTAAGGCCAGCGGGTTTTGTCACTCTGACAACGTTCAGGTCTTCGTTTTGGTGCATCATTGACTGTTCCTCACTCTTCAATTTTGCCCTTTGGGGGTTTCTTCTTCAACATTGCCACAAGGTCGTCTTCTTCCCATCCAATGGCAACTTCGACATCCTAATATTAAAACAATAAGTACCCAGTAAAGGGCATTTCCCAGGGAGTAATGACTGGCTGGGAGGAGTTGATGGCCCGAGGCACTGCTGAGGGCCATTAACCCTGGCTGGTTATTAACGGCCCTGCACCAAGGTTGTTATTGCTATTTTAAGCACATCTTTGAGGGCTGAAATGGACATCTTAGTGTACAGATTACTTTTAACACACGATGCCGCTTCTTCCGCTGCAGTTTACGGAGGCCATTTCTGGGAAGAAGGAATGCTCTGCCTGATATCCAGCTGGATTTCACGGACCATTTCGCAGCGCTCCATTGCGCACACAGGAACTTACCAAACGGAGAAACCAGCCGGGGATTTGAAGAGCTCTTTGCTTTGCTCTCTAAATAACAGTCTGCATAGAAAAAGAATAGGGAATCCACACCTTAATGAGACGGATGAGCAAAACCATGCACCTCTTCATGTCACTGTCAGCACCTACATCCTAGAAATCTCCTTCCAATCACCCTGTCTTTCTGTTCAGTGCACTTCCTTTGCCGATGCTCCTGCTTAATGACCATTCCCATCTCTCTTCGAGAAAGGAATTTTTAGCCAAAGCACATCCTGAACCAGCTCCAGCTGATGCTGGCCATTAAGGAGTTCGTCTTGCACAATCCTGGGTCATTTTCTAGGAGACAGTTGGTGAAGGATTTCAGAAACTGCTTTTATTTTCTCCTGGTTCTTACCCTAAGGCTAAAGTTTTAAAGGCACCTTCGTCGTCCTCACAAACCAGTGAAAATTGCTCTTTTCTCGCAGGGATCAATAACTCACTCTTCAAATCAAAAGGGTATTCTTAGCGTATGCACAAATAGTCTCTGCCTTACTGAGCTGCCTACTATTTGTCAAGCCTCGGCTGAGAAAGTAAACCAAACTAAGTCATGGCTTTAGAACACGCACAGGAAGAAAGTACAGTTCAACACCGCACAGGTTTCTCCACAAAGCAGTACTTTCCAAGTGCAAAGCATAAAAGAGCTTCTCACGTGTCTCCTCAAGGTCCTAATTTCTCCCCACAAACAGCTGGATCAGAGATGGAGGGTAACAAAATCTCGCTGTATTTACTACGTGCCTCTATCCGCAGTTACAAATTGCAGTTTCCAGCAAAAGAAATGTGCTTTCTTAAAACGAACTCCCCTCAACCTGATGGCTGGAGTGTGTTAAACCCCCTAAAGTTAACCTTGGGGCAGTTGGGTCCAACCAGGACGGTGTCCTGCACCGTCACTTGAACATGCACGATCAGACGCTGTCTCTCGCAGAGTTTCTTGTTTCTATGTGTGGGATCACCTGGAAATACACTGGCATAGTGATGGGTTTTGCTGTCTTCTCTCTTCCTTGCCCAGAAATTCTGTATTTGATAAGCTTTATCTCAATGCTATTCAGCATTAAGCTGAGATTTTCATAGCGCTCTCTCCTGCAATCCTACTTTAGTTAGCTTACATTCAATCACTGTATACATAAATTCAGTACTGTTTTATCCCATGTGCATACTTACATTTATCTGCCTTTAATTTTACCTGGCAATTCATTGGCCAGCCAATCAGTAACACAAGACCCTTCACAACCCTTTATAATCAGCTCCCATCTTTATCCCCCTACAATAGTTAGCGTTCCCAGCAAAGTTTACATTCTTGAAATCCTCTCTCTTTTTCCACATTGTTAATAAGCACCTTAAAAAGCACAAAACACAGCAGAAATCCCCAGGGAATTTTACTGGACCTCTCTATCCACTGTGAGCATGGATTCTTTGTTCCTTAGCACCATTCCCCATGTTAAACTAGCTACTTACTCATGGTGTTTCTTCCCTCGAATCTTAGGGAACTTAACTTTGTTTCAAAGTAGGACCCTACCAAATGCTTTCAGAAACCCAAGCTCAATTTATCAGCTGAGATTCTCCTGATGTCCCCAAAGAATGCCTTTTTTGAAGGCACGGCATACCACAGAATGGGTTTCTTTACTGCTTTTAGGATGTAAAGTCTGGTTTAGGGGCGCTGAGGCACTGGAATGGGTTGCCCAGGGAGGCTGTGAATGCTCCATCCCTGGCGGTGTTCAAGGCCAGGATGGATGAGGCCTTGGGTGCCATGGTTTAGTGTGAGGTGTCCCTGCCCATGGCAGGGGGGTTGGACCTGGATGATCTTAAGGTCCTTTCCAACTCTATTCTATGGTTCTACGTCTGCCACTGAGCCCGTACCAGCTCTCTGCTACTTTCCAAGCCTCCAGCAGAGCCGCTGTAGCGCGCACAGCTATAAGACATGCTGATGATGAGATTTTCCTATGTTTTCTCTCTTTTCTCCCCACTATCACCTAATCCTCCAGAAGGGCCAATCTACACCACCAGATTCTGTAGCTTACTCCCATCTATCTCTATTAATATTCAAGTCGTATGAGGCTTGAGCATTTTTTTATGCCTCGTGGAAAAGCCTTTCCCATAACGTTTTTCCTGACAAGAAAACATGATCTCAAAGACCCAACACATCAACCTTTCTGCTATTGGCATCTGTTTGTGTTCACTTACTTCTGCACATAGAAACTGCTGTGCCTACAGGAACGGACGGGCACTTCTGGTGTAAACCAGAGCCCTGCTTGAATTCCTCCTTATATGTGCTCGCTCGTGTGCTAACTCATGAAGAACTGAACCAGTGCCAGGAGCAATGGAACATGCAGAGGTCCATTGTTAATGTGGCTGCTCTTCCTCCATGTCAGCTCTGTCCTCTTTCCTAGGAAGCATCTTTCTGTTTTCCATCCTCCCACTTCCTTGTGGTGAAGGACGAGAAAAACAAGGGAAGGTGTTCATATGCTCCCTGCTCCATAGCCTCTTCCCTTCTACTTATCACAGTAGTCACTGGAAATAGAGGAGTCTTGCCCACTCCACACTAGCTAGGACCGAGCGGTATAGTTCCTGGGCAAGGTAACCAGTATGAGTGCCTTTTTCCAACCTCATCCTCCCTCTTCTGCTAGGATTTCCTCTGATGTTAAGGGACTAGGCCTACTGCCAGTTTTCTGTAGTGAAAGGGATCTTTTCCATATGGTGAATTTAACAACTGCTGTGTGGGTTTCTTCACCTCCTACCAAGCATCCATGATGGCTGGTTTTGGGAAGTTTAAGCTGCAGCAATAACAACTTCTGGAGTTTCTGAATGTGATTTGTAGATCTGAAGTTCGGACAAAGGAAGCCAGGTAGCTGTTCTGCACTACTGGGCACTTCCATATCCCAGCTTGGGGCTCCCTTCCCTTATCCTCTGTCCTTTTCCATTCATGGGGAAAAGCATCTGGGCATCCAGCAAGGGTCCTCTGATAGGCCTGAGAACGCATGGTGTGTGCCCTCCCCATGCAAGTCCACAGTACACTGGTTGCAAGTGAGGTCCACATGGGAGCAGCCCTACCCGGTTGTTTCGACCTGGTTTATTCCAAGTTTCTAGGTGGTGTGACTTGTCAAGATGTCTGTGACTTATCACATGGATGGAGAGACACCTCAGTAGGTACCTGGAGTACGAAGCAGCATTTCCTTGTGATGGAAAGGCAAAGCTTTCTATACTAGACCAAGGAAGAGATGGTGCTTGTGGAGAGCTGACCATCGTCGCTTCTGAACATGACTCCTGCAAAGATGAAGATGAGGGTTCTGCTTTGCACCTCACTGGATTACCTGTATTACAAATGCTATTCCAAATCTCCATGCCTTTCAAGTTTGAAACCCAAACGGTAAACCAATCTATTACCTGCTATAACCTGAATCAAGTCCGTGACTGGCATCTGGAAACGGAAATGCTATGTAACGTACATGTAAATACTCTACACAATAACCCACACACCTCTGAACACCCATCAGAAGTGAAAGCTATAATAATGCCTGCAAAAATACACAAGCTATTCCTAACACATCTAGTGGGAAAGCCAGCTTTGACCTTCTCCTACACAGATGTAAAGTCTGTGATTCCTCTGTATCTTGAAAGGTTTTCCACCTAATGTCCCTTTATTTTTAAGTCCCATCTTGTGCCTGTGCTGTGCTAGCATCCATTTCCTGTGTGTTCACGTGTGTTTTACTGAAAAAAGCAGTAACAGTGATATTAAATCAACTCAACTAAAAAATCCCAACGTGAAACAGCAAAGCTTTCGATGAGACTCCACAAGCAAAGATACAAAATCCAGATGCTTCCTCTTTCTGCCTTCTCCTCTGCTTGAACCCTTCCAGACGCTTCATTCACTGCCAGTGGCACTGAAGCAAGTTTCTGCTGGTGGCAGCTTTTGCCCTAGTCCGCTTGAAGAGGATTCAGGATCGAAGCTAGCATACAAGAAGACTGGGAATGACTGGCAGTCACAGAACCCCAGACTGGTTTGGGTTGGAAAGGACCTTAAGATCATCCAGTTCCAACCCCCTGTCAGAGAGAACTGCAAGCTACAGACAAGAATTGGGAGTGCAAAGAGCCAAAGGATGAGGCGACCCACTACAGGGGTGAAGACAGCACAAGGGAGATGCTAGCTCCTGATCTACAGAGGCAGTACGTCCCATTTACGTGACATTACCCACTGAGCTGTGACTGGTGGCCCTGTTTTGCACAACCCCTTGCAACCTTCTGTTTATCTCCTAGGCTTTGTTGGGGGAATTTAGCTGCTGTCTTTGCGTTATGGTTCGCTTCCTCTTAATGGGTCGAGATAGGATGCTGTTGTGGGATCATCTCCTAGCTATTTTGCTAATACCCTTTTCATTTGTAATATAGATCTTACCTTAAATGACTTGTATTACAGAGCAAAAGTAATCACGGGTACATTTGGATTTGCTTTTAATATTTACTGTAGCAAGGTAAGGCTTTTGTGCTGTAATTACTTGTTTCCTCATCTCTGTTTGGCCTTCATTTGAGCAGGAAAGGTCATTTTTAATTAAGTTCACCCAAACAGTTCTCAGAAACTGGTTTGGGTTTTAATCCAACCCACTGAGCTTAAACAGGCTTTCTAGAGGAGTGAAGAGAAACTGGGGAACGGCAGGGGGGAGATATCTGCAAGCTCTAATTGTACAGACTGCTTCAAAAGGAGCACCAAGAGTTTTCTACTCGGTGAACAAAAATCCATTTTCACTTAGCAACAGATTTACCATTATGGCAGTTTTTAGATGAGTACAAGAGCACGTTTGAAACATCCCGGTGTGCAAAGCCAAGGTCTACTGCTGGGTGCTGCTTCCTCTGTGCCCATGCAGGCATTACCAACCTCAAAGATGCCACAGCCAACATGCAGGAGATGTATTCACATTCCCAACATAATAACTCACGTAGTGAGGGATGATCAGAAGATGCTCGCCCTGGGAACTATGGAGGACTGGGGGTAATTCATCCCACACAGAGGCTAGGGCTCAGAAAACTCCTGTTTCCCTTTTGAAACTGCTGCTAGTGCTTTTCCTCACAGATTATTAGGAAGCCCAGTCAAAGCAGAACCTCAGCAAAGAAACACAGCATCCATCCACATCCACATCCACATCCACACCCAGGGAAGCCGGGTATCAAGCATGCAGCTCTCAATGTTTACCATCAATACAATGTGTTCAACCATTTTAAAGACTTGCTGATGTCTACATCCAGGAACAAGAAAATAGACCAACAACCCAAAACCGTCCCCTCAGAACAAACCCTGATTGTCTTCAGGTCAGAATACATTCAGGAATGCGAGCTTGTTTTGTTCATAGCTGAACCAAGGAGGTAATAACTTCCAACATCTGTAGGCTCTGGGATTTCTACCTCTATCCACTCAAGAGAATGACTGAAGAGAATTTTACTTCCCACCTCGAGGTTCTAAGTCGCTAGAACAGTAGCTGAAAACCATTTATGCCACCGACCTGGCACCACTGCTCCCAACTTTGTTCATTACCTTTTAGACAGATATTGTCCAAAAGGCTCTAACAAAACTTTGTCCTTGTAGGGAAGTTAACTTTAAGGGAGTATCACTTCTTTTTCTCCTAAAGCTGTCCATTTCTCATACAAATAATGGACATGTCTTTCACATCTGCATTACGAATGAAAAGAACAAAGATTCCTCTTATAATGAAACCCAATTCACAACTAAATTGATTATTAGGAGTTACACCTTTAAATACGACCTTCGATACAAAATTATCCACAGCAGAACTGACGAGCACCCACGCTGGGATCAACAATTCCCCTTGATAGTATCTATTGGGATGCAAACATCAGCCTAACGACAAATCACGACCACTCTCTGCTTCTGCACAGTCACCTCACAGAATGAAACATGACTTGGATGGGCTTGTCTGGTTTTTAATAACACCTACGTCAATAAAGCAACTGGCATTCTGTTCAATAAATACTAAACAGGGGAGCTTTCACACATCTACGAACTGGACATTCTAACCAAGCACTTTAAGACTGAGTGGTACTTACCCGGTTGGGAAAGTCAGCCTTCAGTTCAGCAATACTTTTACACCAATACGCTGCTGTTTTCTCGCTGATCAGTTCAATGTTTAGAAAAGAGCTTTGGCCCGGGCCATACATCGGACCTGAAGTAGTTCCACGCACAATCCTCGGAGAAACATTGGTCACAATGTCCTGCAAAACAGTGGAACCTTTCAGATTGATTTTGGCAAGTGAGCTATAGATCAATGGTGTCAAGGACATAAGAGGAACGTAAGTACACAGGTGTTTTATACATCTACTGTTATTACATTAGTATTTGTAGCGATAGGATGAGGGGTGATGGGTTCAAACTGAAACAGGGGAGGTTCAGGTTAGATCTAAGGCAGAAGCTCTTCCCTGTGAGGGTGCTGAGGCGCTGGCACAGGGTGCCCAGAGAAGCTGTGGCTGCCCCATCCCTGGCAGTGTTCAAGGCCAGGTTGGACACAGGGGCTTGGAGCAAGCTGCTCCAGTGTGAGGTGTCCCTGCCTGTGGCAGGGGTTGGAACTGGATGAGCTTAAGGTCCTTTCCAACCCAAACCAGTCTGGGGTTCTACGTTTGATACACTGGCATACTTTCGCTGGTGACTGGACCTGTGAACCTGACTTACCAGCAGAGAGGCTGGTGGGCAGCACCTCCTTGCACTTCACCTGTATCGTGTAGGACACTGCCAGGGATGGGGCATTTACCACTTCCCCGGGCACCCAGCGCCTCAGCACCCTCACAGTGAAGAACTTCTGTCTTAGATCTAACCTGAACTGCCCCTGTTTAGGCTTTAACCCGTTACGCCTCGTCCTACTGCTACAGTCTCTGATGCAGAGTACCTCTCCGGCATCCTCCAGGCCCCCTTCATCACCAGTGACAGCACGCGATTAAGTGAGATCAAAACATATACCCCCGAATTATGGCCATTCAGATCAATATTGCAAAGCTACATCATTCCCAAAGCTCAACCATTTTGAAACACACAGTACATACTCAAAACGCTGACTTGTTTCGTAGCCTTAATGAAGCTGCAATGTCACCCTATCTATAGCACCGAAGAACTGTACATCCTGACCCTGTTTAAACCGAGAGGGAAACATCGATGGCAAAATGTTCCTTTTGCCAATTTCCAATTAGAAATCATTTTGAGTAAAGGTCATTTATTTCCCAATGTATCAGAATGATTTGTTTAAGTACCCCTCCTCGCCATCTTGTCATTTCTAGTGAGATAACATGAACCTCCATTAGTATATAGCAATTAAGGTCAATTTACATATTTTAATTAAGAACCATCCCATATAAAACAATTAGGGTAATAGGCACGCTAACTGGATTTCATAACATTTGGACGTTTTTCCAACTAGATAGACAGGAAACCTTAATTAGCATTAATTAGCACTGATCTGCATATGTTTGATAAGCCATACCCTTGCCACGAAAGATTATTTATTCCTGAATCTGCCAAACGCTGCAGTTACGGAGGATAAAGGGACTTTTCTTAACATTGTATGTAAATTCGAGGCAATCTTCCTTTGCTTATAAAGTTAATCATTATACAGTAAATATGCGCTAACATTTTATACTGATAGATAATTATATGTCCATTTACATACGTAGGAATCGCATAAACTGATCTCCCCAGTTCGTCTATTGTCAGGCCTAATAAGCCTGGAACACGGACATGACAATAATCCCTAATTTTCCCATTATATTTTCCCTTCATCACAAAAGCTTCACCCCCCTCTCAACAGTGAAGTCCTATTTGTCAGGAAGAAACCATTCCGGACACGTTGTGGATGTGTGCCAACCACAAAGACAAGTACCCTGCCCTCACTCCCCAGCCTAACCACGGAAATGGCTCTTTATGCAGAAGACCCATTTCCATCAGTTTGCTTCACGTTATCCTCTTGGGCGCTTCCTTCCTTTCCAATTGCCTCAGAGGAGCTGGTGCTTTGGCTTGATCCCGGAAAGCTTTTCACACTTCCAGGCCACTGCTATCGCATCATCCAGCATGGTTAAAACCAGCCTATAGCTTCAATGCTGGCCAACAGACCTCACTCCCGCGAGCGCAGGGTGCATGCACGTGGTCATTTGCCAACAGATACAAGTTCCTTTGACCATGCTGCAAGAGCCCACGAGCTCCCTTTTGCCATTCAAAGCCGTCAGAAGCTATGCAGCTATAGCAGCATTGCACTAAGCCTGAGCTAACAGCCTGCCTGTCGGTGGGAATTATTATTCTTGGGTTCAGTGTAAATGATGGTGAGACGCATGAGGCATGACTTCCATTTCGTGGCTGGCTTGTGTATGTGTGTATGCCAGACAACGCCTGGAGCCACCTACAGTGCTGCTCGCTAGCTTACGACGTGCGCGTTTTGTTCTGCTTCCAGTCTCTCTCATTTTACTACAGGCAAGACTTCACAGAGTGAGATATTACAGCCTAGGTTATACATCGCCCGGGACACTCACAAAGCCCCAGCCTGCTTCCGTGCACAAACACTGAAGTTTCCCTATCTGCCTTGGGTCTCCAGACAATCTTCTCTCTTCTAAGCACAGAGACCCCCGTTTAGACCCTGCGACTGCTGCCGAACCCCCATGGCTTTGACTCACTCTTTCCCAGAGCTCAATCACAGCCAACAATTCATCCCACAAAGCTGAACCAGGCAAACGCGCAGGCTTTGCAAACTGTCTCCAAAGCAGCCACTCTGCCCGTTCATGCCCACGGGAGATACCCAGAGCCGCACGGCGCAGCGAACGCGCACACATCTCCCTTCCTGCATCTCCTCGCTCCTGAATTGCCCCTGAGGTTTTGTGAGATCCCCTTTGGTGCTCAGGGACCTCCTGCGCCAGCAGACAGCTGCTCCTTCAAATGGCAGCTTCCACCGCCTCTGTGTCCCAGGAACCCTCCGCCGCGTCCATGCATCCAGACCAAGCTGCTTCTGCTCCCAAGAATCCTTCCCGGCTTTGAAATCCAAATATTACCACCTGGCTGCTTTGCCTTGATTCCTCCCGAGAGGGATCTGCTGTCCTTATTTAAGATCCCGCTCCTCGCTTGCCTCTCCTAGCTCAGCATAAACGAGACGGAGAGAGTCTGTAATGACTGACACGCTGGCACCTCTCCTGTCTCCTGTTAGCACATGACAGCCCCAGACACAAGGAGGCTTACAGTTCATGGAAACACAATGGAGTTTGTAACTGAGGTGATGATTCAAGGAATCGGCCTATGTGCATACAGAATAAAATCACACAAGCGACAGGGAACTGCCTCTGTGAGAGGAGCGTGAAATACCTACACAGAGCTTGCCTCGCCAGCATCTTCCTCTTCTGCTTCCTGCTACAACTATAAAACAGGGAGAGTGAGGCAAAGGTAACGAGTGGTGTCCCTCAGGGATCGGTGTTGGGACCGCTCTTGTTCAACATCTTTGTGGGTGACACGGACAGTGGGATTGAGTGCACCCTCAGCAAGTTTGCCGATGACATCCAGAGGGACCTCGACACACTTGTGAGGTGGGCTGATGCCAACCTGATGAAGTTTAACCATGCCCAGTGCAAGGTCCTACACCTGGGTCGGAGCAATCCCAGGCACAGCTACAGGTTGGGCAGAGAAGAGATTCAGAGCAGCCCTGCAGAGAAGGACTTGGGGGTGTTGGTCAATGAGAAAATGAACATGAGCCGGCTGCAGTGTGCGCTCGCAGCCCAGAAAGCAACCGTATCCTGGGCTGCATCAAGAGGAGCGTGACCAGCAGGTCGAAGGAGGTGATCCTGCCCCTCTGCTCTGCTCTCGTGAGACCTCACTTGGAGCATTGTGTGCAGTTCTGGTGTCCTCAACATCAAAAGGACATGGAACTGTTGGAACAAGTCCAGAGGAGGCCACGAGGATGATCAGGGGACTGGAGCACCTCCTGTATGGAGACAGGCTGAGAAAGTTGGGGCTGTTCAGCCTGGAGAAGAGAAGGCTGCGGGGAGACCTCATTGCAGCCTTCCAGTGTCTGAAGGGGGCCTACAAGGATGCTGGAGAGGGACTCTTCATCAGGGACTGTAGTGACAGGACAAGGGGTAACGGGTTCAAACTGAAACAGGGGAAGTTTAGATTGGATATAAGGAAGAAATTCTTTCCTGTGAGGGTGGTGAGGCACTGGAATGGGTTGCCCAGGGAGGCTGTGAATGCTCCATCCCTGGCGGTGTTCAAGGCCAGGTTGGATGAGGCCTTGGGTGCCATGGTTTAGTGTGAGGTGTCCCTGCCCATGGCAGGGGGTTGGAACTTGATGATCTTAAGGTCCTTTCCAACCCTAACTGTTCTATGGTTCTATGATTAGGGAAACTGTATTCACTACTACAGTACAGCAAAACAACCTGCTTTGGGGGAGTCAATGCAATGAAGAGAAACACAACAAATGGAATCAAGGGCCAACTGTGAAGCATGAATATTTCAGTTACTGAATTCCTTCTTTTGCCTCAAAAGCTGCTTCTTTCCCCCAGGAACAATCATATCAATCCCTCAAACAGACCTGGCTCAGGACATTACCCAAGAAAGCTGTGTTACACAGACAAAAAGTGCCAATATCCTCTTGCTTTTGGATTCCCCTTTTCTGCGTATGAACAATCCGGGTATTCTAGTAACTTGAGACTGAGTTCATCTGCATTACACATATAGTTGATTAATTGTTGATTAATTAATTAACACACTAAGAAATAAAGACCCGAGGCATTGATCAGGCCCCATTTGCTCTAATAACCCCTGAACTCTGCAATCAGATCAGTGAATTCGAAACTATTCAGGTCTGATGGGTTGGGAGGTTTCAGACAGCTTCTTAAAGATAAAGCCCAAACGCCCCGCAGTTTCTAGTCAGTCACATTTAACTAAAGGTGCAAATCAATACAACAGCCCATGCCTTACGAGTCACTCTAAAACTTGGTTTGCTCCACACTGTCCACACTTGCGGTCTGCACCGATTTGTGTCGTGTAAAAACACAACCATGCTCTTTGAGCCGAGAGATGTTCCTCTGTTTGGGCAGCAGGGATATTTTCAGTGTGAAGAGATCCAAAGGGGTGCTCAGCACAGTGCTAGATCATGCGATAATACATTCCTGGCGTGTTTCTCCTAAACTAATCAGCAGAGAAATAATTCACGTTGTGAATATTAAGGCTGTCATCTGGAGGCGTGGAAGTTAATGGCCCGTAGAAATGAATCAAGCCATTCACCTCTCTTCTCAGAGTTATTGTTTTAAGGGGAATCAAGAAGACAGCTCTCCATTAACCGAGTTCACTTCTTACTTCTTAATCATGTCTCCTAGAAACTAAAAAAGACACAGTTTGGAGACAAATGTATGTAAAAGTCTATGTAAAAGCGGTCTCCCAAGACGTATACCACAACCTCAAGCCTAGTCAAGTAATGTACCTGTAGTAGCTAAATATACTAAAGAGAACCAAAAGGACAAACCTGTCTGATTTTTCATATCAAAGCTCTGATGTGCTTCTATTGATTTGCAGAGCTTGAAAGGTTCTTTTTCAGCCCATTTTCCCCTAAATATTACAGCTAATGGTACTTTAATGAACACTTGCAATAATAAGGTTGCTTAAGAGAACACACAGGCATTTATAGTTTGGATATGGAAAGAAAATGAATTAATTGTACCTTTAATTAATCTATTAACCAGCTGTACAAATATTCACTCCTGAATTACAGGTGTTCTACACTGGAAATACCTGGGTTTGAATAAGAGTTCTGGATTTAAAAACCACATTTCATCATGCTAACGTGATTTCTTCACTCTGAGAAGCTCCTATGAGAGACAGAGAGGCTTGCCTTGCAGCACTGGCTCCCAAAGTCAATGAAAGTCACTGCATGCTTCAAGTTAAGCTTTTGTCATCTTTAACTTATGAAAGCAGATAGGAATTAGTGACCACTGTCAGTTTCTTTTCATTAATATGAGAAAAAGATTCAGCACAGTGAGCAGATTACTATTTCCAACAAAGTTAATTTATCTGGCCTTCCTTTCTTCTGGGGAGGGAGGGCATATGTACTTGCCAAGTGGAGTACGTCCAGGGTTACTACTTACTATACAACAATATGAACGCCAAGGCAGTCAAGCTGGCCTCTTTGTGACGATCTAAATAAATCCCTTATTAAGGTAATTTTAGTCAAACATTTCAAACAGCATACTTAAGGGTAGCAGACAGTAAACTGCCATGTGAAAAAAGCCCAAATGCTTTGCTATGTTCAATATACCACCTTCTTTACTTGAACAACAAAATGCAGGAGCTAAAATGCAGCTATTTAAGAGAATTATGATGTACTTCTTCCCCCCAGATTTTCAAAGCCGTATTGAATAGGTCTGTAAAGATTTCAAAACACTACCTGGGAAATGGCTTCAGACCTTATTTCCTCAATGCTGTAATCAACTCCCAACATCAAGATTGAGTTTTCCCTACGGTCCCCACTAATTACGGTGGAACTTGATGTACAATTTCACCTATGCAAAACTATGGAGAAGAAGGAGACATTGCCTTTTTCTACCTAATACTGCAGTAGTTCCAGCATGCTGGAAATCTGGCTCAGGGCTGTTTGCACACCCTCATAGAGACGAACAGCATCACAGACTTATGTCCTCATAATTCCCTGCCAACTCTCACTCAAGGTCTTGTGATGAGTTGCCTCTTCTGTGACTCAGCTGTCTAGCCAGACTGTGTCTAGTATCACCCCTTCTGGAGCTTCAACCATCTACAAAAGGCAAGTGAAACCTGAAGCAACAATACCACTTCACACAGCACTGTTCCTACGAGTTGTTCCTCCCCTTGCCTCCTCAACCAGAGCTCAGATGTGTGTCATCTCCATAGGGTTCCTCTTCTGAGGCCCAAAGCATCCACTTGCTCTCCTGAATTTCCCCAAGTCCAGATATTTTTCCCAGCTGAGCTTTTCAGGCTCCTTTTAACAGGAAGCTAAATCCACAGCAAGAACCTCTACAAACACAAAACAATGCCGTCAGGTATAACCATGCGGATGAACAATTCATTTCCATGAAGACTTTATCTGTTTGTTAGAGGAGGATTTGTACCACAAAGAGGGAGATTTACAGGCTCGTGGAGCAAGGCAAGTAAATTTGCTTATGAGGTCTCCTCAAGAAGGTTTGACGGAGCCACTATCACCTTCCTGTGCACAAACCACTCTTATGTTGCACACAACGCAACCTAACACTTGTATGTAACGTTTAATTCTAGGGAGGGAATAGGCCAGACTTTATTCTTCCCATAGGAGTACAAAACCTCAGCAATGTCACTTCCTAACTCGCTCTCTTTTCCCCTCAGTGAATACAGGAGCGTATTTCAGAGGCTGAAACCACCTTGACAGAATAACTTATCGTCTCAGAACATCCCACCATGCAGAAACTGCTCTAATCTCTCGGCTACCAGATAGGAGAAGTTCAGCACCACAGACACCTCCTCCTTTTCACTGCGTCTGTGAACGAAGTCGAGACCGAGCCCTCTCGCTCCTCTTCGCTGCTCTCCCTCTCCTGACGATAGATAGCATTCCACGATAAAAGGATGCAAAATAACTATTTTTCAAGCCCTCACCCTACAATGTGAACCAAATTTCAAACTCTATTATTTCCTCAGCCTTTAAGTCACACTGGTGACTTAAAGCCTAAGTGTTCTGATCCCTCCAATAGTACAGAAGAGATTGAAAAGGATCCTGGCTCTTACTTCTAAATTACACCTCTTCAGCTTTTATCTACAAGACCTAGCGTGCTATAGAGGGGAAAAGGCTATTCTTATTTGTCTTGTGACAGCTGTTTGCAAAGATGAAAGTACCCAAATCGGTACATATCTTACATCCCAAAATGCTGGGGTACAAACAGTGCTTGTAAATCCTCCCTAATACTCTATTTCTGGAGGGAATCAGCTGAGTTATGCAAACTGTTCCTTAAAAAAGAGAATGTTAACCTCCTAAACTATCCCACTATTTGTGTTTATTAAACCAATTTAACACTCAAGCTCCAGCAAGCAAGCTAGCTTTCCAAATCAATAACTTAGCACAGAAGACTGCAGTCCTATAAGGGATAAAGCAGCGCGTCGGGATCTGGGAGAGAAACTGCTGAAGCACTCCCATTGTGTTGAAGACGAATGAGGAGTTAGAGGTTTAGTTATCATGTATTTGATATTTTATGCACCATCGCATTAGTGCTCTAAGATTCACCTTGAGAACGTGTGAGAAGCCTGAAAACTTAAGAGACACTGCCCTTCATTCCTACCTAAGCTTTTAATCACTGCTGCTTGCTCAGCACAGCACCTTCCTGATGGATGGGATTTTCAGTCAGTAGGCCATCACTACCAATAACTTCTGATTAAGACAGCAAAACCCCAAAGTCTTTAGATAATCTTAACATATTAGACCCTAATTGTTTACTCTCGTACCTTAGGATAATCTTAGGCCAATCCCATCCCCATTGCTAGTCATTGCTGCCCTTGCTTAAGACAACAGCAGGCTCCCAGTCTTTGTTAATTCATACATGATGGTTTGACTGGTAGTCCTAATTTTATACACTAAGGCTCCCTAAAGTAATAGATCAGGAGCTTAATATGCAAGGCAAAAGCAACACAAACTATGACTATACGCACAACAAATGGGAAGAGGAACTATGCTGTTTCTGCCAAATGTGCAAACATGTATTTTCTACTTGGGTATTTTACAGGAAAATGAAGGTTTGATTTTTGCTGACAGTTACGACCATTTGAGCAGGTTTTTAAACGAAAACTTTTCATAATACAAAGCCATAACGCTTTAAAATTCATTTTTCCTGATTTTTGACGTATTTGCATGTTTTCCAGCCATTAGACTGTAAGCCATTTGTACTGTAATTACAAAAGATCATTTCAAAACTGTATCATGTCCTACAGCACTTTGCCTTGACAAACAATTACCAGATATCACATTCAACAGAATACAAAAAGCAATCTTTATCACAAGGTTAAATTTAGTCTTTGAACAAAAGATGCTTTCAAAGCAAAGCCAAATTCTCATCAGCTTTGTATCAGTTTCTCTGGGAAAGACAGGGAAGGGGGGGATGGAGAGGAGAGAAAGGGCAAAAACACCCTGAAGGACATTTGAAACGTCTCTTGTTAATGCTCAGTGTGAGCACACGTTTTAGCAGTGTTCTGATAAAGGTGTAAGCAGTAGGACACGGTCACATTTCTGCTGTCAAACCACAGTGTGGTCAAACCCCAAGCCCATTGAAGAAGAGAGCAGACTTGAGAGTCTGGAGAGAAAGTTCTACCTATATTCAACTCTGGGACCTGTTTTTGCAGGGTACGGTTAACGGTTGGACTCACTGATCTTCATGATCTTTTCCAACCTAAGTGATTCTATGATTCTTAGATCTCAGGTTCGTGATATAATGAACTACCTCACCGACGACTGGTTGCTTTAGTTGACTGATGAGAAAAATGGTTAGTGATGGCCTCAAAGCATTGATCAGTTTTCTGGGAGAGGCCACAAGAACAGAGAATCACATTGAAACACCCCAGACTTGTGTGGAATAGAAATCTGAACCTGAGCTGAAGCTGAGCAGCCCATTTCTCAAGCTTCGGTTGAGGGGTTTTGCTGTTGTTTTCTCTGCGTTTTCTTAGAAATAACTATAATTTCTGTGAGTGATTCCTGAACCTGGCTTTTCCTTGGCACAAACAATGGTTTGTCTGAAGGTTTTTGCTTTCCGTTTCATTAAGCAACCAGAGCGTTCACAACGCGCCAGTTCTTTTCCGGCCTGTGCTCTGCACCTCCTGGGAGACAACCCCATCATAAACAGTCACTGATTAAGAAGTGTGGATGCAGTGGACGGGCAACCGAACCACTTGAATCGAAGCATAGAATTCTAATACCAAAGGAAAAGCAGCACCTATAGAACTCTATGCAACCTCAGCTCCAGGAATACACCTGAAGCTCTTCACCTGCACTATATGGACTGTACCGGGATCTACTAAGAAACCAGATCTTTCAGAAATCACTGCTTCAGCCTATTTGAAGTGCGTTGCTTTGAGAGTACCTACAATGAAACCAAATGCTGTATCGTACCAGCACAGATAAGCCCTGAAGTGTCTTGAAACTGTGTAAAAACTCTGCTTTACTCTGCTCTAAGTTCTATCTTTGCTTCAGCAAAGCATTACTTGTATAGCTTGGATGAAGCACCTGATGAGCTTTATCAACCCCCTAAACTCTGCATCTGCAACTCACTTATGCTCTCTAAAATATTGAGAAGGCACTTGTGGATAATAACCCAGAGCAGGTGCCAACAAGTTATCAGCACTGTGAGACCACGTTCTATTTCTCTGCTGCAAGCAAAAAGTTGCAATGCTAATGATTTGAGGGGAACGGGATGGAATAAAATAGGAGTAAACGGACAAAAGAAACACCTACATGGATTGCAGCTTTTGAGCTGTATCCTAAAGTGAAATTTCTGTGGCATGGCTTCTAAGCACCTATGTACATCCATAAAGGGGAAAAACTAATTTAATAATAATAATAATAACAAATTATTATTAATAATTAAAATATACTAGTCCAGTTTATAATGCTTACCATTGGGGATCCAGTGGATTTAGATTAGGACAACTTAGCTTGCCTTAAGAGATATTTACAGACTAATGAATAAGGCTTTGTCCTAGACAAGTACTATTGAATGGTTCCATGGAATGGGAAGGAAAAGGCAGTTTGAAAAGGATGTGTCCAAGAAAACCAGGCATGAACCAAGATGGATAAGAACCAGTAAAAAGCCAATAGGTAAGATCCAGGAAAGAGAAGGAAGAATTACATGACATGTTTGCTGCAGGAAGTTTGGGAGAGTCACTGAAGGAGTCATGCTTACAAGGAGAATACAAATGGATTCTCTTCTTGTACTTCAAGAGGAGGCCAAATTAACATAGGATTTCGAACACCATCATAGGATCATAGAGTCAACCGGGTTGGAAAAGACCTGTACAATCATCATTAGAGAGAATTCAGGTGTTTTTCTCTCATCCTGTTTCCTACTTGCTAAGCAAAACACTTTAAGAAGGCAGCAGGGCAACATCAGCTGCAGCAGGTTCCTAAAGGGATGAGCTAAAAGCCAAGACATATAACGCCACGGCATGAGCTCCTCTAGGTAAAAACTGGGAGAGAAGCGCACGTAGTCTCATACTTCTAACAACATTCAGACAGAAACAGCAAACAAGGAGAAAAATGGGTTCCTTAAAGCCCACAAGATATAGGATTTTTAATTCAAGAGTAACACAGGGATTCTAATGTCTGCTAATTAAGCATGTACCTTCACGCCTGTAAAAAGCAAGGAGGTAACTATTTATTTAAGAGACAATAATACTGCATGGATTAACAAAGCTGCCGTCAACAACTCCGGACACCTGTACCAAGCTCACTTCTTGCCTAATTAAATATTAACATGTCTTGATAGAATCTGTGGTATAATTTTAATTACAGTTTTCTCATAGGGAAGCCATATAAACAATGTCTTTCTAGTTCCTAGAGGCTGTCTCATAAAACTCCATTAGTAAATCGTGAACCATCACTACACTATTTCCCTCCATACTGCTATAAAGTCAATCAAGACTGTTATATTCTCCCAGGAGGAGGGGAGAAGAGATGCTTCCCTTTAAGGGAAGAAGAAGATGCTTTCTTCAATAATCAAGCAGGAAAATCTTTTCGGTACACTCCCATTTAAAACGCTGACAGAATTCTTGCACAAAGAATCAACATCGGGGAGTTCCAGATCACCAAAGTCGTCTTTAAATTTCTATATCATCCAAACTATTTATTATTGCCGGATTAAGTAATTAGGAGGAGAATCACATTACTCCCTTGAAGCATGTATTTAAACTTTCTGCTGGGGATGAATTGCAAATGTTGAGGTCTGACTTGTACTTACCTGCAGCATTTTCTTTTTCCATTAGGATTAAGAATGCTTGAACACTATAGGCATTGATTAGCATTTCTGTATATTTAGGGCTGAGAAATTCCAGGCAATTATACCAATTCTATTTGGGAAGGTATTTAAATAGCTCGTACTATGATTTTCAAAGTATCAATTCTCCAGGTGGCACTAAAGCAATTTCAAGTCATAGATAAAGGGGAGTACAGGGAAGGTGGAAGGGCTTCAGCATCTAGGGGAATATTTTGATTTACATTCCAATGTTAACCTATCCATAACGCTTCTACTTTGATAACCTGAGCTCTTAAACATTAACTTTGTTTTGAACATGCTCCTTTTATCTCTCCCTATGCAAAAGTCCTATTGAAGCCAAAGGGCCTTTTGCATGAGCAGAGATCGCAAGGCTGAGCCACTTTACCATTCTCAGAGCCTGATTAGACATAGATCCGGATGGCAGAATTGTGGGGAAAAACAATCTCCTCCTATGAATTTTAACTCAGCATTTTAGCATCTCGTAAGAGATTCAAACCAATTTTAATTCAGCAGTAAATTCTAGACAGGATATTCCAAAGAGATTCTGATTTTTGCGAGAGGTCTCATCTGCTTTAAAATGCATTAAATAAAACTAGTATTTTCCTTTTTGGATTGGCTACCAGAATGGAGATATACACAAAGAGTATTGCATGCAAGGTGTCGGACGTTATCTTCAGACACGTGAAAGTAGTTGACATAGTATCAGAGTAGAACGAAACTAAATGAGGAAAACCAAATAACTGACAAAACTCTTTGGGAATTACTTTCCTGTGAATCGACTTGCAAGGAATCTCAAATCTGCCACTCCGAATTCAGCTATCATCCTGACTTAGCTGTGATTTTTATAATGGCTAACAAATTCCTCCTGACCCCCTTCATCACGGAACGACCTCTGCTTGCATGTGACGAGGATGCGGTACAGCTCTGGCAAGAAAGCTGAGACTCCGCTCGGGGCACCATATATACATCCTGGGGAGGACGGTCTCTGGGAATGCAGATCCTGGGTGGATTGAGCTAACG
Organism: Psittacula echo; assembly: GCF_963264785.1. Taxonomy (NCBI): domain Eukaryota; kingdom Metazoa; phylum Chordata; class Aves; order Psittaciformes; family Psittacidae; genus Psittacula; species Psittacula echo. The sequence continues at coordinate 63,899,844 of NC_137740.1, forward strand.
AAAGGGAGAGCCAGCAAACACAAACCATCAGTCTCTGAGAGCACCGTGGGCTCATCCATCAGTCAGCACCAGCGGCACTGCACACGGGCTCCCTAACCTAGGGAGAGGTGGCTTTCCCCTCTCGAGAGCCTCAAAGCAGAGATTTCCAGCCTGCTGGGCTGATTCTAGTTTTCCAGTCTGAGCTCTTAACAAATAAACACCCAGTGTTTGCACATGTTTGAACTCCTCTGACAGACAGGAACCCATGCAGAGAGTGCTGAAGTATACAGCGACTCTGTATGCCAAAGGATGAGCTCTGCTTCCCATCCGTTTGTGGCAGACACAGAGGCCCCAGTCTCAAGCCTGGTTTTCCTCCTGCTTCACCTCAAGTTTTCATAGCAGAAGGTTAATCACTGCTTATTAATTCTTGTAAATGCCCAGGACAAATGACACATTCTATTGGCTTTTCAGAATCAGCCCTGCGGGACACCCAGCACTGATTTAATAAAGCAGAAAGAGATCCAAGCTCTCTAAAATCTTCCTGTAGGAACTGGAAGGAGAAATTCCCAGCAAGATGATTCTCCTGTTTACCACTGAGGAAAAAGACTGATCCTGAGCTGGCCATGTTCTTTCTCGTTGAATATATAACAGGTCCCAAACCCCAGCACTCACTGCGGTCATTGCTCAGCGCTGTCAGTTAAGTAAATATGCTCATAAGAGGATCTTAGCAGGCACATATTGGGTAGACTTGAAGTCTCTCCCTTCAGATCAACAGGGAGGTGGCTGTTAAGAGACTACAATTGAGTTAAGAGCTTCATTTGAGGGATCTGTGGCTACTGCTCCCACTAGGGGTGTAAGGAAGCATACAATGGTTTGGGCTAGATCTCTGACAGCCTTAATGGCAAAGCCAGCTGAGACGTGCTACGGAAGGCTTATGCATGCTCAAACCTAAGAATAAACCTGTCCTCAGTTAGAGAGGGCAGCCCGACCTGCAGGCTCTCCATGTATTCCTATTACTGATTTAAAACAGGGACAGGGATTCAAAAGGCTTCTGATGCTAAACTTCAAAAGTCACGCACAAAGTTGTATAAGGATAAATAGGTTTTTTCTCTCCACAAGGAATCGCAGATTGGGGGGAATTATATTAGTGACAAATAGGATATAGGGAATGTCTTCCCATCCTTTTGCCTACCACAGAAACAAACTGCTTCTGCTTCTGGAGGCAGTGGGAATCTGGATTTTTCCAGCTCTGCTCATCTTAGACAACCTTCCCCTAGTTAACATTGCTTTGTGCAGCCAGTGCAGAGCAGGGCAGGCTTCTTTGCTGCACATCTGGGACCAGCAAAGATGAGACTATTTTGTGCACACAGTGATACAGCAGAAACGCTCATCCTCGTGCTATTTAAACAGCATTTTGTGAACTGCAATGCAAACCAGTTCGAGCGCAGCATATCCTGAGAATATCCACACACTTTGTGACAAATTCTTCCACTACAATCACAGAAACTGGAGTTATCGCAGGAGGGAAACCAACTGGGAATTAGACAAACTCTTTAAGCCACACATCTTTTCATGACTTGTCTTCATATATTTGAGTTTTATACAAGCATCTATGCACACCTGCAAAATAATTGGCATGCTTTTGAAATGGCATATCTCATCCTTTAGTGAAACGTCCTTTTAGTTGGGAGCTCTTTAACCCATGGCCTCCTTAAGGCGAAAGGCCTGACTGTTTTAAATCTGACTCATCCCATACGATATTTAGTGTCACCAGTGATAACAACACTTCTTAACCAGGCTCATTCCTACAATTAGTCTCATTTTCACGGTTCCCATGAACTCCAGCATGCATTCCAATATGGTTTCATTGACCAGAATTGAGCCTCATTAGGGTAATGCCAGTTTTGCTTGGGTTTTTTCTTCGCCTGTGGACAGAAGGATGCTGCGAATGGAGGACTTCCTACACGTACAAGTACAACCATCAACAACCCAGCCCTTTTGGGAAAGTATTCAGATACAACCATGAGTGCTGCTTGTACTGCAGTTCTCTTTCCCTGCAGCCATTCTGTTCTGTGGCAACACAACACGATTTATTTGTGAACATATATGCATCTCCTTGTTATTTACACAGAGTGGATTCTATACCATGAACTCAACAAATAGTAATTACAGATAATTACCTAAGGATAACAGAGCTCCCCCCATCTCCACTGTATGAATACGAGCATCTCAACAGAGTTCTTTGCTGTTTTAAGTGAAGATAAGTTACCACATTAAAAATAAATGAGCTCTTTCTGTCAGCTGGACACTGAGTACACACAGTAAATCACCAAGAGCATCGCACGCATGTCTCTGTGCTAACCTTGAGCATCAGCTTATCTATTGCCTGCAATTCGGAAGACAATAAGGCATTTTACCCAACCGGCTGATCAGCCGAAGGAACTCAAAAGACTGAAATGGCTTTTGCAATACACAGGCTTTTAGATATCAAATTACCTCTGGAACCCTCTGCCCAGAAGTAACTCGAACAAACCCCATTTGAAATACAGCTTCAATATTCAAAAAAATCAATAATTTAAACCACAGGTTGCACATTTTTACTGTTTCCACTGCAGACTGTCATTTTTGGAAATGAAAATGCTAATGGCACCGAAGGGGAAAGCTCCAGCCAGAAGAGACACAGGCGTGCAGGCATGGATTGGCTTGAAATGCCGGTTTGCTTTCCCTCCCCCCAGTAATGGTCACATAAGGCTTCTTGGAATAAACAACTCTCATTTCCATCATTTAAATCAAATAAAACATACATTAAAAACTAAATGTTTTTTCTTTGAGGCGCCCAATGTTTCCGTCCACCAGAGCTCACCTCTGGAAAGTCACCCCCCTGTAAACATGCACGCTGAATGCAAACCCTATCTCCTCAATTAGGCTATTAGGTTGCATTATTTGGAAACAGGCACTGATGATGTGCTTGGAATAGCAGCTAGCACACGGTGAACTCCTGTTTTAAACAGAGGAAAACAGGAATACAGGTGATGCTGTGTTCCAACATCTCCATCAGAAACAAGACGCAGTCCAGTGCATCCAGCAACAAACAAACAAGTATGGATGGTTCACTGCCTGTAGTAAGAGCTCATTTAAGAGCAGAAATGGCTGCCTGATAAAACACTTCTTAAAGGATAATTGGGGCTGTTCAGCCTGGAGAAGAGAAGCTGCATGGAGACCTCAGAGCAGCTTCCAGTGTCTGAAGGGGGCTGCAAGGATGCTGTAGGGGGACTCTGCATCAGGGACTGTAGCGATAGGACAAGGGGTGATGGGTTCACACTGAACCAGGGGCAGTTCAGGTTAGATCTAAGGCAGAAGCTCTTCCCTGTGAGGGTGCTGAGGCGCTGGCACAGGGTGCCCAGAGAAGCTGTGGCTGCCCCATCCCTGGCAGTGTTCAAGGCCAGGTTGGACACAGGGGCTTGGAGCAAGCTGCTCTAGTGTGAGGTGTCCCTGCCCGTGGCAGGCGCTGGGAACTGGATGAGCTTTAAGGTCCTGTCCAACCCAAACCAGGCCGGGATTCTGTGTAAGGAAAACTCATACGGAAGAGACATGATGGGAATGTGAACCCTGGAATGTAAATGGAGCAAGACTCACATGGAGGATGTCTGATGCGGAAGCAAGTCTCTCCTCTGCATGAATTCAACCATCAGACAGGTTCCCAGCAGAGTCTGAAATCCATCAGTCTCTTTCTGTAAAATCTCTCACCTTTTGGTAATTTAAACCTCATCAAATCCTTGGACTCTCTGGCACTCATCTTTCAAATTGTGTTAAAGGAGGAATGCAAGAAGCAAAAAAACACCAACCCAAAAAGCACTCAAATAAGCATCATGAGACAGAGTTTATGTGTCTACAGGTATGCAACTCCCAATGAACATGATCGTCTATTTTTGTCATGGTAGCAGAGCATCACTTCTGGTACTGAAGAGAGAGGCATAAAAAAGCTGTAAGATTGATGGACTTTGGTTTATAGTTTTAATACTTGGCTCTCAAACACCTTCTTACTCCCTTTTTGATATATTTTTAGAGTGTTCTTCAATGATAATGTTAGAATGGAAAAGAAAATGTAGATTATATGAGAGCAAAGCTGCTCAAGTAAAGAAAACTCTGTATTTGGATGCACACGGTATTATTGTAGAATGAAGACTGAGTTTTCATTTCCAGGTTAAACTTCTTGTTTCTGGAAAAACATGGTAATACACGCTTATGAATTCTCTGGCTGATGGATTAATTCAATTTTAACCCAAGATAAGTGAATATTTTTAGCCCGGAATACGAAATTACCAAAGTATAGCCATTATAAAAATGTGATACTCAAAAATGCAGGCTCCAAAAATTTGGCTGTAGGCTGCAATATTCTGCTCTCCCTAAAGGCACAAAACTTGTCTGGATAGCAAACCAGAAAGTCCATAAATGTAAGCAGAGAAATTCATCTGAGTTTAAATATACCCAGGATACAGGGAAATAAGGTTTTGTTTATTCAAGTGCTTGAGCTCTGCATTACCTCCATGTGAAACCACCTATTCCAGGTACTCCTGGCAGCCTTCAAAACACACCTCCTGCGCAACAGCAGCAACCAACTGACCTTCCGAGAACACTGCTCTTGGCAGCAACATGAACCAAAAGAGAATGGCATAAAAGCCAGGAGCAACCAGAAACCCAATATTCACCTTTCCTCAATCCCTGCAAAGTTAAGGAGGAAAACCAAGCTTGTGCTGGAGTTAGAGACTTCAGCTGGTACAGATCACCCCAGGGCAAGAGCTCCAAGTATATGTAACAGCATTCGGATGAACTGCGAGCATCTCCTTCCAGCCTACTCCAATGTACCCAAACCAGCCCAGTACGGGCTGGGCGCCTCTTCATTTCCCCAGTGAGGCACTTCGTGGCATTCAAAGCGTGAAGTTTGTCACCACTGCCAATATTTGGATAGATTTAAGACCCAGTTCCATATAGCATTTCCCTGCAGCACGTTAATCTTGAAATACAAAGCATGGATGCTCTTAGCAAGGACTGCACTGAGAAAATGAAAGGGGTGTAGGCTTCTGGCTCTTATCTGCTGTTGCAGCTACAGCCCGGAATGGAACCGCATCCCTCAGCCAGAAGGACTGATAATTCTCTTGCCGTAGCCTCTGGATGTTTCCTCTAATGATCCCAGCATTACTCCTATCTCGTCTGGATTGACTTTTGCTCAGCACGCTCTCAACCATGCCCCAGTCTCCCACAAACAATGAACAATGCAATCAACTGCTCAAGCTAAATCAGCCGAGAGTTATAAAGCGGAGGTTCGACATATTGGAAACCCTTCAATCAATGTCACTTCACTAAACTTTTTCTATGGCTTGATATACACACTAAATACAAGGCTGGCAAAACAGGAACCCTCCTGAACTTCACAGGAGAGAACCATCACAGGCAATAAACCTGAATGTAACACCGACAATGCGCTGACAATACACTCCTCTGACTCCACTGTTTAAGCACAAGCTTTGAAAACGGACCATGAAGATGCTCTGGGGAAAGAATGCATTAGGAATATGTGGGATATATCTCCGTTTTTATCATAGAATCATAGAATGGTTAGGGTTGGAAAGGCCCTTAAGATCACCCAGGGTTGGAAAGGACCTTAAGATCAACAAGGGTTGGAAAGAATCGGATCTAGTTTCGATGGATTCCACAATATAGCAGACACCTGGTAAGATACAGCTAGAACTGCAAAAGAAAACATGAATATATTCTTTAAAAGCCAAAACCAGTCAGTAACTGAAGCTGTTTAACGGCAGCATTATTGCCACACAGTATCTCCTTATTACAGATTTTGGTGTCGCAATAAGGTTTTACATTTACTACACCAGGTGAATTACCAGAAACATCCTTTTCTATGGTTGTGTGATTTATTAAACCATAAATCATAATAACATGTGCCAGAAATTCCTTTTGAAGGACGTGATAAGGTAACAATTATCCTCTGAACTCCTTTCCCTGTCTTCAGAGAATAAAACACATTAGCAACGTATCCGTTTGCTGCCCTGTGGTAGAAAAGAAAAGCAAGTGCGATGGTTGCACCGTGTGCTTTTGGTTCCTGCAGTTGGCTGGTGAGAAGCGAGCTTTGTTCCTGAACGTGCTGCCAGAGACAAAAAGAACAGTTTCTCCAATGCTTTTAAAGAATAACCCTTAAAGACCAGCGAGGAAAAATGAATCGAAGAGCTTTGGGTTTGCCTATGTGTAGATGGATGTAGAAAATCAGACACTGGAATCTAAACTGTACATTCAAAATGTGTTTTATTGGAATTAAATTAGGTCTAGGGCCTCCCTACATGGTTTTGACTCCAATCAATGAATTCCACCTTTCTAATTTTATGCCACAATCCACAGAACCTGAGGCAGGGGAACTGCACTGGTTTATTCCGTGCAGACACACACAGAGCAGCAACATTACGAGTATTGTCAGCATGCCCTCAGAGAAGGTGTAAGGTCTTCTCCATCAGCCTGTTAGTGTTTGGAGCCCCGTGTCTGATGACCGGCACAGTGAGGATGCTCCTAGGACAGCACAATTGGGCTCAAGGAAAACCTAGAAACGAAAATTCACAACATAGATGGTGCGACATAAAAGCATTATGAACTGTGCCGGTGCAGGAAGGTAGAAGCAGCAAGATCCCAGCACAAAAATGGCTTCATTAATTCAAAGACAGTGTCATTTACCCCCTCAAATTTTGATTTTATTTTTGTTTTTAATGCTGTTTCGATGGGAGAGAAAACAGATTTTTGGTTTACATTAGAAAGAAAAAAAAAAAAAATCAGCCTAAAATCAAGAGTTTTCATCAGCAATTCCGATCTGGAATTCACTCCCTTTTCTTCTGTTCCAGGAAGGCGCTGTGTGCGAACCACATACTGCAAATGTTAAAAGCTAAACAGAAACCTCTGAAATAACAGATCATTCCGAGAGGGAAAGAGGATATTAAGCTCCAGTTTGTTCAAGGGACATCGGAATATTCTTAACAAATAAAACCATAGACACACGCTTCCTTTGGTTTAGCTTAGATTTTGCTGATACATAGCTCCGATTTCAATCTCAGCATCACGTGAAGACCCGATCCTGTGCTGTGCTGCACTGACTCTGTAAGAAGCTCACATTTGTAGTTCAAGAAAGTGCCTGTACCACGTTATTTTGCCAAATTCCAATTTTAAATCACTGCAAATCGATACCGAATTGGTGCCTGTACTCCTGCACTGTCCAGGTTCTCGCTGTTTAATGCTGCCTACAGTTTCCATCAGCTTTGGATCAGAATCGGGAATCTAGATTCTTTCACTAATGCTATTATAGTTATGCATCACGCATGCACCTTAAGTTCAGAGCATCGTTATGAGCTGTTCATAATCTGTCACATGTAGCAATGGACACAAAGCCTAATGAGGATTCAGAATGCCATAGATGATGGTTATGATGCCTGGCGAGCATCCTTATTAACAGCTATACTTCTTTGACATAAACATACAGATATGTACCAGGAAACAGGATCATCCCGCGACTCCACTGAACAGATTACATGACAATAATTACTGGTCATATCGCAGTTTGGTGAAGTTCCTTCCACGAGAGTTTTTGCTCCTCTTGTCTCTAAAGTCCAAAATCCGACTAAAACATGCGCGCACTTCTCACTGCTTTCCTAACGCTACACGCTTGAGCCTGATTTTATTTACAGCTTCCAGCAGCTCTCAGCTGAATTCCTCGTTGCACCACGTAGCTGGAGAGGGCTAACAAACCCCTCTGTGTTCACATGACAACCTTTGTGCAAACGCATCCTTATTCTGTCATCTACTGGCAGCGCGCTTCCCAGTCAGCCGTGTTCTCTGCCAGTCCGGACCAGTTTGCCAATTACACAAGCTGCTTCCCAGACATCAGACAAAAATTCCACGAGACTGCTGTGCGAGCGTACTCTAATTAACCATCAGCTTAATTAGACAATTTACTGTGTAATTAGCAGGCAATTAGTCAACACCTCTCAGATCTTATTGACTGCTGTGACAGCCTTCCTTAGTCTACGCATTCCCATACGCTTCCATGACCATGATCCCAGCGCCATTCTGTACAACAGCCACCCTTGCAAGGGAAGGGAAATCATACTGCATAACAAGGGAAGGGGGGGGGGGGGGAAATCAATATATAGCCTGTTCATTTGTTGAACTGTCTCCTAGCCAAGACTTCCCTTTTTGCTAGCAATAGAAGGTCAGCTGCTAACAAAAAACCCACCCAGCTCTAACATTAGCTTATGTCTTTTGTCACTTATAATACATTTTGGGATTTGTTTCTTTAACTCATATTCCCCTGAATTCTCAGAGAAGTCGGGAAAGCAAAAGTTAAAGGCAAAAAACCATTTGCAAACTTACATATTGCAGGTTTCAGTATATGGCAGAGAACAGTGAAAAGATACTGAGACTGCTTTTGAAAGCTCTACGTAGCATTGTAATTAACTGCTACATAGTCCAAAACGCGCCAGAAAGTCAGAGGAGATTAAAGTCTCGAAAGTCAATACTTGAAAAGCATTCATCAACGTTAGTGTAAATCAGTGGAAATGGGTTTTTGAATAGTCTGAAATCCTCTACACAAACTGAACGTTGCGTGCCCTTACAATGCACGATGGTGGGGATGGACAGGTAAAGAGTATCAGAGTATGTATATTAAGGGAATATTAAAACTGTGTGTTCTTATCTCCTTTGTCTATAGAGCAAAACTTGGATTTGGCAATTCGATGGATAATTCTTAGAGTAATACTTCCAAAGTTAAATTGTCTCCAGCTCCAATTAATCCCAGACGATTTACCTCCCAAAGCCCTCCACTTTCTGACTGAAGGATGGAGTCCCAGAAAGCCACAATCTCTGTTACAGTACAATACTGAGCTAACCATAAATCTCAAATAAGAAGAAGAAATATTATTTAGAATAAACTCACATACATATGTGAGGAACAGGGATTTTAACAGAAGAACCTATCAGGGTTTTTAAACATATGGGACTTCGTTCTGCTTTTGCAACAACGTCAATCAGGAGGTAAAGCAATTATACCACCATGAGACTCGGAAATCAGATCTTTGCTTTCTTAACTCCTTGTGTGGGCAAATCAGATGTTAAACACAGCCCTAACAGTTTCATTTACCAAGTGGGAACTCGAGACCTAAGATAACTGGAGCATTTAGGAGAAGCATGTTGCCTTTACACAAAAGCTACACTGGTTTAGCTAAAAATACCCAGAAAAATGATTAAGCTAAACCCCTGTATACTCACAAGTGGAAACAGTCACCAGTTTAGAACTAGTTCTGTCATTTCAGCTTACATCTGCAAACATTTTAGCACAAGCTATACCCCACCACATGCACGCCTGACTCGATTTATGGCCAGAATCTGGACAGAGTCAATTTGGGACCACATTTCTGCAAGCAGATGCAAGGCTGCATGGTCCAACTGGGAATCTTTGGCAATAGCTGTTGCATGATATGCTTCAGCTCTAGTGGGTTTTTCTTGATGGAGATAGGGAAAAGTGCTCAGCCAACACGGGGCTGCACAGCTGAAGCAAGAAACAACTCACTGCTTGGTACCCAAGGGAGAAGGCACCATGAAGACCAAGAGTCGTCACTTAGACTCCTGCAGAAGCCAGCACTTGACCACAGCAATGAATGCAGAGCTCAGCAGAGATGCTGAACTGCAAATGAGAGCAACCGAAGCATAAAGAGCACTTTAACTTATTCCACTTCATTCTCTCAGTAGAACTGCTGAAGTCTGGATTGAATTGTGGCTTTTCTTATCATTAAAATGTAGAAATGAAGAATGAAACTTCAGTGTGAAAATTCTACATCTCAGAATTACACTTGGCAGTATCTTCCACTGAAGCTGCCTTTGTAGCTAAACTCCTTCCTGACACAAAATCAGTTTGAGGTATTGCCAAGAGTACCAACAACCTTCCAAGGGCATGCAAAGCAACTGCAGCAAAGGACATATGAATTCTATTTTACATAAGTTTGTTACGTATTTGCTGGTTAGAATCCTCTTTATTCAGGATGGGATATTCAAAAACGTGGAGTACTTCAAGACCCAGCCCTCAGGAACTGCACATTCTCAGCAGGTTTGGGAAACGAGGCACATGGGCTCTCTTTGTCTCTCTCCTGTTCAATATTTGCAGGTATTTTCAGCAGAATAAGGTAAACCAAGCAAAGGTAGGAAAGAGCAAAGCAGCTTCTTCAACATGACAGGAAATAGTGTTGGGGTTTTTAGCCAAGTGGAAAAGCTGCATTCATTTTGTTTGACTGATTGGCTATGTTGTGGGAATCACATCTTCCCTTCAGAACTGGTCACTTCCTGAACACCACGTATTACGTTGAGCGGGAATGAACATGAGCCGGCTGCAGTGTGTGCTCGCAGCCCAGAAAGCAACCGTATCCTGGGCTGCATGAAGAGGAGCGTGACCAGCAGGTCGAAGGAGGTGATCCTGCCCCTCTACTCTGCTCTCGTGAGACCTCACTTGGAGCATTGTGTGCAGTTCTGGTGTCCTCAGCATAAAAAGGACACGGAACTGTTGGAACAAGTCCAGAGGAGGCCACGAGGATGATCAGGGGACTGGAGCACCTCCTGTATGGAGACAGGCTGAGAAAGTTGGGGCTGTTCAGCCTGGAGAAGAGAAGGCTGCGTGGAGACCTCATAGCAGCCTTCCAGTATCTGAAGGGGGCTGCAAGGATGCTGGGGATGGACTCTTCATCAGGGACTGTAGTGACAGGACAAGGGGTAACGGGTTCAAACTGAAACAGGGGAAGTTTAGATTGGATCTAAGGAAGAAATTCTTTACTGAGAGGGTGGTGAGGCACTCGAATGGGTTGCCCAGGGAGGTTGTGAATGCTCCATTCCTGGCAGTGTTCAAGGCCAGGCTGGAGGAGGCCTTGGGTGCCATGGTTTAGTGTGAGGTGTCCCTGCCCATGGCAGGGGGGTTGGAACTGGATGATCTTAAGGTCCTTTCCAACCCTAACTATTCTATGATTCTATGAGTCTACTTTTGGCAGCTCTTTTTTAATAGAAAGGTTTATGTAGCAAAATACTCAATATTGTCATCTTTACATTCTGAGTTTCACTGGAACTGTTTCTCAGTTGTGCCACTCGACGGGCACAGTGAGTTTCACTAAAACAGGCAAGAGGTTTTGGACTAAAAACAACCGGTTAGCAAGTCTTTTCTATATAAGCTGCCTGAAATATTCAAACTCAACGTTCATGGTCAAATTTACACTTGCTACATTTTAGAGCACTGCTGCTCTACTGTTTTGAACCACTGGCTCCGGAAGAAGAAGAAATCATCTCTAAGTACAGTGTAAAAAGCAAACAGATGAACAGAAACCAAATCCTTAGACAACCACATAATAAGGAACCTTGTAGCCTACCAAGTTTTTGCAGTTTTGCACACATATAGAATCATAGAATAGTTAGGGTTGGAAAGGACCTTAAGATCATCTAGGTTTACCTTTGATGGCCAACATTGTGTGCATCTTTGAGGAAGATATCTCATTGCTGGCTTGAAGACTCTATGGAACTTGTAAGAATAGCTCAAGAAGAATGAGACATGTAAGTTACTGCCAAGCTTACTCTGCTCTATGAGGGTGAATGGAAGAAAAAGGTATACTATGGAAAGCAACTTGCTCATCCTCTGTTTGTGATAATCTGTCCTTAAGCACAGAGGAGGTTTACTGACTCAGTGCTCCCACCCCTGCATGATCGATCCCTCTTTGCCTTCCACTGATGAGTCGTCACATCGTGCTCCATGCCATGAGATAACAGGCATCCCCATGAGAGCATCTCTGTTCTGTGGCTCTCACTGCAGGAGAAAAGCAGCATTTCTGTGATATTTAATGCTACAGGACGAGTGGGACTAAATGTTTGCCCAGAGGTTTCATTTTTATCATGAACTTGTGAGAAGTTTTTCATTTCTAATGCAATAAATACAATCACAAAGAGAGAGAGTTTATACAGAGGACTGTTGCTTTGAAAATGCAGTTGTTATCTTCAACATTCAAAGTATTAATTGGTCAAAATACCCAGCCTTACTGTCCTGGGTTCAGCAGCAGCAGTCAGTTTTTCTCCTTCTTAGTAGCTGGTGCAGCGCTGTGGTTTTGACTTTCGGCCTGGGGATAATACTGATAAAGCCGATGTTTTCAGTTGCTGGTCAGAACGTTTACCCTGACCAAGGACTTTGTGAGTCTCATGCTCTGCCAGGGAGGAGGAGAAGCCGGGAGGAAGCAGGGACAGGACACCTGACCCAAACTAGCCAAAGAGGTATTCCATACCACAGCACGTCATGCCCAGGAGGTAGAACTGAGAGTTCCCAGAAGGGCTGGATCACTGCGGGGTGGGGGTGAGGTACCGGTTGGTGAGCGGTTGTATTCTCTTCCTTGTTATTTCCTTTATCATTATTACTATTAGTGGTAGCAGTAGTGATTTGTGTTATACCTTAGTTATTAAACTGCTCTTATCTCAACCCGTGGGAGTTGCATTCTTTTGATTCTCCTCCCCGTCCCTCCAGGAGCGGGGGGAAGGAAGGTGGGGGGGAAGTGGAGTGCGTGGTTCTGATTTACGGCCTGGGCTTAAACCACGACACTTACTAATGGTAAAAAGAGATTATTACAATAACCCAAACTACCTCAATTGCAAATTCACTGAAGTACACCTGCAACAATTTAAGGTACCCATCTACTTTGTGCAGTAGTGGTACGAAGGGACTTGGCTATTCAATAATGACTTGGTTAAAGCTCTCAGTCTTGGGCTCTTTGTCCACTCTGCTTTCACTGTGCTGATCAAGCTGTGCTATAAATCTCCAAGCTGGGATTCCTCCAGGATGCAGAGCCTCTAAAGCACCAGGTGTAAAGATTGAGCCGAAAGGATGGTCAAACACAGTCCTCTCTAGTTACTCAGAGAGCGATTTTCAAGCTATGAAAGTTATTAGCATTTAAAGAGAGCCTCCAGGCTTCTTTATACTGGGTCAGGGTAAAACTAAGTAGAGATGAGATCTGTGCCTTAAGTTGAACATTGTTTTCCTTGAGGATAAAGGAGGAAAGATTCGCAGTGATTTGTCCCTTTTTCTTCTAGCCAAATAAAATGCTTTCTGTATAAAAATATTCAAGTAAAACACAATGTCATAGCTACAGCATTGCAAAAATAATGATTACATTCTCTTGTATTTCCTTAGAATGGTCTTTTACCTCCCCATTAAACTTTACTAATTTTAGCAAAAACAGTAAAACTTGGGAAGCAATAAAGCCGCTATTTCTTATTACAACTCTTACAGAAAGATGGAACAAAATCAGGTACGTAAAGAATTAAGAACACTAAACCCCAAAATCATCATTTTAACATTTGTAAAACCAAAAAATCATTTAACTCTCAAGAGTTTTCTGTGCCGAGGAACCCATGTAAAATGCCCATTTCCCTGTTCACAAAATGCAGTTAATACAAGTTGTCTGATGTTATGCAGTAGAAAGGCAAACAGTCCTTTTTATAGTTGACATTAACAATCTGATCATTTGCCTCCCCAAAGAAAGCCCATACAGCTTTCACACAGGGCACACAATAAAGAATAGTAATATTCCTGTTTACTGAGATATCAACTGGCATTTCGTTGCCAGTCAATGGTCTATCTTTGCTACCACGTGCTAGACCTCAATCCGGCATCTACAAATGTCAAGAGTATACAAAAAAAGAAATTATAGGATGGAAATCAAAGGCATGTTCTAAATTCTTTGAAACCCCCCCCCCCCCAAAGTTCACCTACAACAGATTTGCTGCAGAAATCAGTCCAATATTCAGCTGTCAATCTTGAGAAACAATGAGGGAGCGATGCTGTCACTAGGACAGGATAATAACATTTCAAGCAGATGTTCAGGCGGGGCTCTAATTCTCCCTGAACTCCCTTGGTAAGCATTTAATTTCTTTATCATATGCAAGCGAGGCAAATTGTACTTCATCAAAACTGTATTGTGAAATATTAATATTTCATATTATAGCAAAACTCCATAGAATAACCTTTGTCATATTAAGAACATCAGAATTCCAAATGTCACGGGGCTGCATTTTAATGCAGCTTAAATAGCTTTTTTGGCTTGGCACCATAAATTATAACCAGTTTAATCTAAATTACTGTGCTGTAATATCAATACAAAAATATACATTTTGGTAATACAGATTCACTTCTGTGAAATACCAATGTTAGGGAAAACAGCGTGTCATTGTACCAGGGGGGTTTTTTACCACCTTCAATTACAAGGCAAGGTGCACACACTGCAGATGTACAGAGAGAACTAGTTGGAGCCTAAGTACGTGTATTGTAATAACAACACATAGAAATGTGATATATCCTGGGTAAAATCATTAATTCTCTGCCAGCAAAGGTTTTAACTTAGAAAAGGTTCGGAAAATACATTGTAAAATCTACATCAGTGAACTGCATAAACACATATTATGACTGGGAAGTTTTCTCCGCTACGGTTTAGTTCAGATTTAATCTAGTTTTAATTGCAGCTTTGTTTTCAAAACCATCCTCGCAACTTGCTCCATCTATAATGAAAAAAATAATATTAAAGGTTAGAAATCAAGTTAGTCTGCGTGGTGATTTCTGCTGCTCCTCATAATAGAGGCAACTGTTTCCACATTATTGAAAGTGACAGCATCACAAATCAATGCATGTCACAACAGAATAAAGACAGACGTGTCTGATTAATCAGAATTACATTTTGGAAGTGAAGGAAGCATCTAAAAACCAAAGAAAACATTTCTGCTCCCCCGGTTGTTGTTTTTTTCCCCTCTTTCTTAAGCAGCCCATGCAACGCAGTGAGAGAACAACAAAGCCTGCATTCATCTAATAACCTCCGCATTTCTGCCCTAAACTTCTCACCGTGGTGGCAGGTATGGAATGGAGACGTGCACACTTCATACAGCCACTGACTTCTTTTGATACCACGTTTGTACCACCTCTCTGATGACAGGTTTTCATGCAAATTCTGTGTACTAAACAATACTCACTAATACACTGTAAGTGAATCAACCAGCTCCGTGCAACACTTCAACTAAAAAACTCCCATTCACAGGCATTTCATTAATGCAGGATCTCTCATTCCACGAACTGCTTTCTGTTCACCTAAGCGCTAAAAGAGGTTATAATTGGCATTCATTTATTGTGGGCTCTATGATATGCAGCTCCCCCATTTTCCTGTGATACAGGGCTCCCCAAATTTCCCTTCAAAAGCTTGCCAACAGAACTTACAAGTAAGACGTTACCTCAATAAGACAGAAATACTACTTGAACCAACAGAGCAATGCGCTATTGATTCTGCAGTCAAAAAGGGAAGACATGAATGCAGGAAAAAGTGTGCGCGTGAAGGGACATTTTTATTCTGCTACCAGTTTTCTTTCCCAGTGACAGTTCACTTTCAAAGCAGTTATTCTCATTTCTGGCAGAAATCAGATCGATAGCGAAGCAGCTGTGCAAATACGTTTAATTCGGTAGGTAAAATTCTAGAAGTCACTGCTCCCCCTCACAGATACCCACAGGCACACACGTATCCTGTGAGGGTGCTGAGGCGCTGGCACAGGGTGCCCAGAGAAGCTGTGGCTGCCCCATCCCTGGCAGTGTTCAAGGCCAGGTTGGACACAGGGGCTTGGAGCAAGCTGCTCTAGTGTGAGGTGTCCCTGCCCGTGGCAGGGGGCTGGAACTGGATGAGCTTAAGGTCCTTTCAACCCAAACCATTCTATGATATACATCACTCTCTAATGAATAATTGTATTACACCGTTATATCCAGTACCTTCTAATATATGCAGGGTGCAATACACTTGCAGACAGAAATACTCCAAAGGAACTTCACCTCTCATCAGCTTTATTTCTGTTTCAACAACAGTACAGCAGCATGCAAAGAACAAACTTCTGCTGAATCACTCGGAGCTGAAACCCTCACCCTACAAACAGAAAATGCTACACAGGTTGCCATGAAGGCAATTATGCAGCAAAGCATGTGGGTGTTTGTAAAGGGAGCGAGCACAGCACGAAACAGTTAGTGCGGTGCTAACTCCCCCTGGGGCAACATGTGATGCTTTCAAGGTGAGGCCAAGATTGATGAGGGTTGGGAAGACTGGGGGAGTAAATTATGGTCCAGAGGATAGAACTGCAGCCCTGTTATCCAACATATCCCCTATACAAGAAGGTATGGCTGCAGAGATGCCTAGCCTAGCATCCTAGAGGAGTTTTCTAGGTGTGCTGTAAGAGGGAAAAGGAGAAGAGGTTCATGCAAAATAAATCCCGTCTTACGAGAATGACAGCTCTCCAGACTGAGTCCTTTTCATCTCTGTCCTTGGATATCCTTCTTCCAAGATTTATCCTGCTTTCTTCTCCAGTCTTATTCCATTACACAGTAGTTGATGCACAGAAATCTAAGGTTAGGCCGTAGATGCTTGTCACTAGCTGTATGTCTATCAAATTCAACCTGCATCAGTCACTTTTGCTAAAGTGCCAAAGGATGCCCGTGGTCAACAGGGAAGTCATCGGTTTTCCTATCAGTGACTGAACACAGTCATGAATTCAGGAACTGGCTCTGGAAAACGGAGCATTTCTCCTGCTGCTAAGCTCCCCATTGCCACACAGGCAGTTTACACTCGAACTTCATTGCAAGTAAGAAGGAAGCCCACCAGTTAAACCTAAGCAGAACGGATAAAACGAGGAGACAAGAGGGATGAACACAGAATCCTGCTTGTATCACATAAATCAAGGCTGAAGTGGAAGAGCTTCGGCTGCCAAAACCTGTGTCTAGCAAGCTCCTGGGAACTGCGCTGTGTGGGGAGCAGCTCTGCCTCCTCCCACTGATTCCCCAGGCTGAGAGCAGGAATCCTTTGTTCCTGGTCCTGACACACCGTTAGCTGTGACTACCTGAGCAGGACAGCTCAGCGTGAATCCTCTACTCGCATGGGTACCACCGCCCAGGAGAGCATTCTGCTCCCTGCTGAACAAGATTTATGTCCAGAAGCAGAAGAACCGCTGTACCTCATTGAGCTTTTCATCCCGTTTGAAATACATGTTTTTGCAGCGTTAATTAAACGTTACTGCTCTAAATAAAAGCAATTTGATGTCTGCAGCACCTCCCAGGCGAGCACCTCAGATCATGTCACAAATACTAAGGCTTAACGCCGGGGGGAAGTCCACTACTGGCAAGGATACAATAGTGGATAAAGCAGGTAGTATCTGGGTGGACACAGCCCTACTGCACACAGCAATATGGGATGCAAGAGTTTAGGCAGCAAAGAGTACTGCCTCTGACTGGACTTTAGAGGGAAGCTTAGCTAGAAATCATAGAATCATAGAACGGTTTGGGTTGGAAAGGCCCTTAAGATCATCCAGTTCCAACCCCCTGCCATGGGCAGGGATCCCCAGACTAGAATTCATCCAAAGCGCTTCTGTGAACTTTGTCACCTTGCAATAAATACTACCTGTAATATTTTGCATCTTATTGCAACAAATATATAGATAAATGTATTTCATAACCACTTAAGATACTTGCATTTAGCAATCCCCTCCCTTGAAAGATCTCCATCGAGTCACACCTCCAGAGCATGGCGTTCAGTGAAACACCACGCAGCCGCCATCTGAGAAGTGACTCAGAGTCTGCTGCTTACTAGAGTACCAGCATCACTTCCTACAACATGCATGTCTTCCCTCCTGGACTCCCACCCAAGCTGGAACTCAGCCAGTGCCTGTTTCGCTCTTGAGATACACAGTACCCAACGTGCAGTCTGGCAGGACTGCGAGTACACCAGCAATAAACCTGATCAATAAATAAATCTCAGCACTTGCTATGAGTCGCCTTTAGCCTGGGCACTGAACAATCACAGCTGACGGTACGTCACACACATAAGTCAGCTCTAAGCATAGTTCCATGACATTTATGTCCTTGAAGAGTGTTTCAATAAGAAACCCTATGAGGCAAGATTGGAATCTCCTTTGCTATTCAGAGGAACATTTACTTCCTTAGGGCTACTTCAGGTGTGACAGCAGAAGCCAGCCTGACGTAGTTTACAGTACGCTGTAGTCATGCAGTGCTTTCTTCTTAGATCTTCCCCATATTACAGGGCCACCTCCTACAGTTCACTCACTTATGGTACTTTCCCACGTAGAGGTGGCAGAGTAACAAACCCACCTTTGCTCTTCTGCTAAGGTCTCCATCCATCAGTACACTTTTACAGCCCGTCTCCAAACCAGGCATAAAAGCCCTTTGTTTCCAAATCCATCTCAAAAGCTCTCTTCAGTCCACGCTACTGTTGTCACTGGTTGACAAACTACCATTACTTGGGCTGTTACTCAGTCACAAGGAGTTACCTTTGATCCTCATCTTCCCTCCACAAGTCAAACTCTATCTGCCTTCCAGCTCAAATCCTGTTTCTTTTCTCTGGAACACGTTTATCAACACTGTTCTTTTGTTTCATTGTCTGAACTTCTTGCTCAGTCTCACGTTGCCAGTTTGAATGTAGCAACAGGAAACCCATCCTGAATGTAATTCTCAACTCAAACAAGCAATTACACATTTTAAATCTACACAAACCGCTTTCTTTTAGGTGCCACGCTGAGCCATAGCCTTTAAGGCTTAAATCTAACCCCTTCCTCTTCCACTACATGTCACTGAAGGTTTATGTAATACAAACACAGCACAACTACTCTTCCCTTCACAGACTTGTTTTACGTTGTCTCCATCTTTCTCTTCTACAACCCACCCAGCCTCAAACTTACACCCACATCATCACATTGCAATTGCAACTCGATTTCAATGGCTTATCTTGGCAGTCCTTGGCACAGAAGCCGCCTTTCATGAGCTGTGTGATAAAGCTGTTACTCATTCCCTCTGCATTCTGATTCCTCAGAGAAAACACTTGCACTGCAATATTTAAAAGAGAAAGGACTATTATCCTTACTAGTTGGCTAATATTAAAAGGTTAGGGAAGAAATATGAAGAAACTAAAGGCAAACAAAGCCAGAAATCATGTCACCTTTACAGTGCACTGCTGGAACCTCCCAGACGAGTTGACTTATACAATGTACCATACCCTTCCCTGCTATCTTCATACTAGATAAATGGTATAAATCATACTAGATAAATAGTATAAATATAATAGTATAAATACTAGATAAATAGTATAAATATAATAGCATAAATACTAGATATATAGTATAAATATCATAGTATAAACACCAGATAACTAGCATAAATATAATAGTATAAATACTAGATAACTAGCATAAACAGTATAAATGTATATTTAATAGTGCCATTCAAAAAGGTTCAGCTATTTCAAATCTACAACGAAATGGTTACATGCTAAATATACCTTTAAATAGTTCCTTACCTTATCCAGGGAGAATGTTTTAGTGACAGCAAAGCCCCATCCAGCTTCAAAAGCTCTTCGAATCATTGAAGAACTAGTAGTAGGGGTTGCACTGGCAAGGCCAAAAGGATTTGGAAACCTCAGTCCAGCCATCTCTACACTGATGTCTACCAAGTCGATAGGAGTATAGAAGAGCGGTAGTTCTGGAACAGCAGAAACTGCAACACCATGTAAGGACTGTAATAAAAACCAAAGGGAAATCACAGAAATGTTTGCTGATTCATTTTTTGTACCATTTATTATCAACCCCAATAAGGGAATAATTCCTATTTAATAACCCAAAGCGTAAGTATTCTGTGTTCAGACTTGCAAATCAACAACACATGCAATCACTCGCTGAAGTAGTATCTTCTGTCCAAACAGCATTCATGCTGAAACCCTATGCCAGGCTGGAAAGAACTGAGTAATAACCACAATGAAACAGTTCATTTATATCCCTATACAAACAGGGGTATACACAGACCTTTTCTAGTTTCATTCCCAGGTGCTCATCGACGAAGAGTGTGGAACCCAAGGACAGGTATCCATGTACAGGATATTCACCCCAAACTCAGTGTACTTCGAACTCCTGCACCTTTTCCACCCTACTTACAGATTTTATCCAGCCTCCGCAATGGGACACAGATCAATAGATGCAAAACTATTATTGTTTTAATATTTAATTTAATATTATTTAATAAGAATACTTTAACGGTGACAAAAGTTAAGGCTCTGCTTTGGGATCAAAGAACATCACCTACACCTTATGGCTGCGACACCGCAGCCACTTGTATTTTCATTTTAAAGACAGCCTTTTCTCTGCAGAGTCAGTGGAAAGTTTTCCATGGGAATGGTGCATCTAAAACTGGAGAAATTGAAGAGAGAACATCTTTTCCCATGCACAAATCCCAAAGAGCATCCCAATCCGGCCGTGGCAGGTACAGTGAACCTCATAGCTCAGACGGATGACTCGATAAAACTACAAAAGGAATCAAGCAGGAATCTCTAACACAGAGAAGCCCGGCGCAGTCTGTTCTTAGTAAGTCCCAACAGAAGATCACAGCCTTAGAGTGAGAGTTTATTCTATCCTTAAAATGAGGGCTTCTTCAGCAGGGCAAAAACCAAACCCCACAACTGGAGGTGTGGAGAAGGTTTTCTGTAACAGAGTAAAAGCCCCAGCACTTACAAACAGCCGCCTCTTGGGTTGTTCGCTTTTTGTTTTTAAAAGGAACTTATTTACCCCATTTTTACCTGTGACAACTAAAAACTATGGATGGGATGAGGGGTTTTTGTTTGGTTTAGTGCCTTTTCTTTCCTAGGCTGGTTCAAGACCCCAGAGTTCACTTGTCTGTTTTGGTTTGGGACTGCCTGGATTCACGGCTCAGATTCCAACCCCAAGTCTTTGATTCAGAGATGATATATCTGGGGGGGGGGGGGTGGGCAAATTCTCTGATGGCTTAAAAGCACTGAAAGTCCTGGGATTGTCCAGCCTGAATGATGGGAACCTGAAGGTATCATCAATGGAGGACATGGAGAACAGTTGACTTGTAAAGATCACCTAGCTCCCTTAGGAACCTCACCTCACCCAGCTGATATTCCTCCCTCCTTTCGGCCAATTCCACTCTACGTGCACATGTGAGCAATGAACCCGACTGCCCATTTGGAAAGCAGTTACTTGTTAATCCATTTCCTCTCCAGGATTGTTCAAATGCTCTCTCTGAAGACATTTCAGTCTGCGGATTGCTCACAAACTATTCCTTACCTGTATAGCTGTAGATTCCTATAATGGTCGGACTTGATGATCTAAAAGGTCTTTTCCAACCTAGTTGATTCTCTGATTCTATAGAGCGATTAAGTGCTTAATATACAGCTTAAGTTACATCATATTGCTTCTTTTCCCAAGCAGGACAATTTAATCTCTACAAGTCGTGTCACATAAAGTAAGTGTTGCTTGAAAGTGATCCTTAACTAGAGAACCCAGATACGCTTTCTGTGATCAAACAGAAAACAAACTCACTTATGAACCAGGTGGTCGAATATACCCATGCAAAAACTGCCCTTGCCATCATGCAAACTGGTGAGAAGCCAATTCCCAAACCATATGCAAAGAGACCTCTTCTTCCTGCCAGTCTTCCCTGCCAAAGAGCAACACAATTCCATCCAGACCATTCACAAGATGTGCGACATGTCTGTTAACATGAGGTGACCCATGGAGGTGGCAGAGGGAGGGTTAAAAATGCTTCAATGGAATAAACCAAGCCTTTAAAAACACACAAGGGGCAGGATGCAGCTGATGGCTCAGTAGCCAGTGGGTATACATCCTTGCAGATTTATCTCCCGCCTTCCTATCACTTCCCTTTTTTGCTCTATTTATGGGGGCTTTGCTGGTTTTTTCCTTTCAGCACAATAAAAGCTTATAAAAGAAATAAATTTACTGAGCCCTGATGGGTTGTTTTCTACAAAGCAAAACTTCTGGCAAACGAAAATGTTTTATAGCTTCCTGAAATCATCTTTATAATGACGGATTTCCCTGACATTGCACAAACAAATAGGAAAACAAAGCCTGCAGGCAAAGGTTTAGTTATAATAACTGTTCCCTTGATTCTTAAGAATGGAGGACACAAAGTATGGCCCATTCTTCCTCTAATTTGATTCCAACCAGCTGAGCTAACGACACTGCATGTATTCATTGTTCCAGTCATGGCAATTCTTTGGCTACTGGAATAGGGTGGTGAAAAATCCCAACATGCAGCATGAACTGGCCCTACCTTACTCCAACCAGGATCTGCCTAGAGGCAAAAGCAGCGGAGTCTGTAGCGCGAGGCTGAGAGACAGGAACTCAGCTTTAGAACTGATGCAATCTGTGACATTCATTTCCTTCAGATGGAGAGGATTCGTAACCACAGCGATCTGGTCTAACTCCATTTTCGGGCCTTTAATAAAGATAGACTGTGAAAGTGAGTAGCTGTATTACTGTTATTTTTCACAGAGAGCCTTCTCTACAGATCCCACTACCTGGAAGAGTTTTCCTGAACACTTTCATCTCATTCCTGCTTTCTCTATTTTTAAGCCTGCTATTAAAACATCTCTTTTCTCCCTCGCATGTTTTTCTTCTTCTATCCTCCCTCCAATTATCCATTATTTAACTCAAATAAGTTTAAGCTCTGTTAAATATGTTTCTGTTAGTTCGTACAACCTCGAATGGTTGGAAGGGATGCCTGGGGACCAGCTAGGCCATCACCCTTGATCGAAGCAGGGTCAACTACAGCAGGCTGCTCAGAGCTCTGTTCAGTTGAGCAGAGATTCTCTAAGCATCCTGCTTCTGGAAAAGACATATTCCTTGCTCAGCGGTAAGCAACTAAAATACCAGCGTTCCTGTACTTGCATTTAGTCCACTCTGTTTCACAGGAGGTGCTTTGTTACTCATCTCCATGCTAGTGGTTTCATACATAAACAGAGCTGTTCTTTGGTTAGCCTGAAAGGAAGCAGGCAACAGAACTAACAGCTTCAAAAACATGCTTCCCGGGAGCCACCCATCTCTGGTATTGACTATGAAATAATGGGCATTCATGTATGCTCGAGGAATATAGGAGAATAGTCAACCCTCAGAAAAGAATCAACAACTGTACTCTTCAGATAGAAAAGCTTATGTATTTTTGACAGCATAAAGAAGCAAATAGACAATACTGCTTCAAAAGAACACTGTGATGTGCTCAAAACTCACACTGAATAGTGTCTTAGTGTAGTTCAGTTTATACCAGTCAGGATCCAGCCCTCTATTCTTTAAGGGTATGATGCACATTTCAGGCTAGGGAGAATATAAAGGAAGCTGTCCACACTGGGGAAATAACAGGTTTAAATAAAAGAAAACTTGTTGTGAACCGGAGAGGAAAAGTCCCTTTTTAAGAGGGATTTTGGTGAGAAGATGGCAGCCTCACTGCCACGTATGGGAAAACACTCCCAAGTAAGTGTTTGAAGAGAGGCAGAGTGAAGCATTGAGGCTGGCGCAGTGGTCCAGCAAGAAAATACTGGGAGAAACTCAATGCAAGAGCTGCCTTTGATGTCAAGGCAGGCATAGAAAATTAGAAGTTAGTCCTGCACTAATTGTGAATTACCCTGAATAGGACTATGATATTATTAAATCCCATTCACTGATCAAAAAGAAATGACTGGTAACCGAGGCATAGAAGAGAACAACAGCCTATGTAGCTTCTGCACAGGATCACGAAATCACTGTCAGGCAAAAGTGAGGGCCGCTACAATCCCCAACCTAAATAAATCACCAAGATTAGTTCACAGACATATTTATGACATTCATAGAATAACACAGAAGGTTCAATCCTACAAATACGTGGCGGCATGAATCGGGCTGGTTCTGTTGGGATCTCTAATGACCTGCAAAGAACGGTTCTAGGAACACCGGCTATTTTCTAGTAGATTCTACTACACAACTTTCCTTAGTTAGGCTTTGATTGGTCATGTTAATAGAAACTAAGTTGACACAGCTGCAGGCAACAATTTCTGAGGTGAACCCATGCTTCGTATAGCAGGAGGACTATGTTAAGAGGCAGGAGCTATTTAGGCAACTAATGATGGAGAGTTTCCAGCATAAGAGCAGCCAAGAAGCTTCTGTAAATAACTCCCGGTTTCGAACATACGGCATTGCTGCTGGAGAGTCCTTGAGTCTGGATCTCATCCTTCATTTGACCACGTGCCAGAGCTGGAGTTTCAGGGCACGTTATCAGGCCCATCTGTTTGCTTAGCCTTTTGCCTGGAGTAGGTTGGGATACAAACAGCGTGCCGGCCAAACAGCGCACGCTGCAAGTAGGCAGGGGGGTGGGTTTGAGTTTCAGGCTTTGACATGGTCTTGGGCTGGGTGAGAAACCCTATGGAACAGTTGTACTTTGCTAAAGGCTGACCACATTATTTACAGATGCCGGCTCTGCGATAGCTGGCCGTTTGGGGAACGGCAGTAACTCAAATGAAAACGGAGAGGTGGTATCCATGTATTTACTTAACATTTAACGTGTACTCCACGCACAGGGGTCACAGGGAGGCTGCTTGCCTTAGAATCTCACAGCAGAGAGAAAACAAGGCAGGGTGTAAGAGTGTTTTCTCGTTTCATACGGGAAGGTTCCAGAACACGGGGCTGTGAATGGAAGTCATGCACACACATGCACAAAGCCAGCCCTATAAACATCATGTTAACACAATCCTCCTCTAAACAGCTTTAAAAGCCAAACTCTCCTCCAGCCACTACAATTTCTACCAGGTCCAAACTGCTGGTGAACTAAATTGCCACATTACAGCACTGTGCACCGCAGCAACCAGATTTTACAAGGGCTGCACATCCAAATAAATGCCCCTGGGCAACCCATTCATCTAACAGCTGGAAAGGTGACACTTGACATTTGGAAACCTTCCCGTGAAGATTGCTGTAAGGCTTTCCCATTAGCTTCCTGGGGAGACTGTAAGGTTGAATAAGCTGCCTTGAAACCTGCAAAGGGTACCAGCGATGCTCTAAGACCACAAGCCTGCTTGATTTAAAACTCCAATTCTCAAGCCATGACTATTCAGATTTTTTTCCAAGGTATTAAATGCATTCGGGGGGGGAGGTTTGGGTGGGAAGGGAGTTTTGAGGAGGAAGCAACATGATAAAGGAGGGGTTTGAAGCGATGGGTGTATTTCTAGAGGTTAAAGAGGAAGGAGACAAAAAGGAGGAGATATCCCTCTCTCCCCCTGTCACAGTTACCCCAATTCACTGTGCACTGAGAAATGAAGGAAGCGGGTCAGGGATTAAAGATGCTTCACACTCAGCATTTTCATAGGGTCTAAGGAGGCAGGACACAAACAGCGCTTGAGAACAAGTGATAAAAAATATGCACAGATACTAACAACAAGCTTTCGGTTGAAGTATTTTTAGGAAGTGAAATCAGACCCCAACAGCATGAAACTGCACAAACATGCAATCAGAGAGGCTCTGAGCAGATGGATGGGGGAGAAAGACAGCGAGCTGTTACAGTCCCAACTTCAGTTGTTCAAATCCCTTTTCTGTGGGAGAATGAATCACGTACCGTGTTTCTAAAAAGTTCCTTGCACCACGAGCACGCTCTGTCAGCTGGTTCTGCACACACAGCCTGGCTCTCCTGTCTCAGAAGGCTCCTATGCAGCTCCCCTAGGAATCACGCTCTTTCTTTTACTACAAAAACGAGGGCAGCGACACGCAAGGAGCACCAAGGGGGAATACCCAGCTACCAGGGGGTTTTGAGTCTGTAACCCTTAAACTCACCTTTCTCAGGTAAATTCTCCTTTGCACTGTTTTCCCCTGTGCATTTTTTCCTATCGGGTTCTCGGGTCCCGTTTGTCAGCCTCCTCAGAGCAAACTGTGGCTCCGGTGTAAATCATGAGTGCTCTGCCAAGTGTTAGGAGGCTAAAACCGTCTTCCCCAGGTGATTCTTCAGGCACTACTGGGAGATTTCACTTTTTAACACTGATGGTCTCCCTTCTTTTCCCCAGTTACCCAATTCTGACTTCTGCTTGCACTGTGCAGGGATGCTTGCTGCATCCGAGTGGAATTCAGAGCTGGGGCCACGAACAAAGAACACGTTGCTTAGATTGCAGTGTTAAGGCTGGGCTCAGCTACTCAAGCTGAAGTATGTGATCCAAGCTGAATGCATCTGTAATGCTCAAACCACCAGGTAATCAAGGTATGACCTTATCACACCTTTTATATTTAACCTGAACCACAATGAAATTATGTTTAAAAGCATCTAAAAGCAGATAGAAGTGGGAAAGAGAAGAATACTTTAAAACAATCACCTGTATGTATCTGTGCATGTACCAGGAAGCTTGTTTTCCATCGTTTACTGATTCCACTGTGGTGTTAGCAAGACCACCAATGTCACCGCCTGCAAAAACCCAGGGTTCACTTGTTTGCATCGTTTCTGGATCTACTTCAGGAAGACCCCATCTGTTAAACTTGATAGGTGCCATGGCCTCTCTGACTGTAATTAAAGGGAATGACAAATACGTTAGTAGAAGAAAGAAAATGGTGCTAAAATCCATCAAATGCACACTGGTAACAATGAGAAAAGCAGGTTCGAGTTCTTTCTCTTACTTCATTTACAGCAGAAGGAAAAAGTAGAAAGGAAAAGTGGAAGCATGCAATTACTAAGAGGACGATGACGGAAAAGCAGCACACGTGATACGGAACAGCAGTTTGGGAGTATCAGAGTAGTAACCGGGTCCTGAATGACTGCAAAGCCAGACTTGTGAAGGAAATAAAGGTGCACCAATGTCACACTAAGTGACTGACTCAGCATAGGCTCAAGAAATAAGCGGTGCTGATGTTCTTCTGGTCACTCCCTGAGAACACAGTGCGTATTCCAGAAGCTGGGATTCCCAAAGTCATTCTCACTGGCATTATCCATCTCGCAGGGAAAGAAAGCAGAGCACTTCTGAAAATGCTATTGATGAACAATACTAACAAAGGAAAACCACATTTTCTCCCTTTCCCTCCACGCGGAGCTTTGTGCTGCACTTCCCGTATCAACATCCTCCTCTCCTGAATATGCGGCCATCCGCTCTCTTGTACAGCTTCCGACATTGTGCCATTTAAACCCAAACCCCAACGCCTCTGATGCAATTTCTAGAAATTCCTTTTGATCTCCCGAATTTCCTTCCCCCATTTCTCAACCCTCACAACAGAAACACTCTGCTCCTTTGTGACAGGTCATTATTAAACCTGATGGAGCATTTTCAGATGGAACCGTTTGCCACCAGGAAATGCGATGCGATCGAAGCTTTGGCTTTGACAAAGTGTGTTTGGTTTTAAAGAATTTTCGTGCTGAAAAAGGTAGGTTTCAATAAAGCCAAAACCAGCCGGACTTCGTATTTCAACTCAGAATATCCCAAAAGTACGGCTCACTTGGAAACTTGATATGGATAGAACCATAAAGCCACAATCGAAATGAAATGCTTACGTGAACACAATGGATTTTGCATCTTTTTCACTGCAATTCCTGATTTTTTTGAATGTACCATTAAGATACCTTATCTTTTTCCTATTACTAAATGACATATACAGGCATTCTGCGCACGAACTATTATTGTCCTTAAACATACTGCAGATGAGCAGATAGGAAAGGAAGTTTTTATACTCCATGGCATTAAATACACATAAATGCTCGGGGTGAGTGGGGGGTGGTGGTGTAGGGTTATCTTGCTCTATATTATGTCTATTCTGCATTTTTAAATGGCTTTATTACAAAGGAGCTTCATGAAGAGAATCACATTTCCACAAAGATTTGGAGCAAACATTGATGGCATGTATTGAAAGGGAAGGGTTTCAATAGAGCGTTGTCTACGGGAAGTGAAGATCCTGCAATAAAATGCAGCTTAAAATTGCACCGTCCCTCAGGGACACACCACTAGCAGATGCAGATTGCCAAGGTCAATTAAACTGATGGAGTTGTGCTGTCATATATGGAAAAGAGGAACCTGCCAGTTTAAGGCAATGCGAGGGCAAAGTATTGCCCAAGCGCACGCCTGAGTCTACACCAGCTTCAGATGCAGGTTTCTCGTCGAGCATCGTGATGGCATTTTCTTCCCAGGCGCTGCATCTCCCTTCACCCCCAAATCATGCAATAGAAGTGAATTTCAAAGCAGGGGCTGTGCATAACCAAGGGCAAACCAACAAAATAGGAAGCAAAGCACAAACATCGTCACCTACGTGTGCCACCTACGCTCTCACACAATCAACCAGGTTGGAAAAAGGCTTTTAAGATCATCAAGTCCAACCTTTACCCCTTGGCATATACAGAGGACTCGAACCCGAAGTATTTATAATGCGACTGGTTCAGAAGGCAGACTCAGAGGAGACAGCTCGAAGCTGAAAGACTGCAGCAGGTTTTCAGAACAGAAGTATTGAATCTATCTGCAAGACCTATCGCCTGCACGATCCCTCCCACCCTGCATGCACTCGGTGGCTTAACTTGGCACAAATACTATTTGCGTAGTAACAGCATCCAAACCTTATGAAATGGTTTCCTTGAAAAATATCTGGATTGCTGAAAGATCACACAACCTTCAGATGGAGACATCTTCCAGTCTGGAAAAGGAGGGTTCAGGCTGCTTTGCTTGCCTGGTTTTGCTGGTTTGTGGGTGTTTGCTTTTCAAGGGAAGTGCTCACAATGGCTGATGGTTTTATTAAGACTATTCTAGTAACATTTCGACACCAATAGATTAACTTTCTCGCTCTGCCTCTGCCTGTCTGCACTTCCAGAAAGCTTTTGACCATCTTCTATTTGCCACGTATAAGATAACTTCCTGCACGCAGTGATACCAGCTCAGCATGTGGTCTGGACAGTTCTCGCAAGGTAAATACAAGAAGGCTTGTAAAGACATGCTTGGAAAAACCCTTGGTGCTGCAGGAGTTGGTATTGGGGATTTAATAGGTGATTTTTGTTTCCCTGAACCACAGTGAAGATGTTAGAAGGCAACTTGTTATCAGAGATGGAGTTTCTCAGACGAAATTATGTAAAACTAGCCATTCTGACAACTTATTTCATCTCGTGGAAAAAACCAGGGTACAGCCTCTGTTATCTTGAACCTATAGCGTTTCTCAGACCTACCTTCGGGTTGCTTTGTGCTAAAATAGCTGTCTAGACATAATTATACCGAAAGCAAAGAATGCCCAACATAACCCTCACCTGAAGCATCTCCCCGGGGCCTGTGGATTTGTCTGCCTAACCAGTATTATTCCAGCTGGGAAAGAACATTTCCTTGGTAGCAGGGCTGACACAGTATCCAGCAGATATCGAGATGCAGGTTAAGTAAAATAAGGGCACGATTTAAAAGCATCTTTATGGAAGAGTCCCTAATGTCCTCCCAGTTTGGATCTGGTACCCAGGGACACTGTGAGGCAGAAGGGACCACGTCCTAGAGCGCCTGCAGAAAGAGAAGCCCTTTCTCTGCCCCTAAGAAAGAGTCTAAGAGCCAAACCTGAGCTTGAAAGGAGGCAACCCCAAATACTGGTTCTCTGAATCGCTCTTTGGCACTGAACAATAAGCAAACTAGATACCTAATGGGGGTTTTGGTGCATGATTTGGGACAGAGTAAAGAAAAGAAAAGACAGTCGTTAAAATCCATGCACTCCCATGCCTAAAACTAACATAGCTTTTCTCTTGTGAATTCAAAGCGGCTGTGCTGCCTTCTCCTCCATATCCTGGGGAGGTATTATATATCATCTGAAAAGATCCTTCTGGATGAAAGACAACATGCAATTGAATTATTCTGATGCTATCAAGTGACGCTAACACAAATAACACCAAACAAAAGGACGACTCTGAATATATAGTCCAAATCTGCTGTATTCACGGAGCAAACACACACAAATGGGAACGCAGCAGCAAATTACAGCGCTTGCAAAAACAATATTAAAATATAAGTGAACACAGAAAAAATATTTTAATTAACAAAACAAATCAAATGGAAAAGATTCCTCAAATAAAGCTTTAAAAGTGAGCCTGTGTGCGTTTGACTGCCATGACTAATTACGTATCCATGTAATGTGTGTTCAATTTGGGCTTATTTAAATAGCAGAAATGCTCATTAGCTGCAGTATATCTGT
Organism: Psittacula echo; assembly: GCF_963264785.1. NCBI lineage: Eukaryota > Metazoa > Chordata > Aves > Psittaciformes > Psittacidae > Psittacula > Psittacula echo. Next base: position 63,929,913 of record NC_137740.1, read on the forward strand.
GAAGCTTCAATAAACAGTTTAATGGTTTTTATGTTTAACCAATTTCATAAGTTCCTGTAATTTTAGCTTTAGTAGCTCATTGATGTTATTTTTGATATCCATCTTCCAGAATTCCTTTCCAACAGCAACATCACTTCAGAAACATACAAACAGACTGCAACTTTCTTCATCTCAGATGCAAAACTAGGGCTGTCAGATGCAGCAGCAGACTAACTGCTGACATTGCCCTGTCCAAATGCCCAGCAAATAAAGGCACAAGCCTGCTTCCTACAGTCTCTGCCACACCAGCACATGGAACCAGGATTAAGAAGTGGTTTAGCTGGATCCATGTACGCTAGGAGAGGCTGGTACTGACTTTGTTTTCTGCCTGTCACCAGCAAGCAAATGTGCAGAGTGAAGGAGCAGAATTCCTGATGTAAGTTAACAGGGCTTTAGAAGTCATCAGGAAGCCCCTTTAGGATACTGGAAATAGCTCATCATTTCAGGGTGTAGAACTGCTGTACTCCGACTCATTCCATAAACCTATTTGTAGAGAAAAATCATATTCCAAATGACTCAGCAGGAACACTCCTACCTATTTCAGTAGGAATCGTGTGAATCTCTATAAATTTAGGTTGAGAGGACAATTCTTAGTGAATTCTGGTGACTAAAAGTGCACTCTGTGGGTGTGAGGGAGATGCTCTGCTCCCAGGGAGACACCAGCTCACCCCTGGGGGCATTCCCAACTGGGGCACCCCAGCCGCCTCTCTTCCTCCCTCCTAGCCTCTCATTGCATAGTCAAGGCTTCAGTGCCTGGAGGATGAAGTTACCTCGTCATTTGAGCAAGCTGCATGAAGAAACTCCACACTCATTGCAGGTTTGCTGCCATCTGTGTCATCTGTACAAAGGAAAACGGAAACCTTACAAGCTTAGAGCTATGCAAGCTCTTTCCCTTTTTTCCCCAGGAAATGTTTGTCAATCTATAGTAATAAGTATTAATTATGAGAGGCTTAATAACATTGTAAGCTACTTGGGCAGATTCCTCTTGCCTGCATGTTGAACTATACCGAGGGGGGCAGTAGTTAGACTCTTACTAGAGTAAGACCTTTACTAAGCCACTTGGGCTTTGCTGCTGCAGCTCCCAAGCAAGATGAAAGTTGCCCTAAAAGTAAAAGCAAAATATCTGAAAGTTGTGAATGATTGCCAGGAATCTGAAATTGAATTTTACCCTTCACTTGCAATGCAGTAGCTGCTTATTACCAAACATTTCATATACTCTATTTTGCCCTTGCAAGTAGCTTATGATGGGGTTTTTGCAAAGGCGCTATTTGGAGTTTGCACGGGTATTTCTGCATTCCCCTTTTGTCTCTCTCCAGGAAAATAAAATACGACATTAACATGCTAAAATTTAGTGCTCCGATACATGGGAATCCTTTCTCTTTACTGCTGCCCACTAAATAGAATGCTTAACTAAACTTACATTGTCTTCCATCCTGCCTTACTCCCCTGTGCCGCACTGCACGTACATGTTGAGCAAGTGTGCTATTTCCCATAATTTCTCCCTGGTTCTCTTCAGAAAGTCCAGGTTCTTCTCAGAAATTGAGGAAAAGAAATCAGAACAGGGACAATTTTGCAGTCCAACCAAATGGTTCCCTTTTCCTTATTGGAACTAAATAGGTAAGCAAGTGGTTATTCCAAGTTGAGCCTTTAAAACCAACTGGCCTGGTGTTAAGAAGGCTGTACACAGAATTACATTTGTATATCGATTGAGTAGCTGCAATTTGGAATGGTGACAGAAGGTATTCCACTCAGTCACTAATATGCCAGAGGCCTCCAAAATAACAAAGCAAAAGAGCAGGAACATGAGGAAAGGGACAGAATTCTTTCACGTGCCTTTGTTGGTACAGGTCAGTTGTGATGCTTTGAAGGCTTTGGTAAGCTGTACAGTGAAAAAAAACCAGCTTGTGCTTGAAAAACCTGGTTTTCCCCAACAAAAAGCAAAACATATTTATCACTCCATCTGCAGCGGTTTGATTTGAACTATTTGTTGAGGGGCTTTTTTACTGCTTTCAGTAAAGAGGCAATGTTCTTACAATGGTCTAGAAGGCAACTCTCCTGTTTTGTCTATTAGCAACTTCCCGAGCATAAAATGGCCTTAGGAGTCCATCTTCTTAAATTAATGGTGCGTTTCTATGATCCCCAATGGGAGGATGAATACCTACTAGAATTGTTGCTTAAAAACACAACCAGCATTTCATTTCTACAAAACCAAACAGACTAAATACCTACTGTGAGCACGTGTAAATGTAGCGGCTACCGTGCAAGAATCGGAAGCATCTTGTTGAGGACAATAAAAAGTTCTCTAACCTATGAGCTATTTCTGCAATCTGAGAGCAGAAATAAGTTACCCACATGCTAATATCTTGTTAAACAAAGCAGTTCTATGATTCTATGACAGAGCTCTTTCTATCAGCAACAATTAACACATTTATTGAACCTGCACCTCAGTCATCCAGTCACAGAATCATAGAATGGTTTGGGTTGGAAAGGACCTTAAGATCATCCAGTTCCAACCCCCTGTCACAGGCAGGGACACCTCACACTAAACCATGTCACTCAAGACTCCATCCAACCTGGCCTTGAACACTGCCAGTCATAGAATAATTCAGACTAGAGGGGCCCTCTGGAGGTCACCTACTCCATCCCCTTCTTCAAAGTTAGGTCAAGTTCAACATCCGATCAGTTTGGCCATCACACTGCCCAGGTTTGAGCACCTCCAGTATTTTCATCTTTTGATGGAGAATATCTCCATCTTTTGAATACAAAATACAAAAATGGGCTTCCTTTTCTAAACCCAGCACTAAGAACAGAAGATGATTTGGGGTTTCCTTTTGTTTTATTTTGGTGGAGTGTTCTGCTGGGGGGTTTTTGTGGTCCCCGTCATCAGTCGTCGTCCCCCATTACGTACGTGGAGGTAACCTGGAGGTTTGGTTGCAATCCCGCTCAATGGTGAAGAGCAAATCTGACTTTCATTAAGACAGCTTAGCCCGAAAATAGATTTAAAAGCAACCAAAATGGTTACGCTTGAAATAAACAATTGATTCCCTCAAGTCCTAATTCCTTTTCATTTTCATAACATCCGAAACAAATGCCTGGCATTTTTCCTTGTAAAGTGATTGTTATTCTAATAGCAGTGTCACCAAAAGCACACTGTGAAACTGAGGTGTATTGCTTCCCCCCCAGGGTAAATAACTCTCTGATCAGCATGACTTTGCTCCCCTCCCATTTTAGGTTCCTATTTAAAAACCTCACAACAACTCATTTAGACAGTGAATGCTAACTAGGAGATACCAGACTGGCACAGTAGTATGGCTAAGCAACACACTACGTCCAACCTTTTAGCTGAAACACATTTTAATGCAGGAGAAAACAGAATCACTGCTTTATCATTGGGTCTGTGAATCACAACAAAACCTACTAATGGCATAGACTAAGATTTGCTTTACCAATCTGATTTTGTTCTAGGGTACAGCTGCTGTCTAGATAACAGTCTAGGCCACATGAACCTATCCTAAAGCAATAGTAACACACACAAGATAGGAATGATCCTGGAATTAACTTCACGTGTCCCTCAGGAACGAGGTTGATCCTGCCTTTTTACTACAGGAGAGAGTTCAGACTCATGGCTGTATGATGGTTTAACTTTACGCAGGACTGGACTAGTGAACAAGAAGCACTGAGTAGCTCATTCAGATTCAGCCTCTGCTTAGATGATTTTAGATTTATGATTTCCTTGATTGAAAAGACTCACAAACCCACATTACGCTGAGGAAAGTTGAAATGCCATTTACACTGGCAGAACCAGCATCTGATTATGATCTCTTCTGGTGGCACGCACTCTGAAGCACTTGCCAAGTCCTCTGTCAGAGCAGTTATACCCAAAAGACCATGACAACATGTCACGGGTTAATTGGCTGGCGTGACTGTGCCCTGGAGAGGTAGGCACACTGAGCACTAAGCCTTCCAGAACTCACTAAGCTTGATGAGCATCTGCAGGCTGAAGATCTATCCATTTTATCAACCTGTCTTCTGCTGAGTCAGTGGGTTTTTTTACTTCCAAGGCACATCTGATGCATTTGCCTGAGCTCTTTCAATCTAACCTCGTGTCAGAGAACAGTCTGAGCTCTGCTCAGTTCCCATGTTCTTATTGCACTCATGTTCTTCAGCTCCCTGCTACACCCAGATAACTCCTTCAGTCCTTGAAATGCCACCTTCGTGCCAATGCCTAGATCTTGAATGTGGAACTATATAATTGTTATTTAAGACAAAGCTTATAAAGTGCAACTAAATAATGAGACAAGCCATGACAAGCATGGGTGAATTTAATGAATATGGTATATATGAGAGAAGCCACAGTTCTCTTGCATATGCACAAGAAATGAGTGATACCCAGACCAGCTGAACCAGAATAATGAATCGATCTTAATTCGTACTTAATTTAATAGGTAAAAGGAAGGTGCCAGAGATCAGATTAGTTCAGTTTAAAGTTACAGTATAATGAGTTTCTCTAAAGTCAATTAGTGAGACCAGAAGAAATCCCCAAGAGTATTCTTTGAGATCCCACTTACAGAGAGGAAAGCAAAATATACTGAACAAGTGCACCTCTAATCTGAATTCCTATAGACAGTGATGCACTCCATACAGTGATACACAGAAAACTCCTTTGTTATCAGGCTCCTCTGTTCTTAAGAGGCAAACCTAAAGGACAAAGAAATTCCTGTGAGGAATTCCTCCGGTCTTCCTCCAGAAGACTCATTTCACAACACTGTCAAAGGACAAGAAACAGCTGTAGCTAAAAAACAATCAGCATTTCCAGAATGCATTAGTCAGGGTTACCTTTATTGTCACTTAAAATGGAGCCAAAGGCACTGATCACCACATCAGCTTTCAGACGGACAACCTGATCCTCATCTTCCTTCCAGTTTCCATCAGGGTCTTGTTCAGTTCGAACAAACTCCATGGCAACGATTTGCCCACCTCTAAGGATGACTTTGCGAGGGGAAAGGAAAGGCAGAAATTCGCACTTCTCCTCTTTGGCGAGTTCCATCTGTAGGGTAGAAGAAGAGAATACATACCTTGAGCATTGCTGTACAGAACTCAAAAACCCAACCCAAACCCAACAACGCACCATAACCCAGTTTTCAACTCAGGATGCTAATAGAAGTTATCTGTCTACAGACAGTCATCCCAATACCAACTTCAGGGCCTCCCATACTACCGGATCAAGCAGCTCTAGACAGGGGCAGTAGGCAAATTTGCAATGCAAATACTTCTCTACTCTATTTTCTTATCGTTCCTGTTACTATGAATATGTGTAACTCCTCTGAAAGAGCTCCCTCATGGAAGAATCTGTGTCTTTAAAAAAGAGGCCCACTATTAATTACATCCATGCGCTGATTAGTGTTTACTCTGACTTTAAGGTGTCACGAAATGCTGACTACTGTGCGCAAAGAAGTTTCCATCCAAACTTCAGATCTTCTGAATCTCTGCTGTGGTAGAAGTGCTGAAGCCAAACAGCATTTTGCCTTAGCAAAGTCTTTGGGATTCCATGATCTCTGTTCACATGACAACTTCTTTGGACACGTAATCTCCAAGCTGACATCATTCTAGTATGGCTGTTACTACCCGAAGCTGCTTTTATTTCACTTTATGTCAAGGCCACTGCATGACTGGATGAGTACTGACAACACCGAGGAATTTACCCATGCTGCTAACAAAGATCTTGGTTCAGAATGAAAGCTGATTCTGGAGTGGCTAAGTACCTGAATAGCACACGAGTCTGTGCAATGGCTTCAGCAACGTCATGGGACCAGTATTATTTAATATCTTCATCAATGATTTAGATGAGGGAATTGAGTGTACTGTCAGCAAGTTTGCTGATGACACTAAGCTGGGAGGAGTGGCTGACACGCCAGAAGGCTGTGCTGCCATCCAGCGAGACCTGGACAGGCTGGAGAGTTGGGCAGGGAGAAACTTGATAAAATATAACAAGGGAAAGTGTAGAGTCCTGCATCTGGGCAGGAACAACCCCAGGTTCCAGTATAGGTTGGGGAACGACCTGTTAGAGAGTAGTGTAGGGGAGAGGGACCTGGGGGTCCTAGTGGATGGCAGGATGACCATGAGCCAACACTGTGCCCTTGTGGCCAAGAAGGCCAATGGCATCCTGGGGTGTATTAGAAGGGGGGTGGTCAGTAGGTCGAGAGAGGTCCTCCTTCCCCTCTACTCTGCCCTGGTGAGACCGCATCTGGAATATTGTGTCCAGTTCTGGGCCCCTCAGTTCAAGAAGGACAGGGACCTGCTGGAGAGAGTCCAGCGCAGGGCGACTAAGATGATGAAGGGAGTGGAGCATCTCCCTTATGAGGAAAGGCTGAGGGAGCTGGGTCTCTATAGTTTGGAGAAGAGGAGACTGCGGGGGGACCTTATTAGTGTATATAAATATATAAAGGGGGAGTGTCACGAGGATGGAGCCAGGCTCTTCTCAGTGGCAAACAATGATAGGACAAGGGGTAATGGGTACAAACTGGAACACAAGAGGTTCCACTTAAACTTGAGAAGAAACTTCTTCTCAGTGAGGGTGACGGAACACTGGAACAGGCTGCCCAGGGAGGTTGTGGAGTCTCCTTCTCTGGAGACATTCAAAACCCGCCTGGACACATTCCTGTGTAACCTCATTTAGGTGTTCCTGCTCTGGCAGGGGGATTGGACTAGATGATCTTTTGAGGTCCCTTCCAATCTCTAGCATACTGTGATACTGTGTGATTATGTCCAGAATTCTTACGGGAAGTGCAATTATGGATCAAGAAACACTCCACTACCTTTTTTTGCACCTCCATTCCCCTCCTATGGGACCTGTAAGATGCCCACCGTCTTGGTTATCTGTTGATAACCAAACTACCATAAACCTCATTATAAAGATCCACATCTTGATACCTTAAAGTACGTCAGAGTGCAAAGTGTACAAAGTAAATGCTAATGGGAAAAGATCACCAAAAAAACCGAAAATCTATCTGAAAAATCCCTCCTGTAGCACAGAGATATTGAGGAAGCAGAATCGGTTTCAAATCGTACAGATGTCCTGATAAATGCTGACGTGCAAAGCCGACCTAGAAAATCAAACTGAACGCTGAAATCTGTGATGAATGACACTGTTCTATTGCCACTGGCAGTTATTCAAAGCCAAAATCACTGTAAGTAATCTTTGCACAAGATTTTATAGGCACCAAAGGCAACGTCCCAATCACAGGGGTTCATTAAACAGCAGCCAGGAGGCATCATTCTAGGATCTAACCATGACTCGAAGAGTCACGTCCAAGACTCAAATGACCATTTGATTTCTGGTGTGCTCCCAAGGTTAGAAAAATTTACTGTATTTTCTAATTTACGAGACAATTTTCCCCTGTATGCAAATGCCTCTCTCTGATGTTACAGGGAACAGGTACAGCAGAGGAAAATCATTTGTACAGAGACTATATAAAGCGAGCCTCCGATCTTTAATAAGCATTTATACATCTGAAGAGCTTTTTTACCAAGAAAACCTTTAGTAGATGTCTTGACCTGTAGCGCTCATTCAGGTCCTGTATAAATAACCACCAATATGCCCTCTCATAAATGCTATTACCCAGTTTTACCTCCTCTGGGACAGCCCTGATATTAGTGAATCCCTTCCTGAAGACCACAAACACGCGACGAGCTCCACAGCGTAAAGCAGATGTTGCACAGTCAAAAGCAGTGTCTCCTGCCCCAAGTACAATCACAGTTCCATGTATTGATGGCAACGGAGAGTGACAGGCACACATCCCTGAAAGATGAAAGGAAAACCCCATTTTCAAGTAGAGAAACCATTTCTGCATGACAGCTGAAAAGGTACTTGTACTCAAAGCAGTGTAGAATTGCATCTTACAGTTCCCAAGCATGGACTGTCACTATCAAATTATTCTGCTCCACTGAAAGACAGTTTTATTCCCATTTCTAAGATATGCCCATATACATAATTTCATAGCCAGTCCTCTAAGCAGCTGCACCTTTCTATCTGGAAAGAATTCAAACAACACCACGTTGGTAGGATTGTGGGTCCCGTCAGGTTAAGATTAGCATTGTGAGATCTTTCTATTTAAGAAGTTTCTCTCTGATCAGATTCATTATCCTCCCAGTTAAAAACCCAACACCACCTCTGCAGAGATTATAGAGAAGAACGCTTGCCATTCACCAAAAGGTGGCCAGTTGTTGATAGTGTCGTGTAATAGTCTGTAAAAGTTACCGCTCTCAGTTAGTTTTCTACAAGGCGCTAACACTGTGTGAGGCTGTGACATGGTTCTCCGAGGCTATTCTGTACAGCAGCTGAACATCAGGCAGAAAGAACAGTGTTATGACAGTAATTCCTACATCTTCCACTGGGAGAAAACATTTCAGCTACAGTGGCTTTCTACAAACGAGTTCCAAAAAGTTACCTGGAGAGAATGACGACATGATGCGTTCGTCACCTACAGCCTGGATTTGATGGTTCAATGATACAAGAAAGACAGAAGTAAAACTGAACTCTGCGCGTTCCTTGTATGAGACTAAACTTCATCACAAGTTTAAATACAGCTAACTTGATTAGGCAAATTATGGCAACTTAACAAATAATGCCATAAATGATATAAAGCTATATTCGCCATGAGCCTGTGATCATTTCAGTCAGGAGGCGCTCGCTGCAGTGTAACTCCAGTATGCTGCTCTAGTAGCAGCTTTGCACATGCAATTGGAAAGAAAAACAAGTATCAGTCAAAGAAACAATGCTTTTAATCTAGACATACAAACAGAGTGAGCAACAGCATCCTAATGCATATATTATCTCTCCATTTGTGGAATGCTTAATGTGTGGCAAATGCTCTCATTTCCTCCCCCTCCACACCCCGGATGTATACAGCACTGCATTTACTATTTATAAACAGGTTTCTTATTCTACAATTCCCTCTAAACTTTTCTCATTCCTTTTTAACAAATGTGCTCCTTCAAAATTGTACATTAAGCAGCGGAAAAAGCCCAAGTGCAGCAGGAGAATGGCAGCTCGGAGGGCCTTTACAGGACTACTCTAGGATGGATCAATCACAACAAGGGGAACAAAGAACATTCCCAAGGTAAGTTCATGTCTCTGTATCTGTACTTTCCTTTTGGAGGAAACTATATGAACTACTGGTATTCAGAACTTAATAAGCATGCAGACTATGTGCTTTACTATGAATAAGTCTATTATGTCTATTATTTAGAGAACTGTCATAGTAAAAAGAAAAGGATGTGTGTTTCAGTTTAAAACCCCATGCTTTAGAGAGCAAGAGGTGGCTGCAGCTACAGACAGACACGAGGAAAATTAAGCAAAAAAGACCATGTTAATTAACAGACAACACCAAAGAGCTATCTATTACTGTCACTCAGAAAAGGCTACTTCTTCAAAGTTCATCCTTTTTATCGTTGTAGACTTAACGTATAAAAAATACCATTCCATATCCTGGCAAATCCACAGGGTTACTGTGCAATGCTTTCAAAGATGCGCATCACGCGATACAGGTCTTCATGAAGGCAGGTGACTTATAGTGCGTAAGTGCTATGTGTCCACACGGAATAATAAACTTTAGAATCGACCAAAAAAAACCCCAAACCCACCCATTTCTCCCAACCCATTTCAGCTCCCTTTTAGCTTAAGACAAAATAAATACGCATTCGATCAAAGCAGCAGAGAGATGGGACAGATGGCACCGAGAATTTCCCTTCCTAAATATTTGGCATAAAATGGGGTAATAAACTTTGCTTTTATATGCAGAACAATTTGCTGCAGAAGATATAGTCTTCAACGCATTGCTTATGGAAAGCCTGCTAAATAAGCAGGCAAGCCAAGTTGATCACAGACTCTTAGAATCAGCTAGGTTGGAAAAGACCTTTAAGATCATCAAGTCCAAATCTTTGATGCTAAAAGAAATCTCTGAATGCTAAGAAGATCAGTTTGTACATAAAAAAGGTGCAAACTGATAAAAAGGGTGTATGCGTGGTTAAGTGTGTGACCATATGTACAACACCACATACTACTTATATATACTACAGGTTTACTACAGGTAACTGTACATGGAATCTCTTGCTTTTCAATCTGCACACTGGGGAATCTAGACCACGAAGGAATGTCACACAGAAATCACAAGCCCCATCTCATACATCCATCTGGGGCTTACGACTTCACACTCTGGGCCACTGAAAGCAGCTACTCTTGGAGAGCAAACGCAGCCAATCTCCATATTCAAAGATGTAAAAGCATAAAACAAGACTGCATTTGGTGCCTATGAAGCAAGTGGCGTCTTATTAATTCCTGGCATACTACTGTTGTCCTGAGTCTTAGACTCTAAGTTCTTTTGGTAAGGAAGATGCATCTGTAAAACATGCAAAGCACATAATTTGGGATCGAGTCAAATCATTTATCAACAATACAGAAAGCAGCTGCTTATATGGGTCAGCAACACCTTCTTTAATGACAGATTTTTCCCAAGCCCACCTTCTATATACCATTTATATCAAGATAATTTATACAAGCTTATGACATCACTGGAATATAATTCAAAATAACAAAAATAGCTTATTAGGGGTAATGATTTGCCATTATGTTTAGATTTTTATCGATGACTGTTTTACAGGCTCCAGGACTGTGGGTTTCCTACAGCCTCCCACTAGAGGTACTGGTAAGTTACGATGTAGACAAGTTGTCTGTGCGGTGGTGACTAGAGGGTGACCTCTCACCAACGAGGTCCCCCAGGGATCAATATGGGGCCCAAGCCTGTTTAATGTCTTCATAGATGATCTGGAAGATGGGATCAAGTGTACCCTGATCAAGTCTACGAATGGTACCAAACTGAGAGGGAAAGCGGGTACTTGTGAAGGGAGAGCCACGCTGCAGGATGCTGGGTTACATCAGCAAGGGCATCACCAGCAGCCATAAGGAAATCATCATCCCACTCGGCTCATGTCAGCCAGCGCCTGGAACACTGTGATCAGTTCTGGTCCTTGCTATACAAAACAGATGTGGATGGGCTGGAGAGGGTCCAGAGAAAGGCCACAAAGATGACCAAAGGATGGGAAGCCATGTGAGGAAAGGCTGAGAAAACTGGGCTTAATCAGCCTGGAGAAGAGAAGGCTCAGGGTTAGGGTTATCACCACGTTCCACTGTTCAAAGTGTAGCTACAAAGAAGATGGAGACTCCCTTTTTACAGGGAGTCCCATGGAAAAGACAAGGGGTGATGGGCACAAGTTACTCCTGGGGAGATTCTGGTTGGACATCTAGCGTAGGTCACGATTTGCCAAGAAAGGTTGGACAAGATGATCCCCGAGGTCCCTTCCAACTTGGTATTCTATGATGTTGATTCTATAATGACTTTCCTGACCACACACAAGAGAAAACCCTGCCCCAGAAGAATTCACTGGGAGGTGCTTCATAACTGGATATGCTGCTTACTGACCATGACTACAACGAAAACATACCACTCACCTGGTTTACTTGCCATTGCTACCAAAGGTAGAAAGTCTTTAGACGTGTAGAACCCATGATCCATTCTCAGTCCCTGGAATATACTGTCTCTATTTGGTTCTGGCAAACCTAAAATAGATATTTTAAGGCATATCAGAACTACAAGGCAAATGTCAATGACTTACATGTGTGTGTATATATATATATCTCACATTATTTACACATACTGAAAAATGTCCTCAAAACAAGCACTTTTACAAACCCTTCGATGTCTCTAAAAGAACACCACAAATGACTGTAGTTTCGTGTTTGTAGTCTGTAGGTGGCATAACTGGTGATCTTTTATAAGTATTGGCGCTTGAAAAGAAGACTGTTGGATAACCTACATCATATAACACATACCAAAGCAAATGCAGAGGAAAGGGTTAGAGAAAACAGGGTACAAAAGCAGGGAAGCTACTGCAGAGGAGAAGACTCTTGTCAGCTCTTCTTGTATTGTTTTACCTGCACACATATGTAACTCTTACTGCTGTGAAACGGGTTTGTTCCCTTTGTTTTGAAGCAGTTTTCAATACAGCTAGTCTGCAGGTAATACACATCACCCCATAATAACCAGTGTAAACAATGAGAGAAGTACAAATGGCAATGCTGTAGATGTGTCTGATCTGTGAGTATCGTGCATCATTTTTTGCCAGTCTTGATTGTTTTCTCTAAAGCCTAAAGTCCTTATTGGCTGACATTCATTTATAGCTTTTAATAGCACACATGTATACAGAAGCCCTAGCATAGACACAGGGATACGCTTCACAACCAGTAATAGCAACAAATACCTTTCAATTAAAGGAAAGCAGCAAAAAGCATCTTCCAATTACAACAGAGTACATGCTTGCTCCTGTGGCAACATCTGGACAGCACAAAAAGCCAGCCCAGCTGACACAGAAGTTAAAACGTTCTTGTCATGCAAACACAATGATCTGTCAGGGTGTTTTCAACCTCCATATTTACCTCTAAAACCCCAGAATGTTATCATTAATAATTAATTAATAAATATGTCATTAATAATTACACATTGGAATAGAGGAAATGTCAACCATTTCTCTAAGAAAACACCCTAGAACTGAGGAGTCCTCAGAGCAAGAAGCAGGAGTGAAGCGTGTAAAGCAATCTGTGCTCCTGCCATGCTCGGGAGCAGATGACAGCAGACGAGCCTTTCTCCTCTGAGACATCCTGGTCTGGAAAGCCCCAGCAACACTATTTCAGTGTCAACAGTAAAGCAGGATTGCACTTTGAAGAGTCCTGTTCCAAGCAGGGGAGTAAACCTTCCCTACTCTTTATATACTGGCCTTTTGATACCAGTGCAGCAGCCAAAGTCTCTTCTTATTACAGCAGAAGATCAGGACTCAGCCGTAAGAAAGCTCAGGATTGTTTTGAGCCACCTGATACAAGGGAAGTTTTTTAAACCTCTAGATCCCTGAATGAAGTCACCACGATACAAGAAGGGAATCAAAAGGCACCTTTTTAGTTTTAACAGTTTCACTGACAGAATGAAACCATCCTGTGATTCACAAGGCAAAAAGGAATAACCCAATTCAGAAAGTTTTGCATTTCAAACCCCTTATGTTATTGGGCACTTTCTTGAGCTCTATTTATGTATTAAAAAAATCATGACTTGGTTGCTGAACACCTGACTTTCTAACACCACCGATCTATAGGTGGATATTGAGTAAAATCAGGTTAGCAAATACGAGCACGTACTGATCTTCAAGACCTCTGAACGCTGTACTTCTTGGGTAGACTGCAATATCAGCTAATGAAGAATGAATAATGGATATCTTAAGAGGCTGCCAGAAATACTTACTACTATTGGAAGTATAATACGTAAAATGCATTCAAGAGAGTCTCTGTTAAACCTGCATTGGTTTTTCCCTATGTACATATTGCAAAACATCTATGGCAAGAAAAGTACCTTGGAGAAGAAAAGCTCTCAGTGACTGCCTATGGGCAGACAACAGAGTAATACAACTATTTCTATTGAGGTATCTGTAAATCAACTCAGAGTGACATGTTTTAGTGCCATGGGTTACTGGTGGCCTTGGCAGTGCTGGCGAACAGCTGGACTTGATGAGCTTAAAGGTCTTTTCCAACCCGGTTGATTCTATGATCTATGATTCCGATGCCTCGGCTTACTTCTGGGAGAAAGCCTCGTGCCATTAGTGATACATGCAGCCTGCATTAAAGAGAATTCCCTTTCTCCCTAACACCTATTCCCATTCAAAAAAAAAAAGGGGGAAACCCTCACATGGAATAATGAAAATTATTCCACCTTTAACAGCGTCAGTAATTGAGCCCCTGTATGAAGAATGAGTGGAATTAAAGGAATGTTGCAAGGTTCATGGTTCAGGTTCATCACTAGAACAGTGTCACTGAAATCAAAGTGCCACTGTGAATGCATTGGACTCAGTAATGTTTAGCCTGGCTGATATGACCGAACAAATGTCTAAGAGGTAGGCAGGATAAATGACATTTTCTGTTATTTTCATTTGCTGACAGCTCCACGAATACCATTTCTGCAACACCTAAATGTGAAGGAAATGCGGGGGGGGTGGTGGTCCATGTACCTCTGAAAAACCCAGCAGTTCCAAACTCTTTGCTAAGCATCCACTGGGCCTTGGTCCTTTTGTTGTTCAGTATTTGCCATTACAAGGGTTGATGTAACTTTGCTAAAACAGAGGGGTTGGGTACACCTTAAAGCCACTCGGCTGGCTAAGGAAGAGGCAGGCAGAGATCACGAGCTGGTAAGATCCACTTTAGAGACACCATTTCATAGTGAGCGGCCGGCCCAGTGAAGTCTGTTCTACAGACAGCTCACATATTGACAAACAGCCAACAGCTTCTCGGGAGAGGGGGGATTTAACAAAAAAGCAGCTGTAGAGGAAAATCATTGCTTTGGGCAAGCAGATTTAAAGCAGAAACACAATTATAAACCCCCGTCACCTATGAAGGACACAATTTAGGTCAAAATAATGAACCTAGAGGAATCCCCTTGGAAGAGAAATCACAGCGCTCCTTTAGCAAAAGGGAACTCACAGTCTAATACAAAATAACCACCCAAGAAAAACTGCTTAGAAAAAGATGAGGTCTTTCCCTTAGGTTTAGGCTGCAGGCAGTGGGAGCAGTTCTCTGCCCTCCGAATGCACCCGCAAGCCATCCAAAAGCATTTTCTTTATTACTTGGTATTTCTTGTCCTGAAAAAAACAATCTTTCCGCATTCTGGGTCTCCTGTCTTTAAATAATCTGTACCAAAATCAAGTGCTAACACCCATTTCCTTCACCTGCACTGAAGAACAGCTCTTCAGAAGGGTAACCAAGAGGAGGCAGCCAAGAAAAACAATTGCACTGGTGGTGCTGGGATAGACTCTGCACACTCATACAGAAACACAGGGCTCTGCCAGGGCCCCAGCCTTCTGCCACCAAGCCCTGGACTTTCTGAAGCTTCAGTCCCTTTAACTGATGCCAGGGAACAAGCTTCTGAAGCAACTGCTATCCAAACCACGCAACGAAGCCTCATGGGCTGTGCAAAACAGCATTTACTAAGAATAGGGACAGTAGAAACATTGTGAAAATAACAGCTTGCATGACAGATCTAGTTCAGCTTTGCAAAAGCTAATCCAAACAGTTCCAATCTGGGTCAGGTACAGCGCAGAAAGCAATTCATCTCTATTCCTGACCCTATGGTTTGATAGGCCCTGCCTTTCACCTCCAGATGCTCCAGCTACCTCTCAGGAAGCATCACGACGCTCAGTATGAAGCCCCCTTTTTGTCTTCCCTTCATATGATCCCCACAGCCCCTTCTCTAGTGGGCATCGATCTCTCCCATGTCTGACATAGCATACAGTTTCCAAAGTCTAGGTCTCTTGTCTTTATATAACCTGCATCAAAATCTAGTGATCACAATCATTTCCTTCACCTGCACTATAGCACTAATAGCAGCGGCTTTGGAAAACACATATCCTTCATATATACACATAGAAATATATACATGCATATAGAATCATAGAACAGTTAGGGTTGGAAAGGACCTTAAGATCATCCAGTTCCAACCCCCCTGCCATGGGCAGGGACACCTCACACTAAACCATGGCACCCAAGGCCTCATCCAACCTGGCCTTGAACACTGCCAGGGATGGAGCATTCACAGCCTCCCTGGGCAACCCATTCCAGTGCCTCACCACCCTCTCAGTAAAGAATTCCTTCCTTAGATCCAATCTAAACTTCCCCTGTTTCAGTTTGAACCCGTTACCCCTTGTCCTGTCACTACAGTCCCTGATGAAGAGTCCATCCCCAGCATCCTTGTAGGCCCCCTTCACATACTGGAAGGCTGTCATATAAACATATATATACATATGTATATATATATATATATATACACACATATATATTAATATTAGAAACATTTGCTTCCTAACAAGATCTTGTACTCTTTGTCTTCACAATACCGACGCACTGGCAGTGTTAAGTCCATCATCTCCATTTAAAGAGATGGAATTTACTCTCGCCATTTCCTAGCCCAGATGAAATGTGAATCGCTAAATGATTACAGTCAATATGTCAGATGTACAAGGCAATAATACAACAATGATGCGTACAACACGTAAGGGATTGGCATGCAGAGCAATGCACCGAGTCCACTTGGGTCCTGCCCCAAAGATATCAAGGCACATCAACACATCAAAGGAAAAGGAGATAACTTCTGCTGCTATTACGGCAATTATTAAGCTGGTCTGGAAAGGAAAACGCAAGTGGGAGTGGAGGCAACCTCTCTGATTTTGATCAAATCCCCTCTCCCCAGAAACAAGAACACCTTCTGAACCTGAACTCCTTATTTGGATTACTTCCATCTCACATGTATCACTTTTAATTGTGATAATACCACATGTTGGAAAACCTAAGCTGAACCAGGCAAACAAATAACAAGCTATGATCTCTTAAGCACTAAAGAGGGCTCTTTGCGTTCTCTTCACGGTTGCTATCTTGACAGAAGAGAGCTTTCAAGATGAGAACTGGCCAAATTGTGTTTACCAAGCCCTTACTTTCAGGTAACAGTGTAAATTCAGGCTGGTGAATGCAACCTGTCTTTGAATATACCAAGAACTGGGTTTTTTTGAGAGCCAAGACACTCTATTTTGACCTTTTTTTATAATGAATCTTTTGACTTTGTACCAAAATTACATTTATAAATGTTGGATTCACTGGCTCTGCACATCCCTTTTTCTACCTTTTAAAACTACCAAACCCAACATCAAACTCCATTCACCCATTCATGGGACTTTCTGGAAGCTGTTAAATGTTCCATGTCATACAAACACGGAGCATTAGTTAGAAATCATAGAACGGGTTGGGTTAGAAAGGACCTTAAGATCATCCAGTTTCAACTCCCTGCCATGGGCAGGGACCCCTCACACTAAACCATGGCACCCAAGGCTCTGTCCAACCTGGCCTTGGACACCGCCAGGGATGGAGCATTCACAACTTCCTTGGGCAACCCATTCCAGTGCCTCACCACCCTTACAGGGAAGAGCTTCTGCCTTATCTCCAACCTGAACTGCCCCTGGTTCAGTTTGAACTCATCACCCCTTGTCCTATTGCTACAGTCCCCGATGAAGAGAGGAGGAAGGGTTTTCCACCTCTTGCCACCTCCATGAAAACCCGCTCAGATTTCAGAGTGCAGCAAGATTCTGAACAATAAAATTTACAGGGAAAATTTTTGTTCTGCTCTTCCCAGCCTCCACAACAGGCATGTGCCAAGGAACAGGACCCTAGGAGATCCTACAGCCAGGCGGAAAGCCTTGACCTATCAGAAACAACTGAGGATGAGCAGACAAATGCATGAATCTCATGAGAAACTGGATGTCAACACTATTGGTTTGTGTGGGTTTGGTTTTGCTCTTGAGAAGATGTGCTAAAGTAGATACAGAGCTAAGACCATTGCTCTCTAAGGGTAAATTCCTAAATCCACCACTTCCCTTCTGAAAGGCTCCTTTTGAATTAACAGGAACGTACCCATGTTGTCCCATCTCCCTGCCCTTTCACGCGCCCAGTGTTCCAACCTGCTCCTTGTGTTCCCCCACAGAAACGTTTCAGCTATAACGCTTCTGATAGCATTCTGAACTTGCCTCGAGCCTTGCAGCTGCAGGTACCATATGGTCAGTGTGGCTACAAAGGTGCACGGCAGAGAAGAACGAACATTGTGTAAATTCCAAGCACAAAAGCATCCCTAAGTATTTCTGAACCCTCTGTTCTTCTTCAACAATTTGTGGTCTGGAGAAATGGAGGTAAAAATAAGTGTATTTAAAGCAGGTTTGGTTTCTGGCAAACAACCCATGAACCGTATAAAATGGACCATGAGTTATAAATACATTATTTCCTTGAAAGAGAACATTGAAACAGTAGATTCTTATAACTGTCAAAATCAGTTTTCCCTAGACATGATAGAACCTATTTGTATGCAGTGGCATAGGCTCTAGCTATTTGTTTCTAAGAAGTCACACTCATTCCTATCAATATTGATAACATTGCTGTCCGTGGATCAATATTACACAACAATTTAGATATGAATGATCCTGAAATGCATTATCCACACACGGGACCTAAGCTGTGCCGCATCCCTGATGATATTAAATGCACCATTACAATTCATCCTATGACATTCATGCAAAATGGAACAAAAAACCATTAGTCTCTAAAGAGTTACTCCCCATCTTTAGAGGTTTAAGTCACGTTGCGAATGCTCTGCAGGTGCTCAGCTTCTCTCAAGGTCAGCTCACGAGTAATTAAGACATTAGTAAATACTTCGGAGGGTTGTATTTTTAAAGGATCTCTCTCCTTTTGCTGAAGATCCTTATGGCGGCAGCGTTGTTACTTCCCGTTGCGAGGTTCAACAGAGCACGTTTTCTAGGTGGCCAGGGCTTTCTTGTTTGCTATATACGTTGATGGAGATAAGTGCTTTAATTACTTTGTTAATGTCGCTGCTTTTGTATTTTCTTCCTCTCCCCGTTTATTTCCTGCTGGTGAGATTACTGCCTCATCGCCACAGCAGGTGGCTCTTTCAAATCTGTTTTCTTTGCAGGCCTGGTAGATTTATTTGGTAATATAACTGCTCCTTTTTCCTGGGTTTTATTAATGGTTTCTTTCCTTCGGAATAGGTACACTCGCAAGGTTTGGCAGAATCATTGCCTAATGAGAGCTAAAAGCCTAGTTCATAAGAAAAGGGGAAAAGCGAAAGAGCTACAAGACACTTGGGTTTGCCTTTCCTCACCCTCTAGTTAGGATGAATCCTGCGTACAGCATATGCAAAAGAACAGTTTTCACGTGGATCAGCAAGAGCCACACACAACTGCTGCAGTGCATTCTAAACTGAACAGCTATGTCCACACCATAATGCCTTTGAAAAGCATCTGAACCTGGGTGTATTGCAGTCTGTAGGTTTCACACCTTCCTTTGTCGCTAAATTAGACACCGAGAAGAGGATCTGAGCTCTTGCAAATGGTACTGAACTAAGGGGAATGAAGTAGTCAGATCAGCCAGAACTGAATTCATTCTTATAATCCCATTTCTCTTTGAATCCAGTTGTCCAATCCCAGTTTCGATGTAGCCAAAATCCCACAAGAGCTACACACACATCAGAAACTGCAGATGGGAATGACAGGCAGAGTTTAGAATCAATCCACTTGAGTGGTGGGAATTAGGATTATGAGCACCCAATCAGTGTTGCATTTCTGAGCTTGGCTTACAAAACAATGCAGCCTCGTGGTCTGTCTTCACAACATTTAGTGATTGGGACAGACTGACACCTAAATGGCCACAGGTGAACCAGGACTCATCAGATAAAGGTTTTTAACTCCCAGTTTGACTTGAGCACTTACCATCTAAAAGCACTCTTTAGAAATGCATACCTCAGAACTGAACCATCCAGTATCCCTCCGTCGTTTTAAAACATCACCGTTTGAAGGACACACTAGAAGTGATACTAGGTTGGACAAAGATATACAGCTTCCTAAATTAAGGAACAGATGGTAATTCCAACCTTCCTTTTCAGCTTGGAAACTGATACTTAATGTTGCCCATACTTGAAGCAATAGTTCAATTGAAGATGCTAGTAAGTTAGATGGGAGTTCTGGTGAAAGGGCTTGCTGAGATGTGAAGAGTACTACGAAGTAAAGCTCATCACAGTGAAGGATGAATGCAGAAGCCTGCTTGCCTTCCCCCTCTGGTTCTGCTCTGCCTGGTATTGTTTATTGCAGGATTTAAAGCACTGCAACAGTTTGCTATGAATCTTGATTTGTAGAACATAAGAGTTCTGTAAATTGCAATACAGAGTAAGTGAAGAAACATCTGCTGTAAAAGAATAAAGTGGAATATTGCTGCAGACCTTTCCTGGGTCATCTTCCTAACATTTGTTATACCAGTGACAAATCTGAAAAGGTCACTAGCAAAAATACATTTGGTAGCCTCAGTCAAATCCATCTCTAACAGAAGAATGTATCATTCCACTCAGAAAAGAGCTTGCTCCAGTCTGATTACAGCAGAGCTGAACTGGATTCTCAGTCCTGACTGCAATCTGGTCACTTCTCCCCACTGGCATAAGCTGCCATTATTCAGGAGCATCCTTACATCGGCATAGCAGGTATGCTGAAGTTTAAGACCTGATATGTTAATGTTGTCAGTTCCTTTCCCTCTTTCTTCCACAAGTTTGTTCCTAGCACTAGTATGCCAGAGAAAAGACACAGGGGGGCTGTGTTCCCTCCAGACACCAGCCAGATGCTATTTGTCGGTGTGCTAGGCTGCACTATGCCAGAGGAGAAGAAACCAGCCCCAGTGCTCGCTCTTGTTCAGTAAGTGGTGCTGGGGTAAAGTGGCCACACAAGCAAGATCACCTCCCTGGGGACTGCCTATCAGTAGCTTGAAGGACCACAACAATTCTATCATCTCAGAAGCCGTATGTCAACGTGATTCGTATAGAAAACCAGAATGTGTAGAAGTGAAAGCAAAAGAACCTGGATGGAGAGAGTGGGAGCAACCGACTCCTGAAAAGCAAGCAGAAAATAATACAATAGAAAGAGCATCTTTCCCCAGATTATTACGTTTTACCTGTCTAACACCCAGTTATCCTGGAATCATCAAAGCCAAAGAAAAGTTACAGAAGGGAAATCAAACCTTAGCATAGAAAAGATCTCTTTATCTCCATGGTTTATTTCCAAGAAGATTTGAACCCATCTTGAAAAGCTGGATCAGTAAAAGCTGCATCCGGTAAATACACAGGGAGTGGACGGAAGAGAACGGATGGAAAACAAAGAAAAACCACATGTGCTTAGTTGGCATCAGAAAGAGCAACAAAAACCAGGCCCCTATACTGCGGCAAAGCAACAATTGAAAACTTAATCTGTCAAAGTAACTTAAATCTTATAACTTATATGCTTCAACTTATATACTTAAACATATAAACTTATAAACTTATAACTTAATCTATCAAAGGCAGCAAATTTATCCTGTGGAAATATACAAGGAACAATGAAGTCAGTAGTATTCTGGAATAATACCTTTGGTCAAATCTCAAGCACTATACAACAATGAGGTGTAGTGAGGCAGCATCAACTTGTCCTAGCTCAAATCGCCCTGTAGTCTTGCTATAGTAGTACTATAATAGTATACTATAGTATACTATAATAGTAACGTAAGAGCTAATAGGTGGTGTCAAAGTGTTACAAACACTGATTTTTATAACACACTTTCCTAAACTGGACGAACTAGAACAGTTAAGAATCACAGACATACCAAGCTGTAGCTGCTTCTCTAAACCACTCTCCTATGTTAATTCCGCAATTGAACATAGTGACTACGAAACAATAGGCTGGATCCAGTATCTGAAGGAGGGCTATAGGAATGCTGGGGAGGGACTCTTCATTAGGGACTGTAGTGACAGGACAAGGGGTAACGGGTTCAAACTGAAACAGGGGAAGTTTAGATTGGATCTAAGGAAGAAGTTCTTTACTGAGAGGGTGCTGAGGCACTGGAATGGGTTGCCCAGGGAGGTTGTGAATGCTCCATCCTTGGCGGTGTTCAAGGTCAGGCTGGAGGAGGCCTTGGGTGCCATGGTTTAGTGTGGGGTGTCCCTGCCCATGGCAGGGGGGTTGGAACTGGATGATCTTAAGGTCCTTTCCAACCCTAACTGTTCTATGATTCTATATGATTCTATGATTGATTACAGCTTTACACCCTACATAACCACATCTGTATTAAATACTTGTAAAATCTGACTTATGAAGGAAGAAAATCCCACATAATACTCGCAAACTACAGGACTTTCTGATTACTCCTATTTTTAAATCTTAACGAGGATTCACACAAACCTTTTCCATTTTTAAGATGTAAAAGTCATCAGCGTAAACCAGCTTTCAAATACCACTGAGCAATTACAGCTCTACCTGAAATATCGCTATAGGAGACAAATACTGTTTCCTAGTTCTTTGTTAACATAGTACATTGCCTTATCTTAAATCTTAGAATATTTCTGCCCTGGGTTTGTCCACATGGAAGAACAAAAGGATGCTATGAAGCTTATTCAGTAATTACCCCTGTGTCATTCGACCTATGCTGCGTTTTTCCATCACTTCAGGTAAACCATCTCCATGTGTATTTTCAGATGATGCCTCGCAAAATAAAAGACTCCTAGCCATGATTCATTTTCCTGCAGCACAGATCTACAGCTGAAAACCCCTCACCAGTGCATCCTGATGAACAGCTAACAATTAAATCGTTCCTCCCCCCCCTTCTCCTGCACATTATCTGACCCGTGATGAAACAACCTATCATATTTCCATTTACTATTCCTACCTGAAGGGCTCTGCCAGCTCACACCAACATAAATCTCCATTTGTCAGATTTAAACTGTACCTGTCCCAGCTGCTCCGAGGGTTTATAGCTCTTGTCCCTTAGAAATGACCAAATAGCATCAAGCGACATAACCTCCCTCCAGCCTCCCCTGACCTTTGCAATCAATAGTATTTGTAACCTGTGTGCGCACAGCTAAGGAGAACAGAAGCTGTGCACCATCCCAGTTAACCACATTGAGCTGTGATACTAAAATCTGCTCCCTTGTGTCTCTCCGTGATCAATTTTCATCTCTGGACCAAGAATAAAAGAACGCAGCCCCTTATTCCTGAATTCACCTGAAGCGGATGTTATAGATTTGCAGGTCTGCACAGGAGCTGTGGATTTAATACAACCAGCAGTTCAAGGAAAGAACTCATCCAAGCTATCATTCATTCTCGTTATCCTCGGTGTATTTTGGATCTACAGAAGACAATACACAGGAAAATGCCCATTTACTGACTGAAAGCAAGCTCACTTTGCTAAAACACCATCCGGCAGCAAGTATTTCTTAGAGCTGTATCCATTAATGCCACTGCAGATAAGGTGGAGGTCAATTATTCCATTATGATGACTTTGTTTAAAGGTGCATAAATAGACTGCCAATATTTATTCCTTCTGGAAATGTGTCATATATAGCAAATTAAACAGAAACTCCCTAGAAATAATGAAGCCTAGTTCTGCTCCGTTAAAAAGAAACAATTATCATGGAAAAGAGGAGTAATTCAGGTTTCTGATGGTATTTGTTCTCTCACCTCCAAACTAATTTCATTTAAAAGAAGGCAAATTTGCCAGCCAATTAGTCTAATTAGGCAACGACACCTGAATGTAGAACAGGAAGAAAGCAACTTCAGAAACCTGCTCTGGTAGAAAAAGTGCTTTTTGAGTCTGTCACACTACCAGAACGCCTGCTTCCACTGTTCTCGTAACTGCGTATTTATAGGCTTGGCTCTATTGGCTCCTCGTCAGCAGCTCCAGTGCCATGAATCATCTATCAAAACAGCTCAGAAGACTTTCTTACTCCTTTCTCCAAAGCAACATCCTGACGAGATGCTTTCAACGTGATTCACTATCAATTAAGAGCACACAGAGCTGTACAGCTGCAGGTGAATACGGGGTCTGCATTGTCAGAGGCTCTGTCTTCTCAGATCGGCACATGCTGGGCGTCAGTGCAGAGCACGCTGAAACACTTCTGACGTTCCTCTAACACGCTGGAGGGCCAATGGAGCTTTCTCACTCATCTGTGCACTTCACATCCATGTCCATATCATTAAGCATGTATTTACCTGTCTTGCCTCTTAAACGCAGCTGTAGCAAGGAGCTTCCTGTGATATTCTCCTAGTAGATCAGCTAAGAAACATTAACTGACGATACAGCTACCCCTGCCTACTTTCACATACTAGAAATAACTAAGCGAGGTCATGCTTTGACCAGACTATGCTGAGTAAGAGGCAATGACAGAAAGAAGTCCTATGTTGTCTGTTTTTCTCAATCCATTATTTCAATCTGAATTCCTTTCCCAACAGCAGCACATGTTGTATTTCAAATGAGATTTCACTCAAAGACGGTGTCTTCATTAACTAATTACACCATTTTCGCCAAGCGTCTGAGTTTTCCTTGGGTGTTTCACCTACTAAACCTAGTACTTTTAAAATGCAGTTGAAGCTCAGATGCTGTAAGGCTCCTATTTAGAAAACAGAGAGAGAAATGATGGTGAAGATCTCCAAATGCCTCCTCAAAACCCAACAGCCAAGAACATGAAGCGAAACGTTGGCACTGGAGATCACGCCTCGGCGCTTGGCTTGTGGGTGCAGGAATCTGCACAGGCACTCACACAAGCTCCTCCTCCTCTTCAACCTTATCCTTTTGGTGTCTAAGTAAAGAAACCAAAACGGCAAATTCACGTTTCTTATGTTCAGCAACTAATTGTTGTGATATTAAAGCATTCAAGAGGTAGGAACCCATGTCTCTTCTCAGTCCATGAAGAGATGACTGTGTCCGGAGAGGACTGTTTCAGAAGGTTAAAACTAGATACCTAAACCTGCCTGCAGCCAATGGTGCAAATCCTCCCAAGAGAGCCTAGCTTCCCCTGACACGACCTCTAACGCATCCTAACGTTAGCCCAGCCACACAAACATCCCACGGAGCGAGCACGCGTCCTTAATGCCTTCTCGGTGCCTCTTTGTGTCTTTGCACCACTACAGCAGGAAGATACCGTCCCAGTGGAGTTTCGAATGGTAACAAACACAAGAAGCATCTGATCAATACGTAGAAAATCAAGTTACACGGCCCCGATAGGTCCCTCTAACAAGGATTTCTCTCCGAAATGTTCAGGCTTGTCTACTGCTGCTGCTTTTAATCCTTTCACACCAGTGGGTCCTCCACGCTTGCATTAGCGCTAATGTAAAACAAACGGGCATTTTCTACAAGGCTCTCCTCTCTCCCCAAGTAAAGGGGTTAACACCAGAGTCGAGCTTGAGGAATGTAAATTATTTTCCCCGAGTGGCTGAAAAACTACACGAGTTATTCATTTAAAAATTATTAGCATATAAAATCATTATTATCTCTGCAGTTAATGTACAGCTCACTGGCAACCTTTTGGACCGTTACAATTAAGAAAGGCAGCATCTTTAATGAAGTTACAAACCACATTGTTTATTAAAGAGCAAATTGTATCTTTAATTACTTTAAATATTATAATCCGATGAAAAATCATTTCATAAACCTCCAGACAAATTATGTCAGAGATGGAGTGTGCATTTTGTTCCTCTATGAATCCTAAACAGCACTTTCAATTTGCTTACAGGTTGCTGTTGTATGCAAATCTGCTCTTGAAATTGCTTTCAAGTGCCTAAATCCAATGCCACCAGAATACATTTCAGATGCCGTCTGTGCTGTTCTTTCTGTTTAAAACAGATTTAATTTCTGTCAAATGTAGAATATGGCACTTTTAGTAAATGCAGCTTTTGCATTAACCTTCAGGAGGTAAACTGAAGATAGACTGGGGATGGGGTGTGTGTGCATGTCCAAAACCAGGCTCATTGAAATAGAGACTATTTGGGGGTCTACTGTGTTTTATTATTTCACTGTTCTATTACGAGCTAAAAGATAACTTTGGCTCAAAGCTTTAAGAAGGGCTTTAAGAAGACGCTATAACGCCAAAAAGCACAAACTGAGCCAATTCTAAATATCCCACCTTTTTTATACAACGCAATCCCTACCTGCTGTCAAGACACTCCTTCCTGTCTGTCCAATATTTGATGTGCAGGCTGGCCACTATCAGAGCAAGGCTGATGCTGCACAACTGAAGACAATATTTAGCTGTCCACAGAATTAGGCCCTTCGCTGTGCTTTGGATCAAACTCAGACCAGCCTTAAAATGCCTCGATTTCTGTCTCAATAAAACAAAATTAATACATTCAACTTCAGTTATGTCAGCATCAACTTGCCACTGAGTATTCTGGCACTGTTTGGAAACCCTCAGTTAGCTATGAGACTTTCTCGGACTAATCAATCAGAGAAGCACAGAGATTATCTTCAATTCCTTCATGCTAAATAAATTGCTACATCCTGTGTCTTCTTGAGGAGAAATATTGTCATAGGGTTAGAGTTGAAACAAAAATACACTGAGGATCAGTGTATTTATAATAATAATAAATAATAAATAATAATAATTTATAATAGTAAATTATAATAAACATGCTTAACTTGCACTATTGGTACAAACACTTCTGAACATGGAAATCTGTTCTGAAACATACTCGGCAGTCTTCTGGTACCACCGACGTGCCAGAACCAAAACCGAGCTGAGATTTGTAGGTAAATTGGGTGGTGAAAGTCTGATCCATTCATTAAAGAACTCACAACAACATCAAGTTTCCCTGCAGAAATCTAACGTTAACTGTGGCACAGTTAAAGGTGGTACGGACCAAACTGAATTGATTTAGAATCATAGAATCATCTCAGTTGGAAAGGACCTTCGAGATTAAGCCCAACCCTTACCCCAGCACTGCCAAGGCCACCACTGACCCACGGCACTGAGGCCTCATCTCCACGCTGTGTGAACCCTTGCAGGGACGGTGCCTGCAGCCCTGCCCTGGGCAGCCTGTGCCAATGCCTGAGCACCCTCTGGGGCAGGAATTGTTCCTCAGCTCCATCTAAACCTGCCCTGGTGCAGCTTGAGGCCGGTTCCTCTTGTCCCATCCCTTGTTCCTTGGGAGCAGAGCCCAGCCCCTCCTGGCTCCATCCTCCTCTCAGGCACTTGTAGGGAGCCATCAGGTCCCCCCTGAGCCTTCTCTTCTCCACACTCCCTTTGTTTCAAGAGTGAAGCACCTCGCTGGGCTGCAGACCTTCAAGCAGGGTGCAGGACCCTCCTGCACAAACCTCTGCACCACAGCCTGGTTGCTCATGCTCCATAGGGAATGTTCTGTTTCCCACAGTTGCTCCTGGCCAATTCCCAAGCTGTGTCAGACTCAGTCATGAGAGCGTCCAGCTTGTGACAGAGCTCTCAGCACTTGCTTGTGCCTCCCTGGCTCCAAGAACCCCCCTGTACACCTCAACCCAGTGTTCGGGCACTGAACTTACCCCTTTTTACGTATTCCAAGACGTTCACGCTCCAACTGGATGCAGTGCGACCATGCTTTGAGCCGCAGGGCTAGCCTAGACGATCTCCAAAGGTCCCTTCCAACTTACGGCTCTATGAAATACCCCTCTCAGTTGGGCTCTTAAGGCATGGAAAGAGTTCTGCATTTTCCATTTGGTAGCATACATACTTGCCTGCAGAAAGCACATCCTGCCACTCACAGTCCCTTTCCCAGTAAGCGATGGAGTCCGGTTTGGCTTATTCAGTGCAAATGCTCAGTAATCTTGTAACATAGGAATGCAGGCCAAGGACTTTAAAGCAAAAACGATTACAGGTTTCCCCCATTGTCAGAGGATTTAAGTTATTAGTATTTAAAGCCAACTTCTTCAATACTGCTATGCAGCGATGGATGTCTGCAACGTGTAAGAACAGTAATTCTACCTCTGATGTGATTTCCTAACAGGCTGCAACAAGACTGCAACTTCATAAAGTCCAGTGAGCAATCCCACCATGCAGAAGGAAAACCTTGATTTGTGCACCCACTGCCCTAGTGTCCACACTTCCTTTCCCACGTTCAGCAGCACCAAACCAGCTTTACCAAAGCAAGCCTTTCACACCAGTCTTTTGAATGATCAATTTGGTTTGCTTCCCATATAAAATTAGACTATGCCTGCTTGAGCCCTTGACACAGACTTTAGCAATAACAACAGTTGTGTGAGAAGAGAGAGACTTGGAGAAACAGAATCCTCTGCTAAACCCCATCCACCTCTGACTCCTGTGTTCTGGGAACCAGCATTTTACTTCTGATTACAGTCCACATGTGAGTAGAAAACAAGTATTCACTTAGGCACTGAAATGGCTCAAATCAGCTCTGTATGTTAAAGGGATAACGTGTGCAATGAGAACTATCGGCTCGATGACCCCGTGCTGACAATCACATCCCCAAACACACGCACAGATAGATACCTGTAAGTACAGGTCTTTCCCAAAGCTTGTGCCCTCACATTTGTGAAGGAAAGGATGAGGATTTTAACATCTCCTGAGTCTGCAATCAAATGCTGAGCAGATACATACTTATATAGCAGGCAGTTGCTTTTTTTCATGGTCATCTCTATCACCAATGTAACAGGAAAATAAAAAGCCATTTTCAGGGACTCCCAGCTCAGGAACAAAGTAATGAATTAAGCCACATTTCAGACTATTTGGATGAAGAAACTGTTGAAGGGGCAAGAAAGAACTATTTCCAAATGCAGCCTTCGCAAGATGAAAAGAGGTTACTATTGAGGCACCATAGGGAAGGCTTGGAGGACTTTGCTATGTACTTAGTTATTCATTCGATCATCTGCACAGATAGCTTAGAAAACCTACTGAAACCCAAGTTCCCAATTACATAGGTTTTACAGAATAGGGGGATAGTAATAAAAGGTAAATCATAGAGGCAACTAAGACACTTTAAAACCTGAGCAGAGATAAACAGAACAACGCTTTCAGCGAATAGAGCCATCAGGAAGATGTCATAAATGCAATGCTATCAAGACAGTGAAGAAGAAAAGAATACTTTGGATTTCTGAAGCCTTGTAATTCAGCGTCCAACAAATGCAGCATGCAGGATTGCTGGCTGTACTGCAAAAGCCATTGAATTTGTCAAACGAAGGTAGAGATCCTATAGCAACACCTTCCCCTTTTCACTGTGCATAGAAATGCAAATCAGTTCAGCAGACAGCGAGCTATACTCAGCACTTGGCTGCATGAGTTACTTCAATTCCAATGGTAACAAATAGAACTTACTGTTTGGAGTGCTTTCTGCTTCAAGGTGCTACACAACTAGTCAATCCGCAACATATCCTGTATACAGATAACAGATAAACATTTATTCCTGTACTTTACGGACGTGCAAAGAAATCCAAGTGATGTGCCTTCAGGTCGTGTATTAGAAACAAGGTTGTGATGGCTCTCAGGCATTCACGCAACAGGATCTTAAAATGCTGGAACAGCGGATCTTCCATCAGCAGAATCTTCATGGTCTGGGAAGCATGCAGGCTGTTTCCTGCCTCTTGCCAGTATCAGCATTACCTTAACAGTTATATCCTTGCAACTGGGGCTCTGGAGGCACCCAGGAATCAAGATGCTGAGAGAAGTGGGCAATGCCCTTGAAAGACCACTCTCTCCAGTGGAGACCAGAGGAGCTCCCCAGTGACTGGAGACAGGAATCCAGCCTCCAACATCTACCGATTATTATGAAATGCTTATTTTTGCAACTCTCTTCCCTTCCTTGTTTTAAGGAGATGGGACCATATCTACAGGCCAGGTCACATCATAGCTCTCTTGCCGGCAGCCCGTACTGAGTGGACACAGGTAGAAAGACCTGCACATATCAATGTGCAGCTACAACCCCTAACTTTGGGAAACCCATGTGAATGCTGCTATTAAAACCCTAGGAATAATCCATTGTCAGAGGGTTATTCAGAGAGCAAATCAAAATTAGCACCTAATTACAAGTCCTCCAATTCCCACTTACTCCACACTGAGTAGGAAGAGCTCAGCTGCAGTAGCAGAGCAGGAGGTATTCAATGAATGGTACATTTGAATGAGATGGTCATTTGGGGTCAGCACAGACAATGGCAACCTTCCTGCAGGATTACTAGTTGCCACTATTTGACTTCTTTTGGACACGTCTAATTATACAACTTCTCCTTACCTGTCACTTGGCAACTGAGCTGGGAAATCATTGTGTTTTGAGAACAAAAGATCCTGGCTGACATAGCAATACACTTATTCTTTGAGTTGAATAAGGAGCGTGATCGGAACTGATGAAGTCCTCAAAACACACGTTTCCCCATCATACAGCTGACCAGTCCAGACAGGTATTTATATAAATGCTACTATTTCATTTGGTGTTTAACTTTAGACCTTACTTGTTTGCTGTATGTGATAAACAGTGGTTTACGCAGAACAGCAAGGATCCAAATTCAGCAAAACACAGCCATGCCACTCGCTTGTTCTATTTCCTTAAAGATAAAAACCCTGATCTCTACATTAGCAAAGGAAGGAAACCATTGAAAATGTGGCTAGAAAAGCTATAGGAGCTTTTTATTTGAACCCTTTCCATTTTTATCATCTTTGAAGATATTGCTCATGGCTTTCAGCTTTTACTTCTTCAATTTGGTTTATTTTCCCAGTTTCTGTATTCGATTATATCTAATAGCTCTTCCTTCGTGTTTCCTTAATCTTCTTCCGTTCCATTTCCTTGTACGTATATTTTTCTTGTTTGCCTTCACTTTATCTACTGTTTTCCAACTCTCCCTCATTTTTTGTAGGGTTTCTCCTACAGCCTTTCCCTTCCAGGCTTACGTGGACAGCGTTGTCTCAGGAGCACAGGGTGCCCAGAGAAGCTGTGGCTGCCCCATCCCTGGCAGTGTTCAAAGCCAGGTTGGACACAGGAGCTTGGAGCAACCTGCTCTAGTGTGAAGCATTCCTGCTTATGTCAGGGGGTTGAACTGGGTGATCTTAAGGTCCCTTCCAATCCAAACCAGCCTGTGGTTCTATGATCCAATGAAGTCCATGCACTGTACGCTAAAGTGCTCTGTAGACACTGCCTATGAATGTAAACCCCGAGTCAAGACCAAGTTTGCTTGCTTTACAGAAGGCAAGCTCCCCCTCAAGTAAACCTTGTTCATACATCAGCCATCCAGACACGGCACAGAGCGTGGCGTGCGTAGTCACTCCAGACACTGCATCAGAGCTGTGCAGACACAGCCATAAATGCCAATGGAATTACTTACATTGTGTAAAGTGAAGTCTGTGCAGAAGCTTTTGTGAGAACAAGGCCTAACGTTGTTTTTACCATAAAACCCATTTTACACAGCTCCTCCCACACTTCTCAAAATTGCATCCCTAATTATGGAGTGTGGAGATCTACTATAAGTGATTGATGTTGGTTTGTATGTTGTTATGGAAACAAACCAAGTAGGAGTCTCTGCTTTGCGTACAGAATCTTGAGTCAGATTTTACAGTAAATAACTGAGCTTTCCAGTGTACAAGCAACAACACCATATGGCCATTAATCTCCACCCAAAGGCTACGTCCTTGCTTGCCACTAGTTGTTAAAATTAAGGTCTTTCCAGAAATAAGAGTAAAAATCAATGCACTTGCTGCATCCCGTCACTGATCAGGGAGCAACAAAACATGGTCATCCCAGTTGGGGCCAGTTTATAAGGGTGAACATTTGACAAACTCAATCGGGACGTTCATCAGAATCAATCCTAAGCAAGGAATGCTTAAATCAAACTTTGAGTTGACAAATTCTGCAGCTCTCAGGACAGGGAGATGCTAGAGCCATACACAGGATCCAGGGAATGTTAAGTTCCCATCAAATGAATGACACATTGAAGTTTAAAGATAACCTCTAAAGTATTATTTGGGTATTGAATATGTGTGATGTGGGTACCTTCCAAACAAAAAGGAGACCAGTGTTCCCTAAGGAATTTGCGATTCAATAAGCAAAGCTTTGTAAAAAGGATGCGAGCGAGATGAAAAGCGAAAGCCGCATGAAGGAAGACAACATCAAACGGGTATGCTTTAGTGAGAAAATAACCACGTTAATTCTGCTTCTGTAGGAGTTCAATGTCCAGGACAGCCCAGGTCATCATTCCCGTCCTAAACATGTCTGGTTTGTGCATCTCCATTTCAGCACTGCAGATCTGAATCCGGCCCTGCCCTGTGGCCATCTCCTCCCTCTGCACCTAACAACAGCACTGACTACTCCTTGTACTTTGGGTCTCCTCCAAACACTCCTGTAATTCCACAAGGACCCTCTCTGCCACCAAGAGGCATTACTGACCACTTTAGTTCTTACTTTGTACGCTCCTGGGCAGGTTCCCAAGCACATAAACACGTTCTCCCCAGTGTCAAGCCAACAAGAGAAGGTGCACCCGCTTCCTGACCGACTCTGGTCACCACCAGGTCATAGCTCAGTGGAAGCTCCTGCTTTGCCTACTTTGTCCCTTCTTTGAGTCTCACCAGAAGCACTCCTGGGTTTGCCCAAAGAGATCATTACTAGCCCAAATATACAATAATCACTGCTGGCTACCGAGCAGCATCAGACAGGCTTCAACTGGCCTCAGAGACATGCACCTTGATCAAGCCATTAAAGGTCCACCCAGTGACAGAAGCTCCCTCATCTGGGACCAGTGAAGGTTCTACAACACGCCACAAACCAGCCTCTGCTATTGCACTGGATCCTTGTCGAAAAGCCAGCCGCTCCATTCCCACTTCCTTCAGGAGGGTAATGGGAACTACCCCAGCCCTGCTTCACTACCTCCTTATCCTGGCTCTTGATTCTCCCACTGATCCCAATGATTCTTGCTCACAGTTTTGCTCTGAGGGACTACCATGTCACTCTGCTTAGGGTGACAAGCTTCCTCACCCATTCCTGACCAAGAGACACTTCTGCTTGGGAAAACTCTAATAATGAGCCTCTTTTGACACTGGATATTTATGCTGCCCTAACGCCCTTTGCTGCATCCCTGGGTGATTTCTAACCAGACCTTAATGTGATCCCATTAGTTATCCTGCAGCTTTGGGGACATCTAACATACACTCTGTCTGAGTGTGTACAGCTATGGATATAACCCCTACAGTCCTCTGCTGCCTCCTCCTAACTAAGTCAGACACCAGGCTGGAATCTGGCTTAAAGGACAGGCCTTAAAACTCCTTCCTGGTGCACAGAACAATAGTTTGTCCATTCTCTCAATAAGCAAAGTGTCTTTACAATGAAGCATTCAAGAGGACTAAGATAAATAAGCAGTAGTCTTTTCTCCAGGCTTTTTTGCCTGAGCAATGTTTTACAACCTTTGGGCCAAGTTTGTCTTTTTATCTCAGAAGGGAAAGCAATGCCATTTAGATGGCACAGAAGGTGAACCACAGGACTTGTAAAACTACAGAGCCAGGTAATAAGAATATTATAGGGCATTTCGTAGGTGATACCATCACAGTTATTTCTGATAACAAAAATCCACTGAAATTAGGATTTGAATTACACATAAATGCAGCCATAGGGCTGTGCTTCTAAAATCTCAGTTATGCATTTGATTCTCATCTAAAAGCGAAACCAGGAGCCACTGCTACGCCTCTACAGTAAAGAATACCTAATACAGAGGGAGTGAAATGAAAAGAGCTAGCAATGCATTTCCCCCCCAGCATATCAAGCAGGTTTTCATACGGAAGCAGTGGTCATCAATCACTACCTCATTACCAACCTGTCATCTGGGTTTAGGCTAAATGTATTCTGGCTTGCTGCCATACTAAATGTTCAATGAAACATCCTTAAGGCTCTCTACAAGTTCAGCTGAAGTCGCACATGCTATACATCAAAGAGGAACATTAGCGTTATCATAGCTTAATAAATAGTGCCATTCTGGCAATGTAATCCTGTGTTCCTAGAGCTATCTTCCATTCCCAGTATTATACCGCTTAAGTAAACAATCTTACTGCCTTGTGTGAAGTTTATTTAGTGATAAATGCATGTAAAGATAATTAGTCATAGTGTTATAGATACACCTCCATCCCAGCTGAAGAACACGGGCAAAAATAGCACAGGCTTTTAAAAGCAGACAATGACATAATGGCCTTTACCTTGAAGCATTAGTTCATAATTCTTGCATATTGTGGTTTATTACCCAAGTTCCACTGCACTGCAAAACAATGATGACAGTTGAAGGACCCCAAATCAATGTCTTTTCAAAGGAACACTGGCTTCAATACGGGACTTTTCATACCCCTGGGATGCAATACAGCCACTAAGATGACTGCAAAATAGACTTCAACAGCTGTGAATACTGCTTGCTATGGGAATAACTCCTGACTTAAGTAAGGATGCTTATAATTATGGATATGAAACATACATCTAGATTCTAAAGTGGCAGAAGCTTCAAGGCACCTTAAAGCAAAGCCACAGTTTTATACGCGTGAATCAGTTTCGCCACTTAAAATTGTCTTAAAATAAAGAAAAATCATCTAGAGATTTAAGAATATTTTTGTTGTCTTTGTATAAAACCTTTCCTTTATGAACAATAC
Organism: Psittacula echo; assembly: GCF_963264785.1. Classification (NCBI taxonomy): domain Eukaryota; kingdom Metazoa; phylum Chordata; class Aves; order Psittaciformes; family Psittacidae; genus Psittacula; species Psittacula echo. The sequence goes on from NC_137740.1 coordinate 63,964,019, forward strand.
CATTTGTATGCAGTCAGGCATTACTATTCCTTAACTAAAATAGGAGAAATGTCACGGATTTCCCAAATGATTTTAAGTATGTAGCAGGAAACCTGTCTTGACTCCTAAGCTGGGCTTGTTCTATGCAAAACACATTGAACTTATATCATGGACTAAAGGCCTTACCTATATCTGACATTATTCCTTCCCATTGTGCATAGATCTAAACAGAACAGGAGCTGCACCAACTCTTGACGTAAGTACAACTAGTAAGTGAGAAAGATCATGGGTCAGCATCCTTCCTTTACTAACACAGATGTAAAGAAGAAGTTACATACCGAAGAGTGCTCCCCACATTACAGTAAGGAAAATTGGGAACACTTTCTAACAAGTAAAGAGTACATTTTGCATGGGGTTTGGATGGTGACCTTCCCGAGAAGGGATGTAAGAAGAGGCTGTTTTCAGAGCGCACATCCTGCTTGGCAGGATGCTGGATGCAGAGGCCTTCTCCCACAAGGCTGGGTTCTGTGGTTCTGGGCAACCTGATCTAGTTGAAGGTGTCCTTGCTCATTGCAGGGGGCTGGATTAGATGAGCTCTGAAGGTCCCTTTCAACCCAAACCATTCTACGATTCTATGTTCACTGAGGCATATATATACATGAATAAAAGCAATTCCCCTTTTTAACTGACAAACTGGAGAGAGAGGCTGCTAAATGATTCTTTGCTCTGAACAAAGCTAAAAATGTCTATTGCTTGCTTACACCAGGCTCTCCCTTTCCTCTTCTATTGCCTCATCTTCTAAGCCACTGAAGTCAAAGTCAGCTGTGGGATAAATTTGCTTTTCTGTGAAGTTTCAGCAACAAAAACCTGGATTTCTGGATATACATCTGGAGAATTAACTTCTTTCAAGTTGTCTCTCTTTTTGCTTGCCTGTTCTATAACCTTTACGTTCCCTTGTGCCTTTAAGGCAAGGTCTCTGTTACAAGATGGTGATGCTCGAACAGTTGCATTTATTGCTTAGAAAAGCTGAGATGTCAAGAGGCAGTAGTAGCTGCACACTTCTGGCACTCCTGAGACCAATGAGTGTATTTTGTCCAGTTCCTGCTCAGGACTGCAAGGAAAAGTCATTATAAAGGTTTTCCTTTTACTCTTATATACGTATATATACATATATACAAAGGGCCAGGCATCAAACTTGCTCTTCATAGTGTGTAATAATACAGTTTAAAAAGCTTACACAGATTTCCTTTAAGCCAAACATTATAGGCCAAGCTCCTGGCTTCCATCAACTGCTTTAGTAATAACTACAGTGGAAACAAGCTCAGAATTCATATCCTTAGGTTTACACACTGTTAGGCTGCGCTTTCATTCTTCTTCTTTGTTTTTACAAGGCTACTAAAGAAGAAGCATGCAAAAGGAAGAAGAATACATGTTGCATGGGAAAATCTCACCAGATCCTTGATAAAATCAAGACCATTCTCACAGGACTGTAGCACTCAAATGTTCTGTCGTTAACCCTAATTCAGTGGCATTTTGGAGGTCTCCCAGGATACTGTTAGCCAGCTTAAGGCAGAAGCTGAAGGTAATCACTAAACACGACAATGAAAGAGGGCATTAAAAGCTGTATCTATTAAAGGTGTACTGTAATTTTCCTCCGTATGAGGTGCACAAGGGAAGAAGAGCAACCTTTTACATGCCTTTTCTGCAAAAGAAGCCTGCAGATGGGCTTGCAGCAGGTTCGTCCTCTTCCATGCCTGATTGCTTATAGACAGCTTCCTGACAAAGGAATTTGGATCCGGATCATTCAGTACAGAAATGATCAGATTTATCATGCTTCTGACAGCTGTTGCTTCTGAAGGTGCAATTTGGCAGCGAGACTGAATTATTGCAACACCCATGGAGCGTTAGGATAAATCCGGATTAATTTCTTTAGGTCTGTTTAAGTTTGAGGGGTTTCCCCCCCATCCCCATAAATATACATGGGTCAGGATCCTGTGAGAGCTCAGAGGACTTAGGGTCCAGCTGTTCTTCCATATGTTCTCGAGGCCAACACCTGCTGCAGATACTACCAAGACCTCATGGTTGGCAAGCTGCTGCAATTCCACTCAGCTTGTAGGTTGAAAGGTCACCCCTTTAATGCAGTCAGTTTGTGGCTTCCACATTAAAGAGAGGGAGTTGCTATCACTGCTGGAGCTCTATTTTATGAAACCCAGTGACAGTAAAACCAGATGCTCTCCACTTTCATAATTGCTTTAGCTGTCTAGTACATGTTCGAAAAAGAACTTGGAGGGTCTGATGAGAGGACAAGCCAACCTCTCCACGAACAAGAGAACCTTCTAACTCAAAGCTGTGACATTACTCAAGGACCCTAAAGAACTGGCTGAAGGCATGGTCTGAGGACAAGATTAATTTCCTCTTCTTTTTATTTCAGAGAGCTATGAAAAGAGAATTGAAGATAAAGAGGCTTTTTGTCTGCTGGCTCCCACTATAGAGGAGCCCGTAAGATCAAAATGAGATGAAGAACAGAGCAGAAAAGCCTGTACGTGAAAAAAGAGGAATGTTATGAGCAGAACCTAACAGGATCTTCAACAAAACTTTGGATAAACAATGAGGACCTTAAGTAACTAAACACAGCATGACTCCCGTGCTCCACTAAATCCCACAGACAAATAAGGGGGTGAAAATAGGTTCAAGGGCCATCATCCAACTTCACTAAAGCCAGGCACCCCTTACGAAAAGCTTTCCCAGGTTATACTTCCTTTACATGACAGGAAAACATGTCTCTTTCTTTCCCAGCTGGAGTTTACAGGCACTGAAGTAATCAGTGCTGAATCCCAGCAGGAAAAATACTCTTGATGTCTATTGAATTAGATGGAAAAGTAAGGAAGTGGGAAGTGCTCCACTGATGTGGCGTAAGGTGAGAAAACAGGGAAGCAGGCTGGATCTTTCCGCTGTCCCACCTTACCTACTGCCACAAGCAGAGAAAAGGCAGCTCTTCTCTAACATAGGAGTCAGGGCGCTCTGACTTATCTGAACGTAAGATGGGAGTTTCATGGAGGTGAGTCTGCTCCATCATTACCTCTGAATAGAACCGAGGGACCTGACACTGGACCAGCACACCCAGACACATACTACAGAAAGAACACTTTATAAACCAAGGGCAGCCTAGAAGACTACCCATGAACTACAAGACTACCCTAGAAGGGTGCAAAAGTAACACCTCTATCTACAAGTCATTGTTCACCTTCAAATATGCAGCTTATGTCAGGAGAGGAGAATGAGACCTCTGTGCATAAACACATTCACTGCAAATTCAACAAACTCAAACGGCACTGCCTTTTAATGACAACACAAACGGGTTCATTTCCCCAATTACAATGTTAAAATTGCATCAATACATTTTTTCACTTAGATTGTATTTGTCATGGTTTAAGCCCAGGCCGTAAATCAGAACCACGCAGTCCATTTCCCCTCCACCCTTTCTTCCCCCTGCTCCTGGAGGGACGGGGAGGAGAATCGAAAGAATGCAACTCCCATGGGTTGCAATAAGAGCAGTTTAATAACTAAGGTATAACACAAATCACTACTGCTACCACCAATAATAATAATGATAAGGGAAATAACAAGGGAAGAGAATACAACACCTCACCGACCAATACCTCGCCCCTACCCAGCAGTGCTCTAGCCCTTCCGGGGACTCTCAGTTCTACATCCTGGGCATGACGTGCTGTGGTATGGAATACCTCTTTGGCTAGTTTGGGTCAGGTGTCCTGTCCCTGCTTCCTCCTGGCTTCTCCTCCTCCCTGGCAGAGCATGAGACTCACAAAGTCCTTGGTCAGGGTAAACATTCTGACCAGCAACTGAAAATACTGGTTTTATCAGTATTATTCCCAGGCCGAAAGTCAAAACCACAGCGCTGCACCAGCTACTAAGAAGGAGAAAAACTGACTGCTGCTGCTAAACCAGGACAGTATTTCTAAGTCAGGATCCCTTCTCGTCAGACATGCAGTCTGAACGGCTGTATATGAGGCCGAATGCAAACACGGAAGGGAAGTTCCAGATATTACATTTAACCCTCATTTCTGCCTCGATGATAGATGCAAGAATTCCAACCAGGTTGGTTTTATGAACCGCTTCAATGATTTGTATTCAGGGCAGCATTAACAATCCCCATGACAAAGTGTACTTCAACAAAACTACCCTGCTTGTGACACATCCTTTGCAAGTAATGTGTTTTCATTTTTCACATGTTGCATCTCATTCATTTTACCCGGGCACACACAGTTACATCTGCAAGATACGGTGAGCTCCCAATCCCTTTGAAATAATAAATCATTTCTTACAGATGCTTTCACCCACTGCAAGGCTGCTGCTCATTAATCAAGCGTTATCTGTATCTATCACTGCCCAGTGCTCAATAGCAAAGGCGCCTCATTTGGAGTTTTGACTTTTACTCATTGCTTAGTCCCTGACCCTTATACTACCACATGCTTATTAGAAATAAGGAAACCCTACTGCGTGGCAGATCTTACTACAAGGAGGAGTGTCATACAAGCAGAGGCACATTGTTCTTTGAGGACGGAAAGAAGCAAAGTCACGCTGCTCTTCAAACTGGCAACACACATGCAACCACACTGCCTTCAAAACTCTTTTCCAAAGTGCAATTCAAACGCACCCAAGGAAGCAAACTATTTCTGGGCTAGACCTTTTCATATCCCAAATGATGAAATAAATATCTATTAGGCACTATGCAAGGTGTTTCTCATTCCTGGTCAATCATTAGCTTTTAAGGTGAGAAAACAATACCTAGGATACATCCTTAACAGCGTAATTCTACAGGGGAGAATGTAAAGAGAACGATAATACTGGGAGAAGCGATCCAATCGAAACTTTCAACTTCCTTGTGATCCCTGGGAAATTGCTGTGTTCATGCCACTAATGCAAAATGGAACCTGCATTATTTAACTTGCCACTGTGGTTGTTACGCTTCTTCAAAATACCGGAACAGAAGTGAAATTTGGGAAGCAAGTGGTTGGGAATGAAGATTTCTGCATCTCCGAGAAACAGCTGGAATGTCTGCCAGCAAGAACACGTTCTAGCTTCTCCACAGCATGTTTACAGCCCTTTTAGCGCTAAGTTTCACTACTCCCATAGGATAGTAGAGAAGAAACAAGTCAGACAGGAGGTCAACAGCCAGAGCTCAAGTCTCCTTCTCAGCTGAGCATCACACCACGCTGCTTCCTTCCACTGATGTACTGTGGTGCAGGACTTACGCACATTATTATAGAATATTAAGAATAATGTATAAAATAATATCTATTATCGGTACTTTATAAATTATCATGCATACATTCTTATACATAATATCTAAAATAATATTTTTCTATAGAAATTGTTATTAACCAAGTAAAAAATGAAAGGCGGTGAACGCAGCTTCCAGTTAAAGCCAATGACCATCTCCTGCCACAGCTGCAGTTCACTCAGCTCTCCTTATTTTGTTGGCATATTCTATGGCTTTCTGAATGAGCACTGAACACCACACGTGTATCTCTGATTATTCACTCTGCAAGGCTGATTAAACACATTCCATTCTTGCAAGCATGGCAGGTCTACAAAAGTGACTGAGCTACAACGCGTACCTTCTATGCTTCAGTACAATAAAGGGCACATTCAGCATATGCAAAGGCCCGTATTTGCATGTGAAAAATAAGGAACCAAGTTTCTACTGTAAGGGGTGTATTAAGACTCTTCTGTCCCCATGATTTAAAAAGTGCCAAGATATCAAAACTTTCTTTACTTAATCCTATCGGGCTTTCCAGAAGAAGCTGCACACAAAGCACGGACCCACATGGGTTGTAACAATGAGGGGTGACTTGTTTAGCTTCTATTTACTAGGAAATCAGGATCTTTAATGGTAATTAACTCCAAGTTTTACTCTCAAGCAGCTCCTGCAGCAACAAAACAGGCAGGAACTTTATCCCAGTGATTAGTACAGGCACCACAACTGAGTATCTCACACTTCCTGGTCACGGTGTCCACCTCCCTGCGCTCTGCAAATTGAGGAACTCACAATCTGTGCGCAAGGAGACAAACCAGCAGCTGAAAATCCCGTCCCATGGACAGCTTCAGCAGTCTCAAACTCAAGCTAACCACGCTAACCAGCACGGAAGAGCTCTGCTAGCCTGCTGGGGCCTTCCCAAGCTTCTCCTGAAGCCACCTCAGCTAGGGCAGGATCAAATCATTAAATTCTCTTGGAAGCATTTGGGTTTTGTCTTCAACTAACCTTTCTCTAACTCTCTCAAGGTTAAGAAATCTCCCAGACAAAGACTCAGCTATCATCTTTCATATACAAAAGATTCAAACTGGGCCATAAAAGCAGCGTCAAGCCTGTGTCTCCCAGCAAACAGAAAAGCAATCACATCTAAATCACCTTTATACTGAAATAATGAATTGTGATGTTTTCAATGTCTAACTCCTGAATAGCATACTAACTATAGTTTAGCTATAATAACTCTAAAATGAGAACGACTGCTTCTTTTAGAGGAAATGTGCTGTTCTCAGTTAGAAAATCCAAGGAAAAGGTACCAACATGGTATTATCGAGGAATGGTCTTTGACAAAGGTTAATGTCATCTCAACTTCACTAACAACCAGGGACTGAAATGTCACTGTCTACTAAACTGTTAGAATCTATTTAAAACTACACCTCACACTCAAACCCACAACCATCCCTGACCATTAATCACAAGCCAATGAGGAATTATGTCTAACGGATCCTACGAACTCTGCAGTGAGTTGTACAACAATGAAACAATAACAAAACCCAGGTACTTTTCAGACATGTAGTAATGTACAAGTCCCTGCTTGTAACCGATGAGTAATTCCAACCCGATGGCAAGATGAACTGACTGAAAACTGTTTATCTGTACATTGTCACTATTCTATTTTCTTCTATGAAAGCAAAGATCATTAGAGGGAATGCTGAATCATCGTACTCCCTGTTGAATGCATTTTCACCTTCTCTAAGGGTTCGCGTTCAGCTTACTACGTGTTCAGCACGAACGAATGAACAATGGTCAAACCATGTGAAAGAAAACACTGCCAAGGACAATGTTGGGAAAACAGTTTCCTTTGTTAGATAAACATATCATTTGTATTAGCATTATCCAAACACTGTGAGCCCTCAGTACGCCCACCCTGGTCTTTTAATCTTGCAAACATTGTTTTATAAAGACAATTTACAGTGATTTAAGCACAGAAAGCAGTAACAGTGCAAAGAATGCATCTTGATTACTGTATATATGGCACACCTTGGGACAGCACCAAGAAAGTGCCAGATTTTGAGCAGGGTTTGATACTATAAAACACGCACAGAAGACTACCTATGTGACTTGATGCGCAAGGAATATCAAATTTGATATATTATGGGATGCAGCAATACGCTACACAAACCTGTATACCTGCTAACCTTCCTTATAAGACTAGTATGCAATACTATAATATTGATATGGTTAACCCTCGTTATATACACAGTCTTGGTAACTATTAACAGATGGATTTGCACAGCATCTTTCAATTCTATAGTAAAAGCAGCCATATGACGAGCATCTAAAGTCTAGATTAGAGCAGTAAAGAACACACAGTAAAGAACACGTTTCAAGTATCCTGAGCATGACGAGTGGTTCAAAAGCCTGGATAATCTCTATCCACTCAAAATTCAAGACAGAGCAGCAAAACTATTTACATAGCTTAGTTAAAGATTACTGCCTATAGTGAACATGTCAATTTTCCTCCTCAGGTATTTGTTACCTTTAAAAACCACCATCGCATTAAAACTAAAGAGATCTGGGAGGCAGTGGATGCGCCTTCCTGTGATGGTAGAAGCCATTGGATTGGATAAGAAGATCACAAATGCTTCTGGAATACAAAAGCTTCTGGAATACAATACAATGAATGCGCCAAGCCTGAATGAAAGACAGAGGGATCCCTTCAGGAAAGGCAGCGACAGGGCTCAGAAGGCCCTTGGCTCCTGCGGATCCCAGACAAATGGAATCACAAGCAAGTGTGCCTCAATTTACCTGGAGCTGGCCTCTAGCACACCCAGGTGTCAGGATTTTCCCCTGCAATGAGGGAATGCCCTTCATTATGCCAAACGGCACCTCCATCAACTAAGGCCTGACCACTGAGCAATGATGGAAAGGAACACAGATGAGTGAGAAGCACCAGGCAACCCGCAGGTAAGACGGGCTCAATCCAGCGGTGGCTTCCTTAGGACCACTCTCCAAAGGAGAGAAGTGGCACAGCAAGCAGCTTTCTTAAAGCCACCTCTAAAAGTCCTCCAACAAGAGCTACAAATCCCCTGCACAAGCCCAGGTTTTGTCTTAGCTTGTCAATTCAACAAGCAGATCCACCCCTTGTTGAGTGGGCAGCGAAAGGAATAAGAATTCAGGAACATTATATTTATGAGCCATAGACGCGTACAGGAAGCCTGTTTCAAACTTTATTCATTAGCACAAAAAAGTGCTTGCCATCTTCTCACCAATAATTGGCACTTACCAAGTGAGACTGTGATACACTTCCTACTTCTCCTCAATCTTTAAAAATAAGAAGAACTGGCCTAGGTTAGCCTCGGTTTCTAAACAGCCTTTTCTCTTTCATAAGCAAGATGAAGGAAATCAGAGCATTGCTAAACCTGCTGTTGAAATAATAGCGTATTGTGTCAGTCCTCCTGCAGGATTAAGGTAGGACAAGGCTTCGAAAAGGGTCAGATTGCACTAAATACATATTGAACCCCTCTACTTACAAGGAAAGAGCACTCAGCTCAAGTAAATGGATACGCACCCACTTCCCAGCTGTATTATAGATGGTCGGTCATTCTGTGTCTGAATGTTAAAGTGGAAGTAAAAAGATGGCAGCACAATTAATACTTGTGCATCTAAAAGACAAAAGTAACTGACTCATAAAGTGAACTTTCAGAAACAACAGGTAAGCAAGCAAAGCTCTTTAGGTGTAAAGCACTAGAGTGGGTAGCATCAGGATATGAAAACGTGCTATCTGACATCATGGCGTTCAGCATTTTGTTTTCTTACGTACTTCTCAGCCGTCAAAATACTTAAAAACAAATGCTTGAATAAACTCCTGAAAACTGTTAAATAATGTTAGATTAATTCATCTGCTAAAATAGTCAAAAAGTAACTACTGCTAGAATCCCGGGCTGGTTTGGGTTGGAAAGGACCTTAAAGCTCATCCAGTTCCAGCCCCCTGCCACGGGCAGGGACACCTCACACTAGAGCAGCTTGCTCCAAGCCCCTGTGTCCAACCTGGCCTTGAACACTGCCAGGGATGGGGCAGCCACAGCTTCTCTGGGCACCCTGTGCCAGCGCCTCAGCACCCTCACAGGGAAGAGCTTCTGCCTTAGATCTAACCTGAACTGCCCCTGGTTCAGTGTGAACCCATCACCCCTTGTCCTGTCGCTACAGTCCCTCTCCAGCATCCTTACACCAATTAAACCAACCTCTTAAACCAGTATGAATCCAATTGATTTTGCCATTATATTTAGGTGAGCATTTCTTAGGGAAACTGCTCAGCACCTTGCAAAGAGACAGGAGAATGATCTGTACAACACGCGCAGCAGAGATTGTTATGCTAAGCGGGGTTTTGGTAGCAGTAAGTCAATAAGAGCATGAAAATCTGTGTAATTTGCACGTGAATAACTTCAGGATGCCCAAGGACACATTATTAGTATTTTTTGAAAGTGTCCTAGGACTATTAATAATAAATAAGCTGGTTTGTGCATCTAAGCCTTAAAAGCTTTCACCTGCCTACCGGACCTGATGCGTATTAGGAATGTTCCACCAACGTGTACAGCAGGAGTGAGAACAAGAGAGCTGGAAGAACAGCTGACTGCAAATAGGAATAGTAGAAAAAGATGCTTCAAGCATAAGAATTTTTGGATGTAGGTACACTGTTGGTCTCCAGGAAAGATGCTGCACTGGGAATAAAAGCAAGTTCAAACCTCTGCTCTAAGCACGTAAGAACAGGTTCTTTCCCCGAGTTCCTTTTCTAATGTCACTATATTCCTTTTGGTTTCTAATAACAATACACTTTTAGATTAGAGAGTAAGAGAGGATGAGAATACAATGAACACTGAAGACTAATGAATTTTGTAATAGAACCAATTGATGGTGTAATTCTCCATGAGACATGACAAAATGAAGGAATGTGATCTTCCAGAAGGATGCTGTGAGCCTGTGAGCTAAGGCTCTCCAGAAGGTACACTATAAAGCCCTGTACCTGACTGTACAGACTCATGTGGACCTTCTTCTATAGGACTTCATGCAGCTGTAGTTCAACTTGCATTTCTGGTCCTGTTCTGTACTACATTGCAAATGCATCTATCAATAAAGATCTTATGGATCTCCATTGAAAACAGCAAAACCCTTTCAAAATGTCATTTTTAAATGATTCAGGTTACCGTAAAGCAATTGGGAAAGAATTTGGATTGGCTCTGACCAAAACCTGCTGCTGCTCTTCATCACTGTTGCTCATCAAACTGTTCAAAGTACTCTGACTTCACGATCCAGCCTGATGACCTCATTCTCATTACAGCACAGATTTCTGCAGCTAGATGGATTTGAATCTGTTGGATCGCAATCGAATGTAATTCCAAGCATTCCCCTGGCTCTGCAAACTGTATTAGCTTTTACTGCAGAAGGATACTGATGCCTGAAAGGCCACTGTTGTCACCGTTCAAAATGCTGGGTGAAAACAACAGTCTTTGCAAGATGCTGAGAAAGTGATAACCCTTGTCTACAAGCAACAAAACCAACTCACAATCTAAGCAAGGCACACAGTTATTATGCGTATGTAGATGATCACATCACTCCTAACTGCACTACCTTCTAACATACTCTTTTTCCCCCTTGCTTGTGTTGTTTTCTCTGTTCTTTGGCTTCCTTGCAGCAAGACCTCTATGAAGTGTCAAAACACTTAAAAATTATCAAATAACACAAATCCCACCAAAAAACCCCTCCAAAACCGGAGCTTTAGATCCCAAGAGCCTAAGGCTACGCAATGCTTGTACAACAGTTCTAGCTTTAACCAAGATGCCTTATATTTTACATGACTTGCTACATTAGTGCTGAGCCAGACCGGTCTTTCCAAAGAGGCCTAAAAGCATCGTTGTAGGGAACGTCTTGAATGCCTACAAACATAAAACAGTTCTGGAAAACAACCAAAGGACAGCTAAATCCTGGCGATGTTTCCAAGTGACTCTGCCTCTATAAACTTTTCCCTTTGGAGGTGCTCAGTGCAATAGCAAGTGAAGAGAAAACTCAGAAACACCAGGTAAAAAGAAAAGCAGAGAAACAACCGAACGAAAGCCTGTTCCCAACCTGAAACGAGAACTGCTTTGAATGTGACATATTTCCTCCATCAATGCCTGTGCTGGCCATGGGCCTACGGGCCCCATATGCAAACTGCATGTCCTCCAAATTTAGTTGATGAATCAGGAGTATGATGCACCATTTTTTCTCCTCTAGCACAAGCAAAATGAACATCTGTTCGCTTTTTGCCACGTAGGTTTATATCTGGGTGGGTGGGTGTGAACAGAGCTCTTGATGTGTAATATTCCTCCCATCTGCACACCAGGTGGCACTGCATAGTTAATCAGAAGATAATAACAGCCATGAGGAGATTACTTACTTCTTTGGGAACAGACAGTGAATTAATCTCACATGGTTCGAGGCTTTTAAAACAAGGTACATCGATGCTTGGACTTCTCATTTCGGTTTTCGGGGTGTCATTTCATTCCAATCAATGGCATCATCTGATTATCTTCTTGTTGGAATGCTCTGTTAATTAACTAGGAATGGCTGCAATTATCACAAAGGTTCTTTCCACATGGGATTTCAGTTGTTTTGCTTCTTCCGCACAGATTTAACCCTTACGAGCAGGATATACTACTTCGGATACATCCCAGCATCACCCTGCTTAGATTTGCTTTGTATGCTCATCTAACTCACCATTCTGCAGTGTTTAATAGAATCTCTGAATCCCCTAATACAATAAAACTAACTTCATAGTGATTCGACATCATCAAATGGAGGAAGAAACAAGAGAGCATCATTACTAGTTGCATTTGCCCTTTAATGAGAAGTTAAGTAGGAAGTTAGTTGGTGCTGCAAGTTTCAGCCTGTGAATTCAAGCAATTTCTGGGAATGGGGCTTAAGATCTATTAAGACACGTTACCAAACAAAGCAATATTTGAAGCTATATTTTAGCTGATTCCATATAATGTAAATGTTGTTATATAAAACATCTGTTTGATGATAAAATGTTATGGAATCAGGAGAGTGGTTTGTGTAAAAGTCTGCAGAAAATACACTGATGGTAACAGCCTTTCCATAGCTTTGTGTGAATGTCACATCAAACATGTCCCTAACCACTTTAAAGACTGAGGTCACTCATTCTCAACTGAAGCGTTGGATAAACAAACTGGTTTGTATTTTCTCTTTCAAGAAGAATATACGATGCTTTGGGCAGTCTTAAAAGACAGCCCCGCAGGACCCTGCTTTCCAAAGTATTCGCCCAACTTCAAGAAGGATGAGTAATAAAAGCCCAGTATTTCTGCATATGCTCTGATAGACACACAGACAGCCGGTTTTTGTACAAATTGCAAGTATTCTACCCAAAAAACAACCAGGAGACACAGTAACACAAAGCATTCAGGCTCCTCTGCTCTCTCTGTAAGATCCCCTTCGCTGCCTTATTTTGCTGCCTCCGAGGTCCATGTGCTCTCTCCTCTAGCTCTCAGCATGACGGCTGTCTGCTGCCCCGAGCCTCAGTGCTTTTGCCAGAAGGCAGCAACTGATGCAAGGCTTCTTTTGGTTTTAAATAGCAAACTTTTCACACTGCTTTGTCAGCTCGGTCACAAACTCCTCACAAGCCTTTAGGATCAAGAAGCGGAGCCGATTCAAGGTAGAGTCTGCTGAACGCGTCACACGAGACTCATCCAGTATCAAGTGTCAGCTCGCAGATCTGGACGGGGTTTTTTGATTCCCTGCATCATTTGGGGGGTCAGCTTGAAAAGTTTGGGTGGGAGACTGAATCCTGATCCTGTATTTTGTGTGAATAACAAAAGAAACCCCAAAGATTTGCAACTGGAAGATCAATGGAATTGCTAAATGAAAATGTAAAGGATTCTCATTCTACATCTCTAATCCTTTATCAGCATTTATAATCGCCCGTTGACATCAGGCTGAGTGAGTGTAGAACTGCACCAAACTAAATGACAATGAAAAGAGAATTAAAACCTATAGCAGGCACTCCCAGAATATATTGATCAGGTCGTTCCTCCCTGTATTTGGCTGCCGCCTTTTAGTCCTGAAACATTCTCTTGTGTGCTATTGTCTATCACTCCTTCTGATGGAGGAAACTGAGATTCATGGACTACCCTTTAATACCGGTAGCTGTGATCTGAAATCAGGACTGCTGGAGAAAAATGGTCTCTCGCTTAAGTCCCTGCATGCAGAACACAAGGTATGTTTGCTGCTACATGTTGCGAAATACGCATCTTTGCAGAGAGGAAACTGAGAGGACATGAGAGTAAACGATGGACCCACAAGAGGCAATTCACATATTGGTCCTTTAGGAATAAACAGAGGTACAGCGTTAAGAACTGGCTGAATTAAACACAATTCAGATAAGGCAAACAACCAGCAGACTGAAGGAAAGAACTACAAAAAGCAAACAGGGCAACAGGCAATCCTGCGGCTGAGAGTCACCTACCCTTTCTCTGGGGTTCTGCTATCAGAGGGCAGAGCTGGCTTCCAGTCTGCCATTGCCCAGATTGATCTCTTCAATTAGCACTTACTCAGGTCACTATGAAAGCTTTTCCTCAGGTCTTCGCTAGCACAGCATAAGTCTTTGTAACCCTAAATGCCGTATCAGTCTTTACAACATTATCCACACAGGGACACCTCACACTAGAGCAGGTTGCTCCAAGCCCCTGTGTCCAACCTGGCCTTGAACACTGCCAGGGATGGGGCAGCCACAGCTTCTCTGGGCACCCTGTGCCAGCGCCTCAGCACCCTCACAGGGAAGAGCTTCTGCCTTAGATCTAACCTGAACTGCCCCTGGTTCAGTGTGAACCCAGCACCCCTTGTCCTATCGCTACAGGCCCTGATGAAGAGTCCCTCTCCGGCATCCAAAACTGAGAACTACCATGCTTATTTTCCGTTAAGGTACAGACTCATTCACAAGCAAATTATGACAACCTTTAAACAAAAAAACCTACTTTATATAAGCAGTGTTTTCTAATTGTTTTACTCCCATGGTTCAGGGTAATGTTCAAATGTGACATTTCACTGGGTACCTTTGTTTAGCTGGCAAGTAACACAAAGAAACACAGTACAGACTCATTAAGGGAAGGCTGCTGTTGTAGAGAGTTTATAAATGCCCTACTGCGTTCATGTAGCTAACTCTAGAGATCCGTGATCCCCTTGGTTTGTCCATCTTTCACTACCAACATGCAAGACCACATTACGTACCAGTGCCTCGCAGAGTTGTGTAGGAGAAAGATGACAGGTAGACTGGGGGGTACAGAGAGGGACCAACTTCATCATACATGCAAGGTAGCTTCCAATAACAAAACTTTGTAGGAACACATAATCCTTCATTAGCATTTATACCCTCTGTTTCCTAACACAATCAGTGAACACATGGTTTACGGGAGCATTATGCTTCGTATGCCTTCTCTTGGTTATTAAAATCCCGGCTGTGTCTCTGTCTCTTTACCTAGCACCTGTATGGAACAACAGTGTCTATATTCTAACCACAAATATTTTACATTAGGATAACTTGAAGGTCAGAAAATTATGTATGTAATTACATACATATATACATATGTAATGTTGATATACATAGATAAACCCACATACGTAAACCAAACACTCCAATCATCTCCGTAGTAGTCAATGGCCGCTTTTGCTAACCTTTACCTGAACTGTTCTATCGCACTTCCGAGTCAGAAATCACGCTGATATTCCAAACGTGACTGACAATTGTTTCCTAATCATTAGACTCTCCAAAAGCAAATGTTCAGTGATGAATTAATCCCTGACTGCTGAGATTTCACAAAGCAGCTTGAAAGACACATGAAAACAAGAAAGAAGTGAAGTTGGACCGTTGCCGTGTATACAATTACATTCAAACATGACACATCAGAATTCTTATACATGGAAGGTCTCTAACAATGTGAGGATTTAGAATGAGATAAATCCCGACACACTGTACTGTAATCACATGACAGAATAGACCTGCAAAGCTTATTATACTGCATAACCAGATGGCAAACAACAGTTGTCACTGTACTAAGAATTACATCTCTGTAATCAATAATAGGAAGGAGGAACAGTTGCACAACTTGTTTCCTATTATGTTCACTTAGGCAACGTCTAGATCAATAAAGAGCATTAAGCCTCATACCAACTGTAGACCATTCCTGCTCAACATGCCTATCATATGGTAGAGATGGGTCCAGCTGTACTTCAAAAGGCTTGTAAATGGATAACAGTTCTAATCTAACATTAAAAAGCAGTGGTTCAAATAGCAGGGAAGTGTAGGACTTCTTTAGCATATGACAGGAGATAGACCTATGATGACAGTTTTAGTATCAAAGCCAGCTTATTTTGCTAACCCATCTCATATCTGTATGTTGCTACAACCTACCTGAAAGATGGTACGTGTTCTATATGGAGGAAAGAAAAAAGAAGCAACCAAGCACGGTACCACTGGCTTACATAGAGACTCATTATGCGAGTACAGCAAATGGCTGACAAAAATCATGTATCACCCCAGGCCAGTGTGGCAACTAATTATGAGTAAGTTTTTAGCTCATCCCTTTGTTAATTATTTAAACCACCAAGAAATGAGCCCATTCAGCCACAGCCTCAGCCTCCATTCAAATCCATCACACAAATGGGAACCTTCTAACGAGGTGACGAAACACGGGACACTGAGCTCTTCTTACCTATTCCAATAAAGACTGCTTTGTAGCCATCCTCTTTTAACGTCCGGAGTGTCATTCCATCCATTGAAAGGCCTTTACCAAAAACGATCTGAAAGAATTGAAGATTACTTGCTTTTCACGTGAAAACAACTGCGTCCTGCACACAGACACCTTCTCATGAACAAAACTAACCCATTTCACACACACACCCCCCTCCTCCCCAACATCAGGCTCTGACTTAAGCAACTGGCCCAAACTAGAGATGGGTAAAGGCACTCTCAGATGATCCTCAGATGGGGGCCACCTTGCTTGGTTTCTGCTGTGAGCTACAAGAGTTAAAGCAAGCTACACCAAAGAACAGAGCCTGTTTCTGCAACACGCTACTGAAGTGAAGCTGCAAATAGCACTTTCCTACTGTAAGTAAACCACTGTATTCAGGGCTGACTGACTCCAAAAGGTTGTATTCCCATGTGAAAATAACGAATTTAAGAAACATGATTGGGAAGAAGAACATCCTTTAGGGAACATACACTAAACAAATCACACCGACCAAAAACCAAGCAGTTAGGTTTATTGCAGGAACAGGAGCGCAAGTATGAGCCTCTTACAGAGAAACACAGAAAAGACATGACACTGTTCTGTATTAACAGGGGCTGTGAACAGAAAACCAAGCAGTGTTTTCCCGCACAGCACCAGGCACTTGGTAGGCCTCCAACTGCGCAGAATGCAACGCCATTCCCAAAGGAAGGAGGGTATTGATTTGTGCTGCACTCTCAGAGCTCACAGCCAGGATTTAGCACTGAGAACACTAGCTAGAAAACCTTTATGCCAAAAACCCTCCGTGAAGCCAATGGCGGGGTGGTGGATTCAGAAAACCTGCCTGCAAAAGACTGGGCTGGAGAAGGCAGGAAGGGTGAGGGATGTCCTACTTGCTTGTACTTGCAGCAGACTGTTCTGTATGGTAAACTAACACAGGTTTTCCAGATTCAAAAGTGAAAATGAGATCAGTTTTGATAGCAACTTGCACTTGGTCATCCCAATTCAGACAAGCACCAATGCTCAGAGTGTGGCAACTGGTGTCTATTGAAAGGGACGTCACAGTAATAAAAGTGCGCCTGTAATCTATACTTGTTTCAGTTCAATTACTATTCGCTTCCAGAAGCAAAAGCCGATAGACTTGCGTAGTGATAATCCACCAGCAACCCTGCTTTGAGCAGCCACTGCAGAGGTTGAGCAACTACAGTTGTAAAAGTGAGACAGGGAACAGCGGTTGCTGCGTGTTCAGCAAACCAACTCCAGCAGCCTCCTGTGTAAAGGTTGTGCAATTGAAGATACACGCACCTTTTGCTCAGCTCTCCTAACCCCAACAAGGCTTTCGAGTGCACAGAGTGCGTGTGATTCCTCTTCTGGCATTTTGTACTTCCTGACACGGGTACGTGTGGTTTTAGCTCTGTGCTTGACACTCGCTGAACTTGAAAGCTTTCCCCCAGGTTTTTGTTCTATCACCTGCGTATTCACTTTACAAAATGCCATGCTCTATCGTGCAAGCACTAGGTTGTTGTGATCTTAGCGGCGGGTAGCGCTTTAGTCTTCGTGTCATTGTATTTCTTGTCATGGAATCTATGTTCCATTTAATATACTTTTCCTATCAGTGATAAAATAAGACAAATATAAAATACAGGCTACAAAACCTAAACCACCCATCATGGTTTTGGTCTTTGGAGATCTAGTGCATACATTTAGTATTACAGATTTTATCAGAGTGTAAAAGCCGTGGAGTTGTAATCCTTTCAGGACCACAGACGACATCCTCACTGGCAACACAATACATCCCATAAATTGTCATTCCAGTATTTTATCCTATTGTGTACATATGGCATGAAAACCTGACGAAGGAATTTAAATGGCAATACTATTTTATGTGGGGATTCATAATACCCCCAGGGCCCAGCTCCGTAATCCTTACTCAGCTGACTAATTCTTACTAATTTCAGCAGAATTACTTGAATAAACAGCACGACTGAGCATTTACCCAATACAGCACTTCCCAGCACAGATTTGAAATGCTTTAAGTAAACACCAGGAAATATTCTGGGCTTATATGTTAAGTATCTAAAGCTGAGGTATAAAGCTGAGGTGCTTTGCTAACCAGCTTGCCAAAGGGTCAACTGCAAACCAGCGGCAGAGCTTGGAAGCAAATTCACACTGAGATTCTCTGCTGCGCTTCAAACCTGCAGAGGACTTGCAGGTCAATGTGACACGGTGGCTCCATCAGTCCATGCTGGAGACCTTTCCATAAGAGAGAGCCCTGGGAAACCAGGTTTTGCAGAGCTTCTGCCCAGCAATTTGATCTAGAAAGGCCTCAGCGCTCTGGTTTTAGCCCCATCCCTACCTCAACCTCCATTCTGTCAGTCTTCTCGAGGGGTACAAAGGGATCTTTAGAGTACAAAAACAGACATAAAGCATCTAAAGCTTTATCTTACATCTTCCCAGCATGTTTATGAAACCTGGGCAGATGAGGTTCTCACATGATTCTTGTGACAAGTCACAATGTGAACCAACATGAAGGATTCCTGGAAGAACTTCTTGCTTTAGTATCACGTTAAAAAAACATTATCCCTCCCAGTTCTCAAAGAGCTGATCCAGTGATGCATTATTTGTGACTTCTATTAAAATGAGCAGCAGTTGTAAACACGATCTAAATCGTCAGCTCCAGCTCGACATTAACAAGAAAGCAGTGTTCCCATTATCTAGAAACAACAGACATTCATTTAACAGCATAATGCATAACTATTACTTTCCAACAAGTTGAATGACTGTTATTTTTTTACACATTAACACTTTAACTTTATGCATTTTATTGTAAGATTCACTTGGATGCAAGACTGTGTGCTAAACTAGTAAGCAAAAAAAAACCCCAAACCAGGGAGAGGGAACGAAAGGAGAAGCCTGGACCAGGAATGTTTTAAGTGATGCCAAACTTGCATGGAAAAAACCCCTCGATTCTCAAAAATCAAATCATTCCAGTGGCTACACTGAACCCCTAAAGCAATTTAGGAATTTGTTTCTTACAGACAATTAATCACATGCCGGCATGCCAGATGAGAACTATTGATTGCCCTTTTCCAAACTAGTGGCATTCAGACAGGAGACAGACAAATGCCCTGAGCAAGAGGAAGCATCTTCCTGCCTCTGTCTGGCATAGCTTTTAATCGTTCTTTACTAATGTGCATGACATTTTGCTGTTAATCTTTGGCAGGGTTCTTGTTCTTTTCTTTCTCTCTGAGCTATACATAGGCAGGGTGTATTTTTCATTACCTTCACTCCAAGATCCTTCATAAGCTCAGCTTCAAACTGCACCACATCGTACGGCAGGCGGAACTGGGGGATTTCAGATGTACTAAAACAAAGAGAAATGAATGCTTCTGAAATACTTCCAGCTATGAGGGAGAAAGGATTTATTTGTCACAATTCTTATAGCACACCTTAGTTAATTCTGACATATGTGAACGGAAATGTGCTGACGCTTGGCTTTTTGAAGTTATTAGAGTGACACACCAGCATCATTCACCCAATGCTAAAAATACAGGCCAGGAAGTACCTTGAGGCCAATCCTGCCCACACATGCAGGTAACTGTTTAACATATGTCGAGCTTGAGTGCAAAAGAGCTTCAGCTCCATTTCTTTTGCTCGCCAGGAATACGTAACACTAAACAAACAGAGGACACCCATTTAAGAACGGGTCTCACGGCTACTAAAAGCAAAGCGCTCTCCTAGCAATGATTCATCAAGCTATCAGGATGGACAAAGTCATTCATTTTCTATCAGCTCCTGGTCTCAAGTCTGCTTTTTGACTTGATGTTTATTATCTGGTATTTTTTCCTCCTGGGGAAGATTTGGAATGACACCTCCAAGTTCCCAGAACCACACATCTCCTGTATGGGCAAACTGCAGCGCTAGCATAAAATCTCAGTTCATATAGACCAGTACAAATCTTTACCTCCAATGAAATGACATTTACTTACGCCAGTTCAAAAGCCCTGCCATAAACCACATTGCAGGTAATCACAGTGAAGTTCTTGTTTAGACACTTTTGGCCAATGAAGATCAAAACTCTGCATATGCAGAAAAGTGAATCTCTCCCCAGATATTCCTAAAGCTCCTGTTTAATGTGTTTTCAAATTAATGAAGCTACCATTTCCATAACAAAGCACTGGCACAAGAGATTCATTGTGGCTTTGTTTTACATATCGGCAGCGACGACACCACCTTTAACATCGAACTTTGATGGGCCACAAGGATTTTCCTTATTTCAAGTCGCATCAACTTTATTTACGTTGATAAGAAAGTGGTGTTCCTCCTTCTAATTTCTAATATTGCCCTTTTTTCGCCTTTCCTGACCAGTGTGCAATGAAAAGTGTGCTATATATCAGATAATATGTAATGAACATGTCATAACAATACAACTTTCATAGGTCATTCTAAGTAAAAATGGGTCTGAGGCAGAAACTAACGTATAAAGGCAATTCTGCAACAAAGATTCGATAAAGAAATCTAATAAAGAAAGGGAAGTCCTATTTTCCAAGCCACCTATATATCTGTTGAAGGCTTGTCATGCTCCCAGAACAGCCTTGGGTGCCATGGTTCAGTGTGGGGTGTCCCTGCCCATGGCAGGGGGGCTGGAACTGGATGATCTCAAGGTCCTTTCCAACCCTAACTATTCTATGATTCTATGTCACCACCAGAATCTGTAAACTATTTCCTGCTCTTATTAAACATTTACTTACAGTTTTGTGCTGTGGAATATACCCACATATACGTACATACATGCTCCTATGCAAACACACAGTCCTGTGGGGACACATGCATGCGCATTTACGACAACACGCATTTCATGGAAGCCGTCATGCTGATCAATACTTCTGATACATCAATTATTCTGATACAACTTCTTTCAGCAGCCAAAGACAGGCTCTGACTCTGCAACAGAGAGATAGAGCGGGGCAAAGCAATGGGGCAGAAGTGCAGGAGGGATGCAGTGGATGGGACCAGCATGTCACAGATTCACCCCTTCTACACATCTGATCCAAGTTAGAGGTGCCTGATGTTTCTAAGGTGGTACCTTTGCTTAAGGGATGCCCCTTCGGCCTAGTGAAAGGAATGCATGTTGTAAACCAGCGGCGTAGCCAGGAGCACAAGCAATGAAGCTTGTCTAGTCTCTAAGCAAGAGCATGATCTGCTCACGCCTACTCTACTATTGTAAAGCTTTCACACTACTGGTGAAAAGTAGGCAAACCAGCCTGTCAATGTGAAGAATTCAGACACGGTCAGACAATCACAGGCTTAAGCTACGCTTACATATCACACCACAGAGCTGCAATCCCTAGATACCTTTCTATTGCCACAACATTACTACAGTTAGCTATGATGGAGCATGGATGTAAAGGAACATCCTAGTTAAAATACACTGTAAAAAAGCAGCTGATTCCAACTCCGACATTCATTTGGGCTTGTCAGCCAGCTGAAATAGTTTATGAAGCCTTGAAAACGCACTCATCAATAACCTAAATTTGTCAAAAGATGGACTGCAAAGATGTAGGAAAGCAATAATCAATGGCTGGTGCCACGGGCTAACCTCTCTTCTGATCCAAAATTAAAACAAGAACAAAAGGAACTGATGCCCTTAAACCAGATGTGAAACTTTCTCCAACGACTGGAAGGAAAAGCTGACCTTGATTGCTATATGCTCCTGAAGACTCAAAAGAAATCCCTTTTAAACTGCACTGCTTGACCACTAAGGACAGTAACAGAACAGGCAAAATGCAGTGTAAGGCTTTCCGCAGCAGAACAGACTGAGTTTTATTTGAAATTCAACTTAAAATACAAAGAACAGATGCAACTTAAAGCCACATCGCTTCAAACAGGCAAGCACACAGGAAGCAACTGAAGGATTGTACTGCAAGCAACTGCAGAAAGTACCGTATTATACTGCCAAGCCCAACCCGAGTCTAACCTGTCACCAAGTAAAGAGCTTCATTGTTAGAAACATGTCATTGTGTCCTACTAAAAACTGATTAGAAATGTGGTATTTATGAAAGCATATGCTACTCAGCAGGTGAGCTGGTATTTCATACACTACATTTGCAATCCTCTATGGCAACCGGCTCGAGGAAAACAGCTCCACAGTTATATATAAACACCTTGATAATTGGGTGGAATACTTCTGAACCTCACTGGGAAAAATGCAAGTAATCAGTTCAACTTCTCCAGCATTGATTCTCTATCTCCCAGAGCACTGAATAAGTATTTGACATTATGACATTATGGATCAAATTCATTAACGGTGTCAACTCTATTGATTTCAGTGATGCTGTGAAGAGAAACGCGAGCGTGTTACCCTTCTCTCTCTTTCTTTTATCTCTTTCTTTATAAACGTTTTAGCGCGAGTACATCTTCAACATACCAAATTTGATTTTGAATGGCCTCGTATCCACTAGTTAGCTTCTAAAATACATTATCTTATCCACAAAACTTAGAAGATATGATCTCAGCATTGCTATGGCGATACAAATTCACCTACAAGTAGAGAGGATGTAACACTATAGAGATATCAGCCAAGTGGTGACCACATAGGAAACCTGCAACGGTACCTTCCTTTCTGTATCTGCAATTTGAGGAAGGTTGAGAACTGCAGGAGGTTTTTTCTCTTCTGTTATGGTTTGCTAAAGCTGCAAGCCCAGGCACATGGGACAGGTTTAATCACTGTCACCTTCATCTGTGTAAGGGTAGTTCACGAAAACATTCTATGTTTAAAATTCTCCATGAACTTAGCATCAGTATAAAACAGTTGAAACAGCCACCAATTCTTTTGCTATGTAGCACTGCAAGTACTTCATCAGGCAGTAGAGGATCTTCAGGTCCTTTCCAACCCTGCCCATTCCATGATTATGATCTTGTTTTAACATTTCTGGATATGGGGAAAATGGTTCCTGACATCGCTTTCTCAAGTGTTAATTTGGTGACAACAATTCCCCCCTGGAATTTGAGAGGTCATATGAAGAGAACACAGGAGGTAGCCACCAGATTTGCAGTTAAAGCTCCCTTGTAACTGTACCCGGGTTAACCTGAATGATGAATTCTTTAAGGATTTTTTCTACTCTCTTCCTTGGTAAAGGATTGTGTATAAACTATGTTTGCTCCATAGTTTTTGCTATGCTTTCTACAATCATTGGAATCAGTGCTTTGCTGTCATTGTTTTTTACCTTAAGCCGCCAACGTAGTCATGCTTTTCAAAGATGGTGAGGTTCGAATAGCCCAATCGAGCCAAAAAGGAAGCACAACTTAAACTTGCAGGTCCTGCACCAAGAAGAGCTATCTTCACGTGATAGGCTTCAGGCATATCTTCTAGAGGAGGTAAGGACGGGTTTCTGATCTGAGGAATATTCATAGCTTTGAACACCTGAAAAGCAATACAACAGGTTACATACTTTACATTCCCTCCTCAGATTTTCTTACGAGTAACATGATGCAAGCTTCTACTTGTGCTGTCACGTATCATTGATTCATCAGGGCAGATTGCTTCAGAACATGATAGGAATTCCCAAATGACATGACGTGTGCATTTGTGAGAGATACTGGGGTTGCAGGGTTTAGTCCTTCTTGTCTCCAAACTGACCTTTCACTACCGGGAGTTTTACAGAGAAGATGGAACCTTCTGAGAAGAGCCTTACAGAGATGATCGTTGCGTTACTACCAGTAACACAACAGTAATAGGAAGTCAGCCAGAGGGCAGAGAATCTCTGCAACACCAAAAACTCCCTTCCAAACAATGTTCAGATTATTCTTACCACCAGAAAAGTATTTCTGCGAGTAACATCAAGGAGATCTTGCTTCTTCAAGAGACATCTTGTGTGACCCTGGATGAATCACCTACGGCTTGACTTTAGAGGTGGTAATAACCAACTTTAGGTGGTTTTGAAATGCTTTTAGGAACTGCCCCTCATCTTCAGCGCAGTGTTTTCAAAGGTAACCCAAGCTTTAGATGCCTCCTCTTGGATCATTTGGATACGACTTATTTCATGTGAGTTGCTGACCTATGTCAGATGTTCTCCGCTTCTCAATCAGGTGTCCAAAAGCTGTAGGCAGAATGAAAGTTAGACTGTTTTCCCCTGAACTGCCTCAAGTCCTCTCCTGTAAAATGGCAATGATCTGCTCCATTCTGTCTTGCCAGTTAAAAGTACTTTGGGACGGTCTCTGATCACTGTAATGTATTTATACAGAACCCAGCACAATGGGCTCCTAACCTAGTTGTAATGTCACATGAGTGACATCAGGTTTGGGTCTAACCAGTTCTTTGTTCAGCCGTACAGGTAGGAGGCTAGGGCAGAAAAGTTCTACATTCACTGAGCTGCACTTCACTGTGCTCTGCATTTACACACACTGTAGAGGAAGGAATGGAGTCTCTATCTTGGATAACCTACATAAGGAAAAAGAATAGATTCACAGCCCTCTGCAAGCTACTAAAGATTAGGAGCATGGAAAAACATATTCTGTGGCAGAAACACAATATACCAAGGATGCGAGTTCACTGCATTGGGATTCTCAGTCATATCGCAAACACTTCAAAGCTGCACCTCAAAAGCCCACCTATTTCAATGCAGAAACACATTCCATAAGTACCAACTAGTCCTCTAAAACACATCCATCATCCGTTGCCTTAATAAACATGCTGTTGAAGCTACTGCACCAGTTTACCAACAGTTTTTGCTGTCCTTAGAACTCAGGAAGGAAAAGGTTTTTCACATTGAACTTTGGAAATCCCGCTCATGGGGAGGATTTGCCATTTCTATTTGGAATCACTGCTCATTTTCTCCATGCACACTTGAGCACTCGTGCCAGGTAAAGCCATTACGAGTTCCTTCCCCTCCTCAAATTCCTGTGTCAAATTCCCCCAGTCTTTGTAAACTGACACAGCATTTTAACCGACTGCAAGGAGCAGGAGACAGATAATTGTTCTTCAAAAAGAACCATTTCAACCTGCCAACGATACAGTATGGGAAGGTTTAATGTGGTTAGTAATGGATTTCACAGGCTGGAAAGCTGATGTTGTGCTGTGAAACCAGACTGTGATAACCAAAATGCGCCAGGGTTACGCTCAAATCTCTGCTTTGCTACATCCACCCAGAAAGGGCTTGAATGAGACCAAGCTGCCATTAAAGTTACTCCTGCAGTTGTTTTAGAAGGCTACTTAGCGATACAAATTACAACTTGTGTATTTAATGTGTATATTGAACACTGTGAATGTGCATATACTTAATAAATGTATTATTCGTTTATTGATAACAGAATTATGCTTGTATTTATTACTGAATAGTTATACCCATCCAGTAACTGTGCTACTAAAGCGCCACACTAGCACAGTGCAGTGTTAGGTTTCAGAAACCAAGCACTCATGCAGGAAATCCCGGTGGTTCAGGCTGAATGGTCAACTTCCAGCCTGCCTGTTTGCAAAGAGGGTGAACCTGTCCTTCTTGCCGCACAAGCTGGCTGTGCTGCATATCTTGCCATCTGGAATTCGGTGGCAGCTTTGCATATTAAGGCTGGCAGGGGAACTGTGTGAAAATAGCAAACTGCTCCAATGCATCTCAAACGATTTTCACTCACTTCACGGCGAAGTTTGCCTATGCTGTAAATCACCCAATTAAATAACACTGAACTCTTCTGGACAAATCCTTTGGCGTGCAGAGATGACCTGCCTTGCAAGCAAGTGTTCAATGCCACATTGCACACGGCTGTGATAAGAATCCCAGACTGGTTTGGGTTGGAAGGGACCTTAAAGCTCATCCTGCCACGGGCAGGGGCACCTTCCACTGGAGCAGGTTGCTCCAAGCCCCTGTGTCCAACCTGGCCTTGAACACTGCCAGGGATGGGGCAGCCACAGCTTCTCTGGGCACCCTGTGCCAGCGCCTCAGCACCCTCACAGGGAAGAGCTTCTGCCTTAGATCTAACCTGAACTGCCCCTGGTTCAGTGTGAACCCATCACCCCTTGTCCTGTCGCTACAGTCCCTGATGTTCTCAACCTGCCTTCATACAGGATGTGCTCCAGGTCCTGATCATCCTCGTGGCACTCCAACTTCATCTCCAGTTTTAACCTGCTCAGAATGTGGTCCAGATGCAAGTACAGTTTAATACCACTGCCATTCTTGTCCACCTTCCCTTCAAAAAGATGATTTCCTTTTTCTTCAGGTGAAGGTTTTATTTGCTTTGGCAGTTGTTTTTAACCAATTCTGGTTATTTAACCCATATTTAACCCATATTTAACCCATTCAGGAAAATGGGACCAAATAATGGATTTTAAAGCTGAATCTTTCAGTGGAAAGACTAAGCCATTGTCCCCATGCCTGCCTTTCCTTCTGGCTCTCTCATACACAAACAATAGAGATTAGTTCGATTATTACTAGCCATTAATAGCACTGGGCATTTATTCTTTAACTGTTTATCAAATACTGTGCAACCATCATTATTTCACCATCTAGGGCCTCTTCAAACCAAACACACACAGATTCCACCCACTTCTTAAGCTCCACTTCACTAGGGTCAATAGAAAGGATCCCTCAGTTTACAAAACAAGACTATGGAGACTCTGTCCTCAAGCAAGACACAACTTGAGCAAACCAAACCAGCCGCTCTATTCTGCTCGTGTTCCAGCAATTGAACTAAATCCTCTCTTGATGTAGACGTTCATAACATATTACAGTTTCTGTATTCGCATTACTTCAACATGTAAAGGTGCGAGTGCACTTGCTCAATGTTCCCTCCAGTGTGAAATCTGGGGGTTTGTTCTCTTCTCCCTTACCATTTAAACCTCCTTCCACTGCGGCGAGCTTGGTTCTCGTTCCAAAACATGTGGTGTGCTTGACAAAGAGCAGAACTGCAGGCACTGTATGCAAACACTATAGTTCCCACTCAAGCCAACTCCAGGGATTTCAATTGCTGAGCATCTGATACAAGTTCCATTTTCCTGGAAAGTTTCAGCCAACCCACTGGAGCTGTTTTTCGGGATGCACACAGGGAAAAGCTTCTTGTTTTCCTCGTGGAATAAAATCCTCACTCCTTAGTATTAGCATGTTTTGATGACGAGAGGTGACATTTGGCAGAGTGGCAGGTGACTCAGAGAAATGCATTCTGCTAACGTGATGACAATCATTTTATGGCGTAGTAAGCATGATTTAAATGGATCTAAACCATTTAAAACCATGAGAGCAGGTTTGGAGCAGTTACTCCCGACCGTGATTGCAATTTTTATAGGAATTAGAATAAAGTAACTCACTTCAGCACTTTGGAGTTTTCCAACCGGAATTTTTCATCGAAATGCTGTGGATACCCTTCTCCACCTAGGTGCAGAATTCAATGCTTGTTTCCATGCTTAAACTCTACAGAAAGGAGTTTATTAGTCGGGTTTGCTATTAAATATCCTTCACTAATATGATGAGATACCAAACAGCTATTGACATAGCTCACATCTTACAACGGCTATTGACATAGCTGTTTAATAGATAAACACCAGCATCTAGCTGGTATTTGTTCTAGTGGGAAACATATTGGTATATTCTGAATTACTACCAGATTTCACTCATGCACAGAAAGAAAAATACAGGCCATGAAATCAGTAACATTTAGGAACCAATTGTATTAATTTCGCACTTCCCCAGTGGTTTCCATGGATATTTATCCTGTAGGCTGGTTTCCATTAATATGAGGGAGTTGACTATTTAAGGCAGAAAACCTACATAACAACTGTATTTAAGCATTATTCCAGTCCCAAGGAAAACCATGGATCTAGGACACCGCCGAGTCCATGCCTCGACATGTCACGGATCCCATCACTGACGAGGACACAGCAACATTAATCTAAATGCCTTAAAAAGAAACCAAAGAACGTTTAATGCCTGTAAAACATACTGTGGAGTTTACGGAACTTGTCCAAATAGCAGCAAGTCTCTTGGCTCTGGCCTGAGATAGAAGTCATAGAATCACAGAATGGTTTGGGTTGGAAAGGACCTTAAGATCATCCAGTTCCAACACCAACGAGGCGTCCAGGGACACCTCCCACTAGACCATGTCGCCCAAGGCTCTGTCCAGCCTAGCCTTGAACACTGCCAGGGATGGGGCATTCACAGCTTCACTCGGATTCACCCCCTGAGTTACTGGAGGGGGACAGAACTTCAGACGGCTCCACAAGAATCACGTTCAGACTGGTCAGAGCTGTCAATATGTGACTAAATGCGGCACCCTGAGCACAAGAAGTAGCTGTTGCTTCCTTACACACGGTGGGCTGGAGGAGAAGGGAGGTTGAGCATTCAGTGGAGTGCCCTCACCACAGCCCACCCGTCAAACCTGCTGACATGCCCCCAGGTTAGCAGCAGGGAAGCTCATACAATGCATCTTTTGGGATAAAAACCACATCAAGTTTCCTTCTCCAATTCCTTTCTGCCGCAACAGCAGCCAGAATGTATCTCCAGAGAGAAACAAATCACCAGATCTGTAGCTGGCACCAGAGCCCCAGTACTAAATGATCTAGTATTCAAATCCAGCACGCAGCAACTGAATGAATACCTTTTCTGTTTAGCTTCTGCTACTCTATGCAGCATGATTAACTAGAAACACAGGAGAACCTTTCAGTTCTGGGATGTCTATCCAGGAATGGAAGACTTTGAGGGCTCATTGCTAACACTACAACAGACAACGTCACAGATCACGCTTCCTTTTGACTACAAGCTTACAAACTTGCACCTGAATAACCAGTAATTTTAGCGTATTCTGGGGGACTGACAATCATACAGCTCATGCCTGTATGTATTGTCACTGCAATCTCAGTGTATTTTCACTGAACTTGTGTTCACAAGAACAGAGATGTTCCCTGATTCTAAAGTACTTGGGCAAAGGAGACAGATAAAGACATTAATATAATCCTGACCTGTGCAGCAGCAGGTGTAACCTGTGCTTGACACTCATCATTTATAACAGGGAGCTTTTACTCCATGTTATTCTCTAGATGCAACAGTTACCGTGGTAACTGCATCCCAGTGTACACATTCTACATCACAAATACAAACGGACGTTTCCTCATTTCAAACCCCCCCCTTTGAACGTTTCATTGTCAAAAATCCACCTTTTTTTTCCAGACTGGATTACAATTCACTTTGAGAACGAGCCAACCGCACTTACGGAACTCAACGGAAGGGCAGAAGGAAGATGGGAGTAAGTGTGAGGAGCCATTTTTATGTCGCTCTACCGTACGCAAGACCAATATCTTACAATTAGGCATGTTTCGCTGCAGTGGGAACAGATGATCAGTCATTGTTCAGAAGCACAAAGGGCCACACATCATACCCATATACTTGCCATTTTAAACCCGCATTCCTGGTTTAGCGCAGTTTTTACCTTTAATCTCAGCTAGCAGTTGTGCCTTTTTAGTAGCGCTCGCAACGTGTCAAGTGTATGATGCTCAGAAGAATTCCATGGAGGAAAAAAGTCTAAAACTGGCTTCATGCACAATGGAGTTCGCAGTAAATAAGCCCCTGTGGGACAAACTATTACACAGTCCATGAGAACTACCATGGAGCTCTCATTAAGAGTAGCACATGTTGCATGCCTGCATTACACCATTTGCTAACTTACTCAGATAAGTAAAGCTGTGAACACACTTTGCTTGCAGTATCTGGGCCAATATTTCTATGAGCAACAGAACCGTGTGATTTTCTTCAGTGGTATGTATTTTTGTCATGATTTTCACTTGGAAGCATTCATACCATTGTATTTTTTCCCCACTATACATACTTTCCCAATTCTAACGGAATGAAACCTAAACCAACAACACTGAGTACTAAACCGACCGCCCAGGATTACTTCGTATGAGGACTACAATACATACAAAGGCTTTGTTAAAAAGCAGCAAGTCTAAAGGTTATTAAAACCTCTGAAGGGGGCCTACAAGGATGCTGGAGAGGGACTCTTTATTAGGGACTGTAGTGACAGGACAAGGGGTAACGGGTTCAAACTGAAACAGGGGAAGTTTAGATTGGATCTAAGGAAGGAATTCTTTAGTGTGAGGGTGGTGAGGCACTGGAATGGGTTGCCCAGGGAGGTTGTGAATGCTCCATCCTTGGTGGTGTTCAAGGCCAGGTTGGATGAAGCCTTGGGTGACATGGTTTAGTGTGAGGTGTCCCTGCCCATGGCAGGGGGGTTGGAACTGGATGATCTTAAGGTCCTTTCCAACCCTAACTATTCTATGGTTCTATAAAACCAAATGTTGTCATTTTCGGATACCACAAAATCCTCCAGATGATAGCATTTCCTGACGTGTTGTTTTTGTTACAGTGCTAAATCGTGCACCAACCTTACTTTGTTAGAACTCCTCTCACTGGAAACAAACTTGAAACGTGAGGAGCGAAGCCATTTGGAGCCATTCATCCTCCCTGCAGTTTTTCTATCAATCACTGTGCCAGCACTGAGCCTTTTTTAATAGATTTCTAAAGATTTTTGAAGAAAAATAGCAGATATTTAGCATTATCTAGCAAGCCATAATTCCTCTCTATTAATCATAGCATTAGGGCTAAAAGGAGACACAAATCAAGTTTTAACAGATATTACTTGCATTTGGTTCCTAAAGAGTAATATTTCATCATTGTATTTATCATCTATTTGACAAGTGCTTAATGTTTCTTCTTTATTCTTTTCGGGGGGGGGGGGGGGGGTGTCGGGTTTGTGCTGGTTATTTGTATTTCTTTAAGCAAAAAGTCTTCTGCTTTGCAAAAAATAGCCTATTTTTACATATAAGGAATAAAGCTCATTAGACGATAAGGTAATAAAATTGCCTCAAGTGATAAAATCTGAATATACACATACAATATATGTATATACATATATTTTATATCCATAAATACACACGTATACTGTATATACACATAGAACAAACACAATTCACTGTTTCAAGCCTCAGCCTGTGAGGAGAGCGTTGGTCCAAACGGATTCTCACACACTTGTGCATTCAAACCCCTGGAAAACTGAAGTGGATAGCTACCCAAATGGCAGATGGGAGAGAAGGTTGAGCAACAGCTAGCAGAAATGTTTAGCAGGTGTTCCTTTGCAAGTCTCCTGGAGAGAAGCAAGGAGGGATACAAACAGATTTAAGGAGAAGAACTGCAGCAGGTAGCACTGGTTGCTCGTCGAATCCTGACCCACAGCTATCGAGAAGGGGGTGTGAGGTCTCTGGATGATGGCACAGGTAAAAACCTTGGCCTTACAGACGTTATCATCTGGTACTTCACACTGATCTGCATTTCTACTTTGGGCTGTCTCTACAAAGTTGTTGGGTTTTTTTCTCAGGCCTTGTAGAGGTGACTGGGATTTCACTGTATGTTTGTGAATGTGACCAGCCAAATGGCCCAAGATACAGAAGAGGGACATGGTTATTAGTTAAGGCCTGTATAGAAATTTACGGTCTTGACACACACATATACTTCTTCCATACAGCCACAACTCCCTCACTTTACACAAAGACACTTCAGAGATGAGATCAGGTGAGCTTAGTACAAATTTGCCATGCCTGCAAAGGATTTAATGTATGCGCGGTATCCTCTGCCTTCCTTCAGATGGAAATTAGAATCATGCAATCACCTGGGTTGGAAAAGCCCTTTAAGCTCATCCAGTCCAACCCTTACCCCAGCCCTGCCAAGGCCACCCCTAACCCATGGCACTGAGGCCTCGTCTCCACGGTGTGTGAACACTTGCAGGGACGGTGACTGCAGCCCTGCCCTGGGCAGCCTGTGCCAATGCCTGAGCACCCTCTGGGGCAGGAATTGTTCCTCAGCTCCATCTAAACCTGCCCTGGTGCAGCTTGAGGCCGGTTCCTCTTGTCCCATCCCTTGTTCCTTGGGAGAAGAGACTGACCCCACCTCACTACAACCTCCTGTCAGGTAGTTCTAGACAGTGATTGAAACTATATAGTCACAAATGATGCACATGCACCTCACCAGAAACCCTCCATAAGACTTCCTAACAACAAGGGGCAAGTAACAACCTTTGCTTCAGTAACCAAAATACACACATACCAGCATGAACTAATACATTTACACATACATATGTGTGTGTATCTCTTATCTATGCAGACAAATACACACAGGTACACACAGACATATATTCCAGGTCAACCTGAAACAACTTGCTTAGTTTTGACAAAACAGAACAGTTAAAAGCCTAAATCATCTGAAACTTCTTAGCCACAACACCAATACAAACGCACACTAGTTCTGCCATAGATCTACACCATGCCCACAACAGTTCAACATCTACTTAACATGCAGTTGCAGATGCAGGTGCACTTGATCTTCTTCCCGAAGCAGCCTACTTCAGTAACATCCACAATGTCAGCTGCCTTAGATAAACCTTTCAGTAGAAAACAAATTGTCTCAACTACCAACGTTTCTTGTTCACAAATAACGTTCCTTATGTTCCTATAAAGTGTTGCCTTATGAAAGCATTTCCAAGCTTCAGAATGTGCTGTAAGGAGTAAGATAACTATTTTAACATCCTACGCCATTGATTTTATCAGTACCAACTTTTTCTTACACAAACCATTAACGTAGGCAACCGCTTAGACAATACTCACTGGTACATATGTAGAATTTAAGACATTTGTGAGTCTGACCTACCTCAGTAGCAAACTGCTGCAATCCACCAATGTTAATGGGTCCCTCCTCAGTGGCATACAAATTGCAGCCACCAACACAGAGATCTGATGTTGGACACACCATTCCACACGTCAGGCCGAGGGGATTGTCAGAAAGGATCATTTTGGCAGCTCCATAGTAGTTCTGAAGAGGGGAAAAGGAGAGAGTGAGGGAGTGTCGCATACCCAGGAAGCAACAATTCAAGAGAAAACACAAAACACTGGTTCTGGTTAACAGAGTAATATAAAAATAAGAGTACAATAAATGACACTGACATTGTTTAAATGCACCAACATTAATCTGCATTATGTCAAAGATGTTGAAAAGAAAGCAAACTTGTTGATTCTGCAAAGATAAACCTTTTTAGCTTGCAAAATCATAGAATCATAGAATAGTTAGGGTTGGAAAGGACCTTAAGATCATCCAGTTCCAACCCCCCTGCCATGGGCAGGGACACCCCACACTAAACCATGGCACCCAAGGCCTCATCCAACCTGGCCTTGAACACCGCCAAGGATGGAGCATTCACAACCTCCCTGGGCAACCCATTCCAGTGCCTCACCACCCTCTCAGTAAAGAATTCCTTCCTTAGATCCAATCTAAACTTCCCCTGTTTCAGTTTGAACCCGTTACCCCTTGTCCTGTCACTACAGTCCCTGATGAAGAGTCCATCCCCAGCATCCTTGTAGGCCCCCTTCAGATACTGGAAGGCTGCTCTGAGGTCTCCACGCAGCCTTCTCTTCTCCAGGCTGAACAGCCCCAACTTTCTCAGCCAAATCAGTTAAAAGCCTCTTCCACCTGAGGCGGCTGTAGGACTTTTAGTGGCCTAACAGGTCTATGTTTGAAACCTCCTGTGCCTGCATTATATACTTGTAAATACTTTCTCTATTTCTAGGTCAATTGGGCAGTAGCTCAGTCGTAACCCTTGCTGGAGACCTGACCAGCAAGTGCAACTTGGAGCATCAGTTCTTTATGACACAGAGAATGAAAAGCTTATTTCACACATCTGTG
This sequence comes from Psittacula echo, assembly GCF_963264785.1. Lineage (NCBI taxonomy): Eukaryota > Metazoa > Chordata > Aves > Psittaciformes > Psittacidae > Psittacula > Psittacula echo. The sequence goes on from NC_137740.1 coordinate 63,997,747, forward strand.
CACACCACCTCTGCGGATAGTCCTGTCCTTCACACCAGATCAGTACTGCCAATTGTTCAGACCCATGATGGGAAGAGAAGGAAGCTTCTTATGTACCAACCTGTCCATACTACACCACTGAACTCTTTTTCCTCAACTACATACGGATCAGGGCAAACCCTGAGTTTCCTGTTTCCCTAAACAGTAAACCAGGGAACTGATAGAAGGAGTTACGCACAGTTCATAACTTCACCCATGCTCAATATTCAGTGCACATCTTCAGCAAAGGAATATATGATATATGAGAGCTGGAAAGATTTCTTCCCATAATAAAAATCCTCAGAAATGGACATCAGCAAGTTCCCAGCGTCTGATGCCGTGAGAAAACAACCCCTGGTTGGTTTTTGGGTTTAGACTGGATAATTCTCTTAAGAGGGTGAATCAGAGGAGTGAATTGAAGTCTCATTTAGAGTGGGGCAACTACTGATGGCTGCTCTGAATATACATTACACTGACATTCATGACATCATGGTGGAACTGAAGCAAACCGCTTACATCCTATCCTTGCTGCTGTAGAGTCAATACAGAATTTTACTCCATGTAGACTCCAGGTCTTCATTTTAAGCCCCACCAAGGGAAGCCCATGAAGCTGGGTTAATGCCAGAGTTTCCTTTAAGGGCCAGAAGACAGCCCAGTACGCAGCACATAGCTGAGGTGCCACAGAAGAGCAAGAATCCAGTTATGAATCAAACGAGCAGCGTCAAGATCTGACAATACAACCAACAACGAGTGACAAGGCTTTGCTTTGGAACGTTCAATTCACTAAAGATGGACCAGAAGACAGAGCATGAAACTTGCTGAAGTTAAAGCCAACGCTATAAACACGGCCTAGAGATTCCCAACAGAATGCCAACGTTTAAGAGATGTCTCTGTAGATGTAACTGGACCTTTTGCTTACAGATACTGGTCGACCGCACAGCATGAACCCCTGTCCATCACCTGGGTGTACTTGCATGGGATTTTCCTAGGCACTATTAAAATCCATAGGCAAACCCTCTACACAACTCTTGTGGGAGAACTTTCAACCATTTTGCTTGTGGTGCCTGCTAAGTCACTTTATCATCCCCAATTCTCATGTAGTCCAATGTAAAGGAGGATTAGTTAAACAGAAATAGTAGGTATTAGCAAATATTTTTGCCCTTCCAGATGAATGACGCTGTTTTGATACACCACAGCTTGTCAAAGCTGCTAAAAACAATCAGTAAAGCCATTGTAAGCTCAATTGAGCAGCAAAACATGGAAGTCCAGCCATATGTGAGATGTCCCTGACACACAGCCATGCAGACAGCAGAGGTGACATAGTCTATGCAGGAGACCTGCATCTTTCTGCAGCAGCACTCAGAGACCAGCCCAGAGACCCGGCAGCATCTTAAGTGGCACTAGATGTCTGTTCCCCAAGCAATTCCATCTGACCATTCCTTTTTTCCACTCCAAAGGAATAATTGCAAACTAGTGGAGGGATTTTTCTCACTAACTCAAAGACAAAATTGTTCCCAAAGAACTCCCATCCAGGTTGATATTTCACTACATATGAGAGTTAGATGTTCCCTTTGTCTTCAACTCCAGTTCAATGGAAACACCTACAGCAACGTGCATTTCCAGTTAAGTAACTTCATTAAGGATTTTCTACATTTCTAGGTTTTGTAATTAAAATCAATATACGAAGCTGCTAAATGTTCCTTCTTAAGCTTAATACTATTACATCTCTGTAAAGTATGGTCTCACACTTGAGCTGTGCCACTACAGGCAGCATCAACCCAGCTGGTGCATTCAACTTGTTCTGCAAGCTCAACCCAAACTCTGAGCACAGCTATGCTATGGAAAGACAGAGTAGCTTCAGAGAAATGGGGCCAGGGGCAGTGTGGGTACACGACTGAAATCATGGCTGATTGAAGGAAACCTGCCTCAGAACATCCAGAGTTCTGTAAGGAAGAGACTGGGACTCAAGTCCTAATGGGAATGAATGAACTCCTATATTGGGGGAAATAGGATGGAGGTCCAGGTTTGGGAAGTTTTGAGATGTTATGGTCATGATTTGACCACAAATAGCGGTAGCGCAAAAGAAAAAGAGGAATCATTCCAGTTCTCTTCCGGTGAGAGCACCATAAGGTGTACATATACAGAACATCTTACCGTGATAAATATTAAGACATCAGGTAAACTGTATCAAAGAGTATGTATCTTCTACTCTTAACACTTGAAATAAGTTTTAATGATAAAATAAAAGACAGTCCCACCTGAAGCCCAAAGTGTTCCACTCATGTTTGGGAGCAGCAGGGCAAGTCTTCTGCACTGCTTCACGAGTGTGCTCCAAGTGTGCTAAAGCAGACACCTCTAAAGACGCAAAGGAAGCTCAGCTTCAGTGATGACCTGGCTTTCCTGTCTGCCAACAAAAAGTCTCCCTGTGTCAATTTTACTATTGGTGAATGCAGAATCATACAACCCCAGACTGGTTTGGGTTGGGAAGGACCTTGAGATCATCCAGCTCCAACCTCCTGCCACCTCACACTAGAGCAGCTTGCTCCAAGCCCCTGTGTCCAACCTGGCCTTGAACACTGCCAGGGATGGGGCAGCCACAGCTTCTCTGGGCACCCTGTGCCAGTGCCTCAGCACCCTCACAGGGAAGAGCTTCTGCCTTAGATCTAACCTGAACTGCCCCTGGTTCAGTGTGAACCCATCACCCCTTGTCCTATCGCTACAGTCCCTGATGCAGAGTCCCTCTCCAGCATCCTTGCAGCCCCCTTCAGACACTGGGAGCTGCTCTGAGGTCTCCACGCAGCTTCTCTTCTCCAGGCTGAACAGCCCCAATGTTCTCAGCCTGTCTCCATATGAGAGCTGCTCCAGCCCCTGCTCATCCTCGTGGCCTCCTCTGCACTTGCTCCAACAGCTCCACGTCCTGCATGGAGACACCAGAACTGCACACAGCACAACGCCCATGAGAAAGGATCAGAATTAAAGGGAGACTGGCTTCATTAAAACGACCAAGTTACTCCAGGTCATAGCATGATGCAAGCTGCCTTAACACTCTGGAGTCATGTTTTTAGATGCTGAACTAATAAGATGACTCAGTGAGCTGGTTTCTTACAGACGTCACGGAGGAAGCAGGTCTAAAAACTAGAATGTTTCCAAACCTTTTAATGAGGTGAATGTCTGCTCCTGCCTTTGTTCATAGGATCCTTTTTTCCTGTGCGCTTCTATAGAAATAAATGAATCTAACTGGATAGGATGTTCTGTGGTTTCCTACATCAAAATGTCAATAAATACTACATTGCTAACACAGGGAACAAAACCGAGCCTTAAACAGACATCAATATTCAGTGGAAACCAGGCAGAGGAGGATCTCCACATGTATCATTTGGAAGCATTATATAATTTGCATGCAAATGAGACTGTGTTTTAGTTGGAAAAAACCCTATTAAAGCACATAGGATCAATACTGAGAGCCCAGAAGCAATTGCGTTTACTATCAGGAAATGCTCATAGCATCTTTTTGTTCCAATTCAATTCAAGAGCTGATCAGGGTGTTCCGATATTGCCCTTTTTCTCCCAAAACAATGAAGAATACGCATTGTGACGCTTTGTGTAATAAGAATGACCACACGGACTCCATCAGGATTTTGGGGACAGAGTGAAGACTTCCAGAGGAAAGAAGGACAAAAAGCAGTAATTCCCTTTTCATCCGGGTTTAGTTTCAGAAAAGGGAGACGCAGCAAAAAAAAAACACCACGGGGAAATATCACCACCTCCTATCGCCGCTCATGTTCTGCGATGGCTTTAAGACTTCCTCCGGAGAGACTGGATTGGAATGCTTCCCCAGAGCAAAGAGCCACTATTTAAAGTACGTTGTTATATAAGAAGCATTTTTCACACTGACACACACACCAGTTCAAATAGTACAAGAAACGCCCCCGAGTCTGTCACCGCCCCCCCCCCCCCCCCCCCCAATACCTCCCGAAGAAGAAGGAACACAACCGAACGGCAACTTCTTCCAATCATGCATATTCTGTATTATAATGCTGATGAGCTTGAATCAATCCCGAAATCTTTCACATCCTTTGACTCGTGTCATCAGGACGGGGCTGTAATTTCACACAGTGTCACTATCTTTCTATGAGGAAGAACGGAAGGAATATCTTGTACTGTCATTTTGTCCTTTGTAGTCTAGAATGTGAGAGATTCCTTAATTGACACAGTGTCATCGCAAAAGTCTATTCTACATAATTACACGATGGCAACTGAAACCAGCTGTCAGCCATTCCATTACACTAAGTACAAACAGACATCTCAAGAAAAGTCACTGTTTCGAGTGCATCAATTTAACGCCATTACTACTTTTTCCTTGAAAATGCTGGGTTTTTGTATTTAGTGACCTGGAATATACAAAGAGGAACAGAGAAAGCGGAATAAAACAGCCCTTTCCCAAAGCCGGGGCCTCAGAGGAGTACTTAAAGATTAATCGTGATGCATATCTAGATATAATTATTCCCAATCATCGAGCAGCTTTCTGACTTCCACAATCCTTCATTGTATTAACAGGATCCCACTTACAGTGTTTTACATATGAACTGTGACTCATGAGTTTCTACAGCCTTTGCAACGGCATAGAGATGTCCTTTGTTAATTGACTCAGAGTTCTCCTGGCACAGAGAAGCCATCATTCTGCTCCTCTCACCTGTCAGAATCCTCTCCACCCTTTTCCCTTCTCCTTCACTTCATTTTCCCTTAATGATCCCGTAGCTTTTTGTCTCCTGCCTTCCTTTGCCACGCTCTTTTCTTTCTTTCCCATTTCCAGCAGATTGCCACAAACACTTTTACCTTCATTCCCTCGATCTCCTAAACATCGGATTCACCCTTAGCCTTTGGTACCCATCTCTATCTTCCAGTTTGCTCCCTCTCCCACTCCTCCCTTGAAGACATGAATTTCCTTCCTGAAAACCCCACACATTTCCTTTGGGTTTACTGAAACTTAAGCCTGAAATCCAAAAATCTACTTGTGATGCACAACTTCCCCTGTACTGTCCCTGACATTCATTTCTCTCTCCATTTCCCTCCCAGCATTCTGCATCGTCCACGGACAACCTTTTATCCAGAGGGCAGCGTGGCTTTGCTGGTTTGGGGATTCGGGGTTATGGGGGGGGGGGGGGGGGGGGGTTTGCTGGTTGTTGTTTGGGGGTTTTTTAATGCTGGTCACCAGAAGGCTTACATGTACCTATCAAGTCTGTTAGAAAACGGTTGCTGTGTCAGTTCACATCAGTTTGTCTTTATCATGAAGGGATTTGGGAGAAGATGGCCTTTCAGAACAAGGAGGGAACTGTTGACTCAATGTCAGGAATCGTCGTAATCCGGCAAGACTTGAGATAAGAATGGGAGAACAGAGAGTTTCAGCGACAAAGAGAGATTTCGGAGTACTGATACCACAAAAGCTACTTCTTCACCCTTAATTCTTCATTATTGACTCAGACCATCAAGGCTGAGTCACTCGCTCCTTATGCCTGGGCCATGTCATATAACTTCATACCCCCATGCCTGAACTGCACCAACACGCTGTTTTTCAACGCAACTACTCAACCATAAAGGTGTCTGATCACAAACTCCAAGTCGCACTGAACGACACAAAGGCAGAGCTGCTGCTTGCTGATGGCACACACTTCTGCTCACACGAGGTAAGCTGGACAAGCTGCATGAGAGTTGCTTCTGGAAAGCCCTAGGATTGTCTGCTGCTGTACAGGATCTGCCTGTGCCAGCTCTAAAGGGTGACGGGTGCTGGAAGTCCATTCTACCAAGTCCTTTTTGCTCTGATGTAGCAATACAGGGAAAAGAGGACATAAAATCCTAAACTCACTCCTGGTGCTCACTCAGGGCTAGAACAAAACTTGCCTCTGCAGCAGCTGAATGCTTTCTATTCTTAGTGGGTTTTCCTTGTTAAAGAAAGAAATAACTAAGATGGCACTTGTGCACTGTAAAACAAAGAACACGCACTCTGCAAGGAGGAGGCTGTATTTAAAGAGAGGGCAGCTGGAAGTTGGAATACTACTTTGGTGCCATGGTGATGTTTAGAAACAAAAGTAGGGATGGGCGCATGGTGAATTTGAAGTCTGGCCTCTGAGAGCCACAACTGCAAGAAGAAACACTGATTGGAAAGACACAATAGAAGAGATTGTACCTTTATGAAGTGGAGTTGTAATCCAGTTTGTATGGGGAAAAGAGGATGGAAGCCGTGGCCGAAACTCCACCGTGTCACAGCAGCGAGCACAATACAGCATAAGTGACATCCTTCTTCTCAAAGAGGCTCGAGGCTCATTGAGTCTGGCAATTCAATTACCCTCTCAACCCAGAAACAACCCCTCCTCCCCTGTCTTCTACTCCTGAGCTCAGGTCTAACGCCAGAACAGCCACAACAACTACACTGTACACGGCCTGTAAGTACCTAAAAAGCCTCAGGCTTAAGAGAACAAGAATCCCTGACCTTTTAAGATTGCTGGAGCAGTTTGCCAACAAAACAAACTACGTACAATGGAGCTCTTAAATACCTGACAAAGTAATTCACTTGCAGTACGCCACTGTCTAAATACCCTGTATTAATAATGAATCGCATTTAAATGAATACCTGCGTGCAAACCTGCTCACTGCTTACACAGGGATGAGGACCAGGGATACATTGAACTGTATCCCTCCTAAACAAGCAGAAAGGTAACCTGGTGAAGAGAGTTTCTCGAGTGATGAAGACAGCTTCAGAAGCAGGATGGAGACTTTAATAAGCATAGAAAGTATACCCCAATTTACTGACCTCAAATACCTGAATGTTCTACACTTCACCTATTCCTTTCGTCTCGAAGCTACCAGATATATTGATGAGATTTTGGCTTAAAAATGAAAAGGTGAAAACAGGCAAAACTGTATTTATCCATTATGAAATGTATTTTCAACAAGTAAAATATCCTTGATCATGCGAAGTAAATACTTCTATGACATTAACACAAAACTATTCAGCAAGCAGATTGCTGCATGATACCTGACTGATTCTGCCAATAAAAGTTTAGGGGGAAATGCATTAAAAAGTGAAAAATTCCTTATTGGTTCCGTTAAAAACTTATCAAATTAGGAGTTTTAGTGTGCTTGTCTTGTTTTCTGTCTGCTCTAAAAGTGTATGGTGCAGGAAGCCCAGGCACTACAGTGACAGCGCAAGAGGGGAGAGGACACTGCAGGAGCAGCCATAGTAATGGCTCTCAGGCTCTGCCAAGGTGGTGATTTCAGGTTTGGCACTCCTCTCTCAACTATCACCTTCTGTCTATGGCTTGCTTGGCACAAAACAGGAGTTTCAAAGTGCAGTAGTGTAAAAACAGTAGCACACACCCATACCTAGAAAAAGAAATCCTATTCCTAAGGGAAAGCAAAAGAATTGGCAGTTATTTTTGAGGAAGAACAGAGATTTATTTCCCTATTGGATGGACCTTCAGAGCTCACTCCAGTCCAACCCCCTGCAATGAGCAAGGACATCTTCAACCAGCTCAAGTTGCCCACAACCACATCCAGCCTGGCCTTGAGTGTCTCCAGGGATGCGGCATCTCAACGTGTTTGGTTGTGGGGTTTCCTCACTTTTAGGTTTTGGGGTTTTGGAGGGGATTGTGTTGGTTTTCTGTTTGGTTGTTTAAGTCAGCACTACAGCTCTTGCAGAGGAATCCTTCCACAACCAGGTTATATTGGATTTCTTCCAACAGGGTAAGGATGGAAAGCAATGGGCAAGACGATGTAAACTCACACTTGGAACTGGAATGCACAGAAGGATGCAATTTCCCATCCTAACATCTTGGCTAGCAGAAACCAAGCACCTGACTTATTAAAAAGCTTCCTGCGTGTGGATGCTTCCTGCTGCCTAAGCAATTATCAAGCACCAATGGGAGGTAAAAGCAGTTACCAAAACTGCTGTATACCTTTCATACAAACTAGCTTCAGAGTGGATACAGTAGCTATGGATAGACAGGGATAGGGTCTGGAAAGAAAGGCTGGAGATATGTTTCAGTAATCTAAGATACTCCATTTTTTCCGTAAGGACTATTCAACCTCCCGAGGGAATAGGAGTACACTGGTGATGCTTCTTTAAAGCAGGATTTCTTGATAAAGCAGCAAGCGATCGGGTCACCTGCTCAGGGCAAAACCCGACATCTGTAACTTCCAAGATGATTTAATATCATCAAACAGCCCAAACTCTGTAAGGTTGATCACTGACCGTCTGACAGCTTAAATGTGGACCTATTAAGACCTAGTTCTTCTGACATCTTCTGTGGCACTCTTGAGCCCATATTCCCTGCTTCCTTATTCCCAGCTTTTGTGGTTAGATAATCATGCCCTTTTCCTTTCCTCAACACATCACCCTATCCGACTCCAAGCAGCACATAATTCATTTCTTACTAAGAAAATACCATCCTGCTAAAATACTTGCATAAAATTTGCTTTCAGTTTCCTAAACAAGCTACAGCACAATGATGAGATGGAGACAGGCAGTTTCATTACTGCCTTGTCCCTTCTCTCTTCTGTTTGTGTGCTTCATGATTCCTGAAGAGGTAATAAGCAGCAGTACAACACAGAGTATGGTTGCAAACAGATACCTACGTTCAGCAAACAAATGCTGGAGTGACAGGATACATGCAGATGCTGGACATAATACCAATTACTGCAAACCATATCAACACACAGTTAATGTTATAATTGATACATGTTCCTTAATATCTCCTCTTATCCTAATGTTTCTTGTTAAGGTGCAGAATTTACCAGTATCTTCTCTTCTTATACTACAACACACAGTGCAGTAAAAGCAACGTGGCTGTTAACGTGCACACGGCAGTGCTGCTGTTGCCCACTTCACTCGGGCTTTACCTGCGTTGGCCCTTTCAGCTGCATCTAAATGAGACATGTTAGAGCATAAAATGCAGCCAGAAAATCTCTGTAGCACCCCCAGTAGATTATGAGTCTAATTGGACTTCTCCAGACAAATAAATCACACAGCACCTAATGATGGGAAGCACATTTTAAAAGGTATGAGGCAGTCAATATCTACTCATCTTTAGGCTATCCAAGACAGCCTAATTAATCTTGTCACATCAACTTTGATGTCATCCTTGTTTCTAGTTCTAACTGTTAAAGCCAATTGTAAACCACAAATCCAAATAATGTCTTCATGTTTTGAAGATTTCATGATGGCTGTTTAGCCTGGAGAAGAGAAGGCTTCGTGGAGACCTCAGAGCAGCCTTCCAGTATCTGAAGGGGGGCTATAGGGATGCTGGAGAGGGACTCTTCATCAGGGACTGTAGTGACAGGACAAGGGGTAACGGGTTCAAACTGAAACAGGGGAAGTTTAGATTGGATATAAGGAAGAAATTCTTTACTGAGAGGGTGCTGAGGCACTGGAATGGGTTGCCCAGGGAGGTTGTGAATGCTCCATCCCTGGCGGTGTTCAAGGCCAGGTTGGATGAGGCCTTGGGTGCCATGGTTTAGTGTGGGGTGTCCCTGCCCATGGCAGGGGGGTTGGAACTGGATGATCTCAGGGTCCTTTCCAACCCTAACTATTCTATGACTCTATGATTACAGTATAACAGCCTATTAAGAAAGGAAAAGGTACAGGACCTCCAAAGAGGAGTTCTGTTTATTCCTGCTGTATTGTATTAATAGTCTAAGGGAGGGACTACATTTGCACTCATCAGAGCCTCTTACTGTAAACTGCAGGAAACCATTCCTTGAGATAACCACCTTCGTGCCAAACTGCTGCCCAAAGCAAATTCAAACTATCAGCACTTCTTGAAAAAACCCCAAACCCCAAAAAAAACTTTTCAACTGTAACTCCTCAGGTAGCAGCAAGGTTCAATAACTACATTGTAATGCTCAGGGGTTTGGAATATCATTGTGTTTGAAAAGCATCAAACCCCAAAACGTCATCAGAAAGTGACCTGATTTGCTTTATCCATTATCTGTCCAGGCCCAGAACAGAACTAAAACCAATTAAAAACTGTTCAGCTTCAAAGCATCTGTTGTAAAAGCTATTTGTTTTAAGACTTCGTAGAGAGAAACCCTGAAACACCGTCTCAGTAACAGGACTGCTGCTACCTGCTTCCATGTTCCAAGCCTGATGTTACCTTGTTCGCAATACTTGTGATGAACGACTTGATGTCCAGATTAGTTGGGCAACTCTTCTGACAGGGGGCATCGGCACACTTTAAGCACCTACAGGAATAAAGGAGAAAGTGTCAAGGAGATGTGGAACACAAACGCTGCCAATAAGGTTTTTGAGTTAGCATGGTAGAAGATAAGCCACAAAGGAATAATAGAGAGCATCTTCACTAAATTTCTATTTAAAAATTCAAAATTCAAACATGATCGCTATTGACTTGCATTCAACACTGACTGGTTGCGTTCTGTTAACTCTGTTTTAACAAAGCCAGGCTGTAGGATGCAGTTACAGACATACGGACTACAGATGTCCCACTATTAGGAAACAACGCCTAATTACACAGCAGTCACTCTTCCCCTGGCATCCAAGATTGCTCAACTTCTGACCATATCATTCTTCTATTTGAAAAACATCTGTGCCAGGAACCTGAATGTATTCATGTAGTTCTGGAAGTGTCACTGTGGATTACATGCTGGAGGTTGGATAACCAGATGTACAAAAGCAACAGTATTTCCACAGCAGAATTACTTGGTCCTGCATGTGCCAAAGACTTAGAATGCTGATAAATTTTCAAGTCACTTCTCTACGGGTTTCCTGCAATATGTTTGTGACCTCTGAGAACAATGCTTTTGACATTAGGGCCAATAAGACTATTGACGATTCACAGAATCATAGAATAGTTAGGGTTGGAAAGGACCTTAAGATCATCCAGTTCCAACCCCCCTGCCATGGGCAGGGACACCCCACACTAAACCATGGCACCCAAGGCTCTGTCCAGCCTGGCCTTGAACACCGCCAGGGATGGAGCATTCACAGCCTCCCTGGGCAACCCATTCCAGTGCCTCACCACCCTCACAGTAAAGAATTCCTTCCTTATATCCAATCTAAACTTCCCCTGTTTCAGTTTGAACCCGTTACCCCTTGTCCTGTCACTACAGTCCCTGATGAAGAGTCCATCCCCAGCATCCTTGTAGGCCCCCTTCAGACACTGGAAGGCTGCTCTGAGGTCTCCACGCAGCCTTCTCTTCTCCAGGCTGAACAGCCCCAACTTTCTCAGCCTGTCTCCATACGGGAGCTGCTCCAGCCCCTGATCATCCTCGTGGCCTCCTCTGGACTTGTTCCAACAGTTCCATGTCCTTTTTATGTTGAGGACACCAGAACTGCACACAATGCTCCAAGTGAGGTCTCACGAGAGCAGAGTAGAGGGGCAGGATCACCTCCTTCGACCTGCTGGTCATGCTCCTCTTGATGCAGCCCAGGATACGGTTGCTTTCTGGGCTGCGAGCGCACACTGCAGCCGGCTCATGTTCATTTTCTCATTGACCAACACCCCCAAGTCCTTCTCTGCAGGGCTGCTCTGAATCTCTTCTCTGCCCAACCTGTAGCTGTGCCTGGGATTGCTCCGACCCAGGTGTAGGACCTTGCACTTGGCATGGTTAAACTTCATCAGGTTGGCATCAGCCCACCTCACAAGTGTGTCGAGGTCCCTCTGGATGGCATCCCTTCCCTTTTCCATTTTCCCGATGGAAATCCCCAAAATCCTCTTCTTGTCATCCCTAATGACAAAACCGAACTGCATATTCACCGTGTATATATACACAGTAAGTAGCAAGGAATTATTAGCTGTTCCTGCTTAGTCAGCCATGAGGACAGAATCATAGAATCAACCAGGTTGGGAAAGACCTTTAAGATCATCAAGTCCAACCATTACCCCAGCACTGCCAAGGCCACCACTAACCCATGTCCCTAACAGTGATACACACAGTAATATACCACTCTGGTTGCTTGCACAAGTCCCATTTAAGAATTAAGCTCTCGAGGTATTCTATGCAATCTGCAGTAAGGAAATGCAATTTCCTTATTATTTCCTTATTATAAATTAAATTATATTTATTTCCTTATTATATCCTTATTTCCTTACTATAAATTAAGGAACAAAGGTAAAAGTCAGCCTAAAAAGTAAAATGGTTCTCTCCTAAACACAAAGGTACTTGTACATACTTTCAGTTTTACATCTAGAATCGTAGACCGGTTTGGGTTAGAAGGGACCTTAAGATCATCCAGTTCCAAACCCCTGCCATGGGCACAGACACCTCACACTAAACCATGGCACCCAAAGCTCTGTCCAACCTGGCCTTGAAACACTGCCAGGGATGGAGCATTCAATCGTATCAGTATCTATCACAGGTCAAGTGCCACACTACCATTATCTCGGAACTCATTCAGTTATCCCAGATGCTCTTTCAAGATCATTTCTTTATCAGACAGAATTCATGCAAATTCATTGTGGGTTTTACAATCTATGGAAAAGGAAATAAAACCTGTTTTTTATGTATTATCTGAGCACAACTACTGAAGTTCCACTGGTCCACCGTTAGGAGTGGTACCTGTTACTGGAACTGCCTATTTTCAGCCATAGAACATCTGCAAGAGACCTGTGGACTACATGCACAAGGAAAAGACAAGCATATGAAAAGGAAAGAAATGCTTCAAACACCCGCAGTGAAAAACTGGCCTGATTGTCAATCACAGACACTGCTTTTGGTTTGCTCTGGGGATATTTTGGTCAGTTTTTTTCAGTTAAGAGTGGAATAAAAGAGAAGACCAAGCCAGTTAAATAAAGGATTAGTCTTTCCCCTTTGTATTCATTGTCATCTGGCTGGGTACTGAAGCACCATGGCACCAGCAAAATGTGAAGGCACTTGGTAGAGGCTGTTTGGATCCTCTCACGGAACCAGTGATGGGGAAAAGATGCTAAGGGATATAGTTAAAGGAAAAAAGGTCTGAGAGGCTGCAAAAGCTATGAAATCTGATAAAGCCAAATCCAGGTTGAACACCAGAGCGGGTTACTAGTTCAAGCAGCCAGATGTCAGAGGGTTCTGGCATAAGAGCACAGTAAGTTTAGCTGTGACTTCAATATACCTTAAATACCCGCTGCCCAGCACTACCCACTGACAGACCCATGCTCTGAATGCCTTTACAAGCAAAAGCAGGCTAGTGGAGATCCCAGAGGGTTGATGTGGCCAGAGCACTGAGTCAAGAGGTCCTAGCATTCTAAGCAGACAGAAAGGCAGAGAAGTTTTAGTACTAGAAGCCAGAGAAAAAGGAGATACAGCAGACAAAATACATGAGTATGAGGGCTCAGATGACCATTTTGCCTGGTAGGCAGTAAGGAAAGAAAAGACATGGAAAAGACAGCGTTTGAAGGGGGCTCCAAGGATGCTGGAGAGGGACTCTTCATCAGGGACTGCAGCGATAGGACAAGGGGTGATGGGTTCAAACTGAACCAGGGGCAGTTCAGGTTAGATCTAAGGCAGAAGCTCTTCCCTGTGAGGGTGCTGAGGCGCTGGCACAGGGTGCCCAGAGAAGCTGTGGCTGCCCCATCCCTGGCAGTGTTCAAGGCCAGGTTGGACACAGGGGCTTGGAGCAAGCTGCTCCAGTGTGAGGTGTCCCTGCCCGTGGCAGGGGTTGGAAATGGGTGATCTTGGAAGATCCTTTCCAACCCAAACCAGTCTGACTCTGTACATTCTATGACAAGCAGTGCACACATTCCCCATTGTGGCTAACAAGCATCTTCACCACCGTTATTTTTCTTTGGATTTTTGAGCTGTTTCCACAAGTAACAGCTGTTGGAAATGTCAGCTACTGGGAGGGCGGGCAGGGGGGGTTGGTGGTGGTAACACAAACTGGAATGTGAGTTTTGGGGAGGAGGGAAGGGTGCCATGAATATGCCAGGCCAGACTTTCTCTTATAATAATACCATCTTCTGCTTCTCTGAGCACTCTGCAGACTAAAGTGCACCAGCCTGCCATTAATCCCACTTATCACCCTGACAGCTCAGTAATTACACTCCCGCTCTAGCTAGGTACTGTAAGGTACTGTGGTCCTAATAAAACATCAAGCACTGTGCGGAATGCATGCTGGTGAGGTGTTTTATTAAACTTGGGGGGTTGATCATCAAGTGACATTAGTGTTGACCTACTTTCCTCTCTGACAATAAATTATCCTTTGACTGTACCATAATAGATATTACAGAGTGCATTTACTGTACCGAGGGGCAAAGGTATTGCATTGTAGTGAACCAGGCACAAGAAAAAAAAAAGCATCAATAAAAATAGGAGAATCACCCACCACAAAGTTATTACGTAAATCGCTGCAAGTGATTGATCCTTTCAAAAATCACAGCAAAATACCATGCTGATGGGAATACACCAACAATTACCACAAGCTTCAATTGCACACCTATGTCCTCAGGTGAAGAAAGCCCACATGTCCCATACGAAGAAACAGTGAGTATTACACTCCTTTCCTTCTTCTGGAAGCGTATTCCCACCCTGTGAATTCCCACTCTGTTATTCTACAAGGTTATTCCACTGCTTTGCTTTTAGTTCAAGGTAACGTGAACAACAAGGTAGAAACTGAGATTCCATTTCTCTCCTTCACCAAATTGCAATGAAGAGCTCCATGATCATGATCTGCTATAGCAAAAGGCAAAACAAACACCCCCCCCCTCCCAAAATAAAACCCCCAAACCCACAAAAACCACCCACAGAAATGAAACATCCGTGGTTTTAAGTGGTCTTATTATTCCGGGCTGCATAAGTACACAAAGCACCAGACAAAGCCAGACCTATGCTAGTCTTAGCATATATAGCGCTGCATGTCTTAGTAAAAATATAGGAGAAAATCCTTCCAACACCCTATTACCATTTTTTCCCCTATTTGTTCATGGAACAGCATCTACCTCAGAAACACAGAGCCTGGATGTTGTATGTTCAAAGATGCAATTCACAATGTTCACTTCACATGCATATTGATTTCCATGTAAAAGGCAACACCAGAGTCTGCACTGCTAAAACCCAAAGTCGAGGAACTCAAAGGAATGCTGTTTTCCATTCTGGAAGCACTTAGCTGTTACTTCCAGCCAGTCTCATAATGAAATGGTAAATTAAGTTAGCTACAAACCCCCTACCAATGCTATGCAACTATAGCATATTTATATAAATATTTATGCAAATATTATAATTTGGCATCGCTTTAGAGACATGCCTGTGACTATGTAACGACAGAAAATCATGTTTCCCACACATCCGAGCTCAAAATTTACATCTTTTACCCAACAGTGTTAAATTATACATATGTATCCCCAGTGAACTTCAAATCTTTAACTTCTTCAATGTTGCAAAACTCAAGTTATTTATTAAGGTGAGCGCGCTTGTAAATCTCTCTCAGGCACACAATAATGCAAGCAAATGATGTTTATACAGTATCCCAACATTAGCAGCTATCAGGGTTATACCTATCCATTTTGTCAGGGCAAAATAAACACCTAAAACCATTCACAAACACAAACCCATTCAATCGACCTCCACTAGCACAGGTACTAATAAAATCCAACCCCAACACAAAAAACCCACCACCACCACCACCACCACCAAAACCCACTGCGCAACACAGAAAGCAGCAGACGACCAACATCCGAGATGACAAAAGGAAAAGGCAGCTCGGAAGTGGTGATTTTTTTCTTCCTAATGGAATGAAGAAAGGAAAAATGGAATAGACAAATAAAAGGCGCAAATTTCTGGAACACCCAGTACCCGTTGGGATAGAAGATGCAAGAAGCCATGGGGTATATCTGTGCATAAAAAGGAATAGAAAGCAAATGAGGAAAAGAAAGGATAAGAGTGAAGGAAGCTATAAGCCAAGTCTAGTCTTCAAGTAATAGCTTTCATTGTTTCACTGTTAAAGTATTACTGTGTTTTATTCTAAAGTTAAAACATCTGACCACCAGACAGCCTAATTTCTAGGTCTAGACCACATCTTCCCATGTTTTTGCTTTTAAACAAAGAGGGGACATTTAGTTCTATCATTACCTAAACCTGCAGTGAAGGATTGTCTACCTGGCAATAATATTACCTGAAGTGCAATCAAATGTGTACTGGAAGGCCAGGAGTGAAAAAGATCATCTGGAGGAATATCTGACAACAGATTGCTGCTGATGACCTATCAAATTCTCATCCATCACAAAACAGGCCCAAATAACCTGTATCATGCTTAGCGTTGGCAGAGGTTTAGAAGCAGATGAAATCCTAATGCATTTACGTGGCTTCCTGCAGGACATAAAGATTCATTCTGAAAAAAGGCTTCCAGCTCTACTATTTGTAGAAGTTTCTAAACCTTTATCCCCTACACAGAGAATACCCACGCAGCAGTTTTACTAAGGCCTCACAATGACGTTCTATATCCACTTCCTGGCGCTTTGGTCACTTAACTTTAGGAGAATGGGAGAGCTGATTCCACCCAACGAACTAGAGGACACTTTGCACAGCAGACCCAGTTCCCATGTCAAGGCTACTCTTGGTTCCAAATGTCTTGCAACACTCTAAACCCTGAGCAGGGGAGGGTAAATAGTAGAAGGCGGCACAGGTAAGGAAGAAGTAAATCTGTGTTTCCAAACAAATCAGTTCTCAAGTTTAATGCCCACTGCTTTTAATGATAGAAGTGAAGAACATCCCGTAAGATTTTCCTTTGAGGTTCAATCGTTTAACCGCATATGGCTAATCTTCAGCTTTCTCTTCCCTGTTTCATAGAATCATAGAATAGTTAGGGTTGGAAAGGACCTTAAGATCATCCAGTTCCAACCCCCCTGCCATGGGCAGGGACACCTCACACTAAACCATGGCACCCAAGGCTCTGTCCAACCTGGCCTTGAACACCGCCAGCGATGGAGCATTCACAACCTCCCTGGGCAACCCATTCCAGTGCCTCACCGCCCTCTCAGTAAAGAATTCCTTCCTTAGATCCAGTCTTACTGTGCTTCGGTAGGGTCAAGGAAAACCCTAACCAGAGATTTGGACATGCCTACACTCATTTCAACAGATGTCCCAATAAAGATCCTCACCAATGGCAAGCAATTGGTGAGAACCTACAGCTGGCAGCAGGGTGATGAGTGCCAAAGACAAATGATACTTAAGAGGAGTATTTGTTTTCATTCAAAGACAACAAGCAGACAAAGGGACTCTTACATGCAAGGCTGAGGGCTCTGTGGCGTATGTGTAATGTGACAATGGAGATAAAATCATCTGAAATTCAAATCAACAATGAAGACATCATTTTGGACCATAAGAGAAAGAGATCTAATCCCCAAGAAACACGTTTGACACAAAAGGCATTGGAAAGTGTATAAAAAGCAGTGAACACAGACAATACAAACCAGCAGGTACCATGGTCCTGGCTATGTAATAGTAGGAGAAATGCCCAGCCTGTCACCAATGCATAAGAACCATAAGGAACAAAACATTCAGTATTACATCCGCTGGCAATAGTAGTTCCCATGTGAAGAAAGAAGGAAAGACTCCCACATCATCACTGTTGCCTCTTTAACCACCTGGGAGTCCTGTGAGCCTTCTGCAGACCCACAGAAAATGGGACAACTTCTCCATCAGTAAGTTATGATGACCAGGGGAAGCAAGTCTTAAATAGAGGCACTCTACAGCATTAGAGACAGCTATGACATTGCTGCTGGCAGCTACAGGAGATGTAAGGGAGGTGCTTTTATTGAAGGAAGAAATACTCTGAGTGGCAAGTTAGTCTTCAGACAGAAAAACCTCCTACCCTAGTGCAGAATAATGGCACTTACAGACAAGGTTATTTTTGGACACTTAAGAAGTACTGAATCATATGGACATAGACTCCAAATCATTCCATTCATCAATGACTCATCTTTCTCTTGTCTTCTCTCCACAATCATAATTCTTCTTTTCTCATCTACTTCTGAATCCCCCTTGAGTGCTGGAACTCTCCTCTCCCCTTTGCATCTGCTTGGCTGTTTTATGTTTTCTGCAGTCTTCTTTTGCCATTCATCCAAAGCTGTTCCACTTCTCTGTCCTGCAACTTTTTATCATCCTTCAGCATAACTCCATTTTAACGGATAACACTGATAACATAAATAATGCCATCCAATGCCTGCCAGCAGGTATTTGCAAAAGTGGTGTAGGAGTCTGCTCCGAGTCACTTCATGGGAAAATATATCCTGTCTGCTCTTAAATTCACCCTGTCCTTTTACTGTGACACAGAAGTTTTCCACTTACAATATTGCAATATAGCCCCAAAGACTGCTGCCTTTCACCCACTCCATCTTATATAGCTTGTATAGCATTATTTTAATCCTATCTCTCCAATTTATAATGTTACGGAATAAAGCTGCTCCATAAATTAGAGCTGATTAAAAATAGACAAAGCAGCGTGGCTTACAGAACATCACAGCACAAAGCATGTATATCAGCAAATGCCAAATGAGAAAAGCTGGAGCATCCTTTTGACATATCAGAGATCAAAACACTGGTTTTATATATGATGCAAATCATTTCAACATCTTCTGCTTTCTCACAGGCTCAATCTGTGAGCAAGCAAATCAAATAAATGGTTCACATTGCTATTGGGAACTATGTTACATGCAGCTCATCCCAATCAATACTATTACTAGAATGTATTTTAACATCACCAGTACTAAACTGGAATACCTTTCACTAGCTCCTTCACTCCCACGCTGAACACCTCTTCTTTGGAGTTTTACCAAGACAATTCCTTTACAGAATCCTTAAATCCACACATTGTTTTTACAATCCATTCATTACACATTGCTTTACAACACTTTGACTTCAAAACCGAAGTTATGATGATAATGACTCACAAAACACTATTGCTGCAGTGCAAGAACATAATGCTCTCAGATGGCAGAAAGGCACAAAGTCCAGTGAGTGTCAAAACCTATTTGTTCTTCCTCCTCCATGGTACATCTTAAATGGGATATGTCAACCATACAGCTCCTGACAAGTATGTGCAGACTCAGTTACCACTCAGCTCTCTATTATCAAACCCGTCTACAAGCTTTTACCGCAGGAATTATTCCATCTCAGCCTCTACGACTTAAGACACAAAATGAACCTCTGATTCTTCATTTGAATGTTATTCTTCTCCATTTCTCGCATTCATTTCCAAGTCACAAAAGGTTTCTTTCCAGTTTATCAGCATTCTAGATTTTGGAAGGGGCTATTAGAAAGAATAACCACCTCTTTCTGCTCCAACCAGGACCATGGTACACAAAATGCTGCTTCAACGCTCATTTTTGACACGAGCGGTGTCACTTCGTTTCCATCAGGTAACGCAGTCAGAGAGGAAGTCAGACTTCAGCTCCAGATACTAAAAAGGCAGCAGCTACAAGCCCCAGCAAGACCAACCTGGCTTCCATCAGGAAGAATTTGAGGTTATTCTCAAGTAGCAGTTGCCAGTTTGGGTGCTGTCTGTCACAGAAAACTATCATGGGAAACAGCACTTGATGTGCTTGGCAGTCTTCTGGTCTTCTCCTCGCCTCTTCAGTTTCTCATCTGTTAAAGCCGTGGCACCTCCCTGATGCATTCTGGTTGGTCCCTTTCTCAACATCCTGTCCCACACTATCACTGTGCCTCTTTAGAAAGGTCGCATTTAACTTGCAACGTTTTCTGCTATTCCCATGGATAACAGGCTAGATATTGGTCTCAATTAGCTTTAACAATTCAATCCATTGATTTGACCGCTGGCTTTAAAAGCTGACCCAAAGGTGGCCTTGGGATGCGGGGTTGATTTAGATAAAACAGTAAGTCTCCTACTTTGGCATATCTCTTTCTAACCCTTTTTCAAACAGAATCTTCAATGAAGACTTGACTGTTTCAGCTTGCAGGTGGGATTAAGAAGTTTAAAACAATCCTGTAAGAGCTCTGTATAAAACTACAGAGTTTACACAGTGTCAGATAAACCACTGAATGTTCCCAGATGTGTTGTAACTGAAGAGTCAACAAATGTGATGCTTGAGTTCGTATTAAAAGCAGGATTTAAGTTTAGGTCCCGCAGTCAGCCTTCACATCCTATATACCTATTCCATGGCCTCACTGCTCCCACCAAGTGCTTGGCTAAGAAGTTACCATTGCTCTCTGGAAAATGATGTTGGGAACTTCCTTAGTACGTAACTGGCTTTAAGACTGAAACGAAAGAGTGAAAGAAAAGGTATATGGGAATCTGGGTCTTCAATCTCAGCTATTTAAAATTCATGTAAGAGGAAACAAGGTTGAACTTACCAACATACAAAAGTGCAGGATACATTTTGGGTAGAAAAATCTACTTATCCTGAGTTTAATTTTCAGCTTTACCTTTATACCCACACCACTGGCCAAATACATGAATGCTTAGAGAAAAAGAGATGATCACAGCATCATCATGGGTTGGACGGGACCTTTGGAGATCATCTAGTCCATGATGTAACTACTGAAGTCTGTGCTAAAGAACCTGAGGGCCGCCTTTATCCTAGGAATATATTCCATATTCCTAGAAATCCATTCCATAAGCTGAATAGCTATCCAGTTTTCATACTTCATTCTTACCAATACTAAACTTAAAAAGCAACAAAGAAACCTGCATCTTATAAGTAAAGGATGTATCGGGTAGAATATTTCCTCCCGTTCATTTCCCTTGGGCGACCTGGTCTAGTGGAAGGTGTCCCTTCCCATGGCAGGGCTTGGAACTGGATGATCTTAAGGTCCTTTCCAATCCCAATGATATGATCCTGTGCTTTCAGAACTGAAAGAACTCTTTTTAATTTCAAACACCACCACTTTAGATATTACAGATTTCCAGCAGTGTTCATCCGAAGCATCGCTCCCTCTTCCTTTGTATCACATTCAGCGTTACGAAAGTCTATGTTTCAAAAGTCTTAATCAACACTCCAAATTCATTAAACCATCCCAGAAAACCTCAGCGCAGTTAAAGCTGTTATTACTGTCAACAACTCTTTTGCATTTCAACCTTACGAGTTTTCAGAGCTCCAAATAAGAAAAGTTAGCAGTTAAAGTCAATTTGCAACTTGTCTGGCAACACTGCCTGCGCTTCACACCAGCTATTAATTAATATTTCCTCAACGCCACAAGAACTCAATATAGCTTTTGGCTCATGGTGCCAAACGCGACGGTATCAATATTCTGCCAGTAGTGCAAAAACTGCACAAGAAGCACGCTTGTTGGTAAGACTTTGATACTACCTATTTAGAACTCGGACTGGGCTCCTTCAAGCGCATGAAAGCAGCACGCCAGCTGACAAAGCAACCACTTGCGGCTCAGGCACACCTAACCTCATGGAGCTCTGTAACAGGCACATTTATGTTCAACACAACAGTGATCCCTTTCACACAGGAGACAGCTGTTACATGATGTTCAATATCCTTTTAATCCTCTATAGACCTCAGACAGAAGGGTTGACAGAACTGACAGGTTTTATTATAGCTTGCCCTCTACACAATAATCTTCATTCACCTGGACTGATCTCCCCGAAGTGTTAGGGACTTTTTGACTTACATCAAGGATCACTTCTAGCCGTTCTAGGAGAAATTACTTTCCTGTGGCGTGCTGCTTCTCCTGTGTAGATTCCCTCTTCCGAATACGAAGCACAAAACATTTTGTCTGTTTATCTTCATGTCAGTGAATCCCCTTTGGGTTTATGTCAGCAAAAACACACTGTACGAGTTCAGTCATAGACATTTTCTCTCCCCAAACGCCTTCATCATCTGTATCTTACAACTGACACTGTACAATAACTCATTAACAGCGGGAGCACACATCTACCACTTCTTTCATTGAAAACATGTAATACATTTCATAACAACATGCACAATAACCTACTGTAGAGTGTACCTAAAATGCATGAATTGAAACTGCAAGAAAATGTTGTTAGTTAAAAACTACAAACCCAGAAGGAACCGATTTCCTCACTAGAGCACCACAAAGACTCTAATAATCAAACCAGTAGTGCTAATGCTCATCTGTCTTGCAGTTTAGGCACGCCAGCAATTCTACCACAATTAATCCAAGAGTGATTTAAACGGTGGAGAAGCAGGCTTGGGAAAGGCAGTAGAAGCAGGATAAGCTAATGTTTGTTTCCCTTATTTTCAGGATCTGAGGGGTCAAGAATTCCCCGGCTCTCTTTACCACCATAGAATCATCTTGCCATTTGCCCAGAGAATGGATCTGACGGCGACCTAGGCTAGAATCCAGGCACTCGCAAGGCAGGCTTCACTGCCCTCTGCACACAACGCCTTCCCATCGGTTCCAAACCCATGATACTAGCAGCATGGTCAGTCATGATACGAGGTCAGTCACCTTCCTACTGTGAGCCTGAGAAGGATGCTTCTTCCCATGCAGGAGGTAACTTACTGAGATTGACCTGTATTTTCCCTAGAAATTAGGCATGTACAATGACTGTCTTCCATCCACTTTTGCCAATAAAGAGGCTTGTCTAAGACACTTTGAGAAGTGACACAGTCACTTGTTAACATGCTTTGCCATCAAGACCCAGAAAAAAAAGGGAAAGATGCCTGCTATTTTGGTTCTAATTTGCACAGCATTCTGCATATATTAGCCATAGGAAAATGATGCATCCCTGCTTCTAATGCAGAGGCAGCTTTAAGAAAGGGTGGCATTTTCTTGGACGCTTTGCTGCTTAAAGGGAATTATTTGGCTTTTCTACCTTAGCTTTATTTTAAAAGGAAGGATTCAAACCCAGCATCCCCTCAGCAAATGAAAAGAGCTTTATGACACAATAACAGAAATCATATAGGTCAGCACAGAGCAAAGAGAAACTCTTTACAAATTACACTAAGAATCAAGGTGGCATTCTTAATGACAGAATGATCTGGGTTGGATGGACCTTCCAAGCTCATCCAGTCCAACCCCCTGCAATGCGCAGGGACACCTTCAACCAGAGCAGGTTGCCCAGAACCACATCCAGCCTGGCCTGGAATGTCTCCAGGGATGGGGCATCCACCACCTCTCTGGGCAGCCTGTGCCAGGGTTTCACCACCCTCACTGTAAAGGATTTCTTCCTCTCATCCAGCCTGAATCTCCCTCTGTCAGTTTAAACCCATCACCCCTCATCCTGTCGCAACAGGCAAAAGTCTCTCCCCATCTCTCTCACAGGCCCCTTTTAAGAGCTGAAAGGCTGCAATAATGGACTTTAAAGATATAAATAATATTTCAATAGCAGACAGATGAAAACTCAGTCTTATTTGTTTACTAGAAGTAAACACATTAACTCAGTAAGACTGAATGATTGGTATGTATGTGCTACAGCTACATTTTGCTCTAATCACCTTCACTGTGAAGACTTTTACAGCATTCACAGTATGATGATATAAATAAATGACACAGCCAAAAGTCACTCTCCAGACTATTGACATTTACATAAAACCAATCCATAATTCAAATAAAAAGGCTTTCTTCCTCTTCTTTTTCTAACCAAACCTTATGGAGACAGTAGCAGGAATATGCAGGCTCACTTTCGATCGATCTAAGTGGTCACCGTTAATTTAGAACCTGACCCTCTTGATGGCAAGGCTCATTCACAGAAGCACTGCACACGTCTGCCTTTATCACAGCTTCATTCATCCAGTGCAGTAAAACACCTACATGCAACACTACTTATTGGGGATATAAGATAGCTTTAAAATCAACCTGAAAATCTCACCAAGCAGGACTGCCATAGATAGACAGAAGGCTGGACGAGGTGACCTAATGGGTTTACACTATCTCTGTAATTTCTACTAGTACGTTGAATAATGGCCTTTAAAAATGGCAAATTTATGTCTGCTTCTCTATCTGCAGTTGAGGTTTCCCACAGAGATAAGCAACTTGAAAGCATTTAAGAGCTCATGGATATCTCAATCTATTTAGGATTACAGGAGTGACACAAGTATTCGTTTTCTCTATTTTTAGGACCTTACCAGTAAATAAAAGGATTCTAGTTAAAATAACAGTACCCAAAGACTCAAAATAGGTATTATCTACAAGGATTCTCCAACGCAACCACCTCTGAACACGTTTTCCACAGGGTTTGATTTCTAAACACCAGAGCAGGGCCTTTTAGGTGGATGCATATTGGCAAAGAAAACCCCATCTATGAGCTAAACACAGAAAAGGCACTGGCCTGCCCATGTCAAGAAGGTGGCGACCAGACCTCAATCAGTTCATCCATCCTTGCAAAACTAGGACAAACATTTGTTGCTGAAAGGAAGGCACAAAAACCCCCTGCATTTTAGGTTTTACACTTACAGCGCAAGTAGGAAGAATTTTCGCATCCTTTTAAGAAGATTATATAAAAGACAAAGTATTTGTCACATTGCCTCCCATCCTGAAGCTAATGGCATACGAACGAATACATTTGCTGCGAGGGCTCAGCAGTTAAGTGCTGTCTGGAAAATATTAAAAGAAATGGGTTGGTTTTTTTTTTTGCAGAGAAATGCAGCTTTGAGAAATTTTAGGATGAATACAAAAACCTCCTTAATCTGTTGATTCACTGCGGTTTGATAGATCACTTGGACTTCTTTGTACACGCTCCAATTGTTAGCCCTACACCAAACGGAACAATCCCAGGACTGTAAATGTAGTGCAAGTGAAAAAGCAGACTCTGCCCGTTTCCCAAAGGCATTGCATCCTCACAAACCTGCTGGAAGCATTGAAATCTTCCCTTTGGGTAGCTCGGTTCTCTGGAGACAGATGAGCAGACATCCGTCTTTTGGCAATTCGTGTTTATGCAGTTATTGAAAACAATTACACAAAAAATGTTAAAATTTAGATATACATATATATTATATATATATATATAAGTACTCCACAGTGATTCAAATGCTGCATTCCTCAGACAAGTCACACAGAGACACTGCAGAAAGCCTACGAACCAGTACGAAGTGCTTCTCCTCTTCCACCACCCATTACTACCTCTCCTTTCTACACAGAGTGCGCGTTAGCAACTTCCCAACTCTTCCTGCAACCCATGTTTAGGCCACTGTGATTTTAGTGTTGCTCTTTTCTAACCCAGAAGTATGAGGGTTTGATTAATACAGCTGATAACTTCCAGCAGCCCCATGCCTCATGGCTCATAGCAGCCTTCCCATATCTGAAGGGGGGCTATAGGGATGCTGGGGATGGACTCCTCATTCGGAATTGTAGTGACAGGACAAGGGGTAACGGGTTCAAACTGAAACAGGGGAAGTTTAGATTGGATCTAAGGAAGAAATTCTTTACTGTGAGGGTGCTGAGGCACTGGAATGGGTTGCCCAGGGAGGTTGTGAATGCTCCATCCCTGGCGGTGTTCAAGGCCAGGCTGGACAGAGCCTTGGGTGGCATGGTTTAGTGTGAGGTGTCCCTGCCCATGGCAGGGGGTTGGAACTGGATGATCTTAAGGCCCTTTCCAACCCTGACTATTCTATGATTCTATGATACAATACAGCCTGTGATATCAACACAATCACAAGTATAGCTTCTTTACCAGTGTCTCTCTTCCTTAACGGTGAGGGCTGCTGATTGTCTTCTGTACTCTATATGGATGCCAGGAGAGGAGGATACCTGCAGACTCAGCTCTTGCTAAAGCTCTCTACAGTAAGAATCCTGAAGCTCTCTACCCATGTTCTTTTTATTATCAAACGACCACCACTCTCCCTGTCTCGAGCGTTACTCTTGCTAAAAGCCTCTAATGCTCTCCTGGACCTCAGCTCTCACCACAAATGAAGCCACCAGGAGCACCTCCTTTACAGTTACTCCTGTCGGCCTGCTCCATCCCTGCATCCCTGGCTCAGGAAAGCCAATTGTCAAGCCTAGCTCTTGTTCCCCCCACCCCACCTTGCCTAGAATCTGAGCAGACTATATTCCAATTTGGGTTTCCTATAAACAGGTAAGAGTTTTGATAGTGAACGGTGCTGCTGCTTTAGCAGACAAGGACTTGTCTGGTCAGCAGTTTCAAAAGCAGTTAGCTTGCCTCTATGAAGGCATCTTGAGAATGGCTTCCAAAGTCTAAGCGGCAGAAGGAAAGATACTGTGTTAGAACCCCACTCCAGCCCCATGCAGGTATATTCAAGGACTGCACTTTCTGTGGGGATGGTGTTAAATACTGTTCAGTCAAGAAAGGTACCTAAAGATACCAGAAACTACACAGGTTTCACCTTCAGTCTTCGAGTTCTGCCTGAAGTTATGCAGTTCAACACAGAATATCAATAGAGATGCAAACCAACACTTGTATTCGTTGTGTCACTAATACACGTCCCATTACTAACATCAAGCAGTGGGACAGAAAAAAAACAAACACACGTAAAGGATCATTTGTGATTCAGTCAATACAACTGGCTTTCCCTTTGCAAGCCTAGAATACCAGAAGCATAGAGTTACCCAGTCTTTCATCTCCCATTGCACAACTGGCATGAAACGTCCTAGTCACACTATGACTAGAAACACGTTGTTCTTGGAAATAGCCTCTACTCGTTAGTTTCTACACTGTGAAGCAATCTTTTGCACCATCAGAGGATGGGATATTTTGCCGATCAGGAGAGGTTCGTCTTTCTGCATCACGCAGGAATGAAGAAGAGTAAAAGCTCTTTGTCTTTTCTTCATCCCATTATCCAGGACTAGCTTCTTCAGCCCCTTTGAATCACAAGATCTCCCAACAAATCCGTTCCGGTGCTTGACACATGCTAAAATCCAGCAGCCTAAGTTACACCGAGTTGGTTTGCAAAACATGACCACACAAAACTGTCCGGTTTCCAACAAAAGCAACAGAAAGATGCACAATATATTATGTAAAGCAGGATAACCCTTCCCTTCCTCAGCAAAGAGGAAGGAGTGACACTGCTGTGGTAAAATGCTCTACTGATAGCACAGCATGATCTTTGTTCAAATACACTTGAGTAGGTCTGCTAGCACGGCGCAAGATGATGTACCGGCATAAAGTTAACACTGAACCACAAACGTCAATACAGATTAAGTACATTCTGTGATACATTATTCTTTCAGTGTGTTTTTTCACCTGCTGATTCGCACAATGCAGTCATTCATAAAAGGGTCTCCCTATCATTAATGCAAATGAGTAATTTTCTAGCCCATCATTAAAAATACGCGTTGAATGTATACTTTCCATTGCATGTTTGTTGCCTCTGTGAAGAGAAATAGTGTTACGCAGTCAAATTGAGCTTCTAGGGTGAGTATTTTGACCCTGGGAACAGCTCTACACAAGCTCCTGACGTATTTCTCGACACATGTGCTTCACCAGCACCAGCATTTTTCTGCTTAGCTTGAAAATATAAAGCTATTTGTACTGAATAGCTCCTGATAGCACTACCTATTCATACGTTTTAATGCAAAGTCATTTCTTTGCTGGATGAATCCTATTACTGCCACATCAGTAACGTTATACCTGTCCTAATCCTTCTCTACCATAGTACGAGCCTAAGTCAGCACGTAGAGATAAACCTCAAACAGAGGCAGGTTCCATCAAAAAATTAAACATCATATTTTGGTTTCAGATGCAGCCAAACAACCATTCAACTACAGTTCACAGGACTACTTTGCAAGTGCCACAGCAATGGTTGCTGTTCATTTCTGGAAGGGTAAGGGTCACTGCTAATGCACCTCTCTCATTACTACCGCAGTTCACCATACAAACATGACAAATAATGATGATCAGTTCAAATCATTTTCACGTTCCAACAGAAGAAACAAATCAGGCTTATCTGTAGATGTTGTGATTTTATGTCCCCTTTTGAGCTGTTAAGACAAAACATTACCAAGTGCCAGCATTTTCCATATTGTCCCAATTTCCAGAAGGGAAGGTATGCAACTCGACTCATCTCAATGAAGAGTGGAAATCAGTTCAGTTAGCACCCATGAATTATGTGAGACAAATGCCCTCCAGTATTCCACCTTTTTACATAGTTCAGAATGGCTCATGCTAGTACCTATTAAATATTTTATTAATTTACCATGAATATAAAGTATGACATTACCACTTTGGAGAAATAAGAGATTAAACTACTGACACGCTGTATCCGGGGCGGGGAAAAACGTGGATGAAGGAAAAGGAGAGAAAAAGGAAAACCGACAGTAGCGAGCACTGACACAGGCATTTACCTTCCTAGGGACAACTCCTCCAGCCAAACCTACCCCAAGTGCCCAAGTGCTTCAGAATGATGCTTCCGTGGTTCTGCATTCTATGGAACGATCTATTCCATGATGCTAATTCTGGGACCAGCATTTACAGCTCAGAGACCCACACTTCTGTCGTGAATCTTCATGATGACTTCCCAAAACTGCCACGTTTCCACGTTTTCCTTTTAAAAGGAAAGAGGTATTTGAATCTGGCTCCAAAATGCGAATGTTTAGCTTTACCTTATGTTTTCTAACGCTGTATTGTACTAAACGTTCATACTGGTACGTTGCCAGTTACTTGACAAACTTATTTATGACTATTGTTTCAACACAGCTGAAGTTTTCTGTCTAGTTCCAGATCGTTATACCTGTAACAGACACCAGCAGCATTTCTGTAGTAGCTTCAGAACCCAGCCTCATTACCACAGCTTTAAAATGCATGACGCATCTTTTGCCTCACTAACCAACAGGCAAAAGCACTGAGTGATACCTGGGCCAAGCACCATGAACCAATGAGCCATTTTCGAACATGCTATTTCGGAAACCATGACTTCCTGCTAACATAAAACCTGTCTGCGTCGTGACCCCAGTGATTACTGCTCATCCTGAAAATAGGCAGTTACTTTTGAATGCAGAATCATCGAATCCCAGACTGGTTTGAGTTGGAAAGGACCTTAAAGCTGATCCAGCTCCAACCCCTGCCACGGGCAGGGACACCTTCCACTAGAGCAGCTTGCTCCAAGCCCCTGTGTCCAACCTGGCCTTGAACACTGCCAGGGATGGGGCAGCCACAGCTTCTCTGGGCACCCTGTGCCAGTGCCTCAGCACCCTCACAGGGAAGAGCTTCTGCCTTAGGTCTAACCTGAACTGCCCCTGGTTCAGTGTGAACCCAGCACCCCCTGTCCTATCGCAACAGTCCCTGATGAAGAGAGTCTCTCTCCAGCATCCTTGTAGCCCCCTTGACATACATGTCTCACTCCTGGTTGGTACCTCTCTCCCCATCAAAGCTATAAGGCAAAGCAATACTCTTTCAGTTTTGACAATGAAGGACTAAGGCACAGAAAAATTCAGCAGCTTTTAGCAGCCTACACCACTGAAACCAGTTGCATCCAAGCCTCCAAGGCAATGCTAGAACCATTGAGTTATCCCTCATTCCTTGGACCACCAAGTTAGATGCTTTTGGCTTACTTCATTTAAAAAAGCTTTCTGAAAATTCATATTTAAAAGCTACCACAATCAAGAGCAACACTGGATCCAAGGAAACAAAACCACAGCCCCCAGAAAGTCAATGAGAAGGCCAGGTTGGATGGGGCTTGGAGCAACCTAGTCTAGTGTGAGGTGTCCCTGCCCATGGCAACGGGTTGGAACTGGATGATGTTAAGGTCCTTTCTTACCCAAACCAGCCTATGATTCTGTAAGTCTGTCTCTAACTTCATTGCTCCCTAAGGTGAAAGCAGAGCAACACTTTTGCTAGTTCTACTCATGCTTGCTCTCAACAGTGAAGGCAACTCAAAAGTTACCTGGACTTTACACTGTGTCATTGATGATCAGGAAGACTGGTGAGTGCCAGGTGAAGATCCCTTGTCACCGGCATTAATATGACAGCAAAAGAATAAAAATCTCATTTTCAGGCTGCTGTTGAAGTTGGAGGCCTATTGATTAGACATTCTGAAAGGAAAAAGAGCAGAACCAGTAAACGTAGAAGTCTACATCGAGATCCAGAGCTCCTTGAATGCATTTTTCAGTTCTGAGGAAAGAATAATGCTTTAATAAAGAATGCCAAGTTACGTCAACTTTTGGTTTTCGTATCATACACTTGCGAATGAAACAGCGACAACCAACTGCTCTGCAGAGCACCAACTAACTCTATGGATTTTAACACCTGAGTGACAGTAAACTGCAGGCAGCTATTAAGAAAACCCTCTATTTTTGCATGTTAAAAGGTTGTTATCTAGTACCAAATCCCATAGTATGGAATGTGCCATTGCCCATAGTCTGCCAGACAGAAATGTCTCGACAGTAGATATCAGCATTATGCCAGATGATAAAGTCTCGGGTGACAGAGGTGTAACTTGTGAGACATCTCAAGTCCAAATATTGCAACCACCAATGCAATTCTCTGCATTCCTGAAGATCTCCCAAATTGCTGTTACTATTTAAATTACTTCACCTTTAGTATTTCTCATTTTCAGAAACCTCAGCAGTCCTATTTGCATGGTTCTTTAGAGAAAGAGCAGCTGAAACCACTGGTGATGAGGAAAGACTGCGTATCTTTCCGTTGTTCACAATACTCAGTTCACTCGACATCCTTCTCTGTCCAGTGTAATTACTGCGATAAACAGTATCCTCTCACACTAATGAGAAATCCTACAGATTCGTTTTTAGAATGTCTTTCCCTTACTGATGCTCCCATCGATTTGATATCTTGGATCTACACAGCAAAATCCCCACCATCCAGGGAGTATCTCGTAGGTTCTGAGTGAGTCTCAGAAAGAAAATAAGGTGTAATTTAGCACGAACATATACTGCATCATAACATTAAATAATCATTTTACTTTACATCTAAGCTCTGGAGCTGGTTTTATCTGAAGTAGCTGAAGGTTAATGAATGTTAACAGACTACGTTCGCTGCACAAAATGTAGTGATTTGTACGCTGTGATTGCCACATGGAATAACACAAGTCAGCCCACTCAAGTATGTTACCAAACATATCAGAAACAGCACTAAGATGAAGCTCTCTTCCCTTTTAATTAAATGGGAGTCTGAGCAGAATATTCACACATATTTCTTAGAGAGTAACACAAAGAAACTGTTTTCCCGGTGTATGCAACAAATAGAAGCCATGTTCTGCATGGTAGACTGTCCCTTCTTGTCTGAATTTAACCTTGGGTAACTTTCTTTCTTATTTCATAACACTAGATTACAACTTACTACACTGCTTTGGTATTCACTGCACACTGCCACAAAAGAAATAAGGATCCCTCGGGTTGATAAAAGACAGGGTATCTGAAGACAGCAAGCATGAGCACATTTGAATGCAATAGAACGCACAAATCCCATGTGCTATTTGTATTGGGGCTGGCACAAATCACTTGCAAACAAAAGCACTGGTGCTATCCTGAGGCTGCACCCTGCAAATCAGCAACTTGGAAAAGAAACCATCCTGAAGAAAACCTCTGCTTTCAGCTGTCATATAAAGCATCCATCTGATGCATACTTAGAGAAAGAAAGAGATATTGAAGTGCGACTCTGGTATCTAATAATGCTATTGAAGAAGTCTGAAGGTACTCAATAAAAGGGAGGTTTGCGAGAAGGAACATAACCCTTCCATCTCATCCGACTTTTAAATTCTTTCACAATACTTTATTTCAGTCAATTCAGAACATAAAAATCTCTATGTTAAACCATCTGTGGCATAAAGAGAGGCTCAGGGATGACAGACCTCTGAGCTTCCCTGTTTTCAGCCGGCATGTGCATAAACGGATCCTTCTGACAGAGCCCCACTGCCCAAGAGCAACTGGAAAGCAGTATATTCCAGAGGAGAACCCCTAATGTCCATCTGGTCCCTTCTGAAAGCTGCCTTTAAATGCTACAGACTATTCGGGATAGTACTTCCAGCCTACACCCTCGGTTATGAGGGGCAGGTTTTGTACCTTGCTGCACCATGCTGCGAAGTATGTGTTTTAATGGAATTCTGCACTAGGAGAGGATAAACGCTCCTAAAAGGAGTAGTGTGATGCTTCTACAGTTGGGAAACTTCAAATTCCAGATCATTCTAAGGAGTACATTACATATTAATGTAAATGACAATGATACAAACATACATTCTAAAGTAAAGGCAGGTTCTTCCCTTCAAGCGTTTGAAATACTGCAGTATTCATGAATCCCAACCAAGCAAACTCGCTACAATAAAACATAATATTCACAACAGATGATGGTGTAAGGAAACATTCATTTTAAATGCATTCAGCAGCATTTTTCAAGTACCTGTCTGCGGCTGGTTTCTTTTCTCTTTGTTCCAATGTCAATACATAGCTCAGTCACCACACAGACACATCCCGCACTGCGTGTACAGGGCTACTTTTACTGAAGCAAATGCCCATGGAAGTGAACTGACTGTCCACTCAGGAGCATCCTTTAGGGTTATAAATACTTTAATTGCATCGCTCTAGGGCACAGAAGTGAAACGTTCCAAGAGCGCATTCCAGTTTCGAGAGCTCCTGTGTGCTGCTTGGATGACCTAGAAAAGGTCAATCTCTGTCTTGATTTCTGCAGTATGCAGAGATAATAACGTTTCTCAAAGGGACTGTGAGCATCACTGGCTGCTTGTGTATTATGATACCGGGGCTCCAGACATCCCAGGCTTTGCTTTTTGTCTCGTCTATGTCACTGCACTTTAGACCAGCAGAAGACTTCAGAAGCCAGCCTCCCAAGAGAGTGCTCCAGCTCCTCCAGCCCACATCCACTCCGGGGTATCTAAACAGCACAGACACAAACTGGCAGACCCTGGGTCCTCTGTCCAAGTTGCTTTGTACTTCCTTGACCAATACCACTGCCAAGTGCCAGGAACTTCATCTTTCTCTTTCCTGGATAATTCATGTGGTTTCTTCACTAAACGGCTTCACCACTTCAACATTCCCCTTTTACCTTACTCCTCTGTTTTTATGGCAATTTAACTGAAAACTCCGTTTCTGAAAAGAGTCTCACTTTTCCAATGCTACACAACAGCTTTCCAATAGTGTTATTCCTAGGTATTAAATATATTTTTCTAAAAAGAAAAAAACCTGAATTTACAAAATTATGCCCCAAAAAGGAAATACTTTTATATGAATCTCTGAAAAATGCAACTCAGAACTGCTAGTGTAACCTGGGGAGGAAAGGTACAGGAATGCAAAGACTTGACACTGGACACTAAACTTGGCTTTGGAGACCAGCTACCATCAGCTGCTGCACTATCACTGAATCCCAGCTTTACATTCCAATTGCAAAAACAAAACCACCCAGCCCTAAAAAAGAGCTCATTTTGAGCTATAATACATAAAACTGTTTCAGAATATCTGAAGTTTACCTTTTCTTTCCATTTTCTTTCACTTTTTAACATATTGATCCTCACCGTCTTTCCCCTGCTCCAGGAAAAGCTTGGGGACACAGTGGGTGCTTACAAAATGCCCTGAAGGTCACCAGATCCAAGCCATGGCAGAGCAAGGAATAATCTGAGCAGGCTTTCACTTGAACTAAGGTCCCTTACCTTGACTGCCCAGCACAACAGCAGTGCTGTACTACAGCATCAGGAAGAGCAGCATCGCCCTAAAAGCTGAAAGCCACCGGTGCTTTTGCATCTCTCTTCAAAATAGATACATGCATGTCTCAAATGCTGTCCAAAACCAGGCAAATACATATTTGGAACACTTTGGAAGTGGCCTGGAGTCACATCTTGTTGCATGAGTTTCTCTAACGTACTGGCAGAACAAACAGGTAGGTAATATGCAGATTTCACTACTATATGTTCATCAAGATTATCAAGAACATAACACAAGGAAAGCTGAAAACCACGATATCCCCAGGTACAAGTCACAATTCAAAGCATGAAATGAAAGGTGCTGCCAGTGAACTGAAGACACTGATGGAGCAGGACTCCACAACCATCAGTACTACAGAGGCTGCCACAGAGACCCAAGGAAGTGGCATCAGAAGAGGAAAGTTCCTCTCAACCTGAGGCTAGGTTTGCCTGCACATACATTTACCATGACACTTGGAAGCTGGATGGCTGTTTGCCAGCAACTAGATGTATCTTCCATACCCTTAGTGCCTCTTAGCTGGGGAAGGCCTTGCCAGCATGCAGCTCTCACAAACCTTACCTGCACTTCCCTAATCAGGCTTTGCTACGCAGTGTTTCTAGGGCAGCTCCACAGAAGCTGCAGGCTTCTTCAGTCACTCTTCCAAAACAGAACTGTGATGCTTCGGCCTCTGCTACACAAAGTGGCTGTCCTAGACCATACACATCACTTACAGTCCTGAGTACACAACGAGGTGCTTTCCAGAGCTTCTAAAACACGTGTGATGTCTACTACTCACAGAGGAGCAAAGCAGACCATCTATCTTCTGTAATGTCCATCCAGCAGGCAAGTTACAACCTACAGGCTAGTTTGCACTATGTACTGTTAAACTGTATGCATCTGGATTGTAAAGTGAACGTTGTAGTCCCCATGTTTCTATCTAATTCTAGTGTACAGCAGGTTAATCCCAGTCTCTTTATTTCTCACAGTATGACTACTGTCACAGAACCAATACACTGAGGCTCCATGAAATGTATTGCTCAAACTCAATTAAAGCCCCACCAACATTAACTACAGATTTGGGGTGCCACATGGATTCATCACTGCATTGCTGAATCTTAAACTTTGGGGCCAATGACCCAAAATGTGCAATCTCTCACCTAAAAAGGGGGGGGCTCTCAACCTTGAGGACTTCCCTTAGACCAAGGGGAGATTTCCCAACTGCAGACCCATTGCATCGAGGTGGCCCAATTCTAAATGGCTGCCCAAAGGGCTCCATTTCTGCCCCTGCTGAACTTGAGCTGTGGCCAGATATGGTCATGTACCCACCATGGGCTCAGCACCCAAATTCCTGCTCTTTCTTGTCTCAGTTCCTTGTCCGTGTTGGGAAGCATCCACAGGCTTTGGTCAGGGCTTGCTCAGGGTGGCTGTACCTGCCACAACTACATTCAATTAACATATAACAAACTAAATTAATTCAAGGAGTGACCTAGAGAATTAATGAAGAATGTTTTACAATTAACATTTCTAAGAAATACAGAAGTATTTCACATAAACTTGCCTGGGTTCCTATCAGTAAAACAAACGGATGATTGCCTTCAACACTCAGAGGGAGAAAGAAGGGAGAAAAAGCTCTCTATAACATGAAATCTGCACAGTCGCAAGTAGTTTGGGTTAATTACTGTTCAGGTGTCAGACTACCCAAGTTTTAATCAACAGAGCATCAACTCTGGTGCAGATGTTGACATCTGTACAAGTTAGTGCCATTTTCCCTCCTCCAGGCATTGCAGCACCTGGAGAAGCCACAGGGAAGACAACTTGGATTCTACTTGAAATCACTGCAGCAGCTGTCAACTCAGAAGGAGGCATACACCGACCTTGCACCAGGCAGCAGCACTGCACAAACCCACACTCCCTCTTCTGAAACACATTCTGAAAGCAACACTGGGAAATTCGCAACGAAAACCATTTACCATATGGTGAAAACAACAGCATTCATTGGACAGATGTACTGAGAATCACAAAATCATAGAACGGTTTAAGCTGGAAAGGACCTTAAAGCTCATCCACTTCCAATCCCCTGGCACGGGCAGGGACACCTCACACTAGAGCAGGGTGCTCCAAGCCCCTGTGTCCAACCTGGCCTTGAACACTGCCAGGGATGGGGCAGCCACAGCTTCTCTGGGCACCCTGTGCCAGCGCCTCAGCACCCTCACAGGGAAGAGCTTCTGCCTTAGATCTAACCTGAACTGCCCCTGGTTCAGTGTGAACCCATCACCCCTTGTCCTATCGCTACAGTCCCTGATGCAGAGTCCCTCTCCAGCATCCCTGTATCCCCCTTCAGACACTGGAAGCTGCTCTGAGGTCTCCACGCAGCTTCTCTTCTCCAGGCTGAACAGCCCCAATGTTCTCAGCCTGTCTCCATACAGGAGGTGCTCCAGTCCCCTGATCATCCTCGTGGCCTCCTCTGGACTTGTTCCAACAGTTCCATGTCCTTTTGATGTTGAGGACACCAGAACTGCACACAATGCTCCAAGTGAGGTCTCACGAGAGCAGAGCAGAGGGGCAGGATCACCTCCTTCGACTGCTGCTCAGGCTCCTGTTGATGTAGCCCAGCACATGGGGGGTTCCTGGGCTCAAGCGCACACTGCAGCCGGCTCCTGTTCAGTTTCTCATCCACCAGCACCCCCAAGTCCTTGTCCTCAGGCTGCTCTGGATCTCTTCTCTGCCCAACCTGTAGCTGTGCCTGGGATCACCCTGACACACAGTTCATGGTGACATTGATAACTCCTGTCCAATGGCGTCACAGATTTGATTCAAACACATGTATTTGAACGGGGATGCTATTTCAAGCCACAAGCAAAAAGTTACTTATTGGTTCATAAAAATACGTATTACACAAATTAAGTCATAAAAATATTTATTACACAAAATCATTTTTATCACCTTATCCTCCTTTTTGGGCCTACAAACTCTAAGCAAAAAATTATCAACGCAGCAAGAACAGAACCTTCCTTGTTCTTACAATAAACTGCTGTTAGCCTCTTCCTAACTCTACAGAAAACACGCTGAGTATGTCCATTGTGTTACAATAAATAACCTGAACTTCAAAGCTGAAAGGTGTAATACTAATGCCACGGACTGACATAACTCAGAACTTGAGGTTTTTTTCATGCTCTTATAAATCAATCTACTTCTACAGGCAAAAGGAAATAGATTTCAGAGTTTCACAGAAATCTGACCCTGTAGGCATCAGGGTTTTGACAATACAGCACACTTATGGAACTTGCTTTTCACCGAAGATCAACTTCTGCTCTTGATCTCCGCCTATGAACACAATAGATAAAGGTGACAATGGTCAAATGAGGTCAATCACCCAGTGATCTCAATGGGGTACTATGCAAAACTTGAGAGATAACAGGTACTACATATTAATGAGTATAAAGATTTATTTAGTGCCACATTATCATACTTGGCTCACCTGGGGAGGGAAATACATAGCTCTCCCTTCTTGAACTGTACTTCACTGTACTGGGTTTCCCTTCCACTCATTTCTCTGCACTTTGTAGTTCTGAATCTCTCTGCTACAGCTCTCACTCTTCATTGCAGACTCCACGTTCAGCCTCTGCCCAGTAGATCCACTGAGATGATCACTTATTAAACAAATACATACACCCCAGCTATTATAAACTAATCATACATACACATAATAGCAATCCTCAGGCCTGAGACAGACTCATTCCAGTGATGTCAAAGTGAGAAGCAGTACACACATCTCCCAGCCACTTCTTAGGCTGCTTTCAGTGCAGATCTCCACATCAGATGACATTGAGATGGCTCTTATCATAAAATCCCTCTGTCCTGGGCCAAGTACTGTATCCAGAGGAAACATTTTGAAGACTCAATGCTATTACTGAAATGATGATGCAAAAGAAGCTGTTGGAAGATGCGGGTATTCAAACCTCGGAGAATGTGAAATCACATCTTGTTTTTACTTTGAAGGCTATAAACCAAGTTATCCAGGCACAGTTACTGACCCAGTCTCATTTGAAGATTAAGTCAAATTCATAAATGAAGAAGAGTGAGAGCTCAAAGATGTCCAATCTGGGAAGACTCCTGCAGGATCCTGAAGGACATGCAATTACTAATGCAGCTCCTGAACTCTCTTTGCTTCTCCTCTCCTATTTGCTTACCCTTGAGAAAAACAAGAAGCTTTGGTGTATTAAACCCAGAAGAGATGTGAATGGGTACATAAAAAATCCAGGTGGGTATAACCTTAGGGGAACTGAAATCCAGACTGAACCCAGCTATCCAAGATGATGTCCCCTTGTGCTGTTTCTAATTCACCTCAACACAAACATGACTAGAAAGCTAACGCTTATCTTGACAACTGCAATATACCTCATTGCATTGCCACCAGAATCAGAATTACCTTTCCTCAAATCATGCAAGCAATGTGAATTACAGATGCAAGGCTTACATGCCACCTTGAAGATAGAGTAATAAGATTTACTCCTCTCACATGTCCAAAATCTAAGAGGGATTTTAGAATACCCTACTTCCTAAACCTTACATTTACCAGCATAACTGCTCGTTCACAGAAATAGCTCTTATTTTGACTGCTGCATCATTTCTGCCCTTCAGGCACTCACTACTTCCTTTCCACGAATCCAAAAGGCAAGTATTAAAAGTAATCTTTCTGACTGTTGTTTCATCTGCAAAGGTCAGATTGGGGCTTGCAACCTCAAAGTTAACTAAAGCTAATTTCCAACTGCCCTTCCATGCAGTGAAGCGGTTTGACCCAAGTTAGATGCTCAGGCTCCAAACACACACTAAACAAATGGACAGCATAGGTAGGGGTGTACAGTATAGATTCTTAAAACCCAGCCAATATGCTAGCTGCAAATAGTTTAGTTGCTTAAGAAACCAGAGCCGTGCCTCTCCTTCCCCAAAGGTTATCACTATGAACCTGCCCATAACTTTGCTTTTCCATCTGCAAAAGAAAACATAGTTCCACAACATCCACCATCAGACAACCTATAGTTGAGCCGTGAGCTGTAAAAGTACTAACTTCAAATGTTCACTCCAAAAGCAGGAAGAGCAGGGATTTGAAATCACACATTTAATATGCCAAACAGACTTGCTAAACCTCTACCCTATTAGCTTGCAGCATCAGATAGATCCCAGCTCCTTCTGTACATCTGGCTTGGTTAAACTGCAGGGAAAAGTGGAATAGGAAGACCCCCTGTTTGGAAACCTATTGTAGAGTTCAGTGTTGAGCTCTTCAATTGCAGAGCAGCGTAAGTACTCTGGCAGCCTTTAGGTGCTCTTGGGTTCTAGGGACTTATCGGGGCACCTCTTGAGTGACATTGATAGTCGCCCCTAGTGTCTTGTAACTACCAGGTATTTTGTCTGACCACCTAAAAGATCCTCTCACATATTAACAGCCCTCTCAATATAAAAATTGACTCAATAAACAGTCCACTTACTTGAAAAATATCATCTATTTTTCAATATATCTGAAAAAATGCCTCTATTCTGTTGAAGATGGGTAGGAATTCAGAATCACGTTTCCCGAGAAAAAAGGTCCAAATGGATACTCCCAAGGATGTAAACTAGATGCTATATTCGGTAGATGCATCTATTTCTTCTTAGCATGATATGAAGCACTTTTAGACACTCTTTTGATGCTATATATGGTACATTACTCATTCTGAGCAATAGTTAGCAGAGTATTTTACAAACGGAAGAAAATAACTACTTGCACATACATTTGGGATTCAAAGCCTCCCTTTAAGCAGTGACACCAATCCATCGCAAGTATGGCATGGTGCATGCTTTTTTAGAACAGTTTGTGACATACAATGAGAAACTAAATATCTAACATGCTTATAGCACACCAGGCAGTCCTTCTAGCACAGCAACCTGGTGATGACTTGCTACTATTGGTAGCAATTTGGTTTTCCTCTTGGCTCTTCACCTCCAGACAGGCACACCTGACAGCTAAAGGCAGACCCTTTCTATCATGCTATGAGGTTGGACATAACCCCACTGCCACCACCATTACTACTACCATAACCCCTCCAAACTCCACTA
This sequence comes from Psittacula echo, assembly GCF_963264785.1. NCBI lineage: Eukaryota > Metazoa > Chordata > Aves > Psittaciformes > Psittacidae > Psittacula > Psittacula echo. The sequence continues at coordinate 64,037,311 of NC_137740.1, forward strand.
CGTCCATGATCTAAAAGTAGTAACAGAAAGCAAGAAAGCCACGTGGGTTTTATACACATCCATGTAAGCACCTTTCCCTTTTCAGGCACAGATAAAACATGCTTAGTCTGATCTGAATTACTGCAGTGTTCTTGTTAAAAACCACCATCTGTCAGAGATTACCCTATTTTACACACAGGGAACATGCATTAATTATTAATCCTGCTCCTCGCAGAAATGTACTCACAAGATCAGCACTATCCGTGGTGTGACAGGAGTATTATTGCTCTTAGTAGGTAGCTGAGGGATGAGACTTGGGATTGATCCGTTCAGTACTTCCAGCAAACAGGCAGGTCACCATCACACAAGAAGCAACGGCTGAATTCCCACGTCCTGAGTCTAAATCCGTAAGCCAACATAAATACTACATAAGTACAGACATTACCTTTGCAGAAACAAGCACTTTTGCATACACTGAAGCACATATTCAAGTTTAAGTACGAATTTGGCTTAAAGTTAAATGCAAAAGGAAGAGCTTAGCGTTGGCCAAAGTTTTTGGCATTTTGCTGTGTCTTCCACCTGTGCTCAGGGAAGCAATTCCCAGTGTAAAACAGCACGTAGATGTGGCAGATCTCCTTCATCCACAGTGAGAAGCTGGTAATAGGCAAAACAAGAAGATAAAGCAAGCTCTTCACAAACCTACGTGAGGAGCAATGGAAAGGGATCATTCGTCCCCAAGGGATTCCCTACTCACATATCATTTTCTAGGGAAGCTTGGAGAGATCACGTTTCTGCTCTAAGACAGTTTTACCTCTTGTAGTGTTTGAGTGTACAAAGCCATATATTGCCTTCAGTTAAAACTTGGGTCCCACCGAGCTTGTTTCCTTGGTCAGTGGCAAACTGACCACTCACAGCATTTCACAAACTGATTTCTTTCAGGTTTTAGTATTTCAATGAGGAAAAGAAACATCAGGAATACAAAAGACTACTGAACAAAGTAATATATATATATGTGTGTGCGTATATATATATGTATGTATAAAACAAAACCGGAAGAGATTTATGCCATATAGGAGAAGTAGCTGATATATGACAGCAACTCATAGTCCTAGGCTGTATTTGACGCCAGAACCTCTATCTTACTACGAAGAACAGTTTGTTCTTGACCCCCCAAACCAGAAGACAGACTTATCAATGCAAAGAACTCCTCCGGATGAACAGAAGATAAACTAATGGCCATCAATCTCTACAACTTGAACGTAGTTTCTCTTTCTCAGGATCTCTCTTACGTTACAATGTCTGTACCTTTCTAGGCAAGGAAGAGGTTAAAAATCTCCCTTTCTAAACCCAGGAAATGCTCCACTGAAAAGCTGCCTAAGCTGCCAAGCATGGAGGGATAGTACTCCAGTTGGAACTCATTACAGAGACAACACGGGAGAGCTGATCCAGCTTTTTATTTACTGTAGAGGCAGAAATGACATGAACATCTTTCTATGTAGGCCTAGAAAAATATGTTGGCCCTAAAGCCAAGGATCAGAACATTGCCAACCCTGCCAAAATGAAAGAGGTTATTTGGTTTTTTAATTTAGCAAGATTTGGCACCGATCTCTGTCTTTTTCCCTGGAGAAGAGGAACTATTTATATTCTTCAGAGCACAGCTCGTAATTGTTAATTTTCAGTGGCCCTGCATAAAGAACTAGGAGGTTTATTATAGTGAAACAAGAGGACCACAGTCTGCAGTCTGGGAAGGACAGGCAGTTTTGTGCAAAGCCATTTTCAGCCTCTTCCAGGAGGTGGAAATTCCAAGAGAAGGGTGGTTTTTCAAGTAAGGACATATCCATGTCTCTCAGGGTCAGTGACCCTGACCTATGGGAAGGGGTATGGAAGTCCCACATGAAGATTTCTCCTTCAAGTCCCATGTTAAAAGTTCCACCCCTTCCCTAAAGTGAAACATAACCAAGGACTTCTTCCACTCTCACACGGTTCTCTTTTTCCCTGGATAAAGTCACAGCACGAAGCACCAAGTGCTGTCAATCATGAGAACATAAAAATGACTGGTGTCCTGCCCTTCGATGGCCTGTCCGTCGACACTCCTTTCCTCACCCTTCCACCACCATCCAAGTTACACGCACGCTGCTCCGTACTTACAGCACGTTAAGATAGCTCAGGTTGTATTTCCAGATCAGATGAGGTTGTCTCTCTGACAGGCATCCTGAGAACCTGTTGAAAGACCTTCCAGGGCTCTACTTACAGACCTCAGTTCAGAGGCTTCAACTGAGTATGCATCAGGAGAAGGACTCAGTTGTTACGCAAGGTTTGACTCTTTGGAAACTTCCAGGTCCTAATCTACTTCCCAGGCAGTAAGAGCTGGACCTCAGCTTTCAGGCTGCTTCTGCTGAGCACTCTACTCATCGACCCAAACCAGTCTGGGATTCTCTGATTCTGTGATAATAAGAAAAAGCTGTTTCTTTCAAACGGAACACCTGTGGGTTCAGTAGTACTGCACGTGAGCAATATGTGCCATTAAATATCGACTTAGCCGTTCAATAGCCGAAACTGATAAAAGTAGAGGATGGCAGGAAGAAAAATGTTGAACAATCACATCTTTCAGAGTACTCCCACAAAGCCTTCCCAACATCCATATTAATTAGTGACCTCCTCGGGCTGTAATGAATATACTTGTCAGCCAACTGCTAAAACCAGCAACAACCGTATGATAAACAGGAGTCATTCCATGAAGCCAGTCCATTCATTACCACACTCTTTTCCACCATTACATACCTCACATGGATAATAAATGAGCCAGAACGTAAGGTTCATTTATCTTAGAATCATAGACTATCCAACAGAACAGTTTGGGTTGGAGGGACCTTCAAAGCTCATCCAGTCCAACCCCCTGCAATGCGCAGGGACACCTTCAACCAGAGCAGGTTGCCCAGAACCACATCCAGCCTGGCCTGGAATGTCTCCAGGGATGGGGCATCCACCACCTCTCTGGGCAGCCTGTGCCAGGGTTTCACCACCCTCACTGTAAAGGATTTCTTCCTCCCATCCAACCTGAATCTCCCTCTGTCAGTTTAAACCCATCACCCCTCATCCTGTCACAAAAGGCCCTGCTCAGAAGTCTCCCCCATCTTTCTTATAGGCCCCTTTTAAGAGCTGAAAGGCTGCAATAAGGTCTCCCCAGAGCCTTCTCCAGGCTGAACAACCCCAACCCTCTCAGCCTTTCCTCACAGCAGAAGTGCTCCAGCCCCTGATCACTGCTGTGGCCCTTCTCTGGACCCTCTCCAGCAGGTCTGGGTCTTTCCTGTACTGAGGACTCCAGAGCAGGATGCAGTACTCCAGATGGAGTCTCAGTCTTGTAATTCCTCTCCCCCCAGATCACCGGTTGCAGAGGTTTTACAGTACTGGTATATTCCATCAGCGCAAAACCTGAGCAGGATGTGTTGACCAAACAAAACCAACTCAAGGCAAGACAGAATCAGAACGCTTCTTTTCTCGAGATGAACTCACGACGATTCAATTACTAAAACGTACCCCAGCTATCGCTTCAAATGCTTCTCCTTTGGGTACAGCAATTCAGAAAGACAGATAAGGGGAGCTTCATGGAAGTTTGTCATTCCGTCATCATTTGGCTGTGATTCCAACTCTTTCAATTGCTTTGCTACAATTCTCTTTGTAACCTCAAACAACTACTCCTATAGCTCATTCATGCAAGGGAAAAAAGGTACAATCGTTGCATTTTCACACAGATTCACAGCATACCCCTGCAGCTCAAACCTTGGTGATGCACTAAATCTGCGTTTCAGAACCGCTCACGCACACAGCTCCTTCAGGACGTTGCTCGTATTTATTCCTTCACAAGTCAAAGCTCATCCAGTCCAACCCCCTGCAATGAGCAGGGACATCTTCAACTAGATCAGGCTGCCCAGAACCACACCACAGAATCACTGACACAGGCTCATCAAGCTGTTCTGTAGTTCTGTCGCTGCAATATAACAAAAGAGATTCCATTTGCAAGCAATTTTGCAATTTAAAAACATACTTCAAATGTCATTTTTTTTTTTATAACAAAATGAAAAAAAGCTTTCTCTAATTTCATTTTTAATATACTATCAAATATGAATTAAGAATCATAGAAGAGAATCACAGAATGGTTCAGGTTGGAAAGGACCTTAAGACCATTCAGTTCCAAGGCCCTGCCATGGGCAGGGAAGCCTCAAACTAGACCATATCACCCAAGGATCTGACCAACCTGGCCAACCAAGTTCCATTCACTCCTTTTTTCGGTGCAATAGCACCTATGATGCCTTTCTAAATGTCTCAAAAGTTTTCTTTCTTCTTTCCTATTTAAACACTTAAAGGATCTTGAATTCTCAGCACTTGTGAAAACGTGGGCATCAGCCACTTACCTGCTATAGCAGTTTTAAAGGGACCTTAAAGCGAGCTACCCATACACAACTGTACGGTGCACACCTAAGCTCTCTGTGGAAACCTTTGCAAACCCCAGTTAAGGATGGAGAAAAACAAATTGAACAAGCTAAAAACACCAACAAGGAGCTTACCTTGTTGAAAACACTCACTCTAACCTGCAGCCCCCCAAAGCGTACTGATCTCTGGTCCTAACAAAGTCATTACAGGGAGAATCTGTGCCAATGGCACCACATTGTGTGACCTTCTTGCCTTCTGCCATCACTAATGCTAAGAAGAGTGATGTTTAGTGGTGTTTAGTGCTTGGGTAAAGGCTGGACTCAATCTTAAAGGCTTTTCCCCACAGAGTTATTTCTATGGTAGGAGGTGCTTTGGCTTTACCAGGGTCCTTTTTTCAGGGTCAAAGATATATTCCATCATCCACACTGGGAACAGTATCTTAACCTTGCTCCAGGTTTTTTCCTACCTAACATAAGAATACAGAATGTCATCAAACACCTCTTTACCTGTCCCCTCCACCAAACAACCAACATAAAACAGCAAAGAAACCTGAAAATGCCCATTAATAAAAGCTGCTAACCAAAAAGCTCCATTATTGAAGCAAGATTCCCATTTTCATGCTGGGAATATAACAGTTGCATTATTTTGTGTGACATCACCACTCATTTGCAGATCTGATTCGAGGTGATAGCGGACATACTGCAAGGGATTGGGGTTTTTAGTCGCTTAAGAGCTGCTTTTCTCTCTTTGTTTGTGAAGATAAAACCATATTTAGACTCCAATTCAAAGCCCAGCTCTAGTTTACAGTACATAAAGATGTCTCTGAAGCACAAAGTACTGAATCAGAGAAAGGAAAGCACGTCCCATCCGACAGTGGTGACATGAGTTATTTGCATAGTTGCCACAAAAGTAATAATTACACTGTAACTCAATGGGAACAATGGTAATTTCACAGGAGCTCATGTTGTTGTTATCACCCTATATCCTGATAACTGTGAAATTAATTTGTGGCACCACTGTATGTGTCAGCTTTAAGCTGTTCCCTAGGTAACATTACGCTACCATAGAGAAGGAACACTTGGCAGTAAAACGGGTAGCAGCAGATTGATTATACAAAAAGAATCTTCCCTCTACATACAAATAACTTGGCAATCAGAGAAGAAAAATCCTCCTCACTGCTTTCTTCCTTTTTAGTTGTAATTAATAGAGTTATTGGGATAATGGCATTAACCGACCATTCCCCAGGCACTGGGAGGAGGTAAAGGGAAACCAAAACGAGCAAACTATCCGTGCCACTGCCCCATTGTTCTAACTGCAGCAAAGATGCTACATGAAAACGCTGATTCTTCTCCTCCTTCTTACAGCCATTTCCCACATTAACCATTTAATGGCAATTCCCAATCTAAAAGCAAATATATAGCACTAAGACATATTTAGAAGGGCAAGAACAGGGTAGGTTACGCTTTCACAAGTAATTCTCACTTCATGTGAGAGGCACAGTCTTTTCACCTCCTGAAGGCTCAACATGATTTTGCAATACTACTACTGCCAAAACGGAGTCCCACACTAAACGTGCCACACAATGCATGGAAATGCTTACAGCTTTACAGGTGAAAATCCAGTGCCGCAGGAAATGAAGGTCTGGAAAACATGAAATCATGGAATGTAAGGAGGAAACTTATTACGGATTGGTAACAATAAACAAAACACTGAGATGAAACTTTTCAGCCGCTCTGCTTCGTACAGCACTAGGGATAAGGCTTTGGATTAAGGAAAGATAGTATTTATTTCTATAGGATTTGGATATTTCATTTTTAATCCGGGTCTTTTTCCCTAGCATTAGAACCTGTAATGCCTTCTTCTCTTGCTGGATGTTTGTCTGCAAGGAAAAAGGTGAAATACATCACAGCATGTTACAGGTATAGACTCCGTGGTTGAGCTGGAGTTTCGTTCCTGATGAAGCAGCACCATTCTCAGTCGCCACTAGCCATCAAAGCAGACCAACGTGTTGAGCAGGTAACTCTGATCCAGGATATCCAGGGACAAGCGTGTTTTGTCACTCTTAGTTTTGATCTTCACCTCTGACTGATCCTCCTTTTGTGATCGCTATCCCCAAAACCCCTGACAGGTGATGCTCAAATGTATGTGTGCCATTCCAGGAAAAAAACAGAGCTTTCAGAGCACTGCAAGCAGTTGCAAGAGCCTAAAGCCAGCTCGGACAGCCCCAAACGTGTATTCTTCATTAACTATGGGCACACCCGATGCCAAATCATGTCACTGCTCTGATCATTGCCACTACTGACCGAGGAATTCAACCTGTATCCTTTGCCAAATCAGCCCTTGTCCACTCAATGCTCACTCTTTTTCCCCTACTTCATGAGCCAGTTCTGATGCACCTTAAGGACCCTTAAATGCAGACAACGTACACAACCCGTTATTTGCAGTCAGCAAGCTCACTGTGTTAACTGCATGGAGAATTTGCTGGTGCTTGTGATGCTGCTAGGAATTACTAAGGGATATCAGTACTGACTGATCCCCTTTTTCAGTCCCATTAATAACTGTCTGCAGTTATCTTTGCTTTGCTAGACCCGTGCAGAGCCCTGATGCTCAGCTAAGTCAGTGGTCTTTCTCCCCACTCACCCAGCACTACTTCTGCCTGAAGGAGCATGGGCCAAGCCTGATGGCTGGGTTTTAACCCCTGTGCATCCCCTCTGTTCTTTACTCTCTTTTACACACTCTTCAGGTGTCAGGGCTGAAACAACCCCAGTGCGTTGGAACAAACACGCCTCCTGGAACAACAACTGCTGCCACTGACAAACAACCTTCCATTTGCTGGCTCAGCACTGCCAAAGGCAGGCAGAAATGCTTCAAGACAGGTGGGTGGATGGATGGAACTAAAGCTCTTTGGAAAGCTTTAAATGCTAGTAAGCAATTACTGGGTTTACTGTAAGCCCAAACTTACTATCGAAGCAAATGTGACCAAGAGGTGCCAGATTAGAAGAGGCTGGTTGAAAAAAAATCAGTAGTGGGGATAAAAACCAGCCTGAAATGGGGGATTTTACCTTTATAATCACAAAATCAAACCATTGGTATTTTTACCTATGACAGCATTCAATAATCTACTTGAAACTACTGATGTACTCTGGGTCACAAAAAGAAATGCCCACATGGTTTTAGCACGTGCTGGTAACCTCTGTACCAAGACTGCTGATGAGCTTGATGATTAACTCCTTAATTGGGAACTATTTGCTACTACTCCATAAGCAGTGGCAGCTCCTCATCCCATTTGAAACATGCTGAGACACACCACGGAGCAGTTTGTAAAGCCACTCCCATGCTATTTTACATGTACATTTAATTGTACAGGAATAATCATGCATCTTAAGGCACCTGTGATGGATTGACTGCCACAGTACAACAGGGATATCTACTGATTGGGGGAATGGCTTTAAAGTGATGGGAAAAGTAGTTAAAAGAGAGACCAACTGCAAGAATTCGACATGAGTTTTAGGTCACTGGATGATCTTGAGGTCCATTCCAAACCTAACCATTCTAGGATTCTACCTCTGGTTTCTCCCGGCTACCACACTGCTGAGAAGTTACTGGTTCTCTGGGCTTCAAAAAGAAATGAGACACTCTGTTGACATTATATATCTATTTTCATTTTAGCTCTTATTTTAGATATATTTTTCCTCAAAATAAGACGGGCTTGGTGGAACAACTGACAATCATTTGACCAAATGAATGGAATAGTTCTCTCTGATTTCGTAAGATTCAGCAGGGTCTTGGGAAAACAGCGCCCATGATCTCTAACCCTACAGGAATGATATTTGATTACTGAAACTGCAATGCCTTAAGCACAGCATCCACAGAGGAGCTTGCTCAAATATCGCCACCACACCACCACGTCTCAACATTAGAATAGAAAATCCTGGCAATGAACTGACATCAAACACCCTTCACAAGGCAACTGCTGCGTACATGGAGCAAGAGTTATTAAGCCAGCATGCAAAGTCTCAGCATAACTTCCACTGCACTTCCAGCCAAGTGTAAGCTTGACGCATTACCTTGGAAGAATGCCACACTTCCCGCTGTGCTAAACCTACTGAAACAAATAGGGAAGCAGCATTTGCTGTGTTACATCCCTGCTTTACTATTGTGTAATTGGACCATGCTACAGGAACAACGCTTTATATTCCAAACATTGAGTTACCGTTACCAGCTTGTGGCATCACAATTTCAGCACAAAAGCAATGAATTCTTGTCTTACAGCAAGAATTAAAGCAGATTTAAGAGAAGTTGCTTTTCAAAGCTCTGTTTGCAGGTAGAGTCTGAAGGCAAAATAAAAGGTGGATGCTACGACATTGTTATACTAAAAGGAGAAAGAATGCTTAGCAATGCCAACAGCAAAAGATTACTCGGGCCTTTCCAATTTAGGGGTAAACTCTTCACTCACCCAGTATAGCCAAGTAGAATAAAAGAATCAAAATAGGTCACAGAAGCAGGGAGTACAGGGAGACAGCTTTCCATTTAGTGAAACATACCTAATTCAACCAGGAAAGACAGCAAACTATTTATGCTCTATAGTCTCTGCCACTTAAATGGCTTCCTGTAGTAGGAAAGGAAAAGGCCCCTTCCAACCCAAACCAGTCTGGGATTCGATGATTTTGGCTGCAGAAGGATTTAGCCCTAGAATGGCTACGTATCAAATAGCAGAAGATACCCTAAAATGACTGCATCAATACGAGCAGTCATTTAAGTGCTCAGCAGTAGAGTCTCTACAGCAAAACAGTCGGCATTAAGACCTGCCATAACCCTCCCTGAAATGCAGGTAGTGTTTATTTCAGCCTAGTTCTAACCTGCTCCTATAGGCCTGAGCAACCGACATGGACATCTATGTCCCTGCTGCTTCCTCATCACTGTTGCCTGTGCTGGCACTCTTAGAGACAGCACAGAGGTGCTGGTGTGCCACGAGCAGGACTCGCAGCCGCAGCAGCCGCGCATCCCCCTGCCCTGCTGGCTTTGCACTATGTTGATTGAGTTATAGAATCCCAGAATCCCAGACTGGTTTGTGTCGGAAGGGACCTTAAAGCTCATCCAGTTCCAACCCCTGTCACGGGCAGGGACACCTCACACTGGAGCAGCTTGCTCCAAGCCCCTGTGTCCAACCTGGCCTTGAGCACTGCCAGGGATGGGGCAGCCACAGCTTCTCTGGGCACCCTGTGCCAGCGCCTCAGCACCCTCACAGGGAAGAGCTTCTGCCTTAGATCTAACCTGAACTGCCCCTGGTTCAGTGTGAACCCATCACCCCTTGTCCTATCGCTACAGTCCCTGATGCAGAGTCCCCCTCTCCAGCATCCTTGGAGCCCCCTTCAGACACTGGAAGCTGCTCTGAGGTCTCCACGCAGCTTCTCTTCTCCAGTCAGTGTCAGTGAGGATGACACAGAGGCACCGTGCAGGCAGGCCATGACTGAACATTTGGCTACAGCGGAGCTATTTAAGCTTGTCTGCACCTACCAAAAAACCCCCAGAAGTTAGGCCAGATGCTAACAGTGCAGCTGCACTTCAGTGCAGGCAGGTTCATCCAAGAAACAAGACTCTCAACTCTGTTCTGGCTACTGCAGCTCCATGGCTAGTGGTGCTCAGGCTTAGCCATGCAGTCACAGCTCTCCCTAGTGCAAAACACCCCACAAAACCAGAATCTCTCTTAAATAGATAACAGCTCCTACTTAAGTATTTTCAAACATTCCTGTATAGTTCTTTAATTATAGGGACAACAATTCCCACCCCAATTAATCATTTTATCTGAGAGGAAGTCACAAGAGAATACACTTCAGGCCAGAAGAGGGCTGACACCACCAGCATCTACTTGCCATGCAAGTAAATGCACAGTGGGAACACTGAGGTGTGGACGCTGTGAGGCATAGCCCAAGATCTAACAACAAGCAATGCACTGGAGGTCCCTGGAATAAACTGAAGGGTAAGTGTTTTCTTGCCCTTTTGGTAATGCAGATGCTGACCAAAACCAGTTTCTTTTTACTACATTACCAAAAACAAAGCAAATGCTTGGTTAATACTAATTAATAGAATCAGCGGGGTTGAAAAAGACCTTTAAGATCAAGTCCAACCATTACCCCAGCACTGCCAAGGCCACCACTAACCCATGGCACTGAGGCCTCATCTCCATGGTGTGTGAACACTTGCAGGGACGGTGCCTGCAGCCCTGCCCTGGGCAGCCTGTGCCAATGCCTGATGAAAGAACCTGATGAAGAACCATCACTGCTCCCAAACCTGCTGCTTCAAGCGGTATGGAAACTACAGGTTGTACAATGAAAGTTCCTTGAGGCTTAGAGGCACTTCAGTAGGCAAAATAGCAGTAATAAAAGTATTAGTAGTATTAAACAGTACCATTAAACACTACTACTGAATAGTAGTAATAAAACAAATAGTATTTACAAATACTAATCGTAGTAATGATAATTCCTAGTAACAGTGATTGTTAAATATTAAATAGAGTAATAATCACTATTTATAAAGTACACTAATAGTCAAAATATTAAATACTATTAACAAATAGCAGCAAAAAAACCAGTAGCACTGCTTAAAAACAAGTTACAAAACCTTATAGTTTTAAAAGGTTATTGTATTGTGATGGTGTCAGACAGTAAATCAATGTCTTTCTAAGTGTTCTGGTGAGAATCACATTATAACACTTTTTAAGGCCTTTGAGAACTACAGTAAATGTCTGAAAAGAAACAAGTGCAGATATATTTGACATAGCAGTTGTAAAGACAGACTGGTTAGTGACTGTAAATGAAACAGAAGCCACTGCAGGAAATGCAGTTTCATGCATACATGTGGAATGTGGTACTCTTAATAATGGAGATTAGATTCATGACTTACAAATAAAACAGCATGATCTTAGAGACCCTGAGCTGTAACAGTTGACTTCTCTGCCAAAGCTGTAACACACCGTTTGTCTGTATGTCCCAGGCTTTTGTTATGGTCTGAAATCACAGAATCCCAGACTGGTCTGGGTTGGAAAGGACCTTGAGATCAGTCAGTCCCAACCCCTGCCACGGGCAGGGACACCTCACACTAGAGCAGCTTGCTCCAAGCCCCTGTGTCCAACCTGGCCTTGAACACTGCCAGGGATGGGGCAGCCACAGCTTCTCTGGGCACCCTGTGCCAGCGCCTCAGCACCCTCACAGGGAAGAGCTTCTGCCTTATATGAAGGAAAGTGGTGAGAGCCACCTTCTAACTAAAACATCCAAAGCCCTGGGACGTAAAAATCACATCTCAGTGATCTCCAGAAAGGCCTGGCTCATGGCAAACTGCCTTCGTTCAGCTCTCAGCTTCCTTGGTTGGTCGGGTTTAATTTTTGTTTAACAAATCAAGACATTTTTCAAAGTGTATAAGCTGATGAAGCCGAGGTATTCATAAGCCTGATAGGCAATATTGTATACATATTGTATATATATCCATATTGTATACATATTGTATATATATCCATATTGTATATATATTGTGTATATATTATGTATATCCATATTGTATATATATTATATATACATATTGCATATATATTGTGTATAAAATATGTATATCCATTTTTATATATATAGTATATATTACATATATCCATACTATATATACTGTATATATAATGTATATCCATACTGTATGTAGATTGTATATATATTATGTATATCCATATTGTATATACGTATATGCATATATACACATATATGCAATATAAACGCATACAATATGCGTATATATACATACACATATATGTGCATATATATATTATGTACCCATATACACACACATATATTATGTATATTGTTTTTATCTATAGATAGATAGATAGATAGATAGATAGATAGATAGATAGCCTTGAGCAACCCAGAGCATTTTCCCTGCTTGTTAATAGCAGCAAAGAGCAAATTCCAGGCGCATTTTCAAACCCTGCGTTTTGGAAAGTAACAAAGTGGAACCCACAGAGTGAACTCCCAATTCTGCAGTGCAATCTTCCCCACTTCACAGTCTGCAGACGAGTAGCTGTCGGGCACTGAGAGGTCCGAGGCTGCACCCACCGCAGGCCACCTTTGGAGTCTTTGTGGTGAGCCATCTGCCACAGCGGTTCTCAGAATCTCTTTCACCATCAACATCAGACATCTCCTGCAGTTTGCTAAGAAGCTGGGTTTTGACAGTTATCCAATTCTTTAAATCAAAACACTAAATGGTTCAGAAGGAAGAACAGGCTCCCCTCTCTCGAAGCGACAGGAAAGTGGGGTTTGCTTTCCCCCTCTCCTTTCTGAAATACATTTGGGGATTGGTACACGTGAATACAGAAACGATGCGTTTATCATACACAGAACAGACCTGAAGCATCATTCAGTCACCATAACACACGCAAGAAGAGTATGAAAAGCATGCCAACCTTCACCAAACACACGCCATGTAAGATTTTGTCTAAAGCACACTTCAGTAGATCAACAGAAGTAGCAACTATAATGCAGTTTGCAAAACCATGAATATAATTTGGGGTGTTTTTTTGCTGTTTGGCTATATTGTTACGTTGCTAACAATGCTTTTGGTCTGGATCCACATGTTGTTTATATGCGCTGCAGGGCATAATTCAGTCCCCTTATGTAAAGTAACTGTGAATATACACAACTGCCAATTGGAGTGACCAAAAATTCAATCTCTTTTTACATCTGCCAGCAATGAACAACATCAATGCACAAGTTTAGGTCACTTAAAGTTGCTAGTTTAACTGTTTAACTAGTTTTACATAGTTAACTAATACACCTAGGTGACTAAATGAGCATTCAAAGGAAAACAATCTAAACATAACTTGATCCCCTCCCTTATAATATTCAAAGAGAAAAGCCTGTCTACATCACTACATCAAAACCAAATTACAATTCATAGGTTAGAAATGAGAATTTATATACAACATTTGGAACAACACACGTGCAACAATCAGCTGAAATAAACTCCCAGGTATAATTCAGTATCAAAACTTCTGGTCAAGGTATAATGAAGTTGATACTCAATAGAAAAGCCCATATCACAATCAAGCTGGAAACAAGACACTCGATAGTTTTCTTGACTTATACGTTAAAAATACATCAAGTCCATATTGTATTCTAAAGTGAGGAGGATGAACATTATCACTAGTTTCACAAGATCTTCAGTGTGAGCTATACCTGTGAGACTGAACAATAGACTTTGTCATATATGTTATCACAGAATCAACCAGGTTGGACAAGCCCTTTCAGCTCATCCAGTCCAACCCTTACCCCAGCCCTGCCAAGGCCACCTCTAAGCCATGGCACTGAGGCCTCGTCTCCACGCTGTGTGAACACTTGCAGGGACGGTGCCTGCAGCCCTGCCCTGGGCAGCCTGTGGCAATGCCTGAGCACCCTTTGGGGCAGGAATTGTTCCTCAGCTCCATCTAAACCTGCCCTGGTGCAGCTTGAGGCCGGTTCCTCTTGTCCCATCCCTTGTTCCTTGGGAGCAGAGCCCAGCCCCTCCTGGCTCCATCCTCCTCTCAGGCACTTGTAGGGAGCCATCAGGTTCCCCCTGAGCCTTCTCTTCTCCAGACTGAACCCCCCAGGTCCCTCAGCCAGTCCCCATCACACTTTAATTCTCCATGTATATGATACAGGACAACAAACATTCTAATAACCCTCATAGAAATGATTACATTAATGTCACGGGTTCCTATACATGCTGCGTGTTAGAGCTCTGCACAGTGTCTGCCTGTAGACAGAAATGATTCCATCGTGGCAAGATCCAAGAAGTGCATCGCAGGCATTGCTGGGCCCCCAGAGGATGGCTAATGGGTGACTCAGGAGTTAAAGAGCCAACAAAGAGCAGGGTAAAACTACATTAACACAAGAGCCTTGCTAATGCCACTTAACAGCTGCTAGCACCTAAAGAGCTTGTTCAGCCACAGCTATCCACAGACAGGGCTACCCTGCACTCTGAGGACACATGGCCAATATTTGGTCAATGCAAGTGATGCTGACAAACAGAAAAGCCCTCTTGATGCTCTGCCCACAGGCTGGGGTATTAAAACTGCACAGGCTTCTTAATAAGACAAAGCGATACTTCTCTCTTGCCATGAATTCTGTCAATCTTTACTGCCTTGTTGGGGAAGTTTCTTACGAGCAGCCCCAAAACACCTGATCACCACAGCTCAACACACAGAGCTGCAGTGCAGCTGCTAAAATGCAATGCTTCACATGCAGACTATGATTATGGGCACAAAACGTCGTCCCATGCTTAGCATACAGCACATCTACAGCCCCTGCAATACACAGGTTAGATCCTGCTTGACTCCAGCTCCTTCACAGAGCATCCTCAGCTAAACGCTTTCATATACATCAATTAAAATCCAGGAGTAGGCTGGGCATGCCAGGGAATCCATGTCGAGAGCAACTTAACCCACCCCATTCCATAAACAATCTGTTTGCTCTGTAAGGCACACTCAGGATGAAAGTGAAATTCTGGTTTCCAAATAGCACTCACACCAAAGTTAGACTCATTTCTATTAGCCACATAGGTCTTTACTATGGAAGTACTACTGAAAGTTCCCAAGTGCTTCTAATACTCTGCATCCCAAACAACAACAGTTTTGTGGGTTGTTATTTTTGTTAGATACATAGGAAGTAATCGCTTGTTTCTCCCCTGAAAACATGCCCCAAGCAGTATTCAAATGGTTGCACTCAGTAGAAATGTAAAGACAAAAGAAGGTGGAAGAGAAATTCAAACTTCCTCCCTCAGTCCCAAATAAGCACACTGACCCCAAGGCTTGTGGATACTTTGGATCACTGGAATTCCCTCCAAAGGCTTCATCTCTCCAGAACATGAAGGAATTCTTTGAACAGATGATCTTTGAGACCTGAATCAGGAATCATGACGCAATTCTCTTTACTCCTCCTCGTTCACCCTCCCTTTCACGTTACCAGAGACTGGTCCCATCTCCCAGGACAGCTTAGAAACAAGACAGGAAAGCAGGAATACTTTTAACATGTTCAAACATTCATGTTCAATCAACATTAACATCAACATTTTCTATTGTTCTCATTTTCCTTATATTTCACACCTGCATTTCCCTAACTCCATGCTCCATGATGTGGCTTTTTAAACTGGGAAAACCAAGGTGCCCGACTGAGAACCAGAATATGACCCTCTATTTGTCACATCCCGGGGCACAGCCCTAACAAGTTGGTTACGTTGGGGTTTTGCTGCAGGCTTGTTTTGTTCCCATGTTTTTAAATCCATAACTTTGCCTCTGTAAATACTAATGAAGAGTTGTGAAATCATGGAATTTCTTACACTGCAATTTTCCTGGGGTTTGCCCAGCCATAGAAACTGTCAAATCCATCTGAGAGTCTAGACCATATTAAAAGAAGCTTGATTATTACTAACCCCAGCTTATACAGTTGTCAAGACAACAGTGAATATCATCATTAACAGAAACTGCCTCTATCAAACTGGAAATCACGGTTGAAGCCTCCTGCTCATGTTCACATTATCCAAAACCATATGCAAGTATGTGAATGCAAAGCAAAATTCCAAACGAACTCTGGTGTCTTTTTATACTGATCCAGACAGGCAAACTTTCTAACTCCTTTCCCACTTTGAAGTACAAAGAAATATGCTTACATTTTCCTCCATTAACAAGAAGTCTATACAAAAATACTCAGCTTTAGTTTTCACTTGCAAAGCTTTCACACGCTAACTAGCAGCCTTGCAGTGTCTGAAGGGGGGCTACAAGGATGCTGGAGAGGGACTCTTCATTAGGGACTGTAGCGCTAGGACAAGGGGTGATGGGTTCACACTGAACCAGGGCACAGCTTCTCTGGGCACACTGTGCCAGCGCCTCAGCACCCTCACAGGGAAGAGCTTCTGCCTTAGATCTAACCTGAACTGCCCCTGGTTCAGTGTGAACCCATCACCCCTTGTCCTATCGCTACAGTCCCTGATGCAGAGTCCCTCTCCAGCATCCCTGTATCCCCCTTCAGACACTGGAAGCTGCTCTGAGGTCTCCACGCAGCTTCTCTTCTCCAGGCTGAACAGCCCCAATGTTCTCAGCCTGTGACTCCTCAAGGCTCCCTTACCCTACTTTCCTAGAGGAATGGTTACTGCTGCAGTCCACATTCTGGTTTTCCAACTTAGGAGAAGACTACCAAGGTCAGCACACAGTTAGCAAAGGCCTCCTCCTCCAACACTTATCTCCTTATAGCAGCCAAACCAGTCTAAAAGCTCCTTTAAATTCCTAGATGAAGCTTTCCTGAGGATCAGGATCCAGATCTTTTACAGTGATTATACTTTAAGAACAAATTAAGCCCTGTTTAACAAAAGCCTTATGCTTTTACTTCTGCAACCTGACATCATAGGTATATATATCTATGCAATTTTTCTGCCAAAATACTACACCATTGCCCAAATTACTGTATACACATTCGAGGCATCTAAAGCAATAGATGGTCCATTTATAAATGCCAATTCCAAATACTAACCTATTTTTATTGTTTACTTAAGCATTGCAGTTGCATCAAAATATCATACTAAATGAACCATTTGGAATACATTAACAAAATAAGCAGAACATTAACTGAATTAAATGCTTTATGATTTGATGTGCAATCAGAAGTAAACCAACTTCTTACAATACCACTCTTTACACGCTGAGTAATGGCAAACTACTATCAGCCCATGATCTCATGCAAGGCCTAAAATAATACATAAAGTGGAACTAGGGAAAGTTCTTAGGCTTTATGATCATTTCAAAACCCCTCAGATATTTTCCTGTGCATACATCTATATACATAAAAGACGGCTTTCACGTAATCCTTCATTTGAATACCATTCTCTTTCTGAAGAGCTAGGAAAAGAACAATGATTCCTGGATATTGGTGTTTATGCAGAGCACAGTGATACTCCTAGTGTAGAAATGTATTGAAACCTATATTCATTTGGCCATTTCTCTCAAAGATAAAAGGGAAGGCCTCATTCCAAACAGGAGCACTTGGGGGAAAACACTGATTGTCTCCTCTGGCACAGCAGCAGCAGCACTCTGGGAAATCAGAGAGGATTCGGGCTCACTGCCCACTCAACTTCAGGCTCATCTGAGATCCACATATATCCACTTAGCTATCCAACTAGGACTTTGTTGTTGTGCTCGCTTTCAGAGCCACATGATTTTAGTGCTTTTGTGCAACGTGCAACCCTTTCCACATGCTTCCCTTACCAAAAGGAGGAGGAAGGCACCTCACAATCCTGAGGCCAGCAAATCTACGTCCTCCCTCATCTGGTCCGATGTCCACTATAGTTGTGGGAAAAGCAAAGTGAACCTGAATCTGTCAAAATGTACCATTTAATTCCATACGCTACAAATAATCTTGGCATCCAAAAAAGCAGGAAAATGCAGCTACCAAGGATGTGGGTGACTATGGAGCAGCTGAAAGAACTCTACAGCCTCAAATAACAAGGGTCTTCTACACACGTGTAGAAAAATACATAGCGCCTACCCGCATCTACTTCTCTAAATTCACATTTTGTACCTTTGATGCATTAGTCAAGGACGTAATACTAAATTAAGACCGTGTGGCGTTTTAAAGTCAGGTATTTCTTTACCTCCACAAAAACAACTAAGAAAAAGCAGCAATCATATAATATTGGCTGCAATTAAGAGAATCCCAGCACTGCACAATACCTGTCTCACTTCACAATCAATAACTATTCCTCAGAATGGCTTGCACACCAGCTGAAATAGCCAGGGCATGAATTTATGAGCTAATAAAGTGCTTTTTATTGTATGCACAGCATAGAATCATGAGACTCCTCTACACAGTCCTTGTAACAGAACCATGACCTTTGAAATGCCAAAGCCTCCTTTGCTAGCAAGTGTTTATCACCAAAGAGCTGTCAGCTCCCCATTTTGTCAAGATTAACTCTGCTGAGTCATGTATCACAACACACCACAAACCTCTCCGTGTTACAGGAGAGCAGCGACTTGAAAAGCCCTTTGTTGAGAACTCTAAAAGTAGCTTCATAGACCAAAAGTTCCCCTCATCTCTGTTTTATATCACGTAATGTGAAATTACGGACGCTGATGAAGGACCATGTAGGGAAAAAACCCTAAGTATGAAGCAAAGCAAGCAAAAAGCAAGAAATCACAATTAGAAAGTTGAATGCCATTAGAGTTACCTGCAGCACCAGGAGCTGAAATGTTCAGAAATGAAAGAATACCATTTGAGGGTAATAAGAAAGGCTTCAAAAGAGGCAGGCTGCATTGCAACTCACAGGATCTGTACAAACACTTACTCACAGCAGTGTAAGATGAGACAAGAGCACCACTAACAAAAAGTCAGTGTCATGCACATCAAGTCATTCACACCCAGCCGTAAATTTATAGGGATTCTGAACACAATTCAAGCAAAGGAGGGGTGATGAGTATTTCAGATCCTCAGTTTTCTGTTGCTGTTTTGGCTTTTTACTGCGCTGAAGTGTAAGTCCAAGTAATTACTCTGATACCAGGCATGTGAAATGAAGCACTATGTTGGCATCATTACATTTTACTCTCCAACTTTCAGAACCTTTACAAGTCCAGGTTACTACAATGGCCTCATCCACAGAGAATTAACATCTTCCTGATTATTGCTTTAGAAAATCCACATACTGTAGCCAGCAAGTTTCTTTCGAGTCCTATATGCAGATACTCTGCAAATAAAGGGGACCAAAGATTCATGTCCTGACTAATTTGAACCACATCTACTAAGGCTGAAGTGCAATGAGATGAGAATATTACGCAAAAAAATACATCTCTACAATATACAAAGAACCAGAGAGATTTTAACGTCCCATTAGCACAACCAAAATCACGCCAACCTGGTGTTAAAATCAGAGCACACAGGAACTACATATATAAAAATCAAATCCACTTTGAAAGCAAACACAGGCTTGTTCAAACAGCATTGTACAATTGCTTTAGCACTTACAGAATTTAGATGAACAATATTTTCATTCACTAAATATAAAGCAAGGCACCCCTTAAGCATTTTAAATAACAAATTAAACATTTACATTTTTTACTGTGCAGTCAGGCTTAACATTTATGCAGCTTCAAAAACCAAAGTACAGCCTCAAGGGAAGCCTCTCCACTGACAAATTAATACCTTAGAGAATAGAGCTGAATGGTGGCAATGAACTCATTTGTTCCCCCAATAATGAAGAATGACTCTTTCTTTACCACATCTGTGACTGTTGCTATGGTGACCCAGACTTACCTCACTGCTTCTCGAAGTGCTCCGCGCTCACTAAGAGTCGTGTGCTTGATGTCATCAAAATTGTTCTCCAGTTGCTCACACTTCTGCAACAGACAGACACATTCACTGTATATTGTACCTTTATTAACAGTATTCAACATCAGGCAGGCAACACTGGTTTATATCACGGAACCTCAAACGATGCGTTCTGGTTTAATTGCATAGGAGTCATTAAAAAGACACTGAGAACTCAGAAACAAAGTAAACATGAATCTTATTATATGGTTGTCATGGAAATCATCGTATCAATGCTCCAGGAAAAATGTATAGAACCTTTACGTGGTTTTAGCTTTCAGAAAGGAATTCGCATTTCCTGTACCAATGTGTATGCTATACGCAGACAAGAACAGAAACCAAAATGTGTTTTAGAATGCGAATAGAAGCTATCCATCCTGTCCCAAGGAAACAAACCAATCATATTTAATTCCTGTTTCATTTTCAAAGCCTAACAAACTGAAAGGACTACTTACAGACACCTCAACCACTCGAGGCTGAAATCCTGGCTCACCAGGATGTCTAAAAGGAATATAAAGCCAACAATCTGGAGATTATCAATGAAGCCAAAACTTTGCTATCCTCTGTTAACGGTTATTAACTGTGTGACTGGTTCCATCCTCCAGAGCGCTCATCTTTTTGGTTTTCCCTGCTTCTACAAAGGCAGTAAAACGGATTCAGAAGATGCTGGAGGAGAGGCCGGAAATCTGTATCTGTGCAAAGCGAGCATGAAACACCAGCAAAACAATCCTCTGAGCAGCGGCATCAGCCAAAGGATTCTTACATTCTCTTGTGCTTCCTCAATACAAGAGACTTTCAGGTTACCCCTGCTCCCTGTAGAACCTATCTCCAATACCGAAACTTTCCTCTGGGAGGCATAATTTTGCCATATGGGTGCCAAAGAAGCACAAGTTGCAAGCGAAACAGTTAACTATTGCTAACAGGCTTGAAGGCAGGGTTCTCAGGCTCTTTATGCAGGAGCTGTTAAGGAAATACGTGCACTATTATTTGGTCCTATTGCTTTTCCAGTTTTTAATATCTGCCTTCATTTTCAAGCCCACATCTTAAAGATAGTTAGAATAAATACAATAAAAGTTACCTCTTGCTATTTCTTTGGTGTATTGATTCTTTATTTGTATAATAACATTCAATTTGAGGCTACAAAAGCACTACCGGGAAGGAAATAGGTATTTGTAAATGACCTAACAGGATATTTGAGCTTGTCCAATTCTCATTTAAGCTATCATTATTTTTAAATAAGATTATAGGCTTTTTAATACAAAGTTTTAATGTTTTACCATTACATTTCTGAGCAGGGGAAAAGAACTAAGCTACACTTGAAACTTTGAAATGTCTTTTCTCCCTTATAAAAAAGGATGCTATGCCTGAAGTACAAGTACTAAGATCTTACCCCACTGCTAAGCTGGTATTTCTTCTCTGTTTCTATTACAATCAGCTGGCCTTAGTATGGCAAAACCCTACTCAAAAAACTCAAAGGGATTACATGAGAAAGACAGAGAAGCTCTAAAATGAAGTATTTCATTATTTAGTTCAGCACACATCGACCCTCAGCTCCAAACTTATCCAGGCAGGTCAGTCATTTAAAATACACCCAAAGAAATCCAAATCAACCATACTGACTGAGAAAGAACTCCTGATTCATCAGCACTAAAGTGCAAGTATTTGTGTAAGCATAAATGAAACTTTCACCCTGCAGGAAAACAGACCAAAACCCCACTATTTAGAACATTGCTTCAATTACAGGAAAAGGAAAGCCCATGGAGCAAGACCAGAAGCGGCCATGAGAATGACCAAGGGGCTGGAGCAGCTCCTGTATGAAGATAGCTAGTTCCAACCCCTGCCACGGGCAGGGACACCTCACACTAGAGCAGCTTGCTCCAAGCCCCTGTGTCCAACCTGGCCTTGAACACTGCCAGGGATGGGGCAGCCACAGCTTCTCTGGGCACCCTGTGCCAGCGCCTCAGCACCCTCACAGGGAAGAGCTTCTGCCTTAGATCTAACCTGAACTGCCCCTGGTTCAGTGTGAACCCATCACCCCTTGTCCTATCGCTACAGTCCCTGATGCAGAGTCCCCTCTCCAGCATCCTTGGAGCCTCCTTCAGACACTGGAAGCTGCTCTGAGGTCTCCACGCAGCTTCTCTTCTCCAGGCTGAACAGCCCCAATGTTCTCAGCCTGGCTCCATACAGGAGCTGCTCCAGCCCCTGAGCATCCTCGTGGCCTCCTCTGCACTTGCTCCAACAGCTCCATGTCCTTCTTAGGTTGAGGACACCAGCACTGCACACAGTGCTGCAAAAAGGAGTATCAAGAATAGCTTTTCAAATGGCTGAGTCATGCAAAGAGAGCTTTCTCATCCAAGACCAAAACATATAAGAAGGCTACGCCGACGAATGTTTATAGCGATATATTTTCAAAAGCAGAACTCCCCTTTTGCCAGAATTCTAGGTTTTTACTTAAAACTACTGATTCTTTCTTTATGATCTCTAGTTATGTGAGCTAGCTTGTTACTTCAACCAGTGTCAAGGTATAAGAGTACTTTGGACTTGGCAGTTGCTGACTTTCCTCAGACTCTTAGACTATTATTCCAAAGTCCGTGTCACGGTATTATTGTCACTTACCATAACTGAAAATATGGCATTAAGAACACATAGTCCTTGCTTCCGAAGCTTGCAGTTTATTTTATGACAAGAATAAATTGCAGTAGGAAAAACGTCATATTTTTGTGGTTAGGGGAGGAAAAGCTTTTCAGTTTGTTCATTGATCTTCATCTGCATCCATTTATCATTTGTCTTTCTCATTTCTGATTATACGTTCCACCAGGATGCTGTGATGCCACAGATACCTGTGGATGTCAAGCCTGCATCTCCGTTTTTAAATAGTTGTGTTGTTTCAGTTAGGACCTCATATGATAAATAAGGCATTTATTTCTATATGAAGTTACTTCCTCCCTCTCTTGCTTTTAGATCCACTTGAAGGCCTCAAAGTCTTTATGTTTGAATCCTTTAAGAAACAGTATTTACACTTTCGTGGCTTTTTGACACGTGATGCTATTTTGCCTTGTGATGACTGTATCCCTAATCACAGCTCTCTACTTCTTTTTCCTCCTGAACTTTGCAAAGGTGGTATTTAGTTTAGTACCGCGCAGCGCTATAAACCTGCCAACAGGGATAACGTACAGAGCACTGTATAATCACTGAATCATAGAGGTAAAACTTCTAGACTTCATACCCACTGAAAAGCACTTGGCAGTAAGCTGCCAAAGCCATTTCTTTTCTCACTGCTTGTGTTTTGTTGTTTTCACTTTAGCTGCTGCTCAAACTGAAACACCCGGCAGTTTAGTTGCTCCTCATACTTTAATCTGAGAAGTACTATGGGCCACAACATACTGCCCTGTGCAAGGTGTTCATAGATAGTCATCTGTTCGGTAGCAGCGATAACAGAATGAGCTCTATTGTTGCTACTGATTTAATATTTAAGGGTGCAAAGCTCACCCTGGTCATAGTCTACCTAAAGTTTCATCATTTCCTGGACACACTTTTGGCATATTGTCATGGTCACAGTTTCACATTGGTTGCCTTTCTCATAAACTGATATCCTCTCAGATGATCTACAAATGTAGCACGCAAGCTGAATCCTTACACCCAGGAAGTGGCATTTATACACCTGTAGCTTATTTGTATTTGATATTTCAAACGTGAGCAGCAGGTTGAAGGAGGTGATCCTGCCCCTCTGCTCTGCTCTCATGAGACCCCCACTTGCAGCACTGTGTGCAGTGCTGGTGTCAACAACAGCAGGATATGGAGCTGTTGGGGCAAGCCCAGAGGAGGCCACGAGGATGAGCAGGGGCTGGAGCACCTCCCGTATGGAGACAGGCTGAGAACTTTGGGGCTGTTCAGCCTGGAGAAGAGAAGCTGCCTGGAGACCTCAGAGCAGCTTCCAGTGTCTGAAGGGGGCTGCAAGGATGCTGGAGAGGGACTCTGCATCAGGGACTGTAGCGATAGGACAAGGGGTGATGGGTTCACACTGAACCAGGGGCAGTTCAGGTTAGATCTAAGGCAGAAGCTCTTCCCTGTGAGGGTGCTGAGGCGCTGGCACAGGGTGCCCAGAGAAGCTGTGGCTGCCCCATCCCTGGCACTGTTCAAGGCCAGGTTGGACACAGGGGCTTGGAGCAACCTGCTCTAGTGTGAGGTGTCCCTGCCCGTGGCAGAGGTTGGAACTGGATGAGCTTTAAGGTCCCTTCCAACCCAAACCAGTCTGGGATTCTGTGATTCTATTTGGCTTCTTGGGTCAAATGCAGAACTTTGCAGAAGTAGCTCAGAAACCAAGAGCACTCCATTGCCGGGCGTCACCACTTCTGTTGTCCCTAAACCCCCAAAGCATTGTTGCCTCTGCTCTGCCATGACAGGCCCAAGAGTCAGAGTATCAAGAAGACCATAACCCAAACTCACCCATCCTGCAAGACAGTACTGATGAAAGAAGAGACCCTACTTCCATAGAAATCAACCTTAAGTCTTCCAGCCAGTCAGAGTGGGATCACACTAAGCCATAGCCTGCTACTTTAACTCTATCCCAGAACACTTCACAGAAGACTTTCCAACATGTTAGCATTACAGATCATCTTAACACGCATGTTGAGATAGTCGAGAAATAAAATCTCTTGATCTGACACCAGTGTAAGACCTATTCTAAGGCAGCCTGCATCACTGGAGTGGATCTCTTATCCTATTTGATACACTGCCAAATCAAAAGCCTTACTTAAAATACTGTCTCTCTTCTGTGAAAGAAGTTTGGAGGTAAGGAGGACTGCTGAATTCTTGGAATTCATGGCTTTTACAGGGGTTTTAAGACATTTTCTTAGAAAGCTTGAGGTTTTTCCCCAAATATTTGTTAAAAAGAGAATCTCACACTTTTCTGTCAAATGTTCTCCGAGTATTAAACATCAGGGAGGCGCAGCAATGGACAGACGGAACAGCTCTCACCTGTTTGATCTGTATTTACTCAGGCTAAAATGCATTTTTCTCCTGTTTTCTCCCTTAGACTCCATGAAAAAGGGCCCTACGGAGTAGGGATCAGACGGAGTATGTTGCATCTTCATTTCTTCATGTTGCTGCAGCTGCATCTTTAAAAGGGCACAGTAAATCTACCTGTACCTACCCTTCCGAGTGCCTGAAATGAGACAACCTGCTCCAGATTCTGAAGGATGTAGTTATTTCAGGAAGGGTTAAGAAGGCAGGCTCCAAAGACACATTGCCAAAACTGGCCACTCTAAGTCCCTACGTGCTCTACAGATTCAGCAAGGAAAGCCTCCAATTTTGATCCAAAAACCCCTTTTCAAGTGAAGTCCTACACACACCACAAGGCTGACCACACTGGGTACCTCTTTTGTCTGCCCTACTGTAGAAGTGACCTCCTCTAATAAAGCTGTAAGCAAAAAGCTGACTTCTTCAGGGGACTGTAACACTAGAAAATGCTTATTTCCACATCGATCCCTGCTTGATGGACAAAACACCAATGATCTTCTGCAGACGTGAATGATTTCATCAGCAGAAAACTTTAGGTCGAACTAACTTGTGTTTTCTAAACCTAAAGCAGCGCTCTAATAGTCATCTGAACTGTAATATATTGCTGCAAGGATAATTATTAAGGGAAAACACAGCTGACATGTTCTGATTTATGCACACAATCAGAGATGGAGTCCAAGGACTGTGACATAATTATCTTCATGCTAACAATTTTTGTAAATCTCTTGACAGAATTTTAGCTAATTTTAAAATGCCTTCTGAAGATTAGCACTTAAAACTGTTGGGGAAAATAGCACAATTTATTAGCAAGGGTATAATTGTAAACCTTCCAAATACTCATTGTGAATATCATTTAGACAGTAACTCCTGCTTTAGCAGCTGGTATATAAGACTCCAGTTTATGGAATCTTGAAACAACAGAGAGTAGAATCTAATTAAACAGGATTAGATGCCAAAGCAAAATTATTAAAACCAGACTAACAGACAATTGTTATGAATTTGGAATAGCACATCAGCTTTTGACGCGAACTTACAGATCACGCTGCTTTATTCCAATGAAGCCGAAATAGTCTTAGCAGACTTCATTTGGAACAGACTGTCTTTCTACACTGAAACAACACAAAAAGCTAAATTGTTCCATTGATCTTCTCTCACAGACTTAAGCACCCATCTGCTATAGGGTAAAACGGCTTACAAAGACTGCATTTATTCTAATGTTGGTGCTACAACTCATTACAGTTATTCAGTAGCTACTAGCTGTGTTCCATACAGGAAGCCCCTTAAACTAGCTTCATATTGAGCAACTAAACAAAACCAACGTCATTTGCCAAGGGGTTTGATCTAAGAGCATTCCTAAAAGCTAAACAAGAGAATTGTTTGATCCTACCTTTAAGATACAACAACCTACACAACAGCTACCTACTAAAATTCCTCCTTCCTATGTGCTGTGACTCATTCTCAAGGGGTTCTCATTCCAAACAGGGGGAAAGCCGCTTAAAACTGGTACCCGAGCAGCTGTTCACAAAGGAAAAATAGGTAGGTTTTTAATATGTACATATTCCTCATAGCTGCAGAAAGTATATTGAGCCCTCAGGTATTTACATAACGTTTGACAGCATGTCATTCATAATACATGAACATTTGTTATAACTATTTGTTCATTATGTGATACAGCCGCATTGGCCAGACAGGCCTTTTGAAAAATAGAGATATTAATGCATCTAAAACAGCAGCCTTCCAGAGCAAAGCAGCCCTAAGTGTTAGCAATCAGATAAAAATCCATAGGAAAACCGATGCAGTAGAACTGTGGGTGGCTGTAATCAATGCCTGATTAGCATAACCATGGTAATCTTTCGTAGGTGTTTTGAGACAAATGTTTTTAAGGCTCTAAATATAGGGCACATGAAAACTCAAACACAAGTGGCACATTTTCTCTACCAGGAATATATCACCAAAACAGGACTGATACCAGGAATCTCCGATGCATGAGATATTTTCTGCTCCTGAAAGCGTGTGGTTTTAGTTTGTTACCAGAAATCCTGTCAATGTAACCGGGAATTCGGAAGTGGAAGCAGCCAGTTCTGGGTTACTTTCTGTAGTTTCCCCAGTTTAAATACGGTGCACTTCATCCATAAAGACAGGTCACGATGTAAAAGTTAATGACTCGTTCAACATCCGTAACACTTTGTTTGGAAGAAAGATCTTCCCGTTTGAGATGGCATTCTGCTAACTTCCTTTTCACGCTGTTTCACAAACAAATTTCAAGTGGCAGATCTGTAACAGCCTTCATGCTCACATAAGGGTATGGTATCTTGCTTGCATCCAACCTGCTGTTGCCAGAGCAGATGCGGACACCACGTGTTTTGGCACTGGATAACACATCTGATGGTAGCGATACAGGGAGGAGGAGAAAAGGCATTCAGAATGGACCAAGCGTGCACACAAAGCAGAGACCAAAGAACTCCAAGGAGAAGGATGAAGAGCTACAAATGATATGCAAGACAGCAGAGGCACAGCTGGAAATAATAAAGGAGCAGAGAATGCAGGTGATGCCACCAGGCAGGACCCTTTACAATGCTCCTCCCCTCGCGAGAGCTTGAGAAGACAGAGAAAACTTTGAGAACAAAAAGGAAGGAAAACCTTTGCCTCTCCCACTTTTTTCCTTCTCTTCCTAGAACAAATATTCAGCTTGATCAGGAGATGAATGGGAGGACTTGGCAACAAGCTGCTGGTTCCTCTGCATCCGCAGGGACACTTCAAGACTGCTTTCCTGTAAAGGGCTCAGTAGCAGGGAGCAATACACACCATCTCTTAGAATAGGACAAGCTTTGTCTAGATACTAGTCCTCTTTTAATGCAGTCCTGCTTTTTTCCTATTAGAGAGCCTGAGCATGACACAAAAGCTTTGACAATAGTTTAAAATCCTGTCTGGGACCCATTCTAAAGGGTTGAAACCTTCAATTCTCCACTGCTCCTAGCATAAATTTACAATTGAATTCTTTAAGGCCATCAAGTCTAAGTAAAGAGACACAGGCTCTACAGGGAAGTTCTAAATATACTGTTTTCACTTGACAGGGAAAACATAACTAAGTAAAAGAGTAGCAAGAAAAGCAAATATCCCAAATGCTGTACCCTCTCCCCTCCCAGGACTTTCCCATACCTCTGCCTACCTTGCTTTTCCCTTGGGATTCTTTACTCTGCTTAGGCAAATATTCCCCTGACTCACTGAGATTAAATAAAATGAGAGCATGCAGGTAAAGACCAGACTCATACTGAGAATTAACATTTACAGAGCTCATAACTTGGGAGAAAAGGAAGAATCTTTAAAATGCAGGTAGAACTGTACTCCTAAGGAACAGATTATGCTCTTGACCTTCAACAAAGAGCATAAGAAAAAACACACACCCAGAAGCCGCTGCTTTTTTTAGAAAACCAAGAATTTAAGGAATTAACCCCATGTATTTGAGAGTACCAATTTACAGCCTCCCTCTTATTTTTCATGCATAGCTAAAGAACTGGTCAAAGAGACACTGAACAGGAGCCGGCTTCAGTGTGAGCTCGAGTCCAGGAACCCCCCATGTGCTGGGCTGCATCAACAGGAGAGTGAGCAGCAGTCGAAGGAGGTGATCCTGCCCCTCTGCTCTGCTCTTGTGAGACCTCACTTGCAGCACTGTGTGCAGTGCTGGTGTCCTCAGCATGAAAAGGACATAGAGCTGTGGGAGTGATTCCAGAGGAGGCCACGAGGATGATCAGGGGCTGGAGCAGCTCCTGTATGGAGCCAGGCTGAGAACATTGGGGCTGTTCAGCCTGGAGAAGAGAAGCTGCGTGGAGACCTCAGAGCAGCTTCCAGTGTCTGAAGGAGGCTCCAAGGATGCTGGAGAGGGACTCTGCATCAGGGACTGCAGTGATAGGACAAGGGGTGATGGGTTCACACTGAACCAGGGGCAGTTCAGGTTAGATCTAAGGCAGAAGCTCTTCCCTGTGAGGGTGCTGAGGCGCTGGCACAGGGTGCCCAGAGAAGCTGTGGCTGCCCCATCCCTGGCAGTGTTCAAGGCCAGGTTGGACACAGGGGCTTGGAGCAACCTGCTCTAGTGTGAGGTGTCCCTGCCCGTGGCAGGCGCTGGGAACTGGATGAGCTTTAAGGTCCCTTCCAACTCAAACCAGTCTGGGATTCTGTAAATCTAATAGTTAAATATAAGAGCTTTTCAAAAATTAAAGTTCAAATGCTTAAAAGCCACCCAGAAACAATTCAGTCCAGTGCTACACAGAGGAATAAATGCAAATGACATGTAGCAGGCTTGCTTCCTCAGCCAAGATGCCACCACCTCTTATCTCTTACACGGCAATAGTGCTCTTCAAAAGTGCCACAACAAAACACTTTCTTTCATGCTTCTGTGCAGTTTTGGCTAGGATAGACTTTCTTTATAGCAGCTGGATAGGGCTATGGTTTGGATTCGTGATGGAAACACTGCTGCTAATTCGGAACTTACAAATAGCCAAGGCTTATCTGCCTCTCACCCCATCACCGAGCAGGCTGGGGGTGCACAAGAAGTTGGGAGGGGACATAGCTGACCCCAATGGACCAAAGGGATATCCCAGACTGTATGGAATTATGCTTGGCTTATAAAGCTGGGGAAAAAAGGAGGAAGGGGGGGGGACATTCACTGTCCCTGCAAGTGTTCACACACCGTGTAGACGAGGCCTCAGTGCTATGGGTTAGTGGTGGCCTTGGCAGTGCTGGGGAACATTTGGACTTGAGGAGCTTAAAGGGCTTTTCCAACCTGGTTGATTCCATGATTCTTTGACTCGGAGTGATGGCATTTGTCTTCCCAAGTAACCATCATGTGTGATGGAGCCCTGCTGTCCTGGTGATGGCTGAACACCTGCCTGGTGATGGGAATTATGAATGAATTCCTGATTTGCTTTTCTTGTGTATGGCTTTCGCTTTATCTATTAAACTGTCTTTAACTCAGCCCACCAGTTTCCACACTTTCACCCTTCCAATTCTCTCCCCATCCCACTGGGTAGGGGGACTGAGTGAGCAGCTGTCTGATGCTTACCTGCTGGCTGGGGTGAAAGCATGACAGCAAGGTCCTACCAAGGTCCTTCTCTCCTCATCTTACAGATCATGTCTTCTTATTGACAGTTATAGAAACGCATGCACCAGCTAAACCACATTCCATGTGCTGCTTACTAAGTTGTGTACTCTTGATTCTGTCATCTAAAAGACTTGTATAAAAGTCTGTAAGTCTTCTGGAAAGAGCTTGAAAAGACGCTAAATACAAGGCCAAGGAACCGGTGACAGCACCAAGGGACTAGATTAGGAACAGAGAACTCTGTATCGTCTGTGACTTCTGGGCTCCAAGTTAACCAATGTCCTGCAGAAGGGGTAGGAAAAATCCCATCCTCTGCTTAGCTCTAGCAGAAGAAAACAGCGACAGCTCGGCATGAAAAACACTTTGGTGCCTGTGGGTGATGATATTTCTTGCTGTAACCATATGCGGTTATATGTCACTATGCTCACTAGCCAAATCTTCATAAAGGATCATCCTTCCTCCACTTCTGTTTGCAAAAAAAAAAACCCTAAAATAATGCCACAAAAAGTATTATTAAGATCCCATCCTCTGACTCTGTGAATTACCGAGAAAAGAGTAGATGTGCTTCCACTCTGGCTTCGCTGAAAATCAGTATAAAAGATGACTCAGATAGCAATGAAACAAATTTCCTCATGTGACAGCTGAGGGTACTTACCACAGACAAAGTCAAATATTAAATTGAGACTAGATTTCCCCAGAGGAATAACTGGAAATATTAAGTTTGCTCGAGAACCATCTACCCGAGTCAAAGGAATAAGAACGAGGAAAAAGGCTGC
Source organism: Psittacula echo (assembly GCF_963264785.1). Classification (NCBI taxonomy): domain Eukaryota; kingdom Metazoa; phylum Chordata; class Aves; order Psittaciformes; family Psittacidae; genus Psittacula; species Psittacula echo. Next base: position 64,067,976 of record NC_137740.1, read on the forward strand.
AGCCAGTAGAGCACAACCCGCGTATGGAGAGCCTGGTATCACAGTATCACAGTAGGTTAGAGATTGGAAGGGACCTCAAAAGATCATCTAGTCCAATCCCCCTGCCAGAGCAGGAACACCTAGATAAGGTCACATAGGAATGTGTCCAGGCGGGTTTTGAATGTCTCCAGAGAAGGAGACTCCACAACCTCCCTGGGCAGCCTGTTCCAGTGTTCTGTCACCCTCACTGAGAAGAAGTTTCTTCTCAAGTTTAAGTGGAACCTCTTGTGTTCCAGTTTATACCCATTACCCCTTGTCCTATCATTGTTTGCCACTGAGAAGAGCCTGGCTCCATCCTCATGACACTCCCCCTTTATATATTTATAGACACTAATAAGGTCCCCCCGCAGTCTCCTCTTCTCCAAACTATAGAGACCCAGCTCCCTCAGCCTTTCCTCATAAGGGAGATGCTCCACTCCCTTCATCATCTTAGTTGCCCTGCGCTGGACTCTCTCCAGCAGGTTCCTGTCCTTCTTGAACTGAGGGGCCCAGAACTGGACACAATATTCCAGATGCGGTCTCACCAGGGCAGAGTAGAGGGGAAGGAGGACCTCTCTCGACCTACTGACCACCCCCCTTCTAATACACCCCAGGATGCCATTGGCCTTCTTGGCCACAAGGGCACAGTGTTGGCTCATGGTCATCCTGCCGTCCACTAGGACCCCCAGGTCCCTCTCCCCTACACTGCTCTCTAACAGGTCGTTCCCCAACCTATACTGGAACCTGGGGTTGTTCCTGCCCAGATGCAGGACTCTGCACTTTCCCTTGTTGAATTTCATCAAGTTTCTCCCTGCCCAACTCTCCAGCCTGTCCAGGTCCCGCTGGATGGCAGCACAGCCTTCTGGTGTGTCAGCCACTCCTCCCAGCAGTTGTGTTACACGTCAGCACTTTGTGTCAGAGTTCCCATCACTATCATTCCATGCAACAAAACATGAGGAACGATTTGACTTCAAACGATCAGAAGCTCATCCGTACACTATGAACACCACATGCAACAAAACTGTACCTCAGCTCTTCTGCTTGAAGCTACATGTTAACTCTGAAATGACCATAGATGACAGCAGGACAGGTCAGGAGAAGAACATGAGTGAGCTGGTAATTCGCATATCTGAAAACAAGCTAGACTCCTCTGCTTCCGTTAGCTTTGAGATTCAAAAGACGTGTCCTTGTACTGGGATGCTCACGAAAGCCAAGGTTTTAAATACATTTTATATTAATTGCCATCTAAAATAGCTAAATCAGAGGAAAGCTTGCTTTTTATTTTAGTGTCTTTTAAAATAGCTTGAAGAAGAACAAATAGTGAAAAGACTACGATATTTCTACACATTCTTTACTATGCTCACCACTGACTGCTATCTGAAACCTTCCTGTCCACATACAGTAAGACAGTGACCTCTGACTCTGTAATATCTACCAAGTCATAAGAAACAAATGGGAGCACAAAAAACCCCCACAAAACCACAGAAAGCATTTATAAGAATGTACAAGAACCACTGAATTAGTTCACTTGGAGCTTCAAAGCCAAAACTATTCAACAGTCAACACAATAAGCATCTTTAAATACCCTGCATCAAGCCAAGTTTGTCAAAATGAAATCTTACACTCATTGCTAAGGAGGTGGAAAGTCAAGTCTTGGGCAAAGAGGGGGAAACAACAGAGCAGAACAGTACAAACACTGTTGCTGTGACATATTTTCTCCCTATCAAAGAATATTAAGGAAATCAGAGGTATGGGGCTTGATCTTTAAGGTCCCTTCCAAGTGAAACCATTTTATGATTCTATGATGACAAAAACTGCAGATCCTACAAGGTTCTCACCATCTGTTGTGTCAACTATTTACAGACACACAGACATAATCAAAACCCAAGGAAAACTGCTCAAATCGGTGTCATTTTCTTCAGATAAGATTCCGTGCATGTTTAGTTAGCTTGAGAATCTCCCAGTACAAATTGAAGGCAACAAACGGTATCAGTTTCTTTTCTGTAAGAAATTCCACGAAGGAAAAACTTCGTATCCACAGAAATGAACAGCGTTTATGTTTAGTTACATTTGTCAGCAGGGAATTCAGAACTTCCTTTCACATTGAACATTAGAAAGAGCGTTAAAATGCTGCTGTAACACTGTTTATTCACATGCAGCTTGAAAACAACATCCAGGATAAATACATAGCCTCGGGTCTCAGTTCTATTTACCACCTCAGAGGGAAAAGCATCCAACAACCCAATACCGCAGTATGGCACTATGCACTCTTCCAGTTCTGTGACCCATTCACTGATTACTTTGGAAGGCTGTTACTCCTTTGGAAGCCTTCATGTCTCATCCTGAAGAGCCTTATTCTCCCAAAACCATGTGGCCTGCCTTCAGACAGCTCACACTGCTGGATTCCCCTTCTTGTCGGGCTCAAAAACGGCCGTGCTCAAGCGGAGATGGGCACTGCATGCCCCAAAGCACCAGTCAAGCACCCTGCCAGCAATTGCCAAGCAAGCAGGGACAAAGAGAGCCAAGATCCACCAGAAGAAAAGCATGATGCAAGGTTCCTTGGTATAAGCTAGTCTTAGAACTCCTCGGAGGAGTCTAGTTCAGGTCCCACAACCAGTGCTCCTCAAGACATCAGGGTAGATAGCACGGTTCCTGAGCTAATACACTGGGTCTCTCAGCAGGAATGGCTCCATCACAGCATTTTCCTCACATGGCTGCACTACCCTCAAGTCTCGAAGTGGCTCCAACCATTGCAAGTGAAGGGCTTTTAGCTCCCAGAACACTGCACAGGAAATCCCTGCCCCTGCTTAATATGTTTAACTATGAACAACTCCCTCCCTGCTGACAGAGCTTGACGAAGTACCTTTAACAGAAGGATTCACATGTTCACAAACCATGTAAGATGAGGCCCTTAGTGACATAGTTTGACTGCCTTGGCAGTGCTGGGGAACGGTTGGACCTGATGATCTCACAGGTCTTTTCCAAGCTAAACCATTCTAGATTCTAAGATTTCACCTTAAAATGCAATAACCTAGTTTTGTAAATGCTATTTGAACAAAATACACACTAAATATTAGCTGAGTAACACCAAAACTCTGGTTTTAATTTATTTGTACTCTCTGGAAAACATACTGGGCATATTCATCAGTCCCGAGCCTCTGAGTGTCACTACTACTATCGCATATGTGCAGGGTAGCTGCAAACCAAAAGAAGCCAAGATCGTTATTCTTTTAACACAATTACCAAATTTCACCTTTTTCTTCTCAAAGCTGTTTTTATCTCTAACTTTTAATCCTTATTCTTATGCAGCAGTTTTCCTGTTTCCCCTATTGAGCTTTCAATGTTTCATTTTTGTTCCATAGTGCCCTATCTTCCCGTTTCCTTTCTTTTTCTCTTCATAACTCGGCTTTTCCCCTCTCCTGTTCTGTTTCCCAATGCCTGTTTACTTCCCCCCTTTAATCCTTACTAATTATTTCATGTCTCTTGGCCTGTTTCATTACGTGGCTTTTCCTTTCTTATTTGTCTTATATCGCATTCCATTATCCCGCTCCTGCAGCTCTCTGATTCCTATGTGCTTGCTTAACTATTACCCAAATGGCTCCAAGCAGGACACACTCCTACTGAAGAATAAATAAATTAAAAGGAAAATACTATCTGTGGCCATGAGGTGTTGCTTAGCAACACCCTGCACCTCTCCACAGCTTTCCTGGTGGCAATACAGCTTTCCCGACTTATTGCTCCCAATGTATGCAAGATCCTTCCCGCATTGTTTGTCCGCTCACCAGCAAATAAATGCAGAGGAAAAGAGAAAGGAGAAAGGAAAACTCCAGAGAAAGCACCAACAACAGGACTTAGGCTTCCAACACAAGAAATGGCCACATCCTCTGATACGTGCTGCCTGCATGCACGTTAAAATACACACAGCCTATGTGTTGTTACTGTTCATTATTGTTACAGCCTTTGAGAAGAGAATGTAAGTGGTGTTTCTTATGCAACTAAAATGGGTGTTAAATTCACCCAACTATGACATAGTTACTGTGTACTGGGATTCATTAACTTCTTATGCTCTTGCAAAGTTGCTTCTAAAAGCTTTACACTAAAGAATCACAGACTGGGTTGGGTTGGAGGGACCTTCAAAGCTCATCCAGTCCAACCCCCTGCAATGCGCAGGGACACCTTCAACCAGAGCAGGTTGCCCAGAACCACATCCAGCCTGGCCTGGAATGTCTCCAGGGATGGGGCATCCTCCACCTCTCTGGGCAGCCTGTGCCAGGGTTTCACCACCCTCACTGTAAAGGATTTCTTCCTCCCATCCAACCTCAATCTCCCTCTGTCAGTTTAAACCCATCACCCCTCATCCTGTCGCAACAGGCAAAAGTCTCTCTAGGTCTTTCTTATAGGCCCCCTTTTAAGGGCTGAAAGGCTGTGATACAAAGAAATGACAGTAGGTAGCCTCCAGAGTGTGTAAAGTAGGAAAAACTGTCCAAGCATTGTCAAAAATGCAGCGGAATTATCAAGGAGGAGAAGTGTGTGTGTGTGTTGCTGAATCTCAGTGACCCAAGTTCAAGAGATCGGCAATCTCTGTTATTTCTAATTACTTCAGATGTGCCAGAAGTGGAAGCAAGGCTTTCCCCACACACGCACACTTCCTGCAAAACAAGTTTGCTGGACCCCATCTTCAATGCTCATGAAGTCCAGACTTGACGAAGTATTGCTAATTCAGCATTAGCCAGACTGAGCTTCCAGAGGACAGGTATTAAGACAGGCTCCCTGACAGACCTTTTCTTATTCCACAGCTCCTTCCAGCAGGCAATGGCAACTTCTGAGATAGAAAAGTCTTTTTAATTTGGGGATGGAAACAATGCTTATCTAAGGGCCTAAAGCTTTAATAATATTAGGAAAGGGAGCCAAGAAACAGCAATGCTAAAGCAAAGGATTGCTGCATAATTAAGCTAAAGACCAACCTGTGGCGAAGCTCTACATAATGGAGAACACATTCGGTTAACGTGTATCTTCCTGAAGGGCATAAAAATCAGCATTCTTACTTGGGAATGTTTTATATAGCTAAATATAACATAATATAATAATATATAATATCTATAATACAATAATATATAATAATATATAACATATATAATAATATAAGGTTGGGCAGAGAAGAGATTCAGAGCAGCCCTGCGGAGAAGGACTTGGGGGTGTTGGTCGATGAGAAAATGAACATGAGCCGGCTGCAGTGTGCGCTTGAGCCCAGAAAGCAACCGTATCCTGGGCTGCATCAAGAGGAGCGTGACCAGCAGGTCGAAGGAGGTGATCCTGCCCCTCTACTCTGCTCTCGTGAGACCTCACTTGGAGCATTGTGTGCAGTTCTGGTGTCCTCAACATAAAAAGGACATGGAACTGCTGGAACAAGTCCAGAGGAGGCCACGAGGATGATCAGGGGAGTGGAGCACCTCCTGTATGGAGACAGGCTGAGAAAGTTGGGGCTGTTCAGCCTGGAGAAGAGAAGGCTGCGGGGAGACCTCAGAGCAGCTTCCAGTGTCTGAAGGGGGCCTACAAGGATGCTGGGGAGGGACTCTTCATCAGGGACTGTAGTGACAGGACAAGGGGTAACGGGTTCAAACTGAAACAGGGGAAGTTTAGATTGGATCTAAGGAAGAAATTCTTTAGTGTGAGGGTGGTGAGGCACTGGAATGGGTTGCCCAGGGAGGTTGTGAATGCTCCATCCTTGGTGGTGTTCAAGGCCAGGTTGGACAGAGCCTTGGGTGCCATGGTTTAGTGTGAGGTGTCCCTGCCCATGGCAGGGGGTTGGAACTGGATGATCTTAAGGCCCTTTCCAACCCTAACTGTTCTATGATGCTATGATTCTAAATCAGCCTTAAACCAACTGGATGTCTGCATAGCAGAGTATCAGTAACAAGTGAAAAGAACACCCATCAGAGCACAGACCTTAAAAAGATATTTAACAGCATCAGGCTGCACCTATCAGCTACAAATTGTCACAGAGCAACAAGAAACCATGAATGATCCATATAGGTAATTAATATTACCTATTAATTAATATATTAATTAATGTTAATATTTTATAATTAATTTATATTGATAAAAATAATATTCAGGTATATAATCCCTGTTTATGAACCTCATTCCCACAGCCATGTTTGTGGAAATTAAAGGCCAAAGAGCTGGTTGGAGAACATAGCAGATCCCACCGATGACAGAGGCCACCATAAAACAAACACAGGCATTGCAAAGTCAAGCACTTCCATTCAAAACTGCCTAAAAAATGTCCGCTGTTTCAAACCTTGATTTGGTCCCTTCACACATACGCAGCAGAACACCAGTTTTAATGATATTAAACACCAGTATTTAATGCTATTGGACACAGAAGTGCTGCCTGAACCAGAAGACAGAGACTGCTCACCTCATCAATAGTCTCAACATTTACTCTTAGTGTGGAGCCTCACTTACTGCACACTACTCAAAACCTTACTTGAAGGCAGAACTGGTTTTCCCCATGACCATTTCAATGACACTCAGCACTACAGCATATGAAGGCATTAAAAAGCAATTTATTCTACATACTCTGAATATCCCCTTTTAACAGGTAGCAATTGGCACAGGAAGTCTATGGAATCATTGAGCATGCTAGGTCAAACACCTAGGTCCAAACACTGAAGTATGTAGGACACTGGAAGTGACAACTTGGATGGAAGATCAGAGTTACTCTCTTGCTTTCACATTCAGATCTTCTCATCCACGTGATGGAACCATCACCCTCTATCAGCTGGTATTTCTAAACCATCTTCTCATTCTCTAACTATTCTCCAATACCCAGCTTATTCTCTAATTCCAACCATTCAGATCCGAGTCATTCCTACCCTTAGCCCTTGGCTGAACAGCCTCCTAACTGCACTATTAAATTGATTCTCATCTTTTTTTTTCACTCTAAACTTCAGTGTCACACAGTTCTTTATGATGTTCTAGTTCCTTCTGTATTGACAAGGCCTGTCGACTTTCCTGTAACATGCTCCTAATATTTATGTCAAGCTCATTAATGAAAATACTAAATGGAATGAATCTGAAGCTTGATCCTTCAAGAAGCTCTGCTCAAAGCCCAGAAGCTCTTTTTGAAGCACTACTAACTCATTTCCTGTATAGCCAGCCCCTTACTCAATGTTACTATTCCAATCTAAGCAGATGATACTTCATTCATCGGCAACGAAACAAGTGTAGTCAATGTGTCATGATCTGTCCCTAACTATAAAGGCCAATACGCCTTATTCCATCTTATACTGATGTCAATGCATGTAATAAATCTGTGCCTCAAACTTTAAAAACCAAAGTTTTTCAAGTTGCCCATCAATTCTCCATCTTTTAACATACAAAACCTGCACCTTTAATCAAGTACCACAACGTACAGCTTGTTTTACTCTTAGGCCTGTAATTTCACATGTGATACTGTTACGGACATTTTCTTGTTCCTTTCACTTCAACCCTCAAAAATGTTCCTTTGGGCCTGCCTGGGGTAATTTCCATTTCTATCTCTTGGTTTACTCCCATTTCACTGAAACTAGGACAATGATTTACAAGGATTTTAGACAATACCTGGGGTGTTGAATCCTATCTTCACAATTACTTTCTTTGTCTTTTCTTTCTTTTAATCTAGATGGCTTAAGAACCTTTTACTATTTGTTTTATGTAGCTGAATAACCTTTTACTATTTGTTTCAATTTCTTTCACCAGGTGTGACTCAACTTGACTTTTGAACGTTCTCACTTCTCCCTTTGTACTTCCTGCTTTACCCATCAATCCCGTTTCTTTCAATTCCTTATGGGTTACCCTCATACTCTTAATATTCTTTCTGAAGTTGTTTTCCAGTTCATTCTGAAACTCTTCTTCACAAGCCAGGATGCAAATCCCAAGTAACTTCTGTCTATTTGAATTAATAACAATCTCCTCAAAATCCACATCTTGGAGCTGTTCAGAGACCTAAAGAGTTTCCTTAACTTCTGGGTTTGTCTTATAAAATCATAACCTAAATTTTGGTAGTTCTTGTATGGAATTTCTATTAGATTAATAAAAAAGGCCTGATAACATTATATTCTGTGATTATCTATTTTACGACTTCCCCCGTTTGCTAAATTTAAGGCTAAAGCCCATTCCGCTTGATGCGTGACTTAGTAAGAGCTGATACTCTGTACAACTTTATGTTAGTGTTCCTGATCTAATGACTTTAACTAACAAAGGTTGTCAGTTACCACATCAGAGAATACTTGCACTCTACCATTATTAGGAGCTGTGGCTTTCAGGCTGTATAGAGAAAGACAAAGTGTCTCACAATCACTTTCCAAACACTACAACCCATTCCAAGTATAGAAAGTTGTGAGGGTACCAGAATGAGGATGATGAGCTTCGTCAAATATCATTTCAACAGACTCGGAGATCAGGGTAGACTGGAAATCAAAATCACAGAAGCAGGGAAACTCTGACACATCTGTAAGTATGTACATTTCTAAGTATAAATGAAGAGCACAACCACTGCAGGAATAAAACCAGAGAGCTAAGGCACCAAGCAAATTTTAATAGCAAGGAAGAGAAAAAAGAAGAAGAAACAGATCTATATATGTGAGAAGTAAGAAAAAAATAAAGAATAAGAAAGAAGAAAATAAATTTGAGGGCTGGAACTAGATGATCTTAATGTCCTTTCAAAGCCAAACCATTCTATGATTCTAGAAGAACAGGTTATGTACAGGAAAGGAGAGCAAATCACAAATGAGGCAGAGTAAAATGACTTCTTCACAGCCTTCCTTGCTCTCTCTATGAAGATGCCATGGTATAGCCGTAACTATTGCTAAAAGTCCTGGGTTTAGTCATTATTTTTATGGAATTGTAGGCTTGCGTATGGGAAAAAAAGAAGTTTGGGAATATTTTTATCAGCCAGATGCAGTTCATATATCACTGAGTCAACAAGGAACTAACTGAAGCAATTCATGGACCACTATCAATTGCACTCAAAGTCTCGGAGGCCTTGGAGCTCCAAAAGTCCAAACAAGACAGACAGAATGTTTCCTTTTACAAAAAAAGGGAGTGAAAATAGCAATTATAGCCCCTGAGAGAGAAAATAGAGTTTATTGATTAAAAATGATAATGTGATCAGAGAAAAGCCAACACGGACATGTAAAAACAAAGCTAAATCAATCTGATTTTCTATCCTGAAGAGGGTAAATGAATAAGTGCTAGATGTGACAAATCTCAAGTAAGAACTATATAAGTATTCCCCAGCACATTTTCAGAAGCCAATTAAAAAGACAGTCTAGATAAAACAAATATCCAGATGCTTCATGATTCACCCAGGACCCCAGTGACTCGGACAGAACGTACTAACGGTTTCTACCAACATCACGTTTCCTGGAATAAGGGAAACACAGAAGGAGGAGATATTAAACACCTTAAAAGGTAAGAATTCAAAAATCAAAGCCCGCTGAAGGGTCAGAATTTCGACCTGGATTCACTATCAAACAATCCAACACCCTTTGAGAAGGAACGGCACATTGCAGAATAGCTACGTGTGTGAAGAAATTACTTCATTCTCCTTGGTACTAAGCTAGGTCCCAGCTGAAAATCGTGTCATTTTTCAGCATCACAATTAGAGAAAGAGGCAGAAAATGAAAATCCAAAGAAAAGCAGCAGAGTAACAGCTTCAGAAAACGTGACCAGCAAAGAAGAGTTGAAGGAAAAGAGAGAACTGGAAAGATCTCAAACAGGAATCTCCTAATACAACAGATTTTATACCAAGAGGGGTGCATCATCTATTTTCCAAGTAACAGGAGAAGGACAAGATGACAATTTGATCTTCAACAAATAAAAGATAATCCATTTTAGGCAAAACTTGCTGTTGCATTGATTAAACACTAACAAGAATGAGAAGGCTCCAACATCATATGCCTTTAGAAGTGGGTTCTATAGCTATCTGTCAAGAAATGCCTGGTTATATTTCATTCTGTCCCCATCCAGAAATTCTCTCACTATCCCTCCCAAACCTACATTTTTATGATTCTATGATTAGACTGATTTCTATTTACAGCCACAGTCAAATTTAAACCTGCTGTGTGAGACTCTGTAGCATATTCTCAGCACACTAGAAGTGAGTTTATTACCCTTCTGTAAAGTGATTTTGATCCACAAAGGGTCAGTTTTACCCTTTCTATCTTCTTCCCCTCTTTCGCATTATTAACATAAAATGCTTCACCTTTAGGCTTGTCTGTCCTGAATAGTGCATATCCTTTAAGGTAACTATACAGGTAGTAGTCTGGATGCTTCTTAATTTGTTTGCTTGATTCAGCGATGCTAATAACATTCCTTTCACGCGGTATGTGAACAAGAAATGGTCAACTTTAAAGAAAAATACAAAAAGCCACGCATTACAACTTGGTGATTTTCAAATGGAAAGTGCACGGTAGGATCTTTAGCTCTATAGAAGAAAACCTCTTCCACTTCAGCTAGCAATTAAGCATCATTTGCTTGTAGTCCTGTTCTCAGTATTAGAGGGGAACAGAGAGTGTTGCTGAGTGATTGTTCCAGAAACTTGCTGATCAAACAGGACTGACTGGAGATGGATGACGTGCCTGTAGAAAACACACACAGGAAGCTTTCTGAAGACAGATTTAGCATACAGCCAGAAAAAACTGAGGGAATATGCCTCCATATGGCAACACCACAGCTCCAGAGACTGGACCAGCCACCAGTTCCCGTTTCATCAGTATGAAGCACACATGCTAGAGGGAAGGTTCTTACACCAAGGAGTACCTAAATCTTTGCGGAGTGAAGAATCCCCAAAGTGTTATTCCCAATAATGGATGGGATACTACATGTATTTTCCACAGTATATTGAAACAATGTATCAGTTTATAAAACAATCAAGAAATCATTCTTAAGGTCTCAAATCATTCCCCAGATGCACCACCAAAAATGTAGGAGTTCCTGAAACCAGGACACTACTGTAAGCGAAGTCTACTGACTATTGTAAGCCGAAGAGCAGTGGGTGATGAGGTAGCTAACATTCTCCACCTGAGGACTACAGAAACTGGTCAAGATAAGGTTTTGGAAGCTTCTGGACAGTTCTGTTGTACCAACATACATTTTCAGCCCCCATCCTTGCTTCAAAGCATGAGGATGCAAGTGGGGTTTTAAGCATAATGCTATCAAGATCGGTTAAAAGCTCAAACTTGAGGCTGTCTGCCAACTCTGTTAACTCCTAGTTAAAATCAAGTGAGTTTTTGATATGCACATATGATTGATTTTTTATTATGCATAAAAGAATTGATGGACTGGTGCTAGGCAAATTTTTATCTAAATATATGGCAAAGCTGCAGGCATACTATGAGCAGGCTCTTGCAATGAACACTTCAGTGCAACTTAATATTGGACAGTGCTACCAGCCCTGCTTAAAATAGAGCATTCAGCAAGCTATCCTACCTCCTTTACACTAAAACTGGTCCCTCAGCTCCTTTTACTTCCAGTTAGCACAGGTCTTCCAGGACTTAGTATAAACAGATCTGAAGGAAGTAGTTATTAGCAGCTAACAATAGCACAGGTTGTTCCAAGTAAGGATGTTCAAAGACTTGCAATTGCTCAACCTAAAGCTCATGATCATTTTTGATGTGAGAGATTCCTAAACAAACCAGGGATGGTGCTTTCACTAATACAAGAAGGAAGTCTAGGAGAAGAAAGAGCAAGAAGAGCAATGCTGATTTCAGTAGAGGGGCTGAAAAAAGGGAAGCCAGTCTTGGGTTTATTCTGGTTTCCAAAACACCAATGCAAGAAGGCACCTTCATTCAATAACCACGGGAAAGTGCACATACAGATATCTACATGGAAAAGAATGTAAGGCTAAGCAGAAGATGAAAGTTAGCCATGAAGATGGTTTTTGCTCCTGTCTCTACTCTCTGATCTGTGCAGGGGAATGAGTTGATCAGACATACCCAGAATTCAGCATGTGCAGCAGCCAAGCATTTGCATTTTGTCATATATGTTTGTGTAAAACCAAATGATTGGCAAGCCTGAGACACTTCACTTGGGAAACGCTGAAGATCAGAAATACACCTGGAATTAAAAACCCTTGCTAAGTGCTGCTCTATAAGAAAGGAAATCATTTAACATCAAATTTGAAGGACACCAAACCTGAAGAACTCTGAACAGAGGAAGCAGAGAGGCCAGACGTGGATTTGCACAGCACTCCAGAAGAGCCACAAGGTGAGAAGAAACCTTTTGCAGAAAACTAAGAAAGGATTTAGCATGATTTGCCATCAGCTAGGATTCACAATGCCGTACACAGACAAAAGCGCTACTTTGTACCAGCCAAGTTAGGAGCTATTAAGATATTCTAATGAAAACACCTTAAGACATTGAAACTTCCAGGATTAGAATATACATTCCTTAGAGACACACAAGTGATGTTGTGTATAAATCATAGAATCATAGAACAGTTCGGGTTGGAAAGGACCTTAAGATCATCCAGTTCCAACCCCCCTGCCATGGGCAGGGACACCTCACACTAAACCATGGCACCCAAGGCCTCGTCCAACCTGGCCTTGAACACTGCCAGGTATGGAGCATTCACAACCTCCCTGGGCAACCCATTCCAGTGCCTCACCACCCTCACACTAAAGAACTTCCTCCTTATATCCAATCTAAACTTCCCCTGTTTCAGTTTGAACCCGTTACCCCTTGTCCTGTCACTACAGTCCCTGATGAAGAGTCCATCCCCAGCATCCTAACATGTAAACCACTTTATTCCAGTAAAACTGTTATAAATGCCAGCATATGGTATCGATATGAGCAAATGCAGAGTAATTAGTTCACCTAAAAAATGCATGAGTAGGAATTTGACTGCTAAATGATTAAACTGGTACATTTTAAAATGTGTATTAATATTTAATTATTGACACTGAGGAAAGAGAAAATCTCGCTGTTACTTCTCAGCTCTTTCTGATACTCAGCAACCCATGTATTATTCATACGAAGACTTTGTGCATATACAGCCAATCACTAGTTAAAGAATCATTCTCCATAGATTCCCTTATCACCTCAATAGATCCTAATGCAGTATTTGCCACGTCTGGGAATCAGAGCTGAAGAAATCAGGCTAGCCATGATGTGCAGTGCAGCCAGAGCACACATCAGTTCAAAGAATCAGATGTCAAAGTGCTCCCTCTAATGTCCCTTAATCATCACACCAATTAGTGGCTGAATAGTGATGTGATTAAAAAGACTGCCGCTATCCTATACCTATTCAGAGTAGTAGAATTCTACATATGTTCTACCAATTAATGTTTGAATACAGCAGCGATTAGAGAGACATCTGCTATTGTGTATCCATTCAGCAAAGAGCTCAACTCCCATATTCATCTGCAATGAAGACACAACTAAATATTTGCAAAGGTAAACTATACGTTTGGATTCTGAAGATAATTGAGTTGATTCCCCTTAATGAGTGTTCTCTGCTTTACAATGTTGGGGCTTCTTTCTCATTTATAAATATCTAATCTTATCATCAAGACATGTCTAGAAAGGGCCACATTATTCCCTGGAAAAAAAGCATTTCTTCATGAAGGTTCCTGATTTCAGGCCTTGGGTGAACTGGGTTTCAGATCTACTTCTTTGCAATCGGCACTATTTCTGCTTCAACCAGTTATTTGTGACCTGCTAACTGTGATATGGGATTGGGCACAAAAAACACGTGGCATTTTTCCATGTCACTGGAAGGCAAAACTTAAGACTTATTAATAGTCTAAGTATTAGACTATATATGCCTTAGACTAATTGTAGGTGAGGAAGAATCACCTTATTTACAGGTTTTTCTATGTAAGCCTGGACAACTGTACAACAAGAGGTACTCCAGATGTTCCTATAGAATAGCGACAGCCATGGCAGTACTATCAAAGTGGAAAGCAGCTTGAAGGTATAGCTGTTATTGCTACTGTTTGAAGGGAGTAACCTTGTTCTCTGAATTTAAAGACAAACATCATCAGTTACATCCTGCAATGAACTGCAAATCTCACTCTCCACCGTTAGCACAGAGCAACCTGGTAGCTGGACCTTACCGTTGCACAGAAGAATTTGGTTCTCTCTAATGGCTGGAAAGTTAACAAGACTTACCCCAAAAGTGAGGCCCCTGCAAACAAAACCACAAACCAGCTGAGCTTAAAACTGCTTTTGTTCAAGGTAGAAAGGCTCTTGTTGCACAATGCTGATTGGCCTTAGCAACTGTTAAGAAATGAAGAACAATGCAACTACAGCCAGAAAATCAATACACTTACAGGCTACGGCAACTAGCTACAAAACAATTTAGACCCCATTTCCTTTCCACCTTTCTTGTCTTGTTGAAATATGTCCAACTCTTCCATCTGGAGCAATTATTACTAGTATTCCTAAATGCAGAAACTGCAGAAAGTCTGAATACATAGGTAGGTGTATGTCATCTTCTCACCCATCTTTAGTAGGTACCACACACCACGTAGACAAGGCCCTCAGCAACATGGGTTAGTGGTGGCCATGGCAGTGCTGGGTTAAAGGTTGGACTTGATGACCTTAAGGGTCTTTTCCAACCAGTTTGATTCTATGATTACACAAATAGACCAGACTACAGTATCCCACGGAATTCCCCAGTAACAAAGGGATTTATAAGAATTGCAGAGGGGAATTTCGTTATAACAACAAATCTGCACATCTACAAGGTAAAAAACAGAACTTGTCCTGTAACGCTTAGAAACTCTATTCATAAAGCAAGAAATTCAGCGTGCTGGGTGTAACACGAATGCACACAACGTGTGCCCATCACAATTTAAATGTCAGCAAGCATAAAATACACGCAAAAACTGAGTTATAGAGAGTTGGAAACCAGAAATAATAGACACATAAATCAGATGTCTAAATCCTCCTGAAGCACCCAGGAAAACCTTGAAACCAAAGCAAGTCCTTACTGTTTCCACAGTTTACTTCTTTGCTTTAGTTTTATGGGTAAATTGATGACCTAATGTGATCTAAATTTCGTTTCCTTCTCCAGGATTAACTACAGACATGTCAAACTCTTCTACTTTGAATGTTTTCTGACCACCTTTGTTTCCCCAAACAGACTAGTGGCATGTGTTGAGACCACCTTTCAGCATGACCCAGAAGAAACCAGAGTGTTAAGGCTTTGGTTTAGCACTGTTACCAAGGGCGACTCAGCAATGAAGAGTTTACCTATTCTGATCTAAATCTTGACTTAACATTTCTGAAAGCTGACTGATCTTGCACCTACAGCTATGAATCATTTTTACAGCAAAATTCAGTTGCTAACACAGTAAATAAACCATAGCACTCCCTGCAAGTATAACTGAACCTTCCCTTTAGAAGGCTTTCCCAATGCTGAGATTTTGACACTTGAGTTTCCACTTCAGAACTTAGTTAATGGGCAACCCAAAGTGTCTCTGAGCAGGCTAGGAGTTAAAACTGCGCTTGTGTAATTATTTGGAGGAAATATGTAAGTCTGCCATCTGGAAGTGCATTAGACATTACAAAGTCACTGCGTGCATCCCTCAGCAGATGCAGCTTTTGTTCAGAGTTTTGAGGGCTGTTCATTTAATTACTTTTGTATTTTCATACTCCCACCTTCCCTCTAAAGGAATTCTGCACAGGCAGCTCAGTACAGCTTTAAAAGAACACAAAGCTAAACGCCCAATTCAGATCTTAGGGAAAAGCAAACTTCCTTATGGACTTCAAAGAGAGTTGGCCTGTTCATTAGCAGGCCTAAACCTTACTGCCATTGGCTTTTTAGACAGAAAACTGTGCTCAATGTCTCCTTTCCCATATTACCCTTCTTATCTTAAGAACACTAGGAAAGGATTCCATCATTTTGTCTTCTTTGCTTTTTAAAGCCACTCAACAACAATGATCTGGAGTATGTAAAAAGTCTCTCATGTTTTCAAAATGCGTTTTATGTGATGGGGTACCTTGTTTAGGTTGGAGGTTTCGAGTTTTCTAGGGCTTTTTCTACCACAATAGTGATTTGTATGGTAAATACTGCACAGTGAAAGTAGGCTACATATTTCTGAGTAGTCTGAAAACTCTAAAACCCGGGAGCATTCCTGGGTTCAAAACAAGCACCACTCCTGTCATGGTTTAAGCCAAGGCCGTAAATCAGAACCACGCAGTCCACTACCCCCCCCACACCTTTCTTCCCTCCGCTTCTGGAGGGACGGGGAGGAGAATCAAAAGAATGCAACTCCCACGGGTTGAGATAAGAGCAGTTTAATAACTAAGGTATAACACAAATCACTGCTGCTACCACTAATAGTAATAATGATAAAGGAAATAACAAGGGAAGAGAATACAACCGCTCACCAACCGGTACCTCGCCCCCACCCCGCAGTGATCCAGCCCTTCTGGGAACTCTCAGTTCTACATCCTGGGCATGACGTGCTGTGGTATGGAATACCTCTTTGGCTAGTTTGGGTCAGGCGTCCTGTCCCTGCTTCCTCCCGGCTTCTCCTCCTCCCTGGCAGAGCATGAGACTCACAAAGTCCTTGGTCAGTCTAAACATCGGTGTTATCAGCTTTGTTCCCAGGCTGAAAGTCAAAAACACAGTGCTGCAACAGCTACTAGGAAGGAGAAAAACTGACTGCTACTGCTGAACCCAGGACAACCCCTTTCACAGTTTCTTCTGCATTTCATATTTTTCAGCATGACTTGCAAACTCAATAAAGGGACATTCTTCCAAATAAATCATAATATGAAGTGTAAGAACTATTTGTGACTAAGGTGTGTACACGTACAGATAAACCTATTGCCTTATCTCTAACCTTTAACCCCGTAAGTTGCAATACACGAGCAGATCTCAACATTTCAGGGTTCTAATAATTGCACAGATCATAAAACCACAGAATGGTTTCTGTTGGAAAGGACCCTAAAGCTCATCCAGTTCCCAGCACCTGCCGCGGGCAGGGACACCTCACACTAGAGCAGGTTGCTCCAAGCCCCTGTGTCCAACCTGGCCTTGAACACTGCCAGGGATGGGGCAGCCACAGCTTCTCTGGGCACCCTGTGTCAGCGCCTCAGCACCCTCACAGGGAAGAGCTTCTGCCTTAGATCTAACCTGAACTGCCCCTGGTTCAGTGTGAACCCATCACCCCTTGTCCTGTCGCTACAGTCCCTGATGCAGAGTCCCTCTCCAGCACCCTTGTAGTCCCTTTCAGATATCGGAAGGCTGAAGACCTCCATACAGTGATGCAGAACTCTAAACCCACGTTGTTTATTAGATTTTAAACCTATGCCAAAACAGCATCCTGCAATATTTGCTAACGTGCAGAATTTCTTTCAACTGAAAATCCAGCCAAGGCACACAAGCTAGAGATGAACCCAAAATCAGTACTGTTTGCACAGCCCTAGAAGCTCAGACCTTAGGTATCCAAGAACATCTGATGCACCATGAGCTTTGCACCCACAGCTAAGAGCAGGAAGACAGCAGGAGAGACAGTTTCTAGAAAGGTATGCACTTTCACAATTAACAGCAAAATCTTCACATATCAAACATCCTATGTCTCAACTGATTAGAAAGATCAAACAAGGCTGATATGGTGGAAAACTCAGAAATAACCAAGAATGATCTTAAAGTCTAGAAGCATTAGAAAATCAGTGTTAATGCACCCATTAGGAAGGTATATACATATATGCTACAGTCAGAAGTTTAACTAGGACAATTTACACTGGAACAACTAACCAGGGTACTGCACAAATGCCTAGCTGCCCTGCTGCAGGGATACCTGAGCTTCCTAACAAACAGGTTCTGAAAAGAGAGCTGTTTACAACCTGGTATTGATTTCAGGTCACCTGAAAACATAATGATGTAAACTGTAGCTGCCCAGGAGCTTCTTGCTGAGCAGCTCACCTATGCGTGCAGCAGCAAAACATGCTTGTGGGCAGTAACTGCATCAGACATCTCAAAATCATCCTCCCAGTTCACAAACAGAAGCTTTTCCTGTACACTAGTTTCCAGTTACTATAACGTTAGCTAAGCCAATGAATAAGAAAATAGGAACAGGCCCTTGGGTGACATGGTCTAGTGTGAGGTGTCCCTGTCCGTGGCAGGGGGTTGAACTGGATGATCTTAAGGTCATTTTCAACCTTAAGCATCCTTTGAGTCTATCAATATGAGCTATAGTAGGAGAGATTCTATATGCTGTATTCTATGCTATAAACCAAGAACTATATTAGAGTGTATGTAGCATCAAAATGCTACAGATACTCTGCGCATTGCTCCTCCCAGTAAGTATTTGCCGGTCATACTGGCTAACATTATGCCCATATAGAAAGAGTTTGCAGACGTAGCAGTCTACCTAAAAGACTTCTGAATTTAGAGGATTGTCTAAGAGAATCTGTAGGAAGACAGTCAAATCACTGCAAACCTTCTAATCAGATGAGAGATCAACAAGACAACAAAGTCTGATAGGATTACGGCAAATCTCACACTGAGACTAGGAATCTAAATATCTAGAGAGAAAATTATGATATTTAATAGCAGAAACACTGAATACTGGGTTCTGAAAAGTAAAGAGCTGATCACAAAGTCACTTTGTATCAACAGGAACAGAAGCAGGAGCCAAATTTGGCTACTGAAAGACAAAGGAAACAAAACTGGCATTTCTCACAGAACCAAGATTTCAGCCTCAATGATTTATTGCATGTTTCAGATACGATCATAAATGTGCACTTACTGAACAGCTTCTGTCAGAATTCCTTTTCCAGTGCTTCTTCACTTGCTTCTTTGCTGCAGTTGAATGGAGAGTTGCATGCGTCTGTTTTCGGGGATTTAAAGCCAGGATGTTCTGTAGAAAGAGAACAGAAACTATTAAAATACAGGCAAAATTCCCCCAAAAGCCTCAAAGCCTCTTTAATAACACCTCTCACACTTATTAATAGGGCTATGCCAAACCAAAACACAATTAAGGAACATTAGAGCCCAACTTCATACTAATATGTTCAGATCTGTCTTGTCCACACCACTTAGGTAATCAATACTTCAAGACATTTCTAGGAGTGCTAAAAAACAGAATTCTATGTAGTAGCCATGATGATGGTATCCATTGCCAGAGGTTTGTTATGCACAGCATATAGAAACATATAATTCTGCTGCATCACATCAGTGCCAGGAACTCTCGCAAAGCAAAACAAGCAAAAATATGTTACAGGATCAGGGTTATTTCTGGATGTTTCATCATTTCAGTATAAAATCGGACTTCCCCTTCACAAAAAGAACCTCCTTCAACACCCAGTGAGCAGTTGGGTTAACTTCACTTCTCCTGCAATGATTTATTCGCAAGGACACAAACAACTGTGGGCAGTGCTGGTGTCCTCAACATACAAAGGACATGGAGCTGTTGGAGCAAGTCCAGAGGAGGCCATGAGGATGAGCAGGGGCTGGAGCAGCTCCCGTATGGAGCCAGGCTGAGAACATTGGGGCTGTTCAGGCTGGAGAAGAGAAGCTGCGTGGAGACCTCAGAGCAGCCTTCCAGTGTCTGAAGGGGGCCTACAAGGATGCTGGAGAAGGACTCTGCATCAGGGACTGTAGCGATAGGACAAGGGGTGATGGGTTCACACTGAACCAGGGGCAGTTCAGGTTAGATCTAAGGCAGAAGCTCTTCCCTGTGAGGGTGCTGAGGCGCTGGCACAGGGTGCCCAGAGAAGCTGTGGCTGCCCCATCCCTGGCAGTGTTCAAGGCCAGGTTGGACACAGGGGCTTGGAGTGGTCTAATGTGAAGTGTCCCTGCCTGTGGCAGGGGGCTGGCACTGGACGAGCTTTAGGGTCCCTTTCAACAGAAACCATTCTGTGATTCTATGATCCTATGAAATGTTGGGAATATAGCTATACTTTTAAGTGACAGCAACGGGCTGACGATACAGACAGAATGAAGCTTGTGATGTCTTTCATGGCACTACTATAACATGAAAAATCAAACCAGATATTTGGAATCCAACCTCTTCTATAAATCAGGTAAATGACAGCTTTCCATGGCAAAACTGACCTCATTGAATTCAAAGGGTGAGCGTGAACAGCGCACAAGTGACAGATTCAGACTCAGAGCTGTGATGGAGAACCAAACCAGGCGCAGTGCTGGTTGTAACTCTTGGAATTGGTTTTGTAAGTTTTCCTTTAAAACAAATTGACTTTAGCACTACACTTCTCCACTGTGGTGAATAGGCTGTACTTATTCTGTTACTATATGTGAAAGATGTGCGAGACTGACTTACAGAAACGGAGACTGAACATGATGAATATGATGGGCTTATGAATATTAGATCAAGATGCTTCCCTTTTTCAAATGTCTGCGTGAGTGGGTGATAATGATAAAGAAGTAACTTGTTGGATTAAGATTTTATGGTGTTGATGCTTTTGGGGACTTTCATTTATCCAAAGGGGTCACTTTCTAATCAACTCTTTACTCAGGACTCAACAAAACAGAAATCTCACCAACTTACAACTTCTATCTGCAAATAGCAACAGAGCCCAATGGAGTAATTCACAGCTTGCCTGAAGCACGAAGAAACATTGGACATATATGTAAATAGGTTAGAGCATTCCAAAAGGTATAGACTATTTAGCTGCCTACGTGCTGTTAATGTTATGAGGAAGAGTTCGAGGGTGTTATCAGATGTGCCTCTGGAATTCAGCGGCAAAGACTCTGCTCCATTTCTGGCTGTTCCCCAGATGTAGCAACCAAATACATTCACCAGTGGTTTATGCTAATTGCTTTCATTCTTAATTAAAACGGAGCAGGGACATTCACTTCAGGGATGTCACAGCATCTCGGTTGCTACCTTAATTTCTCAAGATGATCAAGCTCAACTGTCAGAGCACATCTGACTCATCGGTGACAGGCTGGTGAGTAACCGAAGCACCCAAACCAAGCAGGAGGTCCTGAATCACACATACACTCAAGCAAGGTTCTGCCTATTCTCTTTTGTAATTGCTCCATGCAGTACCCTTGGCCATGAATATTATAATTATTGTAGCGAAGTGAAATGAATTGCAAATTTCTAGTAATAAACCGCAACAGATGTACTCCACTGGGTACAGCACCAGTTGGTTTAAACCATGGAACAAATGGCGGGGCAAGCCAAGGACGGAAGAATCCCCATATGTTTGCTCCTGTTGGAATTCTGCAGCAGGAGCATGGCTCCAAGCGCGACAGTTGCAGAAATCCAAAAGGACTATGGGGCGCAACGTGTCCCAGAATTAGATCTCAAACAATACTGGCACACAGCACACAATAGCACATATACTATATCAAACTTGCTTATACCCTCTACCTAATACACTATCTGCCTAAATCTTGGATTGCTGACCAAGGTGGCTGTTCCAGCTCCAAGCCCCTGGTGTTTAAGAACCACTCAGAAGTTAACTGCCTGAATGGGAACGTAACGTAAATGCTTTTGAGTCTGTTAAGCTGTCAGAAAAGGAAATTAGTGAGGGTGTTTTCTTCCTATTCATTTTGGTTCCCTTGATGGTTTTCCACAGCTTATGGCTAGTCAGACATTTAGGATATGTAACAAATACAGTCAGGTAGGGCAGCCAGGAAGCAGAAAATTACTGAGGAGAAAGTTCTAGGAGGGAGGGGGGGTTTGCAATCAACACTTAATGCAGGCATTCAGCTAAATACAGATAAACCACCTCGGACTGCGAGAAAGGAATCCTGAGACACCCAACCTCAACAGTGAGGAGCATTATCCGGGCATCTGTGACCTTGCCGGTCCCAACCCCATGCTTATTCTGCTACATAAATTCTCCTTCTTGCCAGAGGAGCCGTTGTTTGATCTCTCCAGACGTTGAAAAGGCAAGACTCAAGTTCCCCAGAGGAGGAGGTGGGTACATAATACATCACTTCTCAGAGCTGTATGAACTTTGGGTTTCAAATTAAGATGCTATTTGTATAGTAAAGGAAAACCTATACATTATATATTGTTTTATATAAACAGCCAGATTCATGTCATTAAAAATAAAGTAGGTACAAATCTATTATCATTAATGGCTGCAAATCAGAGTATCATGTATTTTTGTAGGAATCTATTTAGGTACTATGTTGATGGAGAAAGAAATAGAGGTATGAGTAAGTAGATAGAAGTGTATTCAGCCCACATCGGGTACACACTTGTGGCATAGCTGCACAACTTGTAAGTTCAGAGTTAAGCCTGCAACTTCGCACAACACTGATGATTATGGGCCCCACCAAAGTATTATCCTGTTGTTATTTCCATAGGAATTAATTCCATATCAATCTGAACACTTCATTTTGTGAGGAAAGCCAAGTGGTCTGTATCAACAGAACACAATTCAATATGCATTGCGATGACTCCCTCAAATATGACTACCTTAAGGAATTCCTTCAATAATAACCCTTGACAATGGTTTCTTCTATGTCTTTTAAAAGACAAAGACTATTATAAGCTAAAAAATTCTTAAAGAATGGTTTAATTCCCTAACACACCCTCTTCTATAAGACAATGTATTCATTTTGACTAATATATATTGATTTAGGTTCTGAGAATCATATAATCCCAGGCTGGTTTGGGTTGTAAGAGACCTTAAAGCTCATCCAGCTCCAACCCCTGCCACGGGCAGGGACACCTCACACTAGAGCAGCTTGCTCCAAGCCCCTGTGTCCAACCTGGCCTTGAACACTGCCAGGGATGGGGCAGCCACAGCTTCTCTGGGCACCCTGGGCCAGCGCCTCAGCACCCTCACAGGGAAGAGCTTCTGCCTTAGATCTAACCTGAACTGCCCCTGGTTCAGTGTGAACCCATCACCCCTTGTCCTATCGCTACAGTCCCTGGAGAAGAGTCCCTCTCCAGCATCCTTGCAGCCCCCTTCAGACACTGGAAGACTGAAGATCTCCATGCAGTAATGCAGAACTCTAAACCCAAGCTGTTTATTAGATTTTAAACCTATGCCAAAACATCATCCTAAAACGTATCCCTCAAAAATATCCTACTCGTATGTAACGCACAGACGCCAGTTGTTCTCAGTGTGATAGCTACTGGGTTTAAATCTTGAGACTTTAGTGCTAAATGGTTATGCTGATCTGCCCCAACACAGTAACATAGCTTCTGAGAATAAACTTGGGATAAGCTATTCATTAGATGTTTATTGCTCAGCTTCTACTTTAAAGGCTGTGATTAAAAAGTCTCCACAAAAAATAAAATACTAGCTCTACTCTTCACCACCATCTATGAATGAAAAAGCTGTAAAAGTTTTAAACCAGCATGTCTTATTATTACAGTGAGGAATTCATCAAGAAGTTGAATTAATATTACTCCCAAAAAGTGATTCCAAGGCGGCCATTTGGGGTAGGACACATCCTGCAGTTGGAAGCCCTGTTTCTGACATGGCAGTTTCTGGTAAACCAAGCCAGGCTTGGCACACGCTCTGCAGGGATCCGACAGGAATTTCTGGTATAGAAATGTCACTGCCTTTTTAATTCCATTAAAAGCGTCACAGCCAGCTCATTCCCATCTCACAAAGTCACCGGTTTAGCCGAAATCAGAAGCAGCTCCTGCAATTAAATCCCATTTTTAACTAAATGCACATTCAGCAATATAACGTATGAAGTTACGGAAGCACTATGCTTACTGGGAATGCTCCAAAACTAACCAGAGCTGTGGGGTGAGGACAGCACACGACAGGCAGAGGGGGCATAATGTTAAGAAAAAGGTGGGACTGCAGTAAATTCAAGCAGTCACCCAAAAGTCCTGCAGGTCTCACATTGTCTTAGTAAAATAGATATTATCCCAATTTTTGAACGCCTTTCTTGGAAGAACTCCTACTGAAACCACTGAGTTACAGCAGGAGTATTTAGTCCTTAGCAATCCTCATGGGACACGATTTAGTGGTGGCCTTGGCAGTCCTGGGGTGATGGGTGGACTTGATGATCTTGAAGGTCTTTTCCAACTGGGCTCATTCTGTGATTCTATATAAGTCTATCTTTGCTACTGGTAATTCAAAGCCAGAATAGGGATCGGAAAAGCCCTCTTCATGCTCTGCCCACAGGCTGGGGTATTAAAACTGCACAGGCTTCTTAATAAGACAAAGCGATACTTCTCTCTTGCCATGAATTCTGTCAATCTTTACTGCCTTGTTGGGGAAGTTTCTTACGAGCAGCCCCAAAACACCTGATCACCACAGCTCAACACACACAGAGCTGCAGTGCAGCTGCTAAAATGCAATGCTTCACATGCAGACTATGATTATGGGCACAAAACGTCGTCCCATGCTTAGCATACAGCACATCTACAGCCCCTGCAATACACAGGTTAGATCCTGCTTGACTCCAGCTCCTTCACAGAGCATCCTCAGCTAAATGCTTTCATGTACATCAATTAAAATCCAGGAGTAGGCTGGGCATGCCAGGGAATCCATGTGGAGAGCAACTTAACCCACCCCATTCCATTAATCTACCCAATTTCCTTAAAAAGAGTTGTAATCTCCCTCACAGCAAGTAACATTAAATGCATTGCAAGATACATATGTTCACCAAGTGAACATAATGAGAACGTAGTTATTTTTTCTGAGGGTAATGAGCACACTAAACAATTCATTTCAAAGCTATGCAAGTGTTCATTTACTGACAGAAAACAAGTACCTGGGGTTTTTTTCCCCCTGATATCTTCTAGTATATCTGAACGTGAAACTGATTTTATTATTGTTAGTCAGTCAAAGACCAGAGATCTCAATCTCCAAGTATTTGTTTTCATGAGATTGGCTGACCCAGACTAATGACTTTGTTTAAAAATCATCTCAGTTAAGGAAAAGATGACTAAGGCACGAGCACTTCCTATTAATATCTTACCTGAATCGCCTAGCTCGCAGTTTACCTCTTGCATTCACTCTGCTGCATGAAGCACTAGCAGTTGGATGCAGCGCTTCAAACGCCACGTAAAGTTACTAACTACTGCAAGTGGAAGCTTCATTACCAAATGAGCAAGTTCTAGTCCTGGGGGGGTTTGTGGCACTAAAAGATCCGCAAGATGTCAAAACGATACCTCTAGGGTCTTGTTTTCCAGAAGCCAGGTCTGTGTTATTGCTTAGCAGTGACAGAATATGGGAGAATACGGATTTCTCCCTCATGCTTATATATGGTAGAATAGCTCCTTGTATCAAATGAGCACTTCCTGACTGGAAATCCGAACTGATGAGAATCCTTACAAGTAATTTATATGAGCTGGCTGGTAACACATCCTAGGAATTCATCCAAAACATTTCAAAAAGGAGAAGACTGCTTTCACAGGAGTTTAGGCCTGCTTTGAGAGGCAATGAAGGCTAGAGAAAACTCGATGTAATGTGAAACAACCACAGACGTCAGGGGAATAGCATGGTCAGCCTTTGGAGAACCCAATTCTAGAACTAAAAAGGGACTCAGAAGGGAAACCCTCAAAGGATTACTGTGTGTATCACCAGGTATGTTTGCTGTTACTAAGACAAAGAGCTGCACACGTGAGCAAAGTCACAAGCTGACTGCAAACCCGCTTCACTTTCAGTTTATCACAGCATGACAAGCCACAAGCCTCTCACCTCTCCTCTCAGAAAGGATAAACTCTTCAGGCGACCCTCTGCGTCCATGCCCAAGAACTGGCAATTTACATTATTATGGTATCTTCAAAACAAAGTCCTCAAGGCCCAAAGGGTTGGAAGATGGGGCTCTGTTTCTGTGCAGAGATAAGGAAACACGTCAGAGGAGCTCCAGAGCTGCAGTCTCCTGTGAGACAGTGGCTGAGAAGCCGACAGACCTGATCCCAAATCCTGGTGTGCACATGGGCAAGGCGGGAGCTGAAACATACCTGGGAAAAGATTCAGCTTTTAGCCACAAGACTTATTTCTCCTCTGAGCCACATAAACCATTCATAAAGAACATGAATCCAAAGGCCAAGAGATGATCTTGTGGTAAACATCATCTAGCTGTGCACTGACAGCTCCCTGCCTTCAGCACAGCACTTAAACACTACATCTTCATCTTCCACGTAACCTTAGCTTTCCCCCTAAGACAGCCTGCTTCTCTCTCAGAACAAACCCCTTTCCAGCTTCTTGCACTCCTTACACAGCCTCCAATGAGAGTAAGACTATTCTTTGTATTGCAGTAATACCATAGTATACCAGCATCTCAGAGGTGCAGCCCTGGATCTGTTACTAGATACTTGGAAAGCAAGGTTTCCAAACCAGTTTAACCACTACAGATTTTCACGGTCTTCAGATTTCCCTGCAGTATGTAAATACTGTCTGTTAACAAAAAGATCACTCCCACAAAAGCCACGCAAGTGCTGGTTACAAATATGTCTGTATTAACGAAACTGTGGTATTCTTCATGCACTTTGTTATAGAAGCAAAGTTAAAGCATTACAGATTAACAGAACAGCAAAATTACACAACCCTGCTTTCCTGATACGTTAACTTTCAGATTGAGCTTGATGGCTCTACCTCAGCAACGCATTTCTGCTAGGTGTTACTGCAAATTCCAAGAGGTTTATTACGATAGAAAACAAAGAATGTTACTTGCTTCCCATAGACACCAGCCACTCTTCCCCGTTGGAAGAGCTCTGGGTGGTAAATGAAGCTGCTGGAAACTCTGCATGAAACTTCTTGACACAACTAATCTCTGCAGAAGCACCTTGACCCTCATAGGGAAAACCAAAGCAAATACTCACACTCCGTGCTTAAGTATCCAAATAGCATCCCAGCATTCCATGAATTATTCACGTATTTAACACAAGCGTATATACATTAAAAGGCACACAGCTTAAAGCAGGCTCAAACTCCACCATACCATAAGGTTCCCAGATCTGAGGCTTCTCCAGGGACACTCTACCCTGCGATAAGATCACGTTTTCATCACTGCAAACAATACTTTACATCCAAAGGTATGAGGTTTAATAGAGCAAACTCATAGAAGGCATAGCAAAGCACAGCTCTCGTGGATCTGCTCCAAGTTGAATTCACTGTTATCTCTTCATTTTGTTGACTAACATACGATTTCATTTTCAGCCTTTAGAAATGAAAGGGTTTAACATTTGGTGCAGCTATCCTCTCCACTTATATTTAACAGTTCAGTACATTTTCTCTCTAACTGGACATTCTTCAATCATTCAACCAATTGGCTAAGTGCAAAGAAACAGAGCAATTCACATCACAGCCTTGATTCTTAGCATGACGACTGCTGTTACTTCAAAAGTAAGCACACACAGCACTCTCCAGAGTCTGTGAAACCCCCTACACTCTGAAGTTACCTTTACTCACCTTAGTAGTACAATTATCTTCCTTCTTTGCAAATCAAAACATAAAGCTTTAGAAAATACTTAGGTTTGCATTGCAGGTATAACAGAAGCTTTTGGTTTCCTCGCTGTAATATTTATGTCTGCCTTGATCACTTGTGCATCAAATTGCTCTGCTACAGGAGGAATACTAAGTAACACTTGTAACTGCTCACTCATATAGACAGTCATTTAATTAATATCATAAAGGATCATTATCATACGCATACATTTGCATCTCACTTCTATTTTCCTGCAAGAAGACAAACAGACTGAAAGAGAAAGCAAGCTCGGTTGCCTTTGGAAACAAACTCAGCGCCGAAATCAAAACTAGGCCATTGTATCCCCATAACTGAACGTCCCAATTGAACCCTCAATTGTGGGGTTTTGCTTAAGCAAAACCCAAACTTGCATTAGAGACATGTCAATTAATGAAAAGTGAATGCTTTACTGACTTTTTTGATCATAGGAGAGAAATCAGCATTAGCAGCTGTTACTGCCTGAAGTTTAATCACTGGCAAAATCAGCGGAACTAATTTTAGCTGAGACCAGCAGTGTTCTGGAAACTTAGTTAAAAGGTGATTTTCAAAGTCCAATAAATGAACCTGAAATGTAATGATGAGAGTGACAATCTGCATCCAAAAGTCCCAGTACATTCAGTGCTCGAAACACATGTGAACGTTGGTATCTGTTCCAAGAACATGCCAACGCAACTTTCTAAATCTGCTGCAACATTAAGAAGCAACAAGTAAACTTACCTATGTGCAACCAATGTGCAAAATCATACCGAAAGATTTCAGTCTGACTGTTTAATACAATGGTAAAATACAAAGCTCACAATGAAACTACTGATTTCTAGGAAGTTTGTGTAGACATCAGAGCATCCTCATCAAAAAGGGAAATCGGCATGTAGAAGGAAAATGGAAATATGAAGGATTTCTTGACTCTATGCTATAAAGAGTAAGGGTTTGATAGATG
The DNA here is from genome assembly GCF_963264785.1 of Psittacula echo. Classification (NCBI taxonomy): domain Eukaryota; kingdom Metazoa; phylum Chordata; class Aves; order Psittaciformes; family Psittacidae; genus Psittacula; species Psittacula echo. Next base: position 64,096,301 of record NC_137740.1, read on the forward strand.
AAGCTATGAAGTGTTAAAATATTATTAAATGTCTGATAATTGAAAAAATAACATAAAGATAGGAGGATTTCTCCTTTGCCTTTTAACATGTCATCTTCTTCTGCAGAAGCACACAGTCATCTGATGTTGACACCCTTAAGCAAAGAAATATGACATTCCATAAATACACAGGGCATCACAAGAGTTACAGATGACACTGACACATACAGTGATACTGGGGCAGACAAAGCAATTCCTTGGAGTTCTTTACTCTTCTTAAATAATTTTTATTTTTAAACCTTATTGACTTTAAATATTGCTGAACTGCTGCTAAAATGGGCTGTGTGGAGACCTCAGAGCAGCTTCCAGCGTCTGAAGGGGGCTACAAGGATGCTGGAGAGGGACTCTGCATCAGGGACTGTAGCGGTAGGACAAGGGGTAACGGGTTAAAACTGAACCAGGGGCAGTTCAGGTTAGACCTAAGGCAGAAGCTCTTCCCTGTGAGGGTGCTGAGGCGCTGGCACAGGGTGCCCAGAGAAGCTGTGGCTGCCCCATCCCTGGCAGTGTTCAAGGCCAGGTTGGACACAGGGGCTTGGAGCAAGCTGCTCTAGTGTGAGGTGTCCCTGACCGTGGCAGAGGCTGGGAACTGGATGAGCTTTAAGGTCCCTTCCAACCCAAACCAGTCTGGGATTCTAGAAATGTGTGGGCACAAGGCAGAAGTAATACTCTCAAAAATAAATAGGATAATCAGATTAGGCTGCCCAAGCTGAAAACGTGCCAGCAAACATTTGGAATCTGATCTATCATACTTTGTCACATGCTTATATAGAACACTTATTTTTAAAACACTTTATAAAAGGGTGCATGTGTAGCAGCTTTATTTTCCAACTCTTTTACTTATTAACCCAAATTGCATTTCTGCTCTGAGACCTCTAAACAGGGAAGAATTACTATAGTTATCATTTATAAAGTTTTCTACAACTAGAGTTAAGTAGTTCTCCTATAATCCTACTGTAATGATCCTAAAGCCTGGAATTCCAAGGGGCAGAAAAATGTAAGTATTGGACTTGTACAGAAATTAAATTCCCATCTTGCTGACAGGACAAAGCTCTCTTTCCTAGACTAGAAGATACAAGCTTCAAAAGCCGTAATTCAATTAGGACGGAAACATTAACCAACACTTGGATCAGTATCCCTTTATTTGTGGTTTGGCATGAGCAGCAGCAAATACTGCAGAGTAACAAGAACATTATTTATACTAATGATACAAAGGAAAAGAACCCTATATATGTATCCTATATATAAGTGCTTTAGCTGTTTTCCTGCTCATCTCCAGCTGATGTCTTCAGAAACATGCCAGAAGAACCAGCAATACAATGTAGATTTGGTCTTTACCTTCTTCAACTTGACTTGAGGTCAGCATTTCTTTAAGGGATTATTTGCTCACTTTTCCTGAGCAAAGACAGACATCCACAGATAGGTAAGTTCTGTAAGCAAGGGCTGCCTCCAGCAGTGTCCAAGTCAGCAATGAGGAAAGGATTCACAGCTGCCAGAACGCCAAGCAGGACCCTCCATCTGGGTATCACAAAACACTAACTAGACAAGAGGTACACAACCACACAGGTTCATAGAATTCCAGCCTGGTTTGGGTTGGAAGGGACCTTAAAGCTCATCCAGTCCCAACCCCTGCCACGGGCAGGGACACCTCACACTAGAGCAGCTTGCTCCAAGCCCCTGTGTCCAACCTGGCCTTGAACACTGCCAGGGATGGGGCAGCCACAGCTTCTCTGGGCACCCTGTGCCAGCGCCTCAGCACCCTCACAGGGAAGAGCTTCTGCCTTAGATCTAACCTGAACTTCCTCTGTTTAAGTCTGAATCCATTCTTTCTTGCCCTCCTGGACTTGCACACCACTTGGCAGCCTTTGCACATCCTCTAGGACGATGGTTCTCAGCCTGAAACTCTACCCGAGTTTAAATGCTTAACTCAGATACACAAGTTTCCTAGCTTCCACGCGAAACATGGGGAGGAAAGGGGGAAGAGTCACAGGAAACTACAAGAGCAGCACTTTTGCCTAACTGTTTAATGGTTACTGGAGTCTCCCTGGAAAGAGGAGACTTCCTGCCCACTGACTGTGACGGAAGGCAAACCTGGATGGAGTTGATTAGTTATCCACCTAAGATCACAAAAGCAAATCAGAGAGGAGCATGACAAGAACACTGCTCCAGCACTGACAGAGTTTTGACCCAGCCCTCAAGACTGCTTATGTATTTTTCCTTAAGGACTCATTGATTAAGTGCATAGAGAACATTCTGCTGGGAGTTCAAAAGGAGCTAACTTTGCTTCTGTGCTGAATACTTCTTGGGGTTCACAAATCAATCTTATCTCCTCACATGGGGCCATTTTTGGCATCCTGCAAGCTACTTTGCTATACTTCAGAACAAATACTCTGGTCTTCTGAAAACTAATTCTTATCCTATCCTAACAAAGAGGAATCGGCCCTTCGGCAGTCTGCAGTATTGGCTACTGCTGGCATTTTACTCAGACTCTAAATCTGAGACAATACTGAGGGGGGAGGAAGGGAGTCTGTTCTGTATTCATTTCTGCATCAGCTTCTGCTGTGGTTATCTTGCTGGAGTATTTTTTTGCCTCCTAACTTTTCCGTCACTATCTCACTTCCATCCGTTTTGAAGAGCCACATATGAGCTTATCAAAACCTTCAAAACGTTGTGTTTTCAACTGGAACTGAAAAAAGGGCAATAAACAACACAGCTTTCAAACGGAAGCAGAACAAGCCTGGGAACAACCTGTAACGCCCCATCTTGCGCTCCTGTCGTTAGCGCGCAAACACAAGGCTGTGAGTGGATTTACACAACCTTCCTTTGTCCTCAGGTTCTGAAACTGCAGAGGTTAACAGGGAGGGAGATAGACCTCTAGCGCTGCTGAACAGATTTGTTAAGGCTGAAATCAGATCTTGTATTCACCTGGAGTTACATCCCAAAATACTACACTACATGTGATAGTTTGCACACAGATCCTCACACCAATTACTGACAACATTCCTTAAGGGCTAAAATGACACACTAAGGACAGCAGGCTTTCATTTCACCACTACTAAACCAAAGGCAAACTTGGGACTCATTCCTATTTTTGCCCTGAGTAGTAAGCCACGGAGTACTTCTTCAATGCTGATTTCATTTACAATCAGTTTTCCTAAACGCAATGGCTACACCTTACCTCCCAAACCTCTTTCGTAACCTTAACACGTGACATAACATGAAAATTGCTGACATAAATAACTGGCTGCTCTTTCAGAAATAAGAACACTTACACTTGTTTTTAAAATGCCTCCTAAAGCCCCATTAAGTCTACTTGAATGATTTCAGAAAAGTTGGGTTTATTTTCATAGCAATATTCCGAGCACTTAAAATACAAAAAAAAAAAAAAAGTCACTCTTCTCAGTTTTAACTGTCATTGAAATATCCTTCATTTCCAAGATATCAAGAAATTATCACTATTCACTTTCAATACAAAGCCTCTTCCATTTCAGCTGTCATTCCCCAAAAATCATACTGAAAATAGTGTTTCGAAGCAGAGTTCAGTTGCAGTGTAATAAGTAATAATTTCATCAATTAGCAGCATTCAGCATCCACTGAGAGTTCTCTCACTATTATTTTATTCATGGAGTCCTTTGTGGAAGTAGCATACTAAAAAGATCCATTTATCCTTCAAGGTTTTTCATAAATGTGTCATACATCTTCAAAAACAATTGGTTATTATTCTCGTGCAATCTAAATAACCGTAATAACTTCCAGGTGTAAAACCTCTTTTTATACTTCCAAGCTTCTTTTACTCACATGATGGATCTACATTTTTAATAACCTATTCTAACACTCCTACCTACTTTGACACATGAGTTTTGCACGGATGCTACATATTCCTACAAGGGAGGCAGCTTGTTGTTTAAGAGCAGAATAGAACTGGATTTCAGAGGATGCACTTCACAATCAGTGCAAAACCAAGCATTTCCTGATGAGCTAACATGCTAGTATAGATCCTAACAGTAAAGGAAAATGCTGTGATTGTTAAATTCAGCAATAGAACCACAGAATGGTTAGGGTTGGAAAGGACCTTAAGATCATCTAGTTCGCTTGCTTGTTCTTTGCAGTGCCTGTTCTATTTCTCCTTCCCACTAAACCCCTCCACGTATTTCTTAGTCTAATTCTCATCACCCACAAAGAGGTGTCCTGCCTTGTGTCCTTTCACCTCAAGGCTGCAAAGAGCTCCCTTCAGAGCATAATATTATCATTCTTTCATCAACTAACGGAGATGCAGCTGGGCAATACGAGGAGCTCTCCCAAGGCTGGGTAGAACACACAGCACAATCAAACATCTCCATCTTGAGAAAGAGTAGCCCAAATTTCAGTGATGCATCTCCTATAAAGCAGCATGCTTCATTCCCTCCAAGCTGGACAAATGTTCTGTTCACCAAGAAGACCCTGATGAGCACAGCTCATTCCAAAAGAGGCAGCTTCAATTGAAATAAGGCCTCCCAGAGCACAGCTAAGAGAAACACAACAAAGACTCAAGGGAAGTGTGCATCAATACATTAATAAATAACCTAGGTATCACAAAACCTATCTGAAAATTGCACAGAGTCTAATCTCCATAATAAATATAAACCTAATGACATTGTGCATAAGACTAATACTTGAAAGAAGCATATCATTATGAAGAAGAGATTAACTAACACTGAACTTTCAAAGCAGCTTTCCATTTTTTCACCTCATTTCTACATTCTCCAAGTGGTGTGCACAGTTACTTGTATTAAAAACAACCTGCAAACACCAGCAAGACATGTAAATCAGACAGTTTGGCTGCCTGGACACTACTCTTTTTAATTACATCTATAACTGGTTTTGAACCCAAAATTCAAATGTCAGAAAGCACCATGATTGCCTTTAACTGATGCCTACCATCCCATCAAAATGGAAACATTTAGATTCATCACCTAGATATGTTTTTAATTGGCTTTCACATGAAGTCACAGGTATGCGTGTCTGCCTTGTTGTCCTGGGTTCAGCAGCAGCAGTCAGTTTTTCTCCTTCTTAGTAGCTGGTGCAGCGCTGTGGTTTTGACTTTCGGCCTGGGGATAATACTGATAAAGCCGATGTTTTCAGTTGCTGGTCAGAACGTTTACCCTGACCAAGGACTTTGTGAGTCTCATGCTCTGCCAGGGAGGAGGAGAAGCCGGGAGGAAGCAGGGACAGGACACCTGACCCAAACTAGCCAAAGAGGTATTCCATACCACAGCACGTCATGCCCGGGGATGTAACTGGGAGTTCCCCGGAAGGGCATGTTCTCTGCTCTGTCGGGCTCGTTTTCGGCGGGTGGTATCGTATTCTCTTCCCTTGTTATTTCTCTTATCATTATTATTATTGGTGGTAGCAGTAGTGATTTGTGTTATACCTTAGTTACTGGACTGTTTTTATCTCAACCCATGGGAGTTACATTCTTTCGATTCTTCTCCCCATGCCTCGGAGGGCGGGGAGTAGAAACTGCATGGCTGACTTGCCGACTGGCTTAAACCACAACACTTGTCCCATCTGCCCCGTCGGTGTCAAGTTGAACTGGAAAGGCCAACCCTTTCAATGAAGTAAAATCAACGTAATTTTAAGGTCAAGTCACTTGTAACACTTCAGGTAGCAAATGTCATACTGAAAATAAAACTGAACTTTGGCTTGAGCACAAATGAAAGGTTTGCCATTTCCAGAACTTCATTGTGTTCAATCACTTTAAATTTACAAATAAAACACCAACATCACACACACTAATAAAACTTTCTGAAATTGTATGTATAAATACAGGAAGCATCATTAAAACCAAAATAGGTGGGCTCGCTTTAATTTCAAATGGTGATGTCTCTGCAAGAGCTAAACCCACTCAAAACTCCATGTTGGTTTAGTGAGGCATCTCTGACCACGGTAAAGAGATCAGATGCTTCATAAGAGGTCAGAAGTGCAATTGCCTAACTCAGTTACAGCATAAGAAAATAAGGATGTTGAAAAAGGAGGTTATTTGTTCTGAGACTAGTTCTGAGACCACACAAAAATATGGATGTATTCCCCCCCATCTAGTTTCTTAGTCTGAGCAACTAAGGTTGACATTCTACAACTATCAGATGGAGTAAGTCACCTCTCACCACTCACAACGTGTGCTCGTACACTCATATCTGAAGGAACTGAAACATTTGATGCCTTTGGCTAAGGCCCACCACTGTTTAAGGTGGAACCTCCACTACACTAAACCCTTCACAAATACACTCATGGGTTCGACACAGACATGCTAGTCATCCAGATGATACATTTCCAAGGGGAATAAACCCCTCTTCTGTTGTAAAGCAGTTAGGGAAGGTTATACAGTGAAGTCTGAGGGACAAAGTACATATTGGAATTGCTTCACGAAGAGATTCTTGCATTCTTCCTGCATGCAAGGAAAGCTTTAGTGTCAGTCCGGGCTGAGAATGGGGATTCTACTGCGACTTAACTGGGTGACAGCTTATGATTTTGGATAATATTAAGAAAAAAATCCTATACACATCTTCATCTAAGCAGTCCCCAAATGTACTTGCTCTGCCATTTCATTCTTACTGTGTCTTCTAAGTTTTGGTGTGCCTGTGGATTTTTTCTCATGATATTTAAAGAAGTTTGCCCACGTGAATCCTATGTTCTTTGCCATCTGCAATAACAAAGATTCCAGTATTTCTTACAGTTGTCTATGAAGAGAAAAAAAGGAATTTAAACTAAAAACCCAGTCTGAATCACCTGTTATTTCATTGAAGAAATACGGCCAATTTGAGAGCAAAATGTCGTTGTTCTTATTATAATGCTTATTAGAAATAAGAAACCCAGAACATTTAGTTCATTTCCTCCACATACTTCTTTACCTGCTTCCTTCCCAGTCCCAGTTTGACCTGGCTATATCTGATTTTGTTATATTTACATTTTGAATGATGGCATTGTGTTTGAACTGCATACACACGGAGATGACAAAATGCCCACCAAGATCTGTATATCCAGTCTCTGCTGGCGCATTTCACAAACTGATGCTCCGCACATGTAAAGATGCCAGAGATCTATGCTGTGCTCATCTTCCAGAAGAATTCTGCCCTTGGTATACAAATGACAGCAAATGAAATGATAAGACTTTAAATAACATGCCCACACAAACACCACCCTCTGAGCTTCTGATAAAGCCATTTATGGCCAAAGGTTTCCTAATCCCAAATGTTTGATTTCTTTGCCAAATCATATACTCATATAAAGGCACAAATTCTGCTCTTCTCAAAGGCGACAACGCAGGGCAGGGAGCAGAGTGTGTAACACTGTACTGATAAATAAAAAAAGGAATAGAAATCATATGCTAATAAGAGGAAGGAGGTTGCCAGGCAACCAGGGAGGGAGAGAAAGCAGGTTTTGATTTGAACTCTGTGCTGTCAAAGGGTTAGCATAGCCAGAACAAACAGGACACATTCAATGCAGCTTGTGTGCAGCCACCAAGCATTTCAGCTTGCCTCAGTATTTTAAGGAGTGTGCTCCCAATGCAGTGCCAGGTACTAATAATAATGATAATATTATTAGTGCTCCCTGAGTCACGCTACCGACACTGGAAAAATGGTACAGGAGAGGATGGAGAGCAGATTTTTATAACGTGTCCATTTGAAAAGCAGCAGCGTGTGCCTTTGGGTAGCACAAACTGCACCATGCATGTAGTAGGTGATATGCTGGTAGTACAGAAAGCACTATGTAAGCTTAAGCCCAAGCAAATCCCAGTCCACCAGATACAGCCCCACCACTGAGCTGCACTGAAAACTCTGCAAGTTCTGCCCTGCTGCTAAAACCTTTCAAATGCATCTCAAAAGACTGCCCTGGATCACTCTCTCGTCACACCTGATGGGCAAAATCCTGCCTTACAGGATTGCTTACAGGATCTGCCTAACAGATCTCAGCTTCCTAGTTCAACATGGAGTTTTACTGTCCTAAAGGATGTAATGTTAAGCAAAGGAAAGAATAAAATTAAAGTCCAGGCTACAACACGAAACCAGCATGAAATCCATTTACATAATTAAAAGGAAAATGAATTTCAGTTCCTTCTTGTTTTCAGAGCTAACAGCAGTGACAACTCCTAAGTCCCAGCCATGAGAAAAGATGGGAGAAGCAGGTCTTACTTTAAAGACCTTCTTAGGATAAGAGTAGAATGGAAATTGAATTCACGAATAACATTAAAACTCCAAGGTCGAAGGAAAAAGCCAAGCACAGGAGTAGATCTTCTTAGGGTTTTCCCCCAAAATCATTATTTTGAAGGACTTGACTGAATTTCAGTGTTCCAGTTTAGCAGACCCTCAGCAGTGGAGGCAAAACCATAATAACTCTTTGAGCATCAACAGGATTTGCATATACACCATTCAAAATACAAAGCTGGATCTAGTTGTGGTCTATAATCTTCCACAAGGTCTTAGGAACCATGCTACAATTGCTGTTCCACTCAGCTAAGTGTTTACTGCAATAAAAACACTATAAACCACAAAAGAGCTTGAGAAAGTCATCAAACAAAAGTAGCCAAACAGGAAGTTCTGTTTCCTCACTGATTGCTCCTCAAATGACCTGAAGAAAACACAGCCATCAGCCTGGAACATCCACCTCATCATCAGATTTGCAAGCCATGCTGACTAGTAGGATTCGCTGCTCTCTTACTGGGAATTTCCTGTGGTTTTACAGTATTCTTTACTTTTCAGTCCTTGCCCTGCTTCCCACATTAAAGGGCACCGAGCTCAGCTCTCAGACATGCCTTCAAGGCACCACCTTTGCTGCCTGCAGTCTTTCACTGTTACAGTCCATTTGTACCGGGAGAAGAATAAACCTGACAAGCAAAACTTGCTTACCTGGATGGCACAGCCAATGCTTTGTAGCACTCGCCAACTATATATCCCAAGGAATGAATCACAGAATAGAATCATGCAATCAACTGGGTTGGAAAAGACCTTTAGGATCGTCAAGTCCAACTGTTTCCAGCACTGCCAAGGCCACCACTAACCCATGGCACTGAGGCCTCATCTCCATGGTGTGTGAACACTTGCAGGGACGGTGACTCCAGCACTGCTCTGGGCAGCCTGTTCCAATGCCTGATCAAAGAACCTGATGAAGAACCATCACTGCTCCCAAACCTCCTACTTTAAGCAGTATGGAAACCACAGGTTGTACAATAAACGTTCCTTGAGGCTTAGAGGCACTTTGCAGGCAGCCTTTATATGCAGCAGGAAGGAATGCACAAAGGTGGCTCGTTTCCCCTCCACCTGACCCTGGAACCAGCTGCTTGGTGAGCTGTTCTTACAGGCTATACCTTCATTCCACCTTCACTAGCAGCCTTTCAGAGAGCAGTGTGTATTTTGCTGCTGAAGAAACTCAAAACTCAGCACGCAACGGGCAGTTTGGCCCTTAAGAAACACTCCTCTTCACCCCGAAGTTAGTGTAGCTTGTAAAGCTTTTGTCCACAATAGGCAACAACAGCTTATTGATACCTATGGATTACACCACCACAGAAATTAAGAGTACAGTGCACAAGGAGCACAACAAATGCTAGCTTTCTAAAGGAACACCAAATAAGCTACATGGATTAATTTTAGTATAGCTTTTCAAACAAAAAGATGTGATTTAAGATACTTTCTAAAGCTAAATGAAGCCTGACAAAGTTACAGTGAAGATGCTCATTATATTGTATGTGAAAGAACTACAAATCTACCTGGCTAGTTCCAGTATTTCAGAACATGGCTCTAGCCCTTCACACCGTTTCTTTTATCCTCACAAGTCAAGCATCAGTGGTACAATCTGGAAGCAGCTCTAACAGCATGCTAGCCACACAGCTGCTGGCCCAGCCAGGAATTACCCATTCATCAACACCCAACTTCCCTTTAAACATATGCAGGAGATGATTCAGAGGTAAGGTTAGATCTGTGAAATGCCAACGTACTCTCTTCCTACTGTAAGAACGATAATGCTGTTTCACACTCAGTTATCTTCAGGGGGTGTGTTAGTTCACCGACAATGTTTCAGGTTTGTGACAGCGTGGCAAAGCATCTCTGCTCTGCTTAGAAGCCCTCAAGAGACACTGAGAGACCCACTCTCACCAGTTATAAGACAGGAGGGCAAAGAGCTAGAAAGTACCCACCCCCCAATGAAATACCAAAATACCAAGCTGAAATACCAAAGTATCCATAACCAAATGAGACAATCAGAGGGACTGCACAGAAAGCCTGGAATGCAGGGAGGAAAACACAGAGAACAATAGTAAATAAGTCATTCAGGGTTGTGTTATCCTGCATGAACACAATAAAGTTAAGATTTACTCAGTACTTCACAGTTTTGCCATTCATTAATTTCAGAGTACTTGATCTGACAACTTTTAACTCTTTAAAGAACCCTGAAGTTTCCAACAGATACAATTATGCATGGTTTCCACATAATGATACTAGAGAATCAGCTAAAAACAGGGGGGAAAAAAGGAACTTACTTCCCCAGAGTATCATTGGGAGAGGTATGTCTGAAGCCCGTAAACACTATCTGGAGTTTGCATGTACATTTAACACAGTTTCACATTACAAGTTAGAAAGGGAATGCTGTCCTCAGACCATAATTTCAGCATTTCTTATGAAGCTCTAGAGATGCAATAAATAAAAAGCCAAGTCCCTGCACCATCCACCCAAGTACTTTCACCTGGAGCTATTTTGAAACGCACTGTCTTTCCTTTTGCTTAGAGTTTAGAATCAAAGAAACACAGAATCACCTGGGTTGGAAAAGCCCTTTCAGCTCATCCAGTCCAACCCTTACCCCAGCACTGCCAAGGCCACCACTGACCCATGGCACTGAGGCCTCGTCTCCAGGCTGTGTGAACACTTGCAGGGACGGTGCCTGCAGCCCTGCCCTGGGCAGCCTGTTCCAATGCCTGAGCACCCTCTGGGGCAGGAATTGTTCCTCAGCTCCATCTAAACCTGCCCTGGTGCAGCTTGAGGCCGGTTCCTCTTGTCCCATCCTTTGTTCCTTGGGAGCAGAGACCGACCCATCCTCACTACAGCCTCCAGGCAGGCAGCTGCAGACAGCACTGATTCTGCACCCAAGGAATATTTGCAGGACGTTTTGATAGAGTTGACCAGATTTAAACAAAGGCAGTGTCTGTTTTTGGGGGGGCTGGTGGTTAGTGTGGGGATTTCTTTGTTTGGTTTGGGTTTTGGGGTGGTGTTTTTGCTGTAGTTTGGTTTTTGGGGTGGGTTTTTTTGTAACACTACCATTTTTTGGAGAAGACCCTGGATTTGAATCACAACCCCCTCATCTTCCACCATCTGGAAAGCAGACTTTTAGAACAAGATTATCTGTGGAATTTCCTCAACTGTTTGAGTTAGGCCAGAAGATTTGCTCAGAAGCTGAAGCTGCTGGCAAAGCCAACCAAGGGAGGACAAGATTCCTCAAGGACAGCTTCCTGGGACTTCCATTTGTTTAAATAACTTGGAGAACTGGCTGTGAGTTTAACTACTTCTAGCACAGACTGCCTCCCCTCTTAACCAACATCAGTCTTTTCATTCAGCCTTAACTATCTAAATAAATGATAAAGTAGTACCAAGCCTCCAAAGGTCATACTTAATATATGCATAATATGAACCATGTTTGCGAGGCTGACCATTGAATTCATGGAATATTTCATTCAGGTTTTATACCATAGCCAAGAAAGTGACCAAAATATTCAAGTTCTGCTGCCAGTGCTCATGTTGATGGACTTCCCCACTCAAAAAGCGTATTTCTGGGAGTATTTATCTACAATTAGATAGGCTTAGCTCGAATACACTCTTCTACTTCAAATACAAGGATAAAATACTTGCTTTATTGAAAATACACTAGTTCCTCTCTCAAAAAAAAAGTCCCATGTAGGGAAAAGCTAAACCCAAACCCCAGCAACAAGCACTGCAATTAGACTATCAGTAATAGTCGCTATAGTCATCTGGGAGACAAACCATACAGTGACTGAATTTATTCGAGCAGCTGGGGAAAGGACAATACATTTGGTTAGAAGTGGTCTGCCTTGATTTCAATGCGTGCTGAAAACAAAACCACAGGGAGACACTGAGCAAAGTTTCCATTTTTAACCTGAGAGCAAAGTGAGCATCAGCCGTTTTCAGACTCCATCAGTTACTCTCCTAAATCACATAGTGGTGCATACTATCACCAACACATGATCCTACAGTAACACACTGCTCTTCGAATTCGAGCCATACATATCCAGACATGCACAACGTAATCCCAGCAATATTTTGTATTAAAAACTGGAGGAAAGTACTCAAAAGTCTGTCCTGCTAAAATCCAACTTTTGTCATAGAGAAATGAACTTCAGCACTTGCAGAAAAACCCCAGATTGGCTGCTCTGAAAGCGCTGAGCTGGTAACAGACAGGACTGATTTCTTACCACAGTGCCTCCCTAACTGCCAGGAAGACTTATGATAGTTCATTCTTCCAATCCGTTCCACATTCCCATTTTAACGGAGTATCTATAAGAGCATTTCTGGACGTCTGTCACGCTTCGAGCAGCAGATCAGTTAGGAAACGCACTGGACACAGACCAAATCAATATGAGAACTCACTGTGTTTAAAGTTCAGTCACAAGTGACCTAGAGGTGCATTCAAGCTAGCGCTGTGCACATCTGCATGTTATGACTCAGTGAGCTGCAGTAAAACTAAACCTAATACTTTAAACTTAAAGGGATACCACAGCAAAAAGTTGTGTCTGGCTGGAAGGAGACTGTCAAGCTACAACTTAGGTTATCATCACTGTGTTTTTACTCGACTCTCTAAAAGAACTGAAGCTTATAGCCAAGTATAAGGTGAGAGAAAGCTACTTTTGAGTCCCAAGCATGCAACCTGGCACCCATCAGCAGCAGTTCACCGCCTTATGCTGCACTACCTGAGCTCCACTCCACCTTATACCAGGCCGTGTCCAGAGCCTACTTTCAAGCTCCCAACCCGACCTGTAGCAAAGAACACCGTGCAAAACCAGTAAATCCCACTGTGAAGTCTGGAAGCCACTTGCAGCAAGGGTGCTCCTCCTGCCACCCCGTTCAGCATCCAAAGCAACTGCTTCCCTGCCAGGAGACACGGTGCATGGCCCACGACAGGAAGGGGAGCAGCTGAGGGCCTGCACACCTCCGAGGCCAAGGCGCTGTGAGAGGACCCAGCCCTTGGGGCCCCTGAGGCCGCCACGGCCCCCAGGCAGCCCTCCCGCACCGCGACAACGGGGCGAGCCCAGACCCAGCCCTCGACCTGGCCGGGGCGCAGGGACACAGAAGGGGAAGGCGCCGGGTGCCGGCCCCTCAACCGCCCGGGGCGAGAGCCGCAGCGGTGCCCAGTACCCCCGCCACGGGCCGCGGCTGCCCCGGCATGGCGGTGCGCAGCGTCCACATCGGCGAGGCACTTCCTAACGCAGCCAAACTTTGCCGCTGCTCCCGGCCCGGCCTCCTCCGCCCGGCGGCAGACACAGCCCCCTCCCCGCTATGGACAGCCGCACAGTCCCGGCAAGGGCGAGTGGGTACCTCAATGTCCACCGTGTCCCGGCTCAGCACACGAGCCATGGTGTCCGCAACGCCACCGCCTTCCCCCGGCTCCCCGCAGCCCCGGAGTGGAGCAGAGCGCGGGTGGAGGCGGAGCCGACAGCCCGGACAGCAACGCCCAAGTGGGCGGGTAGAGCCGCGCCGGGCCGGGCTGGGCTGGGGCGAGCCCAGGGGCGAGGGGACTGGAGCGGGCCCGGGCCCGGGAGGGGGCGAGGCGCTTCACCGAGGCCCCGCCAGCGGTCACGAAGGGGAGAGGACGGGGCTGGGCTGTCGCTGCCCAAAAGGCGGATGTCCGCGGCCCGGCCGCCGCTCGTGGTTCGCAGTAGCCCCATCTGGGTGCACACGCACACCAGAGCCCCCTCCGCCATCGCCCGCCCCATTATCCTCGCAGTGGAAGGAGGGACTGGGCTAACCCTCGCCCTGGTTTCACACCGGAGCTGGTGCAGGGCCTGGAGCACAGTGTGATGGGGACCGGCTGAGGGACCTGGGGGGTTCAGTGTGGAGAAGAGAAGGCTCAGGGGGGACCTGATCGCTCCCTACAAGTGCCTGAGAGGAGGATGGAGCCAGGAGGGGCTGGGCTCTGCTCCCAAGGAACAAGGGATGGGACAAGAGGAACCGGCCTCAAGCTGCCCCAGGGCAGGTTTAGATGGAGCTGAGGAACAATTCCTGCCCCAGAGGGTGCTCAGGCATTGGAACAGGCTGCCCAGGGCAGGGCTGCAGGCACCGTCCCTGCAAGTGTTCGCACAGCGTGTAGACGAGGCCTCAGTGCCATGGGTTAGGGGTGGCCTTGGCAGTGCTGGGGAATGGTCAGAATTGATGAGCTTAAAGGGCTTTTCCAACCGGGTAGATTCCATGATTTTACACGCACGCCTTCCCAGTGTCACCAGCCCGGGCTCTCCTTAGACCTTCACCCTGCTCCCCACGGATACATCGAGCCTGAGCCATCTGTCCCCTGCACCTCCTCAAGAGCATCCCCACCCTCAGAAGCCACCCTGCACAGGGAGTACCAGCACAGGGGTGAGCAGGGCAGGTCACGCAGCCTCTGCGCTCTCTTGAGTCTCTTTCCACCCAAACATTGCAATCCTTTAATTCCACAGACACAATATTTGGGACACTGATTTGGGTGCAGTAGAGAACAGGGTTTGCCTTGTCTCTTCCTTTCATGTCTCCAGAATACCTTTTGCAGAATAGAAGGAAAAATTTTCTCTGCTTTCTAAGCATTTTATTTCTTCCCATCTCTGTAAATGAGCCCTTTCTTTCCAGGTGTCCAGTGGAGATTGTTTCCCTGGTAATGGGGAGAAATAAGAATGTGGTCTCTGTGTGCCTCAAGTGTAGGCAGGACAATCAGAAGCAGGATTCCCTTGCATTGCTAGTACGGATCTCCTACAAATCCAAGAGTCCTTGGTTCATTTCATTAGTGTCGACATTGCTGAGCATCTCAGTAGTCTCTGATGCTAGCTGGGGAGTTTAGTTGCGTGTATATTGACTGTACAAGTGCATTAGGCCCATAAGTCATTTGCACAAGGAACATTTCCATGTATATGAAGTAATAAACTACTTTGTGTCTACAGTTCCCATCCATATGTTGCTGAGGAGCCCTACATTGGAAGAGACTAGCAGCAGTCACTGGACCCTCCAGTTTCATTGTGTCCTCCTGGTTTTCAGCTGTTAAAGGTAACAGCCTTTTGAGGAATGATAGAATCACCTGGGTCGGAAAAGACCTTTAAGATCAAGTCCAACCTTCACCCCAGTGCTGCCAAGGCCACCACTAACCCATGGCACTAAGGGCCAAACCTCTACTTTTTCACAAGCGTCATCACACACTTCTTCTCCTTTGCTTTGCAAGTTATAAATCCTTGATTTCCTCCCATGTTATCTACCAAGCCAAATGAACCTGCCACCTGTAGGACTTTTGCCATGTGGAACCGGTACATAGTAACACCATTTAAATTCTATAGGAGCAGCAATTTCCCATCCAGATTAAGCAGGACTTACTCTTCCAGTAAGTACACGTCAGAGAACGGAATTCAACCATACCCTTATGGTTGAAAACCTCCCGGTTTGTGTTTCTAGATAAAGGGGGCTTCTCTTATTTCTCCTTCCACACATTGCTCCTGGGGATCAACTTACTGTCTGCAAACCGTGGCAGCCAGCCAGTCTGTGTCAGCCTGCTGCACTTTGCCAGCTTCCCCCAGCAGCCTGGGAGAGATCACCCTTCTGACCTCTGGACTCTCAGCTGTGGCAAATAGTGAGTGCTCTTATCAGCACTGAGCATCTGGACAGCTGAAGTTTGTTTCAGGAGATAAATGAGTGCAAATAGGGAGACATGCACAACATCCATCAGAATACAAGTATTCCCACTTTTCTAAAGCAGAAGTTATATGAAATTTTAATAAGAGACATGTTACACAGCCTAAATATAGTTTGGGCTTTTTTCCCCTGAAGAAGTGCTAAGCCTCTGATTTTATTCTTTCTTAACCACCTCCCTTCATCCCTCCAGCCCCTCAGCAGGGTTTTGAAAGCAGCAGAAACAGCAGTGATGCTAAAGACCTTTCGTTTCTGGCATGAAATGTTGTGGAGGCTTGGTTGAGTTCTAGGGTTTTGAAAATTGCCATTAACCTTTTTGTTCCTTGTGCTCTTCAGGTAAAATTTGCTCATATGCCAAAGAAACAGCCGCACGTGACCTTTCTCGGAGAACCCCCAGGCACTCACTGCCACCACAGCAGCAACAGCCTTGTGCTGGGAGAGCAGAGCAGGGCAGCAGGCAGCGAGCAAGGCCATGCCCTTCGAATTCAAATGGTTGCAGAAACACAACCTGCAATCTGCAATAAAAGATTCCTCTGCCAGCCAGCCGTTGCAGTAGTTAATCTGCAAGTTTAAAAGGGTAAACTGTAAACTCTGAAAGTTCAGCATTCAAATTCTGGCAGCAATGTGTTAGGGAGCCTAAAGGTCTCAGTGTACTGCCACTCTATATAAGCAAGTCCCCCACTTCTGCCTCACAACCACCCCAATTCACATCAGTCCAAGCACTAGAAAGACAGGGCATTCCAGACTTCAATTTGCTGTGCAGTTGTAACTTGGACCCGATGGGCAGCCTTTGATCATATACTTTTTATTCCAGGAGCAGTTTCCTCACTCATTGCATATGATGAAGAGTGATGGTTACAGTCTCAGAGCTAGCATCTCCTGACATGCTGAATTTAGCAATCCAGATTACTCGCAACACTTAAGCAACTTAATCTGTCAAATTCATGGGATTCAGGAAATCCTGAAGTGAACCCAGCTTGCTCTTTACCTTTGAGCACCTCACTATGACAGTATATTTTAGTTACTTGCTGCTTCTCAAATCTCAGTTTGGCTTATGAACTCTCAAGTATAACAGTGTAAAGGTGATATATCCAGTATACAAAAGATCCAAGAGAAATGAGATTAGCAAGAAAATTCCATGGAGGTGACAAGCTACTTCTGAAGGCTCTCGACAGCTTTTCAGATGTTAGATTGATTTCTTCCCTTATGCTAGGAGTCGCAGTAGTAGTGGTGGTGACTTTGCCAGTACAATGCAAAGCACTATTGGAGTAAAGCTGAAAGAAGAAACTCCACTGATTAGAGTGCCAGGTTCATCAGCTGCAAAGACACGTGTTGCATGTCTTAACTGCACTGAAGGAGGAAACAAGTATGTACATGTGAAAAATTAGAAGTGTGAGGAAGACTGTGCTTCTGAAAAGTCCATAAGTGAAGAGCCATAGAGTAACGGTGTCATGCTTGGTCATCCCTCATCCTAATCCAGTCCAGGGGGATTGGAATTTAAGAGTTAATTTGGGAAGCTTTGCTCTCACTGCCTCTCCCGAACTGACATGGGTTAGTGATGGACTTGGCAGTCCCGGGGTAAAGGTCGGACTCGATGATCTTGAAGGTCTTTTCCAACTTAGTTGATTCTATGATTCTAAATAGCAGCACTGATGTTGAAGTATGTAGTTACAACTTCATGCGTTTCTTCACTGATTTAGGGAAAATGCTCGATTTGGAACATTCACAGTGGTGAAGTTTACCTTGTCTTTCTAATCTGCTTGGTTGCAATCGGATTTGCGCCAGTCTCCAGGGAGAGTAGCTACACAGGATAACCCGTGGTTGGCCACAGCACAGGAGTACAAATGAGATATACATAATGATAAAAGCCCATTAAGAGGAAACTCTGACCATTACTCAGACATAGCCTTTGGGCATGGAATTGTAAAGCACAACTAGATGGATAAATAACAGAAAATGGTCACCATGTGAGTTTTGATAAGTGTCCAAAAGCATTTTAAACTAAAATGAACTGTTCTTTAGTGAGTCCACTAATTTATTCCAGCCATCTGTGTCAGCGTAAACAAGAGCTTGTCTCCTAAACTGCTTCGTGTTTTTTTTAGATGTAGCAAGAACCACAAGTTTCAACATGATCATCTTGGAGGAAGAAAAAAAAATCAGCAAGAAAGAACCCACATATTTTCACACCACAAACATCTTTTGATAACTACTATCGTGCAATTCAAAGAAATATTAAAAAGTAAAACTTGGTTCTGGCACAGCATAATGTTTTCCTATTTAAATTCCACCAAATGTTTCTTTAGGATATTTTAGGGGATGGAAAAATCTGTCTGCTCCCCCCCCCTCCCCCAGTCTCCAGTTGATGATATGTGTAGACAAACCCTGTATTTATTAATAAGCTTGAGAACTGCTGAATTGATGCCCTGGGTTTGCACTGGTCTGAGAGTCTTTTCTCTATATGAGCCGCAAATTATTTTCAGTCTCTTAATGGGCTTCCCATGCTGCTGGTCCTTAGCTAGGTAGAATAGTCAGGAAATCTGAGTGTTTAAACTAAAAAGTATCCACATTTAGCATGAGTCTTCCCTGGATAAAAGCAGCTACAGACCACAGATTAAGATGAGACTTGGGAGCACTGAACCAGGGGAAGAGGAGGCTGAACATACTTTACAGGAAGAGTATGCTGGACTTAGTTTTAGAGATACTGAGCAGCCATAGAGTTACGGCAGATCAAATCAGCCTTTCTGGACACAAAACAAAAGGACATCAACTATAGGATTTGAAAACTTGAAATCGTATCTCATAGTTGTGGTGGTGGAAGGGGGGCTCACATTCATCTCTCTAAACCCCAGGTGTTAGAAGCAAACGGTGCTCCTTCCTTTCCAGGAGGACACACATCTGGGATGAGAAGAATGAAAACAAGTTTGGTTTTGGAGGATCAGACCATTTGTGCTCAGGCCCTGTCCCCTACATTCTTTGCCTCTTCTATATCGCCTGTGGCAGCAAGTTTCTGACAGGGGTAAGGTCTGCCTTTTGAAAAAGAGCATTTCATTGTGCAGCAGTGAAGTAGGACAAACTGATACCCACTTCACTAGAGATTCCTCTACATGCCAACTGGCTGCTGTCCGTACAACCTGACCTTCGAGCCATTTATCCCCACTGCAGAGGTCTCCAAGTCTCCAACAAGTCAGACTGCCAAGCTATTAGAGAACAGGTTTACCACATACCTAAGTTCTGGCAACAGCAAGTGTTTCTCCATTCAGATCATAGAATCCCAGGCTGGTTTGGGTTGGAAAGGACCTTAAGATCACCCAGTTCCAACCCTCTGCCATGGGCAGGGACACCCCACACTAGACCAGGTCACCCGAGGCTCTGTCCTACGCTACCAGGGATCGTAGTGAATTCATCCCTTCCAACAACAGCAGGAGCATCAGTAGGAGATGAGGAATATTTTTTTCCAGGGTTTCTATAGTTTTGTTGTTTTCCCGAGATCCTGACAAGGTAAACTGGCCTCTTGAATGATTTACAACATACTACCAGTTTTTACTATGGATGTCTGTAGTTGCCACAAAACTGGTTTGAACTTTGATAGCTTTGCAAATGCCTCACAAAACATATGTTTTATAAACTGTGGCCACTGGATGGGTTTTAAATTACTATTTTGTAAAGAGAAAATGCCACCAGATTAACGTCCTGCAAACAAACTCGGTGTGGTCTTATTTAGTAGTTCAAAAAGAAGCAAATGGCTTCGTGTTTTCCTAGCAGAAATAAAAAGAAGTGGTGGTAACCCAACTTAAGTGTACTTAAGCCTTTGTGTCCACAATAGGCTCATCCTCTCATGGCTCAGACCAGCAGTTCTAGGCTAGGTTAGCACCTTTTAACACCTTCAGCTACGCCCTGTGACCAAACAAAGAAATCTGACAGCCATTGCATAGTCTATTATGAAAGTACTAATGACAACACTACAAAAGAAGACCATAGCAACCCATGGGAGCTATATGCTAGCCTCATCAAAAGCAAAGCCAACTTGGTAGGCACCTTTACCAGAGAAATCTTAGGGGTTTTTTAGTTTTTGCTAAAAAGCAAAACAAGAATAGACTTACCTTGTCTGATTTTGTACTGTGAACACTTTTCTCCCTAGCATAGGTGTAATACATGGCATTCCCAGAGGCCTGTCTCTTTGCTTGCTTAGAGATGACAATTTACAAGTGACACGAGTTGTTTCACTGTGTAAGAGCACATGTGAATTTTATATTACAGACATCTTCTTATTTAGTTCTTACAGTGCACAAAAATGAGTATTTTATTGTTCACGTTATTTAAATAATAATATTACAGCCTTTTAATATATTAAAATCATTTTCTAAGAGAGGCCACTGTCTTCTTCAGGTCTTTACAGTGCTCAGTGTAGCAGACCACAACTATAACTTGGGTTTTATAACAGCCATCAACACCAACAGACACAGGTAATTAACCTGAATATTTTAAGATAAGCAAGGAAATACTGCTGGAGAAACACTGTTTTATGGTGCTTTACCTTGCATAAATAATTGCTGTAAGATAACATAGTGCTTGGGCTGGAAATTAAGTAGAAGCCTCCAAAGCACTAACCAGTACCTTTTGTACTGTAGCTTCCAGCAAATAGGGCAAAAAGAACAAACACTTGACTATGTTTTCTGTGGGGCAGCTCAAGAAAATCTCTTCCCTACCTTGCCACAGAGCTGACTTTTACCCAGGACCTATGCACTGCGTAGAAGAAATGTGATTTCCACTTATAAGTGTCAGACGTGGCTGTAGTCCCCAGCTGTTGGTATTAGATGATGGATAAAGACTATCTCCAGCCTTGGTTGCTGGCTCAAGAACTGAAGCTTAGATAATATGAATGACTTGTAGGACATCCCTATGCCCTTGCTAAACTACTAGGCTGATAGCAAGCTAGTCGTCTGTCTTGGACTGTTTTGAGTCTATTTTACCACTTCAGAAACAGCGACCTTTACAATCAGCAACAGTTATTACCTTCTTGGCAAGGGGGAAATGAATAGGAGGAATTAATTCCTACCCAAGGTCCTTGCAAAATATGGGCAAGGCGTTAATTCACTGCCACCCTAGCCTAAGGTAGCAATTGTCAATAGGACAAACAGGCTGCATCATCATTTTCTCTCTAATTTAATCAAGGTTGGATTAGATTGCTATAGCAAATCAAGCAGAGTCAATTTGATAAAAAATAAATCTGAGCTAAACCAGTTTCCTTCTAGAAATTAACCCTTTATCACAAACATTACCCATCGATGCAGACCATCTTATTGCCACTGAAAATGACTACTGCTATATAGCACTGTGCTTTAATAAAATAAATCCTCTCCCAGCACATAAACCAAGATTACATTATCTAATCTCATGCCTGAATTTGTAGATTTTGATCAGATTCGAAGCTTGATTTCTTGCTTTTATTTATGTTGCCTCCAAAACTATTACTTCTGCCTCTCTCTTTACCTACCACTAGCCCCCAAATACCAGTTGCCCTTATGATACCTTTCCTAGACAAGTGTCTTGCACACACAATGCTACTACTTCTCTGGTCCATCTATCATTGCACACAGTATTACAGAATCAACCACGTTGTAAAAGACCTTTAAGTCTCACACAGAAAACCAACCCCTTTCATGGAACCCTGAAGTGTATGCCTCACAAAAGACGCGCTGTATTATGCTGAGCGCGATTTCTCTCACGCAAGGTTAGATCTTAAGTAAAAATAACAAAACAAAACCAACGGACCAAAAACAATAACCAAAGAAAGGTTAAAAGTCTTCAAGTTTTCTTGCTGGTGTTTGGTTTTGGGTGGGTTTGTTGCTTATTTGTTTGAAGAATATATTCAGCCAAGCTCCTTCTGCAGATCTGGACCAGTTACCCCTTTTGTCATTGCGGCACCTACTTTAACTGCATCATAACCTATTGTTACAACACCTTTTGGCTAAGCTGTATCACACCTTCCTGCAGAATGCCTGCACTTAGGTGAAGTACAGCCACCACAGCAGGGGGGGAAAGTGCGATCTCCACCTGGCTGGGATGCATGGAGATGCATGGAGATGTGGAGAGAGGGGGACAGATATAGTCCTTTTAGCCCACACAGCAAACTCCTGCTTCAAACATTCCCAAAACGTGAAGGATCCCTCCCCCGTGCCTCATAGCACCTACATCCAGAGCTTCTATAGCCAAAACAGGGCTTTTTTCCAACCTTGTCAAATACTGACAATGAGGTCATAGGTAGATGCAGGCTATTGCAGATGCACCTATTGCAGAGGGAACCTATGTCACCATCACTGGATAGAGAAGGATTGAAAAGGCCTTTTTGGTTTTTATCCTTTCTCAATCACAGTAGAAATTAGTCCTCACCATATAAAACTACTGTAAATACCAAAGTCAATGGAGCTATGACAATTAAGATTGACTGAGGAGCTCCCCCCTACACACACACAGCCAGACCTGCAGTTGAACCACGTTGTAACAGACTGGCTGGCCCATCTGTTTGTTACGCTTGTTTGTTATTCTCCCATCATATACTTAAACTGTCAGCTCTGGGTTTGGGTTCTATGCTTTGCCGGTGCATACCAGCCATTTGAAGATGATGAGCTCCCCCCATTAAAGCCATGGTAACACAATTTCCCTTGGAGCTGATTTTGCACTGCTTGAGTAATGTGACACTGAGCAAATACTACTCGCTGCAGATGTAGGTTGTGATCTTGCAAGGGACAGGCCTTGGTATCAGCAGGATTAATGTAGAAGGATGCAGGCTGTGGCAGGGAGATGGAGCTGGCCTTGCTGCTTCTAGTGAGACTGTTTTTCCTCTTAAGTCTCTGCCTCCATCTCCTACTGCTTCCACAGAACCACGAAGAGGGACTAGTAGATGAGAAATATTTATGGCTAGGTGGAACCTCGAAGTGTTTTGGAATGGGAGTAATACACTTGGAAAAAAACTAATGTAAGGTCTATAAAAAACTGAAATTTTTGGTAATCTATGACATAGGGTTGTTGATTTTTATTTCCCTTTAAGGCTGAAGTAAAGCACTCAAACCCCAAAACGCATAGAACCCCTTTGGCCAAAACATGCTTGGTTGGAAGGGAACACAGTGCCATTTAAAATTCCTCCAACTTCAGTTATTTTTTTAGCATACAATTTTGGGCTCTATCTGCAGATTGTGATTTTCGGTTTCAAAATCAGTTATTTTTCCTACCAGCTATAAGATGTTGTGTTTTACCACCCACATATTGTAATGAACCACAAGTTGAAGATTTGAGAATCTGTATAGCGATGGATTTGTCATTCCCTTCTGCCCGTGGTTGAAGGGATTTATTCTCTTTATTAATGTTTTTCAAAGCCTATCTGACATTGCAGAAAGTCTGGCTAGGTGTTTGATGATAATTAGCTAGAAAATTAGCCTGCTAGAAATGTTACCCATCAAAATACCATTGAGTCCTAGGCAGATTGCAAACCTCTGGTGGAAAGTGTCCCAGGGACAGATGACTTGGTTGCGTCAGGTTTGAATTGCATCAAGTATTGATTAACGTCTCTCTCAATTAACTATTGCCCAGACTGTTCGTATGCCTGTCATTTTAAGGGATCATTTAGGGACAGATTCTCAATTACATTAGGGCTCAGTTGTAATAGTCCATAGGAGCCCAGATTGGCTGCTGAGATAATGGTTGCTGACCATTCTACCACTAACACAGTGCCCACCAGCTGTGCCTTGTCTCCTCCATAGCAGCCAAGGAGCATTCATCATAGCAGCTTCCAGTATCTGAAGGAGGCTACAGGGGTGCTGGAGAGGAACTCTTCATCAGGAACATGGTAGGACAAGGGGTAATGGGTTCACACTGAACCAGGGGCAGTTCAGGTTAGATCTAAGGCAGAAGCTCTTCCCTGTGAGGGTGCTGAGGCGCTGGCCCAGGGTGCCCAGAGAAGCTGTGGCTGCCCCATCCCTGGCAGTGTTCAAGGCCAGGTTGGACACAGGGGCTTGGAGCAAGCTGCTCTCGTGTGAGGTGTCCTTGACCGTGGCAGGGGCTGGGAACTGAATGATCTTAAGGTTCTTTCCAACCCAGACCTGTCTGGGATACTATGAGGCAAAGTAGGATACTTATACACAAACTCAGCATCAGGGAAATGAAGATTAAAGCTCCTTCTGCAACTTCTTTCAGGAGAGCAGCATGTGCTTTGCATTCTCCAGTTTAAATACATCTAGCTTAAAAAGTACCCAATTTATCTCTATCAAAAAGATCTATGTCTGCCAACATCATTATCTGGTGTTCTGTTTACTGAAGGTCATTCATTATTTGTGATAATCTGTTGTTTGCAAAACACACTGCGTGTGCATAAATCAAGGTTTTCATTGATGACACTTTGAAGGTTCATTTTGCCCAGTCACCTACACCTTTTAGCTTCACCAAAGCTTTGTGTCTCCCAGTGAAGAAGTCTTTAGGCACCCCAAACAAAGGGACAAACAGTTTCTTCTCCGATGGGAAAGCTGTTGCATATGGCATAAGCCCATGAGGATGCCCCTTTGCATCAAGATTGGAGCCATCCTTTGGCTCACTCTAGATAGCCTTTGACTAGACAAGCAGTCAGGTCCCACCAGCTTCAAGGAATGTTTAAAAGGATGTGGTGTATGAAAGGAGTTCAAAACATCGTCGAGTGCTATATCACAAATGGTTCCTGTTAAGTAACCACTGAAACAGTTAGAAAGAAGGGTGCATCTCTCAACTTCGGAGCAACTGGAGTGAATGCAGTTTTACAACCCAAAGTACAGTTTAGCCAACAATTTCAATACAAGTAAGAGCAACACATGCCCCTTACAACACTTGCCCAGAAAGCCTGTGCACCAAGGACTGAGACGAGCAAGCCCAAGGTGCAGACAGAAGCCTGCTCATGGAGCAGAGAGAGCTGTACACACAGCTGAAGCTGAACTCTTATCACAGAGTTTCCCAAAAGGAGACCTTTAAACCTGCTGCAAAGTCATAAATAGACTCTGGACCCATTTCTGTTACTGGTAACTTCCCTGAAGACAGAATCAATTCAGTTTGTTTCCTTGTGTTGGTGATATAGAACAGTAAATGTAGTTTCATCCCAACGGGTACCTGAAGTTCATCGTATCTGAACTTCAGTGATTTGCATTTTTTCCCTAAAACAGTGATACCAAATAGACATGTGAAGAAAAGTACTTAAAAGACAAGTCTGGACCAAGTTTTACTATTAGAACACCTTGATTCCTATTTGAGGAGCTGAGCATCTGAAGTTCCTGCAAGACACGTATTACCTCTATTATCAATTTACACTCCACAGGAGGGTTTGTGGGGGTTTTTTGCTTTGCACCTTCATGGTTTTACAAATGAATTAAACCTGCTGTTCGGAGCACAGATACCCTAAATCAAAGTATTTAGTCACAGGATACATCAGCAACATTAAACCATCGCATCTACTTGTGCTCTTCATACCTCCCCATCTAACCGAACCGTAGGATGTTTTGCAAGGAGAGAAGTGTGGGAGACCGTATATATAGCCAGAGCGTGCCTTATGCTTTTCTTCTCAACTCTCTTCCAACTCTTTGCTACAGGCTGTCACGCCTCCTCTTTCTCTTTCCACTCTGCTTTTACTATCTCGGAAAGTTAGTCAGACCTGTTTTGAAGTGCCACAAACACACTGCTGGGGCTGCACGTGCTGCTTTGGTCTGAGCTTCTGCCTGCGATACTCCTCTCCCCTTGTTTTGTCACCCTTTCCCCTTGTCTCCGTTCTGCCACCTGTTCTTCACCGTCTCTTCTCACTTGCCCTTTTTACCATGTGGAGCTTTTGCTTTTAACTCTGTCACAGCGTCGGGAGCCTCTTTTTCTCCTTATTCCTCTGTGATGAAGGGTTTGCATTTGAGTGTAAACTCAATCAAGTTTTGTTCATTTTTAAGCAGACCATGGCTGCTTTTGTAGCACTTATTTGAGTAAATAATGGGTCTGCAGGAGACAAAACCAGCTTTGAAACCAAAGTCAATCTTAAGATGCTAAGGAGAAGAGTCACCTTCTGTCTGATTGATCCTGAGTCTTAAGGGATGGTCTACATCTGCTATGAGCTGGAACTATCCTCCTGCTTGGAGGAAAGCCAGAGCACTGGAAAAGAGGAGGAAAAAAAGGGGAAAATCACAACCAAACAGCCTTTTGATAAAGATGCTTTGAAATGAATGAAGTGAATTAATGAAATCATTCAAACAGCAATGCAGGATGCATTGTGGTGCTTTCCACCCGGTTTTCTCTTAGGTGGGTTCACTGTTTCCAGGTAAATATGCAAAAAGGGAAATATTTTTAATGGGGGAAATATATTTCCTTTCCCCATCTCTGTGGGTGAGCATTAAGAAGTATTTCTTCCAAATCACATTATGTTGCATTTTCATCTCCCATTAGCTCAAGTGCTGCATCAGGGTGTGAAGATAACATAGTGTAATACACCATGAACTTCTTTTACTCCATAACAAATTACAGTGTATGCTAAACTCTTGTTAAAAACATAGGAACTTGAGCATCTATAGGACTTGTGATTGGAATGCCTTAAGATGGTTTGTATTATTACATGTTCTGAAGAGAATGAACTAATCCTTTCTTTATTAAAAGAAGGGTAAAGAAGAAAGCTGAAATGATTAGAATATAAAGTTAAAGCATCCAGCAGCTCAGCAGTCAAAAGTCAGCCTGTCTCTAGCAAAATCAGTGCAAATCAATACTGATTAAGACTTTGGCCCAATATTGACAGGCAAAAGCAGCAAACAAAGCCAAAAGGCAGATTCTTCAAAGGGACTTGCAGATACAAACAATAAGCTTCATAAGTTAAAAAGGAGAACTACTGTAACAAATGGGCATAGGCACACAGGGGTACTGTTAGGTACAAAAAAGGAGCAGGTGACTTCTTTCTAGTTCCTCAAAAAAACATAACAGTGCAAGTACTAGTGAGGTGAGAAGAGAAATAACTTCTTTCTTATGACCTTTATGTTACATGCACCATAGAGATCATGCATTCTCATGCGTCATTACTATGCTCTAATCGAAGGCACCATGAAAGTTGAAAAAAGTTAAATCCCAGCCTCCTTCAAACAGTTGCAAAACTCACTTCTAGAATCCTTAAATCAGGAAGATTCCAGCAGCAGAAACTGAAGAACTGATTAAGGAGATCCTGACATTGTGGCACAGATCCATTACTCCTTCTAGTAACTTCTCACAATGGAAAAAGCCTTTGGCTCAGCAAAAAACATTTCCTGCTCCCATTGAGCTCTGCAAGCCTTTTGCCCCTGCTAGACACTAATTGATTTAATTGAGAACAGGTGATCTTAAATTAAGCAAATTTAACTCCAATTCATGTCCATCTATGGCAAAAGCTTAACAGAAGCAGCAACTGTTTCAGAAGGCAGATTTGCTCCCACCTCACCCTCGCCTGGGGTGGAGTGGATGATACAGGATAAGATGGGACTTCAGCTTTTGCCTGTTTGGGGGGCAATTTTAGAGTTATACAGGAGGGTAAAACCCTCTGTGCTTTCCTGTTGCAGCCTGTCCTTTGATCTGAGGGAGCTTGGTCCAGAGGCTTGCAGGCAACACAGCTTTCATGCAACGAGCATACACTAAAGCAGCTGCACATCCCTGACTCATCACCTTTAAAGCAAATGTAGGCAGCATGAGAAGAGATCCAGGTAACTGTGGGAGTTGCCACCACTGTGAGCCAAGTGAATGCTCTACAGCTGTTCTTTCTGTGTTCTTCTCCAGTTCTGCCCCCAGAACCCAGTGGAATAATGTGGACTACAGTATCCCTCTGTGGTTGTACAGGGAGGTAGCACCCATTGGTTCTTCCTGCATCATCTTATGAACTTCATAGTCATTCATTGAATTAGATTGTGTGGTAGGATCCATCATCATTTACTTCCCCTTCATGGAATTTCTGTGTTTCAACTCTGCAAACAACATCAAGAGCCTCTGTTTGCCATCTTTGCAATAGAATAAAAAAGATTTAAGTGTGAAAGGTTTGTAAGAACAGCACGAGTGGTTCGTTTCATGCAATATAGCAGCAATTAGTTTACCAGCTGCTTCTTAATCTCATAGATTTGGCCATAGTTGCACTCAAACAACCTGTACACTGTGATACCTAAGGCATCCACTTTTCTTTACTCTTGCTGCTTTCACCGTGTAATAAGAACATGATCACTAAAAATTCCATACGTAGCCTGGGCAAACAGCCTTAGAAGTGTTGCTTTTCAGAGGGGTTTTCATGTTTAGATACTGCATAACATGGTCTTTCATGGTCTTCAAGTCCGTGGGATTTCAGAACCACTCTGCCTCCCCTTCCATGCGCCCGTCCTCCAAAGGATTGCCATGTGGTAGGCAATTGAGAAAGCCTTAGTAAATAATTAGGAATGGCCCCTTGTGCCAGCACTTTTCCTATATTTTTTTTTCTCATTTAAAGAATACTACAGATACGCGACCAAAAAATGACACCGTTCATCTGGTATCTTTGGCATAAACAGAAAACGTGAATTAAGGCTTTCTAATAAATGCCATAAAATAGATTTCTTGAGCAGAATAATGTGTTATCTATGGGTAATTTCCCATTAAAGTAGAGACTATAATTCTGATTAGACATGGATATTATCTTTTCCAGTATGTTTCTGTCAGTGTACTGATTCAGCAACCATTTAGACCCCCAAGGTCAGGGCTGTTCATAAGTCCCATTGATTTCAAAGTTGAATGCCTGCCCAAGATTAAACACAAAGAAGAATGCTTTCCTAAAGCAATTTATTTAACTCTGTATGTAAGTGCTCTGTTGAATCAGGGCCGAAAGGCTTAGCAACAACTCGTGAAAGATAATGAGTTTGGGCCAAATATGTGTATTAGTAGCCAAAATGCATATAATGAGACAAGGAACATCATTGTTACTTGGATTTGAACCAAGATCCTCAAATGTATAAGCTAACCAGATCTTTAAATTGAATTTCTTTCGGAGCTCTGAGCTTAAACCTAAGTGGTGAGACAGGTTACGTGTACGTGTACATATGGGGGTGTCCCTTGGTTGTCTTCTGCCCTGCATCTAGATCTGCATCCCAGAGAAGGCACAATACTAGCAGCAGAGACAGTGGCTGACTGAGTTTATCTTGTAAGGATGGTACTGATGGGATACCTGAATCCAGAGTTGGGGAGGACTCTGGACCCCACAAGCTCAGGGCTGAAACTCTTTTGTTCTGTGCATTGTCTTCAAAAAGAAGTTTATTTTGAGTTTCTATATAAAGGAAGTAGAAAGTCATCTTAACAAACACAGGAGATGATGAATTTGACAGAGTACAATGCAGATCAAAATGGTTTTAATCATTACCCCCTGTTTTAATTACTACTTGACACATTATCTGTATTGTCCTTCTACAAGTCTCTCTTTTTGAGTGAAATATTAAAGGCGAGTCACAGCTGAATATATATGCAGTCTAGGAAGAAAATGGCTTTGAACTATTTGAAATGATTTATTGTCCGCACTTCTTTATGAATATTTATTTGCCATCGTGAAAGCAATTCAATAAAGAGAAAACATGAGGACCAGTTAACGGAACATTTGCATACTCTAACAGCTCAAAAAAAGGGAAAGGAAAATAATCTGGTGCATTAGAATGGTGTTAATGGTGTGGTTCTCCTCTTTCCTGTTGTTAGTTCCGAATATTGCATGTGTGAGAGCAAAAAGCTAAGGCCAAGGCTCTTAGGAATTCAGATCCCGAGAGGAGATATATAAATAGCCTGCAAATAAGTGTCCCAAACCTTTATATATTCCCATTCAGAAGGAAATAAACGTGTTTATGTGGGCATTTTCAAGGCCGTCGTGGAAACTCTGGTTTTGTTTCCATACTACTTCAGGTAGCTGGCTATGAAAGCTTGCTTTTAGCAACAAGCATACATAATCCAAGTCCTCATCTTGTCAGGGCCAGAGATCACTCATTCCTGATGCTCCCCAAAGAAGTGTGGCTATCGAAAGGAGACGGGAGCACACTGAGTCTGTAAGCACCAAGACCACACACACAGCAGAAATGCTGCTTTCCTGCACTCCTCAGTGGGGGAACACACTTTTCCATGGTATGTGCCCTCATTTCACCCTGCTTGAATTCATTTCATCGACCAGAAAGCGCTATGAGTTAGACTCGGAATGAACTTTGTTCCTCGGAGCTTCTTAGCGCTATTCTGATACCCGCTCACAGATGGGGCCTTGACAGATTTTCTACTGATTTTCATGATTCCTTTTTTCTTGATAGCTTTTTTTTTAAGCAGGATTGTTGCTGCTTGAGAATTCAAATGCAAATGGAGATGTTCACAGGCACTGTTTTGTAAGGGAGCTCAGCTGGTTGGGGTTTAGAGCTCATAAACTGCACCGTATATCTCATGCAGTATGTGGGAAATAATCAACTTGATATATAATAGTTCTAGAGGAGGATGGTTCCAGGAATAAAACACAGACTTTGGACAAATATATAAATTCTCTAGGCCTCAATTTTCACTTCTTTGGAGCGGGAATGATAATAATAATATGTATTTATAGTAATAATTATCATTATTATCTACCTGAAAGCTAGCTGTGAGGCTAATTCGTTAATACTTTCAAATTACTTCGTGATCCTCAACTAGAATTTGCCCTGAAAGTACTAAATATTATAATTTGCACTGTATGCCTATTTCATTCTGCTCTGGAGGAAAACACACTTAATGTGTTGCTCTCTTTACCTTTGTCTACATACCACATTCTACAATTCGAGCTGTTGAGCTCTTCTAGAGGTTAATAACAGGCACATTGTACATGAGTGTATTTTATGCTTATTTGTCCCTCTTTTGCCATATCATTTTACCCCCACCTAGGAATTAGGGTACCTGATCTGGGGGAGTTTTTACTGCTTGTACACATACAGACGTCGAGACCTACACGTGCTCTTTATTTGCGTGTCTGAATTTGGAGTTGCCAATGGCTCTCTGAGGTCAGAGCTCTCTTGGTGTATGTTTTAAACATATTGTGAGTAGAATCATAGACCGGTAGACCGGTTGGAAAGGACCTGAAGATCACCTAGTTCCAACCCCAGGGAGCTTCTCTAAGTTACACATAGACACTACCGCATATTACATGCCTGATTATATTTGTAGGTATCTCAAAAGCCTGTCTTGTGGCAGTTTACCACGTCCTCCATTTACTGGTGAAAGCGCATCAGTTCTTCACAACTGAAGACACCCAGCTGCATTTCCTCTGGTTGTTATTTGTTGGATAGCCAGACTCTAATGGCTGAAATCTATATCTACCAACATGAAAGCCGCAGGATATGACACTGCTATCTTGTGCTTCCAATCAGCCTCCTGGCATTACAGCAGTACTTTTTATTTAAGTGTATTTCTACTGCGTTCAGCCTGCTCAAGCCCTGCACGCTGTTTTACATAGCATCTGTACGTGGGGATAATTGAAAACTCAACACAGCCCAGAGGCAGATGCACGACACAACAGGAGTGGGCTGGGGCATAACTCAGAAGAATAAGACAAGCAGACGGCAGCAAGCAGGGCAAAGCCAGCCCCAGCAGCATCTCCACCAGAAGATGCCAGAAGCAGTCGCAGTGGGTCGGGGCCTGGTAGCTGGGGGTCCCATGGGAACAGCAGTACTCCAGATGTTTCTTCTTCTGCCGTCATGGGGCCAAACATCTGGGAGCACGGAGCACAGGCAGGGTGCGAGGCTCACCTGGAAAATCACATGGACAGATCAACACCAGATTCACGACCATGCACTTCACTGATACTCCCATCCTTTGCATCCTTTACAGGGTGGTTCCTGCTCCTAAAACATCATCTAAGCAGAAAATGGGCCAGATAGTATTTTTCTGGTGTTTCAGAAATGTAACATATATATCAATAAATGCCACTTGCTACTTGAATACTCATCATAAGAATTACTTAAATGACTGGAATAGGGCACAGTATTTCTTCCTATTAGCTTAAGTAGGAAGAAAGCAAAAAGGCCTGGAGTGTAAAAAGGAGACAAGAAGCAATAATGAGAAAACAAGCTGCGGCATGAAGAAGAGAAATATTTCTTGACTCTCCTCTTGGCTCTCTCTATGAAGATTTCATCCAACAACCTCAGCCAAAAGTAGTTATTGGGTGTTTTGTGTGTCTGGTTGTTTGTGGTCTGGTGTTTTGTGTGTCTGGTTGTTTGTGGTCTGGTTGTTCCAGCAGGAGGGGTTTCTGAGAAGCACACAAGTAGGTCTCTACAGTGGGAATCACGAGTGTTTCCGTGTGAGCAGCACACCTGAGCTGAGGAGGCTGTTTGAAGGAGTTAGATGTGGCCCTACCTTGTAGCAGCGTTCCCAGAAGTTGCCGACGTTCGGTTGTCCCCACACACTGAAGATCTGTGGCTTTCCATGGGTCATTTGGCATGGTGAGAAAGGAAGATGGGCTAGTCCAGGAGACTTAGGCTGTAACATTGAGATAGGTTGAAACACTCCACCAGTTAGGGCTCTCCCTTAAAGGTATGTTGTTATAAACATGCCTAAAACCACCCAGGAGAGCAGGTCAGAGCAGTTCCTGTATCTCTGCCCTTTGCCTTGGCTCTGCTCCCCATTCTCTGCCCAAATTCCCCAGCCACAGTAGCTCTGCTCCTGCACCCTACCCTCTTCACTCTTCTCTTACCTTTTTCTTCCTCTGTTTAGTCTAAGGAGAGTCCTCAGTAGTGAACTGATTATAGGGAACTCATTTACATCATCAGTTCCATAGCAGGACAGACTTCTTAAATCATCTAAGAGAAATACTTTTAATTAAGCAAATGTCCCACTCAATTCATTGTGGACAATCCCATCATAATGGATATTACTTCTGCATGCGAAGTCTTAATCTTCACCCGTACTGAATGCAAAACATGAAACCCTTAGAAAACAAAAATACAGCCTTGCTCTAATATTGCCATTTTAAAGCTGCCAGCTTTTATAGTCATCCGTCTGATGACAACACACTCCTGGCTAATGAATTTGACTACAGATCAGGGGGTTTATGGGCTATAGATATGAGATCAGATCCGTGCAGGCGTATTCTGTGCAGGTTTTATTAAAAAGTTAAATCGGGATTATTAGAAACTCTCCTCAGATTCCTTAATAATAGAAGAAAATAAAGTTAAACTCTAATGAGATTTCCTGGAAGCGTTTTAAAAGGCTGCAGCAGCAGTAAAGTCAGCAGGCACCACGCAGCAAAAGGAAGTATTTACTGATCAGGAGATGGATGTCTCCTCCCCCAGTTTAACGGTTTTACATTATACAGGTTTATAAGAGAGAGGGAGAAAGCAAGAAAAACTCCAAGGCAACGCTTCCCTCGTCTCAGACATTGTATTTCTTGTGATCAAAGCCTGGTGCAAACTGACTTTTTGCTCCCATGACCAAAATCTCACTCTTCCCCACCTCCTCCCTCCATCTGTTCAGGCTTGTGTTTGGAAGTCCCTACCACAGAGGCAGAAAAGCTGATCCCTATTGCCTCGGATGTGGT
This sequence comes from Psittacula echo, assembly GCF_963264785.1. Lineage (NCBI taxonomy): Eukaryota > Metazoa > Chordata > Aves > Psittaciformes > Psittacidae > Psittacula > Psittacula echo. The sequence continues at coordinate 64,129,769 of NC_137740.1, forward strand.
GTGGAAACCCATTAATATTCCTCTGGCAGGTACCCTGACCCCGCTGCCCTTGAACATGCTCGGGAACACAGGGTATTCCTGAGCCTTTGTCCCTGGGAGGATTAACAGGGCTGCCTTGGAGCCAGCCTGAAGGTGTTTTCATAGGTAACACGGGTGGGCTGCTCAGCTGACTTCAAGCTTTGCCTCAGGCTGCCCCGGCTCAGCAACATAGGTGCAGGCATTGAAATGAGGAGGGGAAAGCTCATTTCTGTGTGGTTCTGTGTACGGTTAGGGTCTGAATGATCGGAATTTGAGGGAGGGTAGCTCCAAATATCCCATCCACCCCAGTGCGGCAGCATCCTCTGTCAGGGATTTATGCTGTTCCCCCCCCCCCCCCCCATCTATTTTACTTTCCCCTTTGGTCTTTCTCATGCCTTTGAAGCGTATAATTTGTCTGAAGAAGGGAGCGTGGCTCTCTGTGTGGCTGTGCTGTGCTTAAGCTACAAGGAGGTGCCAGTCTCAGCTGGGTCCCGGGGCTCCATCAGGGTGGAAGTAAATAAGGAGATAATAGTAGTAACAATGGTCATTCTTTTGTATGAGCGATAGGATCCCAATGGAGGAGAAGCCTCTCCTCCGAGGTGTTCTTGGCTGCAGGTGAAGGTGTCTCTTTCCTTCTCAGCTGGAGAAGATACTACCTTTTAAATCAGACAAAACTTGTCATGTAAAATGGAGCACATCTTTGATTATATGGAATGCTATCCTGCCTGCAATTTACCTCCGCGGCTGCGAAGGACGCAACATGATTAAGCTAAGAAATGGCAGACTGAACATTACGTGTCAGGATGGAAGAAGATATTTCCTATCTAAATAGGACACAATCATCAAAACCCAGTGAAAATACACAAGAAACTGTTTCAACATGCAATGAACAAGGCACCCCGCTCTTGCCTTGTATTGTGTTGAAGCTCTCCTTGCTCAGATTGCTGCAGACACTTGTTCTGTAGCCTACAATAGTCTTTGTTTTCACAACCCCTATGAACTGGCATGATTTTGTAATGATGCGAGTATCTTTCCTTCATAAATGCCCATGTTCTGCTGCCTGCTCTGTCTTGCCAACTCTCCTGTGTTTCCCTGGGTGAGTCCACGTTCTCCAATTGTGGCTGTGTGCAGTGCATTTTCCTGGAGCTGGTAAAACCATTGCTACTTCACTTAATAACTATGTTTTAGCAGTACCTGCTATCACTTGTTATCGGGCATACACCAGAGGGGGAAAGGGGTCATTATCCCCATTCTACAGACCAGGAAACCAAAGCGTTGCATTTAACAGCAATTTCCCCCCAGACAGGCTGAAGAACGTGCGAATAGGAGAAAGACCAACATCCCTTCAGCTTGCGTTTCACCCCTTAGCGTTTGTAACTGCTTTTTTGCCCCCTTTAATATTACCACCTGCAGCACTGTGCCCTCCCACCGGCGTTACAGAGAATGATCCCAGCAGAGCCAAGTGCTTTTTGCGATCACAAATTCAGATACTGCAGCAAACAATGCGAGCAATTTCCCTAATTTTAGAGTGTGACTTTGCCATGTGTGATGTTTTGTAACTTGCGTCGTGTTTCTGATGGGTTCTGGATCCGATGCCAATAACATGCTCCGCTCCCATCCAAATTAGCATACGATGAGATTTGGTGCTAGTATTCAGATGATAAGGTCTGTTTGCTGTTTCCATATAGATGTATCTTTGACAGGAAGAGCGATTCTATAATAAGCCCAGGATGAAAAACCCATCAATCGAATTGGTACCACATTACCATGGCAACAATATAATGCTAATGAAATTGTGACTGTTGAACCTTGTTTATGGAACTCGACAAAATGGGCTTCATAAAACGAGAAATCGTGTCGGGTAGTAAATGTTTCAAAGCATGATGAAAACCTTACAATCACATGTGCTGTGACTTATTAACCACATTACCATCCTCAGTTAACATAATGCATTGCTGTTGGTAATAAGCATTTATTTCCTCGAAGAAATAATATTATATAGGGAAATCTGTGCTTCTCCAGGTTTCAATGTGCACCACTAAGTCTCACTCACCTCCATGCCCCCATTCACTGCGTCAAATGGCATGGGGGGCATTTCTAGTCACGCAGTTGTTATGCTTGTTTAGTCCCTCTGAATCTACAAAAGACACTGCTACTGTAGCTGCAGTAAACAGTATTTCTGTGAGACAAACGTTGCTCAATTTATATCAAGATACTCCACTAAAACATACCCTTTTAAGATGAAACCCTACACAGAGGGTGTCTGGTAGCAGCAATGTGCTCTTGGCTTCCCCCCTTCTTTCTTCCCCCCCTCTTTGGTAGTTTACTGCTATATAGGGCCCGGATGCAGAGGCAGGCACTCACCCTCCTGGAGGGATGGCTCTCATTCCTCAGCACAGCAGACCTTGCTCGAGGCAAGGTTTGATGTTATGTCCTGCTTTTACACAAGCAAATGCTGAGCATCCTGATTTCCCAGTCTCTTGAGAGCCAGCAGGCTCATAGGTTTGGGTCCTTAAGACCACCCAGTTCCAACCCCCTGCCATGGGCAGGGACAGCTCACACTAAGACCATGTCCAACCTGGCTCCTGGGGAGTTGCCTCACCTCTAAGCCCCTCCAGTGTTGAGTTTAGCACAGCACCATCTCATTTTTACCCAATGGATAGTTCTTCCTCGTTGTTTTCACCTTGGAAATAAAGTGTAGCACACCCGATGAGTCCATCTCCTGATTTGCCAGGTAAACCAGAACACAGGAGCAGGTGAATGGGCAAGCAATGAGCTCAGTGAGACAAGGGGGCTGGGAATGGCGTGATCTATGAGGTTTTTTCTTTAGCAGGCTAATAATACTGTCAAATAGTCACCACAGTGGTATTACCTAGATATTTAGCACAGGGAATGGGAGAGAGCGCTGCTTGTTTTAGTGATGTCCTGATCTACATGGCACAGAAGTCCGCGTGAATCTTTACCACATTAGATTTAATGGGCTTTAAATCAGGGCTTTTAAAGGCTGGGTTTGAAAGCTCCACGTTTCATCCTGTTTGGAAAAAGAAGCCCTGTCTAACATTCCGTTATGCCCACGGTTTGTGGGGAAGCAATGCACTGAATTTGTGCGTTGATAGAAATATAATGTCATGTAATTCCACTTAATATATATTTTGCATTGGCTGACAGCTTTATTAAGCAGAACCGATAATCATCATTATCCAGTGTAATAACCGTCTCATTAGAAATGGTCTAATTTTCCCTAATTTTAATTTACCTCTCGGACTGAGCTGATCTGAAATTCCTGAAGTGAATTTTTGTAGTTTTGTAAGAATTAAAAGGAAAGGTTCAGTTTTGTAAGAATTAAAAGGAAACAAAAGTCTTCAAGAAAGCTCCTGCTGACTGATTGCTGCTCAAAGAGCAGTACAACAGAGCTTAGTATCTGGTGTATCTCTGGTGTGTTTGTACCAGGGAGAAGGAAGTCCGCAACGTTCAGGTTAGGAAATCGCTACATCACTTTCCTTTCCTTACTGTCTTTGGAGCAACACTTTCCGCACCCATTTTGCACGGTGATAAATTGTGTGGTTGCCTGCAAGCCTTGCATGCACTCCCCTTTAATAAAGGACCTGGCTAAGGATCACGCCAAAGAGTGCTGGTAGGGAGGAGCTGACAAGCAGAAATGGTTCTTAGAGGGATGAAGAAGGAGATGAAGACACCCATCAAGTTTCATTATCCTCCAACGAAAATAGGATGTAAACTGTGACATCCTGGCAGATTACAGATGTCAGGCAAGCAGATGTGAGCGGAAAAATGTAGATGCTAAATCTCACCTAATAGGCTTACTCTGTGGATTATTCACAATGACCAAGGCTCTGTTAACTGTAGTAGGATATAAGAAATAAGTGAATCTGGGGACATTTCCAGCTGTGCTGAAGCTAATGCTCTTTGATATACCTTGGAACATCCTAAAAGCACTTTGGGTGTCATACGCTTTACAGACATCGTAAACAGTACTATGGTATATAGTTTTCGTTCCCAGATTTCAAAGGGTGCTCTGTTTTCTCTAAAACCATGCTTGAAAACTCCTGTATAACATGCAAACTGCTCTAGCTGCCTGATTTGTTGCTGCCAGTTCTGAAAACACATGTGGTCAAGAGTACTGCTGCAATCACAGGGAGAAGTAACCTCGTATGAGCAAGGAAGGGCTTTGCAGGTAAAGTAGAGAAATTGGCTGAAGGTTTCATTTATCAGAGGATGCTGCTCTACGTAGGTCTGAATCATAAAAAATAACTACTTTTTCTGTTTATTTGGTTTGGTTTTGAGTATTCCCCCTAACTAACACAGAAAAGCCCGTCTCTCCTGTGAAAGCACTCTGCTATGAAAGCTCTTCTCTTTGAAATTCTGAGCCTTTTCCACCATAGTATTATTTCCTCAGCTATCAGAGCACACAATGCAGCAGCACAAAGCATTCCACTATTATCCCAAGATAATTTCCTAGTCAGTAAATGTATTTTCCTGCCTGTGGTCCCAGGCATTCTACTCCCATTGGAAGTGATGATTTGCCGTTATATTCTCCAATTCAAGTTAACCCGTATTGGTTTCACTTTGAACATCTACCCGCACGGTGCGAACGTGGTTTCTTTGTAGATTGTACAAGCGAGACCAGGCTGGTGGCTTTCACAAGCCAGACTAGATGAGCAGTGCAGTGGGATGCCTGCTGTAGACAGCCAGCTTCTGGAGGGAACTCTGTAGTGACTCACTGGTGGCTGTCTCCTGCCTGCGTCAATGTTATCGCACCCGTACATCAGCATGAGTCTGCTGGAAATGCTGAATTTAAAGGCTGACATAAAACCGTGTGTCCTATCTGGTGTGCTCAATAAACACAGTGTGGCACTTCCCAGCAGTACTTACCCTGCTCTTCCCTTTGGACTCTGCCTAGGATGGCAAAGCTCACCTTCAATTCCATTTCTGAAGCTTTCCATAATGTTCCTCCAAACGCTGGAAGCCAAGTGTCCAGTGCTCATGGGGTGCTTGTGTCACCTCCGATGCACCCACATTTCACGGTGATACCAGCCCTCTGCAGACCTTGTGAAGTCAGTGAGTGTGGGCACGAGGCTTTGGTTTTGGATGGGTTCAGAGGTCACCTCTCTTGTCCTCACTTGGGAGCCTGTTTTGGGAACAGATTTCATAGAATCCCAGACTGATTTGGGTTGGAAAGGACCTTAAAGCTCGTTCAGTTCCCAGCCGCTGCCACGGGCAGGGACACCTCACACTGGAGCAGCTTGCTCCAAGCCCCTGTGTCCAACCTGGCCTTGAGCACTGCCAGGAATGGGGCAGCCACAGCTTCTCTGGGCACCCTGTGCCAGCACCTCAGCACCCTCACAGGGAAGAACTTCTGCCTTAGATCTAACCTGAACTGCCCCTGGTTCAGTGTGAACCCATCACCCCTTGTCCTATCGCTGCAGTCCCTGATGAAGAGTCCCTCTCCAGCATCCTTGTAGGCCCCCTTTCAAGATCCTTCAGACACTTCATGCTCTAAAGCAGTCACGTATTTACACAACGTGACACCAGTTTACTCCTGGCTCTTAAGTGGTCAGCAATGGATGCAGGACCCATTGGTGCTGGCGGGGAAAAGTCTCATTAGAGAGGACTCTCCTTCCTCCATCCCTGGTGATAGTCCTTTCACCTGGGGTGAATTCAGAGGAGCCATGCACTGGTTACACCTATTGAGCTGCCTGCTCTCTGTGCATGTGAAATGCTCAGCAACACAGAAGACATACGATTTACATTCTCTCATTCCACTGCCATTAACTCCTGAGAATAACCTTGGTTCATATTTGCTATGGCAAAAGATGGAACAGCAACAAGATTGTCAAGGGTGTGATTTGCAACAGGGAACAGTCCTAGCTTGGTGCAGGCAGCAGCCATCGCTGGAGCTCCTGCCTCTGCCATCCTGCTCTCCTCGTTCTCAGCTGGAGCAGCCCCAGCATGTGGGCAAGAGGCCTGGAGATGCCCTCATGATGAAGATGTGACGGCAACAGTTCAAATAAAGCAATGGGGGACAGTATCGAAAGAGTCAGGAATTATTGTGTTTGCTGATTTCTCCCTCCTCTGTTCATGGTGTCTTGGATTCTGACACTTCAGCCAGCTACTTTAACTGGAAAAGACCCTTAAAATGATGTGGCTGTCCAAAAACCTGTTCTGGAAATCTTGGAAGTCCTTTATTTTGAGAGAAAAATGAAAACTAAACCAGGACAGAGAAGTTTAAGAAGAGCAGCAGTTAATAAAGAAACAAGTGCAAGAATCCCAGTTGACCATCCTGATGTCAGTGTGTGATAACGTTTATGACATTAATATAATGGATGATGACCTCTGTTGGCTTGTCTGACTGGCAATAGTTCATACAGAACATGGTACTCATCACCTTGGTCCTTCCATAATAATAATCACTTCAATTCTCTCAGCTGTGCCATCAAAACATGTACTCATAAGCGTTGATCTCATCTCTGGGCGAGTAGCATCAGGAGCTCCTTTTGAGCATTATGTCACCTAAAATCTAGAGTGAAACTGAAGCCCAACTGCACAAAACTACCCTGTGCCTAACCTTACCCCACAGGCTGCACCATGGCAGCCCTTGCCACGTTGAATGATTTACTGAGACACGTCAGAATGATGTGCCTTCCTGCATGGAAGTTATTGAAGCTCAGAACTGCCATTCTTCTGGACAAACCTGAGAGCTCTCGAGGAAACACACAAGAGCTGGTGTGTTACAATTACTTACCTTGACCTTCCTAGGAGGCTTTTGTTGCTCTTCAATCTCAGGGTGGACAGAAGAAAATAGATTTTCTTCATTATTTAAGGTAAAACTTTGCCGTGCAATTTGGACCTGCTCTCCTGGTGCCCATTTTCATTAAACCAGGTGTCAAGATACTCTTTTTAGATGAGCAATTTCACGTGGATCATGTTGAAAAGATGAAAGAGGAAGATGAAAATTTGGGGTGTTTCCAAAAATGGACGATTTAGCACATACTAATGATGGTTGGGTGGGTAAGGGGATGCTCAGAAGGGTTATACACTAGGGTCTGCCACAATCCTGCTGCTTCCCTGCTTGCGCTGAGCTTCCCCTCTGTTCGGTTGACCACCAAGGTGCTCCGTACCATCCTCTGGCCAAGAAAGCTGGGCTGGGGCTGTTGCTGCGAGACATGAAAGACGTTCACACTGCAGGGCCAGGTCTGGCGGAGTCACACCGCGTTCACACACTATGTAGGTGAGGCCCTCAGTGCCATGGGTTAGTGGTGGCCTTGACAGTGCTGGGGTAAAGGTTGGACTTGATGAGCTGAAAGGTCTATTCCAACCTGGTTGATTCTATGATGAGCAGCCGTTTGCATCTCTGGGGCTGAAGATTAGTTTTAGTCAGCTGAGAAACAAGTAGCTGGACATTTGTCACTGTTTCTGTGAAAAATATGGGCATGTTTTCTTGGACCATCAAATGGGACATATGGGAGCTGGATTCCATCTTTCATTAGATCTTGGAAATCCTGTCCTCCTGAGGCGGTTAATTAGCATGGTATTCTTGGCTGCTAATGTTTGCTTTCAGATATCAGTGGCAACAGACTTGGCAACATAAATCTGGTGAGTATGGTCTAATGGTTTAGGGTGTTAGCCAAGGCCTCCGCACAGCTTTCTTCAACTCCTCAGCTTTTCCAGAGTTCCTTTATGTGTGCAGATAGGTCCTGTGGTATCTGTCTGTGTCTTAGCTCGCTCTCTCTCAAAACTAAAGGTAATAGTACCCTCCTGCTTCACAGGACAGATGCATTACAGACTGCACGACAACAGAGGCCAGGCAGCACCTCTGCGGTCCTCTGCCTCCGTATCCCCATGATGGATGTTCCATCCCTGGCCACGTTCAAGAGCAACCTGGTTTAGCGTGAGGCCTCCCTGCCTATGGCAGGAGGTTGGCATTACATGATCTTAAGGTCCTTTCCAACCCAACCCATTCTGTGATCCTATGGAGGATCTATCCTGCAAAGCTTTTCTTTGATCCTTACACAATTTAAGGCAAAATCATTTACATCAGAAATCTGTCAATTGAACACATTTCTATTTGTTTACTTTCAGTTGGCCCACTGAAGATACCTGCAGGCTGTACAAACCCTTCTCTGCAGGACATCCGTGGAAAACAGCATATTTCCCTGTGTAAGGAAGTCATTTTAGCTAGGCTCATACGGAAGGTATACATCCCTCAGCTGGTATCTTCTGTGTGTGATCCCTTCTAAACTATATCCAGTGTGATGTACAGCAAAACCACACACTTTAAACCTTTCAGTGCAACCCAGAGATATAATCTAGACTTTGCTTTGCTTTTGTTCCTTCAATTATATTTATAATGTTCTATAATTATAAAAATTCATGGTGGAAAAATTGTGTTAGTTACAACTACAGAAAATGTCACGGCTCTCTTCAAGGGAGATGCAAGCCAAATGTAAAACACCCATCTGACACAGCGAATAACACATCTGCCATGGGGAAGAACACCCTTTTCTTTGGGATCGACTAAACGCTAACTGAATTCTTAAGGGAGAAAGGAGAGGAGGAACCTATTTCAGTGCACCAAAAGGCTTGTGCCATTTTATAGATGCACTGGCTACTATTATTGCAAATAAGTAGTTGTGTATATAGGAGTTGGTCACGACTGGATGTGTTTGAAGTCACAAAAGGCATATTACAAAGCTGTTTGAAACAGATGTGCTCCTACCCTCCATTTAAAACGAGCCCATGGTGTTAATTCAGGAAACCTTTGCAGTCACTAATACACAGTCACACGCTTTCTAAACATGTGTGAAAGGAATTGGGTAGAAGAAAAGGAAAATACCACTAACCAGTAGCTGCAGTGTTTGATGCTCCTTCCAGATATCTCATGTAATTGGAATAAGAAAATGCAAAGCATTATATGTAGGATTGTCTGGTAAATACCACTAACCAGTAGCTGCAGTGTTTGATGCTCCTTCCAGATATCTCATGTAATTGGAATAAGAAAATGCAAAGCATTATATGTAGGATTGTCTGGTTTCACTTGACGTAGCTACGACTTACACCTCAAATACTCTGGGATTGAACTTTGTTTTCACACATGCCAGGCAAACCTCTATTAATTAAACCCAACAAAAAACCAAGCAGGAGAGCTGAATAATTGAAGGTGAATTTATCCTACGTAACTCATGTATTCATGCCATGCTTCTTTATACTTTCTGCCATGCTACTACCCTTATTAGTCCTCAATATCTTAATACAGTGCTTCTTCAGACTCCCTTACTCCTCCCATTAGTTCAGGCTCAGCAATCCATTTCCACATACCCAGCATTCAACCTCCAGCTCTCTGACTTCCAGCCCGTGTCTTTTACATACCACCAGGAAGGATTTTGCAGAACACTGGCTGAAAGACACTCATTGTGCAGCTAATAAGGAAGGTTTAAACACCATCACAATTCCGACTTGCACTTTCATATGCCATGAAATCCGGAATTAAGGCTCTGCCTTGCATCCCTGCTTGCACAATTACACCTAACTACTGCCAATGGTGTAGGAAGATCACAGAACGCCTCCAGCAGCTGAAGCACGCAGGCACTTTGGACCACTGCAGCTTTTTGCTCAGGCTCCTGGCAGCTTTCTTGGGAGCCTGGTCACCATTAAGGCCAAAGGGGAAGGCACTGGGTAAGGAGTTTAAGCTCCAAATTACTCCGATGCTCTTATTTCAGCCTCTCATGCATTGCTGCCTTGAAGTCAGGCTTTACCATTTAGTTTAGGCTTCAAAATTACACTTGCTCTGAAATTGTTGTGAGATGATAAAGGAAAAAGTGAGATGATAAAATGCTCGCTTTTAAAGTCGTCTATTTCCAACAAATTGGGGAGGAAATATACCCAGCATTTCAGGTTGTTCCTTTGAATCACTGATAGGAAACGATTTGGTGAGTAGGTACCATGTTTGCATGACAGGACCAAGGATTCTCAGTTGGTACATGGCTGCTGCGACGGAATCTTCAGACCTGCTGTACGGATGGAAGAGTATGCTTGAAAATCCAAATTCAAAGAAGCTGCATAAGGAAAATCCTCATGAGTAAAATCTGAAGGACGCTGATCTAACATTAATGACTGGAGATGGGAATTCTCATTGTAGAGGAGAGCCGCTTCCTCATTTGTACTCAAAAGTCCCCAAAACCATTGGCTCTTTTCTTTACAGGTTTTAAAAGTGTAATTATCTACATCTGGAATACATACTGTTTTGTGTTGACTATGGGGCTGGACTGAGCAACAGCAGCATAAGAGAAAGAGCTCTGATATTACAGTGGAATTGCTTATGGAGCCAACCACCAGCCTGGAGGGAGCTGCCCTCCCAACAAACGTCCACGCATGATGTAAACCTCTTTCATGGTGCTGATGGTTTAGTAACTTCCACTGCAGGTGGGTATTACATTTGTACTTGTTTCCTAGCAGCACAAGCTGTATCCTTCACCGAGCTGCGCCCATTTCACAAGGTTATTGGCTTTCGACATCTCTCATTAGATGTTATGACGAGACAGATCTTTTCTGCACAGATTGGTGTCTATTGATATTACATTAGTTCATCAGGGTTACAAATCCCTCTGCATTGCACTACACTTCATATTTGCTGTATCGTGACAAGAGGTTTATAATATTCACTCTGGGGCCTGTAAAGTGGCTGCCACCCATCCCTTGAATAAATAATTTAAGAAATTGGTGGGAAATCAGACCTAATTAGTAGGATCTGCACTCAACAAGTGCCCTTTGATTTAAATTGTATTTGTGTTTTGATAGGTATTGATTTTATGAGTAGGAGAGATGAATAATACATTTGGTATTGCTCCACTGTTCACAGCGATAATGGGACAGAAATAATGGAGGAACACTCCTGCAATGGAAGCTGCCTCTTTAGGGGCCTGCATGCCTAGAAAATCCCATGGGGCAGTTAAAGGCACTCCTTAACTGCATGGAGTGGCCCGATCCCTTTTTGTTCCATTGATTTGCTGCATCATCCTGGACAAATCACTCAGCCTCTCCAAGTCTCTCCTTTTCCATCTGTAAAATGGAAACAGAATGGTTCCTCATCAGTCCTCAAATGGCTGGGAGACATAGGAAGAAAAGGAATAGCTACAGCCAAGGGGGCATTATCTAAGTCCTGCCTGGCATTATCACTTGGAGCATGGGGCAAAGAAGGGGACCTGCAAGTGAGTCTTTGTATGGGCACTGGAGAGTCTTGTATTGAGCGGGCTGCCCACAGCAGTGTTAGAGTCATTGTCCCTGCAAGTGTTCACACATCGTGGAGAGGAAGCCCCTCAGTGCCATGGGTTAGTGTGGCCTTGGCAGTGCTGGAAATGGTCGGACTTGGTGATCTTGAAGGTCTTTTGCAGCCTGGTTGGTTCTGTGATTCTATGGTGAAGTTGTGTATCTCCAAGAGCAGCAAGACAAAAGTGGACATCACCCAGCACACCCAAACCCAACCAGACTGCCTTGTTTTGCTGCTGCCAGTATTAACGTTCTGGTTATTTTGGCTACTCACACCTCCCTGGCTGAATTGTTTGTATTGGTTTGTACTTCTTGATTGGATGTTAATCCCTTGGAGCAAGAGGAGTGGACAGGGTGTAGGTTGTGCCATGCACATAATCCAGGTAACACATGCAGGCTGGTGTCTTCCCGAGGCAATATCCACTTGGCATGCAGGTACACAAGCGTGAGTGGCCAAGGGTGAAAGAACAGAAGCAAGCAAAACCATCTCTGAGACCAAAACCAGATCAGAATATACATGCACCGGTTTCCAGCACCCCAGCAGCTATAACAAATGCAGACTCTATGAGATAACCAGAATTATAGGAAAGCTTTATTGGTTTTTTCCCCCACCCAGAATGCCAGCTCTGATTAGAAAGGAAAAACGTCGGCTCAACTGTGCAACGCAATCAACCATGGCATCAAAGCAAGCATCAAAGTGGCCCCTCGACGGCTGGCAAACAGTACAGGCATCAGTAAAGAGACAATGGAAATACAATGAGTAGAAATTGCAGGTTTCCCCCCATTATATAAACGTCATAGACATTCTTTCAATACAAACAGAAGCAGAATCAGCTGTGAGAGCTTTAAGTTAGCCAAGTATCATGGCAGGACTGTAAAATACCTCCTCCCCAAACCAAGCTGAAGGAGCAGAACAAGCCAAGATGCTCTCCTCAGAACAAAGACATCCCTTTCCATAGGTCTCAGCCAGTTAGCAGCATTAAGTTTTTAATCACCCTCTCTGTCACACTCTAGCTTCAGCAAGATGGGCTGAAATATCTATTAGTGCCTGTTTAGGTAGGTGCAGTCTACTGCATCAAAATCACTTGATGGTCTTCAAAGCCAGGTATTATACTCAAGATGCTTTCCCCTTACAGAACTGCAACTCCGAAGTAGAGGGTTTGCTGTCACATGGAAGAGCAGGCGATTTGTATGCGTTTGCATCCTCAGCCTCTCACAGGAGAGGGTTTAATTCATGTATGGTGGGTTTCTCTGTGATGCATTCTCCCTTTTCTAAGTGTTTTCCATTCTCTCTGTACATTAAGACCTATATTCATTTAATCAGGAGTGACATGCATTCGTCACCTTTAGGTTCCCAGGCAGCAGTGCCATAGTGGCATAGGGGAGAATGTGTATCAGACAGTCTTCCTTCTTATGGATGCTATACCTTCCTAGCTGCAGTAATTCACCCTCCCCAGTATCTTTCCGGAAGAGACAAGCAATATTAATTATCCAGAAGGCTTTTTTTTTCCTCAGAGGATAAATACTGGAGAAGTTCTTATTTCACAAAATGGTCCACGTAAAATGCAAACTGATTGCAAGAAGTTTCATTTTAAGGCAATGCCAGAGAGCTCCTGCGTAACCCATCAAGCAAAGTCCGACTCCCTCTGAAGCCAACGTGAGAACCATATATGCTTTTATGAGTCCTGAAATGGCCCGTGAATCTCAAATAGCATTGCACCCTCTGTTTTATAAATCTTTTATGTGGTTTTCTTCAATAAATACATATATTTTGCTTCTTGAACCTCAGGCCCCCTTTTGAGCTGCACAGCTCTTAGAATCTTGATAGAAAAGTAGCAATGTGAAACCAAAAACACATGCTTTGAACAAATGGGGAAAAGTCTATATTTTTGCCAAGGAAAGCGTGGTTTGAAATAAAGCACAGGCTTCTGCAACATCCAAATCCTGCATATTTTCTGCAGAGCATGGCACAGCTATTGACATGCTGTTGGTTTTATGTGTCCCAGGATGCATGAATTATTACTGTCACTTGGCATTTCATATTCCTAGTTCCATAGCCTATAGCAACACTTACTGTCAGCTGCAGTAGACTATACCACACCTCTGGCAATGCCTCTTATTGATCAAGCACTGCTCAGTGTTTGCCTGCTCAGTAATGCAAAGACATCCTAATTCTCCAAGACAAAAACCCACAAGTTACCGCGCTTGGGATTCCTTGTCCTTTTAAGAGACACAGAGCACATTACAGATACCTTCTCCCCTGTCAGGAGGCAAACTGATAGATGCCTTATGAGCTTCAGGTAGCACAAAAGAAAGTGCATTGCACAATAATACTAAAGCTAGAAGCTGGATGGATGCTAAGTGTTCACACACCATGGAGACGAGGCCCTCAGTGCCATGGGTTAGTGATGCCCTTGGCACTGCTGGGGTAAGGGTTGGACTGGATGAGCTTAAGCCAACCTAGTGGATCCTATGATCCACTCTGATCTCTCCACAATGAGAGTCAATGGACTTGCAGTGACAGGTTATTAACTTCTTAAAGAAGAACCTAACCAAAGTGAGTGATGCAGGAATCCCAGTAGCCGGGAAACTGCCAAAGGTGTTTGTGCCGATGGATGGGAAGGAAGGCAAGCGAGCTCAGTGCTTCCTGGGGTGAAATTCCCTGAGGCAGCGCAAGCACGGGTTTATATCGGTAATAAAACACCCATTGCAAATCACAGGGCAGCAGAGACTACCACGAGTGGAAAGGCACGGCAGTGACTGGTTTCTGGGCTCAGCACGCACACTTACACACACCGAAACAAGTCAAAGGGATGGCAACCTACCCTTGCCATGGGACGGGTCCTCTGAGGTGCCTCAGCTCATCACAGCATCACATCAGCCTCAGCCCCGGCTTCATGGAACTGCTTTATCTCCTGCTCTCTTCACACTCATCCCATCCCATCCCATCAGTGGTGCCTCCTCTGGTTCCTCCTCCAAATCAGCCGCAGGTTTGCTCCCTGGGGCAGCAGCTCAGGTGGAGCAGCTCAGCAGGACACAGGGATACAGGAACCAAGCAGGGGACGGAGCAGTGGTGCAGAACCTGGGACCCTTTCCAACAAAACCAGCTTTGCTTCGCTTCCTTGTCTTTAAACCCCCAGGTGACTGCAGCAGATAACGCCATGGTCAGTGCAGCCTGTTAGCAGTGTTTATAGCTTTATTGGCTGCACCTTCCTCTTGCAGCTATTGCTTTAAGATGTACTCACTCTTTCACAGCTGAGTTGGATTCACCTGATGCAGGGGCAAGGGGGGCAAACCCGCAGCTGGGTTATCAGAGCTGCCGCAGGGCTCCTCAAGCGTGGGTTCAGACTCCCTGGTGCCCTGCAGGAACAGGCTGGGCCATGCTGATGCCTATCACTGTGTGCTGGGGACCCCTCCTGAGAGGTGGGAGCCACTGCTGTACATGGTGTGGAGCACAAGTGTGATGGGGAAGGGCTGAGGGACCTGGGGGGTTCAGTCTGGAGAAGAGAAGGCTCAGGGGGGACCTGATGGCTCCCTACAAGTGCCTGAGAGGAGGATGGAGCCAGGAGGGGCTGGGCTCTGCTCCCAAGGAACAAGGGATGGGACAAGAGGAACCGGCCTCAGCTCAGCCCTCCCCTGTGCAGGGGCAGCCAGGAGCCAGCTCTGCCTCTGGCCCTCGTGCTTCCCCCCATGCATCGCTCTCTGGGCACCGGCACTCACGTACCCTCAGGGTTGGCTGCTCAGGGGCTGAAATAGTCCAGTAACACCCAAGATGCAGATCTTGGTCCTGACACCTGCAGTCTGCGCCTGTGCTGATGGTGGCTTCGCCCCTCGCTTTTGCTCAGGAAGGGGCTCTTACCTTAGCTATTACTCTTGTCCCACAGCTCTGAGCGCAAGAGCGAGCCTGAAGCATTGCAAAGGGGTTTTCTGCTTGCACTGAACCTTTCTCCTTGCTCTCTCCCATTGTCTGCTTTCCTCATCCTTCCCACTGGTGTTGCTCCCACCCGAGGGGCCCTCAGCATCTTTGTTTCCTGGCTGCATCCCTTGAGAAGCATCATCAGGTCATGAACCATTTCCTCCAAACACCGGGTGCATCTGCTGCCTTAGCACAATGATGGAGATGCTTATCCGGTCCCAACTTGCTGCAAGGAAAAGCTGTGCTCCTTCAGTTCATCTGGTGAGCTTTTATTATCCCTTGAAATACAGAGGCACAGCTCTGCACCATCACGTCTTCAGAGCCACTTAATGGCACAGCTACAGAGCATGGTTCCAGTTGAGCTCAGCTGAACACAGAAGGTGACTTCTGTCGCTGGAGCACTTTATCACTGGGGTAACCCAGGCTGGCAAGGCAGCATTTCACTAGTGAAGTCTCTTTCTTTGCCACCCTAAGGGGGAAGCATGGCCACGCACAACTTAAACCCTTGCCAGCAAACAAAAACGTTATAAAGTGGTGATGTTGTTCCTGTCTTCTGAAGGGATGGGATCTGATCGACAGAACCATCCAACTCCAAGAGATCTGGTTCATGACACTGGCATCCACACAGTCCCACCAGCCTCCTCGAATCCATGAAGCCTCTTTGGTTGACTTCTCCCAGGGAAGGACCAGCTTCCTGCTTAGCCTCTGGAAATGGTGGAAGGTGCAAACTCAAGGCTAAAGGCAGCTCTTCTGTGCTTCACGAGGCTCAGGCCACTGTCCTCACATCCCCATGGGCACCTCTGGCAGAGATGCTGCTCTGGAACATGCAAACCAGCCCCCAGGTTCAAGCACGAGGAGGTTCTGCTGCGGTTCCTCATCGCACACTGAGCAGGACAGTGCGAGAAGCTGCTGCAGGCACCAGCGGGACCCAGCGTACTCAGAAATGGCACAGACTGCACGGCCAAAAGCACTTTCGGATCTTCAATATGCATATAGCTTTGGAACTGCACACACACACTTCTATACATGCTCAGCTACACGTCATACATATGTATTGGTGTACGTATAGGCACGCATGGTGGTAGTCCTAAGTTTTCAGCCTTCCAGTATCTGAAGGGGGCCTACAAGGATGCTGGGGATGGACTCTTCATCAGGGACTGGAGTGACAGGACAAGGGGTAACGGGTTCAAACTTAAACTGGGAAAGTTTAGATTGGATCTAAGGAAGAAATTCTTTACTGAGAGGGTGGTGAGGCACTGGAATGGGTTGCCCAGGGAGGTTGTGAATGCTCCATCCTTGGTGGTGTTCAAGGCCAGGTTGGATGAGGCCTTGGGTGCCATGGTTTAGTGTGGGGTGTCCCTGCCCATGGCAGGGGGGTTGGAACTGGATGATCTTAAGGCCCTTTCCAACCCTGACTATTCTATGATTCTAAGAAGGAATGCATTGTGTGTGACTGTGCAAAAGACCACAACGCTTGCGGATGACAGTTTCCCAGCTGGAATGGGAATTTTACAGCCCTCCAAATCCTTACTTTTGAATCTTTCAGTAGTTTATGCAACCTGGGAAGAGTCTAATTTTGACTTCTTGACATCAGTGCACTTACTGAGTGAGGAGGGCTCACTCCCACCATGGCTTCCTGTGCACCCTCATCTGAAAAAACAAGACGTATTCCATTTCTGTAAACACCAGGTATAGTGCTCTTAATAAAATAAAATGCCTTTAAATAAAATATACTTCTTTAATTTGATTTGTGGTTCTGCTTCTAAAGATTGAAACCAGCTACTGTCTTCCCATCATCAATAACCCCTTTTTTTTAAGGGGCTGTTACTTTCATCACAAACATATAAAAGCCATCCAAGCTACTAAACCCCTGTATTCAGATGCATTCTAAGAGCCACACTACTTTATACCCGGCAGGCAAAGTAAAAGACAGGTCTGAGATGTTGCAGGCGTATTTTGGACAGACTGAAACATCATCTCTGGAAACTGGAGACCGTAATGAAGCTCCTTAAGCAGATCCTGCACTAAATCACAGCCTGAACAGCCCTGCAGTGGGTCTCAGCCATGCAGTGGGATGTTGGAAGGGTGTAAAGGGCAGCATACCCAGTTTGCCTGGCACTGCACGCAGGGTGCAAAGGCGAGGGTGGCTCTGTAGGTGCAGCACGAGCATTCAGATCTCCTGTTTGCAATGGGGAGGGTGTGTGCTTCAGCTGACAGAAGGAAACAGAGAAGACACATCCCTCCTTCACCCGCAGCCGGCTGGGCTTTGTTCCTCCCTGTTCCTACCTCTTTCTTCCCAACCCTTCGCCCGCCATCCAAGCTCTCTAAGCTTCCTGTTATTCCAGCCTTTAAATCAATTTGTGATGAACTATTACTGTTGTAGATGCTCTTTCTGCCTTCCTGCTGCTCGGTAGGAAGCAGACTTAGCGGTGCCACCCTAATGAAGGTTTATTTAAGAAGGGCTCAAACCCATTAAAAACCAGTGGCTTGATCCCTCAGACCTGTACTTAAGCCTGCAAGCCCCGATTTGATCCCTGTGGTGTCCAGCAAAGTGCCGCTGACAGACCTGCTGATGCTCTCAGACGCATCTCTACATACATTAGTGGCACTACGTTATCATCACTGCACCGAGCTGTCTTCTGGCCCCCTTACATGCTAAAATTGCAGGAGCTGCTCGGGACCGAGCTCTGCACTCCTGACATTCGTGAAGCTCTCCCCGTCATCCACACAGCATCACCCCGAGTCAGCCACTGCAGTCAGGCTCACACAGCAGCTCATAAGCATAAACTGTATTTTTAACATCCCAGAAACCGTCCCTGCGTCATCTCCCTTTATGGCTTTCCCGGAATATTCTTTCTATTCCCTGGTTTGCACAAGACACTGTAAAACCAGGATGTTAACACTGCCTGCACAGGCTCAATGGGTTCTTTCTGCCCAGAAAGGAACACACGGCCGCTCTCTTAAGCATAACGTATTGATTTTAAAATGGCTTTGATGACTCGGAAAGCGATGCACAAATTGGGATCAGTGCCTTTATCAGCGCTCTGCTCTTTGTGCAAGCACAGCTGATGTTTCTGATTACTGGTCTCTCCAAAACGCAATGTAAAGATTTATGGGAGATGTATTCTTAATGCTTGTCCAGCCCCGGTCCGCACAATTCATTTGCATCAGGTTGGAAACGCTGAGTCAAACTCCTTCAAATCTTATCTTAAACCTGGCTTTTTAGGAAGGGTTATTCTCCTCGGCAGGTCTGCTTCCACTGGCAGTAGTAAGGCAGCACTCCTCAGGTTGCTTTTCACAAGGACGCTATTAGTTTACCTATTGAAGTTCTTTCGGCTTTGGCTTTTTGGAAGGTAGCAGCAAGCAATTGCATGGGAACACGTGTTTTCATCGTCCCCGTCTGTAATTGTAGGAGGGCACAATGGGAGCAGGGGTAGTCTATAAACACCTTAGAAATGCAGTCTTTGGGCTTTGAGAAGAGCGCATTGATTCGAGCCGCTCGGTTATCGCCGGATCAGTGTGGGGAAGCACAGCATGTATATTTCATCTTAAACACTGAGCTCCTCTAAATCACAACAACTGAGTTTTTCCTTTTGACAGCAACAAGACACATCAGATAGCTCTCCTTTTAGGACAAAAGGGGACCCACAACACAATATGCAGCCAGACACGGCATTCCTTCATCTTCTGTTCTCGTGTTTTAAGTTTTCTACCCCTTTTCCCTCTCTGTTCCTTTTCATTCCCTTGTCTCTCCGGTTCTTTTTGCTGCTTTCCCCCCTTTTTCTTCCCTTCCTCTGCTATTTCCATCCTGGGCTTTTCCCCTTCTACATTTCCCCTTTGCTCAGGTGCCCTGTCCCTCTCCTCTGCTCCCTAGCCTAGAGAAAAGGTGGGCACAGCTGTGATTTAGCTTTGGTTCCTCACCCAGCCTGGAATAAGCAACAACAACAAAGGGTATAACAAGTACTTTGTTTTAAAAGTGTCACAGATCCTTTAGGGCCCTGATTCAATTCCTTCCAAACAAAATAAATCCGTGGCAATTTTTAATATGCATTAATAAGCTCTACCACATGGCCTTCACCTTTATACAGCCCCCCTTCTCTTCATGTACCTCTTCAAACACTGAAAATAAAGACATCGATTTACTTAAACACATCTTTCTGAAAGCATTTTAAATGCAGTAAACTTGATTTTCTGCCTTAAGTCACACCAAGAACAAGACAATAAGAGCTAACAAGAGCTCTCACAGAAACATTCTGGCCACTCACGCTGCTATGGTGTTTTTAACGCCAGGTAGTATTTTACACATCAGGTTGAATGCACACAATAGTTTTGAGGACAGTGACGCTTGGATAACAACATCGACACGCACGAAATTACAAGGTTTTTATGGGCTTCCTTATAGCACGGAGGCTCCTGCTCCTTGTCCCCCCCATCCTTTATGTCAGAAGCAGCACAATGCCAATAAATCTCAGATACATTTTGAGATTCAGAGCAAGGGCTGCAGCACCCGGGTGGAATGTATAAACGTGATTTATAACTGTTGCTGCACCAGACTAGAGCACAGAAGCACGAGGAGAGGTCTCTACCCCCTTTGTGGACATCAGAAATAGAAGCAGTGTTGTTCCTCTGCCTGGGATGTGATCCCCGATATCCGCCGTTGAGGGTGGACTTGAAGGGAACCAGCTCTCTCAATGGAGAAGGCCAGTGCTCCGCATGCTACTCCATCACAGAGTGGTTTGGATTGGAAAGGACCTTAAAGCTCAACCAGTTCCAACCCCCTGCCATGGGACACCTTCCACTATAGACCAGGTTGCTCCAAGCCCCGTCCAACCTGGCCTTGGTGCCTCTCTCCTTTCTTCCCCAAAAGGGACCAAACCCAAAGGGAACACCCCAACGTCACCATCCTGTAGCTCCCTCAGAGAGTTAAAGATCTTTCTAGGGCACTCACTGTAAGTATTTAGGAGTATTTATGTAAGGGAGCAGCACAACTTTAAAATGTGGCAACACCCGGGCTTCACAGGGCTCAGATCTGCTGCACAAGGAAGGCTTGGGGTTAGCTCCAATGCTTTTTAGGCATTTACATAACCTCAGAAAGTGCTTTGCTCGGAGCTGTCAGTTCCAGCATCATTACTCAAACATTAGGGACTTTCATACCCAACGTACAGCACTCCATTGGGATCGGAAGACCAGACCATGCTGTAGTAAAGGGGTTTCTTACTGATCTTGTTTCATGTCGCTGGGCAGGAATGCTAAGGTGTTGGAAGCTTGAATCCTGCCTGGAAGCACGGTGCTGGGCAGGGAGGGTGCTGCATGGATTACACCAAGGGATGGGGACTCCTCAGCTCATCAGACCAATTCCCTCTCCCTTTCTCCACCCACTTGGCAATCTGGCATTCCCAGCTTTTCACTGAGGGAGCGAGTTAACCCAGAGAAGGGACTGAACGGCAGGGATTTGTTTCATGCAACCAACAGCTCGTCTGGTGAGGATCAGGCTTAAATATGTCCTCTGGAAATAATACTCAGATTGCCAGAGCTTTAGTGGAGCTGCTTGGAAATCCATCAGTGGAGATGTTGAGAGTCACTAGAGGGAGAGGTCCTAAGCTCCAGCTTCTTTAACCGAGACTCTCCTCTTTAATGATTTCCAGTGACTTCCCGCTCTCATATTCTATTAAATTTCTGGGAACAAAACGTATTAACATTTACTATTCAAAATAATTCACTGGCTTCCTCAGTTCCCTTCCATTAAAAGCCTCTAACCCCACACTGTGCTTTATGCATATCAGGAGAAAACCCAAGGTCAAAAGCATAGGGGCCCTGCTGATGCTATTGAACCGCATCCTTGCAGTGGGGCAGGGAGGAGCCGTGCTGCTCCCCAGCAATCCCGGCTGCTGCTCCATCATCGCCTGGCAGCAGCACCCCTGCCCACCCAGACATCTCCCACCCCAGCAAGGAGCAGGAGGGCTGGAAATGCTGGCTGTCCCCAGGCACCGCACTACACCATCACGCCTTGGTGCAGCATCCCTCAGTACTGCAGGCTGAGGTGGGGAGGAGCATGCGGTCAGGGGTGATTTTGGGGGGGATTAGTTGGGTATGTTCGCTGCATTAATCCACCATCCTGCCCGCTGAAGGTCCCCGAGCTCCCAGGTGTCCTGGCCTCAGGAGACCCCACCAGGCCCCGGGGTTATCATTATCCATCTGTAAGCTCCTTCAGTTCACCACGTACGCCTTGTGTTCAGCAGCTCCTTGTAGCCAGCAGCATTTAGCAGCATACACAGAGCTGTTGTCCTGCCAAGACCTTTTCCTTCCATGGGAGAGCCGTTTCCTGCCTCTTTTACCTTCAGCTTATAAGAGGAAATAATGGGAAGCGGGATCATGAAGTTACGACTTGAACACGGGCAAGTTTAGCTAGGGAAACATGCTCCCCCAGTACAACTCAGACTCTGTTGTACAGGTACTATGCCCTACCCTGTGGGGAATTGATAACCCATCCCACACTGCCAGCTCAGTTCAGCAGCTAACTCCATGCGGTGCTGGACTACCGCAGCGTGTGCGTAGATGTGTGCCCGCACACATGGGTACTCACACTTGCTGTAAAACAGAGCTGTTATTCTTAAAACAAACACGTTCAAGTTGTATAATACTAATGGAGTGTCTCTTTGCTCGGGAAAGAGTAATATATTTTATAACCTTTATCAATCACAGTGTCTAAATCTGGAGCACCCAGATAGCAACACTCCCCGGTTCCTCAGCCAGCTCCTGTATTTGCATTTTGACAGTGTTTTTCAACCCTGGCACTGAAGGAATGAGCAAGTTACGATCTGATGTGTTAAAAACAAGAGCAATTGCTCACGTGCCCTGCGCAGCAGAGCTCCTGCCACCCCCGAGGGGACAGCACTGGTGCAGGCAAGGATCCCAATGGAGCAGAGCATCACCAACATCACCGCATCCAGCTTGCTGTGCAGGGGCTGGCTGCTGCTTGGGCAGCATTGGGGTTTTTCATTGTACACTAAGAGAAGAAATGGCTTTGTTACCTATCTTCCCCAAAGCTGTCCTCAGTTATAATAGTAAGTCAAATAAATCAGCACATGATTTGGTTTTCTAGATAAAGGTAAGTTGAACTATCAAAGGTTGTAATTTTCAAGGAGAGCCAGGTGATTGTTTTTCACACATCTCCTGTTAGATGGGGGTATTCCTATTCTAGTATTTGTGCTATACATGCATACGTTAAAGCCTTAGAAACACACAATGATTTGGGTTGGAAAGGACCTTAAAGCTCATCGAGTTTCACGCCCCAGTTTGAACCCATCACCCCTTGTCCTGTCACTCCAGTCCCTGATGAAGAGCTCCTCTCCAGCATCCTTGTAGCCCCCTTCGGACACTGGAAGGCTGCGAATACTGGAAGGTATTGGAAGTCCTTTCACATGTCCCCTTCAGATTCTGGAAGCCCTTTCTGAAGCACTGGAATCCAGACTGTCATCAGGCTGGCCCAACCCTCAGCGCTGTTACAGCCAATGCTCACCTAACACCACAGACTTCAGCAGGGTTGCCCTGCATTTAGACTGCTTGAAGAAGCTTTGGTTCCCATTCCTGACTTGGTTCCATCATTCCCGATGCTGTCCTAGCTTTCCCCTGCGTGCAGCATTACTGACACAGAGCAGTGCAGGCTGTAGCACATCCCTGTAAGAGGTTACTTGAGCACAAAGAAGAGGTGCGAGAGCCAGGAGCACTGAAAGAGAGCAGTACTTCATTTGTCACCAGACAGAGGAAGCTGAAGAATTTCTTCTTTAATCCTGCCGGAACTCTGAGTCAAAGTATCTGGAAAAAGTGCAATTCAGTAGAAAATAGATCCACT
Source organism: Psittacula echo (assembly GCF_963264785.1). Lineage (NCBI taxonomy): Eukaryota > Metazoa > Chordata > Aves > Psittaciformes > Psittacidae > Psittacula > Psittacula echo. Next base: position 64,152,835 of record NC_137740.1, read on the forward strand.
TTTTCATCATTATTTTTATCTCCTGAACCCTCACAATAGCTCCAGTGGTTTCGAAAGAGTTTGTCTGAGACACAGAGGAGGTTTAGTCCTGGGGAGCCACTGCCCAGCGAGGGCAGCCCTTTCCCCAGCACCACCTTTGGGCAGTGGGTCCATGCATCCCTGCTTCTTCTCCTGCCTCTGCATCCAGAGGACCCTCCGCAGAAGGATTCGCCATCGCTGTCTGCCCGAGCGCAGACATCTGAGGAGCGCTGGGGACAGCAAACCTTGCACTGCTGGCATCTGTTAACAAACAAAGCCCTGCGCTGCAGCAGGGTTCAATCTGAAAGGTAAAACTCCCTCTTGGAGCAAGCCGGGAGCACGAAGGCTCTGTGCGCTTGGAGCCTCCACCTTGCTGCTCTCTTCAGCCAAGGCCAGCATTTACATAGGATCATAGAACCAACCAGGTTGGAAAAGCCCTTTAAGCTCATCCAGTCCAACCGTTCCCAGCGCTGCCAAGGCCACCGCTAACCCATGGCACTGAGGGCCTTGTCTACACGGGGTGTGAACGCTTGCAGGGATGGTGACTCCTGGATGGCTGCCCCTGCCTTCACCCACTACATGACTTCCAGTGACTAAAGCACTGCTCCAAGCCTGGATTTTCATGCTGCAGACCAAATGATATGGCCGAGACCCTCTTTCCCCACCAGGAGAGAAACAGTTCTAATTCCTTCCTGTTCTCTTCGCTACAGGTGAGTGACCCACAGTGCTCCACCACCATCAACTGTGGCCCTTGGGTTTTGGGAGCCATTTGGTTTCAGTTACCTCCTTGGGACAAATCTGAACGATAACTGCCCTTCCTCCTCCCATCTTTCTGATCATAGTGCACCAACTGCTGAGCCTACAAAACCAAAGAGCCCATCAGTTGGAAGATCAACTGAATCAACCAAAGAACCTGACAAAGACAGGTAGCCCAAACCGTGGGTCGCTTTGCCCATCTCTGGGCACCAACAGGGACTCCTCCCTGCTGAGGCATGCAGGTCTGAGCACTGAAGGGCCACCATGGTGCAAGCTCTGCTCCCAAAGCAGAGGGCACCCGCAGGCACATGCCACCACAGCCTCTCCTCCGCTATAAGGCTGATATAAAGCAGGGACGAAGCTTAACCTGAACCTAACAGCAGCTTTTCCAGGGTAGGAAATGAAGAAAGGAAGCTGCAACACACTGTGGATCCTAATTGCGTTTGCTCTGCAGGCTCCGAGATGTCAGTCAAAGAAATACGCCGTCGCCTTTACTTCTCTGCAGTCGCCATTTACTATTTCACTGGGAAATTATCCAGCCCAGGAGTACCACCTAGAAGGCAGCATCATGGAAACCAGTGATATTCCTGAACAGCCCCATGGGCCCACTGTCTATTCCTACACTGCGGAAAGGCAAGAAGAGGCAGCGCGAGCCAGTTCGTGCCTGTGGGAGCAGTTGTGGGTACAGAGGCAGCCCAGGACCCAGCAGGCACATCTGAACTGGTGCATGCTCTGGAGCTGGGAGAGTTTACACCGGGGGGAAGTATGATTCAGTGAGCGAAGGGAAAACAACCCCCCTGAACCGAGCCCTTGTATGAGCCTCAGTTTTGTAACGCATCCCCACCAGAGATCACGAGGACCTGGGTAAGCAATACAAAGAGGCAGAGCGTGCCCACTCCCCAGCTCTATCAGCCCACAGAGCCAGTTACTCCCAGGAGATGCAGATGATGTAGGGGAGACAGGGGTTACTGAAGTGCCAAAGCCCTTTTCCCTGCAAACAGCCCCCCTAAAATCATCTCTGTTCTCTAGCAATGCCTCTTGCCCACCAGAGAGCTCACTTCCCACTATAGGCTGCTCCTTAATACTTAATTACTTCTCTGCTAGGGACTCAGAGTAAGTGTTTGAGGTATTTAACATGCAGAATCACTCTGAGTCACCCAATTTTATCACTACTTTTTTTTCTCCTCCCAGTCAGAAAAGCATAACAAAGAACACAGCCCATTCCTGCCTCCTGTATTCCCCTCTTGCCCCCACAGGGAAACACAGATTTACCTGGACCGCATCCCAGTGACTTCTAAGCAAAGCCCGTTCTGTCTATATGGCCTTCCCTCTCTTCAGGTAAGAGAGCTAGTCCCAGAGGGCAGTTTCACACCTGCTGATAGATTCAGCTTCTATGAGCAGGGACATAAGTGAGGAGGGGACCATCCATTGTTAGAGAGGTAGCTCCTACCCCCTGGAAATCAGCTCAACAAGGGAAACCTGAGTCCTTCACACCAGCGTCTGGCTCTGTTTCCAGAGGAGTTCAGCAACCATTGTATTTCTGACAACAATAAACCAACCTTTATCATCCTTTTCTCTCTCTCTCTCTGATGTGGTTTCTTAAATTCATGAAGGTCCTGTATATTCATAAACCACATTGGCTGGACTGAGCTGGGTTTGAATCATCCTTTAGAGAAGTGAAGATTGAATTTCATGGTGGAACTAAGGCTGACATTTCCCTTTCATTTACACTGCGCCAAGGGTTAATAAGGTTACTATAACCCTAATCTTTGATGGCTCAACAATAGAACACCCTGGGATTACTGCAAAAGCTGGATTTTAACTCTTTTAATCCCATTATTGTTGATAACCTTATCAACATCCTGCCCCATCGTAGAGGCGGGGAATCTCAGGCTTTACAGTTTCTTTCCACTCCTAGCGTGAGCAGAAGAGCCAGAGCCGGTTGCTTGACGCCTGCAGTGAGGTTCCCAGTTTGCTGCTTTTAAACTCCTTGTTGGAGATCCTTGCCAAGAAAAACATTGGTCCAGCGGCATATGTTGGCGGAGCGATGCAAGGTTGCTCTAATTCCCTTACTTTGTTTTTCCCTCCTCCCATGTGACAATTACTCCAAGAATCGGGCTGCCAGTCTGGCAAGTTGAGATCCAGAAACTTACTGCTAATTACCGTGTTTACAATTCCCAACCTGTCTGTTGGTGCCAACAATCCAACTGCATCCTCTTGAGTGCACCAAAAGACACTTGCTGGCAATAGCTTCCTAAGGTTCCAGGCTGGCTACATTAATTACTGTTAACTTAATTTTTCTGTATTGAGAAGCAGCTTTCATTAGCAATTCTGTGGATTAAAATGAGCCTGATAGGAGTTTCAAGGAGTAGCAGCTTGACTGATAGGCTGCTTACCAACCTATACGTGTCTTTTATACGGAAACACAATTTAGCGTTCCCATACAACACTAAATTTATATGTGGTCTGGCAAATAAAATAGGCAGAGGTTTAATAAAAATCACACCAGGAAATGAAAGGTTATGCCTTCCCTTTGAAATAAAATAAGCAGCTCTACAAAGGCAAGTTGGATAATCTTTATCACTTCTCAGTAAACATTTGCCTGGGCAGAATAAACCATATTCTCACTGAATCAAAGTATTGACTGAATTAAAACAAAAAAAAAAAAGGCATGTATTTTATGAACTCAGCAAAAAAGAGCCCAAACTCAAGTAACTGCAGGGCAGAGCCTGAGCACAGAGGTTCCCATTTGTGCCCTGCAGGTTCTAGCCCAGGACTCCTGAAGGCCATCTGTCTACTCAGGCAAAACTGACTCAATAGGGATCCCCTTTAACAAAGCACATGCTTCTACCCTGCTGGAATCAGCAGAGCGTACTGTGCCCAAAGACTGCAGCAGTCTCCTCTGATAGGGGCACTTTGGTTTGTCACAGGAATCTGAGAACTGACATTATGAAGCCTGTAGAGAAGCGCCATGCCCGCATCTGCTCGTGGTAACATTGGCTTCCTGGCTCCCAAAATTGAGCGTACTTGTAAATGTGTAAGGATAGATTTAAGGGTCTGATTTTAGGCCTCTTTTTCTTGGAACCATAAAATCCCAGACTGGTTTGGGTTAGAAAGGACCTTAAGATCATCCAGTTCTAACCCCCTGCCATGGGCAGGGACACCTCACACTAAACCGTGTCACCCAAGGCTCTGTCCACCCTGGCCTTGAACACTGCCTGGTCTACCTAAGCAGCAACAGGCCACAATAAGGATGGCTTTTCTGCCTTGAAGCAGGTTCTCCACCATCTCATAGAGTCCCAAGGCACCAGCCAATTCCCTTGCTGTCCTGGCAGCATTTCTCAGGCTACCAGCCACCGTTCCTGCTCTCACACCACGATCCTACCCTGTGGGGTTGGCAGTGGGCTACTGGGGGAAAGATAACCCAAAGCAAAACTCAAGCTAACAAAAATCAGTGCAGGGTAGGGGAAGTGGAGCCAAAGCAGGGAGTAAGCCAAAGAGACAGACACTGAAATCAACAGGCATTCTGACTTACAAAAGGGAAACAAAATGAATCAGTGCTCCCAGAGGAGGCAGTCTGCATGCACTCTGGTCCTAAAGCAAGAAAGTGGAAACAAGCATTTAGGAGCAGTTCATTTATATGAGGCATAATGAATACGCTGAGCAAAGCACCAGAGGAGACAATAAACCTGCATCTCAGAGAATGGTCTAAGAGGTGTTAGAGGAAAGCGATATTCAAGGCTGGGAAAGCAACTGGCAGTATGGAGGGACACATGGACACAGATTCTATGCTATCGACGTGTTTTCCCTCCCCAACCCAGCCTGCTCAGCTCAGTTACTTACATTTTGTGTAATTTATAGTCTAAAAAAAGTCAGCCAATTTCCACTCAATTTATAATTTAGCAAGCAGAGGAGCTTCATTCTTCTACTTTACATAAAACACACATAAAACTGAAAACAAAATAGCTTTAGAGCATATGGGCAAAGTGCACAAGAGCCACAGAGAAAAGGAGGAGTAAAAAAGGGCACGGAGCAAAAGCAGTGTCTGGATTGAGCTTTGCTAAGGTGTTTTAAGTGCCTTATTTGTGCATCTCATAGACAAGCAAGCTGTCATTGTCATGGGCATGTGTTGGCTCTCCACTTCAGCCTCATCACTGGACTAGCAGGCACACAGACCTACCTAAACAACGTCCTAATACTGGATGGGGCTTTTTTACTGCATCTTTTTCTGAATCTATTTAGATCTATTTCTAAGTTTATTTCTTCTTTCTGAAGAAGAAATATTGTAGAAAACCTTCTGCGACAGCATGGCAAGAAGGCATCGGTGTATATCGAGCAAGTACTGCCTTCCTCCCGTTCCCTCTTGGACATCTCATTTCCTCATAGAATCATACAATCCCAGACTGGTTTGGGTTGGAAAGGATTAAGATCATCCAGTCCCAACCCCTGCCATGGGCAGGGACACCTCACACTAGAGCAGCTTGCTCCAAGCCCCTGTGTCCAACCTGGCCTTGAACACTGCCAGGGATGGGGCAGCCACAGCTTCTCTGGGCACCCTGTGCCAGCGCCTCAGCACCCTCACAGGGAAGAGCTTCTGCCTTAGATCTAACCTGAACTGCCCCTGGTTCAGTGTGAACCCAGCACCCCTTGTCCTATCGCTACAGTCCCTGATGCAGAGTCCCTCTCCAGCATCCTTGGAGTCCCCTTCAGACACTGGAAGCTGCTCTGAGGTCTCCACGCAGCTTCTCTTCTCCACACTGAACAGCCCCAATGTTCTCAGCCTGGCTCCATACGGGAAGTGCTCCATGAAGAAAGTCAGGGAGCTCTCACTCTCTGGGTAAGCCCAGGTCAGTGCCACTTCCCAGGAAGCAGCAATGGCTCCGTGCTCTTGTGACCATTCCTCCTGCACTCCTCCACTGTGCCTGCCACCGCAGGCATCCCCTGAGAGGAGACACCACCACAAGTGCCAAAGCTGATATTCCTCCCCGTGGTGTGGTAGGCTCCAAACGATGCCTCTTCCCCCTTTGCCTGAGGAGTCATCCTGGGTGCTAACAATAAACTCCATGGAGGCTGGTGGAGCTGAGCCTGCCTCACCAACTTCTGTCTGGATTCAGTCATTTCCAGTGAGCAATATATAAATAGATGCTGCCTCATTATTGATGCACACTGTGCAAAGGGTTTAGCCGGGAATGAAGCTTGCCTGCTTTCCTTTTATGGATGAAAAGCAGGATCCCAAAGCCTTTCTGTGATATCTCTGCACATGTCAATCACACCACACCGGGACGAAGACTGTGTGCTCTTAGGCCCATGTTAAATGGCAGCCACATGGCCATGGGAAACATCCGTGGGAATGAAGTGCAGCTCTGCGTTTGTGCGCGTGCGTGCATAGGCATATTGACACAGCAAACCCAAATGAAAGCAGAATACTAATGGTCTCAGCCTCACGTTTCTATTCCTTCTCTAATCCCAAGACCGGACTGTGGTCCAGGCTAACTCTGACACAAATCTCATTTGACATTATTATAAACCACTGATTTACACTAATGGAGGAGTTATCCTCTGATTTAAAAAGTGAACCAAGACCAGAGCCTCTCAGCCCTTCAATCGGGGTGCTGTAGCGCATTGATACTTGCCAGCTAAATCTGATCATGAGCTCTCTAGCAAAGGCAAGGTATCGATATGTCAGAGAGCCGATCCTCACACTTCTGAGCAGCAAACGGCCCATCACTAAGAAGGCAAAACCTTGTCAGCGTGAGCTGACTTCTCTGAAATGAAACACTGACCTTCGCGCTAGCTCCAGAGTTAATCTCAGAAGAGAGGTTTTAGTAGAGAAAGAAGAGCTCTTACTCTGACCGTCTCTATGGGACACATAGTGAAGGTTTGCATCCAAAACCACATGAGCTAATTCAAATAGAGTGGTGCTTGGTGAGAATTAAACCAGAAATGCTCCAGGTAAATATCTGGGGGGGGTGGGAGGGAGAAGTTAGTTATTTATTTGGTTTGCTTTCCTTAGATTTCGCATCACACCCATTCAGCCTCCCTTCCCTTGTTGGTGGTTTTCCTCCCCCTGTACCAGGAAGGCTGGAGCAGAGCGAGCAGCACTGACTCACTGCAGCTCCAGAACTGAAGTGAAACGTGTCTATTTTCATCTCTAACGGAGGGGCTGGGTCCTGCATTCTTCCCTGGTAAGAATTTACATACACAGAAACGAAGAGCGTCTAAACACGGAAAGCGAAAGGGAGTGGGTTTGTTTCTCGCTCCCTAGAGCAGGACTAGATCCTGTTCTCACCAAGGTGCTCTATGCACGGCTGAAGGCGAACGGGTTTATGTCATCGCATGCGCAACAGCCGCGCAATGTCCTAACACAACAAAGAGCAATATAACTCAAAAAGTGTTGTACCTAAACCTTGCCTTCCTCTGCATCACTCAGACCCCTGGAAAACATCCAGGGGAAAAGGCCTCTTTCGTAAAACCAGAAAAATCGCCCTGTCCTCAACTGATTTCCATAGTTCAAGACATTCAGAAAAAAAACCAGGAAATTACAGGGTCCTGACATTCCTAAAAGAAAACATGGAGAAAGAAAACCCTTTCCATCCCCTCAAACCTTTGCATGTATCACAAGCAGGAATGGGGATGGCCAGGTAGCGGAGCAAAGAAACTAAGGGAACAAGAAACAGTTTTTCCCTGTAGTAGTCCTTTTTAATAGCCAGAGCATCAAGACTGAACTAACTGTTGGTCCAATAAAACCACAGGTATTGAACTCTGTCATTTTTGGGTTCAGAAGAATGTTTTTGGTGATGTGAGGAAGAGGCGATGCTGCTCTGCATTTCCTTGGAGTAACCAAGGAAAAATGCTTGGTAAAGGATGAGTTTCCAGGTGGTGTGAAGCATTAATGCATGGAGCTTCCCTGCTCCTATTATTTCCATGCTAAGTTAGAAAAGAAAATAAATCCTTTATAATGCAGTAATTACCGTGATGCCTTTTGATTTGAATTTTCTATCAACTTCTTGTTGGGAGAATGTGAATACTTGCAAAGCTATTACTATCAGATAATCTAAAAGAAGTCATATGAATTCTACATTATCTATGTAAATGCCTCTGTAAGATGCAGTGAGATGGTTCTTTTTTTGGTAACAGGCTGCACAATCAAATGCTGTGCAGTTCTGGTTCAGAATGTCCCTCTTTCTCCAATTAGAGAAGATCAATCCCATGGTGATCACTTTGCCATTGATTTTCAGTGATTTAAAACATAGGCTTGACCTACGAACATTAATAAACTTTGTTATATTGTCCTGCCTTGTTAAGAGACTTGCTAATATTCCAAACAAGGTTATGAATCAGCACTTCTTAATATTAAAGAAGTGTCAGCTATATATTTCCTACATTTCATGCCTCATGTAATAATGTAAAAGGGGTGGACATTGCATCAAGTCAGATAAACTGATACAGAACAATACTATGGTGACAACTGACCTTGAAACAGATGAAAGATTAAATTTGACTTAATCTGAGAAAGGAGCTTGGAAACTTTAAGCAGCCTCTTATGGGCCTGCCTCCTTCTTTCTAGTGGTATTGGGGAATTATCAGAGCCATTTCAGCTCCATGGAGGTGCATCACAGAAGTCAAGCAAGAAGGTCCTCCAGCCCCCATAAGCGACTACTGACTGCAATGTCTTGGCCACGCTAATTTTCTAGCTCCCAGGCAAGGGTTTTCCCACCTGGACATTGCTCCATTGCTTTCTATCATTCCTGCTGGCTGGAGAGGTGTTCCTATAAAGGAAACATTTCTTGATGGCCACGCTGCATTTTCTCCCTACATAGCTCCTGGATCCATTTGCGCACGCCAGGATACAGCGCTCTCCTGCAGACAGGAGCAAACGCTGGGCCCACTGCAATCCATGGAAAATCCCCACTGGAGGAGAATGGTTTCAAAAGCAGGATACTCATTTGTCTATATGAGTATTATTATGTCATTTTGGCTAGGCATGTATATTCACATATACACACAAACGCGCACACAAATATATATGTATAAACCAACTTCCTTTCAGCCATGTACTGAGGGCTCTTCTTTCTCCCATCAATCAACCCTTCTAGTTTCTGGAACATTTCACCTCATTTTCACTTGGTCGCTTTTAACTAGATACTCTTTTTCCAGACAGCAAACGACCAACTGTGCGCGCTGTTCCAGCCCTGCTTTCCACACTCATGGTGCATCCTCCCAGCGCCGCGCTGCAATACCTCCTCGCCTGGTGCCTCTCCTCTCCTCTGCTCTCTCTGCAAAGCCACAGCACATCTACCCTCTACCATCACCTCCAGGCCTCTTCTCTTTACCTTCCCTAGGAGCCTCTCTGTCCTTCGATGTCAGGCTCTTCCCATCACCTCTATGAATTCTGGCTGGGGTTTTCACTTTCAGACTCCTTATTTTTGGCCTGTCATTTGAATAACTTTCGAGTCATTGTTCCTATCGAGCCAACATTTATAAATAGCTCTATGCATTGCAGGTACGTGATAATCAAGCGCTTTGATTTTTGAGCCGTTTGGTTGCTAAATAATAGCAATAAAAAGCATGCAAGCAGCACGGGCGTTAGCCCAGGAAACGTTTCCACCATTAAAGCTTGCAGGAGGCAGATGCTGAATCTGGTAAAAGAAATTAGGATTATTACTAATGAGTGTTATGATTAAGTTTACAACACTAAATGGTGAGGTGTCATAACAGCTGAGGGTAATACCTGGGAGCTGCTTTTCAGAAAAGCAGCAATCTTTTCGAAGGAAGAGAAGGAAAAGCCTTTTGTGTGTGGAAAGTCACTATTTATCTTAGAAAAGCAGCATAAAAACCCACTTATACAGATCACTTCCACCGTGATGTAAAAACCCAGAGACAAAAGGCTCAGTTAGCTTATTCTTACAGCTGCAAAGCGTGTGTATAGCTCTGTGAATGTACAGGTATTAATGTTTCCTTCAGGAAAACCTAGGAATGCTCGAAGCCACCTAAACTGATACAGGAAGAAACCTTCCACTCCCCTCAAAATCAGCTATAGTCTTCAAAGTGGAAAGAAAGCACAACTGATCCCAAGGGAAGGTATCTGCCTAACTGTACATATCTCCGTGTATTTACTGTAGGCAAATTTGCAGGCAGCAAGAGGAATCCCAGCACTGGTCACAAATACACACTACAACAGCACAGCCCTGCTCAGGTGAGTGGGACTTGTGCCTCTGTCTGGGAGGGGGGGGCTCTGCATATCAGGCTCCAGCCGCCCTTCAGAGGGGCGTGTATATTATCTATTCATTCCATTTAGAGCTATGGACATACATATAAGGGCTGTAGGCTTAAAGATTGGTATATAGAGCACCTGAAATCAAACAGCACCTGATTTAAGGTATTGCTAAGCAGAGCGATGCTCCCTGTTACAGGTAGACCCAGACAGGGCTGTTCCCCTGGCTGCACAGGACAACAGGGACCAAACCTACTCTTCCTTCTCCACATCCCACCATGGGGCACGATGTGCCCGAGGTGCACAGGGGCACAGCCCTTGGGGCAGACCCCTGCTGTCTCCCCAGTGCAGAGCAGGGTGGCTGCTTGGGGGGGACCCTGCTCCCCATCCATCAGCTATGGTGCTACAGAGGCCCTGGCATGACAAAGACTTACCTACAGGAGCGGCCTTGGAGGCTACTCCAGCGGATAAAATTACCCAGAGACAGAAATCTTCATCAGATTATGGCCTTTAAATAGAACCCCAAAAAGGCCAAGTTCCAGTAATTCTTTGGGGCTAATTCTTCATTTAATTTTCTATCAGGATGCAGATTACAAAAAAACCCCGATTTCCAGAGAGAAATTCAGTATTCTAAACGAATGAAATATGTGTTCGCCAAAAAAGCTGTTAACACACGGCTGGGGCTGCCACAAGCCTCATTCTACAGTGTTGTCTTAGAGAATACTGGTACTGGTACAATTAAAACCCCTTATTGATAAAGTAATTTCTTATTGTGCTGCACTCCAGCCTTTTAGGATCATTGTTTTGCTGTTAATAGAATCTCATTAGAGGCGAGGGGGGGGTTAGAGTCATTTTTTAGCACACAGGATTCGCAATTTCTAAGGCAAAAAACCCAGGGAGTGTAGTGCTGTAAAAATCCCTTTCAGTAGGGGTCTAATCTTTCCCACAGTGAAATCAATTGGGGCTTTACTATTGCATCAAATGCAATGGATTTGGCCCCAGATAGTCTGGATTTAACAGGAGCAACCTTGCTCCCCTGAGCATGGGCGCTATGCGCGTTCCCCAGGTCAGGCCTGCAGTAGCAATAGTCTCTTCTTAGAGATCTGTTGTTCAGCAACGACTGCTTCTGTCCTCCACTATAGAGACGTGACAGACCCCAGGAACTGCTAATGAACAGGGAGAGCCTCTCTGAGGCCGTGCTGTTGGGAAACATCATTCCAAGAGCCCTCTTGCTGCTCACAATAGTTCATGGCTCTTTTGGGGAGCACATCCAGTATCTCTCCTATCGGCCCTTACAGTTTCGCTCCCGTAACCTACAGTATCGGAGCAATTCCCCACAGGTTTTAGAGGAAAGAAATCCGCAATCATCAAAATGTTAATTTTGACAATGACAAAGAGTACACGCATTAAAAATGCATCAGCCCTGTCATTAAGGCATTATTCAGCAAAACCAGCTCATCATGCTAAACAGAAAGCAACCAGAAGGAACCAGGTATAAAAGGAACGTTCCGCCAAGCTTGTATTTATGGGGACCAGTCCAATCCATACTGCGCAAGATACTCGACCAAGCAAAGAGCAAACAAAACCACATCCTTTATGTGATGAAATGGGAACTCCTGATAATACTCTAAGTCATGACTCAAGGGAAAATGTCAACTGAAAGCTCAGATCAGAGGAAGGTTTGTAATACAAACCTGGCTGTTTAAAACAGTGCTTTCCATCGCTGTTCCTGCAGCGCTTGTGAATGTGGCTTGTGTTATGGTGCTGAACTGACTAGGATTTAGCAGCTGATGGTGTCTTTTTAAAGCGTAATTTAACATTATTTCTGAGGCTGTTGAACATACCAAACTACAAGGAAAAAAATCCGCTTTCAAGTGGTATTAGAGAAACACGAGGATCAGAGTGCTAGCATCAAAGATGTGTCTAAAGAATAACAGATCCACACATCTGTGAAACAACGAGCACTCCACTCGCTACTGAAGGCAACAGAGTAAGATTCCTTTGGCAGTTGTTGGAAATAATTAAGCAGAACATAGATGGCCTTTCAATTGCTAAGCAAGAGACAGAGAGAAAGACATCCTCCATCATCCCACCTCTTGCTCACGACCTAACGCTCACCCCATGTCTGGCTCGTCCATGTTAAAAATCATTCTTAGCCTGAGCTTATGGGAAGGATCCATTCAAAAAGGCTATCTCATCACAGTACTCTTGGTCTTGCTTTAAAATGGCTCCTGATCTAACTCGTTTCAGGCTGAAACGTGGTCTCACAATTGCAACTACGAGGCAGCAAAACCTGGGATCATCTGGGCGTGCGGAGAGGTCTCAAATGGGGAAACATAGGGATGATCACACCCTGCTCCTTGTCTCTGCCAGTCCTGGGGGCAGAGGAGCGGGGGAAAAAAAGACTGGAAGCATGAATGCTATGCCTGCATTTTCCTAAGCACAGCATCTGAGAGGCTAACCAGGCTTTAACCAAAGGCTGTGCCCTGCTGCTGAGATTGGAGAGAGGGACAGATGCACCTCTTCTTCTGTGTTGGAGATGACGCATGGCTTGGCTAGTGATGGGAATCAAGGCTCCCTTGCTTGTGACTCCCGCCTGCAAGTAGCATTTGGGGAGTCCTGAGCTCTTGGGGGTATGGGGAGGGGCAAAGAAGCCACCACCTGAGCTCCAGCTGGGGAAACAACCTCTTGGCCCTGAACAAGGTGGGGCCTCAGGCTGATGAGCTCTGGGTGCTTCCCGACCAGCTGAGCGTGAAGCTGGCTTCTAGTCCTGCTCCTACCGCGCTGGTACCGTGGGGTGAGGGTAAAGGGGGGCATAACCCCCACGAACCGACTGGCCACAACCTGCTCCCCAGCAGCTACCCAGGAGGGGAACGGGGGTGTCCCCAGGGGGGCGGGCGTGCTGGCTGCTCGCCGCCTCCCCACCCCGCACAACGCGGCTGCGGTGGGGCGGCATCCCGGGCTCCGACGGCAGGCACAGGCGGAGCCGGGACCGCCCCGACCCTGCGGGCAGCCCGTGTCCGGCGGTGGGGACCGCCGGTCCCCCTGTCCCTGCCGGAGAGGAGCGGGGGGCCGCGGGCCGGTCGGTGCCGGGGCTTCCCGGCCGCGGCGAGCAGCTTCGCCCCCCGCGGCGGCCCCGGCACCCCGAGGGCCGGTTGCGGCGTGTTCGTTCCTACGAGGCTTGGCAAAGCCTTCCCCGTCTCCCCAGCCGCGGGCTTGCTCACACGCACACACACGCACACGCACACGCACACAGAGGAGCAGGCATCACCCCCCCACTTTCCGCAGGGGAACAGGGCGTCCGAGCTCCCCCCGCCCTGGCAGAGACACAGACAGAGTGAAACATTGCAAAGCGTAGGAAAAGATGGAAAAGGTGCTACCTTGGCAACTAGAGGAGGTTAGGAGCCAGCTGGTGGGCTGGGGGCGGTCGCGCTGCCTGCCTGCCTGCCCGCCGCCGGTACTCTCCTCGACTACGCGTATTCTTAAGCAATAACAACGTAATCCGTATTATCCACCCAAGAATACCCGTCACCGAAGAGAGTCAGAAAGCTGCTGCTGTTGCTGGTGGTGGCGGTGGAAGTGCTGCACCGGGACAATAAATCCATAACTATAATTCCCCTCTAGAAGAAGGAGAATCCACAAGGGTTGCCGAGTGATCTTGTCCCATATCCAATGGACGCTGAACCTTCCCATCCTGCGGAGGCAAACGAGAGGAGCAGGCGTTTAATACACACGCGTCCAGTCCCTCTGTTCTCCTGCTGCCTCACTGGAGCGGGCAAGGTCTCGCAGGCGAGGTGAAAGGAAATAAATCAAAGTAAGGCTGAGTTTACCTGGTGACAGCCTGGTTTCCCCCTCTGTGCTTCTCTCTGGCATCCTATTCCCTGGCCGTGTGCTCCATCAGTTCTCTCTGAGAGCTTGCAAGAGATGTCACATGCAGCAACAGATTCCTGTAAGAGAGATAGACGGTTAAACACACAAATATTACAAATCTATTTGCATAGGTGGGCTTGGGAGAGCTCTGATAAAGCAGCAGCCACGCCTGAAAGACTTTTCATCTGGGCTTTGGAAACGTATTTTACAAGTCCTGACTCACACTGACTCGATGTGCTACCAAGAGGAGGGAGGGCGGAAAGGAGAGCGGCAAAAGAGAAAGAAAATCAAAGACACAGCAAAAGGCTCCGAGCTCAAGCAGAGGCGCTCGCTCCTGTGCCGGGCCTCCCCGGTGCCATCAAAAACCCCAAGTGCCATCAGAATTTAAGGCGAGAAAAAGGCTTCAAAGTACACATCCAGCGCGCTTGGCTCCCCGCGTGTGCCCGAACGGCAGCTCCCGGCGGCTGCAAGGCACCGAGCCGGGCGGGCGGCTCCGCGGCAGCGCAACCTCCGCGCTGACACCCGCCGCCCCCCCGCACGCATTCGCAAAAGGCGAACCGGGGATGGGGATGGGGGGGGGGAGAGAAAAAAAAATAATAATAATAAAAGAAGTTATTTCCAAACGGTGCCTGCGGCTCTGCCTGTCACCCGGAGCGTTCCCTTATCAGCAGCGCTCGTACTTGGGGGGGGGGGGGGGGGGGGGGAGGCGGGAGGGGGAAGCTTTGTCTGATGATCTGCCGCGGTGATAATAAACGTTTATTGTTCGCCCAACTAAATAGAAAGGATCTCTGCAACGTCATGGCACAGCACACTTCTCCTGGCGATTGGGAACTTCGCCGGGTTATTTCACCCCGGCACCCGATGCTTGAGGACCAGACAGCTTCTGTAGGAGCGTCGGGTGAAAAGTGGGGGGGGGGGGACGGGGACACTGGCAACGCGCGGCCAGACCCGCGCAGAGCGGGGATGCTCCGCACTTCTGCAGCCAGGAGTAATTATGCAGCACGCACCGCTCTCATTATCCACCGCACTCGGTAACTGACCAGCTTGTTGATTAGATTCCGACTGAAATTAATACAAGATGCAGGGTTGGACTTGATGATCTTAAAGGTCTTTTCTAACCTGGTTGATTCTATGATTCTAATGCTTGCTTTTTCTACAGATTCCTTCCTTAACGTGAGCCCTGGCTTTCCTTGACATATTACCACTATGCTTCCTATGAAAACATAGGAGAAGCATGTGTTTTGTAAGTCAGACTCTGAATTTGAAAGAAAAGAGAAAAACAAAGAGAAAAAGAAAAAACAATACTTTGATAGCCACACAATCTTAAATTAAGAAAAATTAATCCCATTCGCTCTCTTCTATTTTAATCTCATTTTAGGTGTAATTTCCTATATTCCTCTAACAGCAAGCTTTCAAGTCGTATTCTAAATGGCAGCTGGAAAGTAAATACCAAACACTGTCATTTTTCCCCGCTGTGAAATTGAAGGCTGCAACCCCATTTAGCTGCCGTTGCAACTCAAATAACCGATGCGGTGGCTTTCCTTCAACTTGAACAAAAGCCGTTTGAAAAGAAGTAAAACGCACCGAGTCGTGGCGAAAACACTCTACGGCGGCACACCTGGACCGATGCTCCCCGAAATCTGGAGCCGCTCCACAAAAGAATTAGGCAAAAATCCAAACTTTGGGGTGTAGGGGATTATTTTTTGGTGTTTTCATATTAAAACACGAGATTCTCGGGGAAATCCATGCGGTTCTCTGTCCGTCTGGCACTGCCCTTCCCCTGAACGGCACCCCCCCCCAACCCCCCACTAATACAACACCTGCCGAAACTTCCCCTGCCGGGCCCCGCACCGACCCGCATAGACCCGCCGGGCCCTTCAGCACCGGGCTTGCGGACAGCTCCGGGCAGCGCTGAGCACCTCTCGCCGCTCCGCACCTCCTCCCGCCGGCGGGTCCCTGCCCGCCCCAGCCCAACCCGGTACCGGCGCTCCCGGTCGCATCCCCCCCCCCTCCCTTCTTCCTCCTCCACCCTCCCCTCCACCCCCCCCCGGGCATGCTGAGCACCGGGGGAGCGAACCCCCCGCCGCGCTGCCCGCCTCGCACCTTCCCCGCTGCATGCGGGAGGTGCCGCCTCGGCACTAAATACCTTTGTTCACCGGCTCCGAAAGCCATGTTTACCGGCGCTTCCCCGCAGAAAGAACCCGGCTACCGGGGCCCCAGCACGGCGGGGCCGGGGAAGGGCCGCGGGGGAAACCTCCACCGCCTCTGCCGTGCCTGGGGAGGGCGGGGAGGCGGCCGGAAGGGAGGAGAACGGGTGGAGGGAATTAAACAATTAAGCTATCAGCAGCGGAGCTCTGAGCAGAGCTCGGGTTTGCCACGAAAAGCGAATTTCAGAGGGGGGGGTGATACCGAGCCCATCCGTCAATATAGAGGCACGATGGGGCTGCGAGAAATTGGTCTGAATTGGGGGGGGGGAGCAGAGGGGAGGTGTGAGGAAGGGGGAATAAAAAATTAAAAATTAAAACAAAAAGGAAGGGAAAGGAGGAAGGAAGAAAATATTCACACCCGCTCAAAGGCAGCCTCTTCCTAAAATCGCTGGAAGCTTGCTCCTTTTGCCACCTACCCGAGTAACCACCAGAAATCCACCTCTATTGAAGCGCTTACCCTTTAAATCCAGGCTTCGAGCAGAACTCCAACTGTGTGTAAAACCAGGGAGTCATCTGATGTGTGATGGGGAACGGGCTGTGGGCAGCGGCAAGCAGCTTTCTCTCCTGGTGCCGGATTACCATGTTAACAAACCCCGGGAAGGGACCCGGCGCCTCTGGCTGGCCATGTCTCGTTGCTTTCACACATCGGCGGCTGCTCTTGCTTCCCATGTCCCCGGCGATCGCCTCTCAGATGAATGTGGGCTTCCAGAAAAGGAGTCAGGGGGGAGAGGAGGAAAAAAAAATCGCCTAATGCAATCAAATCGATCTGATCTACACCATCTGTCGCCTGCCACTACACACAAGCGTTAAAATAGGAAAACGGGAGACACTGACAGCTCAGGAAGGTTGTTCTGCAGAGTTCATTTTTAGCAGAGCATAATTGGGTATGGACAGCATACAGTTACCAAAGCTGCTGTTAACCATCCAGTAGAGGATCCCAAACATGCTAATGGTGGATTAATTGAGGAAGATCTGACGTGCAAGCTTCATAGTCTCTTATTCATGACTTCCCAACGGGAAAGGACCAATGCCGTGTGGGACTATGGTAACACAGAGTCAAAGAGCTGCTAAGAAAATGGCTCTGTGTTCATAGCACCTCTCTCTGATAACAAACATATGTCGACCAGAACCATTTAGCATGATGGGGGAAATGAAATTTTCTTAGCCAAGGTTAGCAATTCCCATCGCTTGCACTTAAAGACAAGGAAAAAATGGACTGTGGGGTGAGATGCTTTCGAGTACTGGTCTCGGGATGTGCAGCTAGTGAAAGCCAATGGCTCCTGCTCAGATAGGAGGGGGGTTAAACCCCAAATCTCTTACTTCTTACTGTGACCAAAGTGCATCCATAGCAAAGCTCTAAACATGCAGCGCTGCTAATTTCATCAGGAATGACGCAAGGTTGTTTTAATGCCAGGAACCCTTTTGACTTTTTCCAGTGGGAATGGCTTTTGGGCAAGACATTTCCGATCACTGAAATTTGACATGATCTCAGATAAATATGATTTGGGGGGGTGGGGGCGGGAGGGGGGGGGGGGGATGGAAAGGGGCGGCGAGTTGGGAAGAGACACAGTGTGCATCCAGACCTGCAATCACCCTTGCGGCCAACACTCCAATTTGGTCGCGTTTTCCAGTCTTTCCTGAATAATGAGGTTATGGAGACGTATGTGCAATTATTAAAGCGCTGTATGTACACAAGCCACAGACGTCTACAGCAGCGGCAGCCGCGTCTACGCTCACAGACGGGCAGACAAAGTGCGCCCGTCGGGGAGCTCTTTTCCGCTCCCTGATAAATCCATCACCAGCGGGGAGGAAAGGCAGCCAGGATGAACGGGAGGCGAAGCCCCCTTCAGACCTCCCAGACCCGGGTGGAGGCGCCGGGACCGGGGCCGAGGGGGGGAGCGGGGCTGGGCGCTGTCCGCCCTTGTGGTGCTGAACAGCAGCGGCCCGGCCCCGCAGACAATGGCCAGGCGCGACGTGGCCGTCACCGCCGTCCGTTTCCATCTCGCCCATCTCTTCAGCAGAGAACAATAACGCTAAAAACACGAATGTAAACGTTCCGGTAAATAGGGTTTTTTTTGGGGGTAATTCTGGAGTTAACCGCTTGCCTCTCCTGGAAGTTTGTGTTAATCTCTTTAGAATAAATGTAACAGTTATGAATTAGATTAGCCTCGAAAACGTAGCCTAAAGACAAATCGAACAATTTACCCGATCTTTTGTTTCAATATACATTAATTAAGCACTGCTGCCTACCTACATAGCATTCTTGGGTCCCGGCCACAGTGCCGAGCCATCAAGCCTCTCTGCCTTTGTTCGCATTTGCGTCCAACTATTGCCCTCTGCAGGTCAGGGCCCAGCCGCGGCGAGCGCTCTCCGGGCCCCCTTCTCGAAGAAGAACTTAGTGTTGGTTTTGCTTCTGCAACGCGAGGGCTCGGGCTCGTCGCTTTAGGAGGGGCTACGAGCGGGGAGAGCTGGCCCCAGAACGGAGCAGTGCTCCGCCTGTCCCCAGTTCCAACCGCGGCCGGGGGAGCAGAAGGCAGAGCAAGGCGAAGTGCCGCTCGTTGTTTGCTC
The DNA here is from genome assembly GCF_963264785.1 of Psittacula echo. Classification (NCBI taxonomy): domain Eukaryota; kingdom Metazoa; phylum Chordata; class Aves; order Psittaciformes; family Psittacidae; genus Psittacula; species Psittacula echo. The sequence goes on from NC_137740.1 coordinate 64,171,468, forward strand.
TCGCCCCTTCTCTGCGTTCGACTGAGGGAAACTCCCCAGGCAAACCTGCCCTTTCCCAAGGGTTTGCCGAGGAACAAGGCAAAAACCCAGCACCAAACAGGTCCAGGCGGGCTCCGGCGCTCGGGATCCCGCCCGACTTCGCTCCGCCGGGCAACTTTTCCTTGGGCACAACTTGAGAGTTTGCCTCCCTCGCTCCCGCTCCCAGGGAAGCCAGGCGGGCTGCGAGGGGGCAGCCCTACATCATTCCCTTCCTCCCCCAGCCCCTATCCCAAAGGATAAGATGCGGGTCCCGCGGGAGCTTCGGGCACCGCCCGGTGCTGCACAAAACGCCGCGCCAAAACAAAAAGCCACCCCAATGTTAGAGCGATCCACTCATTGTCCCTTGTGATTCAGAACCAACAGTGCCCAACAGAAAGCAGCCGCTCCCTGTGGTTCCCCCAGCACACCTGAGCACAGGATTGTGCGGAGCCGCTTTACTCCCGCTTCCTACCCGGTGTTAACAGCTCCCGCGGGCTGCCTGTGCCCCGCTGCCCTATTGCCGCTAACACCAGGACGCCGCTTCCTCGCAGCGGGGCGGGGATGGAGGGGGATGGAGGGGGATGGAGGGGGATGGAGGGGGATGGAGGGGGATGGAGGGGGATGGAGGGGGATGGAGGGGGATGGGGCGGCGGAGCCGGTCCCTGGCGCAGGCTGCCCGAGGAGGAGGAGCAGCCGCGCACCCCACGCTGCCGCAGAGGCGGACACACAGCGCCCTTTTGTCTGCGCCGGCCCCGCGGGGCTCAGCCCGCCTGCGCGGCGCGGAGCGGTGCGGAGCTGCGCGGAGAGGCGCGGAGCTGCGGCGCCCCCTGCTGGCAGCGCACGGTGGCGCAGCTCCCCCTCCTTTCCCCCACCGCTGTATTCCTACCCCGGCACCTGAGAGGGGGGAAGGATTAATTGGGAATATTGAGGAAAATCTCAAGTGCTTTGGCCGGTGGGGTTGGAAGGTGATCCTGCCCCTCCGCTCTGCTCTTGTGAGACCCCACTTGCAGCACTGTGTGCAGTGCTGGTGTCCTCGACATAAGAAGGACATGGAGCTGTTGGAGCAAGTCCAGAGGAGCTTGAGACGCACTGTAGCTGAACATCCCGAAGACTTTCTAGCTGGAGAATTGGGTGGAGAGAACCCCCATGAGGTTCAACAAGGGCAAGTGCAGGGCACTGCACCTGGGGAGGAAGAACCCCAAGTACCAGCACAGTTTAGGGGTGACCCACTAGAGAGTAGTTCAGCTGAGGAGGATATGAGTGTATTGGTGGATGAGGAGTTGACCATGAGCTGGCTCTTGAGCCAGGAGGGACAAGAGTGTCCTGGGGTGCATCGGGAGGAGTGTGGCAGCAGGTCAAGGGAGGTGATTCTTACCCCTGTACCGACCCTGGTGAGGCCACATCTGGAGCACTGTGTTCAGTGCTGGGCTTCTCAGTACAAGAGAGACAAGGAGCTACTGAAGAGGGTCCAGTGGAGGCCACAAGGATGCTCAGGCGTCTGGAGCAGCTCTGCATTGAGGAGAGATTGCAGGAGATGGGCCTGTTTATTCTGGAGAAGAGCGGCCTGAGAGGGGATCTCATCAATGCAGATCAATAGCTCAAAGGCGGGTGCCAGGAGGATGGGGCCAGACCCTTTCCAGTGGTGCTCTGTAACAACACGAGGAGCAATGGCCATAAACTAACACACACCAAGCGTCACCTCAACATGAGGAAGAATTTCTTTACGTGAGGGTGTCAGAGCCCTGGCACAGGCTGCCCAGGGGCTTGTGGAGTCTCCCTCTCTGGAGCCATCCCAAACCCACCATGGACACGTTCCTGTGTGCCCTGCTCTGGGTGGCCCTGTCTTGGCAGGGGTTGGACTGGGTGATCTACAGAGGCCCCTTCCAACCCAAATGATCCTGTGATGCTGTGTACCAATATGGCTGTTACCCAGGAACATTGGACTTGTTTATCCTGAGAGCCCAGCTCTCTGATTGTCTGGGGCATGATACCCAGTTCATAAACTGATGGAGATCCATTTCAAAAGCGCTTACTTTCTCTGGCCCTACTATTCCCCTTGGAAAGCTGTTCCAGAATCTCATAACGCAGCTTCTTAAGATTTCCAGCCCACATTTATTAGGGCCCCGTTTATATCCATTTGTTCAGATGCCAATTTTGTCCTTGAACTTAATTAGCTCTGATATTTACTCCCCTCACAGTGTACTAATATTCCTTCTCATAATTTCTTTTGTCTAAATCAAGCTTTTCAGTCTTGTCTTAAAAGATAGAATCTTCATTTCCCTGATTATCCGCATATCCTAGCAACTTATGAAAACTGGGTCGTGACCAACACCCAGAAATGAAGGTTTTCAAAAGGGTTCATTATTCTATCCGTTTTCTATTTGACCAAGATACAAGTAAGGAGAATGATTAGCATAAGGTCAGACAAACCACAATTCTTCTGACTTCAAGTTCTTTCGCAATCTATCAGGGACATGAGTTCTGAAAGGCTTGTGGTTTATAACTTGGCATTACATCAATGCACATTTATATACCAATATATCATCTCCTGGAGGGGAAGAATAGCCTTGTAGTCAAGAAGGTACATTACAAATCTGGACATTTTGCTTTGAACACCAGGTCTGCCATAAGCAACAGAGGTAACTTTGGTGAATCCTTTAGTCTTTTGCCACATTTCACCAGTTTTAAAATGAGGCCAGCAATATTGGCCTTGTTGTCACTTCTTTTTCCTTCCCAGATGCCTACTCACATTGTTATGCTGTCGGAAGAAGTGCCTCTTTTCTGGGTACTCCTGGTACCACTCTGAAGTCCGGAAGTGTCTTTGACCCTGAAGCTGATGGTTACACATAGCCCCTACTCCTATAAAGTCTACTTTAAGGGTCTGTCGTTAAAGCTGTTCGTAAGCACAGTAGGAGCAAGAGTTCCTGAGATCTGCAGCCCATTGATTACATTAAAATCCTTCTCTATTACTAAACTAAATCCAGGGGCCAGCAGTAAAGTCTGAGACTAACTGCAAAGCTACACCCTGACTTCTGGTTTTCAAGTCTTTGCCTGGTTGACAACCAAGTCAACACTTCATTACATATTATTGCACACAAACATATGCACAATTCAACACCTTTTCTTCATCAGTTTTCCCTTCAGACGTCAATTTCTGATCAGGTAATACAGGACAGAAACTGGACTAAGGCTGGAAGTCCCAGCAACCCCATAGCTGGAGTGGTCCTGGTAATGACAAACGCTATCCTTGTTCTTTCCCAGCAGTCCGGGTGTGGAAGGGTGAGGCTGAGCACAGAAACAGAGAGCACTCTCTTGGGCTGAGGTGAAGCAATGATATTTATGGGAGTAATTATCACAGAGAAAAACTGGAAAAATATGATTACAGCAAATTGTAACTCTCTCAGATATGTTCTTCGTTGTTAGAAATAGCTCAGCTGAGACCAAACCAATATGAACAACAGGCTGGGAGTGTCAGACGCTGATCCTCCAGAGGCTGGTACCATCAGACCCTCTGAGCAGAGCAGGATCCAGCTTCAGCATATTACAGAGCTGGGTGTCAGCAGCCTGTGCTTCTTCCAGGCCATTGTTCTTATGTGAAAACAGCCTATCAGAATGAGAGCTACTGGGTTCCCTGTTCTCAAAGCTCACCTGGAGATGATGCTCCTAAAGGCCGCTGGTTGGAGAGGGTCCTTCTCTCAGAGCCAGGCAGTTCCCTTACATTTGTTCATCCACAGTTGTAGCCAGTAAGTGCTGCTGAGCACTGGGACCCCCTCTTGGCTTCAGATGTTCTGTTTGCCAAACGTATGAGGCTTCCAGAGAGCTCTTGCCATGGATGTAGCCATGGACTCACCTCAGCCCTTGGGGGGTGAGTAGGACCCTGCTTGGACAATGGGTTCTGCTGAAGAAATCCCAGCAGCCCAAAGCAGATCACGGGACCACAGCCTATAATAAGGTGTTGAGTCCTGAGGACCTTAAGGGAGATGTACATAACAGCATCAGAAGGACATGGAGCTGTTGGAGCAAGTCCAGAGGAGGCCATGAGGATGAGCAGGGGCTGGAGCAGCTCCTGTATGGAGACAGGCTGAGAACATTGGGGCTGTTCAGGCTGGAGAAGAGAAGCTGCGTGGAGACCTCATAGCAGCTTCCAGTACCTGAAGGGGGCTCCAAGGATGCTGGAGAGGGACTCTGCGTCAGGGACTGTAGCGATAGGACAAGGGGTGATGGGTTCACACTGAACCAGGGGCAGTTCAGGTTAGATCTAAGGCAGAAGCTCTTCCCTGTGAGGGTGCTGAGGCGCTGGCACAGGGTGCCCAGAGAAGCTGTGGCTGCCCCATCCCTGGCACTGTTCAAGGCCAGGTTGGACACAGGGGCTTCGAGCAACCTGCTCTAGTGTGAGGTGTCCCTGCCCACGGCAGGGGGCTGGAACTGAATGAGCTTTAAGGTCCTTTCCTACCCAAACCACTGTGGGATTCTATGAACTGCAAGCTTTGGGGGTTGTATGGAAGGAGAGGGTACAGCAAAGGAAAGGAAGCCTCAAAGGAGGCACTATGTTTCAGCAGCAATTCTGTGTGCCCTGTGTGCAGAGGGGTCTGAACATGGCTTGTGCAGGGAGGTTTTATGCCTTCATATTTATGTGATGCTTTGGGTTGATACGTCTTCTGCACCAGGGTGAATGTTGTGTCTCTGAGTCAATTATATCTGGGGAGAGATCTTCACCACACTCCCATGGCAGAACATTCTACGTGCTTCAAGCAGCTAATATCTTGCAACCAAAGTTTAGACGTTTTTAGAAGCAATAACCAATGTTGTGTAAAAACAAAATCACCACTTAATAAAGTAGTGAACTGTTCTCATTTAAATGTACCTACCCCCTGGATCAGATGCAGCAAAGAAGTTCTTCAGGCGACTTGAGAGCTCTGTAGGTGTTTTTGCTGCTCTCAACCAGTCTGTGAGAAGAATTATAAATGGTATTTACCTTTTAATTAAACAAAACACCTTGCAAATGAAACCCATGCTCTTGCACGTCAAAACGTAGTTAACATCCTTTTCCAGTGTGCATCCTATGGCTCTCTGACAGCCTATTGAGTCCACAGCCAAATCCAAACACACATCGCTCGTTCCCTTTCCCCCTACACTTTGGGCATCGTGCGTTAGATTTTAGCACATCCGAGAGGAAAAGAAAACCCACTCTGTAACTGACTGCTAATACTGAAACAGATTTTCTGCTTAATATTCTTATTGCTTAAAATCCCCACAAAACCCCCACGATAAAGTACATTGGTGTGTCCTGGCAATACCAGAGAAGCAGTGTGGGACACTTGTGTGACATATACCTTATTATCTTACGTAGACAATTTGACAGTGAACGACAGAACATCTTAGAGGGACTTAAGAAGATGATAAAAGCAACAGCTTTCACGTGAATACAGAGTCTAGTTCCTAACAGTTACCAGCTTTTTTTACATGCATCCTTGTACTTTGACATTTATAATTCACTGTAGTGCTGAAGCTCTGTCATTTTCTCACCATCAGGTTCTCTACGTGGCTGTACATGTCCTTTCTAATTAGTATATGTATTTGAACATTTAATCTCATCTCCCCACCTTATTATGCAGTTACACATTGATCTGTTCAGTGTCAACAGATTCTTTTGGCAAAACATACATAGTTCTGTGCTGCTCCTCTCTCTAAACAGGTACCCGTCTCTTCTCTTTTGTTGGCTGTAAACCCATTTTAACCTAAATGAAAGCATTAATTCACAATATACTTAATAATAGGCAAAAATAAATATCCTGCAGAGAAACGCTAACTCTTGAGATTACATTTTTATATACGCGCACACAGAGGTCATCTTTTATTGTGCATAGCATCTTCCTCATAGGGAACACCAAAGACCTTTTCAGAGGCGCTGATGCCTTTGCAACACTGATGAACATTATCAGACTTCTTTTACCTCGGAGAAGCAGTACAGAAACGTTGCAAAACTTACTCAAGGTAAGCTAAGAAAACAGTGAGACAGCTCCAGGTGGAGCAAGCCCCAAGGTCTCAGCACCTGACCTGAAACCCTTTGGCAAACACAATCAATATGAAAAGCAGGTTACGTTTGCAGCACCCAGTTCCAGAGCAGACCTTTCATCTCCTGCTCATCATTTCGGATTACTGGGGTGGTGCTGTACCATCGCCTAATATTCCTGTTTATTACTTAACTTGAAACTTAATTCAGTTGAAATCAAGGCCTTTTAATATGATGTTAAAATGGGCAAAGAAGGACACACCTTTAGTGACGGTCATACTGATGCTGAAGTCAAAGTATTTGTTTCAAGTGTTTTAAATATTACAGCTTCGTATTTGAAGCAGGGGATATTGAAGTGGTTGTACTGCTTAGAGCACACAATGAGAAAGAATAAAGCGGCTGCTAGCTGTGCTGTAGAATTAAAATATCCCCTCGACTGGTATTTAACAGATATATTAGGGACGAATTCAAAGCAAACTTCTCACGACTTTCAGCTGATAAACTTATTAATACAAATACTAACAGCTATTTTAAACGCTCATAAGGCATCTTGTAGTTTTGAGAGGTACCAGGTTTACTTTGAGAAGAAAACCCAAGCCCACAGCAGCAGCAAGCTTGGAAGAGTGTACAATGGTGCTAAAAAACATCTCAAAGAAAGCCAGTGTGCGCAGATGTCAGTCCATTGTTCATTCTGTTCAGTGGAAGAGCTGGGATTGTCACAGGCAACTAATTCCATGCTGATGGCCTTGGACTGGGGGAGCACAGGGCAGATCCTGCACTGCCTCCTCTAAGGGCTTCCCATCTTATTTTCAATGGGGAAGAAAATCTGCTCAGGCCAGCAGCTTTCACAGATATCGATCTTGACTTCTGCTGATGTGGAAAGCAGATGTAGGCAGCAGAAGAGAAGTTTTGTTGAGGGTTTTGTTTGCTGGTTTGTTTTTCCTTGGGACTAATTATTGATCCGTAAAGTTCCACTTGGTTTACACAAGATTAATGCACGGAATGGAGGAAAACAAGCTCGTATTCAGAGCTCTCCAGTCTGAGCGACTTTTCCAAGTGACCTTGATGGTGCTGGTTGGAGGTTTACCTCTTTATATTGCTTCAAATGGCTTCTAAAATATAGTCATAGGCACACCTATTCAAAAAACTAATCTGATGAAAAGCTGCCCTGGAAAACGTAAATAGCATCAAACAGCATCCAAATGGTCCTAAATACAAAATGGAAAGCAAGTGACTCATTTATGCATTTTAAATAAAAAGAAAATCTATGCAACATATTTTAGATTTATATTCTCACTCTACTTTTATGTTAATCTTTAAGAACCACAAAAGAAATCCTTTCTCCCTTTTAATATCTGGCTTGGGAAGAATTCCTATTCAGCCAGTGAGGATTTTCAGTAAGTAGAAAATGATTAAGGAGTTTAGAATACATTGCCTGGGTCAGAGGTGCCTTTGGAAACCAGACAAGTCTGTGCATTTTCCCAATCTTTTTCCTACGGCAGCTGAATACGAGTTGGAGGCTTTCCAAACCCAAGAGGAACAATGCATTGCCATGGCTGCACTCACAGCAAGCCGCGGCACAGCCTTGAGGAAGGCTGCAGCTTCATTGTGAAAGTTTGGAGAGTGTAACCATTAGGGTGAAAAGTTCCTTTATGAATGTGGAAAATAGTTGTTCGTTGAAGATAATCTGGTTTTTAATGAACAGCTCACTCTATCCTATGGCACGGGGTTGGAACTGGATGATCTTAAGGCTCATTCCATCCCAAACCACTCTACGGGTCTATGATTTGCTGGCTTTTTCGCTTTGTCAGGTGAGCTATTGCTGTTCCTGAGGTCTGGGGGTGGGAATCTCCGCTTCCAGCATCCCTAAAAGCCAAGCTTTTCCAGCATTTAGCAAACCTAAATCAGGCCACGGAACAGAATTGCCTCTCGAGTTCTGCTTTATTGCAGAGGATGCGTGCTTTGCCTGAAGGCAGGCAGCCTGCCCCCTGGGGATCAAACAGGCTTCTCAGAGCAGGCGTCTCAGCTTCGGTCTGCAGGAAAACGAAGCTCACTTTGTACTCGTGAGCATTTACATACAGCGTACGAGGAGTGCAGCAAGAGAAAGTTCACTACTATGAGCATATGTATCATTCTCTTTGATATACATCTCCTATTTTCTGATCCCATTACTTCAGATCAGCTCTAAGTCTTCTATCTAAACAGTCAGTCCAAAGGGAAAGTCCTTATTTACAGGCTGGATTAAGAGCTTTAACAAAAGGCAAGGCAGAAAGCCATTTATTTGCTATATCAGAAAAAGAACCGCTTTGTGTTTTATCACTCGCCACCATCTGCCAAATCTTTCTCTTTTCTTCACTTCCCCTCCAAACAGAAAGTAGAATGGGAAGCCCCCATTTCACAGCATGGATCAAGAAAAGAAAACAACAGCAAAAGCACATATTGTGCAACTTTCCCTTCTTGCCTTTAATGGTTTTACTTTTGCTTCGTCTCTCAGGGCTCCTGGAAGCATACGTGCGGAGCTGAAACACCTTGTGCTGCCTTGGTAGACCTTTCCCGAAGCCTTTTCTTAAGGAGCAGGTATTTGGAGGAGGACAAGACTGGAAGGTGAGGGAAGGGCTGGAGCAGAGTTGCCTTCAGCTGAGCCAAAGGCCAGTCTTTCTCCATAGCATCGGGCAATGGGAGGAGATGCACCAACCACAAGAGGAGAGGGCAGGCAGTGGGCAAAGAAACACGTACAGTAGCTTCAGGAAGCAAACAGAGCAGGTAGGTCCAAAGGGATCAATGATGCAACACATGGAGGGAGCATGGTGGAGACCAGGAGAACCTCTTCTCCCAGGCAGCTCTGCAGATCCTGCCAGGGCCTCCCCAGGGCAAACCCTGCAAGTCCCCAAAGACATGGCAAGGGTGAAAAGAGATTGCTTCATCTTGGATTATTTATTGGGGGGGGGGGGGGGGTAGAGAAAACACAGGAAATTATTAAGGGTTATTTGAGGGTAATAAAAACTTTTCATTTCTGAGATAGCAGAAAGTTTGCTGGATTTAAAATAAATAAACTTGTCTACTATAACACTTTAGGAAACAAAATCCTTTCTTTCTAAATGGCTGAAAAGGAACGTTTTGATGATTTACAATAATTCATAACGATAAAAAGCCGCTTTCTTAAAGTAAGAAAAGGCTGGTAAATAAAGATCAACTTTTACAGAACATTTCCCAGTGATACACCTGAGTGGGGGAAAACAGGGCAGAGCAGAACAGATTCCATTGTGAATCTTGACTCAGATTTGCCAGGTTTGGCCCAGATGAGCTTATAAAATTCAAGTTCTCCTTAACTTCTACCCCTTGCAATATGCCCTGAGCCAGCCCACAGCTTGGTGAGCTCTTGCCTGTACCATAAACTCCACCCTCAGGCCCAAGGCACTTGATGGACATCACACCCTTTCACAGACCCACACAGCTCCACAAACCCACATACTTGCTGTGCCTCCTTCCAGCTCCATTTCACAGCTCGTCTCATCAACCCCAGCACCTTTGTTCACCCTGTGGTAAAATTCCCCTGCTCCAAACTCTGCTTTGGCTTGGTCTGAGTAATTACCCAACCTAATGGCCTCTTTAGTATGTGCATGAACCCAAATCACCTGTGTGGGAGCCACCTAGGGTGAATGATGCCTCATTACCTCTGGTCTGGGAGATGGATAACACCATCCTGACAGCTCAGGGTGTGTATCACCCATACACACACTTTCATGGTCAAACAACTGATCATGTCAACCAGTGGTTTCCATTAGTAAATCAGTGTGAGCAGGATATCTTTAATAGCATCCATTTCTCATGGGTGCCTGTTTGGTTCATCCTACTTACATTCTCATGACTAAGCGAATTACCAGTTTCAGAGACTGAACGGGGAATTTCTCTCACATTTGTCCATTTTTCCTCAATTCATCACAGCATGGGCAGGGATTCTTGAGGCATTTTGTTCTTACCTGTAATGTAGTGCTCCAGCAAGTCTTATTTATCCCTGCACGTGGATACTGACCTTGTTGCCATCTAATCTCTTTTAATGGCTCACAAATGTTGTGGCATTTGGTCTCTTGCTCTCTATCTGAGTAGCTATAAGGCTCTGACACATGTTGGAAGGCCCGTTGCATGTGGTGGTGTGTACAGCAGACATTCAGTAGACAAACAGCCTTGACTGCAGTGGCAGGGAATTGGCTTTGATTGCTAAGTTGGTCTCTTCCCATGTGAGGTCTCTAAGGATCTCACCTACCTTTCAACAGAGCTAACCCAACACCTATTGCTTATTCCAGTAGGTGCCATACTAGTCCAGGCTGAAAGCATCTCTTTCCTCCTGCTTTCCTCCATTCAAGCATGAAGAGCTCCATGACCAACGCTAGCTCCTTCTCCAGCAACAATAACAGAAATCCTTCATTTTATTGTACTTTTCCCTTCAATGCAAGTTCCACTAATATGTCACATAGCTTCTCTTAAGTTTGTTGCTTTTTTGCAATACAAGAGCACTCATTAGTGCTTTTAAGTGGTCACAGGCACTGCAAAACAAGGTAGTGCATTCCACATGAAAGCAACAATAGAGTGAGGAGTGAATACAATCTGCCTAACAGATATTTTATCGTGGAAACTATTAACATTCATAGCTTAGAGGTGTTAATGCTTCTTTAAGAAAGGTACTTATGTTATCCCCAAAATAGCACCAGTACCATGTGATGTTCCAGTTGCTATGGTTACCACAAATTTGTTATTTAATAGCAAAGAAAATAGATGCACAAAACATGCTAATTATAACTGGTACAAATTTTTCTAACTGTTTTAGATGAATATGCATGCATGTTTTATGCATAAGGAATAGGAATGCCCTTTTTTCAAATCATTCTTCAAGTTTTTAGGAGCGTTTTAGTTACCAGCGGGGAAGTACATTGTGTGGCTCTCAGGAGCAGAGGGGAAGGAGACTGAAAAATGGAAGATTTGTCTAAACCAACTCAGTTTTCTATTCAAATAGCAGGAGAATCCTGAAAACCCAAGAGGTCTGGATTTGCTGAACCCTGGTCCTTTCCCAACTGCATTTGCTTTGTTTCTTCGCATCCTCTTCGCTATGTTGAACGGGTTCCCTCTCTGAATTGAAGTCTCTGAGACACAATAGCAGGACCGTTTGAAGTGAAGTTGCCTCTTATGAAGTTATAGTGTTAATATAACCCAACTACAGGATACTGGGGGGCCTCGCAGCCTGGGAGCTCAGGTGGCATTTTGCAGAAGCACAGCCGGTGAGCACAGCATGGGAAGATGCTGCTGTTGGACTTGTGCGTGTTGCGAGGAGAAATACATAGGGTTGGCTACAGTCATGGAGAGGAGGGATATATCCGCATTGCAAAGGATATGTATGGGAACAGATCGCTTATCATTCCCCTTTCCTTGCTGTTCTCCACCGGAGATAAGTCCGGGGGACACTGTGCAGTGCTTTTAGTGCTGCAGCTGTAAGACCCAGCAGGCCTGGCAGGGTCTTGGGGAGGAGCAGGAGAAACTTCATTCCTTTCCTCAGCCTGTCAGTGGCCTCAAGCCTGAATTAAACAAAGATGTGATTGAGAGTTATGGAGGGGAGAACCAGCTCATGGCTGGTGCAGGAGGGCTGCGGAGCACTTGGGGATGCTGGTCAACACCGGCTGCTCACCCGGATTCCTGCCTCTTCCCAGCAAGAGGAGGATGATGATGCCCATGCCTTAGGGGCAGGAGTATCATATGGAGGACTCTGCCGCACTCTGGGGGGGTCGTTGCTGAAAATGTCACCACTGTCACTTGAAATCAAGCCCTCTCTTCTCGTAGAGGCTTTTATCTATTCCCTTCCGAGAACATAGCAGCCGCAGGCAGAATTAAAGTCGTGTGCACGTGTTTCGCTGCCAAATGGCCCCACTTAATGACATGGATACTGAAGGCACTTACTTCTGCTGCTGGTTTTTCCCTTTCACACCCAAAGCCCATGCTAGCCGGCTGCTGTATTTCAGACGCTGCAGCACGTCAGTGATAGCAACTGCAAAACCCCTTCTTCTGTAGCTTGCTGTCATGCCGTGATTGATATCAGCTGCAACAATATAAAATGTTATGGCACTGTAATTCTGCTTGATGCAAGGTAGTCTTTGATCTTTACCATTTTGCAGAGATTATAATATACACTTAGTTTGATAAATAATACCCTTTCAGTGGAGGCACAGAAAGCGGAAGGAAAATTGGCAACTCAACTTTTGAGACTTCTCCAGTGAAGATGGTGATGTTTTTAAAGCAAAAGGCTAAATAATAGGGAGAAAAGTCCCATTCACCTACTTATAATTAGATAATTGTAGCAAAGTAGACACTGTAGAGGAGTGCAGGCAGAGGGATTAAGAGCTCTGGGAAGAGCACACTCACCTGGCTTTGGAATGGAGGCTTGACTCTTCCAGCCCCCTAAGACAAACAACAGACAGCACATGACATCCTGAACACGTTTCCTTCAACTTGAAGTAAGCTGGGATTTAAGTTTCCGGTGCCAAGTTTCCCGGTGCCTTTCTAAAGCTGTTCGGAAAGACTTCAAATTGTCATTTTTGCTGCTTTTTAATTGGAATGGTTATTTGGATCATGGCAGAAATGAGCAAACCCCAGGGCCACAGCCACGGAAAAGCATTCTCATCAGGTCATCATTTATTAAACCATTTTAACCAGCCAGGATAAACACGATTGTCATCGGGAAACAACAGGCAAATATGTGCTCCCATCTGCACTATCCAGTCAGGAAGGAGTCCGCTTTGGGAGTTTTGCTTTATTATTGCTGCACTTCCATACACAGTGCAGTGTACCTGAGCACAACCCACCTCCTTTGGGATAGGAGCAGCACCCAGCCCCATGCTCTCCCTTGCTATGTGGCTTTGCACAGCTCTCGACTGCTCACCTCGGACCACGGCTCTCTTACACAGCTCAGGGGGCAGTGCAGGGTTATTTCTGGGTTTGCTTATGGGTTTATTTCTGAAGCTGGATGGTCTTTAAGGCAAATCTATTTACAGCTGAGCTCAGGTTTCCGTCAGGGCTTTGCCAGTGCTGTCTCGAGGGGATGGCCACATTGGCAACAGGGTTTAGCTTCCAAGGGTACTCTGCCAAATCGTGAAAGATTTTGCATGGCAAGAACAGGGTGTAACTCCAAGGCCATGATTGTTTTCCATGTAAATGTCTGTTTTGGTTTGTGCTTAAATGATTATCTGTCATTGATTTGTGTGCCTAACTACGACCGCTTCAAGCTGTTTTCAATTATTCTGTTCTCAATACGATGCGATCCTGAGGATTAGCCATACCGAGTGCCACAAACCACCTTGCAGCAACAGAGTCATAAACTGAAGAGGATAGAAAGGATTTTAATGGGAGATTAAAGGGAAGAAGTGACTCACTGGATGAGAGAAAACAGGGAGTGCGCAGGCTTTGACTGCAGGAGAGCTGCTTTGTGATGCCTCCGAGTACACTGAAGACCCCAGGTTAATATAATAATTCCTCTTTCCTTATCATGCAGGTTGCTGGTAATGATTTCATAATTAGGGGTGTATTTAAGAAAGGGTTTGAAACGAAGCATGTGTTCTGGCTTTGCACTAAGAGTCGCAGTGTAACGTTGCACAGGGCTGGTTCCCTTGCCTGCTGGATGCTCTGTGTAAGTTTTGTGTGCTTTCCCTCTCTGCGTGTTTAACTGGAAGCCTGCACCTTTGGGGAGAAGCTGTGCTTCTCCTTGGCAGTCCTCTCGCCATGACTGATCTTTGAAGGGGAAACAGGGTTTGTCTACACCAAATCCTGTGTCCTGTGCAGGAGGACTCCCCCAGACCTTGTGCTTAGGTGGTGCACAATACTGCTTGTCATGAGCTGCACCAAGGTTTATCAGCCAGCATTGTTCATAGAATCACAGAATGGTTTGGGTTGGAAAGGACCTTAAGATCATCCAGTCCAACCCCCCTGCCATGGGCAGGGACACCTCACACTAAACCATGGCACCCAAGGCTCTATCCAACCTGGCCTTGAACACCGCCAAGGATGGAGCATTCACAGCTTCCTTGGGCAACCCATTCCAGTGCCTCACCACCCTCTCAGTAAAGAACTTCTTCCCTATATTGTTGGCGCACTCCTTCAGCAGCCAGGGGCTGAGAGTGCTTCAGTGCCTCTCTTTACATGTACTAGTAAAAGTCTTGGACTAAGACCCTTATTGCTGCAAAGCAATTAGCTATGTACACTTCTGCAGTAGCCATTTGTGACAGTATCCATCAACTGGGAGAAATGTAACTGTTATTGAATTTCTAAGAAGAGCCATTAATATTCTGACTTTAAAGCAGTTTAAATATTTGAACTTTCCCAGTGTACGGCTGAGATGAATACCACGGAGAAGCACACTCGGATGGATTGAATCCTCTATGGATTTTATCAATACAGAGAGTAGGAAGGGAGATAAGTTATTTGTCTGACATATATATATATATATATATGTATTTGCAGTGGATAAAATCAAATGTGTTATCACTATCTGCACTCTGCTGTGTATATTTTAAAACATTATGAGTGGATAGGTACATACACAGCACTAGTTTACAAGAGATAGCCATCATTAATTTCCACATAGCTATATGTTTTCATGGGCTTTTTAACCTTTTAATATTAAGTAAAATAGCAACTAAAGCACTTTCCTATACCTCGGGAGTATCACAGGTTTTAAAGATTCCTCTTAAAAACACAGGAAATGCCTTTACTGCCGTAAAGATTCAGAAAGGGGGATACACAGCATAGGAGGTTGGGGGTTGAATCTGTCAGATCACTTGAATCTGTTGAATTTCGGGTAAAATAAGCAAGTCTCCAAATCAAAGCTAAACTCTAAATGCCCCAGTCCTGAATCTGTAAGATCAATAAAACTAACAGGGATGCCTGCAGTAGCTTTTGCAGAACACAAAGTAGTTGAGACTCCGGCAAAGCTTTTATATAACTCGGCTTTTCCCATGGTACACCATCTCCTTGTAATCAGTCTTCAATCTGTTCTCTAGCTTTCAATAATAATAAGCTGCAATGAAAGTTGCCCAAACGAAAACAAGGATGTATGCACAAAGGACCAAGTGTTCTCATGAGGCAGAGGTAGGAAGTTCTAATCTGACACTCTCCTATTGCCATATCATAGGGGGAGTTGTCAATTATTTTCCCCAAAAGAAAGGCATCACAATTATCCTGGTTAGGTTCAATGTCTTGCTGGTTTTACACTGAAAAGCAAACTGGCCTGAATTATAGAAACCCTTAGTCAAAGAGACATGGCCAGCTAGCTCAGGTACATGTTGAAACTCTGTCTGCAGAGGTATTTTATAACCTGTTGTGCAACACTCTCTGAGCTTCCACAAAGCAGGACTGGAGCCTTTGTGTTTCAAGCTCCCAACTCCCAGTTACCATTTAAAAGAGACAGCGGTGGTTTTTACATGGTCTCAAATGGACAGCAGAACTTCTGAATGCAGCTAGATAAACCCAGAGTTGTTTTGATGTGACAGAAAAGGCTGGCACAGAAGTAACAAAATAAGATGAAGAGATTTATCTTTGCTTGTGACTTACACTTGCCCATCTCCTTCTTATGGAGAGAGATTGTGGGAGCTGAGCCTGTTTATCCTGGAGAAGAGCAGCCTGAGGGGGGATCTCATCAATGCAGATCAATAGCTCAACGGCGGGTGCCAGGAGGATGGGGCCAGACCCTTTCCAGTGGTGCCCAGTGACAGGACGAGGAGCAATGGCCATAAACTAACACACACCAAGCGTCACCTCAACATGAGGAAGAGCTTCTTTATGTGAGGGTGTCAGAGCCCTGGCACAGGCTGCCCAGGGGGGTTGTGGAGTCTCTCTCTCTGGAGCCATCCCAAACCCATCTGGACACGTTCCTGTGTGCCCTGCTCTGGGTGGCAGGGGTTGGACTGGGTGATCTCCAGAGGATCCTTCAACCCAAATGATCCTGTGATGCTGTGGTTCGTCGAAAGTGGATTAGAAACACCACTTCGAAAGGACCCAGTAAGCTTGTACGTATAGCTCTCGAATTGAACCTCCAAGTACCCAGCTCACATCTGCACTTCAAGAAAGCTGCTGACACCAAAGTGACTAAACACTGAAAAGAGGTGCCAGGCAGCAGGAAGGAACAGCAAGAGACGGGATACTCCTGATGGTGGGGCAGCCCCAGCTGTGTCAGATGTGGTTCTTGCTCATGTAAAGCTTGCAAGATGTGCGTGCAGAGGCTAGTGTGAACATGAAGAGGGGCATGCCTGAGTCCTACAGCACTTGAGGCGCATGGGTGCTTAGGGGAATACAGAAATGGGGCCAGCCTGCAGTTTGTCAACCTGAAGAAATGCCACTGTGAAAAGACAGCAAAAAGGAATTGCTGCAGTAGCATCACTTGTCCAGCCATCTGCGGTGTTGTGCATATCTTCCTTAAACAACATGGCTATAGAGCACTTTGAATTGTCACAAAAACACATGGAATCATAGAGTCCACTATGCTGGAAAAGCCCTTTAAGCTCATCCAGTCCAACCCTTACCCCAGCACTGCCAAGGCCACCCCTAACCCATGGCACTGAGGCCTCGTCTCCACGGTGTGTGAACACTTGCAGGGACGGTGACTGCAGCCCTGCCCTGGGCAGCCTGTTCCAATGCCTGAGCACCCTTTGGGGCAGGAATTGTTCCTCAGCTCCATCTAAACCTGCCCTGGTGCAGCTTGAGGCCGGTTCCTCTTGTCCCATCCCTTGTTCCTTGGGAGCAGAGACCAGCCCCCTCCTGGCTCCATCCTCCTCTCAGGTAACTGTATAAAACAACCAAACACAAACCACCTCAGACTAATGTGTAAGCACATGTATTTCATAGCAAATGGGCTGTTTGCTCTTAGAGGTATTTGCAGAACAATATTTGTTTGAGAAAACTCTTGAATTGAGCAAACAGTTTATAAAGCAAAACCTTCTCTTTGTTTTACCGAGTACCTTGTCATTGGAAAGCAACAGCAAGCTCTCACCTTATCGTAGAGCTCCCCTTCAGTCACAGCCCCGGGGCTGCTAGATAGCTCTTTCCTGTGATATACTTTAATGGGTGTCATTCCTTTTTAATAAGCCCAAACAAAACAGTTAATAAATCCTAAGAGCTTCCTATCGTTATATCTATAATTCTTGGCTTTCACTCCTTCAGCAGCGTTGATCTTCTCTCTAAACTCCTGGCGTTCTCATAACTCTCTTTAAATAACAACCCGTGTTTCAGGCTTTGATTCAGCACCGACATGAGCGTTCTGCACGTTCGGCTGCGCTGTGTCTGCCGCTGAGTCACATCTGATTTACGCCGAGATAAACTACATCATCCAGGGCAGCCACTGACTCCCAGAGAAGCAGCCACTAATCCACATTGCCAGTGGGATTTTTCTATCACCCCAGTTTCGGTTTCCATGGAGATTGTCAGGAAATGTATTAATCCATCGTCTATCGGTTCCCAAAAGGATCTGTGGGAGCTCAGCACCTCCATGCAGCTCACACTCCCTGAAAGAGGTGGTAGTGTTCGAGGCCAGGTTGGACACAGGGGCTTGGAGCAAGCTGCTCTAGTGTGAGGTGTCCCTGCCCGTGGCAGGGGTTGGAACTGGATGAGCTTTAAGGTCCCTTCCGACCCGAACCAGCCTGGGATCCTATGGAATGGTCACCTGTGCCATGGCATAGGGGAAATCTTTCTGGTGAAGGCAGCTCTTAGCACACGTGTACAGTGAACAAATCTTTTACAGTGATTTTTCCTTTCTTTCACTGGCAATTTTTAGCACTTTTCTACTCCTGCTTTCTGGTGACACTGCAAAATATTCACTCTCAAGTGCATTCTGTTGGCAAAGTAAAATAGCAGAATGGTGTATTTTAGAGGGGAAATCGGATATACTTGCAAGGGCTGGTCAAAACCCCAAAACCTGAACTACTATTTGTAGGAAAAACAGCCATTTCACACCCCCTTCAAATGAGAGCGTCAAAGCACATTCAGAATGTGCCAGAATAGAAAGAAGTGTTCAAAATTAACTTTGAACAGACATTTTTAACAGTGCAACCCCGCTTCGCAGGCTGTGATCTTCTCTAGTGTCATGCTACCAGCAGCTGTGGATTGCACTACCTGGATCTCTCCGTAGTCACCCTTGGTACAGTGGGACCACCAGCATCCCAAGCTGTGGCGTGGGCCTGCCTGGACCTTTCCATCCTAGGGAGCTCCCAGCAATGTTTTCTCAGCTTTACACTCAGGTTTTGTTGGAATAGGGCAGTTTACTTACTCAATGCTGAAACTGGGGGGGGTTAGGGAACCTTCTGACACACCTCGTGTGATGAATGAGTGTCCCCAACATATTCCGTACATTATGCAATGCAACAGCTGAGTTTTCTTGTGATTTCACTTTATTGGGCCAGATCTTATCTCTAAGATGAAAAAGTAATATTGGAAATTCTATTCTCTAGATCAAAGCATCTCTTGCTTGTTTGTAATGAAACACTTTGACTCTTACCTAAGCTTCCTGTGCAGACTGTCCAAGAATTCAAGTGTTTCATTATTACAGAAGTGGGAGATGCTTTGATCTAGAAAATATGAAGCTTCAAATCTGTACTTAATAGTTAATTAGGTTAATTATTCAAATAACAATAATAATACAAAAACGGAGGACAATAAAATAGTAGAATATTAAGTAAGTCAGAAAAGGGCATGAGTTGATATACGCCATGCCATATTCTGATACTACTAATAAAGAATAACAGTTTATATTACCATAATGTGTGCGTGTGTGTGTGTGTATAATGGATTTCTATCTCACGAGACCTGATTGTGGGCTGAGCCTCGAAGTATTAGGCAAAACAGAAAGATGATATCTGCTCCTAAACATAAGAATACGTAAGAACAACATAAGCCTTACAACATAAGAATAAGGCAACATAAGCTTTACAACATAAAAATAAGGCAAGAGACAAAAGTGGGGCACAGGAAAATGGGTGAGTGTGGACAGGGGAACTTGGGGTGATGCTGAGCAACAGGACAGGCAGCAAATGAAGAGCTTAGCAGTAGCTAGGAAAAGAGGGCACAGGGAGTTTCACTGTGGGATGGGTAGGAGGATGCGAGGCAGCTTGGGGATACTTGCAGGATGGTCCTCTTAATAGGGGGAGGCAAAAGGGAGGAGCTGGGGGTGCAGGTTTGGGCATCAGCACATGATGAGCATCATCATGTGCTGGCATCAATGGCAGTACTAAATGGCTTCTGATAACTTGAAAAAGACTGTGACAGAGAAGGAAACCGAGGACAAACGGGTAGTATTTGGTTGAATGCTGAAAGAGATGTAGGAAGGATGGACAGAAAATGGGAGATGGATGGCCTAAGAAACGAGTATTCCCAGTGTTAAGTGAGCACCCAAAAGCTGGTGTTGCATTTATCAAGGCCTGATAAAAAAATCCATTGAGACATAGAAAGGGCAGGCAATGGCCTTGGATGGACTGGAAAGGAAACGTCTGAGAGATGCTAAGCAGTAGTCGATGGGATTACGCCATAGCCTGGATGTAAGGACTTGAGAAAGGGTCTGAGTCAAGGATGACACACAAATTACGGGCCTCAGTGACAGGCAGGGTGGCGAGGTTGTCCACGGTGATCAAAGAGGAGACTAGCAGGGAAGACATGAATTGGGGAAGATTAAAAGTTCTGTCTCATCCACATTGAGTTTGAGTTGACAGACTGTCGTCTATGTGAAATGGCAGGGAAACAAGCCCAGAGCTGAAGCTGGCCACAGGAGACAGGTAGATCTGTGAGTCGGTGTGCAGGGATGGTACTTGATGGGGTGTTTGCACATGAAATTACCCCGAGATGCAGAAAGGTGCAGAGAGAGAAGGCGAAGAGGACTAGGTTCCATAAAACCACCCCAGAATATAATATTACTAGAAACATGACATAAAATGAGGTGAAAACCATAAATACATGTGAAGAATTTCATTTCAAAAGTGCTTTTACTTTGCGATTTTATCTCGTTTTCCCAAATAGAATTTATCCAAAGGATCATTCGAAAAATATTAATTTCTTTCAATAAATGTCATCAAAATTAATGTCATTTCATGAATATGTCAATTCTGGCCAAAATCCTGTTTTGCTGTGGAAAAATGCTTCAAGAACGAAATCAAAAATTCAGAGGAGTGTGCTTCTGCTCTAAACATAGCTCCTACTCCTGTCAAGTAACATCTTTCATTACCTTCTTTATGTCTCAAACCACATTAAAAAGAGTCTGGAGGTTTCGCTGATTCGGTTGTAATCAATCCTGTCAGTTGTTATTGGATTTATCTTGGAATCTGAACAGCAGCATTTTTCATTGCTGTTTCCGATTTTCCCCAGGATTGTCCACTCTGAAACAGCCAAAAGTAGAAGGAAATCGAAACTACACTAAGTTGAGCAAATACAAGTATTAAACGACTATAAAAATTATCCGTGAAGCCTTCTTGGCCCTGAATAAACATCAGTGACTCTTATTTGAGTGGACTTTAATGAAATGCAGGGCTATCCACATATGAATTCATTTTAGGATCACGTTAGGGCAAAGCGGGCTTGTATTTACCTGGCTTCATCTGGGACAGAGGTGTTTAACTACTTATGAGGATAAAGGCGTTCAAGCAAAGCAAGTGACACCCCGGCTGAAAGCAGACAAGGTTCTACCACTGCAGACAAACCCACCCAGGGCCAGAGCCCTGGATAACACTGCTCAGCTGATGCACAGCACTGTTTATAAATCACACATGTATCTTGTAGGCTTCGGTGCAGTATGGACAATAAAAGGGAATTAAGACACTTAATGAGGTGAGATGCTTCCTGTAAACAGGCCTCTGTCCTTCCCTCTTTCTTGTGCTCTTTGAGAGATGATTTTCTTTCTTTTTCTTCCTCTCTTTCATCGTTTCTCATGCTAACAAGGAGCCCAGCTTTTCCTGCTGAAGGATGTGATTAGCTACAGCATTAGGCACATGCAAATCATCCATCTTCCCATTTCTAGTACCTATACGTGCCCTTCACAACATCACCACCCTCACTGCTAAATACGTTCGACAGGGTTGCACAGGTTCTCCCTGCTATTGCCATGACATTCCCCCAAAGCAGATGCAGTTAGTTAAAATTCCTTAGCTAAAGTTGCTGTCTGCACACGCAAAAGGAAGCTGCTCCCCCCAGCATGCCGCGGGCTCACCATCCTCCCGTTGCCCCATCAGACAGCATCACATACAATATCATGTAACTTGCGTCATTAATAAAACGACAAAATAAAACCTGAATTACCGCTCTCGGATGTGGTTTACTGGAGCATTCACACATTTCTTAGGCCATTGAAGTCATTCAGCCTTTCCAGTCATGGCTCACAACGCACCCAATGTATTATTAATGTCCCAGTAAAGCACACCCTGTTGTGCCTTAATGCTATGGCTGAAGATGCCTGAGACAGTAAACAGCTATGTAAAGCAGAGTGGTGACTGCTGGAGAGATGAATGGGGGGACATTACAGTTCTGCTCACTGTGCCTGTGGCTTTGCAGGCTCAGGGATGCCTCGGTGACATTTTGCTGTGTATATTCAGCAGAGGATATTTTCCTGAGTGTTTCTAAACATCTATTATTTATAAACCACTGCTGCTCTGCATGATGCTTCGTGGGTAAGTAAAGGAAACCTTTCCTGCCCTGAGGAGCTTACACTGGCTGCTGCCAGTGCCATGGCCATGTGTTGGGCCAGATAAGCAGGACCGGTGTCTGTCCACAGCGCCGTTGTGCCCACCTCCCTACGCAGCCCATACCAGCCAAGAGCCCAAATAAACCAGTGCAGGGCTGCTGTCACTTCTGTACTGCTTACACAGAGTCTACACCCGAGATAAGCTGTACCAGTCTGAAACAAGTGCTGGGATGATCTGTATCCTCATGTAATTCATGGCTACAGCTGCTGCTATACAGCTTTCTCCTTCCACAGCAGCTGCGCATCCAGCAAATCCTTTTGGGGTTGGAAGACGGAGCCAGCGGGTGGGAGGGAGGGAGGGAGCCAGGGGGCAGAGATGAAGGGGAGAGCCAAGGTGCTGTGCTGAGGATGGGGGAGCAGGGAGAAGGTAGAAGGCGCGATGAGGAGGGCAATGTGTGCACTAGCTGACGCGCACACACAACCCACGTGCCGCCTGAATCAAAGCCTCTTTCATGAATAACCCCTGGGAAGAAGGTCCCCACAATGACAGCTGAAAAGATGCGAAGCAAATCATACACACGCAAGGCAGTTCTGTTCCTGGAGATGAGAACTGGCTTTACTTGCTTGATGATGGGGCAGAGGTGTCCCCACGATGACTCAGAGAAGCCTTCTAGAGCAGTCTGAAACCCCGGAGTCAGGAATCAATGAGAAATGTGGACAGCCACCACTTTGAAGTTGCCAATTCCCAGAGCAGGAGGGAGGCCGCTTCTCCGTACAAGCAGCATAGGATCATGCCTTTGGGGAAAGCAAAGCTGTTGAGACTCTGCTATCGGTTCTTGCAAACCTTCTCTTTTATACTAGTGATTTTGCCCCAGTTTTTGCGTTAATGCGCAGTCTTTTGGTAAGAAGAATATAATGTTCATCTGAAGGGGCTGAGCTAAACAAAAAGGCAAAAAGCAGGCAAGGAGTGAAGACAGATGACTAAAGTTTAGGGAAACAACCAGTCTGTACATTCAGTACGGTTGGTGCATGTCACCAGTGGTTCACTGGACAGAGCTGGGAAAATAACACAACCTAGAGTTCTGCCACCAGTTTGGATCAGTCAGGTCTCACCATGTAGCACAAGACAAAGTTGTGCCTCAAATGAATCCTTTTCCACATTATTTTCCCTTGAAATGCTAATTCCCCAGAATTTCCTGTTTATCACAAAACAGTCAATCTGCCCTTTGGCAATCTGGATATCTTGCTAGAAAGCTTTTTTGTGCTGGAGTGGGAATATTGTGTCCAAGCGGAATAGCAATGAGGTGAATTGCAAGTCTGGGTGCTAGTGGGGAGAAGTCTCCATGAGGACGGGCAAACTGATGGCCAGCTTGTAAGGACAAGGATACAAGGGGGGAATTGGAGGCTGTTAGCAGAATAGGCTTGAGGAAGACAATAGAGGGAAAGAACTGATGGTAGTCGAGCCAGTGGAGGGATGAGAATCTGGATAAGAGCTTTGATGTTCTGTAGAGGGAAAAGCCTGGAACACAGAGGGGTTATAAAGAAAAATACAGGCTCGGGGAATAAAGTCTGTTGCAAGCAGACAGACCATGCTCCATACTGTAAAAAAGGTTGTAAAAGAACAGCTGAACAAATGCAATGATTAAATCAATATATTCTTCTCCTATCTCTGAAGCCTTTGCTTCCAGTAGTTTCCTAGTTCAATAATGCATGTGCTGTGACAGACACCAAACAGTCAATATGAAGAGGCCCCCTCCAGCTGCAGTTAAACTTACTTTAAAATCTCCATGTTTTCATATATGAAGCAAATGTTTAAAATCGATGAGCAAGTTCAACATATATTAAGAGAGATTTTGCTTTATCAGGTGGTTGAAACTGTTCAGATAGTTAAAGCCATATCCTTTAGCTATTGATGTAATTGTCCTCTGACGGGTGACTGATTACCACATATGCAGGCTCTGCATACAAAAGGATAACTGCCTTCTTTTTAGCCACTTATACAAGAGAAGAAGTCGACAGAGTTTCTGTGTCCTGCAATCATAAAACCAAATGTCACAGTGCATCGAGTAAAGGGTGAACCGGCACCTAGAATCCCTCCCTGTCTTCCTGTTGTACCGGTCATCCGCATCCTGACCCTTCTATGAAACCCTGCTTCCAAACAGAGAAGTGCAGAGTAAGTGATATCTGTGAATCTTTGCACTGTGTTGTAGCCTAATCTTGATGAAAATCAAAAAGCTGTCATTTTTAGCTTTTCAAGTACCAATTTGGCTGCTCTTACCCATCCCTTAACTTTTCTCTATGCTGCCTGCCCAGGGCAATATTCATCCAGGGAATCTCAGCCTGCTCCTACAGAGTACAGGTAGCCAACTGCTTGTGACTTCCAAGTTGCCAGGGCAAGCTGCAAAGATCACTAAACTCTCAGAGTGATGGGTGATCGATATGCTGAACAATTAGTATCAAATATACAGTAAATGATGCATAATATCGTTGGTGAAAAATGTTCTATTTAGGCAGAATGTAGACTGATGTCAGAAAATGCTCTTTAGTGTGTGGAATAATCAAGTCAACTGCCTGATGGATGTACTATATAGTCTATTTACATTGCTTGGATTCAATACACTTACATGATATTTGCATCAGAAACATATCTATAGTCAACCAATGGGAAAGAATACATGATTTTACCAACATGCTTATACATTAATAATATTACTTGGCAATCTGATGTTTCAAGACCCAGGGTGAATTACTTATTAAAAACCCATATACAGCTATCTGTCTTTATCTTTCTTTCTGTGTGAGCCGTAATGGCCCTGATTGTTTTCAAAATTACATTTGGCCAGGATATGACTGTTACATGAAACCTCTTAAACCAATATCATTTCCCTCACTGATAAAATATATTATACTGCTGGGTGCATTGAGCCAAACCATTAACGAAGGAAGCTTTAACCTAACCTTTGTGCTTCTGACCAGCCGTTAGAGCAAACTAACATCTCAGAAATGGTTTAAAATGTGGAGTTGACATGATTATGAATATTTATATTAAGTTCACTTATTTCTTGAAGCTTTCCTGATCACCCTCACTTTTAATGGTTTAGATTTTGCAGGAGACTTAGTTACTTGGGCAGATAGAAGGAAATGTGCTCCATTTAATACTGTTTAGAAACGCAGGCCCTTGAGAAATTAGCCAGATAAGGTCAAATTAAGCCAGGTCAGTTTTAAATCTTGAATTCAGAATGCATGAGAAAAACCAAATCCATGTAATTCAATACAAATTTGAAAAGAGACATGGTGGAAGTCATGGAAAAAGTCAAATTCTTCATCATAATTGTGGCACTATTTTAATAAACCACCTGAAGCCGGGCCTAGCTCTAAGAAAAGACAAGATTTGCCAGGCCCCCAGGCCAAGACAACAGACCTTGTCTGGTAAAGAAATAAGTGATGTAACGTCAGTGAGGAACACGACTGTGCAACGCAGCTCATGGAACCATCTTCTGAAGTTAATAACCAATTAAATCCCAGTGCTTCTTCTGGCCTCCATCATGACTCCTCCTCACCAGAGAGGGAGGAGGCTGATCATCATTTTTGTGCTCAGCAAGATGACCTACAAAGCAAAAGTAAAGCAAGGGCAGGACTAAACCTGTAAACATGAGCAACGCATAGCTTCAGCATAGCTTTGGGTTTCCAGTGTCTTTACAGAGTAGGTCATGGCCTATAAGAGCTTGGGGTAATAGCTTGCTCATGACATATACCAGTGGCAGAGGTACAAGTGGACCATCTCAGGATCACTGAGTGTGCGAAGGCAGAACTGGGGATCGTGGAAGAACTCATTGGATATGCAAACTGGCAAGCACCACAGAGTAATGCTGTCTCGCCACAGGCGTCTCAGCCCACCAGTCTGAGCAATTTCCAGAGGAAAACCATTCCATAGGCTTCCTACTCCTTATTTTTGCCTTCCCTTGTTTCTCCTATTCATCTACTCATTTGTCGTTTCTGAAAACACTGAAAGCACCAAGTGTATTCCTGCTGCAGGCAGACAATGCAGTGCTAATTGTAGGGCATGAAAGGTACGCAGCAGCTTCTGTGCTTGCCAGGACAGATCTAATTTTAGCCTGTACAGCAGCAATCTTATCAGTGTAGATACCCAGTTTATAGCAGGTAGAGCACTGTAGTTCTGCCTTATTTCCTTACTGTCTGCATGGGATCTGCAGGATGGGAGGGAAAGACAGAGCTAAAGGACAGTGGTGACATACAAATCATAGAATGGTTTGGCTTGGAAAGGACCGTAAGATCATCCAGTTCCAACCCTTCTGCTATGGACAGGGACGCCTTGCACTAGACCATGTCTCCCAAGGCTCTGCCCAACCTGGTCTTGAACACACACGGCTTTAATACCTGCTCTCTATGACTGCCTAACAGGAGGTTGTAGTGAGGTGGGGTCAGTCTCTGCTCCCAAGGAACAAGGGATGGGACAAGAGCAAATGGCCTCAAGCTGCACCAGGGCAGGTTTAGATGGAGCTGAGGAACAATTCCTGCCCCAGAGGGTGCTCAGGCATTGGAACAGGCTGCCCAGGGCAGGGCTGCAGGCACCGTCCCTGCAAGTGTTCACACAGCGTGGAGACGAGGCCTCAGTGCCATGGGTTAGTGGTGGCCTTGGCAGTGCTGGGGTAAGGGTTGGACTGGATGAGCTTAAAGGGCTTTTCCAACCTGGTTGATTCTGTGATTTAACCTGGCTGCAGATGCTCAGCCAATACAGTGGTAGAAGAGAGGACCAGCATCAATCATCTTCGAATCTGGTGGAAAGAAGAAAGGGAGGGTGATCTTCAGAGAGTTGCAGGAGTCTCTTCCCTGTGTCACCCTATATGGACAGGCATCACAACACAGCTTGGGTGACAGTGCCCATGAGCCCAGCATCGACCCTGCATGGTGACAGGTCAGGACAGACATGGCTGGGAGCACGGAGGTGGTGGAAGGCTGGAAACCAGAGACTCTCCCCATGCCACATTTCCTCCTGTGTTCAGAGAAATTCACTACATCAGAGCAGCACCTGATCCCCTCTCTGATCTCTTCTTCTGTCTGGAACTAATGCTCCGCATCCCAAATCTGGCTCGCATCTCCTGCTGACATGGAGTGATGCTCTCAGTGCTCTAGTTAGCGCTGTCGAGCAATCTGAAATGGAAGCTGGCAGTTGTCCTTCCAAATGGCTATTGCTATGTGTACCCCAGAAGTGGTAAGCTAAGAAATCTTTTTGCAGTTGAATTCCTTCCAGTTTCATTCAGCAGGATACTGGCAGGCTGCTTTCTGTGTTAATTATTTCTGTCCTGATTGCCTGGCCACACAGAGCACTGTATCGACAGGATCACACTGAATGCTTCCAGCTGAACACGGAAAGAAATGGAAATAAAGAAATTTCACCTGGAGACAAATCTTGGAAAGTCAGGGAAGGGGAGAGCGGAGGCACAAGAGCCATGTATCTCCCAGATCTGCATCAATCCTTCTGCGATCTTAGAAATACTTAATAGCAGAAGAATGACACAGTATATTACTCACTGGAAAACACTTAATGGGTCTGATCCTGAAATGAATTACAGTGGCTTAAATCTAGAATGTCTTCAGCAAAGTCAGAGATTAATCAAAAAGAACTTTTAATGCCTGATTAGGAGAGACTGCCTCTGCATTGCTGGCAGGTACAAATGAGAGGACCTAGGCATAAAATTACTTCATTGCTCCCACAAATCAGTGAGCTAAACGGCTACATCTTGACATTCACACCCAGCAGTAAATTATAGTCAGGCACAAAAATCTGGGAACAATTAAATAGAGGTGCAAAACTGAGACTAAAAGCCACAGGGTATTTGAATCCCGTTAACACAAATATTGCCTCTTAATGCTCTCCGTAGCATCATGCCTTTTGAAGAGCACAAGTGAATATGAAAGACAATGTTGTCGTGTCATGGTTTAAACCCAGCCAGCAACAAAAAGCAACCCCAACACCCTGGAAATCTGCTTAATAATTTGCACCAGCACTTTCCCATCCTTGGCTTCTTGGTCACAAAATACAGCAATATCCCCAGCAAGGAAAAAGCCATGGGAGCTGTCCATGTGAAGAGTGTCCCTTTGTACAGCATTCACACATCCAGGTTCTGGCTGTACCTGCAGACCAAGGCAGGTCTAAGAACATAATTCACACATGCCATAGCTCTGACTGGCCATAGAGATAGACACCACCAGAGGTAAGGCTATTTCTCACATAAGCTAGGGTTGCTTATCCAAAATCACGCACAATGATGTAGGGTTTGTGGCACATGCCCTGCAAAATAGCAAGGGTCTATAAAGGAAGCTGAGCACCCTGTTGGGCACATGCAAACTCCACGGAGTAATGAAACTACTTCAAAAAGTGAAGGTTAACCTGAATAAGAGAAAAAAGAAATTGGAGCCTTTCAAATCGGACAGAATTACTGCTTTTCTCAATGAATTAAAAAATTACAGTTGGAAGACTGTAGTTAGGGTGGCCCATCCTCTCCCTGAAGCACAAGCTCCTTGTTTTGGCAATGAGTGGCACAAGGTGGTGATGAAGAATTCATTCATGAGTCAGTTAAAGCAAACCCATAGCCCTCAACTTCATTATATCAGGGTTAAATTGAACATCTAACAGTTCTGAAGAACACAGAGTCCTGAAAGACTTCATATACAGGAAGTCATGAATACATTCATAGCTGAATGCATTGGCTGAATACATCGGCTGCATTCATAGCTGAATACATCCAGGCTGAAGCCTGCAGAGTCTCTTTTGGAAAACATAGTGGAAGCATGTTGCTGTGTTGTTCCATGAGGACTGCTGACTTAGAATTACAGAATGGTTTGGGTTGGAAAGGACCTTAAAATCATCCAGTTCCAACCCCATGCCCTCCTTACAGGAAAGAAGATCTAACCTGAACTTCCCCTGTTTCAGTTTGAACCCATCACCCCTTGTTCTATTGCTACATTCCATGATCACCCTCATGGCCGCCTCTGGACTTGCTCCAACAGCTTCATGTCCTTTGTATGTTGGGGATACCAAAACTGCACGCAATGCTCCAAGAAAAGACTTCCCCCACACAGCTACCCACCTGTAGAAGAAGGACCCAATGGATCTGGCTGGGTGCAGACCCCGTAGTGGCTGATGCTGAGGCTCTCCTGACTGCCAGCTCCTTGCAGAACCACAAGGGAAGGCTCAAGAGGTCTCACCTCATGGCAGAAGGTAAGCCCAGTCTCTCAGCACAAAACCCGACTATCTTGGCGCCCTTGATCTGCCTCCTCTGGGTCTTGGGGAGAAAAAGCTTTGTCCTGACAGCTCCACGCAGGAGGTTTGTGCTTGAGCCTGGGAGAACACAAAGCAGGTAGTGCAGTACGTACTGAGCCACTGAAGTGTGGTTCAAACATACTTCAAAGCTTCTGGAAGCCAATAGGGGTCTTATGTATCGCTACTGATATTCTCAATCTGGAGCATTCTGTCCAAGTCCACACAGTGGGATCTCTACAGAGTTATAAATAGACCCCAACTCTCAGGACTCCCACTCCTCTGCTCCAAGTCCTTCTCACCATTCCCTGGCTGTACCTGATGCTCTTAGACACTGTGTCTTAGTTTTTCTCTGACTACAATGCACTTCTTTCTAAGGTAAAAGGTGAGTTCTGCTTGGACACTGGCTCACCTTTTCATCAGGCTTATCCTTCTTTCCAAGAGCACACCGGGAAGTGGACTGTCAGACGGGAAGCTGTAGGAGAGAATCTAATCAGAACAGGGCATAGCATCTCTGAGACCTCATGGAAACTTGCTCACAGATCTTTACCAGCTTGTACCTGCTAGATGCTGATACCCTTTTCTCTGCATTTGTTGTTGTTACAGGTCCATTTCACATCAGCTTCGTGCTGTCCATAGGCAATGCCACACATGGCCAAACCAGGTATCTGTGTTGAACGGTCCAGGATACACCCTGTAGCTTGATTCCTCAGAGTCTGTAGCAATGCTGCTATTGTTTTCAGTGAGTGAGGACAAAGCTCGAAGTATTCATTATACCTAGAGCTAAGCATAAAGTCTAACAGCAGAAACAAAGGGAAAAAATACAGTGCAGCCAGTTTTCTCCAAATTGTTGTAGGCTTTTATGGAATCATAAAGAT
This sequence comes from Psittacula echo, assembly GCF_963264785.1. Taxonomy (NCBI): domain Eukaryota; kingdom Metazoa; phylum Chordata; class Aves; order Psittaciformes; family Psittacidae; genus Psittacula; species Psittacula echo. The sequence continues at coordinate 64,201,347 of NC_137740.1, forward strand.
CAGTAAAATGGTCTTTCTGTAACATACCACAATTCCAAACATAATAAACCTAAAATCAATGAACATTCTTTAAAACAAGTGAAAACACCCACACAGTTCAGATTTCATTGTGTTTAGATATGCAGTAGATGTTCTGATACATCAACTTTGATTTTGCCTTCCCCTCCTCCCAGATACTCTTTTTATCAGGTTGCCTGTATGAAACGCATTGAACACAGTGGGGGGGTGTGTGGGGGAAAGCGGTGTTTGGTTTTAAGCATTCATTAAACATCTGTAGGAGTTAATACAAAGGAAGAGCCTTTGAATACATCTAAAAATTAGGAAATGGTACTTCTGATCTTGACTTCATCCTCATGCATCAGTGAACACGTTTTAATTTTGTTCATCTTTATTGTGTTTAAACTAAACACTGAAAACAACAACCCTCATCCAACTGTTAGATATCATTTCTAATGACAGGGTAGCTTTTGTTCTAAATGCACATGTAAAAAGACTTTTGCTTTAATATTCCAGGTTTTAGCTCTTCAAGTTAAAATAGTGCTTTACAAGTGATCTCTGCTGATAATGACATACATTTACATTAGAATTCAAACTCGATTCTCTACCTTTCATAATCTACACATATCTTTTGTTTTGTTTCAGGTTCTTTTTTTCCTCGCAGGTTATGTAGATTTGGCTGCAGTAGATTTTTCCCCCAAAGAATATCCAAAAATACATGTCTGCATAGCATAAAGTTGGAAGAACTGTTTGTCGCAGTCTGCTTAACAAAACAAGTTGTTTTTCTGGTTGCAGATTATTCATGAGAAGGCATCGAAGTTTTACAAATGCATTCATTATTAGAAATCATTCTTTGAATATCATAATTTAGGGCCAAAAGGGACTATGAGTTCATCCCGTTTGACCTCTTGTACCATATACGTTACTACATTTCACCCCTGCACTAAACTCAAAGGCTTCATTAGACTAATGTATTTCAAGTCCTCAGATCAAGTTGTACTCCACTGCTTGAGAACAAGTCAGACAAAGCTGCCGGTAATGCCTAAGCCCCCTGCAATAGCAAAGAATTATTGAGATGAGCTATGCCCAGATCATCCCAGCAGGTGAGGCTTTTGATTTAATGAGCAGCAGGACCCAGACACCTGAAGATGACCTTGGAGAAGATGATGCTGTACCTCAGAGCTCCCATCCACTCTGGTCCAGGGCAATTAAAGAAGGATTTTGATCCCTAACCATAAATGCCCAATGACACTTGACACTTTAGTGTGCCTAAATGCAGGATAACACAGCAGGGACCCACAATCCCAGGAGTGTTGAGTGAAGGCAGTGACAAGTGGCAGCAGAACCTGTTTTACAGCTGCGTTGAGGCCCAAGGATGAGGTTCAGCCCCACACTAAGACACCTAAGTCTAGGTGCCCCACACACGTCTCTGAGCCTCCTTTGCTGTCCATGGGGATTTATACACAATACACCGGGAGTCTAGCAAGCTGCTTACCCCCCCCACAAGCAGACACCAATGCTTGGTGAGCTGGCAAACTCTCTGCTGATGAGCTCTCCATTGCCCAAATCCCACCCTGAAAGGCTCTAGGGCTCCAAAAGAAAACAAGGGAGAGCCCAGCAAGATCTAGGCAGGTGCGAGCATGCAGAAACTGCGCCTCCACGGACCATGACCAAAGCAACCCTGAAGCACAAGCTTTCATGAGACACACTGTCTTAACCCAAGAAGCGGCAATGTGAAGAGATTATCGATGGCAATGCTGGCAACCCACCAAAGCTTATGACAGGACTCACCAAAACTCACCATATCCAGGCTGGCACCCCCAGTCTGCTTTAGCAAATGGCTTTCTGGTGAGCTATTGTGCACCACTGGGTAGTTCCTTGGGTGCACTGCCTGCCATGGGGCTTACTGGGAAGCCTTTTTCCCCCCCTTAACTGTTCCCAGTGACAAGCAGACATCTCAGATATTGCTAGTCTCCTAATGATACATCCTCGACCTCTACCTCAGGCACATTACAACCGGCCTTGGTAGCTTGGTCGCTACCTCTTGTAAGGCTTTGATATTTCCTTTCCCGTCATGCTGTCAGGGATTTGCACACCGGGCCTTGGGGATCATAGGAGCATGCCCATCCCTACTTAAGAAACACTCTTTTTTCATGGCAAACAGTCATATTTCACGCTGTCTGTGAAATCCAAGGGATGTGAAGGTGGTGTAGTCTTGCACAGATCTCCTCTCAGAAGTGCTAAGCAGAGAGCAGCTCCCCATAGCCCCCCAAAGCTACGCATTTCCATAAAAAACAGGGATGGAGGCCTTCCTGAGCAATCGAGCTCTTTCAATCCTAGGTAAAACTAATCTGTATTCCAATCTGAAGAAAGTCTCTGAAAGGACAAAACATGCATGTTGATGGCAGAGGGAAAAAAACATCGTATGTCTGCTCATTGGGGAAAAAAACTCCAAGAATATTTAATGTGTGAAAATAGGACTGCAGTTATGCTGTTAAGAATAATGAAATCTAGGGTGCTAAGTACTGTATGTGTCGCTGCACAAGTTAAGCTGCCTGAGGCAGTTTTAATTTCTCGAGCCAATTTCTCTTAAATTTCCTTTAATTTACGCCCCAAAGTATTTACCACCTGTAGAATGTAACTCAGTTGTTAGCAGGGTTTAGCGGGAACAGCGTGGCCAGAGAGGCTGAGGAGAAGGATGGAGCGGAGCTGACACTTCGGGCTGCAGGATCAGTTGCTCCAGGGGTTTCTCTGGGTGCGCTGGGCTGACTTGAGGTGCTGTAACCAGTGTATGGAAGACCCAGAAAGTAAATCTCTAGCAGATTCTTAAATGGCTAATCTAGGAGGTTTTCTTGTTGTTTTACCTTTGAGACCCTTTGCTTTAGCTTAAACAGACCTCCTTCCAACAGCACGCAAGTTGGCTGCTCCAGGATCTGCAGTCATTTCTCAGTAGAGTAGATGTTACGTTCCTTTCTCTGGGCAAAGAAGATACACGTTGATATTAACGCTTTCAATAGTCTCTGTATGTTAAGTAGCTTGCCATGCAATATCATTGCTGGAGCATTTTATTCTTCATTCTTTCCTTTATTCCTTGTAGCTTCAGCCTTGTCAAGAACAGGCTGCAATTAACTTGTCAAAATCATTAGATCGCAGAGGCAAACATAATCCAAAATTGGATAGGCACAAACAAGGGACAGCAGCAGGACTCTGCTGTGGGGAACTGCACCAGGCACAGTTGCATTTTACTGGTGAAATACGTATTTACCTTTATAAACTGATGTGGGGCTCGCTATAGTTTTACCTCCAGCCTGAAGAGTCAGGTTCACTCTGGCCTCTTGGGAAAGGGTCTTCAGTCACCTTTGGTCTCCATTCCGTACCTGTAGCAGGAGAATGTTATTTTAGAGTTGCAAAGTCTTCAATGGTTGTGATCTGCTACATTGAGATCTACTATACCAAGCTGTCACTGAGTTGGTATAAAGTGAAACAGGAAAAAGAGGTGCGTGCTATTTGGCAACCCACAAATAGGGCCTGGGGCAGCAAAGAACGGTAGTACCATCTTCACAGGACTCTCCGAGTTGGGATCAGAGACTTCCTGATAGGAGAAAGCACAGGGATCAGTAAGTGTCCTTGGCTTTGAGACAAAGCCAGGCAGGCTGCTTGCTGGGCAAGACCGTCAGCAGCCAAGCCTGAAAGCACTGGACACCCTTTTAGCCAGTATTAACAACTACAAGTGAACAGATTTCAGCACAATAACAGAAAAGTCCTCCCTTTTCGTCCTCCTTTCCATGCTCAGTTTTCCCCGTGTCCACTGCGACTTGCAGGAGTTTGGAGAGGACGGCAGGAAGAGTGGTCCAACCATGTCCAACCAGCTTCATTTCACACATCATTTGCATTGCAGGGCCATGGCTCTGCTTGCTCAAGTCTCTAAGCCGACCTCAGGTGGTTTAGAGATAAAGCAGAAGCCAATTTTCACCTGGCTCTCTGAAGAAAAGGCTGCTTTTTCTGCACTGCAAAGTATCAGCAGGGACTGCACTGGGTTTCTGATACACATCAGCCAGACCCAAGGGGCAGCACTGGGGCAGAGATTGGACCTCAGCCCGCAATGGTAACACCCCAAGTTATTCCCTGCCACACAGAGGGAGGTGCAGCGGGACAGGAGCCTAAAAAGGTGCAAAACCAGGCAAAGGGAGGGCTCTGTTCAGCTCTGATTTTGTCACAGGGAAATCACTGCCTCTCTATCTGTATCCTTCACCCAAACCTGGCACTCTGGCCAAAAGCTCTATTTGGTCTTGTCTGTACTGAGTTTGGGCGCAAACCAGCACAGAAACCCGGATTCACCATTGGCTTAGTTTGACTGTCATACCTTCGTAATATTTTTGTACCCAATTGCAGTGAAGATGGACCTCTTCTATGCCTGCGATTTCCTGAACACAAAACTCAGAGTGAAACGGGTTGTATTTTAATCCGTTTCAGTGCAAGATCTTCTCTTCCTCCCTCCTCCCATCAGCAGCCAAAAAAACATCTTCAGAACTCTGATGGAAAGACTTTATGGCTGGACTTGATCTAAAAGGTCTATTCCAGCCTGAACAATCCTATGCTAAGATACACGAGGTGGTTGTCTTACTCTGAATGGAGTTTCTGGAGCAAAGTTTTGAGCTCATCTACTGCTCTCTCTTGTAGTTCGATTCAGAATGCAATTTGTCCAAAATCTCAACCGTGATGAACTTTCCCAAAACAGAAGCAGCAAGCTGCTTCCTACCATCATATACTTGGCCTGCATCCCGCCTATCCATATGCAGCAGATGTAAATATAATTTACTGGCACAAGCAGCTTTCTGCACATGGCATCTTTCTAAGTCTTCTTTAGTATCCATGTGAAGAAATAAATGATTTTATTGATGTGCTCAGAGGCCCCAGTAACGCTTCATAATAACCTAGAAATGGAGATCAGTCTTAATATGCATCGATCAATAACTCACCTAATTATGTCTCATATCGTTTGGCTGAATTGTTAACAATTCTAACCAAAGCTATAATGATTCCTTACAGACAACATAAGGCTTCCAGGAGCCACATTTCGCTGGCTTCTGTATATTGTAGACCTGCAAATTTACAGATTTAGTGCGTGCACCAGTTGCATCAGTTAATTTAGGACACAGCCTCTTCTAGCTGTGCCTGATCACTGCAAGCAAAGCTTGCAAAGTCTCCTACCACATTGTGAGATGCTTTGGAGAGCAGATTGGAGCAAAGGCAGACAATATATCTGTTTTTCCTATCCTATGGAAATCAAATGGTTAGTAAGATGTTACTTTAATCAGGGAGATGACTATAAAAGTCAGAATGAAACATTCCCAGTGGAGACAACCTGTCTGGTGGCACTGGGAAATCCTGCGTGTCAGCACATTCATTCTTGGCTTTATCCGTGCTCGCTGGATGCGACTCAAAGGAAACGCTGGGCTTCAGTTTCTTCATCAGCAAAATGGGGATAATATTTCCACTTCTGCAAGTCACTTTAAGTGGAAAGCGCTGCATTCATGCAAGATAGCTTCATCGTGCCAGTACACCGCAGAGTTTTTCACTTTCCGCCTGGAACATTGCACAAAAATCCCTCCACATATGGAAGAGAACAAGTATTGCAGACTGCAGAAGATGTGATTTTTCGGGAGCTGACAGCACCACTTACATTCGTGTATTTTCGCATTTCAAATACAGGCAGGTTTGGCAATGAAATTCACAATCATCTGGTGGCTTTTATGAAGTGAGCCCACCGTACTGCCCCAGGTTTCACAGGTCCCATCACAACTCTCCCCTGCACCAGCCCTGGCCCTTGCCCAGGCTGGGGCTGACCCACAGAGCCACTGCCTGGGCAGCGGGACATGAGGACCAGGCGCTGAGCAAAGCCCTGAGGCTCACACACAGGTTTGGAGCAGGGACATATCATTTGGCACTTCAAATTCTCCCCAGCAAGACGGTGCTGCAGCGTCAATTGTCATTCCACCATTTGTCCATAGAATCGCTGCCCAGGGCACTGGTGGGATCACCGTCCCTGGAACTGTTCACAAACCATGATGAGGACGTTAGTGACATAGGTTAGTGGTGGCCTTGGCAGTGCTGGGTGATGGTTGGACTTGATGATCTTAAAGGTCTTTTCCAACCCAGTTAATTCTGTGGTTCTCATTATTAATGTCAGAAGAGTGATATGTGCTTAAATAGTTCAACTTTCTCCTCCCCCTGCTGTATGAGCTTGGAACAAGGCTGCAGACAAGTACCATATATTGCATTGCTATCAAAGAAAGAAGAATTATATTTTAATTGCTGTATTTATCTCAGAGAACACAATGATTAGTTTTTCTGCTGAAAATAAATGTAATAAAGCCTAACAGACTTTTGGTAGTGCAGCCATTAAATCCTTTAAATACAGTCTAGATATCTGGGGTGCAATTAGGACAGCGGGGCTGAGTGCTTCTCGGGGTAAGTGTGCTGATGCACTCTAACCTGAATCTAATTCTGATCAAAGGCCAAGGCAGAGCAGCTATTTGTGTTGCGATGATTTAGTAGAAATGGGCAACATTACATTTCTAATGCCTTTTGGTCGACGAGCACGTTAAGACTTTCAATGCTACTCAAGGCCTAATTGCTTTTAGCAACTCTTTCACAGACAATACATCCTCCCAGCAAATGCAGTGCTCAGTGTGAAGAAGTCAGACCCAAAGCGGTGGCCGTCAGGATAATAGGACACATAAGAGGAGAGCTTTGGTAGTGAGCTGCAGAATCCAGACAGCAGTATTAGGCCTCCACTTGTAAAAACAGGGCTGAACAAATAATTCAAAATGAATAATTTATCTGATTAATTTTGTCTCTCCTTGCTCAGGGAATATATATAAGCCAATCACACAGTCTTGAATTTAGTTGTTATTCAAATATATTCAGTGACTTTCTTTTCACTATGTTTTACTCTTTTTTTTACTCTGTGGATTAATCAGAATATTTAAAATTGAAAATACAGACTTTTCCTGGGATTGGTCAGACGTGCTCCATGACACTGCTTTTCTTCGGCAAGCAAGTGACTATGCCAGCACTTCTGGAGCAATCTTTCTGCATGCAAAATCGAAAATTCAGTTCTGACAAATATTTGCATGTGCATCTTTGGCATTCACTTGCTGCCAAGAAAACTGTCAGTAAAATTCAGCACCTCTTACATTTGTAAAATGTGAGAACTAAAACATGCATCTTCACATTTGCATTTAATGTTTTGTTGAGGTTTTCTTCCCCAGTTTCATCTGGAAGTTTTAGGACACTGTATTTGCCCTGAAAGGATGCAGTGTTGCCTACCAGGACTGTTACGAGTTTGAGCTATGTAGTACCAGTGGGCTCAGACAATGGGCTGCTGGCCCAGAAGCCTGTAGTTGTTTAAATGGGCAAACACCACGTGCATTGTGTGCAAGACTTTAAAAGTCAGGGTGGTTTTGCCTGGACGGATGATGCGTGCGCTATTCCTGCATTGAATAATCCCTCAATTACTGAGTGATTCTTTTCTACTGCTAACAAAAAACAGATTTGAGAAGAATCTGGTGAGAGCGTAAATGATGGTAGCATCGAACATGGGTAAAGGGAAAAGCCAATGCACCAGAGAAAATGTTCATCTCAACTTTTTGATTGAGAGAACCTGTTAAAGGAACCTCATTTATCTACTGTGTTATTTTCTGCAGAATCCCTTTACAAGGCAGAGCCCAAGCCAGGGTTTCCTGGGAACTCTTATGTTACCTCAGACCTCAACCCCATGTATCTACAACTATTTCCAAGCACACCTATGTACTTCAATTGCCCAGCTCTGATATAACAAGTGTCACAGGTTGTATGTCCATAGAACCAACCAGGCTGGAAAAGCCCTTTAAGATCCTCAAGTCCAACCGTTCCCAGCACTGCCAAGGCCACCACTAACCCATGGCACTGCAGGCTCCATCTACACTGTGTGTGAACACTCCCAGGGCCAGTGACTCCAGCACTGCCTGTTCCAATGCCTGAGCACCCTTTCATGTGTGTGTTTGCCTGAGAACTAATACAACGATCGGCAGGATTTATGTGTTAATATATCCTTTGGTTTATCCTTAAAGCAGCCTCTAAACGTTCATGTGCAAGGACATGAAAAAAATTTAGGGTCTGTCTAATCTTCAATTACGTCTGCCCCACTGTCAACTCAGAGTGGGAGTGAAACAGAATATATCCCTAATGGCGCTTTGCAGAAGTATTTAGGTGAAAACGCTGCCTGCTGAGATATATTTGTTAAGGTACCTGCAGCAATCAACAGCAGAGCTTGGCACGGCTGCTGCCACCACCACAAGGCCACCATGGCTTTGCCTATTGAGGATGATGAGGCAGCTGGCCAACTTTGGGCCACCATAAAACAGCAACAACCGAAACCTAGCCCAAGCACTGGGAGGGTTTTCTGCTGGTAAAGACAACCAGCTAGCTCTTTTAGGCCAGCCACGACCACAAGTGCAACTATAAAACTCTGGTGGGTAATAGGATATTAACCCTATGGAGTAAACAGAGCTGGGGCTTCAGTTACAAAACAGGACGATTTAAATGGCTTAATTTACACATCACAGCAAGCTTTTCCTACTGCAAATCAATACATTTGCATAGGTTCTTAAAATAATCAGAACATGCTCCTGCATATATTTTTTAAATAGGTACAAAACTCCTTAATGAAAGCCAGAATCCCATCATAAGCTCAAATTTTAGTTCAGCTGGTAGTTATATTTACAGGGAAATATGAATGCGTTAAGGCCTGGAGCTAAGCAGCAGCTTAGCAGCTCATTTCTGCAGACAGTAGGACTGCAGGTTCTCAGAGACCTAGGTATAAATCCCCTTCCCACCACCCCATGGTGCAGGCAGAGCCTGTTGAGCACTCATGGCAGCAAAGGCATGCAGCTGTGTACAGGAGATAGGCATGCAGAGGGAGGGATGCTCAGAGGTCGACTTCCAATGGAAACAGCCTTTACCCAAGCCCAGCATGCTTTTCCCACTTAATTTCTTGTTCTCCTTCCCTTCATTCTGGCTAGGATCAGAAATAGAAGCTCCAAAATGCCACCAGCAAAGCTGCCCTGGCAGCACTGCTGAGAAAGCCAAGGTACCAAAGCGATATTGCTGGCTGAAAGTTGAAAACACTTGACATAGGCATCCTAGCACCATGATCTCATCGAAGCCAAGGTGAACCTCAGATGGTGCTGAGTTATCCCCATGATTGCCCAGGACAGCTGTGCTAGCGCCTCATCACCCGATCGTCCTCATGGCCTCCTCTGGACTTGCTCCATGTCCTTCTTATGTTGAGGACACCAGCACTGCACACAGTGCTGCAAGTGGGGTCTCACTATGGCTCAACCCTTCATCCTGCTCCCTGCCCTCCATACATGGCCCCATATAGAGCCCGTGAGGCACAGCCTCCTCACTCAGAGCAGCACTGCCACCCAGAAACAATGCAGACAAGGAGTGGATAAAGCGAAGAGGCCCCTGTCAAGATCACATTTCCTGGCAAGGCACTATCCTGCTGTCCCTCATTTCTTTGCATTCCTCATCCTTAATTTGTTTTTCTATTTGATTGCAGGTTTTTAATATTTATCACTCGTGGCTGCATGTTGGGTTGTGCAACGTCAAACTTGACAAAACTTCAAGCAGAGGGAATGATAAAAAGTCTCTCGAAAATCATATTTGCCCCTTAATAATTTAATTCTGTAGAAAGGGAAATCAAAGCAGCACAAATTGATTGCTGTGAAACAAATTACAATTATTTCCACACATCCAAATAAATCTACTAATTTTAGGTATCTGACTTCAGGCATTAGCTGGAATATGCAAATGCACACGTTGAAATGATGGCCGTGCCTCTGGAGCTGCACATTTATTCCTCTGTTCTTACTAGCTGCTCGATAGTTTCAGACTGCTACTGAGACATGCAGTAAATTAGCTGCTCTTAAGCGTTGCCTGTTAACAATATTAAAAAGCAAGGCTGTAAAGCACAGCTGACAGTTTTAGGCATCCAACACTGGTCCATCCTTTCTGGAAATGCAGGCTCTAATGTCCGTCCTTGCTCTCCCCAAAAATCTGCTCCCTGTGAGGTCATTCTGTCCTAGCAACCATTTACTGAAGCCCTCTGCCCTGCTCTGCCTTTTAGGCAGGGAGCAGCACTCAAGGAGCTGTCCCTGTTGAGCACAAGTTTTCTACATCCATTTCACCCAGTGTACTCGTTCGGCTGTCACACTGCTTCACATAAGAGAAGCCATCTGATATTGTTACTGACACACTAGTCTAGCGTGGCATTTAATATCAGGCTTTATATAACTCACCGGGATGGCAGAGCAATCTCAGGTAATCAAAACAAATGAAGACAGCCTGAATAATGCATCTGTTAAATCTAAATAACATACAGTGGACACCTTTAAAGTGTTTTCCAGGAAAATGTGACTCAGGTGCAATATTGATTGAGAAGATGAAGGCAGGTGGTTTCAATTCCTATATTATGGAAGCAGAGAGGGCTTTGATAATGTAACAATCATCTTTTGTTATTTTGCTGCAGTCCAATACAGCTAGAATCAATTTTTCATTGTACTCGTTTACTGGAAAAGGGGATAATGGCAAGGACAACACAGCTTTAATAGAAAGAATAAGTCATGATTTAATTCAGATGTTGTACTACAGCTACAAGTTGGAAGATAGATTTATATATACAGAAACAGTACAAAGGAGCCTGCATGCTTTCGAATAGAAGTCATGGCTCTGCATTTCTATTTACTGGTGGTTAGGTGGAATGATGCAGCATTATCCTGACAGCAATAAGAAGCCAGAACCTTTTAAAGTGGGGAAAAAGACAGCTGTAGGATTATGAGCCACCTTTATCAAAACATAAAGGGCAATAGGAAAAGAGCACATTTAGGTCTTCGTTAATATTTGTATGTAAGTAAAAATGACAAGCAGAAATACCCACAGAAAGGCTGCGTTCCCTGCCAGTGTAAGGCTTTCCTGCACAACTGCGAGATTTCTCAAAGATCTCAGGCATTTGTGATACATGGAAAGTACTCAGGATGATAAAATAATGATTTTCTATTTTTTTTTTTTTCCTTTTCCCCTGGCAAAATAGATTGCTTCATGACTTCTTGAGTGAAACACAAATCTAAGAGTGATAGTGTTTGGGGCTGGATTAGTCTCCTGGGGTTGCAACCAGTGTATGAAATTTCATAGCTTTTCCAAGGAGTTCAATAGTGCTCTTCTCTGCGGCGAGACGCTGCTGAATGACCCCTGAAACAACACCCCACAGACAGCACTTCACGAGATTAACACCAAACTTCAGCCCAGGCATAGCCCAGAAATCTCTGCATGGCATTACTTCTAAGCAGCACTCATTATGCTGGCCTATGTCTGAGTTTCAGCACAGGCTTTGGAGGGAATCAGGATCCAGAGTCAAGCTTTAGAGCTGGTTTCTACCTCTGTAATAGACCTGCAGCTGAAACTCAGCCTCTTCTTTTAATGAGAGAAAAGCAGACGACAGGGGTAAAATCCTTCCATGGAATTTCAGGCTTTTGTCTAGAAAGAGAGTCTGGCCTAGTCCTAACTCCTTGGAAGCTGAGCTCACATTCCTCTGAGGAGCAAAGAGAAAATTAAGAGTAAACCAAGAAAAACCAGAGCAAAATTAACCCCTTCCCCATCAGCAGCAGCTTCTCAGGAGCACTTCTGAGCCTTTTTAAAGCTATAAAGGAATCGAACTCAGCTGGACCAGCTCAGAACCCAGTTCCAGCCTCCAGAGAGAACACCTGGGACTTATGGGATACGTGGTCCAGGTAGGAAATCCCTGTAAAACCAGATCTTGGGGAAGAGGGGGCATTCAGGTTAGCACTGTTTAAATCACATGAACTCACAAGTCAGATATTTCTTAGTCCTGTCTCAGGTTAGAGGAAGTGTCCAATCAGCTCCAATCTAGCAACCATGTGAGTGCAGTTCCAAACACTGCTCTGAGCTCCCCAAAACCTCTTCATTTCGAGGTGAAACTTCACACCGTATTAAGAAGATGGGGTAAAAGCATTAGCAAACCTTTCACACCCTGGTTCTGTGCCACTGGGAGCGTTGCCTGTGATCTGAAGCGTGGGAGCAGGCACACTTCTGGGCTAAAAAGAATGAAAGATTGACTTCCTTACACATAGCGGTGTTTCAATTCCCTGGCAAGAAAACAAACCTGAGACAAAGCACACAAAGGACCCCAAGAGCGGCAAGAATGTCACTAGTAGTGCAATGCATTGAAGAAGATCATTGTGACAAATCAAGTTCCGAAGCGTGACTTCCCCTTTCATGCAGAGAATGGGCTGATTCGTTCCCCTAACAATGGAAGATTTTACGGCGGCTCTGGAACAGATTGCTCTGTTTGCTCCATTACTCACAGCTCCGTTCGCCACGTTCAGCAACAAAGGCAAAGGCTAAACTCATCTTATTTGGTGTCCACAATTTAAGACAAAATAATCTAGCTCATAGGAAATGAGGAAAGTCTCTGTCAGCATGGACTCAGCTTCAATATGACTCATGACCTGTGCACTATTTTGCACTATGTTGATCCATCTAGGAATAATTGTGGAAACTTTACTGGATTTCTTTTACTGCTGGAAAAAAGCCCCACACTTAAGCCATGCTCTCTGACTGTGCCCTGATTAAAGTTACAGACCTCAATAGGACACGACCATTGCATTTCTGGAGCAGGCGCAGGCCTCTTGTATGACGTATATCAGTACAGTGAGAGTTCTGGGTCCTAAGAGAAAAGGAAGGGTTTTGCACGCTTGGCGTTTCCTGGCATCCACATCACACCCAGTTTTGATATGTTTTTTGGTCGCTACCACTTGGCACTAGTGGACCATCATCTAAACATATAAAAGCAAGCAAAGCTCACTGTATGTAACCCATTTGATACTATCAGCATCTAACACCAATGCTTTCTGACTCACAGCTTCAGGAAACCTTCCAGGAGTCAGCAAATGGCTTGGAACTGTCAGAAAATGGAAAGGAAATATCTCCAAAGGCTAGTATACACAGATCACACAGGGCTGCATGTTCGACTCCATCCCACTATGGAACCACCAGCCATTCCACTATGGAATTACCAGCCATTTAGCATGAACACGCAGCTGCTGCTCTGCAAGAAGAGACCACATCATTCCACTCCATGCAGCTACACAGGGATTTCTTTTCACAATGCTGTTCCTAGGGTGAAATTTCAGGCTCCCAAAGACCAGCTCCCTCTGTGTCTTGTTTCAATAGTAGTACAGGAAGAGAGACCACAGGAAGATCAACCCTGAGACATTGCCGGTTGCCCTTTCCCCAAGTGATTTTAGTGAAATTTTGTGCCTAGGAAATACTATAGATATAAGGAGATCATTCTCCAACCTGCATATGGGCATAGAAAAAAGGGAATGTTCACTTTGATCAGAATAATAAGACTTTCAGAGACCAGTTCTGAGGCTCTTAATCATATTGAGTATAGTATAATTCTAGGCAAAATCCCATGGTAACCCATATTTTTAATAAGAAGAATATTTTCATTGTTAATACATCAGATTTTACTTTTATCTGACGTGCTCAGTGATTAGAACATGGTGTTTGCATATGAAAGAGTAAGAAAGGAGTGAGTGTTACAGTCTACAGAGGAAGGATTGAGGATGGAGGGATGTTTGCATTAGTAAATAGTATTAGAAGTTAACTGTTTTTAAAAGCATTCAGGTGCATCTTGTTTTGCTTCCATGTAACTGAAAAGGAAGCAACTGATTTGCAACCTGGGATTTGAAATAGCTGATAAAAAGCCAGAAAGGTTTTGATGAAGCACTTGTTCAGCAGCTGCGATATCACTCAGTACCTGTTGGGCAAGTGCCAGGCTATCTGCTTAATATCTGGAGATTGATAACTGTAGGTTAGGCATGTGATGAATGGCAGGTTGGGAATGTACACACAGTACCTGGACTACAGACAGGCCTAGGGAAGATATCGTCAGAAACATAAAGCGCAGGTCTGAAGTGAAGGCTGTGATGAGTCTGCTGTGTTACTCATCTCTTACGCTGAGGTTTCTCTGCAAAGAAAAAGTCCTGAACGCATCCCGACAAGTGCCCTCTGATAGCTTTGCCTTTGACAAATTCTGGACAAAGTTCCTCCTGAGCTATGCAGAAAAACTCGAAGCATCCAAACCTCCTAAGAATCCCATAACCCAGGCGCCCTCTGCTTTCGCCTGCGCATCCTAGTCCTAATTCCCTCCTCAGCGACCCAGAACGTTTGTGTTCGGCACAAGAACGGGAGTAATAAACCCCGACACACAAATAAAACAAGAACTCCCACCACACACACAAAACGCTCTCCCTCCTTCATTTACTCTGTGTGCAGGGTCCAGAAGCCATCCTGGACCATGTCCATCAGCTTTTGTCTGAGCCCTGCAGACTCCTGTGGAGCCAGCCTGGGCTGCTGCCCTCCTTCCCCAACACTCTGGACCCCTTCTCCACATTCGCCTCCCTGGCAGCAACACAGCTTTTGCAGAGGGCACTGTGACATTACAAACCAATAGTACTTTTTGCTCTGTGAACGCTCCCAGTGCCATCAGTTACTTAATGTAAGTGCCATCTGGGGGAGACCTGATCTCCCTGGCACATAGTGAGCAGAGAAGGCTCCTTCCATAGGTACCTGCTCTAAATTGCCTTGTGGAAGAGCTTGTACCTCTCCATTGACTCTACAGTGAGCCTATGGAGACTAAGCTCCTATTTTAGGCTTGAGTACACTCTCTGCATGGTTTATAGTTGGGCTATCTCAGAGCATAGCACCAAGGTGTCAGTCATCAGCGCTTCGAGACACGTGTATGTTCATATGCACATGTGCATATGCACACACACAGAGCAGCCAGGGTGAAAAGTGGCATCCATAGGGCTAAAGTCTCAGCACCTCCAGATTTCTCTTCTGGAGAACACCAGCACTATTTCATCAGTAGCAGCAGCCCAGGGAAAGCCGCTTGACTCTGCTGGTATTAACTCCTGCTTTGCTTCCCTAATCTTTTTGTTTTCAGTATTGTCAAATAACAGACATGCAGAGAGAGATGGAGAATTCCAGCCTAAAAGCCCATTTCCTCTGTTAGAGCAAGTGTTATCCCTGAGGTCAAGGATTGTCTGAATCAATAACACACCAATCTCAGTAGCCCCATTTAAATGGTGAGTCAGTTCACATAATCCAACCACATGTCAGATGAAAAAGAATGGTTTAGCAAACACTTTGCAGTCATCTGCTTTTTAGAACTTAGGAGCAGTAAATTACTGGATATCAGTCTATTGCTGCAACTATATATCTTTACACAATAGCAATTTTTCTTGGAGTTTTCTCCTGCTCAGCTGCTTATCAAGTATTTTTATATACCCCGTATTTATTTTCAAATACCATTTGAAAGTGTTCACTGGAATTTTGCCATCTACAGAAGTTTTAAGGGACTAAGTCCAACCAGACTTCACAAGAGCATTTCTCAGGCAGTGAAAGCTGAGACAAAGAATTCGGTTGCCTAATAATTCAGATCAAACCCCAACTTGCCTCCAGCCTGGTTTTAATTTAGGAGCAGCTTTTGCCTCCCAAGCCAACTGCGTTCAACTGGGCTGCTTTAACCACATGTGCCTCCGTCAGGAGTTTTACTACATACATTGGTTAAATGAACCAAAGTTCATACATTGCCCTGTTTTCTATCAGAGTGAAAATAACCTTCCTGCATAGCTGCTCCTCCGCAGCACCAAAAGCAGCTGAATCCCATCGGCTGCTGGGGCAGAAGAAGGGGTAGGATGCCTAGCAACACCCCATAGCAAGTCCTGGGGACAGTCAGGAGGGCAACTTGCACTGGAGAGGTCCCCCTAAACACATCCTGCCCCCTAAAACAGGGGGAAGGAGCAAAACACACCCCATCAGGCACAAACCTGCATGGCCACAGATCCTCCTTCCCTACAGCAGCTCTGGGACACCACCACACTTTACCCAAAGCAAGAAGTCACTTGGCAGTTACAATACCTCTCAAGCAAGGAGCATGTTAAAACGGGGTGGGGAAGGAAACCTTAGTTGAGAGATTTGGTAGGCAGACCTTTTTGTCTACAGAAAAGGCCAAAATACCTAGTGGCTAGAAGTCTTCTACCCCCAAAAAGGCACCAAAACTGTCTAAAGCAGCACAAAAACATCTCTGGTATCATGAAAAAGGAAATAATTTAAAGCTATTTTCTAACTTTCTGG
Organism: Psittacula echo; assembly: GCF_963264785.1. NCBI lineage: Eukaryota > Metazoa > Chordata > Aves > Psittaciformes > Psittacidae > Psittacula > Psittacula echo. Next base: position 64,217,613 of record NC_137740.1, read on the forward strand.
TTCAGGTTTTCTTTGAGAATGCTCAAGAATGCCACTGCCAATGCTTCCTTTATTTATGTGTGGCTCACACAAAGGCAGGAGAGCAGTCGGTGAACAGAATGACAACAGCAAACCCTTTCTCTTGCCCATTGTAACTACATGTGGCATGTGTATAATGATTTGTTCTGGGATCACTCTGAAAAACACACGTGAATTTGAATCACATCACTGATGTTCTAGTATAGAAAACACCATGCTCGCCCCAGAGCAGCTCTGAATCGGTCCCTACGAGCCCAAACATGGTTAAGATTTGGCCTTCAGCAGCCAGCGTGCTGTAACTGCATCCCCAACACACAATGGACAGTAAACCAAGCATCCCTCTGTTCAGGGCTGGGAGCAAACAGCTGAGCAGGGGTTGAACTCTATCATACAGCATATTTCTTGCCAGGGGATGCTTTTGGTAGGTACCACATACCTGACAGCATGTTCTTACTTACTTTGTGTGGAAGAGGAAAACCAGGTCCCTTCTCAGAACTGAAGAATTCCAGCCAGCCACAACAGAGGGGCTTTAAAGAAAGGAAAAAACCCAAATCAGTGCTGGCTGTTAAAATACTGTGAGAGAAAAGAGCAGTGTGGTGATGCCCATCCTACAGCACCAGACATCGGAAATGCTGGTTTCTGACAGGGATTTATAGCAGCTTCATGTGAGAGTTAAACTAATACTGCTTTTATTCTAAATGCCTGGTTTTACTTGAGCATGCAACCTCCAGGGAAACAGACGGTGCATAAGTTACTGCTTCCCTGTCGAAACTTGCCAGCAATGGAATCTATTGTGACACCCTGTCTTAAGCAGAGGGATACCATAACTGACATTAAATACAATGCAGGGTCCTGCTAATACTGGGTGAAACCTGACACAAGCATCAAAGTTGTGCGAGTGATGCAAAATTCACTAGGAGCACTGTTCTAGGAGCACTGTCTTTAGTGTCGGTATCTGTGAGCATGTGTTGCACTTGCACCACAGCCAGGTCATTGTGGCCCTGATTTCCTGCTCATTTGCAAGCATCTGTAAATCCTAGAGATTAGGAGCTGCTTGGTAAAGCTCTGCTCTTACCTCTCAATTGGCTGCTGTGGAAACAGCAATTACAAGTTAAATTTCATCATGCTTAAAAATAATCCTCTTCTCTTTCCCTTTGGTTTAAGGTTACCAGACTTAAAAGAAGGCAGCAGACAATTAGAAAGGAAGGGAAGCAAAGCTGCAGGCTGGGACCAGGCGTACAGCTCCTGCTTCTCCTTCCCAGACAGTGCCCCTTGGCTTCACCAGCATCTTTACAGTGGTAAAGTCACAGCTGAACCTTAGAAGTGTTCCATAGGTCGGGTCCTTACATCCATAATGGCCAGAAATCCTCAATATTGCAGTGGGTTTCTGGAAGAAGTAATGTCTCAATCACATTCCTGCTATGGAAGCCAGAAGAGCAAGGCCACTCAAAGCAGTACGTGCAGCTTGCCCCGGGGACCAAAGAGCTGATCTGTCCTAAGCCTCAGTCAGGCTGAGATTTGATGTTGCACCACCTTTGGCTTTCAAATGCATCTAATTAAAACAAACCAGTTCTCTCCCTTCTCCCAGTTACAGGCATCAAAAGTGAAATGAGGACACCGGTTTTGGATAGGAGTAGGCTGAGGAGGCTCATGGTATGGGTTGTAATCTTGCCATTTCATTCCCCTCTTTTCTTTCCTAAAGAAGAAAACCAAACTTGTAAATATAGCCAAAGACCCAGACCATTTCCCACTGTAATTTATACTTGCCTTTGGGTGAGTGTATGTATGTTTATGCCTTTGTTAAAAGTATTTAGGAGTTGGAAAACTGGAAGTTTCTTGTACTCAATCGGATCATCAACGGTGATTTTTAAGAGCGTTCAGATGAAATTGTCCCATTGCAGCTCTCTCTTTCCTGTCTGCTTCTTTAAAATGTGCATTACAATCCTAGGTTACTGATGTCTGAGGAGCAGAACACAGGCACTCTTCGAGCTGGTCTCGAAGAGCAAAACAAGATTTAAGAACAAAAAATATCTCTTAAGGAGAAAATCATTCCAGCTCTTGAGAAATACAAGTGGTGGTAAGATTGCTATCTCATATTTAAGCCAAATTACAAGTCCTGCTCTTCCTTAACACCCTGGCAACTAAACTAGGGACTACCATTATCAGTGGGAATCTGAAAAGAAAGAGTAAGTGCCTAGACCAAGGTAACAAGTGCAGGGGAGGAATGCAGGCGCATGACTATATTGTGTGCTGGATTGCAAACCAGCTATTTAGAGCTATATTCTTCCCTCTCAGCTAAAGCCATCTGTGTACAATGTAGAATTAGAGTATCCTTACTGGCTGGGCCACTTCTGTCTTATGGCATGGGAACATTTTTGCTTCCTTTTCTTGTTCCTAAGGCATGTTGAAATACCACAGACTCACAATTAAACTCTAAAACAGAACTAGAAAGTTGTCAGTCTTTACAAACAACTTAGCTTTTTGTTTTTACTAGATTCTGTCCCCTGCTAATGTGCCCTGTGAAGAAAAGAAAGAGCATTAAAACTCATCACCCTCTCTTCTGAACTCCACACAGTATAGATTGTTTAACAAAGTGTTGCTGCTTTATCAATAGTAAGAATCATTTTGGATAACAATACAGGGAGAGCATAAAATTCTCTTGCTTTACACACTGTGTACCAGGATGTTCGGTTGATTCTCTGAAGTGACCCACATCACTCGATCTCCACATCACTGAGACAAAGCTGTCAATCCGATGCTTGCGTATCTGGACATCTTTGGTTGGTGACTCCTGTCCAGCCAGACAAAACAGAGGAGCTCATTTCACATGTGAGCTTCATGGTCTGCAAGAAGGGAAGGTCAAAGGGTAGCAGGCAAAAACTCTTTGCCATTCAGTTCTAATTTCCCTCATCAATTATTAAACCCTCCCTTATGCATTTCCATCTTTGATAGTCTTGTGGGTATGAAGTGTAAGTCAATGGATAAGCTAATTGCAATAAGCAGAAGTGGTATTTAATGCACTGGACACTTTCAACAGCAAAGTAGTTCTAATTAGTGTTTCTAACTGATGTGACAGCAGTTTACAGAGCGCCAAAATAGTTCCTCATTTGTCAAGTGGGTCCAAAGCTTATGGCAGCTTTCTGATCATCTCCCTTGCCGCAGGACCTGAAAGCACCTTCAAAAAGCTTTCTCTCATTGATCTTTAGTCAGATGCTGACTGAAAGGCACACAGCTTTGCCAGAAAGAAGACAGATAGATGCTGCACCAGCACGAAAATGTCACTTGCTTAATGAAAAAGGGTATCTGTTCATAACCTTTCTGTATGCATGTGTATGCAGACACATGCAAGCCCAACCCTTGAGAGGCAGGGAACAGAAGCAGTTTTATTAAGCATCTGAACGTGTGTGTATTGTCTGCATAAGCTCATCACATCAGATCATACGACATCCTTATACATGCATAAATATGACATCACACAATCTAGAACGGCAACGGAGGCTTTTCAGAGGTGCATTAAGCTCTTCCCCTCTAGATTTCTCATTGAACATGAGGCATCGATGAGCTACACCATTAGTTTCAAAATGTCAGAATTTACTTTCCTTGCTATGATTTTTCTTCTGCCCTATCGATAGTTCAGCCATCCCGCTGTTCTCCGAGGGCTGAGCGGGTAAATGATGGCATGTCAGATAAAGAGCAATATTTGCTGAATACAGTGTCAAGAAAGTTCAGAGCAGTTTTCCCTTTGTTACACTTGTTTTATGGCCATCACTAAATAATTAAATATTGCGGTTAGTTACGGGGTGAACTATGACGTTTTCCTATGCAGCTCAGATAACATTCAAAAAGAGCCCTAAAAGCATTCATGAGAGGGAAGGGAGGAAGGAAGGACTTCTGGAAAGTGTTTGTAAATTCACTGCCAAGTGGGTCTGTTAAAAACTACGTTTTACTGAAACACATGCACTGGATACCAGGAGCAGTGCTGAGGTGGTACAACCAGAACTATTCTGATGATACCATATGTGAACCATAAACTCACTTGGCTGCTGGAGATCCACCCGTGATGGATGCTCCAGAAATTTCCCTATGCCTGAAAAGGAGAAGAGCGAAGAAGTTTAATGAAAGAACAGAGTGGTACTTGCACTGCTGGGCTGCCCATCTCCCTTGGGTCCAATACCAGATGGCTCTGGCCACGTACCTTGGCTCCTGGGGTTGTTCTGGCAGCCAAATAGCTGGTGCAAAGCAGCATCCTTGCCCTGCTGTCTCTCACCATCACTCCTTCTCTGCTGTGGTTCTTGGGAACAGTGTTGGAAAGCCAGCAGATCCTTCAGAAGTGCTGAGTGAAGCCTCCACTGGTCCATTAAGGGAGATTTAGGACTACTGTTGGCTCCCTGCCTTAGCTTAAGTCAGCTTTGAGGGGTACACTGGCCCCCTGTCCAGCCTACATGCTTTCTTCAAACGAAAGCCGAATTGAGAATGCATTATTCGCACCATATAAGGTTTAAGCCAGTAAGAAAAATTAAATAACAGAAAGAACAACCCTGAAACCACACACTGAAACTGAGGCAAAACCAAAAACCAACCAAACCCCATTTTCTTTCAGCACAGCAGCAAGGGCTTCAGTTTCTCAGACTCCAAAGGTCTGGTGCAGTCAGGAACTACCTGACTGATGTCAACTCCCCTTTCTCTCCCAAGGCTAATTTCCAGCCTAAAAAAAAAGAACCCCACAGGGTAAAGATGGTTTCCTTGATTTCTAAGTATGGCTTTCTTGTTGATAACTGCTAGAGGCTTGATGTTCCATCGCTTACTGTGAGCAGCTCTGAAGCAAGCATGACACAAAAGGATGCTCAGCTGAGGATAAGGCTCTCTGTCCAAAGAGGTGCCCATTCCCTCCCTCTGAAGCCTACCCCTGTAAATATTCCATAAGTTGCAAGTATACATCTGCAGTAAGAGCCATTTCAGATCAATCATGGAGGCTGAGACAGATAATTCACTTGCAGGAGGCTACGGCTCAAAGTGCGTGGAAGGCGATGTCACTTAGTGCAGCAGAGGCAATTAGGAGTATGGAAGGGAGCGGGTCAGAACACAAGTCAGAAATAATAGAGAGTATGCACTAATTGGAGAAGCTTTTTATTTTATTAGTGCTTCCATGTCACATTAGTCAAAAGGCTCAGGCACTCAGAGAGTGGCAGTGAAGGGTGCAAGCTGCGTGCCTACCCAGCACAGAGCCATGCACGGCTTCACATCTCGCTACCTTTGTTTTCTTCTCCCTGTGCTTTCTGGACTCAGGACCCTGGCTCTCATGTCGTCATTGTTAGCATCGGCCTGGTCGCCTTTCAGAGTTTACCTAGTTAATGAATAAGAAAAGGTTATTTGGCTAAAGCACCATCTGGAACTCATTATTAAGCCAGATCTTAGTGACTGAACCCTGTTGGCTTTGCAGCTTGGCTTCACTGCAGCACGAGGGAGGCAACTGCATCCTTAAGCCTATACTGCTGCCAGATGTACCCATCCCACCCCCGAGGCTCTACACACGCCATGCTAAGAGGTGGAATCAGCATCACTTCAATGAACAACACCTCAACAACCAAGTTATTGCTCAGAGCCAAGTGAGCATGGAAAGATTGTCACCTCCAACACAGCACAGGACCCTCATGGAGGCAGAAGAGCTGGTGGGGCAGTGGGGTTACCAAGCAAAGACTTGCATTTGCCCTGGGTTGCTCTAATGGAAGGTATTGGCTGGCTTTCAGGCTAGGCAGAGGATGCTCAGTGGTTCTTCTCTCTTTGAGATTCCCATGCTCGTTTGCTCCATGCAATCCAGAATGCAGGGCAGATTTGTTTAGATTTAGAAACACTGCCAGAAAACTCGCTTTTGCAATGGAAGCGGGCTCTCAGCTTCTTCTGATGTTTATGGCTTCGAATAGCACATAGATTGCGGGTGATGGAGCAGGAGAGCCTGTTTCACAGACTCCCCTGGTCTTGCTTCTCATTTCCTAAAGAGCTTTGTAGCACACAGGACAGAAGCAGTCAAAGCACCATGGTTTTACCATAGTTTAGGATGCTGTTTTGGAGAGTGCCATGTCATGGGGATCAGTCAGAGAAGGCTTGCTATATTGCATTTACTGTGCTTCAAAACATGTTATTACCCTGTTTAGGTCTCAGACCTCGGTAAGTTGTCATCTTCCAAGCCCTTGTCTTAATTATTGCTCTTGTATTCTAGAATTTGTCCTTTCGTCATTTGATACGCTTATTGACTTTCTGCTCTGATCCCATTTTGTGTTGCCCCAGTGAGCCTCCCCATCCTTTTATCAACTGATGCCCTACACTTTCACACTAATTTCTTACTAAACAACAGCTCTCCAGTTTCTTTTGTAGCTCTAGATCTGTTATGAATATTAATAGCTTCTCCCAAGCTCTATTATTTGTGGGAGAGAGTGCTGGTGTTTGATCTGTGGCTTTTTCTTGAATATGCTACTATCTCTGCAGTTGGGGTTTGGGTGCCTTTTATGTTTTCCTGCCAGATTCCTTTCTTCCTTTCCATCCCTTCCCTTTTATTGCAGAGTTAGAAGCTGTGTAGGACCTTTAAGCATTTTTCTTTATTAAGCAAGCCTTCTCATACTGGCAAAGTCTATGGTGATTTCTGCCCTCATTGTGGACTATTTCTGTACATCCCCTAAGGGCACCAAGCCATTCAGGTGGTAGCGTGTAATTTGTTTTGTACTGTGGAATTCCTGCCATGCCTATATGTATTTAGACCACAGGCAAACCAATAAAGTTGTCATAGAAACAAAGCATTTCATGAATAAATCAATCCATAACAAACTCGCAAACTTCGCAGAGCCCACTGCGCTTTAATAACACATCTATTTCATATACACACACTAATCACATTTGTAATGGACATAAGTTACGCATCCTTTTGGGTTGTCCTGTTGGGCATCTTACAAAGATACTTAAGACTTTCCTGCATGTTGTGCATGTCTCCACAGTGTGGAAGGATGGAATTGGATGCTTGCATGATACTGTAACAGCAGGATTTTTCCTCTTTCTTTTTTGATGTGTGAGGTAGAGGTTCACTAAACTCTGAGTGCCTTTATTTTTTACAAGCCAGTGAGGACTGAAAGCAGCAGTGCAGTAAGTCTTTTCCTAGCCACAGACAACTTAATAGGACTTCATCCACTCCTCGTGTAATTAGAAAAAAGCCCAGTCGATGGGAGCCTGATAAAAGCTGATAATATTGCTGAGAGCTGATAATTCAAGCAAAAGTTCCGAGGCTGAGAAAATCCTACCATCTTTTATTCCAGTTTAGTCTTACTGATCTACATGCATCTGAGGTGGAAATGTGCTAGAATTGGTCATTATCCAGTCTGGATCCTTCGCCACTTTGCACATCATGCTTTCACTAGCACTTGGGTGAAATGGGCGCAAAATACCACCTACTCTGCTTGCTCAGGAGGGAACGGCCAGGCCAAAGAGGATGGGGATGTTTTGAAGTGTCTCAGTCTAGCAGTCCCCTGACTCCAAATGGATATTCACACAGTAAGGTACTATTTGCGGCAAGCTGAACTCTTTGCTACCAATGCAAAGCCAAAGGAGAGCCCTTCAAGGGTGAGAAATTTGCCTAAAAAAGGTGAAAGAAAAGGAGTACGTGCTTCAGGACGCAGGGGGAATAAAAGAAATAACACTTATTATTAAGGAATGGTTATCTTGGTATCTTACTGCTGATAGATACAGAAGACATGCCCCCCTACAAAGGCAGCCTTATGGGGCCTGTCACTAAGGGGGCCCATAGGCCATAGCAGGTACCCTCCAGAGCAACACACATCAGTGTCTGCAGAGGAAAGGGCAAGCTGAGGTCTCTGCCACAGGGCAACTACCTGCCTGTTCCATACCACAGCACCAGTGGAAGCAGATAGGAGCAACCGGATGAGTCTTCAGCATCTATCCCAGAAAACGTGTAAAAATTCATAGTGTAAATGGGTAGCAACACGTCAGAGCACATGAATCTGCCAGGTGTGAGATAAAAAGTCTCATTCTGCTGATCCCAGTAACTAAAAAAGTAGGTTAGAGTTTAATATCCCTCTGTAACCCGTTAATGTAAACTTGGTTACAAATACCATGAACTACTTATACACCTCACTTCAAGGAGACAGGCTGAAACAGCAAGGAAAACCCAGACAAATTGGAATGATGTGTTTTATAACCACAGGTTCAAAACTGCCTCTTTCCTCTGCAAGCTACCGAAGCACATTTTCTGGTGTCTCCAGGATAGCCATGAACTGCCTGGCAGTTAAGAAAATTCCAAGTATTTCTTTCATTATATTCTGGGATACGCACAGGGAGGCAAAGCAAGAACTGTAAGAACCCTGCAGCGCATTGAGGCAGCCTGTTTCCCTGCAGAATTCTTCCCTATTCACTATGGAAAGGTTGCAGTAAAGACCTTGCCTCAGACATACGCTGCAGGTTGGGGGATTTCTTTTAGTGAAGACGGTAGAAGCTCTCAGTCAGTCAGTGCTGTCCAGGAACATGCTATAGGGAGCACAACTCGAAAGCAGAAATAATCTGCTTTCCAATTCACAGAGCCTTCTTTTAACTCCGTATTTTCCAGCTATGTCATTTCCATAGAACAATACATTACCCAGTAATTAGGTTCATTTATGGAATCAAATCAAGGCTGTCTACATTTCTGCTGGGTAATGTTCTTCACAAACAATCCTCTCTCCTGGCTCCTCTGATTATTTTATGATTCCTCTTGCTTCTTGTCAGTGCAGATTAAAGGTAACACATACTGCTGGGAACAAACATGATTTTCCAGCAGTAGCATTTTGTTTTCCTTAATAATTAACAAGTGCTGCTGACTAACCTTCCAGTCTAAAACGCGCACCTTATCGAAAGGGAGCGGACGCAGGCTCGAGCAGCTCGCTTGGGATATCAAAATAAGAAGTGTGATTAAAGCATTAAAGATTTAGAAGTTGACATTAAGGGATGAAAGGTGGAATTACTGTAAATATAAAACTGCTCAGCATTAAATGGGGTGTGTTGCACTTGAAACAGTCTTTCAAAGTGCTAACATTTCAGCATTAATTATTAATAGAAACTGACAGCTCGTTTTTAATTTGAGCCTAATGACAAGGTTCCCTAAGAGATAAATACAACGCGCTGGCTCAGAGGGGTTGTGGAGCTTTTGAAAGGCTCTATGAGTTGTCTAGGCCTTAATCTGCAAATTCCTTGTCAAACAACAGGCTGTCCTCAGAGGGAAAAGCACCCCCGGTGAGCATCAGCCTGCCTGCTGGCTGGGGACACCAGCAGCACCGCTGCAGGGTGCCACTGACAGCACTCCTGCCCTCCGCCATGGAGCCAGACATGGAGCAGGTCCAAGGGTGCACCACTGGCCCCTCCTCATGGAATCACAGAATCCCAGGTTGAAGAGACCTCAAGGATCAACTCTTGCAACCTTTCCAGGCAAAACATGACCTAGACAAGACATCCCAGCACCCTGTCCAGCTGAATCTTAACAGTGCCCAATGTTAAGGAATCCACTGCTTCCCTTTGGATACCATTCCAATGGCTGATTGTTCTCATTGTGAAACATTTTCCTCTCATACTCCCCAGGAGTAACTCAGCTCCCTTCCTGCCAGACAAGAGCTTTGGGAAGCATGGGTCTAGTCTTTTGAGTGCTTTTCTCATCAGACTATCATGTCACCAACCGCTAACCGCCTGATGCCTTTAGTACAACCACCCATCTCCTTTTCCTATTTGTCATCACTGAGTTATGCCAGTTATCCCACCTCAGGTGCCATCACTGAGGGGTTAAGCCACTGCCATCAGGGATGCCATGAGGACATAGACCAAAAAGAAAAGGACAGGACCCCAGGGTCAGGCTGGGTAGAAGCTGTTGCTGCTGCTCCATTTCCTCCATTGCCCAGAATAAACTTTTCAAGTGTCAATAACCAGTAAAAATGCCATTATTTTATTTCTACTTTTGAAACTTCTATGACTATATACAGTGCAAAAAAAAAAGCAATTTAGATATGAAATAGAATATATTCAATCATAGTGATGTCATAGAATCCCAGACTGGTTTGGGTTGGAAAGGACCTTGAAGCTCATCCAGTCCCAACCCCTGCCACGGGCAGGGACACCTCACACTAGAGCAGCTTGCTCCAAGCCCCTGTGTCCAGCCTGGCCTTGAACACTGCCAGGGATGGGGCAGCCACAGCTTCTCTGGGCACCCTGTGCCAGCGCCTCAGCACCCTCACAGGGAAGAGCTTCTGCCTTAGATCTAACCTGAACTGCCCCTGGTTCAGTGTGAACCCATCACCCCTTGTCCTATCACTGCAGTCCCTGATGCAGAGTCCCTCTCCAGCATCCTTGGAGCCCCCTTCAGACACTGGGAGCTGCTATAGAGGGAAAGGCATATTAAATATACGTTTTATTAATAGGAATCTTTCTGGTAACACCTCAGATGCTCCTTTGGGACATTAGAAATCTGCTAGGAGTGTGAAGCTCTAAATAAACAGGCAGAATGAGGGTCAAGCTTAGCTCATTAGCTTTGGCAGGTGTAAAGGCTCATGAGTGACAGTGTACTTTCCTTCCAGCCACGCAAACGAATTGCAGCAAGGAGTCTTAGTGAAGATATATGGCTACTGCACTCCTATAGGGGAGGTGAGAAACGGGGAAGATGGCAAGAAACTGGATGAGGCAAGGAGTGGGGAAAGTAAAATGGAAAAAACCCACCCCATGTTTTAGGATATAGCTGAGAAAAATGGTCAGAAGTAAGGAAACGGAAGGAACATACTGATGGTTTTATCTGCTCTTAGTGACACATCCAGAATTCCTTAGGGGCTGGAAAGAAATGAGGCAGCTTGGAAGCTGGGCTTTCACCGTGCTCAGCCCTGTCACACAATACAACAGGAATTATCTCGTGTCTATGAAAAAGCAATATTTGGCAAAGGAGGGCACTGAGGCTGCAAGGCTGTCAAATTAAAGGACATTTAGAGAAGAAAAGCACTTGTATACTGGTTAATTCAACCATCAAGATAAAGGAAGAGTAAGTAAGGGTGATAGGGAAGCAAGAGAAATCATTGCTTGAAAATACAGTATGATTGCACTGGGAAGCCTACTGATGTGAATCTTTTGGGGCTTGGCTTTCCTCGTTCCTTAGTGCTTTTGTTCTGCGTCACAGGAACTCGCACTAGAAGTGGCATGAAGGAGTACCGGAGGGGCACGGAAGGGGCACCGAAGTTATAGGATGGCTTTTTGGAAAAACATTTAACTAAAATACTCAGAACATCACTTCTGGTGCTACCCTGGAGTTAGTGTTCACTCAGTTCCCTTTCGGCACTTGCAGCTCCTCTTCTTCAATAGCTCATAGGAAACTCGATGAAATCAGGTGCTTTCCCCATTGCTAGCAAACAATCGAATCCTGCCTGCTCCTGGTAGTGCCCAAGTACAGTGTCTCTGAAGTAATTAAACCCATCGCTTAGCTAGAATGTTTGGTTTTGTTGAAGTGCCTCACAGACTATGTGCCTATGCGTGATCTCACCCAACAGCTACACACCTGCACTCTGGCAAGTGGAAGAGCTAAGCTAAGGGAACCTTTACAGTTTATATACAGAACGAAATTGCTAAATTCACCTAAATGAAGCATTTAAAGCAATTTGCTCTCCTAGATATTACTCAGGACTGTTTGCCATTTAGGTGGTGTTAGAGAAGTGTGAAACACGCCTAATGAAACACAGCTATGCGAAAGTCAAAGCTTTTTTCTACAAGTCATTCTTTCATGGAAAATGAGGCTTTTTCTGGTAAAAAAAACGTTGCCAGTGTGTGTATTTCTAAAGCATATTAAGAAATGTACAATCAGGAGCAGCATGCTGTTCTACCTTCTGCTCCTCTCCTTGAGAAAGCTACTGTCACAAATAGAAATGGGATCTGAAAAGACTCAGGGAGTGCGTGTTTTTCCAGGAAAAAGAAAAGACTTCTTCCTCATTGGGAGATGTGATTCCAGGGATGACAAGGCAGTTTACAATTTCAAGCATGTCTTCCGAGTCTTATAAAAGGCAGGAACAACAGCTTCAAATGCCCAGCTCTCAAGCATCCAACCCTTTAGTAACTTTGCCTCTTAACTCCTTAATGCCTGCTTTTAGAAGCTAGTTTTAATACGTATATGTCACTTGCAATACGAGGGTTCCCATACGGGCTGGATAGTTGTTCTGACAGCCTCATCACATTTCAGCTTTGAGAGACTTCTGGGGTCCCCCATCATGTTTTACACATACACCCATCACAAACCGAAAGTGCAGGCTTCCTGCATCCCAACACCAAGGCACCTCTCCTGCATCACAGGAACACACATGTCCTAGGCTGTGTTTGGAGGCTGCTCATACTACAGCATCTGTCAGTATAGTCACTTGCTGCAAGATGGGAGTTAATCTGTATTTTGGCCACAGAACAGATGAGTACGAGGAAAAGGGCTGTAATATACTACCTACACATACCTCTTGGAGACTACACAGCCTGCTCCTGCAGAAAGTGCAGACATCCCAGCTTTATGACCTTTTAAATAAGGGCAGCAAATGTTGATTTTGCACATATCTTACTACATCAGAGCCCTGCAGCATCCTCTTGAGGGCTTTTAAACTAGCAATGCATACCATAAGTGATCTGCCTTGCATGCAGACTAGAAAACATTCCACTTCTCATCTTCCTAACCTCCCAACCACCTCAAATGAACTTCTACAAGACAATAGCGTGGCTTTGAGCAGATAAAAATTGCATGCTTTGTCTCAGCAAGTGCAACAAACCTTTGCTGGCAAAGACTTGAACTCCCTCCTGACTTCTCCACTACACAGGAGAGCCAACCACCACCAGCTCTCATGTATACATAGAGGGCAATGCCTCACGCTAGGATTTAGAAGACAGCAGCACCTCTAAGCTCATAGGCAAAAATGTTGTATCTAACAATACATCCATCAATAAAACAAAGGGGAAGGGTAGTTCTGGAAACAAAGCCTTGTGCCTGGGTTTCTCATTTCAGTGACATTCGCTTTTGAATGTGTTATGAATCTGCAGTGGGTTTCCATGAGAGGTAAAATAGCCTCATTAGCCAACTCCTTGCTTACATTACACAGTCCCCACTCAAGGGCAGACCTTCAGCCAACACAGACCCAAGCTGCATCCCTTGATGTTACTGGAGCTTTTCTGATGTGCTGCAGATAGGGATTTCACTCTGCAGCTCTGGTGTACGTGAGAGCCCTTTTCAGTACATGATGCTTTCTGGAGGCAGCATTAATGCAGACACAACTCCCTGCTCCTTGAAAGGCAGACACATCTCTTAGCAGACATCTCTTATAATCTGACTCCAAAAAATTCATACACCTGAAGGGACCCAAGTGAAATGGCAACAGGAGCCTTTATTATTATTATTTCATCTTGTCAAGATTAGATGAGAAGGTGTGCGGTTCTGAAGTGGCACACAAAGGCTGTAGTAGTGGGAGTTTAGGAGGCTCTGCCAAGCAAGGAGAATGCAAACTGCATGTTTGAAGCACTTGGCAGTAGGCTATGCAAGTCTCTAGGAAGCAGTGAGACATAGGGAGGGAGGAGGAGATGAAACCAAGGCATCACAAAACAAGTCTGAGCCTTGCAGGCAGGCAGGGAGAGGCACAGGGCAGTAGCCTGCGAGGAAAGGCAAGCTTGAGTCCCAGTCTGTGGCATTAGAGGACAAGGGGACATCAGTGTGGAGATGTCTGGGAGACAGCTGAAGATTTGGGATGGAGTAAAGAATAAATTGAGTTTGGAGTTGTCAAATAGGAGGAGCAGGTTAAATCACATAAGAGGAGCTGGGGTAGGGAGAGAAATGGTCCTGTAAACCAAGAGTCGATAAAACAGAGTTTAAAAGGGAAGATCTGCTTATAGCAGTGTTGACTAATAAAAATTGAACGGGACAATGAAAACCAAGATGGAGCAAAGCAAACACAAATCACTGCATAAATAGGAAGTTCTAGTACATGTCTTCTGGTAGACCAGAGACTTGGCTAGTGTAAACCGGCACAGCTCCACTGAAAGCCAAGGATACCCTTCCCATCACTGACCCAGGCTCAGATGCAGCTTCAGACTTCTCTAGGCTTCTTGTGCACTGCTCCCCAGTGCTTTATTAGCTCTATCATATCACACATGCAGGCATATAAGCCTAACACCATGGTCTTATCACCAACCTTAAGAAGCACCCATAAATTGTATTTGAGGTAGGTGGTAGAAGGGGGAGAAAAAGACTCGTATTGACTTTTATCCATTGCTGAGAGAAGCTCCCATAAAGAAAAGCCTAAGGAGGCTTAATTGTGTAATTGTTCAACACAGTGATTTACTGTGCAATATGGTAAAGCTTATCGTGTAACTTCGTTGTGAAACTCCCTGACTTACTGTGAACACAGCAGAGCTTATCATGATGTAACTGTGCTGAGGGAGACTTGGCACCAGCTTGGGGTAGGGTTTCACAGACCATTAATGATGACTGACAGGTTCATTTCAAATGACTTATAAAGGAGTTCACTGTACAAAGCCATCATGCTGCCTGGGTGATATTCAGATATTTTAACTTCAGCGCTGCATAAACACTCCTTACCACCAGGAAATTACAAAACAAGCACATATATTATGAGGCTGGACTGGTGTACATTTCTCTTGTGGTTTACGCGTTATTGTTAGAGTCAGCCTCCACATTTTCATGGTCTATAGATGAAAAATGGAAGCATTTCCCTTTCCCTTCAGATTGGGCTGGGTGAGATACGCGCAACCCTCCAACCCAATTATGGAATGTTAAATGCTCTCAGCTTTGGTAAAGTATTTTCAGACTCATAAATCTGCATTTTTGAAGGCTGGGAAACGTGTCTGTAAAATACAAAGTGGGTGTCTGACCAGTCAGATAAAGCCCAACATAAAACCATATAAACAACACCCAGTAACTGTTCACCTGGTTCCCTTTTGCTTGGTTGGGCTTAGCGTTGTTACACATTAAACTTGAATACGATAAACCCCTGCTCCCTGTGTAAGTCCATGCTTCAGGGGGTCCTGCCAATGGAATTGGGGTCAGGAAGTGACTGCTCCAGGTGAGAGGGGGGGATGCCATCAGACATGGGTGGCTCTGGGCCATTGCCATGCTGGGACTACAATAAAAACACACTGTCTTTTTAGAGAAAATACTGGAAAAGAATGGATGAAACCACCACTGGAATTCCATGGACAACATACGGAATATTAAATGCAAACCTGAAGGCGTCATCCAGCAGCTACCACCGGTTCAAGTTCACTGTCAGATTTTGCCATCAGCACAGAGAGAGAAGACTGAATGCTTGCAGTCTGCAGTGGCCAAGAGCTATTCTAAATACTCTCTATTTTGTAAACAGTGACATGAGCTTTACACAAGATCAGTTCATCCCGCTTGGCCACACTATAAACTGTGGATTATTCTACGGTGGAAGAGCTCACGCATCAATCTTGCCAGCACGAATAAAAGGAAGATCAGAAGGTGCCTAATGCCCAGTTTACTTCCAACAGCCCAGCACACATCACTGTACAGCACAGCCATTGCATCTATTCCTGTTTTTCAGACGGGTGTGCATCTCCAACAGCTCTGTGCTTCTGTGGAAGCGCTCAGCTGAAGGGGGGGCCCATAAATACCTGCTGATCAGGCAGTGTGATGAGAGGCAACGGAAGCTCATGCCATGTCCTAAAACCATGGCAAAGAGTTGGTTTGGTTTAGAAGTAAGCTGAATTCACTACTAAGGTGTTTTCAGATCACACTATGCTTACCACAGCCACAAGAGGAGCCTTAAAGTTATTTATTTCTAGAGAAAACCCTCAGTTTTCATTGTTGTCATAGAAAAAAAGGCCAAATCCCACAACATTAAGCCTTGCACTGTCACAAGCCCAGATCAGCGAGCCAGCATAGACACAGAACTGCCCAGACTTGCTTCTTGCAAGGAATCGGTGATTTACTTCTATTTACAGTGGAAACCAGCAGGATTTCTAACTCCTGTGATTACCTTTCAACACTGTATAAGCCTGAGTACCCACTACAAAGGGGACCAAAGGACACGCTTCAGATTAAGCAATGACAAAGTGTTCCAAGAAATCGGAGCCACGGAAGTGTGCAGCAATGTCTGCTGCAGGTGCTTCCACAGCATCATTTGCCCTCCAGCCTCCTCATCTGCTAATATGATTCACTGCTATTTTACCACTGTGCTGGCTGACCTATTACAAACCTATCTGGACATACAGCTGTACCCTGGGATGTACAGCTAACTCTGCTCTGCCGGGTTGATGTAGGGAACAGGAATATGCTTATTGGAGAAGGTGAAAATCACAGGGCAGGAAAGGAACAGCTGGCAAGTCTTAAAGACAAAGGGGAGGCTCTCCTCAGACACTTTTCCTGTGTAATTTATGCCGTAGACATTTCCCCTCTGTCTAATTGCCCCATTTCAATCTAAGGCCAGTTAATCAATGACTTCTGCATCGCATGGAGGTGAGCTCTGGATGCGGAACAAGCACATAAATTTGGTCTGCCTTTTTGCAGGCTCTGCTCACAGAGCTCCAGCTTTTGCGTTCGCTTTCTGGAGTTGCGATTTCTTCTCTTTTGACTCATCCCCAGCAAACACCCACACTCTCCCTCTTGAGTCACAGTGTTTTTGTATTTTTAAATCATGATTACACTCCTGTAAAATGTAGGTTTTTCAAGCGCCTCGCCAATGCCTTTTACTATTATTGTGTTATTGCCCTGCTATTTTTGCTTCAAAGGTCTGCTTCTCAAGGTGGCGAGATCCCAGATGTATCAGGAAACAAACACTGTGACTTTTTACCTTGCTTCCAAAGTCTTGTTTTCCTGCCTTTGTTTCCCTTACTCAGTACATTCAAGAGGACTTTCAAAATGAGAATGTGTTATCCTCAAGTGCTTGCAAGGACCCACAGGTTTGGGCTTTTAATCTTTTAGAGCAGTTGGAAGCAAACATGTAGAGATTATGCCCATTAACCCCATATGTAAAGGGTCTGAGCTGGTGAGTGCTCCAGGTTACAACTTTGAGGGATGAGGCCCATGTTCTTCTATTACCTTCACAGTAACACTACATTTAGACACATCCAAATTCACTCGTAGATACCCTGAAGGACACACTGCACATATCCCAGATAGGCAGACATTTGCTTCTCCCTCAAACTCACTCTATCTGGAAAAAATAGAGATCTGAGAATTTCTTGAGAAATCAAAACTTTCTGGGCAATCTAACGGAGTTGAACAGTCTGAGTGTGATCCATGACATGAACAGACAGTTTTCCTGCCTTCCTCTGGACCAAACCCAGTAATAAGATGGACAAAAGGAGATTCTTTAGAGGTGAAATAGATGACACTGTTCGTCCATATTTCTTAACATAAAGTGCTTTTCTCTTCCATTTCTTTAAATGGCCTACACATTTGTGTTGTCCTGCTCAATGTCTGAAGTAGTGCCACAGGCTTCTCAAGAGCTGGGTATTTATTGAGGGGAATTTTAACCTGATCCATTCTGCTACAGATCACCATAGCTCTTCTTTTGAAACCCTCCATGGGATTTGGATCAACTCATTGCCTAACACACAGCCCTGAACACAGCAAACTGAGGCCAACCCTCCAGCTTCTTTTCAGCGCTCATCCACCACCACCCCATCTCTTCTGCCACAGTCATCATGGTTTGATTTATGAAGCTCTTGAACAATGACTTGGGTTTGCACATGGAGCAGGTAGACATGAGGTCAAGCAGGTGAGCAAGGAGAGGGGCCCCAAAGACCACAAACACCCCTTGGCCACAGAGGAGACCAATTGAGAGCAAGAGCTCAACAGAAGCTCTGCATCAGCTCAAGCTTCCCTGGGGGAACCGCAGCTCCTGTACCCATGTTTCCGGGGCTCAAAGACTTAAAAGTAGATACAGAAGACCAGCCCATGCTCGCATGAGCTGACATGGGCAGAACAATTGCTCTGGGATATTAAATGCAGCTGCTTGTTTATTCTCTTAAAAATTCCATTCTTCTAATATAAAATAGGGGGTAAAGACATGGTCCAGGGCAGGCTCCTCCAGGTTAAGTAAACTTCATTAACAGATTCATTTACCTTGACTGATCCACGTCTTCTTCCAGCAGGGCAAGGAGGCAGGAGCTGAGGTCAGAGCTGGTCCCACAATAGCTGATGAGGACAGCAGAGCACCTTCAACCACAGGCTCCTATTAGACAAGCTCAAGGGGCTGACACAGCTCCAAGGCCAACGTGGTGGTGAACCCATAGGTCAGGATCAGACACATCCCAGAGGCCATGCACAGGCCAGATGAGCAGGATGAGGGACAAGGAGCAAGAGACCAACCCCTCTACAGCATTGCTTAAAAGAAGGGAAGTGGGCCAGGGCTGAGCTTAAATAGTGCTCCTGGCCCACAGGTAGGCTGGGAGGCCCCAGATGAAGCTTGTCAGGGCCATTAACAACAATCAGAGCCTCGGGACACCTGACTTATGGCTTCATTTCATTTCTATCCACATTCACAGTGTGTTTTCACACGTTTCATTCCTATCCACATTTAAGTGAGTGTTTCGACTGCATGATGCCACGTGCCTAAAAAGAGAATAAACCAACACAATTATGAAAAGCCACCAGAACAAACCCCGGGTACCCCGGTGAAATTATTGAGAGAGGCCCCTATTAAAAATACCAGCTGTGATATGGAGCCTTAGTTGGGATATGAAGTTTTATTCACTGTTTCCTAGTCAAACCCAGCGTTCTGCACAGGGAGCTACAACGGCGCACGATCAAAACCTCCCCTTGTTTACTACAACAGACTATTGTGCTCTGTCACGTTGTTGCTGGTACAGAAAACACTTAATATCAGTTTTGTAGTTGCAAATTGCAGCTCTGTTTTTTTTTCCATGTGCTTTATCCAATACACATCGAACTGTTACGTTCATTGTTCCAAAATAGGTGGAATTCGCCATAAATCAAGATCAAGATCCCACGGATGTAAAACTGCCTTTTTCCTCGGCATCAACAGCATAGGGCTACCTTGGGGTATTTTTTTTCCCATTGCCAAAAGAAAGAGTCAGCCCAACGATAGCTTGGCTCATCAGGAAGATGGATAACGTATTTTATCTTCAGTTTTGGAGAAAACCCTGTGTCAGAAACGTGTGTTGGAGGTGGAATAAATTCACTGCTGTATAAAATTAGAAATCATTCTGAGATCACATGTAAAACAAACACAGTCAACACTCAGGTTGTTTTAAAAGCTATTGGATTTGTGGTCATATTCCTCTTTGAATACACTCTCATTAGTAGCTTATTGATCGAAAAGTCCTTGGTATTTCCAAGGCTCTGATTACAATTTTTCTCTAAATATGAGGAAAAAGGAAAAATCTATTGTACCAATTCCATGAGCAATCTGCAGTCTGCGGCGCGCGGCGCCTTTACAGGACACAACGGGAGCAAAAGGAAATAAAAGCCAGTGTCAATCTTTGATGAAATTAACACAATTTAAAGCTGCTCCAGGCAAAACAATGAAATCTGTCATTTATCAGCACCGGATAACATCACCAGGGGAATTATTTAATGATTAACTACAGCGGGCTGGAGCCTGGGGTGAGGCGTGGTGGCTTACGGCTGCACCCGGAGTGTGTTCTGCCTCGGAGCCATCCATTTCCAAGGGAAAGCAAATCCCAGCAAGGGCTGTCCTTAAATCCTAGCTGTCCCTCCGCAGCAGCTTTGCGTGTGTCCAAGGGCTCTAGACCGGCAATGAAAGCACTGATGTATTGGAACGGCTTTAAATGCAAACCCAATGAAACCACTCACCATAGGAAGGGCAGAAGCTGCGCCGTCGCTGAGGCAGATTTTATCATTGACCCTTGTCTAGGCAGGATTTCACACCAAGTATTTTCTGCTATAAAGAACTGAAAAGGTGAAGGAGCTTCGTGCGAGTATTTAATATTGTAGTGTAAGTGCTGGCAAATTGCATCTCTGTGCTTCGTGGAAGCAATCTGCTTCTGTGACTAAACAGATTTCTGTGGCAGAGCTTAATGACGGGGCTCGGAGTGACCGGGGGAAGGCACGGGGAGAGGTGCCACGTTTGTCAGCCTCCCACAGGGAGCAGAAACACAGATGGCGTTCCAGAGCTGGAGACCAACAACCTGTCTGTACCCTCGGGAATAAGGGAAAAAGGGGCTGTTAAGCTGCTGAAATCACAGGCAGGCAAAACCGATGTCATCAAGAGCAGGCAGCCTTGGGAACGATCATCGAATCCCAGCCTGGTTTGGGTTGAAGGGACCTTAAAGCTCATCCGGCTCCAACCCCTGCCACAGGCAGGGACCCCTTCCACTAGAGCAGCTTGCTCCAAGCCCCTGTGTCCAACCTGGCCTTGAACACTGCCAGGGATGGGGCAGCCACAGCTTCTCTGGGCACCCTGTGCCAGTGCCTCAGCACCCTCACAGGGAAGAGCTTCTGCCTAGGAGCTCATCTCAGTCTCCCCTCTGGCAGGTTAAAGCCATTCCCCCTTCTCCTATCACTTTCAAGCCTCTGAACATAAGCTTCAAAGTCTTTTATTCTACCAGGAACCCTGCACTGTTCCATAAGTGCCATTAGCCTTCCTTCTGTCTTTCTTCTTACTAAGGCTTTCTCTGATCTTTTTGCTGCTTTGCAATGTCATCCTCATTCCAAATTTCTCTAATTTCTGTTGTTCAAGTGAGCAAAGGACAGAAAAGAGACTCCTGAATGTGGTCTATGTCCTGTCTTTTTAATAAGGATAATAAAGAATGAAGACACAAAAAGTGATGGTCCATCAACTCGGCTACAGCCCTCTGGAACGATGCAAACAACAGAGTCTGCAATAGCTTAACATGCCCACTGCTCATATCAGTTTGGGCACAGCCCTCCTGATTCAGCTGAGCTGCTTTTCAACTGTGCTAAGGCAAAATGAAGGGAGAATTTGACCTAAAATGCACAGGAAAGGGAAACAATGGAATTGATTTCTCACTACCTCCTGCTGCATCTCACATCTCCTGCAAGCTCACACGCACATCTGCACTTGCATAAGGCTTGGGCCTGGCATCTCCCTCGCCACACAGCTTTAGGATGGGGATTCTGATTGTAGGTGTGTGGGAGAACACCAGGATGGAGCCACAAAGCTTTGGAGCAAGTGTATTTCCTCTCCTGGGAGCAACACTGTGAAGCTACGCCTCTGCATGGCTTTCTATAGCAGATGAGAAAGGGAGACACCTAATTCCCTTTATTATGTTTTGTAGCCCGAAGACAGTGGAAGCCAGAAATATCCTACATCAACTACTGCACCATGGTAATCAAAGGGTGCATGGGTTGTTGATTTAATAATGCATTTTTGCCATAGAGGTACTAAGTGTGTAAAGTTAAGTGTTACAGTCATTATAATCCATCAGGATGTTGCCTTGGTCATTTTGTGTCTGTGTTCTCTTGGGATTTGTCATTTTTATTCATCCTCAGAAATGCCTTCAGATTGGCAGCTCCTTTGTCATTGTAACCGCAGTGATGGACACCAACAAAGTTCTTGCTGCTACAATTAGCAAAAACAGGGCTGTCTCCCCAAGGACAATAACATCTACACACAGATTGTGCTAATCTCCCTCTAAATCTTGCCGATGCTTAACAGGGTGGGTTTTTTCCCCTGCAGAACACGTTGTTTTCCTGGTTTGCTGTTGGCTTCCACAAGTGCTGGCCTGATGCGTTCCTGGATCTCCAAACCTGCAGTAAATGGGAAACGTTTTGTGGAATTTTCTTTTTGCTCTCGAGTTTTCCAGCGTGCACCCGGGATAAGAATGTAACGAGGCTCCAATAGAATTGTATAATCGGATCAAAACACAGCTCACCCACATATGAGCTGGATTGGTTGTGATAGATGCCAGGAGAAACTCTAAGGCAATACTAAAATTCCTTTATTCCATAACTGCCAAATAAAATAGTACTAAAAGCCCATGAGCAAAAGCCTCCTGGTTTGTCTGGGTTTAAAT
Organism: Psittacula echo; assembly: GCF_963264785.1. Classification (NCBI taxonomy): domain Eukaryota; kingdom Metazoa; phylum Chordata; class Aves; order Psittaciformes; family Psittacidae; genus Psittacula; species Psittacula echo. Next base: position 64,239,654 of record NC_137740.1, read on the forward strand.
AGGAAAAGAGCAATCACATAGTGGATGGGGGCATCAGTGAAATCAAATTACGTGAAGCCAAATGATAAGGTTGCCATCCCATCCTCCCTGCCTCCAGTTCTGAACACGTTCCTTATGGCTAGATCACTCACACCTTGAATCTGGGCCAGGTTTGTATCCCATCTTTGGGAAGAACCAAAGGCTGGGACCTCTTTTCAGCTGTGTTTCATATCCGCGGGCGGCACCTCCTGACGCCATTCGTACTGCCTCAGGTCTGGTCTGCCACAAAGATGCAGGACTGCACGTCCTTTGGGGGTTTTTAGTCTGAGATACTGACTTTCCTGCTTTCACAGCCCCTTGTGCCCTGAGCCGGAGAGCTACAGACACCAACCCTTCCCATACGGGAAAGCCAGGAGCTGACTTCCCAGTCAGTCCAGGCCTCATCGATGAGACACTGAACTCAGCTCCAAAAGCATCAGTGGAGTAAATCAGCAACTACGGAAGCGCTCCCATTTCTCTGCGAGACACAAGGAGAAGCTGAACTGGAGCACACACGGCCTGCAACAAAACCCCTTCGAGCAGCATCCTTGGAGGAGACTGACACAGTGTGGTGACTCTGGAGACCAGGATGAGCTCACGCTGGTGTGCAGCAGAAGCCTCATCTGTTTGTATTAGCCTTTCCTCAGCAGAGATGTCGTCACCCTGACCCGCAGCCCCCGAGGAAGGCAAACAAAAGCAGGGAGGGCAGAGCAACCGCTGGGTCCTGCTGAAGCCCCGATGCAGCTTATTGTGTGTGGTGCCTGGATCTGGTGTCAGCAGTGCAACATAATTAATTAGATTTAGGCTAGATGAGAATACATTAGACACAGTGAGATGCTACCTTCGTGCCTGTCCATCCTTGGAAGAGCTGGGCACAGTTTCTTTCCTTATGCATATTCCCTTAATAATACATTTGTCACAAGGATTCTTCCTACACCCATCTGGCATATAGATATTTTTCCAAATTTGTCATTTTTTATGTTCCAAAACCTATTTTACTTCAGATGCTTTCATAATGAAGCAGCAAAAGCCTGCCATAGCATGATATATGGAGCAGAAATCACATCTGTGCCAGGCTGTTTTCTAATCAGATAAAGCACTGAATACCTGCAGTGCTGCTTCTTCTAGCCTTTGAGTAGATGTACCTGAGCGATTTCCGGTGCCAGTCTAGCCTTGCGTTCACAATTAAACTACAGAATACCACTCTTAATTGTAGCTTTCATCTAATTTCAGTGCTTTAAAAAGCAAAAGAACCATTAGAATTGCACTGTAGCCCCCTGCACAATGCAAAGCATGGATATTCATTCTGCAACTTGGGCATCAGCCCCAAAACCCATGCTTGAACTAGAGCACACCTTTCAGAAGGGCATTTGCCCTCATTTCACCTTTTAATGTTGTCATTCACGCCATATAATTTAGACACCCATTACCAATGAGCACTACAAGTGGGCAGCAGGGTGGAGACTTCAGGCCTTAGAAGGAAATAAAGGAGTGGTGATGTCTCACCTTCATCAACATCAACACCATGAAGTTACGGTGAAAGGAACTCCACTTAACCCAACAGGGTCACAGGGGGGTGCTGCTTCTTGTCTCCTGTCCTGCTCCTTGCCACTGCCTGGCTCCTTTGCATACACACAAGCATCAGGAGAGGTGGATGCTGCAGGAGATGATTTCATCTGAAGCCACACGAACTCCCCAGACACACTGTCTGGTTCTCATGGTACGTCCCAGGAGAGGCCTTTCTGGCACAGCCGAGACGGGAAGGCTGATGGTTTGTGGCACTCCCCTATGCCAAATCCCAGGAGAGAGTTCCTCCTACTTTGAATTTCCTCTGTTCACATAAAGCAAAAGGACAATCTGAGACATTGCTCTCAGTGTAGTTCAAAACACAGTTTGAAGTGTGAATTTTTCAATATTTGAAGCATTGGCTTTTATGATTTATTTATTGGTATTCCAGGACAAGCATCACAGAGTGTAGCTGGTGCCTACTCCAAATACAACAACCATCATCGAATGAATAGCAATGTGTTCACAGACATTTTGTCCATTGCTACGCAGGTAAATTTTGTCTTAACAAAGATACCAGCCGATAAGATGCTGAGAAACACTAAGAAAAAGATTACTCTGAAACATAACAGTTCATACTGTCTCATTTCTGGCAATAGCATGTACTTTATGAACAGAACCTGCCTTCATACCAGTGTGACTCAGGCGTAGGAGGTGTGCAGGGTTTGCTGTCTCTTATCCCTTGAGTCCACCTTGTAATATTGCTGGTATCCGTGTGTAACAGATAGTGTTGTGCACTGGGCTGGAAGATAATAAATAGATGTGAGCTGATGATTTACAGGAGGGTGCTTGGAACTCCTTGAACCACTAGGGAAGGGAAACTGCGCTGGTACAAGGTTGTGCTGTCAACCTCGCAATAGTTTTTTCCTCTCTCCAGAGGGCAATTTCTCCGAGATAAAACTTGCTTCCTGCCTCATCATCCGGAAATTCACAAATCAGAGGAATTGTGGTTAATTACTAAACTGGCTGATCCATAGATTTTTAGCTGTCAGAACCTGGGGGAGGGAAGGGGCTGAATTGTTGTTTTTCTCGGCGAGGGTTTCTCCTAAAGTGATGGCATAACTCACATTAATGAAGATTGCAAATAGAAGACTTTTCTGATTATTTCCAGTTGTTGAAAGAATTGCTTATTTAAAATGCATTGCTTTCTTCTGTGCAGAAATGTCTTATTGCTCCAAACATCCCGAATAAATTTAGCCCTAAAACATCCATAACGAAGGATGAATGCATATTCAGGCTAACGCTGTGTGTGATCTCCTGATCATACAGTAGTTAAGTTATACAATCACAGTGATTTATGGTACTAAACTGTGGAGCCTCATATCTGCCAGGGGTGTGGGTAAAGGGGTGGAACTCTCATCAATCAAAAGACTGCACTTGTTCAGCATTGGGATAATTAAGGGAGACAGTAAAAAAGCATGAAATAATAATAAAGAAAAAATGAAATCCGAGTTTCTATTTGCATGGTGTTATTAAGCAATACAGTGCTGAGCCACCTTTGCAAGAATCCTGCCTCCAAATCCACTTATTACCTCGTATCACTTGATAGATGTGTTCTACATATTCATGCTGAGGGTATTTGCAGAGAATACACATACTGTCCTCGGCTTAAAAGACAGGATTACAAATAATGATCAATTTTCCAGTTTATTCCATGACAGAGACAAAACAAGAAGGAAAAAAAAAACCCCAAACCAACCCCACAAGCAATTTTAAAGCGCATATTTCTGAACTTCCACTCATCCCATCAACGGTGTTTTTCTTCCCTCTCACCAATCTCAGGTAGAGGTAGCTGGGCATAATGAGGGGCTCGCACAGGGGAACCGTATTAATCAAACAGTGCTCCAAAAACCAGTTTAATTAACTGCATATTTTGTAAAAGCCACATTTCATTACTGTTTGTGAGGAAGATGGAAGCATGCACTGGAAACACTAATTCTAATTATTACTTCAAGTGGGAGGTTTTGGCACAAGGTCAAGGAATAATAGAAGAATGTGTGAATCTGTGCTACAGCGTAGCAGTAAGACTAATCATTTGAATAAAGGCAGTTGCTTTTTCTTGGACTGTCTGTGTGCTGTTCAATGTTCTGGATGAATCTAACACAATCAGCCTGTTCTCTGGTGTATATCCACTTCCTGCTGACTCAGGGCAGAGCTTGCCTCTTCTGCCATTTATTAAAACGAACCATTCCTATTAAAAGACCATTTTTCAGTGAGATGACCAAATGGGTATTAGTAATAACATTATTAAAACTACTTTGTTTAAAAATGAACTGTCACATTGGTGTGTTGCAAAGCAACACAAACAAATCTATTTCATTTAGAGAGAGATTGCTTTGAAGAGCTGGATTTCTTTCTTTTCTATTAGAAGGTATTGCAGAGGGGAAGTGATGTGTGCTCCAGGAAACCGCCAGCTTTTATAGCTATTAGAAAGGAGGAATACTGTTTCTAGTACTCTCCACAGCAAATAATGTATAATTCATGGGTTTCATTAACATGCAAATATGATCCATGGTCTCCTATGTTTATATCTCATAATAATCTATTAATGGTTTTAAAAGTAAAGGATAATAGAAACATTTTGCATGAGCAGCATTTACTTGTGGTTCTCTATGTTTTTCTCTAATTGTATAGTATAAGCATGTATAGAATTAAACCAGAAACAATGGAAATTAATTAACCTATCATTCTCAAATAAATATTTATTGAGCATAAGATCACATGCCCAATGATTTGTGACTCTGTAACGAAGGACCATATTACTATTACATGACAACATGCCTTAGAAAAACCTATGCTGGGGGGGGGGAAGGAAAGGTACTTGTGTCAAAGCTACTGCTTGAAATGAACCTGGACTTGGAAATAGCATTTGTATTGAGATTCCAGCTCCCCCATCAAGCATGGGTGGAACAAGAAAACAAAGAAACATCAGATTCACCCTGAAGACTTGGACTTTTCCTGTTTTCTTTGTAACAGCAGAAGGATAGGGAAGGTTTTCATCCTGATGCAACACGAGTGCAGCCTTCCCCTGCTGCTCCCCATGCAGCCGGTACCCCAGCTCCGCCACTGAGCCCCTCACCTTTTCCTCCTTTCCCTCTTCCCGCAGAGAGGGATCTGCCCAGGTAGTTATTTCACTTCTGTATTCATCAAAAAACCACACAGAGAAGCAGTGCAGGACCTGGGCACATCTGCTCTGTGTAACAAAAATACATATAAAGCAACGGTGCTGTAGGCAACAATAAACCATTTTAATCAACTAATGGAAAGAAACATCCTGCCAAGGACAGGTCTGATGATTTTCATATTACTACACCCCATAAGCACTGGACAGTATTTTAGGCCAGGGTCAAAGACCTTTTCTCTGAGGCTGAAGAGTTTGTCTGAGCATAAGGAATAAAAACGGATGCGTCAATCCCCACAGCATCTCTCTTTGTTTTTAATGAAAGATGTTCTTTATGTCGCATAACGATGGGAGGAATGATGGACTTGTAAACATTTACTAACAAGTTAATACATAAAAGACGCATATACAAGGTAGGAGCCCTTTATTTTACCAGGTATTTCCTTCTAATGATGCTGATTGCTCAGAGAAATGAGAAAAAACTTCTTCAGGATGGACTTCACCTCAGCATCCTTAGCTCACCCCTCCACATACTCCACAAGCTTATGTCAGTGTTTTAATCTTCTACTGGGATGACCTTTTTCGGGTGAACTTTGACTAAAAAAAAGGCAGTCTCTTATCCACACTCTTGTATTATCACACCTTGATTCCGTCTTCCTTCTCTCTGAAGCACAGAAGAACACTTGTAACCCTTCCAGAACTGAGTGTTGCCTGGAAGCTACAGCTGTATGCATGAGGGGAGCTGGATGCTGGGTCAGCTCAGAAAACAGTTTATATTTCATTCATATTCACCTATACATGTGGAAAAAAAAGAACAGATTTGTTTAGTAAAGGCTACCTGTCAGTATAAAAAACCACCATGACATTCACAATGACCATAGGCCAATTCTACCCAACCAAAGGAGCCTGTTGGTACAACACGCATCCCAGCTCATTAGAGATTTCACTAATGAAATCAATGCAACAAGTTGCTTCGACTTTCAAAGCTCTGAGAAAAGTCAGATCCACTCGTACTGAAAAGTAGGGCTCAGGAATAAATTATGCAGCAGTTGATTGGCCTGAGACAAGCGTTTCTCCAACACTTCTCAATACTTCAGCCAAAGCGACACGCTGAACTCTATTTTAATGTGAGGCTCCGAATGGCAATTAAGAGTCCTAAGCTGCATATAAACCCCAGTATGAACTACTTTTACAAGAACATTGTGTGTGAATCAAATTATGTTAGCTTTGGTCTGAAGAACTTAGAAATAATTGCCAATAAGTATTCATGTATAGGCCCAGTTTTTTGAGACAAGTTACTTTAATTACTACTAGTGTCAGGAGGACGTGTAGGCGATTCTATTAGACTTAATGTGTTTAGTGAAGCTCCCTGAACTGTGGCTGCTTTATTTCTGTAGACGATGAAATATTGAATGTATCTTTATTGTCCTTACTTTCTAAGATTGAAATCCCAACATTTGATGCTTTTTTTTCTCTCATAGAGAATGCCATATGAAGCATAGTAACATATTATCGTCAAAAAAAACTGAACATCATGTAGATTTGGGCTTCTATACATAGAAATATATCACACTTGTACCGTAAATACCCTTCAAACTGCATGTATTTAGAGCCATCTACATTCATACCCACACTTGGACCTTTAACGCAGTGATGTACAGGGGCCCTTCCATGAAAGGATGTGACTGGGAAAAAAGGGAGGGAAGGAGGGAGGGACTAAGGAAGGGAAAAGGTCCCTGCGAGGTGAATGTCTTGGTCCTGAAAAGTGATTGAAAACCTTAACAGCTTTTTCACTTCTAGCAACATTTTTTTTTCTCAAATATGGAGTTTCTTGAACCCTCCACATCCAAGTTATTAACACAATTATCAAGCAGATATCAGCAACTCTGTCAATAAATGCTTCTAAGAAGTCATTTCAAGATCCTAGAATCCTAGAAGCGTGGAATGGTTTGGGTTGGAAGGGACCTTAAAGATCATCTAGCTCTAATTCCCCTGTCACAGGCAGGGACGCCTTCTACTCACTAGACCAGGTTGCTCCAAGCCCTGTCCAATGCAGCATCTTAGATGCAAAAAGTCAGATTCATAAACGCAAATGATCAAATCTCAGCATATATGCAAAACCTTTCAAATCATACGCTTGTAGATTTGCTTTCTTTTCTGTATTCCTTAACCACTGAGACCATACATCCACACAATTCCCAACACTGCAGTGACAGTCAAACCACACAGAGCGAACTGCACAGTCCACGAGATGCCAACACTCTGTGCTGAAGCTGAGAGATGGATAAGGCCACATCCTGCCTGGCCCAGCGTCATGCAGCAAGTGATCACTTCTCCCTCATGCAAGAACAGATCAAGCCAACAGGACCACTGAAAGTGTAAGGCAATAAGGGTAAAACAATGCAGCACTTCATGGTAATTCATATTTCACATCACCCAATTCACCTTTATGTAGACTAACTCTTGAATATACACCATCTTGAACACGTCAATCCCATGTGAAGGTTTTACAGACATCTGCAGACATTCATCCTTCATGGACCACAATACTCGTGCGCTTTAGTGGTGTGATATGAATTAGCAGTTCCCCACTCTTCATTGCCACAATAAATCCACACAGAAAGAGCTGTTGGTATATACAACAACATCAAAGAGCCTGAAATAGAAGTAGTGAATTGCAGTTATAAAAATAAATTCCTAAAAGGAAGGGAGAAGAGAAAAGGAGACGAATGTTCTAATCTTACCTTCATCATAATCTTATTAGCATTTCTCAGTGAGTAGTTCAAGTATCAGTCTATACTCTTATGAATCTGTCTCATAAATATGTCAAGTGCAAAGTATAGTTATTTTAATAGTCTGTGTTGGTGGGCCATCATGGATTTAATTAAGAGACAACTAGTGTATGAAATATGACACAAAAGCACCAAACTAAATGGAGAAGTGTTTTACTGCAGATTTAAATCAGGGACACAGAAGTAATGATGATCTGGCCTTAGAAATCCTACTGAAATATAATTAATGCAGACCAGCGCTGACCTGTTCATATAGGAACAAAAAATAGAGGCATTAAAAATAATGATTTAAGCGATGCTGTGTTATTTATAAAGACATTTGCATTATCTCCAACTGCATTATGTTATTTATAAATGTGTGTTGGTTTGTGGCTCTTTAATTAAATAAAAAAGGTTGGCAATGCAAGTCCGCTAAAACCGGTTAAAACATGACTTTCAGCTACCCCCTTTTCCAAAATGAAGCCTTTATTGAGCTTCCTGGAATGCTCAAATCCTTCTGCTACAAAATTGCCAATGCGGTCCTAAGGTTGCAACGAAAACTGTGTTCTTTTCCACCCAAATTTGCTCTTTCTCCACCTTCTCAAAAAGCCAAGGAGTAGTCAGCACTGTAAGCGTGCAGGATTAGATCTTCAAGCACTGCACAGTCCTTCCTGCTACCATTTTGGTGCAATTTTGACTTCATGGGAGATTTGACAAGATACAATTTCTTTAAGAAGCAATGCAAGAGAACGTATTTTCCCATTGAGATTCCTTACTACCTAGATGAGTTTAATACCACGTTAGAAAGAAAGAATCCAGTAATTCCATGGAACGACTCCAATGTCTCAATCTCATCCTGCAAAATCATTGACCAACAACCACCTCAGTTGCACCGGTGTTGAAAGCAAGGCTTACTATTGATTTGTAAGGGCACAGAAGCAGACTCTGAACATATACTGTTAAATATAAGCCTGTCTGACTGCAAGAATTGATGCCTCAGCCTCCTATAGGGACTGTATTTATACATTATTTCCATGTCTAAGCCTTTCCATGTTATGAATCTGATCCAGCAGGTACTAGCTATCTCACGTTAACTGTCTCAATTCAAGTGGCTTCCAGTCATTTAGATTAGAATCACCTTTAATTGGTTGGTTGCTCTGGCAGGCAGTTAAAGTATTCATAGATTTTATTAACCTTTTATTACTAAAAAGAGGAGAAGAAAGACAGTGGCCAGAAAGCATCGTTAAGTGAGCTTCATCCCTATTTTGAGAACACTCCGAGCTGTGGACTCTAACTGCTCTCCAAACACCACCGTATGGAGTGCCAGCAATGTAATAAAAACTGTAAATTGACACAAAAATGAAAGTGCTTGGGAGAAATAAATTCAGAACTACTTTTATTTTTTGGTGAAGAAAACATCAAAGGTTTGCAACTGAGCCTCGAAGGCAAAACTGCATAAAAGGAGAGTGCCTATAGTTTCGAAATATTTTTTCTCTTTAATGAACAGTTGAAAATATCCATAAATCTCCTCCAGTATCTGTATTTAAAAAGCAGTCAAGTCTTTTGTGCCTGACATGTTTATAGTAAATCTATTCTCATCTGTTTTGTTTGCATAAATTGTCCAAAAGTTCATCCTGTCTTGGCTGTCTTTCAGTATTCATTAGTATTGAAGTCATCTGGGGAGTAAATGAAGGGTAAAAATGCCCAGAAATCGAGGTAATGCATAGAAAGGACCAGACTTCTGATGACTAACAAGAACAAACACAGCTTTATTCAGCTAAATTCACAGACATTTGTTTCTTATTGCCAGGGATGAACTAAACAGGATGAATTGTGTGTGCAAGATCATAATAAATAAATACGGGCAATCAGGAGGAAATTCTGAATAATATATGAGAAGGTAACAATATAATCCCAAATAGGCATTTATATGGACACCTCGCTAATCAAATAGCCTCTCTCAGAGGTCTGCTGTGAGCCATCACCTGTATTTAGCACCTTCTTCTGATAATAGGAAGAATTACAGTGCAGAAACACGACATCAACCCCAGCCTTGCACCTCCTTCCTCAATTAAGGAGACAGGTACCACAGAAGTGACGAAAATGCTACTGAAGAAGTACTGCCACACGAGTACAGCCTGAAACATGGGGCTGCACACCACAGAGCCCCCACATTCCCATGAGCCATTCCATGAGCCTCCACGGCTCATCCTGGCTTGGCTGTTCCTTGGCACCCATCGCCTCTTCCCATGCCCCTGCCCCAGCTATGCTTGGCTGAGCCTCATGGGTGCTTGCAGGAGGCTGGTGCCAGCATGGCCCCCTCCCATCGGGGAGGCAGGAACAAACACTGAGCTTTCATCTTCTCCACAAACACTCCCAAATTCAAAAGCTTCCTCTCAGGAATAATTAGAGCCACTTTGGGCGGTGTTGGAGCATCTAAACACATTTTAGGTTACTTTTAGCACAAAATAGTCACTTGATAAGAAGGGCTGAAGATCAAGGACATAATTTGCTGACTTACTCAAGTAATCAAGAGGTGAACGGATCAGAAACAACCCTACAGCTGCATTGCAACCAGAGGAACAAGGAAAAGTAAAGCTTTCCAGTCTAGACTCCTGTAGAATCAAACATGAAGATGGGCAGGCAGAAATTTACCCGTGTGTACTCCCTGCACAACATAGACCCATAGAATAGTCAGGGTTGGAAAGGACCTTAAGATCATCCAGTTCCAACCCCCCTGCCATGGGCAGGGACACCCCACACTAAACCATGCCACCCAAGGCCTCATCCAACCTGGCCTTGAACACCGCCAGGGATGGAGCATTCACAACCTCCCTGGGCAACCCATTCCAGTGCCTCACCACCCTCTCAGTAAAGCATTTCTTCCTTAGATCCAATCTAAACTTCCCCTGTTTAAGTTTGAACCCGTTACCCCTTGTCCTGTCACTACAGTCCCTGATGAAGAGTCCATCCCCATGGATGTCCATTAGGTTTTCAAATAAGAGGACACTGTATCTCTTAGCATCACGGCCTGGTTTCTGTGATTTCCATTCAAAGTCTTGTTGGCAGTGGGGTTTGTTCACATACAATGGCTTCGCAAGGAGTTTCGGAGAGTAACTTACATTCCCAGGAAGCTCCCCACACCTCAGCATCAAAAACGATTTGCCGAATTCAGTATTTAACAAACAAGTTTGAGATCTGCAGTAATTAAATTAGCGAGATAATTAGCACGGTATTTAAGGTTAGCACTCACAAGTAGGTTAATTATATCCTAGCCCAAATTCCTGTTTCCATTGCACTTGATGCATGTTGCAATAACAGCGAAAGTAAAGCCACGCTTGCAGAGGTGGCAGACAAGGCAGCACGTTATCACCAAAGGTATCAGAGACTAAATGTATGCTTCTGAGGGAACGTTTCTCCAATGTACAGCCTTAGAATCACAGAATGGTTTGGGTTGGAAAGGACCTTAAGATCACCCAGTTCCAACCCCCTGCCACGGGCACGGACACAACCCACTAGACCACGTCACACAAGAACCTGTAGAGCTTTATACTCTTCACATCCCAGCAGCTATTCATCCTTTAGGGTGACTTCCCTTCAATAACACTTCAGATCTGTATAAAGAAATGTTTTCTACAGGGCTTGTGGGATTTCTTAGCTTCAACACTTCCTATAGCTCTCTAATGTTAATTACAAAAGAGACGGGCTTTTGATGCTTCATAAGGAGTTCAGGCCACACGCACAGCTCCTACATACAAGACTGCAGACCCAAAGCAATGTATAGAGCTGATGTTCTCTCTGGTTGGACTTCCATGGGGTTACTTCATGTTTGCCCTAATGAAACTAAGAACAAAACTTATGCAATTAGCAGCAGGATGGTTGTAGAGAATCAGGCTCTTCATCAGGGACTGCAGCGATAGGACAAGGGGTGATGGGTTCACACTGAACCAGGGGCAGTTCAGGTTAGATCTAAGGCAGAAGCTCTTCCCTGTGAGGGTGCTGAGGCACTGGCACAGGGTGCCCAGAGAAGCTGTGGCTGCCCCATCCCTGGCAGTGCTCAAGGCCAGGTTGGACACAGGGGCTTGGAGCAAGCTGCTCTAGTGTGAGGTGTCCCTGCCCGTGGCAGGGGTTGGAGCTGGATGAGCTTTAAGGTCCCTTCCAACCCAAACCAGTCTGGGATTCTATGCAAGTACTACAACAAAGTTTTAAGCAGTCATTTAGCAGTTATTTGTGGCAATAGGACACAGCATCCGGATTCACTCAAAGCTATTTTGCAAACCTGTCAAGCCGACATGACCATGGGCTCTGACAGACCGGGAAGCACAGCACAGTGCTCCCTGGCCTTTTGTTCAGCAGCAAGCTAATGCTGTTTGGTGGAAATGTGCTGAAGATTCCTGGTAGCAAAGCAAACATTTTTCAAAGCATCTGAACGCTGTTTCCTCTTCTGCCTGACAGAGCTCGTGCATTCATCATCTCCCCCGTGTATCAGAGCCCAGGGCCAAACTTCCCAGACCCTGACACGAGGGGCTGATGGACTAAAACCCGCACATGGGGATGAGCTTCTACTTTTCAACCTCTAAACCAAGGGAAGTTGAGACCTCGAATGCTGCCGGACACGCTGGTATTTTTATATACAAATCTCATTTGGACAGCATGTGTCATTTGTAACCATCACATCCACCCCAGCTCCTTGTTCCCCTCGAATGTGGAGTGGTGAAGCTGTTGTTGGGAAAGGAAAACAGACTCATCGGTCTCCAGGGAAGGAGAGAGGTCAGGATTGTAAGGGACAGCTGAATAAGATGCTTTGTGTCAAATTTGTCCTGCTACCGTTTTGCTGTGCAAAAGGATGGATCCGGAATTCTTATCACTGCCTACAGAGGATGTGCTTTTATATACAGCTATGAGTATAAAAATCAATCTTCTGAGCAGAAGGAGTCACCTTTTCAACCGGAGCTCACCACAACAGCTGGCTTTCAGGTTGTGCAAGGGGAGAAACTCACAGCGCACTCGGTGGAAAAGAGGTTTTCTGACTTTTTGAAGCCGCACGATGTTACCCAGCTTTGGGTTCTGTTTGCTTGTTTGTGTCACTCGCTGCGTTACTGCAGCGCGGGGCTGTTATTTGCTCAATTATTTGCTCATTTTGACACAGCATTACAAAACGCCGCCTCGCCGATGCCTGCTGGCCCCTGCTGATAAGGAGCCTCACAAGAAAGGAGCCGGGGGAAAATCAGTCTCTGTCCCTTTGAAAAATTAGTTGAAGGGATTTCACATTTTTACTTCCCCAAAGAGACACGGCAGCCATTTCTCTTCCCTTCTTATTTATTGTTCACACGACCACAGCATAAACGCACGCCTCCCTACCCCACATACTGCCGCAGACAGAGCTCCCTCCTGTATCATTTCCCAGAGCGCAGAGTAGGGATGCTCTGGGCTTCACTGTATTTGCACAAGCGACTGCTGTGAGTAGACATGCAAGCGGAGCAAGTGATTTGAAGAGGCAGTGAGATACCCAACCAGTAATTGTGTGCACAATTACTATGATTACACATGTAATCATGGTCATTGTGCTTCCAAATGGTGCATGTGTTCTCCTAAAAATCCGCTGCTGTATCACTAAAATTAACGGGAGCTTTGCTGTCAGTGAACTGATGGAGGACCAAGTGCTGTGTCTTGGAGCAGTAGTCTTGATGTGTCCAATTTTTGCATCCCAAACGCTATGTTTTCAGAGCATATTGAAACAGTAAAAGAAGGAGGGAGACGTGGCTTCTTAGTGTATCTAGGTGTATATTCGTTATGCATTCATTAATAAATTATCATTTTAATAGGGTTCTGGATTCGAGTCAAACACTGCTGCCATTAGGAGAAAAGCAGGGCTCTGGATCAAGACTTCTTTCTTTCATGTTTCCAATTAGCTTGGGTTATACAGCTCTGGGTGCATTTTCTCGTGGCAAAACCTTTGCCTTTCGGCTGCTTTGCCTTTCACGAGTTAAACAGGATTTTGCAGAGAAGATGCTGTGGGATGCCGTGGGTATGGTGAAGCGTAGTATTCCACATCTTGTCTTTGTCCATGTTCTAACAATATGCATTAACTGTCTTACTATTGTCTCTTTTTCAGAGTAGTTTACAGCCCTGTAGTTCCAGCTGTTTTATTCTAAAACTCTAAAACCCTATCACTAGGGAGTTCTGTGTAATTGCCCATAATATGCACCACATTATCCATTTCAGGAACTGTGCTGAAAGACAGCAGCAATAAGGGGTTTTCTAAAGGCAGTCTGGTTTACACTAATGGATCTAACAGGAAGGAAATGCAATTTGAAAGAAGCTGATGCATATGTTCTATTGTTGAATATAATGTTTGATTTAATTATTAACTGTCTGTGATGGAAAGTCAGATCCTGCTCAGTTCTGCTTACACTTTGGTACGCTGCTCCCAGTAAAACCAGACAAGATTCAGTCTGAGGATTCAAGAGTTCTTTGTAAAACACTGACATTTAATTGTGCTTTTATCAAATATCAGCTGAGGAACCTCAGTCGCATGCCTCATCCATACAGGCTGCCTTGCTTTCATCAAGCTAAACATACAATAGAGGAGCTGACTCTTTCCTTTTCCCCTTGTGTAAATCAGAAGATTCTCCAAGTTTAACTCTCTGTTGTGATTATTTAAATAAATATGATCCAAATTGAGTTCGTATTCACTGCTGTTCGTGACCTATCCATTTCTATTTTCCTATGTACTCCATGTAATATACATAGCGCTGCAGCCAATCTACTTCTGTATCACTGAGAAATCACACAATGGACCCAAGTGGGTTTTTAGGAAGGAGTTAAAATGTGTTGGCATGACTTTACCTATCCTTCCTTTATCAGGGAAGGGAGGATTTGGCAGCCAATTTCAGTCCAATTCTATAATTGGTGTTTTGTGCTGTCTAGTAAATTGTTGCATTGTGTTACAAAGGTCCCTAATTCCACGTGTGGGCGTTAACATGGGGTAAGGAAGGAATTCATTATGAAGAACTCTTACCTGAAATTCCATTGTCTTTTCCTCACCATGGTGACTCTGATCAAACTCATTCATGTGGCGTAACCTGGAAAGGAATAGGTGCCGATGCTAAACTGCTGCATTTTCAGGGGAGTTTAAAGGTAAAAATCAGAGCTCTCCTGCACGATTCAGACAAAACCAGGAGTTTCACACCACTACTAGATCAAATAATGGAGCAACATCATTTCGGCTTCGTGCTTTGTATCTGTCTGGTGAGATTATCATCTTTGACACTATCTTAAAGCAGATGCAGGACTGGAGTTGAAATTAAGCAATAGTAACGATATTTGGAGTGCATCCAGAACGATCTTCATTGCTTGTGAGAGTAGCTTCCACAGCGTTATTTGATCCATAACATCTCATCTTTTGTTAAACGTACCTTTTCCCCGTGTAGCGCACACAACATTCGCTCCATGGGAAGCATCTTCCTTGGCAAACTCCAAAGGGGTCAGCTACCTTTGTCAGGAGGGTAACAGAAAGAAATGGAGTTCCCAGGAAACACATCACCGCGCCTCAAACTTTGAACTGATTTAGACAGCTTAGGAAGAAAGAGAGACCCCTTCCACTGCATATTTGCATTATTGGTGTCAGTCAGCAGGCTTTAGCTGAAGAGTATGAAAGAGTGAAATCCATCCTAGATTTACCTGGAGACCTCTGCCTGTAATCTGTTCTCTGGTGTGAGGAGCTGAGATTTCAGGCTTTTTAAAAGCCTCCAACATTTGGAATAGTTTGGTTTAGGAAAATCCCTAGACTCAGAGCATGCTGCATCCAGACTGCATTAGCCCAGGGCTCCCAACAGAGCAGGCTTCTCCTGGGTCAAGAGCATCATAAACCCAATCTTTCTTGGGCTGTTTGTGGCCTCCTGCTTTCAGCCTTGCCAGAAACCAACGCCAAGGTGTGAGATCTCTTTTAAGATATTAAAAGGCTTCAGAACAGGTATGAGGTGAGGTCAGCTCCCGTTTGGGCTGAAGATTCCCCTTAGTGTCACCAGTACTTGCAATGAGCGTATTGACGAAGAGATTGTTGGAATGAAAATCAAACCTGTCAGCTCTGGAAATAGCTTGGAGGGCTCGTGTGTCATTCCCAGCGCATGCTGAAATACCCGGCAAAATGTAGCTCACACTGTGGAGTGCAACGGATACACACATACAAGGAGATTTCTTCCCCTGGCATACATAGGAGCTGCCTGTAGAGCTCAGTGTGAGAAAGGCACCGGAGCTGGTGCAGGGCCTGGAGCCCAGTGTGATGGGGACCGGCTGAGGGACCTGGGGGGTTCAGTGTGGAGAAGAGAAGGCTCAGGGGGGACCTGATGGCTCCCTACAAGTGCCTGAGAGGAGGATGGAGCCAGGAGGGGCTGGGCTCTGCTCCCAAGGAACAAGGGATGGGACAAGAGGAACCGGCCTCAAGCTGCACCAGGGCAGGTTTAGATGGAGCTGAGGAACAATTCCTGCCCCAGAGGGTGCTCAGGCATTGGAACAGGCTGCCCAGGGCAGGGCTGCACTCACCGTCCCTGCAAGTGTTCACACAGCGTGGAGACGAGACCTCAGTGCCATGGGTTAGGGGTGGCCTTGGCAGGGCTGGGGTAAGGGTTGGACTGGATGAGCTCATCCTCCTCTCCCAGCCATGCCAGACCCCATCTGGCCTGAGCATCCCTAATGATGCTCGGTACAGTAAGAGCTGATGCGACCAGTCCACCCACCACTTCCCTTCTCTCCTTCTCAACATGCAGTCCCCTGCTTTGTCTCCATCCTGAAGTACTACCCTGGAGTAGGCATGTCCAAGAAGGAGACTTGTGAGACAGCACACAGTGGCTGCACAGAAGAGCAGTTGAAAGAGGGTGCTGTGGAAATCATATTCATAGGAGTAAAGAACTGAACCCATGCAGGTGTTTCTCCATTTCTACCGTGACTCGTCTCAGCAGCAAACCAGGTGAGGTTGCTGCATGCTAATCAGGAAAAGAACATCTGAAATATGCATCTGCACACGAGCATCTGTGCAGAGCTTCTTCAAACCAGATCTCAAGTGCATCTTCTTTTTCCTGCGTGGGCCTCTTTTGTACTTTGTTGTGCCAAGAGGCTTGTTTTGTATAGGTGGAGAGACCCCAATCCACCAGCCATCAGTGAGTGCTATTAATATGCAACATCTTGAATGCATGAGCTGAATGACAAGCTGGCAGAGTTTGAGGCTGCGTGGTCCAAGTTTATGTCTTTCCCCGAGGAGACGAAAAGCCCCTTCCCAAACTCTCTGCCAAACTGTGCAAGGGATGAAAGGAAGGAGAATGGGCAACCTGCATCTCTGCTTCTCTATTCTCAGTATCTTCACACTGTCATTTCTGGCTACAGGAAACGTGAATGGCTGATTTCACATAGTTTGCTGCTGAACTTCAGTGTCAAGCAGCACATGATAACAGAGCTATGGAACGGGGTTTTTTTTTTTTCCTTAAACTGCTTGTGGAAGAAATTGGAACTATTCATTAGACTTTTCATACATCGCCTTTTGGATTCATGGATCGTCCCCTATCCTCTGTCTGAAATGTCTCTACAGGAGTGAGTTAAATCAAGTAGGGAGCTGGATTCTGCTTGTGCAAAGGAGCTGCACTGGCTGAGACATTCACCTGGTTCCTCCTGTGTCAAAAGTCGCTGGACTTCGTTATCATATCACATCACATAACCGTGCCGTGCTTTGCTTGAGGGACCGGTGCCTTAAACATGGATCTTTGGCCTTCCCCAGCTGTTCAGCTTTGGGATGTGTTGGAAAAGACCTTTAAGAACATCAAGTCCAGCAGTTTGTCAGGGCCACCCCTAACCCACATCACTAAGAGACAGACAAACACAGATGTGTCCACCTATTAGTGGCAATGTCTACCATACAAGCAGGACTGAAATAAGCCCACCACACACAGAGACCTTTCCTTGGTGCAGCCATTCCCACCCAGACCTGACTTTCAACATCTCCATGGCAGTGTGGAGTTAGGATCTGGTTTTGCTGTCCTGATCCCAACCAGCTGGGACATACCAAGCCATGAGAGTCAGACCAGCAGCTCCACAGCAGCATCCTTGCTACAGCCTGATCAGCAAACGGCTCCACACAGCATCCTAAAGGGAACAGCCAACTGGGCTTCTTCAGATACCAGCTGTTACCCTGGCATCACTGTGCAGGCCTTTGTCATTCCCTGAATCCCTGCCCACTGCACAACTCTTGGAATGAGTTGAAATGACTTTCGGGATGTTTTCCTCTTGCCTTAAAGGACTCATCTGCTTTGTTTTTCCCTCAGTCACAGCCGAACATAGAAAATGGTCTACATGGAAAACAGAAAGAATGGTTGCTATGCAAATTGGAGGTTGTGTCAGCCAAATTAATTTGTTAATTTAATGTCTAAAAATCATTTCCTATTCCACATTCCACAGAAAGACAGATTTATAATCTTTCTGATGGGAATGTACTTTCTCCATATTCGATCCGTGTTTTAACTGTTCCAACCATTTTTCACCCTCCCACAAAGCAAGTTCATTTACAAATGAGGCTTATCAATCACAAGGGAAATAACATCTTTTATTCCTTATTCTGAGATTGAAGTCCTATCGCTTTCCTGGGAAGATTATGTGGTATCTTACCACAAATTCCTTTCAATTCAGGAATCAGGGCCCATTGTGAAGGTCAGACAAATGCTGCCAAAGGAGTAAAACTACTAGCCCCAATGCATTGAGGAAACCCCAGGTACAGTCTGTGGAGTAAGGTGGAACAAATACATATATCTATAATGCCACAGAAAATACAAGCTGGTGTAAAATTCTGTCATGCAAATGTGTTAAAATTTAGGTGATTTATTAAGAGTTCCATAAACCAGACAAGCTCTTCATAGGGTTGGTCATGCTCCTGCAGGAAGGGTGAGCAACAGACTCTCACTGATACTTTCAGGTTGGGAAATACCCATCTGAAGCAAGAAATCAAAGCTTTGGATCACACATTCAAGGGCTTCTCAGTGAGAGAGAGCTGAAATAATCTGAACTAAAATTCCTAGGTATTGAATAAACACCACAGCAGCACAGATGCTGGCAGCAGGAGCTTGGACTGCAACATTGAGCATCCTTTCTGTGAGCCCACTATGGTGTTGGCTAATTACGACACCTCTGTGTATTGCCAATATCAATGAACCCCAGGCTGGTTTGGGTCGGAAAGGACCTTAAAGCTCATCCACTTCCAGCCCCCTGCCACGGGCAGGGACACCTCACACTAGAGCAGGTTGCTCCAAGCCCCTGTGTCCAACCTGGCCTTGAACACTGCCAGGGATGGGGCAGCCACAGCTTCTCTGGGCACCCTGTGCCAGCGCCTCAGCACCCTCACAGGGAAGAGCTTCTGCCTTAGATCTAACCTGAACTTCCGCTATTTCAGTTTGAACCCATCACCCCTTGTCCTATCGCTGCAGTCCCTGATGCAGAGTCCCTCTCCAGCATCCTTGTAGGCCCCCTTCAGACACTGGAAGCTGCTCTGAGGTCTCCACGCAGCTTCTCTTCTCCAGGCTGAACAGCCCCAATGTTCTCAGCCTGGCTCCATACAGGAGCTGCTCCAGCCCCTGATCGTCCTCGTGACCTCCTCTGAATTCACTCCAGCAGCTCCATGTCCTTCTTATGTTGAGGACACCAGCACCGCACACAGTGCTGCAAGTGGGGTCTCACCAGAGCAGAGGGGCAGGATCACCTCCCTTGACCTGCTGTTCACGCTCCTTTTGATGTAGCCCAGGATACCCTTACAAACATCCTGCCCTTTCTATGGGCCACAGTGGCTTCACACCAATAGGCAGAATTGGAGAAACATATCTCAGAATTAAAACACAGCCTCCGTCTTGACTCTGCTGTGGGGCAGAGGCTCCCAAATGCTGCACACAGCCACAGGCTGGGGGCTATTTTAATGACACCAGATAGACTCTATTTACCCAGCTGATGGTGTCCTCTGATGCCACTACAGTGGGGAATAACTCTTCCCTAAACTAACTGTCAGCAAGACAGATGTGGATTTCCTTAAAATAATAGAGGTCTGAAAAGAAAAGGATATTGATTTAGGCTCTCTTGTCAATCATAGGAAAGAAGAACAGCCCAGCAGCTATAATATAAGGGGAGTTTGTAACAGAATGTGCCTCTGCTTCTAAAGACCGGCAGATATAGCTGGTTTTCATGTTGTTTGGATGTACTACGGGCCTCCAAAAGTTTCTTCTGAGATAAAATATTTTGCTGGAGACAAGCAAGACCAAGAGAAGTTTTGCACTGGGCCAAAATAAAATGGTTCCATCAATAACATCATTAGCACCTTCAAAGACAAAGCAGGAAGAGCTGAGCAATATGGCTTGGTGGGCAGCTGGTATCTCTTGCCTTGCACAGATCCCTCAGTCACTGTTGGCACTGACGCATTGCCCGGGTTCCTGAGGATGCTAAACTGGTGGGCTACTTGGTTGTTTTGGGATGCTACTGGCACAAAAGGTCAGCAGCCTTCCGTGGTTTTATCACAGAATCACAGCATCACAGAACCATTAGGGTCGAAGGGTCCTCTGGGTATCATCCCGGGCCACCCAGAGCAGGGCACACAGGAACGTGTCCTCATTAGGTTTCTCTCCAGCCTATTGAAGTCCTGCTGAACGGCAGCACAGCTTCAGGTGTATCCCCAGCTTCATATCACCAGCAAACATGCTGAGGTTGCACAATACCCCTTCATCCAGGTCAAAACTGCAGTGGTTTGAATCGTGCTGTGCTCCCCCTCATTGCCAGCAGCAAGGATGCTGCCTCCTCAAGCAACTTCCCAAACCACCCCAAAACAGGCAGTGAGGGCACTCATTGCCAGCCCTGCAGCAGGGCAAGGCAGCTCAGGGCTGCACAGACAGACCCATGGTATAAAAGACTACAGAGCCCCTATATGAGGCCCTCAGTGCCATGGGTTAGTGGGTATCTGGGGAACGGTTGGACTCCATGATCTTAAAGGTCTTTTCCAATCTGGTTGATTCTATGATTCTATGATCCTATGATTAAACAGAGCTTCAAAACTGCAAAAATATTAACACCCACCAACCCCAGAAGCATAAAGGTCCTTTAATAGGCCTATACTGCTCTTGCCATAAGCTCCAAGCGCTTGGAGAGGAAGTGACCTTTACAGCATTATTGTTTATGATCTCTCCATGTGTGCTCGTATAGGCACAAAGAGTATTCCAATTTATTTAAAAGGTTACATATCAAAACTGAATATGCAGTACAACTGTGTTATCACATCCGATAGCTTCTACATAGGAAATCCAATCCTTGGCATGTATGCCTTCTAGGCACTGGGCTGGATTCCCTCACCAGCAGAAGTAGAGATGAAGATGTAATATGTAATGAAATAAGTTATTCGTCCTTCTTTTCTTGTTTGTAAATAGTCTACAAAACACTTACAAAACTCCCTGAATGGCTTTGAAGTATTCACAGATTTCTTCCAATAAATAGCATTTTAGCTTGCAGAATACCTGAAGATGGGATTCGAGGCACTCAGCACCTTGGCAAGCAAAGACTGTTCATGCTGAATAATTTAGTTGTCTTGGTTTCAGAAACCTGATCTGATTTCTTTTCGACCCTCTTAGAGCACCTTAAACATCATAAACAATCTCCTCCTCACCTGCTGCTTGTTAGAGGCACTGGCTGTGTCTGCAGAAGGAGAATGACCCAGCACTGCCTGTTACTTGCCCTTGAGCTGACTCTAATAACTAGGTGAGACACCACTCCTCTGCTCGGAGGGAATACCTGTGCACTAGCATGAACTTCAGTTCTTTGCTCCCCAAGTAACCAAGTGACCTGAATCAGCCATAGCGTCTGGGGAAAGTAAAAGGTGAAATCTGGACACATTTGGTCCAGCAAAATAAGTGGTTAGACTTTTAGAATCATGGAATCAGTGGTGTTGGAAAAGCCCTTTAAGCTCATCCAGTCCAAGCCTTACGCCAGCACTGCCAAGGCCACCCCTAACCCACGGCACTGAGGCCTCGTCTCCACGCTGCGTGAACACTTGCAGGGACGGTGAGTGCAGCCCTGCCCTGGGCAGCCTGTGCCAATGCCTGAGCACCCTCTGGGGCAGGAATTGTTCCTCAGCTCCATCTAAACCTGCCCTGGTGCAGCTTGAGGCTGTTTCCTCTTGTCCCATCCCTTGTTTGTTGGGCACAGCGTTGGATGCACTCCGAAAATGAAAACTAAACTAAGCTTAGAGAGTGCATTTCTAGGCTGCAGTTATGGATAAGGATCTCTCCTGCTCCCTGCCCCTGAGATGAGCAGCACAGTGGGCTGGCAATTGCAGGTAAAACCTCACCCGGGCTGTTCACCTGTACATGTGCCAAGCAGGACACATCTCATCCTCCCACCTTGCCCATTGCGGTTGGTTTCTTCCCCCGCTATGGAAGATTCACTGGACTATTTCTATCATCATCCTTAGTAAGAATATTCCTTCCAGCTTCAGGTCTTCCTGCAAGTAACAACATGCTCTAGATTATACTAAAATTTCATATACCATGAGAACTGTTTTATACCAACATCTTTAAGTAGAGTTGGTGTGTCTTCAGTGAAGTTAGCTTCCTGTGTGAAAACACACATCACATTTCCGAGTTCCAATTTGTTTTGGAGTTCCATTGCATATACAGTGCTTTTTCTAACTATTAGCCATTGATTTCTATCACAATTCTTGTGTCTTAAATGGTTAAAGAAAAAACTCAACCACTTTGTTAATTCTGCTTGGACATAGTCACTGAACTTGCCAGCAACAATCTCCTGTCAAGACAAATGAGGAGAAATTGGCCTCTAAGATTCACTTTCTGCTGAAGTACAATGTCCGATACACTAAAAAAAATATTCCTCAAGTAGAAAACAGAAATCTGCACAGTTTCTTATTTTCTTGTGTCTTCTAATTTGGTTCTGCTTCGTGATGAATTCTGCAGTTCACAAGGTGAAGGTTCTCCAAAGCAAAAACTGTCCTAAGGTCCGTCAGGTATGCAGCCCCATGGTATAGATATCAAATACCAGGAATCATGGTGGGAAATCCAAATCTCACAATTAAATAGATCACTGGAAACGCATTTGCTGCAAGTATCCAAAAAGTCTAATTGAAAATTTGCTTTGGCAAATATTCATGAAAGAGAATTTCAGGTCCTTGTATGCTCAGAGAGAGCAAACTCACAAAGCGCCATAGAGATGATCAATTTGGAGCTCATTTCTGAATTGAAATGAATATTCACAGACATTTTTGACTATTCCTTCAACTTCACTACAGACTCATCAGTGCTCATTTGCACCTAGTTTTTATTAGTGCAAATCAGGATTAAAAACATGGAAATCAAAAGTTAAGCATGTCTGAGAAGTGCCAAAAGAAGAAGAGAATTCAGCCAGATCCTTTCTTCTCTTCAGAATGGAATAAATCCAGCTCCCTTTTTTTATTAAGATTTGAGACTAATTTGTGATCTTTTGAAGTTATTGTTCTGCCATCAGCTCCAGCTATTTATATGCTGTGATACTAAACATTCCTTTACATAATGGTGTCTCTTCCTCCCAATCCCTTAAAAAGCATTCATCTGCAAGACTTCTTTTTCCCCTCATTTCCTTGGATTCAGTTGAAATGAAGTTTATCAAACTCTCATGAAATGATCTATTTCAGGCTGGTTTCAAACGCTAGAAAGTTGAGTATTAAAGATGCTTTCATTTATGAAAAGATTTACACAACCAAGAGAAAGGAGGAAGATGCTTGAGACAATAAATTTAAACAGTTGCCGGTCAATGAGTTATTGAAACATTTTCCTACAGAGTAGCAACAGTCACACTTAGTTAGATTGCTGATACGCTTCAAGGTCTCATGTGAATGAAGAACTCATGGGATATGATAATACCGTAAAAATCCCACTGTTTGGAAAAGCTTTAGTCCCAGAACTTTCTTTTCTTCACGTCTTGTGATTTATTCTTTCTCCATTTGAAGCTGAACTCAGCAGCTCCTCATTTGATTTGCCTCCAAATCTCTCTGGAAATTCTAGGATGACCCCTAAAGCTGTTGGGAAAGATGGTACTGGATTAAAGGTCACATTTTCAAAGATATTCGAGGTGATTTAGAAGTATAAAGGTCTATTGACCTACAGGATTCAAAATGTCTTAGTCACTTTTCAAAAGGGCATAAATCTGGGACTACTTGGCTTTTTCAACCATCTCCCTACTGTTACTTCGTCAACACACACTGAGTTGCATCACAAAAGCTGACAAAGACAATCACATTACGGCTAATCGAGTTTGTGCACTATGATGCCAAAAAGCCACTGGTGAGCCTGATGTCCATCAATTCTTGAAGATGAGAAAAAAACCCTATTTGTTCTTCATCATTTCCCCTGGGAAGCTGAAGGGATATAGAACAGCGTCTTCTTAAGATTATACCCTCCAATACCACAGCACCTTCTAGAAGTTACAACTGCATCATTCTCAGTTAGTGTTTGCATTTATATGGAGCCAGCTGCTTTTCTACAAAAGAATTTGGTGGAAAATATTGGCAACAAATAAGCAAGCTAAAAAATCCAAAATACAGAAGAAAGGGGCTTCACTCCTCCCCCTTTTTCTGTTTTTGAACCATTTTTCTTAGATTATCCTAACATCTAAAATCAATATTCTTCTCCCTACTTATTTTCTTCACTACCCAGCTTCTGGGCATGTTTTATACAAGGCAAAGGGAAAGGTTTGGCTTTGAAGTCACAGCAAACTCAGTGGCCAAGTGCATCAGGAATTCACGGAAACACACATGAAGGCAGAGAGCAGAGAATTGGTACAGATCTGAGAAAGTACACAGGCTGCTGCATCAGTTCAGCTTCATTTATTAAAAGGAATTGACAAGATACTCTGTAGTGGAGGCTCTGCTATATTACTTACAGAACAACAGGTCAAACTTTATGAGAAATCTCTGGTGCTGCCTTTCGGGGATGCAAAGGTCTTTCCTCAGGTGGATCATTTCATTCCCTTGAGATAAGGCATTCTGATTCCATCCGGCCTGATCACTCTCCACCTTCCTTTCTTAGATCACATTCACTCTTGTTGCAATAATCAGTGATTATCTACAATTCTGAAAAGACAAGCAAAACATGCCATTTCCTTAAATCCCCTTCTATTAGTAGAATATGGAGACGTGCATATACCTCCTATGTTAAGTGATTAGCTAAGGGAGGATTGATTCCTCCCTTGGTGGAGGAAACTGGTTTAACACAGCTTTTAATTCAGACCACAAAATCCTGCACTATTCTCTCCTATTCAGTATAAATAATATTCATCCTTGTCCTCTTTGCTTTCTCATTTGCCCCACAGTCATTTACTCAACTATGGGGCTGTGAAGACTGCAGGAGCTGTTAGTCTACACAGAGACACTGTTATATTCACACCAAAATATGATATGCAAATACACCATTGTAATTCATCTGTTTCTTTAGGCTAATTTGTATTTTAATGGGTTTGGTCATTGGGAATTGAAGTACTTTAGCTTCAGAAATAGAGCTCGTGGAAAACCTTTTCCTGAAATACAGAATTTTCAAGCGGGTTTTCAACCAGCTCAGATCATTGTTGAGAACCTTTATTTAGTGAACCAGCACTTCAATAAATAAGACAGAGATATGACTTTTGTATAATAGTCCATCATTTTGTATATGAGATACAGGGATAGCAGAGAAAGCCCTGCACCACTGGGATACTCAGACAAGCTATTTCTGAGGTATAATGTAGTCATAAACCATGGTTTGAATATTCTTCTAAAATGACTTTTTCAGAAGAAAATTTAAATCCATTTAAAAGATGCCGTCAAGAATTGATAGACAAGTTCTGGTCATCACTGGGAAACAGAGTTGTGAGTGGCTCCTATGTCAGATAGCTGATGGAATAGAATGGTGGGGACACACACAACGTTAAAGCGGTGGGTGTCCCAGCCTGGCATCATCAGAGAAAAGAAGGCTCAGGGGAGACCTTATCACAGTGTTCCAGTATTTAAAGGGGGGCTACAAAGAAGATGGGGACCCTCTGTTTACAGGGAGTCCCATGGAAAAGATGAGGGGTGATCAGCACAAGTTACTCCTGGGGAGATTCTGGTTGGACACTGGAGGAAAACATATCCTAATGAGAACAATCAGCCATTGGAATGATCTCCCCAGGGAAGTGGAGGATTCACCCATGCTGGACACTTAAGATTTGGCCGGACAGGATGCTGCACATCTAGTCTGGGTCATGCTTTGTCTAGAAAGGCTGGACCAGATGACGCTTGAGGCCCCCTCCAACCTGGGATTCCAGGATTCTATGAAATGCCTTTGGGAAGGGGTGTAATCCTTGTCCGTGCTGGGTGTGGCACTGGCTAGCCAGTGCCTTCTGAAGTCACACAGAAGCTTGAAGACATTAATTTTGCCTACCAAAAAGCACCGAATTCAATTCTTAGGTAAACTGGATTTAGTCTGACATGTGCAGAAGCTGGATCCTCCACTGGCAACACTCACTATAGGAAACCTGAGCTTTTAAAGACACACACACCAGACATCTTGGAGCTCTCGTTCATCAGCTGGGGATTGCTGAGCTCGCTGCTGCTGGAAAGCCTGCGCTGTCATGGTCAAGCTAGAGTGGTGCGTGGTGGCGGTTGTTGGCTCTTTAAATAGACCATTTCAATCTGGATGGGAAGAACATGCATATTGCAGACCACAGTCTGGGAGGATGGGGAAAAAGACTGAGATTAAGAGAGCTATCCCTAACAAACCTCACGTGCTGAAAACAGTAGAATTCCTGACGACAGATCGTTTCTGTCATCATGTTTGAGAGTTTGAGAGAACATCGATTTAAAAGGTGTAATCAGATCCGTTTATTGCAAGGACCAGGAAAAAAATATGGAAACAGTGAAATGGAATACAAATCTATCCTTTGCTATATTTCAAACCAGTAGCATAGCTTTACCCAATTAGAGTGAAATCCATCTTATAAGAAATATCTAATTAGATATGGTAAACTTATTTTCTTTTAAAAGAAAGACATTGATGACTCCTAATTATACACATACATGTTCTCTAAGTAAATTAGTTATTGTCTAAGCCATGATGCCGAACATGGCCTTATACAACAGTGTCATCTAGTGGTCAGCGGCCAGACGCTGCCTTAGCTAGGAGGGAGATGGTCCAAGGGAGAAGTAATAACCACCAGGTTTGTTGGTTGCCTGTTTAACAGATTGCATTACCCTACATAACAAAAACACTTCACGGTTCATGATGTCCATGTTAATGACGAGCATTTCAGCACATGAGCAGAAGGCATGAACGGAATGATACATGGACACTGGGAGAAGAAAGGGAAAGCCCACCCGCTGCCAGTCCAATAGGCTGTGGCAGGGGTGCTTTCCGCTATGTTAGCAACAGTGCTACGTTTAATCTCTTTCTTTGCCTCCAGAATTGTTCCCTATAGTGCTTTTGGTCCAGATTTATAGTTTAAGTTGGGGGATGGTTTGCCGTCGACTGTGCGCAGGGCTGATGGGTCCACAGCCTCACCTCGTCATCAGCAAAGAGGTAACAGCAACCCTGCACGACTGAGGTGATTTAGATCAGTTCATGCATTCAGGTCCACAGTCCCTCACATGCAGCTGTTCTGCTGTCTTGTATTCCAGAAAGCTGGCTAATACTTTGCTTCCTATCAGACAGCTAACAGCGCTGGGTGAGAGTATAGGGAGCTTGTGCTGCCTCTGAATGCGACACTAGAGACAAAACTCCTAGGGGAATAAATAATTACATCTTACAGGCCTGTATCCTGGAAGCATTCATAATTAATGGGAAACAGAAAAATCCTGATGTGATGACAACATACCCTAAAAGCACTGCGTCACCGTGGCCTTGAATGTCCTGCCATCAGCTGAGCCCTCTACCAGGAAATCGTATTATATGAAAAAGAAGAAGTTTGTATTCTGAAACTAGGTGGAAGCTCTAGGTGACAGCACTGTGAGTGTACAGTCTCGATAGAGACACCTACCACAGGCTCCAGTGAAAGCCATGCTTTAGGTGTATGCCTCTGAGATCCAACACTGATCATAACGGCCAGACATGCAAACTAGACAGTATTTCTCTGCTCCTCGCTGAACAGGTTCCTTCTCTTCCCAGAAAAGCCCTGTGGTCCCATACCAGCAATTCTGACAAAGCCGACATCTCAGACTGTCAGACTGGCAAGCCATGACCTTTGAGATGACCAAATACAACCCAGATTCCAGCCCAAATCACAGGAATGCAGTACTATTTCCAAGAGTCTACTCATTCAAACTTATTCCTTGAAGACTCGAGCCTTATTTCTTAACAAATAAATGCCACAATTAGGATCATTAAAAGACTGGATTTCATTCAGAATAGGTCTTTTTGAGCATGTGCTACAAAAATTTCACAGCAGATTATGCACAGGTCTTCAGCATCTAGTAGTTACAACTGGTATTGTGTTTTATTTCCCCTGATTTATGACATCAAAATAAGCTTCTTTGGAGGTAAGAAAGAAATGAAGGGCTGGATTTGATGCGCCAACCCTGATCTCTAACCAGCATGGGGTTTTCCCTACTCCCTACTGCGGGGTCCTGCTTGCCCAGCTTTTTCCCTCAATCCAGCGCTCCTGAGCAGGGCTGCACTAAGTCAGCATTCTTCCACTGGATTGTTCCTGTGATCAATAGAGAAAGGACAATGATTTATTTATAAAGCAGCAATGCAGCACTGCAAGCATTAGTTCTCTTCTGGAAATGTTTCCCATTTGATGCATTTCCTACAGGAAAGAATGCACACGAAACTTCAGTGGGAATTGTAGCCTTTTGTTAACTTTACCCCTTCATTCTTTTTCCTCTTTTTTTTTTAAGTACTGTGTGGGTTTTTTTACTTAAAGCTTGCTGTATATTGATTTAGCAAGGAATAGGTAATACCACATCAATTTTCTCCCAGTGAGATGTATTGGTAGAAAACAACTTTTTAACTAGAAACAGAAATGACTGATCTATTGGCTATTATGAGCTATTCTGGTTATATTATACATAGATCATACAGTTGATCTATATAAATAACATAGCCAAGTTTTGTATTTTAGCTATGCTTCAACTAACATAGGCAGTATTGTTAAACGCAGGAGGTCCAGGTCACAGTGTAAGACACTAGAAATTGCCATTTTGCATAGGAAATGGGATCTATGTCTCCAAGATCCTTATTATGTTGATTATTACAGTTAGGAGAAATAACATTCAGTGTTATTATGGCAATTTGAGAACCAAAAACACATCTGCAAAAAACAGAGCTGGCAACAATCTGGGCACACACTCAGTGTTCCAGAAGAAGTAAATGGGGTAGAAAGTGTGTTTTACACCTTCAAAAGGAGATATTTCCCCCCCTTTTGGGTTGCATGTTTCTTCATAATCATCATTTTGCAATATAATGTCAGAATGAAGCACAAAGGGATTTTTTTTTCCCCAACAATTGGAATTGCCATGGCAACACCCCAGATCTCAGATAAAGTTTGGTCCTGTACCGATAGTCACATTAGCATTTGTTTTCGTGCTAAGCGCAGCACTGCATGTGAAAAGCACTTTGGTCTCTCTAGCTAAATATAAGAAGGTGTCATTTGATTATTTCAGGAATGGGAACGATAGGAATTTGATGGCTCCATAGGAAGCTTCATCTGCAAAATCACATCTTTTCGATACGACACAAATCATCACAAGCCAATTAGGCACAATAATTAGCTGCCAATATTAGAGCAGTTGCTTGCACCTCTAGTCTCAATTATGCTGAATTTGAATAACTGTCCACTGTCCCTTTTCCATCAGCTTTCAAGTGTCCCAACCATGTTAATCTTCAGTCTTTGTATTCAAACCACACACATATATATATATATATAAAGGGATGACATTAAGTGATGCCTTTAAGCTACTGAAGAATCAAAGGAGACTATTTTTCCTAGACATATTTATGGGGAGAATTTCCTTACACTAAGCGAAGAATCAGATGAATTTTTTTTTTCCTGACACTCCAAAATCCTCTCCAAAATATAAGGAAATCAAAATCCTTTAAATTACAAATATTCTAATCTGTCATATCTACATATCTATACACGTAAAGGTATTTAGGATGTGTTCAGAAGGTTTTTATCCTGTAACACTACTCTGCAAGCTTGTAGAACAACCTCCCAGAAACAAAATACAGATGGAGAATACATGACTGCTCGAGCTGAAAGCTGATTCCTCCCCAAGCAGAAAACAAACCCAGAATATACTTTCTATCAAAGCAGCATACGGCTCAGATTTCAATCACTGATTTTCTCAACTAGTGCAGAGACAAAGGCTTTGTTTTCACAAATACCATGCTGGAAATATCTTCAAGATAACCATGCTTGTTCCCAACTAAACTGCCTGACAAACGAGAGTGTCAAAGTGCTTACTATGACTTTTAATAGTTCTTACGGAAAAAGAAATAGTACGAAATACAAAATGAGACTGAAAATGTATTGCAAAATAAGAGATTTCAGAAAGATTTGATTATCCATTACCGGGCAAATGTCAGGCACTATACACACAAAACAATACAAATATGTGGTGTTGGTATACTCAAGCAGGTGCCACATACTCCGTAAAAAATGCAATAAAGAATTTAATAGGCAATGTTTCCAGCTGGAGACTGTGTAACTCAAACGTAAGACCTGTGCTTCCCTTTCTCTTAAGGGACAGATGGCTGAACAGCACTGGCTAGGAAAGGATCTTCTAGAAGCCTGACATTAAACAAGGCAGTCGTGGCTGTCACTGGAAAGATCATAGAATCTTATAATCCCAGCCTGGTTTTCGTTGGAAGGGACCCTAAAGCTCATTCAGTCCCAACCCCTGTCACGGGCAGGGACACCTCACACTAGAGCAGGTTGCTCCAAGCCCCTGTGTCCAACCTGGCCTTGAACACTGCCAGGGATGGGGCAGCCACAGCTTCTCTGGGCACCCTGTGCCAGCGCCTCAGCACCCTCACAGGGAAGAGCTTCTGCCTTAGATCTAACCTGAACTTCTTCTCTTTAGATCTTAAATTCTAACTTTTTAAGAATATCCAGGGTTCACTTGAAATACTATTGATATTATAGGTACAACTTCATGGGTCCAGGATGACACAGAGGTCCTCAAATGAGAAAAGTGACAAGCTACAAACTGCGTTTAAGGGCAGAATAAGCTAATGACCAAAACCAAACCCACAAATATCTGAAAACAAAAGCAAAGCACAGGGCTAGATGCTGTTAGCTGCTGCAAGGCTCAGTTTCCAAGCACCCAGCGATACTTTAAGTCCTTATTTACTTGCCCCAAGAGGTGTGCATCGCTCCTTACTGGAAATCTTGATGCCTCGATACACAGGGATCCTTCCTTAGACACACGAGTGCTTTGAGTTAGGTGAGGACTCCTGAAACACTTTTGAGATCAAGAGCCTTGAGAGCTCCAAAGCTCTTGCCAGATAAATCCACCATGTCACAGAATCACACAATCCCAGATTGGTTTGGGTTAGAAGGGACCTTAAAGCTCATTCAGTTCCAACCCCCTGCCGTGGCCAGGGACACCTCACACTAGAGCACTTAGAACTAACTTACATGTGTTTCATTTTTGGTATTTACTGGTGGATACTCAGGAAGAGAAGGGGATTACTTGCTACAGTTCTTCATTGCTGTTTACTTTTTTCTCTATCCTCTAGATTTCGATGCTGCAGAACAGCAACCTGGTCTAGTGGAAAGTGTCTCTGCCCATTGCAGGGGGTTGGAACTGGATGATGTTAAGGTCCTTTCCATTCCAAACCATTCCATGATTCTCTGGGAAATAACTGGCATCTTCTTGAAAACATCTGCTTACCTTGAATCCGCTTTTCCAGATGTCACACTGTTAGGCATTAATTATTATTCCCTGAGATGCAAGGCAATAATTGAGTTGAGTGATGAAAATTCAGTACTTTGGAGATTGTAAACCAAACCAGAAAACTGGGAAGGACCTAGGAAGAAAAGACAGACAGCAGTGAGTCTCTGGGGGATTTTATACCTTTCCTTGCTCCCCTACAGTTTCTCTAGTAGTTGATCTTTGAAGGGAATAATATGTAGGTAGCTGTGTCACTGGTAGCTCTATCTGCAACCATGCAGTTGTGGTTTTATTATGCAGTGTTGTGTTTTAAGAGCCATTTGAAAGCATTATTGAAATATCTCAGTGCACATTACAATGACTTCTGTACCAGTAACTAAAGATGTAGTCCCCAGGAAGTGCCATTTATTTCAGTGGAGCACAGCTGCACTAGAGGAAAAAGCCTGGGGCACCGGCAAGAAGCAACAGGGAAGCAGAGGGAATCAGCAGCTTCTGTCTGATTTGAAAGAAGAAACATCTCTTCTAAAGCATTTATTTGCAAACACCTTGCACAATTACAGGTATTTCTAGAGGAGCCTCCCATTTGTTTTAGTTCTGATTTATTTGGTCTTCAGGTGTTTTGGTGATTTTGCTAATCTTTCCTTTGCAAATAAACCTACTCCTCGCAAAGAAGTCTAGCAGGTCTTTTTTTAGTATCCAACATGCCCACATATGGAGGTTACACACTGAAAAACATATGCCCCTTTTCAGCTTGTGCTTGTGCTCTAATGGAGGAAAAGCAGCAAGTCCCTGAAATGTCTTTCTTCCTATGTAAAAATTGGGGGGTTCATTTTGTTTCCAATGCGATTGAAATGACAACTGGGAACAGCAGTTTCTGAAAAGCAGCCACTGTTAAAACTATTGCTGTAGAGAAGCACAAAATGGATAAAAATAAAATTCAAGCCAATTTCAAACCCCTCGCCTTTTTTTTTCCCTAAAAATGAGGATTCCATTTCTGATGGCTCCAAATTTAGGAGGCTGGTCTGGGAATTTGCTTCTCCTGCTGTCAAAGTTGCGCGTTGTGATCTGGAACAGGTCAATCTCTATCTGCTGTTTTTCTTCTTCCTCCCTTAGCTGTCTAATTTATACAGTGAAATATCAGGACAGACTACAGCACTCTGCTGCCAATACAGCATGGAGAAAAACAAGGCATGATCTTTTAAATACAGTATTCATTATAATACTGGCGTTAGAAATGCTTTGCTCTTTTACAATGCAAATGAGAACATCTCAGTTATGGAGGTTACACATACACATGTCGCAGAAGCGCATTTAAGGACAAGCAAATCTATGGAAAAAGCAGAAGAATCTGACTGATGAGTAAATTTCATGGGGTAAAAATCTGATCATGAAGGACACTGTCTGCACAGTGCATAATGCAGGAGACGGTATATTCATTTACGTGTCTCACTGTATGCAGTTTCAGTAATTAGAAAAGAAATATGATGCTAAAGTTGCCATAAATAACAGAAGTAATCAAGATGCCTTTTGCTCTTGTGTGGTTTTGGAGGCTTTTTTCTTTATGTCTGACTTACAATTCTCTTATTTCCTTTGTGTGATCTCAAGAGATTAAAAGTCCAAACTACCCAGCTACATCACCGGCAAAATAAGTCATTATGACATGCTCAATTTTTAGAGTCATTAGCTATCTGCAGGCATCGTCTTAAGCAGTGGAGTTAAAAAACCTAAAGAGAAAAAGACAGGATATATGAGAGTAAAAAGCCTTTGTGGGTGTTGATGGAAGTATATGGAAGAAACCAGCAAGAACAGCGGATAATGGAAGATTGCTAGTGCAGGTAGTGGGCTTATCTAGATGACAAATTGATGAAGAATGAGGAGGAAAACTATGTTGATTTAATGCTGGCAATTTGAAGCATAGGCTGCACAGCTGTTTCAGACAGAAATACCAAGATAAATTCAGAAGCAACCCCTGCTCTGACAGATTAATAAAATACCAAGAATTACTTGAGCTTCTTAGAGGAAGGGCTCACTAAAGAGCCCTTCAAATACCCAAGATACTGCATGTAAGAATAGAAGAAGAGCTCACCCAGCCCTTGCCTGCCTGCTATCATGAACATTCTTTAAACTGATAGCCAAGCTTTTCTAAAAGGCATGAAAAAATACGTATCAGAAGTGAAAAAGTAAAGAATAAAGTTAACGCCTTCTGCCTTAGATCTAACCTGAACTGCCCCTGGTTCAGTGTGAACCCATCACCCCTTGTCCTATTGCTACAGTCCCTGATGCAGAGCCCCTCTCCAGCATCCTTGCAGCCCCCTTCAGACACTGGAAGCTGCTCTGAGGTCCCCACGCAGCTTCTCTTCTCCAGGCTGAACAGCCCCAATGTTGCTGCTCCAGCCCCTGCTCATCCTCGTGGCTTCCTCTGGACTTGTTCAAACAGCTCCATGTCCTTCTTAGGTTGAGGACACCAGCACTGCACACAGTGCTGCAAGTGGGGTCCTTAATCTCGTTACTCACTACTACCGTTTATCCCGGTAAATGGGAAATCCAAGCTTTTTACACTTCCAAGAGAAGACAAACTGACTCCAGGTAAACATTTTCACTGCTGCTTTAAACATGCCTGTGCATGCTGAGCCCTTCATTCCCTGATCAAATATGAAAGCCCATAGTTCCCTGGTTCTGCCAGGGGTTTACTATGGAGTCTGAATGCTCACTGCTAACAGTGCCAGTCTACTCAGTCATTACACAGTACATTCTAGCACATTTTACTCAGCAGCCAGGCATGCCTTTTGCCTGGAATTATGAGAGAAAGTTTGATTTAGCAGCATTTTTGCCCAGTTGCAGACAATCCAGCCCTCTCGCAAAGGCTATGCCACTGCATCAGCAGCTTTCCACTGCTCTGTTCCAGAACCCTTTGGAAAAATAACATGGATTGCTTTGCAGACCTAAAAGATCAGAGCTGAGAGCTTGCTTTTTGCTGAGAGAGAAGCTTGCTACGGAAGAATGCTTAGGCAGTGGTAAGACCACATGAAAACATGTCAAGTCTGCCAAGAAATACCAATGGTGTGGAGTAATTCTACCAGAGATGACACAATTGCTTCTCTAATGACATGAGCCCGTTTGAGGCGT
Source organism: Psittacula echo (assembly GCF_963264785.1). Taxonomy (NCBI): domain Eukaryota; kingdom Metazoa; phylum Chordata; class Aves; order Psittaciformes; family Psittacidae; genus Psittacula; species Psittacula echo. The sequence continues at coordinate 64,274,158 of NC_137740.1, forward strand.
GTATCTGAACTACATTCTTATAAAAGATGTCAGGCATTCCCAATAATTTCCTATTTAATATTGGGAAAACTTCAAGATGAAACAAGCTCCTCTGAGCAACTTCTAAAGCCAGGTTTTGTTTTAATTTATCAGCATTGCCTAAACTTATTATTCTTTGCACAGCCCTCTTCCAGCACTACGTGGAACAGTATAAGCACTCTAAGCACTAATTTAATACTAAGATGGCCTATGTTGTAAAACTGCCCACCACCTCCTCATCTCATTTCTGGGAAGAACTGCTGAAACCTCAGTCCAACAGACAGTCCCAAAGGGTGGGGAAGAGGAGAGGACACAAAATGTAAGTGACTTGCCCTTGATATCTGGGTTGAACCTATTTTTCTTGCAGCCCCTGTAGACACAGTACAGAAAATGTCATATTTGGAATGCTGTTTTGTCAGGCTGTTGGTTGGTTCTGGTGGTCAAGAAGGAAACTTCTTTATGAAGGAACCTATTGGGAAAGGCCTGTTGTGATTTCTCACCTCATTCGCAGCACCATTGCATAAATACAATTTGAAAATCAATTTAAGTTGCAAATTACATCTTAATTGATGCTTAGTGCTAAGAAGAGGTATAAAGCACTTGCCTTCCAGGACCAAACTTGACATTCATCTAGGGGACTTCATTCTTATGGGAAAACCTTTGTAGACTCAAGTGTGTCCTTCACAATCTCTCTCACAAGCTTGTCTCCTTCTGGTCATGAAACTTGATCGCCATCCTTCACTAATTGCTTGTGTTTTACTCGTCTACCAGTTGCAATGATCTTGATTTTAAAGCCTGTGCACTCATTCCTATGAGGTAACCTCCATTTCCCACCACAGTCAGCAGAAGCATTTCTTGAAGAGAGAATAAAGCATTTTCTTCTTTTTAGGGTCACACATTTAATCTCTGAGCAGTGACCCCACGTTCTTCTTCGTGGTTTGTTTCTGAAACTGCTTGCTTAAGGCTGGGTAATTTTATCATGTTTAACATCCAGTGCAAAGGTCTAACTCTGCTTGACTTTTGCTCAGTTCACCTTAGTCCTGAGCTTCGTTACCTCTTTTGCATAGATTTCTTGGCCTGTCAGTCCTTTCTGCAATTTCTTTTCATTCTCCTCATTTATTTTTAACAATGTGGCCTGTCCTCCCGTTAGGCTTTTCACTACAACGTTTCCTTCTTTGTTCTGGATATTAACTCCAGATAATTCGCTACCTTTCGAGTAAGGAAGTTCCAGACCTCCTCCACATTTGAGTTTCCGAGCTTCTGCGGTAGATTGATTTAATCATTCACACCTGCAGAGTCTCGAGCTTTGAAATCCTCAGTTACATACCTATTTGTTTTACTCCTGCCATTTAATGTTACCTGAATCACACATCAGAAGTTCTTTAATCATGACTTAAATGAAACCTTAAAATTGTTCTCTTATCGATGAAGTGAAAAACTGGCAGTTCTTACCAGCAGAAATAAGCAGTATTATTAGCATTTGTTCTCCAAGCTGTACTGAAGAAGTTAAATATTTCCATTATGTGGGGCTGCCCACCCGTATGGTCACAACTCCTGGGAGTACTTAAAGCTTTAACCATGCACAAAATGTCAAAACACAAAATGCTTTAAAAAGATCCCCTTTAGTAGCCAAACCCAACCCTACAATATCTTCCAGATTAATAGCATTTTTCTAATCATCAACCCCTGATTATGAAGCGCTCTGGATTCAAACAACATAGCTACAACTATTGCTGCTTCTTATTTTAACCTGCCTCATAAATTAACATGCAATTCTCTTTTTTGATGACCACACCCCATTCCATATGCTTTTACAGTGTGTTCTTGTAATCCTTCTGAAATGCCACATTCTGCCGGTACAGCTCAGTTTATGTGAATACAAACATTTCAATCACTGTTTCCTGAAATTCAGTTTTTACCCAGATGAATCAAAATCTTTCTGCTAATTACAGCACTTAACTACACTCCTGAAGAACTGCTCCAGCTTGTTGCTTTTCCCTCGGGCTGCTGTAATTCCCTTGACAAACCCATCCCAGTGGATGCAAGTGGGGTCTCACCAGAGCAAAGTCATCTTGACATAAAGTCTTGAAATTCAAATTGTTTCCTCTGCTATTTCTTTTCTAGAATTTGGCAATGGTTCTTCTTAGCATTTGGAGACAAATACGTCTCAGGTTTGAAGACAAAGAGTCTCCAAAACTGTACACGGTGCAAACACATCATGCTAAGAGGACATCGAATTTGGGCTACAAAATAAATAAAGTCTACTCTCCCGTGTGCTCGTGCCACATCTCACTCACACATTCACTGAACAGCATTCCCACTAGATACACCACATGTCTTAGCTAATCCTAAGCAAGACATGCAGTGGTGGCAGAACAGGCAGTAGCTGGTTCATTGCATTCCATTGGGTCTAGGCACAGAAACACACACTCTCCAACACTTTACTTGTCAAGTAGTAGTAACCGATATTTTTAAAGCATAAAGATATTTGGTGAGGGGTTATATATAAAAGAAGGGGATATTAGTAGAACAGCTGTCTACTCCACTATCAGTTTCATATGTATGTATGCTATCAGTTTGCCAAGAAGCTTTGCCTAAGTAAGGGGTAGGAGATCAAGCCAAAATGTAAAAACTATTCTTTCATCTAGAAATCAATCTCAGCTCTTTTTTTTTGGGTACAGGAGGCATCCCTTTTAATGGTGTTGAAACTATTTTGAGCTGTTTTAGCAATTTTGAGGCAAATACTGCATGGAGAAGAAGAATCTTCTGTTGGACCAACTGCCAAGTTTTCACACAAGGGCTTTCCCACATGTTAATATTTGATAACGAAACTATCCTAAAATGTTGTAAACACAGCTGTTTCCATCCTAGGATTGATGTCGACTATGTTGGGCAAAGCTCAGCACTCACAAAGTTCCCTAATATTACCCCTTTGTATTTTTTACTTATTCATAAGCCTGCTTCTCTGGCTAATCAGATTGTGTGATAACACATATTGTTCTTTTGGTCACTTACGTGTCTCAGCAGTTTCCAGGTTTCTAAACCAACCTCCACTCCTAACTGACATGCATCATTTGTTAGCAAGGACTTAACAACAGGTCTTCATAAACTGAGCCTGATAGGCTGCCAAACACATCAGTTACAGTCTGTGTAAATGGCAAGAAAGGGATCCATGAAGCAAATTCAGAATTGACACCTCAAGACACTACCAGACTCTGTGGATTTCCTTCCAACTCCAGCAGACTCTCATTGTTTGCTTAACCTGGATATTGATTGTCGTTAGACTGCTGGCTCGCTTCCTTCAGCTGCGACTCTCAGGTTGGCAGTTCCACATACATCACTGCAAATTCCTCTCTGCAGCCACGTTGTTCACATTCTTTCCTCTGGGTCATAATCCACTCTCCATGACCGTTCCTTCTTTTCTGCATTATGATGATGTTTGGGGTTTTGTCACATTTTCTGATCTCTGGAGAACAAAAAGGGGCAGGTTTTAAGCACTGTCCTTTACAATTAGCAGTTAGAGTTTTATGAAAGAGAAGAGCTCAGTGACGCAAGATAGAAGTGAGATATTCTGTGGCAGTGTGAGATATTCTGTGGCAGCATCGCTGTAGAATGAATTTTCCATGTGTGTTATGAATTACTATATACATATAATTTTTTATCAATAAGTATTAAAATGTTAATTAGGTCCCATGTAGATCCTAATTTTATGTCACTAGTTTCAGAGGACTGAAAACACCTTTTATACAAAAAACTTTCTTATTAGTCATCCTGGTACTGAACTAAGCCAAGAGGTACATGAAGTTTCTGTCTAAAAAGAAAGGAAATCTATTAAAACATCATGAGTAGGGAGGGTTAATTCAAACACCAATCCATAAACCTGGATTGGTTTATGTGGGCTCACCTACCCGCCCTTGATTAACTGCGTCACTGAAAGCATGAGTGAACAACAAAAGACTGCTAAATCCTTACGAAGCAAATCTGAAAAGTCTAACAACAGCCTAACAAGATAAACCAATAACAGGTTTGCACCGTATTTTCAGAGCCTGCTCATTACACTGCAAGAGCTAAACCAGAGAATTCTTCCATTTCGATGGGTTATAAACAGACATCGGTAAACAAATAACATTCCTATCAGTCACTGTCGCTTCTTTTCAGTTATTTAACAACCAGAACCACACCTGGTCATTGATAAACAGGTTCACTGAGGTACAGTATTAATCTGTTTCCTTCTACCTAAAGCTCAGAGCTCCCAAATGAGGCATCAGGGAAATTAAAAATAGAAAGAACACGGATTCCTACATCCAATTGATTCAATAGGCTTTTAAAGGTATGTTAAATATTAATATATTGGTTGCATACTTGGGGCCTAGGAGATACTCTAGTATTTCATGGCATGAAGGACAGATTGCTAAATATGCTATTCATCACAAAGCAAGGACAGCAGCAATTATTTGGAAACGTGAAACCATTCCTTCAGCAGAAGAGACAATGCGAGATTAGAACAGATGGACTCAATCTGACAACAGCGCAAAGTATTAAAAAGGAAAAAAATCGATGCTTTCATATCCAATGAAGCTTGGCAACTGTTTTTAGATATTGTAAAAATTATGAAACCCAATAACGCTTCACCTGGAACATTTTCATGTCTGAAATTTGGCAGAGTCACACCACTTAAAAGGATAGCACATCTCTCGATATTGATCAGGGCTTTGTATATCTACAGTGTCATAAAAATGATCTGCAGCTATAAAAGAGATAACACGATTATGAGTACCCTACATTGTAATTTCCTTTGGGCAGTCAGAAAGCAAAGACAGTCTGATAGTCTCTGAAAGAAAATCAGCTTGGAGGATATCCACTGTCTGACAGAGAAATCATTGTACAATATTCCAGTTAAAGCACCTTCCCAACTTATAGAAGAGCTTAACGGTCACCTTTCAACCAAAAAGCTAAGCAGCTCACAATTGATCTGAGAGCTTTGATGCTCTAACTCCTTTGGTAGTTCATCCATGGAACATAAAGTAAGCCTTATTTTGAACCACAATATGGAGCTTACTATAAAGCTTGCTCTAATAAATGGTATGATATGAAGGTCAGCCTTTAATTGACCATCAAGCTGTCTTCTGGGTGTAAACATAATGCCTTCTGCTTACACACTACACAACCCTGAACAAGAACTCTACTTGACAACGCATTTCAGTCCTGGAAAAATGCCCTCTTTGAGTCAAGGTGCCCAATGTCAGCAGATTCACTCACATGCTGATTATTTGCACTGCAGTGGTGGAACAGAGTCAAACACCAGGAGCCCTCCATACCCTGCTTCTGCCTGCTCAGGGAGCCGATGGAACAAAACAAGATTTAATCCTGTCCGTATCACTGTGCAGTTGGTGAAACTCGACAAGTCAACATTAAGCATTCCAAGTGGGATTGTAGCCTAAAGAGATCACATGCAGGCTGCACATGAGAGTGAAGGAATAGCTTGGTTCTGCTTCAGTGTTTGTAAATTTAATTTGTTCAAGAAAAAGCAGCTCTGGAAGGGATTATGAGCTAGGATCAACACTCTAACCAAAGGGAAAGGGGAAATGCAAGTAGGAATAATATTGACATTTCTGTCATACAAAATAGCTTCTTGGGCTTAAGTGAATACATAAAAGTTGGAGGCGACTGCCGCTCAGCCCTGGCATATGGGAATTGGTGGTCCTGAGTAGGAGAGCCCAGAAAGGCTGAGTACTTCATGGAGATTGTACAGGCATCTAGAAAAATACACATTTTACAAAATGCTCGAATTTATTTAGCAAAATATTGCCCAGTACTGTTTCAGTGCAATAGCTATTTCTTTAAATAAGGGGGGTAGTAATATTTTTGGCATATAATACTTCTGACATATTGACCCTTAATTATTCCAAGATCTAATTCCACAGGTTCAGGGAAGAATCACAGAATCCCAGACTGGTTTGGGTTGGAAGGGACCTTAAAGCACGGGCAGGGACACCTCACACTAGAGCAGGTTGCTCCAAGCCCCTGTGTCCAACCTGGCCTTGAGCACTGCCAGGGATGGGGCAGCCACAGCTTCTCTGGGCACCCTGTGCCAGCGCCTCAGCACCCTCACAGGGAAGAGCTTCTGCCTTAGATCTAACCTGAACTGCCCCTGGTTCAGTGTGAACCCATCACCCCTTGTCCTATCACTACAGTCCCTGGTGAAGAGTCCCTCTCCAGGATCCAAACATCTGTGGTTAAATGTGTAAAAATCCCAGGCAGTCTGGAGCCTGTCATCATACATGTGCACAATAACACATTGAAATGAAGAATAACCAGGATCTGCACCTCTAGCAAGCATAGCTCTGTATTTATGCTACCTGCAGTATCTCTGAATAGCACAATCAAAGTGTTTCAAGTCACCTCGGGTCCTACAGCAGAAAATGAGGAATTCTTGGGTCTGTATAAAGCTCTTGTTGCTAAATACTGCAGAGGGAGAAGCGCTGGAAAACCCACCGGAAAATCCCATTTCAATTTGCTCCCTGGGCCCTTTTGATAGAGATTAGGGACAACGTGGGTAGAGGGTGGGGAGGACAGGTGGAAGTGGTGGCAGAACAGCCTCCTGTTTTGTTTTATCATGGGTCCTTATGATGATTAAAACCCCAAATCACTGTTAAACGGAATGCATATTTTCCTAGAGCCAAGGACAATGCATACCTTTTCCTTCCAGATTGGTACTTCAAATAGAAAGCACGAGAGATAAGCACTGCCAGTAAGGAATCTAAAAATACGTCTTCTTAAGCTTGATTAACAACCTAATAAAACGCTATAATAAGAAAAAATCCAATTAAAGCATCTTGTGAGCTTTCTCTCAAACAGAAATAAAGAAACCAAGAGAATGGTAAAACTTTGAAACTTCAGCATGATTCAGATGACAGCTTTAATATCCAAGCCTATAGTACATCAGTTTTACGTTTTCTTTGACTAGCTGGCCTTTATTTATCATCTCTGATGTGTGCTGTCTGGAATTCTCATCTTTGATGAGTTTTGTTATTGCCTCACAAGGATAACACCTGAATTTAAATACAGACTTTGAAACAGGCAATAGATGGGTTGTAGGTATTTGATTCAGAAAACCTGTAGGCCTCTGGCACAACACATAAAACCAGTGAAATGCAGACAAACCCAGGAAACAAAACTCATCCATCACATACGTAAAGTCAGAAACCAAACTAGTTACACTTGCCTTATCACTGATGTACAAAAGACGGAGGAGAGAATAGAAAATTAATATTGATATTTACTCTTTTCCAGTATCTGGTACCAGAGGGTAACCAGAGGACATGGGAGCCGTGAGGACACTGGAGAGCAACTGTAAAGGACAAAGAGCTTGGAAGAGCCGTAGATTTGGATCTGGATGAGAGGAACCTGCAGCACAAGGAACCCCAGCCCGTGCCTTGCAGAGCCTGGAGGTGAGCAGCACCTGGGCAATGGCTGGCAGCAGCCTGCAAGGAAGGCAGCACATAGGAAAAAGGCCAGGTTCTCCAGAGGCACAGAGCAGGGCACAGCAAACAGCCGCAGGGCAGGGTCGGTTTACACAGGGCTGGAAGGGAAAGAAGCCTGGGGTTCTCGTATCAGCGCCAACTGTTATTGTAAACCCACGGAAACAGTCTATTTTAACTTAAACCGCGCACTGCCATCAGCGAGCATCCAGGACAAGCGCATCCCATCTCCCTCTGGTGGCTGGTCCATAGAAGTCCAGCAAGAGCTTGCCTGCCAAAATGCGTGCGCTCAGCTCTGCGTAAAGCCCCAACCTACACTTCCCTCTAAATTTTAGACTCTGGGGCTCTTACAAACAAACATGAAAATGTCTCAGTATGCATTTAGTAAACGTATGTATAGTAAAATGTCTTAGTATATAAATGTCTTAGTATACACTCACAGGCATCTCCTTACGCACTTTTCTTTGCACAGCTCAGTGAACAGTTTGTGCTTAACTGTTTAAGTCACAGCTCAAGACTTCACTGAAAAGCAGGAAATACTGCATGAGTTTTCTCATTAACTGCCTGGAGCGCTTCCCGGATGAATGCTTTTCAAAGCACTTCCCTTTGATTTCCTGGTTTGTCTGTTCTAATTTGACAGCGAGGGACCCAAGGTACATAGAGATTATGTGGTGTCCACAACAATCTGCTGAAGTACCTGCCCAGGGCTCTCCAAGCCTACGTTAACAACAAAAGCTTCACTGACTTCAGACGTTTCAGATGGAGCCTGTAAAGACTTGCCTGGTTCTTTCCAGTGGTGCCCTGCGACAACACGAGGAGCAATGGCCATAAACTAACACACAACAAGTTGCACCTCAACATGAGGAAGAATTTCTTTACATTGAGGGTGTCAGAGCCCTGGCACAGGCTGCCCAGGGGCTTGTGGAGTCTCCCTCTCTGGAGCCATCCCAAACCCACCATGGACACGTTCCTGTGTGCCCTGCTCTGGGTGGCCCTGGCTTGGCAGGGGTTGGACCGGGTGATCTACAGAGGGCCCTGCCAACACTGATGGTCCTGGGATTCTACACTGTACAAACAATGGGTTGCCCAAGGAAGTTGTGAATGCTCCATCGCTGGCGGTGTTCAAGGCCAGGTTGGACAGAGCCTTTGGTGGCATGGTTTAGTGTGAGGTGTCCCTGCCCATGGCACGGGGGTTGGAACTGGATGATCTTAAGGTCCTTTCCAACCCAAACCAGTTTATGATTCTATGGCCTTGCTGATGTGGAGGAGGAGCTCCATGCTCAGCACAGAAGCTGGTTGCATAGGGTGGTGTGGAACCCCACCACAGGTCAGACCAGCCTTCCCCTCCTTCAATTTGCCTGCCCACTTATTACACACCCCTGGCTCTTGCAATTAGCAGCACTGCTCATTACTTCTTATTCAACACTGTCAACTCCAAAATCGCTCAGTTCTGATGCTTCTACTTTCTGCAGCTTTTAAAGGTTTGGCACCCCTTTCCCAGCTCCTTTTCACGTGTAATGTGGTGTCAATTTATCCTCACAAGTAAACCTCTGCCCCCAAAGTAATATCTGTCCCCAATACCAGAAAGTACACCAGACCCCATGATGGAGTGAGTAAGCCTCCAGCTACAAAGGACAGAACAGCTATCCAAGGAAATATCCAAGAAACAAGGCCAATTTTCTGTCTGCTGCCTCGGTGGCAGGGATGAACGATGTGGGACCTGAAGCCTGGAGGGAGGAGACCATCAGCTCAAAGAAAGAAGGAAAGTCTGGGTATGCCCATCCCTGCCGAGGGCTGTCAGGGCTTCTGAGAACACCAGCTCTGATGATCTGGTTGAGGGCACCCTCAGTAAATCTGCAGATGACACCAAGTTGGGTGGGAGCATTGATCTGCTGGAGGGTAGGAAGCTCTGCAGAGGGATCCGGGCAGGCTGGATCCATGGGCTGTGGCCAAATGGATGAGGTTCAACAAGGCAAAGTGCTGGGTCCTGCCCCTGGGCCACAACAACCCCCTGCAACGCTCCAGGCTTGGGGAAGCGCGGCTGGAAACTGCTCATGGGAAAGGAGCTGGGGGTGCTGATTGATGGAGCTGAACAGGAGCAGCTTGTGCCCAGGCAGCCAGGAAGCCACCAGCATCCTGGCCTGTACCAGCACCAGTGCGGCAGCAGGGCCAGGGCAGTGATCGCCCCTCTATGCTGGGTGAGGCCGCACCTCGAAGCCTTGGCAGTGCTGGGAACGGGTGGACTGGATGATCTCAGAGGCCCTTCCCAACCCCTCTGTTAGAACCGTACGGTTCCAACCCAAGCACGGAGCCTTCCCAGTCACCCGGACCCGCAGCAGCGCTCCCCACTAACCAAGGGCCGCTCTCCCCGGCCGCACCGTCCCCTCGGCAGCTCCGGCGGCGGGAAGCCGGGACACCGCAACGAGCCCGCCGCCTGCCCGCATCCGCCTGTGGGCGTTGTGAGCCGCCGCCTGCTCCCACCCCTTCACGGGAGAGGCTGCGGCCTCCGCCACAGCCCCGCCGCCCTGCGAGGGGCAGGCCCGGCGCCGCGGCGCTGCCCTCCCGCCGCCGCTTCCAGTCCTGCGCACTGGGGCGGGCTGCGGGCGGCCCATCGCGGCCCCCAGGGGAGCGGCTGTGGCGGGGCCGCCGCCCGCGCTCGCCGGGCAGGATGGCGGCTGAGGGCCGGGTGCTGGCGCCGCCGCTCCGCTCGCCTTCACCCGGCGGCGGAGGGGCCGGGGCTCCCGGCGAGGTGCTGGGGCCGCTGCTCGCCGCTGAGGTGCTGTCGCTGGACGATGAGGAGGACCTGGAGGTGTTCAGCAAGGTACGGAGCGCGCTCCCCGACGGGACGGGGCGGCAGCGAGCGCGGCCTCTGCCCGGCTGCCCCGGGCCGTGCAGCGCTGGGCGGGCCGCCGAGGAGGAGGCACCGGGGCCGCCGAGCCCTGGGGGCCTGTGTGCTTGGGCATGGCAAGGGGCTGAGAGGATCCTGGTGTGTGACGCGATGTGTGACACTGGGGACAATGGGCGGATGTATTTCCAGTGTGTTTTCAGGAGGTCTTATGAATTAAACGTGCATGTTGTTCTGTTCCTGTCAATGAAATGCACCGTGAGAGGAGCTGAGCAAGTCCTGACTGCGCTTACCTTCCATTTGCCAAGTGGTCGCTGTAACCATCGCTTACGTTTGGCGTGTGCCAAGTATGTGTCTGTAAATGTCGATGCATTTAGTAGTTGCCGTTGTATTTAAATAAGTAGTGCCAGAGTTTTCTTTTAAAAGACGAAGTGAAGCCCAGCTCCTTTGCAGAGGTGGTTTGCGAAGGTTCTGCCTGTGTTTCGATGATGAGAATAAGGTGAATGTAACTGGTGAGGTATTAGGGCCCACGTTGCGCAAGCACACAGGGTTAGCTAGCTACATGGGCACAGGCTTGCCAAATTGCTGATTTTCATTAAAGCAGAGAAGTGAGGCCACCATGTACATTGTTTCTCATTTCATACTCATTTGGCTAAGATGAGACTTACCTCTTGCCTTCGCAGCCCTTAAAGAAAGCATGTCGTGGATCTATTTGCCTTATCAAGGCAGCAGCTAAAATATAACATAAGGACATGCAGAGAGCTAAGGTGAAATATATATATATATATATTTATATATATATAAGGCCCCATTCACCTTCTGAGGCTGATGAGCTGCTGTGTGACAGGATGCGTGACACTAGAGAGATGCGTTTCCTGTTTGAAAATGTGACATCAAACGTATTTCCAGGTCATACAAATTAAAGGTGCATTTTGTTATATTTCTGTAAATGAGGTTTATTTTTTGGTATGCATAAATACAGACATTGCAAGAGGAGCTTCGTTCTTAGGAGCTATGTATTTAAACTTTGACTGTAGTAAAATTCTTTGGAATTCATGGATTTTAAGGCCAGAAAGGGCTATTAGGTGATCTAATGGTCTGTAACATGCACGAGGGCAGGCTAAATTTCACCAAGTTATCTGTGTTTTTCTGAAGCATAACTAGGGTCTGGCTAAATTGTAATCTCTACTCTTGATTCGACTTAAAGAGATGAATGATTCACTGAACTTGCATGCAAAAGTGGTGCTAAAATATGATTTTAGTTGTCTGTTTCTTCCTTTGTATTCTTTTGCTTTTACTAGGTGAGCTCAGGCAGTTGTGCATGCAGGATTATGCTGCTTGCTTGTCAAGAGCAATGCTCCTTGTGTATCAAAGATAAAACCAAGTGTAGTTGATGCAGGTTACTGCTGCTGTACGGCAAGTATCTGTATCTTCAGATTTCTGCTACCTGGATTCATACCAAATACTTCTTCCTTATATTAAATCTTAACTGCTATTAATGCATGATGATAACTTATTCCTGCAAACAAGAACATCTGTCATACAATGTGAAAATACGCATTCTTTCCAAAGCTTGGACACCTTCATGTGGTGGCTATAGATAGACCAGAAATTCAGGCTTTGCTTCCAAGTGCAATTTGAGGGCTGATCTTTTGAGCTGATGAAAGAAAATCTGTGAGGTTCATTGGGCATTACACCCCATTTTTGTTCATTTTCAATGTATTCAAGGCAAACCAACAGCCTAAATGGAGCTTCAGACTAGGTTTTGTAAACCTCATTTTTCCATAACCTACTGTTCCAGGATTGCCTTGTTTTAAATCATATCCTAATGGGGTTTCTCATACCACTGTCTTTAAGGTAGTTGTGGAGCATTTGCGGCTAAGGGGGACAGTGCAGGGCTCCGTGCTTGTCGCTGATATCAACTTCATCGTTCTCAGTTTAGTCAGTGAAAGGTACCAGCTACCAAAATGGTGAAAAATGAGATTCTTAAAGCTTGTCAACCTCAATACCAGAAGTTATTACTCAAGATGTAAACACAGGGCTTTTATTTTATGAACATTCATAGAGATTTAACCTGAGAGCATCAGAAACTGTTGATCCGGTATCCTGTGACATAGCTCAAATATTACAGACTACCATCTGGTTTCGGCTGGGATGGAGTTAATCTTCTTCCTAGTAGCTGGTACAGTGCTGTGTTTTGGCTTTAGTCTGCTTTATCAACTCTGCTAAAGCATTTCATGATGTGATGTGCAGTTCACTTTACCCTGGTTTCCATTACCATCAAAAATGTTCTGGGTACTTCTTAGCAGAGACAACTTCTGGGGTGGAGTTACGAGTCACACAAACACAGTGTTTCCAATCTGCTTTCTTCCATTGGCTTCAAAGTATAGAGTACCACATGTATCCATTCCTTTGTTAACTGGTACAGTGACCTAGCATTGAGAAGGCTGTCAGCACTTTGGTTAATCCTTAAAATCTTCAGCAGCTCTTCTTTCAGACTCTGTTTCAGAGTGTTTATCTCCATTTCATAGTTACAGGAAACTTAATTAATGGTATTTCTGGAAACATGCCACTTCAGAATTGCATAGGGCTAATTTTTCTTCTGTAACAAGTTGATCAAGGATTTGAGACTGATTATAAGTGATTCTTCTGGCCAAGGAACTAGTCTGGCTTCCTGAATCTCTTTGTTTCTTTGAAGAATGTGCCAGCAATGAAGCTCTTCTCTTCTAAGATGAACTCTGCCACCATATCCTTTAGCTCCAAACCTGCTTTGGATCCCTGGCCTCAGAAGATTCCAAGTTCTGGATCCTCCTTGGGAGGGATGGATGAAGGGAGGCATGGATAAGGCAGGGAGGCACCCTGAGTCAAGGATCTGTGCTCTGGGGAAGACTTAATGTGCTCAGGCATTGGAACAGGCTGCCCAGGGCAGCGCTGGAGTCACTGTCCCTGGCAGTGTTCACACACTGTGTAGACGAGGCCTCAGTGCCATGGGTTAGTGGTGGCCTTGGCAGTGCTGGGAATGGTTGGACTGGATGAGCTTAAAGGGCTTTTCCAACCTGGTTGGTTCTATGATTCTTCTACAAAGAGCTGAGGCTCAGTGGTGTGCTCAGCCTACTTTGAGGCTCTTCCTGCTGTATGAGTGTTTTCCTTCCCTTATTTTGGAGTCTTACTGACCAATTGCTGCCAAATGTGAGAGTGAGGTACAGTAACTGCAAGCATTAGAGGAAGGAGACCCAGAACAAGGCCCTCATGCTGCCAGGGGCTCATTGATTTTCTATCTGCTTGGTCTCCTGGCTGGTAAATGAAAATGCATTAACCTTTTTGCTAATCGGTGCACACAGCTCTGCCAAATGCCATCTATACAGCCCAAGAGCTAGAAGAGTTGTCTGTCTTGTGCCACAAAACTCCTGCCCTCATCTGTATGCACGCAAAAGCAGAGTTCTAGCCATAAAATTACTGCTGTATAGAAAACAATCACCTTTTTTTACTGTGTTTCTGTGATAACATCAGACTTTTGTCACATGAACTTCAAGAACTACTGGAATTAAACCTCAAGTATCATAAAGACAAAGAGAAACAGATGCTTGTTTGAAACTCCTGTGCATTCATTCACGTGCAGATGAACACTACAGCTGTGTTACCACAAAACAGGAGTTTTATTGCCCTTGTTTTGTTTCACAAACCACATATTCACAAGCCCTCCCAGATCAAAATAGACTTTCAGAAACCTGCTTGTGTAGAGCAATTTTTAGCAGCAACCTAGCAAGAGGAATGAGACATTGAGATATTAATGACCCATGGAAAATGAGAAAATATGAAGCGCATTTGCCTTGATACAATTTAGGCCTTGCAGAGTCCTTATTCCTTAAGTTATATGGCCATTCAAATCCCTTGGATGCTCACAGGCATTCTTCTTTCCCTGGAAATTTCCTTTCGTCTCAGTACTTTGGGCTGCTCTAAACCAGCAGCCCTCATTCTCCACGTAGAGAATGGCCAGTTAGTGCTTCTCTATCATACTCAGGACAGTGCTGGCTGGATACCAGTATAGAAATGGTGTAGGAACACACTGAGTAAAAGAAAAATGACTGTCAGGTGTACCAATACATATATTTGTATAATATTTAAAGAGTACTTGTAGTTTTCCACTTTGTTTTTATTTCCCTGTTCACAGAACTGCACGTAAATGATAGGACAACTGGTACATGAGTGTTTTCCAGGCATAATTCCCAATATCAATTTCTACCCTTTATTTGTGGGGGTACACTGATAAATAGACTGATAAATACATGATAAAGGAGAGATGGCACTAGGCAGGAAAAGAGCAAGAGAGAACGTGTTCCAGAGGAAGTTTTGATCCAGATGAATTCAAAGGGAAAAGATGACTTCCAGCAAGCCCAGCAGCAGTGCTGTGCTCTTTGCTCCCATGGGATTGGCCTTGGGATGATGCCGTGACTGTAGTTTGTGTGGACATGCAAGTTTCCACTTCTGGCATTTGAGTGGGTTTTTTCTTTTCGCCCTGCTCCATAGTTAGCAAGGCACCAGAAAGGGTAACTCTGTGCAACTGGGTAGTTAGTGTAGTCTAACTACACCTTTAGAAAACTTTGAGATGAATTTTGAAGTTTGTATTTCCATAAAAATACTTCATTGCATTGGATATATTAGGAGAAATGTATAAAATGCATCAAAAGGAACATGAGCAGCAGGTCAAAGGAGGTGATCTTGCCCCTCTGCTCTGCTCTCATGAGACCTCACTCTTGTGAGGCACCACAGTGCTGGTGTCCTCAATATAAGAAGGACATGGAGCTGTTGGAGCAAGTCCAGAGGAGGCCACGAGGATGCTCAGGGACTGGAGCACCTCCCGTGTGGAGACAGGCTGAGAACATTGGGGCTGTTCAGCCTGGAGAAGAGAAGCTGCGTGGAGACCTCAGAGCAGCTCCCAGTGTCTGAAGGGGGCTGCAAGGATGCTGGAGAGGGACTCTGCATCAGGGACTGTAGCGATAGGACAAGGGGTGATGGGTTCACACTGAACCAGGGGCAGTTCAGGTTAGATCTAAGGCAGAAGCTCTTCCCTGTGAGGGTGCTGAGGCGCTGGCACAGGGTGCCCAGAGAAGCTGTGGCTGCCCCATCCCTGGCAGTGTTCAAGGCCAGGTTGGACACAGGGGCTTGGAGCAAGCTGCTCTAGTGTGAGGTGTCCCTGCCCGTGGCAGGGGGTTGGAACTGGATGATCTTAATCCTTTCCAACCCAAACCAGTCTGGGATGCTATGAAAATAGCTGATATTTAAAATGTAGTGATCTATTTAAATTGCTCTAATTTGTTATTTTTAATGACATTCATTTATTATGCTCTTTTATAGAGTTAGTTAATTTAATTAATTTTCCTTGTCACTGCATCCTTCAGATTTTAGATCAGTAGATCTCATCTGGACTCATATCTAGGTAAGATTTCTTGCCTGTTCCCATTTTCCTCTGTTTCTCAGCATTTGAGTAATCGCCATTGAAGAGACTGAACAGCAGCAGCTGCTATGGGGACATGTTCTTAGAGAGCTGTGGTGGAAGTGGCTGATGCTATCAAAAAGTGGTTTTTCACTTCAGCAAAACTGTGGTTTGACTTTTTCTTTGAGAAATGAAGCAGCAAATTTGTCCTGTTCCTTCCTGGTTTTCTTTGTGAAAAAGATGATGGCTCTATAAACATTTTCCATTTAAAATTTCATATTGAAATAGATGCAAACTGAAGCATCCAATTCCAATCAAAACTGTGATTCAGATTTTGTCTTGTTTTCTTTTAATATCGTCGTGTTTTATCCATCCTGGTCAGGTTAATAGAGAGAATAATTGAAACTTCGTAAGTCTTGAATAACTGGCTTCTACCAATTTTAATCGAGGTGGTAAGTATCCTACTGGGTGCTTGGATTCATAACTGATTTTACTACTCAATGGTGAGTTCTCTTTCTTAGCTAAGCATCACATTCTTCTCAAATGGTGGCATTTTGCTTTTTCACCAGTTTTAGAATAAATCTCATTTCTTACCTCCACACTGCAGCAGATACTGAAAAGGAGAATGGACTTGCCATGTACTATAGAATTCTTCCATCTGCTGTATGTTTTACATGGTTTATCTGATTATTTAAAAGCTTGCCATTTTAGCATCTGAGACATATGTGTTTGTATGTGTGTGTTTGTATACAAAGATGTACTGAGATGGATGTTCTCCTGTCTTGTCTGTAGGATACATCACTGGCTGAGGTAAACTCATTCAGTTCTTCAGTGCCAATATCCCCCTCACCAATGATAAACCAGTATAAATTGGAAGATGAACCAGAATTAAAAGATCTCTTCATTACAGTCGATGATCCTGAAAGCCACATTACAGCCATCGAAACATTTATTACTTACAGGGTAGTCACAAAGGTAAGAATCTATTTGGGGCTATAACAGTGTACACTGCTAACAGTAGGAGCATTTTCACTCATCTTGCTTACCATTCTCTGGGATATTATTAATTTTAAATTATACTCTGATTTTGCCATGAGTTACAGACCACTAAAACTGTATGAAACTGTGCAGTAGGTTCCTGAAAAAACTCAGTGTAAGTCTACGTACATCAGTGCTTAGGTTCTTTATGTCCCTGCCCGTGGCAGGGGGGGTGGAACTGTATGATCTTAAGGTCCCTTCCAACCCAAACCATTCAGCCTGGAGAAGAGAAGGCTGTGTGAAGACCTCATAGCAGCCTTCCAGTATCTGAAGGGGGCCTGTAAGGATGCTGGGGATGGACTCTTCATCAGGGACTGTAGTGACAGGACAAGGGGTAACGGGTTCAAACTTAAACAGGGGAAGTTTAGATTGGATATAAGGAAGAAATTCTTTCCTGTGAGGGTGGTGAGGCGCTGGAATGGTTTGCCCAGGGAGGCTGTGAATGCTCCATCCCTGGCGGTGTTCAAGGCCAGGTTGGATGAGGCCTTGGGTGGCCTGGTTTAGTGTGAGGTGTCCCTGCCCATGGCAGGGGGTTGGAACTTGATGATCTTAAGGTCCTTTCCAACCCTAACTATTTTATGATTCTATGAGTCTATGAAAATAGCTACTAATTCTTCCAGAGCAACATCAGTTCTGTGTGAGAATAACGTATTGTGTTGTGATCTTCAGCAGGAATATGAAACAGCAACAGGACTGATTCAGTTTGAAGGCAGAATATTAGCTCAAGTATTTGTGACTTTTGTCTTGCTTAAATGCAACCAGCTACAATGTCTTTTAATTCCGTTCCTTTCTAATTGCAGTGTCCACTATCACATGAATGTTTGTTTCCCATTGACAGTTGCATATGCTTTCTGGGGAAGCTGCCATAATTGTGCAATGTAAAAGTAGATTTTAGGAAACAACCAGGTATATTTTTAGCTGTCCTGAATGCAAATTATTGATGAGAAAGAAGGAATAAAGTCAGCCTTGTGAGACCAGCCAGCTTCTTCTGGGATTACCAGCAAATATTCTGCAGGCTGCATGTTGAGACTTGCACTGTTAATTTATTTTACTTGGAGTTCCTTTGAAAAGGTTCATTTAAACCCAAATTTCCAAATGGGAATGACTCATCTTCAAATACGAGGAGATATCAATTCTTCATGAAATGTTTAAAGAGTAGGAAGAGAGCTATCTTCGGGAGATTGCTAACAATCATTTTGACTTTATGCATGCTTTTGGAGACAAGAGAACATTTTCTCTTCAGGCAAATATGGCAGGGCTGTAAGGTGGATTGCTTTTGCTTTTTTATCTGTTCTATCCTTTCTTATCGTATTTAATTTGAAGTGCTGGTTGTTGATGATAAAGTAATAGCATTCCTTCCACATACCTCAAAGAATTCTTATTCAACCTTCAAAAATGTTGAGTACAAAAGCATGTTTGGAGGTTTGTTGAATTTACGTGCGTTGCGTTATAAATCTCCGTGCAACAATGCATGTTAAACAGCACACATTAATGAAAACATGGGCTTTTCGTGGCTTGATTTGAGAAGATAGAGCAGTGATAAAATAAATGTCATGGTCTGACAACTTTGCAACTCTGTAATAAGCATTTTTTCCTGCTCATTAAAGGTTTGTTGGCAAGTTCTAACAAAGGGCTACAAAACTAGAAGTGATGATGGTACGCAGAGTCCGTTAAGCAGCACAGGAAGTGTTATTGCTATGATATGCTGAAGTTTTCATTTCTTGAATGTGGGGATTGTTGCCTAGTGTCAGCAAGTCCTGAGGATGTATGGCAGCTATCTGGGGCTTTTGTTTGGAATGCTAAAAAAATGGACTTTCCTCACTGGTGGATTATTAATAACTTGCAAAGAAGTGCCCTAAAAGTAAGGAACACAACCATGATTACTGAAAGGAAAAGGCCACACTAAAACAATGACTGAAATATTTTGAAACATTGTGGGAGGCTAATATTATAAGTGACTTTTTTTACAACAAAACTTTGATTTCTTGCTCAAATGAGATGTGTTTTATCTCTTCAAGTAGTTGATCGTTGACCTTTAAGAACCAGCAAGCAAATAACACAGGCAAAATAAAATCACATATGCGTTCCCTTCAAGTATTCAATTTTCTTTTAAGTCTAATACTATTCTGTCCTTCTTTTATTTTTTGGCACCTTAACCTAGGCCTGTTTTTTCTGCCTTTGTTTTTCAGACATCCCGGGGTGAATTTGACTCCAGTGAATACGAAGTTCGAAGACGGTACCAGGATTTCCTTTGGTTGAAGAGCAAACTTGAAGAAGCACATCCAACACTGATTATTCCTGTTTGTTCAACTATTTGTTAAAATATTGCTTAAAATATTGGTTAAATTATTTGTATGTGTTTATAAGATGGCTCCAGTTTTATACGGAGATGCTTGAGGCCTTTCTTCAGTTTCTGAAGTCTCACAAGCATCAAACTCAACCTCTTTTTATTAGCTTTACATGCCTGTGATAATTAAAAATCCCATAAAGGTATCCCATAAGTACCCAGAAAGGTATTATGGTTATAATTGTGCCATTTGCAGTAATTTATGTCCTTCTTTCTTAGTTGTACTTGTATTCTTCTGCACTGTGTCCTAAAAGAACCATGTTATACCACTGTTGAAAATGACTATAACAGTTTGGGGTTTGCATGGTGGATTTTACAAGGTTTTTTTACCTGTTATTTTAGTAAGTGGAGGAGCTGTTATAATACCCGTGATATTATGCAAATGATACAATCTATTTCTTCTTCTTTCCATAGCCATTGCCTGAAAAATTCATCATGAAAGGAATGGTGGAACGATTCAGTGATGAATTCATTGAGACTCGAAGGAAAGCTTTACATAAATTCCTGAACCGCATTGCTGATCATCCAACTTTAACTTTTAATGAAGACTTCAAAATTTTTCTTACTGCACAGGCCTGGGTAAAATGACTTTATTTTATATTTACAGATGTGTGAAACCATGTCTTGTGTTAATAGAGTATATCAGGAGTCTCCCTAGTTCAAGATTCAATAGTGTCCTCCCACAGCTTGTGACAGATGTGCCAGAGGAAGACAGGGGATTTATGGAATATTCATCCTCTGAGATAACCTTTTCTTCTGTGCTTTTGGTACATGAAAACTATATTTATAGTTACAAATTGTGTTGCCATAAATATTGCTGTATATATATATATATATATAAAAGCTTCCATAGCAGCTTTTCTTGCTCCATTTTGGATTTCTGTGTCAAATTCACAATATCTCAACTCGGCATGCTTTTTGGTATACAGATAAGCTTCCAAGATGATATGAAAAGTAGTATTTAAAATTAATTCTTGTTTTGGCATGGCACTGTCTTTTTCATCTGCTTTTCAGATGTTACAGAGTTATACTAGTCTCATAAAACTCAAATACAGCCTTTGAATTTCCTGTTGTAGTTTTGCATGATGTATCCAGTTGAAAATTGAAGGTTTGTACTCAGCAAAAGCTCTGAACTTCAGCAAATGTTATTCTAGCAACACAGAAAAAGAGTTAAAGAAAACAAAGAGATGGATTACTTCTTCCAGTAGGAACACTGTTTGCTTTTCTCAATGACTTATTCCTGCAATCATTACCTCTGCTTTCCTGTCAAAAGGCTAAATTGCAAACCAGCTACCTCACCCTAAGGAGTGAAAGGGTAAAGGTTCTTGGGAGAGAGTGATACACAGCACGCTTGTGTTTGCCCAGAAAGGCTTAGCTAATAAATGCACATGACAGGAAGAGTTCTGACACCGATCTCATGAGTTTAAAGTAAGATTTCTATGCTAAAAAAACCCATGCAGAAGTTTAAGTAGTTTCATTGGGTTTTTTGAAGAAAAAGCTTTTAAACACATTATTTGTAGAGAATTTAAAAGGAAAGTACTTGGAAGTAAATACTTGTTCTGTCTTTAGGAACTCTCCTCCCACAAGAAGCAGGGTCCTGGTTTGCTGAGCAGGATGGGACAGACTGTCAGAGCTGTAGCATCCTCAGTGAGAGGAGGAGGAGTTAAAAATCGTCCTGAAATGTTTACAGAAATGAACAGCTATATGGAAGCATTTAGTCAGAAAATCAATGTACTTGACAAAATCGCTCATAGAATTTACAAGGAAGAAAGGGGTAAGTGGAAAACAAGTGTCAGTTTTATTGATGAAAGAAATGAGTATATTGGCAAAGTAAATTAGTTTTCATTGTGCCGGGCAAAATTCTCTTCCCAGCAAGCAGGGGAAAGGAGAGATTGGTGTTTCTACTGTACTTTTCATAATGGTTATTGTTTTGGCAGCCCTTCACATTAGTTTGAGTAACTTGTTAATAGGAAGAGTTTTAACATATCATTGAACTACTTGATCAGGAACTTCGAAGAAAACGTAGCAAGTTTGGCTCTATTTTTACTTGCGCTTTTTGGAAAGCTGTGTGACCTTTTGTTTTGTACTTTGAGTGGAATGTGAACAGTCACAGTTTTCTGAGCTCTCATACTGGCATAATGCTGTCTAGAGTCCAGATCTCTAAACATTTCTTTTCTGGGTTTCATTCTGCACCTTTTTCTGTGTCGACCAAGGAGATTTTAGGGGTTTTTAAATAGCTTTACCATTGGCCATAATTTCTGTTAGGATTTTCTTAAGAAGGATGGCTTAATCTGAATTTTCTCCTTAAGTAACAGCAGTTTGCACCTCTTTGGAACGTTACTTTTCTGACTTCCTGAGATTAACCCTCATCTCAGACTAGGCCTATTCAGTAGAACTTCCACTGGTCAGCACTTGAAGGGATTTTATTGTCTGTATAATATAATTTGAAGGGCTGCACTGTGTTCTTTCAGAACTGAGCCCTTGTGCTTTATTGTGCAGTACCAGACCTCAATGTGTCCTCACTAAAATGGAGAGGGTCTTATTAAAGGAATTGTTTCTTTTGATATCATTCGTTTCAGTGGAAATAGCTGGTTGAGGTCCATAGGATCAAGGCATCAGTGCCAAAATATTTCTTGGAAAACCTTATGAATTTTGACATGCTCCCAAATGCTGTAGATCGTATCTTTCTAGATATTCCAAATAGCACTGGGCGGAACACTCGTGTGCAGGGCTGCACTGTTGTGGGTATGAACTGGTGATAACTGATTCAGACATTCGTGCTTGCAGTTGCTTAACATGGGTTTCTTAATGACATCTTTCATGGAGGTTTTTGTTGTCCATTTAATCTCAAAGTAAGCATTACACTCTTCATGCCACATGGCTGCTTTGCATATTGTCTTGGACATTTCTTTATTATCACTTCAGTTGTGATGAAATTGAGTTTTCAATACATGACCAGCACGTTCACAGTGCCCTACTGTAAACATGCAGCTTCCAGATCATATCCAGCCTCGCCCAAGTTTGGCCCTACCAAATGGCACAATGGTGAATTCTGGGCTTTTTTTCTGCTTACAGATTATCACTTGGCCTAGAGACAGAAGAGGAGTAATTTGTAGGACATCCTAGTATTTAGATCAGTAAAAACTACTAAATGAGCTAACACCTGCAGAACTGGAATCAACTTCAGTGTGTCTTCTGAAGCGTGTGGGACATACCAAGGCTTAGTAACTAAGACAGGACTCGGAGCACTACTGCAGCAGAGGAATTCAGGGCAGTAGGAGCAAATCAGACTGACTTCTTCCCAGAGATGCTATGGCTCCTGTCCCTCTCTATGAAGACAACGTGAACTAATTCAGGTCATTGGGCAGTCTTGAATACAACTCTTGAGGTCTACTCGAGTATGTGTGTCCTTTTGAAATGGCTGGGGCATTTTTGCTGATAGGTTTCTAGGAACTACTTAATTACAAGACATTCATTGCTTAATTTATTTATAAACAATGAACTGCAGTTTACTTGCCTCAGTCACTTGAGCAGATCTAAACCTTAGCCTCAGTCTCTTAATTTGTTCACAGCAAATAGGAGGTTGCAATTAGTATCACTTAGACATCTATAAATGAACGAAAGAGTAATATGCATATATGTTCCTGTTAAGAGTATTTTAATGAAATGAAGGAATACGGCCCCATCCACACACTGTGGTCAGCATCAGAAGAAGATATAGCAGAGTCCCTGAAAGGTGTTGCCAGCTGCATTGACAAGTGTTGCAAGGCTACGGAGAAGAAGATGTCAGGGCTCTCGGAAAACCTGCTGCCCATTCTACATGAATATGTCCTCTACAGTGAAATTCTGATGGTAAGTGTTCCTTAAGGATTGCTTATGGCTGTATGTAAAATCTGGTATAGTCCAGTAACAGACTCTACAAGAGAATTTGTAACTGATGGAAAAAGATTTTGCAGTCCCTCGATTTACTGTCATTACTAAAGGTGCACAGCATGGGAGAGCTTTCCATTAGGGAATCTGGTTCTGTTTCCCTTGCTAATCAGGCAAGCACCCCTTCCAGATGAGAAGATCTTGATAGTTTTGCCTGGCGGGCAGCCCTTGGTAGCTGTGCTAAAGAGCATGAGGTTTTGCCATCTGCATTGTAGCAGAGAGACAGGATCACAGACAGGTTTGAGGAAGAGCATCTGGGAAAGACCTCCTCTGAAAGGAGTCTGAAAGACCTTCGTTTCTGCTGAAATATGAACTCATTGAGCAACAGATTGTGTGGGGGAAAAAGGAGTTGGAGAGGCTTTTCCCTTTCCAGGAGATGTTCCTAAATTATGTTTTCTTTTTCCAGAACAGCAGGGAGCTTCCAGTCCCCGTGCCATTATATAAGCGTGTGTTAGTCTTTGCCATAAGCTGATGCTTTCAGTTCCCTTTATGTATGCGTTTTTCTTACACTAGGAGAGAATGGAAAAAATCTCACTATAGAGTTGACAAAGTCAGTGCTGATGGATAATCAACATGATTAAGTAACTGAATTCAGCATATAATTCCTACTCTGCTGCCTCCAGGAAGCAGAAAATGTGCACAAACCCCTCTTTGTCTAGGTTTTGAGCAATGCAAACTGCAGGATCTGTTCTTGCCTTACTGCTGGGAACCCAGCTGCTGCTGCAGTGGTTTCTGAGTAGGAGCAGAGAGTGTGTTACAGGCCATGGGTAGAGCAAGACCCAAGTTAACTGAGCTTTTCCTGGCACTGAACAGAGCATTGCCAGTTTCTCAGTAAAGCTTAAGAATTATTGCTGCAATGCCTGCAGGCGCATGCAGGTAGATGAGGGTAGGAACTGCTTTGCTTAAGGTCTGAATTGATTCCTACCAATTGCAGGTCTTATTCCTCTGCCTCCCTTACAGACATCACATTTTCTGTTATCCAGGAGCATTCCCAGCCTTCATGCTATTGAGGAGATGCTGCCTGCCCATTGTCTTCTCGTTTGCATCACCCTTTCTCTGTTTTCCGATATCTGGAATTTTACTCTTGAATATCACTCTTTCTATTTTCCAGTATCTGAAGGGGGCCTACAAGGATGCTGGAGAGGGACTCTTCATTAGGGATTATGTAGTGATAGGACAAGGAGTGATGGGTACAAACTGTAACAGGGGCAGTTCAGGTTAGATCTAAGGCAGAAGCTCTTCCCTGTGAGGGTGCTGAGGCACTGGCACAGGGTGCCCAGAGAAGCTGTGGCTGCCCCATCCCTGGCAGTGCTCAAGGCCAGGTTGGACACAGGGGCTTGGAGCAAGCTGCTCTAGTGGAAGGTGTCCCTGCCTGTGGCAGGAGGTTGGAACTGGATGATCTTAAGGTTCTTTCCAACCAAAACCATTCTGTGATTGTGATTCTCAGGTATTCTCTTTTGTTCAGAGCACAGAGGGGTTCCTGTGAACAAGCCCCAGCGTGACTACCTGGCTCTTTATGCACATGTTACAAACAGCTGTTGCCCATGACCTTGTTTCTTTCTGCTTACAGTGTTCTTTATTCAACATTTGCAGCACAGGATTAGGCTGCCACGTAGTCCTGTCCAGAAGAAAATCTTCCTTCACTTGCTCATTCCTGTTCTACAACTGTTCCTTTCCCTTCATTCACAATGGATTTTTTTGTTCACCTACAGCTTGCTTCCCTCTTGAAGTTTGGAGAGGGCAAACTTCTACTCACACTAAAAACACAAGAAGGGAAGTCACACACTAGTAAAACCTGCTTTCAGAGGTGTGTTTAACCCCTCATCACAGGGATCTTTGTGCTCTGCTGCTAGGATCATGGGCAGATGAGCAGGAGAAGGTGTGGTCAATACAATACAATCCTTGTATCTTCCAGGTTTGGAAGTTCAGCCTGAATCTGGGGAAAGGGATGAATTCATAGCTAAAATATATACATCTGGATTGGCTCCTTCCTAAGTGACTAACAGAACAAATCTGGGAAGTGCAGAGTCCTGCTGTGCCTCAGGGTACAAACTGCAGCATTAAATTGGTTATGGGTCCACATACCATTATTTGAGGGTTTTATGGCAGGATACCATTAAATATTACACAAAAAACATTGTACAAGTATAATAATATGCTTTAAAACCTTTATAAAGTCCTTCTCTTTGCCATTAGAAGTCAGCACTTGTCTGCAGTTGTAGCACATTAATATTAAAGTAATTGGGTTTATCTTATAATTTAAGGACTATTTGTGATAAAAGTTGCCAAATAATCATTAAAAGAGTTTTAAAAGAGGCAAAAGAAATAGAAAAAGCATTTTTAAGGGCAGCTTTTCCAAATATACTCATTTTGCTAAACATTTTCTCTATCTAACCAAAAGATACCCTGAGCTATAAAGATATAGATTGATGAGCATTAGTGTGTATTGCTAATCTGTTACTACTCACATTTGTCCATTCAGGTTCACCAGTATTTTTCTAGTGAGTACCTGTTCAAAAAGAAATGTTGAAAAGTTATTTGAGAATTAACCTCCTAAATTCTCCTGTTGTGTTTGATAAAGTGACAAGATTT
The DNA here is from genome assembly GCF_963264785.1 of Psittacula echo. Taxonomy (NCBI): domain Eukaryota; kingdom Metazoa; phylum Chordata; class Aves; order Psittaciformes; family Psittacidae; genus Psittacula; species Psittacula echo. The sequence continues at coordinate 64,299,843 of NC_137740.1, forward strand.
CAAAGCGAACTCAGTCAGATAAGACAGCTAGAGAAGGCAGAGCTGCTCATGCCCTCTGCTATTTCAACATGCCCTCTGCTAGTGGTGAATACTCGGAATCTCTTAATTATATGCAGTTGTGGCAAGGTGATGTAAAAGAAGGGTTTGAGATTTGTATTCTATGTCTGCTTCTGACTTCTTTTCTTTTTAAAGAGGATGAAAGCCTTGCAACATTTCTGCAAGACACGCACACCTGAGTGTGCTTTTCCAGATGAGGAAACTAAGGCTTCATCAAGGTCGCAGAGCAAATGAGCACTGGAAATGGGAGTCTAATCATAATACCATTCCTGTTTTGTTGTTCAAGTAACATTCCTTCCCCTTTCTAACTATTTTTTGACATTATGCTAAAAAACCAATACCAACTAAGACAGTTTTAAAGGAGGTAATAATTACATATGCTGAAAATAAGCACATATGTCAGTGTTAGCACATCTCTCATTTTCATGATAATTTCATCTGATTTTTCTGAACTACTTTTGGCACTTACAAAATAATATTGAAGGCTAAACTCACAATCGCAGGAATACCATTTTTAGTCATTTTTTCTAATCTATACTGTAACTTTTTTCTCAAAGAAGATACTTTTGTTCCTAAGATTGGGCAAACTCATGTTGCTGGTTTCAAATCTGAATCTGTACTAAGTTGAGCTGATAGTAAGTAAGCTGCTGTTGCAGATTTTCTCATACAAGCATACAGTGACACTATGTATGGCAGATTCTTGTGGCACTTAGTTGGGATTTACCAGGATTCTTGAAAAACACATAAGATAAAATACAGGTATTGAAAAATAAGATCCTGATTTTAAGGTTTGGTTTTTTTTCTGGAAAGTACATGTATCATGTCCAAAGTACTAAATGGCATCATTCTGTGATCTTGCTTCGTTTCTTAAATAGCCAAGTTGCTTGATGGTTTTCTGCACAAATGGCTAAAATTTGGTGAAGTTTACTACTTTCTTTCTTTCTCTTTTTCTCTATGAAGGGTGTTTTGAAAAGGAGAGACCAAATTCAAGCCGAGCTCGACTCCAAAGTTGATGCCAATAAAAAGGCAGAAAAGGATCTGGTGAGTAGGTACAGAAAGTTGAAATCTTCCAGGCCTTTTCTAACTGTAAAAGATGATCCCCTGAGGAAAGCATGTCATAGAACCATAGAATGGTTTTGGTTGGAATGGACCTTAAAGAGCATCCAGTTCCAACCCCCTGCCATGGGCAGGGACACCTTCCACTAGAGCAGGTTGCTCCAAGCCCTGTCCACTTGCCTGGCCTTGAACACTGCTAGGGATGGCTCTTACTTCTGGGCACCCTGTGCCAGCACCTCAGCACCCTCAAAGGGAGGAACTTCTGCGTAAGAGCTCATCTCAGTCTCCCAGGTTAAAGCCATTCCCCTTGTCCTGTCCGTACAGGCCCCTTTCCAAAGCCCCTCTCCAGGTTTCCTGTAGCCCCTTTAGGCCCTGGGAGCTACTCTAAGGTCCCCCCTTAAGGAGCCTTCCCTTCTCCAGGCTGAACAAGCCCAGCTCTCTCAGCCTGTCTCCATAGGAGAGGTGCTCCAGCCCTCAGAGCATCACTGTGGTCCTCCTTTTGACTCTGCTCCAACAGCTCCCTGTCCTTATGAGTAGTGAACACAGTACTCCATGTAGGGTCTCACAGGAGCAGAGTAGACGGGTAGAATCACCTCCCTTGACCTGCTGGCCACACTCCTTTTGATGCAGCCCAGCATACAGTTGTCCTCTGAAGCGATGCTTTATAACTGCATAATTTCTGTAATTCTGATCCTTATGATGACAAGGTCTTCGTAGCTATGCATGTCCTGTAAAGGCAATCATGAGAAAGATGCACAACTTCAGAAGACAGGACACTGAAGCAAAGGAAAAACAAACAGCGGGTGACCACTCTTGTTTTGTCAACACAATCTGTACCATAGCTTAATATTGGCACTTCTCTTTACTTCCACACTGGGAGATGAAGGGAAGGAGGATTTGCTGCAGTGCTCTTGGAGCTGCTGCTCCAAGGATGGATATTGGTGTTTTTAAAATTCTTGTTTAACTCTCCAGCCCAAATAGTGTTCTTTTAGCGCAGTGTTATCACAAAGTGTTACACAGAATACATAAAAATGACTAATAACTTTTTAGTACATCAAAGGAAAAAGTCCTTGACATTTCAGGTACTTTTAATTAGGGTTGTTGTAATCAGCTTTCATGTAAAGATGAGCTGTTGAGGTCGGGTTTGGCACTTGAAATGCTTATCCTTCTGTTATTTCTTGTCACTTAGCTGAATAATTCAGTTATATTAGCACTGTCTGAGCTCTACGATGGCTATAGCATATTTTGTACCAATTTGCCTCTCTGTCCTGCAGTAGGACAGTAAGTAAATACCTCTAGGTTTGGTTTTTCCTGAGGTAGAAATCCTGTTCTCTTATATCTTCTGTTGTCCTGTGGTTTCACAGGATACTGCCTGGCAGGATGTGGTCTTTTCAGAAAGTACTTCTGATACAGATCTGATGGAGTCCTCAGACAAGGCACATGCACCCTCTCTTCCTGAACTGGGACAGACAAAAAGGAGTATTTTTCCTTTAGCACAGTATTGATCATACCATGTTGAGCTGATCTCGACAGTGGTTACTCCTTAAGGAGGTGTTCGTAGTTGCTTCCAGTAAAATTTGGAGGTCTTGTTTGTCTTAACTGTTTCTGTGTTTCCAAAGCCATGTTTACAGTTTTGGTAAAAGCCTTTGGCCGTTGGGGTTATCCAGGTGTTCAGATCTTGGCTTTATCTTTCCAACCCCTCTTATTTCTTACTCAGTTCAAAAGCCTCTTTTTCTAGAGCCTGATTCTCCCTTCAGTCTCACAAGAGCAGTAGAACAGATGTCTGTCTGTCTCATCTGATCATAAACCCCTGTGTTATCCAATGGAGTGGCAGGTGTATCCTGAAGACTTTTTCTTCATTGGAAGTTGAAGGCTTTTTCTATGAATTTTAGTTTGGCCACTGCTATTTTTAACCATTCAAGTAACTTGTAAGCACTTTCTTCATCTGTTTTTTTTAGTGTTATAATTTGTTTCATATATATATATATATATGTTGAAATACTCTGCTCACATTTCAAACCAGACTGATTTTAGAACCAGAGGTGGTCATACTATATGTTAGTGTCATTGGAATTGGTGTCAAACACCAAGTTTGGCTGTATTTGCACATTTCTATTCCTAAGCAGAACTTATGTAGCTTCTAATGATCTCATAGATGTCAGATTGAACTTGTCAGTGCAATTTAGTAGCCAGAAATTCTGCTGACAACGAGTGGCACGAACTCTAATCTCATTTGAAGTGTATTTCCACCATAGATAAGGAATCTCAGACTGTCATTATAGCTGATAAAAGCCTGCGAGATCTTTAGCACTGGTCATGACAACCATTAGATGATTTAACCAACAGGAGGTTATACAGCAAGAGAATGCAAAACATCTCCAAGGTCAGTGCAGCTGAAAGAGGCTGGAATCACAAATCAAACCTTAGGAGATGTCAGGTTCATTGGCTGAGAAAAACTGTTTTCTTGAGTTGTGCTTCTGCCACTGGGTTTTTACAGAGCTGCTGGTGGTGCTGCTAAAAAGCCAAAACCTTGTTTCCCTCTCCAAAAGTTAGTCCGTGAAGTGGGCAGTTGTTCACAAGATGGAAGGTTTGAAAACTGTGAGTTTGGATGCAGGTTTGACAGAGGTATCTGGGAGGACTTTGCTTATCTAGACCTTCCTTGCCTCCAGCCTGAAAAGATGTTGGGAGTTTGTGGCTCTTCCTCTCCCACACTCCATTCTGAAAGCATAAACAGCAATGCTAGAGCATCCCTCTGTGGCTTGGGAGTTTTTAACAGTTTTGGTACTGCCACTAGTTCTTCTGACTTTGGTTGGTATAATGTGCTCTGACAGAGACAGATGAGCATTAAATGCTAACTTCAGGATTTTTGTGTTCAGGCTTGGAACTGAGTAGTAAAGAGAGGAATTGCTGGATCTATCACATTCTGAATATATCTTATGTTTTGACTCACAGAATCACAGACTCACTAAGCATTGGCCTACAAGGATGCTGGAGAGGGACTCTTCATCAGGGACTGTAGTGATAGGACTAGGGTTAATGGGTTCAAACTTAAACAGAGGAAGTTTAGATCCTGGTGCTGGGCACCAACTCCAGGCTAAGAAGAGTTAGTATTACCAAGCTGTAGGATTAGTTCACAGAGCAGATAGGAATTTGTGCTGTTTTGCATAGTGTGACTGTAAAATCCTGTGTCACTTACCAGGTAATTTGGCTGTTAGGCCAAGTCTCTTTGGCTACAGGTTCACATCTGGTTGTGTTCTGCCCTAGCAGTGCCTGGTTCCCACTTCCTGTCCCATGTCTGAGGTCTGATGAGCACTATGCTGTCCTTCACTGATGGGAGACTTAATTTATCCTACTAGCTGCTTCAGTGAGATCAGTGTAAGAAAACTGATTCAGAATCATATTTAATTTGCAGGATAAGTTGTGTAAATGAGGAACACATTAGGTAGATGGTTTTGTTGGACCAAGCCATTCTTCTTTGGTTTCTGCTGTCATGGCAGCTGAAGAGGGTGGCATTTATGTTATAAGTTGTGAAAAAGTAGAACTTAAACCTCTCTATTTCAGATGAAGAAGCGTGGTATAACGCTGTCTTTTGACCTTAAGTCCAACCCTTACCTTGACAGAGCACACAGCTTCTTTGGGCTGTAGAGGGTGATGTTTAAACCACCAGAGTCTGCCTGTCCACATCATGTTGTGACTACACCGTGGAAGAAATTCAGAGTTCCTAGAAAAGGCAAGACAAGAAACCCCTGTAAAATAAATGTCTCAAAGATACGAAGCATGAGATAAGAGGAAGCTGCCACAACCAAGAGTTCAAAGTCAGAGAGGTTCTTTATGTGTGCAGCCTAACTCATTCCCATACAGAGGCTTTTTTTTCTTGTAAAAGCAGAAAATGGATTCAACTGCCTTTCATACACCAAATCATCTGAAAACATTAACTGTTTTCAGTATTCTGTGTCCATTCAGAATGTTTTGGTATTTGAAGGAAATGCAATTAACGTGGGACATGTCCAAGATACCAAATCCAGCCGCCTGTAATTCCTTTAAAGGTGATTTCCCCACACTTAAACTTTAGATTAACCTTTTCATATTGAATACAGTGTTGGCACTTGAAATTACCTGTGTCCATAGTTTAATTACTGATCTGGCTTGATAATTGAACTTGGGCTTTTCAGCTCCATCTACTTCCTCATTTCCGTTAGCTGAAAAGTCACTTTGTGTTTGTACAGTGAGTAGAAGCAAATGATGGCTGTAGAGTAGCCCTCAAGGGTTTGGGCCTGGATCACTGTGGAAGAGTTTCTTCTCTGCAGAAGTCCTTTGGTTTACTTTCTTGCTCTGCTTCTGCATTTCTCTCATATGGTCACACAGGAAAAGACAGCAATGTGATAGGCAAGAAGTCAGGCAGTTTGTGCTTTTGATTTCTGCTGTCTTCTCCCCATTCTGTTTTCTCCTGAGGTTCTCAAATGTTCTGTCAGGGTTTCCTCAGTTTTTCTGGCCAAATCTACTGTGTATAGTTGATTTGGCATTTTCCTTTCTAGATGCATTACTGTCAAGTGCTAGTGAAGAGGTGCCAGAGTCTGTAACTTCTCAGTCAATACAAATCTCTTCAGCATCACTTTACTTCTGGTCTAGAATTTCTATTATTAATATCTCAGACTTTTTCCCAAGTTATTCATTAAGAATAAAACTTACATTTTCTCTTGGGGCCTGATTTTCTCTCCTAGGTTCAATACCAACTTCGGTTCAGCACTTCTCTTTCTGTGCACTTACAAACACTTGATTTCAGTCCCTTTGAAATAGCGCCTTTACTAATATTTTTCATGTTTACAATTCATACTTAGTTCTCAGAAGAGATTGGGAAACTTGAAGACAAAGTCGAATGTGCCAATAATGCCCTGAAAGCAGACTGGGACAGGTGGAAGCAAAACATGCAGTGTGACATGAGATCAGCGTTCACTGATGTGGCTGAGAATAACCTCCGTTATTATGAAGAGGTAAAACCACTTCCACAATAGCAGTGTTATTCTTTCACAGATTATTTCAGTGGAGAAGTCCATGGGTTGTCTGTAAAGAGGAATTTTTGCATTTCAGTCCAGACCTGTGTTAAGTTCAGAATCAGTTTTTGTGCGAAGAGGGAGGCAGTTATCCTTAACTGGACATGTTTCAAGCCATATGTGTTTTATTTGTTCTCAAGTGCTTGATCCTGAGTTCATCATCGACAGAGGGCACTCTAGTTTTACTAACCATTTAACCACATAATTTGGGCCATATTTTGTGGTTCAGTGTCAGCTGCTATAGTTCAATTTGGAAATCCTTTGCTGTAACTGCATGAAGAAGCCCTCTGGAAAGCTGAAACTTCTGTTAAATGTATGAGGATAACATTGAAATGTGATTCCATTTCAGACAGCACAGTCAGGAAGTCCTTATTACTTTTCTAAAGGAATTGTGTTTCATGAAATAATCAGACTTTAGGAGGAGAAAGAAGAATGCAATTTTTAGAAGTTAATCTGAAAAGCTTAAAAAAATACAAATGCTGCAAGTATGTAAAGTGAATAAATCAAATCTCTTTATCATGGAAACTTACTCCTTCAGAAAGGAAGAAAATTGGTTGAAATTAGATTCTTATTTTCATATCAAATGCCACAGATAATATTCTTGGTGAGAATTCCCTTTTACAAGGATGTATACTTGCAATATATAAGCTATCTATTAACCATAAATCAGTGATTTCACAGATCTGTGTGGCTAGCCGTGATTTCCAATCCTGTATGCTGAACTTTTTATGGCCAATGACGGTGTCCTGATTTTACAAATCACTTTGTTAAAACATAATTGAAAAGACAGAGCTGTTGATCATAATCTAATTAATTAACATCCAGTCTATGAGATGCATGGACATCGACAAGCTGTTGTTCTCTATTAAAATCAAAATATCTCCTGAAATCAGGCAGCAAGCTTTTGGCATCCTTTCACGTTTTCCTCAGTTATTGATGATCTCTGACTTCTATCTCAGCAATACGTATGTAAAAACGATGCGGAGTGGATTGGAATATTTTGTTAATGAACGATTTGCTAAATTAAAATCCCAAAATAATAATTTATTTCTCTTTCCTGTCTAGAAATGCTTTTTTGCTGATTAGACTTTGAATTCAGAATAGCAAAGCTCATCCTGTACATTGAATTACTCTCATTAAGTCACAAACTGGTTTAGCTGTCACATGTCCAAAATTAAACTACTTTCAAGTGTTACCTGTAATTATATTTCTCCAGATTTAGTCATTTGAAACAAGCAGAGGTATTTCTGTAGCCTTCCAGTTTATTGACTGTCTGAATTTAAGATGTACTTGAATAAGAAGTGATCCTTTGCTTTTGATGCACCATTTGGTGCTTACTAGGCTTTCCTTTGCTGTAGCATCCCTCATCTTATTTCCTGCTTTTTTATTCCCCCCCAAAGTATGTTCTCTGCATGCTTCCAGGTCATGGATGCCATGGATAGGATTCATGCCCAGCTCTTCTGTTCATCTCCTGTGAGATATCATCTCTTACTTTCTAATATAGTCAGTACCTGCTTCTCCTCCTTTCCACAGCTTCCTCCCCCTCCAGTTAAACTCCCATTCTTGCCTCTCCACAAGCACTGTCCCATGTTCTTCTCTGCGTCAACATTTCACTGTGCTTTGTCTTTGCCCAGTCTTGCTGACTTCATTTTCCAAGCACACAACTAACGAGGAGTCATTCATGTTGGTGGCCATTCTCTGCATCCCTTACATTGCTGAGAACTACAGAGTAATGAGAGACATCTCATGTTTTCTGGTGGATTTTGCAGTAGAGAATCCAGTCCTTCAAGAGTATATAAAACTAGCAAACACCAGTGTGATCAAGTCCAACATTGACATGCATCAAAGTGCACTAGAACATCTAAAATGTTATTTTGTCTTTGTCACAATATGAGGAAAGAGTATGACCTTACATTGTTTGGATCTCTCCTTATTTGTAGTTGTCTAAGGGTTCTGCTGTCAATCTGTCAAGCATTGCTTAAAAGATGTACTTAAAAGGGTATGTCTCATCGCATGAAAGAGAATGTCTCCCTTAAGCTGAGTTGATGGTCATGTTACATGAAGTGCTACTTTCAACTGTTACCTGTAATTATATTTCTCCAGATTTATTCATTCAAAACAAGTAGAAGTATTTCTGTAGCCTTCCACTTTATTGACTACCTGAATTTCATGTACTTGAATAAGTAGTGTCCCTTTGATTCTACAGCTGTGGTGTTTCTTCACCAATCTCTTTGTGTCACTCGAAGCTGTGGCAACAAAGATAACTAAAGCCCCATGTTGCAAATGTACAGGGTTATGAGAGTGAAGGTTTTGCTGTGATAATGTGCAAGCTATCTTAGAATGTTATTTAAATATAATCATAGAATCATAGAATAGTTAGGGTTGGAAAGGACCTTAAGATCATCCAGTTCCAACCCGCCGGTAACTTAGTAGCCAAGAATTACCATGACGGAGTATTTGGTATAGCTTTTGTAGCTATACCATTTTGTAGCTGGTCTCAAAAGTTCATACGGTTCTCTGCTTCCTTTTCTTTGCTTCTGGAAAACAGTTGAACACACACTCAAGTCTCTCTGTATTCCACAAAGGCTTAAAGCCAGTAATATGCTGTATTAGTAATGACTGTAAATGCACTGCTAAAATAGGGGGGATTTTCTGATACAAGATTTCAAAATTCAAAACTTGATTTCTGAAGTAAATAGCAGTGATTCTTTAGTCCTACAGAGAAAAATGCTTGAACGAAGCATGCGTTAACACCCTACCCTTTGTTTTATTCTTTTCTCCATGCCTTAGGTGCGATGCTATTGTCTACAATAGCACACCTTAGCCCAGACAAGGTGCCTGCCACACAGTTGAAATCACAGTCTGTTCACAGAGTGGAGCTTACAGCTGAAAAGGATGACTGTCACCAGGAGTATTTTCATTAAGTTAGGTACAGATGCTCTGCAGACTAAAACCAAACCAACATCTGAAGTTAGTGCTGGTGGTGGTATTATTTAGCCAGCGTGTCTAAAGCGTTCCTGGTACAAATGAGCAAAACCAAACCAGGCAATGCTGAACTGTGGCTTCAAAGAGCAAGGGAAATTAAACATTTACTACATTCTTCCTTTTGCTTTCTCAACGTGTTTACTATAGTCATGAGGATGCTTACAGCAGCGAAGACAAAGAAACACTTTACATGTTTCTCAGTGAGGATCTTTGTTAACCTATTCTCTCCAGAACAAACACCAGAAGTGGTGAGATTTTGCAGCCCAAACCAGAGATTAGTCAAACATTATAAATGCAGCAAATATACCAGAGTTTGGTTTTCCACTGCTCATGAGGCACTGTAGTAAACGCATGAAGGCTGGGTTTTTGTCATAATGTAGGATGATGTTTAATTAGTTTTGGCATGGAAAGAACATGCTTTTCTCTTGTGCATGGATGAGCCTTTTTTTTTTACAGCATAGCCTCTGATTTTGTCATGTCAAAGTAATCTTGTTACAATCTTTGCAGGTTAATCAAATAAAAAGCTACAGTCATCTTTGCTATAGTGAGATTCTTGTTGGTAATGACACAACTTACTCTTTTCCCCAAAACAGAAAACATTTCCTCATTTTCTTAACTATTTCAAGTTTATTTCTGTGACCTACATTGTTGTACAGGCATACATTGAGCCAAAAGATCCACTGGGGCAAAGCAATACTCCTTCCCCATTACAACAACTTCCTTCACAATCCAAAGCCCCTCCTGTGCCTCTCTAGCTAGTAAAAGCTGTAGAAAAATAGACGAGATTTGTTGTTTGCCCTAGAGGCCTCTGTAGTGATGCATTTAACTAGTCATTTGGTTGCATAGCAAAAAGTTAGCTGCTCATGCATGTTGATTACATCCTACCTTAGCAGTGCCTGGGATTTTAGCTAACAAACTTCATGTGATTTCCCAAAGCTTCCACATGGCTGAGCCTATTTGTAACTGTCACTTCAAAGCCACTATCCATCCTTGAACCTTCACTCATGTCAACCATAAACTTTTCTTTTGAATACTTTGAGGAAGACGTTTTTCCTTGCTGTTGGGATCACTGTTTCTGTGCACTCCAGTTTTCGTTTCCATGCACACAGGACTATGACAATATTTTTGGTCACTTTCTCAGGCACACGTAAGATTTTATTTTCAGGTTTTACTCCAGAAAATGCCACCAGAAAAGGTATTTTTAAGGTTTCAACCTTAGAGAAGAGGCAGCTGGGACAGAAACACACATGGCACGTGACACACTGCTTCTGCTGTTATCCCTACTACGGGCTCTATTTTTAGATCTCCTTTTTACTTAGCTATGCAGTTGTACTAGATATGAAAACCTTCTTGCTGTTGCAGAATCAATGTATGACCTGCAGTAGTAATCAGAATATTTTAGGTAAAGTAGGCCTATTCAGCTTCTTGCTGTTTCATTTTGTGTATTTAGGCTTTTTTATGTCTTCCACCAGGCTTTCACAAGTAAATGGATTATGAATTTCAATCCTCATTGAATTTCCTAGGTTTGGTTTTCCTTTTTCTCCCCTTCTTTTCTGTCTCCTTTGTGAAAGCTGGCTGATCCTCTATTTCCATCTCAGTTTTCCAACTTCCAGGAAAATGAAGTACAATCATTCCATAATAATGTTGCAATATCCATCACTAACAAATGTTGTTTATGCAGCTCATGCTTCGCAGTAGAAAAAGCTTGAGCCTAAGGCACAGAGACCTAGTTTTGGGTTGGTGTGGTTAATTATAAAGCTTGTCAGCTGTGATGTCTGACAGTGAAATGAGCCACCACTGCTCTTACAGTTTGGGAAATGTGTTTTGGTTATATAAAGGAGGATGAATTAAAAACTGAATAACTTGTGTCACTGAAAATGTTTTGCATCTTTTGTCTGGAAAGACTTCAGGAGATTGTATCAGTCTGGGTAACGAACATCCTGGGATTGCATTTGGAGATTTGCAGTTTGGCTCAGCATGGCAAAGATAACAGAAAGCCATTTTCGCCTTCCAGCCAGTGCTGATACGTGTGTTTTAATTCACATGGCTGGAATAACAGAATGGCAAACCATGGAGTTACAGGCTAGAAATTAAACTCTTGTTCAGGAAAAGCAAAAGTCAGCCATTGCCAACAAAAGACTCGTCAAGAAAGAGTGATCATTTCTTGTCCCACACCTAGAAAGAGCCTAAGAAAACAGATGTGCCTTGCAGCTGTCTAGGATGGTAATCCAAGCTGTGCTCAAGCAGGCAGAAATCAAAGTCCAAGCACCACAGTAAAGACACAGTGCTAGCAGCTGATGACATTTTAAAACCAAGGTGCCACCTTCCAGCTCAGGCATCTCAGATAGACTTGCCTGCCACAGTGTCACATGAAGTAGGGGAGAAGCTGTTGATCAAACCTTCAAGGCTTTATACAAAAAGTCAAAAAGACCTTTTAAGCCAGAAATCGGTTTGCAGCACTTGCAGTTCGTGCTAGTGCTGTTTTCACTGTTTCTCCGTGATTTACCATGTCAAAATAACACTTCTCCAAAAAGTCAGTGAAGAAGTGGATTTCCACACAACTCCTAGCCTGTTGGTCTTCTCTTTTCACAGTAATTTGAACCATACATGCGCTCTGAACAGCAGCACAACGTTGTTGTGTGCTCAAGCAGCAGAAGTTAGTTGGGGATTTTTGTCAGCCACATCAGAAAAAGACTGGAGGAGTAGGTTGGAACTGGATGAGCTTTAAGGCCATTTCCAACCCAAACCAGTCTGTGATTCTATGATT